>NC_134088.1:31364141-36164141 GCF_000715075.1 Nicotiana tabacum
TGATCCAATTGATTATGTTTTGCTCTTTGGAGTGGAAATCTTCTTCTCTCAATGGACTAAATAGCTACCAGAAAATAGTGGGATCGTTATTTCAAGTTGTGAATGCAAGACACACCGGTGAAACCATTGTTGATATCTCCACTGTTGCCCCAGCCATTTTGGTGGTATTCATAGTAATGATGTAAGTTAATCTTTGCTTGAACTCTCAATATACTATACTAATTCTTTTAGTAAGTAGTAGTAGAGACAGATCCATTTGAAATTTATGAGTTATCACAAGCTAATACTATAATAGCTATTGGGTTAACCAAATATTTTTAGATATTTATTTAATTTCCTATATAATATATATACATATATAGAGAGAGTTCAGAAAAAAATTATTAGATTAACGTGATCCCGTAAACAATATACACTAAATCCGCCCATCCTGAGTAGTAAGTAGTACATTTTTATTTGGTTTGACGAGGGATTACATACTTTAAATGACTCTAAATGGAAAACTTTTTGCTTTTTTTATCTTTTGATATAAAATTTAGAAGTGCAACATTAAATATATATTTAATACTTTAAAAGTTGCATGGTTTATTGAACACTACTGAGCTAATATTTGTTAGAGAATATAGCAGTCCCGATCATTGGTTGTGTAAAATTTCAAAGGGATTTTTCAGTGTCTTGGATTACTAGTTCAATGAGCCAAGCTTAAATTATACTGTACTCAATATTATCCAACCATCTTCCGTTGTATTATTTTATGTATTACTTGAAATCATTGATTCATGCATTAACTTACGTCATGTGCAATTTACCAGGCAAGTTATGTAGTCCTTTAAATTGAATATACATGCATATAATCAAGAAGATTCTTTTTTTTTTTTTTTTTGGGTGGCAGTAACGGTTGCATCTGTCATCTTCCATAAGAAAGTATATGTATCATAATAAGCAACGTTTAGTAAGTCTCAATTTGACGTTCAACAATCAACCCAGTAAAGAAATGAAACAGAACCAAAAAAATCCCAACTATTGACCATTTCATCTCATTATATGACACACTTACTGCAGTGCATGATTTTCTTAACCATTTTCTGCATATTTGATTTTTTAAACTATATGAGTATTAGAGCTTTCACATTATCACATACTCCCTCCGTTTCAATTTATGTGAACTTATTTCCCTTTTAGTCCGTGCCAAAAATAATGACCTATTTCCTTATTTGGAAATAATTTATCTTTATGCAATGATTTATAATCACACAAAATATATGTGCCTCATTTTACACCACAAGTTCAAAAATCTTCTCTCTTTTCCTAAACTCCGTGCCCAGTCAAATGGGTTCACATAAATTGAAACGGAGGGAGTATATAGTTTCAAAATATTAGTATTATCTTAAAAAGTTCTCTCTTCAAATCGTTCTAAAATTGAATGGTTCGAGTTTGAGTTCCACGTCTTTAGAATTGTAGTCTCCCCACATAATAGGTGTGAGTTCAATTTGTTATCATTCCACCTTCACTTAATTCCTCAACGTAATAAGAAAAACATACTATACTTATAGGGTAAGTTATCAAAATATTTGTTGGTTTGAAATATATGTTGGAAAACACATCAAATTTATGGAAAAGTAAAAAGAGGATAAAAGGCATATAAGTTATTCAATTGTTTTCAGGTATCTTCCTCCATATACATCATTTATACCAGTTAAAGGTGTTGAAGAAACCCCAGAAGAGACTGTGGAAGAAAAACAAGGAAGAGGAAAAGTTGCAGAAAATCTCATACTTTCCCAACTTTCTTATATAATCTTCTTCATTGTTCTAATTTGCATCACAGAAAGGAAACGGACGAAGGATGACCCATTCAACTTTAATGTGTTGAATATCACTCTTGAAGTCGTAAGGTAGTTTACAAATTTTTCTTTCTCAATTTTTTTAATTGTCTATTTCTTGATTTATCACTAATACGGTTGAGCACTGGCGTAGCCGGAAATTCCGTCAAAGGTATTCAAACTTTAAATAAGTCAATAATTTTTGTTGTTGATGGATGGTGTACCAAAAATTTTAGATCAAATTACATAACATTTAACTAAACAATAAAAAAACTTATAATAGAACTATAATGTTATAAATCAAAATTAAAATAACGAAAAGATAACACTAAAAATTTTACTAATAAAAGTAAGCATAAAAACAAAGGAAAGAGAGAATCGGGAGGATTTGTAGTTTAATTTATAGAGAGTTTTTGTTGAAGAAATTTTTGTAGAGCTTGACTTTTAAATTGTAAATTTTATTTAAGAAATAACTTTTAGTTAAAAAATTACTGTTAGATTAGTTGTTTATTTCTACACAAATTTTAAGTTTTAAAAGTTATTTTTTTAGGAATTATTTTTATATTAAAAAAGAATTAAATAGACTACACATGGTGTTCTCCGTTTAGTTTTGGCAAATAAAATGGGCAAAACTTTGATCCCGCGAACAACACTTCACTTTGAACACTCTGAACCATTAGAATGTCTTACTCAATTATGTTAAGGGTGTTCAAAATATAATATTTTACTTATATATACTATAAAATAAATTTGGCGAAGGGTGTGCGTTTGACCACCCTTGGCATAGGACGGCTACGTCACTGCTGTTGAGTACGACTTCGGTAGGGATCTGGATTACCTCTTTATATGACTTTGAGTAATACTCATCTTTTGAACTAAACGTCCATTCTTTTTAACATGATATCAGAGTCAGACTCATCCTACCATATTATATTGTTCGCGCTTCAAATGTCTAGTATTAGGCGAGCGAGTGAGGTGTTGAGACCACATAAGTGGGGATAGGATTTTGTGTGTGTTATACATCAATATACAGAAAATATATATTTGTCAGCTATATAATTTTGGAAACGGATATACTATGTAAATTTCCCTAAACATAACTCATTTGAGTGATTTATAAGGTTACTAAGAGTTTTGAGATGATTTTTCCATGAACAAGGATAAAAACACGATGCTAGTAAAAGTTTTGTCCTTATGCAATTGATTATCTATATTACAAATTGTACAATATTTTAAAAATAAGAAAAGCACATGTATTTATTTTGGCACCAGAATTTATGGTGCATATACACTTTGATGACAGGATTTAGGGATCAAATCTGCTCCTGTCATTAGAGGTTCTTATCGACCACATTTTTTGTACTTAAGAGAATTTTCAATACACAAAACTTTGAATAACTCTTATAATTGGCCACAGGGAGATGTTGGATGACATGTATATTTTGTCCCTATATATTTTTGCTAAAACCTACTCCTTTGAATAACTTTTATTTTTATTTTTGTAAAGGAGCTCTCTGTAGAAGGTTATATTTACAGAATGGGCCGGCATCATTCTGGAGATGGGAGGAAGAAATTGGCTGAATAGGCTCTTTCCTTTCAAACTGTTGTAATCTATAAAGTCTCTTTTTTGGTGATCAATACAAGAGGGGCGCCAAAAAAAATATTAGGCGTAATTATATATATAGAAAAAAAGAATTTTCAATACCAAAAAATTGTGGTCACTAAATATATCTGTAGACACTAAAAAAGAGATTGCTATTTAGGATACGGAAATATGGTCCCTAAAAGTGTTTCAGAGACCATAATACTTAGGAAGTTAGGATTAGTTATTACACTCGTCGGTATTGACTTTTTAGCGGCGGAATCTATAACAAAGGGCGGTAACCGGAATTTTCCATTCATATTACTTTTAGGAACAACAATCAAACATTTAGGGATTACTTTAAATTTCCTATTGACAATAGCCATTTTATCTTGTAGTGCTAGGGCTATTAGTTAGACTTTAATCGATTCCTAATAGAAATGCATGACATAATTATGAAGTATCCTAATAGAAATGCTTTATTTTTGTATTTTTTTTTGTAGTGCATATGGAAATGTTGGTTTCACAACAGGATATAGTTGTGATCGGATGATAAACAGAGATACAACTTGTAAGAATAAAACGTATGGATTTGTAGGGAAATGGAGTGATGAAGGTAAATTAATTCTCATTATTGTCATGTTTTTCGGAAGATTGAAGAAGTTCAATATGCAAGGGGGAAAAGCATGGAAGCTCTTGTAATTAGATCAGAGTGGTGGCATCCACAGCTTTTCCAAGGAGAATTATTTTGAAGTACTACCTACAATTATCATAATTCTGTAAATTTAGACCTTTTGATGAAAGCAAAATAACAAAATGTATATATTGCGGAAATTTGCTTTCGCTCATTTTCTATTTTTGCTCAATTTCTATGTACCTGTGTAGGTTTTTTATGCCCTTCCTTTTCCAAATAAAAATTTCTTCAATCATGTGTAGCATTTTGCTTTTCATTTTATGTATATACTTCGTTAGAGTTTACGGGGACTCATTTCTAACCCCCTAGGTTGAAAAGGGAAGACAATATAGCATTGGCCTTCCACAAGATAAATTCTGCAGACTTGATACCTATATGTTATGTTTAGGTGAAAAAGCGAAGACGATGTAATGCATACCCCGATTTCTCGGTGAAGAAAACGGAAGAAGCACATGGACGCACGATATCGAAGTCGAGGCTGGGAGCCCTTCGTATCGAGACCTATGGAAGGCGGTCAATATGATCATCATCGGGCATAATAAAGCGACGCTCCCCGGACCCAGAACGAGATCTAAAATCTCGTGAAGTACGGTAAACGGTTACATACGACGGATATATCACGCCCCCAAACTGGGGTGGGACGTGATTGGCACTCAACCCTTACCACTCGTTAAGTGAACCCTATACTATTTGTATCAAACTTCAAGTTCAATAGCAAAGAAACTAACGTGCTTAAATATTAATTCTAATCAAATTACAGTTCTTAAGCTGACTGATAAAATATAATAAATAAATGATAAATTCCAAAATATTATAATACTGACCCACTAACAAGTCATGAGCCTCTCGAATCAGAAAAAATAAAATTTAAAATACATAGCCTACGGAGGTATCCCCCGAAAATAAAATAAACGTAAAAAAAAAAGTTATAAATAATAGTCTGAAAAGGGTCTGCTACCGCTGGGATGAATCAATGGAGTCTGTAAACTGAATCTAGAATATCTCCTCTAGCCACGTTCCTCGTTACCTGCGTCCTCAATACCTTCCATATGACGTAGCAGGCCCAAACGGTCTAAGTACCACCAAAGAATACCCAGTAAGTCCCATAGGCTACCTCCTAAAAAGGCGGAGCGAGACCTTCTGGAAAATATAAGAAAGAAAAGGGATATACGAAAAATCATATAAATCATATAAAATTTTACAACCAAGTAATAATCTGGAAACTAAAACTGTAAGCTAAAACTGAAACTTAACGTAAAAATTGAGTCTATAACTGATATCTGAAATAGAAACTAAGTTATACATATTTTAAGACATAACTTTGCTAAAAATTATTGCGCATAATGGCCCTGCGTACGTGAGCATCTGGGAACACGTACGAGGGAGTGTCGGCCAATCTCCCCAACAAATAGTTGGCACCTGCGAGCATGGGGTAGGTAACCCTGACATCAAGGTACTCACGCTGGGGGAGGTTGGCCACTTTTCCCTACTGAATGTGATCACATTGATGCATGAATTAATGTTGAAACTGAATACCTCTTGAATGTGAATATCACAAATAAAGGCACATAACAACTGGTAATACACATAAGCATGTATTCATGTCACATATAAGGTCGTACTGAATAAGAATAAAGTGAACTGAGTATTAGATCACGAGAAGACATGACTTAATTTTATCTAGCATATGGAGAACAAGGGTTCTAATGAAATTTCCTAATAGGAAAGTAAACCTCAACTCACCTCAATTACAAGCTCAACTTTGCCTCCACGTATCTTCCAGGCAATCCCAAGTTACCAATTTCTCTAACTATATGACAATTGGGTTCAACTTAAATTAATACATGTCCAAATAATATAACTATATATACGGTTCTCTTGTTCTAGAAAAATCCCACTTAGGTTCTAAAATACTAATTAGTCCTTAATAACTCAATAAATTAATTTGTAAGGTTTAATCCCACAACTCATTAAAACAAGCTATAACTACGAAGTTTTCTTCTTGTTTTCTTCCAAACTTCATCACTGCCCAGCAATGGGTAATCATGATTCCAATAATAAATTCATAGTAAATACATCCAAGGATCTTACTATATTGTAATAACACTATTGAATAAAGCCCAAGCATTTGAAATCCTTTTATTTTTTTAAAATCCAAATCTCAAAATCCTACCCATATCTCAATTGATAGTAGATAAATAATTTTTACCAGAGAAGAGTATATGGGTACCTCTGAATGAGAGTCAATCTGACACTTTTGATTACAAAATTCTTGTGAAATCAAACTCTCAAGATAACCCAAGCAGTTGCAGACTTGCAGTGAACAAGGTTGAGAAAACAGAAACTTTGTTTTCTTTCTTTCTTGAAAGTAGCCAGCGAAAGAGGCATACAATTGCCATTGATTTAGTGGACTTATTTTTCTTAAAGTTTTCACTAGTGGGCACGTGGGACATAGCTAAATAATTGACCAACTTTTTCTTTCTTTTCAGTTGTTGACTTGACTTTTCTCACCATATTTTAAACTAATATATAGGCTACTTATCATTCATTACACTAGCAAATAAGAAATTATTCAATACACTCGGATACTAAAAAATTTCAGCAACTTTGTGTTCCAACTAAAAGTCAGGTTACTTAGTTTATTCTTAAGTATCCGTCCTACCGTATTAGTTCATATCCTATACGTATATTATCCCAAATACTTCGCTTAAATCGTGAAAGTCCCTATACCCTTCGAGAACTTTAATTACGTTATGAACTCCGAGATTATTAAAATTTTAAGCTAGAAATTTATGGGGCTTTACATTCTCCCCCGCTTAAGAATATTCGTCCTCGAATGTTGAGTCGTAATTGTTTTTTTTTTTAGTATAAAAGAAAGATCTTAGGACCCCAAAAATTGTCTAACTCCTAAAATTTCCAAAATATTCGGCAGAGTTTCCTCAGTAATTGGAGCTATCCAAAAATTTTAACTTGTCCAACAACCCAATAACAATAACACTTTGCACCTCTAGCCACTTAATACAATAATATACAACATCAAGGCACACCCATATACCCGCCAAAGCCATTTTACATCATTATAAGTATATATATCACATAACTTGACAATCTAAATATTTTAAAGCTTAAATTGAATTATGTACCTAAAATCTCGAACAAATAAGGATACCTTTTCTTCATGGCTTCCTCGGGCTCCGACATAGCTTCCTCGACTGAGTGGTTGCTCCATATTACTTTCACCAAAGCAACGTCCTTGGTTCGAATTCTACGAACCTTCCTGTCTACTATAGCTACAGGGACCTCTTCATATGTCAGAGTATCATCTACCTCTATCTCTTGTCTATCAAGTACATGACTCGGGTCGTGAAAGTACTGTCTCAGCATGGACACATAAAAAACTGGATGCACAGAAGATAATTCTGGAGGTAAAGCTTGTCGATACACTCAACCCAATTCTTTCGAGAATTGGATAAGGCCCTATATATCTTGGGCTACGCTTCCCTTTTCTTCCAAACCTCATGATACCCTTCATTGGTGACACCTTTAAAAATACATAGTCACCATTTTTGAACTCAAGATCACGGCTTCTTGTATCAGAGTATGACTTTTGTCTTCTTTGAGCTGTTTTAAGTCGTTCCTGAATAAGTTTTACCTTTTTCAAGGCATCCTGTATTATGTTTAGCAATAAAATTCATTTCACCCATCTCAAATCACCCTACAGGAGAATGACATCGCCTCCCATATAGAGCCTCGAATGGGGCCATCTAAATGCTTGCTTGATAACTGTTATTATATGCAAACTCAATCAAAGGTAGATGACCATCCCAGTTTCCTTTAAAATCAAGAACATAGGCTCATAACATATCTTCCAAAGTCTTAATTGTCCTCTCAGCATGTCTGTCTGTTTGAGGGTGAAAAGTTATACTCAGATTAACTCGGGTACCGAGACTTTCCTGAAAACTCTACTAGAACTGGGCAGTAAACTGTGCACCCCTGTCAGAAATAATAGACATGGGAGAACCATGCAACCGAACAATCTTTTTTATGTATAATGATGCATACTGGGGTGCCGTGTAGGTTATTTTGACTGGAAAAAAGTGAGCTGACTTAGTGAGTCGGTCTACTATAACCCAAATGGGATCATGTTTCTTAAAAGTTCGCGGAAAGCCAACCACAAAATCCATATTTATTCGTTCCCATTTCCATTATGATATTTCAATGACTTGAACTAAGCCACCTAGCCTCTACTGTTCAGCTTTTACTTGCTGACAATTAAGGCACCATGATACATAATCTGTAATATCTCGCTTTATATTATTCCACCAATAAACATCTCTCAAATCATGATACATTTTGATAGAACCTGGATGTATTGAATATATGGAGCTATGAGCTTCTACCATAATTGCCCTTCAAAGATCTTCTACATTAGGCACCCATAAGCAGCCATCAAGTCTCATCACACCATTCTCATCAAGTACAAAATTCTTTATCTTACCACTGAGGACACCTTCCTTGAGCTTAAGCAAGCTAGGGTCATCAAATTATTTGTCTTTAACTTGCTCTACTAAAGTAGACTTAGCACCCATAATTGCTATCAACCTTCCATCATACTTCTCATCGAGACGAACCCCTTGGCTAGCTAATTGTTGGGCTTCCTTAACTATTGGACGTTTGACCACACACGGTCAAACTCCCCATGGATCTTCTGCTCAGAGCATCAGCAATCACATTCGCTTTGTTGGGATGGTAAAGGATATTACAATCATAATCTTTAAGCAACTCCAACCACCTGCATTGTCTCAGATTCAACTCTTTCTGCTTGAATATATACTACAAACTTTTATGATCTGTATAAATGTCACATTGATCTCCATAAAGGTAGTGACACTATATTTTTAGAACAAAAGTAGTTGCTGCTAACTCAAGATCATGGGTAGGATAATTTCTCTTATGATTCTTTAACTGCCTATAAGCATAAGCAATTACCTTGTCATTCTGCATAAGAACAAATCCTAATCCTACTCTGGAAGCATCACAATATATCACAAATTTACCTGTAGGGGAAGGTAGAGTCAGGATTAGGGTTGTAGTCAACCTATTCCTGAGTTCTTGAAAACTTTTCTCACAAGCTTCAGACTATTGGAACTTCACATTTTTCTGAGTTAACTTTGTCAACGGGGAAGCTACTGAAGAGAACCCTTCTACAAAACGGCGGTAGTAACCTGCCAACCCTATAAAACTGTGAATCTCTATAGGGGTCGTCGTCCTAGGACAACTCTTAACTGCTTCTATTTTATGTGGGTCTACACTAATGCCTTCTTTCGAGACCACGTGTCTCAAAAATGTAACTGTATCGAGCCAAATTTCACATTTGGAAAATTTGGCATAAAGCTGACGGTCCTTGAGTATTTGAAGAACTGTTCTCAAGTGGTTCTCATGCTATTTCTGGCTACAGGAATATACCAAAATATCATTGATAAATACTATGACAAATGTATCTAATAAAGGCTTGAAGACTCTATTCATTAAGTTCATAAAAATTGTTGGTGCATTGGTCAACCCAAAGGACATTAATAAAACTTCATAGTGACTGTACCGAGTCTTGAAAGCTATTTTCGGGATGTCTGCTTCTCTGATTTTTAACTGATGGTATCCCAATATCAGATCTATTTTTGAGAAATACCTGGCACCCTGCAACTGATCAAATAAGCCATCTATCCTGGGCAGTGGATATTTATTTTTGATAGTAACCTTATTCAGATGGCGGTAATCTATACGCATTCGTAGGGAACCATCTTTTTTCTTCACGAACAATACTGGAGCACACCAGGATAAAACACTAGGTCGAATAAAACCTTATCTAAAAGGACTTGTAAGTGCTTCGTGAGTTCATTTAGCTTTGATGGAGCCATTCTGCAAGGAGGAATCGAGATTGGTTGAGTTCCTGGCAATGTGTCTATGCCAAACTCAATCTCCCTATCTGGTGGTATCCCTGGGAGATCATCCGGGAACACGTATGGAAGTTCTTTCATAATCGGTACTGATTCAAGCACTGAGGAGCCAACTTTCATATCTCGCACATGTGCTAGATACGCCAAACACCCGTTGCTCACTAGTTTTCTAGCCTTAAGGTAAGAAATAAACTTACCCACAGGCGTACCCACTTCACCTCTAATTATAATTGGATCTTCCCCAATAAATGAGAATTTGACCTTCTTCACGTGGCAATCAACTGTAGCATGACAAGAAGATAACCAGTTCATGCCAGCTATGATGTCAAAGTCTACCATATCTAACAAGTTCAAATCGGCTAATGTTTCTCGGCCCTAAACTATGATGATGCAGTTTCTGAATATATACTCAACTTTAACATATTCCCCTATAGGTATGGAAACCTCAAACAGAATCCCTAATTTAATGGTGCTTTTCCAAACTTGAAACAAAAATAAGGAGACACATAGGAGAAAGTTGAACCAGGATCAACTATTACACAAGCAAGGCGACCACAAACCAAGAGATTACCTGTAATAACTCTGTTAGACACCTCAGCATTCTGCCTGTCTAGAACTGCATAGAATCTGGCTGGTCTGCCTCCTCCTTGAGCTCCACCTCTATTGGCACCACGCCCAGTCTGTGTATTAGATTCCCCAGAGCTTGTCCCCAGAACTGGAAGAGGTGAAACTATAGAATTACCTATGGATGTTGCCTATCTGATTGGAGTTTTCCCCAGAGCTTGTCCAAGCAATGGACAGTATCTCTTAATATGACCTGGATCATGGCAGTGGAAACAACCTTTCTAACCCAAAAGGCATTTCCCTGGATGTCTTTTGCTACACGAAGGACATATAGGATAGAAGAGCCGAGATTGGCCCTGACTAGTTGAACTTTTCCCCTGAGGGGCCTGACCCTTACTCTGCTGGCCATGTCTGAGTGGAGCTGGATAAGGAGATGAGTGAGTCGTTGATTGAATGTGAGCTGAATGATTCATGTTCTTACCCCCAACTGAAAATCCACTATAAATACATGTTGTTCTAGCCTTCTTGATGTTATCTCTAGTTTCACTAGAAATTTATCAAAAGCCTCCTTACGCGTAGAGATATTGACAACCTGAAGATAAGTCTTGTCATCTTGATGTGAAGTCATATCTTTTGCCATATGTGGATTCAAGCCTTCAATGAACCTTCTCACTTTTTCTCTCTCTGCCGGTATCAAATTAGGTGCATAATCTGCCAATTTTGTAAATTCCATCTCATATATAGTCACTGACATAGTACCCTGTTTAAGATGTCCGAACTGACATCGGAGCTCATCCATCCAACTTCTAGGCAAAAACTTGGCCCTGGAAGCTACTTTGAACTGGGGCCAAGTAAGTGGCGGTAATGTAGAACCTCTGGCCTTCTTGTAACCTCTCCACCACTGTCCTGCTGCACCCTTCAATTGAAATCCAATCAACTTTGTGGCTTGTGATTCAAGACAACACAAAGAAATAAACATTTCCCTTATCTCTTCCAAAAAATAACATTGGTTCATTTGGTTTATCGTTACCATTATAAGTAGGAGGGTTTAATCTTAGAAAGGCATGTGGATCATTTTTTCCTGTTGGTAACTGCACTGTCTGGGCAATATTTGCAGGGAGAACTGGTGGTGGTACCTCGAGTGGAGCTTGAAACACATCTCTTATAACCTCTCCACCTGAATCATGAGGGTCATGAGGAGGAGCATGAACAGGTGCAGCCCGACCACCAGTCGGAGGGGCTAGGGACTCCAGAAAGTCCAAAATTCTGTCAATTCGATTATCCTGCTGATGTGGTGGTACCCGATCATTAACAACCTGCTGAGGTAGAGCTTGTTCCTGTCTAGTGGCCCTACCACGAGCATGATTACCTTTGGCATTTCCACCTCTACCCTTAGCATTTTGACCTCTACCTCTGTCGCGTCCTCTAACTGTAGTTGGTGCTATTGGTGCGGCTTGAACCTCTGGTGCTTCTTCTTGATGATTAGCAGTTGGTAACTCAACATTATTAGCACCAGAGGATGAAGTTGATCTTGTTATAACCATATTGTTTGCATTGAAACGAGAGATAAATCGGTGTTGGAATTCTGAAACGTTTAGCTCTAACGCACGATGTAAGAGTAAAAGAAAAGAAATTCTCCTAACATGTCCTACAACCTCCCAGATATAAGTATGGTGCACAACATACCCATAAATGATATTCTACTAGACATGACTCATGACTCCCTAGGACTTCTCAAACCTGGATGCTCTAATACCAACTTGTCACGCCCCCAAACTAGGGTGGGACATGATTGGTACTCAACCCTTATCACTCATTGAGTGAACCTTGTACTATTTGTATCAAACTTCAAGTTCAATAGCAAAGAAACTAACATGCTTAAATATTAATTCTAATCAAATTACAATTCTTAAGCTGACTGATAAAATAAAATAAATAAAGGATGAATCCCAAAATATTTTAATAATGACCCACTAACAAGTCATGAGCCTCTAGAATCTGAAAAAACAAAATTTAAAAACAAAGTTAAAAATAATAGTCTGAAAAGGGTCCGCTACTGCTGGGATGAATCAACGGAGTCTGTGAACTGAATCTAGAATATCTCCTCTAGCCACGTGCCTCGTCACCTGCATCCTCAATACCTGCCACACGACGTAGCAGGCCCAAACGGGCTAAGTACCACCAAAGGATACCTAGTAAGTCTCATAGGTTACCTCCTAAAAAGGCCGAGCGAGACCTTCTGGAAAATATAAGAAAGAAAAGGGATATATGGAAAATCATATAAAATTTTACAACCAAGTAATAATCTGGAAACTAAAACTGTAAGCTAAACTGTAAGACTAAAACTGAAACTTAACATAAAAATTGAGTCCATAACTGATATCTGAAATAAAAACTGAGTTACACATATTTTAAGACATAGCTTTGCTAAAAATTGTTGCGCATAATGGCCCTGCGTACATGAGCATCTGGGAACACGTACGGGGGAGTGTCGGCCTATCTCCCCAACAAACAGTTGGCACCTGCGAGCGTGAGGTAGGTAACCCTGACATCATGGCACTCAATCTGGGAGAGGTTGGCCATTTCTCCCTACTGAATGTGATCGCATTGATGCATGAATTAATGTTGAAACTGAATACTTAACTGAATGTAAAAATCATAAATAAAGGCACATAACAACTGGTAATACACAAAATCATGTATTCATGTCACATATAAGGCCGTACTGAATAAGAATAAAGTAAACTGAGTATTAGATCACGAAAAGACATGACTTAGCTTTATCTAGCAAATAGAGCACAAGGGTTCTAATGGAACTCCCTACTAGGAAAGTAAACCTCAACTCACCTCAATTACAAACTCAACTTTGCCTCCACGTATCTTCCAGGCAATCCCAGTTCAACTTAAATTAATGCATGTCCAAAGAATACAACTATATACACAGTTCTCTTGTTCTAGGAAAATCTCACTTAGGTTCTAAAACACTAATTAGTCTGTAATAACTCAATAAATCGATTTGTAATGTTTAATCCCACAACTCATTAAAACAAGCTATAACTACGAAGTTTTCTATTTTTTCTTCCAAACATCATCACTGCCGAGCAATGGGTAATCATGATTCTAATAATAAATTCATAATAAATACATCCAAGGCTCTTACTATATTGTAACAACATTATTGAATAAAGCTCAAGCATTTAAAATCCTTACATTTTATTTTTATTTTTAAAATTCAAATCTCAAAATCCTACCCATATCTCAATTGATAGTAGATAAATAATTTTTACTAGAGAAGAGTATATGGGTACCTCCGAATGAGAGTCAATCTTCCACTTTTGATTACAAAATTATCATGAAATCAAACTCTCAAGATAACCCAAGCAGTTGAAGACTTGTGGTGAACAAGCTTGAGAAAACAGAAACTTTATTTTCTTTCTTTCTTGAAAGTAGCCAGCTAAAAAGGCAAACAATTGCCACTGATTTAGTTGACTTATTTTTCTTTAAGTTTTCACTAGTGGGCACGTGGGACATAGCTAAATAATTGCCCAACTTTTTCTTTCTTTCTAGTTGTTTACTTGACTTCTCTCACCATATTTTAAACTAATATATAGGCTACTTATCCTTCATTACACTAGCTAATAAGAAACTATTCAATACACTCGGATACTAGAAAATTTCAACAACTTTATTTTCCAACTAAAAGTCAGGTAACTTAGTTTATTCTTAAGTATCCGTCCTACCGTATTAGTTCATATCCTATACGTATATTATCCCAAATACTTCGTTTAAACCGTGCAAGTCCATATACCCTTCGAGAACTTTAATTACGTTATGAACTCCGAGATTATTAAAATTTAAGCTAAAAATTTATGCGGCTTTACCGGATAGAGGGTTGTGATATTCGTACCTAACCGGATATCACGGCGCAGATCTCGCTCGATGTCGATTACGGATCATTTATTAACGAGAAAGGAAGATTTTTACCTTTTTAGACTTGTAGTAGGGATGAAACTCTCCTTCTATATAAAGGGAAAATTTTTATTTTGTAACACATATTGTAACATGCAAATCAAGGTAATAAAAATTCATTTTCTTCTTTCTATGTACCGCAAAAGTTCTTATTTAACTGTTCTGTTCTTCATCCACAATTGGGCTCGAACCAAGGGTCCGATCGAGGGCAAAATTAATGTTCAACATGGGTTTGGGTTAGGCCATAACATTACTACTGGTTTGATCATTTATTTTGTCTTTAACTCATTTACATAATATTCTTGATTATTTGTGTTGAATCAATCCACGTATCCTTAAAACTACGTACAAATTTAGTTGTTATCCGATTTAAGGGTAAACAGTTTGGCGCCCACCGTGGGGCTAAGGATAATAGTGGTGACTTGAAACAAATCTTCATAACACACCTTATTTTATGCTTGTTCTTTAAAGTCTTAATTTCAGGACAGCCCAAAAATGTTGAATTCTCAGTCGACCCACTTGAACGTTGACGCTGAATCTGGCCATCATGGAGAAAATAATATTTAGGTGCCTAGCAACTTAGGTGCCCCCTGCTGATCCTAACGGTGTCCTAGTCGCCGATCCGGTCGATGCTAACTCACAGGTGGCCATTGACGTCAATTTGCCAACTGATCCCGAAAACAGGGTTTGCGAGGGACTTTGACCAATAGCTCGAGAAGCGCCCGAAGGCGAAGGAGAAGGTGATGGGGTAAGCCTACAGCTAATCTTTGAAATATTACAGGATCAACGGGCGGCGATAGCGCAACTACAAAACCAAAGCCACACCCCCAGTAGGCTCGAGCCCGGACAATCATAGGAAAGCACCCGAAGAAACGAACAAATCACTGAGAGACCGGGTGAAACCGAGCCCGGGGTCAATCCCAAGATAATAAAAATACTTGAAGCATTAACGAAGCGGGTTGAGTCAGGCGAGAAGAAAATTGGGGCCAATGACAAGAAGGTAGAAATATACAATTCCAGGGTCGATCAAATCTCGAGAGCATCCCCGATATTGAAAGGGCCGGATTTCAAGAAATTTATCCAGAAATCTTTTCCTCCGAGTGCAATACCGAAGCCAATCCCAAAGAGGTTTCAAGTGCAATCAAAGGGAATGACTTGGAAGATGATCGAGTCGGTGTTAATGAAGAAGTTTGGGGAGACGTTGTCTAAAGGAGCGATGATATGGTATCACAACTTACCCCCAAATTCCATTGACTCTTTTGCTATGCTTGCAGATACTTTCGTAAAAGCCCATGTCGGGGCCACCAAGGTCGAGACCAGAAAGTCAGACCTTTGCAAGGTTAAACAAAGTGACAACGATATGCTCAGGGAGTTCGTGTCAAGGTTATATATGGAATGGATAGACTTGCCTCCAGTTCCAGATAATTGGGTCGTCCAGGCATTCACTCAAGGGCTTAACCCCCAAAGTTCCTTGGCCTCTCAACAGCTAAAACAAAATTTGGTAGAGTACCCGGCAGTGACCTGGGTCGACGTCCACAGCAGGTACCAGTCAAAGATCAGGGTCGAGTATGACCAACTCGGAGCTCCTTCTGGGTATATTTACCTCATCAAGGCCGATGACAGGTCTAAGAGAGCCATTGATCACGATCCAAGATTGGTCCGAGATCGGTACCAACCATACAGTACGTACCAAATGGGAAATGGGTTCGGGAATCACCCCACAAGGAACGAGAAGAGAAGCGATCAAGGACCCAGTAGCTGAGGTCTGATGAGCAAAAATTGTTTTGACAGGCCGATCGGGTGTTGGGAAGCACCAATATTATCATAGTAGAAATTCAACGTTGATGCTGTCAGCGTCGTGTCAGCCATCGAGCGCATCAAAGAGACTAAGTGGCCCCGACTATTACAGTCCGACCCTACCCAAAGAGATCCTAACAATACATCCAAGATTATGTCCCGGAGGGAACTATTTCATTCAGAGATGAGGATGTTGAGGGCATCGTGCAACCTCACAATGATGCACTGGTAATATTCATACTTATCAATCAATCTCGAGTTAAACATGTGTTGATTGATCCAGGTAGCTCGGACAACATCATTAGATCGAGGGTCGTAGAGCAATTGGGGTTACATGACCAAATAGTTCCAGCAGTCTAGGTGTTGAATGAATTTAACATGGCATGAGAAACCACTAAAGGGGAGATAACCCTGTCGGTGAACACCGCTGGGATGATCCAAGAAACAAAGTTCTACATGATCGAAAGGAGACATGAGGTATAACGCTATATTCGGAAGGCTGTGGGTTCACAATATGATGGCGATACCCTCAACCTTGCACCAGCCGTTGAAATTCCCTACACCGGGAGGAGTCAAGACGATATACGGAGAGTAGTCGGCCACAAAGGAGATGTTCGTAGTCGATGAGGTAATCCCGGTGCCCGCGGTTTCAACATCAAGGAGTGCAGAACCGACTAGAAAGGAAGAAATTAAATAGCAATCACTGATGCCAGTCTCGGCCGAACCGGAGGAACGAGGAGTAGACAAGGAGGATGATTACGGTGTCCCGAGATCGTTCATAGCTCCTGATCACACCAACGCCACCAAACCAATGGTCAAAGAGTTAGAACTAGTCATATTATTCGAACACCTGCTAGATTGAAAGGTATACCTGGGCACGGGGTTAACCCCCGATCTCAGGAAAAAACTCGTTGATTTCGTTAAATCTAACATAGATTGTTTTGGTTGGTCCCATCTTGACATGACAGGGATCCTACCGGAGGTAACCACTCATAAGCTGAGTTTGGACCCGAAGTTCCATCCGGTTAAGCAGAAGAGGATGTCATAGTCCAAGATCAAGCATGCGTTCATCAAGGATGAGGTATCCAAACTCCTTAAAATAGGGTCCATCCGGGAAGCTAAAAACCCAGACTAGTTAGCTAACGTAGTGGTAGTACCTAAAAAAGGGATAAGCTAAGAATGTGTGTAGATTACAAATATCTAAACAAAGCATGAAATGTGTGTAGATTACAAATATATATACAAAGCATGCCCTAAGTATTCTTTCCCTTTGCCTAACATTAATCGAAAAGACTTCTTTCATCACTAAATTTGTCACCTACTGCTATAATGTAATGTCGTTCGGATTAAAAAATGTCGGTGCCATCTATCAACGCCTAGTAAACCGGATGTTCGAAGAACAGATAGAAAAATCAATGGAAGTTTATATTGATGATATGTTGGTCAAGTCCCTGCGAGCAGAGGATTATTTGGAACATTTGCAGGAAACCTTCAACATACTGAAGAAATACAATATGAAGTTGAACTCGGAGAAATGCGCATTCGGGGTCGAGTCCGGGAAGTTCCTTGGATTCATGGTGTCTGACTGGGGGATCGAGATCAATCCCGATAAAATCAAAGCTATAAAAGTCATCACCGTGGTAGACAACTTCAAGGCCGTTCAAAGTCTGACCGGGTGTATAGCCACCCTGGGCTGGTTCATCTCGAGGTCATCGGACAAGAGCCATCAATTTTTCTCACTATTAAAGAAGAAGAGCAACTTTTTTTGGACCCCGGAATGCCAGCAAGCTTTGGAGGAACTCAAATGGTACCTATCGAGTCCCCCCTATTGCACACTCTGAAGGCAGACGAACAGTTGTACCTCCACTTGGTGGTTTCCGAGGTGGCGATAAGTGGAGTCTTAGTCCGGGAGGAAGAAGGTATGCAATTTCGTATTTACTATGTCAGTAGAACTCTAGGAGAGATCGAATCAAGGTATCCTCACCTAAAAAAATTGGTTCTCGCTTTGCTAAGCGCCTCCAGGAAGCTAAATCGTACTTTCAATACCACCGTATTTGTGTCGTGACCTTTTACTCGCTAAGGAATACCATGCACAAGCCCGAGCTCTCGGGCTGGTTGGCCATAAAATCTTAGATTTTGGCAGACTTCGTGGCCGACTTTACGCCGGCCTTAATACCCGAAGTTGAAAGGGAATTACTGTTAACCTCGGGGACCACTTGGGGAATCTGGACCCCTTTCATGGACAGTGCATTGAACGCGAAGGGGTCCAAACTCGGTATCGTATTAAAACCACCTGCGGGAAATGTAATTAGGCAATCTATTAGAACTATAAAATTGACTAACAACGAGGCCGAGTATGAGGCCATGATTGTAGGTCTAGAATTGGCTAAGAGCCTTAGAGCCAAGGTGATCAAAGCTAAGTGCAACTCCCTCCTCATGGTAAATCAACTTAACGGAACGTTTGAAGTTAAAGAAGAACGGATGCGAATATACATGGACAAATTACAGGTAACCCTAAACCAATTCAGGAAATGGACCCTGCAGCATGTACCCCGAGATCAAAATAGTGAGGCCGATGCACTGGCTAACTTGGGGTCGTCGGTTGATTCAGATGAATTCAGTTCGGGAGCAGTAGTGCAGCTAATGATCTCGGTGATAGAAGAAGTCCACGTCAAAGTAAACTCAACGGTTTTAACTTGGGATCGGAGGAACAAATACATAGACTACTTGAAGACAGGAAAATTGTCATAGGATCCCAAAAAATCAATAGCCCTACGCACCAAGGCTGTCAGATTTAGCTTGGTCGAAGGGGCATTGTTCAGGAGGACCTTCGACGACTCGCTACCCATATGCTTGGGACCGTAGGAGACCAAATATGCCATGAGAGAAGTTCACTAAGGCACTTGCGGGAACCATTTGGGGGCAGAATCTTTGGTTCGAAAACTAATTAGGGTCGGCTATTACTGGGCTGAAATGGAGAAAAATGCGAAGGACTTCGTACGGAAATGCGATGACTGCCAAAGACACGTCCCAATGATCCATCAACTGGGAGAAATGCTCCACTCGGTCTTGTCCCTATGGCCATTTATGAAGTGGGGAATGGACATTGTCGGTCCCCTGCCATGGGCACCCAGTAAATCTCAATTCATACTATTCATGACCGATTAGTTTTCCTAATGGGTTGAGGCTCAAGTATTCGAAAAGGTCTGGGAGAAAGAAGTCATTGACTTTATCTGGGACCACATAATATGTCGATTTGGGATACCGTCCGAGATCGTTTGCGAAAAAAGAAAATAATTTGTCGGCAGCAAAGTGAGTACGTTTTTTGAAGATCACAAGATCAAGAAGATACTATCAATGCTTTATCACCCTAGTGGGAATAGGCAGGCAGAATCAACGAACAAGACTATACTTTAAAACCTAAAAAAGAGGTTGACTGGAGCGAAAGGGGAATGGAAGGAGATCCTGCCCGAAGTCCTGTGGGAATACCGTACGACTTCGAAATCGAGCACCAGGGCCACCCCGTTCTCTTTGGTCTATGGAGTCGAAGCCTTAATACCAGTCGAGTGGGATAACCAAGCCTCAGGTTCCAGTACGTGACCGAAGAGCCAAATGGAAAGGCCACGATCACAAACCTGGAACTATTGGATGAAAGGCGGGAGGCTGCCCTGGTCCGGTTGGCCGCCCAGAGCAATTTCTTATTTTTCAAAACTTGACAAGGTTTCAGATATTTTTACTTTGATTCATATGATTTTGATGTTAAAATCTTAAGATAAATTGATGGAATATGATTAGAAATAGTTTTAAATCACTTACCCAAATTTCGTAGTTGAAATTCCTTCTTCAAAATCACCTCCTACCGAGTCTAGGGTTCAAAAATGAGAGCATGTATCCAAAAATCCCGTCTCCCAGTCCTTTACCCAGTTGCAGATGTTGCATTTGCGACACAGGGTTTGCATTTATGAACCCTCGCAATTGCGGGCCAGGGCACGTATTTGTGAACCTTGACAGCCTCATGAAACCTTGCATTTTCTAGAAGAGGCTCCGCAATTGCGAAGCTGGGAGATTGACAAATGCGAACAAATGTTCGCAATTGCGAACCAAGGCAAAATCTGGAAAATTTCGCAAATGCAAAGGGGATGTCGCAATTGTGACAACTGATCCTCCACTGTCACCTTTACAATTGCGATGTTGGTGCTTGCAATTGCGATACTTGAGCAACACCAGCAGTCAAATTTCAATTCAAAATCATTCCGGAACATCTCCGAAACTCATCCGAGCACTCGAGGATCCAACCCGAACATCCACACAAGTCTAAAAATATCATACGAACTCACTCGCATGATCAAAACATAAAAAATAATATCTAAAACTACGAATTGAACTCTAGAATGCGTAAATTTCAAAGTAAAGTTAGGAATTTGAAAAATTACAACTAAACGTCTGAATCCTATCAAATCAATTCCAAACAATACCAAATTTTGCACACAAGTTCTAAATACCATAATGGACCTATTCCATGTCCAAAAATTAAATTCCACGCTCGATAGCTAAAAGTGAACCTACGGTCAAACCTTTCAACTTCAAATTGCCAAATTTCGGTAAATCAACACGATTCGATCTACGGACTTTCAAAATCGATTCCGGGCATATGCCCAAGTACGAAATCATAATAAGGACCTACCGGGATAGTCAAAATGCTGATCCAGATCTATTTACTGAAAATGTTGACCGTAGTCAACTCAAATCATTTTTAAGGCAAACTTTTACATTTTCTTCAATTTTTCACATAAAAACTTTTCGAAACAAGATACGGACTACGCACACAAAATGAGAAACACTAAACGAAGCTAGTCGAGATATCGGAATACGGAAATAAAGGCTAAAACTCAAAATGACCTATCGGGTCATCACACAGTGCATTACTAAACTTAGGTAGTCGACTATCTTGATTTTATTTATCGTCATGCATAATTCAATCATGATATCTTAAGATGTAAAATGTAGAAAATCATGTATTAGCATTTCATTAGTTTACCTCTACTCATGGAGTATTTCGCTATGGTTGCCGAAATCCTGTTACACTTTAGGCACATATACACACCTAAAGTAGTTTATGGAACTCTCATAATATTATTACTTTTTGTAGTAAGTTTAATATGAATAATAGCAGTTTTGTGTGGGATAACAAATGTTCTAAGAAGTATTCAACTTTCTTATTTCATCTCTTTAGTTGAACTTGTTTATTGAAATAGTCAATCACCATAGCTGCTGCCAAATCAATCAAGAAAACAAGACCAAAAACTCAGCGAAAAGCTCCAAAAAACCAGTCCAAAAAGGTCACCTAAACCCCATAAAAACACAGTCGTAAAGCCACCAAACCTGTTGCCACAAATAAGTCATGAATCGCATCTAAACTCCATTAAAATCACCATTAAACTCTATCGAACCACCATGAAAATGGCCCCAGATTAGCCATGTAAATGATTACCTAAAAACTCCATAAAGTCAGTTCACAAAGCACCAAAAACTCCTCTTTTAACACCAAAAATGCCTCCTATGAATTTGCTTCTTAGCACCTGCAACACTTCTGTAGCCTAAGTGAGCCGACCATATATGATATCTGCCATAGATTTATTTTGAATACAATAGATGTTATTAAGTTAAAATATTAACTATAGGTGAATTATACTAATTGCTATAGTTCATTCCATATCAATGAAAGAACAGTTTATGTAAAATTTGAATGGTGGAGCAATTTCATAGACCTTTGAGATTATGGGGAGCAAACAAATTTCATATCAGTCTTAGCAAGTACTTCAGCAATGCCTGAAAAAATATTGGTAAGAAAACAATATATTTTTAATACCTTCTTATCTTGTAGAACCAATTCAATCGAGAAAGTAGTGTTTGCGTTGTAACAATCTACTACTTACCGCAGACGTAGACCTCAAACTTTAACTTCCATTACATTTTACTGAATGAAGTCATTATGAATATCCATATTGTGCAGAAGCGGTATGTTACAACCAAAATCCAAAACGATGTTTAGCCATAAATGGTGTAATCACGGTGGCCAACCTCGAATGGTATCATGGCCAAGATCAATCTTGATGGGTATCAAGTTTCTATGCCAATGTAACAACATGGTTGAGCGCTTTGAGTGTTGTAGCCCCGTTCCTCGATTTACTGCTCATTTTATGCTTATTAGTTTTTATGTGACTTGTCGGGATAGTTGGTTCGGTTCCGAAAATATTCCGAAATGAGTTGAGACACTTAGTCTCAAGGTTGGAAGCTTAAGTTGAAAATGTTGACCGGATGTTGACTTATAAGTAAATAGCTCCGGAATGGAATTTTGATGGTTTCGATAGCTCTGTTGGGTGATTTCAAACTTAAAAGTATGTCCGGATAGTGATTTGGAGGTCCGTAGTTGATTTAGGCTTGAAATGGCGAAAGTTGGAGAATTGAAAGTTTTGGAATTGAGAAGTTTGACTGAGAATTGACTTTATGGTTGTCGGGCTCAGATTTTGCTTCCAGGAGTTGGAGAAGGCTCGTTGTGTCATTTATGACTTGTGTGCAAAATTTAAGGTCAATCGAACTTAAATTGTCGAAGTTGGAATTTCTTAGTTTCCATTAGGCTTGAATTGAGGTGCGATTTATGATTTTGACATTGTTTGATGTTATTTGAGGCCTCGACTAAGTTTGTATCATATTTTAGGACTTGTTGGTGTATTTTTTTGAGGTCCCAGGGGCCTCGGGTGGAGTTCGGATGGTTAACGGATCAAAGTTTGGAATTGAATGATTGATGAAGTGCACCAGGTCTGGTGCGATCGTACCTGCGATGGAATTGGTCGCAGGTGTGTTACCACAGAAGCGGCGCGAGGAGCGCATAAGTGGCATAGAAAGGGTTGTGTAGTGGTCGCAGGTGCGAGACTATTTTTGCACATGCGTGGTCGCCGGCGTATGGGCAGAGAAGCGGAGCTCAGTGAGGAGGTTGTGGAGCATAGGTGCGGACGAAGTTTCGTATATGTGGACTCGCATATACGCGTGTGTGATCACATAAACGAAGGCAGGGACCTTCAGGTATAACCGCAGAAGCGGAGGAAGCGTCCGCACCTGCGAAACCACAAATGCGGTTAAGTGGGTCGTAGGTGCGAAAGCATTAGCAGTGTTAAATTCGAAGGGGTTCGTGATATTTCTCATTTTGGACTTTGCAAACTCGGATCAAGGCGTATTTTGAGAGGGATTTCTTGAGGTAAGTCACTTGAGGTCATTTTTATTGAATAATCTTGTTTCCCCTTTGACTTTCCCACCTAGTTTGTGTATTTTTGAGGTGGAATTTTGGGGGTTTGAGGCTAGGGATTTGGAGAGTTAATTTGGGGGATTTGAGTGACGAATTGGTGTAGGAATTTGAGAAATTTGGTATGGTTAGACTCGTGGTTGAATGGGCTTCTGGATTTTGTGACTTTTATCGAATTCCAAGATGTGAGACCGGGGGTCGACTTTTGAGTTGACTTTTTGACTTTTGATTAAGAACTTAGTATTTTCTTATGGAATTGATTCCTTTAGCTTGTGTGATTGTATCGAATTGTTTGTGGCTAGATTCGAGGCATTCAGAGGCTAATTCACGAGGCATGTGATCATTGGAGTAAAAATTTGCACGGTTTGAGGTAAGTAACACTTCTAAACTTGATTGTGAGGGTATGAAACCCGAAATTACATGTTATGTGATTGGTGTTGAAGTGACGCGTATTCTAGGTGACGGACGTGTGGGCATGCACCGTAGTAATTATGATTTAGTTGATTCCATGGAACTGTGTAGCTATCTTATCTGAACATTATTAATGTACTCTATATGTTAGAGCACTTGAGCTGTGATTTATGCTAGAAAGCATGTTTAAGATATATGTTGGTACTATTGGGACCCACAGTGGTCGTTCATTGTTGTTGAGTTATTTGCTTAATTGCAGTTATATACTCAATCGCATTCATCATTAAATATCATATCTCAGTCTCGGTTATCGTATATTGTCACATCTTGTATCATTGATTTGGGCTTCTTAGCATGAGTGTTGTGTGCCCGAGTGACTGGAGAGATTGATGACTGAGTGAGGCCGAGGGCCTGTTATGAGCGATATTTATAGGATCGGGCTTCACGCTGCAGCAGGATTTATTGACTCATGCCAGGATTTGGTTTATTATACTGCTTGGGTTGGATCCGCCCCTCCGGAGTCTGCACACCCACAGTGAGGGCAGTTGCGATTGATTCATTTGCATTATGTTGGATCTGCCCTGGATTTATTTGCATTGGGCTGGATCTGCCCTGGATTTATTTGTATTTGGGATGGATCTGCCCTGGACGCATGTCTAAATTCTTGTATCGTTACCTGTAGATTATAAATTTCTGAGATATTACTGTCATATTTTTCGTAAATTTTCGTACTGTTAATTCTATGTGTGGACTGTAATGTTCGAGCTCGTCACTACTTTCAGTCCAAAGGTTAGATTTGTTACTTATTGAGTTAGTTGTACTCACGCTACACCTTGCACATCGTGTGCATATCCAGGTGTTTCCGGGCACGTGGTTGTTGATTCTCATAGTTTAGTCATTCGGAAATTATCGAGGTAGTTATCTTGGAGTCCGCAGACCTTGACCTCCTCCCCTATCCTCAGTTTACTTATTCAGTTTATGCATTTCTTAGACAGTGTATCAGACTTTGTACATATGCTCATGTACTCAGTGACACTCTACTTTTGGGAAACTTCTGTATCGAGCTGTGTCGGTTTTATTAGGTTTTATGAGATTTGAACATATTTAAACTTGTTTTAGTATAATTTAAATGTGAAAGTGTTGGTATATCTGAGTTGTCGGCTTGCCTAGTATCATGATAGGCGCTATCACGACAGGTCAAGTTTTAGGTCGTAACAAGTTAGTAGAGCCTAGGTTACATAGGTCTCACGAGTCATGAGCAGGTTTAGTAGAGTCTTGCGGATCGATATGGAGACGTCTGTACTTATCTTCGAGAGGCTACCAAACCCTTAGGAAAACGTCACATTCTTGTATTCTTGTCATGCGGATTTTGTTGATTCCGGGAACTAAACTTATGTTATTCTATTCTCTCACAGATGGTGAAAACACATGCTACCGGATCGGACGGACAGCTACCAGTACCACCGGCTAGTGCCACGAGAGGTCGTGGCCACGATAGGGGTCGCGGTAGGGGCTGAGGTGCAGTTTGTACAACAACTAGAGCAGCACCTGTAGATCCACCAGTTGCTCCATCTCAGGAGCAGGTTCCATATGTGGTTAAGCCGGTGGGGCCAGCTTAGGCACCAGATGTGCCCATTGTGATTTCAGGCCTTCAGGAGGCTTTGGCTCAGATATTAACTGTTTGCACTAGCCTTGCTCAGGCGGTTTATGTTCAGACCGCGTTAGCCACTTCCCAGGCCGGGGGAGGTACTCAACTCCCGTCGCTCGTACTCCAGAGCAGGTGATGCAGGTTTTCAGACATCGGGGGTACTACCAGCCCAGCCGGTTGTGGTTGCGCAGGCCTGGGTGGATCCCATTATGAGTGATGATGAGTATAAGAGACTAGAAATATTTGGGAGACTCCAGCCTCCATCATTCAGTGGGACTGAGTCAGAGGATCCTCATGACTTCTTAGATAGGTGCCAGCGGATTCTTTGCACGACGGGTATTCTGGAGACCAGTGGGGTCTCATTTACTACTTTTCAGTTGACTGGGATAGTTTTCAGATGGTGGGAGGCCTAGGAGAGGAGCAGACCAGTCGATGTTGCACTACTTTCATGGCATGAGTTCTCCGTTCTATTCTTGGAGAAGTTTGTGCCACAAACCCACAGGGAGGAGTTGTGCAGGGAGTTTGAGAAGCTACGTCAGGAGGTCGTGTATGTGACCCAGTATGAGATGAGATTTTTAGAATTGGCTCATCACGCAGTTTGGCTGGTTCCACTGAGAGGGAGAGGGTTAGGAGGTTCATTGATGGCCTCTACTATCAATTGCATTTTGTTATGACCCGAGAGAGTGTATCGAGTGCTAGGTTCAACGAGGTGGTTGATATCGCTCAGCAGCGAGAGATTATAAGTATTCAGGATCTTAAGCGGAGGGAGGCCAAGAGGCCTCGTGGTTCAGGTGGTTTCAGCGGTGTTCCTTCTGGGAGTCAGTTCCACCACAGCAGGGGTCGTCCTTATAGGCTCGCTCAGATGGCTCGTCCAGTTCATCGTGGCACATCAGCTAGCCATGGATTATACAGTGCTCGACCGGGTCAGCTATCTCTCAGTGCACTCCCAGCCCAGAGTTCATCTCGTGCACCTTCGATTTAGGGTTCATCTGAGCTAGGTTCTTTCAGTAGTTATTCCAGTTCTCGGGGTCCGCCTTAGTACTTGCCACCATTTTTCGAGAGGGGTTGTTTTGAGTGTGGAGAGTTGGGTCATGTGAAGAAGTATTTTCCCCACCTTACAGGAGGTCCAGTTCAGCAGAGGAGTCAGGCCACGACTTCAGCACCAGTTACTTCATGACCCACCCACCCAGCTCGGGGTGGGTCTCAGGCAGCTAGGGTTCTCCCTAGAGGGGGAGGCCAATCAGGTTGCGGTCAGGCTCGATTCTATGCTATTCCTGCCATGCCAGATGTTGTTTCTTCAGACACTATGATCACAGGTATTGTCTCAGAATGCCACATGGGTGCTTCTATATTATTTGAACCTGGTTCCACGTATTCGTATGTATCATTATATTTTGCTTATTATATGGATATGTATCATGAGTCCTTAGCTTCATTTGTTCATGTATTCATGCCAGTGGGCGATACTATTGTTGTGGACCATGTATACCGGTCTCGTGTAGTGACTATTTGGGGATTGGAGACCCGAGTTGATCTTTTATTTCTTAGTATGGTTGATTTCGACGTGATTTTGGGTATGGATTGGTTGTGTCCATGTCATGCTATTCTGGATTGTCACGCTAAGACCGTGATGTTGGCGATGCCAGGGTTGCCAAGGATTGAGTGGAGAGGTTCTCTAGATTATGTTCCCGGTAGGGTGATTTCTTAGCTGAAGGCCCAACATATGGTTGGGAAGGGATGCATGTCCTATTTGGCCTTTGTGAGGGATGTTGGTGCTGATACCCCTACTATTGATTATGTTCCGGTGGTACGAGACTTTTCGAATGTGTTTCCCGCAGACTTGTCGGGCATGCCACCAGACAAGGATATTGATTTTGGTATTGATTTGGTCCCGGGCACTCAATCTATTCCTCCATATAGTATGGCACCAGCTGAGTTGAAGAAATTGAAAGAGCAGCTTCATGAACTTCTTGATAAGGGATTTATTAGGCCTAGTATGTCGTTTTGGGGTGCACCGGTTCTATTTGTGAAGAAGAAGGATGGTACTATGCGGATGTGCATCGACTATAGGCAGTTGAATTACAATCAAGAACAAGTATCCTTTTGCCAGTCATTGATGATCTATTTGACCAGCTTCAGGGAGCGAGGGTGTTCTCTAAGATCGATTTGAGGTCTGGGTATCACCAGTAGAGATTCGAGACTCAGATATTCTAAAGAAGGCATTCAGGACCAACGTCCCAGCAGCATTCATGCATCTGATGAACAGTGTCTTTCAGCTATATCTCGACTTGTTTGTCATAGTATTCATTGATGATATCCTGGTGTACTCATGTAGCAAGCATGCCCAGCATTTGAGGATTATATTACAGCAGCTGGGGGAGGAGAAGCTTTATGCCAAGTTCTCCAAGTATGAGTTTTGGCTTAGTTCGGTAGCGTTCTTGGGACATGTCGTGTCCAGTGAGGAGATTAAGGTGGATCCAAATAAGATAGAGGCAGTTCAGAGTTGGTCCAGAAAGTCCTCAACTACTGAGATTCGGAGATTTCTCGGCTTGGCCAGTTATTATCGTTGCTTCGTGGAGAGTTTCTCGTCAATTGCAATGCCTTTAACCAATGTGACGCAGAAGGGTGCTCCTTTCAGGTGGTTGGATAAGTGTGAGGAGAGCTTTCAAAAGCTCAAGACTGCCTTGACCACAGCTCCAGTTCTAGTTCTGCCTTCAGCTTCTGGCTCTTATACAGTATATTATGATTCTTCTCGGATTCGTATTAGGTGTGTCTTGATGCAGGAGGGTAGAATGATTTCTTATGCTTCGCGCGAGTTGAAGCCCCATGAGAAGAACTACCATGTTCATGATTTGGAGTTGGCTGCCATCGTTCATGTATTGAAGATTTGGAGGCACTATCTCTATGGTATGTCTTGTGAGGTATTTATGGATCATCGAAGCCTCCAGCACTTGTTCAAACAGAAGGATCTAAGTTTGAGGCAGTGGAGATGGTTGGAGCTGCTAAAGGACTATGATATTACCATTTTGTAACATCCTAGGAAGGCCAATGTGGTGGTTGATGCCTTGAGTAGAAAGGCGGTGAATATGGGTAGCCTTGCTGTCACGACCCAAACCGATGGGCCACGACATGCACCTGGTACCTTACTCAACCGAGTACCAACATAATGTATCTTTCTTATTACATCATCATATACATGTGACATATAGGCCTAATAGGCCAACGTGATCATTTATAAACTCAAAACATAGGCCGACAAGGCCGTACAATTTTTCACGTACACGACATATGTCTACAAGCCTATAAGGGTACAGAAATGTCATAAAAGTCGGGACAGAACCCCGCCATACCAAACAATACACATGTATAGGTATATGCGTTCATAACATCATCAAGCCTCTGAGGGCATCCCATCATATCATTTCGGCCACTGTGGGCAAATCATTAACGTATACCAGTTGATCAGGTGGTGGTGCGTATATAATGCCATAACCTTTTCCCATATCCCATATACATATAATATATGTGTATATAGCGCCATCTGGTCATGGGTCAATGTACATGTATAAATGCATGCAATCCCTATGAAATACGTTAATAAAATTTCTCGGTACGTCATAAGACAATTATGCCTCTGATTAATATCATGAAAGAAACTTTACCAACTTACATATTTTTGAGACCCATGAACAGACGATAGAATAATAAGACATATTGGAATTCAAGAACATAGACATCTTTAATACTTCTATTGAATAGATTCATTTATGGAATTTGTGCATTTGCTCGTTTCATTCGTGTCGTATAGATCATGCCGAATAGATCATGTCGTATAGATCATGCCTTAACATACTTGAACCGATTCTCTTGACAATCCCTTTAATACCCGTTAAGTGCGACTACACGTAACGGCGGAGCGGAGTAGGGGAAAATTCGTATGATGTTCGTAAGAAAGATTGTACCGTGCTCTCTTAGAATTGCAAATCCTGTTGCTATTACGCAGTGTAACTTTGTATGAAATTCTTTGCTCAAAATCCGCTACTCTACTAAATGTTAATTCACGTTCTTTTGTGAATTAGAAGTCTTGTAGTGAATAAGGTGATTCTTGAAATTCTTGAGCTTCACCCGTGAGCTTAAGCAAGTCTATGAATCAAGATTATAATTGGTAAAAGAGTTATCTATTTTTAAGATCAAACATAGCTTTTAAGTTATAGAATATTATATAGATTATTTCTAATATTTTAACCAAAGAGTTCTTATCCAAATTTATCCACTTAATTCCTTAATTAATAGTTAATCTCTCACTAAAATCAATAATTACCCGATTATCCACATAATTAAGAATTATCTCAAATTACTTAAAATACTGCTCACTTTTAACACACTACATACATCGTACTATCATGGTCATGTGGTATCTTGTATGGTACTAGTCCATAAATACTGAGTATTTTAGCTCGGGTCGTATTTTATCCCAAAATGTCAAACTTTGACGAAATTCATTTTCTTCAATTTGCTTACCCTCTCACCTTCACGAATTTACTCGTCACTTATTTGAAATAGCATCATGCTTATAATCTCAAAATAATCCCATCCCCGAATATGCGTCGATTAACTTACGATTAAACTTTAACATACAAAAATGCGGGATGTACCATCTCATTTCCGAGCTTCTATCAATTTACTTATGGTATACTTTCACGTACGAAAATATCGGGTGTAAACATCATTCTCTCCTTTAGAACATTCGTCTTCGAATGTTGACTGACGCACTTATCATTTTCATAACTTATGTCTTCTGAATACTTTAATATTCTCCTTGCCATTTAGGCAACTGTTCTTTGAATAAATCCAAAGGCCAGGGCATTCCCTCCTTTAGGCCTCTTTCTCACACCACGGTCTGTGGTCGAAATTCTTCCAATCTCGTAACTCTTGTTACCTTTCGCCATGCAGCCTGTAGGACTTTTTCCTTGCATGTGCTCCTATGCGACTCTTCCCTTCAGCTTTTAGCCAATATTTAGGCTTCACTTTGGGAACATATACATAACTTGAAAGATGTCCCTCTGGGCATCTATAGGTGTATCGAAGTTCTTCGGTCGGTACTTTGTCGAACTTACGAATATTGCCATATCTCATTTCGTATTTTGTAAATTCTATCCATCCATTGTTGATTTACCTCAATGTTGATCTATAATCTACCACTGATATCTTGAAACTTCTTACGTAAAACATTTCCACTAGGGCTTACGCTGCATCGTGTAACATTTGAAGTGATTTTCCTGATCCACCTGGGGGCAATACTATACTTTCATAACCATATTTCATATCATAGTCATCCTAATGTGATTCACTTACATGGGTATTTTAATACCGTACAATTCATGAAATCCTCTTCAAATCATTACTCAATCGAAGGCCCAAACGTCATCCTTTATCTATCACAATTATACCCTCATTGTACGATCAGGGTAGCATTCCACCTCTGCTAAATGCTATTAGCCTTAGCCTCCTTTGAGTTCATTCAGGCTATACTGAGCTTTGTATAATTTAGAGAAACCATCAACTCTTCTCGTTTTTATGGGCTTAATCCTGAGGACTTATCCATTTCTCGTCACCTTCTCAATTGCCCTTTCTTATCCTTACTTCTGTCATGCAACCTTATCGCTTTACTATACTTTAGCTTACGACCTATACATATCTATTTATACTTCTCGCAACTTCCTTCAACTTGCTTGCACCATAGATTTTCTTATGTTATTCTAGAACATCAAGTGAGACATCGCATTGTCTCAAACTCTTCTTTACTCTCTTAATCAGGCTTCTCGATACCTAGAAACCATATATTGGAAGACATGCTACTGACGACGCCGTTATCATTCTCGGATACTGAATCCCAGTGCTTCTAGTCTTCTATCTAAAGTATGGACTATTCATAACCTTCATTTACCTTACTTGCCTTAAAATCTCGCATCACGTCTTCTATCTCTCTCATGACCCCCCTTCCACATAGGTATGATTCATATCCACAACTTGAAGCTCTATTATAATACTCGCACCTCCTTACACAATCCGGTGAGAGCTTCATACTGACTTCTTATGAGGTTGGTACCTTTCTAACTGGCTTTATCGTAGGGTCATTATAGAATATAGTTGTTATACTCTCTTGTACCTCTAATATTAAGAGTGATTATGCAATTTTCTTAATACGATTTCTATAATTGTTTGGGGCCAATAATCAGACTCATGATTCACTTGGTTGATGTAACTCTTTAGTTTCCTCTTCCTTCTGATCAGTATTTATGTAGGCTTAAGCTATCTTCCGGTCTGCGTCTCATGGAATTTAGTTATTACTTTTAGCCTTTCATGGATTCTATGGAAAACCATGATACAATCTTGTAATGATTCAATCCTTTATCTATGACCTGGACCCAATTTCTTTTTTTAACTCATACCGGAGTCTTTTACGGCTAATCATTAATCGAATAATTCCTTTCGTCCTATTTTAACTTTCTTCAAATGTAAGCAATTGCTTTTCCTGGTCTTTTTCTTGTTGCGTGCATACTTAGCTTATCTAAGTTCTCACGCATGCTGAAATTTTTGTGCAACTCATATGGTCTCGAATATTACTTTTGGTTTTTATTTCCCGCTCATTAGCCATGCTAGGTACCACTTCCTTATGGAGTGCATACAATGTTGTTGTGAGACTGTTGTTACAAGATCATTTTCTCTTTTGGTCACTATGCTTAGGTTGAAGCCTTTTTCCTTATTTCCTCATCTAGTCTTCCGTTGTAGTATTTAGGGAGACCTTCTGGCTCTTGTAAAGTTACAAGCTTATCACATCGTATCCTTGACAGAATTTTTGATATTCTTCCTTGCCTATAATTATCCGTAGTTACTTATTTTCACGACCTTGTGCTTGTAGGGTTGCTCCTGAGCTGAAGTTTTGACTGTCTTCTTAGTGAGACTATCTTTTATTTCCATAACATTCATACGATACCTTTAACTACCCCAACTCTTATCTGAATGTTTCTCAAGTATTACAATGACATTACTGCGAGGCTGAATTGACTATATGGGGCCTTACTATGTTTATCTTGCACAATCTGATGTCTCGTCTTTAACCTACTATTTAGCCATAACTAGGCTCTTCCCGAATCAACTACTAACTATTCGTTGGCCCATTCTCATATCAATATTTCACATAATACTTCTTGGGTTATTTCCTTTGTCTTAACTTACGTCTCGTACTGGCTCCTTATTTATCAATAACATCTCGGGAAGGAACCCTTACTTCCTCTCTTTGACGTCATGCTTGCATAATATTCTGGAACCGTAGCACATCTGTAGGATTTAGGTAAGTGAAAGCTCATTCCCTTTTCATTTTTTTATCGCATTCTTCCTTTACAATTCCATAATTACTAGAATCACTTAATTCTGACTTAATACCACATCAATCCATATTCCCCCATTTAGGGGAGCACTAAGATTTAGTGCTACGATGATCTACGTATAGATGTTTTACCTTATCATCTTTGGCATCTTTTCACATCATCGATGATCCTTACTCGCATTGCGGTAATCCTTCTGTACCAAGGATAACGAAATTCCTTACTCGCGAGAGTGACACTTAGTGTAATTGGCACATACAGTCCCTTAAGCCTAACTTTTCTCACCTTGCTTGCTTTAGGGAAGCGACTTCCTGAATGACCTTTAAAGGGTATTCTTATGTTGTCCATTCTATCATTGCCAGAACGCAAATATGAAATTCTCATGATGCTGACTATTAGCAAATCACTCAGTCCCTAATTCATGTTCAGATTATCTTGTTCACCAATCCATACTGATTTCTGTTACTCTGGGGTCTAACTTTTCCTTCTGGTAGTCGCGTTAGAGTCACGAACTTATTTCTCGAAATGAAGATGTGACTTTATGACCTATACTCGTTTGTTGACTCAAGGCTTGTTACCTCTCGTATTTTCCTTGTCTATAGACTCTGTAATACTGTCATCTTTTGATCTACCGTTGTCATCCATATATCATATCTTACTCATAATGCTTCATTAACTCTTTTCTTATTTCCCGCTAACATTTATGTCTATCAATTTATTCTGAAAACTCGAATAAGACATTCTTTTGTTCTTAGATCCCCTTTGCTCCATCCAGTGGATCTTCGAGTTGCTTAACGTTCTACTAGGGACGCGAGCTACATTAAGATAATGTTTATTCCTTCCAGGCTTTTAGCGCCTATCTTCTGAATTTTTTATCACGCTAGTATTCACATCTAACTGTAATATTCTATAATTCACCGTCTAAGTACCTCACAAAGAGATCTTACTAGCACCTTTGTAATATCCTTCTGAAATGCCAATTAACACAAACAATCCATTCACCATTTTGGGTTACTCTAACCCCCAGCTTGATCCTGATATCTCGTCCTTTTCTTAAACTACACTTGTTAGCCCCCAATAGGGTATAACTGAGATGGGTGTGGCCAATTATACATACCTCTGTTATTGTTGAAGGTAACTCAAAATGCTTATATATCCCTTCTTGAATGGTAAATAATGATAATTTTTATTAAGTGGATACCTCGTACCCTTTTTCATCTTGCTTCTTTTACTTTTTGAAACTTGTATTTATCTTCTGAATCTCTCATTATCTTTCACCATAAAGGTGGATAAATATTCTTGCCTTAAGGTTCCTTATCAAGAGGATTACACGTCTTAGTGTACACATGATCTGTGAATACCTCATATTTATCCATCATAAGCATGATGCAAAAATTGAGTTCCTCTGATTCAACTCTTCCACAGCTATATCTTTTACCAACCGTCTTTCTGGATGTAGGCATCGTTGTATTACGAATAACATAGAGTTTATTAAATTGATTTCTAATAACTGAGCTCTACCACACGATCTAGAGTAAGAACAAAGAGTGACAGTCCTAAATTCCTTGTAGCCTCATGCTTATAAATGTGGTACACGACACACCCATAAACAAGATCTACTAGACACGGCTTGTAGACTCCCTAGGACAGAACTGCTCTGATACCACTTTTGTCATGACCCAAACCGATGGTACACAATATCATCATATACATGTGACATACGGGCCTGATAGGCCAACATGATCATTTATAAACTCAAAACATAGGCCGACAAGTCCGTACAATCTTTCACATACACGACATATGTCTACAAGCCTCTAAAGGTACAGAAATGTCATAAAGGTCGGGACAGAGCCCCGCCATACCAAACAATACACATCTAAATCATACTAACCAAACAAGCAACTCCAGAGCAAATGGAGTGCACCAACATCTTCCGCTCAGTTGATCGCCTACTTGGAGGACTCTCGACCTATCTATCGGGGCCTGCGGGCATGAAACGCAGCGTCCCCAGGCAAAAGGGACGTCAGTACAAATAATGTACCGAGTATGTAAGGAATAAAAATCAGTAAATAATAGACATGAGAGAAACATGGAGTAAAGGACTCGATATGCACATCTGCATAGCTATGTGAATCATTTCTTTTTTATAATGTCATGCATATGCGTATAAATGTCATACCATGTATAGGTATATGCGTTCATAACATCATCAAGCCTCTGAGGGCATCCCATCATATCATTTTGACCACTGTGAGCAAATCATCAACATATACCAGCTGATCAGGTGGTGGTGCGTATATAACACCATAACCTTTTTCCATATCCCATATACATATAATATACGCATATATAACGCCATCTGGTCATGGGTCAATGTACATGTATAAATGCATGCAATGCCTCTGAAATACTTTAATAAAATTTCTCGATACGTCATAATACCATTATGCCTCTGATTAATATCATGAAAAAAACTTTACCAACTTACGTATTTTTGAGACCCATGAACAGACGATAGAATAATAATACATATGGGAATTCAAGAACATAGACATATCTAATACTTCTATGAATAGATTCATTTATAGAATTTGTGCATTTGCTCATTTCATTCGTGCCGTATAGATCATGCCGAAAATAAAGAAGATATAGCCTTAATATACCTGAACCGATTCTCTTGACAATCCCTTTAACACCCGTTCATTACGACAACACGTAACGGCGGAGCGGAGTAGGAAAAAATCTGAATGATGTTCGTGAGAAAGATTGTTTTGTGCTCTCTTAGAATTTCAAATCCCGTTGCTAATATACAGTGTAACTTTGTATGAAATTCTTTGCTCAGAATCCGCTACTTTTCTAAATGTTAATTCACGTTGTTTTGTGAATTAGAAGTCTTGTAGTGAATAAGGTGATTCTTGAAATTCTTGAGCTTCACCCGTGAGCTTAAGCAAGTCTATGAATCAAGATTATAATTGGTAAAAGAGTTGTCCATTTTTAAGATCAAACATATCTTTTAAGTTATAGAATATTAAATAGATTATTTCTAATATTTTAACCAAAGGGTTCTCAAACTTTGCCACATTACCAAATGACATTATGAGTCATTTATTAGGAGTGGGTTTGCTGCCACGTTGGGGAGGGGGTTAGTCTTATCCAAATGTATCCATTTAATTCCTTAATTAATAGTTAATCCCCCACTAAAATCAATAATTATCCGATTATCCATATAATTAAGAATTGTCTCAAATTACTTAAAATACTACTCACTTTTAATACAATTCACACACCGTACTATCAGGGTCATATGGTACCTTGTATGGTACTAGTCCATAAATACCGGGTATTTTAGCTCGCGTCGTATTTTATTTCAAAATGTCAAACTTTGACGAAATTCATTTTCTTCGATTTACTTATCCTCTCACCTTCACGAATTTACTCGTCACTTATTTGAAATAGCATAATACTCATAATCTCAAAATAATCCCATTCCCGAATTTATGTCGATTAACTTACGACGAAACTTTAACATACGAAAATGCGAGATGTACCATCTCTTTTTCGAGCTTCTATCAATTTACTTATGGCGTACTTTCATGTACGAAAACATGGGGTGTAACACTTGCATTTATTCATGTTGGTGAGAGATTGCTTGCAGTTGATGTTCAGGCCTTGGCCAATCAGTTCTTGAGATTAGATGTTTCGGAGCCCATCCGGGTTCTAGCTTGTGTAGTTTCTCAGTCTTCTTTATATGATTGCATCATAGAGCGCTAGTATGATGATCCCCATTTGCTTGTCCTTGAGGACACGGTTCAGCACGGTGATGCCAAGGATGTTACTATTGGGGATGATGGGGTGTTAAGTATGCATGGTCAGACTTTTGTTCCTAATATAGATGGGATACGTGAGTTGATCCTTGAGGAGGCCCAAAGTTCGCAATATTCCATCCATCCGGGTGCCGCGAAGATGTACCAGGACTTGAGGCAGCATTATTGGTGGAGGAGGGTGAAGAAGGATATAGTGGGGTTTGTAGCTCGGTGCCTAAATTGTCAGCAGGTGAAGTATGAGCATCAGAGACCGGGCGGATTGCTTCAGAAGCTTGAGATTTCGGAGTATAAATGAGAGTGTATCACCATGGATTTTGTAGTTGGGCTCCCACGGATTTCGAGGAAGTTTGATGCTATTTTGGTGATTGTTGATCGGTTGACCAAGTCTGCGCATTTCATTCCAATTGGGACTACTTTTTCTTCGAAGAAGTTGGCTGAGATCTACATCCGCGAGATTGTTCGCCTTCATGGTGTGCTGGTGTCCATCATTTCAGATCGTGGCACGCAGTTTATATCTCAATTTTGGAGAGCAGTGCAACGAGAGTTGGGCACCCAGATTGAGTTGAGTACAGCATTCCACCCTCAGACGGACTCCGAGCGTACTATTTAGATATTGGAGGATTTGCTACGTGCTTATGTCATAGATTTCGGGGGTTCATGGGATCAGTTTTTGCCGCTTGCAGAGTTTGCCTATAACAATAGCTACAAATCGAGCATTCAGATGGATCCGAATGAGGCTTTATATGGGAGACAGTGTCGGTCTCCGGTAGGGTGGTTTGAGCCGGGCGAGGCTAGGCTATTGGGTACTGACCTGGCTTAGGATGATTTGGAAAGGTTAAATTGATGTAGGATCGGCTTCGCACGGCGCAGTCTAGACAGAAGAGTTACGCCGATCGGAAGGTTTGTGATGTTGCTTACATGGTTGGGGAGAAGGTACTGCTCAAAGTTTCACCCATGAAGGGTGTTATGAGGTTAGGGAAGAAGGGAAAGTTGAGACCTCGGTATATTGGGTTATTTAAGGTGCTTCAGAGGATTGGAGAGGTGGCTTACAAGCTTTTCTTGCTTCCTAGTTTGTCGAGTGTTCATCCAGTATTTTATGTTTCTATGCTCCGGAAGTATGTAGGTGATCGGTCTCATGTTTTGGATTTCAGCACGGTTCAGTTCGATGGTGATTTGACTTATGATGTGGAGTCGGTGGCCATTTTGGATCGGCAGGTTCGAAAGTTGAGATCAAAGAACATAGCTTCAGTGAAGGTGCAGTGGAGAGGTCATCCAGTTGAGGAGGCTACTTGGGAGACCGAACGGGAGATGCGAAGCAGATATCCAAGCCTATTTGAGACTCCAGGAACGTTTCTAGATCCGTTCGAGGACGAACGTTTGTTTAAGAGTGGGAGAATATAATGACCCGGGAGGTCATTTTGAGTGTTGTAGCCCTGTTCCCCCATTTACTGCTCACTTTATGCTTCTTAGTTGATATGTGACTTGTCGGGGTACTTGGTTCTATTCCGAGGATGTTCCGGAATGAGTTGAGACACTTAGTCTCAAGTTTGGAAACTTAAGTTGAAAGGGTTGACCGAATGTTGACTTGTGTGTAAATGGCTCCGGAATGGAGTTTTGATGATTCTGATAGCTCCGTTGAGTGATTTCATACATAGGAGTGTGTCCGAATAGTGATTTGGAGGTCCGTAAATGATTTAAGCTTGAAATGGCGAAAGTTGAAAAATTGGAAGTTTTGGAAATTGAGAAGTTTAACCGAAAGTTGACCTTGTGGTTACCGGGCTCGGATTTTTGTTCCGAGAGTTGGAGTAGGTCATTGTATCATTTATGACTTGTGTGCAAAATTTATGGTCAATCGGACTTGATTTGATAGGTTTCGACATCGATTGCATAAGTTGAAATTTGTTAGTTTCCGTTAGGCTTGAATTGAGGTGCGATTCATGTTTGTGATTTTGTTTGATGTGATTTGAGGCCTCGGCTAAGTTCGTATCATGTTTTAGGACTTGTTGGTGTGTTTGTTTGAGGTCCTGGGAGCCTCGGATAGAATTCGAATGGTTAACGGATCGAAGTTTGGAATTGAAGGATTGATGATGTGCACCAGGTCTGGTGCGATCGCACCTGCGATGGAATTGGTCGTAGGAGTTTGAGGTGAAATTTTGGGAGTTTGAGGCTAGGGATTTGGAGAGTTAATTTGGGAGATTTGAGTGACGAATTGGTGTCGGAATTGAATGGGCTTCCGAATTTTGTAACTTTTATCGGATTCCGAGACGTGGGCCCAAGGGTCGACTTTTGAGCTAACTTTTTGAATTTCGATTAAGAACTTAATATTTTCTTATGGAATTGATTCCTTTAGCTCGTTTTGATTGTATCGAATTATTTTTGGCTAGATTCGAGGCATTCGGAGGCCGATTCGCGAGGCAAGGGATTGTTGGAGTGGGGATTTACACGGTTTGAGGTAAGTAATATTTCTAAACTTGGTTCTGGGGGTATGAAACCCAGAATTACATGTTATGTGATTGGTGTTGAGGTGACGCGCATGCTAGGTGAAGAGTGTGTGGGCGTGCACCGTAGTAATTGTAATTTAGTCGATTTCATGAAACTGTGTAACTATCTTATCTGAACATTATTACTATACCCTATGTGTTAGAGCACTTGAGCTGTAATTTATGTTAGAAATCATGTTTAGGATATGTGCTGGTGCTACTGGTACCCATAGTGGTCGTTATTTGTTGTTGAGTTATTTGCTTAATTGCAGTTATATACTCAGTCACATTCACCATTGCATATCATATCTCGATCGCAGTTATTGTATATTGTCACATCTTGTATCATTGATTAGGGTTGCTTAGCATGAGTGTTGTGAGCCCGAGAGACTGGAGAGATTGATGATTGAGTGAGGTCGAGGGCCTGTTGTGAGTGATATTTATGGGATCAAGCTGCACGTCGCAGCAGGCTTTATTGACTCATGCCAGAATTTGGCTTATTATAGCGCTTGGGATAGATCTGCCCCTCCGGAGTTTGCACACCCACAATGAGCACAGTTGCTATTGATTCATTTGCATTAGGCTGGATCTGCCCTGCATTTATTTGCATTGGGTTGGATCTGCCCTGGATTTATTTACATTTGGGTTGGATCTGCCATGTACAGTACTGAGTGATTGAGTGTGATGAGTGAGAATTAAGGCAATCAGATTGAGTACTCTGAGAGTGTGAGTACGCGCGGATTGCATTGTGTTGCATCACATACGATACGCATATTGGCATGTGGATATATAGATGTCATATTCCTCGTATCATTCAGACTTGATATATTTTATCCGTTCTGAGTTTAATTGCTAAACCTAGATGCATGTCTAAATTCTTGTACCGTTACCTGTAGATTATGATTTTTTGAGATATTACTGTCATATTTTTCGTAAATTTCTGTACTGTTAATTATGTATGTGGGCTGTAATATTCGAGCATGTCACTACTTTCAGTCCAAAGGTTAGATTTTTTACTTATTAAGTTGGTTGTACTCACGCTACACTAGGGGTGGGCGTTCGGTCGGTTCAGTTCGGTTTGAAAAAATTCGGTTCGGTTATTTGGTTTTCGGTTTTGTAAAAGTATTAACCGAACTGAAATAAGTTCGGTTTAGTTTGGTTTTCTAATTTCGGTTCGGTTTATTTCGGTTCGATTTTCGGTTTGAACAATATCATATTGGGCTTCTTCTACGTATTAATTGGACTGACTAATTTGTTGATTTTTTTCAAAATTTAGGACTACTTGTGTTGCTTGAATGTGATAAATCATAAATCTGTTCTTTTATTTATATAAATCTGATTTGTGTTGCTCAGGAGTATTCTTGATTAAAAAAATCTGATTTGTAGAGAAAATATACTATAATCTTAGTAACACAAATATAACGATAAGGACTATTATCTCTCAAAAACCTTTTGGTCTACCAAGAATCAAATAAAAGCATGTACATTTTTTAAAATATATCAAGATGCTATTTCTTCTAGAGCGAACAACAGACCACCAACAGGAGCTCGAAAAGCAGCAGCCATCTAGTTTATTTATAAAATCACATGCCAATGTGATAATTTGCACATAATCAAGAAATAAAATACCCATATCAAATTCAATATGCAGCAACATATGTCCAATATTCAGCCATGAGAGAACAAAAAATCCAGAATCTATGCTGCTTTGCTGCCAAAAACCTAGAAATATGCCAATGTGATAATTTGCACATAAACTTCATTCATTATATCCAAAAGTTAGCTTGAGTAGCTAGTATGAGATCACTATTTAGTACAAGCAATATTACATAACCAAAAGAGAAATCGAGAAGTTAGAAAGTTTTCATGTTGCTGAAGTCTCAAAATCAATAAAATAACTACATTAAGTACTACTGCAGCATCAGCTTGTCTACCAAAAGAGCTCACTAGCAAGTTATTACTGCAGCATCACTTGTCTATTTACTACTTGTCTATTTACTTGTTGATCTAAGCATTTATGAAAATGATACATAATCTTTAAGTTCCATTTAGGCGCCATGATCAAACCTTTGCAAAAAAGACATAAGTATAAGTCAAAAACACAATTGATTTATAATAAAGTATATCAATGTTATATCATCAAATATACAGAAGGTTATCAACTTACCACACATGCCACAGGTTGCAACTATATGTCAATAATAGTTGAATCTTTTGCACAATTTGCCAAATCTAAGGAAAATATTGAAGAAAACTTTGTCATGCATCAGTGTTAAGTAAACTATTTGTAATATAATAAATGCAAAACACAAAATAATTACCAAGTTCCAGTTGTTCTAGATACTCCAAGTCTTCCTCAACTTTAATAGGAATAGGTTCACTTCTAAGCCAATCTTGAAGACAAATAAGAGATTGCACCAGTTTAGGCGTCAACGAACTCCTAAACGAGTCAAGAATGCGACCTCCAGTACTGAATGCACATTCTGATGCAACACTTGAAATAGGAATGGCTAACACATCACGAGCCATCTCATACAGTTTATTCTTTGTATAGAAGTCCAAGTATCTGTTGTAAGACAGATTTTTGGACGTGCTTCATTGAAGGACTTCTTCAAACTTTGTCTTTGTTCACAATAAAGTTCATAACAATCTCTTGTCAATGTTCTACGAGAAGGAATTTGAAATTGAGGTATTATGACTCCTATAAACTTCTTAAATCCTTCCTTTTCAACAAAACTAAATGGCAGTTCATCCAAAATTATCATTTGAGCTAAAGCTCTCCTACTAAGTGCTTGATCAAATTTCCAAGTGGTAAGCACCCCTTCATTTGGCCCATTTGAAGCTAGTAGAAAACTTAGTTGTGTTTGACTATTTTCTATTTTACGGGGCATTTTGGGACACTTAGTGAGATGATTGTTCATTGATGTAGTACCATTACCTTTCGTAGCAGCTGCATAAGTTTTTTCACAATACTTACATTTTGCTCTTTTAGCTCCACTAGGATCATCATACTTCTCAAAATGGTTCCAAGCATCAGATCTAGGTTGCATGACTTTCCTTTTCTTTGGAGCTTCATCAAGACTGAGACATTCAGTGTTAGGTACGCTATCATTTGAACCCCCACCTTCGTAGGCTTCACTTACCCTACTTCCATTTTCTTCCATCTACGAAAACGAATACAAGCAGAACAATAAAATACTGAGCTATAATAATGCGAAAAAGGAAGTTAGAGGATGAGACAGAAACAAGCACAAAATTAAATGAGGAAACATAAATAATAACCGAGCAAGGAGACAAAAAATGGACATCAAATTCAAGAGTCAAGACTTATTTCAACAATATACATGCGCCTTTAAGTCTTTAACTACTAATTTTTAGCAGAAAAAAAGAAGACAAAATTTACTAAAACGAGAGAAAGAAGAGAAGATCGGCGAGGATAGAGAACAAAAAAGAAGCAATGAGAGAAATATAACAAAAATTAAACTTACCGGCACAAGCACACCAGTGTATCAATGGTGATAGAGACTAGAGAGAGAAGTTTGAAGAAAAAGAACCCTAGCGTATGCGTATTTGGAAAAATCTTAGGAATGGGAAAAGCAAAAGCTGATGACAAGCTTAAAAGTCTTTAAGTGTGGGCCTAGTATTTGTTAAGAGTGGGCCGTCTTTAATGGACCTTAAAATTGGGTATAGTTTTTGTTATATTGGGCTTAGCCTATATATAGTTTAAAGAATCTATTTGCTAATAATTCGATTTTTCGGTTAACCGAACAAAATAAATCAATAACCGATGACTGAACCGAAAAACTGAATTTTAAAATTTTAAAATTGAAACCGACCGAAAAGACCGAATAACCGAAACCGAAATAAAAATATTTTCGATTCGATCGATTTTTTCGGTTCTAACCGATATATGCCCACCCCTACGCTACACCCTGCATTTCGTGTGCAGATCCAGGTATTTTCGGGCACGGTGGTTGCTGATTCTCAGAGTTCAGTCATTCGAAGATTATCGAGGTAGCTGCCCTGGCGTCCGCAGACCTTGACTCTCCTCCCCTATCTCTCAGTTTACTTATTCAGTATCTGCATTTCTTAGACAGTGTATCAATCTTAGTATTGTATAGATGCTCATGTACTCAGTGACACCCTGGTTTTGGAAAACTTTTGTATCGAGTTGTGACGGTTTTTATCATTTTTTTTAGATTTGTACTTATTTAAATCTGTTTTAGTATAATTTAAATGTGAAAGTGTTGGTATGTCTGAGTTGTCGGCTTGCCTAGTATCATGACAGGCGCCATTACGACAGGTCGAGTTTTGGGTCGTGACAGCCAACCTTTCTTGAGTTTGAGTATTTGCATATGGTTACCGAGTATAATGGAAGCAAATGTCGTGAGTTTCAATCGTGAGGATAATGGAAGTGGATGTCGTGAGTTTCAATCATGGGACAATTTTAGGTTTTGCAATTTAGGGAAAGTGGCATTCAAATATGCAATTTATAAATAATAATATAAATAAATTTTCTTGTTTAGAAAGGAAAAAACGTGTCCTTTAATTGTGCCTCTCCAAATCAGTTATTGTTTGAAAATTTTAAAAATTCTGGAAAACAAAACGTGTACTTTACATTTTTTTAAAAATAAATTTGAAACTCCAACAAAGTTGGAGAATTGTCCAAAATTTTACATGTGTCAATTCAATGTTATTTCACTTGTCATCATAATATTTCTTTGCCTCTCCTATCTATACTATATTAAAATCACGAAGGCCTTTAGCGAAATGTCGTTCGCTTTTTTTACCCTTTTAAAATAAAATTCACACTAGACAAAATAGTCATTTGATTATTCTTCTACATAATATTTAGGAGTTTGAAATGAAATAAGATTTATTACTTATTATACATTTCCTTATTTGAATTAAGCAAGAGATCCTTATATTTAGGACTTCAAAATTATTAAGGTTCTATTTTATATGAATTTTAAAATTAAAGTATAATTAAATAACACCAAATATTTATATGTTTTACCTTATATATGAATTTTATACAATTAAACGTTTTTATCTCAAAATAAATTGTATAATCATGCTAAATTTTAGGTGAACAATTATGATGTAAACAAATCAGTAATTAACCTATAAATGCTATGAGTATTCCATGTGATATTGTTCCATTGGCTATTAATTTTATTCTTCGATAAATAATTAATTAAATATAAATATTAATATAGATTTTAAAACTTAATTAGAAAAAATAATTACGAAAATATTTAATAATAGCAAGAGAAAGAGAGAGAAAAAAGTGATTGACAAAAGTCATTTACTAACGCTACGACAAGCATAAAGTGCAAAAGTTTAATTTTTTTATCATTTGACAAAAAACAATTGCGGATAAATATATAGTTATAATTAAATATTTATTTTATGCCTATGAGATAATATTAATAATTTAAATCCTCAAAAAATAAATTATTTCTATTAGTGATTAAAAAAGATAATTAATTATTTGAATTGACTTTTTTTCCTCGGATTTGAATTAAGTGACTAGAAAGATAATCTAATTTTTTTTTCTTTCTAAATTCATCATATAGGTAAAATTAGCGATAAAAGAAATTTGAATATAAAATAAAATCAATTGTAGTATTAAAAATTAAATTGGTTAAATACAAACTTTAAGAAATAAGGATGAAATAGTAGAAGCCAAAATGTATTCATAAAGAGATGTCATGTGAGATAGACTTTAACATATTTATAAATCATATTAAAGATAGGTATAATTACAAAATAATGTACAACTAATTTAACTAAATTCATCATCTATGTATATTCAGAAGATATTTAATACAATTACTATGAGAAAACTTATTTTTACATTTAAACAAATATTGCATTTTATGTTAATGTAAATGTGTCTATTTTTAATTGATAGACATTATACACACGTGCAACACAGGTATATTGAAACTAGTACTATATTAAAAGCACGAAACCCATTAGCGAAATGGCGTTCGCCTTTTTTACCCTTTAAAAATATATTTTAAGAAGGAAAATTTTGTTTATCTAAATCTTTTTTATTTCGCTAAGGGACTTCGTACTTTTAATATAATATAGATACAGATTTAGGGACTTTAAAATCAAGTAAATTTTGTTTATCTAAATTTTCTTTATTTAAACTATGCATAAAGTTCTAATATTTATGTCATGACCCCAATTTTCCTTTGTAGGATATCGTGATGGCACCTAGTCTCTAACACTAGGTAAGCCTAACATTCAATTAGAAATAACTGAAGTAATAATTAAAGTCTCAAAGCTCAGCAACTATATAAAATAAACTCTGCAACTCAAGATAGATAACTCCCAAGACCCGGCGAATACAAGTCACAAGCTCTAAATAATATTACTGCATAATCCTATACATCAATGTCTATAAAAAGAGAAGGAAAATAGAGTAGTCTAGGTAGAGGGGGACTCTGAGGCCTGCAAACGTTGGCAGGTATACCTTGAAATCTCCGCAGTTGAGCTCTTGCTAATACTTGTGCTGGTAGGAGGTACCTGGATCTGCACAAAAAGATGTGCAGAAGCGTAGCATGAGTACACCACAACGGTACCCAGTAAGTGTCAAGCCTAATCTCGGTAGAGTAGTGACGAGGTCAGGTCAAGACCCTACTAGAATAAATAAGAGACAGAACGAGCAATTTAATAGTGCAATAATAATAATAATGGAAATGAATCAAGTAAGGAATATGCCAAATTTTACTACACAGAACTAAGCAATTAATGCATCACGAAAGAAAACAACGAGTGTTATGTCAAGGAAACAAAGCAACTAAACACATGTGAAATAACAGAGAAATACCAACAAAAATCACTACCAAGGTACCGCCTCAAGTCTCAAATCACAAGAATAATTCACAATTTCTCCTTATACCAGCGCGGGAGCCTTGCATTTAGTTTTGAAAATTATTTTCTCGAAATAGATTCCCGCGTTTTAGCCCACCTTATCACACCGCATGGCTTCTAGTAGTTCCCCTACTAGCCACGCGTATCAAGCCCACCTTATCTCACCGCATGCTTTTCAACACCCAGACCTTATACCACCGCAGGCGTATCAAATATCACAACTTTTCAAAGAAACCAACAACAATAGTGTTTTCACAATAAATAGCCTATGGCTCAACCACAATATACACAAGAGTCTCAACAATAATAACCGGTAGTGAATAACTCAACAAGAATAGTATTTCACAACTTAACACTTTGCCTCAATGTGAATCACGGCCTTTATAACTCAATACCAATTTCAACAACAAGATATTCCAAGAACAATAATTTCAAGTAAGAATTCAACGGTTAAATAATGAATATGAAATAAAGGAAACAAGAACATCAACTAAACACGTAGTGCAATTAACAAATAAGAGCTAAGACAAATAGAGCAAGTGAAATAGACCAATGATGATGAAAATAATATGTTAAGATAACTTAATTAAGGCATGAAAGGAATCTACATAGCTAAAACCGATAAATTTTCACATTTAGCCTGTGTACACACTTCTCACCGTGCGTACACGGCCTCCACATGTTACAATTATCACAAAACAACACCAATCCTAAGGGGTAATTCCCCCACACAAGATTAGGCAAGACACTTACCTCAAAACACGATAACTCAATCCACTAGTAGGACTTTTCCTCGATTATTCAACTCCCAACGGCTCGAATATAGCCAAAACAACTTCATACCATAAATATAAGCTATAATAAACTATTTCGAATCATAAAGTTACGATCTTTGCAAAGAAATAAAAAGTCAACTCAAAAGATCAATCCGGGCCCGCGTTTTGGAACCCTACCAAAATTATAAAATCCGAACACCTATTCGACCACGAGGCCAACCATACCAAAATACTCAAATCCGATCACAACGCGGCCTTCAAATCCTCAAATTAAAGCCTATGAAGTTTCTATAATTGTTCCCCAATTTTTTAACCCAAAACACTAATTAAATGATGAAAATAATGATATATTCATGCACTTTAACCAAATCCGAGTTAGAATCATCTATCCCCAATCACTTCTTTGAAAATGCCTCCAAGAAACGCCTCAATCCGAGCTCCCAAAGTAGAATTATGAAAAATAACTCTAACCCTCATTTTTGATATTTTACATTCAGCCCAGACGTCCTCTTTCGCAAACGCGGAAAGTGCCTCACATTCGCAAGGCACAAAACTCTGCTGCCCAGATCTACTCTTAAGAGAATGCGTAGTCTCCCTCACGAACGTGATGCTTCGCAGAGCTCTGCCTATGCGAATGTGTCCCCCTGGCCGCGAACGCGAAGGCTAAGGGCCTGGTGCCCAAGCATGCCTCTACCTTCTACGCGAACGCGAGCTCCCCATCGCGATCGCGGTGCACAACTTTCCCAGACCTTCGCGAACGTGTTGCGCTCTTCGCGAATGCGAAGGAAAAATCCTCACTCGCACAAAATACTCTCCGCGAACGCGAGACCTCTCTCGCGAACGCGTACAAGGAAACCAGCACCAGCAAAAATCATAAGTCTTCAAGTTTCGAAATGCACCGAACATGGTATGTATCACACCCGAGACCCCCTGGACCTCAACCAAACACACCAACAAGTCCTAAAACATCATACGAACTCGTTCGAAGCGTCAAATCTCATCAAACAATACTAGAACCACGAATCGCGCATCGATTCAAGCCTAATGAACTTTTGAATTTCAAAACTAATGTCGATTCATACCAAAACAACTCCGGTTGATTTCAAATTTTGCACATAAGTCATAAATGACATGACAAACCTATTCCAATTTCCGGAATCGAAATCCGACCCCAATATCAATAAAGTCAACTCCTGATCAAACTCTCCAACCTTCCAAACCTTCAATTTTCTAACTTTCGCCAATTCACGCCGAAACATTCTACGGACCTCCAAATCAAAATCCAAACATGCTCCTAAGTCCAAAATCACCATACGGAGCTATTGGAACCGATAAAACTCCATTCCGGAGTCATCTACACAAAAGTCAAACTACGGTCAACTCTTACAACTTAAACCTCCAACTTATGCACTATGTGTCCCATTTCACTTCGAAACTCACCCGAAACCAAAACCAAATATCCCGGCAAGTCACATAATCACAATATAACATAGAAGAGGCAATAAATAGGGAATCGGAGCTAAAATACTCAAAACGACCGACCGAGTTGTTACAATTTAGGACTCCAAGTGGACTAAGATTTTACATTAATATTCGTTTAACAGGTAAAGGAGTAATACTACAGAAAGGAATTAAATCTCCATATACACGAGTTATACATAAAAAAGGAATAAAAATATATTTCTTGCCACAAAGTTCATTAGTTGTCTATAAGACTTGGTATGCTACGTATGAGCCAAAACTTATATAAAATTAAAAATTCTACTTGACTTTTAAACTCTTTAGAGTAAAGTTTACATTAAACGAAAAATTATAAACTTTTTGTTGTCTGAGTAATATTTTAGAACTTTAAAATCAATTAAAATTTTGGTTATTATCCTTTTTCATATTTAAACTATGTAGGAAATTTAAATATTTAGGACTTTAATATTAATTATAATTAAAATTTTGATTAATTTTAAGTTCCTTAATATTAAGATCTTAGATACAATTAATTGATTTTAAAGAAATAATTAACAATAATTCCTTCCATTTTATCGTTGAACTATATATATGAACTATAATACATTGTCATATTATATTTGTACTACCTTCTTACTCGAATATTATTTTTCTATTCATCGTAAACTCCGCTAACCCCCTCAACCTTTAGGGTTATTAGATAAAAATTACCTCAATATTCATAATTATTATTCTCTTTAACTCAAAATAAAATTCTAAAAATACTTTCAAAATGATAATAATTGCACGTTAGGTGTACATAGTTTAATAGTATATTAATAATTTTTTCAAAGTTTTATACTTATTAAGATAGGGTACACACGCAATGCGCATATCCTAAGACTGTTATATATAAATAGATTTCCAATCATTTTAAGCACCTCAATTATCCCAACGAATATCTATTACTTCTCACCGGTAGAGATATCAGGTGGAAAAAATCACTTAGTATTTGAAGGAAAGTACATGTATTATTAGTTACCAAAAAAAGACGTGCATTATTAATGATGTCAAGGGAGAAATGCCCCAAGGCAAACCACCGCAACTTCAACGCCAACAAACCAAGGTTGAAATTATTTTTACAACCGAGAAACCGTTGAAAGCAAACGGCACATGGTTCGAAACTCGGTAAATATGAATCCGCCTCTCTACCTTTCTTCACTTAAATGCCAGAATTTTATCTTCAACAAGATTCAAACTCATGCCGTGCACTGAACCTACACCGTGCATTGTGTTCTTACCACCAGACCAAAGCCCAGGGGCCTAACCAAGGTTGAAAGTTGTGCATAAAGTAGCAAATTCCAATCTTTTACTATAATTTGAAGACAAAATCTGGTGCAATTACATACTGAATAGGTACCCTTGTCCTACAACAAAATTGGATACATCCAACCCTCTTTTTTCTCTATAATGTTTCCTCACCATCTACAAGTTATAAAAAGAAATCTTTCTAAATTAGGCTGATTTCAGCTTGGCAGATGATGATGCTAGATATGCAAGGGTTTTGTGCCCGACAAACATCAAGAAGATCCCTAAAATGCCAAGTGCTTTAAGTGCTGTGAATAGATTCAGCTGCACGCAAAGAAGCAAATAAGTATGTGTAGTTATTAGCAAGTATAAACACGTAAACAAGCCGAACAAATAAATCAGAGTATCAGACAAGTTAAATTAGAAAGCTTTCCACAGATATAGAGCATAGGTGAACACAGCACAGAGTAACTTTCAGTTTACAGATTCCAAAGTTTCAGAATTGTTAAATCAAACACAAGGCATTCCAAAACCTTGTTGATGTACTATAACTATTCGTTAGGATTTGTACTTCCAACTTCCGAAAACTGAACCACCAGTGTTTTTGAATTAGACCAAAAATCAGTTTAGTTTAAGGAGGAATAGATAGATAGAAGTTGAACTAATTTCCTTCTGTCTCCTCGTGTTGTTTCCTAAATAAAAAATGAAGTAATAGAAATGCTGCTAAACGGAAGTCGATGAATTCTCATATAAAGGAGATCCAGAGAAAAAAGATAGCATGGACAGACCTGCAACCAGAATAGAAGATAGAGTGATAAGACAGCTGCAATGCCAAGGTGGAAAAGAATGGCAAATGTAGCAGGTGCTGATGCTTTTGGGAAGTTCTTCAGGTTGACTTGCAGCCTCAAAAGCTGAGGAGATATTAAAGCACAAAAAATTAACCACAACAAAAGTATTATAAGAGAGGAATATAAAGCTTTGGATCAAATCCAAGGCAAAGCAAACAATTGGAGACGAAGCAATCATATAGCTGTTATCTCTTTTGATAAAGGAGAACACACTACCGTTCATCACAATCAACTAATTAAGAAAAGAATTCGAGAGCATTACCCCCACCAAAAATCCAACGAATGGCAAGAGAACAAGGGCCAGAAAGGTGAGTGAAAGCTCCTTAGGAGGTCTTTTTTCCGGAGCTCTGAATATGTGTGATATTTCTGCCTTGAGCCCAAATCTTGAGGAAGCGTCAACAGCTTGTGGAGGGCGAGCTGCCTTTTCTGGAGGCTCTGGTAGATCTAATTCAATTGAACCCAGATGTTGGAAGAACGAGTTCTCCTGGAGGAAAATTCAACGAACCCCAGGAATCATTAGAAGAAATTTCTTTACTGCTGTTCTGCTTAAAAATTGGCCAAAATGTGACACAATATGTAGAGCATTTATGGAGCTAAAAATCAATACTTACCATGACAGCATCCCCAACTGTAAGTTGAATGTCATATCTACCTGATAGATAGAAAAACTTCTCGACTAGTCCAAGAAAATCCTACAAAGCAGAAAGCCATTTAAATACAGGGGTTAGCTCTTCCAGTCATTGTTGGTATTGGAGATACAGCAATTTTAGTGATGCTTTTTATTGGGATTGGAACTTGAGGCTAGGAAACTATTAATGTTTAGCTAGACAAAAATCCAATAGCAAATCACCAACCACATCAACTGCGAGCATCAATATGGTAATAAATTGGAATAACTTCTAAGAAGTTGTGCCGAATTCAGAAATAAGTCCATACTCCTCCCTATGTCAAAGTAAGTAGAGAGAGAGAGAGAGAGAGAGAGAGAGAGAGAGAGAGAGAGAGAGAGAGAGAGAGAGAGAGAGAGAGAGAGAGAGAGAGAGAGAGAGAAATGATTTAGAAAACTTAACTAGTATTATTTCAAATTTTTTTCCAGAATTTCCCACCACAAAGATGTGTTCCACTTTGCTCTCATGTCTCAACTTGAGGAAAGCCTGCAGAGGAAATCGGTAAGCCCACCAACTGGCTATTATAGAACCGTTCGCTAAAAGGATAAGGTGAGCCTCCAACCTGGTGCGGCTTAAAAGCATTCCCTAGAGGAGAAGTTAATTGGAATGACAACCGTAGCTTTTGAAGATGGTTTGCTGAGAGAGAGATAGTGTTCTCCCCAGCCAAATCAAGCCTGTAAAAGAACACACATAGAGAAAGATAAACTATCGATGTGGTGAAGGCACATATACGATGCTTGCACAATTTTCAACTAGTATCAGTTGGCATAGAATTGTACATATGACAGTATAAAAAAACAGCATGAAAAAGTTAACAAGACAGTACTCAAATGATAATAATTAGAAATGAAAAAATTGCACCTTCCATTAAATCAAGGAAGTCATACGATGTGATGGAAGTTATGTAAAGGTAAATCCTATGAACTACTTGAAGGTTTGAATCACCCTTTAAGTTTCTCGAGTGAAAGTTTTAGAAATCTAAATAGGGTAGATAGTGATGCAATGTAAATAGAATCAAAACTAACCGTCTAGATACAGAAAAGGAAAACCTTCAATAGGACATCTTTATCAAAAAAGAACTTCGACCAAGCTAATAAAACAGCACAGAATAATGCATTCGTATTCACCACTAACATGGAAAAGACAGGTGTTAAAGCGTTAGAAACGTATTGAATAAAGTTTCCAGTGTATCATAATAGAAGGTGGTTCCTCTTGGCTCTTCAAGAAAGGTAGAAGAGACAAGCTTGAGCCTAGTTCAGCAGTTCACTTGTGCCCTGTTAAGCGTAAAGTGGCAAATGGAGATGCACTCTTCAGGTTCACAAACTAAAACATTTAAAAAGGAAAAAAAAGATCAAAAGGCGAAGGAAAAATGTATTTAACCCAAAAAGAAATATGAAAAAGGGGAAAAAGAAGAGCAAACGTACAGTGAAGAATACTGTAAATTCTGTGAAAGTAAAGACCAAGCATTATTGGCATAGAGAATTGCATTAGAATTAGAGAATTCTATTATTAATTCTATGAATTCTATGACCCAACTAAGCTGATTCTATGAATTCTATTATTAATCTAAAATTAGAGAATTGCATAGCTTCGATAAACACTTGCAGATAATTTTCAAGTTAACCAACTACAACAAAATTTTGATTATTAACCCTCTTGAAAGATGCTTGAATAAACGTTCGTGTTATGTGAAGTTCCCGAAGGGATGACTAAGTTGTTGAGACAAGTAACTCGGAGGTCCCAGGTTCAATTCCAGCTACAACATTTGGTGTGAATTATCACTCTTATTGTGAGCCTAACTGCTCTACCCTTAACGGAGCAGGATTACCCAACACCTATGCTTGTAGGCTGTAGTGACTCGGTGGATTAGTCGAGATGTGCGCAATTTACTAGACTTAATACCACCATCATTAAGAGAAAGAATAACATTATGTAAATTGATATTACAGTTGATGTAAGATCGCATACAAAGATGGCCAGTTCTTCAAATTTAATTAATGACAACGTGATACAGCACGTAGAAAAAAATCTTAGACCTACTTAATATTTCCTTCTACAATGAATAGCTAAAAATGTCAAAACAGGAAAGGAACAAACTTTTCAGTGTTAAACATAGCTTTAGAGGCTCTTACTAGATAGGGTGGGCAGAATAGAAGTCTCACACTACTAGCTTTAGTTTTGAGCATACAGCAGCAGTCAGGAATGAATGTTATACTAAACTATCCGCAAATATGTTTCGTATTTTGAGGCATGATACTTGCATTTATCATACCAGAAACAAGTCAACGGTAATCAACAATACAAAGTATCAGTAAATGAAGACAATAGGACAAATAAATAGTCAATGATTATAACAGAAAAGCGCTCGTTGAAGTATATATGTGTCATGGACATTGAGAAAAGAGACAGCAGAAAAGCACATACCTCTTTTGAGTTTCCACATTACCAAGATCGCTGTCGAGAACAGCAACCTCTGCATGGTCAACTTTGACAAATCCTGTCACGTATATGGGTACTTTTGTTCGTCCTCCAGCGGCATAGATCTTTTTATCCTCTGGATTGTGAAGGACAATCTAGAAGATCATCCAGAAAAGAAAGGTCGGAGATAAAAAAAGAATCAAGTTGAAGGCGTGAGAGATTCTGAGGGAGGGGGAATGAGAAGCTGAACATTTTAACAAGGAAAAGGGAATCAGAGGCCATACCTCAAAAGTAAAAACGTAACTGCCACCGTCAATGTTCTCTGGCAATACATCTAAGAAATGCACAGCATTTTCAGGGTCAAATTTGAGATCCTGCAGAGCACAAATTTCAAACAAATTAAAGTTAAGGAAAAGAAAAGATATCTATACTATTTTAATCAAAATATACTAGATTTCCATCAGCTGCATTCGATCACAAACAAAAACCCTATGCACCTGATCAATGATAGAAGCATCTTTGGAACCAGAGGTGAAGATCTGCTTGAGTTTGACTGACAGAGAAGGTGCAGCAGAGCCCAAAACAGTGTTTACGTTCACCTAATTTTAAGAATGACAAATGTCAACAATTGCGATCCATTGGTGAGCACTTAAAACAACCAAGACAACCAAATACTCTGTACAAGCAAGAAGGGGTTTTTTTTTTTTGTACAAGCAACAATGCTGACTTGTACTTGTAAAATAAGGCCCACTTAACCTTATTGTGAGAAAACCCCTTTCAAGCCATCATTTTTTTAAATCTAAACCAGTCTTTCAAGCCAATATCCTTGTTAGTATACTATAGTTATCGCTAAAGAAACAAAAAAATAAGAAAAAGGCGTCAGTGTAACTTAAATCCAAAATGAGTGGTAAGAATAAACAAGTGTGGAGGAAAACTAAAGAGAATAATAAGTAATCAAAACTTGAGGAAAAAGAGATCAACGTGCCACACCTTAAGCTGGTCTTTCCTAGTCAATGAAAGCACAGCAGTCGGGAGCGACAAAATCAAAGGAATGGAGACCCTGTATATAGAAAATAAATTTGTGACATATATAAGTAAAGAATGCTGCTAGCTGCTATGGTGCTTCATCTGAAATTGAACTTTACTAGACATAAACAAATTCCCTGAAATACTGGATTTGGGAAAAGGGAAAATGGAGTAAATCGTAGTCACCCACCTATTGTTTTCTAAGGAAGCCAGTGCATCAAGTTGATAAAACAAGTCTTCTGCATTTCCAGGAATTCCGACACCGAGGAAAAACCTTGCTAAACCTAAGATTTTGTCACCTGGAAGCTGCTTATAATAGAGGAAATTATTATCAAGCTTTCATATGATAGTTGAAAAAAATACGAAAACATCAAGTATTAGACTACCGTACATTTAAATCTTCATCAGATGCTATGGCAAATGCTGTGATACCACGCACCACAGCTGATGAAGCTGATAGGGGACTCTGATATCCATGAGCATCAACAAGCTTTTCATCAAAGTAATAAGCCCCATCATCTGTAACATGACAATTGTTTTTAGAATGACACTGAGTTTGCGAGCCTGATTCGGCAAACTGCAGCGTCGGCTCTAAATAGGCTAGAACTGTATCGAGTTCTTGTTTTTTAATAACGTAGAACGAATCTAATTAGTTCCTTCTTGGGAAAACTACAAAACGCATAAGTAGCATCTAGCGAATGTGTCAAAGACTAAGCGCATCGAACTTCTCAATCAAATAGCACCAGATACAACAGTAATTATTTTCACTTTTGTCCATCAGACCATTCCAATAAAACATACTTGGCTTCTGGCTCCCCTTCCTTACATCTTTCTCAACCAGCTCATCAAACACAAACATTTTCGAGTCAAATATATGAAAACAAATTTACGTGTTATGTATTTCTCCAGAGTAAGAAGGTACAACCAGGTTTCAGCCTTCTTACATCAATTGGAGTGAAATATAGATTCAACCTTTCATTATGGGATAGTACACAAGTTCTCCACCCAAAAAAAAAAACAGGGAACATTCACCACAAGAAAAGGTGAGGTACCTCAAAATCAAAGATCATTTTCTAAGCGTATAATCGTTCTCCATAACTGGAAAGGACTAAAGAAATTGCTCGGTTATCAAATGAGGAAACATAAGGAAGCACCTGACATGTTTCACCTTGTTTTAACTTGCAGCATCCACTAATAAACACTTTCACTTGAACTTTCAATATCAAGAAAACAGCAAGGAAATCATACTAAATCCTTTGTTTCTCTACTAAATAATACTAATATATAAAAGGAAGAGCACTAAGTTTTTTTCTTGGGTAATTGTATGGAACAGAGAAATAATACCTGTTTAACATACAACAGTATCACCTACTCTGACAAAAAATGACAAAATTCGCAATATTTTTATGAACTATACGTTTTATTTATTTTCTTGGCCGGCACCTGACATAAGGAGGGACCTAATGTATGTTACCAAACAAGGATCATAAGGAGGGCCGAGGGCACCTAACATGTTTCACTTTGTTTTAACTTGCTGCATACACTAATAAATACTTTCACTTGAACTTCCAATATAAAGAAAAACAGCTAACATACTAAATCACAAAAGCAAGAGCTCTAAATTTCTTTCTTAATGAATGATATGGAAAAGAAATATAACACCTTTTTAACACAGCAATATCACCTGCTATGACGAAAAATCACAAAAATTCATATAATTTATATAGGCTATATGTTTTTCTTTCTTTCTTGGCTAGCAAGGAATACAAGATAAATTAGAACACCATGTCTTTTGCGGTATCTAAAAGTAAAGCTTTGACAAGTAAGGAGATTTTATCTGGTGCATCCAAATGAATACGCAGACCTAAAACATTTAAAAACATCTAATGCCATTTATTCTATATAGCATAGGCACATCCGTGTACACCGACGTAAGTTCAGATCTTAGAACAGGGAAATCTCAAGCAAAATTTCCTATCAGCTACTGACAACCTAGAAAAGCAAAGAAGAATTAAGAGTGAACATAAGAGAAAGGAGAACATAGGAAAGAACAAAAGAGGTGGATACCATATTTCTCAACACCGTCCAGAAGCTTCGATATGTCATTTTTCACCAGGCTAATCTGCCGACAGAAAAAAATAGCGGTAGAAAACTAGTTATCTCACAAAAGAACGAAGCATTCACATGGGGAAAGATTAAACAAAAATCAGAAAGCTGATAACATATAATGTACTTCCAAGTGAAGCATAAGACAGCTTCAGCACATAAGCTGACATATTGGTCCCACAAAACTCAATGCTGCCTAGACATATTTATAGATACATGCAATATGGCATCAAGTGACTGGCAATCCTTTGTCTCTGCTTTATCTCCTGTATGTGCACCCCCTCAAACATGTAAGGGGTCATTTGGTAGGATGTATAAGGAAAAATAATACATGTATTAGCTTTGGTACTACTAATCCCTTATTTGGTAGTTATTTTAAACCTATGTATAACTAATACACTCTATTCAGTATTATTCTTATACATAGCAAACCATGGCATTAGCAATACCATGATTTTTAATACATGAATAAGCATGTATAAAGACAGAAGTGCCCTTTCAAAACTTTTTCAAATCCTTTCAAATGTTTTTCAAAGAGTACTTTTGTAAACAAACATTTATTTTTAAAATTTATGCAATGCATGTTATTTTTAATACACCAAACCAAACCGTCGATAAGAAATAATCCCCGCATAACTAACCCCATTATTACTAATCCTTGCATTACTAATACACCCTATACAGTACTATTCTTGTACACCCTACCAAACGACCCCTAAGAGTATATAAACTTTTTTCATCCTTTTTGCAACATGAGAAAACAAAAACACAAAGCTTCAGATATTAGTATCACATGAGGGGTATAGTATGATTTTCTTGATCGCTTTAGAAAATTACTCAGCAAATCTGCCATCACTCCCTATTCCCAAATCGTGACATCTTGTAATAAGTAAGCTTGAATCCACACAAAAAATGCATATTAAGTGGCAAAATAAGGAGGCAAATGAAACATATGCAAATACCATATTCAGTAACCTCTCCAGTGATAGCAGTCAGAAACTCACATTCAATACCATCAAAATGAACTGAAAAAACAATGACCAGTGACTAGTGTACTGAAAAAACACTGACCAGTGTATTAAACTGCTAATCAGGTTCAAAAACTAGTTAAATTTTAATTCAAATTTATTAGTTCTTATACTACGTTTCTAATGTCATATTCATAAACCCTGATGTATCCATCCAATTGATTTCTTCTCCATCATCCGCTTATCAGTGCTGTGAGTTTCTGATGCTCAGATCTGCTTATTATAAAAACAAAAGGAGGGGGGGCCTTATCACATCCATCCGGCACGTTTCCTTAGCAATTAATATCGCAGGTATATTTATTGGTCATACGGCCCTCATTAAGAGTGAGTCTATAGGTACTGAAATGAACCTCTTAGCAGTTAGCATGTTGACGCCTACACATAAGTGCCCTTAAGCAAAGCGAAGCACCTAGCCTATGCTACACCTAGCTTCAGGCTTATGCGACCCTTTAATAGCACCGACCAGGAGGATTACAAGCGGTAACTGGGCTTTCCATAGAAAGGAGAAGTATGACTCACCAGAGAACGATCAATCTCAGAAGATGCTAATGAAATGACACCAGCCAGGCTCTCAAGTGCAATTCCTGTAAGAGAATATTTTAACCATGAAAAAATAGCAACAAAAGAAATTAGCGATAAAGCATTCAAGCAAGAAGAGGGAGGACCTTAGGGAGCCATATATACAGATAGACAACTTTTTCCAGTATAATGCTAGACTATTGTCTTCTATAGAAAATAATCACCTGCAGCAAATGTACTAGACTCGGGATTGTTGGAGCTATAGCGCCATCTTCCATCACTTTGGCTAAGAGCCTGCCAAGAGCTCTCAAGTGTCAATATGCATTCTTACACCAAATATTACAGCAACAAATATTGACGAATGTTATGTAAATCATAACAGCAAGTGCACTTTGAAACCTTTATGGCACGGAAAACTGAATCAGCACCTCCAAGGTGTACATCAACTTCAGAAGCTTGACCCTACAGAGGAGATAGTCACAAGTAAAAAACAGAGAAAATCGTATCTTGACGATATCCAATTCCCTTATGAAGCTCAGGAGCAACTCCATACAGAATATATACTGAGAAGCTTCAGCTTTTCTTTTTATCTGCTTTTGTTATCATTCTTTAGAGGGGTTCAAGAGGGGAAAGGAGTATCAGTATCAGTATCAGTTACTGTCGGGTATAATATAAAAGAAACTATGAGACATTTCTCCATGTTGCATTACCTCGATAAGGACTAAACTTTCAACTGAATAGTAGTAGTCGAGAAGTGAGCCAGCACTGTTCACGTTATCCTTAAGTCTAGAGGCTATGCCCTTCACATAAACCCAGCGGTAGAGCAGAAAGATTAAGGAAGAGATATAAGTGAATATAATGCACCAAAAGTCATTATCATAAATCAAATCAGCAGTAAGCTTAAACATACAGCAAAAGCCTCATTGTTAAGCTCGCACTTCAATATCCTATTGACTCTCAATGCTTGAAACAAATCCTTCGATGCTGAAGATGGAGACCTAAGAGTATCCACCACTGATTTACATGTAACCGCCTTGATGTCAGGCTGTTTTCCAGTTCCAAGAACCTCAAATGACCTTAAGGCCTTGTATGTCACTTCAAGGCTGAAAAGAGGTAAAATAATCAACAGCTAGACACATACAACTGAATTTGCAAGATACAAAAAAATATCAGCTATAAGTTAGTAAAAATGCAAAGAAAAAAGGAACTTTTTCCTGACTGTCGCACAAAGAGTGCCAACTTAACATTTTTGCTATAGGTGACTATCAACAAATTTTAACACAGAGAGCACAATGAGCATCAACTGTGTTCATCCCCAGCTCCATCAGATTCTGATAACAATCGACTAATAAGGTAGCCAAACATTTTTTTTTATGAAGTAAGTAGATAGGTAGCCAAACATTGTTTTTCCTTTCACCCCTTTATTTCTTGCTGGGGAGCTGCAGGAAGAGTTTCAAAAAATACATCAAGCAAAATTTCTAGATTGCCAATAACCAAACTATTCCTCAGTTAAGAAATATTATAACCAAGATATCCACTATTAGCAGCTTCAAAACCAGATAAATACTGGACCCACCCCTTTACCATTCTCCACTCAAATACTAGACTTGGTTCACCAGTCAAGATTCGAACTTGTGAAGTTATTCCTCAGGTAATTAATACTCACTCAAAATTTTGTTTTAGGTAGCCAAAGCATTATATTATTCATTCTGGACCCTCAAATGATATCAAACATAAGCACTTCAGATATGTAGATGACATAGTTTAGAGCTCATCAACAGATACTACTATTCATAATAAAACACCCAGGTTGGGTGTAACCTGTATAACACTGTATACTTAACCCCAAATTTGACCAAACTGCTATTAACTCCTATCTACAATTATTTTCCCCATCATCAATGGTACTCAAAATGGCATAGTGAATACAACTCTCTTCATCCCATTTTATGTGACACACTTTCCTTTTTGATTTGTCCCAAAAGAATAGCGCCTCCCCATATTTAAAAACAATACAACTTTAAACTACTCATTTTACCCTTATGATATGATTTATGGTCACACAAATATCTATGGCTTGTTTAATCACAAGCTTCGAAATTCTTTCTTCTTTTCTGAACTCTGTGTCCAGTCAAACATTGTGACATAACTTGGGATGAAGGGAGTAAAAGGTCAATACGGGAATGAGATCCGGCTCAAAAATTTTAGCTTCATAATCATCATCAACGTAAAATTTGTACAATTAACAAGCCAACGTTCAAAATTCTGCCAAGCCATCAAAAGGATCAACCACAAATCACCTGCTACAGAAACCCTTTTAACCATATTACTCTTTCTCAAACACTACACACTCAACAAATCCAAGAACACAAATGGGTTTATTGAGGGTTTAATTAAACCTTTCAAAAGATCCATCTTTGGGTGTAAGCAAATCTAAAGCTGCAGATCGGTGAGAATCTGAAATGGGTTTGAAGATAGCAGCTTCACAGATCAATGTACACACCGCTAGAATCAAAAATCCTAAAACTTTCCCCATTTTCTGCACACAAAATAATCAAGAAAAATGCAGTTTAAAATTTTGAGCATAAATTCCAAGAAAATAATTTGAATCAAAGTGCAAATGAGAACTTGGGGAAGAAGACTTACGAGTCTGCGCCACAGTGATGAGACTGAGGCTCGATGGTTTTTGGAAGACTATGAACGTCTAAATCGAGGATAGAATTATGGTAAAATGACAAACATATCCCTTCTGTTTGGTGTAGGTTTAAAATAGTTTGTTAAAAGTGATACTTTTGTACTTTGTCAAATTACTCAAATATTTAATAAATTTTGGTTGTTAATTAAAAAAAAAAAAAAAGATGTAACCGGGAACTCATATCTGAAGGTGAAGTTTTTGAAATTCTACTATTTTAATTTATTTATGGTGTCTGGATCAGTCTATTGAGGTGTAATTTTTGCTACTATTTGTTTATTTTTTGTGCTTGTTAGTTTTTTGTATTGCAAAATTCTGAATTTGATTGACTTTTCTATTGTTTCTGGTTAGATTTTTTTTCATAATTCATATTAAATCTAACATTTAGAGTTTGTTAAGTATTTAACGGAGACCAAAAGTACCCACTTTTGACAAAATTAAAAGATAAAACCTACTCATAAGTATATTTAAGGGTTTTAAATCTCCTCATTCTCTTATTCATCAAAGCTTATCCAAAATCTCTGTGAAGATTACCACATTAGCCCTATCCTATCATTTGTATATATAATATATTTCAACGTTTATTAATATATTTTTCTGAATTTTCTTTCTTAAAATTAAAAAAAAATATAGGATTGGCTCTTCCTTTAAGAAGTCATTGTGTAGCAAGCGCATAGTGTCCATTAGAAAGCCCATGAATTTTATTATTAACTTGATAAATTAATTTCAAGATATAATGATTTCCTATTATAATGGGAGGATGAACTTCATGTCCTTCCATCAAATATTTAGTTTTTTCCTAGATGTTCGGGTTTAAATCCATACCTAGATTCACTGTCATTTCATGTCCTTTTTAATGAATTTTCCTTTTATTACTCTCTTTTACTATACTTTTCCTCCCTAGTAAAAGGGAGCTCGTTCGACACTATCAGTTTGATGATATTGCTAATGCAATGTGAGTCCATGTAATGTCATTGATTCTAATGTTCATGTCATTTTTAATGAATAGTGTAATTAGTGGTGAATAAGGGTGGCAAGTGGGCCGGTCCCGGGCCTAAACGAGCTAAGTGGTCCGGTCTAAACGGTCCTGGTCTAGGGCCGGTCCCAAATTAAACGGGCTAAATGGTCCCGGACAACGGTCTTTTTATAGGGATCGGCCCGGGATCGGGACCGGGACCGTTTGGTCACTGGCTAAACGGTCCCGGCCCGTGGGCTAAATGGGCTAAGTGGGCCCAACGGATTTTTAAAAAAAATAAATAGAAATTAGAGACAAAAGGATGTTAAAAATAATAACTAAGTCTAAAGACAAAAATATTGTAAAGAGATATGCCTTATAATTTTATTATATCATTAAAAATATGGCAATATCTTTCTTAGTCTTCATCCCCCTATGGAATGAGCACAACAAGGTGCTAATACCACCATTGAAAAGAAAAAGAAACTAATCAAGATGTGCCAAAATACAAGTTACATAATACATACTAATTTTTGTTCATACAAGTTACATGGTATCTCTTACAAACTTCATAAATCTATCAAGGTCCGGAGGAATTTTCGTTGGTGGTGACGGAAAAGCAGCTTGGTCATCGCCACTTCCGGGCGAAGCAACATCCTCCGCAAGTTCAGCTAGCATTTCTTCGTATGCTTCGTCTTCATCTGGTTGTGATTCAGCAAGTCCAAAATTTCTTCTTTCCGACCGGATCCAATCTCTGAAAAGTACTGATTTTTCCAAGCTCTCCCTCATAGACGCTCTAGAATCACCGAGTTGAAGTCTTGCTTGATTGAAAGCGCTCTCTAATGCCACTGTTGAATCTTGAATAGTTAAAATGTCTCGGGTCATCCTTGAAAGAACTGGAAAGTGTTTTTCTTTGTCCTTCCACTATTCCAAAAGATTAAATGAGTCGTCGAGATTCACTTCCTCAATTCCCTGCGACAAATATACTTCAAGCTCATTTAGTTGTGAAAAATCACTACTACTAGAACCTTGAGAACCCCTAAACCTCGCCCAAGCACTAAGTGGTTTTACTCCCGCAGTTCTTTTAGATGATTGAGAATCAGAAGAAGAAGGAGTTGGAACATTTGGTCTAGCATAATTTAATGCAACTTGATAAGTATTAAAAATAGTTTGAGCATTTATTCTAATTGTGGCTATTGCTTCCGGAAGTTGAGACAATTCCTCATCTTCAAGTGCTAAACCATTATAAACAGTTTCATACAAAAAATGAGGACCTCCTAATTTCATACAAGGATTTAACAAAGTAAAAATACCATAAATAGGAGGAATAGGGAAAAAATATTTTTAAAACTTTTTTCTCATAGAATCAATAACAAGTTTATAAATTTCCCCACCCGCTGAAAAATGAGCAAATAAATTTGCAAGTTCTGCAATATAAACTAAACAGTTAGAAATAGTAGGATAATATTGCCCAGAAAATTCATTTGTAGCAATCTGAAATTTTTCTAAAAAATCTACAAGTATTTTAACATTAGCTCAATCCCCATTTGTAAGGTGCTCATCATCATCACTTACATGTGCATTAAATGTTGAGTTTATGGGGTTTCTATATTCATATGCAACAACCAAATTTTCATACATGTAATTCCATCTAGTTGGACAAGGTTTAGGAACCTTTCTTTCTCTTAGGCCAAATTCATCGCATCTTTTAAAATATTCTCTAAGTCTACTTCTGCGGTTTTAATAAAAAAGTCAGTTAAGAGCCATTTTAACCTTTTCAATTTCAATATTTAAAATTCTCATACCATCACCCACAATTAAATGGTAATTATAACAAATACATCTAACATGAAAAATGTCACTAAATGCAGGATTTAGCGTTGTGGTAAGTAAGGCTATAGCATTTGTGTTACTAGTAGTATTATCCATTTAAATTGACATTATTTTATCACTAATGCAAAAATATCTACAAATATTTGTAATTGTGCTAGCAATAAACTGCCCTGTGTGACGTGAATTAATTATTCTATAAGAAATAATGCGCTTTTGCATTATCCAATCCTCATCAATCCAATGATTGGTAACAGTAAGATAATCACAGTCGTTACCACTTCTACCAATATCAGTTGTAATAGCAACACGATAATTTATATGAGTAAATAAATAGGGCAAATATTATTCATATTCATGTTTATATTTATAAATATCGCTCTTTACGGTTGTGCGAGGAAAACCTTTATAAGTAGGATTAAAAAAATTCTAATATAATGCGCAAAGTTAGGGTCAGAAGGAAAACTATAAGGTAAACACATAATAGTTACCATTTTTGCCAATTCTTCCTGGTCTTTTTTTGGATCATAATATAAAATACCACCGGTAACAGTGTTAATTACCGGTTGAAATTGATTTGAACCGGTACTAGGGTCAACCTGACTAGGAGTAGGTAGACTTTTCCCCTCGGCCAAAGCTTTCAGACGAAGATATTTTACTTTATTTTGAGGGTGTTTCAATATGGGTGTTTCAATATGTGTCTAGCCAAAGTTCCCGTCCCCCTCCCCCGCGATCCAAAATATTTAAAAACTAACTTCGTGCCACAAGTTTTACACTTAGCCTTATTTTCTGGAATTAGTTGAGTAAAAATGGCCAAACGGGAAATATTTCTGTCCGTTTGCTAGGTTGTCACTAGTTGGGTCAACATCAGGAGCAGAACTAGTTGGTGTATCATCATCCGGTTGAGTTTCATCAAAATCTACTTCTTCGTCATCATTTTCATCAATAGTTGGATTAGAATAAAGAGCATTCATTAATTCATGGTCTAATTGTTCAATAACTCTAATATTATGGCAAAATTGACTTTCAGTAAATTGTAATAAACTATTATCGCTATCAAGAATAGCAGGTGTAGGACGGATATGGAGTTTGGTTCGGAGAGCCCGGGGCAGTGGAGGAGGAACATATTGAGTACTAGATTCGTCACTCTTGAATTTTTCCTTATTTTACCAAATTATTTTTTAAGGAAGTCATCTTAATTAATAAAGTAATAGAAAATAAATAAAACAAACAAAACTATAATATTAAAACTTAAGAGTTGAAACGAGTTTACCGAATTGACGAACAACTTGTTGAAAATTGATTATCGTTGAAAACTTCAATTCACCAACTTCATAATTGTTTCACGAATTGTAACAACAAAGTAAGCAATAGTAGCAATTGTAGAAGAAAATTAGAGAGAGATTATGATAGATTGATGATTTTGTAAGAAAAATAAAAAAATGAGGGGCTATTTATAGTTGAAAATAGGAAAAAAGTGTAATTATAAAAAGTTTGGGATTAAAACAAAGTTGGGGGGTTAAAAGGCTATTTTATAAATAGCCAACGACTATATTTTTTTTAAAAAAAAATTAAAAAATATATTCGTTGGGGCCGGTCCCGGTCCCGGTCCCTGGCGGGCCAAATGGTCTCGGGCCTGGCAGGCCCAAAGCATAGGACCTGCCCGCGAGATCGGCCCAGGCCCACTAAAACCGGCCCATACGGTCCTGACCCGTTTGGCCTGCGGTCCCGAACTGGTCCCGAGCCTGGACCGGCCCACTTGCCGACCATAGTGGTGAACCGAAAAGTGCTTCATCGATGGAACATGATACGCCAACATTGACTAGTGGAATGTGGGTGATATATACTAAACCTTATGGTAGTTTGGTATGAAGTATAAGAAGGTATAGTGTTGGTATAAAAATTTAATATCATCTTAATATTTTGTTTGGTTAGCAAATTTGGTATAAGTTATTGCGGGATTAAAATTAGCACCGAGATAACTTATACCTTGTAGAGGGTGAGGTAATTAGTGCCGGGATAACTTATAACTTCTTCTTATAAATTATGCAATTGTCATTTTTAATACAACATACCAAATAGTGGATAAAAAATAATATCGAAATAACTAATCTCAATATAACTAATCTTAGCCTAACTTATCCCGGCATAAGCCGTATTCAAACCACACAACCCACCCCATTATAAGCGTATATCTTGCATTTTGCTTCACAAACTGGTTCTTTGTACTGGAAGTTTTTTTGTCGGATGGTAAGTTCATGTGCCAAGAAAAATCATGTTCTAACAGAAGTAAAGCTTTTGAGATAGATATTGAGCGTTTTACTGTGTTTTCTAGAGAATTAGTGAGGAGGAAAATAGTTAAATATAAGAAATAAACCAAATATTCTTCATACGATTCTCACTTATGTGATCATACAATTTAGTGTAGAAAGAAAATTTTACTTCTCCTGTATGGAGTTTTAGTGTAACTATTGAAAGTGTCGTCACGGTTATACAAGTCACGTACTGAAACTTAATGTGAAAAGTTTAATATAGAGTGACATTAGCTATTTTTAGAACTAGTAAAATTCCTATAAAATAAAATAAATAATAAAGAAAGCTTTAAATTTTTGAAAGTAATAAGAAATTCTTGAAGTAACTTAACTAAAATAAATCGAACTAATTGTGGTGTGTTGATTAGATGATGACAATCACCATACAAGGTAGTGCTATTTTTTCAAGCGAGGTTGAGCATTAAGCATACCCAAAATTACAATCTAGATATCTTTTCAATTCTATTTACCTTCAAAATTTGATAGCAATTAAATTTGTAAGTAGTTTTGAGGATACGCAAATTTAGTTAACACAAAGCAGCAAATAAAGACAAATTAAATAAATAAGGATAAAGTAAGCTCAAACCACACAAGGAAGACGATTTAAGCCTTAGTGAAATATTTTCCCTTGATCTGGACTCGTAACAACAAGCACTGATGAACGAAAGCAGAAGAACTAATAACAGAAAAAAATAATGATATATTGCTTTGGAATGTGTGTTACGATGTGCTTTATGAATTATCAGACCCCCTGTATATAGTAGAGGAGTCCTACTTTAGGTACAATTCTATAAAAGGTAAAAACAATTTGATTTACTGATTGTCGGTTCTTTATCGGTACGTGCCAAGATTTTCGCCGTAATATCCGGCCGGTCACGGATATTTCGATTTTTCGTTGGTTATACTAATAGTGTTTCTTCAATGTCATTTGAGGATAAGACCGGTTTTGGGATCATGGCCTCGATATTCTCGAAGGCAGGCATTCTATCTCCGCGTTCCAGCCCGATGGGACTTGGGGTCGATCTCCAGTCCTTTATCGTCATTTCTCGAGCCTGGCTTACCATGTCGAAGGTTAGGATGCACCACGAGCTCGATTTCGACCGTATACAGATAGTCCCTTCGTTTTTCGGAGAGTAGACGACAAGAAACGACACGAGCTTCTGATTCTCACTTCGATATACCATGACATAAACGACAAAACAACCGAAACGTCTTATCAATCAAGTCTTGATGGCATTAAATGTATGTCAATCGTCGGTCGGCTATTCCTGGATACGAACCGTCGCCGAAATACTATAAATATCTTTTCCTTTGCTCATTTTAACTTTACATCCAAATCTTTTACCCTCGTACTCTTAAAATTTCAATACTTTCTAGCACTTTTACTCTAGTTATCTAAGATCCTTTGTAAGAACTCTTGTTTATCTTCATCTCAAGCCAACAAGTATAATCCTTCAACTTCCTTTCTTTCTCCATTTTCCTCCATCTTTTAAGGAAATGGCAAAGACTTTCAAAACCGTTCCCCAAAAAGAAACCCCTTCCACTTCGCGGCCGGCTACTGAGGCCGAGGAGACTGTTTCGCATATTGCCGTTGACGAACCAACACCAGAACCCCCTTTAAAAATGTTCGTCCCCGGAGGATGTTCAGTCAACGCCGATTTCAAGGTTGAAAAATCTTCCTTCGTACAAGGCCGGTGTGAGGAGGTCTCGAGATACATATGCTTGATCACTGAAGAAGTCATCCCTGCGGTCCGAAAAGACTGCAATTGGGCCGGTAAGGGCATAGTGACCCCTGACCCCGATGAAGCTATCACCACCCATGTCGAGGGATACCAAAGTGTTTACACTTATTCCTTTACATTGGGCCCGATGGACCCGGTCATCATTGATTTCTGTAAGAGGTTTGAGGTGTGCCTCGGTCAGATTCATCCTTCGCTCTGGAGGATCGTGATACTCCTCCGGTTCTTTGTGAGTAGAATCGATGGATGATCGTTCACCATCGACCATCTTCTAAGCTTGTACAGTCCCCGAATCTTCCGGGGAGATTGATAAAGCACGTGTGTCGGGCCAGCAAAGACCCATTATCGAGTATTGATGAAGACCGAGATCGGGGTTGGCAAAGCAGTTTTGTTCGAGTGAGGACTTCAGACCTAATCCCAGTTGAGCGCATGCCATTCCCCAAGAAGTGGAATACATCACATATGTATAATTTTATTTTTGAAAGTCGATTTTATACTTATTTCCTTCTTCCTTATCGGTGTTTCGTGGCGGTGCAGGCATTGCTCGAGTCCCGAATGTTGTCCCTCGACTCAAGGAGTGGGTTGAGGGTATCGTATCGCAGATGCCCTACTCCGAACGCTCATGGCGCAAGCTCTCGAAGGGCTGTTGGGAGGCTCGTTCCCATGGTGAGACTCCTTTCCTAAATAGGCAATATTTGGGTTCCTTTTTAAACATTAAGTCCTTACTCCATTTATTTTTTTTGCAGGTTTATCCAAGGATGCCGAACTGAGGCCTCCAGCCGGTAGCGAGGACTTACCTACCGATTCCCCTGCTCGGAGACAGGTCGTAGAGAAGAAAGGAAAGAGGGATCCGAGTTCCCCGAGATCGGAGAAAAAGAAAATAAGAAGAAGGCTATTGCGCAAGCCAAAAGACAACACCAATGCCCGAGCACCACCTTCAGATTCGCTCTACCGACTGAGAAACGAGTCCGAAGAAGAAGAAGAAGAAGAAGAAGAAGAAGAAGAAGAAGAAGAAGAAAGAGAAGAAGCCTTTGTATTGATGGCCCGCGTGCCGTCGTAGCTCGAAGGGAAAGGGTCCTCCGAACCAGAGAATCTCGAGACCGACCTACTTCAAGCTAAGAAGGTCGATGAGGAGGCTGGGGCCAAGGCTTCCCGGGATGCAGGCAGTGCCCAAAGGAAGCACTCGGTGTGATAGACATCACCGAATCACCCTCGTTTACTAAGTACATGTATAACGAGGCCTAAACTATGAAAGAGCGTCCCAACAAGGGGGCCCGTGGAGCGGATGATCCCTTTCGCCATTTTTTTATGGCATGGACTCCACCTCCACGGAGGACGTCACCGGATTGGGTGACCTAGAGGTACCAAATAAGAATGCATCTTCGGGAGAAAGCGAGACTTCCTCAAGCCCGAAACTTATCAACCGGTTCCCAGCTCTGAGTATGGATCCTGACCGGAAGAGATCCATCATCATCTCCATTCCGAAGGATGCCTGGTCCTCTCCGCCCCCGTAGGGGCGGCTAGTTACCTTCGGTGTCTGGTGACCAAGGAAGAACAAGCCAAGATAAATGAGGTAGATGCGCCCTCCCTGTTCAATGAAGCACAACATGTGCTAAACCGGGTAACTCCAGATATCTCTTGATGCCTTTAATTCGTACTTAGACTAATTCATAGATAACCCTAACATTTTTCTTTTGTGTTTGTTGGCCTCGGTGCTCCACCATGAAACTTTCCTTCAATATCGGGACGAGCTGAACCAGCTTGAAGCCGAGGTCCGAGGGCTCACTGAGAAGAGAGATACTTATAAACTCCTCAGCGAGCAGCGTGAAAGGGAGGCTAAGAGCCTCTGAGCTGAGCTGGAGGTGGCTCGGAAGGAGCATGCTGACATGGTTGAACAGGTAAAAATATTTGTAATTAGTGACAATGAGCTAGGCACGGTAACTAATGGTCGGAATCCATAGGTCCAACAAAAGATCGATCGGATCGACCAACTCTGAGATAAGATGGATGTAGTTAAGGTCGAGGCTAAAGAATGGAGAGGCGGGATGGACCGCCTAGCCTCGGAAAAGGAGACTGCTCGGGCGCAGCTAACTTCGACAGAGGTCCAGCTTCAGGCGGCAAAGTAAAAGGCCGAGGTGTGGGCCCAAAAAGTTGAGAAGCTCCAGTCGCAGCTAAGCTCGGTCGTTTCCAATCGCGAAACTCTTGCCAAGGAGCTCGAAACGGCCAAGTCGGTGGTTGCGTTGGTCAAAGCTGATGCCTACGAGATGGTGGCTCAATATAAGGCCGATGCCGAGGCGGTCCAGAATTGACTGAAAGATGTCATCGAGCACGTGAAATGGCAATCCTGAAGAGAGGCCCTCGAGGAAATTCATGCTCGGAGTTTCGACTTATCGGCTGAGATTAAGAGTGCTAAGGGACTCGAGGCCGAGGCCAAGAAATTGGCGTATACCGAGGATAAAGAAGACTTTGAGGCTTCGAGCAGATCCAAGAATGGAGAGGGCTCCGGTGAAGACCAGGCCGTTTAAGTGCCTTGTACATTTTCCTTCATCTTGAATCTAGCACCCTCACAATGTACTATTCCTCATAAAAGAATTTTACGAAAGCTGTAATTGAATCGGGAACGGAAAGACTTCACTTCAACTCAATAAATGACGTCTACTTCCTTTTTGTTAAGGCCGTTTGGCATTTGTAAAGACTTTTTATATATATAATATAAGGCTTCTTTTTCCCTTCGATAGTTTCTAAGTTTGTTTTCCTTCGCTTTATTCTTTATGTTTGCAAAGATCGAAATGCCTTAGCATGTAATAATTAAGTCTTATTGAGAGGTTCGAACAAGCCTTTCTTTTGATATTATTTCGTTTACGATTCTTGGGGGATCGGTATGACTGGAAGCTTTCTCCAAAATACTTAGAACGTTTTAGATGACAATTGTACCGAGGGTAGCCTTTTGAACTGGTTTAGAAATTTTGAAGGCCTTATTTTTGTTGCGGGTCTCGGACGTCTTCGAGCCGTTTTAATATGGCCGTAGCCTTTTTAGTTCGGGTGTTTCCTATTGAGCTTGTTACCTCTAGTTATCCGGACTTGCCCAAGAAAACAGTCCCCGAATGGGGGGAGGCCGTAGCCTTTAAGGTTCGGGCACTACCTAATAAGTCTTGTGCCCCCGGGCTCTGATAGCCCGGACCATCTGAGCTTTGGACGGCAGTCCCCGAGTGAGAGCGATCCTTTAAACCTAGATAAAGGCGGCCCTTTGTCATGCCCCAAACTCGGGGAGCGTGACCAACGTTCAACCGAGTGAACCCGATCGAGCAAGCCTATTAGATTTCCTTCTACCCAAACTCATTCATGAATAAAGAGGAGATGCACTCTATTAATCAAACACTGAAAATATTTTATTAACAACTCCCATTCATTCCATTAGCAACTTTTTTCATAATTTCTAAAATATTACAACTTTAGAGGTATAATGCAAAACATGTTTGCCAAATAGCAACATTTCTAATTCAATTTCCAATATCATACACCACCCACAACTTGTCTACGGAGCCTCTAAATATGACAGAAGAATAGTATGAAAGTGCCGGCAACAAGGCCTCGACTATACCTCAAGACACAAAGTGTAACATCAAGTGACATCGGGCCTGGAATAGAGTAGGGCTCACCAAAACCTACTTAATAGGGAGGAATTGCTAACGAGGACCAAAGCTGCACCACTGATGAATCACCTGCATCCATTGAAGATGAAGTGCCCCCGGCAAAAAGGACGTTAGTACATATGGAATAGTACTAGTATGTAAATCTAACTGTCCTCTTTCAAAATAGAATACCAATGCAAGAAAGGGAAATCCATATAAATAGCAAGTCACAGTCAATGATATTCAAATGCCAAGTTAAAACATAATAATTTCCAAAATATGAAGATAACACTATGAAGTGATAATCAAATTATGATGATAATATTATTTTTGGTTGGGAGATCTTTAGCACCGATATATCACTGTTCACAATACCAATATCTCATTAGAGACATCAACCACAATCACTCTCAATACCAATACCACTGTACTTTTAGCACGGAGTCCGATCACGACCCGATCGGCTAGGCCACCTCATTAGAGACATCAACCACAATCACAATTTCAATAACAATTTCCTGCACAATCACCACGGAGTCCGATCACGACCCGATCTGCTAGGCCATCTTATTTGAAGATATCAACCACAATCACAATCTCAATCACAATCTCTGTACAAATATACCACCGTGAATCTAGCACGGAATCCGATCACAACCCGATCGACTAGGCTGTCTTATTTGAAGACATCAACCAAAATCATAATTTTAATTACAATTTTCAGCACAATCACCACCATATGTGCGGCATGGTGTCCGATCACGACCCGATCGGCTAGGCCATCTCCTCCGAGATATCATCCATTTCTATCAATCATTTCATCCCAATTAAGGAGAATAATTTTATCATATCAATCTCATCCCAAGTAAGGGGAATAATTTTTATCACATCAATCTCATCCCAAATAAAGGGAATAATTTTTATCACATCAATCTCATCTCAAATAAGAGGAATAATCACAATCCACTCCTACACCGGTACGTGTAGTTTTGGAGTTAGGTTATTTCAACCTACCCTTCCTAGGTGACTATCGATGCTCCCAAAAAATATTATTAGTGTTTTTGCACACAAAGGTAACATAGGTACAAATATATTTACCTCATCATATTTCGCATTGTATGAATCTCCACTTGTATTTTCAACCAATAACAATAATAATATTCTCTCGACTCTTTTGGCCATTCACAAGATTCTTTATTCAAGGCACGGTGGCCGTATTTGATATTCCACACTTTTATTTCTTCCCTCTCATGTATCATCATCATAAATATCAACATATATAATATTCCGAAAATCAGAACTTTAAGTTCATTAGAAACGAACAATTTAAGCACAATAGATTTCTTTCCGAGAATGGAGTAAAATAATTGGCAATTGATGCGCAAGTTAAAATCATCAACTAGTAACACACCATTTATTCTTGAAATAATTTTTCCCAAAAAGGGCAATACACAATTTTCACTCACGAATATGTAAGAACGCAAAACACATTGAAACTATTTATAAAGCATAGCATTAGTTAAAATAGCCACATATGGGCATCACTTGAGTTCATAAGCTCTTAGGAAATTCTATTTTCGAAGTCAATTTAGAATAGTTGAATCAAAGCTCTATTCATAACCTTTCTCACATCATTTCATTTTTTGGCACCATTGGCCAAAAGTATAACTTTCACTCTTGGCACGTTGGCCTCACTTTATATCCTCAATTCATTTATTTCACTTCCAACCATCTTTATAGATTATCAACAATAAGACATTTCCAATCAAGACTTTAGGTACACATATGAGCAATTAAGAGTCTTAAGCATATTGAGTTTTCTCACACAATTTGGTATCATAACCTTCATTTGAAACACAACTCAAAGACATAACATTTTAATACACATATCATTCTTGAACATATTCCCAAAAGATAACATTATATGATAGGAACATTCGAAACATGTTTTGAATACATAATTCTCGACACTTTGCTTATTCGGGACAATCGAATTTATTGGAACCAACTGGGAATATAGAATAAGGAACTTGAGACAACTATACTTGAAACTTACGGTAACATCATGGAATTCAATTCTAAGAGAGTAGTTTAACCAACATACCTTACTTTGAGCTTTCCTTAAATTACTATAACGTTCCGAAAATTCTAGCAATCCCAATCTATTTTGAGACATAACAAAATTGAACCATAATTAGGAAGATATTCATGGTCTCGACTCATTTGAGCATTTTATCAAATACTAGGTGTGCAAATTTAACTACAAGGTTCTTCTGCAAGATTTCCTTCACTCCACAACCCAATCTTTACTTATTTGAGCTCAACAATCTTCCCACAAACCTTATTAATACAAACATTTATAAATTGAAGACTAGGGGTTTGAATCTTACCTCTTAGATGAAGATCTTGTGAGATTTTCTTGTTGGATTTCAAAGCTTGGGCAAGATCTTGATGAACAAAATATTTCACCTAGTTTATCTCTCTAGAACACTCTCACTTCTTTCTCAAAAACCTCAGATGATTGCCCCAAAATAAGCCCCAAAGCCTTTTTATCAAATTGGGGTCGGGTTATGAAAATAGAAAAATTAACCCTCCGAAATCAGGTCTGCGGTCACATAATGGACCGCATATTGGGTATGCGGGTCGCACAATGCATCGCAGAATCGATGCCCAAACCTGGGTTGCACTGGCCAGGTCTGCGACCACTTCTGCGATTGCATAACCACTTATGCGATCGCATAACCACTTCTACGACCGCATAATGGTTCTGCGATCGCAGTTCTGCGAACGCAGAATTTGTCGCAAAATCGTATTCTGCCAACCTTTAACTTCTTGTAAGAATATCCAAATGATGAACGATTTGAAGAGTTAGAAACTAGACACATAGATATTTCTTTTGATAGGTAATACACCATATAAAGCTTCATATCAAGAGAGTTATGATCGTTTGAAGTTAGATCTTGTGCGAGCTCACTTGAAACTTTATCCCATCATAAAATTTTCAACTTGACTTAGACTTGGGGCTCTTCTTAAACCATAAACCATTATTAATTCACCTCATACATATATTATCATGATCAATTGATATCATTCATATAATAGTCCTTGTCTGCACATAAATTAATATAATTAGCGCACATCAACTTTCTTAATAGCGCTAAAGTACTTCAAAATTTTTTGGAGTGTTACACCCTTGGGCTCGCTATCTTTAGGGAATTGAATGTAGGAAATTCCTTAAGAGAAAAGGAAAGAAATTTTTTAAAGGACAAGATATTTATCGCAAGGTAGAAACTTCTTTTTATTTCTGCGCGTAACATATATGGTTACACATGTGTACAAGCTTTGTGTTAGGGCTCGAGCAGTCTATATGAGCACGGTTTATTTGACCATTTGGCCCTTACAATTAATCCAACTGATGGAGCCGAGACCGTTCTATCATAAAGTTTCTTTCCTTGCTAAAGTCATTATCCGAGGTTGTTTCCCCTAGTGTTCGAGGCCGATCATAGAGAAGCCTCGAATACTATTGTCGTGATCTTTGATACCGGTTCGTAGCCGACCTTCAATTCTAAGTTAGCATGATTTACTATTGTCTAGTTAGAAACCTTGCCGGAAAATCCATTTGGGACAAAACCGAATAAAGGAAAAAAGAGTGCAACGCGTGCTTTCAGGCCTAAAAATTACGTCGTTCTTCGACGGTCCCCTGCAAGTGTTAGTCCAAAATTCAAAAAAAAGAATGAATGGGATCGTACCTTAGCAGTAATATCGCTTCAAGTGAGTTATGTTCCAGTTGTTCGGTAGTTTCTCACCGTTAATTATTCCGAGTTTGTACGATCCTTTTCCGGTGATTTTGATAATTTGATAAGGACCTTCCTAGTTCGGCCCCAACTTCTCTTCGTTCGGGTTCCGAGTGCTTAACGTGACCTTCCTTAACACTAAGTCCCCGACATTGAAATATCGAAGGTTGGTTATTTGATTGTAATACCTCTCGATCTGCTATTTTTGGGCGGCCAACCGAACAAGGGCGGCTTCTCGCCTTTCATTTATCAGATCCAGGCTCGTATTCATGGCTTCGTCGTTTGAGTTTTTGGTTGCATATCGGAATCTGAGACTCGGTTCTCCGACTTCGGCTAGTAATAGAGATTCGGCGTCGTAAACCATCGAGAATGGGATGGCCCCGGTACTGGACTTCGAGGTCGTACGGTATGCCCACAGGACCTCGGGCAAGATTTCTTTCCATTTCCCTTTGCCGTCGGTCAACCTCTTCTTGAGGTTTTGGAGTATGATTTTGTTAGTGAAATCTGCTTGTTCATTCCCACTAGGGTGGTTGGGTGTTGATAGGATCCTTTTGATCTTATGGTCCTCGAGAAACTTGCTTGCTCTGCTGTCGATGAACTGTTTCCCATTGTCGCACACGACCGGCATTCCGAACCAACATATGATGTGGTCCTAAATGGAATCGATGACTTACTTCTCCCTGACCTTCTCATACGCCCGGGTTTCCACCCACTTAGAAAAAAAGTCAGTCATAAATAATATAAATTAATCCTTACCGGGTGCCCATGGAAGGGGGCCAACGATGTCCATCCCTTATTTCATGAACGGCCAAGGTGACAAGATCGAATGCAGCAGCTCCCCGGCTCGATGAATCATTGGAGCAAGCCTTTGGAATTCATCACATTTTCGTACGAACTTTTTCGCATCCTTTTCCATGTCGATCCAGTAGTAGCTGACTCTAATTATTTTTCGAACCAATGATTCATCGCCTGAATGAATTTCGCAGGTGCCTTCATAAATTTCCCTCAGAACGTACTCGGTATGTCCTGGTCCTAGACATATCGCGAGGCCATCGAATGTTCTTCTGAACAGTGTTCCATCTTCGGACAAACTAAACTGCCCTGCCTTCGTACGTAAGGATTCGAGGGCAGTTTTTGATCTTCAGATATCCTATATATTTGTTTCTCCATTCCCAAGTTAGGCTCGTTGAGTTTATCTCGGCGTAGCCTTCTTCCACCACCGATCTCATGAGTTGTACGACTGTCCCCTAGTTGAACTCATCGTCTTCGACCGATGACTCCAAGTTAGCAAAGGCATCGGCCTCATTGTTTTAATCCTGAGGTACGTGTTGTAGAGTCCACTCCTTGAACCGGTGTAATGTTACCTGCAACTTATCCAGGTACCTTTGCATTCGTTCCTATCTGACCTCAAACGTCCCATTAACTTAGTTCACCACAAGGAGGGAGTCACACTTAGCTTTGATTACCTCCACCCCCAAGTTTTTGGCTAGTACGAGACCTGCAATCATGGCCTCATATTCGGCCTCGTTGTTAGTCAATTTTACAGTCCTAATAGATTATCTAACTACATTGCATGTTGGTGGCTTAAATACGATGCTGAGTTCGGACCCTTTTGCGTTCGAGGCGCCGTCCGTAAAGAGGGTCCAGATCCCCGAAGAAGTCCTCGAGTTTAACAATAACTCTCTTTCGACCTCGGGTATTAGGGCTGGCATAAAGTCGGCCACAAAGTCTGCCAAAATTTGATATTTAATAGCGGTCCGGGGCCGATATTTAATATCGTACCCGCTGATCTCCATGGCCCACTTGGACAACCATCCCGAGAGCTCGGGTTTATGCATTACATTCCTCAATGGGTAAGTAGTCACAATACATATGGGGTGACATTGAAAATACGGTTTCAGCTTCCTAGAGGCGCTCGCTCTAGGTGAGGGTATCTAGTTTCGGCCTCGCCTAAAGTCCTGCTGACATAGTAAATTGGAAATTGCGTACCTTTCTCTTCCCGGACTAGGAATTCACTTACCGCTATCTCCGATACTGCCAGGTACATGTATAGCTGCTCGTCTGTCTTCGGCGTGTGGAGCAGCAGTGGGCTCGATAAATATTGCCTGAGCTCCTCCAAGGCCCATTGGCACTCCAGGGTCCATGAGAAGTTATTCTTTTTTTTCAACAGTGAGAAGAATTAGTGACTCTTGTCAGAAGACCTCGAGATGAACTGCCCCAGGGCGGCTATGCATCCGGTTAATCTCTACACGACCTTCACGTTGTCCACAACAGTGATATCCTCGATGGCTTTGATCTTATCAGGGTTGATCTCGATTCCCCGGTTGGATACCATGAATACGAGGAATTTACCGTATCCGACTCCAAATGCACACTTCTCCGGATTCAGCTTCATATTGTATTTCTTCAATACGATGAAGGTTTCTTACAAATATTTCAAATGGTCCTCTGCTCGCAGGGACTTAACCAATATATCGTCAATGTAAACCTCCATCGATTTTCCTATTTATTCCTCGAACATCCGGTTTACTAGGCGTTGGTAAGTGGCACCGGTATTTTTTAGTCCGAATGACATCACGGTATATCAGTAGGTGTTTCCTGATCGCCCAAGTTCATCCGTATTTGATTGTACCCGAAATAGGTGTCGAGAAAACTGAGGATCTCGTGGCCGGCTGTTACATCGATCATGCGATCGATGTTGGGCGAGGGAAGGAGTCCTTGGGACATGCCTTATTCAAGTCTTTATAGTCTACACATATTCTTAATTTATTCCCCTTTTTTAGGGACTACCACTATGTTTGCTAACCAATCCGGGTATTTTACCTCCTGAATGGACCCTATTTTAAGGAGTTTAGATACCTCATCCTTGATGAAAGCATGTTTGACCTCGGACTGGGGTCTTCTTTTCTGCTTGACCGAGTGGAACTTTGGCTCCAGGCTTAGCTTGTGAGTGGTTATTTCCGGCGGGATCCCTGTTATATCAAGGTGGGGCCAAGTGAAACAATCTTCGTTAGCTATAAGAAATTAAATGAGTTTTTTCCTGAGCTCGGGGCTTAACCCCGTGCCCAGGTATACCTTTCGATCGGGTAAGTGTTCGATTAGTAAGACTTTCTCCAGTTCCTCGATCATTGATTTTGTAGCGTCGAAATCGTCGGGGGCTATGAAGGATCTAGGAACTCCATAGTCGTCGTCCTCGTCTACCCCTTGTTTCTCTGGTTCTGTTGAGGCTGGTACCGGTAATTGCTATTTGGCCTCGTTTTTGGCCACCAGATTCGTACCCTTCGATATCGAGAGTGTGGATGCCAGGATCACCTCATCGACCACGAACACTTTCTTGGGGGCCGGTTGTTCCCAGTAAACTGTTTTGATTCCTCCGGGTGTCGGGAATTTCATCACCTATTGTAGTGTTGGGGGTATTGCTCTCATGTTGTGAATCCATGGCCTCCCGAACAAAGTGTTGTATCTCATATCTCCTTCGATTACATAGAACTTGGCTTCCTAAATAGTTTTGGCAATGTTCATCGGTAATGTTATCTCTCCTTTAGTGGTCTCACATGCCATGTTGAACCCGTTCAGGACTCGGACCGCATGTACGATCTAATCTTGTAGATCGAGTTGTTCCACGACCCTCGATCTGATGATGTTGGCTGAGCTACCTAGATCAATTAACACATGCTTAACTCGAGATTTATTTATAAGTACCGATATTACCAGTGCATCATTGTGGGGCAGCACGATCCCCTCAGCATCTTCGTCTTTGAAAGACAAGGTTCCTTCTGGTACGTAATCCCGAGTCCGTTTTTCCCTTGTGATGGATACTTTTGTGTGCTTTAGAATCGACCCCTGGGGAATGTCGATCCCACCGATGATCATGTTAATGGCGTGTTGATGTTCCACCTGCTCGGTCTGTTTACTAGAATCCCTGTTCCTGAAGTGGTTCTTGGCTCGATCACTCAGGTTCTCTCGGAGATGTCCGTTGTTGAATAGTCGGTCCACCTCCTCTCTTAATTGTCGGTAGTCTTCCGTTCTGTGGCCATGAGTGTCATGATATTTGTACATTAGGTTAAAATCCCTTTGGGCTGGATCAGACTATAGAGGTTGAGGCCATTTGGTGTCTTTGATACGTCCGATGGCAGATACGATAGCGGCGACATCGACGTTGAAGTTGTACTCTGATAATCTTGGTGCTTCTTTAGGCCCGATGGGCCTGTCAAATATATTTTTGCTCATGAGTCCCCGGTTGTTTTGACCTCGGTCATTTCTCATTTCATTTCTCATACGGTTCCGCTCGGACCCACTACTTCTTCGGTCTCCATTGTATGGCTGATACCGATCCATGTTTGATCTTGGTTCACGATCGATGTCTCTCTTGACTCTGTCGATGGTTTTGACGGGATACACGGACCCAGAAGGGGCCCCAAGCTGATCATCTTTGGCCCTGATTTTCGATTGATACCGGTTGTGGACATCGGCCCAAGTGACAGCTGGATATTCTACCAAATTTTGTTTTAACTGCTGTGAACACAATGAGCTTCGAATGTTAAATCCCTGGGTGAAAGCCTGAATAGCCCAATCATCAGTGACCGGTGGCAGGTCCATCCGTTCCATTTGAAACTGAGACACGAACTCTCTGAGCATCTTATTATCCTTCTGTTTTACTTTGAAAAGGTCTGACTTTCTGGTCTCGACCTTGATAGCCCCGGCGTGTGCCTTTACGAAGAAATCTGCAAGCATATCAAACGAGTCAATAGAATTAGGAGGTAAGTTGTGATACCATACCATAACTTCTTTTGACAGGGTATCCTCGAACTTGCTCAACATGACAGACTCGATCTCATCATCCTCCAAGTCGTTCCCTTTGATGGCACATGTATAGGAGGTTACATGCTCATTTGGGTCGGTCGTTCCGTTGTACTTAGGAATCTCGGGTATGCAGAACTTCTTAGGGATCGGCTTAGGACCCGCGCTCGGAGGGAAAGGTTTTTGGATGAACTTTTTGGAATCCAGGCCTTTTAATATCGGCGGTGCTCTTGAGATTTGATCGACCCTGGAGTTTTAGGTGTCCGCCTTTTTGTCATTAGCTTCAATTTTCTTCTCCCCTAATTCTACCCGTTTTGTTAGTTCCTCTAGCATCTTTATGATCTCGGGTTGGTCCCCGATTCATTTTCATTCGGACTCTCTGTGACCGGTTCGTTTCCGTGGGTGACTTCACGGGATGGATCGAGTTCAATTCTGCTTGGTGCACGACTTTGGTTCTGTAACAGGGCCATCACCGCCTGTTGAGCCTGCAACATTTCGAAGATCACCCGTAAATTAATCCCGTCCCCTCCAATGTCTTATGTATTTTGGGATGCTAATCGGCTTCACCACAGACGCTATTCTCGGGGTCGGTAGGCAGATTTGCGTTGATGGCCATATGTGAGTTGGCGTCAATCAGGTCAGCGACCGAAATTTCGACGGGATCAACAGGTGGTGCCCCGCCACTGGGCACTATGTTATTTTCACCGTGATGACCGGCCTCATCGCCAAAATGTAAAGGCGCTGACTGAGAGTTTGACATTTTGAAATTTAACCTGAAATTAGAGACACTCCAAAGAACAAGTGTAAAGTAGTGTGTGTTATATAAATTTGTATCAAACAACCACTATTATACTCATCCCCACAGTGGGCGCCAAACTGTTTACCCTCAAAATTGGATAACAATTAAATTTGTAAGTGGTTTTGAGGATACTCGGATTTATTTGACACAAAGCAGCAAATAAAGATAAATTAAATAAATAAGGATAAAGTAAGCTCAAACCACACGAGGAAGACGATTTAAGCCTTAGTAAAATATTTGCCCTCGATTTGGGCTCGTAACAACATGCACTGATGAACGAAAGCAGAAGAACTAATAACAGAAAAATAATGATATATTGCTTTGGAATGCGTGTTACCATGTGCTTTATGAATTATTAGACCTCCTTTATATAGTAGATGAGACCTACTTTAGGTACAATTTTATAAAAGGTAAAAAAATTCTTTCGATTTACTGATTGCCGGTTCTTTATCGGTGCGTGCCAAGATTTTTACCGTAATATCCGGCCGATCATGAATATTTCGGTCTTCCGTTGGCTATGTTGATAATGTTTCTTCAAAGTTGTTTGAGGATAGGACCAGTTTCGGGATGCTGACCTCGATATTCTCGAAGGCAGGCGTCCTATCTTCGGGTTCTAGCGTAGTAGGACTTGGGGTCGATCTTCAGTCCTTTATCGTTATGTCTCGAGCCTGGCTTACCATGTTGGAGTCTAGGATGCACCACGCACTCGATTTCGACCGTTTACAGTCATATAGTACAATCCAATCGATATAGGGTAATCCAATATATATATGGTTAATCTCATTGTACATCGGCTGGTCGAGTGGTTGGTTGTGTTCACAAAAAGCCACATGCTCCACAAGTTGTAGTAGAGTAGTTATTTGATTGTTTCACCCTTAGTGCTAAATTGACGAGACTTTTTATTACTTAATCTAATGTGGTAACTCCTTTGCTTACTTTGAAAGCATTATATATGAAGAATTTCTGCGAGGCTGCCTATTTGCACATCATCATTTTAGGCGCAATCACCTTTTTTAAAGCTTTGCATTTCTAGCCAGTTAAGAGGTTTTAACATTTAAATCACCATTATTACAAGCTTAAAGAAGTGAGTTTATATTTTAAATATGAAAAATGAGTATCAATCAAGTGAATTATCAAAAATTTTGTACGGTAGCAACAATATGTTATAGACCATTCTATGAAGGAACTAGGCATTGAGTGAGAAGTGCACAAAAAAATCACCATTGAAGATTTCTTTTTTGAAAGCCTGAAGATGACAAAATGGGGTTTGTTATATCTATTATTAATATACCAAATTGATTGATTGGAGTTTATTCTTTATGATGTTTAGAAATTATGTTTCAAATTTAAGCTCAGTTGGAGTAGATTTAGGCGTTGAATCGTATGTGAAATTGTTGAAATTGAAGAACAAGTTAGTTGTTTCTTAGTAAAATCTATTCACTTGAACATCAGGCATAAATGCATGAAGTTTAACTATATATACCTGAACTTCATGCATAAGTGTAAGTTCAATAAAAAATATTAGATTTGCAAGGTCAAACTTCATGTAAAAATGTTTGAAATTTTTGCAACTTTGATCGCCTATACCCGAAGTTGTTATGAAGTGGCTAAACTTATAAATTATTATTCACTGGCTTAAAAGATGGTTCCAAAATCGGCTATATATGAACTTGCCCTTTTATATATGAGTTGTGGACTAGTAATTTTCAACTAGTCCATTAACTTCTAATTTCTTTTATTGTTACAAGATTCACGACGAAGTCAACATCCTAGAATAGATTACTCCATATTGTACTTCAGTTACATTATCATCTCAAGTTAATCTACTTTCTTTAAAAACAATTAGTTCGTTTTAATAATTTTAATTTGAGTAATCTGAGTCAAGTATTTCAGTTTAGTATTTTAATACTTTGGTATTAGTTAATAAGTAAACTTAAGTTTTAAATACCATTTTATTTTCAATTGAGTTAACTTAGAAACTTCAAATATTAATTGCTAATCCACCATTTTCCCGTGGGCTAGACTCGCCAAATATTTGTTAGTAACTGCATGTCACGGTCCAAAATTTCAAGCATGGGAGCGTGATAGCGCATAAAATCCGCCTACTAGGCAAGCCGACATTAGCTCAATGATAAAAGTAATTTAATAACTAAGATACATTAAATAAAAAAGAAGAAGAGTGAAATAGCATAAACTGTAATAGATGTACAACCAACATGTCTAAGACTATCTCCAAAATCTTGTGTGACAAGTACATGAACCACTAAATAATACTAAATACAAGTGTGAAATGGAAAGTACCACAGTGTCTGGTACAATAAATAATAGATAATGATAGGAAGGAGACTTCAGGGTTTGTGATCGCCAAGAAGCATTACCTCAAGTCTCTTGGGACAAGGTCCAAGCAATCACCTCTGAACGTCGTTGGACCAACACCAGGATCTGGATAAGAAATACAAGAATATAGTATATGTACAACTGAACCCATGTACTATGTAAGTATCGAGCCTAATCTCGACAAGGTTGTGACGAGGCTATGACAAGTCACTCACTGAAAATATGTGCGAATAATAGGCAGAGAAACAATAACAGAATAGAAAAATGGATAACTACATAACAAACAGAATAAAAGAAGCAGCAAATAGAGTCCCCCAGAATAACGTCACTTCACAACCTCCTAAAACAACACGATAATAGAGCATAACAACCAAAATAAACTACATAACATACCTTTAGTTGCGGCGCACAATCCGATCCCAAATATCAATAATACTGTTGTAGCGTGCAACCCGATCCAATATATATAATAATACTATTGTGCTGCGCATCCGATCCAATATATATAATATTGTTGCAGTGTACAACTTGATCTAATATATATATATACAATACTGTTGCAACGTGCAACCTGATCGAAAATATATAAAAATACTATTACGACATGCAACCCGATCCAATATATATAATAATATTGTTGCGGCATACAACACGATCAAATATATCGGTATCAACTAACTACGATGAATCTCACAACATAACATAAAAGCTCTAAGTCAATCCGATATAACATAGTATAGTAAAACATGAAACAAGTAAAGGCAATAAGGCAAGTAAAGGCATGAGACAGGTAAACACATCTATCTAATAACATGTAAGAGCATGTAACAAATAAAAGCGTACAATAACCAAGAGTATGAATTAAACTAGAACATGTAACAATTAAGGACATGTGATAAGTAAGGACACATATAGCAAGTGAAACATGTATCATGTGTGAGCACCTAACAAGTAATAACATGAAATAAGTAAAGACATGGTATAACTAAAGATGTAAAATAAAGTAACACACACCATATGCTTAAACCAATAACAACATATATACACTCGTAACCTTGCACATACACCATCCCCCACCTAGATCACATAGCAAATAGATCAATCATGTCCTAATTCCCTCAAATAAAAGTTAACAACGATACTTACCTCTTTTCGGAACAAATCAACAATCCAACACGACTTTCCCTTTGGAACAAGCCTCTAAACCACCCCGAATCTAGTCCATCATTGTTCAAATAAGTCAAAAAAAGCTTTAGATACTACCCTCATACGAAAAAAGTCGATCATTAACATAATTTAAAAAGTCAATAAAATTCAACTCAGGCCCACGTGATCAAAATTCAAAATTAAGACCAATCCGGATTACCCATTCACCTGAGAGTTCAAATATATGATTTATTTCGAGATTCGACCTCAACTCGAGGTCTAGATTCTAATTTTACAAAATTTCTAGTTTCTACCCCAATCTCCCAATTTTTACTCTATGAATCTTAGATTTGATAATAAAATTCATGAAAAAGTAATGAAAATTGAATGAAAACAAGTTAAAGTTACTAACCTATAAAGTTGGGAAAAAATTGCTCCCCAAAACCCCCTCTATGGAGTCTAGGTCTCAAAAATAGTGTAAAATGAGATAAATCCCAAAATTCTCATCTTTTACCTACTTGTAGGTATCGCAATTGCGAACTCTTGTTCGCGAACCGCTGATCGCAAAAGTGATCAGTGCCTGAGCTGCTCTGATGTCGCAAATGTGACACTTAGATCGCAAGTGCGAATATTGGGACCATCGCAAATGCGACACTAAGATCGCAAGTGCGAATATTGGGACCATCGCAAATGCGGAATTGGTTTCACAAAAGCGAAGCTGACCCCTATTCTCCAGAGTCATAAATGCAACCAACCCATCGCAATTGCGAAGGCCACCCCTCGCAAAAGCGAACATAGCTTCGCAAAAGCGAACATAGCTTCGCAAATGCGAAGCTGCCTAGCCGTCTCCAACATCGTAAATGCAAGCATGATCTTTTATGATACATCCATCCTAAAAATTTACAATAATTTTCTCATTGCTTTTGAACTCAGCTCTTTATTTTTGTTTTACAGTTTGTTATCTTTTTATTCTTACAGGAGTTAGGTCTCTCAATATATTTGGTTTATGATCATCTGAAGTGCGTGATAAATAAGTGGATAGCGGTCAAAATATCAAGGAGGTCCGCTATAAAAGAACTAGGAGTTATAACATTCATAAAAGAAAGAAAAAACCAATATATGAACTTCAACTTGAAAAAAATAAAAATAAGAAGAATTGCTTAAGTAAGGTAGTCACTTATTTTTTTTCCAGTATACCCCTCTGCGAGCAAAGCGAGAAAACATAAATCTTTCCGAATATCATAAATATGTTTCTCCCCTTATCTACCCATCTTCCTATTTAAGGCGCTACTTAGCCCATAGATTGTACCACTAGTGACTAGCCATATAAAGAAATTATATCATTTTAATAATAACTAATAACGACGCAGTCTTCCGGTGTTACGACTTGGTGCTCTCCCCTTTTTACTACTTTGACTAGCGCCCGACAAAGGAATAATTTTTTCCCACAACCGATTTCCTTTATCGAGTGGCTCTCCCTATTGACGTGTCATTTGCGAACAAAACCTCGCAAATACGAGATCTGCAGTTCAGCAACAACAACAATACCACAGTTATGCAAAATAGTCTGCCACCTATCCGAAATTCACCGAAGCCCCTTGGGCTCCAATCTAAACATTTACACAAGTATATTAACATCATACAAACTCGCTCGCAAGTTCATATCATCAAAATACATCTAAAATCAAGAATCGGTTACCAAAACTCAAGATTTTCAAAAGTTTAAACTCAAATTTCCAACTTTTTACATAATGGGCTGAAACGGCCTTGGGTCACCCGGGACCCCAATACAACATGTGTACAAGTCTAAAATCATCATATGAACCTACCGAAATAGTCAAAACATCAATCCGAAGTCGTTTACCAAAAATATGTACCGTAGTCAACTCTAGCCACTTTCAAAGTTAAAATCACAATTTTCTTTTAAAATTTGCATTTAAATTTTTCAAAAATTGACACAGACCACGCACGCAAGTTATTATTCATCAAATGAGGCTACAGAAGGTCCCAAAACACAAAAGGGAAGCTAGTACTCCAAACGAACTATCGAGTCATCACATTCTTCACCTCTAAAAGAAACGTTCATCCTCGAACAGATATAAAAATATACCTGGACTAATAAAAAGATGTGGGTATCTACTCTTCATATTGGACTCGAACTCCCAAGTAGCCTCCTCAATCAGCTGACCTCTCCAACACACTTTCACAGAAGGAATATCTTAAGATCTCAGTACTCATCAGACCATCTGAAAAGAGCGCCCTTCTGAGTCAACTTAGTCAATGGGGCTGAGATACATAAAAACCCCTCCATGAAGCGGCGATCGTAGCCCACCAAACCTAAGTAGCTCCGAATCTTTATAGCTGAAGTAGGTCTAGGCCAGCTCTAAACTACCTCAATCTTCTTAGGATACACCTTGATATCCTCAGAAGACACAAGATGACCCAAAAAGGTAAGTGAGTCCAACCAGAACTCACATTTCGATAACTTGACATATAGTTGATGATCCTTCAAAGTCCGAAGTACAATCTACATGTGTTGTTCACGCTCCTCTCTACTACGAGAGTATAATAGAATATCATCAATGAAGATAATCACAAAGGAATCCAAATAAGGCTTGAACACTCGGTTCATCAAATTCATGAAGAATGTTGGAGCATTAGTCAAATCAAATGACATCACCAAGAACTCCTAATGACCGTAATGGTTCCTACAAGCTATATTAGGGACATTTGATGCCCTAATCTTCACCTGTTGGTAGCCGGATCTCAAATCAATCTTGGAAAACAACTTTCCACCCTGAAGCTGGTCAAATAAATTAAATCTTAGGCAATAAATACCTTTTCTTGATAGTAACCTTGTTCAACTGCCGATAGTCAATGCACATCCTGATCGATCCGTCCTTCTTCTTGACAAACAACACAGGTGCACCCCAAGGCGAGACACTAAATCTAATGAATCCCTTGTCAAGTAAATCCTGCAACTGATCCTTCAATTCCTTTAACTCAGCAGGAGCCATGCGGTATGCTAGAATAAAATAGACGGAGTTCCCATAACCAAATCAATGCAAAAGTCAATATCCTTGTCGGGTCGCATGCCTGACAAGCCTGTAGGAAATATCTCTGGAAACTCCCTCGCAACCGATACCGAATCCATATGAGGAACCTTTATACTAGAATCCCGAATGTAAGCCAAATAAGCTAAATATCCTTTCACAACTATACGCCGAGCCTTTAAATATGAAACCACCCTGCTAGTGGAGTGATTGAGGGTCCCTCTCCACTCTAGTCTAGGCAACCCCAACATGGCTAAAGTCACTTACTTGGTATGACAATCCAAGATACCATGATACGGTAAAAACCAATCCATACCAAGAATGACCTCAAGATCTACCATATTCACCAACAATAGGTCTACTATAGTATCAAAATCATTAATAATGACAACACAAAACTGATACACTTGATCAACTACTGTGGAATCTCCAAGCGGTGTAGACACAAAAACAGGAAGATCAATAAAATCACGAGGCATACTCAAGTGCGAAGCAAAATATGAAGACACATAAGAACATATACAACCTGTATCAAACAATACAGAAGCATATCTCTAACAGACTGAGATAATACTTGTAATAACTTCATCAGATGACTCCGCCTCAAGCCTACCCGAAAATGCACAACAATGGGGATGTGCCCCACCAACTTGTCCTCCACCCCTAGGATGACCTCTCACTGACTATCCTCCACCTCTAACTGACTGGCCTCCACCTCAAGCTACCTGTCCTACGCCTCTAGTTGGCTAAGCGGGTGGTGAAGCAACCGATGCCAGAATCATGGCACGAATACCCTATTGTGACATGCTACCCTGCATCCTTGGATAATACTTCCTGATATGACTGAAATCCCCATGCTCAAAGAATCCTCTTGGCTGACATGGCTTTTGAATCTAAGACTGACCCTGACGACCCAAATATACATTACAATAGCTCTGAATTGGTGGTGTACTAACGTGAGTTAAAGGTGTACTGAATGCTAGCTGCTTTGAACGAAGCCCATACGCACTTTGGCTGCCAGAAGTACCATGTGTGACATACAGTGATGATTGTATCAAACTGATAGGATGGCCTCTACCACAGGAACCCCCGCCTCCAGCGAGGCACCACTAAATCCTCCGAAATGATGGGGCCTCTTGTCAGAGGTCACCTCTCTAGCCTGTCCTCTGATGCGATTAATCCTCCGGTCAATCTCTACTACCTGAGTAAAAGGAATCTTGGACATAGTCTATCTAGCCATATAAAGTCTTATGCCATATGTAAGACCCTCTATGAACCTCCGTACCTTCTCCCTCTCAGTAGGGAACAAGATAGTTGTATGACATGAGAGATCAACAAATGTAGTCTTATACTGAGTAACGGTCATGCTACCATGCTGAAGGCGCTTGAACTAACTGTTCAACTCCCCGCTTTAAGTGAATGGAATAAACTTCTCCAATAAGATCTGTGAGAATTGAGCCCATATGAGAGGAGGTGATCCCGCTGGCTTGTCCTGCTCATAAACGTGCCACCACTTCTTGGCAGAACATGCATATGAAATACGATGAAATCAACTCCGCTAGATTACACTAGTCCCATGTTGTGCAAAATTTTATGGCAACGGTCCAAGAAGTCCTTGGGGGTCCTCTGAAGGTGCACCGTTAAAGTGAGGGGGAAACAACTTGGTGAACCTGTCCAACTTCTTCAGCTTATCAGCTGACATCAAGGGTCTGTCGCCAGACTGTATAACAATAATGGGCCGAACCTCCCCAACTAGTAGAACTGTTTGGGTCTAATAACCATGGCCATATGCTTTGGGTGTGAGTAGCAGGAGTTTGGGCTCCTCCCCCTGGTTAAAGAACAACTGGGCTAAAGGAAACACACCGACCTAAGCCATACTCTCCATGAAGCCAATTATGCGAACTAAGGTGTCCTGAAGCACAAGGGTAGCAATGAACCCCTCTGGGACCTGAGCTGGTCCTACTGGCTTAGTTAGAACTAGGATCTCATTATTCTGCGCTATCGAAGGCTCGACAACGGGTGCAACTACCTATACCTCTTCCCCGGCCAGGCCCCTACCCCAGGTAGTGGCTACAATCTGGGGCTCTGGCTCCTGATCAGTTGCGGATGACGTATGCGTCCTCACCATCTTTGAGAGAATAAGAGAAGATTGATTCAAACTTATGATAGAACAAATTCACATGATAGAGAAAGAAATATAGTGAAGTTTTCGAAAGTCTTATAGACTCTAGAATATAAGTATAGACGTCTCCGTACCGATCCTTAATACTCTACTAAGCTTTCTCATGACTCGTGAGACCTATGCAACCTAGGGCTCTGATACTAGCTTGTCACGACCCAAAATCCCATAAACTCAGTAAGTATCATGACTGCCCTCGGCTAGGTAGTGGCGAGAGGTTTCAATGATACTTACTATCAAACCTGTACAGTTCATAAGTATACATGTACACAACAATTGTACTGAAATCAAGCAAAAAGTATAGGTAAGGCCAACATGTTGCATAGAGAAGGTATGTACAAGCATCATAAATAAACTAACAATTTAGCATATAGAAAAGATATGCATGAATAAACAAGTCAAGTTACATAAATTGAAATATAGAGATTATATGTACCGTGAATTACTTCATCAATTAAAACAACATATAGAGAATACATGCGTAAAAGGCACGTATACATTCTGGAACTAGCATATAGAGAAGATATGCAGTAAAAATCATGTATACATCCAAGGAATTTGCATATAAAGAAGATACATAAAGTCCAATCACTGATCAGTTTCAACAATCCGCGTGTCTATCATCAAGGAAAAACATGAGAGGATGACTCTAGGGTGATGGATCCTTGTCCACACGTTGTACGGACAACTCGCCAACTATTATCATAACAACTGCATGGACAACTCATGTGTTGTCAAACCAGTTCATCTCACAGAAAGCATATACAAGAATGCATGTACGAACAACGAATATCAAATCACATACTCATGGAATGAGGAAAGTAGCACGATAAGGTGTATGAATATGCGAAGTGTACGACTACAGTTCAGATTAGGCTGGTACGCCATACAATAATGAGTTTCATGCTCAAATACGAAATCAAAACCTACACTTGATCTCTAGCATGATTCAAGAAGTTAGCATAGGCATACAAATGATTAAACATGACTCATAGAAAGCATGTAATCCAAACAAGGCATAGTAGAAACCTTAAGTCTAATTCGTTCAAAATCATACATAACACCCGCATATACGCTCGTCACCTCGCATATACATCATTTTTCACATATTTCAATTAAACAAATAAGTTCATGTCCTAAGGGTTATTCCCTCACAATAAGGTTAGGCAACAAACTTACCTTAAAAATCCCAAATCAACCTTCCAAAATATCCTTACCGTTAGAAATAATCTCCAACCGGCTCGAATCTAGCCAAATACAACTCAATATATTCAAACAAAGTTGTAGGAATCAATTCAAAACAATAAAGCTTCAATATTAATTCAATTCCAAAATAATTCAACAAAAGTCACCCTCGGGCCCACATAGTCAAAACCCGAGTCAAGGGGTAGATCCTAACTACCCATAATCCCACGAGTCCGAATATATGTTTGGTTTTCAATTCCAAGTCTTCATAGCTCAAAACCTCAATTTTTATTCTCTTAAATTGTAGACAAAAACTCCAAATTTCATCCAAAAATTCCATGTGTTTAGGTGTTAATAATCAATATATATTCTTGAAATAATACCATGAATGAGTATAAATCACTTATGCCTTTGTCTTGTATGAAAATCTCCAAGAAAATTCACTCTTCTCCAAGTCTAGGGTTCAAAATATGAGACAATAGGATAAAATCCCGAAATACCAACTATTAACCCAGTTGCAGATGTCGCAGTTGCAAATTCTCGTTTGAAATTACGGAGCTCACAATTGCAAACCACAAGTTGCAAATGCAAATTGCCCCCCCCCCGAGGAAGAAGTTGCAAATGTGACACACTCTTCGCAAATGCGATGGTCACAGTACCAGCTTCGCAATTGCGAAGCTGGCCTTCCCATCCCCTATCACAAATGCGATGTCATGTCCGCAAAAGTGAACGAGCTGATCATTGCAAATACGATGACTGCAGCACTAGCAAATCCCAAACTTAGCAACATCAGTCTGAAACTAATTCGAAAGTCACCCGAGCTCCTCGTGTCCCATTCCCAACATCCATACAAGTATATAAACATCATACAAATTTTCTCGTAAGCTCAAAACATCAAATTAGCATCTACAATCAAGAATCAAGCATCAAACCGCAAGTTACAATTCCCTCAAGTTCAAGAACTTCTAAACTTCCAACCAAACATCTAATTCATGCCTAACCAACTGGGATCATGCACACAAGTTCCATACTACAAAATGAATCTATTCTAAGTTCCGGAACAACATTCGAGATCCGGTATCGTCAACGTGAACTATCGGTCAAACTTAAGAACTCTCCAATTCTTCAAAATTGCCAATTTTCGGCAAATAGGCTCAAAATCTTCTAGGAACCTCCAAATCAAAATCCAAACATATACCTAAGTCTTAAATCACCATACGAGCCTAGAAATCATAAAATCACCAATCCGAGGTGCTTTACACAAAAGTCAAACCTTGGTGGACTATTCCAATTGAAGGCTTAAAAATGAAACTATGTGTTCCACTTTACTCCTGAACCCCATAACAACCAAATCATATATCCCTGCAAATCACAAAACATCAAAAACACATACGAGAAGCATCACGTAGGGGAACAAGGTTCAAATACTCAAAACAACCGGTCAGGTCATTATATTCTCCACCTCTTAAACAAATGTTTGTCCTCGAGCGAGTTTAGAAATGCACCTGAACAGCTGAAATGATGTGGATATCTGCTCTGCATATCTGACTCGGTTTCCCAAGTAGCCTCCTTGGTCAGTTGGCCTCTCCAAATTACTTTTACTAATATGATCTCCTTAGACCTGAGCTTCTGTACCTGTCTATCCATAATGGCCACCGGCTCTTCTTCATAAGCCAGATTCTCATCTAATTGCATTGTGATGAAGTACAAAACATGTGACTTGTATTCATGAAACTTCTGAAGCATAAAAACATGAAACACCAAATGAACTCCCGAAAGACTATGAGGCAAAGCAAGTCTATAAGCAACCTCACTAACTCTCTCCAACACCTAAAGTGGACCAATAAACCTCGGGCTAAACTTGTCCTTTTTTCCAAACCTCATCACGCCCTACATAGACGAGACTCTAAGAAGAGCCTTCTCACCTTCCATAAATACCACATTGCAAACATTCTTGTCCGCCTAACTCTTCAGCCTAGACTGAGCTGTGCGAAGCCTCTCCCGAATCAACTCCACGTTTTCTAAAGCATCACGTACAAAATTTGTCCTGAACAACCTAGCCTCACTAGGCTCAAACCACCCAATTAGAGAATGACACCACCTCTCATATTAGGCATCATACATATTCATATGGATACTAGACTGGTAGCTGTTGTTATAAGCAAACTCCGCTAAAGGTAGAAACTGATCTCACTGGCCTCCAAAATTAATAATACATGCCCTCAACATATCCTCAAGGATCTGAATTGTCCACTCTGACTGCATGTTCCTTTGAGGGTGAAATGCAGTGCTGAGCTCTACACATGTGCCCCATTCACTCTAAATGGCCCTCCAAAAGTGTGATGTAAACTGCATGCCACGGTATGAAATGATATAGATGGGCACACCATGCACGCAAACAATCTCTCTGATGTAGATCTGAGTCAACTTCTCTAAAGTGCAAGAAGTAATAACCGAAATAAAATGCGGTGACTTGGTCAACCGATCAACAATGACCCAAATGGCATCAAACTTCCTCGTAGTTTGTGGAAAACCTACTATTAAGTCCATAGTAATGCACTTCCACTTCCACTCCGGTATATCAATCTTATAAGGCAAACCTCTCGATTTCTGATGCCCATACTTGACATGATGACAATTCAAATACTAGGAAACATGCTCAGTAGTGTCCTTCTTCATCCTTCGCCACCAATAATTCTGCTTCAAACCACGATACATCTTCGTAGCACCTGGGTAAATAGGATTCCGCAAATTGTGAGTCTCCTCAAGAATCAAACAAATAAGCTTGAAACCCTGAAGTTGATCAAACAAATCATCAATGCGAGTTAATGGATACTTGTTCTTGATGATAAGCTTGTTCAATTGCATATAATCAATGCACATCCTCATAGAATCATCTATCTTCTTCAAAAATAACATTGGTGCACCCCGAGGAGAAACACTCGGCTTGATGAACCCCTTATCCAATAACTCGTGCAATTTCTCGTTCAACTTAGCTGGAGCCATGCGATACGGTAGAATAGATATAAGACGAGTGTCTGACACCAAATTTGAATCAAATGTAGGAGTATCAGCTCTAATATTTCTAACAAAGGCTAGATATGCCAAATACCCCTTCTGAACCATCTGTTGAGCCTTCTGAAAAGAAATCACCATACTAGGAGTATGACCCAAAGAACCCCTCCCTTCCAATAATAGAAACCCATCATGGCCAACGTCACGATCTTAGCATGATAATAAAGAATAGCATGATACATAAATTGTTTACCATTAAATCGGATAATAATTAACTTTATATGCGGTTTTATGGATACGTGGATTGATTCAACACAAATAATAAAAAATATTAGATAAGCGGGTTAAAAATAAATTAAACGATCAAACCAGTTGTAATATTATGGCCTAGTCCGAACCTAGGTTGAACAGTAATTCTTTCCTCGATTAGACCCTTGGTTCGAGCCCAGTGGTGAATGAAGAACAGAACAATTAAATAAGACCTTTTTTCAATATCTAGAAAGCGAAAAATGAATTTGTATTGCTTTGATTTGCATGTTACAATGTGTGTTACAAAAGAAAAACTTCTCTTTTATATAGTAAGAGAGTTTCATCCCTAGTACAAGTCTAAAAAATATATAAAAACTTTGTTTCTCATTAATTACTGATCCGTAACTGACATCGAGCGAGATCTGCACCGTGATATCAGGGAAGGTATGAATATCCCGGCTCTCTATCCGTCGTGTGTAATTGTTTACCGTGTTTCCTGAGGTTTTAGATCTGGGGAGCATCAGTTTATTATGCCCGATGATGAACACATCGTTCACCTTCCATGGGTCTCAATACGAAGGGCTCCCGGCCTCAATTTCGATCTCGTGCGTCAATGCCCTTATTCTGTTTTCTTCACCGGGAAATCAATGTATGCATTACCCTCGATTTAACCCGTATAAAGATAGTCCCCTAATTTTATGGAGATTATGTTTTTCGAAATGATGGAAAATGATAAATGAACCCCGGTTCCTTCCTTCGTACGTTACAACTGAGATGACGGGTAAATTGAAATGTCCCATCAGTCGATTCGTTCTAACTTCGGACATATGTCAGTCACTGGCTGGCTGCCTTCAAATGTGAAACGTCGGGCATTGATTGATTTTTCCCCTATAATGCGTCAACCTTTTTCATTTCTTCCACTTTCTGATTGTAGACTTTACCCTCAAACTCTCTAGAGGCTTTTAAATTCTCCAAATCTTTATAAACTGTTCTTTGTGCCTTCATATCTTCATCTTCAATCCACATACATCTTCTTTGAACCTTAAGCCCAGACCTTCATACCTTCATACCATCTTCAAATCATCATATTTTTCTTCAGGCCTTTATATTTCCCAGATTACAATGGCAAAAACCTCCAAGTCAGTACCTCATCAGGCTGCTCCTTCATATTCCCACCCGGTCGTAGATGCCGAGGTGCCCGCTCCCAAAGTGGCTCAGGAGTTTCCCATGAAGAGCTTCATATCTGGGGGTTGCTCTAAAAGGGACGACTTCAAGGTCGAGAAGGCCTCTAGTCAACAAGACCTAGGCGAGGGGACATGGAGATGCATATGCTCCGTCACTGAAGAAACCCTACACATAGTTCGAGCGGATTGTAAATGGGAGGGTAAGGACGTGGTTGTTCCAAGGCCTAATGACGATATTACTACTCATGTGAAGGGGTATCTGAGTGTTGACACTTACCCCTTCACGCTTGCCCTGTTGGACCCCAGAGTCCTTGCTTTCTGCAAAGGGTACGAGGTATGCCTTGGAAAAATCCACCCGTTCTTCTAGAGGATCGTGATCCTTTTATGATATTTTGTGAACAATATCGAATCCCCTCGGTTCACCCTCTACCATCTACTCCGCCTATACAGTCCCCGAAGCTTCCAAGGAGGACTGATCAAGATTGCTCGCCGAGGAATCAAGGCTACTTTCTCGAGCATCGACGAGGACCAAGACCGAGGATGGCAGGGGAGGTTCATTCGGGTGAAAACCAAAGACCTGATCCTTTCCGAGTTTCTTCCATTCCTCGAGGAGTGGAACGCATCTTGTAAGTATTGTCTTTCTTGAATATTCCTTTCTTTATATTCTTTCTCTCATTGCTCGTGTTTGCGGTCGTGCAGTTGTTGCCTAAGTTTCTGATGCAATCCTCCGATTCAAGGAGTGGATAGAGGGGATCTTCAAGTAGATGTCGTACTCTGAGCACGCATGGCACAAGCTTTCAAAGTTCAAATGGGAGGCCCGTTCTCATGGTGTGGTTCTTCCTTGAATAATTATCACCATGCTCTTAACTTAAACATTGCTAATCCTTTCTCTTTTCTTATAGGTTTGCCTAAGGCCGCCGAACTTAGGACATTAGATGAGGACGAAGAAGGTGACCATTCGGGTCCGAAAACCCAAAAGAGCACCAAGTCCAAGGTACTGAACCCCGATTATCTCTACCGACTCATAGACGAACCCGAAGATGACGACCTTTTCATTGCTCATGGGTCGACCCTCAATGAGAAGGAGCGGGCGATGACCGATAAAGAGGACCATGAGGTCGACCCCCCTCTAACTCGGGAACTAGAGGGAAAGATGGAGGTTGCGGCCTCCCGAGAAGCCGCCCCTGTTCTGAAGAAGGAAACCAGTGTCATTGACATCGTGGAGACTCCCTCCTATACCAAGTCCATGCTCAAAGAGTCCCAAGCGGGCAATGAGAAGCCAAACGAGGGAGCGCAGGTCCCAGACGATGCCTCGAACACGTTTTTCGACGGCATGGATATAGCTGCATTGGAGGATTTTTCCCAACTTGGTTACCTGGAGGTCCCGAAGAAGGATGTGACCTCTGGAGCTGGCGGGCCGAGTTCGAGCCCAAAACTAGTAAAGTAATTTCCTGCTCCGAGCGTGGACCCTGAGCGTAAGAGAACGGTCGTTCTTACAATTCCAGAGGATGCCCGAGTCTTGTTTGCTCTGGTGGGCGTAGCCAGATACCTCCGATACTTGGTGACCGAGGAGGACCAGGAAAAAATAAATGAGGTGGGCTCGTCGAGCCTCTTCAACGAGGCGCAACAGGCATTGGACCGGGTAAGGCGTTAGCCCTTTGTACCCCTTTGTGAGTCTTCCTTTGGTTTTTGATGTCCTCTACTAACTTCATTGTTTTTCAAGCTTCAGTGCTTCACCATGAAAGCTTCATGCGGTACCGCTTGGCCAGCTCGAGGTCGAGCTCAAATATTGGATCCGGAAGAAGTACATGTACAGGGCTCTTAGTGAGCATCAGGACAAGGCCCTCAAAGACTTCCCGATTCTCCAGGCTGAGCTAGAAAATGCTCAAAAGGAGGCCTCGACCCTGAAGCGGGAACACGTCGACCTGGTTGAGAAGGTAAAGATCTTTGAGGCTAAAAACGAGCAGCTAGTCGTGGTGACTAACAACACAACTTCGCAGGTCCAACAGAAGATAGACTTGATCTACCAACTGCGGGCTAAGATGGTCGAGGTCATGGTCACGACCAAAGTGTGGAAGGGCATGATGGACCTGTTGGCTTCGAAAAAGGAAGATATGACGGTGGAGCTAGCATCGGTCGAGCACCAACTCTGGGTGGCGAAGGACAAAGCCGATAAGTGGTCTCAACTAAATAATGATCTCCGGGCATAGTTGTGCTCGACCATCACGGAACGGGATGCTCTAGGACAAGAATATGCTACACTGAGGTCCAAATTATATGTGACCTCTGCTGATTACCAAGGAAATGGTGGCATGGTATAAGGCTATGGAGGCAGCCGAGACCCGCTTGAAGACAAAGACTGAGTATATAAAGCGATTATTCCGGAGAGAGACCCTCGAAGAGATCCATGCATGATGTTTTGATCTATCGACCGAGATTGAAGAATGTAGGAGGCTTGAGGTAGAGGCAAATGAGCTATATGAGCGTAAGGGTCTTGAAGGATCCGAGGGTTTCGAGGGCTCTAACGGTTCTGGCGACGAGTCGGGCCCCGCTGAAGACCAGGCGTAGATGCCTTAGGATTTTTCATGTTTTTCCTTATATATATTTTTTGTTTATTTTGAGGACGTTCTATCGGTCCTTTGTAAATATATTTTGGAGTATATAAATTTTTTCCCTTACTGGCAATACTGTGTCTTTACTTATCTAGCATCTACTTGCAATTTCTATTTGCGTATTGTTTTTGATTCCTTAACATAAAATCAGATGTAGTTTTGGAGCATCCATTTTTTCAGAGGATCGAACAGAGACCGACTTCAATGCAACTTTGGTTTACTTGTGGCTTTGAACCCTTAGTGAGACCGAAGGTTTTTAAGATGCTTAAGTATTTTTAGACGATGTTTTAGCCGAGGTAACCTTTTAGTAGGTTTTAAATTTTTGTAAGGGCCTTACTTTCTAGTTACAGACGTCGGATGTCTCTGAGCCATTTGTAAGGTGGCCGTAGCCTTTTATATTCAGGCACCTTTTAGTGGGTTTGGTGCTTCCGAGATTCGATAGCCCGGGTCATCCAAATTTTTATCGGGCGACAGTCCCAGAGTAGGGGTAGCGCATGGGCTTGATAGTCCCCGAGCAGGGGTAGCCCATGGGCTTTAGGATCCAGGATCGAAGAAGCAAAATGCGTAGTAAGGGAAGTAGAAATTTCTTTCATTGTTTAATATGCAAGGTACATGATCTAAGGCGCATACAACTTGTGTCGTGGCTAGAGTGAACTATGCGGGCACGGTTCATATGATTGTTTTGCCCTTTCAATGAATCCTAACCACCAAGCCTTAGCTTCTAGCACATTATATTTTCTTTTTCTCTTGCTAAAGATGTTAACCCGGGGGTAATGGCCCCAGTATTCGAGATCAAACTCGTGAGGGCTCGGATACTGTGATCTGATGCCAACAACCATTGATTCTGGCTTAAAACCAGTCTTCAAATCTAAGGTAGCATGTTTTACTATTACCTCATTAAAAACCTTGCCGATAAATCCACTTCAGGACAAAACCAGTTCAAGGAAAAAAGAGTGCAACACGTTCTTTCATACCTAATAGCCATATCCGTCCTTGGCCGATTACCTGCATATGTTAGTCCGATTTATAACATGATTACAAAAATACTTAAGTTTGTACCTTAGAAGTAGTTCCACTTTAAGTGTGTCACGTTCCGATTATTCGGTAGTTGTACGTCATTTCCCGCTTTGAGTTTATATGAGCCTTTGCCGGTTATTCCGACAACTCGATACAGTCCTTCCCAGTTCGGGCCTAGTTTCCCTTCGTTCGGGTTCTTGGTGTGTAGTGTTACTTTCCTCAACACCATGTCCCCGACTTGAAAGTGTTGGAGGCTAGCTTTTTGGTTGTAATACCTTTCTATTCGCTTCTTCTGGGTAGCCAACTGCACCAGAGCGGCCAATCGAACCAGGGCGGCCTCCTACCTTTCATCCAATAGTTCCGGCTCGTGATCATAGCCTCGTCATTTGGCTCTTCGATCACATACTAGAACCTGAGGTTCTGTTCTCCCACCTTGACCGACATTAAGTCTTCGGCTCCGTAGACCAAGGAAAATGGGGTGGCCCTGCTGCTTGATTTCGAAGTCGTACGGTATGCCCACAGGACTTCGGGTAGGATATCCTTCCATTTTCCTTTCGCACCGGTCAACCTCTTTTTTAGGTTTTGAAGTATAGTCTTGTTTGTTGATTCTACCTAACCATTCCCACTAGGGTGATAAGGCATTGATAGAATCTTCTTGATCTTATGATCTTCAAAAATATTACTCACCTTACTGCCGATGAATTGTTTTTCGTTGTCGCAAATGATCTCGGCCGGTATCCCAAATTGGCATATTATGTGGTCTCATATGAAGTTATTGACTTCTTTCTCCTGGACCTTTTCGAATGCTTGAGTCTCAATCCATTTGGAAAAATCATCGGTCATGAATAGTATGAATTGAGCTTTACCAGGTGCCCATGGCAGGGGACCAATAATGTCCATTCCCCACTTCACAAATGGCCATATGGACATGACTGAGTGGATCATTTCTCCTAGTTGATGGATCATCGGGGTATGTCATTGTCAATCGTCGCATTTCTATATGAAGTCCTTCGCATCCTTCTCCATTTTGGTCAAGTAGTAGTCGGCCCTAATTAGTTTACGAACCAAACATTCTACCCCGAATGGTTCCCGCATGTGCCTTCGTGAACTACTCTCATGGCGTATTCGGTCTCTCCCGGTCCCAAACATTTGGTTGTGGGTCGTCAAAGGTCATCCTGAACAATTCCCCTTCGACCAGGCTAAATCTGGCAGCCATGGTGTTGAGGGCTCTTGATTATTTAGAATCCGAAGGCAATTTTCCTATATTCAAGTAGTCTATATATTGTTTACTCCAATCCCAAGTTAAATTCTTTGAGTTTACTTCGGCGTGGGATTCTTCTATCACCGAGTTCATTAGCTGCACTACTGCTCCTGAACTAAATGCATCAGAATCGACTGATGACCCCGAGTTAGCCAGTGCATCGGCCACACTGTTCTGATCTCAGGGTACATGCTGCAGGGTCTATTCCATAAAATTGTATAGGGTTATTTGTAATTTGTCCAAGTATCTTTGCATCCGTTCTTCTTTTACTTTGAATGTTTCATTAACTTGATTTACCACAAGGAGGGAGTCACACTTAGCTTGAATCACCTCGGCCCCAAGGCTTTTAGCCAATTTTAGACCTGCAATCATGGCCTCATACTCAGCCTCATTGTTAGTTAGTTTCACAGTTCTAATAGATTGCCTAATTACATTTCCTGTAGGTGGTTTTAATACAATATCGAGCCCGGACCCCTTCACGTTCGATGCATCGTCCGTGAAAAGGGTCTAGATTGCCGAAGTGGTCCTCGAGGTTAACAGTAAATCCCTTTCAACTTTGGGTATTAAGGCGGGCGTAAAGTTGGCCACGAAGTCTGCCAAAATCTGAGATTTTATGGCGGTTCGGGGTCGATATTCGATATTGTACCCGCTAATTTCCACTGCCCATTTGGCCAACTGTTCTAAGAGCTCGGGCTTGTACATGATATTCCTTAGCGGGTAAGAGGTCACGACACATATGGGGTGGCATTGAAAGTACGGCTTTAGCTTTCTAGAGGCACTTAGCAAAGCGAGCGCCAATTTTTCCAGGTGCAGATACCTTGATTCGACCTCTCTTAGAGTTCTACTGACATAGTAAATAGGAAGTTGTGTACCTTCTTCTTCCCAGACTAAGAGTCCACTTACCGCCACCTCAAAAACCGTCATGTAGAGGTACAACTGTTTGTCCGCCTTCGGAGTGTGCAGTAGGGGGGACTCAATAAGTACCATTTGAGTTCCTCCAAATCTTGTTGGCATTCCGGGGTCTAGGAAAAGTTCTTCTACTTCTTTAATAGTGAGAAAAATTGATGGCTCTTATCCGAGGACCTTGAGATGAATCGTCCCAGGGCGGCTATATGCCCAGTCAGTCTTTGAACGACCTTGACGTTGTCCACCACGGTGATGTCCTTTATGGCCTTGATTTTTTCGGGGTTGATATTGATCCCTCGATTGGACATCATTAACCGAAGGAATTATCCTGATCAGACCCCGAATGCGCACTTCTCCGGGTTCAGCTTCATATTGTATTTCTTCAGTATGTCGAAGGTCTCTTGCAAATATTTCAATATAAACTTCAATTGATTTTCCTATATTTCAAACATCCGATTTACTAGGCTTTGGTAGGTGACACCGGCGTTCTTTAATCCAAACGACATTACATTATAACAGTAGGTGCCAATTTAGTGATGAAAGATGTCTTTTCTTGATCGTCCTGGTCCATCCAAATTTGGTTGTACCGGAATAGGCATCGATAAAGCTAAGTATCTCATGTCCGTCCATCGCGTCGATTATCCGATCGATGTTAGGCAAAGGAAAAGAATCCTTAGGGTATGCTTTATTTAGATATTTGTAATGTACACACATTCTTAGATTATTCCCATATTTAGGCACTACTTCTACGTTAGCTAACCTGTCCTAGTATTTAACTTCCCGGATAGACCCTATTATAAGGAGTTTGGATACCTCGTCCTTGATGAACTCATGCTTGATCTCGGATTGCGACCTCCTCTTCTGCTTAATCGTATGGAACTTCGGGTCCAAACTCAACTTATGAGTGGTTACTTCTAGTGGGATCCTTGTCATGTCAAGATGGGACCAAGCGAAACAATCTATGTTAGCTTTAAGAAAATCAATGAGTTTTTTCCTGAGCTCGGGGGTTAATCCCGTGCCTAGGTATACCTTTTGATATGGTAGGTGTTCGATTAATATGACTTTCTCCAGCACTTTGACTGTCGATTTGGTGGCATCGGTGTCATCAGGAGCTATGAACGATCTCGGGAGTCCGTAATCATCCTACTCGTCTATTCCTCGTTACTCCGGTTAGGACGAGACCATCATCAGTGATTGCAGTTTAATTTCTTCCTTTCTGGTTGGCTCCGCGTTCCTTGATGTCAAAACTGCGGGCACCGGGATTACCACGTCAACTGTGAACATCTCCTTTGCGGCCAACTCCCTTCCATCGACCGTCTTGACTCCTCCTGATGTAGGGAAATTCAACGCCTGGTGCAAGGTCGAGGGTACCGCCCTCATGTTGTGTACCTACGGTCTTCCAAATAGAGCGTTATACCTCATGTCCCCTTCAATCACGTAGAACTTTGTCTCTTGGATTGTCCCGGGCGATGTTCACCGGCAGGGTTATCTCCCCTTTAGTGGTTTCATATGCCATGTTAAATCCGTTCAACACCCGGACTGTTGGTACTATTTGGTCCTATAACCCCAATTTCTTTACGACCCTTGATCTGATGATGTTGGTCGAGCTACCTGGATCAATCAACACACATTTAACTCGAGACTTATTGATAAGTACAGATATTACCAGCGTATCATTGTGAGGTTGCACGATTCCCTCGGCATCCTCATCGCTGAACAAAATGGTTCCCTCCAGGACATAATCCTGAGTGCGTTTTTCCCTTGTGATAAACACTTTAGTGTGCTTTATATTTGGTCCTTGGGGACATCTACCCATCTGATGATCATGTTGATTACGTACTGAGGCTCCTCTTGTTCGATCTTTTTGTTGGTGTCTCTGTTCCTGAAGTGGTTTTTGGCTCGATCACTTAGAAACTCTCGGAGGTGCCCGTTGTTGAATAACCGGGCAACTTCTCTCAGATGTCAGCAATCTTCGGTCCTGTGACCATGAGTACCATGATACTTACATATTAAGTTAGTGTCTCTTTGGGTAGGGTCGGAGTGCAATGGTCGGGTCCATTTGGTCTATTTGATGTGCATGATGGCTGACATGATGCTGGCAGCATCAACGCTGGAGTTATACTTTGATAATCTCGGTGCTTCCCTACTCCCGAGTGGACTGTCGAAACCATTTTTGCTCATCATACCTCAGCTATTGGGCCCTCGATCGCCTATCTTTTAGTTCCTTGTGGGGTGACGCCCGGACCCATTTCCCCTTCAGCCTTGGCTCATGATCAACAACTCTCTTAGACTTGTCATCAACCCTGATGGGATAAACGGACCCAGAAGGAGCTCCGAGTTGGTCGTCCTCAACCCTGATCTTTGACTCGTACATGTTGTGGATGTCGGCCCACGTCATTACAGGGTACTCTACCAATTTTTGTTTTAGCTACTGAGAAACCAAGGAGCTTCGGGGGTTAAGCCCCTGAGTGAATGCCTGAACGACTCAATCATCTACAACCATAGGTAGGTCCATCCGTTCCATCTGGAACCTTGACACAAACTCCCTGAGCATCACATTGTCTCTTTGTTTAACCTAGAAAAGGTCCGACTTTCTGGTCTCATCCTTGATGGCCCCGTCATGGGCCTTCACGAAAGCATCTGAAAGCATAGCAAATGAGTCAATGGAATTTGGGAGTAAGTTGTGATACCACATCATTTCTCATTTGGAGAAAGTCTCCCCAAACTTCTTCTGTTACACCGACTCGATTTCATCATCTTCCAAGTCGTTCCCTTTGATTGTGCATGTATAGGAGGTCATATGCTTGTTTGAATCCGTGGTTCCCTTATATTTAGGGATATCAGGCATACGAAACCTCTTTGGGATCGACTTCGATGCCGCGCTCGGAGGAAATTTCTGGATAAATTTCTTGGAATCTGGCCCTTTCAATAACGGGGGTGCTCCCGGGATTTGATCGACCCTAAAATTGTATGTTTCCACCTTCTTGTCATTGGCCTCAATTTTCTTCTCTCCTGACTCTACCCGCTTCGTCAATGCTTCAAGCATTTTCATTATCTCAGGATTGACCTCGGGCTCGGCTTCACCCAGTCTCTCGGTGATTTGTTCATTTGTTCGGGTGCTTTCCTGGGATTATTCAGGCTCGACCCTGCTGGGTGCGTGGCTTTGGTTTTGTAGTTGCACTATCATTTCCTATTGAACCTGTATTATTTCGAAGATTAGTCGAAGGCTTACCCCCAACACCTTCGCCTTCTGGCGCTTCTCGAGTTGTTGGTCGGGGTACCCCGCGAACGCTCTTTTCGGGATCAGTTGACAACTGGGACGCTATTGGGATCAGCACGAGGCACCTCGGTTGTAGGCACCAAATTATTACTTTCGCCAAGATGGCCAGACTCAGCGAAAACATTCAAGTGGGCAGACTGAGAATTCGACATTTTTGGGCTAACTTGAAATTACAACTTTAAAGAACAAGCATAAAATAAGGTGTGTTATGGAGATTTGAATCAAATCACCACTATTATCCTTAACCCCACGGTGGGAGCCAAACTATTTACCCTTGAATCAGATAACAATTAAATTTGTACTCGATTTTAAGGATACGTGGATTGATTCAACACATATAATCAAGACTATTAGATAAACGAATTAAAGACAAAGTAAACGGTCAAACCAGTTGTAATGTTATGGCCTAGTTCGAACCTAGGTTGAGCAGTAATTTTACCCAGTGGTTAATGAAGAACAAAACAATTAAATAAGAACTCTTTTCAGTAGGTAGAAAGCAGAAAATAAATTTGTATTGCTTTGATTTGCGTGTTACAATGTGTGTTACAAAAGAAAAAATTTTCTTTTATAGAGTAGGAGAGTTTCATCCCTATTACAAGTTTAAAAAAAGTTAAAAATCTTCATTTCTCGTTAATTACTGATCTGTAACTAACATCGAGCAAGATATGTGTCATGATATTTGGCTAGGTACGAATATCATGAACCTCTATCCATTGTGTTTAACCATTTACCGTATTTTCCAAGGTTTTAGAACTCGTTCTGGGTCCAGGGAGCGTCGCTTTATTATTCCCGATGATGAACACATCGTTCACCTTCCATGGGTCCTGATACGAAGGGCTCACAACCTAGATTTCGATCTCTCTCATGCGTCCATGTCCTTCTTTTATTTTATTCATCGGGAAAATGGGGTATGCATTACCCCCTATTTTACCCGTATACAGAAATAACCAATACATACCGAAAATCACCTCAAAATCAACCATATCTAATAACAACAGGTCCACCCTCATCTCGTAACCACAAATAGTGACCACACAAGATCGACAAACTCGGTCCACTATAATACAATCCCCCACCAGTGTGGAAAAATATACAATAACATCAAGACAATCACATGGAAAATCCTAGGAAGCACGCAAACTAACAATAAGCATTCATCAACTGCCTTCTTGAACAAAAAAACATCGAGCTTATACTATGCATCATGTTACACCCCGTACTTATGTGATGTTGTATATTATGTTAATGACTTGATAAGTATGATTTAAATGAGTTAGAAGTAATAATATAACTATATATGATGTCTGGATATAGAATATAAAGATTGCGTAAAATCGGATTTAAGTTGCGAAAAAACCGACTAAGGATTTGCCTTGTAATGGAGCTTTTTGAGCAATTAGTTTTGTGTGTTATGTAAAGTCTTTTGGGGACATATTATATACCAAATTTAAAGTCTTGCAATGTAGTTTCCAACGCGTTTTACCGTTTGTTCATACGACATCCGGATAAAGAGATATGAGCATCGGAATAAGGGCTAGTGAAGCACACATGTGGTTGACTTTTCAACCTTACGATAAATAGAAGACTTAGTCTTCTTTTTTATCATATTTTAAAAATATTCACGCACAATAAGAGATTTCATAGCTCTCCGAGAAACACTTTAGGGTTTTGAAGAAAGTCAGTCATCCGCAATGCAAAATCAAGAAGTGAACGCATCAACGCGATTCTTATGAAATGGGTAAGACTTTGCCGTCCACCTTTCTCCTTATAACTCGAGATTTGAAAAAATATTCACGTCTAAGCAAGCTTTTCACCTCTTTATTTTAGTTATAAAAGCATAAGGAAGGGTGTGTATAAAAGGGAACATGATTTGGAAGTAAGAAAATAAGAGGTATGTAGGATTTTTGTTTTCGACATGATTTGATTTAGCTATGTTCTAGCCTTTCTTCTTGATATTTTAAGAGTTGTTCCAGGGAAATTTCAGCATTTATTGTATCCTTTTATAGTATTCAATTCCATAGGTGAAGTATTAGATAAAGTATTTTAGGTTGGAACTTCAAAACACAACAAAAACAAAAAGGGCGAATCGCCCATTTAGCCCGTGTCATCCGGACTTACGTTTGTTCTGTTCCTTTGATGTTTTATGCATACCTAACCCCCATATGATCCTAATAGTTTCATTTAAGATTATATAAGCTTAATTATCACGTGTTGATACTTTGATTATTTATAAATTATATTTAGACTTTCATGTCACAAGTTAGCCACTATGAGCCGGCATTACGTTCATAATTCTGTTTTATCGATCGTTTGACACTATTGTGGATAACTAAATCTTCTTTAGTTTGATGTGATAATATTTTCTTTGTATCCATTCCCATGTATATTGTGGTGCTTGCTGGGTTTTTGGGTATCATCCAAGTTTAGGGGAAACTCTGCCGAAAATTTTAAAAATTCAAAGGGTTGGACAAATATTGAGTTCCTTGGTTCTAAATTGAATCTAGAGAGATTCTAATGAGTTAATTAGCCTTAGTATCTCATTTACATACTACAATTCTCCTTAAAATAGGGATAGGATCCTCCGTCAATCTTATGGATGACGAGCATCATATTACATTTGTGAACCCGTTTATGGTTTCCTTCATGATGCCTTGAGTCCATATGATGCTGCCACGTGTGTTATGCCTTATACATGCTTAAATCTAATTATGATAGAGGGATATAGCCCATAAATAAAGCGTGTCCTATTCATTATATACTGGGGGAGATATCCCATAACACAAGGCGGACCATTGATTATATATTTACCTGCTGGGGGGATATAGCCCATAACGCCAGTCCTATATGTTATATATGCATATATAGCTACAATTTGCATTGCATGACTGTACATGAGGTTAGTTCAGATTTACAGTTACCTGATTATGGGAATATAGATCATAATGCCATACAAGTACTAGTTCACATAGTAGTTCAATTTCAGCACGGTTTCAGCTTAAGCTTCTCGGTTCAGTTCCAGATCAGTTACTAGTTCAGACTCTTATTTAGCTTTCAACTTATATTCAGATTTCTAGCTTACAATCATACTTTAGTATTCTTTACTATATTTTCCAATCTACATGCTTTGTACATATCGTACTCACGTCCCTTCCTGGGCACTGCATTTTATGATGCGCAGGTACATATAGATAAGCGCTTGAGCCACATCAATAGGCTATCCACCAGCTGTTGGAGTCACTTCGCTTACTCTCGGAGTTACTTATCTTTTGGTATGTGTACAGTCAAATAGTTTGGGTTTGGCGGGGCCTTGTCCCCTCCAGTACTTGTTCAGTTCAACACTCTTAAAGTCCTGTTGATATGCACCTATGCAACTAGTATGTCTTTATATTTCAGCTTATGTTAGCCTTGGCGGCTTTCCAGCTTATACAATTCATATTATCTATGCTTATGCTTGTTCAGTTTATCAGTTTATATTCATGATTAGTAGATTATTAGCAGGTTTAGTGATGATCGGCACTTAGTGTCGGTTATCCGTCGCGGCTCTCGGCTAGGTTGTGACAAACATAGTATCATAGCAGTTCAGTCCTAGGGTATCTACAGGCCGTCTCTAGTAAAGTCTTGTTCAGGAGTATGTTACACGCCATACTTAGGAACAAGAGGCTACAGGGCATTATATGATAATTGTCCTTCTTTCTTCTCTAGATCATGCTATAGAGCTATGTTATAAGAATTCAGCCTTCTAACGAAATGTCTTATATGTAGTGATGCCACTGGAGAGACTCACAACTGCCTAGAAGAGTAAAGACATTGCTGGCCAAAGCACTAGCAGAGTACCCCCTGAGTTAGATGAGAATGAGGAGTCCAGATATGAGGTTCCATCTGGAGCTACACAGACTCTATATGTTCAGGGAGAGGTTAGGGGTGCTCCAACTACTGTACCTCTAGCTCCTCTACATGACAAAACTATGGAGGTCGTCAGATTATTGACTAGGATTGTAGCTACTTAGGCCAGACGGTAGCATACAGGTCCTCAGGGTGATGATACGGGTTCTAGGATTCATGATTTCCTTAGATTAGAGCCTCTAGCTTTCACTGGATCTAGTACAACAGATCCTCCCTAGGATTTTCTAGGTAGAGTAGCCAGAGCCCTCAGAGTTATGCATGCCACAGATAGAGAGTCAGTTCAATTGGTAGTATATAGATTACAAGATCTAACGGTAGGTTGGTATACCACTTAGGAGATGTCTAGGGGAGCAAACGCTGATCCAGTTATATGGTGGGAGTTCTCAGAGGAATTCCTCCACCATTACTTATCTATAGAGACACGTAGAGCACGATTGGAACAGTTCTTAACATTGTAGAATACAACTTTCGCTTCAATTCTTTGACGAGGTTTGCTCCTGTAGTTGTATCAGACATGGAGGACAGGGTACACAGGTATGTCGCGATACTTAGTACTCAATTAGTAATGAGTGTATGATTGTATTTATGCAGTTGAGTATGGATATTGCACATATTCAGGCATTCGCCTTCGCACTTGAGGAAAGGAAATAGAAAAAGATGGTTGACATAGATTGAACCTCAAGCAAGAGAGGCAGATTTTCTGGTTCGTTTGGTGAGACATCTGGTGCTAGTAGATAGCAGTGTGTCAAGCAACCAACAACTAGTACTCCTTCACAATTTTAGGGGCCGAGATCTAATTGACCCCCACAGTCTAGAGCTAGTCAGGCATCACAGGCTTCAGGATCCCAACATCGAAGTGTTTCTAGTAAGGGTGGTTTACTTTACCCTTGGTGTTCTAATTGTGGTAGACACCATTTGGGCCGATGTCAGTTGGGTATAGATGCATGTTATGTCTGTGGCGAGTCAGGCTATTTTATGAGATATTGCCCGTTAAGGGGTGGTAGTGGTACAACTCAACCATCAAGATTAGTTGCAGCTTCTTCAGCACCAGCACACCTGCAAGGGTAAGTTCCTCAGACACCAGCAGGCGGGGGTAGAGGCTGAGGTGAAGCTCCTACTACAGGCGTTCCCCAGAACCACACCTACGCTCTGGTTGGTCGTCAGGACTGGGAAGCTTCACCAAACATGGTTACAGGTACTTTATCAGTGAATTATCATAATGTGTATGTGTTGTTAGATCATGGTTCTACATTATCATATGTTACTCCCTTTGTTTCTACTAAGTGTGGGATAGAACCAGAAACCATTAAACCTTTTGAGGTATCCACCTCAGTTAGTGATTCAATAGTAGCTAGGCGTATTTTTGGAAGTTGCACTATTGTGATTGGCGACAATATTACTACAACTGACCTGATTGAGTTAGAAATGGTTGAATTTAATGTTATACGTGGTATGTATTGGTTGTCTTCTTGCTATGCTAATGTTGACAGTAGAGAAAAGATAGTCTATTTCAATTTCTTGGGAGGGTCAGTTATAGAATGGAAAGGTGTTTCTATATCGCCAAAAGATAGATTTGTTTTGTACCTTAAGGCGATGAAGATGATCTCCAAGGGATGCTCATATCATATAGTTCATGTTCGAGACATAGATAAGGGAATGTCAACTCTTGAATCAGTTCCAGTAGCGAATGAGTTCCCTGACGTATTTCTAGATGAGCTTCCAGGTCTTCCTCCAGAGCAAAAAATTGTCTTTCCCATCGATATAGTGCCTGGTACACAACCAATATCTATTCTACCTTACAGGATGGCACCAACAGATATAAAGGAACTCAAAGAGCAGTTGAATGATATGTTAGATAAGGGTTTCATTAGACCCAACACTTTTCCTTGGGGAGCACTAGTCTTATTTGTGAAAAAGAAATATGGCTCCCTATGTATGTGCATAGATTACACTCAGCTAAACAAGGTTACGATCAAGAACAAATATCCCCTTCCCAGAAGTGATGACTTGTTCGACCAGCTTCAGGGTGCCAAGTGCTTCTCGAAGATAGTATTGAGATCAGGCTACCATCACGTTAGAGTCAGAGAGTACGACATACCAAAGGTAGCATTCAGAATCAGGTATGGCCATTACGAGTTTCTAGTGATGTCGTTCGGGTTGACTAATGCACCAGCGGCATTTATACATCTTACGAATAACGTGTTTAGGCCTTATCTGGACCTGTTTGTTATAGAGTTTATTGATGATATTCTAGTATATTCTATATCTGAATAAGAACATGCAGAGCATCTACGCACAATGTTGGGTAGCATTCGGGACTAGAAGTTGTATGCTAAATTCTTGAAGTGCAAATTCTGATTGAGTTCGATAGAATTTCTTGGACATATAGTATCATCAGAGGGCATCAAAGTAGATGGTTAGAAGATAGAGGCAGTGAAGAATTGTCCCAAACCTATGACGCCAACTGAGGTATGTAGTTTTCTAGGTTTGGCATGTCAGGAGATTCGTAAAAAGGGTTTTCTTCCCTTCCAACGCCACTGACTAGATTAATATAAAAAGCAACAAAATTTCAGTGGTCAGATGAATCTGAGCGAAGTTTCCAAGAGTTGAAGAACATGCTGATTACAACTCTAGTTCTTACACTTCTAGAGGGAACTAAGGGTTATGTTATTTATTGTGACGCTTCTCGAATTTTCCTAGGTTGTGTGTCGATACATCACGGAAAGGTAATTGCTTATCCTTCCAGACAGTTGAAGAAGCACGAGCAAAATTATTCTACACATAGCTTGGAGCTAGGAGCGGTTATTCATGCACTCAAGATTTGGAGGCACTATCTTTATGGTGTTCATGTTGATATCTATACAGATCATAAGAGCCTCCAGCACATATGTAAGCACAAGGAGTTGAGCTTGCGGTAGAGATGGTTCTTAGAGCTTTTAAATGACTACGAGGTTGACATTTGTTATCATCCAGGTAAAGCTAATGTTGTAGCTGACGCTCTCAGTCATAAGTCCATCAGAGAGTTTAGCTTACTTGCATCCACAAAAAAGTTAGCTTCAGGAGTTGTAATTTAGAATACAGCTACCACTTGTTTAGTGACTGAAGTGAAATAGAGGCAATATGAAGATCCAGTTCTAATTGAGTACAATCAGGTAACCAGGAAAAAGAAAAAGTTACCTTACAGAGTTACTAGTGATGAAGTTCTCAAATATAAAGATAGGCTTTGTGTTCTAGACGTTGCAGGATTACGCAGGCAAATTATGGCAGAGGCACATCATTCCAGGTACATAAGTCATCCAGGTAACAGAGGTCCTAGAATCAATAATCTTGTTTATGCAGACGACATAGTGATCTTCACTTCTGGAGATAAATACTCCATAAAGTAGGTAATGAAAACTTTAAGGAGATACGAAGAAGCTTCAGGGCAGGAGATCAACAAGGATAAAAGCTTCTACTTAGCTTCCAATTATATTCATGATAGTAGACATAATATGATTCAGAGGCTAACTTGTTATCGATATAAATCATTCCCTTTCAAGTATTTGGGTTGTCCAATCTATTCTGGAAGAAAGAAAATTTGTTACTATACAGATATTGCCAGGAATGTTATGAATAAGATAAGAGGTTGGCAGGGCCATGTACTCTCCCCTGGTGGAAGAGCTACTATCATTAAACATGTGCTAAAATCTCAAATACTTCATATTCTTGCCATTGTTACCCCTCCTAAGACAATTCTCGAACAATTAGATAGTTATTTTTCCAATTTCTTCTTGGAAAAATCTGTAAAGAAGAACAAATATCATTGGAGCTCTTTGAGGAACCTTTGTTATCCTACTGATGAAGGTGGTGTTGGTTTTAAAAATCTGACTAACTTATGTAAGGCTTTCTCTACTAAAAGATGGTGGATGTTCAGAGTTGCAAACAACATATGGGTAAAATTTATGAGAGCTAAAAACTCTCCCAGAAGTCACCCTGTTTCAAAGGTCTTGGAATCTAAACATTCTGCTGCCTGGAAGGAAATGATGCATATCAAAAATAATATTGAACCTTATATCCTATGGAAGATCAATGATGGTGATAGCTCCTTTTGGTGGGATAATTGGATAGGGCTTGGACCACTAGGTGCTTATATCAATGGTAACAGAAAACCTGATAATATGAAGATTAGGGATTGTATCAAGGATGAGGCATGGGATATAAACACTATTACTAGTCTGGTTCCTAATAATCTGTTGAATCATATTAAACATATTCCTATTAGCGATAAATATATTAATGACACTCCTGTCTGGACTGAGACTTCTAATGGGACTTTTACTTGTTCCTCTGCTTTTAATAGCATTAGTAAAAGAAGGGATATGGATAATATGTGGAAAGATGTTTGGAAAAAGAATGTTCAATTTAAAATGTCTTTCTTTCTTTGGAGAGCTATTAAGGGTAGATTTCCTGTGGATGAAACCATAAAGAGATTTGTTCATAATATAGTTTCCAGATGCTCTTGTTGTCTACATCCCAAGAAAAAAACTATTTCTCATATTCTTCTTACTAGTGATATTGCTTTTCTAACTTGGAATTTCTTTGCAGGTCCTCTGGGAATTAAAGTAGGATGCCATTCAATTGCATATACTTTAAAAGAATGGAGCAACTTTCAGAATAAGAATGATATCCAAAGAATATTATGTCAAGTAGTTCCTATCATATTCTGTTGGGAACTATGGAGACATAGATGATCTATCAGGTATGGAAACATAAATGCTATGATTGCAAAACTAAGACATTCTATTTTATTTCATATGAAGGTATACATGAAGAAGAGAGGGGCTACTGTGGATATGAAATGGCAATGGCATAAAATTTGTTCTTACATGGAAGATTTTAGGCCAAGAATCACAAGCACTCCAGTTATATGGAATAAATCACCAGAAGGTTTGCTAAAAATAAATACTGATGGAAGCAGTAATATTACAAAGAGAAATGCAGGAATTGGAGGAGTGGTTAGGAACATAAATTGAGATTTGATAATGACATTTGCAAAAGATCTTCAATTCTGTACTAACAACCAAACTGAAGTTCAGGCAGCACTCTATGATCTTAATTGGTACAAGCAAAACAATGTAACCAACTGCATCCTAGAGATGGATTCTCTCATGACTGTCAATATGATGAAGGGTGTTTATAAACCTCCTTGGGAGCTTACAGATGTGTCACGTACATGACTCAAATTACACAATCCTTGAACATAGAAGTCCATCATTGCTACAGAGAAGGAAATGAAATTGCTGATGCCTTAGCCAAATTTGGAGCCAACTCGCAAATTTCTACAGAGGCAAGGATTTTATCTCAAGTTTTTGAATTACCAGCTGAAGCAAGAAGAGCTTATCAAATGGATAAGGCACAATTCCCATACTTTAGAATTAGGCATATGAGTAGTGGTACAAACTCTAATGGTGACTGTTGGTGATCTAGTAATGTATGAATCATACTGGCGAAAGATGGGCAACATGTGTGACATTACATTCAGTGGTTATCAATCATTGAGTTATTTTGCTAATGCCAAGAACTTATGCTGGTTATTGGAGCCAAAACAAGAAGAAGAGATAAAGAAGTTGCACAATGTGGTTGGAAATGAGCCGGTATTTAATGGAGTTCAAGGGACATTAATTCACGATTTAGCTTATTACTGGCCACAGTACACTGGAAAAAAAACGGTCATCCAGGCTCTATTAAGATATACCATGATCTTAATTGGATTTACTGGTGGACGGAATGAAACGTGCCATAGCAGAGTTCGTGGCCTAGTGTCCTAATTTCCAACATGTAATGTTTGAGCAGCAGAAGCCTAGCGGTTTGTTACAGAAGATAGATGTCCCAACATGGAAGTGGGAAGTAGTGAATATGGACTTTATCATAGGCTTGCTTCGTATGTGGAGCATGTATGATTCTATTTGTGTTATAGCTGACAGTCTTACTAAATCAACTTATTTCTTACCCGTTAGAACTACCTATACAGTAGAAGATTATGCTAGATTGTATATCAGGGAGATTGTATGCCTCCATGGTGTTCCCGTATCTATCATTTCAGACAAAGGCACATATTTTAGAGCTAACTTCTAGCGACCATTCCAGAAAGGTTTGGGCAAACAGGATAATATGAGTACAACTCTTTATCCTAGATAGATGGACACGTCGAACAAACCATACAAATGCTTGAGGAAATGTTAAGGGCGTGTGTGTTAGATTTTAAAGGCAGTTGGAATGAACACTTACCATTCATAGAGTTTGCATACAACAATAGTTATCATTCCAGCATGCAGATAGCGCCTTATGAAGCTTTGTACAGGTGCAAGTGTAGATCGCCCATATGATGGTTCGAAGTTGGTGAGTCTTAGTTGATAGGCCTAGATTTAATCCAAAAGGTAGTGGATAAGGTTAAGCTAATCATGGAGAGACTGATAGCAGCCCAGAGTTGACAGAAGTCATATGCAGACCACCGACACTGATATCTAGAGTTCCAGGTTGGTGATTTGGTATTTCTAAAGGTGTCACCTATGGAAGGAATTATGAGGTTTAGAAAGAAGGGCAAGCTTATTCCTAGGTATATAGGTCCATACCAGATCATCAAACGAGTTGGTCATGTAGCATACACGTTACCTTCCACCAAACCTTCAGGAGGTACATCTAGTGCTTCAAGTCTCCATGCTTCACAAGTGTGTTGGAGATCCTTCTAGAGTTGTTCCAGTTGATGATGTATAGATCACCTAGTATTTGACTTATGAGGAGCTACCAATTTCCATTTTAGATCGGTATGTTCGTCGGTTGAGGACGAAAGATATTCCTTTAGTGAAAGTGTTATGGCGGAGCAATAATGTGGAAGAGATGACTTGGGAAGCTAAGAAGTATATGAGTGTCAGATATCAGCATCTCTTCACGACTCCGGGTATGTGACAGATCTTTGCTTAGTGCTTCTGTATACCTCAGTCAACATTCGAGAACAAATGTTCTTAAGGGGGAGATTCACCCTCGTATTTCTGTGATGTTATATATTGAGTAAATGACTTTCTAAGCATGATTAAATGAGTTTAAAATCATAATATGCCTATATATGATGTTTGGATATAGAATATAAAGTTTGCGAAAAATTAGATTTAAGTTGCGGAAAAATCGACTAAGGATTTGCCTTGTAATGAAACCTTTTGAGCAATTAATTTTGTGTGTTATATGAGGTCCTTTAGTGACATATTATATACAAAATTGAAGGTATTGGCATTTTGTTTCCAATGCTCTTGACTATTCATTCATACGGCGTCCGCATAAAGCGATATGAGCGTCAGAAGAAGGCTGGTAAAGCAAGCATATGGTTGACTTTTCAACCTTACTGAAAATAGACGACTTAGTCTTCTTTTTGCTCATTTTCAAGAAAATTCACACACAAAAAGATCTTCCATAGCTCTCCAAGAAGATCCTTAGGGTTTTGACAGAAGTCCATGTAACGAATGTGATTTTGGAACTTGGTATAGGTCCATTATGTTATTTAGAACTTGTCTGCAAAATTTGGTATCATTTGGAGTTGAATTGATAGGATTCTAACGCTTAGTTGCAATTCTAGAGTTCTTTAAATTTACTTTGAAATTCACGCGTTTTGGTATTCGATTCATAGTACTAGATGTTCTTTCTGTGTTTTGCTCGTGTGAGCGAGTTCGTATGATATTTCTATACTTGTGTGGATGTTTGGTTTGGAGCCCCGATGTCTCGGATGAGTTTCAGACATGTTTCATTTGGAATGAAAACAGGAATCTTGTGTGTTGATGCCTTTGGTGTCACATTTACGAACACCAGGTTCGCAATTGCAACCTTAGCAGGGGGGTCTCAGGTATCGCAAATTTGATACCTAGGTCACAATTACGAAGTACTGCAGGAGATTCGGTAGTTTGTATTTGCGACAAAGGTGTTGCATTTGCGAGGAGGATAGGCTTCGCAAATGCGAAGCCAATGTCGCATTTGCAATTTCCTCTAAGGATGTCAGTGGCTGCATTTACAAGGACTTATTCGCAATTGCGAGGGTTCATAATTGCAAGGGTTTGCAATTGTGATTGCGAACCCATGTTGCAATTGCGACAACTGCAACTGATCAAAAGGGCTGGGAGTTGGGATTTTTCAACATATTCTTTCATTATAGAACCCTAGACTAGGAGGCGATTTGGTGAGGGTATTTTCATCTACAAACATTGGGTGAGTTATTCTAATGAATTTCTAACTATATTTCATGATTATATACTAGTGTTACCATCAAATTTATGTGAATCAAAGATAAAAAATTGAGAAATTGTGTCATGTTTTTGAAAATTGAGATTTTGAGTTTCGAGAGTCAATTTGGACTGGAATTTTGAAACTAATCATATGTATAGACTCGTGGGGTTATGCGTAGTCCGAATCTACCCTTGGACCCGGGTTTTGACCGGGCGAGCCTCAAGTTGACTTTTGTTGACTTTTTGGGAAAATTGTAAAGATCATATCATTATCTATTATAATTGTTTCTCTTGCATTATTGATTATATTAAGTCAATTTTGGTTAGATTTGAGCCGTGTGGAGGCTAATTTTAGGGAAAAAGCTATTTTCGAGGGTTGAGTTGGCCTAGTTGAGGTAAGTATCTTGTCTTTGTGTGGGGGAACTACCCCTTAGGATTTGGGATTGATTGTACTATTCGTGTTATGCGAAAGTCATGTACGCAAGGTGACGAGTGGATACACGGGTTATATGTGATATTTGATCGGTTTAGGTTATTTAGGCTCTTTCCATGACTTTAATTGAATTGTCATATCATGTTTTAATTCTCATTTGTCAATCTACTCTTACTTATATTAGTATAACCTTACTTGCCTTATTTGACCTTGTTAACACTTGTACATCTTACTTGCTACTTTACTCTTATGCTTTAGTTGAAGTTATTGCTTTCCTTATTGCCTTGTTACATCCTTAATTGTTGAATTACCTTTACTTGAAGTTGTTATTTCGTGAATTATCTTCTTGTTGAGTTATTGGTGTTGAAGTTATGAAAGTCGTTATCACATTGAGGCAAAGTTATTAATTGTTGAGATATTTTTCTTGCTGAGCAATTCACATTCATGGTTATTGTTGATATTCTTGTACACAATGTGGTTGAGCCATGGGCTATTGTTATGAAAATATTGATATTGTTGGTTTTTGGCAAGTTGTGACATACGGGCACTTGTGGTGTAAGTTATTATTGTGTTGTGATATTGAAGTGCATGCATTGGTATAAGGATATGGGTTAATGTACATAAGGCAGCATAAGGTGGGAATTATGTATGTGTTGATAGTAAGGGAATAACTTGAAGCCACACGGTGTCATAAGGTGGGCTAAAGTGCGTGTAGCTATTTCGGGAAAAATAATTTCAAAACTATCTGAATAAAAGGCTCATGTGGCGGTACAAGAAAAGATTGAGATTAAAATTGAGAAACATGAATATGAGGCAGTATAAGATAAATGGAGACATATGTACTAATCTTTGAGTGGCTACAAGACTGTAAGCAAAATTTTCACTTCTTTGATTCCTTATTGTGCGAATTAGTTGACTTCGAAATCTAAATCTTTGACTTTCTATTCTCTCACAGATGGTGAGAACACGCACCACTGGATCCGACGATCAGACACCCGCGCCTCATGCTAGAGCCGCGAGAGGACGGGGCTAGGGCAGAGGCCGAGAAGGGGCACGTGGTGTAGCTAGAGCACTTGCCCGAGCTGCGACTGAGGAGCCACCAGTAGCTCTAGTTGGAGGACATGCACCCGAGGCACCTATTGCCACCCCTGCACTTCATGAAATCCTCGCATAGTTCTTAAGCATATACGGTACTCTAGTTCAGGCGGGGTTAACTCCACTTGCACAAGCCACATCTCATGCTAGGGGAGGAGTTTAGACTCCCGCGGCCTGTACTCTAGAGTAGCGGGTCCATGTTGATCAAGTCCTATAGGTTATGCCAACGTAGCCTGTTAAGGAGTTCATCCCGAGGTTAGGGCTGTGGCATCTGAGGAAGAGCGGATTAGGCTTGAGACGTTCAAGAAGTGTAATCCTTTTACTTACAGTGGCTTAGGTTTAGAGGATACACATGGTTTTCTAGAGAAGTGCTACTGTATTCTCCGCACCATGGGTATTGTAGAGACGGACAGAGTTGCTTTTGCAATATTCCAATTGTCAAGTGCAGCGTATAAGTGGTGGTGGGTGTACAAGGAGGGTAGCCCACCCGATACAGCTTCACTTACATGGACTCAGCTTTTAGAGACATTCTTGAGAGACTTTGTTCCCCAGAACCTTCGGGATGTATGGCGCACAGAGTTTGAGCAGCTGCACCAGGGTACTATGACAGTGTCAGAGTATGTTGTCAGATTCAGTGATTTGTCCAAACATGCACCTGCCTTGGTTCCTATAGTCAGAGATCAAGCCTACCGATTCATTGAGTGACTCAACTATGGTATTAGATTCAGCATGGCTCGAGAGATGGAGACAGATACCCCATATCAGCAGGTGGTAGAGATCGCACGAAGTTTGGAGGGTATGCGGGACCATGATAGAGAGGACAGGGAATCCAAAAGGCCTCGAGGTACTGGAGGATTTAGTGGTGGCCATGCTGCATCTACATCCCATCATGGTAGAGGCTATGTTAGCTGTCAAGTTCATTCAGCACTTCCAGCTTCTAGTGGTGCTCCGGCTATTTCGAGGATTCAAATTGCACACTTTGCTCAACCACTTTCTAGTGTACCTCATGCACGGGGTGCCTTCAGAGGTCAGTCTAGCCGACCAGACCCGAGCCAATTTAAGCAGCCACGCCCACCAAGAGCTTGCTTTGTGTGTGGTGATACTACTCATATGGTGAGGGACTACCCTAGAATCTGTAGGGGTGCACCTCCATGGAGTACTCAGGCTCCACGGATACTGCCAGGTCCACCGACTTTACAAACCATGGTCATTGCTCCAGTTCTCGCTCTACCTGCACATCCAACTAGGGGATGGGGGTGAGGCGGTTAGAGTGGAAGGGTACATTGGATTATGTTCTTATAGGGTTGTGTCCTTTTTAAAGGCTCAACGAATGGTTGAGAAGGAGTGTGATGCTTATCTAGCCTTCGTGAGTGATGTCAGTGCTAATACTCCTACCATTGAGTCGGTTCCGATAATGAGAGACTTCCAGATATATTTCCAACAGATTTTCTGGGCATTCCGCTCGATATGGATATCGATTTTGTATCGACTTATTGTCGGGCACTCAGCCCATTTCTATCCCACCATATCGTATGGCCCCAGCAGAGTTGAAATAGTTGAAGGAGCAGTTGCAAGAGTTGCTTGATAAGGGCTTCATTCGGCCTACTGTGTCGCCCACAGGTGCTCCGATTTTGTTTGTGAAGACGAAGGATGGTTCTATGCGTATATGTATTGATTATCGGTAGTTAAACAAGGTTACAGTGAAGAACATATACCCATTGTCGTGCATTGATAACTTGTTTGATCAGTTACAGGGTGACAAAGTATTCTCGAAGATTGATTTGGGGTCAAAGTGTCATCAGTTGAAGATTAGGGATCCATATATTCTGAAGACTGTCTTTAGGACTTCGTATGGTCACTACGAGTTCCTTGTAATGTTACTTGGGATGATTATCACCCCTGAAACATTTATGCAGCTGATGAATAGTGTAGTCCAGCCATATCGTGAATCATTCGTCATTGTTTTTATTGACGACATCTTGGTGTACGCCCGCAGTTGGGAGGATCATGAGCAACATCTAAGGATCGTGATCCAAACCTTGAGAGAGAAGAAGTTGTATGCAAAATTCTTAAAGTGTATATTTTGGCTAGATTCAGTGGCGTTTTCCAGTAATGTGGTGTCAAGTGAGGGCATCAAGGGAGACCGGAAGAAGATTAAAGTAGTTTAGAGTTAGTCCAGACCGTCATCAGCAACTGAGCCTCAGAGTTTCCTTGGTTTGGCAGGTATTATCGTTGTTTTGTTGAGGGTTTCTCATCCATTACTACACTTATGACCAGATTAACCCGAAAGGGTGATCCTTTAAGATGGTCCGAGGAGTGTGAGGCAAGATTTCAAAAGCTCAAGACTGCTTTGACTAAAACCCAGTATTGGTGTTGCCTACGGGTTCAGGGTCTTACACTGTGTATTGTGATGTGTCATGTGTTAGGCTTGGCGCGGTGTCGATGCAAGACGGTAAGGCGATTGCTTAAACGTCTCTGCAGTTGAAGGTCCATGAGAAGAATTATCTGGTGCACGGCCTGGAATTGGCAGCTATTGTTCATGTATTGAAGATTTGGCGACATTATTTGTACTGCATCCCATGTGAGGTCTATACCGACCACCGGAGTCTCCAGCATCTGTTCATACAGAAGGATCTTAATTTGTTGCAGCGGAGATGGTTAGAGTTACTTAAAGACTATGATAGCACTATTGTATATCATCCGGGGGAGGCCAATGTGGTGGACGATGCCTTGAGTCGAAAGGCGGAGAGCTTGGAAAATTTAGCATATCTACCAGCATCAGAGAGTCCACTAGCTCTAGATGTTCAGGTCTTGGCCAATCAATTTGTTTGATTGGATGTTTCGAAGCCCTGGCAGGTTCTTGGTTGCGTGGTTTCTCTTTTATGATCGCATTATAGAGCATCAGTATGATGAACCCCATTTGATTGTCCTTAAGGACACGGTACAACACATCGATGCCAAAGAGGTTTCTATTGGAGATGACGGTGTGTTGCGGATGCACGCCCAATTATTTAGGCCCAATATAGATAGGTTGCATTAGTTGATCCTTCAGTAGGCCCATAATTTGCGGTATTCCATTCATCCTGGTGCCGTTAAGATGTATCAGGATTTGAGGAAGCACTATTGATGGAGGAGAATGAATAAAGATATAGTGAAGTATGTGGCTCAGTGACTAAATTGTCAGCAGGTGAAGTATGAGCATCAGGGCGGTTTGCTTCAGAGACTTGAGATTCCCGAGTCGAAGTGGGAGCGTGTTACCATGGACTTCATTGTTGGGATCCAATGGACTCAGAAGAAATTTTATGTTGTATAGGTGATTATGGACAGGTTGACCAAGTTGGCTCATTTCATTCCGGTGGTGACTACCTATTCTTCAGAGAAGCTGGCTCAGATCTATATTCGCGAGATTGTTCATCTCCATGGCGTGCCGGTATCATTATCTCCGATTGAGGTACGTAGTTCACATTGCATTTATGGAAAGCTGTACAACCTGAGTTAGGCATACGGGTTAAGTTGATCATTTCATACCTAGACAAACGGACAGTCCGAGCACACCATTCAGATATTAGAGTATATTCTTCGTGCCTTTGTTATGGATTTCGGGGTTTCTTGGGATCGGTTCTTGCCTCTTGCAGAGTTTGCCTACAACAACATTTACCAATCGAGTATTCAGATGACTATGAGGCCCTATATGGGAGACGATGTTGTTCTCCAGTTAGTTGGTTTGAGACGGGAGAAGCTAGGTTGTTAGACACAGATTTGGTTCGAGATTCCTGGGTAAAGTTAAGTTGATTCAGATCGACTTCGTACAACCCAGTCTAGACAGATGAGAATGCTGATCGGAAGGTTCTTGATGCAACATTTATAGTTGGAGAGCGGGTTTTGCTCTGACTTTCACCCATGAAGGGTGCAGTGAGGATCGGGTAGAAGGGCAAGTTGAGCCCTAGGTATATCAGGCCATTTGAGATCCTTGAGAGAGGTTGTGAGGTAACCTACAAGCTTTCATTGCCACCTAACTTATCTGCACTTCATCCGGTGTTCCATGTTTCTATGCTCCGGAAGTATTATGCTGACCCGTCTCATGTAGACTTCATCTCAGTCTAATTGGATAAGGATTTGACTTATATTGAGGAGCTGGTGGCTATCTTGGACAGACATGTCCGGAAGTTGAGATTAAAGAACATTACTTTGGTGAAGGTTCAATGGAGGGGTCATCCGGTCGATGAGGCATCTTGGGAGACCGATCACAACATGCAGAGCCATTATCCTCATCTATTCTTAACTTCAGGTATGTTCTTATGCACGTTCGAGGGTGAACGTTTGTTTTAAGAGGGGGAGAATATATCGACCCGACCTGTCGTTTTGTGTAATTTTGCCTCACTTCCCCATTTGATGGTTCACTCATGTGTGTTTATGGTTTTATGACTCACATGGTTGATTGATTTCCTTACGGGAAGATTTCGGGTTGAATTGGACCTTTTGATTATTGGCTTAGAAGCCTAAGTTGTTTATGTTGACCAGTGGTTGGATTTTGCGACAACGACCCTGGAACGGTATTTTGTAGCTCCAATAGCTTTGTATAGTGATTTTGGACTTGTGCTTATGCTCAGAATCGAATTCGGAAGTCAATAGGTTGATTTATGTTTTTTTGCTTAAGATTGGCAATTTGAAATTTAGAAGTTTGACCATTGATTGACTTTTGGCTCTCGGGTTCGGAATGTGATTTTGGGACTTGGAGTAGGTCCATTATGTTATTTAGAACTTTTCTGCAATATTTGGTATCATTTAGAGTTGAATTGATAGGATTCAGATGCTTCGTTGCAATTCTAGGGTTCTTATAATTTACTTTGAAATTCGTGCATTTTGGAGTCTGAATCATAGTTCTAGATGTTATTTTTGTGTTTTGATCGTATGAACGAGTTCATATGATGTTTTTGGACTTGTGTGAAATGTTTGGTTTGGAGCCTAGATGTCTCGGATGAGTTTCGGACATGTTTCGGAATGTTTTGGATTGAAAACAGGAATCTAGTGTGCTGATGCATCTGGTGTCGCATTTGTGAACACCAGATTCACAATTGCGACCTTAGCACGGGAGTTGCGATACCTGGGTCGTAATTGCAAAGTAGTGCAGGAAATTGGTTAGTTCGCATTTGCGATAAAGGTGTCGCATGTGCGAGGAGGACAGGCTTCGCACAATGTCGCATTTGCGACTTCCTCTTAGGATGTGAGTGGCCGCATTTGCGAGGACTTCTTCACAATTGTGAGGGCTCGCAATTGCGAACCTATGCCGCAATTACGACAACTCCAGCTGATCAAAAAAAGAATGGGAGTCAGAATTTTTCAACATATTCTCTCATTATAGAACCTTCGACTCGGTATGAGGCGATTTGGAGTGGCGATTTTCATCTACGAACATTGGGTGAGCGATTCTAATCAATTTTCAACTATATTTCATGATTATATCTTTGTTTTAACATCAAATTTCTGTGAATCAAAGAGGATAAATTGCGAAATTTTGTCAAGATTTTGAAAAATGAGATTTTAGTTTTGAGAGTTGATTTTGACTCAAATTTTGAAACTAATCATATGTATGGACTCGTGGTGTTATGGGTAGTCAAAATCTACCTTTAAACCTGATTTTGACCAGGCGGGCCCCGGGTTGACTTTTTTTGGAAAAGTATAAAGATCATAACTTTATCTATTGAAATTGTTTCCCCTTGCATTGTTGATGATATTAAGTCAATTTTAGTTAGATTTGAGTCGTGTGGAGGCGAATTTTAGGGGAAAAGCTATTTCCGAGGATTGAGTTGGTCTAGTTGAGGTAAGTATCTTGCCTAACTTTGTGTGAGAGAACTACCATTTAGGATTTGAGATGGATTGTGCTATTTGTGTTATGTTAAAGCCGTGTATGCAAGGTGATGAGTGGGTACATGGGTTATATGTGGTATTTGACCGATTTAAGTTATTTAGACTCTTTCAATGCCTTTAATTGAATTGTCATATCAAGTTTTAATTCTCATTTGTCAATCTACTCTTACCTGTTCTAGTCTATCCTTATATGCCTTATTTGACCTTGTTAACACTTGTTCTACATCTTACTTGATACTTTACTCTTATGCTTTAGTTGGAGTTATTGCTTTCCTATTACCTTTTTACATCCTTAATTGTTGAATTACTTTTACTTGAAGTCATTATTTCGTGAATTATCTTCTTGTTGAGTTATTGGTATTGAAGTTGTGAAAGTCGTTATCACATTGAGGTGAAGTTGTTAATTGTTGAGATATTTTCCTTGTTTAGCAATTAACATTCATGGTTATTGTTGATAATCTTGTACACATTGTGGTTGAGCCATGGGTTATTGTTGTGGAAATATTGATATTGTTGGTTATTGGCAAGTTGTGGCATATGGGCACTTATGATGCGAGTTGTTATTGAATTGTGATATTGATGTGCATACGGCAGCTTAAGGATAGGGGTTAATGAGCATGTGGCGGCATAAGGTGAAAATTATGTGCGTGATGCTAGTAAGGGAAATATTAATCCATGCGGCGTCATAAGGTGGGTTAAAGTGTGTGTAGCTATTTCGAAAAAAAACGTTTTCAAAACTGTTTAAATGTAAGGCTCACGCGGCGGTATAAGGAAAGATTGTGATTGAAATTGAGAAATGTGAATATGAGGCAGTACCTCGATTGTGATTCTTGTTGTATACTAGGCGGTACCTCGATTGTGATTCTTGTTGTGTATTTCATGTTGAAAAAAGTTATTGGTGGAACAGTTCTTGTTGCTTTCATTCTTCCTCGTCTTATTAGTTTTGTTTGTATTTGACTATTGTAGTGCTCTTTATCTGCTTCCTAATGGTTATCTCTATGACTACAATTCTATCATTAGTCTATGTTATTAACCTACCTCGTTATCATTTATTTATCTGCTTTCCATTACTTCCCGTTATTACATTTTTATTCCTTTTATTATGTCCTAGTAGGTGCCTTGACCTGACCTCCTCTCTACTCTACCGAGGTTAGGCTTGATACTTATTGGGTACCTTTGTGGTGTACTCACACTACGCTTCTACACATCTTTTTGTGCAGATCTAGGTACGTCTGCCCGTACTGGACGTTAATGATCGATTGTAGTTGTTCCTCAGAGACTTCAAGGTATACATGCTCGGCGTCCTTAGGCCTCAGAGTCACCTTCCATTATCTTTTCATTCTATTGTATTTCTTATCCAGACAGTGTTGTGGTAGATATTCTAGATTACTCTATAGATCTTATGACTCATTTCTACCGGTTTTGGGAGAGGTGTTGTTGTGATTCTATTTTGGAAGGTTATATGACTTTTATTAGTTTTACTTTAGTATTCTTGTTTGATTATTTTTGTTAAGTTATTGTAATGACCCGACCGGTCGTTTTGAGCATTTACACTTCGCTCGGTAGTTTGGGTGCATGAGTAGCTCCGTATGATATATTATGACTTGTGTAAATCGTTGGTTTTGGTTTTCAGGTTATTCGAAATTTATTTGGAAGAATGAATTTCATTGTTGAAGCTTTAAGTTGGAAAAGTTGACCAAGTTTGACTTTTTTGCATTTGAGCTCGGATTGGAGTTTTGATGGTTCTGTTAGGTCCGTATAGTACTTTTGGACTCGGGTGTATGTCCGGATTTGCAATTGGATATTTCTAGAAGGTTTTGGCGCTAATTGGCGAAAGTTAGAAATTTAAAGGTTTGAAATGTTCATAAGTTTGATCGGGAGTTGACTTTGATGATACCTGGTTTGAATTGTGGTTCTGGGAATTAGAATAGCTTCGTTATGTCATTTGGGACTTTTGTGCAAAATTTGAGTTCATTTCGAGTTGATTTGATAAGGTTTGGCACAAGTTTTGAAAGTTGAAAGATTCAAAGTTCATTAAGCTCGATTTGAGGTGCGATTCATAGTTTTGATGTTATGCATGATTTGAGGCCTCAAATAAGTACGCATTATGTTATTGGACTTTTTGTATGTTCGGACGGGGTTCCGAGGGGTTCAGGTGAGTTTCGGGTAGGTTTATGTTGTCTTGCGCTCGTTTTTTATGTTTCGACGTCGTTTCTTCAAACATATGTGGTACCACATTACGCAAATGAGATCCAATTTTTGTTTTGATTGACGCTATAGATCCATATCATAATTTTGGAACTATATCAACTGGAATCATCAAGTTTCGGCATCGTATCAGAAATATATGGTCATTTTACTATGAATTGAGTAGCCAGATATTTCAGATTAATTACGCAATTGCCACTAAATTCGTATTTAAAAATCTGCACTTATTTGCAAATATTGAAACTAACATATCTCCTTCATTATAAGGTTAAATGAAATTATTCAAAAGTCTAACTTGACTGGAATTTCACAAGAAATACATTGGAGGCATCAAAAGTGAGTTTCGAGATCGTTTGGCCCGAGAATCGAGGTAGAACAGCTGGGCGGAAGCATATAAATCAAGGGTTTGTTCATTTGGTCATATTTTGAGTTGGGGAGCTCGAATTTGGATGATTTTGGAAGTGATTTTCACCACATAAATTTGGGTAAGTGTTCTCTACTCTTTTATGATTATATTTCATGAATCTATCTTCATTTTTGAAAATTGATTGATGATTTCAAAAGTGAAATTTGGGAGATTTTGCCAACAATTTCATAAAGTAAATTTTTGAGTTTTGAACATCGATTTGGAGTTGGATTTGAGTAAAACTAGTATGGTTGGACTCGTAATTGAATGGGCTGTTGGAGTTCTTAAGTTTTGTCGAGTTTCAAGGTACGGGCCCATGTTTGACTTTTTAGTTGACTTTGAGCTTTTGAGTAAAGACTCGACCTTTATCATTTGGAATTGTTTCCTTGGGCTTTATTTGAGGTATTTGAGTTGCTTTTGGCTAGTTTCGAGCCGTCCAAAGGTTGGTACGCGTGGGATAGCATTTTTGGAGCATTGCTTGGCCTGCTCGGTATTGGATTTGGCTTGTTCGAGGTAAGTAACACTTCTAAACTTGGTTATGAGGGTATGAACCCTTGAATATTCACGATATGTATTTGGTGTTGAGGTGACGCACATGCTAGGTGACGGGTTTGTGGGCGTGCAGCGTGTGAATTGTGACTCAGTTATTTTATTGGTACTGTGTAGTTACCTAATCTTATTTGTATCTATGAAATGTAATTGAGCTGTGATCCATGTTAGAAACCATGTCTAGCCCATATGATTATCTTGTTGGGACCCACTGAGGTCATTTATGATGTTGAGTTATTTACTTTCACTGTAATTACATACTCAGTCATACGCATTCATATGTATATCATATCTCAGTCTCTGTTACCATTTATTAATACATCACATCATTTTTTTGGGATGATTTTTATGACATTGTGAGCCCGAGAGACTGGAGATATTGATCACTCAACGAGGCCGAGTGCCTGATTGTAAGGATATTGATGGGATCGGGTTGCGTGCCGTAACAAGTATTATTGATTTATGATGGAAACGGGCTGTACGCCGCAACATATGTTATTGATTCACGCCGAGCGCGAGTGGTTAGGAGGATTGAGTGTCTGTGAGGACTGAGTAGCTGTGAGGATTGAGTGATTGGGAGGACTGAGTGCATTGATACACCGAGAGTATGCATATGGTTTTACCACTGCATTGTATTACAGTTGGCATGCATACATTCACATGTAGGCATAGAGATGTACTTCCTCATGCCGCTTGATAATGAAACATCTTACCTATTGTTGGATGGTTTTGGGAAAAATCAGAGTTTTCAAACATACTCCTATTTTTGGTGTTTTCGGTGAAAGTTTGGGATTTACTGTTATATATGAAAAGCATGCCTATTTTCCGTAACTGTGAATGAGCTGAGCATCATATCTCTAAGTTACTTCGTGTACCATTTTTATCATATTGTTATGAACTATTACTGGTTATTGGAGTTGGACTCTGACCCTTGTTCCAGCCCTTCACTACTTTCAACTTAAGGTTATGTTTATTACTTATTGAGTACATGGAGTCAGTTGTACTCATACTACACTTCTGCACCTTGCGTGCAGATTTGGATTCTAACATCGTTGTATATGACAGGATATAGCATTGAATATGTACTTGTGTTTCGGTTATAGCTGCCTCTTATTCATGGTAGCTCTAAACTTATGAAAACTCTATTTATGTATAATTGGGACAGATGATGTATTTATTTTACACTAGCTTTGTAAACTATGAAATCTCTATGTGCTAGAGTAATTGAGTTGTGATCCATATTAGAAACCATGTCTAGGCCATATGCTTATCCTGTTGGGACCCACTGAGGTCATTTCTGTTGTTGAGTTATTTTCTTACATTGCAATTACATACTCAGTCATAGGCATTCATATGCATATCATATCTCAGTCTCTATTACCATTTATCGATATATCGCATAATTATTTTCGCGCTGAGTTTTATGACATTGTGAGCCCGAGAGACTAGAGAGATTGATAACTGAGCGAAGACGAGGGCGTGATTGTGAGAATATTAATAGGATCGGGTTGTGTGCCGCAACAAGTATTATTTATTTATGATGGGAGCGGGTTGCACGTTGTAGCATATGTTATTTATTTACGCCATGATTGGCTTATTATAGCGCTTGGGCTGAAGGAGCACCTCCGTAGTCGGTACATACCCCCAGTGAGCGCAAGTACTTACTGAGCGCGAGTGCTGAGTGATTGGGAGGATTGAGTGACTGTGAGGACTGAGTGGCTATGAGGACTGAGTGACTATGATGATTGAGTGATTGGGAGGACTGAGTGCATTGATACACCGAGAGTATGCAAATGATTTTAACCACCGCATTGTATTATAGTTGATATGCATACATTGGCATGTAGGCATAGAGATGTACTTTCCTCATGCCACTTGATAATGAAACATCTTACCCGTTGTTGGATGTTTTTGGAAAAAATCACAGTTTTCAAACTTACTCCAATTTTTAGTGTTTTCGGTGAAAGATTTGGGATTTACTGTTATACTTGAAAAATATGCCTATTTTTCGTAATTGTTAATGAGCTGAACATCATATCTCTGAGTTACTTCATGTACCATTTTTATTATATTGTTATGAACTATTATTGGTTATTGGAGTTGGGCTCTGACGCTTATTCTAGCCCGTCACTACTTTCAACCTAAGGTTAGGTTTGTTACTTATTGAGTACATGGAGTCGTTGTACTCATACTACACTTCTGCACCTTGCATGCAGATTTGGATTCTAACGTTGTTGTGTATGACAGGAGATAGCATTAAATACATACCTGTGTTTTGGTTATAGCTGCCTCTTGTTCATGGTAGCTCTAAACATATGAAAACTCTATTTATGTATAATTGGGACAGATGATGTATTTATTTTACACTAGCTTTGTAAATTATGAAATCTCTACGTGCTAGAGTAATTGAGTTGTGATCTATGTTAGAAACCATGTCTAGGCCATATGCTTATCCTGTTGGGACCCACTGAGGTCATTTATGCTGTAGAGTTATTTACTTACATTGCAATTACATACTCAGTCATAGGTATTCATACGCATATCATATCTCAGTCTCTGTTACCATTTATCGATACATCACATCAATATTTTTGCGCTGATTTTTATGACATTGTGAGCCCGAGAGACTAGAGAGATTGATAACTAAGCGAGGTTGAGGCCTGATTGTGAGAATATTAATAGGATCGGGATGTGTGCCACAACAAGTATTAGTTATTTATGATGGGAGTGGGTTGGACGTTGTAGCAAATGTTATTTATTTATGCCATGATTGGCTTATTATAGTGCTTGGACTGAAGGAGCACCTAGTGAGCGCAGGCACCTACTGAGCGCGAGTGTCGAGCTAGAGTGTCGAGTGATTGGGAGGATTGAGTGACCGTGATAACTGAATGACTGTGAGGACTGAGTGACTGTGATGATTGAGTGATTGGGAGGACTGACTGCATTGATACACCGAGAGTATGCAAATGGTTTTAACCACTGCATTGTATTACAGTTGACATGCATACATTGACATGTAGGCATAGAGATGTACTTTCCTTATGGCACTTGATAATGAAACATATTACCCGTTGTTGGAAGTTTATGGAAAAAATCACAGTTTTCAAACTTACTCCAAATTTTGGTGTTTTCGGTGAAAGATTTGGGATTTATTGTTATACTTGAAAAATATGGCTATTTTCTATAATTGTTAATGAGCTGAGCATCATATCTCTGAGTTACTTTGTGTACCATTTTTATTATATTGTTATGAACTATTATTGGTTATTGGAGTTGGGCTTTGACCCTTGTTCCAGCTCGTCACTACTTTCAACCTAAGGTTAGGTTTGTTACTTATTGAGTACATGGGGTCGGTTGTACTCATACTACACTTCTACACCTTACGTGCAGATTTGGATGTTGACATTGCTGTGTATGATGGAAGCTAGCATTGAAGACGTACCTGCATTCTGGTTATAGCTGCCTCTTATTCATGGTAGCTCTAGACTTATGAAAAATCTATTTATGTATAATTCAGACAGATGATGTATTTATTTTACACTAGCTTTGTAACCTCTAAATCTTAGAAGTCATGACTTGTACTACCAGTCCTTGGGAATTCTTTGCATAATAGCTCAGTTGTATTATCATTTCTTCTCTTAATAAATATCATTTCAACTTGTTTATTGTTAACTATCTTACCTCGCGAGTTGGGTTAGGTGCCATCACGACTACTTGGATTTTGGGTCATGACAAGTTGGTATTAGAGATCTAGGTTCATAGGTTCTACGGGTCATGAGCAAGTGTCTAGTAGAGTCTTGTGGATGGGTTTGATGACGTCCATATCTATCTTTGAGAGGCTATAGGACATTTAGGATAAGCTTTCCATCTTTTCTTTCCTTATCGTGCGGCATTAATTCAACTTGAAACGTAACTCTTTGAATTCCTTCCATGCACTCGTATGCGCATGTGAGCGTTCGGTATCAATTGTACATCGACGGTTTGCGATTCCATGGATGAGGTGTGAGATGTGATTTTTGTGTGCTCATGATGAGCCACTCGAGAGCACTTGATGTCGGGTTTTGATTATAGCTCGAGCACGGGGATTTCGGTTGTGTGAGCACGTGCTTTTGGACTTATAAGTCTATTAGTGTCCTTGTGAATGGAATTTGTGGCTCGATAAGTGATTGGATGGCTATATGATGAGTATGATGTGACTGTGGGATGTGCTCAGATGGATTGAATGTGACAAAAAGAGGTTGCTTGAAATATAGAAAGGACTATTAGGTGCTTGATTTCTGTCTTGATATGACGTATAGTCTCGAGTTATGATCGTAATACAAAAATTTTCATGTTGATTAATTGTTGAACAAATTAGATTCTTATCTCTTATTAATGAGTTCAGAATCAGGAAGATTAGGTGATGGCGTAGTAGTGGTGGCTGCGAAAGGGTATAAAGAGATGTTAGTTTGAGGCTAAGCAGGTGGGTTATAACCTGCGGGATAATCTACGGATGTGTGATCCTTATGATGTTGTGTGGAGGCTTTTCACTACTAGTGGGTTATATTTGTGAGATTTGAGTTGGATCAATTGTAATAGTTGACCTGACCATCACGAGGATGAACGTCACGAGGATGAATGCAAGATTTGCAAGTGACTTGAGGTATTATATTGATTGTGTTACATGAGTTTATGAAGGATTTAGTTTAACTTCACGGTGGTATTATAACAGTAATGGGATATAGTTATTGTAATTTATCAGATGTTTTATTCCACGGCTTTGAGCCAAGTGGGGGAGTCTGCTATCGACAAGTTGATTACACGGTTATGTGTTATATTGGTTTCGGTTTGAGGTATACTTATGAATCAGTTATGGCTTACAGAGGTTGAGATCGAGGATGACTCGAATGAGGGAATTTCTGGATGCAGGTTGTATTACACTCTATGGGTATATGTGAATCATGGAATGATTGAGTGGTTATTCATGAGTGTGATGACCGAAAAGGTCATCTTATGTTTTGGAACTTGATTCTGCGCTCTTAAGCCTTAAAAATCACATTTTTACCTTCCTCGATTTGCGTGCGCAGTCTGGGCGTGTTTCCGTAAAACCTTTATGTTGAAATTGATGAAAATAAGAATTTTTGCCTTAAAAGTTAATTTTAGTTGAATTCGGTCAACATTTGTGGTAAACGAGCCCGGATCCATATTTTTGGATGATCCCGATGGGTCCGTATCAAATTATAGGACCTGGGTGTATGCCCGGAATCGAATTCGGAGGTCCCTAGCTCGAGTTATGAATTTTTGATGAAAAATAAAAGTCTGCAAATTATTTATTTTTAAGAATTGAGTGATGTTTGGCATTGTTAGTACTGGATCCGTATTTTTGGTTTCGGAGTCCGGTAAAGGTTCATTATAGTATTTAAGACTTGTGTGTGAAATTTGCAGAGAAGCAGAGTTGATTTGACGTGATTCGGACATCCAGTTGAGAAGGTAGGAATTTTAAAGTGTTCTTGAGAATTTCATTTGATTTGGTTCTAAATTCGTAGTTCTAGGTGTTATTTTGGAGATTTGATCGTGCGGGCAAGTTCGTTTGATATTTTTAGACTTGTGTGCATGCTTGGTTTGGAGCCCCGAGGGCTCGGGTGAGTTCTGGATAGGCCACAGGATGTTTGGACTTTGGAAAAAACTGGATTTTCTGCAAATTCTGGTGTTCTCGCATGTCCTTCTTCGCGTTCGAGAAGGTACTCTCGTGAATGCGAAGAGTAAACTGGCGAGGCTGAAATTTCTTCTTCGCGAACGCGAAGGCCCAGTCGCGAACACGAAGTGATGGGGGATTTACCCTTCGCGAACGCGACCGGCTCATCGCGAACGCGAAGCACTTGGGGACCTGGTGGAGGGTTTGTCGTTCCTTCATCGCGAACGCGAGCAATGTCTCGCGAATGCGAAGGCCAGGGGGAGTAACCATCGCAAATCCGAGCAAGGTCTTGCGAACGCGAAGGCTTGGCAGCTGATACTCTTCGCGAACGCTACAGTGGCCTCGCAAACGCGATGCACACTGTCGCCCAGTGCATGAAACAGAATCAAGAACGGGAATAAGCCATTTTTTTCCAACTTTCATAAAAACAAACGGGCTAGAGGCGATTTTCAAGAGTTATTTTCTTTCCCAAAGTGTTGGTAAGTGATTCTAAACCATTTTCTTTTAATTACCCATTACATTTCATGAATTTTCAACCTAAAATCTAGAGTTTTCATGGTAGAATTAGGGGTTAGGGTAGAAACTAGGGATTTCGGAAATTTGGGGATTTAGACCTCAATTTGAGGTCGGATTCCAAAACCAATTATATATTCGGGCTCGGGGGTGAATGGGTAAATGGATTTTCGTCCGAATCTTGGGTTTTGACTAAGCGGGTCCGGGGTCGATTTTTCGAATTTTTGGAGGAAACTTTGGGAAATTTAATTTATGCAATATAAAGCATTCCTTTAGCAATATTTGATATTGTTGAGTCATTTTTGAATAGATACAAGTGGTTTGGAGGTGAATTCTAGAGGAAAAGCTGTGATTGAGAATTAAGTGGTCTTCGGAGCAAGGTAGGTGTTGTGTCTAACCCTGACTTGAGGGAATTAGGAACCCCAAAATATTTGTTATGTGAAATTCATGTGAGCGGTGTATATGTGAGGTGACGAGTACTTATGCGCCACCAACTTACCTGTTTTCCCTGTTTTCTCCCGTTTTTCTTATATTGTCTCTTTCCTATGCCTAATTGCTACGTGTTTATACTAGTGTTGTTAAATTGATAGTTCTTATCATGTTTACGGATTTTCTAGTGATAATTGAGAATTTATTTCAATGTTGAGATTGATATTGTGGAACCAAATGTTGAAGTAAGGCTTGTACTTGTTATTCTATCTCCATGTTGTTATTTATGCATTGCATTATGGTAAGGGAGAGTGTTAATGCACTAAGGGTAATGCCGTGCCATATTGTGAGTGTTAATACACGAAGGGTGATGGCGTGTCATAATGCGAGTGTTAATGGACGAAGGGTGATGCCGTGCCATATTGTGAGTGTAAAAGCACGAAGGGTGATGTCGTGCCATATTGTGAGTGTAAAAGCATGAAGGGTGATGCCGTGCCATATTGTGAGTGTAAAAGCACGAAGGGTGATGTCGTGCCATATTGTGAGTGTTAATGCACGAAGGATGATGCCGTGCCATGATATGAGAGTTAATGCACGAAGGGTGATGTCGTGCCATTTCTATTGATTTATATGGTGAGGTTGAGAGTAAAAGCACGAATGGTGATGCCGTGCATCTTTCCTTTACTGTATTCGTGTTCCTATTGATTCATTATATATTGGTTGTTCTAGTTATCATTCTGCTGTAGTTCTTTATCTCGTATTTCCCCCAGCATGTTTCCCCCTCCCGATAGCTCCTGTCTAATTCTTCATTACTGTTATTTGTATATACTGATTAACTGCACGGGTTTATGATGTTTGTCGTGTCCTAGTCTCGTTACTACTTTGCCGAGGTTAGGCTAGACACTTACCAGTACATGGGGTCGGTTGTACTGATACTGCACTCTGCACTTTCTGTGCAGATTTTGGTACCGACTCGGGTTGATCGAGATTTTAGCTGTTGGACCCGCTATCTAGAGACTCAAGGTAGATCTGTCGGCGTTCACAGACCTTGAATTCCTCGTCTATCCTTCTGTTTTATTGTTTCTTTCATTTAAATAGTTGTATTTCTTTCAGACTATTACTTGTAGTAAATTCTAGAATGCTCGTGAATTGTGACTCCAGATCCGGGTGATAGTAATTAAGGCAGTTTTTATATTATTTCGCACATATTATATTTCATCTTAGCTAACTATTGTTATTTACTGAATGCAAATAATTCGAGGTTTAATGAATATCTAACGTTGGCTTGCCTAGCAAGTAAATGTTAGGAGCCATCACGGTCCCGACGGTGGGAATTCTGGGTCATGACAAATTGGTATCAGAGCACTAGGTTGCCTAGGTCTCACGATTCACGAGCAAGCTTAGTAGAATCTGGAGGATCGGTACAGAGACGTTTGTGCTTATCTTCCATAGGCTATGAAGTTTAGGAACAAATCTCACTTCTATTCTCCTCTAGCGATTTTATTTTCTTAATACTCAATGAACTCTTCTACTCTTATTCTCTCGCAGATGGAAAGAATATGTACCGCTTCCTCAGCTGAGCAGCAGCCAGAGCCTCCAGTGACAGCTCCTACGCGGGGCAGAGGTCGAGGCCGAGGCCGTGCCAGAGGCCGAGGTCGGGGCAAGGCTTAGTCTAGAGCCCCAGCAGTGGAGCCTCAGATAGAGCTCGACGAGGAGGTTCCAGCCTAGACTATTCCTGCTAGACTAGCTCAGGTTCCGTAGGGGTTCATTTCCACCCCAGTACTTCAGGACGCTTTGGTGTGTTTTGGTGGGCCTTATGGAGAGAGTGGCCCAGACTGGCGCATTTCCCATGGCACCAGCAGTCTCTCAGGCTGGAAGAGGAGCCCAGACTCTCACTACTCCCGCTCCAGAGCAGATAGCTCCTCGGTATCAGGCTCCAGGAGCTCATCCAGTCGGAGTAGTTCAGCCGGTTATTGCGCCACAGACTAGTGATGGGTCAGTTATGTCTTCTGAGACTTTATGGAGATTGGACAGGTTTAGCAAGCTCTTCCCAGTTCACTTCAGTGGTGCTCCTTCAGAGTATCCCTAAGAGTATCTCGACAGCTGTCACGAGGTTCTACGAAACATGGGTATAGTGGAGACCAATGGGGTCAATTTTGCTGCATTTCAGATGACTGGTTCCGCCAAGAAATGGTGGAGAGATTATTTGCTGACCAGACCAGGTGGGTCGCCTGCTCTTACTTCAGACCAATTCTTTTAGCTCTTCAGAGAGAAGTTTCTGCCTATCATATTGAGAGAGGAGTGTTGCCGTCAGTTTGAGCGTCTCCAGCAGGGCAGTATGAATATTACTCAATATGAGACCCATTTTGTGGATTTGGCCCATCATGCTATTATTCTGCTTCCCGCCGAGAGAGAGAGAGGGCGAGGAGGTTTATTGATGGACTTTCTCAGCCTATCAGATTATAGATGGCTAAGGAGACTATGGGTGAAATTTCTTTTCAAGAGGCTGCTAATATCGCCAGACGAGTCGAGATGGTTCTTGCTCAGCGAGGTCAGGGATATGACAAGAGACCTCGTTATTCCGGTGAGTTCAGCGGTGCCTCATATAGAGGCAGGGGTACTTTTGGTAGAGGCGACCCTCCCAAGCTGTTTCATTCAGCACTCCTAGCATCCCACGGTGCCTCAAGTGGTCGTGGTCCTCATATGCCTTATTCCGACCAGCTAGCCTACAGTGCACCACCAGCTCCTATTAGTGCACTTCCACTACAGAGTTATTAGGGTGGTTACTCAGGTCGACAAGGTCGGTTTCAAGGTCAGCAGTCACAACAGCTGAGGTCATGTTATACTTGTGGTGATCCAAGGCACATTGCTGGATTTTGCCCTCAGACATCGGACAACTCACAACATCAGGGTTCTCATGCCATGGTTCCGGCACAAGCTACTCAGCCAGCTAGAGGCAGGGGTCAGGCAGCTATAGGTAGAGGCCAGACTGTTAGAGGTAGAGGTCAGGCCGTTAGAGGTGGATACCAGCCAGCTAGAGGCCGTCCCAGGGACGTAGTTCAGGGTGGTGGGGCCTAGCCCCGGTGTTATGCTTTCCTAGCATCTGACGCTGTTATCATAGGTACTGTTTCAGTTTGCAGTAGAGATGCTTCATTTCTATTTGATCCGGGATCTACTTATTCCTATGTGTCATCCTATTTTGCTTCATATTTGGTTGTGCCCCGTGATTCTTTGAGTACTCATGTGTATGTGTCTATACCAATGGGAGATGCTATTATTGTAGATAGTGTTTATTGTTCGTGTGTGGTCACCATTGGGAGTCGTGAGACTCGTGTAGACCTTCTATTTCTTGATATGGTTGATTTTGATGTCATACTGGGTATGGATTGGCTGTCACCTTATCATGCTATATTAGATTGTCATGCCAAGACGGTGACCTTAGCCTTGCAGGGGTTGCCTCGATTAGAGTGGAGAGTGACTCTTAGCCATTCTACTAGCAGGGTTATCTCTTATGTGAAGGCTCGACATATGGCCGAGAAGAGGTGTCTAGCTTACTTGGCTTATGTCCGCGATTCTAGTGCGGAGGTTCCTTCCATGGATTCAGTGCCAGTTGTTCGTGAGTTTCCAGAGGTGTTTCCTGCAGACCTACCGGGGATGCCACCCGACAGGGATATTGATTTCTGTGTTGATTTGGCTCCGGGCACTCAGCCCATTTCCATTCCGCCATACCACATGGCCCCGCCAGAGTTGAAAGAATTGAAAGAACAGTTTCAAGATTTCCTTGCTAAGGGCTTCATTAGACCTAGTGTCTCGCCCTGGGGTGTACCTGTGTTGTTTGTGACGAAGAAATATGTATTGATGAGGATGTGTATAAATTATTGGCAGCTGAACAACGTCACCATAAAGAACAATTACCCATTGCCAATGATTGATGATTTATTTGATCAGCTTCAGGGTGCCCAGGTGTTTTCGAAGATTGATCTGAGGTCTGGCTACCATCAGTTGAGGATTAGGGAATCCGATGTCCCTAAGACAGCTTTTCAGACTCGGTATGGGCATTATGAGTTTCTAGTTATGTCTTTTGGGCTGACAAATTCCCCAGCAGTATTCATGGATTTGATGAACCGGGAGTTCAAGCCCTACTTGTATTCCTTTGTGATTGTGTTTATTGATAATATCTTGGTCTACTCCCACAGCCGAGAGGAGCACGAGCAACACTTTCGGATCATTCTTCAGATTCTGAGAGACAGCCAGTTATATGCTAAGTTCTCACAATGCGAGTTTTGGTTGAGTTCCGTTGCTTTCTTGGGTCATATTGTATCAGTATAGGGTATTCAGGCGGATCCTAAGAAGATCGAGGCAGTTCAAAACTGGCTTAGACCCACATCAGCTACAGAGATCCGTAGTTTCTTGGGATTGGCAGGTTATTACTGTCGATTCGTGGAGGGATTTTCATCCATAGCTGCCCCATTGACCAGGTTGACCCAGAAGGGTGCCCCGTTCAGGTGGTCAGACGAGTGTGAGGCGAGCTTCTAGAAGCTCAAGACAACTTTGACTACGTCATCGGTATTGGTATTACCCATAGGTTCAGGCTTATACAGTATATTGTGACGCATCTCGTATTGGTCTGGGTGCGGTATTGATGCAGGGTGGAAAGTTTATTGCATATGCTTCACGGCAATTGAAGGTTTACGAGAAGAATTACCCCGTTCATGATTAGAGCTGGCAGCCATTGTTCACGCGCTGAAGATTTGGAGGCACTATCTTTACGGCATGCCATGTGAGGTATTCACGGATCATCGGAGCTTGTAGTATTTTTTTCAAGCAGAAGGAACTCAATTTGAGGCAGAGGAGGTGGTTGGAGCTATTGAAAGACTATGATATCACCATATTGTATCATCCCTGGAAGGCCAATGTGGTGGCCGATGCTTTGAGTAGAAAGTCAGCTAGTATGGGTAGCCTTGCTTATATTCCAGTTGGGGAGAGACTGGTTGCATTGGATGTTCAGGCCCTGGCCAACCAGTTCATGAGGTTGGATGTTTCTGAGCCCAGCCATGTTCTAGCTTGTACAGTTGCTCGGTCTTCTTTGTTTGAGCGCATCGGAGATTGGCAGGATGACGATCCGCATTTACTTGTCATTAGAGACACACTGCGGCATGTCGGTGCCAAGCAGGTTACTGTTAGAGATGACGGAGTTTTGAGGATGCAGGGTCGTATTTGTGTGCCTAATGTGGATGGACTTCATGAGTTGATTCTTGAGGAGGCCCATAGTTCCCGGTATTCTATTCATTCGGGCACCGCCAATATCAGGACTTGCGGCCGCATTATTGGTTGAGGGGGATGAAGAAAGACATAGTTGCATATGTAGCTCGGTGCCTAAATTGCCAGCAGGTAAAGCGTGAGCATCAGGGACCTGGTGGTTTACTTCAGAGGTTAGAGATTCCTGAGTGGAAGTGGGAGTCTATCACTATGGATTTTGTTGTTGGACTCCCATGGACTCAGAGGAAGTTCGATGAAGTTTGGGTCATTAAGGACAAGCTGACCAAGTCAACGCACTTCATTCCTGTGGCAGTTACCTATTCTTCGGAGCGGTTGACAGAGATTTACATTCGTGAGATCGTTCTCTTCACGGTGTGCCCATGTCTATCATTTCTAATCGAGGTTCGCAGTTCACCTTGCACTTCTAGAGGGTAGTACAACGTGAGTTGGGTAGGCGGGTTGAGTTGAGCACAGCATTCCATCCTTAGACGGACGAGCAGTCCGGGCGTACTATTCAGATCTTGGAGGATATGCTCCGCGCATATGTTATAGACTTCGGAGGATCGCGGGATCAGTTCTTGCCCCTTACAGAGTTTGCCTTCAAAAACAGCTAACCAGTCGAGCATTCAAATGGCTCCCTATGAGGCATTATATGGTAGGCGGTGACAGTCGCCAGTTGGGTGGTTCGAGCCGGGGGAGGCTCAGTTGTTGGGCACAGGCTTAGTACAGGATGCCTTGGATAAGGTCAAGACTATTCAGGATCGACTTCGCACAGCTTAGTCCAGAAAAGAAGAGTTATGCCGACCGCAAAGTTCGTGATGTTGTATTCATGGTTGGAGAGAGAGTGTTGCTTGGGGTATCACCCATGAAGGGCATAATGAGGTTAGGAAAGAAGGGCAAGTTGAGCCCTAGGTATATCAGACCTTTTGAGATTCTGGAGAGAGTGAGAGAGGTGGCTTACATGCTTGCATTGCCACCGAGGTTATCATCAGTTCATCCGGTGTTCCATGTATCCATGCTTCAAAAGTATCACGGTGATTCATCCCATGTGTTAGATTTCAGCTCTGTCCAGTTGGACAAAGATTTGACTTACGAGGAGGAGCTGGAGGCTATTCTAACCCGGCAAGTTAGCCAGTTGAGATCAAAGAGTTACCCTTCAGTTCGAGTGCAGTGGAGAGGTCAGCCTGTTGAGGCAGCTACTTGGGATTTTGAGTCCGATATGCGGAGTAGATATCTCCACCTTTTCACCAGCTCAGGTACTTTTCTATGTCCGTTCGAGGACGAACAGTTATTTTAGAGGTGGAGAATGTGATGACCCAAAAGGTCATCTTATGTTTTAGAACTTGATTCTGTGCTCTTAAACCTTAAAATCTCATTCTTACCCTTCTCAATTTGCGTGCGCAGTCCGGGCATGTTTCCGTAAAACTATTATGTTGAAATTGATGAAAATAAGAATATTTGCCTTAAAAGTTGATTTTAGTTGAATTTGGTTAACAATTTTGGTAAACGAGCCCGAATCTATATTTTGACAGTCCCGGTGGGTCCGTATTGAATTATGGGACTTGGGCGTATGCCCGGAATTGAATTTGGAGGTCCCTAGCTCGGGTTATGAATTTTTGATGAAAAGTAAAAGTCTGAAAATTATTTGTGTTTAAGAATTGAGTGATATTTGGCATTGTTAGTACCGGGTCCGTATTTTTGGTTCCGGAGCCCGGTACAGGTTTATTATAGTATTTAAGATTTGTCTGTGAAATTTTGTGAGAAACGAAATTGATTTGACGTGATTCGGACATCTAGTTGAGAAGATAGGAATTTTAAAGTGTTCTTGAGAATTTCATTTGATTTGGTTCTACATTCGTAGTTCTAAGTATTATTATGGCGATTTGATCACGCGAGCAAGTTCGTATGATATTTTTAGACTTGTGTGCATGCTTGGTTTGGAGCCCCGAGGGCTCGGGTGATTTTCGGATAGGCCACGGGATGTTTGGGGTTTGGAAAAATCTGGTGGTTTTGGAGATTCTGGTGTTCTAGCATGTCCTTCGCATTCGCGAAGGTACTCTCGCGAACGCGAAGAGTAAACTGGTGAGGCTGAAATTTTTTCTTTGCGAACGTGAAGGCCTGTCACGAATGCGAAGTGATGGGGGATTTACCTTTCGCGAACGCGACCGGCTCATCACAAACGCGAAGCACTTGGGGACCTGGGGGAGGGATAGTCGTTCCTTCATCGCGAACGCGAGCAATGTCTCGCGAACGCGAAAGCCAGGGGGGAGTAACCATCGCGAACACGAGCAAGGTATCGTGAATGTAAGCAAGGTCTCATGAACGCGAAGGCTTGGCAGCCGATACTCTTCGCAAACACGACAATGGCCTCACGAACGCGATGCACACTGTCGCCCAGTGCATAAAACAGAATCAAGAACGAGAATAAGCCATTTTTTCCAACTTTCATAAAAACAAACGGGTTAGAGGCGATTTTCAAGAGTTATTTTCTTCCCCAAAGTGTTGGTAAGTGATTCTAAATTATTTTCTTTCAATTACCCATTACATTTCATGAATTTTCAACCTAAAATCTAGAGTTTTCATGGTAGAATTAGGGGTTATGGTAGAAACTAGGAATTTCAGAAATTTGGGGATTTTGACTTCAATTTGAGGTCGGATTCCAAAACATATTATATATTCGGGCTCGGGGTGAATGGGTAAATGGATTTTGGTCCGAACCTCGGGTTTTGACCAAGCGAGCCCGGGGTCGACTTTTCGACTTTTTGGAGAAAAAATTGGTAAATTTAATTTATGCAATATAAAGCATTCCTTTAGCAATATTCAATATTGTTGAGTCATTTTTGAATAAATACGAGTGGTTTGGAGGTGAATTCTAGAGGAAAAGTTGTGATTGAGAATTAAGTGGTCTTCGGAGTAAGGTAAGTGTTGTGTCTGACCCTAACTTGAGGGAATTAGGAACCCCGACTATTTGTTATGTGAAATTCATGTGAGCAGCGTATATGTGAGGTGACGAGTACTTATGCGCCATCAACTTACCTGTTTTCCCTTTTTTCTCTCGTTTTTTATATTGTGTCTTTCCTATGCCTAATTGCTACGTGTTTATACTAGTGTTGTTAAATTGATCGTTCTTATCATGTTTACGGATTTTCTGGTGATAATTGAGAATTTATTTCAAAGTTGAGATTGATATTGTGGAACCAAATGTTTAAGTAAGGATTGTACTTGTTATTCTATCTCCCTGTTGTTATTTATGCATTGCATTATGGTAAGAGAAAATGTTAATGCACGAAGGGTGATGCCGCACCATATTGTGAGTGTTAATGCACGAAGGGTGATGACGTGCTATAATGTGAGAGGTAATGCACGAAGGGTGATGCCGTGCCATATTGTGAGTGTAAAAGCACGAAGGGTGATGCCGTGCCATATTGTGAGTGTTAATGCACGAAGGGTGATGCCGTGCCATATTGTGAGTGTTAATGCATGAAGGGTGATGCCGTGCCATATTGTGAGTGTTAATGCACGAAGGGTGAGAGTAAAAGCACGAAGGGTGATGTCGTGCATCTTTCCTTTACTGTATTCGTATTCCTGTTGATTCATAATATATTGGTTGTTCCAGTTATAATTCTATTGTACTTATTTATCCCATATTTCCCCTAGCATGTATCCTCCTCCCGATATCTCCTGTCTAATTCTTCATTACTGTTATTTGTATATACATTGTTAAACTGTACATGTTGATTTGTAAGTGCCTTGCCTTAGCCTCGTCACTACTTTGTCGAGGTTAGGCTCGACACTTACCAGTACATGGGGTCGGTTGTACTAATACTGCACTCTGCACTTTCTATGCAGATTTTGGTACCGGCTCGAGTTGTTCGAGATTTTAGCTGTTGGACCCGCTCTCCGGAGGCTCAAGGTAGATCTGTCGGCGTTCACAGACCTTGAAGTCCCCGTCTATCCTTCTGTTTTCCTGTTTCTTTTATTCAAACAGTTGTATTTCTTTCAGGCTATTACTTGTAGTAAATTCTAGAATGCTCGTGAATTGTAACTCCATATCCGGATAGTAGAAATTAAGGCAGTTTTTATATTATTCCGCACTTATTATATTTCATCTTAGCTAATTATTGTTATTTACTGAATGTGAATAAGGATTTGGTTTAATGATTCTCTAACGTTGGCTTGCCTAGCAAGTAAAATGTTAGGTGTCATCACGGTCCCGAATGTGGGAATTCTGGGTCGTGACAGTGAGGGATGTAGTGTGAATGGAGTAGGAATTTACTCAGGTGTTTAGAGGTGTGGATTACATATTTGGGTGTCATCATGCTAATGGGGCATAGGTCGTTCGGCCCGTTGGACGGTGCAATTGAAATTTGAGCAGAGTGGATGACTCTTGAGAAGGTTCTAATGGATTCAGGAGTTATATGTAGCAATTGGAAATTTTCAAGATTTGTATATGTCTAGAACTTAGATTTACATTTGATGGTGTCGAGACTCGCGGTATTTCTATATCATTATGGATTATATATTTCAGTATCAGGAAGGTGAAGGAAACGACTTTAGATTTACATAAGGTCTCTTCAGAGTGGGTGTCTTGGTTGTTGTACTTTTGGGGTGCTCAAGAGGGAATACAACTGCTTATGGGCCTTAGGGCGGTGTAGTTTTATTCTTGGATCTCTTGTGGTGAGCTTTAGGTAAAGATCGTGGTATTCTGGAAAGGAGAAGTGTCAACTTGAGGGTAATTCGGGAGGAACGCGGAGGAAATAGGACAACTTGGTAGTAGATTGGATCAATATGGTTATGGTATGCTCGGTTCTTTTGGATCTTATGATGAGGTGAGGCTTTACTGGTGTTGTGTGGCAATAATCTTGGGTTTGGTGACCTGCGTGGTTTGGTTGAGTTATAGAGATTCAGTTATGATATATTGGTTATGTGCAAATGGGTTTCAAAGAGTTCTCGATGGTTTCCAACACAGTTTGAGATGGATATTTCCTACCGGCTTAAGGAGCGTGAGGAGCATATTATAATTTTCTTTTAGATGGGATCAAATGGAAGGTTTCTGACTGATTGGGTATGTATTCTGCTGGTGACTCAAAGTTGATAATGATGTTCTCATGTTTGCATATGGTGGCCTAATATAGGTGGCGCATGGTGTGAGATTGATATTTACATGTACAAGGTGTCGGTTCAGTTTTGGATGGGAGGTTGTAATTCTGAACAACATGTACGATTTTCGATGTTTATATGAATGCTATAACTACTTGGTATTGCCTGAGAAGGGAGCGTTTCAAAAGGCGCACCTTGTTCAGACTTACGGATGCTTCATGGGTATTGCGGTACTCTCCTAGTTGATCGACTGTTGATATTCATATTTTGCTATGTGGCACAGAAGAGTTGTAGAAGTATTCCTCGTAGGATGATCATGTATGAGAGATGTGTTAGACATTCGGGCGATGGAGTAGGATCAGATATGGTGATTCATGCGTTCTATAGACTTGAAGACCAGAAGTTCTCAGAAATAGATCGTTTCGTGGTTGTGGAATGTGAAGATGTGGCCAAAGCTAGCCAGGTGATAGTATGTGTTATGGTTCAGTGTTGTGGACTTTTGGAGGGTTATGTATCTATTTGTGGGTGACTAGAGTGGATTTGGGGTCCAATGACAGGCCCAATGAGGATGTGTATTCTATACTATGTCGGACTGGTTGACTCTGTACTGCTGTTGTTGAGGGATGTGCCATTCGGATAGAGTTGAATTCATGTTCTGGGATATTCTATGAGTTACCCTTCTATGCTACGAGGGGTTGGGATCCGTTGGTTACAAGCATATATGGTGCGTTCCTATTTGGGCCTTATAGCGGAATTTGAGAGAGATGGATATTAGGGTGTTGAATGATTGATTGCACATTTGGTTATGTTTTTTCCAGACAGTGGTATTGTGTTATTAGTTCCTCCGTGATTATGGTCATGCACCTTGGGTACTTGAGGTCGAATTGCGCGTGACTGTTGATTTTGGGCATGGTGGCGTGAGGTATTCCATATGGACAGTGTTTGAACGGGGTCATGCATTACAATGGATTTATGTTAAGATATGATCCTTTGTGTCAGATTCGTGTGTCGTGGTTCTGCTGTGTATGATCGACTCATGGCATTGCGGTTGTGGTGGTATTTGTTGAACTTGCGGGATGGTTCTCTCATTTGAGTCATTTTCCATGATTGAGTACATTTGAATTGTTGCGTATTGGTGCATAGATTGCACGGTTTGTGGCGCTGTGTAGTATTGGTGTGGCGTTTCAGTAGAGTAGCTTGTATTTGATAAGAGGAGGTCGTCGGACCTAGAATGGGTGCTATTGGATTTGGTTGCAGTATATTTGAAAGGACAATGTCGTTGATCGACTTAGAAATTGGCTATAGTTCTTGTCGAAGGAGAGGGAGCTCCATGGCTTGTTGATCTGATGAGTAGTTAGGAGTTTCTGCGTGTTTCTTTCATCATCGGCAGTGTACAAAGGTTTTAGAATGAGTTTTTGTTTGATATGAGGTTTATTACCGGCATTGGGTTGTTTTGAGCAGCTACTGTGATCGAAAACTTTTCTACGAGTATGCGAGTCGTGTGGTATGTCATGTGATTAAATCTTAGGTTTTGGTTATGGCTTGATACAACTTGTTCAGACTCATACAGTGTGTGGAAGTGAGATTCGGGTCTGGTAGGAAATTCCAGGTGTTGAAAATTGGATTCTGTAGTTTACGGGCTGAGGTTGAAGTAATGATCTTCAGTTATGTTGTGTTGTTGGGCCTATATAGAATCACCCCAGCCCCCCCCCCCCCCGGGTATGTGCATGGTAAGGTTACACGGCGGTTGATAGCTTTGGAACGACTCTCGGCACATTCGAGGACGAACGTATGTTTAAGTGGGGAGGATGTAACGACCCGACCGATCGTCTTGAGCATTTGCACTTCGCTAAGTAATTTGAGGGCATGAGTAGCTCCGTATGATGTATTATGACTTGTGTGAATCATTGGTTTTGGTTTTCAGGTTATTTGGAATCGATTTGGAAGAATAAATTTTATTATTGAAGCTTTAAGTTAGAATAGTTGACTAAGTTTGACTTTTTAGCATTTGAGCTCAGATTGTAGTTTTGATGGTTCTGTTAGGTCCGGATGGTGATTTTGGACTCGGGCGTATGCCCAGATTTGCAATTGGATATTTCTAGAAGGTTTCAGCGCTAATTAGCTAAAGTTGCAAATTTAAAGGTTTGGAATGTTCATATGTTTGACCGAGAGTTGACTTTGATGATATCAGGTTTGAATTGTGGTTCCGAGAATTGGAATAGCTTCGTTATGCCATTTGGGACTTTTGTGCAAAATTTGAGTTGAAAGATTCAAAGTTCATAAAGTTCGATTTGAGGTGCGACTCATAGTTTTGATGTTGTTATGCATGATTTGAGGCCACGAATAAGTACGTGGTGTGTTATGGAACTTGTTGGTATGTTCGGACGGGGTCCCGAGGGGTTCGGGTGAGTTTCGAATAGGTTTGTGTTGTGTTGCGCTCGTTTTTTATCTTTCGACGTCGTTTCTTTAAGCATAAGTGGTACCACATTAAGCAAATGAGCTCCAGTTTTTGTTTTGATTGAAGCATTAGATCCGTATCATAATTTTGGACCTATAGCAACTGGAATCATCAAGTTTCAACATCGTATGAGAAATTTATGGTCATTTTACTTAGAATTGGGTTGCTAGATTTTTAAGATTAATTAGGAAATTGCCACTAAATACGTATTTAAAAATCTACACAAATTGAAAATAGTGAAACCAACTTATCTCCTTCATTATATGGCCAAATGGAGTGATTCAAAAGCCTAACTTGACTGAAATTTCAAAATTGAGTTTCGGGATAGTTTGGCATGAGAATCGAGGCAGAGCAGCTGGGTGGAAGCATATAAATCAAGGGTTTGTTCATTTGGTCATATTTTGAGTTGGGAAGTTCGAATTTGGACCATTTTTGAAATGATTTTCACCACATAGATTGGGGTAAGTGTTATCTACTTATTTTTATTATATTTCAAGAATCTATCTTCATTTTTGGCAATTGGTTGATGATTTCAAAAGTGAAATTTGGGGGGTTTTGTCAAAAATATCATAAACTCAATTTTTGAGTTTTGAACAATGATTTTGGGTCGGATTTGAGTGAAATTAGTATGGTTGGACTCATAACTGAATGTGTTATTGGATTTTGTGAGTTTTGTGAGGTTCTGAGGGGCTAGCTCAGGTTTGACTTTTTTGTTGACGTTGGGCTTGATTAAAGACTCGACCTATATAATTTGGAATTGTTTCCTTGGGATTTATTTGATGTATTTGAGTTTCTTTTGGCTAGTTTCGAGCCGTCTGGAGGTTGGTACACGCAGTAAGGCATTTTTGGAGCATCGCTTGGCTTGCTCGGTATTGGATTTGACTTGTTCGAGGTAAGTAACACTTCTAAACTTGGTGATAAGGGTATGAACCCCTGAATATACGTGATATGTATTTGGTGTTAAGGTGACACACATGCTATGTGACGGGCGTGTGGGTGTGCACCGTGTGGATTGTTACTCGGTTATTTTTGTGATACTATGTAGTTACCTAATCTTAGTTGTATCTATGAAATCTCTACGTGCTAGAGTAATTGAGTTGTGATCCATGTTAGAAACTATGTCTAGGCTATATGCTTATCCTGTTGGGATCCACTGAGGTCATTTCTGATGTTGAGTTATTTACTTACATTGCAATTACATACTCAGTCATACGCATTCATATGTATATCATATCTCAGTTTCTGTTATTATTTATTGATACATCACATCATTATTTTTGGGTTGATTTTCATGACATTGTAAGCCCGAGAAATCGGAGAGATTGATGACTGAGCGAGGTCGAGGGCCTGATTGTAAGGATATTGATGGGATCGGGTTGCGCACCTCAACAAGTATTATTGATTTATGATGAGAGCGGGCTGCACGCCACAACAAATGTCATTGATTCACGCCATGATTGGCTTATTATAGCGCTTGGGCTGAAGGAGCCCTCCGGAGTCTGTACACACCCTAGTGAGTGCAGGTACCTACTGAAGCAAGTGCCGAGTGGTTGGGAGGATTGAGTGACTGTGAGGACTGAGTGGTTGTGAGGACTGAGTGACCGTGAGAATTGAGTGATTGGCAGGACTGAGTGCATTGATACACCGAGAGTATGCATATGATTTTACCACTGCATTGTATTACAGTTGGCATGCATACATTGACATGTAGGCATATAGATATACTTTCCTCATGCCACTTGATAATGAAACATCTTACCTATTGTTGGAAGTTTTTGGGAAAAATCAGAGTTTTCAAACTTACTACCATTTTTGGTATTTTCGGTGAAAGATTTAGGATTTACTATTATACTTGAAAAACATGCCTATTTTCCGTAACTGTGAATGAGCTGAGCATCATATATCTGAGTTACTTCGTGTACCATTTTTATTATATTGTTATGAACTATTACTGGTTATTAGAGTTGGACTCTGACCCTTGTTCCAGCTCGTCACTACTTTCAACCTAAGGTTAGGTTTGTTACTTATTGAGTACATGTGGTCGGTTGTACTCATACTACACTTCTGCACCTTGCGTGCAGATTTGGATTCTGATGTTGCTCTGTATGACGGGAGCTAGCATTGAATACGTACCTGCGATTTGGTTATAGCTGCCTCTTGTTCATGGTAGCTCTAGACTTATGAAAAATCTGTTTATGTATAATTCGGACAGATGATGTAATTATTTTACACTATATTTGTAAACTCTAAATCTTAGAAGCTCATGACTTTTACTACTAGTCCTTGGGAATTCTTTGTATAATAGCTCACTTGTATTATCATTTCTTCTCTTAATAAATATCATTTGAACTGGTTTATTGTTAACTGGCTTACCTATCGAGTTGGGTTAGGTGCCATCATGACTAGTTGGATTTTGGGTCATGACAATTATTATTAAATATTAAGCTTACCCAGTCATAGAGACTAGGTGCCATTAGGAAAACCTAAGGAGGGAAATTGGGGTCGTGACAGCCCATCATCTGCAACTCTAAATCAATAAGCGAACACATCAACGCGATCCTTACGACATCAGTAAGAATTTGTCGTCCTCTTTTCTCCTTATGACTCGAGTTTTGGAAAGAGATTTGTGGGTAAGTAAGCTTGTCACCTTAGTATTTTAGCTATACAAGCATAAGGAAGGGTGTGGATTGAAGGGAACGCAGTTTGGAAGCAAGAACACAATAGGTATATAGGGTTTTTGTTTCGTTTTCGGCATGATTTGATTTAGCTATATTCTAGCCTTTCTTCTTAATCTTTTAAGAGTTTTTCAAGGGAAATTTCAGAATGTATTGCATATTTGTATAGTATTCAATTACATATGTCAAGTATGGAAGAAACTAGTTTAGGTTAGAACTTCAAAACACAACAAAAATAAAAAGGGCAAATCGCTCATTTGGCTTGTGCCATCCGGTCCATTTGTTCTGTTTATTTGATGCTTTATGTATACCTAGCCCCCATATGATCGTAATAGCTTCATTTAAGAATATATAATCTTAATTATCATGTATTGATTCTTAGATTATTCCTAAATCATATTTAGACTTTCATATCACAAGTTAGCCACTATGAGCAGACATTATGTTCATAATTCCGTTTTGTCGATCGTTTGACACTATTGTGGATAACTAGATCTCATTTAGTTTGATGTTATTATCTTGGTCAGGTATTCATTCTCGTGTGTATTGTGGTGCTTGCTATTTTTGTTTGGAGATCATCCAGTTTTAGGGGAAACTCTGCCAAAATTTTTAAAATTTCGCAAAAGTTGGACAAATTTTGAGTTCCTTAGTTCTAAATTGATTCTAAAGGAATTCTAATGAGTTTATTAGACTTAGTATCTCATGTACATACTCAACATCTCCTTAAAATGGGGATAGGCTCCTTCGTCCAACTTATAGACGACGATCGTCAAATTACATTTGTAATTCCGTTTATGATTTCCTTCACGATCTCTTGAGTACATATGATGTTACAACATGTGTTATGCCTCGTACATGCTTACATTGATAATACTGGGGAGATATAGCCTACAACACCAGCTAGGCCTATTGTTTATATGTTGGGGGGGGGGATAGCACATAATACTAGTCGGGCCTATTGATTATATATTTACCTGTTGGGATATAGCGCATAATGCCAGTGAGACATGTTATATACATGTATATAGCTACAATTTATATTGCCTGACTATAAATGAGGCTAGTTCAGATGTATAGTTACTTGATTGAGGGGATATAGCCCATAATGCCGACAGGTACCGGTTCAGATAGTAGTTCAGTTTCAGCACAATTTCAGCTTATACTTCTGTTCGGTTCTAGATCAATTGCTAATTCAGACTTTTGTTTAGCTTATAACTTATATTCAAATTTCAAGCTTACAGTCATACTATAGTATGTTTTAGATATGCTTTAAACCCTTCATATTGTACTCACGTCCCTTTCAGGCGCTGCATTTCATGTCGCGGAGGTACAGATAGATCAGCACTTGAGCTACATTGGTAGGCCATCCACTAGCTATTGGAGTCACTCCGCTTACTCCCGAAGTTACTTATCTTTTGGTATCTGTACAGTATGCTAGTTTGGGTTTGGTGGGGCCCTGTCCCATATAGTACTTGTTTAGTTCAGCACTCCTAGAGGCCCGTAGATATGCACCTGTGCAGTTCATATATTCTTATATGTTAGCTTGTGTTAGCCTTGTCATTTTTCTAGATTATACGGTAGCTATGTTTATGCTTGTTCAGTTTATAAATTTATATTCGTGCTTAGTAGATTATCAACAGGTTTACTGATGATCAGAACTTAGTGTCGGTTATCCATCGCGGCCCTAGGCTGGGTCATGACACTTCAGGTCTTATCAAAACATTCTCAGACTTCTGCAATAGTCTTGAGAAAACGGTTTAACTAACTTGTTCATCCCTCAATCACAAACCTACTCAAGTTCAAGGTCATTATAAAATCAGATGAAACACACCTTTTTAGGTCTAGAAGTTTGTGCTTTACCCATGATCTCCTTGGATCTTTATATTACAAAAGTGTTGCCAATGCATCCGCGAAATTATGTATTCTTTTGGGTAATGGAGAGTTGATGAAATAAAATGCATTATTTTTGAGTACCTACTCATGAACGTCCAAACAAAACGAACCTACACATGCTATGCTAGATTTAACCAAAGAGAAGGCATAGACAAAAAGAATATTTATCAAATTTTCTCGCTAAGTGTTTGAGATAACAAAACATCCCTCAAAAAGACTTTTTCAAGTTGAATAGGAGCAAACTTCTTTACGCCCAAAAGACCAAACCCTTTCATAGCTTGCAGTTAATAAGCTTCTTCAAGCTCAGCTTATAACGAACTCCCAAACGAACCGGGTGAAGTTGAAGTTTATTGAATGCAAATTGATGAAATTCGATTGCAAATATGGTAGATTATTAATCATTAAACGAGTTGAGCTTGTTTGGCAAGTTCGGAGTAATTTGAAAGGAAAAGTGAGGTAAGTTAAGACTGCCTTACCTTAAGGATTGTTTGACGAATTTCATGAATTTTATGGTTTGGGTTCGTTGGAGCGATCAAACCTACCATCCATATTTTTAATGTTATGAGATGTTTTGTGCTATCTTATAGTATTGTACACGCATTACCAGTACGATTGGTCCTTTTAATATTTTTTTGAATGATACCACTTTTAACAATATTTTTCCTCCTGATATAAATCAAATGGTTATTGCAAATATTGAAACTCATTATCTTTAAATTTTCAACCTATTGAAGTCAAAAGAACTTTATCGATTTCAAATTATAGAAAGAGCTAAGTTCCTCTAAAGCTATTATAAAAAATATTTATAGGACCCGTGGATAACATATAATGTTTGAAAGTAAATATTATGGGAGAACCATAGTCATTAATGTTTACAAACCACACGTGCCGTGTGTATCATTTGTTCGTCCATAGAAATTTCTCACAGTATATAAGATTTGTAAGGTTGGTTTGACTTTTTTTGTTTTCTTAATAAAATCAAACCAAACCAAATATTATCGATTTTAAAATTTTAAAATCAAACTAAATTAAACCAATCAAAAAGAATATTTATTTATTTAATTAAATTTGTTTGGATTTCGGTGTGGATCGATTTCTCATAACGGAATTTGTTATTTGTTCGACTCATTTACATGATATATAGACTTTCAAAGGATTAGAGTTGAATTACTACTCATTTTGCGAGTGAGCTTTTCAAAAAATTAAATTTTTCAGAATAAATTTGGGAATTTATGACCAAACGCTAGCTTGATGACTAGAATAAAGAGCAGCAATCCGAAGTTAGGAAATGTTTGACTCACAAATTTTTCTTTTATATGCTATATCTAGTTGATGAGTTTGACAAAGTACAGGTTTGTTCACTCTTGAACCTTCTAAGAAACACATTCATTGTGTAAAGTGAAACATTCATTATCAGATGGAAAGGAAGTGGGAGAGCGTAAACTTGCATCTTCATTCAAATAATATAAAAATTGTATCACATATTACTATATCAAAACAAAGAAGAAACTCATGTTTTCTGTCTAAGTTGTTTGTGTATATTACCTTTCTCCTGTTGTACTCTCGATTTATAAAAATGCTTCCAAATATAGTTAAATAAAAATAAAAAGAAAAGAAGTGGTCAAGGAAAGAAAACAATTACTCCACAGTGGTAAGAAAAAGAAGAAAACTTATCCCTACAAAAGTGCTTTACAACTAACATATCTAGTTAACTATTTAACTACTGTTCATCACAACACTCTAATCAAGCATCTGGAAATAATTCTTTCGTAAGTGATGGAGCAATCCATTGTATCTGAACATGAGTCATTTCCCACAAGTCATCATCTTTTCTGGGAACCAAAATCTCCTTTTGCTTCATTTTGACAACCATCTTCTTCAACAGCATAGGGATAGTATGTGGCAGTTTTGACTCACCACATTCTCCTAAATCGGCCTTCATGCATGTATCCATTCTTCTCAGGATGCCCATCCAAAACGCCCTGAAATTAGGACTTTCTGATAATGGTTTCATGAACTGCAAATAAACATCCGTTAGAACCTCCATTGATAGCTTCAAAGTCCCTTCCATACTTCTTGTCTCCCTTTCTGCATTCTCCCTTTTTGAGTATTCCAACATCTTCTCATGCAAATCATCCACCATTGCAAAGAGTATGAGGTTGAAACAGCTAAGGATGTTGGTCGGTGTGAAGTATAAATCCTCACCAAGAGCAAAACTTTTTTGTAAAGACATGACCGCGTGGTTTCTTATCTCTTCTCTTCTTGCTAAGCTCGTCTTTCTGAATGCTTCCCCTAGTTTAGCAAAATATGTCATTGTTAAGTTAGAAGAGCTAAGAGCTTTTGAACATTCTTCTAGAGAAGAAATGCTTGCGCTACTATTTACACCCGTCGTACTCCCTGGATCTGTGTATCCACTTTTGTACCATTGTACTAATAAATTCACAGTATTAGACATCAAGTCCATGATCTTGACGTTCTTTTCTAAGGGGCTACTTTTCAATGCGACAAAGCCAAATGCACAATCTATGCAGTAAGGGTAGTTCAATCTTGAAATATGAAAACCATCTGACATCAAATTAATGAGGGCCTCAACTCCCTGCTCATAGGTTTCTGGATGTCGCCCTGTGACTGAAAGCAAATGCATGACTGTTTTCCATCCTAGTTGAGTTTGCAGATTCGCGGGATACTCTGTCAGGATTGTGGTGACAGATTGTACTAAGAACTCACAGCTAGTATCAAGAATTTCCTTTTCCAGCTTCCACATCAAATTGATGGATTTGAAGATGAGTTCTTCTGGACTTTTGTCTAAGTGGAAGGAAGATAAGAGCTTTAAACAAATCTTCATGAGGGCCACGATACCCTTTTCTGCAAAAGGGATTGGTGAAAATAGAGGAAATTGAGCAACATCCCACAGATATTCATTGTAATGAGGCCAAAACACCAAGAGCCTGTGAGTATTGGATGAAGCAATGCTAACTATTAAATCCCAACAGAATCCAACAGTTTCTTCCTCTTCAATTGGGGTGCTGAATTTTTGGCCTATACCAGCTGCTGCAAATATCAGACAACGACCTAGATTCAGCAAAGACTCGACAGGTAAACTCGAGCTATTGCTGAAGATGTTCCCTATGCGGCACTGTTGAATAATTTTTAGGTTCTGTTCAAACTCACTTACCCCCAGGTTCAAGGATTCTTCTACACTTTCCATGGATAAAAAATGTGAAAATCGGCCAATTATTCCGGAGTTATGGCGTTTGCTGCCAAACTTAAGATCTTGAGTAGGAAAAACCACTCCTGATACAGATCTTTCATGGACTGGAAGGTTGGATGACGAGTTCGAAGCACTTTCAGGTTCAACAACAGATTGTGGAAGTAGCTTTAACCTTCTTAGTTTCAGCAAACAGTCTACAATGGTTCTCCAAGCTCCCCTGATGGATCTTTTGAAGTCATTTGCAATGGTGAAAATTGCAAGAGTTGCCATTCTTGGCTTCATATCATTGCTGAATGCGTACAAGGTTTCTTCTGAAGATGCATAAGGATTTAGTAATGTAGTAAATTTGCAGAATGAGCAAAGAAGCTCGTCAAGAGTATCCTCTAGACCATATTGTGTTATTCTAGCAATTGAAAACAAAGCCTCAATACATTCATGAAGGATATCTTCTTCATCAGACTGTTCGAAGATGGTTGCAAGTGTAGCAACTGTTGGACCAGCAATTGAGGCAAACATGTCTCGTCCTAGTCGTCGATCAAAATTGCAGAATATGAAAGGTTTCATGTTCTTTGATCGATTCATTAGCTGAATCCATCTGCTAGGATTCATTTCCGTAGGAGTACCAGATGAACCGAATAATGTGATTGCATTGGTTGAAATGGAATGGAAAAGATCAGAAAGGTATTCTCTGGGAAGATCTTGTCCTCCATTTATGGCTCTATTGTTTCTAATAAATTCATCTTCTGTCATTTTCTTCTTGACTTGTGGGTTATGCTGATCAGTGTTAAGCATGATAACTGAATAACAAAGTATGAAAACAGCATCTTTGCTTGAAAATATTTCTGAGGATTGTTGATCAAAAAACCTTTCAGCAAATGCTTCAAGGATTCTTTGGATTTTCTGCGACTCCCCTGGCAATCTAAAAGTCTCCAGATAAGTTCTCAAAGCAATGTCCAGAACCATTCCCATAAACTCAAAGGTGTCTGTAAATTCTTTAAGGACTTGGAGGTGGAAATCATCAGGATCACCAAGAAAATCACCAATTGCGGTCTTGTTTAGTCCTGGTGTATACCGAAAGAACATGGCATAGATTTTTGGATCAGGAGGATCTGCGATTAACAGGGAAATTTTCAAATACTCCAATCCCTTTTTTTCATCTCTACTGAAATGATTCCCGGCTATTAGTATCTTTCTTTTTTGTGTCATTCTCACTCTAACAAAGTCGATCCAATCCTCTATGTCTTCTTCTTTAGACTTTTCTTCCCAGAATGGTCTATACTCGGAGATCTCAACAGGATATGGTCCAAAAGGTGTTGAATCATCTTCTTTGTCAACGTTGTCAGCTATGTTATGGATAATCACTGCTAGGCCTTCAAAGGCCTGAACTTGTAAACTTTTCAAACATCCACCAGTAGGAAATGCATGCATGCAAAGAGACTTGCCAATCTCCTCAAATATATTGTTGAATATGGGGTTACAATCATAATTCACGTAGACTTCAATTATAAAAGTTGGTTGTCTGCAGAAATTTATAATACCTTCAATTGCTACTTCTTGAAGTTGAAGTGAATTTGCTAAGCTCGCCACTTTAAGCAGCACAAATGAGAAAAAACCTTCCAGTTGAAGACGAACCGAGCTAAATATGACAATATAAAAATGTAATCAGTTTTGGAATTTGACATTCAATCTTATTGCACAAACATGGACTTGTTGATACTTAGGAAAACCTTGGCTTCTGTATTGTATAGGGAACTAACCTGCGAAGAAAGTGATAAATATTTAAAACAATGCTGCAAATCATGGACAATACAAGGGGATTTGACGAGGCTCCATAATGAACCAAATGGTGGAAAAGGTCATCTTGAATCATCCTCAAGAGCTTTGGATGCTTACCGATGCTATCACCACTTAATTCTATAGCAGAATTGATCAAAACCAAGGCAAAAAGCTGAACATTTTCATCAGCAGTTTGAGATGTAATTCCATTAGTCTCCATGACTTCCACTACATTGAGCAAGGAACATAAGAAATGAAAAACATCTATAGCAGAACGAATTCCATACCCCGAATCCAAGTTGCTATCCTCAGTATCTGACTCCGAATCTTCCCAATCATTCACCTCAATTTCAGGCAAACGTTGATAAATGATATGTATCAGCTCATGCATTGTGTATCTGGCACAACGCTGAAGTAAATCACTCCGGTTAGCTGACTGCTGAACCACCTGAAAGCACGTGTTCACAATTGTGCAAACGTACTGATCTGTGAGCAAAATAGAAGAAGGATGCCCCATAATTGCTGTCAAAGCCTGCAAAATTTTCATCATAATAGCATCTTCTAAAATCGGATCAGTTTTCTCCAAACGACAGCCTGTGACAGCAATCACAGCTGAATTAATCGCTTCTCTTGCTCCTGGAGTCTTCTGATCAAATATTTCAAGCTTTAGGATCTTAAGGATAGATGAAAGAGCCACCCCTGTGGCTGCAGCAGGAACATCATCACTTTGTACAACGTCAAGAAAAGGTGAAAGGTACATCATAGGATCGATGGTTCGCCATTCTTGCTGAGGATTAAAGATGAGTGATCTTAGTGATTTCAAGGAATGTGATATTTGAGAATCATAGTGTTCTTCGGGGGGATGGTAGAAATGCAAATTTGCTTCAGGGGCACGTCGAATCATTGCTAGAACAGCTCCCACCTCTGTATTCAACGTGCAAGATATTCCCAGCTCCTTCCTTTTGATCTTTTTCATGTTTTCGTCTCCTTCTGCAGCACCCATTAATCATCTCAAGACATCAAAACCATCCCAAAAAGTGTAAAAATCCTTTCCTGGTTGTTATAAAAAAATTTACTCTCTCACCATAGGGATCCTACATAATTCCTTTGAACATGATGAGGAAGTAGTTAAGATAAAAGGTTGCTCTTGGAAAAAAGAGATATTGTATGCTATAAAAGCTTCGCGTAGTGTAAGTGTGAGGCGGTATAATTGCTAAAGAAGAGGTTAATCTTATTTGGTGAGATTTCGTTGAGTTATTAAGAGGTAAGAATTTAATGCTTTGACTAATTCCTCCACAAACATCTCTTAGTTTCACTTCTCTTCCTTCAACTATAGATCAAAGTTCGTTTCATCCTTAATCTATAAGGAAGAAAACAAGACTTAAGTAGATTAAAGTTCTATGACATTAGACCCTATGCTATAGCCGCGCGTTTCTCAAGGCACTTGAGCTCAACATTTTCGGATCCCAAATAAATTCAATATATATATAACGATAATGCTAGTCCAAATTAAATAGGGACGTCGACCAAAGGTGGATTCAGAATTTTAATACGATGGGTGAGGGCGCAACTTCAATTTTTTTAAAACAAATTGGACTTGTTATGGACTTGTCGTGGGGTGTGCATTTGTTCGATTTTGTATTAATTTGATGTGGTGTAATTTATTTTTGTTCATGGATGCACGAATCTATCATCCATAATAAGTTGGTTCTATTCAATTTTTCCTCTTGTTATTCTAGTTCTGCGCGAAAAGCAAGCAATATAATTTAAGTATGGTTGTGCTACCACATTGAATAGTTACATTGGTCTTTACCAACTTACTTTTTCACCCATTCAATTATTCAACAAAATAAAAAACTTGATAATTTTTTCCAACTATATAAAAATTAACATGTTTCTTAGTGAACTAATTAAAATATTATAATACTCCTACCCGAGAATGTATCAAACATTGTCCAAGTAACATGTAGAAGTGACAGACGAGAATTTAGTTAAATTGAGAATGGCATATTCGGTTGTCTACCGATGAATATTATATTTTTTTAACTAGAAATATAATACACAACACGTATTCTCTTTTGAGATTATTTTGCCAATAAGAATACGATAAGTATGATTAGATATTATATTATTATTAATATTATCATATTTAACAAAAACCTAGGACAACTAAATTGCAGGGATCTACATATATAATTCTGTAAAAAGAGATGATATGACGCCTCTTCTAAATCATAAGTTTTTCTTATTTTTTAATTTTTTTTTCTGCTTACGTTTCCGTTTATCTTTATTTCAACAAAATCTAAAAGTGTGTCGATGCACTCTTTAAAGGTGGAAGATATTTAAAAAAATGAAAGACGAAAAGAGATCAGTTTCAAGTCCTTTCATTCTCGGAAAATTACTCATTTTTTAGAACTCTAGCTTTTCATTTAATTGTATTAAATGAAGGGACAATGTGATCTTGCAAAGTATATTAGGACATTGAACAATATTAGACAAATTGTAATGAAACGTAAATACTAAAATTCTAGAGAAAGGACACCTAACCTCCAAAATTAGTTAAAGTTTTCTCATATATAGTGTGTTAGCTCAAAATAGCATGTATGTCTTAATTAAATAATTGAAAGAAATTTTGTCCAAAAAGATTAATCAATCAATTTTTGACCGAATCCGAAGCCGAAGCCGAGCCGAGCGACGACGATGACGGTGCGAGGCTTACTTTCTTTCCAAGCCCAAGCTGAGCCGAGCGACGACGACGACTATGGCGCGAGACTTACTTTCTTTCCAACCCATTTAACACTAAGAGAAGTGCTTTCTCAATATAAGCTCCACTATCAATGAAGGACAGTTGCTCTTTCCAAAGCAAAAGGGAGCTCATTTTTCTCCACTTTCTTCCCTCCATTTCTCATTCACCAATCTTTTAATCCCAACAACAAGTACATGAACTTCTAGAGTTTACTACATACATTCTCTTGAAAGAAATACAATACTGTCTGAAAAGTAAAAACAGTATAACAGAAATGGAAAGATGACTCTAAGGCCTGCGAAAGGTATGCAGCTCTACCTCGAGTCGTCTACGTGGTATCTCCTAAGTACCTATTGGGACTACGCTGGTACCAATATATGTATATGCTCAAGAAGTGCAGAAGTATAGTATGAGTACAACTGACCCAATATACTCCGTAAGTGTTGATCCTAACATCGACGAGATAGTAACGAGGCTAAGACAAGACACCTATAAATAAACTTGAGTAGTGATAATATCAAGAAATACGATATGACAATAAAATTATCAAGTATAAGGCAGGATAATAACGTGTGAGAAAGATAATAAGTACACAAGTAAGGAACATAAAATGGGAAAGTAAAGGAAGGTGTCACTGAGTAAACCACAACTCATGCTTTTACAACAACTCTGAACAACCATTCAAAATATATATTACAAAACCACAAGGCCAAGTCAACTATCCGAATAACAAAGTAAGGAAAAATGAAACCAACAAACGACAAGGAAACACCCTTCGTGCATATTCTCACTTTCTCTGAAGTGTAGAAACACCCTTCGTGCAATGATATGGATATATGAATAAAGCACGAAAATACCCTTCGTGCACAATCACTCTTTCTCACAAGTACGACAACACCCTTTGTGCATCTCACTCTTCCTCACCAAGCATCACATACAACACAATGCCAAGCAAGGTGGGAAGCTTATTCAATATCATTATTACTATTTGAACATAACTCGTCATATGTAAATTTACCAAAAATCTTACATCAACCACCAAATCAACAATTTAACGAACTCAACACCCAATATCACAATAAGCTCAACACAGGAAATAATATGAATAGGAGAAATCAAAGAGTTTAACGATTTATATAAAGCATGGAAAATATAGTACACAAAGTAACATAACATAAATAAGGTTACTCCTACCCGTATGCTTATCCCATGCCAACGCATATACACTTATTACCTTGTATATACAATACCTCCAACACGTAGATCACGCAGCAAATAGCCCACTACCACTTTGCTCAAATTGATCTTGATTGTGTTGAACTTGTTGACCTCTTTGTCTCCTCTTGTTAACCATTACATTCACTCCTTCCATGGCATTTACTTTCTTTGGCCCATGAACCTGCTGAAATTGTGCCTTGGCTAACTGATTCATGGTAGTTGTCAACTCTGCTATGGCTTGTCCGTAATCATGGAGTTCCTTGTGAAGGTGGATAACATTAAGGTCACCCTGAGGAACGTTGTCCCGACTTTGCCAAGCTAAAGAGATATCCGTCATCTCATCTAATATTTCACATGCTTCTGCATATGGCGTGTTCATAAAGTTACCCCCTGCGAGCTGATTCACCACACACTGGTTAGTTGTGTTGATACCCCTATAAAAGGTTTACTGGATCATTGCTTCAGTCATATCGTTGTTGGGGCACTCTTTAACCATTGTCCGGTACCGTTCCCAAATATCATGTAACGGTTTATTTGGCTCTTATTTAAAAGCAAGGATTTCATCTCTCAATGTTACCATATGTCCCGAAGAAAAGAACTTCGCTATGAACTTCTCGGCCAACTCATCCCAGGTGGAGATGGAATGGTTGGGTAGCCTCTCAAGCCAATCTAAAGCCTTCCCTCTAAGTGAGAAAGGGAAAAGCCTTAACCTCAAAGCGTCCTCAGATACATTCGTCTGCTTGCTCCTCCAGCATGTGTCTACAAAACCTTTGAGATGCTTATATGCGTTATGATGTGGAGCTTCGATGAAGAAACCCCATTGTTCCAATAGAGTAAGCATGACATTGGTTATTTAAAAATTGCCCGCCCGAATCCGGGGCGGGACAATTGCACTTGTGCAGCCTTCATTAGGTAACACCCGGTGTGCTTCCCTTGGAGGAGGTGGGGGAGGGTTTGGAACGTTGTCATGAGGCAGGCGGCCTCTTCTTTGTACTTGAGATTAAAGATGAACCTCATCCATTTCATTTTCATCTACCTCCTCCCCCTGAGGAATATGTCCGAGGACCTCGTTAAGAGCCATTTGGTACCTAAAAGCAATTGACACACAAAAATTAGAAAAACGGAAGGAAAGAAAAATAAAACACACAAATAATTATATATATAGCTAAGATCGTCTAACTCCCCGGCAACGGCGCCAAAAATTGGTCGATGCCAAACCTATACCACTATTGAGTAGCGAGGATGGTCGATGCAGTTTTACCCAACAAGGTCGGGATCGAATCTACATGGAGTTAATTGATTTGGAATTAGGTTTATATCTAAGTCTAGATGCGTGTTTTATTCCTAATTGCACTTCCAAACATGAAGGTGTTGATTCTACTTCTATTTTTATTTCTATTGTATGCTAAGATTAAAGCTATGTACAATAATTTGATGTTGGTTTTCAAGTGTTTAAAAGGACTAGGGTAGCGACTTCCTCCTAGGTGGACATCTAATGGGTAGTAAGAATCTAGGGCAAGCTTGATTAATTTGGGATCATAATATAGCTATCACACCCAAGTACTCATTCTATATCTCTCGATAGTTTGAGTGATTTTACCCAATTTGGCTTTCTCAAGTCCAACTGGGTATTCATGTAAGTCATGTGATATTAGCTCAAGTCGGGTATTACTATCTCTAGTTTTCCAAGACTTAATCCCTCTTTCTCAAGAAGAGACAAATTCATAAAGGTATGAATCAGTGTTTGTAACCACCAATTCTATACTTATAGCAAGAACTAGGCTAAATATCACTAACCTACAAACATTCAAGCCCTAAAATTTAAGACCCATTAAATACCCACACCAGGGTTGAGTCACAACCCTAGCTATAGATCTAGCTACTCATAATAATAGCAGAATTCAAAGATAAAGAAAAAATATAATCCATAATACTAAATTAAAAAATGAAAATCTAATATTATAAGGTAAATCTTGTAGTAAATTGCCCAAAAAGGAAAACCTAGTCGTCTCACGTACTCAGCAAAAATATAACATAACCTAAAATTGACAAAAAGATCTATTTATGCTAAGCTGCAATTTTCGAACAAAAATACCCCTGTAGAAGTTTCGCGGCCGCGTAATTCTGATTGCGGTCCGCGTTTCTTCACATCTGGACCTGGGTTAAACCTTGTTTCGCGGACCACGTAATTTTTACCGCATACGCAAGAGAGACTTCCGCGGCCGTGTAACTTTGACGCGGACTGCCATTCTCATTTTTGCTTGAATTATGCACTCTCTGAACCTTAGCAACCGCGGTCCGCGGAATTTCCACCGCGGCCGTGCTGGTACTTTCGCGGCCGCATCTTCTTGTTGCGGTTCGCGTTCATGTTTGTGCCCAAAAAACCATCTCTCTGATTCTTCATATCGCGGACCTCGAAATAATGGCCGCATCTGCGTTGATACTTTCACGGCCGCACTTTTTTGTTGCGGTCCGCGTTCCATACCTCTTGGCTCAGTCTTGATTTGTTCAAGTTTTGACTCCTTTATGAGTTGAATATAGCTCCTTTGGCTCATTTTGAACAATCCCTGCAATAAACCATATTAAGTTAGTTTTCGGGAATACCTTCACGCATTTTTGGCCCAAAACACAAGTAAAAGAGAGCAATTAATAGGCTAAAATCCCTACTTATCAACTCCCCCAAACTTAAGCTTTTGCTTGTCCACAAGCAAATAAGGTAATTCCCACCTCCATAAGAAAAAGAAAAGGATATTTCAACTGGCCTAAGGTAACCTCATCAAGCATCAATTGGGACTAACAATTACTTTCAACACAAATGAATTATCAACAACATCATGTTATGACCTTTTGAGTTCCATAGTTCTAATATGACACTAGAGTATCAAGAGTTGACTCATTTCATCAAGGAAGCTCGCTCTCTCACGTAGGTCATTGTGGATCCCAAACTCCTCCTCCTCTACTCTCCATGAGCAAATCTCGCTTTTTAGAATGTAACACTCAAAACAAGGATTGTGAAGAAGTGCGCTCATCATACTCAAAAGAATGCCACAAGTCCGACTCTAAGTACCATAAGCTTGCCCCTTATGTAAATTACCACTAATGTAATCTCACTCAACTTGAAATCATATAGGGTTTTAGCAGGGATGTAATGAAGTCTTTTGGATCAAGGTAGGACATAACGAACTATGATGGTTTCATCTTTTCTTAAGCACTCCATTTTCTCATTTCGGCTCATGCTTTCTTGACTCTTTGAGTCATTTTTCTTCCTCCTTAAGGGAACTAGAGAGACAAACCATCACTCTTTCTTACTCATGACAATCATTTTTCTCCTTTTCTCATCATTCCTTGCCTTTCATCATTATGTTCTTTGAATCCCTTCAACCTTCTCTTTCTTTTTGGCTTTTCTTCCTTTTCTTTGCCTTTCCTTTTCAATAATTCTTTTCTTCTTTGAACCTTTTATCACTTTCAAATTACTCGTCTCTCCCCCAAACTTATGCTTTTGCCAATTGTTCATCATGAATGCTAAGGAAAGATTGGGGTGCCAAGAGAGGATAATTATAGAATGGATAAAGGCTTGTAATGTGGCTATTTAATGAAAAAGGCTTAGGCTAAAAAGAGTTGACTAGGGATATCATATTGGTAGGCTACGGAAGCTTTCAAAGTTCAACTTGGACCAAGGAGAGCCTATAATCATTTCTCAAGTCGAGCTATACTTAGAAGTTCGCCTAGACAAACATTCAGGGCAAGTTCTAGACTTATTGGCACGGGACTTGGACTTGCAATTCAATACCTCACCTCTCAAGCTACTGGATTGTTAAAGATAACAGATTCGAGGGCCCACAACAACCCTAGCTAATATTGAATATTACAAATGGCTCAAAGAAAACACTCGATGATTGTTTTGGCCAACGCAAGAGTCTAAAGGTCACAACTAGAGCTAATCTTTGCCAATCAATTTGTCTCTAACCATGAGGTCGAAGGTAAATGTGTTAGTACCAAGTGAATCCTGCTTGAAACACTTTTATTCATTACTACTACTATATACACCAAAACAAAAAGAAAACAGACTCGATCCCTTAAGGAGGTTGTCACGCCATCCATCGTTGGGAAGAGCCACCTGGTTCACACAACATCCAACTTTGGAAAGGACCGTGGCATTAAGAAAACCAAAGGCTTATTGATCACACAGAATGTAAAAAGAAGCTAAAACTCAAAAATAAGCTACTACAGGAAATAAGAAGCTAAGCTATTAAGGAAAAATATGAAAGAAACTATGAAGTAAACTACGGAAAGTAAAATGAATATGTACAATAATGGTGTGAAACGAATATGTACAAAATGGAAATGAATATATACATCGAATGGTAAAGTTATATACATACCAAAAGTGAAAAATAACGAAAGTGAAAATAACGATAAATAAAGGTAAATAAAAATAGTATCATAGTTATTACATACCAATGTCATCAAATCATAACCAAATCAAAATGGACCACCCCCCAAGACCACCCCCCAAATAAAATATAGCATTGTCCTCAATGCTAATATCAAAATAAGATCAGGGAAGGGTTAGAGAGTAAAGAGAACTCCCTATGTGGTCTCTGTCTGCATGGGGTCAAGCACATGAGTGGGGTACTCGGACTGCATAGGATCATCAGCGCCCTCCGGGTCCTCTAACTGGATCTCCGAATCCTCTGACTGGGGGACCACAAATCCTCTAACTGGAGCTCTGTCTGCCTCATGCTCTGCTGCCTGTGTTGTTGGGGCAGTCTCCTCCAAAAGCAAGTCAAGTAGGATATCTCCAGTAGAAGTGAACTTCTCTACCTCCTTCTTCAGCTTCTCCACTGACTCCTTTGAGGCCTGAGTCTTTCTCATCTTCTTTACCTGCTTGCCCAGATCCTTGATCGCCTTGCCATGAGTATCCAAAGTCTCCAGGATCTTCTTTTGGTTGTCCAGGAGCTTCTTGTGGTTGTCCAGAAGCTCCTTCAATGAATCCTCCACTGATGGAGGTACCTGAAGCTGTGCTGGGGCTGACTGTGCAGCTAATGCACTGGATAAGACAGACAGCTTTTATGTAGCTGCCTGCATCCAGCTGTTGATGCTGGATAAGGTCTGAGAAACCCGCAGTGCAGTCTGGGGGTAAGTAGAAGATGAGGACACATATAGTGGCACAGTGATGGATGGCCCGGATGAAGGAGGAGGTATGGCAGCTGAAGGTCCCTCTGCTTTGGAAGGCTCTGACCCGGTGGCCACTACCCTTGGCTCTTCAGACTAGCCAGTGGAGGTAGTGGCTTTACCCTTTGCTTTAAGGTTGTCTGGTCCTTGGAGGCTATACCAGGAGAAAGGTTTCTTCGGCTTCACCTTCGTGTCATAGTGCCTCCCCTCTACCCTTTGGTTCTTGAGATACATAGTGATGAAGTTGGGGTAGGGGTAGGAACTTTCTCCTTTTCCGGTTGCTTTGGAGATGTGGTGGGACATGAGATTCCCCACATTGATTGGATACCCCACCATGATGGAAGCTATTAGGATCACCCAGAAGAGTGGGATGACACTATCATGGTGGCTACGATCAAGCCGGCTGCATACAAATGTGCACCACCATTTGGCTTCAAAGTTGAGGGTGTTTCTGGTGATTGGGACTCCAGCTGCGAGCCAGGCCGGTGTTGTTCCTGCGATGGCTATTACTTCCGCTAGCCAAGGCAGGGCTGCTTCATCTAGGTCCATCTTCTCCAAATATTTTATAGCTTCCACATCCTCAAAACCGGCATATTTGTTCAAGGTGTCGCCATCAAACTGTATCTTCAAGTTCCGTACCTTTGTCACAGTGGTTCCCTTTTTGATGTGGGAAACATTTGCGCAGAACTCCTTGACAAGGTACTCATTGGCATCTAGAACCTTGCTGGTGAATTACTTCCACCTTTTTCTCTCCTCAAACTGTCTTTTGACATTTGGATTGTGAGGAAGGAGATCGTTTTCTATAAACTTTCGCTCAAGGGTGAGCGACCTTTGGGGCCACCATTCCCGGAATTTGAGGTATGCTTTCTCGCTCACGAATTTATCCGCCCACACCTCGGGCTTCCTTGATCTAGCAAGACCACCCACATTGGTATCACCCCCTCTCCTGTCATCCAGGACCTCGTCATCCTCATCTACATTTATAGGAGCACCTATTGAGGTCGCAGTTGCAGTAGGTGGGGAAGATGGCTCTGATGCCTCACTACCTCCCTTTGAGCCATCATACGTCCCAGAAGAGGACGTAGCTTCATTGATTAGGCGAAAGGGTTGTGATTGAGCCTCTTGTCGAGGTTGTGTAGTTTCCCCCTCAAAAATCTCCCGGGATGGGAGATATTCACTTGTGTCTAATGATTAGGTAGGAGGTCTAGTGAGGGTTTTCTTTTTGCTTATGATTCTTTGAGTTGTTAAGGGCAAAGCCTGCTTTCCTTTGCCCCGGACTCGGGAGGATTCTGCCCTCCCTTTTGATTTGTCTACTCCTCTACGAGATCGCACCATTTTCTGCAACATACAATTAGTGAAAGATAATTAGAATTGGGGTTCAATCATGCCTTAAAGCAGTGGAGATGAAATGAACAACAGTGTTTCTCAAAACAGGGCATCGCGGACCGCGAAAAAGTGGACGCGGCCGCAGAATGCCCATCGCGGACCGCAAAAAAGTGAACGCGGCCGCAAAGAGGTCAGGTTCAGACTACTGACTCTCTGATCTTGGACACAGGCGGACCTTGAAAAATTAGGCGCGGCCGCGAATGACCAATCGTGGACCGCGAAAAAATGAACGCGATCGCGAAAGCAATTAACAGACTCTTTGAAGTTCACAAGTGCGGACCGTGAAAACTTGAACGTAGCCGCGAAGGACCAGCCACGGACCGCGTAAAAGTGACAGAGGCTACGAACCCTTAGCAATCACTCAGTAACTAAAAGTTGGGGTAGCGCGGATCGCGAAAAAATGAACGTGACCGCCTACACTATCGTGAACCGCATAAAATGGACCGCGACCGCGAAATTCCAATAAGATCGGTTCTAAGAATAGTAATAGCTAGGGTTTTCACTAAGTGTGCAAAAATTAGTTCAAATAACCATGCAAAGTTACTAACCCCAGCCCCCATTAGGCATATAAACACTACTCACATGTATTTAAGTATCAATTAAGCATTAATTTGAGATCATGGAATGCATCTAACCCTAACTAACAAAGAAAAATTAAAACAAAGAGAAAAGAAAAGAAAAAAGATAAAATCTCATCATGGAATTGAACATACCAGTTGTAAAATTATAGTAGGATATGAACTCTTAATGTGAATGAGATGAAAATTCAGCGCAGGATGAGATGAATAGTGCTTTTTGTGCGGTGAAATGTTAGGGTTCGAAAAGTGTAAAATGTTTAAGGAACCCTTATTTATATTAATCAACTGTGGAACCCATCGCCTTACCTGAGCGCGGTCGCGAAATTCTATCGCGGCCCGCGCTATGTTACCTTATGTAGACCAGCTTCAAGCACATGGGCGCGGTCCACGAAATATTAGCCGCGCCCGCATAATTCAACCCGGTCCGCAATAATTGGAATGCGGCTGCAATCTCTGAAGTATTTTTGACAGTCCAACTTCAGAGAGTTGGCATTTTGCTCTTTTCAAGTACGCGTCCGCAGACAAAAATGTGCTGCTGCAAAATGCTCACATGGACTGTAAAATTTTGGGCGCAGTCCGCGAACTTCCAACACTTAGCCAAATTTTTCCATGTCAAAATCGTGCACTGCACAACCAATTCCTACATACACTTCACAACAAGTTAGTCCAAAACAATGTCTAATCTAGGAAGAAAATCAAAAGAAAGAAAGAAAAACACATGGGTTGCCTCCCAAGAAGCGCCTAATTTACCGTCGCAGCACGACGCATGTTACCATAATCATTTGAAATGGATCAAGGCCACCACGTGGCTATCATAAATCTTGCCAAGGTAATGCTTCACACGGTTCCCATTGACTCTAAAGATTTCACCATTTTTATTTTTCAAATCGAGAGCACCAAACGGAGTTACATGCACCACTTCAAAAGGGCCACTCCATTTTGACTTGAGCTTTCCCGAAAACATCCGTAACCGAGAGTTGAATAGAAGAACCAAGTTACCCTCCTTGAATTCTTTGTTCTGGATATATTTGTCATGTAAGAACTTCATCTTGTCCTTATACAAGGACGAGCTGGAATAAGCATGGAACCGGAACTCATCAAGTTCATTTAGTTACTCTACCTGGAGATTGGCAGCTACATCCCATTCAAGGTTCAACTTCTTCAGCGCCCACATGTCCTTGTGCTCTAATTCAACCGGAAGATGGAATGCTTTCCCAAATACCAACCGGTATGGAGACATACCAATTGGAGTCTTGTAAGCTGTACGATAGGCCCATAAAGCATCGTCAAGTTTCCTTGACTAATCAATCCAGTTTGCATTGACAGTCTTGGATAATATACTCTTGATCTCCCTGTTGGAGACCTCAACTTGTCCACTAGCCTGTGGGTGATAAGGGGTTGACACCTTATAATTGACACGATACTTAGAAAGTAAAGTGTCGAAGGCTTTGTTGCAAAAATGAGAACCCTCATCACTAATGATAGCCCTTGGGGTGCCGAACCTTGTGAAGATATTTTTCTTTAAGAAAGCCACCACACTTCGTGCCTCATTGTTGGGCAAAGCCACAACTTCAACTAATTTGGAAACATAATCAACAGCAACCAGAATATAAGTGTTCCCACATGAACACACAAATGGCCCAATAAAGTCGATGGCCCACACATCGAAAATATCAATCTCAATAATAGTGGTGAGGGGCATTTCATTCTTCTTGGAAATTCCACCAGCACTTTGGCACTCATCACAACGCCTAACAAGCTCGCTAGCATCTTTGTACAAGGTAGGCCAAAAGAATCCACAGCTTAAGACCTTTGTAGCAGTTCTCACCCCACCATGGAGACTACCATAGGGCGAGGAATGACAAGCTTCAAGAATACTCAATTGCTCATCTTCCTGAACGCATCTCTGTATAACACCATCATTGCAAATTTTGAAAAGATATGGCCCGTCCCAATAATAATCCAAGCAGTCTCGTTTGAGCTTCTTCCTTTGGTTTGAAGAGAGCTCATTCAGGACAATGCTATTCACAAGAAAGTTAGCCACATTGGCGAACCAATGTATCCCATTCACATATATGGAGAGGAGTTGTTCATCCGGAAACGAATCATTGATCTCGAGGCCATCATGGGGCCGCCCCTCCTCTTCCAAGCGGGAAAAATGGTCCGCCACTTGATTTTCACTCCCTTTTCAGCCTATGATTTCAAGGTCAAACTCTTGTAGAAGAAGAACTCATCTTATCAACCTAGCCTTAGAGTCCTTTTTACTCATCAAATAACGAAGTGTCGCGTGATCGGTGTGCACAATCACTTTGGTACCCCTGAGGTATGGGCAGAACTTTTCCATAGCGAAGACAATGGCTAATAGCTCTTTCTCGGTCACCGTATAGTTGACTTAGGCATCATTGATTGATTTGCTTGCATAATAAACCGGATGAAATATCTTGTTGATCATTTGCCCCAAAACCGCTCCTACCGCAATGTCGCTAGCATCGCACATGAGCTTAAATGGTAAGCTCCAATTGGGTGCAGTAATGATGGGAGTGGTAGGTAATCTATACTTGAGAAGCTCAAAAGCTTTCATCCAATCATCATTGAACACAAACTTTGCATCTTTTTCCAACAACTTGTACAAGGGCTTCACCACTTTTGAGAAACCCTTGATGAACCTTCGGTAAAACCCCGCGTGACCAAGAAAGCTCCTCACTCCCTTGACGGAAGTAGGAGGCGGGAGTTTTGAAATCACTTCAATTTTTGCTTTGTCCACTACAATAATGTTCTTTGAGATCTTATGGCCGAGGACAATGCCCTCCTCGACCATAAAGTGGCATTTTTCTCAATTAAGCACTAAGTTGGTCTCTTCACATCGGGCCAACACTTTGTCAAGATTATCCAAACATTCTTCAAAGGAATCCCCCACAACACTGAAATCATCCATGAACACCTCGAGGGAGTCCTCCACCATATCTATAAATATTGCTATCATACACCGCTGAAAGGTAGCCGGTGCATTACACAAACCAAACGGTATCCGTGAGAATGCAAATGTGCCATACAGACAGGTGAAGGTGGTTTTCTCTTGGTCTTCAGGTGCAATGAGAATCTGGTTGTACCCGGAGTACCCATTCAAAAAACAATAATAAGCACGCCCGGCAAGACTATCCAACATTTGGTCAAGAAATAGCAATGGAAAATAGTCTTTGCGGGTCACTTTGTTCAGCTTTCTATAATCCATGCATACCCTCCAACCGGTGACAGTTCTTGTGGGGAACAATTCATTTATATTATTTGTGATCACAGCCATGCCCCCTTCTTTGGGACACATTGTACCGGAGAAGTCCATGAACTATCAGAAATTGGGTACACAGCCCCTACATCTAGCCACTTGATAATTTCTTTCTTGACTACCTCTTGCATGGCCTCGTTCAACCTCCTTTGATGTTCCACGGAGGGTTTGGCATCTTCCTCCAATATGATGTTTTGCATGTAGAAGGCGGGGCTTATACCCCGAATATCGCCCAATGTCTAACCTATTACCTTCTTCCTTTGATGAAGCACCGCAAGGGTGGAATCTACCTGCACGTTAGTTAAGCACGAAGAAAGAATAACAGGTAATGTGGAACAAGGGCCTAAGAACTCATACCTGAGGTATGAAGGCAAGGGCTTCAACTCTGATGTTGGTGGCTCCTCGATTGAGGGCTTTGTTGGCAGAGTCTTCCGGTTCTCAAGGTCCAAGAAAAGTTTACGGGGTCCATATGTGTAGGATCCCATTACTTGCAAAGCATTTGCACATTCTATCAAGCCTGCCTTCTTATCATCCTAATGATTTAACAACACAGCTTCCAGAGGGTTTTCTACATTGATCATAGCACTCGTGTCATCAACAATCGCCTTTGTCACAAGATCCACAAAAGAGCATACTTTGTTGCTCTTAGGCTGCCTCATTGACTTGTACACGTGGAACATAACCTTTTCATCGCCCACCCGGAAGTTGAGCTCACCATCTTCCACATCAACCAATGCCTTCCACGTTGCTAGGAAAGGTCTCCCCAATATGATTGGCACCTCATAGTCAACCTCACAGTTGAGTATCATAAAATCTGCGGGAAGTATGAACTTATCGACCCGAACTAGCACATCATCAATTATCCCCAATAGCATATTCATTGTTCTGTCCACCATTTGCAACCTCATGGAAGTAGGTCTTGGTTTCCCAATCTCCAATGTCCTGAACACATAATAGTGCATCAAATTAATGCTCGCTCCCAAATCGCACAAGGCTTTGGCGAAATTGGCACTACCGATAGTGCATGGAATTTTAAAGGAACTGGAATCTTCTAGCATTGGAGCCATGGAATGCACAATGGTACTCACTTTATGTATCATTTTGATTGTCTCACAGTTCATTGACCTCTTATTTGTTACCAAGTCCTTCATGAACTTGGCATATTCCGGCATTTGTTCTAGAGCTTCAACCAAAGGTACATTTATGGACAAACTATTCATCATACCAATGAATTTCTTAAATTGGTTTTCGTTGTTTTGTTTTGCGATCCTTTGAGGATATGGTGGAGGAGGCCTTGGCAAAGGAACCTTGGCTTTGGATACTACCGGATCTGGTATGTCTATCACGTGTTCCCTAGACGGGTTCACATCATCTTGTGTCTCATCCACATTTTCATCAATGTCTATCCTCACTTCATCGTGCACATTCTTATAATTTCTTGGCTCATCCTCTTCTTGCACAACCACATCATCATTCACGATCTTTCTTGGATTGGAGGTACTAGCAACTCCACCTCTACCACTTCTTGCAGTCACCGCCATAGCATGGCCAGTATTGTTTCCACCCTTCGGGTTTACTACCGTATCACTTAGTAGTGCCCCCTTAGGGCGATTATTCAAAGCTTGAAAATTTTGACCCATTTGGACTTCCAAGTTGCGGATAGAAGTGTTGTGGGAGGCTATTTGGGCATCAGAGTCAGTGTTTGTTTCCATCATTTGCTTGAACATACTTTCTATCTGTCCCATCTCATTATTGGAAGAACTTTGCCCTTGTGACGGATATGGAGGCGGGTTGTTGGGTTGTTGATACATCGGCTGCCTTTGAGGGCCCAACCCCCGATTCCTTTGATTATTGTTGTTCCAACCCCCTTGGTTTCCATTGCCTCCCCAATTACTATTATTGTTGCCACCCCAATTGCCTTGGTTATTTCCTTGATTCCCCTAATTTTGATTGTTGTTTCCCCAATTGTTCGAATTGTTGTTGTTATCACTATTCCAATTCCCTTGGCCTTGGTTGCCCCAATTTTGATTGTTTCCCTGTGATCTCCATTGTTGTTGATTTGGAGCATTGATCCGTTGACCTTGGTAATTGTTCGCATATTGAACCTCTTCACATTGATCGTCATAAGCGTCATCTTGGTCATGCCCACTACCACTTTGCTCAAATTGATCCTGATTGTGTTGCACTTGTTGAGCTCTTTGTCTCTTCTTGTTAACCATTACATTCACTCCTTCCATGGCATTTACTTGCTTTGGCCCCTGAACCTGCTAATGTTGTGCCTTGGCTAACTGATTCATGGTAGTTGTCAACTCTGCTATGGCTTGTCCATGATCATGTAGGTCCTTGTGAAGGTGGATAACATTAGGGTCACCCCGAGGAACATTGGCCCGACTTTTCCAAGCTGAAGAAGTGTCCTCCATCTCATCTAATATTTTACATGCTTCTGAATATGGCGTGTTCATGAAGTTACCCCCTGCGAGCTGATTCACCACACACTGGTTAGCTGTGTTGATACCCGTATAAAAGGTTTGTTGGATCATTGCTTCAGCCATATCGTTGTTGGGGCACTCTTTGACCATTGTCCGGTACCATTCCCAAATCTCATGTAACGGTTCATTTGGCTCTTGTTTAAAAGCAAGGATTTCATCTCTCAATGATGCCATATGTCCCGGAGAAAAAAACTTCGCTATGAACTTCTCGGCCAACTCATCCCAAGCGGAGATGGAATGGTTGGGTAGCCTCTTAAGCCAATCTAAAGCCTTCCCTCTAAGTGAGAAAGGGAAAAGGCTTAATCTCAAAGTGTCCTCAGATACATTCGCCTGCTTGCTCCTCCAGCATGTGTCTACAAAACCTTTGAGATGCTTATATGCGTTCTGATGTGGAGCTCCGGTGAAGAAACCCATTTGTTCCAGTAGAGTAAGCATGACATTGGTTATTTGAAAATTGCCCGCCCGAATCCGTGGCGGGACAATTGCACTTGCGTAGACTTCATTGGGCAACACCCGGTGTGCTTCCCTTGGAGGAGGTGGGGAGGGTTTTGAATGTTGTCATGAGGTGGGCGGCCTCTTCTTTGTACTTAAGGTTCAAGATGAACCTCATCCACTTCATTTTCATCTACCTCCTCCCCCTGAGGAATAGGTCCGAGGATCTCGTTAAGAGCCATTTGGTACCTAAAAGCAATTGACACACAAAAATTAGAAAAACGGAAGGAAAGAAAAACAAAACACACAAATATTTAGATATATAGCTAAGACTGTCTAACTCCCTGACAACGGCGCCAAATATTGGTCGATGCCAAACCTATACCACTAATGAGTAGCGAGGATGGTCGATGCAGTTTTACCCAACAAGGTCGGGATCGAATCCACAGGGAGTTAATTGATTTGGAATTAGGTTTATATCTAAGTCTAGATGCGTGTTTTGTTCCTAATTGCACTTCCAAATATGAAGGTGTTGATTCTACTTCTATTTCTATTTCTATTGTATGCTAAGATTAAATCTATGTACAATATTTTGATGTTGGTTTTCAAGTGTTTAAAAAGACTAGGGTAGCGACTTCCTCCTAAGTGGACATCTAACGGGTAGTAAGAATCTAGGCCAAGCTTGATTAATTTTGGATCATAATATAGCTATTACACCCAAGTACTCACTCTATATCTCTCGATAGTTTGAGTGATTTTGCCCAATTTGGCTTTCTCAACTCCAACTGGGTATTCATGCAAGTCATGTGATATTAGCTCAAGTCGGGTATTACTATCTCTAGGTTTAACCCTTTAATTGGGGCTATCAATTTCTTCAGTTCACTCCAATTCCTTGTTAGCCTAGTTTTCCCAGACTTGATCCCTCTTTCTCAAGAAGAAACCAAATCATAAAGGCATGAATCAGTGTTTGCAACCACTAAGTCTATAATTCTAACAAGAACTAGGCTAAATATCACTAACCCATAAATATTCAAGCCCCAAAATTCAAGACCCATTAAATATCCATACTAGGGTTGAGTCACAACCCTAGCTATGGGTCTAGCTGCTCATAATAATAGCAGAATTCAAAGATAAAGAGAAGATATAATCCATAATACTAAATTAAAAGATGAAAATCTAATGTTATAAGGTAAACTTGTACCAAATTACCCAAAACGGAAAACCTAGCCGTCTCACGTACTCAGCAAAAACACACATAACCTAAAATTGACAAAAAGATCTATTTATACTAAGCTAAATTTTTCGGACAAAAATAACCCTGCGGAAGTTTCTTGGCCGCGTAATTCTGATCGCGGTTCGCGTTTCTTCACATCTGAACCTGGGTTGAACCTTGTTTCGCGGACCACATAATTTCCACCGTATCCGCGTGAGAGACTTCCACAGCCGCGTAACTTTGACACGGACCGCCATTCTCATTTTTGCTTGAATTATGCACTCTCTGAACCTTAGCAACTGCGGTCCGCGAAATTCCCATCGCGGTCGTGCTGGTACTTTCGCGGCCACATCTTCTTGTCGCGGTCCACATTCATGTTTGTGCCCAAAAAACCATCTCTCTGATTCTTCATATCGCGGACCTCGAAATAATGGCCGCGTCCGTGTTGATACTTTCGCGGTCGCACTTTTTTGTCGTGGTCCGCGTTCCACAGCTCTTGGCCTAGTTTTGGTTTTTGTTCAAGTTTTGACTCCTTTATGAGTTGATTATGGCTTCTTTGGTTCATTTTAAACAATCCTTGCAAGCAAGCATATTAAGTTAGTTTCTGGGAATACCTTCACGCATTTTTGGCCCAAAACACAAGTAAAAGAGAGCAATTAATAGGCTAAAATCCCTACTTATCATCTACCCACTACTTGGAAGACAAAAGTGGTTATACTTGAATCATAGGATTTGAACAAATTATCATACGATGAACTTTGAGGAGAACTTATAGCCTTCGAGAAAACTCATCTTAAGAAAACAAACCAAGAAGAAAAGAAGAAAATAGTTGCTTTCAAGGCTACAACTGAAAGAGCAGACAATGATATTGATGACGACCCTGACGCTCTTCAAGAAGAAATTTCCATGGTATCAAGGAACATGGATGATTTAATGAGGAGATACAGGAATACAAGAAAAGGCAGGATACCACCTAGGCGAACTAGGCAATATAACGAACAAGACAAAAATGATGGCAAATGCTATGAGTGTGGAAGATTTGGGCATGTTCAAGCTAAGTGTCCTGATCTTAAAAGAAAGGTTTCCTAAGTTTTAACAAAAACAAATCATTTGAAAGCTGGAGTGATGAAGACAGTTCATAACACGAAGAGATAGAAAATCTATGTTTCATGACAATTCTGGAAAACGACATGAACAAACTCTTAGGGTGCTGGACAGATGAGGACACTTTAGATGACGAATGCAAAGATGACAATGAGAACTGTTTTATGGCGCGAGGTGAAACAAGTGAGGTAAGATCTTATAACTGTGAAAGATGTAATGAATTGCAGGATATTCTTGACCTTACTTTGAAAGAGTCTCAAAAAATGATGAATGAACTAAATAGACTCAACAAAGAAGCAAAAGACTAGAAACTTAAGCTTGAAGTATGTGAAATTGAAAAAGAAGTACTTCAAGATGAGTTTCAGGAATTGCAAATGCAACTCAATGGCATGCGCAAATCCACCAGTCATAGTTCTGTCAAGTCGAACCAGGCAACTTACAAGTCAACTAGAGAATGACCAGCCAGAACAGAGTCCACTAGTACTAACACAAATGAAAGATCCAAAAATGGATCAGGACTTACGTGTCACTACTATAACAAAAGTGGACATAAATATTCTTTTTGTCGATTTCGTAAATCAAATATCTCAGGATGGATTTGGAAACCCAAAATCAATCCCGAGTCCAGTAATACTAACCAACAAGGACCCAAGCAAGCTTGGATACCTAAAAGGAAGTGATAATTATATTTTGCAAGAACACCACAGAAGGAGTCGCAAAGGAAAATGGTACTTAGATAGTGCGTGTTTCGGTCACATGACAGGTGACAAAAACCTGTTTAAAGAAGTTACAAAAATAGACGGAGGAAGTGTCAAATTTGGTGATGACTTAAAAGGAAAAATAGTTAGTACCGGAACAGTTCCTTTCAATAATAATTGTGATATCACTGAGGTTTATCTTGTTGACGGACTTAAATATAATCTTCTGAGTATAAGTCAGCTATGCGACTTAGGGTATGAAGTAAAGTTCAAGAAAACATGTTGTGCTATTGAAGATGAGACAGGTAAAATAATCCTCCCAGGTAAACGATATGGAAATGTCTATATTCTTGATGGTTTTGAAAATATAGATGGTCATATTTGTTAACATCCATATCTGATGATCCATGGTTATGGCATAAAAAACTTGGTCATGCAAGCATACATCTGATAGATAAACTTTCCAAGCATGATTTAGTTATTGGTCTACCTAAACTCAATTTCTCTAGAAATTATGTATATGATGCATGTCAGATTGGTAAACAAACTAGAAACTCTTTCAAAAATAAAATATTGTATCTACTTCAAAGCCCTTGCAATTGCTTCATATGGACTTATTTGGACCCACTAGAACTGCTAGCATAGGAGGAAAACGATATGCCTTTATTATTGTTGATGATTACTCACGCTTTACTTGGGTGATTTTTCTATCTCACAAAGATGAAGCTTTGAAAAATTTTGAGATCTTCTGTAAAAAGGTCGAAAGAGAAAAAAGGTACCTTATTACAACAATTCAAAGTGATCATGGGGGAGAATTTGAAAGCAGAGCATTTGAAGATTTCTGCAATGATCAAGTACTATGATATACCCACAATTTCTCTTCTCCAAGGTCACCCCAACAAAATTGGAGTTGTTGAGTGAAAAAATAGGACTTTACAAGATATGGCAAGAACTATGATACTAGAATATTCGTTGTGAAATCACTTCTGGGCAGAAGGAGTAAGTACAACATGTCACATTCTCAGTCGATGCCTCATAAGACCCATCTTGAAGAAGACTCCTTATGAATTATGGAAAGGTAAACGACCCAATATAAGTTACTTTCATCCGTTTGGAAGCAAGTGCTTCATTCACAATAATGGTAAGGACAATCTTGAAAAATTCGATCCAAGAAGTGACGAAGGTATTTTTCTGGGTTATTCATTAAATAGTAGATCCTTTAGAGTCTATAATAAACGCACACTATGTGTAGAAGAATTAGTACATGTTATCTTTGATGAAAATAACACTTCGGCCGAGAAAGGAATTATTGCAGGTGATGAATATCAAATTCAAAAAATTCAGGAGACAAGCAAATCTCAAGAGTTGACTAATAAACCTGATGGTGTAATGGATACAACTAATGAGATTGGAAACAGTCAATCAGAATCTCCGAAGGAGTCAACTACTCATACAAGTACAATTCGTCCAAATGAATGGAGAGGTGAACCAGAATATCCTAAAAAGTTTATCATAGGAGACCCAAGCGAAGGAATGAAAACCAGGGGAGCTCACAAGTAGGGGTGACAAGTGGGCCGGACCCGGTCCTAAGTGGGCTTTGCGGGCCCGGTCCTAAGTGGGCTTCGCGGGCCCGGTCCTAAGTGGGCCGGTCCTATGCGGTCCGGTCCTAAACGGTCCCGGGCTTCGCGGGCTTATTGCTGGAACCGTCTCGGGACCAAGACCACGAACTAACGGTCCCGGGTTAAGTGGGCCGGTCCCGGGCCTAAGTGGGCCTAAACGGGCCCAACAGAAACTTTCTATTTTTAATTTTTTTTATAGAAGTTAGAGAAAAAAATAGTAATAAAGATATATAAGCTATATTCGATTTATATACTATATATACATCTTAAAAAATATATATACAATATTATATATACATATATACATCTTAAGATATACTATATATACTATACTATACTATATATACATCTTAAGATATACTATATATACATAGTATACTAGATATATATATAGTATAGTATAGTAGATCTTAAGATATATATACATCTTAAGATATATAAGCTATATATATATATATAGTAAGATGTATATATAGTATATCTTAAGATGTATACTATCGAATATGACTTATAAACTATGTATATATATTATAGTATATATATAGTATATTATAGTATATATATACAATCTTAAGATATATATATATATATATACACACACACACTATACTATATATACATAGTATATTTGATATACTCGATATACATATATATATATACTATACTATACTATATATACATCTTAAAATATATAAGCTATATTCGATTTATATACTATATATACATCTTAAGATATATATATATATATATACACACACACTATACTATATATACATAGTATATAAGTCATATTCGATAGTATACATCTTAAGATATACTATATATACATCTTAAGATATATATATATATATATATATATATATATATATATATATATATATATATATATATATATATACACACTATACTATATATACATCTTAAGATACTATATATACATAGTATATAAGTCATATTCGATAGTATATATCTTAAGATATATATAATATATATAGTAAGATGTATATATATTATAGTATAGTATAGTATATACTATATATACAACTTAAGATATATAAGTTATATTCGATATATTCGATATACATATATATATATAAGCTTATATATATACTATACTATACTATAATATATATACATCTTACTATATATAAGCTATATTTGATTTATATACTATATATACATCTTAAGATATACTATATATACATGTATATCTACTATATATATCTATATATCTACTATACTATACTATATATATATATATATATCTAGTATATCTAGTATACTATGTATATATAGTATATCTTAAGATGTATATATATAGTATAGTATATATAGTATGTATATCGAATATAGCTTATATATCTTAAGTTGTATATATAGTATATATATACTATACTATACTATACTATACTATACTATATTATACTATATGTATAGCTTAAGATATATAAAAAGACAAAAATATTGTAAAGAGATATTCAAATCAATGTGTTATATTTTTATTATAGCATTAAAAATTATGGCAATATCTTTCTTATATATATATATATATATATATATATATATATATATATATATATATATATACATATACTATACTATACTATATTATATTATACTATATGTATAGCTTAAGATATATAAAAAGATAAAAATATTGTAAAGAGATATTCAAATCAATGTGTTATATTTTTATTATAACATTAAAAATTATGGCAATATCTTTTTTAGTCTTCCTCCCCCCTATGGAATGAGCACAACAAGGTGCTAATACCACCATTGAGAAGAAAAAGAAACTAATCAAGATGTACCAAAATACAAGTTACATATTAATTTACATGGTATCTCTTACAAATTTCATAAAACCTTCAAGGTCCGGAGGAATTTCTGTTGGTGGTGGCGGAAATGAAGCTTGGTCATCACCGCTTCCAGGCGAAGCATCATCCTCCGCAAGTTCAGCTAGCATTTTTCGTAAGCTTCGTCTACCTCTGGTTGTGATTCAGCAAGTCCAAAATTTCTTCTTTCCAAACGGATCCAATCTCTGAAAAGTACTGATTTTTCCAAGCTCTGCCTCATAGACGCTCTATAATCACCGAGTTGAAGTCTTGCTTGACTGAAAGCGCTCTCTGATGCCACTGTTAAAGCTTGAATAGTTAAAATATCTCGGGCCATCCTTGAAAGAATCGGAAAATGTTTTTCTTTGTCCTTCCACCATTGCAAAATATTAAAGGAGCCGTCGGGATTCACTTCCTCAATTCCTTGTGACAAATAAACTTCAAGCTCATTTAGTTGTGAAAAATTACTAGTACTAGAACCTTGAGAACCCCTGAACCCTGCCCAAGCACTAAGTGCTCTTACTCCCGCAGTTCTTTTAGATGATTGAGAACTAGAAGAAGAAGGAGTTGGAACATTTGGTCTAGCATGATCTAATGCAACTTGATAAGCATTATAAATAGTTTGAACATTTATTTTAATTGAGGCTATTGCGTTCGAAAGTTTAGACAACTCCTCATCTTCAAGTGCTAAACCATTATAAATAGTTTCATACCAAAATTGAGGACCTCCGAATTTCATAATAGGATTTAACAATGCAGCAATACCATAAATAGGGGGAATAGGAAAAAAATATTTTTAAAAATTTTTTCTCATGGAATCAATAGCAAGTTGATAAATTTCCCCACCCTCTGAAAAATGATCAAACAAATTTGTAAGTTCTGCAATATAAACTAAACAGTTAGAAATAGTAGGATAATATTGCCCAGAAAATGCATTTGTAGTAATATGGAATTTTTCTAAAAAAATCTACAAGCATTTTAACATTAGCCCAATCCGCATTTGTAAGGTGCTCATCATCATCACTTACATGAGCATTAAACGTTGAGTTTATGGGGTTTCTATATTCATATGCAACAACTAAACTTTCATACATGTAATTCCATCTAGTTGGACAAGGTTTAGGAACCTTTCTTTCTCTTAGGCCAAATTCATCGCATCTTTTAAAATATTCTCTAAGTCTACTTCTACGGTTTGAATAAAAAAGCCAATTAAGAGCCATTTTAACCTTTTCAATTTCAACATTTAAAATTCGCATACCATCACCCACAATTAAATGGTAAATATGACAAATACATCTAACATGAAAAATATTACTAAATACAGGACTTAGTGTAGTGGTAAGCAATGCTACAACATTTGTGTTACTAGTAGCATTATCCATTGAAACTGACATTATTTTATCACTAATGCAAAAATATCTACAAATATCCGCAATCGTGCTAGAAATAAACTGCCCTGTATGACGTGAATTAATTATTCTATAAGCAATAATGCGCTTTTGCATTATCCAATGCTCATCAATCCAATGACTGGTAACAGTAAGGTAATCACAGTCATTACCACTTCTACCAATATCAGTTGTAATAGCAAGACGATAATTTATATGAGTAAATAAATAGCGCAAATATTGTTCATATTCATGTTTATATTTATAAATATCATTCTTTACGGTTTTGCGAGGAAAACCTTTATAAGTAGGATTATAAACTTTTCTAATATAATGCACAAAGTGGGGGTTAGAAGGAAAACTATAGGGTAAGCACATAACAGTAATCATTTTTGCCAATTCTTCCCGATCTTTTTTTGGATCATAATATAAAATACCACCGGTAATAGTGTTAATTTTCGGTTGAAATTGGTCAGCCTGACTAGGTGCACTTGTCCCCTCAGCCAAAGCTTTCATACGAAAATATCTAGCTTTATCTTGAGGGTGTAGCAATATGTGTCTAGTCAAACTTCCCGTCCCCCCCGACTTCCAACATATTGAAAAACTAACTCTTTGCCACAAGTTTTACACTTAGCCCTATTTTTTTCTCTTAGTTGAGTAAAAAATTGCCAAACAAGAGATGTTTCTGCCCGGTTAAAAGGTTGTCTAGAAAAAGTAGGGGCACTAATAGGAGGGTCAGACGGGGGATCATCTGGATTATTATTAGTTGGGTTAACTTCAGGAGCAGGACTAGTGGGTGTATCGTCATCCGATTGCGTTTCATCAAAATCTATTTCTTCATCATCATTTTCATCAATAGTTGGATTACCATAAAGAGCATTCATATATTCATGGTTTAATTATTCACCGGGTGCAATACTATGGCAAAATTGACTCTCGGTAAATTGTAATAAACTATTATCGCTATCAAGAATAGAAGGTGTAGGACGGGTAACAGGTTTGGGTCGGGGAGCCGGGGGAAGTAGAGGAGGAACAGATTGGCCACTAGATTCACCACTCTTCGATTTTTCCTTATTTTTACTAAACATATTTTTTAAGGAATAAGCCATCTTAATTAATCAAGCAAAGTAAATAAAACAAACAAAATTATAATATTAAAACTTAAGAGTTGGAACGAGTTTACCGAATTGACGAACAACTTGTTGGAAATTGATTATCGTTGAAGATTTCAATTCACCAACTTCATAATTGTTTCACAAATTGTAACAATAAAGTAAGCAATAGTAGCAATTATAGAAGTAAATTAGAGAGAGATTGTGATAGATTGATGATTTTGTAAGAAAAAATGAAATAATGATGGGGTATTTATAGTTGAAAATAGGAAAAAAGTGTAATTATAAAAAGTTTGGGATTAAAACAAAGTTGGGGGGTTAGAGGGAGGGGTTAAATGGCTATTTTATAAATAGCCAACGACTATTTTTGACAGCCCAACAGCTATTTTTTTTTAAAAAAAATAGCCGTTGGGACCGTTTGGCCCGCTAAGGGACTGGGCCGGTCCCGGGCCTGACGGGCCCAAATCATAGGACCGGCCCACGAGACCGGACCAGGCCCGCTAAAACCAGACCAAACGGTCCTGGCCCGTTTAGCCGTTTGGCCCGCGGTCCCGATCCAAAGAAAATAGAGGAAGCTCTGAAAGACTCAAGCTGGTTACAAGCAATGCATGAAGAGCTAGATCAATTTGACAAAAATCAAGTGTGGAAACTGCTGCCAAAGCCTGAAAACGCTCATGTAATTGGAACAAAATGGGTTTTCAGAAATAAGATAAATGAGGATGGAAAGGTTGTGAGAAACAAAGCTAGATTAGTACCTCAAGGAGACTCACAACAGGAAGGAGTCGACTACGACAAAACCTTTGCTCCAGTAGCTCGACTGGAATCAATACGAATTCTCTTTGCATACGCATCCTTTAAAAGATTTAGGCTCTTCAAGATGGATGTCAAAAGTGCCTTTTTAAATGGTTTCATTGAGAAGGAGGTATATGTAAAATAACCCCCTGGATTTAAAGATTTAAAGTTTCTTTACCATGTGTACAAATTGACCAAAGCATTATATGGACTTAAACAAGTTCCACGAGCAGCTCATTTCTTATTGATCACGGATTTACAAGAGGTAAAGTAGACACTACCCTTTTTATTAAAAGATCGTCGAAAGGTAATCTCATTATTCAAGTTTACGTTGATGATATTAATTTTGGTAGTTCTAATCCTCTTCTGTGCAAGGAATTTTCAAATCTTATGCAAAGTGAGTTTGAAATAAGTATGATGGGAAAGATAACGTTCTTTCTTGGACTTCAAATTCAACAATCTAAAGAAGGAACGTTTATATGTCAGACAAAATACACAAAGGAGTTGATTCAGAAGTTCGGTATGAGTAATGCTAAAGCTATTGGCACACCAATGAGTCCTTCAACAAGTCTTGACAAAGATGAACAGGGAAATTCTGTTGATGAAACTAAATATCGTAGAATGATTGGCTCCCTTCTTTATCTAACTGCTAGTCGACTAGATATTATGTTTAGTGTTTGTAAATGTGCTAGGTTTCAGTCAGCTCCTAAAGAATCACATCTAACTGCAGTAAAGAGAATTATTCGATATCTTATTGGAACTATTTCTCACGGATTATGGTATCCACGCTCTAACAATCTTAAACTAGAAGGTTTTTCAGATGTTGATCTTGCAGGTGATAAGGAAGACAGAAAAAGCACCAGCAGAACATGTCAATTACTTGGGAAAACACTGATATCTTGGAACAATAAAAAGCAAGGATCAGTTGCACTATCCACAACTGAGGCTGAGTATATGGCCATTGGACAATGTTGTGCACAATTACTATGGATGTCTCATCAATTGGGTGACTATGAACTATTCTTTAAACCCATTCCAATTTTCTGTGATAACTCCAGCGCTATATGTCTCTCAAAAAATCATGTGCATCACTCTAGGGCAAAGAATATAGACATCAATTATCATTTTATTAGAGATCATGTTCATAAGGGAAATATAGAATTATCTTTTGTTGGAACTACTGATCAATTAGCAGATATTTTCACTAAACCTTTACTTGAAGACAGATTTTACTTTTTAAGAGAATTACTTGGTATTATTTCCATTGATCATTAGTATTAGGACCTATGTGGTTTTTTTTATGTTTTATATGTCTAATGTTTAAACTTTATCTTTTCATAGTCATTAATAGAGCCTCCGAATTCCCTTTTTTCCCTCTCTTTTCACATCAGCTACAGCTTTTAAGAAAGGAAAACCAATCATCACGCATGTTCAATTGACACCCTTTCCTTTCCTGTACCCAATTGTCAGAAACCCTTTCTTTTAATCTCTGAAACCCTCTTCCAATCTCCATCATTCTCATTGCCTAGAAACCCTCTCCGAAACTCTCTTCAACCAGTTTCTTCCATGGCTAAACACTCTAAATATCCCTTAGCCTCCACCAGGAAAAGTACTCACTCCAGAGCAAAACCTTCTTCCCAGCCTCCAGAACAAGTAGACCTAGGGTCTGAACACTCAGAAGGCTTTGCCTCATCTCAGGAAGAACTCTCAAATCGTTCTCATCCTCTAGGAGAAAAAGCCCTAGGAAAAAGACCTTTGGAAGAACCTTCTGAATCATTTACTCCAAAGAAATTGAAAATAGATCTCTCAGGTTCTTTAGAGTCTGACCTAAATTTCTAGGATTCTCCAAACAGGGATATTTTTATTGCTCTGAAAGACAAGCCAATCGCTCATGGCAGAGTAGTCAACCTTGATGACATGAAAGCCCTAAACTGTAAGGTAAATGATCTGTTTGCTTATCAAGGCTGGTCAAAATTCTTTTCTGTTCCCCCTCCTAAAGTCTATGAACCCCTAGTAAGAATGTTTTATGCCAATCTTCACTCTAGTAAGTCTGACAAATTGGAATCCTTAGTGTTAGAAAAGCACATCGTTCTTGATTGTGCCATGTTTGACTCAATTTTTCAGTGTAAGTGTTTTGGTTTTCCCATGCTTTTCAAAATTTCTTGGCCTGATTATTTTGAAATCACCTTTGATCAAACAAAACATTGTATTGCTGAGTGTTCATCTGAATCCCTCCCGAACCAATTAGGTCCAAGTGATGTTAGCTTTGAAACTCTTATTCTAGCCCACATTGTTGCAACTACTCTGCTTCCTTATACTGGCTCTTTCGCCACCTTCTCTCAAAGAGATACCTTTCTTGTCTATTGCCTTGTGACCAAACTCAAGATCAAACTGTTCTCCTGGGTCATAAATTTTATGATTGAAAGTGCCGATGACCCCACCACTCTACCCTATGGCATGCCCATCACTCACATTCTAGAACCTCATAATATCTCTATCTCTGAATATCCCTTCGTCTCTGTTTTAAAATCTTACAATTCTAGGGCATTTGCTAGTGTGGGATATGTGTGTGTGAAGGGCTCATGGGTTAAGAAACAGGAAGGTGAGGTCAAGCATGTTCAACCTGATCCCAAGACCAAAGCCTTTGTTTCCCATATTCGTGCAGGTACATCCATTGCAGGGGGAGTCGACTATGGATACTACAGAAGAAGTCGACTAAAATAAGTAGTCCCAACGGCACCTATTGAAGGGGAGTCAACTGCACTCATTAAGGGGGAGTAAAATACATGGAAGTTAACTGATGTTTACATATATTATTTTTTTGTTATCATCAAAAAGGGAAAGATTGTTAGGTTTTAGTTTTAATGATGAAAAATAATATAATTGCTTTTGGTATAGGGACTCAAGGAAATCAACCAAGATCGAAGTGCACAAAGAGAAACAATCAAAGCTGAAGGAAGAAATCAATCAAAGATTGATTGAAGCATTCAAAAGGAAAAGAAGCACTAACAATCCAGCGAGATAATTAATGCGAGATTGATTGAAGAGTTAAAAAGGAAAAGAAGCATTGAAGATCTAGCAAGATAATCAATCAGTAGCTATTACTGGAAGGACCCAGAATTAAGGAACAAATCCGGCGCTATCAAGACTTAAAAATGGAAAGTTGTCAAAGTCCATACATCAAGGAAGAGTAACGGGAATTAACCTTATTCTTGAAAAGAATCAATTTCTTTCCAAGGATCAAATCTCTTGGGTTGGAAAATCTCTTCAGTAATGGTCCCCTACAAAGTATTTATATGCAACCTTAAGTCTTAGAGAGATATACTTTAATCAAACCAATTACCCTATCTTTGTTCTACTTCAAACAAATATTGTAGCTCTACTAGATCTGCTGTATAACAAGTTAGAGAAGAAAGAGAGAAAAATACTGGTGAGGCATTGTATCAAGAAAAGACGAGTGACATAGAAACTGAGTTGTTGGTGTAAACTACACCATTTACTTTATACTCAAGAAACTCAATCACTGAAAGAGAACTCCCTTGCAACCCAAGGGGACTGGACTAGGATTTACATTGAATCTGAACCAGTATTAAAACTCCAGTATCTTTAATTCCAGCACTTTACTTCTGCATTTTAATTCTGCACTTCTTATTATCTCGCTATTACATCTAGTCGACTCATTGGAAAACCAGTCAACTTATAATAATTAATTTTAAAATAAGCAATTCATCCCCCCCCCTCTTGCACTTTCATAATTCACCGAGGTTAGTCTTGATACTTATTGGGTACTCACTTTAGTGTACTCATGCTACACTTTTACATATTTTTGTGTAGATCCAGGTATTGGAGGCAGCGGACTTAGGCATTGAGAGCTTATTTGACAGCGAGAATTCAAGGTAGAGCTGAATTAACCGTCGCAGTCCGTTGGAGTTATATCTTTAAATTGATACTGTCATTTTATTATCCAAACAGTATTGTACTTGAGTTATTCTTATGTATTCTGTTAGAGCTCATGACTCTATACTATCTAGTTCTGGGGAGATGTATTGATTATCGCCGCTTTAGCTTGTATTATCTTTATTTTCGCATTTATATTAAACTCCACTTTATTATATCATGTTTTATTGATTTAAATATTGTTAATTAATCGGCTTACCTAATTTTAGAGACTATGTGCCATCACGATTCCTATAGTAGGATTTGACTTGTGATAATAGCTTACGTAATTGATCTAATTTATTGGCCTGATGATAAGATAGCAAGGAAAGTTAAGAGTATATTCGAAGAAAGAAAAATAAATTAGAATGAGACTATTTTTTTAGAATGAAACTATTTAAAGGTACTAATGAGAAAGCAGTCAGGCAACTGTGGACTTGGTCCACATAAGTTACATTTGAGTCTTATACTGATATTCTTTTCGATTCATTTAAGTTAAAGGAGTCATCTAACAAGAACAATTTCAAAAGATATTTTTAGAAATTGGGGCCTACCAGCAAAAAAATCCAGGGGAAAAAGAAAAAGGGAAAAGTTTCTGTTCAAGATTTTTGCCTTTCTCTATTTGTACTATCACCAAACAATCATGCCTAATCAACATTCAGCCACCTTTATTGGATTATGATTCAGCCTAGTTGTAGACATGAACTCAATCTCAAATATTTTTGGGGTAGTAAGAAACAAGTCTTACAATAGCAATCTCTTTTGTTAATTACGTTATTTTTTTATTATCTTATGCAATGTAAGAGTGTAAAAAATCAGTTTAAATAGAATACTTTGAAATATGTAACAATCTTAAGCAGAAAACAGTAGAAAAAAAGCCGATTTAATAATCATTTGCAACTAAGTATATTATGCAAGCACATCGTGAGAGCGTTGCTTAATATGTTTGTGGTTGTTTGATTACTTCATATATAATATTAATATATTATATTAATTAGGATATAAAACAATCGCAACTTCATCACTACGCAATTTATGACAAACAGCATTATCACACTTGTACCAATTATTATAGTAAAGAAAGGTATCATGCATAAATCATGACTATAACCATCGACCTTAATTAAGTTGATTATTATTTATAACAGCTCCCTCGTCCAGTAAGGGAGTCAAGACTTTTAACCAACCAACCCCCCCCAGCATGGTTGTTCTAACTCCTCTCTCCGTAATCCTTTGATAAGGTTGCAATAATTTTAAGAAGAAATATTTCACCTAATCAACTCCCTTAAATGATTTAAAATGTTCTACTTGAATGTAAAATATGATATCTCTTTCTTCGATCGATGTTATCTTCAAAATTAAGCGTCATAAATAATTCATAACAGAAGAATATGTATGTGCATATTATTTGAATATATAATTTCTGCCAAATTAAAAGCACATGAATTCTGGACATATATATATATATATATATATATATATATATATATATATATATATATATATATATATATATATATGTCGACTTTTAAACAAACAATACAAGCATATAGCATTTTTAATAATCTTACCCAGCTACCCCAATGCAAGTAAAATAGTTTTAGCTATATTGCGGCCATTTGGTATACGAATATCCGTCAAATTAGGAATCATGTCTCCCAACTTCTGTAAATAGATAATTGTGAACTGTGGAGAATGAAGATCACTTCGAAGTTTTAGAGAATTAATGGACGTAATATTTAGCAGTTTAAGTTAATTTTTATACTTTACAACTCGTTTTGTTCCCAAAAATCAGTCGTTTTATTAGACTAGATTTATTTGTTTTAAAATATTTGACATTTTTTAAAAAACAAGAAGCATTTTCACTTTCTTTTTCCAAATTCGTGCTTACTGCTCTAATTAGTTGAGCGTCAATCAAGTGACTTGTTAAAGAGAAAAATAAGTCATAAATAAGTATATTTATGTATAAGGCTATTGAAATAACAAACGAGAAGCTCTGCCTTGTGTAATGCCTACTCTATCCCAAATAAAATCCACTTATTTGGGAGCTTATTTACGAGCAATATAAAAATTGAAAAAAAAAAGTAATGTGAAATTTCTCGATTCCGAAAATCTCTAGACTGTGGTAATTTTTAACCACACTGTTGAATATAAATTTTTGTAACCTTTTTGTAGGAAGGAAGGTTATACTTAAAATGGGCCGACTGCACTTCAATAAAACTTTCATATATAATAGAACATGAGCTAGATCAAAGGAGAAAGGAGACCCCACATATTACTTAATTAATAATGAAGAATCAATAATCATATACTATCCATACATGGGCTGAAATTATTAAGTACTACTGTAATATTCCTAAAGAAGAGAAGAAACAAAGTTTACATAGAGTAATATTTATGCACCCGTAAAAATTACGAGAGATCAATATAAAAATTCCAGCAATATAGAAAATTAAATTGATTCAATTTCTTACTATTTGTGTCACGACCCGGAATCCCAACCTCGGGTTCGTGATGGCGCCTAACATCCACTTTTTTAGGCAAGCCGATGTGAAATAGTTAAATAGCCAAATTTTAACCGTTTAAGCAAGGTGATGATAAATAACGAGAGATAGGAACTCAATCTAATACAACACCAACATAAGTCATGTAATAGTATCTACTCCCAAAGATCCGGAGTCACAAGTACACGAACTACTAAAAGTTTTACAAACAGAGTCTGAAATAAATACAATTATTTCGAATGAAATGAATAGGAAAAGAGGGAAGAGGGAGTAGACTCCAAGGTCTACGGATGCCAGCAAATCTATCTCAAGTTTTCGTACGCAATAATCCGAGTTGACGCACCTCACGCACCGCTCGGACCAATATAAAAATCTATACAAGAAGTGAAGAAGTGTAGTATAAGTACAACCGACCCAAAGTACTCCGTAAATATTGAGCTTAACCTCAACGAGATAGTGACGAGGCTATGATAGGATACTCACGTAATTAAACCTGTACAAACATGTATATATGTACAACAATAACAAAACAGAGATTTAGCAACATACAATTGGGAGGGGATATGCGCAAGGGGGAAAAGATACGATAACTATGACATCTATGACATCACAAGATAGCCAAATAACTCATCAACCAATGAAGGCAGATAAACATACAGTACAAAGATGGCATGGCATCACACTTCGTGATTTTACTCTCATCCTTACCATGAAATGATGACATAAGTAAAATAAAATGGCACGGCATCACCCTTTGTGCTTTTACTCTCGATTTGTCCATGTATCAATGAATAATTTGGAAGAATTGCACGGCTTCACCCTTCGTGCTTTTACTCTCGATCTCAATATGTAACAGTGAATAAATGATATAGATGGCACGACATCACCCTTCGTACTTTAATTCTCTTTCTCATTATGTATTAATCATTAAATGAGATAATGAAATAGCACGGCATCACCCTTCGTGCTTTAACACTCTCCCTTACCATATAGTAAAGGTAATATAAATTCGGGAGATAAATAGTGCAGAGAATGTGCTTTATGTCAAATATGATTCCAAGATACCAAACCTCAACTTCTAAAATACACAATCATTACCAATTAAGCAATAGTTACGGAAGAAATGATCAAATAAGTAATAATCTAGTCTAAGCATGGATATCATAAATAAAAAGACAACAAATCATAATGAAACAAGTAACCCGCATGCTTTATCCCACAACAATGCATAAATGCTCGTCACCTTCACATATACGTTGTACCCACACGTTAATCACGTAGCAATTAGGCAAACAAGTCCTAATCCCTCAAGTCAAGGTTAACCACGACACTTACCTCGCTCCGCAATCAAATCAAAGCTCAATCAGGGCCTTTCTTCTAAATTCCGCCTCCAAACCAATCGAATCTAACCAAATATCGTTCAAACAATGCAAAATAAGCTTTAGAAACTACCATGAGTGAAAAAGATCAGATCTTTAATGATTTCGAAAAAAGTCATCAAAAGTCAAGCCTGGCCCACTTGGTCAAAATCCGAAATTGGGACCAAATCCCAATCATTCATTCACCTCCGAGCCCGGTTATATCATTAGTTTAGAAATCCGACCTCAATTCGAGGTCTAAATCCCAATTTACAAAAATTCCTAATTTCTATCATGAAAATCGTAGATTTGATGTTGAAAATTTATGAAATGTAATGGGTAGTTAAAAATAAATAGATTAAAGTTACTTACCAATGCATTTAAGAAAAAAAATCTCTTGGGAAAATTGCCTCTAGGGTGTTTAGGGTTGAGAGTTTGAAAGATATGAGCTAAATCCCGTTTTCTCCCTCTTTTACCCACCTGCAGTTATCGCAATTGCGATGATCGTAAAAGTGATCAAACATTCGCAAATGCGAAAGAGTCACTGAGCCTGTTGACATCGCAAATGTGAACCAAGGTTGTCCGCAAATGCGAACAATACTTCGCAAAAGCGAAACAGTACCAAGTCAGTCAGTGGTCGTAATTGCGACCAAAACCTTCGCAAACGAGAAGATACAGAGTCCGCAAATGCGAAGAATTTCTCGCAAATGCGAACTCTTTCCATCCCAGCCCATGCTCGCAAATGTGATTCATTGTTCGCAAAAGCGAGGCTGGCATTTGCGAGCCAGACCCCGCAAATGTGAGATCTGCAGTTCAGCACCAGAAACAGATATGCATCAGCTATTCTTCTAAGTCCAAAATCACTCTGTAGCCTATCCGAAACTCACCTGGGCCCTCGGGGCTCCAACCCAAACATGCACAAAAGTCCAAAATCATCATACGAACTCGCTCGCATGATCAAAATACTAAAATAACACCTAGAACTACGAATCAAACACCAAAATGAATGAGATTTTCAATAAAACTTAAGAACATGCAATTTTTCAATCGGACGTCCGAATCACATTAAATCAACTCCGTTTCGCACCAAAATTTTGTAGACAAGTCATAAATATTGAAATAAACCTATAGCCAGTTTCGGAACCGTAATCTGAACCCAGTAGCAACAAAGTCAACCTACGGTCAAACTTAGAAATTTTTTAAACCTTTAGATTTCTAGGTTTTAACAAATTATGTTAAATCAAGATAGGGACTTCCGAATTCGATTTCGAGCTCACCCCGGTCCTAAATCATGAAACAGATTCACCGGGACCGTCAAAATACTGATCCGGGTCTATTTGCTCAAAACATTGACCAAAGTCAATGCAAATGAGTTTTTAGGTACAATTTCACATTTTCATCACTTTTCCCATAAAAATCTTCTGAAAACAGGACATGGACTGCGCATGAGTCAAATCTTCTGTTTTCATCACTCCTTCAAATCTTCTGTCAGACCTTGAATAACTCATCACTTTTCATCACTCATTTGCACAAGAATAGCCATCGGCTCCTCCTCATAAGTCAAATCTTTGTCCAATTGGACTGAGCTGAAATCTAACACATGGGATGGACCACCGTGATGCTTCTGGAGCATGGACACACGGAACACCGTATAGACTACTGATAAACTATGTGGCAATGCGAGCTTGTAGGCCACCTCACCCTCTCTCTCAATAATATCAAAGGGTTTGATATACCTAGGGCTCAATTTGCCCTTCTATCTTAACCTCATCACACCCTTCTTGGGTGAAACCCGTAGCAATTCCCTCTCTCCAACCATGAATGCAACATCACAAACTCTACGGTCGGCATAACTCTTCTGCCTGGACCGGGCAGTGCGAAGTCGATCTTGAATAATCTTGACCTTATCCAAGGCATCCTGTACCAAATCTATACCCAGCAACTGAGCCTCTCCCGGCTCAAACAAACCAACTGGCGAATGGCACCGATGTCACACCCTAAACTCGGGGAGCGCGACCGGCGCTCAACCGAGAGAACCCGGTCGAGCAAGCCTGTTAGATTTTCTTCTACCCAAACTCATCCATGAATAAAGAGGAGATGTACTCCATTAATCAATAGTGAAAAGATTTCATTAATAACTTCCATTTCATTCCTATTAGCAGCTTCATTTATAAATTCTAAAATATTACGAGTTTATAGAATTAATGAAAAACATGATTTCCATGTACCAACATTTCTAGTTCAATTTCCCAACATCAACCATAACCCACAATATGTCTACGGAGTCTCTAAGTACAATTGAAGAGTAATATGGAAATGCCGGTAACAAGGTCCCGGCTATACATCAAAACACAGTACATGAGAAACAAAAGATACATGACCCTGAAATGAAGTGGGGCTCACCAAATCAGCTGAAAAGAGTGTACTGCTATCACTGATCAATGCCGCCTGCTGTAGAACCACCTGCATCTATTAAAGATGCAGCGCCCCCAGTAAAAGGGACGTTAGTACTGTCGAATAACACTAGTATGTATAGCTAAAGATCCTCTTTCAAAATAGAATGCCCATATAAGAAAAGGCAACACATAGAAACAGCAAGTCACAATCAACAATATCTAAATGTCCAGTTAAAACATAATAATTTTCAAAATACGAACTTCATATATAATTTTGGTTGGGAGATCATTAACACCGATATACCACCGTCTTTGTTTGCACGGAGTCCGATCACGCCCGATCGGCTAGGCCATCTCCCCACGGACAATGTGGTTTCAAGAGTAGTACCACCATGTGCGTAACATGGCATCTGATCTTCACCCGATCAGCTAGGCCGCCTTCCCACATATGCCGTGTGGGTTGACTTTTCCAATCCACAAAGGTTCCAGTTTCATCCCAATTAAGGGGAATAATATCATAATTTCCCAAAGGTTCCAGTTTCATCCCAAATAAGGAGAATAATCACAATCCACCCCTACACCGGAACGTGTAGTTTCAGGTGTAGGCCTTATGACCCACCCTTCTTCAGTATTGCTAATGATGCTCCCAAAAACATTTTTGATTTGATTTTCAAACAGAAATATCATAAATATAATTGTACTCACCTTAAAATCTTTCACATTATATAAATTCTCATTAGTATTTCCAGTAATTCACAATGATAATATTTCCTTGGCTCAATAGGCCATTCACAAGATTCTTTATTCCTGGCACGATGGCCATATTTCATATTTCACACTTTCACCTCTTTCAATTTCAAAGATCACCATCAAATATTAACATATAGAAAATTTCAGAAATCATATACTTCCAATCCATTTGAAATGGAAACTTCAAACACAAATAGTTTCTTTCCAAAGAATGAGGCATACCAACCAACAATAGAAACACACATGAAAAATCATAAACAGTCAATACACCATTTACTCTTGCAATACTCTTCCCAAGAAATAAAAATGTACAATTTCAACACATGAGTATAGAGAACTCGAATCATACTGGATATATTTATAAAGCAAAGCATTAGTTAAAGCATCCACTAATGGGCATGAATTGAGTACAAAAGCTTTTAGGCAATTCTATCTTCAAAGTCATTTTTAAACAATTGAGTTGAGGCTCATTTCATATTCTTTATCGCATTTTCTCAAATTATTTACACTACTAGCCACAATCATAACTTAAATTATTGGCACGTTGGCCATACTCTATATCCCCAATTAACTTATTTCACTTTCAACCATCTTTATAGATTATCAACAATAAGACATTTCCAAATCAAGACTTTAGGTACACATATGAGCAATTAAGAGTCTTAAGATTATTGAGATTTTCTCACACAATTTGGCATACTATCTTTCATTGAAACACGGCTCAAAGCCATAACCTTTTAATACACAACCCATACTTTAAAACTTACGGAAACATTATGGAATTCAATTCCGAGAGAAAAAGTTTAGCCATCATACCTTGCTTTGAGCTTTACTTAAATTATTACAATGTTTCGGAAATTCTAGCAATCCCAATCTATTTTGAGACATAACAAAATTGAACCATAATTAGGAAGATATTAATGGTCTCAGCTTATTTGAGCATTTTATCAAACACTAGGTGTGCAAATCTAACTACAAGGTTCTTCTACAAGATATCTTTCACTCCACAACTCAATCTTTACTTATTTAAGCTCAACAATCTCCCCACAAACCTTATTGGTACAAGCATATATAAATAATACTCCAATTCAACCATATTTTACCCAAATTAGAAATTGAAAACTAGGGTATGGAACCTTACCTCTTAGATGAAGAACTTGTGGGTTTTCCTTGTTAATCTTCCAAGATTTGAGCAAGACTTGATGAATAATTAGCCTAGGGTTTCCTCTTTCTCTAAAACACTCTCTCTTCTCTCTAAAACATCAGATATTTGCTCAAAAATGGCCCAAAGGGTGTATTTAACGAAGTAGGGTCGGGTTTTAAAAAATCCAAAAATAGAGCTCCGGAACAGGTTCCGCGGTCGCATATGCGACCGCATAATAGTTATGCGGACCGCACATTGGTCGTATAATTGGTGTCCAAAATGACCAAAAATTTGTCCGAGTCTGCGATCACTATGCGGTCCGCATAACTGTTATGCGGTCGCATAATGCACCGCAGAACAGTTATGCAGTAGCATAGTCGACCGCATAATTGCTCCCAGACTAACCCTCTCCCGCCTCACTTCTGCGGCCATTATGCGGCACGCAGAGTGATTATGCGGTCGCATAATGGACCGCATAAACACGCTTTTTTGCCAAAAATTTTCCTTTACTTTTCGATGCATTGTTAAACCCAAAAGGTCCAAGCCGCGAAGAATTTCTAAAATCCATAAACACGTATACCTACTCCGGCACCACGAAACCTTGAATTCATTTGCGAAATTTTACGGGGCTGTACACTTAAATACTTCAAAATTTTCCGAGGTGTTACAACCGCCTCCCGTACAATGCCTCATAGGGAGACATATGAATGCTAGACTGGTAGCTATTGTTGTAGGCAAACTCCGCAAGCGGAAAGAACTGATCCCAAGAACCCCTGAAATCCATAACGCAAGTGTAAAGCATATCCTCCAATATCTGAATAGTTCACTCGGACTGTCCATCCATCTAAGGATGAAATGCTATACTTAATTCAACCCGCTTTCCTAACCCGTGCTGTACGGCCCTCCAGAAGTGCGAGGTGAACTGTGTACCTCAATCAGAAATGATAGACACGAGCATACCATGAAGACAGACGATCTCATGGATGTAGATCTCAGCCAACCGCTCTGATGAATAGGTAACTGCCACTGGAATGAAATGTGGCGACTTGTTTAACCTGTCTACAATGACCTATACTGCGTCAAACTTCTTCTAAGTCTGTGGGAGTCCAATAACAAATTCCATAGTGATACGCTCCCACTTTCACTCAGGAATCTCTAACCTCTGAAGGAAACCACCAGGCCTCTGATGCTCGTACTTTACTTGCTGGCAATTTAGACACCGAGATACATCTGCAACTATATCCTTCTTCATCCTCTTTTAACAATAATGGTGTTTCAAGTTCTGATACATCTTGGCGGCACCCGGATGAATAGAATACCGGGAACTATGGGTTTACTCAAGAATCAACTCACGAAGCCCATCCACATTGGGCACACAAATACGGCCCTACATCCGCAAAACCCCATCATCGCCAACAGTAACCTGCTAGGTACCACCGTGTTGCACCGTGTCCTTAAGGACAAGAAAATGGGGATCATCATACTGACGCTCTCTAATGCGCTCATACAAGGAAGACCGGGCGACTGTGCAAGCAAACACATGACTGGGATCTAAAATATCTAACCCCACGAACTGATTGGCCAAAGCCTGAACATCTGCTGCAAGTGGTCTCTCACCAACTGGAATGTACGCAAGGCTACCTATACTCACAGCCTTTCTACTTAAGGCATCAGCACCACATTGGCCTTTCTAGGATTGTACAAAATAGTAATATCATAGTCTTTCAACATACCACCTCCTCTGCCTCAGGTTGAGATCCTTCTGCTTGAACAAATACTGTAAACTCTCCGATGATCCGTGTATACCTCACACGACAAGCCGTAAAGATAATGTCTCAAAATCTTCAGCGCATGAACAATGGTTGCCAACTCTAAGTCATGAACAGGGTAATTCTTCTTGTGAACCTTCAACTGCCGCGATGCGTATGCAATCACCCTGCCATCCTGCATCAATACTACACCGAGACCAATACGAGATGCATCACAATACACCGTGTAAGATCCTAAACCTATGGGCAACACCAACACTGGCACCGTAGTCAAAGCAGTCTTGAGCTTCTGAAAGCTCAACTCACACTCGTCCGACTATTTGAATGAGGCACCCTTCTGGGTCAATCTAGTCAATGGGGGTGTTATGGATGAATGCCCCTCCAAGAACCGGCGATAATAACCCGCCAAACTTAGGAAACTCCGGATCTCTATAGCTGAAGTGGGTCTAGACCAGTTCTAAACTTTCTCAGTCTTCTAAGGATCCACTTTTATGACGTCTGACGATACAACATGTCCTAAACAGGCGACCGAGTCTAACCAAAACTCACACTTTGAATACTTGACATATAACTAGCTATCTCTTGGAGTCTGAAGTACAATCCGAAGATGCTGCTCATGCTCCTCTCGACTGCAGGGAGTAGATCAAGATATCATCAATGAATACAATCATAAAAGAATCCAAGTAGGGCTTGAACACCCGGTTCATCAAATCCATAAATGTTGTTGGGGCAACATCACTAGGAATTCATAATGCCCATACCGAGTCCGAAAAGTCGTCGGGACATCGGATGCCCTAATCTTCAACTGATGGTAGCCAGACCTCAAATAAATTATTGAAAATACTTTGGCACCCTGAAGCTAGTCAAATAAGTCATCAATCCTCGGCAACAGATACTTGTTCTTGATAGTGACCTTGTTCAACTGCCGATAGTCTATACACATCCTCATTTACCCATCTTTCTTCTTCATGAACAATATGTTGCACCCCAGGGCAAGACACTAGGTCTAATGAATCCCTTATCTAGTAAATCTTGCAACTGCACCTTCAATTCCTTCAACTCCGGTGGGGCCATACGATATGGCAAAATAAAAATGGGCTGAGTGCCCGGAGCCAAATCAATACAGAAGTCAATATCTATGTCAAGTAGCATCCCTCGCAGATCTGCAAAAAACACCTCTGGAAACTCACGAACAACTGGCACTGAATCCATGGAAGGAACCTCCGCACTAGAATCACGGATATAGGCCAAATAAGCTAGACATCCCTTCTCGACCATACATTGAGCCTTCACATAAGAAATAACTTTGCTGGTAGAGTGGCCTGGAATCCCTCTCTACTCTAATCAAGGCAACCCCGGCATGGCTAAGGTCACCGTCTTGGTGTGACAGTCCAATATAACATGATAAGGTGACAGCCAATCCATACCCAAGAAAACATCAAAATCCACCATATCAAGAAGTAAAAGATCTACGCTAGTCTCAAGACTCCGAATAGTAATCACATATGAGCGATAGACGTGATCTACAATAATAAAATCTCTCACGGGCGTGGACACATACACATGAGCACTCAAAGAATCACGAGGCACAATTAGATATGAAGAAAAATAGGATGACACGTAGGAATAAGTAGATCCTGGATCAAATAGAACTGAAGCATCTCTATGGCAAACTGGAACAATATATGTGATAACGGCATCAGATGACTCAGCCTCAGGTCTAGCTGGAAAAGCATAAAATCGGGGCTAGGCCCCACCACTCTGTACCACGTCTCTAGGACGACCTCTAGCTGACTGGCCTCCACCTCTAACGGCCTGACCTCTACCTCTAACGGCCTGGCCTCTACCTCTAGATGGCTGAGCGGGCGGTGGAGTAAGCGATTCCGGAATCATTGCACGAGAACCCTGCTGCTGCACGCTGCCCTATGATCGGGGGCAAAATCTAACAATCTGCCTTGGATCCTCACAAGTATAACTAGCCCTCGGATATTGTGACTATTGACCCTGGAACTGGCCCTATCGACCTGGGTAACCACTCTGATAACTCTGGATCGAAGGTGCACTAATATGAGTTGGTGGTGCACTATAGGCTAGCTGCTCAAGATGAGACACATAAGGACCATGGCTCCCTGAAGTACTGTGAGATGCCTGAAGCGCTGAATGAAATGGCCTGGGAGGATGGCCTCTACCAAAAGTAACCCTTCCTCCAGATGAGTCACCACTGAAACTACTGGAATGACGAGGCCTCTTATCTGACACTGACCCCCTCTCTTGAGCATGAACCAACTCGATTCGTCTTGCAATATCTACGACCATCTGGAAAGAAATATCACTCTCGGTCTCCTTGGCCATCTGTAACCTGAGAGTGAAAGTAAGCCCATCAATAAATCTCCCCACTCTCTCCCTCTCAGTAGGAAGCAAGATAGTGGCATGGCGAGCTAGGTCCACAAATGTAGTCTCGTACTGGGTGACAGTCATACCACCCTACTAAAGTGTCACACCCCATACTTTTGTACGTGAAAGTACGCCATAAGTAAAATGATGGAAGCTCGGAAATGAGATGTTACATCCCGTATTTTTATATGTTAAAGTTTCATCGTAAGTTAATCGACGTAAGTTTGGGAATGAGATTATTTTGAGATTATAAGCATTATGCTATTTCAAACAAGTGATAAGTAAATTCGTGAAGGTGAGAGGGAAAGCAAATCGAAGAAAATGAATTTGGTCGAAGTTTGACATTTTGAGATAAAATACGATCCAAGCTACAATACCTCGTATTTATGGACTAGTACCATACAAGGTACCACATGACCATGATAGTAAGATGTATAAAGTGTGTTAAAAGTGAGTAGTATTATAAGTAATTTGAGATAATTCTTAATTATGTGGGTAATTCATTAATTATTGGGTAATGGAAGATTACCTACTTAATTAAAGAATTTGGGTAAGATTAACCCCCCCCCCAATGTCGTAGCTAGTTAAAGCCCAAATTAATGACTCTTAAGTCATGTAATTTGGTGGCACAATTAGAGGACTTGTGGACAAAGTCATCAAAAGTGTGGGGCCCACACTCACTAATACAAAAGACTTCTTGAATTCACAAAATGAAGATACTTACATCTTCTAAAGTGACAGATGAACTTCAGCAAAGAATAGTTCTACAAGATTAGGATTAAATTCAAAGAAGAGATATATCTATCTTCATAGCAACATAAATAGCTTCAACAAGAGATTCATACGAGACTTCCTAGCATAATAATAACAGGATTTTGTGATTCTAAGGGAGTACGGTGCAATCTTTCACAAGAATATCATACAGATTTTTTCCTACTTTGATCCGCCGTTACGTGTTTTCGCAATTGACGTGTGTTAGGGGAATTGTCAAGAGAACCGACTCAGGTATGTTAAGCTATCTATTCTTTCCTTTTGGCGTGGTCCAAATGATACAAATGAAACGAGCAAAATACACAACTTTCATAAATAACTCTATTCATAGAAATACTAAAGGTGTCTTTATTCTTGATTCCCCACGTGTCTTATTATTCTATCATATGTTCATCGGTCTTAGAAAATACGTAAGTTGATAAAGTTTATTTGATAAAATTTATCTGAAGGCATATTAATCTTATGACATACCGAGAAGTCTTATTAACTTACTTCTTATGCATTTCATTCATTTATACATGTACATTGACCCATGACCAGATGGCGTTATATACGCGTATATTATATGTATATGGGATATGGGAAAAGGTTACGACGTTATATATGCACCACCACATGATCAGCTGATATATGTTGATGATTTGCCCACAGTGGCCGAGATGATATGATGGGATGCCCTTAGAGGCTTGATGATGTTATGAACGCATATACCTAAGCATGGTATGCTATTTATACGTATATTCATGACATTTTAAATATAAATGATTCACAGAGTTGTTCATACATACATGTTGAGTCTTTTACTCCATGTTTCTCTCATGTCTAATATTTACTAATTTTCATTCCTTACATACTCGGTACATTATTTGTACTGACATCCCTTTTTCCTGGGGACACTGCGTTTCATGCCCGCAGGTCCCGGTAGACAGGTCGAGAGTCCTCCAAGTAGGCTATCTTCTCAGCGGAAGATGTTGGTGCGCTTCATTTGCTCCGGAGTTGCTTATTTGGTCAGTATGATTTGGACATGTATTGATTAGTATGGCGGGGCCCTATCCCGACCTTTATGGTTCTTATCTACTCTTAGAGGCTTGTAGACATATGTCATATACGTGAAAGATTGTATAGCGTTGTCGGCCTATGTTCAGTATACAAGTGATCATTTTGGTCTTATACCGTATGTCATATGTATAAATTTGTATTACATATTGGGTCGTCATATGACGAGTATTCCCTCATGTTTTATTCTATTTATCATATGACATCCTCTCCGGCTCATTTATCAATGATAGTATGATACGAAAGATACGTTACGTTAGTACTCGATTGAGTAAGGTATCGGGTTCCCATCGCGGCCCATCGGTTTGGGTCGTAACAAAAGTGGTATCAGAGCAGTTCTGTCCTAGGGAGTCTACAAGCCATATCTAGTAGAGTCGTATTTATGGGTGTGTTGTGCACTACACTTATAAGCAGGAGGCTACATGGCATTTAGGGTTGTCACTCTTTCTTCTTAGTTTAAATCATATGGTAGAGCTCAGTTGTACAAACTTAATTTCCTAAACTCTATCTTATTCATAATTCGACGATGCCTACATCTAGAAAGACGGTTGGTAAGGGATTGAATGTGGCTATGGAAGAGTTAAGTTAGAGGAACTCGATTTTGCATGATGCTCATGATGAGTAAATGTGAGGTCTTCAACAGATCATGTGTGTACTAAGACGTGTAAGCCTCTTGATAAGGAGCCTTAAGGCAAGAATATCTATCCACTCCTATGGTGAAAGGAAATGAGAGATTTAGAAGCTAGATACCAGTTTCAACAAGTAAAAGAAGCAAGGTGAAGAAGGGTACGAGACGCTCAGTTAGTGAAGATTATCAGTATTTACAATTCAAGCAGAGAAATATAAGCATTTTGAGTTACTTTCAACAGTGATATATGTATGTACAATTGGCCACACCCATCTCAGTTATGCCCTATGGGAACTAATAGATATGGTTTGAGAGAAGGACGGGTTATCAAGATTCGGCTGGGGTTAGAGTAACCTAAAATAGTGAATGGATTGTTTGCGTTAGTTGACATTTCCGAAGGATATTGCAAATGTGCTAATAGATCTCCTTGTGAGACACCCAGATTGTGCACTCTAGAATAGTACAACTAGATATGAATACTAGAATGTTCAAAGATAGGCACTGGAATCCTAAAGGGATAATTATTACCTTAGTATGGCTCCCGTCCCTAATAAATAGAGAATGTTAGGCATCCCGAAGAGCCAATGGATGGAGCAAGGGGAGCTAAAAGCAAAAGAATGTCTTGTTCTAGTTTTCAGAATAAAGTGATAGATATAAATATTAGCAGGGAAATAAGAAGAGAGATAATGAAGCATTATGAATAAGATGTGATACATGGATGACAATGGTAGATCAAAAAGATGACAGTATTACAGAGTCTATAGTCAAGTGAAGGTAAATACGATAGGTGACAGGCCTTGAGACAACAAAAGAGTATAGTACATAAAGTCATATCCTCATTTCGAGAAATAAGTTCGTGACTCCAACGCGACTACCAGAAGAAAAAGTTAGACCCCAGAGTAATAGAAATCAGTATGGGCTGGTGAACAAGATAATCTAAACATGAATTAGGGACTGAGTGATTTGATAATGGTCGACACCATGAGAATTTCAGATTGCGTTCCGACAATAATAAAATGGACAACAAAAGAATATTCATGAGAAATTTAGAGAAAGGTCAATCAGGAAGACGCTTCCCTAAAGCAAGCAATGTGAGCAAAGTTAAGCTTAAGGGACTGTATGTGCCAGTTATACTAAGTGTCACCCTCGCGAGTAAGGAAATTTGTTATCCTTGGTACAGAAGGATTATCGCAAGGTGAGTAAGGGTCATCGATGATGTGAGAAGATGCCAAAGATGAAGAGGTAAAACATTTATAGGTAGATCGTTGTAGCGCTAAATCTTAGTACTCCCCTAAAGGTGGGAATATGGAGTGATGTGGCATTAAGTCAGAATTAAGTGGTTCTAGTAATTATGGAATGGTAAAGGAAGAATGCGATAAAAAAATGAAAAAGGAATGAGCTTGCACTTATCCAAATCCTATAGATATGCTACGATTCCAGAACATTATGCAAACATGATGTCAAGGAGAGGAAGTAAGGGTTTCTGCCCGAGATATTAGTAATAAATGAGTAGTTAGTGCGAGACGTAAGTTAAGACAAAGGAAATAACCCAAGAAAGATTACGCGGAATATTGATATGAGAATGGGCCAACAAGTAGTTAGTAATTGATTCAGGAAGAGCCTAGTTATGGCTATACAAGAGGATACAGACAAATCAACAGATCATGCAAGATAAACCCCAGCATGCGGAATTCAGTCTCGCAGATAGGACATCGTGATCCTTGAGAAATATTTAGATAGGAGTTGGGGTAGTTAAAGGTACCGTATGAGTGTTACGGATTTAAAAGAGAGTGCCACTGGGAAGACAGTTAAAATATCAGTTCAGAAGCAACCCTACAAGCACAAAGTCGTGGAGGTAAGTAACTACGGATAAATATAGGCAAGGAAGAACATCAAAAATTTCGTCCAGTATACGATGTGATAAGATCGCAGGTTTACAAGAGTCAGAGGGTCCTCCCTAAGTACTACAATGAAAGACTAGCTGAGGAAATAAGGAAGAAGGATTCAACCTAAGCATATGTAACTTGAAGAAGGAATGGTCATATATAATCAATCTCACTACAAAATTGTATGCACTCCATAAGAAAGTGGCACCTATCGTGGCTAATGAGTGGGAAGTGAACCCAAAAGTAATAGTCGAGATCATATGAGTTGCACAAAAACTTCGGCATGCGTGGGAACTAAGATAAGCTAAGTATGCATGCAACAAGGGGGCAGAAAGACTAGGAAAAGTAATAGCTTACGATTAAAGAAAGGTGAGAAGGAATGCAAGGAGTTATTCGATCAATGATCCAGAGTTAGTTACATTATGAACGCATTTAATATTTCGGAGTAATATCCATGCAGTATATATGTTGACAATCATACAGCCGTAAAAGACTCCGGTATAAGTTAAAAGAAAGTATTGAGTCCAGGTCATAGATAGAAGATTGTATCATGGATATTCCATAGCTTCCATGAAAGGCTAAAGTAATAACTAATACCATGAGCCGCAGATCGGAAGATAGCTTAAGCCTACATGAAGGCTGGTCAGAGGGAAGAGGAAACTAAAGAGTTACATCAACCAAGTAAATCATGAGTCTGATTATTGGATCTAGAGAATTATAGAAATCGTGATTGAAAATATTGCAGGATCACTCTTAATATCAGAGGTACAAGAGAGATAGTACAACAGCCATATTCTATGATGGCTCTACGATAAAGCCAGTTAGAAGAGTATCAGCCTCATAAGAAGTCAGTATGAAGCTCCCACCGCATTGTGTATGCAACATAGGTGCAAGTATTATAATAGAGCTTCAAGTTGTGGATGTGAACATAGGTTATGTAAAGGTGGACAAACGTACGAGATACTTAGGTGCAGAAGGTTGTGAATAATCCATACTTCAGATAGAGGACTAGAAGTGTTGGGATTCAGTATCCAAGAATGATAGCGGTGTCATTAGTGGCATATCTTCCAGCCTATGGTTTCTAAGTATCGATAAGTCTAGTTAAGAGAGTAGAGAAGAGTTAGAGACGATGTGATATCTCGCTTGATGTTCCAAAATAACACAAGGAAATCTATGGTGCAAGCAAGTTGAAGGAAGGTTGTGAGTAGTATAAATAGATATGTGTAGGTCGCAAGCTAAAGTATGGTAAAGCGACAAGGTTTTAGGAAGACAGGAGTAAGGATAAGAAAGGGCGAGTGAGAAGGTGACGAGAATGGATAATTCCTCAGGATTAAGCCCATGAACACAAGATAGCTAATGGTTTCTCTAAGTTATAGAAAGCTCGGCATAGCCTGAACAAACTTAAAGGAGTCTAAGAGATGGAATTCTACCCTGGTAGTAGAATGAGGGTGTAATTGTGATAAATGAAGGATGACATTTGGGCCTTCGATTGAGTAATGATTTGAAGAAAAAAAGAAGAAGAAAAAGGGAGATTTCATGAATTGTACAAGATTAAAATACCCACATAAGGTGAATCACATTGGGATGCTATGAAATATGGCTATGGAAGCATGGTATCACCCCCAGGTGGATCGGTCTAATCATTTCAGATGTTCCCTGATGAGACATGAGCCGTTACATAAGAGGTCAAGTTATCAATGGTAGATTATAAATCAATATTTAGGTGAATCAACAATGGATGGATAAAAGTTACAAAGTATGAGATGAGATTAGGTTGTCATTCTTAAGATAAACAGTAATGAGGAAGCATTAAAGGACTTAGACTTATACATATAGAATAAGCAACGAGAGTAAGCTGGAATTTGGTAGCAGACCTCAGCAACGATAAATTGAAGTAATAGTTATGATATAGTATGACCTACCTAGATGCAGTAAAGTCATACGGATAGATAACCGGGTCTATGAGATAAGATATAGCAATATTCGTGAGTTCAACAATGTACCGAGCGAAGAACTTCAGTATACCTATAGATGCCCAGAGGGAAATCTTGTCAAGATCTGTATATGTTTACAAAGTAAGGCCTAGAGATTGGCTAACAGCTGGAGGAAAGAGTCGCATAGGCGCACATATAAGGAAAAAGTCGTACAGGCTGCATGACAGAAGGTAGCAAGAGTTATGAGATTGAAAGAATTCCGACCATAGGCCGTGGTGTGAGAAAGAGACCTACGGGTGGGAATACCCTAGACTTTGGATTTATTCACAGAACAATTACCTAGATGGAAAGGAGAGTATTAAAGTATTCACAAGAGTTATAGGTTATGATAATGATAAGTGCATCAGTCAACATTCGAGGACGAATGTTCCAAAGGGGGAAATGATGTTACACCCCATATTTTCGTACGTGAAAGTACGCCATAAATAAATTGATGGAAACTCGGAAATGAGATGTTACAACCTGCATTTTCGTATGTTAAAGTTTCGCCGCAAGTTAATCGACGTAAGTTCGGGAATGAGATTATTTTGAGATTATATGCATTATGCTATTTCAAGCAAGTGATAAGTAAATTCGTGAAGGTGAGAGGGTAAGCAAATCGAAGAAAATGAATTTGGTCGAAGTTTGACATTTTGAGATAAAATACGGTCCAAGCTACAATACCCCGTATTTATGGACTAGTACCATACAATGTATCGCATGACCATGATAGTAAGATGTATAAAGTGTGTTAAAAGTGAGTAGTATTATAAGTAATTTGAGACAATTCTTAATTATATGGGTAGTTCGTTAATTATTGGATAATGAGAGATTACCTAGTTAATTAAAGAATTTGGATAAGATTTAACCCCCTCCCCCCCCCCCGTATGACAGCTAGTTAAAGCCCAAATTAATGACTCTTAAGTCATGTAATTTGGTGGCACAATTAGAGAACTTGTGGCCAAAGTCATCAAAAGTGTGGGGCCTACACCCACTAATACAAAAGACTTCTTGAATACACAAAATAAAGATACTTACATCTTCTAAAGTGATGGATGAACTTCAGCAAAGAATAGTTATACAAGATTTGGATCAAATTTAAAGAAGAGATATATCTATCTTCATAGCAACGTGAATAGCTTCAGCAAGAGATTCATACGACACTTCCTAGAATAATAATAACGGGATTTTACGATACTAAAGGAGTACGGTGTAATCTTTCTCAAGAATATCATACGAATTTTCCCCTACTTTGATCCTCCGTTACATATTGTCGCAATTGACGTGTGTTAGGGGAATTGTCAAGAGAACCGACTCAGGTATGTTAAGCTATCTATTCTTTCCTTTTGGCGTGGTCCAAATGATACAAATGAAACGAGCAAAATACACAACTTTCATAAATAACTCTATTCATAGAAATACTAAAGGTGTCTTTATTCTTGATTCCCCATGTATCTTATTATTCTATCATCTGTTCATGGGTCTTAGAAAATACGTAAGTTGATAAAGTTTATTTCATGACATTAATCAAAGGCATAATGGTCTTATGACATTCCGAGAGATTTTATTGACATATTTCATATGCATTTCATTCATTTATATATGTACATTGACCCATGACCAGATGGTGTTATATACATGTATATATATATATATATATATATATATATATATATATATATATATATATATATATATATATATATATAGAGAGAAGGTTACGGTATTATATATGCATCACCTCCTGATCAGCTGGTGTACGTTGATGATTTGCCCACAGTGGCCGAGATGATATAATGGGATGCCCTGGGTGGCTTGATGATGTTATGAATGCATGTACCTAAGCATGGTATGACATTTATACGCATATGCATGATATTGTAAATATTAATAATTCACAGAGTTGTTCAGACTTACATGTTGAGTCTTTTACTCCATGTTTCTCTCATATATATTATTTACTGATTTTCATTCCTTATATACTCGGTACATTATTTGTACTGACGTTCTTTTTGCCTGGGGACGCTGTGTTTCATGCCCGCAGGTCTCGATAGACAGGTCGAGAGTCCCCCAAGTAGGCTATTGGCTCAACGAAAGATGTTGGTGTGCTCCATTTGCTCCGGAGTTGCTTATTTGGTCAGTATGATTTGGACGTGTATTGATTAGTATGGCGGGGCCCTGTCCCGACCTTTATGGTACTTATCTACTCTTAGAGGCTTGTAGACATATGTCATGTACGTGAAAGATTGTATGGCCTTGTCGGCCTATGTTCAGTATACTAGTGATCATTTTGGTCTTATACCGTATGTCATATGTATAAGTTTGTATTACATGTTGGGTCGTCCTATGACGAGTATTCCCTCATGTTTTATTCTACTTATCTCACGACAGCCTCTCCGGCTCATTTATCAATGATAGTTTGATACGAAAGATACGTTATGTTGTTACTCGGTTGAGTAAGATATCGGGTGCCCGTCGCAGCCTATCGGTTTGGGTCGTGACATGAAGACGCTCGAACTGCATGCGGTACTCCTCTCTCATAGTGGCAGGAATTAACATCTCTAGAAATAGTTGTGAGAACTGATCCCAGGTAAGTGTAGATGACCCAGCTGGTCTAGTCAACATATAATCTCTCCACCATCTCCGGGCAGAACCAGTCATCTGAAATGCTGCAAAATTGACCCCATTGGTCTCAACTATACCCATGTTGTGCAACACCTCGTGGCAACGGTCCAGGAAATCCTGTGGGTCATCAGAAGATGCACCACTAAAATGAACAAGAAAGAGCTTGGTGAACTTATCTAACCTCAACATAGCCTCAAAAGACAACGCGGGCCTATCACTGGCCTGTGCCGCAACAACCGGCTAAACTACCCCAATGGGCGGGGCTGCTGGAGTCTGATACTGGGGAGCCACCTATTCCAGGGTGTGAGTAGCGGGGGTCTGTGCTCCACCCCCAGCCCGAGAGACGGCTGGTGCCGCCAGAAAGGTACCGGTCTAGGCCACACCAAGTTGACTAGAGCATCCTGAAGCACAAGAGTGTCTATGAACCCTTCCAGAACCTGAGCTGGTCCGACGGGTATAGTCTGAGCTGGAACCTCCTCCTTAAATCCACCTGAAGCTCTATTGTGGGTGTTGCTACTTAAGCTCTAGGCTGAGCTCTACCTCTGTCTCAGCCTCTGGCTCGGCCTCGGCCTAGACCTCTGCCCCTGGTAGTAGCTGCCACAGGGGCCCCCAGCTCCTGTCCGGCTGTAGATGCAATGCGTGTTCTCGCCATCTGTGAGAGAACAAGATTAGAAGGGTTCAATCATCAATGATAGAATAAAATCGCATGACAGAGTAAGAAAGAAGTGATATTTTTCCTAAACTCCATAGCCTCTGAAAAATAAGTATAGACATCTCCGCACCGATCCTCCAAACTCTACTAAGTTTGCTTGTGACTCGTGAGATCTAGGCAACCTAGTGCTCTAATACCAACTTGTCACGACCCGGAATCCCAACCTCGGGGTCGTGATGGAGCCTAACATTCCGACGTAAAATAGTTAAATAGCCATATTTTAACAACTTAAACAAGGTGATGATAAATAACGAGAGACAGAAACTCAATCTAATACAACACCAGCATAAGTCGTGTAATAGTATCTACTCCCAATCATTCGGAGTCACGAGTACACGAACTACTAGAAGTTCTACAAACAGAGTCTGAAATAAATACAATTGTTTCGAATGAAATGAAAAGTAAAAGAGGGAAGAGGGAGGGGACTCCAAGGTCTGTGGACGCCATCAGATCTACCTCAAGACTCCGTATGCAATAATCCGAGCTAACGCACCTCACACACCGCTAGGACAAATACCAAAATTTGCACAAGAAGTGCATAAGTGTAGTATGAGTACAACCGACCCAATATACTTTGTAATTGTCGAGCCTAACCTCGACGAGGTAGTGACGAGGCTCTGACAGGACACTCACATAATTAAACATGTACAACAACAACAAATAGAGATTTAGCAATGTACAATTCGGGGGGGGAGGGATGCGGAAGGGGGAAAAGATAGGATAACTATGATAGATATGACATCACAAGATAGCCAAATAACTCATAAACCAATTAAGACAGATAAACATACGGTACAAAGATGGCACAGCATCACCCTTCATGCTTTTACTCTCATCCTTACCATGAAATGATGACATAAGTAAAATGAAATGACACGACATCACCCTTCATGCTTTTACTCTCGATTTGCGCATGTATCAATGAATAATTGGGAAGAATGGCACGACATCATCCTTCGTATTTTTACTCTCGACCTCACCATGTAACAATGAATAAATGATATAGATGGTACGGCATCACCCTTCGTGCTTTAATTCTCTTTCTCACTATGTATTAATTAGTAAATGAGATAATGAAATGGCACGACATCACCCTTCGTTCTTTAACACCATCCTTTACCATGTAGTAAAGGTAATATAAATTCGGGAGATAAATAATGCGGAGAATGTGCTTTACGTCAAATATGATTTCAAGATACCAAACCTCAAGTAACAAAATACTCAACGATTACTAATTAAGGATTAATTATGGAAGGAATGATAAAATAAGTAATAATCTAATCTAAGCATGGATATCATAAATAAAAAGGCAACAAATCACATGGAAACAAGTACACCCGCATGCTTTATCCCACAACAACGCATAAATGCTCATCACCTCATATATATGTTGTACCCACACGTTAATCACATAGCAAATAGGCAAACAAGTCCTAATCCCTCAAGTCAAGGTTAACCACGATACTTACCTCGCTCCATAATCAAATCAAAGCTCAACGGGGCCTTTCCTCTAAAATTCGCCTCTAAACCAATCGAATCTAACCAAATATCATACAAACAATGAAGAATAAGCTTTAGAAACTACCCATGAGTGAAAAAGATTAAATCTTTAATGATTTCGAAAAAAACCAACAAACGTCAACCCCGAGCCCGCTTGGTCAAAACCCGAGATTCGGATCAAAACCCAATCACCCATTCACCCCCGAGCTCGGTTATGTAATTAGTTTTGAAATTCGACCTCAATTCGAGGTCTAAATCCCAATTTACAAATATCCCTAATTCTACTCAAATCCCTAATTTTTACCATGAAAATCCTAGATTTGATGTTGAAAACTTATGAAATATAATGGGTAATTGAAAAAAAATAATTTAAGTCACTTACCAATGAATTTAAGAAGAAAATCTCTTGGGAAAATCACCTCTAGGGTGTTTAGGATTGAGAGTTGTAGTTATCGCAATTGCGACACATAGTTCGCAATTACAATGTTCGCAAAAGAGATCAAACATTCGCAAATGCGAAGGAGTCACTGAGCTTGTTGTCATCGCAAATGCAATAATTTTATCGTAAATGCGAACCAAGGCAATCCGCAAATGCGAACAATACTTCGCAAAAGCGAAGTAGTACCAAGCCAGTCAGTTGTTGCAATTGCGACCAAAACCTTCGCAAATGCGAAGATACAGAGTCCGCAAATGCGAAGAATATCTCGCAAATGCGAACTCTTCCCCTCCCAGCCCATGCTCGCAAATGCAACTCATTGTTCGCAAAAGCAAGGCTCGCATTTGCGAGCCAAACCTCGCAAATGCGAAATCTGCAATTCAACACTAGAAACAGACATGCATCAGCTATTCTTCAAAGTCCAAAATCACTCTATAGCTTATCCGAAACTCAGCCCAGCCCTCGGGGATCCAATCCAAACATGCACACAAGTCCAAAAATATCATACGAACTCGTTCGCTCGATCAAAACACCAAAATAACACCTAAAACTACGAATTGGATACCAAAACGAATGAGATTTTCAATCAAACTTAAGAACAAGCAATTTTTTAACCGGACGTCCGAATCATGTCAAATTAATTCCGTTTCGCACCAAAATTTGCAGACAAGTCATAAATACTGAATAGAACCTATACCAAGTTCCGAAACCATAATCCGAACCCGGTAGCAACAAAGTCAATCTACAGTTTAACTTAAAAATTCTTTAAACTTTTAGATTTTTAGTTTTTAACAAATTACGTTAAATCAAGCTAAGGACTTCCAAATTCGATTTTGGGCATACGTCTGAGTCCCAAATCACGATATGAACCCACTAGGACCGTCAAAATACTAATTCGAGTCCGTTTGCTCCAAATGTTGACCGAAGTCAACTCAAATGAGTTTTAAGGCACGGTTTCACATTTTTATCAATTTTATCATAAAAACCTTCCAGAAACAGGACACGGACTGCGCGTGCAAATCGAGAAAGCCTAAATAGAGCTATTCGAAGTCTCGGAACACAAAAATAAAGGGTAAAACTATAAGTGACCTATCGAGTTATCACAATTTGTTTATGTTTTGATAGAAGTGTTACCCTATACTTACATTGGCCAATAAAAGTTATTAATATCTGTTCAAATAATTGAATACGCGTAAACTCCATTTCAATGTTAAGACAAAAAGTTCATACTAATATATACAGCATATACACAAATATAGATAAAGACTCTTGTGGATGACAGAATGTGAACACCACCAAAAATATGTCACGAGATGTTACACGACAAATCTCACACCCCACCCCCAACCCACCCCCACCCCCTTCATCCTTTCGATCAGTTCAGTTCAGTCCCTAAAAGTCACCCACCTTCTATCTCTTCCAAAGAAACTACACCACCTAAGAAAAGCTTCATCAGTTTCTAGCTATACACACTTTTTTAGTTTGTCACCAACCATTTCTCCCTATAAATCAGAGCCTGTAAGCAAAACCAAAAAATTTTTCTCATAATTCCGTGCTTTCTTTCTTCAATGGCTTTTCTGCAGTCGTTGAAGTTCTCTCTACAACTTCTTTCATTTTGCATCATAGCCCTCAGATTTTCTCCCATTTCAATTCATGCCCTTAACATTGGCATTGAAACTAATGCTGGCATCTCCTTGGTAAATCTATCCTTCTATCTCCCATTTCATGTTTCTTTCTATAATCATAAGAGGACAACTTTCTCTACCATAGTTTTTTTTTTCCGGACTCGAATACGAGATTTCTGGTTAATAATGGCATCCCACATCAACTTTTGCTGGTCTCATTTCATGTTAATTATTCACAAACCTTACTCTAACTTTCTTTTGTTTTTTCTAATTAAATTTAGGAAAAAGAATGCAGTAGAACATGTGAATCAAAGTTCTGTGTAGGTACACACTTTTCTTTTATTTTTTGACCATTAATTAATTGTATGAAGTTCTTCTGTTAAGAAAAAAAAAATGATATTATTTAGATTCTTGAATACTGGCAGTTCCTCCCCTCCTAAGATATGGGAAGTACTGTGGAGTTCTGTACAGTGGATGTCCAGGGGAGCAGCCATGTGATGGGCTTGATGCTTGCTGTATGAAGCATGATCTCTGTATACAACGTAAAGGCAGTAAGTTACTATATATTTTATTATAAGTAATTAAATAGATTTTCATTGGTGCATCATAAAACTTAAATTTTATCAAGGATTTAAGTTGTAAAGATTTATTGTGTAATACTAACTGTTTATGCTATAATTTGGTGATATCAGATTAATAACCGTTTTTACCAGGGTAAAACAATAATTCTTGTCTTATATTCTATCAATAATTCAAAGTGGGAAAGAGAGAAATGGTTCTAAATTTATTTGGTGAACATAAAGCGTAAACATTGAACAATTTCGTAATAGGAGAAAAGAAATGGGCAAACAAGAGTGTAAACTTTTATTGTTGCAGCATTTTGCTAATGGTAAAAAACGCAAAAAGAAGCTGCACAAGCACTGTTCACGTTTTCCTTTTTAAGGTATTTTTTTTAGGTTGAAACAATAGCATACATAATGGCAAGGTTTTTTCTTACAAAGAAATTATTATGGTTTGGTTTTATCTAAAAGGGAAAATGACCTATTTCAAAAACTTATAGATCACATTAAACCCAGAGATGATGTGGCCCCATATTGATGAGATGAGACGGTGCTAAAGATGAATTATAGTCTCTAATTGATGAGATGATGTCGTAGATTCCACGTCACTTGTCAACTTTGTTAAAAAAAAAAAAAAGTTAAGGAGTCACAAGCAAGTTTTTTTTTTAATCTCTTTTAATGATGGTGTTCCAGCATGTGAGTACTTCAGTAATTCTAAATATTAATTACTTTTCACTAGCATAATAAATACTCTATTCATTTCAATTTAGATGATATAGTTTGATTCGATACGGAGTTTAAGAAAAAAAGAAGATTTTTGAAACTTGTGATCTTAAAAGCTTAAGGGGTAAAAGCTTTATGGGATCATGATATTTGTGTGGTTATAAAAGCTTCACATTAAGGATAAAATGGGTAAAATGAAGAGTTTAAAGTTGAATTATTTCCAAATTTAAAAATATGTCATTTATTTTCGAAAAGTATCTCGTCTAATTTGAAACCGAGAGAGTACCAAATAACTTACTTTATCCACTAAATAATAAGAATGAAAATTTAGCCAAAAGTTTTGACGAGCAAGTTGCTTGCAAGAACACCAAGCTAGAGAGAATAAGAAATTTTAACTAGGAGGTGGTTGTAGTCAATTATATGTGGCACATCAAGGTTGGTGAACTTGAATTATCATACTGAATTATTCAGAAGCTCTGGACAAATTATTGGTCTAAATGCACTTATAAAACTTTTTTCTACGTAAACTATAGCTTCCTTTTCACATATCTCTCTTTTTTTTTCTTCCATTATTAATGCAACTGATTGCTAGGTTACTTTCCTTGAAACTTGTTTAATTTCCACAAGAAAGGTTTAATAATTTTCAGTAATGGTACTGTTAAATCTCTCTATAATAACCTTGTTAGTACTGGACATATTTTGGCTGCTATAACAAAATGTTATAATAGAGAACATATATTATAACATAACATGAATAATTGGTTTCAAAGAAAATTTGTCCGTTATAATATAATGTTGTTATAGAGGATGGTGTTATAGAAAAGTTTGACTGTATTGATTAACACGGTGAATTCAGGGTTGGTTCTATGAGCTTGACTTATTACTTTCAACTCTAATTACGCAAACATATACAAAAAGTATTTAAAACATAAATACATATAACAGGATAACATATATAATATACTCAATGATTCTAAATCACGAATTCGCTCTTCTTGGTTGATTTCTTTCTTTTTAGTTTTCTCCCCTTAATTTTTGTTAATTTTGATGTTACAGATAATTATCTAAACTTAGAGTGCAACCAAAGCTTCCTGAATTGTGTGGCTACGTTCACGAAATCAGGAGCTCCATCATTTAAAGGGAACACTTGTTTAGTTGGTACTGTTGTTCGAGTAATTACTGATGTTATTGATGCTGCTGTCGTTGCTGGGAAAATTTTCAAGAAACCCTAGTATTTTTCCTAGTTGTAAGGAAAATAGAGAGAAAGAAAAGAAAATTAATATTTTCTATGTTCTTTTCTGATTTATTTTAGTTTATTAATTTTTTTTATAACATTTTGAGAAAACTGTTCTTATTACCATTGTCAATCTGGCTGACCCTTCTGCTTGTAATTTCTCTTTGGACCAGATGTTTAGTTGTATCGTATATAATGAATGGTTCATTCATTTTCCTTCGAAGCTCGGTCTCTCAAAGATCTCTCTTTTTATATTGCATTTCGTCATTTCACTTTTAAATGAATTTAATGTGTATTTAACCTATTTGAAAATGAAGTTTAAAATATGAGTTTCGTTCAAATAACATAGGCTAGTTTTTGGAATATGACATTTTATCATTATCAGATTTGGGTATTTGATTCAACGATAAGAGGCTTTAGAATACATATACTTGGAATGTTTGGAGATAAATTTGGACTAAGTTTCAATTTATGTGATACACTTTCTATTTTAGCCTTGTCCTATGAAAAAAAAAATACTTTTCTTATTTAAAAAAAAATGGACTTTAAACTTTTCATTTTACCTTTAGTAAGACTAGTCGATGAGCACATAATTTTAAAATATTATCATATTAAACAATGTGTTTGAATTATAAAACAAAAATAAAAATAAATTGTAAGTTCTTGAAATAGTTAGCCCATGAGAATATGAAAATTTATATAGTTTTATTAAATAATACTGAAAATAAACAATTAAAACAAAAATACTTTTATATAAATGTATGTTTTAATTAATAAATAATTTTATTATGTATTTATACAAATATTATGTAAATATTAAATAAAATAAAATAAATACAATTTTTATGTATTCAAATATTATGTACTTATTGACATAATATTTATTTATTTATTTATTTATTTATTAATAATAGTAATATATATATATATATGTGTGTGTGTGTGTGTGTGTGTGTGTGTGTGTGTGTGTGTGTGTGTGTGTGTGTGTATATATATATATATATATATATATATATATATATATATATATATATATATATATATATATATATATATATATATATAATTTTTAAATTTATATGTGGTGGGATCTGTTTAATTATTTGTGGCGCGTTTTGAATGGTATATGTAATCTATTCAATATTGTAGAAATTAATTAATTTAGTAGTCCACTTGATTAATCTTCTCTTCTAGATTTTTTTTGTATTTTAATTCGAAATTCTACAAATGATATAAAGTTTAGCCGTGGAAGAAATTAAAAAACTATTATTTTCCCTTTTGAAACACAATTCTTTATTGTATAAAATTCACGTCATCCTACTACAAATAAGAATATAACACAACCTAATAAGGAAAAATTTAACAAATAAAATTCTACTAGTTGATTTTAAAGTTTTAGCTTTAGGAAAATTAGCATAAATGGTAGTTGAATTTTTATTCCTAAATATTACGAAAACAATTTAAATTATAATGTTGTCTATTGTAAAGCCGATTTTTAAAGGTAAAAAGATGAATGCCATTTCATTAAGGGACTTTGTTCTTTTAATATAGTATAAATAATTTATAACAACATAAATATCTTATTACTTATTTTAGATCACGAGTTTCAAAAACTTTTTTTTTAAAAACTCTATGCACATTCGAATAATCACCTAAAATGAGACGTAGATTACAATGTCAAATTCAGTATAATCCCACAAGTAGAATTAGGGGAGGGTATTTCTGATAGACCATCTGCTCGAAAAAAGGTGAAAGAAGAAAAGAAGAAGAAAAAGAAGGAGGAGGAGGAGGACGAAAAAGAAAAAGGAGAGAAAAGGAGAAGTTGAAAAAGAAAAAGTAGCATCAAATAATAATAATAGGGAAAAGAAATAAGCAAAGAGACGAAACAATAAGCGGTAATAGAAATCGAAGAATAGGAAAATACAAGAGTGCTACTAATACTACTTGTAATGATTGGGCAACTCTCAATTACTTACTAGCCTTCTATCCTAATTTTCATCTTCTACACTCTCCTATCATGGGTCATGTCCTTAGTAAGCTAAAGTCCCGCATGCCCTGTCTAATCACCTCTCCCCAGTACTTCCTTAGCCTACCTCTACCTCTTCTTAGATCTGCCATGACCAACCTCTCACACCTCCTAACAGGAGCATCTGTGTTTCTCCTTTTCACATGCCCAAATCATCTCAGCCTCGACTCCCGCATTTTGTCTTCCACGGGGCTACACCCATTTTGTCCCGAATAACTTTATTCCTAATTTTGTTTCTCCTCGTTTGCCTACACATCCATCTCAGTAACCTCATTTCTGCTACTTTCGTCTTCTGAACATGAGAGTTCTTAACTGGTCAATACTCAGCTCCATACAATATAATAGATCTAACCATCACTATGTAGAACTTACCCTACCGAGAAAAAGAAAAATAGATATTGCTCAATTTACAAGGTTCGATAGATAGCGTACCTCTTCGGGCAAGATATATACTTCCAACAAGGTCAGTCTTGGTTCTCTAGTCACGAACCTACTGACCGATTCTTTCCGCTATCAACAATAAACATAGACCTTAGTGAAAAGGGATATTAACATTTTTTAGCCAGCCATGTACAATAATTTTCACTCGCCTAACCATAACAATTTGTACTCGTTGCTGGTGTATATATTTAGTATACTATAACAAGTGTATAATATAAGTGTATATATAATCAATGTATTATGTATTGACTGTACACGAATTATAAAGTAATTATACACTGCATATGGCTAAAATTTATAAAAAAAAAATAAAGACTAGGTTTTTTTTTTTTTTTTTTTTTTTTTGGTTGTAGGCTTTTGTTGGGTTGCTTTGTAGTGACACCAGGTAGCCACTCTAAAGGGTTGCTATTTAGGAATTAGCCATGTCACGACCCAAAATTTCATTAAGTCGTGATGATGCCTAACCCAACCCGCTGGATAAGCCAAACAATATAAGTTACAGCTAAACTGAAAAAAACAACAATATATATAATAGAAGCTACAATCGAATTCAATACAACTGCCCTAAAGAATGGTAGTACAAATCATGAGCCATTATGATTTAGATTTACAGAACTGATATGAAGAATAAATACAATATTAGTGTGAAGTTTACATAAGTGGAACTTAAATCCCAAACTACCATGAACAAGAGGTTGCTTGGATCTGGAATGCGGGTACGTCTTCAATGCAAGGTATCGTCGTTCACAGCTACGACATCACCCTTCGTGCTTATATTCTTTTCCTCACATGATAATGAAAAATAATGATACGACATCACCCTTCGTTCTTTTACTCTCTTCCTCACATGATGATGTAAAATAATTGCACGTCATAACCTTTCGTGTTTTACACTCTTCCTCATCAAGCACATATACATTAACAACAAGCAAGGTAGGAAGCACGAATAACATCAAGAAGAGTGGTTAACCAAAATACATCACGTGAACGACAATCACAACTTTTACACCAATAAATAATTCAATACAACTCAAGAACCCCATTGTTCAAGTATCTAAACAAAATTCACACATGATCTTTAAATTAAGTGTGGAACCCAAGTATCTCAAGAATAAAAGACATAAACATGTAATCATGATTTAGGTATAGTTATGACCGAATCTAGCACATCAACACTTTCACAAGGAGTCCATCACAGTTAATCAAGTTTAGAAAAGCTAAATGATGGTCTCTAGCATTGAAATTATGTTCATACTATTATAGAATTAAGTAAAATACAAGTTAAGAAAATCACAAAGTTCAACAAGGCAAAAAGAATCATATAATCAACCACGAGCATTGATAAACCTAGCACATGCATATACGCTTGTTATCTCGCATATACATCACCCCCGCATGTAGCAAACAATGTTAGTTTATTAGAAAATATTCCCTCAATAAAGTTAGGCAAGACACTTACCTCTTTAAGCAACAAAATCATAAGCAACCACTACTTTTCCTTTCGAACAAGCTTCCAAACTAACCGAACCTATCCAATTATCAATCAAACTATCCAAGATAAACTTTAGAAACTACCCACGAATAAAAAAGGTTCAATTTTGATCATATTTGAAAAAGTCAACCCCGGGCTCGCCTGATCGAAATCTGAGATTCGGACTAAATCATGATTACCCATTTACCCCCGAGTCCGGATATATGATTTGTTTTGAAATCTGACTTTAATTCGAGGTCGAAATCTCAATTATACCAAATTTTCAAATTTCACCCAAAACCCCTAATTTCTACTTTGAAATTCATAATTTTGATGATAAAATTCATGAAAAAGTAATTGAGATTGATTAAAACTAAGTCAAAGTTGCTTATCAATGAATTTGGGAAGAAAACACTCTTTAAAAATTGCCTCTATGGAGTTTAGGGTTGAAAAATAGTGTAAAATGAGCAAAGTCCCGAAATCCTCACATTTTACCAGCTGCAGTTGTCGCAACGACATTCGCAAAAGCGAAAAAATGGTCGCAATTGCGGACATGTCTCTGAGTATGCTGATATCGCAAAACTAATGAAGGGATCACAATTGCAAACCCTGGGCAGCCGCAAATGTGATCAATGCTTCACAAATGCGAAGCTGCCCCCAAAGTCTATTGTGTCGCAAATGCGACTTACCCATCGCAAATGCGGAGCCCCCTCATCGCAAATGCAATACAAACTTGTAACGACCCACCCGATTATTTTGAATATTTTACTCTCGTTCTCTTATTTATTGCCTCCTCTGTTGTATTGTGGTTATGTGACTTGCCGGGGGTGTTTGGTTTTGGTTCGGGTGAATTTTGGAGTGAAATGGGACACTTAGTCCCAAAGTTGTAAGCTTAAGTTGAAAAGGTTGACCGTAGTTTGACTTTCGTGCAGATTACTCCGGAATAGAGTTTTGATTATTCCAATAGCTCAGTATGGTAATTTTGGACTTAGGAGCGTGTCCATATATTAATTTGGAGGTCCATAGGTTGTTTAGGCTTGAATTGGCGAAAGTTAGAAAGTTGAAGGTTTGGAAGATTGAAAATTTTGACCGGGAGTCGACTTTATCAATATCGGGGTCGGATTTTGGTTCTGGAAGTTGGAATATGTCTTTCATGTCATTTGTGACTTGTGTAAAAAATTTGAGGTCAATCGGAGTTGTTTTGGTATGATTCGGCGTTAGTTTTGGAATTGGATGTTCTTAGTTTCAATAGGCTTGAATTGGGTTGCGATTCATAGAATCGATATTGTTTGATGTGAATTTTGGCCTCGAGTAGGTCCGTTATGTATTTTGAAACTTGTTGGTATATTCGGACGGGATCCTAAGGATCTCGGGTGTAAATCGGATTGAAATTGGAATAATTTTGGACTTAAGGGAATACTGAAGCTGGTGAGCTTCTAGTGCAATCGCACCCGTGCACTTTGGGCCGCAGGTGCGGCACCGCAGGAGTGGCCTATGAGCCGTAGAAGCGAGGTTTGGTTTGGTCAGATGGGACCGCAGGTGCGTTTAGTAATGCGCAGGAGCGGACTTGCTGGTGCAAGAGAAGCATCGCAGAAGCGGAAAGGGGATAGCCACCCCTAGGGTCGGAGAAGCGGAGACCCTCCACAGGTGCGCCCATGCTCCACAGGTGCGAGAGCGCAGGTGCGAGATTTTGTCCGCAGAAGTAGAGTTCCCTCACCTTAGTGGGAACCGCACCTATGATATATTTTTCGAAGGTGCGGGTCGCAGGTGCGACAGGTTGGCTCACAGAAGCAAAAATCGCTAGGCAGAAAAGGGAGTGTTCGAGGGTTTTATCTCATTTTTCATCCTTTGGACCTAGAGAGCTAGATTTGCAGCAATATTTCGAGGGATTTTCAAGGAAATCATCGGGGTAAGTGATTCTAACTCGGATTTGGCTATGATACATGAATCCATCTCTATTTTTGTCATCTAATTAGTGATTTGAGTTGGAAAATTTGGGGGAAAAATTGAGAAACTTCTTAGACTAAATTTTGGGGATTTGAAGTCGGATTTGAGTAATTCTTGTATGGTTAGACTCGTTATCGAATGGGTGTTCGAATTTTATAAGTTTGGTCGGGTTCCGAGATGCGGGACGGGGTTGACGTTTTGAGTTGACTTTTTATTTCTCTTTAAAGATTGCAACTTTATTGTTCGAAAAAAGCTTCATATAGTTTGTATTTATGGTATGAAGTTATTTTGGATAGATTTGAACCGTTAGGAGTTGGATAATCATGGGAAAGGTATACTAGTGGATTGAGTTAGCGTGTTTTGGGGTAAGTGTCTTGCCTAACTTTATGTGGGGGAATTACCCCTTAGGATTGGTATTATTTTGTTTTAATTGTGATATGTGAAAGCCGTGTATGCAAGGTGACGAGTGTGTACACGGGCTAAATGTGGTAATTGCCCAGTTTTAGCTATGAAGATTCTTTTCATGCCTTTAATTGAGTTGCCATAACATGTTATATTTATCATCATTAGTCTATCTTCATATACTTTACTTGACATCATAAATACTTGTCTTACCTCTTATTTGCTAATTGTCTTACATGTTTAGTTGAAGTCATTGTTCTCTCAATTCCTTATTCATTATTTAACCGTTGAGTTCCTTTACTTGAAGTTGTTATTTCTTAGAATATCTTATTGTTGAATTTGGTGTTGAAGCTATAAAGGTCGTGATTCACATTGAGGCAAAGTTGCAAATTTGTTGAAATACCATTCTTATTGAGTTATTCACTTTCGGTTGCTATTGTTAAGACTCTTGTACATATTGTGGTTAAGCCATGGGCTATTTATTGTGAAAACACTATTATTATTGACTTCTTTGGCAAGTTTGGTATTGGGCACTTGAGGTGTGATTTGTAATATGTTGTAATATTGATACGCATGTAGTGGTATAAGGATTGAGTTTCAAACGCAAGTGGTGAGATAAGGTGGGCTTGATACGCTGTTGCTAGTAGGGGAACTACTTGAAGTCACGCGATGTGATAAGGTGGGCTAAAACGCGGATAGCTATTTCTTGAAAATGATTTTCAAAACTAAATGCAAGGCTCTTGTGGTGATATAAGGAAAGATTGTGATTTGTTTCTTGTGCAATGAGACTATGAGGCGGTACCTCGGTAGTGATTCTTGTTGATACCTTTCTATTATATAACTTGTGCTTTGGTTGCATTGTTTCCTTGGCATATTATTCCTTGTTTTCTTCCGTGATGCCTTAATTACCTTAGTTAATTTTTACTATACTCATTATTTTTCTTCATTGTATCATTTCCATTATTATTCATTATCATACTATCATATACATGTTCAATTTTCTTATTTATTCCAGTAGGGTCTTGACATGACCCCGTCACTACTCTACCAAGGTTAGGCTTGACACTTACTATGTACCGTTGTGGTGTAATCATGCTACGCTTCTGCACATCTTTTTATGTAGATACCGGTACCTCTTACCAGCCTAGGCACCAGTGAGTCGAGCTCGGATTTGGAGACTTCAAGGTATACTTACCGGCGTCCGCATGCCTCGGAGTCGCCCTCTATCTAGTTCTATTTCATTATCTCTTTTCATAGCTATTGTTGTATAGGGATGTTCAGTATACTATCGTAGAGCTTGTGACTGGGTATCACCGGATTTTGGGAGTTTTGTTCTATTGAGTTGCGGAGTCCCTCTTATGATAGTGGTTGGTTAATTTGAAAGTTTTATCATTATTTCAGTTAAATTCTACATGTATGTTAGGCTTACCTAGTCTTAGAGACTAGGTGCCATCACGACATCCTACAGAGGGAAATTGGGGTCGTGATAAGTTAGTATCAGAGCCCTAGGTTCATAGGTGTTACGAGTCACAAGCAGGTTCAGTAGAGCCTCGCAGATCAGTACGGAGACGTCTGTACTTATCTTCTAGAGGCTATGGAACTGTTAGGAAAACCTTCACTTTTTTTATTCCTTATCGTGCAAATTTGTTTACTTCGAAATTCTGAATCTTTGTCTTTCTATTCTCTCACAGATGGTGAGGACACGCACTGCTAGATCTGACGATCAGACACCTGTGCCCCCTACTAGAGCCGCGAGAGGTCGGGGCAGATGCCGAGAAGGGGCACATGGTGCATCCATAGCACCTGCCTGAGCTGCGACAGAGGAGCCACCAGTAGCTCCAGTTGGAGGGCAGGCACCTGTTGCTACCCCTGCACTTCAGGAGACTCTCGCCCAGTTCTTGAGTATGTTTGGTAGTCTAGCTTAGGCGTGGTTAATTCCACTTTCACCGGCCATATCGCAGGCCGGGGTAGGAGCACAGACTCCCGCAACCCATACCCCAGAGTAACGGGTACATGTTGACTAGGTCCCTGAGGTTATAACAGTGCAGCCGATTGTCCCAGTTCAGACCGAGGTTAGGGCAGCAGTATCTGAGGAAAAGCAGCTCAGGATCGAGAGGTACCAGGTGAACTACACTCTTTCAGTTTTCTATTCCCTATTTAATTATTACATATGTTCGATATTACTTGTTTCCTGGTACTTCCTTGAGTTAATTTGCTTATAGCTGAAATTCTGGATCCTGCATGTTGCTATTTTGGCTGTTGTCTGTCAATTTTGATCAATAACGTCGCTGGATATATTAAAGGATACTGAAATTGTACTATCTGCTATTGACCCTGCTAAGTTTTGACCAAATGGGTTATAATCAGCATAACTGAGACTGTGATAAATTACAGGACACTGTTAAATATGTCAAAAATCAGGTGAACACTGTTGGTAAGAATGTCAAGAGATTCTATTCAGAGGTGCTGCAAGATGTTCAGAGGTGCTGCAAGACAATGTTGGTAAGAATGTCTCAAAATATAACATTGATCCTGTGAAGGTCGCAGCTGCTGGCTTGTCTCTGAACCCTTATGCTCACTATGAAATTGACAAGAAGCTAAAATCAAACCTTAAGAGAAGCACCAGAGGATTCAGTAACAAATTAAATGATGACACTCATTCTAAACGTAGATGCTTTCTGATTGTATATTAAGAATTGAAACTATTTCACTTTTGTCCTCTAATTCACTTCTTACCACTGCCATATGTACAGGTATTAGGAGAGCAACTGCTTTATTCTAGTTCTTCGTAGATCTGGTGAACAAGGCTCAATCGCTCTGCTGTTCCTAAGATTTCTACTCGTAATTCAACTTTGACGTAAAAGGCCTTGCTATGTTGAATCAGAAGTGTCTACCCTCTGCATTTACTTGTTCATAATCAGAAGGTAAGTTCAGTTTTATTGTCTGGCAAAATAGCCCTTGTGTTTTACTTTTCTCGTTTCTAATCTGAGATGAACCATTCTACTTTCAGACATCTCGTCTCCTGCAATCTTTCTTAATCAAAATTAAAATTAGAGCTGATTGAGTTTATGAACATACGGCTATAAAAAGGAATAAGATAGTTACTAGTTACAGATTAGAAAGACCCTTTACTTTCTTGCTTTTTGTTGCTTATATAGGTTAGTTTTCTTGAATTTTCTGCAGTGGAAGTAAAATCCGTTTGTTGACTCTCCTGATGTTTTACAAATGATACGGCTCGACTAGCCAAGAAAATATGACAATGATAAAAAGTGCAGCCTACAAATAAGCTTGACTCAGAGCCATGCTCGTAGTGTGGATTGACCTAGTATTCTTTAGGTTATTAACATCTTCCAGCATTTTTGCTCTACACACTTACAACAAAATGACTATAATGGTCCGGCGTCCATATCCTTAGTCGGTGAATCCCAATTAAGTTCATATTTAGTTGTGTTACCTCACTTAAAGTTACATATTATCAAAATATATTCAACAAAAATATCTAAAGTGTTCATTCACAAAAATGTCTAAAGTGTTCATTCACAAAAATTTGGAACTCTCCGGAATTCGAGAAGAAGAGCGCCCAGGGAAGGGCAGCCCGTTTGTCCGACAAGGGTGGCTCAGTGCACATGGGCGGTTCAATTAGTATGGCGGCTCATAGAATAAGATTGGTAATGACTTTATTATATTTTTCTTGATTGATAACTACTTTAGTTACTATTTTTTAAGATATTATTTATTTTTCAGGAAAAGGCTAAAGGAAGACTAATTACTCATGATGAGGTATTTGAGGAAACCCACATGAAGAAGTTGAAGGATGGAACAAAAATAACTTGGGTCTAGTCGCACTCTAAGACAACCCATATAAGATTAATGAGCTTTATTTTAAACTAGCTTATTTGTTGGTAACACTCAGTTGTTATTAACTGGAATAAGTCATCTAACTGCTAAACTGGTTGAGTATGAGAGGAAGTAAATAATATGCATGTTGGTGTATGATTTGGGCTTAATTGGTGGCCTGATAAAAAGTTACAAATAGTTTTTGTAAGATCATCATTTAATTTAGTATCATTGCTTTTAAAAGTAGTTGTATCATGTGGTTCTTTTGATGTTGGGAGAAGTATTAGTGGATCATTATACAGTGTCGTTGCTTTTAAAGGTAGCTATATCATTTGATTATTTTGGTGTATTCAGAAGTAAATATGGATTGCTTATTATATTTTACTCGTAGTGTGTTCTACCTATTTGCCTATTACTGACTCTTTATATATAACAAGTGATAAATGGATATTTAGTGCATAAAAGGCAATATAATTTAGTTTACACTGGCAAAAGTATGAGATTTGCTGGATTTTATTATTCTTAATCAATCAGTATTAATAGTAGCAATCAGCAAGAATTGATAAGTAAGCTTATTTCTGAACATTGTGAGATACTCTTAACATTGTGAACTGGGGATTGCAAGGAGCTGTTAGTTTTAATAGGAAAGTAGCTGCAAATTAGAAGTTTAGGATAGATGTTCGTTATGATCTTTATCCATTATCTTTTCTTTGTAACCCTGTAGTTTCGGCTTATCAGTTAATAACAAAGTCCCCTTAATTTAGCCAGAATTTCTCTATTTTCCTTTTGTTCACATAAACAATCAGTACAATACTTATTTCTGGCTGCTTGTTAAGTCTGAAAAGGTGTGGAATCTCATTTCTAATTTATAAAGCAGGTCTCTTGTTTCAGATGAAGTAGCATGATCTAATATAATGTGTGTTTCTCTGGAAAATATTTTATTGCTGCTTAAATCTACTGGATCATCTCTTTGGTGGTAGATGTGTTTCTCTGGAAAATATGCCCACTTGGTTTGGTGGTAGATGTATTACGAGTTAAAAAAATGTGATGTATAGTTCTTTGAGTGTCGTTCCCGCTTATAGTACAGTCAGGAAGTGAGCGTTCAAAGATGCAAACACTTCTTCAGCCAGGAGAGAGCAGTCGTTGAGAAGTTAGATATCTTATGATCACAAGAAGTAAAGCACTGGAAATGATAAGGGGGATGCAAAACTTTAGTTAGTGTTTCCAGTTGGGCAATATCTTTTTTGTTTAGCCTACCAAGTAGCGAGGACTAAGCTTTTTGAAAAGTAAAGTAAGAATCTTGTTCAAGCTAGCACTAGCTTCGGCTATTGTGGCATATATCTGTTGGAGAAACACACTTAGTTATGGCAACTGAGACTGAACTTGGAATACAAGTACGTCAATAACAGACAGAGCGCTAGAAGTGCGCTATTTCACTACCAAAGACAGGTCATAGTGAAGAAATATAAACAAACTAAAATATAAACGCTGGAATTCATCTTATTGTTTCCCCATTAGAAGTAATGGAGAACAAGTAGCTAGTAGCTTATGGGTATTGATTTTTATAAAAAAGATGGTGTAGTAATTATTTCCCATTAGAAGTACTGATACATTGTCTATACATTATCTTTTCGTGTGTTTCACTTTAAAGTTTGAGAAATAAAGATACTTGCATAAATTTTCCTTAGTAATGTTTGATTTTATAATAATTGTAATTTGTTTATAGGATACTTTCAAACGAAGCTTGGAGGAGTTCACTCAAAGTTAGCTGATTGATGATCAAGGTAGGCCAATCCAACCATCCCAAGAGGAGATCATGGACATGTGGATTAAGGCAGCTGGTGGCGTGCATAAGGGGAGAGTCTACGGCCTTGGATCAGAGTTTAGTCTCGGTCGTCGTACTTCTGGATTATCAATTCTTATTCTTCCTCACATTGCTCGATTGATCTGGATGAGTTTGAGGAATTGAATAGGAAGGTAGCGAAGATTACTGAGTTGTAACTTCAAGAAAGGCTGCAAGGGAAGAAAGGGCAAAGCGGAGGGAGGAAGAAGATAAGCGAAGAGAGGAAGAGGAAAGGCGAAGGGAGGAAGAAATGAGGCAAAAAGACGATGCATTAAGACTTGTCACTAGTGATGTTAAAAATCTCAAGTCTCAGATAAACTCCCTCTTAGCATCTGGTGCATTTCCTGTGCCCCGTTCTCCAGCATCTGATGATAACTAAGGAGTAGTTTCTTTTATTAGCTTGTTTTCGATGGTACCTGGATGTTGAATATTGAATGTTGGATTTTTTGAGTTTTTGTTCTATTTTCTTATTAGTTAGATATTAATTATGAAATGGATTGATTAGTTGTTGTTTATGAAATGAATTGGATTGCATGTTGAAATCCCCAATAGGAAACTCCCTGGGAATTACCCACGAATGCCCTGGGAAACTATTTTTCCACCAGCCATTTTTCCACTGAGCGTCTCCCCTGGAAATGTCGTGGGAATATTAAAATTTTACACAAATTTCCCACCGATTCTTCCATGGAAAAAGTCTGTATTTCTAGTAGTGGAAAGTCATCCCCAGGAGAAAGAGTTTCAAGTATCTAGGGTCTATAATTCAGAATGATGGGGAGATTGATGAGGATGTCACACATCGTATCGGAGCAGGGTGGATAAAGTGGAGGCTCGCTTCCGGTGTCTTGTGCGATAAGAATGTTCTGTTGAGATTTAAGGATAAGTTCTACAAGGTAATGGTTAGACCGACTATGTTGTGTGGGGCAGAGTGCTGGTCAGTCAAGAGCTCTCATGTCCAGCAGATGAAAGTAGCAAAAATGATGATGTTGAGATGGATGTGTGGCCATACTAGGTTATATAGAATTAGGAATGAAGTTTTTCAGGACAAGGTGAGAGTGCCCCTATGGAGGAAAAGATGCGAGAGGCGAGGCTGAGATGGTTCGGGCATGTTAAGAGGAGAAGCACAAATGCCCTAGTTAGGAGGTGTGAAAGGTTGGCCTTGGGGGAGGGGGGATAAGATGAAGAGTAGATGTAGGCCAAAGAAGTCTTGGGGAGAGGTAATCATGCTGGACATGGCGCAGCTTGAGCTAACCGAGTACATGACCCTGGATAGGAGGGTGTGGAGGTTGAGGATTAGGGTAGAAGGTTAGGAGGTAATCGTGTGTTTTCCTCTGTCTTCATTAGTTCGATAGTATTAGTGTTAGTATGGTACCCCTTTTATCCTGAGTTTGCTATTATTGCATATCTTGTTCTGTATTTACTTGACATCAGTACTTCCTTAGTTTGATATTAATACTCCATTCATTTTCTCTATTGTTATGAGACCCTCGGATTTAGTTCTCTAAATATATTGTGTTGCTATTATTTGCTATCGGTACTTCTTTCATATTCCCTGTTGCTATCTTTGATTTAGTTTTCTAAATATATTATCTTGTTATGGCTTGCTATCAGCCCTTCTTCCATCTTCTTTAGCCGAGGGTCTATCGGAAACAGTCTCTTTGTGCTTTCCGGGTAGGGATAAGGCTACGTATATTCTCACCCTCTCCAAATCCCACTTGTGAGATCACACTAGAATGTTGTTGTTGTTGTTGATACTTCGTGTCTCCATCATTCATGGAATGAAGGAATCGATATTAGATCAGACATGATTGGATATACATGCGCACCATGTTAGCATCTGAATCTATATACACAATATTCTCCTTTCACTAAGGTTTAAAAATAAAAATGGAACTTGTCGGGTAGTCGCTGGAACCTTGTCAATTAAAATAAAAAAGAGACATAATAATATTCCCGCATGACATCGTTTATTATCCCAAATTACTCCCTCCATTTACTTTTATTTATTCGGTATTCTAAAAATAAATTTTTACTTTTACTTGTCACTTTTAGCACATCAAGAGAATACAATTTCTTTTTTCTTATTATACCCACAATATTAAATACTCATTTCAAATCACTTTTCAAATCCATTAAAAATATGCATCATTTAATATAGGTATCATGGTAAATTATGTACTTCATTATTATTTCTTAAGGGGTGTATAAAGTTCATAGTGGACAAGTTTAAATAAACGGTATGAGTATTATTTTAAGACACCTTGTTAGTTGTTACCCATTATTATGAAGCACCCCTATAATGTTATATTCTCTCCGTTCCATTTTAATTGTCACTTTAGTTTTTTTCACGTCCATTAAAAAATATACAAGGTATAATTTATTAAGTTACTCCTGTTAAATACTTTTTAAAAATTGAGCAGTACAAAAAACTAATATTTCTTTAATATTAAGGATATAATTGGAAATAATTAACAAATTTAATTTTGAAATCCTAGAGTGTCAGTTATTTTGGAATAATTTTGTTGAGCTAAATGGGATAATTAAAATGAGTTTGAGGAAATAACATAAAATCTTCACGAATTCGTTTAAGGTCAACCAGACAACCTGAAATTCACAATGGACCACAACTCCAAAACTTGGCTGAGTGATTAAATTCATACGGATTTTTTGAGTAATGCATTATCTCCTCAAAACTCGCGCTTTCATTTGTGCTTTCCATTTAAGACCATGATAAAGTTGGCCTTTGGGATATGTATATTTTTAAGGGAACAAGGTTAAATTTACCATGAACTATTTGAAATTAAGCAATTTATATTTTATTAGACTTTTAATTTAATCTTACCCTTACTTTTAGGTACAGCCCGTTTTTTCCCTCGACCCCTAAGAGAGCTCTAACCTAAGGTAATCTTTTCTTAGAGAATTTGGACATGTCGAGTTTATTCATTTCGAGCTAAAATAGCATTAATGATAACGGTAAATATGAAATGATTTGTTAAAACTTCAAAGCAAAGCTATAATTAGATCAAAATCTAAAGACAGGTGTACATGAACAAATGGGTACCTTCTTACTTTTGTTTTGGTGTTAAATAACACTTGCTGCCTTGGGACATTTGCATATATATATATGGGGTTACCATTGAATTTATATCTATATTGTACAAAATTTTGCAAAGTGTATCCGTTCGGATCTGAAATAGTTCAATCTATTTAGTGCTATTTCAGAACAAATCTGAAGTTCTCTTATCTTTCAACTGCAACTTTAGAAATTTAAATTTTAAGTAGTTCAATTTTTCTGTACAACTCCAGATTCAAATTCTTCTGTCTTTCGATTGCAACTTAAAAAATTCGAATATTAAAAAGTTAAATAAAACGGAACACATTTTGCAGATGAATAGAGCAGCCACAGCTTTTCACATAAGATTGTCCGCCAACAGGAAAAACAATTTACTGCAAAAACGTGAAATATCCGATGTGCAAACCCAGGGACAAAGCCATTAAGTAGACAAAACAAAATTTGTTTGCAACAAACAGATTACAAATGTCATAAGCATACATGAATTTGCTTCATCATTCGCCAGCTCGGTTTTTGGAAGTTACATACAATATATAGAGAAATTAATGCTTCATAATTATATGACATATTTTGTTTATTGAGGGTTAATTTAATTAATTTTCAAACTTAAGTTGAATTAAATTAACATAATATTTTAAAATTTAAATTTAAATAGTTAAATTTTAATATTTTGTCCCTTGAGCATTTAGAACCACATGTTTCATAAATCTTTTTTTTTCTTAAATTTTGAGTCAAGTCAAACTATGTCATCTAAATTGAAACGGAATAATTAATTAAAAATATTCAATCAAACTTGACACAATTTTATTTCGAAAAAAGAAAAAATATCATACGCACGCCATAGTCTCGACATATCGGTGGGCATCATACCATTCAAACACCGAAACATCTTCCCACATAACAGGGATCTTTCCTTTCTCTACAATCGCAACCTCCTTAATAATCATACAACGAGAATCATATTCAATGATAACATCTGGTGTACTTACCAAGAATCTTGTTGTCTGTTCCTTGTCATCCACAACAACACATACTACATTACAAGTGCGACGATTCACATCTACTAAATCAAATTCTTCACTCAACATTTGGGGATACATAGTACGAAGAGAACTAAGATCAACCCGATATTTCACAAACCACTTAGAGTAATCACTCTCCAATTCAAGAACTTCAAAACTCATTGTACTAAACCCCTGTACCTCAATAAGATGCAAATGTCCACTTGACTGCCCAAAATACCTTATATTCCTTTTTAACATGCCATTTGGAATCACAGTGCTAGGCATCATTTTAAAGCACAATGAATCCAATTCGAACCTTAAAAATGATCCATTTTCACTAACCCAATGCATACAGCCATTCAAGAAAACACCCTGAGCTAAAAAATATTCCTGCTTTATATCCAATATCTCCTTAGAATCTTTCCAAATCCCAGTTTCTGATGAGTATACAGAAAATTCATAAACCCCATTTGATTTAATGACACATACAAGTCTATAACTATCAGACACCATTGGATCAAAAGCCAAATTCATTACAATAACTTGACGAAGCTCTGTACCAGCTGGAAGTTGAATCGATCTATGCTGATTTGTATTGGGATTATAAACATAGTATACTTGATTTTCAACACCCAAATTGAAATTAATACAGAACAATCCATTACAAGAATGTAAAGATTCAATCTTTGAAGATGTACACTTGACAATATTCTTGAATGCTAAAGGAATCATACCCATTTGCTTTTTTGGCATGCCATTGATAGGGATGAAGTCTACATGGTTATTACCGTAGACCCACCAGCAGAAAAACAGTCCGTCAACTTTGCCGGAACTGTGTTTTCTCCGGCAGTGAAGTAGCCGGAATCTTTGGCTTGAAATGATAGAAAACCAATCTTTACAGACGGTTTGGAACCGAAGAAGTGATTTTGGGGGTAGCCGGAGGAGAATTTCCGTCAAGAGATCGGTGTTTCCGGTGACGGATGTCTGAAATTCTGCCGGCGCATCACCGGAGATTCCGTTTACGTATGTTCTCCACATTCTTTAGTTGGTACGGTTTTAAGGCCCTTCCTATAAATAGAAGGTGGAAACAAGAGTTTTGACATATTTAGTCCTTGTATTTTTTACATTTATTTTCAACAACAAATAACAACAACCCAATTATTTTCAATTAATTAAACTCTTTAGTTATTAATTCTATTTTCTTTTTTTGGTGATGTTGTGCTTCTCTTTTATACTTATTTCTTTGCAAAATTGTAAAATACTGTAGATCATTTGTGAAGGTGCGTTGTATGCATAATTTGTGACTTGTGAGTTACACATTATCTTTTTTTTTTTAAATAATGATTTGCATCCCTCATATATTTTATTTCTTCGCTTACACATAAAACAAATCATTTGTGAAAAAGAAAAAAATAGGAATGGTAAAATTTAAATATACACCATTGACCATACTATGATTTCCAACTTGAGGTCGTCAAATTGTTTATCTTGTACAATTATGTGGCACTACAAACTTTCACGTGCGATGATGATGTTTTAGAGCATTATCTTAAAAGGTTTTTGGGGGCATTGTCGGGAACTCACCTTTGGACTAGGCACTTGAGAAACGCATTGAGGTATACATATAGAATTTCATTTTATGAGACTTACCCTCAAGCATCAGGTTTGTGCCCTAGATGTTTGAAATTCTCTAATTAGTTTTGTGGATCCTCAAGATTCTTTAACATGTGACTTATAAAATTTAAAAAAGATTGAGAATAACTCAAATAATGAATTATAGTATTGTATATTTTATAATTAAAAACACCCCGAGAGTCAACATTTTATGATATTTTCATTGAAAATAGGTAATTGAAGCTTATATCTTCACTTGTTATCATTTTTTATGTCTTAGTTATCTGTCTCTCTACTTGAAAGATATTTTTCATTTATATATGAAAGAGTAACATTTTAAATTATAATACTGATAAAGTTTATTACTCTCTCTATCTCAATTTATATGGTGATATTTGACTACGTACAAAATTTAAGAAAGAAAAAAAATACTTTTGAAATTTGTGGTCTAAAATAAAACCATAAATATTTATGTGATTGTAAATCATTTCATTAAGGGTAAAGTAAAATCTTTATAGTTAAATTATTTATAAATAAGAAAATTTGACATTCTTCTTGGGACAGACTAAAAAGGAAAGTATGACATTTAAATTATATGGAGTAATTGTTTACTCTTAGGGAGGAAAAATGTGTAATTTGATAATGTTTCTTAAGAAGTTATGATTTCTAATTGTTAGAACGTTAGGACATGGCAATTGATTTTGTTGGCCCAAGTGAATGTTAGTTTTGAAGATTGACAAAGAAAGCTCAGGCATGAACCGGGTCTATCCTTTATGTGCATAGACACGGGCAGATTCGAGCATGTGGGAAGCACGTGAAGGAGATAAGCTTAACTTGGTCTAATTAATATCTCCTGATCGAAAAGGGTTGTATAATTGATAAGAAGAATGACTCCTTAATCAAAGAGAACACTATCCAAGATAAGGGAGGAGTTAGAGGTTGAGATCAATTAGAACTCTTCCACCAAGGAAGAGTAGTATTAGAACTCTAAGTTATTTTCTACTCTACTAACTCTATAAATCGCAGGATGTTCTCATTCAACGGGAATGCACCAAAGCATAAGTTAAATGTGAATTGAGAGCAAAATAGCAAGGCATTTTGCAAGCAATTCGTATGTGATTCAAGTGTGCGAACCTGAAGTTACATGAACCAGATAGAAGAACCAGTTCCAAGTGTCTGTCTTTTATTCTAGTTCAATTGTAGTAGGTGTTTTCATATTGTACCTTTCAGCTTTATCTAGAGGCAATTGTAATAGGTACTCAGAGTATTCAAGTTAGAGTTAACTTGAAGTTGTCGCAGCAGTTAGAGGCCGGTTGCCACAACGGGATTAGAGTTAATCCTAGGTTTACAAAAGTGTTTTGTAAATGCAGTTTTTGGCTCAGTGATTTAGTGGAGAGTTTGGGAAAATCCTACTGAAAAGTAGGTCGTGATTTTTTCACCTTTTGAGTCAGGTGTTTTCCACGTAAAATACTTGTGTTCTTTAATTTTTGTATTTATTATTCCGCAACAGTAGTATAAGGAACACATAGAAGAACCAGGTCCTTCTATAATTTGTGCACGCAAAAAATTAGATACCACACAAATCACTCCCCTCTTGTGTGGTATTGCAGTTAAAACATCAGATTTGTTTCTCATATCGAAAGTTTTTGCATTATTTATGCTTGTACAAGTGTACTAGACATTTTGTTTTCAATTAGCTTCTTTTTTTATACCTTTAAATTTTTTTTGAAAATTGATGTATTTTTCTTATGTTATTTTATCAATTAATTAATTATTTTTAAAAAAATTAATGAGCTTACGTCCCATCTTGAACTTATGTCTCGCCTTGCATTAAGCAGTATACGTTCTCTCCGGCCTTAAAAGACACTGCTTTAAAAGTTTCTTTTAAGGATAATTAATCATGGAAAACGCCTATGATTTCATCTAAGATTGTTAATATGGAATATCTGGATTCACAAAACTAGACTCAGTTTATAATAAATGGATAATATTTAACATGGAGGGCTTTGATGCACGTCTCCACCTCCAGTTTTGTAGCCATCGACACCACACAGTCGCATCTTTTCTGACTTTATCTGTTACTATGTTATACATAAGCCAATGTAACTGATAAATGCAAATGTTAGGTTATTGTCATGAATAACTGAGATGACCACATAGCAGTTATGTTAGGGGTCGATGGTTGTAGCGACTGTTTACCCCATAAGTAGGTAACAATTAAATTTTTACGTGGTTTAAAGAATACATGGTTTAATCCAATACGAATAATTAAGAATAGCAGATAAATGAATTAAAGACGAAATAAACGATCAAAACAATCATAATGTTATGACTAAGCTTGATTTTAGATTAAACAGCGATCTCGTCCTTGGTTGGACCCTCGGTTCGAGCTTAGTTGTGAATGAAGAATAGTACAAGTGAGCAAAGTTCTTAACAGTAGCTAGAAGAGAAAAATAAATTTTATTTGGCCTGAATTGCGTGTTACAATGTGTGTTACAGAAGAAAAATTTCCATTTATATTGTAGGAGAGTTTCTTTCTTAGTATAAGTCTAAAAATAGGTAAAAATCTTCTTTTTTCGGTAATTATTGATCCATAATCGACATCGAGCGAGGTTCGCATTGTGATATCCGGTTGAGGGCGAGTATTACGACCCTTGGTCCATCATGCGTAACCGTTCATCGTGCCTCCCGAAGTCTGGAACTTACACTCGGCCCGGGCATGTTGCTTTACCGTGCCCGATGTCGGATGCACCGTTTACTCTTCCAGGGTCTCGATACGAAGGGTCTCTGGCCTCAGTTACAATCTCTCGGACCTGTGTTCCTCCTTCGTTCTCTCATCAGGGAATCGGAGTAGACATTACCTCCGATTTTACTCATATACAGATAGTCCCTACGTTTTCTGGAGGGTAGATTTATCGAAGCGGCGGGCAAAAAAGGTGAACCCCGGTTCCTTTCTTGGTACGTTATGACCGAGTTGTTGGGTCAACGAAACGTCCCATCAGTCGCGTCGTACTGACTTCGGACATGTGTCAGCCGCCGGTTGACTGTCCTCGAATGTGAAACGTCACGCGTTGATGGTTCTACCCCAGTAAAAACTCTGACCCTTTTCACTGCTCTACTTTCCGACATCAGAACTCTTCGACTTACCCTCAAATTCTCTACTTACCTCCAACTCTTTCAAATCTCCATACATTGCTCCTTAAACCTTCATATCTTCATCATCAATCTTCATACATTCTCTTTGAATCTTCAACCCAAATCTTCATATCTTCATCTCATCTTCAAATCTTCATATTTTTTCTTCAAACCTTCGTATTTTCAGATTCCGATGGCAAAAACTTTTAAATTAGTGCATCAGCAAGCCGCTCCTCCATCTTCCAACCTGGCCCCAGACGCCGATGTGACCATTCCTGAGGTGGCCCAGGAGCCTCCCTTGAAGAGCTTCGTATCCGGTGGCTGCTCTATAGAGAATGACTTTAACGTCGAGAAGGCCTCAATCAACAGAACCGAGGCGAGGGGGCATGGAGATACATATGTTCTGTTACTGAGGAAACGCTACCCACTGTCCGGGTAGACTATAATTGGGAGGGCAAGGAGGTGGTCGTCCCCGGGCCCAACGACGACATTATTACATATGTGGAGGGGTACTTGAATGTTTAAACTTTTCCCTTCACGCTCGCCCTGGTGGATCCCATAGTCCTCGACTTCTGTAAGAGTTATGAGGTGTGCCTTGGGAAGATTCACCCTTCATTTTGGAGGATCATTATCCTCATCCGACACTTCGTGAAAACCACCGAAGCGCCACGGTTCACCCTCAACCATCTGCTTCATCTATACAGTCCCCGAATCATCCGAGAGGGGTTGATCAAGCTCGTTCGCTGAGAAAGCAAGGCTCTGTTCTCGAGAATCGACGAGCACCGAGATCGAGGCTGGCAGGGAAGGTTCGTTCGGGTGAAGATCGAACACTTCATCCACTCCAAATTTCTACCGTTGCCGGAGAAGTGGAACACATCTCGTAAGTTTTTTCCCTCTTGAGCATTCGACATTCCCTTTTGTTCTTTTCTAATTGCCTGTGTTTGCCTTCGTGCAGTGGTTGTCCAATATCCCAATGCCATCCATCGCTTCAAGGAGTGGATCGAGGGGATCTGCAAACAGATGCCCTACCTCGAGCGCAAATGGAGTAAGCTCTCGAAGGGCAAGTGGGAGGCTCGTTCCCATGGTGAGGCTCTCTCTCGAATGATTATATTCTTACATGACACTTATCTTCGCTAAGCCTTCTTCCTTTTCACAGGTTTGCCTAAGACCACCAAGCTAAGGCCGTTGGATGAGGACGAGAATCCGTCCTCGCTTGCCGCATCCTCCACTTTGGGATAGCCCAGGGCTTCCGCAAATGAGGAGAAAAAGAAGAAGAGGAAGTCCTAGGGTTCCCTAGATGTCGAGGCGATGAAGAAGAAGAAGAAGAAGAAGAAGATGCCCATCTGGGTCCGAAAAATCAATAAGAGCACCAAGTGCAGGGAACCGGACCCTGATTCCCTCTACCGGCTCAGGGATTATCCTAAGAACGATGACCTTGAGTTCATTGCTCACGGGTCGACCCTCAACGAGAGGGAGTCGGCGGCAACTGGGAAACGTGACCACGAGGTCGATCCCCCTCTAGCTCGAGAACCAGAGCGAGAGACGAAGACCGTGGCCTCCCGAGAAGCTGCTCCTGTTCCGAAAAGGCTAGCTGGTGTCATTAAAATCAAGGAGACGTCGTCCTATACCGAGTCCATGCTCGAAGAGGCTCAAGAAGGAAAAGAGAAATCAAATAAGATAGCTCTGGGCCCACATGATGCCCTCAAACACATTCTTTGATGGCATGACTGCACTGGAGGACTTTTCGAGGCTTGGTCACCTAGAAGTCCCAAAAAAGGTTGTGCCATGGGGGATGGGCGAGCCAAGGTCGGGCCCAAAATTAGTGATGCAGTTTCTTGCCCAAGCATGGACCCCGACCATAAGATAACGGTCGTTCTTACCATCCTAACGGATGCCTGGGTGCTATCCGCTCCGGTGAGTGTGGCCAGCTACTTTCGCTGCCTGATGACCGAGGAGGACCATGCTTAAATGAATGAAGTAGGCATGTCGAGCTTCTTCAACGAGGTGCAATAGGCACTGAACCGGATAAGACGTCTATCCTTGGTACCCCTTGCGAATTGTGCTTGGTCTTAGACATGTTCTATCGACTTTGTTGTTTTTCAGGTTTCAGTGCTTCATCATGAAAGTTTCCTTCGGTACCGCTTGGAGATCAGCCAGCTCGAGTTCGAGCTCAAAGAGCAAGTCCAGAAAAAGGACATGTACATGGCTCTTAGTGAACAACAAGACGAGGCCCTCAAGGACCCAATTCTCCAAGCCGAGCTGGAAAAGGCTCGGAAGGAGGCCTCGTCCTTGAAATGGGAGCACGCAGACCTGGTCAAGAAGGTAAGGATCTTTGAGGCTAAAAACGAGAAGCTACTCGTGGAGACTAACAACGCAACTTCACAAGTCTAAGAGAAGAAAACCCCGATCGACCAGCTTCGGGCTGAGATGTAAGAGGTCAAGGTCACGAGTGAGGTGTGGAAGAGCCGGATGGAGCTGCTGGCTTCAAAAAAAGAGGCTGCAAAAGAGGAGTTGGCATTAGATGAGAACCAACTCCGGGTTGCAAAAGACAAGGCCGACAAATGGTCTCGGCTAAATGATGAGCTCGAGCACAGCTGAACTCAGCCGTCACGAAACGGGATGCCCTCGACCAAGAATATAACGTGCTAAGGTCCAGGTTGGAAGAAACTCCATTGATTCTTCCGACATTGAGGAAAGTTTGGCCCAGTATAAGGCTGATGTGGAGATAGCCGAGGCCCGTTTAAAGACGAAGACCGAATACGCGAAGCAATTATCCCGAAGATAGACTCTAGAGTAGATCCATGCCCGAGGTTTTGACTTGTCGGCCAAGATCGAAGAAGCCAAGAGACTCGAGGCCGAGGCAAAGTAACTCTACGAGCCGGAGGGTCCCAAAGGCTCCGAGGGTTCCAAGGGTTTCGAAGGTTTTGGTGATAAGTTGAGCCTCGATGAAGACCAGACGTAAATGACTAAGTTCTTTTTTAGTTTTCCCTTTGTATATTTTCTTTTTTATTTATTTTGAGGTTGTTTTGTCGTGCCTTTGATAATGTTTTTTGATGTATATAAAATTTTCCGTTTTCGGTAATACCGTATCTTTACTTTCCAGCATCTACTTGCAATATTTTTATTTGCATGTCGCTTTTAATACCTTAGCATAAAATCAAATGTAGTCTAGAGCATCTGTTTTTCAAAGGTCCGAATGGAGCCCGATTTTGATGCAACTTCGGATTACTTGTGGCTTCTAATCTTCGATAAACCCGAAGGCCTTTAAGATGCTTAAGTGTCTTAGATGATGTTTTTGCCAATGTGACCTTTAACAAGTTTTGATTTTTCGTAAGGGCCTTACTTTCAGTACAGACTTCGGACGTCTCTGAGCTGTTTTTAGGGTGGCCGTAGCATTTCATATTCAGGCACTGCCTAAGGCTCGGTGCCTTCGAGATTCGGTAGCTTGAGTCGTCCGAACTTTTATCGGTCGACAGTCCCCGAGTAGGGGTAGCCTGTGCACTTTAGGATCTTGGATTGAAGAAGTAAAATGCGCAGTAATAAAGTGTAAGAGAAGTAGAAATTTCTTTCATTGCTTAATATGCAAAGCACATGATCGGAGGCACATACACCTTGTGCCGTGGCTACAGTGGACTATGTGGGCACAGTTCGCATGACCGTTTGGCCCTTACAATGAATCCTAACCACCAAGCCTTAGCTTTTGACACATAACATTTTCTATTCCCTTGATAAACATCTCAATTGAGGGGTAATGGCCTCCAGTATTCAAGGCCGAACTTTAGAGGGCTCAGATACTGTTAATCTGATGCAAACTATCATCGATTCCGATTTAAAGCTGGTTTTCAAATCTAAGGTAGCACGTGTTACTGTTACCTCATTAAAAACCTTGACAAAAAACCCACTTCGGGACAAAACCGGTTCAAGGAAAAAAGAGTGCAACACGTACCTTCAGACCTAATAGTCATATCCACCCCTGGCCGAGTACCTGCATATGTTAGTCTGTAATATAAAAAAATTAAAAAGGAATTAAGTTTTTACCTTAGCAGTAGAACCACTTTAAGTGTGCCACATTTCAGTTGTTTGGTAGTTGTACACCGTTTCCCGCTTCGAGTTTATACGAGCCTTTGTTAGTTATTCCGACAACTCGATACGGTCCTTCCCAATTCGGTCCCAGTTTCCCTTCATTTGGGTTCCTAGTGTGTAGTGTTACCTTTCTCAATACAAAGTCCCCAACTTGAAAGTGTCGGAGGTTGACTCTTCGATTGTAGTACCTTCCTACTCACTTCTTCTGGGCGGCCAACCAGACCATGGCGGCCTCCCGCCTTTCGTCCAACACTTCCAAGCTCGAGATCATGGCCCCATCATTTGACTCTTCAGTAGCATACTCGAACCTGAGGCTTGGTTCCCTTACCTCGACCGGTATTAAGGCTTCAACTCCGTAGACTAGAGAAAACAGGGTGGCCCCAGTGCTTGATTTCAAAGTCGTACGGCATGCCCAAAGGACTTTAGGCAAGATTTCCTTCCATTTTCCTATCGAATCAGTCAACCTCTTTTTCAAGGTTTGGAGTATAGTTTTGTTCGTTGGTTCCGCCTGCCCGTTCCCACTAGGGTGATAAGGCATTGATAGTATCTTCTTGATCTTGTGATCTTTGAAAACTTACTCACCTTGTTGCCGACGAATTGTTTCTCGTTGTCGCAAATGATCTCGGCTGGTATTCCAAATCGACAAATTATGTGATCCTAGATGAAGTCAATGACTTCTTTCTCTTGGACCTTCTCGAAAGCCTAAGCCTCGACCCATTTGAAAAAATAATTGGTCATAAATAGTATAAATTGGGCTTTACTGGTGCCCATGGTAGGGGACCGATGATGTCCACCCCCCACTTCATAAATGGCCACGAAGACAGGACCAAGTGGAGCATTTTTCCTTGTTGATGGATCATCGGAGCATGTCTCTGACACTCATCGCATTTCCGTACGAAGTCTTTCTCGTCCTTCTCCCTTTCGGTCCAATAGTAGCCGACTCTGATTAACTTTCGAACTAAGGAATATTCCCCTGAATCGTTCCCACATGTTCCCTTGTGAACTTCTCTCATGGAATATTCAGTCTCTCCCATCCCTAAGCATCTGGCCAGTAGACCAAAGAAGGATCTCCTGAACAATGCCCCTTCGACTAAGCAAAATCTGGTAGTCTTGGTGCGCAGGGCTCTCGATTCCTCGAGGTCCGAAGTTAATTTTCCTGTCTTCAGGTAGTCTACATATTATTTTTCTCCAATCCCAAGTGAAACTCTTTGAGTTTACTTCGGCATGACCTTTTTCTACCACCGAGTTCATCAGTTGTACCACTGCCCCCGAGTTGAATTCATCGGAGTCAACAGATGACCCAAAGTTGGCTAGTGCATCGGCCTCAATGTTTTGATCTCATGGTACATGCTATAGAGTCCATTCCTTGAATTGGTGCAGGGTCACCTGGAATTTGTCCTAGTACCTCCGCATCCGTTCTTCTTTTACTTCGAACGTTTTGTTGACTTGATTTACGATAAGAAGGGAAACACATTTGGCTTCGATCACTTTGGCCCCAAGGCTCTTAGCCAGTTCTAGACCTGCAATCATGGCCTCATATTCGGCTTCATTATTAGTCAATTTTATTGTTCTAATAGACTACCTGATTATGCTTCCCGCAGATTGTTTTAACACAATACCGAGCTCGGACCCTTTCGTGTTAGAGGCACCATGCGAGAATAGGGTCTAGATTCCCGAATTAGTCCCCGAGGTGAGTAGTAATTCCTTTGTGACTTCATGTATTAAGGACGACGTAAAATTGGCCATGAAGTCTTCCAAAATCTGAGATTTTATGGCAGTTCGGGGTCGATACTCGATGTCGTATCTGCTAATTTATACTATCCATTTGGCCAACCGGCTCGAGATCTCAAGCTTATGCATGATATTCCTCAGTGGTTAAGAGGTTACGACACATATATGAGGGAATTGAAAGTACGGCTTTAGCTTACTAGAAGTGCTTAGCAAAGTGAGCACTAACTTTTCTAGGTGAGGATACCTCGATTCGGCATCGCCGAGAGTTCTACTGACATAGTAAATAGGAAATTTGCATACCTTCTTCCTCCCTGACTAAGACACCACTTATCGCCACCTCAGACACTACCAAGTATAGGTACAACTGTTCATCTGCCTTCGGAGTGTGCAGCAGAGGTGGGCTCGACAGGTACCATTTGAGATCTTTCAAAGTTTGCTGGCATTCCGGAGTCACAGGAAAAGTTATTCTTCTTCTTTAATAGTGAGAAGAATTGATGGCTCTTGTCTGAGGACCTCGAGATGAACCGACCCAATGCGTCTATAAACCCGGTCAGCCTTTGAACTTCCTTGACGTTGTCCACTATGGTGATATCCTCTATGGCCTTTATCTTGTCGGGGTTGATCTCTATCACCCGATTAGATACCATGAACTCGGGGAATTTGCCCAAACCGACCCCGAATGCGCACTTCTCTGGGTTTGCTTCATGTTGTATTTCCTTAGTATGTCGAAGGTCTCCTGCAAATATTTTAAATGGTCCTCTACTCGCAGGGACTTGACTAACATATCGTCAATATAAACTTCCATTGATTTCACTATTTGTTCTTCGAATATCCGATTTACTAGGCATTGGTAGGTGGCACCCACATTCTTTAATCCAAACGGCATTACGTTATAGCAGTAAGTGCCGAATTTGGTTATGAAAGCGGTCATTTCTTGATTGCCCGGGTCCATCCGAATTTGGTTGTACCCGGAGTAGGCATCGAGGAAACTGAGTAACTCGTGCCCAGGGAAAGAATCCTTATGGCATACTTTATTTGGGTCTTTATAATCCACACACATCCTGAGTTTATTGCCTTTTTAGGTACTACCACTACGTTAGCTTGACAATCCGGGTATTTTACTTCCTCGATGGATCATATTTTCAATTGGATACTTCATCCTTGACGAATGTGTGTTTAATCTCGAATTGTGGTCTCCTCTTCTTCTTGACTGGATGGAACTTCGGGCTCAAACTCAGCTTGTGAGTGGTTACCTCTAGTGGGATCCCTGTCAGGTCATGATTGGACCAAGCAAAACAATCGGTGTTAGCTTTAAAAAAATTAATAAGTTTTTTCCTGGGCTCGGGGGTTAATCTCGTGCCCAGGTTTACCTTTTGATCCGGCAGATACTCGATTAATATAACTTGTTCCAATTTTTCAACCGTTGATTTGGTGGCATCGGTATTATCGGGAGCTATGAATGATCTCGGGACACCATAATCGTCCTCCTCGTCTCCTCTTTGTTCTTCCTGTTTCTTCGGTTCGGACGAGGCCGATATTAGTGATTGCTATTTAATCTCTTCTTTTTTGGTTGGTTCCTTATTCCATGGTGTCAAAACTGCGGGCAATGGGATTACCTCATCGATGGCAAACATCTCCCTTATGCCCAGCTGTTCTCCGTAGACCATTTTGACTCCCCCCGGTGTGGAAAATTTCAGCGCCTGGTGCAAGGTCGAAGGTATCACCCTCATGATGTGGACCTATGGCCTTCCGAATAGAGCGTTGTACCTCATGTCCCCTTCAATCACATAGAACTTCATTTTTTGGATTGTCCCAATGGTGATTACTAGTAAGGTTATCTTTCCTTTCATGGTCTCACATGCCATGTTAAATTCGCTCAACACTCGGACTGCCGGTACGATTTGGTCCTACTCTACGACCCTTGATCTGATGATATTGGCCGAGCTACCTGGATCAATTAACACACGTTTAACTCAATATTTGTTGATAAGTATGGATATTACCAGCACAACGTTGTGAGGCTATACGATGCCCTCGGCATCTTCATCGATGAACGAAATTGGCTCCCTCGGGAATATAATCCCATGTGTGTTTTTCCTTTGTGATAGATACTTTAGTGTGTTTCATCATTGGTCCTTGGGGGACATCGACCCCTCCAATAATCATATTGATCACGTGTCGAGGTTCCTCTTGTTCGACTTGTTTGTTGGCATCCATGTTCCTGAAGTGGGTTTTGGCTCGCTCACTCAAGAACTCTTGAAGGTGCCCGTTGTTGAATAATCGGGTAACTTCTTTTCTCAACTGTCAGCAATCGTTGGTCCTATGACCATGAGTGCCATAACATTTACACATCAAATTGGGATCCCTCTGGGTAGGGTCGGACTGTAATGGTTGGGGCTACTTGGTCCCTTTGATGCCCCCTATGCCTGACACAATGCTGACAACGTCCACGTTGAAGTTGTACTCCCATAATCTCTGTGCTTCCTTACTCCCGAGAGGCCTGTCGAACCCATTTTTCCTCATCAGACCTCGGCCACTGGGCCCTCGATTGCCTCTCTTTTCATTCCTTACAGGGTGATGCCCGGATACATTTCCCCTTCGGTTCGTGCTATATGGTTGATACTAATCTCGGACCGGTCTTGGCTCATGATCAATGCCTCTCTTAGACCTTTCATCGGCCCTGATAGGGTAAATAGATCCAGAAGGCCCCCCTAGTTGGTCGTCCTTGACCCTGCTCTTCGACTGATATCGGTTGTGGACGTTAACCCAGGTTACCGTCAGGTACTCCACCAAATTTTGTTTTAGCTGTTGAGAGGCCAAGGAAATTCGGGAGTTGAGCCCCTGAGTGAATTCCTCAATGGCCCAGTCATCTGTAACCGGTGATAGGTCCATCTGTTCCATCTGGAATCTTGAAACAAACTACCTGAGCATCTCGTTATCCCTTTGTTTGACCTTGAAGAGATTCGACTTTCTGGTCTCGACCTTGATGGCCCCGGCACGGGCCTTCACGAAAGCATCTGCAAGCATATCAAGCAAGTTAATGGAATTTGCGGGCAGGTTGTGATACCATATCATTGCTCCCTTGGACAAAGTCTCTCGAAACTTCTTCAGTAACACCGACTCGATATCATCGTCTTCCAAGTCGTTCCCCTTGATCACGCATAATAGGAGGTCACATGCTCGTTTGAATTCATGGGCCTATTATATTTGGGGATGTCGGGCATATGAAACCTCTTTGGGATCGACTTTGGTGCCGCGCACGGAGGAAAAAGATTCTGCATAAACTTCTTGGAGTCCGACCCCTTTAATATCGGGGGTGCTCCTGGGATCTGGTCGACTATGGAATTGTATGTCTCCACCTTCTTATCATTAGCCTCAATCTTTTTCTCGCCAGACTCCACCCGTTTTATCAACGCTTCGAGCATTTTCATTACCTCGGTATTTACCCCGGGTTCGGCTTTACCCGATCTCTCGGTATTTTTTTGTCTCTTCGAGTACTTTCCTGGGATTGTTCGGGCTCGACCCTGTTGGGGGTTTGGTTTTGATTCTGCAGCTGTGCTATTGCCGCTTGTTGGGCCTGCAACATTATGAAATTCAGCCGTAGGCTCACCCCATCACCTTCATCTTCGAGCGCTTTACGAGCTGTTGATCGGGGTCCCCCACGCACACTGTTCTCGGGATTAGTTGGCAAATTTATGTTGATGGCCACCTGCGAGTTAGTATCGATCAGGTTGGCAGCTGGAACGCCATTGGGATCGGCAGGAGGCACGTCGTTGCTGGGCACCAAATATTATTTTCGTTGTGATGGCCAAACTCAGCGTTAACGTTCAAGTGAGCAGACTGGGAGTTCGACATTTTTGGACTGACCTGAAATTAAGATAAATAGGGTGTGTTATGGAGATCCGTATCAAATCACTACTATTATCCTTAGCCCTATGGTAGGCGCTAAACTGTCTACCCCAAAATTAGGTAACAATTAAATTTGTATATGGTTTAAAGGATATGTGGTTTAATCTAATACGAATAATTAAAAATAGCAGATAAATGAATTAAAGACGAAATAAATTATCAAACGAATCACAACGTTATGACTAAGACTGATCTTAGATTAAATAGCGACCTCGTCCTTGATTGGACTCTCGATTCAAGCTTTGTTGTGAATGAGGAACACTACAAGTGCGCAAAGTTCATTACAATAGCTAGAAGTTATAAACAAAACTTTATTTTCCTTAGAATTGCATGTTACAATGCGTGTTATAGAAGAAAAACTTCCCCTTTATATAGTAGGAGAGTTTCTATTTTAGTTATAAGTCCAAAAACGATAAAAGTTTTCTTTTTCCGGTAATTGTTGATCCATAATTGACATGAGCGAGATTTGCGCCGTGATATTCGGTTGAGGGCGAGTATTACGGCCCTCTATCCGTCATGCGTAGTCGTTCATCGTGCCTCCCGAGGTCTGGAACTTACACTCATACCGGGGCGCGTTGCTTTACCGTGTCGGATGTCAGATGCATCATTCACTCTTATAGGGTCTCGATACGAAGGGTCTCTGACCTCGATTACAATCTCCCGGGCTCGTGCTCCTCCTTCGTTCTCTCGTAGGGGAATTAGGGTAGACATTACCCCGGATTTTACCCGTATATAGCGACAAGTTATGTCGGATTATAATGTACCAATTAGTAATGTAAGGATTAACAATATATAGGTTAGTAATATAAGAATTATATAATGCATGAATTATATTTTATTAAATGTTTAGTTTGATATTGTAACGACCCGACTTGTCATTTTAAGAATTAACGTCCCGTTCCACGACTTAAGGTCTTAAAAAGCTTTGTATTATGTGTATTGACTTGCGTGCATGATTGAATTCAGTTACCGGATGATTCGGGGTGATTTGGGACACTCGGTCCCTAAAACGGAAGCTCAAGTCTTAGGATTTTGACCATAGTCGGAAATGTGTGAAGACGACTCCGGAATGGAGTTCCGTCAGTTCCGTTAGCTCCGTTGGGTGATTTTGGACTTAGTAGCGTGTCCGGAAAATTATTTGGAGGTCAGTAGGGGAATTAAGCTTGAAATGACGAAAGTCGAATTTTAGAAAAGTTTGACCGGGGGTTGACTTTTTGATATCGGGGTCAAAATCCGATTTTAAAAGTTGGAGTAGGTCCATAATGCCAATTATGACATGCGTGCAAAATTTGAAGTCATTCCGGATGGATTTGATGTGTTTCGGCATAAGTTATAGAATTTGAAAGTTCAAAGTTCATAGATTTTTGAATTGGGGTATGACTCGTGATTTTTGAGTGGTTTGAGGTGATTTGAAAGTTTGACTAAGTTCGTATGATGTTTTGAGACTTGATGGTATGTTTGGTTAAGGTCCCGGGGGGCTCGGGTGAGTTCCGAGATGGTTTCAAATCATTTCTCCTTGTTTTGCAACTGCTGGAACTGATATCTGGTATTGTTCTTCGCGAACGCGAAGGGTCTCACGCGTTCGCGAAGAAGGATTTTGGATGGCTGAGATTTGCCCATCGCGAATGCGATGAAGAAGCCGCGAACACGAAGAAGGAGATGAGGAAAGCCTACGCGAACGCGAGTGGGCAGAAGCGAACGCGAAGAGGAAAAGGAATCTGGGGCCTGCCTGGCGTTAAGCCTTCGCGAATGCGACTCGTGTCTCGCGAACGCGAAGGGAAGAGGTCGGAAGGCATCGCGAACGCGAAGAAGGAATCTGCGCAGCACATTTTTTTGTGCTTCGCGAACGCGAAGCTATGGTCGCGAATGCGATGAAGGCACTTCTGGGCAGAATTAAATGCCCCAAAACGGGGGTTTGAGTTCATAACTCAAAAGCTAAATGGGGAGCTTGGTAGAAGGCGATTTTTGGAGAGATTCTTGTGTAGGTGTTTGGGGTAAGTGATTCTTATCGAGTTTTGATTAATTTTCATGGTTATATCTTTGAATCCATTATTTAATTTAGATTTAATGGAGGAATATCAAGATTTTTGTAAAAATCTTTCAAAAACCAAACATTTATGATTTGGAGGTCGAGTTGTTATTGGAATTCGATAAAATTGGTATGGTTAAACTCGTATTGGAATGGGTGTTCGGATTTCATGAAAATCATGTCGGGTTCCGAGGGGCGAGTCCCGTGTTGACTTTTGCTGACTTTTTGGAATAAATTTTTAAATCGACGTTTTATTATCCGAAATTATTTCTGATGAATTCTAATGAAGTTATACAACTGATTTGAATAGATTTGAGCGGTCCGGAAGCCAATTCAAGCAAGAAGGCGATTTTGGAATATCGGCCTAACTTCTAAAAGGTAAGTGTCTTGCTTAACCTCGAGTGGGGGAAATACCCCTTAGGCATTGAGTATTATGTGCAAATTGTGTAATTGAAAACCATGTACGCGAGGTGACGAGTACGTACTTGGTTTATATGTGCAGATTTCATTGATTTAAAATCCTTATACGCCCTTATATATTAAGTTGGAAATTATTGGCTCTTACTAAATCCTCTATTTGTCATACCTAGATCAATTTTTGTTGAAATTGGTTTTACATGATGATTTGGTGTGATTGCCACCTTGAATTTATGTGAAATATTATTTTGTTGAGTTGTTCACTCCCGGATATTTTTGTTAAGACTTGTGCATATTATGGTCGAGCCATGGGCTGATTATTGTGGAAAATAATGTATTGTTGATTTCTGTGGCAAGTTGTAATATTTGAGTACTTGATGTGCAATTTGTGAGATGTTGTAAGATTTGAGCACTTGATGTGCAATTTGTAATATGTTGTAAGATTTGAGCACTTGATGTGCAATTTGTGATATGTTGTAAGATGTGAGCACTTAATGTGCAATTTGTGATATGTTGTAAGAATTGAGCACTTGATGAGCAATATGTGATATGTTGTAAGATTTGAGCACTCGATGTGCGATTTGTCAAATATTTTAATATTTGGGCACTTGAGGTGCAAGTTGTATTATCCTGTAATATCTGGGTACTTGAGGTGCGATTTGTGAAATATTGCGATATTGATACGCATGTGGTGAGATAAGGGTGGCTTGAAACGCGTGGCTAGTAGGGAAACTATTAGAAGTCATGCGGTGATATAAGGTCAGGGTGTTGAAACGGATGCGGTAAGTTAAGGGTGGCTTGAAACGCGTGGCTAGTAGGGGAACTACTATAAGTCATGCGGTGTGATAAGGGTGGCTAAAACGCGGGATGCTATTTCGGGAAAATAATTTCTTTAAAATTAAATGTGAAGGCTCCCGCGGTGATATAAGTAAATGAGATATTGTGAATTTATTTATGATTTGGGACTATGAGGCGGTACCTCGGGAGTGCCCTGTTGATATTTCTTTATTCATGTTCTTGCCTTGGGTGATTTTGTTTCATTTAATATGTAAATTCTTGTCTTCTTCCGTGATGTACTAGTTGACTTTATTATTATGTGTTTTGTGCTCCTAGTTGTATTGTGTTGACTTTGGCTTTTTAGCGCGAGACTCTGAAGAAGTATATCTCGGGTTTTTCTTACTGATTTTCGATGATTGAGTTGATTTAAATAAAAGAAATTATTATTATGTTTTAAATTAAATTATTTTACAACCAAACCACTAGTTTATCTGATGCTTTGATATAAGTGCAAAGTTATTTTCTTCACCCAAATGATTTCTAAAAATAAATTCAATTCTTTGTTGATTTCTTACTTGATTTAAAAACTTTTAAACTCCCTTTAGTGGAAATAAATTGATCATGTGGATCTTATATACATTGAGGATATTAGCATGTGAATTGTCCGTATGGTTATGATATGAAATGCGGGCACGAGGTGCTATGATTAAATGATAATGATATTTGGCACGTGAGTTGTCCGTGCAGTTGAGATATGAAATGAGGGCACGATGTGCCGCGAAAATATAATGATTTAATTATGGGCATGAAGTGCCGTGGAGATATAAAAAATGGACTGAGACCCGTGTTTATGAAAAATATGAAAAATGGGCTAACACCCATATTTTTATGATTATGAAATGAGATGTCACATGGTGACTTTTTAATTGAAGAATTATATTCAAAATATTTATTTGGAAGGATTTTTATTTAGAAAGTATTATATGAAAGAATTGTATTTGAAAGATAATTATTTGAGGAAAATTATATTTGAAAGAGAGTTAATTGGTAGAATTATATGTGAAGGATATTTAATTGAAGAACTTGATTTAACTAGGTGTAATTATATTTATTAATTGTTGAGCGATATTAAATGGTGATCTTATTGTCTTACTGTGCATATCATTGGTTGTTTTATGTTGCCTTGTCGTGATATCACTGGTTGAGTTGTTGTTATCATTGCTAGTTATTTTTCAGAACTATTGTATACTGCTATATTGCACATGGTATTAGACTAGTGAGTATCTTGACTGTACCTCGTCTACTCCATTGAGGTTAGTCTTGATACTTATTGGGGACCGCTGTGGTGTGCTCACTCTACACTTCAGCATATTTTTGTGTATAACTAGGTATTGAAGATAACAGACTTGAGCAGAGTTAAAGCGGGATCGTAAGGATTCAAGGTAGAGCTGCTTGGTCGTCGCAGTTCCTTGGAGTCCTTTCATTTCATTGTACTGTTAACTTGTAATCAAACAGTATTGTATATTCGGTCCTCGTGATCATTCTATATATTCAGTTAGAGTTGGTGACTCAGTACTACTAGTCTTGGGAGGTTGTATATTGTAATTATTTCCACTGTTAGTTTTGGTTACTTATTTAAATAAAAAAATATGGCTTCAAAAATGCAATGGAAATCGGCTTAACTAGTCTTAGAGACTAGGTGCCATCACGACGCCTGTGGTGGGATTTTGGGTCGTGACAAGTTGGTATCAGAGCTCTAGGTTCATAGGTTCTATGAGTCACAAACGAGTCTAGTAGAGTCTTGTGGATCGGTATAGAGACGTCTGTACTTATCTTCGAGAGGCTGCAGAACTGTTAGAAAATGTCTATTTCTTTCATTCTTGTCGTGCGGAATTTGTTGAATTTGATTTTGGACCTCTGTATCTCCATTCTCTCACAGATGGTGAGGACACGTGCTACTGGGTTAGCTGATCAGGCATCCGCACATACTGCTAGGGCTGCAAGAGGCCGGGGCCGAGGTAGAGGCCGAGGAAGGGCAAGTGCTACAACTAGAGCACCTGTCAGAACAACAGTTGAGGAGCCACCAGTAGCTCCAGTTGGGGGACAGGTACCAGAAGCACCTGTTGTTACCCCTAGACTTCAGGAGAATTTGGCACAGTTCCTGAGTATGTTTGGTACATTAACTCAGGCGGGATTGATCTTTGTTGCACCAAACATTCAGCAGATTAGTGGAGTAGCTTAGACTCCTATCACAACTACAGAGCAGCAGGTTCACGTTGGTCAGGTTCTGGGTGTAGAACCGGTACAACCTGTTATTCCGGTTCGTCCTGAGGTCAGGCCCGAGGCATCAGAATAAGAACAAAAGAGAATTGAAAGGTTTAAGAAATATGATCCACCAACTTTCAGTGGCACAACTACAGATGATCCACAAGAATTTCTGGAAACTTGTCGCTGTATTCTCCGCACCATGGGTATTGTGGAGGTGAGCGGAGTTGCCTTTACTACATTTCAACTGTCAGGCACAGCGTATCGGTAGTGGCAAATCTATGAAGAAGGTAGACCAGCCGATGCCACACCACCAACTTGGGCTCAATTTTCGGAAATGTTCTTGAAAGAATTTGTTCCCTAGACTCTCCGAGATGCGTGGCGCACAGAGTTTTAATGGTTACGTCAGGGCACTATGACAGTGTCAGAATATGCTATCAGGTTCAGTGAGTTAGCCCCGTCATGCACCTATATTAGTTCCTACAATCAGAGAACGGGTCCGCAGATTCATTGAGGGGCTCAAATATGATATTAAAATATGCATGGCTCGAGAAATGCAAACTAATACTCCATTTCATAAAGTAGTGGAGATGGCAAAGAAGATTGAGGGTGTTTTGGGCGAGGAAAGGGGGTCTAAGGAGGCCAAAAGGTCTCGAAGATCTGGAGGGTTCAATGGATTTTACTCTTCAAGCTAGAACCCATTATAGCGGAGGCTCGAGCAGTTGGTCAGCTCAGTCCGCACATCAGATTACTCGGGGTGCTCCAGTTTATAGTGCTCCATCGATACGAGATTCTTACAGTAGTTATTCCAGTTATCCGGCACAAACTCAGTACGAGCAGCCTCGACCTCAGAGGGGTTGTTATGAGTGTGGTGATACTAGGCATATCATGAGAGATTGTCCCAGACTTGGGAGTGGTGGATTTCATCAGAACACTCCAGCTACAATCTTTATTCCAGTTGATACTCCCCGTGCACAGTCAGCTAGAGGTGGAGGATAGGTGGGTAGTGGGCTCTTAAGAGGTGGAGGCCCGACCCTTTGATTTAATCACTATGATTTGGCTGATGCCAATACACCATATGGTATCTACACAGGTACGATCTTGATTTTTATTATAAAAGGATATTTTCCTTAATTTGATTCGGTTCTGAATATTGAGGTGAGTCCTCCTATTATGCTCCACTTATGGGTGAGCTTTGTAAATTGTGACCCACTTATATGTTTATCCATGTTGGGAGATTTGAAGATGTGAGTCTGTGTCTGTCATTTTATTTTTGTGCACCATTGAGGACTATAAGTCCAAAAACAAAATTTTATTACTCAATACAGTGGGTTTAATGTGTTTCGGAATAATTGATTCTAATTTTTATGAATCATACGCCCTACCGGTATGAGGGTTCATTATATGTTATGAAAATTATTTATGAAGTATATTGAAAAGAAGAAAGAAAGGAAATTGAAAATTTCAGTTGGCACAATGTGCAACAAAATTGTGATTCAGATTTGAGGATGAGATACTCGCATTTTTACACGATGTGAAATATTTAAACCGGGCTGCAAGCCGCGGTGGAAGTTATGTAAGGACGAGGTCCTTGTGGTGAAATATTTATGAGTTTAATATTATCCCTTTGTGAAATTAATTTGTACAATAATATTAATAGGGAGTCATGCCTGTTAGGCTTATTTGATAATTCTTGTGTATTTTTTTGTTTATATTCAGCCATTTTCGTGCTGTAAACATTGAGTTTTAGCCTATGAGGTGAGTGCCCAGGTGGCGTTAAATATGACCCATTAATCCGAGTAAGTAATCATGAGGTCTTCATGCCTCACATTCTGTTATCAGTGTTGTGAAAATTCAAAATGGGGTGGTGGTTAATATGAGATTAATTATGAACATCTTTTAAGATCAGAGATGTGATAATGAGCATACATATGATGTGCTTCATGTCCTGATATCATTATGATATAGCAATGCTGAGATTAATGTTATTAATATATACCCTGTGATATTTTGTTGGGTTGTGGATATGTTGTTAGGAGTTGTTTGGGTTTTACTCTGGCAGGTGGATAGGCCCAATTACAAGGGAGACTCTGCCGAAATTTCTAAAAAATTTGGGAGTTAGTAAAATTTGGAGGATTGAGAATTTGCAAAAGAAGAAATAAATATGTTATGTGTTTGAGGGCAAATGATCCTAAGCAGGGAATAATATAACACCCCAGAAAATTTTTGAAGTACTTCAACACTATCAAGAAAGTTGATGTGTGCATAGGCACGAGTTGCTATAGGCAGTTGAAACTAATACCGTGCGTCGAAGTAAAAATCAGGCATTTTGGAAATGATTGGAGAGTTAGGGATTTTTGCTCTAAAGCTTATAAGAATGGAGAAAAGAAATAATCTCAATCGAGATGGTGTTGTCGGACCCGTGTTAAATTCCAGGAATGTAGAATCACCCACAAGTATGTGTGTAAGAATACACTTAGTAATTCAAAGTCCTTAGAACGATTCTTAGCACGTTCGAGGGCGAACGTTAGTTTAAGAGGTGGAGAATGTAACGACCCGACTTGTCTTTTAAGAATTAACGTCACATTCCACAACTTAAGGTCTTGAGCAGCTTCGTATTATGTGTATTGACTTGCCTGCATGGTTGAATTTAGTTACCGGATGATTCAGGGTGATTTGGGACATTCGGTCCATAAAACGGAAGCTTACGTCTTAGGATTTTGACCATAGTTGGAAATGTGTGAAGATGACTCTAGAATGGAGTTCTGTCGGTTCCATTAGCTCTGTTGGGTGATTTTGGACTTAGGAGCGTGTGCGGAAAATTATTTGGAGGTCCATAGTGGAAATAAGCTTGAAATGACGAAAGTCGAATTTTTGAAAAGTTTGATCGGGGGGTTGACTTTTTGATATCGGGGTCGAAATTTGATTTCGAAAGTTGGAGTAGGTCCATAATGTCAATTATGACTTGCGTACAAAATTTGAAGTTATTCCGGATGGATTTGATGTGTTTCGGAATAAGTTATAGAATTTGAAAGTTCAAAGTTCATAGATTTTTGAATTGGGGTATGACTCGTGATTTTCGAGTAGTTTGAGGTGATTTGAAGGTTTGACTAAGTTCGTATGATGTTTTGGGACTTGATGGTATGTTTGGCTGAGGTCCTGGGGGGCTCGGGTGAGTTCCAGGATGGTTTCAGATCATTTCTCCTTGTTTTGCAACTGTTGGAACTGATATCTAGTATTGTTCTTCGCGAACGTGAAGGGTCTCACGCGTTCACGAAGAAGGATATTGGAGGGCTGGGATTTGCCCATCTCGAACGGGATGAAGAAGCAGCGAACGCGAAGAAAGATATGAGGAAAGCCTATGCAAACGCGAGTGGGCAGACGCGAACGCGAAGAGGAAAGAGAGTTGGGGGCCTGCCTAGCATTAAGCCTTCGCGAACGCGACTCGTGTCTCGCGAACGTGAAGGGCAGAGGTCGGAAGGCATCGCGAACGCGAAAAAGGAATATGGGCAGCACATCTTTTTGTGCTTCGCGAACGTGAAGCTATGGTCGCGAACGTGATGAAGGCACTTCTGGGCAGAATTAAAAGCCCCAAAATGGGGGTTTGAGTTCATAACTCAAAATCTAAATGGGAAGCTTGGTAGAAGGCGATTTTTTGAGAGATTCTTGCGTGGGTATTTGGGGTAAGCGATTCTTATCCAGTTTTGATTAATTTCCATGATTATGTCTTTGAATCCATCATTAAATTCAGATTTAATGGAGGAAAATCAAGATTTTTGTAAAAATCTTCCAAAAATCAAAAATTTACGATTTGGAGGTCGAGTTGTTATTGGAATTCAATAAAATTGGTATGGTTGAACTCGTATCGGAATGGGTTTTCGGATTTCATGAAAATCATATCGGGTTCCTAGGGGCGAGTCCCGCATTGACTTTTGTTGAATTTTTGGAATAAATTTTTAAATCGACGTTTTATTATTCGAAATTATTTTCGATAAATTTTAATAAAGTTATACAACTGATTTGAATAGATTTGAGCGGTCCGAAAGCCAATTCAAGCAAGAAGGCGATTTTGGAATATCGGCATAACTTCGTAAAGATAAGTGTCTTGCTTAACCTCGAGTGGGAAAATTACCTCTCAGGCATTGAGTATTATGTGCAAATTGTGTAATTGAAAACCATGTACGCGAGGTGACGAGTACGTACTTGGTTTATATGTGCAAATTTCATTGATTAAAATAATTATACGCCCTTATGTATTAAGTTGAAAATTATTGGCACTTATTAAATCCTCTATTTGTCATACCTAGATCATTGTTTGTTGAAATTGGTTTTACATGATGATTTGGTGTGATTGCCACCTTGAATTTATGTGAAATATTATTTTGTTGAGTTGTTCACTCCCGGATATTTTTGTTAAGATTTTGTGCATATTATGATCGAGCCATGGGCTGCTTATTGTGGAAAATAATGTATTGTTGATTTCTGTGTCAAGTTGTAATATTTGAGCACTTGATGTGCAATTTGTGATATGTTGTAAGATTTGAGCACTTGATGTGCAATTTGTAATATGTTGTAAGATTTGAGCACTTGATGTGGAATTTGTGATATGTTGTAAGATGTGAGCACTTAATGTGCAATTTGTGATATGTTGTAAGAATTGAGCACTTGATGAGCAATATGTGATATGTTGTAAGATTTGAGCACTCGATGTGCAATTTGTGAAATATTGCAATATTTGGGCACTTGAGGTGCAAGTTGTATTATGATGTGATATCTGGGCACTTGAGGTGCGATTTGTGAAATATTGTGATATTGATACGCATGCGGTGAGATAAGGGTGGCTTGAAACGCGTGGCTAGGAGGGGAACTGCTAGAAGTCATGCGGTGATATAAGGTCAGGGTGTTGAAATGCATGCGGTGAGATAAGGGTGGCTTGAAACGCGTGGCTAGTAGGGGAACTACTAGAAGTCATGCGGTATGATAAGGGTGGCTAAAACGCGAGATGCTATTTCGGAAAAATAATTTCTTTAAAATTAAATGTGAAGGCTCCCGTGGTGATATAAGTAAATGAGATATTGTGAATTTATTTATGATTTGGGACTATGAGGCGGTACCTCGGGAGTGCCCTGTTAATATCTCTTTATTCATGTTCTTGCCTTGGGTGATTTTATTTCATTTAATATGTAAATTCTTGTGTTCTTCCATGATGTATTAGTTGACTTTATTATTATATGTTATGTGCTCCTAGTTGTATTGTGCTGACTTTGGTTTTTTAGCACGAGACTCTGAATAAGTATATCTCGGGTTTTTCTTACTGATTTTTGATGATTGAGTTGATTTAAATTAAAAGAATTATTATTATGTTTTAAATTAAATAGTTTTACAACCAAACCACTAGTTTATCTGATGCTTCGATATAAGTGCAAAGTTATTTTCTTCATCCAAATGATTTCTAAAAATAAATTCAATTCTTTGTTGATTTCTTACTTGATTTAAAAACTTTTAAACTCATTTTAGTGGAAATAAATTGATCATGTGGATCTTATATACATTGAGGATATTGGCATGTAAATTATCCCGATGGTTGTGATATGAAATGTGGGCACGGGGTGCTGTGATTAAATGATAATGATATTTGGCACGTGAGTTGTCCGTGCAGTTGAGATATGAAATGAGGGCATGAAGTGCTGTGGAGATATAAAAAAAAATGGGTCGAGGCCCGTGTTTATGAAAAATATGAAAAATGGGCTAAGACCCGTATTTTTATGATTATGAAATGAGGTGTCACATGGTGACTTTTTAATTGAAGAATTATATTCAAAATATTTATTTGGAAGGATTTTTATTTAGAAAGTATTATATGAAAGAGTTGTATTTGAAAGATAATTATTTGAGGAAAATTATATTTGAAAGAGAGTTAATTGGTAGAATTATATGTGAAGGATATTTAATTGAAGAACTTGATTTAACTAGGTATAATTATATTTATTAATTATTGAGCGATATTAAATGTTGATCTTATTGTCTTTCTGTGCATATCATTGGTTGTTTTATGTTGCCTTGTCGTGATATCACTGGTTGAGTTGTTGTTATCATTGCTAGTTATTTTCCAGTACTATTGTATACTGTTATATTGCACAGGGTATTAGACTAGTGAGTATCTTGACTGTACCTCGTCTCTACTCCATTGAGGTTATTCTTGATACTTACTGGGCACCGCTGTGGTGTGCTCACTCTACACTTCTGTACATTTTTGTGCAGAGCCAGGTATTGAAGATAATGGACTTGAGCAGAGTTAAAGCGGGATCGTAAGGATTCAAGGTAGAGCTGCTTGGTCGTCGCAGTTCCTTGGAATCCTTTCATTTCATTTCATATAGAGATATACCTGAAGTGATGAAAATATGAGGATAACGGCTGCGCATATCATGCTCGGTTTCCCAAGTCGCCTCCTCAACCGACTGACCCCTCCACTGAACCTTAACGGAAGTAATGTTCTTTGACCTCAGCTTTCGAACCTGCCTTTCCAAAATAGCCACCGGCTCCTCAACATAACATAAATCCTTGTCCAACTGGACTGAGCTGAAATACAACACGTGAGACAGATCGTCGTGATACTTTCGAAGCATAGAAACATGGAATAATGGATGAACTCCTACTAGACTGGAAGGCAAGGCAAGCTCATAAGAAACCTCTCCAACACGTTGCAACACCTCAAATGGGCCGATAAACCTTGGGCTCAGCTTGCCCTTCTTTTCGAACCTCATAACACCCTTCATGGGTGACACTCGAAGCAGGACCATCTCTCCAACCATAAATGCAACATCGGGAACCTTCCTATCTGCACAACTCTTCTGTCTGGACTAGGCTGTGCGAAAGCTATCCTGAATCACCTTAACCTCTCCAGAGCATCGTGAACCAAGTCTGTACCCAATAACTTAGCCTCGCCCGGCTCGAACCAACCCACTGGAGACCGACACCGCCTATCATACAAAGCCTCATACGGTGCCATCTGGATGCTCGACTGATGACTGTTATTGTAGGCAAATTCCGCAAGTGGCAAGAATTGATCCCACGAATCCCCAAACTCCATCAAAAACGCACATAGCATATCCTCTAATATCTTAATAGTTTGCTCGGACTGTCCGTCCGTTTGAGGGTGAAATGCTATGCTCAACTCCACTCGAGTACCCAACCCATGTTATACGGCCCTCCAGAACTGTGATGTAAACTGCGTACTCCGATCAGAGATGATAGATATTGGTACGCCATGAAGCCTAATGATCTGGCGGATATACACTCGATCCAGATGCTCGGAAGAATAGGTAGTCATCACAGGAATAAAATGAGCTGACTTGATTAGCCTACCCACAATCACCCAAACAACATTAAACTTTTGCTGTGTCTGTGGAAGCCCAACAACGAAATACATGGTGATCTGCTCCGATTTCCACTCCGAAATCTCTAACTTCTGAAGCAACCCACCTGGCCGCTGATGCTCATACTTCACCTGTTGGCAATTTAGACACCGAGCTACATACTCCACTATGTCCTTCTTTCCTCCTCCACCAGTAATGCTGCCTCAAGTCCTGATACATCTTCGCGGCACCCGGATGAATGGAATACCGCAAATTATGAGCCTCCTGAAGAATCAACTCATGCAAACCATCTACATTAGGCACATATAACCCGCCCCGTATCCTCAATGCACCATCATCCCCAATAGTGACATCCTCATCATCACCGTGCTGGACCATGTCCTTAAGGACGAGCAGATGGGGGTCATCATACTAATGCTCCTTGATACGATCATAAAGAGAAGACCGAGAGACCACACAAGCCAATACTCGACTCGGCTCAGAAATATCCAATCTAACAAACTTGTTGGCTAAGGCTTGAACATCCAAAACAAATGACCTCTCTGCTACTGGTAGATAGGCTAAGCTCCCCAAACTCTCCTCCTGGTGACTCAAAACATCGGCCACTACAGTGGCCTTCTAGGGATGATACAAAATGGTGATATCATAGTCCTTAAGCAGCTCCAACCACCTCCCCTGACACAAGTTAAGATCTTTCTGTTTGAACAGATGATGCAAACTCCGATGATCGGTATAAATATGACAATTTACCCCGTATAAATAGTGCCGCCAAATCTTCAAGGCTTGAAAAATAGCTGCTAACTCAAGGTCATGGACATGATAGTTCTTTTCATGGGGCTTCAATTGGCGCGAAGCATAGGCAATCACTCTACCTTCCTACATCAAAACACACCCAATACCGACCCGAGAAGCATTATAATACACTGTGTAAGAACCAGAAGCTGATGGTAGAACTAGAATTGGAGCCGTAGTCAAAGCAGTCTTTAGCTTCTGAAAGCTCTCCTCGTACTCATCCGACCACCTGAAAGGAGCACCCTTTTGGGTCAATTTGGTCAAGGGCGATGCAATAGATGAGAAACCATCAGTGAAACGACGATAGTAACCAGCCAAACGAAGAAGCTCCAAATATCTGTGACTGTGGACGGTCTGGGCCAACTCCTCTATCTTTTTCGGATCCACCTGAATAACCTAACCGGACACCACGTGCCCCAAGAACGCCACTAAACTGAGCCAAAACTAACACTTGGAGAACTTTGCATAAAATTTCTCCTCCTTCAACCGCTACAACACAATCCTCAGATGCTGGGCATGTTCCTCCTAGCTACGAGAGTACACCAGGATATCATCAATGAATACAATAACGAATAAGTCAAGATAAGGCTAAAACACATTGTTCATCAGATGCATGAACGCTGCTGGGGCATTGGTCAGCCCAAACGACATCACACGGAACTCATAATGGCCGTATCGGGTCCTGAAGGTTGTCTTTAGAATATTCGAGTACCGAATCTTTAACTAGTGATACCCTGACCTCAAATCAATCTTGGAGAACACCCTCCTCCTTGAAGCTAGTCAAATAGATCATCAATGCGTGGCAAAGGATACTTGTTCTTGATTGTGACCTTGTTCAACTACCTGTAATCAATGCACATTCTTAGAGTGCCATCATTCTTCTTCACAAATAGAACTAGTGCACCCCAAGGTGACATGCTAGGCTGAATAGACCCCTTATCAAGGAGTTCCTGAAGCTGCTACTTCAATTCCTTCAACTCAGCTGGTGCCATACAATACGGTGGAATAGAAATGGGCTGAGTGCCGAGCACCAAATCAATGCCAAAGTCAATATCTCTGTCAGGCGGAATGCCCAGCAGGTCTGCAGGAAACACATCTGGGAAATCTTGTACCATTGAAATAGAATCAATAGTAGGGGTCTCTACACTAACACCCCTTACAAAGGCCAAATAAGATAGACAACCCTTCTCAACCATCCGCTGAGCCTTCAAGTATGAAATCACTCTACTGGGAACATAGTCTATTGTAATGACCCGACCGGTTGTTTTGAGATTTAGAGCCCCGATCCCCTAATAACTATTTTCCCCACATTTGTTTCCGCTATTGGGACTTGCCGGAGTGATTGGTTATGGAATTCAGAGAGTTTTGGGACACTTAGTCCCTAGTTGTGAGTTTAAGCCTTAGAATTTGGACTGTAGTCGGCACTGTGTGAAGACGGATCAGGAATGGAATTATGTCAACTCCGTTAGCTCAGTTGAGTGATTTTGGGGTTAGGAGCGCATCCGAAATGTGTTTTGGAGGTTTGTAGTAGATTTAGGCTTGAATTGGCGAAAGTTAATTTTTCGGCGATTTTGACCGATAGTGGAAATTTTGATATCAAGCTCGGAATGGAATTCTAAAAGTGGTTGTAGGTTCGTAGTGCCATTTGTGACCTGTGTGTAAAATTTGAGGTCATTCGTACTAGATTTGATGTGGGTCGGCATCGGGTGTAGAATTTGGAAGATTTTAAAATCTTACGCTTGAATTCGTGCTTAATTCATGATTTTGGTGTTATTCGATGTGGTTTGAAGGCTCGACTAAGTTTGTATGGTATTTTAGGATTGGTTGGCATGTTTGGTTGAGGTCCTGGGGGCCTCGGGTGTGTTTCAGATGCTTAATGGGTGAAAGCTTGGATTTAGAAGAATTTCTGATTTTTTGCTGGTTCTAGTGTTTTCGCACATGTTGTGGGAAGTCTGCAGGTTCGGTCTCGCAGAAGCGAGGCTTGCAGGCGCAGATGTGAGAAAGTCGAGAGTTGGCCTGGGGTCGCAGGTGCGAGGAAGTTCCGCATCTGCGATGGCCGCAAATGCGCAAGGCTATTCGCAAATGCGCAAGATACGCAGAAGCGAAAGGGATGTCCGCAGGTGCGGCTCTTTCGCCGCAGGTGCGAAGGCAGAGGGGCAAGTGAGTTGCACAGATGCACACATTTTCCGCACGAGCGCACCCGCAGGTGCGAGCCCAGGTTCCGCAGGTGCGGAAATACCTGGGCAGTGATTAAAATCGAAGGGCTTCGCGATTTTTATCATTTTTGGCTTTGCAAACTCGGGTTAGGGTGATGTTTGAGAGAATTTTCGAGGTATTTCTTGAGGTAAGTTTCTTGTGCTTATTTTTGGTCAATAATCTTGCCTTGCCATGTATTTTTCCACCTAGTTAACGTGTATTTAAGGTGGAAATTGGAATTTGGAGGCTAGGGATTTGGAAGTTTTAATTGTGGATTGGAAGACCATTTGGTGTCAGATTTTAGTAAATTTGATATGGTTAGACTCGTGAGTTAATGAGCTTTCAAGTTTTGTGAATTTTGTCGGGTTTCGAGATGTGGGCCCGGGGGCTGAGTTTGATCCAATTTCGGGTTTTGGCCTCATATTTGTAGTTTTTCTTGTCGGATTCATTCCACTAGCGCGTATTGATGGTATTGTACTATTTTGAATAGATTCAGGCCATTTGGAGTCGGATACTCGTGGCAAAAACGTGATATCAAGTTGATTTGAGCGGTTCGAGGTAAGTGGCTTGCCTAACCTTGTGTTGGGGACTTTTCCCCTTTGGATATCTTGATATTATTTGGTGTGTGGGCGCCGTGTACGTGAGGTGCCGAGTACGTACATGGGCTGTTATTTCAAAAATCCTGTTTATCCTTTTTAAATCATAAATTATTTCTCTTATTAAATCGCACTAATATGTTTAATTGTTTAGTTTAGACGAGAAAGTCATGCTTACGTGTTTTAACTGCTATTTGACATTCTGTGCGTTATGCTTAGTTAAATCCCTATTTTCCTTATTTGTGATTAGTGAAAACTATATAATTCGAGGCCATCCCTGTTATTTTATCTTGCATTGCATATTTAAATTGGGACTACGGACGTATTTCGGGAGATCCCCCCTGTCTTGCATATTTACTTTGGGACTACAGACGTATTCCAGTAGATCCCCCAGCACTGCATATTTACTTTGGGACTACGGACGTATCCCGGGAGATCCCCTTGTACTGCATATTCATTGAAACTACGGGACGGTATCCCGAGAGATTTCCCACTGTGTTTGCCTTGTGCTGAGCCGAGGGCTCCCTTAACTGTTAAATTTTCGAGAATTTCTTTAACTATGGTACTGTAAAGTTTACATATATCTTTTACTATTTAATTTATTATATTTACCCCAGTAGGGCCTTGACCTGACGTCGTCACTACTCGACCGAGGTTAGGCTTGGCACTTACTGGGTATCATTGTGGTGTACTCATGCCCTTTCCTGCACATGTTTTCGTGTGCAAATCCAGGTACGAGCTATCAGCCTTGGGGTTAGTGCATGTTACTGATTCTAGGAGACTTCAAGGTACTTCTGCTTGCGTCTGCAGATCTTCGGAGTTCCCTTCTACTCTCTCGCCTAGAGGCTTTCTTTATTATCTTCAGACTTTTGTATAGAACTACATAGATTATAACAACTTGTGACTTAGTGATATTCCGGGTCTTGGGAAACTATTTTGTATATGCCGAGTGGTGCTACTCTTGGCTATTTATAATATGCTGTTTATCTTTAAAATGTTGTGTTTTCTTTATATTTCTCGCAATATTAGGCTTACCTAGTCGTAAAGACCAGGTGCCATCACGACACCTTACGAAGGGGTAATTTGGATCGTGACAAGTTGGCATCAGAGCACTAGGTTCGTAGGAGTCGCGAGTCACAAGTCGGTTTATTAGAGTCTCGCGGATCGGTGCGGAGACGTCCGTATTTATCTTCGGGATGTAACTGTTAAGAACGATCATATTTCTTTGATTTCCTTGTTGTGCAAGTTATTGACACCAAAATAATTCTAAGATTCTATTATATTCTTTCTCACAGATGGTGAGGACCCGCAATGGGAGGACCAACGAGCAGGCACCCGATCCCCCTGCCAGAGCGGCCAAAGGCTGGGGTCGGGGTAGAGGACGACCATGCGGTGCAGCCCGAGCACCTGCGAGAGCTGCATCAGAGGAGCCCCCGACAGCTCTAGTTGGAGGGCCAGCACCGGAGATCCCTATTGCTACTCCAGCCCTCCAGGAGACTTTAGCTCAGTTCTTGAGCATGTTCAGCACTCTGGCTCAGGCTGGACTATTTTCGATAGCTCCCGCTACATCTCAGGCCGGGGGAGGGGCACAGACTCCCGCAGCCCGCACTCCTGAGCAGAGGGTCCAGGTTGATCAGGCCCCAGAGTATATTCCTATGCCCCCAGTGGCTCTGATTCAGCATGAGACCAGGGTAGCTGCTTCTGAGGCAGAGCAACTCAGACTTGAGAGGTACAAGAAGTACCACCCACCTACTTTCAGCGAACTAGCTTCAGATGATGCTCTGGGTTTTCTTGAGGAGTGTCATCGTATTCTCCGCACTATGGGCATTGTGGAGACGAGTGGGGTTTCTTTCACCGCTTTCCAGCTGAGGGGAGCAGCATATCAGTGGTGGCGTGCCTATGAGCTGAGTAGTCTGGACGAGGCCGCCTCACTCACTTGGACTCAGTTTTCAGAGATGTTCTTGCATGAGTATGTTCCTCAGAGCCTCAGGAATGCTTGGCGTGCAGAGTTTGAGCAGTTGCGTCAGGGTTCTATAACTGTGTCAGAGTATGCAGTCTGTTTCAGTGGGTTAGCTCGCCATGCACCGACTCTGGTTGCTACAATCAGAGAGAGGGTTCGTCGCTTCATTGAGGAACTCCACCCCAGTATTCGGACCAGTATGGCCAGGGAGTTGGAGATGGACATCACTTATCAGCAGACAGTGAGCATTGCTAGGAGAGTGGAGGGCATGCTTGCCCAGGATAGAGAGGAGAGAGAGGCCAAGATGTCTCGAGAGACTGGTCATTATTCAGGAGCTCGTGCGCTAGCAGCACGCTATGGTAGGGGCTTTGTGAGTCGCCCTGTTCATTCAGCTCTTCCAGCAGCTAGCAGTGTTCCAGCTCCTCCTAGACCTCAGGAGCCCTATTATGCACCGCTAGTATCCAGTATGCCTCCTACTCGAGGTGCTATTACCAGCCAGTCCACCAGGCCAGGCCTGAGTCAGTCCCAGTCGCCGCATCCTCCGAGGGGTTATTTTAAGTGTGGTGACACTCGTCACATGGTTAGAGATTGCCCTAGAGCCAGGAGGGGTGCACCTTCATAGACTTACCAGCCTCCACGTGCTCCACCGAGTCCTTCGACCATTCTTCCAGCACCAGCTGCCACCCCACCTCCTCAGCCAGCTCAAGGTAGAGGTCGGGGAGGTCGAGGTTGCCCTAGAGGGGGAGGCCAAGCCAGGTACTATGCCCTTCCAGCCTGTTCAGAGGCCGTTGATTCATATTCAGTCATCACAGGTATCGTCCCTGTCTGTCATAGGGATGCATTGGTATTATTTGACCCAGGCTCTACGTACTCATATGTGTCTTCTCATTTTGCTCCATATTTGGGGATATCTCGGGATTCTTTGAGTTCCCCTGTTTATGTATCTACTCTCGTAGGAGATTCTCTTGTTGTAGACCGCGTATATCGGTCGTGTTTGATTGCTCTTAGTGGTTTAGAGACCAGAGCCGATTTGTTATTACTCAGTATGGTAGATTTTGATGTTATCTTGGACATGGATCGGTTGTCGCCTCATTATGCTATTCTTGATTGTCACGCTAAGACTGTGACGCTGGCTATGCCAGGCTTTCCGAGATTAGAGTGGAGAGGTACCTTAGAGTATACTCCCCGCAGGGTCATTTCATTTCTTAAGGCTCAGCGAATGGTTGAGAAGGGGCATGATGCGTATTTGGCCTATGTGAGAGATGTCAGTATTGATACCCCTACAATCGACTCAGTTCCAGTAGTGAGGGACTCTCCAGATGTGTTTCCAGCTGATCTTTCGGGCTTGTCGCCCGATAGAGATATTGATTTTGGCATTGATTTGTTGTCGGGCACTCAGCCCATTTCTATTCCTCCCTACCGTATGGATCCTCCTGAGTGGAAGGAATGGAAGGAGCAGTTGCAGGAGTTGCTTGATAAGGGTTTCATTCGGCTCAGTGTGTCACCTTGGGGTGCTCTGGTCTTATTTGTAAAGAAGAAGGATGGTTCTATGCGTATGTGTATTGATTATCGACAGTTCAACAAGGTTACAGTGAAGAATAGGTACCCGTTGTCTCGTATTGATGACTTATTTGACCAGTTACAGGGTTCCAGGGTGTTTTCCAAGATTGACTTGCGTTCTGGCTATCATCAGTTGAAGATTCGGGAGTCAAATATCCCAAAGACTGCTTTTAGGACCAGATATGGTCAATATGAGTTTCTTGTCATGTCATTTGGACTGACCAATGTCCCATCAGCCTTTACGCATTTGATGCATAGTGTGTTCCGACCTTATCTTGATTCCTTCGTCATTGTGTTTATTGATGACATCCTGGTATATTCCCGGTCTCAGAAAGATCATGAGCAGCACCTGAGGACCGTGCTTCAGACCTTGAGAGAGAAAAGGTTGTATGTAAAATTTTCTAAGTGTGAATTCTGGCTTGATTCAGTGGCATTATTGGGCCACATAGTGTCTTGTGATGGGATCAAGGTAGATCCGAAGAAGGTGAAGGCAGTGTAGAGTTGGCCTAGATCGTCATTAGCTATGGAGATCCGCAGTTTAATTAGTTTGGCGGGGTATTACCGTTGCTTTGTGGAGGGATTTTCATCTATTGCAGCACCTATGACCAGGCTGACCCAGAAGGGTGCTCCGTTCAGGTGGACCGAGGAGTGTGAGCAGAGCTTTCAGAAGCTCAAGACAGCTTTGACTACAGCCCCAGTATTAGTATTGCCTACAGGTTCGGGGTCCTACACTGTCTATTGTGTTGCCTCGAGGATTGGCCTTCGAGCAGTATTGATGCAGGACTGTAGGGTGATTGCCTACGCATCTAGACAGTTGAAGGTGCATGAGAAAAATTATCCGGTTCATGATCTCGAGTTAGCAGCTATTGTTCACACCCTGAAGATCTGGCGTCATTATTTGTACGGTGTTCCCTGTGAGATTTACACTGACCACCGGAGTTTGCAGTACTTGTCCATGCAGAAGGATCTTAATTTGCGTCAGCGAATGTGGTTGGAGCTACTTAAAGACTATGATATCACTATATTGTACCACCTGGGGAAGGCCAATGCAGTGGCCGACGCCTTGAGTCGCCGGGCAGAGAGTTTGGGGAGCTTGGCATATCTTCCGGCAGCTGAGAGGTCCTTAGCCTTGGATGTTCAAGCCTTAGCCAGTCAGTTCGTGAGATTGGATATTTTAGAACCTAGCTGGGTATTAGCTTATGTGGTTGCTCGGTCTTCTCTTTATGATCGTATCAGGGAGTGCCAGTATGATGATCCTCACCTTCTAGTTCTTCAGGACAGGATTCAGCGAGGTAATGCCAGAGATATGACTATTGGCGATGACGGTGTGATGAGGATGCAGGGCCGGATCTGTGTGCCCAATGTAGATGGGCTTCGGGAGTTGATTCTTGAGGAGGCCTATAGCTCGCGGTACTCCATTCATCCGGGTGCCGCGAAGATGTACCAGGACTTCAGGCAGCATTATTGGTGGAGAAGAATGAAAAAGGATATAGTTGGGTTTGTGGCCAAGTGTCTCAACTGTCAGCAGGTTAAATATGAGCATCAGAGACCAGGTGGATTACTTCAGAGGTTAGAGATCCCAGAGTAGAAGTGGTAGCGGATCACCATGGACTTTGTGGTTGGACTTCCTCGGACTTTGAGAAGTGCGATGCTATTTGGGTGATCGTGGATCGGATGACCAAGTCAGCCCATTTCATTCTAATGTTGACTACATACTCTTCAGAGAGATCGGCTGAGATTTATATCAGAGAGATTGTCCGCCTTCATGGTATTCCAGTATCCATCATTTCAGACAGAGGTACACAGTTGACATCACGGTTTTGGAGAGCCGTACAACAAGAGTTGGGTACTAGGGTGGAGTTGAGCACATCTTTTCATCCTCAGACGGACGGGCAGTCCGAGCGCATGATTCAGATTCTTGAGGATATGCTCCATGCCTGTGTGATGGAGTTTGGAGGGTCATGGGACCAATACTTGCCACATGCAGAGTTTGCCTACAACAACAGTTACCAGTCCAGCATTCAGATGGCACCATATGAGGCTTTGTATGGTAGGCGGTGTCGGTCCCCAGTGGGATGGTTTGAGCCGGGCGAGGCCCGACTGTTGGGTACAGAGTAGGTCCAGGATGCCCTGGATAAGGTAAAGGTGATTCAGGAGAGAGTTCGCACAGCCCAGTCCAGGCAGAAGAGTTATGCGGACCGGAAGGTTCGTGATTTGGCATTTATGGCTGGTGAGTGGGTCTTGCTTCGGGTATCGCCTATGAAGGGTGTCATGAGGTTCGGGAAGAAGGGCAAGCTGAGCCTGAGGTTCATTGGTCCTTTTGAGATATTGTGGCGAGTTGGGGAGGTTGCTTATGAGCTTGCCTTGCCTCCCAGCCTAGCAGGAGTTCACCCGGTATTCCACGTGTCTATGCTCCGGAAGTATCACGGTGATCCGACTTATGTATTGAATTCTAGCTCAGTCCAGTTGGACAAAGATCTATCTTATGTTGAGGAACCAGTAGCCATTTTGGACAGGCAGGTCAGAAAGCTCAGGTCAAAGAATATTGCTTCAGTAAAGGTCCAGTGGAGAGGTCAACCGGTCGAGGAGGCGACTTGGGAGACCGAGCAGGATATGCGCAGCCAGTACGCTTATCTTTTCACAGTTTCAGGTATGTCTTTATACTCACAGCAGTATGTAACGACCCGGCCGGTCATTTTGAGATTTAGAGTCCCGATCCCCTAATAACTGTTTTCCCCACGTTTGTTTCCGCTATTGGGACTTGCCAGAGTGATTGGTTATGGAATTCAGAGAGTTTTGGAACACTTAGTCCCTAGTTGTGAGTTTAAGCCTTAGAATTTGGACCGTAGTTGGAACGGTGTGAAGACGGACCCGAAATGGAATTTCGTCGACTCTGTTAGCTCCGTCGAGTGATTTTGGGATTAGGAGCGCATACGGAATGTGTTTTGGAGGTTTGTAGTAGATTTAGTCTTGAATTGGCGAAGGTTAATTTTTTGTTGATTTCGGCCGATAGTGAAAATTTTGATATCAAGCTCGGAATGGAATTCCGAAAGTGGCTATAGGTTCGTAGTGCCACTTGTGACCTGTGTGTAACATTTGAGGTCATTCGGACTAGATTTGATATGGTTCGGCGTCGGGTGTAGAATTTGGAAGATTTTAAATTCTTAGGCTTGAATCTTTGCTTAATTCATGATTTTGGTGTTGTTCGATGTGGTTTGATGGCTCGATTAAGTTCGTATGGTGTTTTAGGATTGGTTGGCATGTTTGGTTGAGGTTCCGGGGGCCTCGGGTGTGTTTCGGATGTTTAACGGGTGAAAGCTTGGACTTAGAGGATTTTCTGAGTTTTTGCTGGTTCTGGTGTTTTTGCACCTGCGGTGGGGAGCCCGCAGGTGCGGCCTCACAGAAGCGAGGCTTGCAGGCGCAGATGCGAGAAAGTCGAGAGTTGTCCTGGGGTCGTAGGTGCGAGGAAGTTCCGCATCTGCGATGCCCGCAAATGCGCAAGGCTGTTCGCAAATGCGCAAGATGCACAGAAGCGGAAGGGATGTCCGCAGGCGCGAGCGCGCAGGTGCGGCCCTTTCGTCGCAGGTGCGAAGGCAGAGGGGGGAAGTGAGTTGCGCAGATGCGCACATTTTCCACACAAGCGCATCCACAGGTGCGAGCCCAGGTTCCGCAGGTGCGGAAATACCTGGGCAGTGATTAAAACCGAAGGGCTTCGCGATTTTTATCATTTTTGGCTTTGCTAAATCGGGTTAGGGAGATTTTTGAGAGCATTTTCGAGGCATTTCTTGAGGTAAGTTCCTTGTGCTTATTTTTGGTCAACAATCTTGCCTTGCCATGTATTTTTCCACTTAGTTAACTTGTATTTAAGGTGGAAATTGGAAGTTGGAAGTTAGGGATTTGGATGTTTGAATTGTGGATTGGAGGACCATTTGGTGTCGGATTTTAGTAAATTTGATATGGTTAGACTCGTGAGTGAATGACCTTTATAGTTTCGTGAATTTTGTCAGGTTTCGAGATGTGGGCCCCGAGGCTAGGTTTGATCCAATTTCGGGTTTTGGCCTAATTTTATAGTTTTTCTTGTCGGATTCATTCCATTAGCGCGTATTGATGGTATTGTACTGTTTTGAATAGATTCAGGCCATTTGGAGTCTGATACTCGTGGCAAGAACGTGATATCGAGTTGATTTGAGCGGTTCGAGGTAAGTAGCTTGCCTAATCTTGTGTTTGAGACTTTTCCCCTTAGGATATCTTGATATTATTTGGTGCGTGGGCGCCGTGTACGTGAGGTGACAAGTACGTACACGGGCTGTTATTTCAAAAATCCTGTTTATCCTTTTTAAATCATAAATTTTTCTCTTATTAAATTGCACTGATATGTTTAATTGTTTAGTTTAGACTAGAAAGCCTTGCTTACGTGTTTTAACTGCCTATTTGACATTTTGTGCGCCATGCTTAGTTAAATCCCTATTTTCCTTATTTGTGATTAGTGTAAACTGTATAATTCGAGGCCATCCCTGTCATTTTATCTTGCATTGCATATTTAAATTGGGACTACGGACGTATTCCGGGAGATCCCCCTGTCTTGCATATTTACTTTGGGACTACGGACGTATTTCGGGAGATCCCCCCTATCTTGCATATTTACTTTGGGACTACGGACGTATTCCGGGAGATCCCTCAGCACTGCATATTTACTTTAAGACTACGGACGTATTCCGGGAGATCCCTCAGCACTGCATATTTACTTTGGGACTACAGACGTATTCCGGGAGATCCCCCTGTACTGCATATTCATTGAAACTACGGGACTGTATCCCGAGAGATTTCCCACTGTGTTTGCCTTGTGGTGAGCCGAGGGCTCCCTTAACTGTTCAATTTTCGAGAATTTCTTTAACTATGTTACCGTAAAGTTTACTTATATCTTTTACTATTTATATTTATTATATTTACCCTAGTAGGACCTTGACCTGACCTCGTCACTACTCGACCGAGGTTAGGCTTGGCACGTACCGGGTACCATTGTGGTGTACTCATGCCCTTTCCTGCACATGTTTTCGTGTGTAGATCCAGGTACGAGCTATCAGCCTTGGGGTTAGTGTGTGCTGCTGATTCTAGGAGACTTCAAGGTACTTCTGCTTGCATTCACAGATCTTTGGAGTCTCCTTCTACTTCTTCGCCTAGAGACTTTCTTTATTATCTTCAGACTTTTGTATAGAGCTGCATAGATTATAGCACCTTGTGACTTAGTGATATTCCGGATCTTGGGAAACTATTTTGTATATGCCGAGTGGTGCTACTCTTGGCTATTTATAATACGCTGTTTATCTTTAAAATGTTGTGTTTTTTATATTTGTCGCAATATTAGGCTTACCTAGTCGTAAAGATTAGGTTCCATCATGACCCCTTACGGAGGGATAATTTGGGTCGTGACATCTATAGAGCTGCTCCACTCAACCCTCGGCAACCCGGGCATCGCCAACGTCACGGTCTTAGTGTGACAATCTAGAACAACATGACATAAGACAAGCATTTGGGATACAAGTGACTACACCCTCCTTGAACACTACTCACATTTGTCTTTCTTTTTGCACTTTGCTTCTTTTTAAACCACATAACCCTTATTGACCTCTAATTTTTAAACTACATAACCCTTATTGACCTCTCGTCTTTCTTTTGCTTTTATATTGGAGCTTGAGTATCTTCATATAAACAACTTTGCAGTATATGCTTCTACACACAATGTATATTTTCATCATTTTCCAATTAATACCAGTACCTCCTACTTAGGCTTTTAGCCTCATTTTTAACATTCAAGGAGGGACGAGTTCAAAAGAGGGAATTATTTCACAAACGGGGTAAAGGTTTGTAATGTGTTAGCCAAAGAAAAGGTTAAATGCCCAAATGAGGTTAACTAGTGATAATATTTATGCAATGATAGACTTGAAAGGCAAAAGAGGCTTTTCAAAGATCACAAAGAATGACTAACAATACTTGGAACTTACAGGAAGATCATGGAATTCATTTCTAAAAGCATTGTTTAGCCAACATACCTCAATTGAGCTTCCTCAAACTCTAAAATATTTTGTAATTCTTATCAACTTCAATCTATAATAACAACATCTAATGGGACCAATATTAGTAACAAATTCCATAATTTAGGCCATTTAGGCATTTTATCAAACACCTAGTAAGCATGAGCCTAGTTCATCCAACTACTAAAATTTACCAATAATTTATCCCACCATCATTCTTAAACAATTCATAACTTCCAACATCACATACATGACCATCCATCCACACCCAACCAACAAAATTCTATTAAATAATTACCTTTCAATCTCTACAATGATTATATATTTAAATTGGGAACTTATGGCTTCCAATCACCATACCATGAGTTCCTATACTTAATTCATACTCATATTCCCATAATATATCCATACATGTAAGTATAAGGGTGTAGAATTACCTTTTGGATGATTTCATCAATACTAGTGTATAAATGATGGAATTTCATACCAAGATAATGGAAATTGCTTACCTTGAATAAGGGAGGAGTTTGTGGTCTTGAGAGAGTGGAGAAGAGCTCCAAAATTCGTCCAAATGAAATGGAGAAAATGAACCCCGAAATTGTATTGTATTAATAGACCCAGATTTCTAGGTTTCCGATGCTGCCTTGGATGCTTCGCATCCCCACTTCACTCCTTTTTGAAGCTCGGATGTGTACCTTGATGCTATGGCAGCACTTCACTGCCAGCCTTTCTTTCGAACACGGCCTCAGATGCTTCTCATCCGAAGACTCCTCTGCCAGCCTTTGGTAATTTGGACATAACTTCTTGTAGCAATGTCCAAATGACGAACGGTTAGAAGCATTAGAAACTTGTCTCGAAGACCTTTATTATGATAGGTCATATAGAACATAAAGCCTTATATATATGTATATATGCTCGTCCAAAGTTTGGTCTTGTGCGTACTTATTTAGAACTTTAGTCTATCATGAAATTTCCAACTTGACTTGGACTTGAGGCTTTTCTTAGACCCCACATCACTTGTAATATGCCTCGTACACTTATTATCATATCCAATTGATATCCATCTTATTAATAGTCCTCGTCTTCACACAAAATAATATAATTAGTGCACATTGACTTTCTTAATAACGCTTAAGTACTTCGAAATTTTCGGGGTGTTACATTCTCCCCCACTTAACAACATTCATCCTCGAATGTTTCACAAGTCACTTCTAAGAATAGATTTATCCTTCTACCTCCAACCATTATACATAGGCACTTATGACTACATCGATCTCAACTTACTTATGGCCAATAAAATTTGGCTATCTTTACAAATTCACAAAAATTTCGGCAAAGTTTTCCTTGTAACTGGGCCTATCCACCTGTTAGAGAATCACCAAAATCACCCTAACAACACATCCACAACTCTACAAAGCATCACAATGTATATCAACAGTACTAATCTCAACATTACAGACATTATATTATCAAGAGTGATATCTGGACATGAGATGCACATATTTAAATCATATCACATAGAAAGTACCTTTCAAATCACCATAATTTGACTATACACTCAAGTGAGAACATTTTATTTTCTTAATACTTTTGGCCCTCAAGGTGGCCTCCTTGACTTACCGACTTCGCCATAACACGTTAACGGAGGCAATCTCAACTCCCGGACCTTTCTAACAAGGATGACGAATAGATACCCCTCATAGAACAATTATCCATTAACTTCACCTCCGCTAGATTCCACCGGAACAATAGACAAAGGATTTCCAACTACCTTCTTAGGCATAGACACATGAAACACCGGGGTACATGGCTGAACCGGAATAATAGGTTGTACCGGCACCATACCCGGAACCTGGCCAATGTGAGCTCGCTGCTCTAGAGTACGGGCGGTGGGAGTTCGAGCTCCTCTCCCAATATGCAAAGTAGCTGATGAAACGGAGATCATCCCGCCTGAGCCAATGTGCCAAACATGCTCAGGAAGTGTGCTAAAGTCTCTTGAAGTCCGGGGGTAACACCAGGAGACTCTGGTGTCTATCCCACAAACGGACCTACTAGAGGTTCCTCAACTGATGCTATGATAGGTGCTCTAAGAGTGGCACGTGCCCCTCCTCGACCTCTACCTCGGCCTCGGCCTCTAACGGCTATAGCAGGGTGTGCGGGTGTTTTCTCAGCTGATTCGGTAGCGCGTGTCCTCACCGTCTATGAGAGAATAGATATACAAAATCTCAAACATCGAAATCAACAAATCCGCACGACAACAATGAAAGAAGTGAATTCCTACCAGTTCTGTAGCCTCTCGCAGATAAGTACAGACGTCTCCGTACCAATCCGCATGACTCTACTAAACTTGCTCGTGACTCGTAAAACCTATGAACCTAAATCTCTAATACCAACTTATCACAACCCAAAATACCACCACAGGCGTCGTGATGACACTTAGTCTCTAAGACTAGGTAAGCCTATTAGTACAAAAAGTTAGTGAGTGTTGTTTTTTTGATAACTTGAAACAGAGTTTAATATAAGTATCGAAACAAAAATGGAAATAAGTCTACATGGAAATAATCATAACAATCTCCCAAGATTAGTAATACAGAGTCATGAACTCTAACTGAATACATGAAAAGATCTTAGAGATCGAAATTCAATACTGTTCAAATACAAGCTGACAGTATAAAGAAAGAAAAGAACTCCACCAGACTGCGACGACCAAACACTCCTACCTTGAATCCTCGCGACCAACAAGCTAACTTTTTCAAGTCCAATATCTCCAATAACATGTGCAGTATAGCAGTATAAAGTTAATAATGGAAAGCAAAACTCAGTAAATGGCAACAAGAACTAATAAGTGATATAGACAGTAAAGCAATAAGAACACCGTAAAGTATCGTTCAAACCAAATAAGGAACACAAAAGACAACCAACTAATCAAGTTGTGTTTTATACGTTTGACAACGAAATCATTCCGAAATACCTCCTATCATAGTCACAAATCCCGGGTCTCAACCCACCATCATATACTCACGGCACCTCGTGCCCACATCTCGAATCACAACCGCACGTACAACTCACGTGCCAACAATATCAATATATGGATCCGCACGGACAACTCACGTGCTATATGGATAACTCACGTGCCAATAACATAATCTGCATGGCATAGTCACAAGCTCACAATCGCAATTCGCCTGGCATAATCACAGGCTAACAATCAAAAACCTCACGGCATAGTCACAGGCTAACAATCACAATCCGCCCGGCATAATCATTGGCTCCCAATATCAACATGGAAATAGATAATACAAGAACACATGGTCATGATCGATAACTGTCAAGTTTCGTACTCATGAGCTGGTATAAGTGGCATGCTACAATGTATGCTTGTGCAACTGTACTACTCCAGCCCAAGTCAATAGGTAATATCAAGGACATCGAATAGCTAATCGAAACAACAAACAGGTCACGCAAGGCATATGACGAACACCAGAAAAATCACAACATCACACAAAAATCACCAACACAATGCCTCCACATCATCACACATCATCCCTTACATTGCCACCCTTATCTCTCGTAAAGCCACTTGTATCACTCTATCCTGACATTATTAATAGCCATACTTATCTCTCCTATAACCACCCTTATCTATCCTGTAGCCACCCTTATCACTCTGTATAACAGCTACCCGTATCACTCTGTGTAATAGCCACCCTTATCACTCTGTATATTCAACAACAGTGAGATACAACCCTTGTACCCCGTATAATAACAATGGTGAAATACCACCCTTATACTCTGCGTAACGACAATCAAACCCACAAAAATTCACACGTACTATCATCACATCAACACAACATATTACTTGTATCACAAGTGCCTGTCGGCCACAACCTTTTCAAAGATTCAACGATATTAATAATTTTACAACAAATAGCTCACTGCTCAAACACAATGTATATAAAATCTCAATAACAACACAATGGACTGAAAAGTAACTCGACAAAGAACAACACCTTCTTTAAACACGACTTCAAGTAAAATAGATTAATGGCTCTCGATCACTTCAATCCCAATTTAATAGTTTAAGAATGTATCTCCACGAAATGGCAACTCGACAGTAAAAGAATCCATGATGGTTAAAGTGGAACAACCCCAAATAATCACATAAGAGGAAACTCGGTAAGTAAAGAATGTAACATGTAATTACAACTTCCGATAAAGCATGTAATAGTGGACATGACGAATAGAGGATATAACATGTGCGATCAATTCCAATAAATACATAAAGGATGCTTACGAGTTTAAACTTATAGAATTTCCACATATAAGCCCGAGTACGTACTTGTCACCTCGCGTACACGGTTTTCACATTACATAAATAGCACAAACGACAGAATTCCTAAGGGGTAATTCCCCCACACAAAGTTAGACAAGATACGTACCTCAACGAAGCTGGACCGTTACTCTAAAAGCATTTTCTTGTGTGAAACAACCTCCAGACAGCTCACATCTACCTAAAATAATTTCATAACATAAATAAAACTCATAGAAAATAATTCCGGATAATAAAGCTTTGATTTTTACTTTAAACTAAAAAGTCAACCCGAATGCCAACCCCGGGCTCGCTCCTCGGAACTCTGATAAAAATTTACTAAATCCGAATACTCATTCTGATACGAGTCAAACCATACCCAAATTATCAAATTCCGATATCGAATCGCCCTTCAAATTCTCATTTTAAATTCTTGAAAGATTTTACAAAAATTCACATTTTCTTCCATTCAATTCACTAATTAATGATATAAATAGTTATGGAAGCGTGAAATATAATCAATTTCGGATAAAAAAAAATACTTACCCAAATCAAATTAGTGAAGAACCCCTCCAAAATCGCCCAAAATAGTGCTCCAAACCCCAAAAATGTGAATAAACGACCAACCCCTCGAAATATATGTTTCTGCCCAGCATTTTCCGCCTTTGCGGACAATTAATGTGCACCTGCGCTCTCGCATTTGCGTGAAATGTGCCGCATCTGCGGCCTTCACTAGCTAGCCCAGATTTTGCACCTGCGAGGGACCCATCGCACCTGCGATGTCGCTTCTGCGAGCCAAGAAGCGCACAGCGAAGCCTTGCCACCCCAGCTCACGTCCGCACCTGCGTGCATTAACTCGCACCTGCGAAGCCGCATCTGCGGGAAAAACATCGCCGATGTGCAAGACCTCAGCTCCCAGCCATCTCGCTTATGTGCCTTCATCTCCGCACCTGCAACCATCGCACCTTCAACCATCGCACCTGTGCCCATAGGTCCGGAGGTGCGACCACACCAGAACTCTGCCTAAACTAGCCTTAACCAAAATGATCCAAAACGATCTGAACCTCGTCCGAAACTCATCCGAGCTACTCGGTACCCCATCTGATATATCCAAAAGTCCTATAACATAACACAGACCTACTCAAAACCTTAAATCACATCAAATAACATCGAAACAACGAACCACACGTTGAATCGAACTTAATGAACTTATGAATTTTAAAATTCTATAACTTGTACCGAAACATATCAAATCAATCTGGAATAACCTCAAATTATGCATGCAAGTCCCTAATGACATAACGGAGCTAATCCGACTCTCGGAATCGCAATCTGAGCCCAATATCAATAAAGTCAACTCCTGATACCTCTTAACCTTCCAAACCTTAAACGTTCCAATTTTCGCCGAAATGCATCAAGTCAACCTACGGACCTCCGAATCCAAATTCAGACATATGCCTAAGTCCAAAATCACCATACGAAGCTATATTAAAATTATTGAAACACCATTCTGGGGTCATCTACACAAAAGTAAAACTTCGGTCAACTCTTATCGCTTAAGTTTCAAAAATAAGAATCCTTCTTCCAAATTGATCTTAAATCGTCCGAAATACAAACTCGGCTACACATGCAAGTCATAATACATAATATAAAGTCAACTCCTGATACCTCTTAACCTTCCAAACCTTAAACGTTCCAATTTTCGCCGAAATGCATCAAGTCAACCTTCGGACCTCCGAATCCAAATTCAGACATATGCCTAAGTCTAAAATCACCATACGAAGCTATATTAAAATCATTGAAACACCATTCTGGGGTCATCTACACAAAAGTCAAACTTCGGTCAACTCTTATCGCTTAAGTTTCAAAAATAAGAATCCTTCTTCCAAATTGATCCTGAATCGTCCGAAATACAAACTCGGCTACACATGCAAGTCATAATACATAATATGAAGCTGCTCGAGACCTTAAGCTACCGAATGGGACACAAATTCTCAAAACGACCGATCAGGTCGTTACATTACTGTACATGCTTATGCTTAAAAGATGTTTTTAGTATATCATATCTTGCATTTATATTTTTCTTAAATCTCGTTTTAGCTTTAGTAAGGGGGATATTAAGACTAATTGAGTATCACTTTAGTATCCTAACGTTCTCTTTGTGGGATCGTACATTAACTTATGCCAATATAGGCACAAATTTTATAAGAAAGCAAGTTTTGAGCTAGGATATTCTGGTGAGCTCCGCATGCTTCCTATGGATACGCTTTGTTTCTTATCCAGTTATTTTTAATTTGTTTATATATTTTTAAGGACTGGGCAAAAAGATTGTGTCCTAGGCAGTCTATTAGTTCTTCAAAGTTAGTGGCTTCATATACAATATCAATTGGGTTATGGTTTCCAAGTTTACATTAACTTTTATACAAAATCGGAATAACTTTATTTTGATATAAAGTGAAAAGTTTTTTTGTAAAAGATAAAAAGAATTTTTTAGATTATATTCTAAGTTTTCCTTAAGAATTGCATTGGGTTGCATAGTGTTTCACATTGAAAGAACAGAAAAGCCAAGATGATTCACTCAGCCAAGTTAAGGCACCGTCGATTTCAACTCAGCCAGAAATTGAGTCGTGACCTTGTGTGTATTATTTAATATTTTGATTTATTAAAAGAAAGTATTTCTTAATGGAGCAATATGCCTAATAAATTGGATGATACCAATATATATTGGCGAAGTAATAGTTAATTAATGAAATTCATGTTCTTGGTTCAGAGATTGATAATACACCTTTATAAAAGTTTATAAGTTTTCAGGTAAAAACCATGCAAGTGAATTTTTTATTCGTCACATAAAATAAGTTCAACAAAAATCTAAAAGAAATATTCAGTAAATTAAATTGTCAGTAATCTAATTTATTTGATTAGTATCAGTCACGACCCAAAATCTCACATGTAGTGATGACGCCTATCGCAATACTAGGCAAGCCAAGAACTTGCAAATAACCACGCATCTTTAACATAAAACATACTGAAATAAGCTTAAATAGTAAAAATCCCATAATAAATGATAAGAAAGCACCGCAACTCAATACAAAATTCTCCTAAAATCCGGGTGCCCCTGAGTATATGAGCATCTAAATGTCAACATAGTCTGACTACTAAAACACTGTCTAGAAGGATAGGACAGTACAAATAAACCGAAAAGAAGGAGAATCAAGGTCTGCGGACGCCAAGGCAGCTACCTCAATAGTCTCCGAATAGATAAGGCTCCAAAGCTAGCAACAGCCCTGCCCAAAAGTACCTGGATCTGCACAGAAAGTGTAGAGTGTAGTATAAGTACAACCGACCCAATATACTCATTAAGTAAAAAGACTAACCTTGGGCTGAAAGCAATGAAAAGCTTAGATAATTACAATCCAAATCCATATGTATAATAGTAATAAATCAGAAAGAAAACCAATAATCAGTTTGTTGACAGTTAAGAAAATGTTTCAAGTAACTAACAGTTTAAGCTCATCACAGATAACAATATGCAAAGAATGACTGATATGAGGATTGTTACATCTCTATATCCACATGTCAAAAGTGCATGCCGCATGTAATGCATCAATATAATAACCTCGCGTACTCACACTCTTAAAGTACTCAATATGATTGTCTCAACTCTCACTCATCACGCTCACTCACTCAGCACTGTACGGTACTTGCGCTCACTGCTGGTATGCCAGACTCCGGAGGGGTTGATCCCGCCCAAGCGCTAATAAAACTTATTGCGGTGCGCAACCCGATCCCATTATGAGTCAATAAAACCTTCGGCGACGTGCAACCCGATCCCAACATAAATCAATATTGAAACTATTGACCTCAAATCAACTTCTACAACTGAAACTAATGAATTCATGCCTATTGAAACTAATGAATTTCCAACCTCTACAACCGATGTCGAAACCTATCAAATCAACTCCGATTGACCTCAAATTTTGCACACAAGTCATAAATAACATAACTGACCTATTCCAACTTTCGGAACTAAAATTCGAGCCCGATAACTACAAAGACAACTCTCGATCAAACTTCTCAACTCTCCAAATTATATTTCCCCAACTTTTGTCGGTTCAAGCCAAAATCACCTATGGACCTCCAAATCGATATCCGGACACACTCCTAAGTCCAAAATCACCCTATAGAGTTATCGAAAGCATCAAAACACCATTCCGAAGTCATTTACACATAAGTCAATATCCGGTTAACTCTTTCAACTTAGGCTTCCAACCTTGGGACTAAGTGTCCCAACTCATTCTGAAATACTCCCGGAACTAAACCGACTATCCCAGTAAGTCACATAATAACAAATGAGAACAGAATAAGCAATAAATGGGGGAGCGGAGCTATAATACTTAAAACAGTCGGACGGGTCGTTACAGTATCTGAATCGTAACACAAAAAGCTAAATTAAGATTGAACGAAATTTTTAAAAATCAAATTGAAGGGTGCAATTAAAAAAATTTAGTGAAATAATTTGTAATGTATTATGGTAGGATTAATTATAATATTTTGAATTAAGTCCAAAATAGAAAGTCTCGTTAATTAAATTTGTTGGTCCTTGTTTTGCCTAAGTAGCTAGGAACTAAATGGAATCCGATTTATTAACGAAAAAGGATGACCTAGCAAATTTAGGAAAGGGTTGTAAGCCCTAAAATCTATGGCTATATAAGGTGTCTTATGCTACAATTGTGGGACGTGTGTTTACATAACTTTTCACTGAAAAGTTACTCGATTTCTTGGAGAAATTTGCCCTCACAAATTTCGCAAATATTGAGTATTGTTCAGATAGCATAGCAAACGATTGAGGAACTGATGATGATCGTGATCTGGCCGGTGAGACGCGAAATTTGTGGTGATTTGGCTGATTAGATCGCGAGAACTTGAAGGCTAGTTTCGCAATTGCAGTCACGCTTCAAGAGATATTCTTTTGATTTTATGTTTAATTAAAATCTACTATTATATTGTCTATATTACACACAAATAATCCAGCTATTTCCTTTCTCTTTTTGTACGTATATTGCATCAGTTGGAGCTTTCACAGTCCAAGCAATGTATGACCAATCTAAGCCCACTACTCTCAGTTCCCTTACTTTGTAGCTTTTATTACTATTTCTTCTTAACAATTTCTATGTCGATAGAGTATTGTATCCTACTACTTCAAGAAATTTTGTAACGATGTAAACACATAGTATCAATAAAATCACATGACTTTTCTTTCTCCTTATTTACTTTATGTTTGTTTTATTTCATTTACAACTAGTTGAGTTGCGTTGTTGATGTCCCTTTTCCTTATCAGTTAGTAGAATTTACCTTCTATAGTTTGGCACTCACTATCAGGTCATGATAGCGCCTTTTTACAAATCATATTGATTTTATCGCTTTATCATTTATTCATATCAATTAAAATGACGAACTATTCGACCTCATCACCTTCAACTTCTCTTGAATTCCAGCCAAGGAAATGGTTTAATTTTGTTGCCGGTTATCTTTAAAGGACGATATGTCTTTCCGCTGGCTCTTTTAAATATGTCTCCATCAGTGGCGTACGCAAGATTTTTATTAAGCGATATTACAACTTAAAATAGTGAATAGATGAATAAATCACTAACCATATCATAAAAGAATCATTTCATAGAATTCAACTCATAAAGAAAAACAATGGATATCTACAAAAAATTACAACGAGAAAATAAATTAAAATAGCAAGAAAACTTATTGTTAAGAGTAAAAGAAAAATATTTTGGGAGATATTCTGCTAGCCTAAGATCGGTAACTAAGATTGAAAGATTCAACTAAAGAAGAGGAAGCTTGAAAGGAGAATAGAGATTTTAGATAGGAGAACTTGTTTAGGAAAGAAAGATTTTCTTGATTTTTGGATTGGTTACAAATGCCTAAGGCCATCCCTATTTATACTTCTCGTAAGATGGTTCTAGATGTTGTTCTATAAACATGTACAAGGAAGATTCTAGTTAACTATTTTTAACAATACTCTAGAACATCTAGATATTTCTTCAAAATAAATATTCAAGTACTATACTAGGTCATTCAAGAATCTCTTCTAAATATCTATGATATTTTACTTCCAAAATATCAACTTTCATTTTCCGCACCCCCCTTAAAGTAATTTTTTGGAAACTATCTTAAGTTTGTTGCAGAAGAACTTAAACAAGGCTTTAGGACGTGTCTTGGTGAAGATCGCATTATTTTTTTTGACTCTTCTTGCTTCTCTAAAGACTGAAGATCCTTCGTCATTAATTGGGCCTGCAAAGAAACAGGAATACGTACTGACAAAATTTTTATTTCTGAAGCGAGCCAACTTGATTATAGTTCTTTTTTGCCTTCCTAAACTACATGAATCATTTCCTTCCTGAGTTTCATGTAGTTGAGGTCCAAGGCTCCCCCTTTCTCTTAGCTTGTCGACAACTGTATTATCTAAAGAAGCACTTGTGATGGGAAGATTTGTGGCTTCATGGTTCAAGAATTTAGAACCTGCCCCTTCTTGCGAAAAACCACAATACAAGGAGACTTCATCTAATATGACATCGCTTGAAACAACTAAGAGATGGGTTTTAGGATCCATGCACTTCCGGCCCTTTTTTCTTTCGTCAAATCTAAGAGATACATTTTTTTGACTTGGCATGCAACTTGCTCCGTTGAGAATTTGGAATGTGAAAATAACAAATAGAGCCAAAAACTCTAAAGTGTTTGACGCTAGGCTTCTCCAAACATTAATTCATAAGAAACTTCATATTATTTGGAGAAAGAGACATCGTGTTAATCATATACACTGCATATTTCATACTTTCAGCAAACAAGGCTCTAGGTAAATTCTTGGCATGAATTTAACTCCTACGTGTCTCAGTTAAGTGTCAACTTCCGTTCGGCCACTCCATTTTGATGTGGCGTATCAGCATAGGTGAACTCTCTTTTAATACTATTTCGATGACAGAAAGAGAAAAATTCTTAAGAAGAGAACTCGCTGTCATTATTATTCCGTAACTGCCTTATTCTGGAACCAAGCTATCCTTCAACGGTTTCTTTGAATTCCATAAAATTATTGAAGATATCTGACTTGTGCTTCAGAAAATAAACCCAAGTGAATTTAGTAAAATCATCAATGAAAATTAGCATATAAGAATAACCTGAGAATGAAGGAGTTCTTGTTGGCCCCAGTCACTGTGAACCATTTCTAGTGGGGATTACACCTTGACAAGAATCTGTTAAATGGAAGGTGATATGCCTTTCCATATTTACATCCTTCACAAACCTCTCCTCCATCAAAGTTGCTTAAATTTGGAAATCCTTTTACTGGATTCAATTTTACATGACTTTTAAATTATATATTTAAGATGTCCAAGTCTAGCAAGTCAAAAATGTGCATTATCATTGCTACTCATCTTCTCAACATATGCATTAGAGGCAGACAAGATATCTAAATCATTAACTCCCTTACCAGAGTGAATGATATCTGCCTTGAGAAATTTGATATTTTGGAGGATCTTCGCATTGTGGAGGCCAAATAGCAAATAATTTCCAGCATTTACAGTTGAAAATAGATTTTTCTTCATACCTGGAACATGAAAGATATTGTTGAGAGTGATAGTATCTTCTTGTTTCTTGTTGATCACAATAGTGTCTTCCTTCTCCACTTGATGGACAGAATTATCTGTTGTTACAATGACATCACTGTCATTTTATTCCCTAAAGATGGAGAATTTGAATTGATCTCTAGTGATATTATGCTCACATCCTGAATCAACGATCCAATCTCTTTCAAAATTTGTGAAAGTCATGGCATTTATTGCTCGAGTCTCATCTGTGAAGCACTTTCCCCAGTTTTTTTTCTTCCTCAACAGTTTTTTGGTTTGAGCCATGTTGCTCTCTTTGGCTCGACAATATCTTTTTATGTGGCCGACTTTGCTACAAGGGTAATATTTTAAAAGCTTTTTACCGTTATTGGAAGACTTTCTCTTCTTTCTTGGCGAGCTTGAACCACTTGGGAATTGAAAGTGCACGCTATCTCTTGATCTTGTCGGCGGCAAGAGCATATTTTTCTCCTTCTTTGACAGATACACCAGCCATCTATTTGGTTAGCAGCTCCTGTGATGATAATAAATTCTCAAAATCTTCCAAGGATGATTGTTGCACCCATCCTTGAATCGTTGTAACGAAGGGAATATTCTGGCTTCAAACTACAAACGATAATTCTTCTTGTTCTTGCTTTAGAGATAGCCTCTTCTGAATTCAGTAGAGAAATTTCGAAACATAAATTCGTAATATTCAAAAAGTACTCAGCGATAGAGAGATTACCCGGAGTGGTGTTAACTAATTCATTCTCCAATATATGTAGCCGAGCTTCATCCTTCTTGTTGAACAGCTGATCGAGGGTCCTACATATTTCATTAATTTATTTACACTTTATAATACGATAAAATAAATTGGGGGAGATAGACCTCTTCAAGATGAACTTTGCCTTAGCATTATCCAGCTTTCACTTCTTACGTGCATTGCTATTTTCCAGTGCATCGGCTGGAGGACTTGTGTTACTCTCATTGAAAACTTTCCACAAATCCTTACCTACAAGGTAGGACTTCATACAGGTCTTTCATGCCTTGTAGTTGGACTAATTCAATAATTCCATCCTCAGTCTGTTAGTACGACCACTCAAATTCATTTAGAGAGACTAGTTGAATCAATCACTAACCCGACCTTGAAATTCATAAGCCAACTGTCATGGTCAAAAATCCATCTAGTCGTAATAGCACCTAACCCAATTCTCTAGGTAAGACAAGTAATAGTCAACATAACTCAAATGAGAATAGTAAAGTATATGAGTAGAATAACTGAATTTCTATACAATCTCCAAAGGATTGGTAGTACAAGTCATGAGCTTCTAAGACTTAGAATTTACAAAGCTGATATAAAATAAATACATCATCTGATCGAATTATACATGAACAGATTTGCACATATAAAGCTACCAAGGACAAGTGGCATCTATAACCAGAATGCAGGTATATTTTCAATGCCAGCTCCCGTCATACATAGTAACACCAGCTCCAAGATCTGCACGCAAGGTGCAGAAGTGTATTATGAGTACAACCGACCTTATTTACTCAATAAGTAACAAACCTAACCTCAGGTTGAAAGCAGTGACGAGCTCGGAAACGATTAGAGTCTAACACCAATTCCCAATATTAATTCACAATAATATAATGGAGGCAATAAAAGAAATAACTCAAAAAATATTATGCTTAGCTCGTTCACAATTACGGAAAAGTTGACATATTTTTCAAGTATAACGGTCAAGTCCAAATTTTACCAGTAAAAATCAACTAAACATGAGTTTATCAAAAGAACTGTATTCCCAATTCACAACACCAGGCAAAATTTTTTGTTTACCAACTAGCATGAGGAAAGTACATTTATACGCCTACATGTCAATATACATATCAAGCTATCAATTATCATATACCATCTAGCACGAGGAAAATGCATTTATACATGTTAAGTATGCATGTCAAATGAATGATTTCATAGTGATATCCTCATGTAATCTCACTATCAACATACTCAAGTAGTTTGTCTCAAATGCCCACTTTATCACACACACACACAATCACTCAGTACTATACGGGTGCCTGGTATCACTGCCCCTCTCAAAAGCACCAGTATGTATATCACCATGAATACGCTCAATACTGGTATGTCAAACTTCGGAGGGGCGGATCTTGCCCAAGCGCTAATCAAAAGCCAATAAGGCATGTTGCGGTGTGCAGCCTCATCCACATAATAATAAATCCAATAGGGCATATTGCGGCGTGCAGCCCGATCCACAATAACACTCTCAATACGGCTCTAAGTCCCACCTCAGTCATCAACCTCTTAAATCTCAAGGGCTCTCAAATCTCATATCACTCAACCAACAGCTCCACATATGATAAAATATTAATAACATACGATATAACAATGAATGATGAACAGAGACTGAGATATGATATACAAATGAAGATTTATGACTGAATATATAATTAAAGTTAAATCAGACAACTCAAAATAACAGAAATAGCCTCATTAGGTCTCGACCAAATAAGCATATAGCCTAAACATAATTTCTAACATGGATCACCACTCAGGTAATCAAACAAGTAGGGGAAAACATGGATATAACAGGATAGTGATAGCAGAACAAGTCTTATATTAGTCTAAAAGTCAACTTGAATCATGATTAACCCGATGCATGCCCACATTCCCGTCACCTAGCATGTGTGCACCTCAACACATCACAAATAACATGGTTCCCAGGGATAATTGCCCTCAATTCCAAGTTTAGAAATATTACTTACCTCGAACAAGCAAAATTCAATACAGAACAAGCCAAACAATACTCTAGAACACCATCCCGTGTGAATCCACCTCCAAACAGCTCGAAACTACCCAAAACTAACTCAAAACATCAAATAATACTAATGGAAACGAACCCAAATGATAAAAGTCGAATCTTTAATCAAAACTCAAAGTCAACCCAAAACATTCAACTCGGGCCCACAGCTCGAAACCCGACAAAACTCACAAATTCTGCTAACTCTTTCAATTACGAGTCCAATCATACTAATTTCACTTAAATCCGAATCTGAATCAATGTTCAAATCTCAAATATTCACTTTAAAAATATTTAGACAAAACTCACAATTTCTCTTCTAAAATCATCAATCAAATGCTAAAATCGAAGATGGAATCACGGAATATAATCAAAATCGAGTCAAAAATACTTACCCCAATCCAAGTAGTAAAAGTCCCATCCAAAATCGCCCAAAATCGAGCTCCAAAAGCTTTTGAGAAAAAGTAACTAAATTCCGAAATAAGAAAAAAAAATACATTAGTTGTCCAAGCTCGAATTAGGTCCTAAATGATCCCGAAATTCATGTTTGATAAGCCCAACATGATTCTTGCGAGATTACACCCAAGATAGCATCTTGAATCACCCAATTTGGCCTTGTGAGGGAGATTTGATGTTCAGGGACATAGCATTTTCGTAATTATTTACACCAGGAAGAAAAACCAACAATAAGAAAATCTATCACCCAAAACTCATTCGAAACCTCCTGGATACAAATCATATATGCATTTCAATAATAAAATACAATAAGAACATGCTCGCATACTCAAAATACCGAAAAGAGATCATCTTGACCCGATATTGACCATGGTCAAACTTTAAATCTTTAACTTAACTAGTTTCTCAACTAATGATCCAAAACATAGCCGAGCCCCTCGGAAACCCATCCAATCATTCCAACAAGTATAAATACATCATCCAAACTTATCCAAAGCCACAAACACTAACGGGAATATCACAACAAAGAATCGAGGCTCAAACCGAATAGACTCTCTTAAGTTGTTAAATCTTCATTCTTACAAAAGAGTGTATGAATCACACTTAAACATTTCGGATTACTTTCAAACTTCACACACAAGTTCAATTAAACTATATATATCTATTCAAAGTCTCAGAAACCCAATTGGAATCCAATAGCATCAAAGTCAACTCTTGGTCAAACTTATGAACTCTTAAGTTCTTCAAATTGCCAACTTTCAGCAAATTGTGTCGAATTCTTCTAGGAACCTCCGAAACCAAATCCGAACATACATACAATTCCAAAATCATCATACAAACTTATTGGAATAATCAAAACCCGATTCCAAGTCAGTTTACCCCATATTCAAACATCGGTCAACTCTTCCAACTTAAAGCTTCTAAATGAGAATCATTCTTCCAAATCAATATCGAACCGCTCGAAAATCGAAACCAATAATACATTCCAATAATAATACATACTATGAAGCTACTCAAATTCTCAAACCACCGAATGGAATGCTAAAGCTCAAAGCGACCGATCGGATCGTTACGTTCTCCCCCACTTATACATATGTTCCTCCTCGAACTTGCCAAGAGTCATTCCAAAGCTATCAAATCGATGTATAAACTTTCCATACAAATACCCATGAATGATCCCACATCACCTCACCCTATATAAGTCCGACAACATATTCTTACCAAAAATCATTTCCTAAATTGTAGCTCACAACTTTTAGAACATAATCTCCAACTTCTAGAATTCACTCTAATACCATATTCTCGTATCTATATGTTGTACAAGTCTGAATCAACCTGCATCAAGCCATAACCATATCCCAAGTATGATCGCATGATATTCCACATACCCCAGATACACATAGCAATAGCTCCTAACCACAATAGCTGCTCAAATAGCAAACCCAGTACTGGTATCTAACCTCCAATCTATAAAAGCCTAGTTCCAAATCTTCATACACTGCAAATAATGAAAGAAACTTGAGGACTTGAGGTCGTGGTTCAGACTGCAGCTTAGGCTCGGTGGGTTCGATTGAGTGAGTATGTGCTTTTGGACTCGTATATCCAGTAGTATCCCGACGAATGGGACTGATGTGTTAGTGAGTGGTTGGATCGATATATGATGAGTATGATGTAACTGCGGGATGTGTTCGGATGGCTTTGATGTGACGAGAAGTGTTGCTTGGGAAGCAAAAAGAAATATTGAGTGCTTGATTTCTGTCTTGATGTATTGTACAGTTTCGAGTTATGAGTGTGTAGAGGGATCTTTCATATTGTTCATTTTTGGGATGAAGTAGATTCTTATGTTTTGTTGAAGAGTTTAGACTCGAGAAGATTAAGTGATTACATAGTGATTGTCCATGGTAGGGCGTAGGGGGATGCAAGTTTGAGGCTAATAAGGTGGGTTATCACTTGCGGGGTAGTCTACGGATGTGTGATCTCTATGATGTTTTTGCGAAGAGTTTTCTTTTACCAGTGGATTATATGTGTTGTAATTTGAGTTTGGATCTCTCGATGAAATTGGCTTGACTGTCACAAGGATGAATGTGAGTTTCGCAGATTATTTGAGGTATTGTATGATTAGTGCTACATGAATTCATGAAGGATTTGGCTGAATTATGGCTCAAGATCGTGGCATTTATGAAGTAAAGGTATTGTGGGTTATCGGATGATATAATCTATGGCTTTGAGCCAAGTAGGGGAGTCTGCTATCGAGGATCAGATTGCATAGTTATGTGTTGTATTGGTTTCGGTCTGAGACATGTTTGTGGATCAGTTATGACTGGAAGAGGTGGGTCTTATGGATAACTTGAGCAAGGAAATTTCAAGATGGATGATGTATTACACTTTATGAACATATAGAAATTCTGGAATGATTTGGGTTTGTTATTTGTGATGGATGTAATGTGCTAAGAAAATGGAGTCACTCAACTGCGTTTAGGTGAGGTTACTTCTTTGGGTATTGGTGTGCTAATGAAGCAGAAGTCGTTCGGCTTGTTTGGGCAGTGCATTTGAGATTAGAACATGGTGTATGACTCTCAAGAAGGTTCTAATGGGTTCAAGATTCATATGTGGTATGCGAAGAATTTCTGGATTTGTTGATGGCTAAGATATGAGATTTGCATTGGATGGTACCGAGACTCGCGGTATTTCTGTATCATTATTGATTGTACATTTCTGCATTTGAGAGGTTATAGAAACAGTTTCAAATTCATAGAAGGATTCTTCAAAGTGTGCATTTTGGTTGTGGTACTATTAGATACTTAAGAGGGAATATAGCAGCTTACTAGCTTTAAGATGATGTGGTATCATGCTAGGATCTCTTGTGGTGAGTTTTGGTTTGGACCGTGGTGTACTGGCAAAGAGAAGTGTTAACTTGAAGGCAATTCGGAAGGAACTCGAAGAAATGGTTCAGCTTGGTAGTGGTTTGGATCAGTGTAGCAATAAAAATGATCGGATATTTTGGTTCTTATGATATGGTGATGTATTATTGGTGTTTTGTGGAAACACACTTGGGTTAGACAGCTTGCGTGACTTGGTTGAGTTGGGAAAATTCAATTCTGATGGCTTGGTTATGTGAGGATGGGTTTCTAAGAGTTCTTGTAAGTGTTGACCACTTCTTGAGCCGGATGTCTGTTGCTGGCATAAGGAACATGTTGTGTGTTATGATCTTTTCTCCTATATGGGGACACGAGTTCTAGATAGCAAGGATGATTTCATATGCTTAGAAGGATGGTAGTATTATTTGATACCACCTGAAGAGGATGTGTACATCATAAGGCGCACTATGTTTCGACTTGCGGATGCCTGATTGGTATTACGGTAATTGCCTGATTGATCAACCGCTGATGTTCAGATTTTGCTATGTGGCACGAAGGAATTATGGAAGCATTTCTCGTGTACTGGTCATGTATGATAAATGTGTAAGTCATTTGAGTAGTGTAGTAGGGATCAGATATGGAGATTATGGTATTCTAAGGATCTAAAGACTAAGAAGATTCTTAGAGGCAGATTATTCCTCGGTTGCGGGTGGTGAAGGTATGCTAAGAGGTTGGAGACTGATGTTATGTGCTATAGATATGTTATTGTGGGCTTTTCAGAGGCTATCTAGCTATTTTAGAACGATCAGAATTGATTTTGAGGCCACTGGTAGGCCTAATGAGAATGTGTATTCTATATCGGGTTGAATTTGTTTACCCGGCACAGTTGATGTTAATGATGGTGTCATCGGTTAGAATTGATCTTATTCATTTTTATGTGTTCCGTGTGTTAATCTCCTATGCTATGATGAGTTGTGAAACTGTTGACTATTTGAACATATGATGCGGTACTATTTGGGCCTTGTGGAGGAATTCGAGCGAGGTGGCTCTTGGGGTGTTGCATAGTTGAATGCGCCTTGATTATGTTCTTCTGTTTGTGATATATAGTGATATTTGTTTCTCTGTGGTTATGCTCATGCGCTTCGTGTGTTTGATCTTGATATGCATGCGGTTGTTGATTGTGAGCCTCATGGCTCGACGTATTCCATATGGACCGGTGTCTGGATTTGATCACGCATCGCAGTGGGGTTATGTTGGGATATGATCCTTGAGCGTATCCAGTATGTTTGTTTCTCCTTTTTTGATAGGTTCACAACATTGCGCTTAGTGATGGTATCTGTTGAGCTGGCGGGACGGTTTTTCATTTCATTCTCTTTCCATCGTTGGGTATATCTGAGCTATTGTTCGCTGGTGCATGGATTGCATGGTATGTGACTCTAAATAGGATTGGTGTGCCAGGCTGGTAGAGCAGCTTGTACTGGATGGGGTGAGGTTATTCGACCTGGAATGTGTATTATCGGACTTGTTAAGGTATATTGGAAGGATAATGTCACTAGTCAGGGTAGATTTCGGCTAAGGTTCTTGTCGGGCAAGCGAGCTCCATGACTTGTTGATGTGATGGGTGGCTATGAGTTTCTTCATACTGGCCTATCAGCAAAACACAGAAAACGCATCTCGCACCTCATCCATGGAACCACAAGCCAACATCGCGCAACTGACACCGAGTGCTCCACATAACATTCGAATGAGTGGAAAGAATTCAAAAAAATTACGCTTCAAGTTGAATCAATCCGCACGATAAGGAAAGAAAGATAAGAGGTTTATCCTAGATGCCACGTAGCCTCTCGAAGATAGGTATGGATATCATCATACCGATCCGCAAGACTTTACTAGATATTTGCTCATGACCCGTAGAACCTATGAACCTAGAGCTCTGATACCAACTTGTCACGATCCAAAATCTATCTATTCGTGATGGCTCCTAACCCAACCCGTTAGGTCAGCCCAGTAATAGTCAGCACAACTCAAATGAGAATAATAAAGTAAATGGTTAAAAAAATCAAATTTCTGTACAATCTCTCAAGGATTGGTAATACAAGTCATGAGTTTCTAATACATAGAATTTACAAAGTTGATACAAAATAAATGCATCATCTGGTCAAATTATACATGAATAGATTCGCAGCTATAACCGAAACGCAGGTACATCTTCAATACCAGCTCCTGCCATACACAGTAACATCAGCTCCAAGATCTGCATGGAAGGTGCAGAATTTTAGTATGAGTACAACTGATCCCATGTACTCAATAAGTAACAAACCTAACCTCAGGTTGAAAGCAGTGACGAGCTCAGAAATGGTTAGGGTCCAACAACAATATCCAATATTAACTCATAATAATATAATGAAGGCAATAAAAGCAATAACTCAAAAGATATTATGCCCAGCTCGTTCATAATTACGAAAATGTAGACATGCTTTTCAAGTATAACAGTCAAGTCCAAATCCTACATCGGAAAATCAACTAAACATGAGTTTATCAAAAGAAATGTATTTCCAATTCACAACACTAGACAAGAATTTTCATTTACCAATTAGCATGAGGAAAGTACATCTTTACGCCTACATGTCAATATACATGTTAAGTAACCAATTATCATATACCATCTAGCATGAGAAAAATGCATCTTTACATGTTAAGTATGCATGTCAAATGAATGATTTCACAGTGATATCCTCAGGTACTCTCACTCTCAACATACTCAAGCTGTCTGTCTCAAATTCCCACTTCATCACACATACAAAATCACTCAGCACTATACGAATGTCTGACATCAATGCCCCTCACCAAAGCATATGTATGAATATAACCGTGTCTGCGCTCACTGCTGGTATGTCAGACTTCGGAGGGGCGGATCTTGCTCAAGCGCTAATCAAAAGTCAATAGACCTGCTACGGCATGCAGCCCAATTCACATAATAATAAAGGCAACAGAGCATGTTGCAGTGTGCAGCCCGATCCACGATAACACTCCCAACACGGCTCTAAGGCCCGCTGCAGTCATCAACCTCTTAAGTCTCAAGGGCTCTCAAATCTCATATCACTCAGCCAATAGCTCCACAAATGGAAAACCAATGATAACATGTGATGTAACAATGATGAACAGAGACTGAGATATGATACGCAAATGAAGAATCATGATTGACTGTATAATTAAAGTTAAATCATATAACTCAAAATAACAGAAATAGTCGCATCAGGTCTCAACCAAATAAGCATATAGCCTAAACATGATTTCTAACATGGATCACAGCTCAGGTAATCAATCAGGTAGGGGAAAACACGGATATAACAGGATATGATAGCAGGACAAGTCTCGTATTAGTCTAAAAGTCAACTTGAATAATGATTATCTCGGTGCACGCCCACACGCCAGTCACCTAGCATGTGTGTCACCTCAACACATTACAAATAACATAGTTCCCAGGGATAATTACCCTCATTTCCAAGTTTAGAAATGTTACTTACCTTAAACAAGCCAAATCTAATACCGAGCAAGCCAAACAATACTCTAGAATGTCATCCCGACAAATGGCTTGAAACTAGCCAATCGGCTCGAAACTAGCCAAAACTAACTCAAAAACATCAAATAATGCCAAAGGAAACAAACCCAAGCAATAAAGGTCGAATCTTTAATCAAAACTCAAAGTCAACCCAAAAAAGTCAACTCGGGCTCATACTTCGGAACCCGACAAAACTCACAAATTCTAATAACCCATTAAATTACGAGTTCAACCATACTAATTTCATTCAAATCTGACTCCAAATCGATGTTCAAATCTCAAATATTCACTTTAGAAAAATATAGACAAAACCCTCAATTTCTCTTCTAAAGTTATCAATCAAATGCTAAAATCAAAGATGGAATTATGGAATATAACAAAACCGAGTCAGAAATACTTATCCCAATCCAAGTAGTAAAAATCCCCTCCAAAATCGTCCAAAACCGAGCTCCAAAATCTTTTGAAAAAAACAAAGTAACTAAATTCCGAAACAAGAAAAAAATTCAGCAACTGTCCCAACTCGAATCAGGTTCTAGATGATCTCGAAACTCACGTTTGATAAGCCCAACATGATCCTTGCGAGATTACACCCAAGATAGTCTCTTGAATCACCCGTTTTGGTCTTAAAATGAGGGAGATATGATGTTTTGAAATTTTAAAAGAAATCTGAAAATTTCATGGACATAAATGGCCTTTTCGTAATTATTTACACCAGAAAAAAAAACCACCAAAATAAAAATCTTCGTTTTATCACCCAAAATTCATTAGGAACCTCCCGGATACAAACCATATATGTATTTTAAACATAAAATATGCTACGAACTTGCTCGCGCACTCAAAACACCAAAAAGAGGTCATCTTGACCCGATATAGACCATGGTCAAACTTCAAATCCCTAACTACTTTCTCAACCAATGATCCAAAAAATACCTCAGTCCCACGGGATCCCATTCAATCAGGCTAACAAGTAAAAATACATCATCCAAACTTATCGGCCTCAAAACACCAAGGGGAACATCACAACAAAGAATCGAGGCTCAAACCGAAAAGAATTTCTCTTAGGATTACTTTCAAACTTTGCACACAAGTTCAATTCAACTATATAGACTTATCCAAAGTCTCGGAATACCAATTGGAGTTCAATAATATAAAAGTCAACTCTTGGTCAAGCTTATGAACTCTTAAGTTTTTTAAATTGCCAACTTTCAACAAATAGTATCGAATTCTTCTAGGAACCTCCGAAACCAAATCCGAACATACATACAAGTCTAAAATCATTATATCAACTACCAAAATAATCAAAAGCCGATTCTGAGTCCGTTTACCCCAAAGTCAAACCTCGGTCAACTCTTCCAACTTAAAGCTTCTAAAATGAGAATAATTCTTCCAAATCAATACTGAACCGCTCGAAAACCGAAACCAATCATACATGCAAGTCATAATACATAATATGAAGCTAATCAAGGTCTCAAACCATCGAATAGAATGCTAAATCTCAAAATAACCGGTCGGATCGTTACATCAACCTATGGCTCTGATACCATAGAATAGCAGAAGAAAAATATTTATGGAGACCTTCTCCTAACCTAAGATCGATAACTATGATTGAAATATTAATCTAAAGAATAGGAAGCTTGAAAGGAGAAGAGAGATTTTAGATAGGAGAACTTGTTTAGGAAAAGGCAGCTTTCTTAATTTTTGACTTGGTTACAAATGCCTAAGGCCATACCTATTTATACTTCTCTAGGGATGGTTCTAGATTTTGTTCCAGAAACATGTACAAGGAAGAATCTACTTAACTATATTCTAACAATACTCTAGAACATATAGATATTTCTTCAAAAATAATATTCAAGGACTACACAGGTCATTCTAGAATCTCTTCTAAATATTTATGATTTTTTACTTTCAAAATATCAACTTTAATTTTTCGCACTTATAAGCCAACACGCTCAAAATGTCCAAATCGCATGGAAGGATGAGCAAATGTTTTCAAAATTATAACTTTAAATTCGCATATATGTTGAAATAATTCATTTCTAGAAACGTCAAAATATTTATAATTTTCAGGATTACATGAAAGTATCTTTGTATTAGTCAATTCAACAAAAGAAAGAGGTCAATGGCTCAATTTTTAGTGATGTCTAATCTTTTACTACACAAAATAAGATCAAAAAACTTAAAACTCTATACGTAACGGAGATTAAGCTCGATCCATTGATGTTTACTACAAAATAAGGTTAAAAAGCAATGAAGCCATATTTATATATATGCAGTGGCAAGGGTTCGAACCCTTGATGTTCAGCGTTTGACTAGCTGGCCGAGCGATGCTTGTTGTCAAGCGGTGTCACTGACAAACTAACAGTACGATGCTTTTTATTTTGCATTTTCTTGGTATATATATTTTATTAAAATATTCAACAAAATCGGTATCACGTGACACCGTTTGGCATAACCTAAATCCGCCCCTGAGCTCTATTTCTATTTAATTCTTATTTTACCCGTCACAAGTTGAACTCTTTCATGGTTTTGCAAAAAGATGAACATGTTAGGGGTAAATACTAAAAAACTAAAAGGACACAATGCAAGTAAAAACATAAAGAATTTAAGTAACATACACCATTATCATGTCATTCCAAGGATATCTATAGAAATCTTCTTAAAATGTGAGATCCCTAATCTTGAAATAGATTACGTGCTACGACATATAAAATGACTCGATGGTGTAAAATTTCCTTGGTTATATATAACCTAAACTCAAAAGTAAAACATATGTTAGTGTTGCGACATGCTAACAGTCCAGTATTTGAATATAAGAAAGGGAATCTTACAAAAAATATCACAAATAAGTTCCAACTTACTAACCTCTAGCCTTTAATCATAGACTTCTCAAAACTAGTCAAACACATATAAAAATTAAAAACCCAAATAAATAAGGTTCTTTCTCTCCAAGAATCACACGCAAAAATCTCCTTTCATATTTTTAAGTGTGATCAGCAACATTAGATGCAAGACGGGCAGACAAGGTGATGAAATACGAAAATATATATATATACGAAATTTCAAAAATCTATGAAAAAAGGTCCCATTTCAATGGGTATGGATAAATTTTGATAACGTCATGATGAGCCAATATACAAATTTTGAGGAAGATTGGAGGTGATTTGGACTGATTTGATATCAAAATTCGTAGTTAAAATCGAGTAAAGTTCTTCTGCCACACATGTATCAAACATTTATCACGCATGTATCACACGCATAGGTATAAATGGATATATATGGATACATATTTGATACGAATATAATATATATGTGATACGCATATGATATACAGTGTGATACACGTATCATGTTTTTCATGTTTCATCTTCTACTTCGTATGTTCAATTCAAACTTCCTCAAAACTTTGCCAAATTATCCAAAATTGAGATTTAAACTCCTTAAAATGTACTCAATCTAGTCTAACAACAGCCACTCAAAAGAAAGTAAAAATTTGACCTTTTTTGTTTTGCTACAAATAGCTAATTGTCTAATATTAGTAATATTTTATGAATTGAATAACTTTTGTAATAAGCTACTTATAAATGGACATAACTGGTAGTTTTTCTGAAATAAATATTAAGACAGACACATTTCATTATAATGCACATCGTGTCCATATTTCAATGGGATAATATATAATTACCCCATTGGTCTTTAACCACTTTGCCAGATGCACCCTTTATCTTTGTTGGGGCTCTATGACCCCCTATACATGTTTGAAGTGATACTATAACCCCCAGTTTCACACAAATATGTGAAACACACACACCAACCCAGTGCTGCCATGTTATTTTAAACACTACTTTTTTATTCACTATTTTTTATTTTACCGTTTATGTCTTTTTTCTCTTTTTTTGTAATTGTTTTCTTTTTTCTTCTCATACAACTTCTATGAAAATGTTTCTGCCATAGCACCACCTTTATTGTCGTAGTCGTCACCCCTCCATTTTCTTTGCTTGACTTTATTGATTAGTTTACTGACTCACTCTGCATTTACTTCAAATTATACCCTTTTAGAAATTTGAGAGACATTCTCACATTCGGACAAAATTTCTCTGACTATCTAAGGAATTAATTAAGCAAAAGCAAGAATTTATAGTAATATATATGGAGTGGGTAAATCAGTAGCAGCAGCCATCGCAGACTGTAACGACCTGACCTGTCGTTTTGAGCAGTTACACTTCGCTCGGTAGTTTGAGGGTATGAGTAGCTCTGTATGATGTATTATGACTTGTGTGAGTCATCGATTTTGATTTTTAGGTTATTCGGAATCGATTTGTAAGAGTGAATTTCATGATTGAAGCTTTAAGATTGGAAGAGTTCATCAAGTTTGACTTTTTAGTATTTGACCTCAGATTGGAGTTTTGATGGTTCCATTAGATCAGGATGGTAATTTTGGACTGGGGTGTATGCCCGGATTTGCATTTAAATATTTCTAGAAGGTTTCGGCGCTAATTGGCAAAAGTTGAAAATTTAAAGGTTTGGAAAGTTCATAAGTTTGACCGAGAGTTGACTTTTTAGGATATTGGATTCGGATTGTGGTTCCAAGAATTGGAATAGCTTCATTTTGTTATTTGAGACTTGTGTGTCAAATTTGGGCTCATTTCGGGTGGATTTGATATGTTTCGGCACGAGTTTTGGAAGTTTAGAGATTCAAAGTTTATTGTGTTTGATTCGAGGTGTGATTTGTCATTTAGATATTTTTATGTGTTATTTGAGGCCTCGAGTAAGTCCATGTTATGATATGGGATTTGTTCGGATGTCTGAACGTGGTCCCGAGGGGCTCGGGCGTGTTTTGGATCAAATTCGGGTCATTTTCCTTCATTTTGGCATTGGTGGTTCTGCTGAGCATCTGGTTTCCTTGTTCTCGATCGTGTAAGGTTACTTGCGATCGCGTAAAGTTGTTTGTTGGCTAGGAAAAAGTTGTTCATCACGTTCGCGAGTCCTCAGACACGTTCACGTAGGTTGGTGCAGAGTGAGTATCGCGTTCGCGCTAGTGTACACGCGTTCGCGTAGTAATTTGGACTGAGCTGAACCGAGGCTGGTTTCTTCTTCGCGTTAGCAGTGATTATACTGCGATCACATATTTCAAATGCATGTGTTCATCGTGTTCGCATGGATAGCTATGCGATCACGTATGGTAATTGTTGGGAGGCCATAATGGTTGTTCTTCGCTTTAGTGAAAGTTGATCCGCGATTGCGGAGAGTAATTATGGCCAGTGCATTTTTATTCTTCGTGATCGCGATGGTATTTCCATGATCGCGATTCATTAATTCGCCCAGTGATTATAAAGTACTCTATTTCGGAGGTTTTGGCCATTTTAGCATATTTGGAGCAATGGAGCTCGGATTGAGGCGATTTTCGAAGCAATTTTCACCACATGGATTGGGGTAAGTGTTATCTAAAACGTTTTGATTTTATTTCATGAATCTATCTTCATTTTTTAAATTTGATTAAGGATTTTATGAGAGAAATTGGGGGTTTTGTCTAAAGTTTTATAGGGTGAATTTTCGAGTTTTGAACATCGATTCGGAGTCGGATTTGAGTGAAACTAGTATGGTTGGACTCATAATTGAATGGGTTATCAGATTTTGTGTGTTTTGTCGGGTTCAGAGGCGCGGGCGTGTGTTTGACTTTTTGGTTGACTTCGGGGTTTTGATTAAAGTTTTGACCTTTATCATTTGGAGTTGTTTTCTTTAGCATTATTTGATGTTCTTGAGTTTCTTTTGGCTAGTTTTGAGCCAGTCATTTGGTATGCACGGGATGGCATTTTGGAGCATCGTATGGCTTGCTTGGCATTGGATTTGGCTTGTTCGAGGTAAGTAACACTTCTAAACTTGGTGTTGAGGGTATGAACTCCCCAAATTACTTGTTATATGATTGATCTTGAGGTGACGCGCATGCTAGGTGATGGCATGTGGGTGTGCAGCGTATGAATTGTGATTTAGTCGATTACATGGAACCGTGTAGATATCTTATCTGAACATTTTTATTGTACTCTATATGTTAGAGCACTTGAGCTGTAATTTATGCTAGAAATCATGTTTAGGCTATATGTTGGTACTATTGGAACCCACAGTGGTCGTTCTTTGAGTTATTTGCTTAATTGCAATTATGTACTCTGTTGCATTCATCATTACATATCATATCTCAGTCTCTCTTATCTTATATTATCACATCTCGTATCGTTGATTAGGGTTGCTTAGCATGAGTGTTGTGAGCCCGAGAGACTGGAGAGATTGATGACTGAGTGAGGCCGAGGGCATGTTGTGAGTGATATTTATAGGATCGGGTTGCACGTCGCAGCAGGCTTTATTGATTCATGCCAGGATTTGGCTTATTATAGCACTTGGGCTGGATCAGCCCCTCTGAAGTCTGCACATCCACAGTGGGCATGGTTGATTTTGATTTGTGGGCTTGATCTGCCCTGGATCTATTAATGTTTGGGTTGGATCTGCCATGTACAGTACTGACTGACTGAGAGTGCTGAGTATTTAACATAATGAGTGAGAATACGAGACAGTGAAATTTAGTACTCTGAGAGTGTGAGTACATGAGTCATAACTGAAGTGCATTGCATGTGACATGTGTACTAGAGATACAGGCATAGAGATGCATTTCCTCATGCAGCCCGGTTTTGGTGACATTCATGATTTCACTTGCATATTGACATGTAGGTGTAGAGATGTACTTTCTTCATGCTATCTAAAAATGAAACATCTTAATTATTGTTGAAAGATTTTTGGGGGGAAATTACAGTTTTTAGATATATTCATAACTCTGGTGATTTGCTGAAAAGAACTGAGTCTTACTGACATCTTTGAAAAACATGCCTATTTTTCCGTAACTGTGAACGAGTTGAGCATCGTACCTCTGAATTATTTCTTGTACTATTTTTATAATGTTGTTATGAACTGTTGTTGGCTATTGGTGTTAGACTCCGACCCTTGTTCCAGCTCATCACTACTTTCAACCTAAGGTTAGTTTTGTTACTTATTGAGTACGTGGGGTCGGTTGTACTCATACTACACTACTGCACCTTGCGTGTAGATGTTGGATATCGATGTTGCTGCGTACGACGGGAGATGGATCTAATGAAGTACTTGCGTTCCCATTATGGCTATCACTTGTCCTTGGTTGCATTAGATTCGAATTCTGTTCATTTATACTTTAAACAAATGTTGTAATTATTTTAGTTCAGTCTTGTAAAAAAATCTAAATCTTAGAAGCTCATAATTTGTACTACCAGTCCTTGGGAAATTTTTTGTATAAAAGCATTTGTATTATCATTTCTTCTCTTAATAACAACAACAACAACAACAACAACAACAACAACAACAACAACAACAACAACAACAACAACAACAACAACAACAATAATAACAATAACAACAACCCAGTATAATCCCACTAGTGGGGTCAGGAGAGGGTAGTGTGTACGCAAACCTTACCCCTACTCTGGGAAGAGAGGCTGTTTCCGATAGACCCTCGGCTCCCTCCCTCCAAGAACTCCCCACCTTGCTCTTGGGGTGACTCGAACTCACAACCTTTTGGTTGGAAGTGGAGGGTGCTCACCACTAGAGCAACCTACTCTTGTCCATTTCTTCTCTTAATAAATCTCATTAAATTTGATAGTTGTTAATTGGCTTACCTAGAGGGTTGGTTTAGGTGTCATCACAACTAGTTGGATTTTGGATCGTGACAAGTTAGTATTAGAGCACTAGGTTCATAGGTTCAAGTCATGAGCAAGTGTCTAGTAGAGTCTTGCGGATCGGTATAGTGAGAATGCATGGAAGAAAAATCTTATTAATTGATGTTAATTGTAATACAACGAACCTTATTTATAAGTACACATAATATATAATTTACTCCTATTCTATATGAGACTCGGACTAATTACATATATATTCACAAAGCTATTCTAACACTCCCCCTTAAGCTGGTTCATGCAAATCATATGTACCGAGCTTGTTATATATATAGCTAATACGAGGACCAATGAGAGACTTGGTGAAAAATATTTGCAAGCTGATCATTCGACTTCACAAACTCTTTAGTAATATCTCCTAAGAGTATCTTTTCTCTGACGAAGTGACAATCAATCTCAATATGCTTAGTTCTCTCATGGAACACCGGATTCGATGCAATATGAAGGGCAGCTTGATTATCATATACAAGTTCCATTTGGCTGATCACACTAAATTTCCACTCCTTGAGCAACTGTTTGATCCAAACTAGCTCACATGTTGCTATAGCCATTGCTCGATATTCTGCTTCTGCACTAGACCGAGCAACGACATTTTGTTTCTTGCTCTTCCAAGACACCAAGTTACCTCCTACTAAAACACAATATCCAGACGTAGAACGTCTATCAGAAGGTGATCCTGCCCAATCAGCATTTTCCAACGATCTGCTCATAGCCTCGATCCTCAAATAATAGTCCTTTGCCTGGAGCTGATTTTATATACCGAAGAATGCGGACAACTGCATCCCAATGACTATTATAGGGAGAATCCATAAACTGGCTTATAACACTCACATGAAAGGAAATATCAGGTCTAGTCAATGTGAGGTAATTTAATTTACCAACCAGCCGCCTATATCTTGCAGGATCACTAAGAGGCTCCCCCTACACTGGCAGAAGTTTAAAATTCGGATCTATAGTAGTGTCAACAGGTCTACAACCTATCATACCTGTCTCCTCAAGAATGTCTGAGGCATACTTCTGTTGTGAGATCACAATCCCTGAGCTAGATTGAGCGACCTCAATACCCAGAAAATACTTTAATCTGCCCAGATCCTTAGTCTGAAAGTGCTGAAAGAGATGTTGCTTCAACTTAGTAATACCACCCTGATCATTGTCGGTGATAACAATATCATCAACATAAACCACCAGATAAATACAGAGATTTGAAGCAGAATGCTGATAAAACACAGAGTGATCAGCTTCACTACGAGTCATGCCAAACTCCTGAATAACTATGTTGAACTTATTAAACCAGGCTCGAGAAGACTGCTTAAGACCATAGAGGGATCGGTGCAACCGACACACAAGGCCACTAGACTCCCCCTGAGTAATGGCGAACAACAGTCATGGATAGAAAAAGGCGGACTGATGCTATTTTAGCCACGAGAGATAAAGTATCATTGTAATCGAGCCCAAATATCTGAGTATACCCTTTGGCAACAAGACTAGCCATAAGTTGATCAACCTAGCCATCTGGACCAAGTTTGACTGCATACACCCAGCGATAACCAACAGTCGATTTACCCGAAGGAAGAGGAGCAAGATCCCAAGTACCACTTGTATGTAAAGAATACATCTCGCCAATCATAGCTTGTCGCCATCCTGGATAAGACAGTGCTTCACATGTATACTTAGGGATAGAAACATAAGACAAAGATGATACAAATGCACAGTGGGGTGATGACAGACGATGGTAACTTAAACCGACATAATGGGAATTAGGATTAAGTGTAGACCGTATACCTTTTCGTAGTGTAATCGGTTGACTAAGAGGAGACAAGTCTGTAGTATTAGCAGGGTCAGGTGTAGGACGTGAATTAGAATGGCCTGATGCTAGGCGTGGAGGACGATGATAAGTCAGGAGTGGTGAAGCTACAGAAGGTTGCATTGGACTAGGTGGTGGAGCTGCAGAAGGTTGAACTGGACTAGGTGGTGGAGCTGCAGCTATATAGGTGGTGGAGCTGCAACTGGAGTTATAGGTGATGAAGCTGGAGTTGTAGAGGAAGATGAATGGGAGATAGTGACTGAACCTCCAAAAGATGGAAATGGTAGTACCTTAGAAATATCTAAGTGATTACCTGTACCTATGAAGTATGATTGAATTTCAAAGAAGGTAACATCAGCGAACATAAGGTACCACTGGAGGTCAAGAGAATAGCATCGATACCTCTTTTGCGTTCTCGAGTAACCCAGAAATATGCACTTAAGAGCACGAGGAGCTAGCTTATTTTTTCCAGGAGTAAGGTTATGAACAAAACACATGCTCCTAAAGACACGGGGTGGAAGAGAGAACAAAGATAAGTGAGGAAATAGGACAGAGAATGGAACTTGATTCTGGATAGCTGAAGATGGCATACGATTAATAAGATAGCAAGATATAAGAACTGCATCCCTCCAAAATGCAACGGAACATGATAATGTATGAGTAGGGTACGAGAAGTTTCAATAAGATGTCTATTCTTTCTTTCAGCTACCCCATTTTGTTGAGATGTGTATGGACAAGATGTTTGATGAATAATCCCATAAGAGTTCATAAACTGCTGAAATGGGAAAGACGAATACTCTGGGGCATTATCACTATGAAATGTGCGGATAGAAACCCCAAAATGTTTTTGAATTTCAGTGTGGAAGGTTTGGAAAATAGAAAACAACTTAGACCGATTTTTCATCAAAAATATCCAAGTGCACCAGGAATAATCATCAATGAACCTGACAAAGTAGCAAAATCCCAAAGTAGAACTGACCCGACTCGGACCCCAAACATCTGAATGGACTAAATTAAAAGGTGACTCTACTCGATTATCAAGCATCGAAGGAAATGGGAGCGGGTATGGTTACCGAGATGACATGACTCACACTTTAGAGTAGACAAGTGAGATAAGCCAGGTACCATTTTCTGACGTTTTGACAAACTGGGATGTTCCAACCGTTTATGTAATAAATCCGGTGAATCAGTAACAAGACAAGTTCTTGAAGGAAGACAAGATGTGAGTCCATGTGATTTTGCAAGGATAAGGTAATAAAGTCAATCTAATTCACACCCGGTACCAATGATCCCCCCCTGTACTGCGTTCCTATATAAAAACAAGGTCATCAAGATATAAAACAGAGCATTTAAGTGATTTGGCTAAGTGAATAATGGTTATGATATTAAAAGGACTACTGGAAACATAAAGAACTAAATTTAGAGGTAATGAAGGAACTGGACTTGTTATTCTAGTTGCCATGTTTTGAGATCCGTTGGCCATTGTGACTGTTGGGAGAGATTGAGAATATGAAATAGTAGTAAAAAGAGATTTGTTACTAGAAATATAATCAGATGCACCTGAATTAATAACCCAAGACTTAGAGGTTGAAGATTGGGAGACACAAGTCACTCTATTGAACAACGAAAGCTATCCCTGAAGATGTCTGTTTACATGCTTTATATTGAAGGAACTCAATATAATCCGATAAAGAAACCATCTGGATTAGATTCAATGCATTGGATCCAACGGATTGTGAGTTAAAGGCTTAAAATATGAATGCCATTATAATGTTGCACCGGAAAAAGCAAAAAATTTCTTGAAATTATTATTCACGCCGGAAAAATCATTGTTCATGCCGGAAATATATAAAAGTGGTCGGAATTTGATTTTAATTGGATGGATAGGCTTGGATTTGTGAGGAAAAGACACTGTCCTGAAGAAGTTTTCCGAGCATCTGGCCGGAAACAACCTTACGCGTCGACGCGTTGGCGTCGGAACTTCGCCAGAGAAATTCTGCCGGACGCACATGGGGGCACGTGCAACTTTTTCTGCCGGAGATATTTTAATGGGTTGGTCGCCGAGCTCTGATCTACTTCCTGGTGGCATTGGTTTTTACACAACACTGACGGATACTATTGTTCTTGCGGACAGACCTGTTTTTGCCAGAAAAATCACTTCCGGTTGACTGTTTTCTCTTCCCGGAGTCGCTAGAGTTAATGCACAGTGATAAATTTCTCACGGTTGATCTGATACCATATGAGAATGCACGGGAGAAAAATCTTATTAATTGATGTTAATTATATTACAATGAACCCTATTTATAAGTACACATAATATATAACAAACTCTTATTCCATACGGAACTTGGACTAATTACATATATATTCACAAAGTTATTCTAACAGGTATGATGATGTCCATACCTATCTTCAAGAGGCTACAGGGCATGTAGGATAAACTTTTCATCTTTCTTTCCTTATCGTGTGACATTGATTCGGCTTGAAGCGCAATTCTTTAAATTCCTTCCACGCACTTGTATGCGCATGTGAGCACTCAGGATCGGTTGTAAATTGACGGCTTGTGACTTCATGTATGAGGTGCGAGATGAAATTTTTGTGTGCTGATGGTGGGCCAGTCTAGAGGACTTGAGGCCGGGTTTTGACTATGGCTTGAGCATAGGGATTTTAGTGGTGTGAGCACGTGCTTTTGGATTTATAAGTCCGGTAGTGTCCCTATTAGTGGAATTTGTGGCTCGATGAGTGGTTGGATGGCTATATGATAAGTAAGAAGTGGCTGCGGGAAGTTTCCAAATAGTTTGAATATGATGAGAAGAGCTTGCTTGAGATGTAAAAAGGACTATTGGGTGCTTGATGTCTGTCTTGATGTGACATATAGTCTCGAGTTATGAGTGTTTTGGAGGTTCTTTCATGTTGTTTAACTGTGGAACGAATTAGATTCTTGTGTCTTATTTGATGGGTTCAGACTCAGGAAGATTAAGTGGTTGCATAGTAGTTGTGGCTGTGAAAGGGGAAGGAGAGACGTCAGTTTGAGGCTAAGCAGGTGGGTTATAACCTGCGAGGTAATCTACGGATGGGTGATCCTTATGATGTTGTGTGGAGACTTTCTTTTCTACAAATGTGTTATATTTGTACGATTTGAAGTTAGATATGTTGTAATGGTTGACCTGACCATTACATGGATCAATGCGAGCTTAGCAGATGATTTGAGGCATTATATGGTTTGTGTTACCTGAGCTTAGGAAGGATTTGGTTGAATCTCACTAGGGCATTCTAGCAGTAATAGAGTGTGGGCATTGTGAGTTATAGAGTGTTTTGATCTATGGCTTTGAGCCAAGTGGGGGAGTCTACTATCGACGATTGGATTGCATGGTTATCTGTCGTACTGGTTTCGGTTAGAGGCATACTTGTGAATCAGTTATGACTTGAAGAGGTTGAGATCAAAGATGAGTCGAGTAAGGAAATTTCTGAATATGGGTTATATTACACTTTGTGGGTACATGGAAATCATGGAATGACTTAAGTTGTTATTCGTGACAGATATAGTGCGCATGGAGTAGGGATTTGCTCGGTTGCATTCAGGCAGGATTACTTCTTTAGGGTATTGTTGTGCTAATTAAGCCTAGGTCGCCCGACCCGTTTGGGCGGTGCAATTGAGATTTGTGCAAAGTGGATGACTCTCGGGGAGGTTATAAAGAATTTAAGATTCATATATGGAATTTGAGGATTTCCGATTTTGTATATGGCTAGAATCTGGTATTTACATTAGATGGTGTCGAGACTCTCGATATTTTTATATCATTATGGATTCTACATTTTTGTATCAGGAAGGTGAAGGAAACTGTAGTAGATTCACAAAAGGTCTCTTCAGAGTGGGTGTCTCGGTTGTGGTACTTTTAGGGTGCTTAAGAGGGAGTACATCGTCTTATGGACTTTAGGGAGATATGGTTTTATGCTAAGATCCCTTGTGATAAGCTTTGGGTAAGGATCATGTTGTTCTGGCAAGGAGAAGTGTCAACTTGAGGGTAATTCAGAAAGAACTCGGAGAAATAGGACAACTTGGTAGTAAGTTGGATCAACACGGTTATGGATATGATCGATTCTTTGGGTACTTATGTATGGTGAGTCTCTACGGGTATTTTTTGGAAATACTCTTGGGTTTGGTGACCTGCGTGGCTTGGTTGAGTTAAAGCGATTCAGCTCTGATGGCTTAGTTATGTGCAAATGGGTTTTGAAGATTTCTCGATGGTTTCTACCACGGTTTGAGATGGATATTTCCTACCGGCGTGAGGAGCATGTTGCGTATTGTGATTTTTCTTATAGATGGAATCAAGTGAAAGGTTCCTGGCTAATCGAGTATGTATTCTGCTTGTGACCCAGAGTTGATTGTGAGATTCTCGTACTTTTCATATGATGATATAATAGATGCAGTGTGTTGTGTGGTACTGAGGTTTGCATGTGTAAGGTCACGGTTTAGTTCTAAAAGGAGGGTCATGAATTCTTTGGCAACATTGACGCTTTTCGATGTTTCGATAAATTCTATAACTACTTAGTTTTGCCTGGGAAGGGTGCGCATCTCAGAAGGCACACTGTATTTTGACTTAAGGATGCTTCATGGAATTGTGGTACTTGCCTGGTTGATCGACTGTCGGTATTCAGATTCTGCTATGAGGCACGGAAAACTTATAGAAGTATTCCTCGAGGGATGATCGTATTGGAGATATGTGTTAGACATTCGGGCGGTGGAGTTGGGATTAGATATGGTGATTCGTGTGTTCAATGGATTTAAAGACCGGGAGTTCTCAGGAGCAGATCGATTCATGGTTATGGACTATGAAAATGTGACCAAACCTAGCTAGATAATGGTAAGCGTTATGGTTAGGTCATTGTGGACTTTCGGAGGGTTAATTATCTATTTGTGGATGACCGAGTAGATTTGGAGCCCATTGGTAGGCCCAATGAGGATGTGTATTCTACACCAGGTCGAATTTGTTGACTCAGAACTATCTGTGTTGAGGGGTGTGGCATTCAATTAAGAGTTGAGCTAGTTCGTGTTCTGATATGTTCTATGAGTTACTCTTCTATAGAGGTTGTGGTTTGTTGGTTATATGCACACATGGTGTGGTTCTATTTGGGCCTTATAGCAGAATTTGAGCGTGATGGGAATTAGGGTGTTGAATGATTGATTGTGCATTGGTTATGTTCTTTCCGGACTGTAGTATTGTGATATTTTCTTCTCCGTGGTTATAGTCATGCACCATGGGTACTTGATGTCGAATTGCGCGCGATTGTTGATTCTGAGCATGGTGCCTTGAGGTATTTCATATGGACCCGTTGTGAATGGGATCACGTATTGCAACTGGACTATGATACGACAAGATCCTTTGTGTTAGACTCGTGTGTTTTGCTTCTATTATGTGTGATGGATACTTATCATTGCATTGTGGGTGGTACTTGTTGAGCTTGCGGGATGGTTCTCTCATTTGAGTCATTTTCCATTTTTGGGTGCATTTTAATTGTTGCTTATTGGTACACGGATTGCACAGGTTGTGATTCTAAGTATAATTAGTGTGGCATGTCAATGGAATAGTTCTGCTTGATGAGGTAAGGTCATTGGACCTATGATGGATACTATCGGATTTGATCACGGTATGTTTGGAAGAATAATATTGGAAGTCGGCTTAGGACTTGGCTTTGGTTCCTGTCGGACGAGACAGAGCTCCATGACTTATTGATCTGATGAGTGGTTAAGAGTTTCTGCATGTTTCTTTCATCATTGGCAGTGTACAAAGGTTCAGAATAAGATTTTAATTGATATGAGGTTTGTTACCGGTATCGAGTTGGTTATCGAGCAGCTATTGTGGTCGAAAGTTATTGCTATGAGTATTTGAGTTATGTGGTATATCATGTGATTGTTTCTTGGGTTATGGTTATGGCTTGATGCATCTTGCTCAGACTTATACAATGTGTAGATGCGAGATTCGGGTCTTATAGGAAATTTTGAATGTTGGAAATTGGGTTCCAAGGTTTATGGGCTAAGGTTAAATTAAGAATCTTCAGTTTGGTTGTGTTGCCGGGATTATATGAATTAGGGTGATGTGGGATCACCCCCAGGTATGTGCATGGTAAGGTTACACGGCGGTTTGATGGCTTTGGAACGACTCTCGGCACGTTCGAGGACGAACATATGTTTAAGTGGGGAAGGATGTAACGACCCGGTCGGTCGTTTTGAGCAGTTGCAGTTTGCTTGGTAGTTTGAGGGTATGAGTAGCTCCGTATGATGTATTATGACTTGTGTGAATCGTCGGTTTTGGTTTTCAGGTTAGTTGCAATCGATTTGGAAGAATGAATTTCATGATTGATTCTTTAATATTGGAAGAGTTGACCAAGTTTGACTTTTTTAGTGTTTGACCTCGGATTGGATTTTTGATAGTTCCGTTAGGTCCGGATGGTGATTTTAGACTCGGGTATACGCCCGGATTTGCATTTGAATATTTCTAGAAGGCTTCAGCGCTAATTGGCGAAAGTTGAAAATTTGAAGGTTTGGAAAGTTTGACCAAGAGTTGACTTTGAGGATATCGGATTCAGATTGTGGTTCCGGAAATTGGAATAGCTTCATTTTTTTCATTTGAGACTTGTGTGCAAAATTTGGGCTCATTCCGGATGGGTTTAATATGTTTCGGCACGAGTTTTGGAAGTTGAGAGATTCAAAGTTCATTGCATTTAATTCAAGGTGCGATTCGTTATTTCAATGTTGTTATGCGTGATTTGAGGACTTGAATAAGTCCATGTTATGATATGGGACTTGTTGGGATGTTCGGACATGGTCCTGAGGGGCTCGGGCATGTTTTGGATCGAATTCGGGTCATTTTCCTTCATTTGGGCATTGTTGGTTCTGCTGAGCATCTAGTTTCCTTAGTCGCCCCCACGTAGGGTTAATCGCAATCGCGTAGAGTTGTTTGGTGGCTGGGGAGAAGTTGTTCATCGCGTTCGCGAGTCCTTAGACGCGTTCGTGTAGGTTGTTGCAGAGTGAGTATCGCGTTTGCGCAAGTGTGCACGCGTTCGTGTAGTGATTTGGGTTGCGCTACTCTGAGGCTGGTTTCTTCTTCGCGTTAGCACTGATTGTGTTGCGATCGCATAGTTCATATGCATATGGTCATCGCGTTCGCATGGATAGTTACATGATGGCGTAGGTTAATTGTTGGGAGGCAGTGATGGTTATTCTCGCGTTAGCGAAGGTTGATCCGTGATCGCAGAGGGTAATTCTGGGCAGTGCATTTTTATTCTTCGCAATTGCGATGGTATTTCCACGATCGTGATTCATTAATTCTCCTTGTGATTATAAAGCACTCTATTTTGGAGGTTTCAGCCATTTTAGCATATTTGGAGCTATGGAGCTCGGATTGAGGAGATTTTCGAAGAGATTTTCACCATATGGATTGGAGTAGGTGTTTTCTACTTGGTTTTAATTTTATTTCATGAATCTATCTCCGTTGGTATTTGATTAAGGATTTCAAGAGAGAAATTGGGGGTTTTTTGTCTAAAGTTTTCTAGGGTGCATTTTCGTGTTTTAAACATCGATTCGGAGTCGGATTTGAGTGAAACTAGTATGGTTGGACTCGTAATTGAATGGGTTGTCAGATTGTGCATTTCGTCGGGTTCCAAGGTGCGAGCCGGGTTTGACTTTTTGGTTGACTTTGGGGTTTTGATTAGAGATTCGACCTTTATCATTTGAAGTTGTTTCCTTTAGCAATATTTGATGTTCTTGAGTTGCTTTTGGTTAGTTTTGAGCCATTCAGAGGTTGGTAGGCACGGGATGCATTTTGGAGCATCGTTTTGGTTGCTCGGTGTTAGATTTAGCTTGTTCGAGGTAAGTAACACTTCTAAATTTGGTGCTGAGGGTATGAAATCCCGAATTATCTGTTACGTGATTGATGTTGAGGTGACGTGCATGCTAGGTGATCGGCGTGTGAATGTGCACCGTGTGAATTGTGATTTAGTCGATTCTATGGAACGGTGTAGCTACCTTATGTGAACAGTTTTACTCTACTCTATGTGTTAGAGAACCTGAGCTGTAATTTATGCAAGAAATCATGTTTAGGCTATATGTTGGTACTATTGGGACCCGCAATGGTCGTTCTTTATTGTTGAGTTATTTGCTTAGTTGCAGTTATGTACTCAGTCACATTAATCATTAGATATCATATCTCAATATCTGTTATCGTATATTGTCACATCTCGTATCATTGATTAGGGATGCTTAGCACGAGTGTTGTGAACCCGAGAGACTAGATAGATTGATGACTAGGTGAGGCCGAGGGCCTGTTGTGAGTGATATTTATGGATCGGGCTGCACGCCGCAGCAGGCTTTATTGATTCATGATAGGATTTGGCTTATTATAGCGTTTGGACTGGATCGGGCCCTCCGGAGTCTGCACATCCACCGTAGGCGCAGTTGATATTTATTTTTGGGCTGGATCTTCCCTAGATTCATTTGCATTTGGATGGATCTGCCCTGGATCTATTTATGTTTGGGTTGGATCTGCCTTGTACAGTACTGAGTGACTGAGAGTGCTGAGTATTTAGTAGGATGAGTGAGAATACGAGATAGTCAGATTTAGTACTCTGAGAGTGTGAGTACATGAGTCATAACTGAGGTGCATTACATGTGACATGCGTACTTGAGATACAGGCATAGAGATGCATTTCCTCATGCTACCCGATTTTGGTGACATTCATGATTTTACTTGCATATTGACATGTAGGTGTAGAGATGTACTTTCCTCATGCTATCTAAAAATAAAACATCTTAATTATTGTTGAAATATTTTTAGGGGAAAATTACAGTTTTCAGATTTATTCATAACTCTGGTGATTTGGTGAAAGAACTGAGTTTTACTGACATCTTTGAAAAACATGCTTATTTTCCCGTAACTGTGAACGAGTTGAGCATCGTACCTCTGAATTATTTCTTGTACCATTTTTATCATGTTATTATGAACTATTGTTGGCTATTAGTGTTGGACTTCGACCCTTGTTCTAGCTCGTCACTACTTTCAACCTAAGGTTAGGTTTGTTACTTATTGAGTATATGGGGTCGGTTGTACTCATACAACACTTCTGCATCTTGCGTGCAGATGTTGGATGCTGATGTTGCTGCGTACGGCGGGAGCTGGATCTGAAGATGAACCTACGTTCTAGTTATGGCTATCACTTGTCCTTAGTACCATTAGATTCGAATTATGTTCATTTACATTTCAAACATATGTTGTAATTATTTCAGTTCAGTCTTGTAACGAAATCTAAATCTTAGAAGCTCGTGATTTGTACTACCAGTCCTTGAGAAATTCTTTGTATAAAAGCAGTTGTATTATTATTTTTTCTCTTAATAAATCTCATTAAGTTGGATAGTTGTTAATTGGCTTACCTAGCGGGTTGTATTAGGTGTCATCATGGCTAGTTAGATTTTGGGTCGCGACACAGACGGCAAAGGATATCAACGGCGCCGCCGGAGGAGGAGTGATGCGAGAATGAAATGTGGAAAGCCATTGTTGTTCTTCAGGAGTAGTACAGGCCGCTTGTGGAGGAGTACCCGACCATTATATTTAGTTGGAGTTTAATTAAATAGGGAGTTTCAATTGTTACACTTTAGTCCTCTTAAGTTTATAGTTTATGTTTTATAGTATTTGCATTGAGTCTTAATTTCTGTACGATGGGCACTTTTGACCCTCGATAGTACTGTCAGCTGAGGAAGGGTACGACCTTATCTCTTAGTAGTGATCCTAGGGGAATATTTCTCTATATATTTGTAATTCCCTGCATTTTGGCTGAATCATCTATGAAAGTATCTTAGTTTAAACCCTAGAATAGCTTTTAACTTAGCTTTTTATCTCTATTTCCTCCGCCTCTTGTTACTGTTTTATTGCCTTTGGCATCAAGGAAAAGGAGGAGGGATGTTTGTAAAAGTAATGACCGATGAGCAAATGGAAGTCCTTCGTTCTTCCCTAACCTCCTTCTCTAGCGAATCACTCCCATTTCCAGCCCCGTTCTCCTTTTTCTCCAACTAAACCCATCACTGAATCAGTCCCCCTCCCCCCAAATTCGTCAATTTTAGTAAAGTTTTCATCTAATTTTAATACTCCATCATCTAATATGAAGGTGACGGATTGTATGTGGGAGAAGCAAAAGGACGAAAAAGAAAAAAAATAAAAAAAAATTAAAATAAAGTGAAAAGTAGTATATTTTAATTTTGGAAAAGAAAAGATACGCTTAGATTATGCTCTCATGCGTTACCGTGAAGTGCAGAATATTCTCCATGCCACATAAGCATAAAAGGGGGTAATAATATCACTTCAAACATGTATAAGGGGATTATAGGACCTCACAAAGATAAAGGGTGCATCTGGCAATGGTTAAACCTCAATGGGATAATTATGTGTTAGCCCTATTTCAATCTATAAAGAATTTTGTATCTTTCTCTCAAATATTCGAATTTCAAATTGAAATGAAAAAGTAGCAGCAAATGGAAATAAGTTGTCCGGAGCAAGATCTGAATCTACCTAAGAATTTTGTCTTTCTGCCAAATATTCCAACATCAAAGGGAATAAAATGGAAATAACAAATGAAACTTGTAGGGATCCGAATTTGAATCTACAAAAGATTCATTGTCTTTCTCCCAAACACTCCAATATCAAATTGAAATGAGAAATACAACAACAACAACAACAATAACAACAACAACAAAAAATTTAATGTATTCCCAACAGGTGAGATTTGGGGAAGATAGTTTGTACGCAGACCAAATTAAAATGAGAAATAGTTCAAAAAATAGAAATAACAAATGTAATTTGTCGGGATCAGGATTTGAATCCGGAGAAGAATTTTGTGTCTTTCTCCCAAACAGTGTTTTAAAAGGCGTATTCGGGGCGAACCCTAGAGCGAGGCGCACCAAAAACACCGTAAGGCGAGTGTGGGACGAAAGTCTCAAGAGGCGTATGCCCAGGCATTCGGGGCATACGTTCTGGCATTTGAGGCGCATTTTTTTAGTGAGGCGTAAGCCCCAGAGACTTTTTTAAATTAAAACAAAATTTGTTGATTAAGTCATTCATATAATACCCAAATTCTCAAAAGTCAGCTTGGTAATTACTCAAAAGTTTTATATGAACTGAAATATATTAAATTTAAAATTCAAGACCTTTTTTATTGATTGAAGCCCTAATTTATGGTCTTTCCCAATTCTTTATCTTATCCGCTAGTCAGCTAATATCTCCTAAAAGCAACGAAAATTTAATTTTTTTTACAAATACAAAGAGAACTACATTCTCCTTTATAGCAACAAGTTCAAAGTTTAAATTGCAGGTTAGTCATCCTTTTTGTTCCTGCATGTAGAAAACTTTATTCTTTTCGACTCAAGTTACCCGTGCTTCTAAGTAGCGTATAAAGATTGTTTTGACTAGTTTTTTATGGGGATGGAGCGCGCGCGCGCACACACAAGCATATATATATATATATATATATATATATATATATATATATATATATATATATATATATATATATATATATATATATACACACATGTGCCTCGAGACTTACGCCTCGATGAGGCATATGTAAAATCCCTCGCTTTACGTCCACGCCTTTTAAAACTCTACCCCCAAATACCCCAAATATCCCAATATCAATTTGATGAAAAATGCTTGGGCGGAGGGGGGAGGATTTGGAAAGAGAAAGTGACAATTGCCTGGAGCAGCATGTGGTAGATGAAATCTAGATCACTCCCCAACCATCATTTATCACCCCTTTTTAAAAAAAAAAGTAACCATCTCATTCATGCTGAAGCATAGGGTCTGCGTAATAGGGTAAATACCGAATTACCATATTGAAATAGTAAATTTTATGGTATGTATTTTGATATTTGGTATAATATTTGGTTTTAAGTTTTAAAATAATTTGGTATTTGATATTTAAAAAAATAATATCGAAATACTGATACCGTACCGAAATATATACTAAATCCACATTCCGGATATTATTGATTAGGCTACTTAGGCCAATCTTTTCCTTAAGGTTGCAGCAAATTTCTTAATGTTCCAAGATAATTCATTTATTTGTTAAAAGGAGATGAATCCTTGAGAATATAGAATCTATGGCAAGCTTGGAAATCTTTTTCTCCATTGAACAAGGGCATTGTGGTCAACATTTTTGTCAATATGTTTGGTCGATTCGATAGGTGTACGAGACAGACCTAACGACCATGTTCCTCTACATCACACTGCCTGTGTGACTTGAATAGAATATTTTACCGCTGAACAAGTCAAAGCCAATTCAACTTAATGGTTTCTGCATTTGTGAATAGAAGCTGTATTACCAGATTATATACAGTAGGGTGGATCCCCTGCCAGAAAACGTGAGATCCTACTAAGTCAAAAGTGCTTTTTGGCCAAAATTAAGAGTACATTTCGACATAAGAATTTTTTTATTTTTTTTCGAAATCTGGTCATTCCTTTTAGTGGTTTCTTTAATGGAGATGTAGGCAAGGGAACAGGATCATTCTTCTTTCCCTCTTAAGCCAAAGAAAAAGAAGAAAATTTTCCTCAATATTCTATTCCCCCTTTAATTTATTTCTCTTCTTTATCGCCTGCTTTCTGTTTGGATCACCAGTGACATCATGAAACTTGTGTGGAAATAGATTCATAGTACTCAACAAGTGTAAGAATGCAACCAAAGAAAATAACTCTCAGAATATGCAGCAAGCAAATCATAAATCATATACATCATCCACCTTGAAATTGACAATGTACACCAAGTCATTAACACTTCAACTACATCAGCAGGGAACTAGTAGTTTATCAAACATAGGTACTTTACAAATGAAGAGAGCAACCACAGCTTTCAAATTATGTTCTTCGCGAAAGAAAACTTAAGACTGCAACAGATACTATTCTCTGATGTGCCGTGCGATGAGGCCATTAAGCAGAAAAAACCCAAGATTTATTTGCAGCAAATAGACCACAAACATCATATGCAGGCGTCTTCAGTGATTAGTGACCACATCATTTGGCATACATGAATGAGGTCCATCTATCACCAGCTCCTTTCTTTAAGTAAACGTATATACAAGAAGCCATAGCAGTATCAGACACAAGCCATTGTCTCAACATATTGGTGGGTGTCATACCATTCAAACACCGAAACATCTTCCCACATGACCGAAATCTTCGCTGTCCCTAAATCAGCAACCTCCTTGATAGTCATACGACGAGCATCATATTCAATAATAACTTCTGGCATGCTTACCAAAAATCTTGATGTCTGTTCCTTGTCATCGACAATAACAGATACAATATTGCACGTTCGACGATTCACATCTAGTAAATCAAGTTCTTCACTCAACATCAGTGGATATGCAATATGCAGAGCACTAAGATCAACACGATACTTCACAAACCACTGACGATAATCACTCCCCAACTCGAGAACTTCAAAATTCATTGAACTAAAATTTTGTACCTCAATAAGATGCAAATGTCCACCAGACTGCCCAAAATACCTTATATTCCTTTTCAACAAGCCATTAAGAATTACAGTGCTAGGCATAGTTTTAAAGCACAAAGAATCCAAATCGAACCTTATAAACAACCCACCTTCACTAACCCAATGCATACAGCCATTCAAGAACACACCCTGAGCTAAAAAGTATTGCTTTATATCCAATATCTCCTTAGAATCTTTCCAAATTCCAGATTGTGATGAATATACATAAAATTCATAAATCCCATTTGATTTCATCACACAAACAATTCTATAACTATCAGAAACCATAGGATCAAAAGCCATATTCATTACCATAATCTCACAAGGCTTTGTATCTGGAAGTGGAATCAACCTATGCTGATTTGTACTGGGATTATAAACATAGCATACTTGATTTTCAGCACCCAAGTTGAAGTTAATACAGAACAATCCATTACAAGAATGTAAAGATTGAAGCTTTGAAGTTGTACACGTGGCAAGATTCTTGAATGCTAAAGGAATCATATTCATTTGTGTTTTAGGCATGCCATTGAAAGGGATGAACTCCAAATGGTCATTTCCATAAACCCACCAGCAGAAAAAGAGTCCATCAACTTTTCCGGAACTGTGTTTTCTCTGGCACTGAAGTCGTCGGAAACTTTGGCTTGAAATAAGGGAAAACCAGTATTTACAGACGGTTTGGGATCGCAAAAGGGATTTTGGGGGTAACCGGAGGAGAATCTCTGTCAAAAGATCAGCATTTCCGGTGATTTCGGTGCCTGATGCCGGAAAATCTACCGACCGATCACCGGAGATTCCATTTAAGGAAGTTTCCGACATTCTCCCGCCAGACCCGGCCTTAGGGAATGTGTTCTTGGTACGGTTTTCGGGTGAATCGTATAAATAGAAGGCGGAATTAGAGATTTTACGTATTTAGTCCGTGTGTTTTTAGCTATTTTAGTTGTGGTCCTGCTGTTTTGTTTTTAGCCAAGGTAGATATTTTCACCAACAATTTGAGCAAAGGTGTCAATAGCATTCTTTACCATCCAACTTAGAGAGTAATTTTCCTAAGATTCTTCCTTTGACAAAGTAATAGAAAACTTAGCTAAGTTATGTGTTAGTTTATCTACACTTTCAAGAATATAAACAAAGTAGACATGATCAAACAAAGTCGATAGCTATATTCACAAGTCACTTCTATAAAATTTTGCGTCTCATAAAATCTTCACCTTCTTTCAATCATTTGTAATTGCACGTTCAAGAGTCATTCTTATAACAAGCGCTTCAGCAATCATGACTTTTTCTACAAACTGGATTGAAGATCCATAAGCATGAAGCGGTTTCCAAGGCTATCCCAAACCACAATACCAATACTCACTTGTCTAGCGTCCACATGTAAACCTGCATCATTAAATAATAATATATCATCTTGCAGATTTGTTAATTGAGCCATACATCAATTCTCATTTTGAGAAAAATGTAGATGAGCAAGTAACTAAAATCTCTTTATAGTTATGATAATTAAATAGAGACCTATAAACGATATCATTTAGTTCAAACATATCTTGATTAAAATACAAAGCATTCCTAGCTTTTCAGATTTGCCACATAATATTAACACTTAAATTTATTAATTCTATCATCTCACGATATTGTCTAGCATCTGCAACCATCTTATACCAAACCAAACCAAACTGAAAAATTATTAATATTTTCTAAATTAGGCCAGTTTATAAGACTTAGTTTTCACACAAGTTGAGAATGAGTATATCTAAATGTCATATGCTCAACATCCTCACCTTCAGTACCGCATATCTTACATATTCTCTCTACTTGATATTCTTTTAGCAAGATTTTATAACTTACAGGAAAGAAATTAAGAATATATTTCTTTAGAAAATGTTTAAGTTTATTTTTGTTGGCCTCAGCGGTATAGATTTTGATGATTGACAAAGGAACGCATGCAAGAACCAGATCCATGGACACTATACATAGGGTACGGTCAGAATCAAGCAAAAGGCATGCACGTGTAAGGGATAAGTATAGGTGGTTATTTCTGATAATCCCTAAACGAAAAGATTGCATATTTGATAAGGAGCAGGACTCCTTACTTAAAGAGAACTATATCCAAGATAAGGAAAGAGTTAGAGGTTAAAGTTAACTAAAACTCTTCCACCCAAGGAAGAGTAAAGTATTAGACTTCTAGTTACTCCTTATTCTACTAACTCTATAAATATCAGTGTTATTCTCTTTTACATGTGACACATATGTACTGAAGTAAAAGCATAATTGAGAGAAAAATAGCAAGGCATTTTGTGAGCAATTCCTGTGAGATTCAAGAGTACGATCCTGAAACTATATGAACCAGATTGAAGAATCAATTTCATAAAGAGTTTTATGTATCTGTCTTTATTTCTAGTTTAAAGTGTAGTAGACGTTTTGAATTGTACCTTTCAGCTCTCTTTAGAAGCAAATTATACTAAGTACTCGAGTTGCATTATTCAAGTTAGAGTTAACTTTCAGTATTCGCAAAAGTCTGTGGCGTGTTGCTACAAGGATTAGAGTTTAATCCTTAGGTTTGCAACAGATTTGTAAACTTTGTTGTTTGGGTCGGAGTTATAGTGAAGTGTTTGAGAAAATCGTACTGGGAAGTAGGTCGTGATTTTTTCACCTTTTGAGCTGGGTATTTTCGACGTAAAAATACTTGTGTTCTTTACTGCATTACTTATTCCGCAAAGGAACACATAAAAGAACCAGGTCCTTCTATAATCTAGTGCACGCAAAAATTAGACACCACACAAATCATCCCCATCCCCCTCTTGTGTGGTATTAAAGTACAAAATATCAATTGGCATCAGAGCAGGTTATCCTTGAAGAGGCTAACACCTTAGGAAAAGATCAAGATGAGTGTACTACCTGAAAACTGTAAAGAGCAATCCACTACTAGGCCACCACTATCCAATGCTCATTGCTATTCTTGGTGGAAGGAAAGAATATGAGATCACTCGCAGATAACTGATGGATGCTTCAAATGTAGTAAACAGTACCACATGATCAAGAACTGTCCTATGTGGGAAGTCGAATGAAAAAATGAGAGATCTGAAAGAAGGAACAAGTTCATGAAAAGAAGAACTACAATAAAGGGCCATCTAAAGCAATTATTGCTACTTAGGAAGATAATTTAAATGAGTACACTGATGATGGTGATGCTAAACGAGCTCTCATGGCAATTGGAGAATGTAAAGATGAACCTGATGAAGAATCTAAGATAAGTTTTCTGAACCTAAAGGATAAAAATTCCTTTCTAAAGAAAGACTATTAGAACGGTTGCTAATTATAGTTGATGAATCTAAGAATATAAGTTCTGAAAAAGAACAGTTTTCAAAAGAGTGTAACTTTTTAAAAGCAGAATGCAAAAACTTGGAAATAAAAGCTTGTAAAACTGAAAAGGAAAATACTGCTTTGAAGAACCACGTTCATGTACTTGATACAAGCATTTTAGAACATAGATCTGAAAATCTGATGTTAAAGTTAGGAACATGTAAAGGAATAGCCAGTGATGAACAACTCGAACTAGAGGATGACTTAAGAAAGTTTAAAGATGAGTGATAAGTGTGAATTTTAATTACTTATTAGTACCTTCGTGCTTTAGTTTTCAGTCCGAAAGTAGTAATTTTTATTTTCGAATCTAATGAAAATGTGTGAATTGCAGGCATGCCGGAGGATATAAGCTCAACGAAGAAATCTAACTCAAAAAGGAGACGTCCCAACTCAAATAGCCAAACAGGAGAAATGCAAAGAATTGTGCGGTCCACAGAACTTTCTGCGGTCGCAGATGCAGGTTCGACCCGCAAAAAGAATAGTGCGGCCGTAGAGTAACCACTAAAGCTTTAAAGGCGCTTAGTAGCAGCGCGGTCCGCACACCAAATTGTGCAGCTGCAGAAGCTGCTCGCACTGACAAGCTTGAAAAGATGAAATAAGATGCAAAAGACCAAGTCTGAAGCCTCGTTGAAGTGTGGTCCACAACCAAATTGTGCGACTGCACAAGCTGAAGTGCACCGCAGAATTTATCGTGCGGTTGCAAAATCCCAACTACTGCAAGAGCACCAGATGAAAGTGCGGACCGCAGTTGAAATATGCGGCCGCAGAACCTCCCGGATGGCATTTTTGTTAGTGAATTTTAGAGCACTATAAATAGATGAGAAACACTTTTTTATGGCAACTTTTGTACTGTAGCAGCTGGTAACGGTTAGACTTAGCAATTTTGGGAAATTTGTGATTAGAATTAGAGAAAACCCATTACTTTTACTCGTTAATTTTATCTTTATGTCTTCAATTACTTCTTCTTTTTTTATTTTCCATATCTTTGATTATGAATAACTAGATTTTATCTAGGGTTGTGACCCAACCCTAGTGTGTAAAACTTATGGGTATTTAATATTAATGCTTATTATTGATTGAGTATATGTTATTTAGCTTTGTTTATACTTTATATCTAGAATTAATGGTTGCAAACATTGATTCATTCCTGTTTGATTTAGTTCTTACTTGACAAAGAGGAACCCAGTCTAGGAAATCTTAGCTAATAAGAAATTAAACTAGTTGAAGTTTTGATTAGTTTAATTAAAGGATTTGAACTAGAGATAGGTATAATCCCACTTGGACTCATATCAATTGTTTAAATTGCTACCCATTTGGTCTTAAAAAAGACAATTTGAGCATAATCACGCTTTGACTGAGAGGTATTGAGTGGGTACTTGAGAATTAAGAGTCATAACACGCCCCGATCTACCAAACAAGCATAGATTTACTCAAAAGTTTATAATTTAACTATTAGAATAATTACTCAGCCCAAATTGGAAGATTCCTAAATTTCATCCTCAGACCCACATTCCCGGATTCCGAAAATATTTATAAATAAATATTACCCATAACCTCACGAACACAAATATATAATTTTTACTCAATTTCATAATCATTTTCGTAGTCTAATCCCATTTTTATCAAAACCTAGATTTTTCAATAAAATACTAAAATTTCTACAATTTCCATGTTAAAACCTACCCATAATCTATGTATTAAACTCACATTATGTAGAATACACTTACCTCAAGATTCTAGGTAAAATTTCCTCTCTAAAGAGCTCCAAAATCGGCCAAGAGATGTCTGGAAATGAAAGAAATGGCCCAATTCCCGATTTAAATTAAAACACTGCCCAGGCCTGCCTTCTACGCGATCGCGAACAAAATCTCACGATCGTGAAAGCAAAACTGTCCTAGCCCCTGAAAACCTCTTATGCGATCGCGAGAAAGCCTCCGTGAACGCAAAACACAAGCCCTGCCAACCTAAGCGAACGCAGCCAGCCCTTCGCGAACGCGAAGGGCATTTAACCTGCCAGCCCCCAGGCTAAGCCTTCTTCACGAACGCGCGCGAACGCGATGGCTAGTGGCCTAGAGCCTTCGCGATTGCGAGCTCCTTTTCATAAACGCGTAGAAAAAAATCTCCCATGCCCAATTTCTTCATTGCGAACGTGAAGCCTTTTCCCTGTTCGCGAAGAAGGAAACCGGAACAGCAGATATCAGAAATTTGGACTTAACTCTGGGTGGTCCGAAACTCACGCGAGCCACCCGGGACCCCGTCCTATTGCACCAACAAGTTCATAAATATAATACGGACGTGATCAAACCCTCGGAAGGCATAAAACAACATCAAAACTAAGAATCACACCCCAAAACCAAATTGAATCAACTTTTGAACTTCAAACTTTTAAACTAGCTCCGAACGCGTCGAATCTTACTTAGACAACTCGGAATGACATCAAATTTTGTGTACAAGTCATAAATTACTATACAGACCTATTCCCGTGCTCGAAATCCCAAACGGACCTCGATAACATTGAAGTCTACTTCAAACCAAATTTAAAGAACTTGAAAATCATCAATGTGCCAACTTTCAATATTAAGCGCCAAAATGCTCCCGGATCACCCGAAATGCGACCCGAACACACACCCAAGTCTAAAATCATCATACGAACCTATTGAAACCATCAAATTCCGGTTCCGAGGTCGTTTACTTAAAATATTGACTCAAGTCAAACTTGGCCATCTTAGGCCACTATTAAGGAACCAAGTATTCCGATTTCAACCTGAACCCTTCCAAACTCAAACCGACCATCCCCGCAAGTCATAAAACAGTAAAGGTATATACTAGGAGTCTTAATTAGGGAAACGAGGATCTAGAAAATAAAATAACCGGTCGGGTCGTTACAGGCACATTATTTTGGCTCATGTCCTGTATCTTGGACCACCAAAAAGCAAACTTTTATGGCCTTATCTACTGCTGAAGCCGAATATATGATTGATGTCTCATGTTGTACTCAATTGATGTGGATTTAGCAGTGATTAATGGATTTTAGAATTGATGTAGGTTGTATCCCTATCTTTTGTGATAATACAAGTGCAATCAGTATGACCAAGAACTCGGTCCATCACAAAAGAACTATGCATGTAGATGTTAAGCACCATGTTCTAAGGGATAATTTTGAGAAGAGTTTGATTACTGTGGAATTCTATGCTACTAATAAGAAAATTGATGACATCTTCCCAAAAGCCTTGAGTAGGGATCACTTTGAAAAGAATAAGTTAGAATTAGGGATGATTAAGATCACCTAAAAGAAACCGGTTCTAACTCAATGATTGGTTAGATTATTTGTAAATTTTGTAAATAATTATATTAGATATTGCTCAATCTCATACTTTTATTAGTATACTCTTGTGCCTTGTACTAAAATATTTTACTTATGTCTAATGATATTACCCTTACTTTCTTAAAAATGCGGTCTTACACAAGAGAACTTTCATTGAAGAACCTAGTTCATCGAGCTTATGAGGTATGTATTCTATACTCCGCATAAGTTGAAATAACTGCATATGAATCATGATCTGAAAAAGAGTCCACTTTATCCCAAACTCTTTTTAAACCAATCTGTTATAAATGAACCAGTTTTACCCCAAGACCCACCTGCCATAATTGCCAAAACTTTTGGGGAAGAGTCCAAAGTCACTTTATACTGACACTCCCAAGGTGAAAAGACTTCTAACCTCCAAAAGTTATCATTATACACTCAAACTATTCTCATTTTAAATTGATTCGACTTTCTCTTCTTCTTTTATCCAAACCTTTAAAAGATCAAAACAACAAAACCCTAAATCTATCTCAAATTCTTTGAACCTTCTAAATAGATCGGATGGAAAACACAATTGAAAATACCAAGAATTCTCAAAATCCTTCTTCACCACCCAAAAAACATTCATCCACACCTTCAACCACCCAAACCCCCAATAAAAATATGTTAAAATGATGGCTCGCAAAAGAGTAGCAAGCAGAGAACAAGCCAAGAAGTTGAATGAGAAATTGAAGGCTAGTCAAGCAGAAGAAGCACAAAACTCTAATAATTCTTTCTAGTATGCGACTGAGGGGGGAAGAACCAGTTTCATCTAAAACTGAACATGTAACTTCTGGATTAAAATCTTCTGTTGTTGCTTCTAAAATTGCAGAAAATCTTGAAACTAGGTTTGTGTTGATTGATTCTATTGCTGGCGTAGAAACTGTTGGTACTGAAAAAATTGGTGGTAAAAATGAAAAAAAAAAAGAAAAATTGAGTGAGGGTGTTGAAGCATATGTGAGGAGAAGGGAAGAAAAAAAAGTTGCTGGATCTACTTCACCCACTCTTGTTTGTTTGAATGAAGAAACAGGGGCAATGGTGTTATAGAGTGAAGAGAGCGCTGATGAGGAAGGAATTGTTGGAAGAATATGAGGTAGTGGATCTAGTGATACCAATGCATTTGAAGTGTTGGTCAGGCTGAGGAAACGGTTTTAAGAGCCTATTCCTTCTAGGTAAGAACCACTTCATAACTTGCTGTAGAAAGTGTGTGATAGCTACAACACTAAGAAGAAGAAAAGTTTTGGTGCTAAAATGGAAAGGATATGGATGGCAAGAAAAGAAATGCTGTCTCTTCTATCCCTGTAGAGACTCCTCCTACAAGATCAAGAACTACAAGGAGCTAGAGGAAGTAGAGTGAGGCCAACTAGAAAAAGTCCTTAGCTGAGAGTGCCAAGAAGGCTACTGTAAAAGGGAAGAAGAAAGTTGGAGAAACGAGTGAGGAAATTCAGATAAAGGAGATGGACATGGTCCTTCAGGATGAGGAGGAGGCAGAGGTGGTGGAGGTACTCACTCCCAGTGATAAGAAAAGAAATACTTATCAGAAGAAGTCTCAAGAAAAGGCTTATGACGTAGAAAACTCTATTTTGTAAAAAAAAACAGGTTTGCTAGAAAAGCTAAGAATGTTCAAGCAGTGGATGAAGAAAGTGAAGAAGATACTAATGAGAAGGAAGATATGCAAGTGAAATTCCAGAAAAGAACTATTCTGATGGGTAGTCTTCTTCGAGATATGGAGGAAAAAGGAATGGTCTTGCTGCTGGAAAAATTGGAGTTACAAGGATTGAAGGATATGGTCCTTCAGTTGGAAGGAAGGTTGGCGAGGGATGAAATTGTGGAATTTTGCCAACTGTGACATTGAAAATGGAAGGGTCACCAGTGAGGTAAAAGTAGTGAAAATAAGCTCTGATGACAAAGAGCTCGAGGAGATTCTAGGCATACCTGTTGAGGGGTATAATGACTACATAAAGTTGAAATGGCCTGGTCTAGATGATCTTCCCACCTCACTGGTTATCACCAAGAAGTTTGTTGATAGTGACTTGGAGAAAGAACCTAGAGTTGGGTACAAATATGAAATAAAGCTCTCTCACAAGGTGCTTTTTGAGTTTGTGAATAAGGTGGTTCTGCCCAGGAAGGAAAGAAGGCATGTGGCTACCTTCATGGACCTAGTTCTTGTGGAATTCTTCGATAGTGGGAAACAGATTAACTGGTCAGAGTTTATAATCCAACTCCTTCATAGGGTTATTTGTGGCACCAAGACTCATGCCATCCCATATGGCTTTATCCTAACTGTCGTGCTTGCCTCCTTTAAGGTTCTCCTCAAGAAATGGGATGTTTGTACAAGTAAAGATTACTTTGGGGCCAGAACTTTGACTGATTGTGACTACCAAGTCCAAAATTTGCCCAAATAACCTGGTTCATCCAAGAGGGTACCTAAGAATAACAAGGTTAGAGAAATAGAGCAGGAGAGTGGGGCTAAGGATGCTAAGATTGAAAGGCTAAAGAAAAGGTTGACTAAAGTAGAAGATGAGAGAGACTCCCTCAAGTCTGATCTTGCAAAGGAGAAAGAGAAGCATGAGGGTACTCTTCAAGATATGTTGAAATTGCTTCAAGCCAAGAACCAAGAACTTGGTCCTTCCGAGTCCTAAACTCTTCCTAACCTAGTTCGTAACCAGTGACCCAAGTGGGATTTTTCTATTTTTTGCTCATGGTTGTATGTTTTTATTTTGTCTTATGCTTTGTGGTAGGATCTTATCAATCAATGAAATTCACTGTTGTTGCTCTAATTATTTGTTGATATTTCTTAGATGGCTAATATACTTAGATTAAAAAAGAGAAAATTAAGTATGTGATTGCATTTGAAGTAGCCACAGTAGCCATGAGTAATATCTATTAAAATCTGGTTTACTTGACTTAATTATGCAACTTTTCGATGATGCCAAAAGGGGGAAGACAAGGTGTGCTTTTTCTTTGGACTGTAATGTTTATAACCTAATAAACCTAGTTCTTGATGATTTGTGACTTTAAATGGAAAGTATTCTGACATTATGTTTGATATTGAGCTAAGTTGAAACAAGTTCCATACTTCTAAAAAGCACAGATTGTTTCATCATAAAAAATGGGGAAATTATTGACCTGAGTGGTATAGGTTTTGATGATTGACAAAGGAACGCGTGCATGAACCAGGGTCGTGGACACTGTACATAGGGTATGGTCAGAATCAAGCAAAATGAATGCACGTACAAGGAATAAGTATAAGTGATTATTTCTAATAATACCTGAACAAAAAGATTATATATTTGATAAGGAACATGACTCCTTACTTAAAGAGAACTCTATCCAAGATAAGGAAAGAGTTAGAGGTTAAAGTTAACTAGAACTCTTCTACCAAGGAAGAGTAAATCATTAGACTTCTAATTACTCCTTATTTTACTAACTCTATAAATATCAGTGATGTTCTCTTCTACACACGATGCACATGTATGAAGTAAAATCAGAATTGATAGCAAAATAGCAAGGCATTTTGTGAGCAATTCCTGTGAGATTCAAGAGTACGATCCTGAAGCTATATGAACCAGATTGAAGAACCAGTTTCATAAAGATTTTTATGTGTCTATCTTTATTTCTAGTTCAAAGTGTAGTAGACGTTTTGAATTATACCTTTCAGCTTTTTTTAGAAGCAAATTGTACTAGGTACTCGAGTTGTATTATTCAAGTTAGAGTTAACTTGAAGTAGCCGCAACAGCCTGTGGCATGTTGCTACAAGGATTATAGTTTAATCCTTAGGTTTGCAACAGGTTTGTAAACTTGTGTTTGGGTCAGAGTTATAGTGAAGTGTTTGGAAAAATCCTACTGGAAAGTAGGTTGTGGTTTTTTCACCTTTTGAGAAGGGTATTTTTCACGTAAATATATTTGTGTTCTTTACTTTCTGCGTTATTTATTCCGCAAAGGAACGCACATAAGAGTCAGGTCCTTTTATAATTTAGTGCACACAAAAATTGAATACCACACAAATCACCCGTATGGTATTGAAGTATATAACATCAACTTTTCACTTTCAACTTTCATAGTCAGTACCAAAACGATTTATGAAAGGAATGACATCTTGATTGCGCATCTGACGACTATTGAATTTTTCACTAAATATCTGCTTTGCTAAATGGTATTCTAATTTAACTTCATAATTTTTAAATTTATTATATTGTCATATTAATTTATCTACTGCTCCCGTGATGGAAGTAGGAATAGATAATATACTTTACGTCATCTTACTCAAAATTTGTGAGGTGATCTTGTATTTTTCATGTAGACCCATCTTCATCAATTAAATAAGAAACTTTTAAATATATATTTCTATTCACTTGGATAGGTTTTGGGATAAATCCATTATTATTCAGAAATTTACGTGTTATTTTATACTCCTAAGTTCCTTTCTTCTAAAACTCTCCATCTCAGTCCCCTTGATCAGTAAATCATGACCCCATAAAGTACTCCGCCATATCCAAGATATAGAAGAGGATGATGTCACAATAAGAAAGCGAAATCTAAAACATATTTACTTTTAAGCACTATCAAAAGTAGAAAATCCGGATGCATTAAAATTTTCTAGGCTTGTTCAGGTAATAAAGCTATATTAAAAGCTTTTTTTATCCCTAAAGCCTAATCCTCTCTAGATTTAACATCACATTAACTGCTGATAGAGTTAGTTTTTTATATGCACTTGCAACTTGCAAATTGCAATGTAGGCATCTTTATAAATTTGAAATTTAGTTTCCAACGTTCTTGGAGGAGGGGCTCTTCCTTTCTCATATACCGTAAATGTGATTCCGGATCTCTTGCGTCATATTTGCTAATTTTATTTGAAATTCTTGTTCTATCATTAATGATAAGATTTTGCAACCACACAAATAATATGATATATTTAATTCCACAAGGTTTCATGAGTGTTTCTTTCTTTGTTAAGATCTACGCTCAATTAAATTAAATTAAATTTAATTATATAAATTAAAAGTGAAAAACATTTTATTTCTTAGCAAAATTATAATACAACTCATTTGTGAGGCGTAATGTATGCACTCTTTCTAATAAGCTCCTTATTGTTTGTTAAATATTTGTCTCTCTTGATATTATTCTTTTGCGAAATCATTAAAGTCTTTTAGTGAATCAAATTTAATTGACGATGTTGGAAAATTGTATGATAATATTGACCAGAAAAAAGGGAAACAAAAATAATTTATTGGATTAACGTTGTATTGTGGCGTAAGCTACTGTCTTAAAAGCAACTTCGGCCCAACTAGAGTGCAAGTCATTCAAATCGGTCACTTTCAAATTATTTGATATATATATATATATATATATATATATATATATATATATATATATATATATATATATATATATATATATATGTATGCTGGCTGAAATTTGGAGTTTGCACAAATACAGTTACGCAAAAAATAATAGAAAATAACAAGAGAAAGAGAGGAATATTTTTTGTTTGGTTGTATGATAATTCACATAAGAGATTGTTTATATAGGCCAAGTTGTTGGACAATTATAGAAAAACAAATTTAAACCAGAGCAATTAAGCGTGTATTTGAACAGTTTTCTAGTAGGACGAATTTATCAAAATGTTGTAGCAAAATTATATTAAGATTAGACCTCATGTATATTTCGCCTCACAAATGCAATTATTGAAAAAAACAATGATAGAGAAAGAACTAGAGAAAGAGAGAATTTTTTTATATGTACGATAATCCACGAAGAGGTTGCTTGTATAAGTCAAGTTGTTGGTCTGTTACTGTCACGACCCAACTCCCATAATAGGCCGTAATGGCGCCCAACGATGTTGTTAGGCAAGCCAATGCACAAACCTCCAATTTAATTATTCATTTTAACTTTTAAAAATCAAAAATTTCATTAAATAGATGGAATTAAATCTCGAACTCATGGAAAATATATGTTTCCATGAGTTCGAGATTTATCAAGTATGAAGAATACATAAGACGAAATGATAATAAAATTAGGTATAATTGCAAACATCCACTAGAAAACCCCCAAAACGAGATGTCACAAATGCATGAGGATCTACTAGAAACAATACAACACTACTACAACATATGTCTTAAATAGAAATAGATAGAATATAGTACATGACTAGGATGGGGATTTCATGTGCTGCGGATCGTAAAATAGAAGGCAACTCACTACAAAGTCTTCTCAGCAGTTGCGGCTATGCGCCCAATTGACCACCAAATGTACCTGTCTCAGTACATGCACAATCAGTGAAGAAGTAATCAACGCAAAAATAGTAAGTATCAAGCCTAACCCCGAAGAAGTAGTGATGAGGAGTCAACATCGACACTTTTTAGTGGTCCAATAAATCAGGTATAATAAAAGTAAGCAGTTATGAGGCATAGCAGGTAAAAGCAATGAAATAGATATATATGCATAACACGATCCTCAACGGAAGATTAAATATGAAGTCTTCAATAATTGGATACTACCTCGAATGGAATCATAATGGTCAATACCAGATAAAATATCACATCTCAAGTTAGAAAAACTCATAGGTACGCTGACTCCGTATTAAAAATTACGCTCGATTCTGCCGAGGCAAATACCCCGATCCCATAAGAGTAATGGCACGATATCCTATCGTGGCGTATGGCCCGATCCTATAAGAATATGTACTCTGCCAAGGCGAACAGACCAATCTCATAAAAATATGTACTTTGCCTAGGCGAATGGCTCGACCCCATAAGAATGTGTTACATGATACTGCCGAGGCGAACGACCCGATCCCATAAGAATGTGTTACATGATACTACCGAGGCGAACAAGCCGATCCCATAAGAATGTGAAACTTTGACGGGTCACTGGACCCACTCACGAACATACGTGTGAGTTATAAAATTCAAAAAAACTTTCGGACAAATATACACAATGCGGAAGAAATCCGTAAAAAGGAAGTATAATATCCACCACAAATCAAATAGCTCGCCAAGTATCTAAAATAGCAGGCCTATAATTACACAAGTCTAGTCTCAGGCCAAAATGTAATTAAGGCATTTAAACAGGCAAGAATAACTCAAATAGTATAATTAAAGCATGGTGTGAGTCTAAGTCTACCTGGACATAATCAGAAATTCTAGCATACGCATGGACACTCGTCACCTCATACGTGCGTAGCTCCCATAACACATAGAACATAGAAAATATAGCACCTATAAGGAAATTTCTCTCTCATAAGATTAGATAGAAGACTTATTTCTCTCTGAAATCCGATAACCTACACCAACGCCTCTCTAACACCTCAAGCCAATGCCAAATGATCCGAAACTAGTCAACGCACATGCAAACAATTCAAATATACGCAAAACTCGTAATTTCATCAATTATAAATAATTCTCAACTCTACATGAAAAGTCAACCCTCGGGCCCATATGTCTGGATTCCAAAAATTCTTGAAGATAAACATTACTCATAACTCCACGAACTCAAATATATAATTTACTCCCAATTTCATGTTCAATTTCGTGGTCAAAATCTAAAAATACCATTTCTAGGTTTTCTTTCAAAATTCCACAATTTCTACCAAATTCCAAATTAAAATACACATATAATCCATGTATTTAACTCACAACAAGTCGGAATCACTTACCTCATGATAGATGATGAAAATGGCTCGTCAAAATCGCCCAAAAATCGGTTCCAGTGTGAGAAATGAGATTAAATGAGCCAAGATCCGATTTGAAATTCTTATACACTGCCCATGCGTTGCCCATCAAGGTCGCAGTCAAAAGCCTCACTATCGCAAAGCAAAACACCACATGCTGACCAAAATGACCTACGTGATCGCGTCCGACCTCCCACGATTGCGAAACACGAACAGCATCTCCAACGCGAATGCAGAACCTCTTTGCGTTCGTGAAGACCAACTCCTCCAGCCTGGCTTCAACCCTTCGCGAATGCGTACCTCCACACACGAACACAATGACTTGGACCAAAACACTACGCGATCGCGGAGCCATATCCGTGAACACGAAGAACAGCAGGTCCTCAGCTCCAAGTTACTCTTCGTGACCCGACTCACCATCCGCGATCACGAAGCATACCAAGGACACTAGAAACCAGTAGCTGTAAACCAAAGGGAAATGGTCTGAAACCATCCCGAAACACACCCGAGGCCACCGGGACCCCGTCCAATCACACTAACAAGTCCCAACACCTTATCCAAACTTATCCAAAGGCTCTAAATGCCACGAAAACATTGAAATCACAAATCATCAATCAAAATCATTCTTTTAACTTTCAACCTTCAAACTTCATCGAACGTGTCTGAATCACCTTTAGATATTCCGTATTACGACCAAACTTCACACACAAGTTCCAACCAACAAAATAAACGTATCCAAGGTCCCGGAACACTGCCCGGAGTCCGATAACACCAAAGTCCACTCTAAGTCAAACTTAGCAAATTTCAAAAACTTCAAAATTCAAACTTTCGATAATAAGCGGTGAAACACTCCCGGACCACCTAATACTCAACCCGAACATAATTCCAAGTCCAAAATCATCTTATAACCTATATGAACCTTCAAATCCCGATTCCGAGGTCGTTTACTCAAAAGTCAAACCTTTGTCAACTCTTCCAACTTAAATCTTCTAAAACGAGAGTTATTCTTCTAAATCAACTTCGAACTCCTAAAAAATGAAAAATAACTACACGTGCAAGTCATAATACTTGAAGTGGAGATACCGAGGTCTCAAACCGCTGAACGACATGCTAGTACTCAAAACGACCAGTCGGGTCGTTATATTCTCCCCATTTAAAAATACGTTCGTCCTTAAACGTGCCAACAACAGTTCTAAAGTTTCCAAAATCACTATATATCTCCTCGTGCACTTGTCCGTGCTACCACAATCCATATGAGCACATTAGCTCGACCCAGACTGAAAATCCTTCCTGCTACCTTAGTCCACAAGCCTTAGAACCAAATTCTAACATCCAAAATTTCCTATAAGATCCAATTCCTTGCATACATACACAATATCAATCTCCACAAGCTATACCAAATCATACATATACACCTAAGTCGTAACCACATGACGCACCGCATAATTCATATGCCCATAATAATATCTTCCAACCACACTAGCTGTAATTTTCAAACCCGGTACCGATAATATACCTCATGACACATAAGAATCTTGTTCCAAAGTAACCACCCGTCAAATCAATAAATCAAGGGGTTCTTCAATTCGACAAGAATCATTGCCGCATTCTGAGCTGATTAGCAGTATTCTCCCTCCAAACATATATTAGACAAATTCGGTTGCGCTGATCCCAAGTCAAAGAACCTCTTCTCTCCCAGTACAAGCTGCTCGGGCAATAAGCCACATCAAACACCGTCTAAAATCTCATACGACGTCATTAATGCGCCAACAAACTACAACTCGAATATGACTAATAAGCAAAGTAAACCCAGGTACAGAATTATCCCACATGCGTGACAGATATAACCACCAAACAAAATACTATAAATCTATCCCACAAAGGAGAAGTAAAATAGTATAAGGAATCGTACACAACATTCCACCATTGCGGCATGCAACCCGATCTACACATAATCAATCTGCATAGGAATACCCATCAAAGAAAAAATGCTCATACTCACTAGACATACGTATAACAACCACAAGCACGCCAAGTGCATAAACATAACTCAGGGGAGACAGATATCATCATGCACTACAAAGGGCCAAGCACGACTAAGGTGCCATAAATAAATCAGCATCTCGAGAGCCATGTGGCTCTTATAACACCACAAAACTACATAGGATCACAACACACATGTGAATAATCAAGCCACTTCACAACCCACATGGCGTAAAAGAGTAACACATGAAATAAACGATGACATGAATAACATCCCCCACGCTTGAAGACTCATCCATAGACAAATGTTGTGTTGTATAAACATATCTGATCTGGTTTAGAATATACATTCACATTAGGCCTATCAATGGACCTCAAAGGCAATTCCGATCATCCCAAAATAGGTCAATAACCTTCCAAAGATCATGACACATATGATCAATCGTCAAATTCGGAACAAACTTCCACAATCCACAACCAAACGAATAGTGCATCTCTCAGCTATAAGCTCTCCAATATGTGACAGTACCAGAATCTCCATACTCGATTTTAATCTCTACTACATAAATGGCTGACACGTCACACCTACAAGATCATCCCATGGGAGATACTCCCATAAGCTTCCGCTCAAAGTAACAAAATCTGAACATCAATGGCCACCGACCATGCTATTTTCATAGTGCTAGTCAAGCATCCGCAACTCAATACACAATGCTTCTTCCGCAAAATTTTACCATAACTCTTGATCCACCAATAGAAGAAACACTTCATCAGTTAGGAACCTTTCACTTAACTTATTTCAGGAGAAAATTGCATCACACAACCAACTACCCATAACTACAGAAGTCACAAACCAGAAGCCACAAACCTTAAGTCGTGGCCTAAGTCGCCATAACTCTTTTGGGACTCATTTTCACAAAACAAAACCATCAGAATTGAATCCCTCCAAATCAACCAAATTACGGAGACTGTCAAGCCGGTAAGTATAGCCACAAAACACATGTATAGCCTTATCGCACCAAAGAAACCGATTATTTCCTTTACCATACCAATTCAAACCACTACTAAACCGACTCGACTCCTCAATTTCCTCTTGACATACCTTCAAAATTAATACCCCTCTTTTCCAGCACACAATGGAACTCCATCGACACTCATCCCAAGTGATCCTAAATCATAATAACACGTCGTCTTGATACCCATAAGCTATTTTATACTCTCCTTATGCACTCAACGGTATCTCCAACTGACACGTCCATTCTAAAAATATCTACTGCGAATCTGAAGTTATTTCTCCCATCTTTCTAACACCGCACCACAGACTCGACGATATTCATAGAAATACTACAAGTCACTTTCACACTCCACTGCAAAACTAAATCCTTAGCCACACGATGAACCCGAAAATCCTTAGGCACCACACTCTAATTCTTGAACCCACTAGAACCATTGTTGAGAGTCATCCCCTCTGAGATAGTCATGAATATATAACCAAACGACTAGTGCTCCATTAGCACACGAATACTACAAAAGAAGCTACCAAAGGAATTATTTCCCTTACACATCGCATCCACAAAGAAATATCCAATCTGAGTAGTTCCACAACCTTCATGCATCAATAAGGTGAAATATAGCATACATCCATCAAATTCCTTACTTGAATTACCCCGAATGTTCTCTTTCCTTAGTCATAACTAATCCACCAATGTATCGATAACCAGAAATTGCAAGGCACATAACCACGTGACCCAATCATCAATGGTAGGCTCCCCCACTTGGCTTTAAGCCCCAATCTCAAAATCTAACCAACGTACCGATAACCAGAAACTGCAAGGCACATAATCACGTGATCCCAATCGTTGATGGTAGGCTCCCTCACTTGGATTTAAGCCTAGTCGCAAAATATAAGGACCCACAATGACATCCCCTCCTAACTGCCATGATTTCACACCGTTACTCAGGCAAATTTCTCACAGGCTCTTGTTGCACTAATCATAACACATCTCGAATTATTAACCTCAAACGCACACTCGACCTCCTGTCAGTCGCACCATCTTCTTCAAGCGATCCAAGCCCACATCGTAGTACATGCATCATATTGGATAGAAGGTATAACTCTTTATAGAAACTTCACCAGAAGTCATGCAATCCCTAACCTTCTCACAAGAGATAGCCCACCTGCGTAACCTCACATTGACATCCCCCAGTGGCATTGCCACATTTACATCCATTATGAAGTCAGTTAATTCTCCTGGGTCCATACTCATCCGCCATCCGTAAGAATCCATTCATTCCATTAACATCAATTGAAAGTTCAATAATACGTTTAAAACTCGAAGCCATATTGCATCTCAAAATGATAACCAAGCATTCACATTCCTCTATATTCCAAACAAACTCTTTTCTTCACATTCAAACTTCCTAAGTATAGAAGCAACCTCAAGTACCATCTCCCTCGAACCATCAATACTGGAAACACCAATTCAACCCTAAAGTCGCAACACACTGTCAACTCCAATGGTCGCTTCTTAGGTACCACTTCACTATACCATCCCCCAAGGGCGACAAATGGAGACCATCATACTGATGAGCCTTAATGCATTCGGACAAGGACGACGACATCACAACACAAACAAGAATTTCACCAAGTCCGGAGTTATCAAATCTCGCTACTATGTCAACCAAGGCCTGAACATCCATAGCCCAATCGCCTCTCCTGCTCTGGGAATAAATATTGAATCTTCCAATAACGAAACGAATAAACCTTTTTCCTAAAGCATTCAATGCCATAACACATGAGTAGACACCCTATTGTTAATGCAAATACTGTGCGATAACAACACGAGAAACATCACAATGCACTATGTATATCCCCGAAACTATGGGCAACACCAACACCGGCTGAAATGATTGAACACCCTTCCATGAGGCAATGATAAAAATATGCCCTCATAATGCAGGGAAAGACATCCTACACCTCACTTGTAGCACCACCACAACTCCTCGACGCCCAACTAATATCAAGTGTTCCACATCGTGTTCGAATGAGTAGGAAGGAACTGAAGACATAAGCTTCAACAAAATCAAATCGTACGACTAGGAATCAAGAAATGGAAGTTCTCCTAACAGCCCAGTAGCCTCTCAAAGATAAGTACTGATGTCTCCGTACCGATCCGAAAAACTCTACTAGACATGCTCATGACTCGTGAGACCCAAGTGAACCTAGTGCGCTGATACCAAGCTGTAATGACCCAAATTCCATAATAGGTCGTGATGGCGCCCAACGATGTTGTTAGGCAGACCAACGCACAAACCTACAATTTAATTATCTATTTTAACTTTTAAAAATCATGAATTTTATTAAATAGATGGAATTAAATCTCGAACTCATGGAAAACATATGTTCCTCTTTACCAAATTTATCGAGTATAAATAATACATAAGACAAAGTGATAGTAATTTTAGGTACAACTGTAAACATCCACTAGAAAACCCCCAAAACGCTGGCCACAAGTGCATGAGCATCTACTAGAAACAACACAACACTACTACAACAACTTTCAAAAATAAAAATAGACATAATATAGTAAATGACTAGGACGGGGATTACGTGTGCTGCGGATCATAATATGGAAGGCATATTACCACAAAGTCTCCTCAGCAGTTGCGCCTATGCGCCCAAATGACCACCAAATGTACATGTTTCAGTACTTGCACAATCAGTGCAGAAGTGTAGTATGAGTACGTAAATCAACGCAGTAGTGACAAGGGGTCGACATCGATACTTACTAATGGTCCAATAAATCAAGTATTATGAAAGTAAGCAGGTATGAGGCATAGCAGGAAAAAGCAACAAAATAGGTATATATGCATAACACGATCCTCAACAGAAGATTAAATACGAAATCCTCAATAACCGGATACTATCTCGAATGGAATACATAATGGTCAACACAAGATAAAATGTCGTATCTTAAGTCAGGAAAACTCATAGGTACATTGACTCCTTATTAAATATTACGCATGAATCTGTTGAGGCAAACGATCGATCCCATAAAAGTATTGGCACGATATCCTGTCGTGGTGTGTGACCCGATCTTATAAGAATATATACTATGCCGAGGCGAACGGCCCAATCCCATACAAATATGTACTCTTTCGAGGCGAACGACTCGATCCCATAAGAATATGTTACATGATACTGTCGAGGCGAATGGTCCGGTCCTATAAGAATGTATTACATGATACTGCCGAGGTGAATGGTCCTATCCCATAAGAATGTATTATATGATATTGCTGAGGCGAACGATCCCAAAAGAATGTGAATCTTTGACGGGTCACTGGCCCCACTCACGAATATACGTGTGAGTTATAAATTCAAGAAAACTTTTGGACTAATACACACAACATGAAAGAAATTCGTAAAATGGAAGTATAATGTGCACCACAAATTAAATAGCTCGCCAAGTATCTAAAATAGCAAGTCTGATACTTACGGAAGTCTAGTCTCAGGACAAAATGTAATTAAGACATTTAAACATGCAAGAATAACTCAAATAGTACAATTAATCAGGAATTCTAGCATACGCATGGACACTCGTCACCTCATACGTGCGTAGCTCCCATAACGCGTAGCACATAGCAAATATAGCACCTACAGGGTAATTTCTCTCTCACAAGGTTAGACATGAGAATTACTTCGCTCCGAAATTCGATAACCGGCTCAAATGCCTCTGTAACACCTCAAGCCAATGCCAAACGATCTGAAACTAATCAAAGAATGTGCAAACCAATCAAAATATACCCAAAACTCATAATTTCATCAATTATAAAAATAATTCTCAACTCTACACGAAAAGTCAACAAAGTCGACTCCCGGGGTCACGTGTCCGAGTTTCAAAAATTCTCGAAGATAAATATTACCCAGAGCACGACAAACTCAAATATATAATTTATTCTCTATTTCATGTCCAATTTCGTGGTCAAAATCGAAAAATACCATTTTAGGTTATCTTCCAAAATCCAACAATTTCTACCAAATTTCATGTTAAAATCCATATATAATTCATGTAATTAACTCACAATGCGAATCACTTACTTCATAATAGATGATGAAAATGTATTTTCATAATCGCCCCAAGATCGACTCTAGTGTGATAAATGAGATAAAATAAGCCAAGACCCGATTTGAAAATCTTATACATTGTCCAGGAGTTGCCCATCGCGATCGTGGTCTAAAGCCTCGCGATCGCAAAGAAAAACACCCCTTTCCTGACCAAAATGACCTACAAGATCGCGATCGACCTCCCGCGATCGCGAAACACAAACCACCTCTCCAATGCGAACGCGGGACATCTTCGCATTCGCGAATACCAACTCCTCCAGTCCAGCTTCAACCCTTCGTGAACACGTACCTCCACACACGAACGTGGTGACCCAACCCAGGACACTACGCGATCACGGAGCCATACCCGCAAACGTGAAGAACAGCAAGTCCCCAGCTCTATGTTACTCTTCGCGATCGCGACTCACCATCCGCGATCGCGATACTTACCAAGGACACCAGAAACCAACAGTTGTAAACCAAAGAAAAATGGTTTGAAACCATCCTGAAACACACCTGAGGCCCCTGGGATCCCGTTCAACCAAACCAATAAGTCCCAATACCTTATCCAAACTTATCAAATGACTCAAAATGCCACGAATAACATCGAAATCATGAATCATCGATCAAAATTCTTCTTTTAACTTTCAACCTTTATACTTCGCCGAACGCATCTGAATCATGAACGCATCTAAAAAAATTAGTAAAATAGAGAAATTGTTACTAGTTCTTAAAAAAAATGGTAATTAGTTACTTTTTACTGTGGTATATGTATTTACGTGATTATTTTGTGATTAAATTTATTTATTATTTTTATCCGGTTTAGAATATTTATTTGCTAAAAGACTAGTAAAATAGATAAATTGTTAGTTTAGTTCCCTGTAGTGGTATCTTGTGGCCTAATGTAGTGTTCGTATTTGTAATGTAGTGCCCTTTTAGCGTAGTAAAATGTAGTGCCCTTTAGCGTAGTAAAATGTAGTGTCCTTTAGCGTAATATCCTTATAGTTATCGAAATTAATCATTTAAGTATCTCTTAAACCCAAAAATACGTCAAAAAAGCTTATAGTTCAAACACAAACTCTCTCCAATTCTAGTCAACAAATGTAAGAAAATAACATGAGAAAACAACAATATTTGTCAAACTAAGTATTGTTATATGAATATTTAATAATTAAATCTTGTATAGTTATGAAAATTAATTATTTAATTTTATTATTGTCAAAAATAAGTGAGTAACAAACAAACATATAAAATAATAAAACTAACATATAAAATAATAAACTAACATATAAAATAACAAACCTGTTGAGTGATAAATCGAGAAAATTTTTTCATCATGAACACAAGAATTCAGGATACCTTGGTACTACTGGGCCTCAAATATTGAGTCCGAAAACAAAATGTAAATATTTAATAATAAAATCTTCTATAATTATAAAAATTAATTATTTAATTTTATTATAGTAAAAAATAGGTGAGTAACAAACAAACATATAAAATAATTAAACTAAATAAAATAATAAAACTAACATATTAAAGTAACATATAAAATATAAAATTTTAATATTGAAAATATATCAACCTAATTAACAATATAGTAAAAATATCGAATAAAATTTAATATTAAAAGTATTGAAATATATTTAAGCAATGAAAAAGAAAAATAATGTAATTAATATTGTTCAATTTACAGTAGTCGTCATGGAGGTTCCGCCTTTGCATCCCGGACCTGCCTCGCTAGAGCTACTATTGCTACAGGCCGAGCATAGGTCTTCCTACATACGGGAGGGACAGTTATTGGCCCAGACGTTCCGCGCCACAAGAGTAGACGATATGTGGGACTTTCTTAGGGCACACTATCTCCATCCCCATATAGTCAGACGCCTTCAGGATACGGGTTTTTATAGGATTGTTGAGATCGGCCGGGTGCAGCTGGATTGGTCGTTGATCACGGCTTTGATAGAACGGTGGCGACCGGAGACACACACATTCCATTTGCCCATTGGCGAGGCCACTATCACGCTTCAGGACATGGAGGTTCTGTATGGGCTGCGGGTTGATGGACATCATGTTGTTTTGCCACATGCCATCAGAGAGTATACAAGTTTGTAGTACTTGGAGATGTTGCAACGGCTCACCGGGTTCCAGCCAGCGGATGAGGCTGCATTGGTTGGGGCTAGTCGTCTGCAGTCGACGCCCGTCCGGCTGCATTTAGAGGCGATGCATGCTGACATTACAGATGATACACCGGAGCTTCATATTAACCGGTACACGAGGTTGCTATTGTTGCTTATGTTTGGAGGGGTATTGTTCCCGAACACTTCGGGAAACCTAGTCAGCATGAGATTTCTTCATCATCTTGAGCGACTAGATGATTTACATAATTACTGGGGTGCTGCTGTTCTTGGTTACTTATACAGGCAGATGTGTCGGGCGAGCATGGGCACCCAGCGAGACGTTGCCGGATTTTTGCCACTGTTGCAGGTGAAAACATAGTCAAATACTCTCTTCATTATAACATACCTAGTAAAAATATACCTTAAATTTTACGTCCACATTGTATATTAGGTTTGGGCCTAGGAGCGGTTCCTGCAGTTGCAGCCACCTCTACCAACCTTCGCTCCGGATGCACCACCTTCGTTTCTCCCTTTAGCTAAGAGGTGGGTTGATAGGCGAGGATATGGACGCGAGTACGAGACTCGACATAATCTCCTCTATTGCAGGGATTTGTTAGATTTGGTAGAGGACGCACAGGTAAATGTATACTTAAGTTTACTTGACCTGACTTTATATGTGTTGCATATACTCACGGTTCCTGTTTTTACTTAATAGTTCATTTGGAGGCCATACAACGACGATCTAATAGTTGGTTTGTCTAATTATTGCTCGACTTGCCGAATTTTGTGGAGCTCTTCCGCCCCATTGATGTGTCTTGATATTGTCGAGTATCATGCCACCGAGTGAGTCCTTCGCCAGTTTGGTCGACCGCAGCTTGTACCTCTACCGCCCGCTTGGCATATGACACATTACCAGCGGGATGATCATTCCAGGGTGGACCAGACATATGTGGCATGGCTAGAGGCGCATATTGATACTTGGGGCCAGTGGCATGACCTGATTCCGCCCCCCTCCACCTGACCGGACATATAGTGAGCATGAGTATATGGGCTGGTACCGCAGCGTTACCCGACTTTTTGTCGGGATTCCCTTTCATCGCATTGGCGGTCGGTACGTTCCATATGCTGGGAGGCACGAGGCACTGGTATGTTATTTTTGTATACTTACTTATAGCGTTAACCTAGCATTCCGTAATTAATATTTTACATGTTGTGCAGGCTATTGGCCTACATCTGTTCTACCAGTTGGGATTGCATACCAACGAGGGAGCAGCCGCTTTGCACGAGTATGGACGGCAGGTTATAGATCTAGCTTCCCGGATATTATGGCGAGCCCGAGATGATGAGCGCTTAGGGTACAAGGCTGATTATGTGGCGCCAGAGCGGTACCATCATGGGCCAACAGTGGAGCCGGAATGTGGTCGGCGTGGCAGGCGTGCCCAGAGAGGTAGGGGTGTCCCACGAGGTCGTGGAGGTCGGCGAGAAGATGGTCCCTAGCAAGGGGGCGTTGAGGCACCTGTTAAGGATGTTGGAGTTGATCGGGTGACCACCATGAGCCAGACCATGCACATAATGATATGCCGTCATTCAGCCTTCAGCTTACTCCAGGGACTTCGCAGGTGACCCCGTCAGCTCCATTGTTGATCGCGGGCACGACCATTACGCGACAGGAGTTGGATCAGTATTTTCCTGGTCCTCCAGAGCGATCGATGGTTGCTAATAATCGTCCAACACGAGATGTGGATAGTGGGCACTGACTGAGTTATGGCTCATCATCGGGGGATGTTGAGGATCTTTCACAGGTACAAGTTTGTTTGTATTACTATTATTTATATTTGTTTTTATCTCATTGATTAGTCATAAATATCTAAAGCCTTTTTTTTGAAGGCATCATCCTCGCCCGTTACGGAGGCCACTTTGTGCGATACTGACATGGCTGAGACAGATGATTATATTCAGGGGCCCGCCGAGACCATGGTAAGACAATTTAAATTTTTGTGACTTAACACGTACATTACTAATATATATTTCATATACTAAAATATCTTATTATTCTGTAGGTTACTGCTCGACTGACGGCCCCTTCTACCGAGCCTGCCAGCCCTACTGACGATCATGTTGCAGCACATCCTCCGATAAAGAGGCGACGTGATGAGGATGATCCTGATAGTGTAGCCGGGCGGGATGGGATGCGCCTCAGGCCAACGGCTGCTTTAAAGCATACAGGATGTGTGACACATTGACTTTTTTTGATTTTATGTACATATGATATTCAGTAAATAATAGCAACAATTTTTATTGTTTACGTCATATATGTGCATTATATTTTTATTTCTCGGGTTCTTTGTTATTTTAATACTACAACACAAACACAATTATTTGAGGTATAACGCCTTAAATATGGGCGCTATACCAGTTGAATTATTGTTATGTCAGTTAAGCCCAGAAGAATTATTGGTGAGCCCACATAATATATATATATATATATATATATATATATATATATATATATATATATATATATATATATATATATAACGCCTTTCAAAGGGGCTTTATATATATAGCACATTTTAAAAGGGCGCTATACTTAACTGGGCAAACGGCCGTTAAGGTATAGCGCCTTTTAAAAGGGCGTTTTATATATTATGGTCACCAATTTATTTTTCACAAATTTTGGTTCTTTGAGTCCTAAAGAATCACATTTTGGTTCCGGTCTCCATGTAATGTATATTGCATATGTCACTAACTAATTCAATTTACCACCAAGTGATTAACCAGTCATGACTTAGATTTTTCGAATAGGAATTATCCCCATAGGTGGCGAGTGGCCACAACGAATAATGCCATGTACACCATGATTCTTTTTCCAAGCCTTTCATTTGTTACGTTCCCCTCCAGGGGCGCACGCACCTTGTACGAAGGGGTTCAATTGAATCCGGTAAATTAATTATTTTTATTTGTGAATTTCAATAAAAAAAACATGAAATGAATAAATACTAGAGCCTTGAACTCATTTGACACAAATAGACATTGCAGAGCAACAGTCAAGTGAGTTCAAAACAAGTCAAGGGTTTCCGGTTCGAATCTCTACTGAAGCACTGAATTGTTCCTTTTCTTGTCCTTATTTTTCTACTTCTTTATAAACTTCATTTTAGTTCAAAATTTTTCAAAGTTTTCTACAAAGTGAATTTTGGTTCTCTTTGTCATAAGTATTGCTAAACGAATGAGTGCTTTAATGAAATTATTTGTAATATTTTAGTTTAATTTAATTTAATTTATATTAAAATTGTTAATTTGTGTTATACGCAAAATTTTAGTTTGGCGTACAATATCTTTTTCTTTAATCATTTTGGATTAACTAGTTTAGTTTAAAACTCTTGTTTGCCGTATTTTGTTTGTAACTTTGTACGTTATATTTCTTAGAGTTATAATACGATTTAAAGTTGGTTAAACACTTTTTGGTTAAAATTGCTAAATTTTCTGAAATAAAATTTGTTAATTTATATAGATAAATTTTAAACATTTAAATTAAATAGATAAAAATAAAATAAAAAATTTCACAACTTTTTTAAAAAAATATATGACTTCATTTTGAAGTCGTGTTGAAAATAAAAAGAGCATTGCACAAATGGTGTTTAATGGTACACTTATACAATTGACTATCGTGATTTCTCACTAACCCGCTTATACAAAATCTAGGTCTGCCATGGCTCCCCTCTCTTACCTTTTGTTATCCAATTGTCGATCATCGTGAGCGGATATGATGGGATAGTCATGACTCATGATTTCAGCATCATTTTAAGGATTTCATTTTCGTGCCCTAAGAATAAAGAATCTTTTTACCTTTTTAGTGAACTACTCAATAAAAATTTAAATTAATCAAATCAGTAAACTCATGCTCTACGGCAAGTATTCTGTATACCTGATGCCTAAAGCACATATAAAACATTGTCAAGTATTTGGGTTTTTGAAAAATATTTCTGTCCAGAAAAGAAAAAAGATAAAAGTTTCTGTACAAACGTATTATTTTGATTCTATTTTTGATAATCTATTCTTGGAATAAATACTTTAAAATTTTTCCATTGAAAACATTATTCCAATTTAATTTCAAGATTCAATTTCTTTTCCTATATACATAAGCAATCGATTTTGTACTTACTTACCAAAAAACAAAAAAAGAAATCGACTTTGTACTTACAAAATACACATATCTACAATATAGGGGAAGTGCACGGTTAGCCACTAATTAGAAATGTCTTTACTCTTTAGCCACCGTTTAAAATGTATTTACTTTTTAGTCAGTGCTTAATTTTTTTTTACCCGCCCGGACAAAAATACCCCTGTGCTAATATTAAGGACATCATATCCTTAACTTCATATGTTCAGTGTAAATGTTAAGGACACGACGTCCTTAACTTCATGTGTGCAGTATAAATGTTAAGGACATGTGCAAATACAAGTTAAGGACATTATGTCCTTAACTTGTATTTGCACCTTTTGTTGTTAAACTTTAGGACCTCATGTCCTTAACTTCATATGTGTAGTGTAAATATTAAAGACACGGTGTCCTTAACTTCATGTGTGCAGTGTAAATGTTAAGGACATAGTGTCCTTAACTTTATGAGTGTTGTGTAAATATTAAGGACATGATGTCCTTAACTTCATAAATACTGTGTAAATATTAAGGACAAAGCGTCTTGTATTTGCACATTCCGTTGTTAAACTTTAGGACATCATGTCCTTAACTTCATATGTTCAGTGTAAATGTTAAGGACACGACGTCCTTAACTTCGTGTGTGCAGTGTAAATGTTAAGGACATAATGTCCTTAACTTGTATTTGCACCTTCTGTTGTTAAACTTTAGGATCTCATGTCCTTAACTTCATATGTATAGTGTAAATGTTAAGGACATAGTGTCTTTAACTTTATGAGTGTTGTGTAAATATTAAGGGCATGATGTCCTTAACTTCATAAATACTGTGTAAATATTAAGGACAAAGTGTCTTGTATTTGCACCTTCCGTTGTTAAACTTTAGGACATCATGTCCTTAACTTCATATGTTCAGTGTAAATGTTAAGGACACGACGTCCTTAACTTCATGTGTGTAGTGTAAATGTTAAGGACATAATGTCCTTAACTTGTATTTGCACCTTCTGTTGTAAAACTTTAGGACCTCGTGTCCTTAACTTCATATGTGTATTGTAAATGTTAAGGACATGGTGTCCTTAACTTCATGTGTGCAGTGTAAATGTTAAGGACATAATGTCCTTAACTTTATGAGTGCTGTGTAAATATTAAGGACATGATGTCCTTAACTTCATAAATACTATGTAAATATTAAGGACAAAGTGTCTTGTATTTGCACATTCCGTTGTTAAATTTTAGGACATCATGTCCTTAACTTCAAATGTTCAGTGTAAATGTTAAGGACACGACGTCCTTAACTTCATGTGTGCAGTGTAAATGTTAAGGATATAATGTCCTTAGCTTGTATTTGCACCTTCTGTTGTTAAACTTTAGGATCTCATGTCCTTAACTTCATATGTATAGTGTAAATGTTAAGGACATAGTATCCTTAACTTTATGAGTGTTGTGTAAATATTAAGGGCATGATGTCCTTAACTTCATATGTGTAGTGTAAATATTAAGGACACGGCGTCCTTAACTTCATGTGTGCAGTGTAAATGTTAAGGACACTATGTCCTTAATATTTACATAACACTCATGAAGAAAGGGTAACAATGTCTTTTCGTATTAATTTTAATAGAGTAGTGACTATTTATGCTCAACATTAAAAATACTAGATAAAAACTAAATACCATGTTAAAAAGTGGTTATCCCACGCCATTTCTTCTACAATATATGGTGAAGTATAAAATTAGTCCATTATTTTCTGGGCTTGACCCTCGACCATGAGGGGCTTTTGCATCTATACCCGGTTTTGGGGTCACAATTGAACCTATACCCACTTTGCAAAAAAGTTTGCAAGCCTACCAATTTTACGATCAATTTCAGACTTATCGGGTCTGAAGTTAAAAATAAATTAGTCTGAAGTGAAAAAAGTAATTCAGATGCACTTAAAGCTAAATAGGTCTGAATTGCAACAAGTGATTTCATATACTTAAGGGCAAATAAATCTGAAGTGCAATCAATAGTTTCATGCACTTAAGGCCAATAAGTCTAAAGTGAAAAATTGCACTTCAGATGCACTTAAGACCAAAAAATCTGAAGTGCAACAAACGTTTTCCTACACTTAAGACCAATAAGTCTGAAGTCGTGAAAAAATGCACTTCAGATGCACTTAAGGCCAAAAGGTCTGAAGTGCAACAAACATTTTCCTACACTTAAGGCCAATAAGTCTGAAGTGAAAAATTGCACTTCAGATGCACTTAAGGCCAAAAGGTCTGAAGTGCAACAAACATTTTCATGCACTTAAGGTCAAATAGGCTTGAAGTGCAAATTGCCCAGAAATAAAAATTTGTTCTTCGAATTATAACAATCTAATATACAATTTAATACCTAAATCTACTCCAAACGAGCTCAAATTTGAAACATAACCTCCAAATATCATCAAGAACAAATCCCAATCATCAATTTGTCAAAACAATAATAAATCTAACGAAACCCATTTTGTAATTAAGAAAAAGAAGAAGAAGAAATCCTAAGCAATAGTAAAAAATAAAGCGCCTCACCACTGTAAAATATTATAAACTACCTTAAAATATGTTCACAAACACCATATAAAATCACTGTCACCTGAAGAAGGAGAAGAAAGAGGAAAAAAAGGCATGAAATTATTTAAAAAGTAGGTACAAGTTAAATATTTTTTAAAAAGTAGATATAAATTAAATGGGGCGTGCAATTTTCACGAGCATGACCGCTACTTAAGCCCAGACCACAACAATTAAAATGAATAAGCCCAACCCAAGATGCAATTCCATATATCATCTTCTCTATCTATATCTATATATTCCTCTGCTTTCCATTTGTGTTGAGTTTCAAAGATCCAATCATTTCCCAATTGGGTTTATGAAAGGTTAGAGGAGAAGAGCTCCTTGCCTGAAAATTGGGCAGTGGTGCTGAAGGTGGAAGCTTAACTGTGATTCGCATTGTGTCAAGGCTACCATATAAAGGTATATCTATTGAGTTTTTGGTGTCTGCTTGGTGTTTGAGTTTTTGCTTCACTGAATTTATTATATTTCCACTTCACAACTTGTTGGAACAAATACTATGATGGTTTTTTTTTTAAAATGTTTTTCTTAATGTTTCTCAATTTATTTTAGAGAATTGTTGTTCAGTAGTCAGTACTTATGGAGAAGGTGACATGCATGTTATAGGTTCTTTTTTGCCCCTAATTTGATACATTGATAGTGTAAAGATTTTTGTACACAACTAGTGCTTTTTAACCAGTGATCCCATTTTTACAATATTATCAGTCAATGTTTATTTAGAGATTTAGTCGTAATTACGCCATAAGTGACCTGATTGTGTAAATGTCTTTTAACATGAAAACTCTTTGATTATTGCTTTATCTTTTTGCGGTACGTGGAAAGTTAAAGTTACATAGAGTTAGCATTTCTCTATGTAACACTGGGTTAAATATACAATGTGCATTTTTGTTTTTTCTCTATGAGCTATATACACTACCAACAAGGAAAGAAATCAAGCAAATTGTTAGTATCACATGAAAAGGAAACAATTGAAGATTTTTTCAACTTCTGATCTTTTTTCTTTTTAAAATCTTGCTTTGTTTGCCATTGAAGTAAATGGCTTAATTCTCTCAGTGTATCTCTGCATTACTGGACTATATTGTTTCTTCAATCTTGCCTCAAACGTGGGATTTTTAAATTCTACCAAAAATCTTCGCTTTGTACACGATCCACGTGAGATAAGAACTGCACGGGTCTGAATTTAACTTTGGATTCTGCATCATTCAAATGAAAATATGTGGTGTACCCCGAAAAATTGGGATCTTTTTATAATGCATTATTGTCACTTTTTCATCTCTTATTGTATTCTCTTGGCGAATGTGATCAATTTACGTTGCTGCATCTTTCTAAAGCTATGTCACTTATACATATCAAACAATTATGGCCACGCTAACTAGTTTTGATCATACTTCCCCATCTATTTGATTTCTAGCTGGATTCACAAATCCTAGGAGATTGTAGCTCCACAACATCATATTTCAGCTGTAAAAGTTCGATAAATTGTTCTGTGACGGAGATCCAATTTTTATTGCAATTGCACTTTTGCTTCATGGTGTTTTCTGGCAGTATGCTCCTTTTTACCGGTGACAAGAAATTACTGCAAATTCATCTGATTTTCTTGAACATAACTGTGTGCAGCAGGCCCGTGCATACATAGGAATATCTTAACTAGTGTTATTGGCGTGGTGTGCTCTGAGTTTGGCAATGGAGAGCATTCCGCGATTAGCACAGCGTGTATTTTTGGTGCCATTCACCCCAAAATACTTGAAATCTTGTAAGAAAACAAGGCCACTGACCTCCTACTTAATGCAAATCCACGATTCCCGTAAACCAGTATTCATACAATGGAATCTTCAGGGAAGACCTTTGTTATGCTCTGATTTAGTATCCGTGAAAAATTACAGTTCTACCACTGCTCGAGCTGGTTGGTTTCTTGGTTTAGGAGAGAAAAAAAAGCAAGTCTTGCCTGATATCGTGAAAGCTGGTGACCCTGTTCTTCATGAGCCCACTCAGGACGTTCCTCTTGGGGAGATTGGATCAGAGCGGATCCAAAAGATCATAGATGAGATGGTGAAAGTTATGAGAAATGCACCCGGGGTTGGTCTTGCTGCTCCTCAAATTGGTATTCCTTTAAAGGTTTGTTGAATAAAACCTTAGTTTCTCCAAAATATTGTTTCCCTCGCTGAGTTTGATTGTCTTGCAAGTGACAGATAATTGTGCTGGAAGACACAAATGAGTATATAAGCTATGCTCCTAAAGATGAAACCAAAGCACAGGAAAGACGCCCATTTGATCTCTTGGTGTGTGAACATTTATATTTATCATCTTGATAAATAGGAGGCCCAAGTATTGTGCCATACATTCATTTTTCTTCTTTTCTTGCAGGTTATTATAAATCCAAAGCTTAAAAAGAAAGGCAATAAAACAGCATTATTTTTTGAGGGGTGCTTGAGGTAACAGAAGCAACTAGTCTAACTTCAAGTCTTTTACATGTTGAACTCTATAATGCAGTAGTTTATTGATTTAGGACCACGTCGGGCATAGAGGCATGCTTTGTGGTACAAATTACTGGGCCTGGGGCACTTCTGCAGAAAGACAGCTATATATGCACTATGCAGTCTCAAAACTCCTTTAGTATCAATATATCCTAGGAAAGTATCCAGAAAATGGCATGCATTAACAGCACATAAGCGGAAAATAGTTGTTTGTTTATTCTGTAATAAACTAGCAGAATTTATCATCACTTCAAATAACGTGAAACAAAGGCTTTTGAAATTTAAAGAAGGTACAAGAGGCAATATTTTCTCGACAATGATCAGGAATTAGCGCTTTTTTGTTTTCAGTAGAGGCAATCACCAAGGTTTACTTGACGTTTATGTTCTGATAATCACGTCATTTATTCTTAATTAACTACCAATCTAGAGATATGCTCTTTTATTGTGCAAGTAAATGTGCCTTGAGGTGAAGATTTCACTTCGCCTATAGAAGAGATGGCATGTGAAGGAGAGCTTTGTTGATTTACATTGTCATGAGTTTCATTACTTTGCTTGCACACATGTTGTAAATAGTAAACAGGAAATAAGTGCTTTTCTTTTTAGCTTTTATAGTTGTAAAATGTTTATTAACAAAACACCTAGCAAACTGCAAACAGTTTAACAGCACTATTGTGTGGAGGTTCAAACTGTCACAAGAATCTGAAGTTCTCCTTGACAGGGTGCTGTGAGCTTTTAAAGGGATATATTATGTTGGTCAAAACATGATATAATTGCTAGATGTCCTATCAAGTTAATAACCAAAGGTATAAGTGAATTCTTTGCTTTCCTTGTAGCGTTGATGGGTTCAGAGCAGTTGTGGAAAGACACCTAGAAGTAGAGGTTGGAGGATTTGACCGAAATGGAAAAGCAATCAAAGTTGATGCTTCAGGATGGCAGGCTCGCATTTTGCAGCACGAATATGACCACCTGGACGGAACACTTTATGTTGACAAGATGGTTCCTAGGACATTCAGGACTGTAGAGAACTTGGACTTGCCTCTTGCAGCCGGATGTCCTAAATTGGGAGGGCGCTAACTAATTGCCCTAATCGACTCTTCATCAAATTTTTTCCTTGTTCTGATGTTGTGAAGTTAAAGTTCGAGGTGTGCTTCGACATTTGGAAAGTTTAGAAGACAATTAAAGATGCTGCAGGCACTAACTCTGTGTGTTTGTGGAATATTGATATGCTTCATTCTGATATCAGCAATTGAGAATTATAAGGACGGCTCTATGACAGATAAGTGTACTGCATATACCTTCTTTTTTTTTTTAAAATGAGATGAATTACAGAGATTCATTTTTCAAATTGTAGACTGTTCCCAGAATGTTAAGAAAACTTAAGAGTTTGGAGTTCCTACTCTTGGGTTGACATGGACTCAGAAATCTGTTTTGTAAACTTTGATAGGAACCCTTTTGCTGGTAGGGCTGCCTATAAATTCCTTAAGATGCCTTAAAGGCAATCACTAGTTGCCACCTAATGCTTTTGAAACTCTTGCAAGATCGACAAAATACTGCAACATTTCTTTTTCTACATCTTGTTTTTTTTTTCCTAGAATAATTAGGAGACGTTCAAGTAATGGCTTTACAACTTGTGCAATTATTAACTCAGATGAATGAAAGTGCAAGAGTTTGATCCAACCAAGTTAACATCTATTGATGAATATACTCTGCAGTTGATGCATGTATTATACTCCCTCCTGTCCTTTTTATATGTCCCTTCAGCCAACAAAATTTAATCTAAAATATTTGTTACTTTAGAAAACTAAAAATGCATTAATTATTTTTCTGTAATTCTAAATTCTTAAACTATAGATAGTAAAGATAGAAGGAAGTACCTTCTACGTTTAAAAAAATCCCACTCACATATTAATGGTCTAAAACTGACTTTTCATGTATTTAATTAATATACATCAAAGGGAAGCTAAAAGGGTTTGGTCGTGAGATGTGCCTTCGTATTGTTAGTGTATAAATTTGTTACACTATCATTATATATAACTTAAATCCATGTTAAAAAGCATCTTGGGTTGGAGTTGAAAAATAGAATGACAGTGTTATTCATAAAAGCTTTTGTTTATGGATCAACATGAACCCCTGCCAACCCTTTATTCTGTAACGGCATTCAAAGATCAACATGTTTCTAGACTATACTAGTGTTAGTGTACGTGCGTTGCACGTGTGCATCGCGTCAATCATTATTAAACGTATACAAGAAGAAAAAGTTGTTGAAAATTAGCAATTGCAGTTAAAATAAATGCAATATATGTTTAAATAATAAAAATTAATTTACATTGACACAATAGTTAAACTCAATATGTTTTGAAACATGCAAAGATGATGAATTTAGTTGGATTAGTTATATAGTATTTGTAATTATTATTAATTTATTATATCAAATATAAATATCTTATGTTGTTGTATTCACCTAACATCTCTTCATAAATGCTACATTTATAATGTTATTATATAACAAGATAATTGATTTCTTATTAATTTTAAAAGGCAAGTAATGAATATAAGGAAATAATGAAGATTTTAATATTAATTGTAAATTTTGGACAATCGATTTTTTTAACAGAATTAAGAGCGCACTCTTTAAGTTGATAAAAAAACAGAGTATAAAACCTTTATGCTAGTTACAATCATGTAATGAATCAATTAGTTTTTTACTTTTTTGGAAAATAAGGAAAATAATATTTAATTTCAATTTATCAAGATTCTAAAATAGATATTTCATGTAGAGAATGAAGTTACGCTACTTTTATATTAAAAGAGTTTAAAAATGTGCCATGCTCTTTACTTTCATTCATTGTCCTTTCTTGGATTGATTTCACTCATATTTTATCGATGATAAATAATTTTTATTGGAGTTTTACACTTCTATAATAGTATATATAAATAAACATTATTTCTGAAACTTTTAGTTTTAAATCATCTCAAATTTTGAATATTGAAATGTATTTATATTTTTGTGAAATAAAACTTTTATTTCCAATGTTTTCAAATAAAAAATTTATATAAGATGAAATATTAATTAATATTTAAGTATTAAATTTTAGAAGATCCTACATATTTGTTCACATAATAATAAGCAAGGTGTAATTTTAGCTAAGAAAAACTTTATTTTTAAAGTATTCAAATGAGAAAAATATTTATAAAAATAAAATTTAAGTGATTTTAATATCATATAAGTTAGGAATCTTGCGTATAATTTAAATAAGAGACAATTTACTGAGCTATATTTTATTTTTATTTTAAAATTTTAAATATTAAAAAAATAATTAAATATTATTGTTTTCGACGTGTATACCTTCTATCGACGCGTATAAAATTATAAAAAATTTAAGCCCTTCAAAATATAAATTTTTAAAATATAAGCTCTTGAAAATGATAAATATTGAGCCTATTCAGTCAAAAAGTAGCGGAGGGCCTAGCTAAGCATGAAAACAACCAATATAATTTTGAAAGTTTAATATTCTATTATGTATCCTGTTCTTTTATATTAATTTCGTATCAAAAAAATCGTCGAGGTACCATGTATCATAGACAAGTAAACTACAAAAAGAATAAAAATTAGCGATGTATAAATTCATCGCTAATCCTATTCAGTGACTGATTAGTAACTGATTATAAAAATTATCATCTACAAGATAAATTTCGTAACTAATTCATGTTTTGTAAAGTTAAATTATGTAATAAACTTTCTTAGTAATAATATTAGTTTCTTTTTTACCAAAAAATAAAATTCATTTTCCATCTATTTAACAGGAGTGTGCACTGATGTAATTTACGTTTTCTATAAATTAAATTATGGTAATTAATTTTTCATCATAAATTAATAACTTCTATTTTTCCAGCATTAATTATTATTTTAGAACATAATGCTGTGGTAAATTTTAAAAATAGAAATAAACGAATTTAACAACAAAGCTTCTAAAAATACTTATGATTTTAATTTTTTAAAAACAACAAATAAATCATATAAAAGGAAAATAAAGAGGCAAAATTGGTCTTTGTGATTAAACAAAAAGGACAAAGAACAAAAATATTACACAAGATCGTGAAATTTCCTTGTTCGAGAGTCGAAACCAACAAAAATAATTCTACTACTTTTTTGTATTCTGTTATGTCTTTAATATTTTGTATTCTTATTAGGAGAAGATATTAAACACTGAATTATATTAGAAAAAACTTCTTTGATTTATAACTCCAAAATATTAGGAAAGTTTTTTGATTTTATAATTTTATCCAATATAAAATATATTTTAAAGGGTAAAAAAAGCGAACGATATTTCATTAAAAGTTTTCGTGCTTTTAATATAGTATAGATATAAATATATATAAGGTATATGCTACAGAGATTGAGGTTTGGAGAGTCCGAAGGGAAAAGTTTCTTCTCTAACTATCATAGCTGTTGTGACAACCTTCTAACTAGTCCGTAGAGAGCGAGAGTAGAAAGGAGAGAGAACCATCTTTTGCACACAAGCTTGAATCTGTCTAGAGGTATTAGCTACTTTCAAGTTCAGATTCAAGCTCATGGCAGAAGATGAGTCTCTATTTTTCCTCTTCTTCTCTTTGTTCTTATGTATGAAGGTCTAAAGCATTGCCTAGTGGCCATAGTCTGGGCCTCTTTAAGCTAGATGATTTCATATCAATCCTAGTTTCGTTGCTAATCCTTTTTTGGGTAGGAAGTAGTAGTAACACAGATAAGTTTGAAAAGATGGGTTTTTCTCTTCATCATTCTCTGTTCACAATTAGCTCTTCAGGCTTTACAGTAGTTTGTTGTGTTGTGATATTTGTGCATTCAAACTTGTTCCATTAGGCCAAAACAAGTCTTTTGATTATAGGTAAGTATCTTGAAGAAAGATCAGTTGTCTCCAATTTTAGTTGAAGAGGAATGATTTTTACCCAATAATTGCAATATTAGTGGTATTAGAGCACCCTTAATTACCCAGAATGAGGCATGTCACTCATTTAATTGCTCATTTCTCTGCCAAATTATAGAAGTGACCTATATTATTGATCCCATTCTAATGTTCATACACTTGAACACAAGGCAGGAGCACAATAAATTCGTTCTGTAACAACTATTTTGTACTACATTCTGTCTTCAGTAGTAGATCAGACACTATGGTCACCACCACTGCTTACAAATTACGAATGACATTCATGTCAAGAATGTAAGCAGACAACAAAAGATTCAGAAGGAACAGAGTTTCTCCCGTCACATTTACTAGCTACCGACTTTAATTTATAATGTTGCTGCACCCAAGGGTGTGACCTAACGGTCAATGAATTGGGGGAAAATTGTGAAATCTCTGGTTTAAATTGCAATGAAGGCCAAAACACTAGGTGATTTCTTCTTATCTGTCCAAGCCTTAGTGATTAGTTACCCGGTATTAGTGTTGGTGGAAGCAGTTACCCGATCAAGATGGATGCAAGCTGACCCGGACACCACAATCATTAAAAAAAAGAAATTTTACCTCCTATAGCAAAGGTATACACCCTATTTATTATAAACCAAAATTATTTTAAAATATTATTTTCTATAGCTACCTTTTATATTTTATAGCAAAATAAGTATTTTATGGTATATACTACCATTGAGGCATGAAATACGCTATTTATGTTTTTCCTCTCTTAGACAGCTGGACATGCCTATTTTTAAGGGATTGCCGTTACTGTATTCATGAATACATGGCGCGAATACATGTGAATACATGCGCGTACAACTGTATTCATGAATACAGCAACGCGAATACATGTGCATACATGCTCGTACAGCTGGACTGCCCTGATTTTAGGCGCTTTTTGCTGCTGTATTCATGAATACATGTCGCGAATACATGTAAATACATGTGCGTACAGCTGGACTGCCCTGATATTAGGCACTTTTTACTGCTGTATTCATGAATACAACAACGCAAATACATGTGAATACATGCGCGTACAGCTGGACTGCCCTGATTTTAGGCGCTTTTTATTGTTGTATTCATGAATACATGGCGTAAATATATGTGAATACATGCGCATACAACTGGACTGCCCTGATTTTAGGTACTTTTTGCTGTTGTATTCATGAATACAACAGCGCGAATACATGTGAATACAGTACCGTAACAACTGAATAGTAGCTATAGGAAGTAATTATGTATATGGTATCTATAGGAAATTAATAGCCATTAAACAATAGTGGTTTATGAAAGTTCCTCTAAAACAAATCTTAGAAACGTTGCTCAATCTAGAAAATGCTGTGATATTTCTTATTTCATATGTCACTTTTCAATTCCTTTTCATTTTTTTCCTGGAATAATGAAGAGACATTCAAGTCAGCTCTACAATGGAAGAAATTAAAGTACTGCAAGAGTTTGGTCCAACAAAGTAAAAACCTATCGATGAGAATATACGGTGTAATTGATAAGTTTGTCGCACCTTTTAAATTTTGAATCATCTTGAAATACAATATATAGACAGAAAGCTAGATTTTGTACATCAATATCCTAGTATTAATAGCGGATCCATGATTTGAACTTAATAGATTCAGGATGCTAATTGAACTTAATAATGTGTACATATTTAGTAGATTTCTTAATATGTATATAGGGTCTTGGCTAAAGCTACTAGTTTTAGCTGAACCCATCCGCCCTTGCAATTGAATGAGAAAACAATCCTTCTAATTATTAATTAATCTCTAGGGAAATCAACAAGAATCATAACCAGGGGTGTCTTGATCAGGAAGAATGCAATCAATAAGAGGGGTTGTCTTTGTTTTCAATTCTCTATAAGTTTGCCAACAATAAGGTCCATTAAAATTCTCATTTTCTGGTGGAAGTTTAAGCTCTATGTCTGCAAGGGAAACACCAGTGCATGGCACAGAATCACTGCATGCAAAATGAAGTGGTTCGTATGAACAAGTTCCTTTTATTGATTGATATGACACCCCTGGGATGGCCACTGCTGATGTCTGATTCTTGCATTAGAATTGATCAATCATTATTGGTGTTTCCACATCTAAAACTTGGATATTTGAAAACATGATTCCTTGAACTGAACCTGAGCCTCCCTGGAGTTACAAACAAATTATAGACTTAATTAATTACCATGAAACTTTTTGGGAAGTAAAATTCAAAAAGATTCTGTTTTTTATTGGGCAGCAGAGGCGAATGGAATATATTGTCTATGCGTGAAGAGGTGTTACACCCTGTGCGTCCCAAGGTGACGTAATGAATACGAGACTTGTTAATCATGATTTAAATTATTTTAAAGTCATAATATGGCTATATATGATGTTTGGATAAAAAATATGAAGTTCGGAAAAAATCGGATTAAAGTTACGGAAAAACCGACTAAGGATTTGCCCTGTAACAAACCTTTTTGAGAAATAAATTTTGGATGCTATATGAGGTCTTTTTGAGACATATTATATACCAAATTGAAGGTCTTAGAATGTAGTTTCCAACGCACTTAACCGTTCGTTCATACCACATCTGGATAAAATGATATAAGCATTGGAAGATGGGCGAATGAGAGGGTGCCAAGCTAGCACCTTTTGACTTTTCAAAAGTTGATATATATGTCTTAACTCGTCTCTCTCTTTATTTCTACATAGAACCTGACCAGAGAACACCATAAAACCTGTCCTTGAGCTCTCTAATAGTGCTTCAAATAATTCTAACATCCCGAGTACGAAATCGAGAAGCGATAACATTAGAACGATCCATACGACGTAAGTATCGCTATATCGCCTCTCTTTTTCTTTGTAGTTTGAGTTTTGTAATGTATTTAATAGTTAATAAAATTTTTAATTTCTTTATTTAAGTGCTTAAATATCAAGGAAGGTTGATAAATTCTTTTTCTAATAGTTAGAACTCACGGGACGGTGATCAAAAGTCGTGAGTTCGAGTTATTTGATTTGTAGTGGACTGTTTTGTGGGCTGTTTTGTGTTGCCTTTGGGCTGTCTATTTTTATACTATTTAATGAAGTTTTGGAGGACAAATGGTGTGGATAAACACCACATAATGACGGAATGGTGGGCTGGTCGTTCGTCGTTACATTGTTTAGGTTGTTTGACACTACTTTGGTTGTCGTTTTATGTATGAAGTGATTAGGGTGTGTGGGCTGTTTTGTGGTATATTGTGATAGAGATAAGGTTGGAAAATGATGCTTACATATTTTTATTGTTGTGTTCTTGTTGTTGTTGGTATATGGTATTGGAGGAGGGCCTAATTACGGGGGAGATGCTGCCCAAATTTACGTAAACGAGCTACTAGTTTAAGTTGCGGACTTAGCCTTTATGCAACACAGATTTTAAATCTCTTTATGCTATGGTAGATTGAGTGGAGTTGTTTGAATAATTTCTTGGAAGGTATTAAGGACTCAATGGAGTTAAGGTATGTTAAGGGTATCCCTTCTTCTTTTTGGCATGATCCAAATGATACAAACAAAACGAGCAAAATACGCAACTTTCATAAATGACTCTATTTATAGAAATACTAGGGGTGTCTATATTCTTGATTCTCCATGTGAATTATTATTATATCCTTTGTTCATGGGTCTCAGAAAAATACGTATTTTATAAAGTTTGTCCGAAAGGCATATTGATTTTATGATATTCGAGAAATCTTATTAACGTATTTCTTATGCATTTCATGCATTTATACATGTACATTGACCCATGACCAGAAGGCTTTATATACGCGTATATTATATGTATATAGGATATGGGAAAAGGTTACGGCATTATATACGCACCACCACCTGATCAACTAGTATACATTGATGATTTGCCCACAGTGGCTGAGATGATATGATGGGATGCCCTCAGAGGCTTGATGATGTTATGAACGCATATACCTAAGCATGGTATGATATTTATACGCATATGCATGACATTGTAAATATTAATGATTCACAGAGTTGTTCAGATTTACATGTTGAGTCTTTTACTCCATGTTTCTCTCATGTCTATTATTTACTGATTTTCATTCCTTACATACTCAGTACATTATTTGTGCTGACGTCCCTTTTGCCTGGGGACGCTGCGTTTCATGTCCGTAGGTCCCGATAGACAGGTCGAGAGTCCTCCAACTAGGCTATCAGCTCAGCGGAAGATGTTGGTGCGCTCCATTTGCTCCAGAGTTGCTTATTTGGTCAGTATGATTCGGCCGTGTATTGTTTAGTATGGCGGAGCCCTGTCCTGACCTTTATGATATTTATCTACTCTTAGAGGCTTGTAGACATATGCCATGTACGTAAAAGATTATTTGGCCTTGTCGGCCTATGTTTAGTGTACGAGTGATCATTTTGGTCTTATAGGCCCAAGTTAGTATTACATGTTTTATTCTAGTTATCCTACGACAGCCTTTCCGTCTCATTTACCCATGACAGCATGATACAAAAAGATATGTTACGTTGGTACTCAATTGTGTAAGGTACCGGGTGCCCGTCGTGGCTCATCGGGTTTGAGCCGTGACAAAAGTGGTATTAGAGCAGTTCCGTCCTAGGGAGTCTACAAGCCGTGTCTAGTAGAGTCTTGTTTATGGATGTGTTGTGCACCACACTTATAAGCAAAAGGCTACAGGACATTTAGGACTGTCACTCTTTTTCCTTCCTCTAGATCGTGTGGTAGAGCTTAGTTGTAAGAAATTCAAATTCCTAAATTTTATTTTATTCGTTATACAATGACATCTACATCTAAAAAAGACAGTTGGTAAGAGATTGAATGTGGCTATGGATGAGTTGAGTCAGAGTAACTCGATTTTGTATCATGCTTATGATGAGTAAATGTAAGGCCTTCAGTAGATATGTGTGTACTACGACATGTGAGCCTCTTGATAAGGAGTCATAAGACATGAATATCTATCTACCCCTATGGTAAAATGCAACGAGAGAATCAGAAGGTAGATACAAGTTTCAACAAGTAAAAGAATCTAGGTGAAGAAGGGTACGAGGTACCCAGTTAGTGAAGATTATCTGTATTTATAATTCAGGAAGAGAAATATAAGCCTTCTGAGTTACTTTCAATAATAACAAAGATATATTCACTTGACAATGCCTATTTCAGTTATGCTCTGTGGGAGCTAACAAATATACTTAAAGAGACGGATGGGATATCAGCATCCAACTGGGTTAGAGTAACCCAAAATTGTTGATGGATTATTATCATTAGCTCACATTTACGAAGGATATTGCAAACGTGGTAATAGTTATCCTTGTGAAATACCCAGATGATGCACTCTAGAATAGTACAATCGGATATGAATACTAGAATGTTCAAAAATTTCAGAAGATTGGCATTGGAATCCTAGAAGGAATAAATATTTACCTTTGTATGGCTCTCGTCCCTAGTAAAGAGAGAGTGTTAGGTGACCCGAAGAGCCAGTGAGTTAAATCAAGGGGGGCTAAAAGTGAAAGAATATTTTGAAGAAGTTTTCATAATAAGATGGTAGACAGAAATATTAGCAGGAGAATAAGAAGAAAGTAAATGAAGCATTATGAGTAAGATGTGATAAATGGATGATAACGGTAAATCAAAATATGACAGGACTACAGATTCTATAGTCAAGTGAAGAAAAAGACAAGAAGTTACATGCCTTGAGACAATAAAAGAGTATAAGCCATAAAGTCATGTCCCTATTTAGAGAAATGAGTTGGTGACTCATACATGATTACCACAAGGAAACGTTTGACCTCCAGAGTAATAGAAATTAGTATGGGCTAGTGAATAAGATAAACTGAACATGAATTCGGGACCGAAGGATTTGATAATAGTTGACATCGTGAGAATTTCAGAGATCGCATTCCGGGCGATAATTGAATGGACAACAGAAGAATAACTTTTAAAGGTCATTCAGGAAGATGTTTCCCTAAAACAAACATTGTGAGCAGAGTTAAGCTTAAGGGACTAAGTGTGCCAGTTTCACTAGGTGTCACCTTTGTGTGTAGGAAATTAAATTATCCCTGGTACAGAAGGGTTACCGCAAAGCAAGTAAGAGTCCGTGAAGATGTGAAAAGACACCAAATATGAAGAAGTGAAACATTTATAGGTAAATCTTTATAGCAATAAATGTTAGTACTCTCCTAAAGGGGGAAGATAGTATGATATGGTATTAAGTCGGAGTTATGTGGTGCAGGTAACTATGGAATAGTAAAGGAAGAATATGGTATAAAGGCGAAAGGAATGAGATTGCATTTATTCAGATCCTACGAAAATGATACGACTCCGGAACATTATATAAGCAGGACGACGAGGAGAGGCAGTAAGGGTTCCATCACTAGATGTTATTGATAAATAAGTGCAAATGAACACTGGATACATAAGGAGCCAGTGTGTAGGATAAGTTAAGATAAAGGATATAACCCAAGAGAGATTATGCAAAATATAGATATGAGAATGGACTAACGTGTAGTTAGCAGTTGATTCAGGAAGAGCCTAGCCATGGCTAAACAAGAGGATACCGACAAATCAGCAGGTTGTGCAAGATAAACATAGTGAAACCCAACATAGGGAATTCAGTCTCGCAAATATGATGATATCGTAATCCTTGAGAAATATTCATATAGTGTTACGAAAAAAAAACGGTGCCACTGATAAGGCAGTCAAAAATTTCAGTTCAGAATCATCCTTACGAGCATAGGAGGTAAGTAATTAATGATAATTATAGGTGAGTAAGAACGTAAAAAAAAAAAAAATTCTTTCGGGTATACGATGTAATAAGCTCGCAGCTTTACATGAGTCAAAGGGTCTCTCTTAAGTACTACAAAGAAAGACTAGCTGAGGGAATAAGGAAGAAGGCTTTAACTTAAGCATAGTAACATAAGGAAGAAATGGTTTTGTAACAACAGTCTCACAACAACATTGTATGCACTCCATAAGAAAGTGGCACCTATCGTGGCTAATGAACGAGAAGAAAAAAAAATCAAAAGATGATATTTGAGATCATATGAGTTATAGGAAATTCTAATATTTGTGGGCAATGAGATAAGCCGTGTATTCATGCAACAAGTGGAAGAACGACCATGAAAAGTAATTGCTTATGTTTAGAGACAACTAAGAAAGCACGAGAAGAATTATCCGACCCACGATTTAGAGTTATCCGCGGTGATCCATGCACTAAAGATGTGGATGCACTATTTGTATGGCATTCATGTTAATATCTATACGGACCATAAGAGCCTTCAGTATATATTCAAGCAAAAGGAATTGAATTTACGTCAGAGGCGATGGTTGGAGCTACTAAAAGACTATGATGTTAATATTTTATACCATCCAGGAAAGGCGAATGTAGTAGCCGACGCACTCAATAGATCTATGGGTAGCTTATCATATTTATAGCCAGAGAAGTATGGGATATCCCATGAGATTTATCAGCTAGCTAGTCTTGGAGTTCGATCACTGGACTCAGGTGATACCGGAGTTACTATTCAGGACACGGCAACACCCTCTTTAGTAACTTAAGTGAAGGAACGCCAGTATGAGGATCCTATGCTATCTCATTACAGAGATACATCCCCTCAAAAGGATAATACACCATTCGAGATTACAGGAGAAAGAGTCCTCAGATATCGAGGTCGATTATGTGTTCTAATGTGGTAGGGTTCCACCAGTAGGTTATGGGAGAAGCTCACTATTCTCATTATTCTATTTATCCAAGAGCGACGAAGATGTATCATGATATCAGGGGAACATACTGGTGTGACGAAATGAAGAAGGATATAGCAGAGTTTGTTGCTCAGTGCCCTAATTGTCAGCAGGTTAAGATTGAGCATCAGAAACCTTGTGGATTGTTACAGGCTATAGAGATTCCGACATGGAAATGAGAAGTGATTAATATAGATTTCATCATAGGCTTACCTCGTACCCAATGTAAGTTCGATTCTATATGGGTTATTATTGATAGACTTACAAAATCAGCCCATTTTCTGCCTGTCAGGACTACGTATTCAGCAGGGAATTATGCAAGGATTTATATTAAGGAGATATTACAACTTCATGGTGTCCCTATATCTATTATCTCAGATAGAGGTGCTCAGTTTACAACTAATTTCTGGAGGTCCTTCCAAAAAGGATTGGGGACTCAGGTGAGTCTTAGTACAATATTTCATCCCCAGACAGACGGTCAGGTTGAACGTACTATTCAGACACTGGAGGATACGCTACGGGCTTGTGTGATGGACTTCAGGGTTAACTGGGATGATCATCTTGCACTTATTGAGTTCACATATAATAATAGTTATCATTCCAGCATTCAGATAGCTCCATACGAAGCTCTTTACGGACGAAAGTGTAGGTTACCTATCAGATAGTTCGAGGTGGGGGAAACTAAATTAGTAGGACTAGAGTTGGTACAGCAGGCAGTTGAGAAGATTAAGTTTATACGGGAAAGTCTATTAGCAGCTCAGAGTCGTTAGAAGTCCTATGCAGATAATCGACGACGAGACTTGGAGTTTCAGGTAGATGACTGGGTATTCCTAAAGGTATCACCGATGAAAGACGCTATGAGATTCGGTAAGAAAGGAAAGATTAGACCTCGGTACATTGGACCTTATAAGATTATACGTAGAGTAGGCCAAGTAGCACATGAGTTAGACTTGCCTTCCAACTTGGAGTCAGTACATCCAGTTTTTCACGTGTCTATGCTCCACAAGTGTATTGGAGATCTTTCTAGAGTCGTTCCAGTTGACGATGTTCAGGTCACAGAGCAGCTATCATATAAGGAAGCTCCCATTGCTATACTAGATAAACAGGTTCGGAGATTGAGAAGTAAAGACGTATCTTCGATTAAAGTACTTTGGAGGAACAATAATGTGGAGGAGATGACTTGGGAAGCTGAAGAAGACTTAAAGTCTAGGTATCCTCACTTGTTTCCGCTATGGGTAATACCAACACTGGCGTCGTAATCAAAGCAGTCTTGAGCTTCTGAAAGCTCAACTCACACTCGTCTGACCATCCGAATGGAATACCTTTCTGGGTCAGTCTGGTCAATGGGCTTGCTAAAGATGAAAACCTCTCCACGAACTGACGATAATATCCTGCCAAACCCAGGAAACTTTGGATCTCTGTAACTGAAGTAGGTCTAGGCCAATTCTGAACAGCCTCAATCTTCTTAGGATCCACTTTTATGCCTTCTGCTGATACAACATACCCCAAAAAGGCAAATGAGACTAACCAAAATTTACATTTTGAAAATTTGGCATATAATTGATTATTCTTCAAAGTCTGAAGCACACTCCGAAGATGCTGCTCATGCTCCTCTCGAATGCTGGAGTAAATCAAGATATCATCAATGAATACAACCATAAAAGAATCCAAATAGGGTTTGAACACCCGATTCATCAACTCCATAAATGCTGCTAGGACATTTGTCAACCCAAATGACATCACTAGGAATTCGTAATGCCCATACCGAGTCGGAAAAGCTGTTTTAGTGACATCAGATGCCCTAATGTTCAACTGATGGTAACCAGACCTCAAGTCGATCTTTGAAAATATCTTGGCACCCTGAAGCTGGTCGAATAAGTCATCAATTCTTGGCAGTGGATACTTGTTCTTGATAATAGCCTTGTTTAACTGCCGATAATCTATACACATTCGCAATGAACCATCTTTATTCTTTACAAATAATACTGGTGCACCCCAGGGCGAGACACTGGGTCTAATGAATCCCTAATCAAGCAAGTCTTGTAACTACTCCTTTAATTCTTTCAACTCTGGCGGGGCCATACGGTATGGTAGGATAGAAATGGGATGAGTGCCCGGAGCTAAATCAATACAGAAGTCAATATCTTTGTCGGGTGGCATCCCCAACAGATCTGCAGGAAATACATCTGGAAATTCACGGACAATTGGAACTGAATCCATAGAAGGAACTTCCACGCTGGGATCACGAATATAAGCCAAATAATCTAGACACCCCTTTTCGACCATACGCCGAGTCTTCATATATGAAATAACCTTGCTGGTGGAACGACCAAGAGTTCCTTTCCACTCTAATTGAGGTAACCTCGGTATGGCTAGGGTCACCATCTTGGAATGACAATCCAATATAGCATGATAAGGTGATAGCTAATCCATACCCAAGATGACATCAAAATCTACCATATCAAGAAGTAGAAGATCCACACTAGTCTCAAGACTCCTAATAGTGACTACACACGAATGATAGATATGATCTACCACGATAGAATCTCCCACCGGAGTGGACACACACACAGGAGCACTCAGAGAATCACGAGGCATCACCAGATATGAAGCAAAATAAGATGACACATAGGAATAAGTAGATCCTGGATCAAATAGAACTGAAGCATCTCTATGGCAAACTGGAACAATACCTGTAATCACAACATCGGATGACTCGGCCTCAGGCCTAGCTGGAAAAGTATAAAATCAGGGCTGGGCCCCACCACTCTGAACTGCGTCCCTGGGACGACCTCTAACTGGCTAGCCTCCACCTCTAACAACCTGACCTCCACCTCTAACGGTCTGACCTCCACCTCTAGCTTCCTGACCCCTACCTCTAGCTGGCTGAGCAGGCGGTGAAGCAACCGGTGCTGGAATTATAGCACGAGAGCCTTGCTGTTGTATGTTGCCTTGAGATCTGGGGCAAAATCTAGCAATGTGCCTCGTATCACCACAAGTATAACAAGACCTTGGCTGCTATGACTGCTGACCCTGAAATTATCCCTGTCGACTTGAGTAAACACCTAAAAACTCTGGATCGAAGGTACACTGATAGGAGCTGGTGGTGCACTGTAGGATGCCTGGAGTGCTGAATAAAATGGCCTGGGAGGATGACCCCTACCAAAATTACCCCTGCCTCCAGACGAAGCACCACTGAACCCAACGAATTGACGAGGCCTCTTATCAGACCCCTGCCCTTTAACCTGTGCAAGAACTACCTCGATTCTCCTAGCAACATTAGCAGCCGCCTGAAAAGAAATTTTACTTCCGGTCTCCTAGGCCATCTGAAGCCTAATAGGGTGAGTAATTCCCTCAATAAACATCCTCACTTTCTCTCCCTTGGTAGGAAGTAAAAGGAGAGCATGACGGGCTAGATCCATAAAACGGGACTCACATTGAGTAACAGTCATACTACCCTACTGTAGACGCTCAAATTACCTGCGATAATCCTCTCACAATGTGATAGGGAGAAATTTCTCTAGAAATAGCCGTGAAAACTGCACCCAAGTCAGTGTAGGCAACCCAGCTGGTCTGGTCAACATAAAATCTCTCCACCACCTCTTGGCAGAACCCGTCATCTGAAATATGGGAAAATCGACCCCATTGGTCTCAACTATACCCATGTTTCGCAGTACCTCATGGCAGCTGGAAAGATAATCTTGTGGGTCCTCAGAAGGTGTACCACTGAAATAAACTGGAAAGAGCTTAGTAAACTTATCTAGTCTCAATAAGGCCTCAGAAGACAAGGCGGGCCTATCATCGGTCTGTGCCGCAATAACTAGCTGCACTACCCCGACTAGTGGGGCTGTTGGAGCCTGATACTATGGAGCCATCTGCTCCGGAGCGGGGGTAGTGGGAGTCTGTGCTCCTCCCCCAGCATGTGAGATGGCTGGTGCCACTGGAAATGTACCATTCTAGGCCACACCCTCCATAAGACTCACCAAACGGACTAGAGCGTTCTGAAGCACTAGAGTAGCTATAAATCCTTCCGGAACCTGAACTGGTCCAACCGGTACAGTCTGAACGGAATCTCCTCCTGAAGATCCATCTGAGGTTCTACAACAGGTGTTGCTGCTCGAGCTCTAGACTGGGCTCTACCTCTGCCTCTACCTCTGCCTCTAGCACGACCTCGGCCTCGGCCTCGACCTCGACCTCTACCCCTGGTCATAGTTGCCATCGGGGGTTCTGGTCCATGTCCATCGGTTGATATATTACGTGTCCTCGCCATCTGCGAGAGAATAAGAATAGAATGGTTCAATTATCGATGATAGAATAAGATCATACGACAGAATAAGAAAAAAGTGATATTGTTCCTAAACTTTATAGCCTTTGAAAGATAAGTACAGACGTCTCTATACCGATCCTTCAGACTCTACTAAGCTTGCTCGTGACTCGCGAGACCTATGTAACCTAGTTCTCTGATACCAACTGTCACGACCCAAAATTTTCACCTTCAGGATCGTGATGGCGCCTAATATTTCACTTGCTAGGCAAGCCAACGTTAAAATAATCTTAACTATTTTTAAGCAACTTTAATTAAATAGAAGTCAAATTACTCAAATAAATTGCGAAAGACCATAAATACCGAATTATCAAAATACATCCCCGAATCTGGTGTCACAAGTGCACGAGCTATTAGGATAATACAAATAAAGGTCTGAATAAAATTCAAGCTGTTTGAAAGATAGTACATAGCTGAGATAAAATAGAAAGGGACTTCAAAACTGCGAACGTTGTGCAGTTATACCTCAAGTCTCTTATGAATAGCTGAATCCGAGTACGTCTATGGTACGCTACTGGGACCAATTCCAAAATCTGCACAAGAAGTGCAGAGTGTAATATCAGTACAATCGACCCCATGTACTGATAAGTGCCGAGCCTAACCTTGACGAAGTAGTGACGAGGCTATGACAAGACACGTGCATAATCAACCTGTACAAGTATATACAAATACAAAGTAACAATAATACAATAAATAACAATTTATCAATTGGAAGGGAACATGATAAGGGGAATGATATAATAATTTTAACAGGAGAAGTGTCACTTAGAAGCCAATTAATTCATCAACAATAAAATGAGCAAATGATAATATGAAAGTAGCACGGCACCACCTTTCGTACTTTTACTCTCATTTGGCACGACATCACCCTTTGTGCTTTTACACTCTCTGAAAATGGCACGGTATCACCCTTCGTGCTTTTACACTCACAAATGGCACGACAACACCTTCGTGCTTTTACACTCACAAATGGCACGACAACACACTTCGTGCTTTTACACTCACAAATGGCACGACAACACCCTTCATACTTTTACACTCTTCCTTACCATGACAATGATATTATGAAAATTAAAATGGCACGGCATCACCCTTCATGCTTTTATACTGTTCCTTACCATAAAAATAATAATATAAATTCGGATGAGTATTTAAATGTGGGGATATACACTTATCAATCAATTCAATACCAGAATAACGACTTCACCTTCCAAAATATTCAACAATAATTAAATGAATAATAATTTTACGACTAATGATCAAATAATCAATAATAAACTTAAGCAGAAATATCTTAATTAAATAGATAATTATTCACAATAAACAAATTCTACCTGCATGCTTTGATTCAACCACAATGCATAAGTACTCGTCACCTCACATACACGTTGTACCCGTATATTAAATCATGTAGCAAATAGACAAACAAGTCCTACTCCCTCAAGTCAAGGTTAAACACAACACTTACCTCGCTTGCAACCAAATTCAAGAATCCAATAAACCTTTGCCTCACGAATTCGTGTCCGAAATCTTCAAATCTAGTCATAAACAATTCACTATACTCAATACAAATCGTAGGAATTAATTCCATATGAATTAACTAATTTTCCGGATTAAAATCTGAAATTCATCTAAAAATCATCAGTGGGGCCCACATCTCGAATATCAAAAAAAACTTATGAAATTCGATCACCCATTCCGAGACGAGTCCAACCATACAAAAATTATCAAATTCCGATGTCAAATGGACTTTCAAATCTTAATTTTTTATTTTTGGAAAGTTTTACAAAAATTCCAATTTCTTTCATCTAAATCCGAAATAAATGATGAATATAGAAATGGATTTATGAAATATAATCACTTTTGGTTATAGAACACTTACCCAATTCAAAGTCGTGAAAAATCCCCTTGGAATCGCCTAAATCCGAGACTCAAAACTCAAAAATGAGTAAAAATGGCTAACTTTCGATTTTATGGGTTCTGTCCAGGCCTTTCCGCATCTGCGAACACCTGATCGCATCTGCGGTTTCTGCTTTTGCGGAAATGGGGCCGCTTCTGCGGGATGGGGCGCTTCTGCGGCTTCGCAGATGCGGCAAAAGTTTCGCATCTGCGCACACTTCCCAACCCCTTCCCTTTCGCTTCTGCGAGGCAAAACTCGCTTGTGCGAGCTCGCATCTGCGGTCTAAAATCCGCATGTGCGATTACACCAGAAGGACAAAATTTTAGATTTTTCCTTAAGTTCAAATTTTGATCCGTTAACCATTCGGAATCCACCCGAGGCTCCCGGGACCTCAACCAAATATATCAACAAGTTCTAAAACATAAATAGACTTACTCGGATTCTCAAATCACATCAAACAATATCGAAATAACAATTCATACCTCGATTCGAACTTTTAAGTTTTCAAATTTTTCAATTTACAAATCTTATGCCAAAACATATTAAATGAATCCGGAATGACTTTAAATTTGGCACACAAGTCATAAATGACATAACAGAGCTATTCAAATTTCCAGAACCGGATTCCGACCCCGATATCAAAAAGTCAACTCTGTGGTCAAACTTGGAAATCTTTAGCCTTTAAATTTCTAGTTTCCGTTAAATGGTCATAACTTGAGCTAGGGACCTCCAAATTAAATTTCGGGCATACGCCCAAGTTTCAAATCACTATACGGACCTACCGGAACTGTCAAAATACTGATCCGGATCCGTTTGCTGAAAATATTGACCAAAGTCAACTCAGTGGAGTTTCAAGGCTCTATTTCACATTTTAATCAATTTTTCATATAAAAACTTTCCGAAAAATTATACGGACTGCGCACGCAAGTCAAGGAATGATAAATAGTATTTTTCGAGGTCTTAGAACACAAAATTAATTATTAAATTTAAAAATGACCTTTAGGTCATCACAAAATAAATACCATTATTAGAACATGCTATATCACATATTCATATACACTAATTAAAATATTGCCGCAAGCAAGATCACTGCTATGGATAACAACATTTTGGGAGCTCTGAAGGTGAATTCCATCTGTATTGGGGCTATCTTCTGGGGATGAAACTTTGATACCAGAAACTTGAACAGTCACACAACTATCAAAATTTAGATGTGCTTTTGGGCTGTTTTGGATTGTTATGCCTGTTACTACGACATTAGAACTCCCATAAAACCTCAGAGCCTGCACAAAATGAAAATCCACTTAAGGAACTTTAATAAGCCTTCTACTTTTTGTTGCATGATTTGGTACATATATATATAATTGATTTTAAGTTATACACATCATTAGTATAAAGAATTGTTTTACATTATCATGTCATCCAACTAAAGGTAAATATTCTTAAAACGTGAGATTTGTAATCTAAAAAATAAGACAGGTTTTCTGCTATAAAGTTAAATATGACCTGATGGAGGTAAAAAAATTCTTTATGGTAACAGTGTATATTACTTAAACTCTATGTAATTTAGCAGACGGAACTTACTGTTGGTCTAGTTGTGGGCATTTTTCTTTTTGCTGTGCTACTTGTCTGTCCAAGCACCATCAGAGGCAATTAAGCAATAAAAAGTAACAGTGTTAGGGCTTAATTCTGGTAATTTTATTTATCGGGATATTTCTAATACTGATTTGCAGATTTATACATAGAACAAGGAAAAATGCTAGCTATTACTACCATGCTATTTACATGGTTCGGACCAGGCAAAATTTCTTTAAAAGTATTATTACTAAATTACATGGTTCAAGACTATGATGGACTCTCCTTTTCACCATTAAATCATGTGACCCTATAGCGCCCCATTTTCTCGCGAAAGTGGGATTTGATATGTGACAACTCTTTTAAAGGGGTATTAAAAGAGAAGAGTCGTCACCTAACGATTTTTAAGGTGTGTTAGGGCACCTATTTGCAAATAATTCTGAGCTACATTACCAAAGATCGGGTGAGGGTTCAAATAACCTCAAAGAAAAGGTGTTAGGTACTCTTCGAGCTTCACAACTGTGGTTCCCGGCCGAATTTTAAACTATGTGAGGATTATTGGGTTAAACTAATCAAACTAATAATTACTATTAACCTATATGACTTAGGTGATTAGATATGTTAGTCTATATATATATCTATCTATATTATTATAAAAGTATGAATAAAATATTGGATTACAAAAATAACCTTTTTATATTAAACATAATAACTCACAATAAAAGGACATAATCGAAATTCTAGACGTTAGCTTTGTAATCCTATTAGTTTTAGGACATAATACTTCACGTTAGGAATCCTACATGATTACCTTTAGGAATCCTATTAGTATAATTATTTTCGGGCATAGATATTAGCCTTGTAATCCTATTACTTTTAGGATGTGCTTCTTAAAAAGTTCCTATTACTAATTTAATTTGAAAACGTGTTATATTGTCCAAATTCATTTAGAAACAGGAGAGCCTATATTATTATAAAAGCACGAATATAATATTGATAGACCAAAATACCCCTAAAATATTTAACAAAAGAACTCATAGGGAAAGTAAATAGCTATAATAACTTATTTTTTTGGACTACAATAACTTCTATGTTAAATTTTTTAATATTTAAGATTTTAAAATTAATACAATTTGGTCTATTGAATTCTTATTAAAAATATGTAGGAAGGTTTAATAAAATCAATTTCATAAGAATCCTCCATATTGGTAATACATTACCACTTTATAATATTCAATACAAAAAAAAGTAATGCTAAACGGACTGCATAAAGCGTTGAAATTGAGAAAAAAATCCCCACAATAATATATTATTATATTATATTATATTTGAACTGCTTTTCTACTCAAATAATTTTTTTTATTATTAATTTTTCGTGTAATATAGAAAAATATACCAAGTTATTAAAGAACAACTAAGAAAATATTTAAGAATATAAATGTGTGAGAAATGAAAGGAAAATGTTGGTAAGAGCCAATACCACTAATGATTTTGAAAACATATAGATCTAAAAGTGGAATGTCATCGATTTTTTTACTCTTTGAAAATAAAATTTATGGTGGATAAAATTATAATCACGGTTAAATATTCAAACATGCGATGAACTAATATTAAGAATCTAAATCAGCAGAAAATAAATTATATTTTATGTTAAAACTAAATAATTAAATCTTTCAATTAACTATTTAGCAAGAGAATCCAATTAAATTATTTTTTAAATTCATCATACGAGTAAATTTATTTTTTAAATTGAAAAAAAAATAGAATATTAAGAAGGACATACAAGTCTTTGAGGAAGCATAAACAAAGCTAAATCCTGAACAAGAATAAGTTTTCAAGAATATATTATAAAAAATCTATCCTAGTATAGCGAGATTATCCTTTATAGATGCCTCCGGTGGAATCGAAATAATATTCTTATGTCATGCATTACTTGCAAGTGTCATATCAAGAGGCATGCTATTGTTAGCAATAAGAACAAGTGGTGTACCAACAACGATTTTATTATGAGATCGTGCAACTCACTTCAGATTTGATATACCTCTTCAAATAACTGAAATAACCATCACAAATATATCACATCAGATCAATAGTACAAAATTTATAAAGAAAGAAAAAGTGATAATATGGGATGGAGTGCTTTTGGCTAAGCGTCAGACGATCGAAACAATCGCCCAGAGTTTTAGAGATATATTGGATATCGATGAACCGTTTGGTAGAAAAGTAATAGTTTGGGAGGTGATTTCTGTCAAGTACAATCAGTAGTTTCAAAAATGACCAAAGCAGAAATTATAAAAGCTAGCTTACCAAAATTATACTTATGACCTCAAATGAAAAATATTTAAATGACAAGAAATGTAAAACTAAGAAAAGATCCAACATTTAGTGACTTCTTGCTTCGTGAACGAAGAAGAGCATCCAATAAAAGATTATTTGATTTTTCTAGAACACTTGGTTATCAACCCCAATGGTAATAGTAGTACATTTAATAAGGAAAATATTTTCATCACTAGATTAAAAGATAATTTGTGTAAATTACATGATAGAAATTAAAGAGCTATCTTAGCGAGTAGAAATGAATATGTTGATCAACTAAATAAAATGTTGATTGCTAAGTTTTATGGTAAAAACAAAATATTATTCATTTTGACTCAATAGAAGATGATACCAACAATAACTACCAAGAAGAATACTTAAATACTTTAATACCAATTGGCCTTCTACCGTACATGTTTGTTGTCAAGTTTATTATTTCTTTCGTATGTTAGTGTCACCATATATATAATAAAATAAGTTAAAATTGATCTTCCATTGTATATAGGTTTATGCCCGTCATGATATTGAAAACATAGATCAGCGCTGAATAGCTTATGTAATAGTACACATATGGTATATAAAAGTTTTGACAATAACGTCATACATGCAGAACTTGTGATACTGGTCAATATGCATCTAAGTATGTGTTTATCCCCGAATTCAACTTTCATCTTCCGAAACTAAAGAATATCCTTTTAAATTTGAGTGAAAATAATTTTCAGTATGTTTATATTTTGCAGTTATAATAAATAAAGCACAAGGACAAACATCCTAAATATTGAACTATATTTAACACAATAGTAACCAAAGCATTAGAAGGAAACATATACAAAATAACACTGTCTATAAAGAACTGTTCAATAAGATACTATCACATTAGATACCTTTAAACTACAATACTTAATTATCTACTTAACATGACTAAAATTAATTATTTATTTAATTAAATTTTATTGTTTCTTCATATAAATAAATATTTAAACTATTATGTGCCATTATTAACGTGTAACGTACGTTTATAAATACTAATGCGTGCTTATTTAAACGAGCTTAAAAGGAAAAGAAAGAACAACATCTCATTTTGAATTGCTAAATGCGTGACAGATTATAAAATTCAACGAGACAACGGCTAACGAAACGAATATAGAAAGTAACCAATTACTATTACACCAAGGCTTTCGGATACACTTTTTAAAACATGAGAACTACAGAGTTTTGAGAGTATGGTAACGTAAAATTAATAAAAAATGTACAAAGCAATACACGCGATAGAGAGACAACGAAGTAAACGGGATCATTAAATAACGGGGACCTAAATTTTTAAGCTTAATGGATAAACTCCCGTATAAAGTCTACTAAGATCTTTATAGCCAAAAGTGCAATGGGTATTCGGGCAATTTGTGTATCATGTCCGCTACCCTCATTACTATATTTAAGTTGTTACTTAAAGCGCACAAGTTGATTCTAAATCGTGTCTTAATAGGTCTACCCGTCCCATTCCTATAGTCCAGAAGGCGTTGGACATTATCTAAAGGGAAGTTCTAAACTTAAAGAAAAGTTCAGGTTTCTATTTCTATTCTTATTGACGTCACATAAAAGGAAGCACATTGAGACATAACCAAGTAACACATAAGGCAAATAAGGGCTCGACCTCCAAATTAATTAAAAAATCGATTAGACTCCTAAAATATCTCAAACTTCTTAATGCAATGCCCGAACTAGATGAGAGAACAAAGTAAAGTTGTGAAATAAACTAATGTAGAAATGGTCAAAAGACTAGACTTCCGATTTTTATTCCTTAACCCTTGTAAGAGACAGATAGCATGCTTGGATTCTTTCATTCGAAGTAAATCAAAATAGGAAAATGGAAGTGTGTCTTCTGGAATAGGCAAAAGTCAAAACATTTGAGCAAAACACTATAAGTAGAGAAAGGATAAAAATTTGAAAAGAAACACGTTTGAGCAAAACATTACTAGTAGAGAAACGATAAAAATATTGAAAAGAGACGTGGCTGATATAGCACTATATTTAGAAGGTTTAACACTTTTAAGAGCCTATGACACTACTCGAAATTATTAGAGAAATAAATAAAAGTATGCAAGGCAAAAATCTGATTCAGCTATATTAAACTTATTAAACTACCTAAACATATTAGTGGGGGTCAAAATGCTTCTCTGATTTATAAATTACAGTCTTTAAATATAAAAATAAATCTCACTCAGCACATAAACACACTTAACAGACAAGTAGCCAGCAATTGTCCCATTTTCCACTGATTTCACAAGTTGACCCAAAGCCTCCTATTAAATCTCCTGCCAAACGCACAAAAATACACAGAGTTGTCCCAGAGACACATCGGGACAGATTCACAGAGATTTTTACTACAGAAAAGTTTTTGCTTTATTAGTTCCTAATGGCGTAATCTGTAATGATATGGTCAGAAAACAGATAGTTATAAGATACACTCTAAGTCACTGATTTGGCAGAAACAAGTTAGGAAAGAAATGGTATCCTGGAGGCATGACATCTAAAGCATGTTCAGACAATAACATTAAAATCACCAAACCAGAAAGTATTATCCATGGCTTTCAGGCGTACTTCTTCATTTGGAAACAAGAAATATATACTGCTATTCAATTCTAAAAAATGATAAGACTCCTAATGACATTGTATCTAAACAAGAACGCTCGGGCAATAGGGTTAAGCATGTGAAAACAACCAAATATGATCCTGTAACTGGCTTTAAATAAATTTGTTTAACCCGAAAATACCATTCCTAAAGCATGATATCTAGTTGGCGCACACATTCTGGTATGAAAATTGAAACCACATAAAGGAGAAGACAATATCCCTGACTTTTGGGTACCTACTTATTCACAAGATCATTCCAAGATATTTAAATACATTACTTCAGAATTAATGGATTTCCTGAGTGTCACCTCTTGTTAGAGCAGAATTAACCTTATAACAGGCTTTCTAGGCCATGTAAATTTAGACAGATTCAGGCAGAAGCTAGTTATGCTATAATTCTATAGTCGTGTCTTCAAACACACGAAGTTATAAGATATACGTACAGTCAAAAAATCACATTACACCAGGGATTTAAGGGAGCGTACCTGGCCTTCAAACCTAGCACGCTTTCAATGGAGTGTCGCACGGCACTCGGCGTGGTTAAGAACACAAGCACAAACGAGAATACACACATGAAAGTGTAGAATTACAGTAAGGGAGAGGACCAATTAAACTACATGCTTCCTAGCCGAATGCTTTGTGCATTCAAGCATTGTGAACTTAAATAAAATAAACCGATCAATCTACATATAACTACCACATAGAAATTTAATGCATCGTTAAAGAAACTAACCAATTGGAGAGCGGAATAACAATATAATAAGAAGATTAGAAATCCAGTAACTTCAACAGCAACAAGTAAGGCAAATACTCCAGGGGTTATCTAATGGGTTGTAATGGGTCATGACTTCTACCTAGGTGGTTATCTAATGGGTTGTAAACTCTAGGGCAAATTTAATTAGTTGGGGTCGTGATGTAGCAATCACATTCGGGTACTCACTATATCCCTCTCGGTAGTTTGAGTGATTTTGTCCAATTTGGCTTTCTCAAGTCCAATTGGGTATTTGCACAATACAAGTGATATTAGCTCAATTCGGGTATTACCATCTCTAAGTTTAACTCTTTAATTGGGGCTATCAATTTCTTGAGTTCACCCTAATTTCTTGTTAGCCAAGTTTTCCTAGACTTCGTCTCTCTTTCTCAAGTAGAGGCTAAGTCAAATAGGCACAAATCAATGTTTGCAAACATTGATTCTAGGGTTCAATCATGAACAAGGCTAAATATCACTAACCCAATAAAAAATAAGCCCTAAATTAAACACCCATCAAATACCCACACAAGGAGTGGGTCACAACCCTAGCTAAAGATTTAGCTACTCATAAAAGGAATAGAAATCAAAGAAGAAATTAAGATAGAATGCATATTAATTGATTAGAGAAAGAAAATCTAATGTATAGATGTTAAACCAGTACAAAAATCCTCAAAATAACAAAGAAAACGGCTCAGGTGCTCTTCTCCAAAGTCACACCCTAAAAATGATAAAAAGTTCTATTTGTACTAAGCTGAAAATATCTAACAAAAATGACCCTGCGGAGGTTGTGCGGTCGCATAATTCTGGTGCGGTCCGCACATTGAGCTTCTGCTGCCGCACAATTATTGTGCGGTCTGCATTCTTGAAATTTTGGGCTTGGAACTTCGGGGCTTCTATGGTCCGCATAAAAACGAGTGCGGCCGCGCTTCTGATTGTGCGGCTGCATAAAAATGATGTGGTCCACACTCGTTGATTTTGGACTTAAATCCAACTCTCTGATTCTTCACTCCTATGGACCGCATAATAGAGAGTGCGGCCGCAGAATGAGTGCGACCGCACTTGATATTCCGCGGCCGCACAATTTTGGTGCGGTCCGCACTCCTTCAGTTTGCCCAAATACCATTCTCTGAATCTCCTCTCTACGGCCGCAATAGAATTGTGCGGTCTGCACTGCTGGCCTTTTTGACCTGTTTTGGTTCTTATTCACTTTTGACTCCTTTATGAGTTGATTTTGACTTTTTTGGCTCATATCCTAATATTTCTGCAAGTAAGCACATTTTGTTAGTTTCAGGAAATGCCTTTAAGCATTTTTGAGCTAAATCGCAAGTAAAAGAGAGCAAATAATCAGTCAAAATCCCTACTTATCAACTCCCCCAAACTTAAGCTTTTGCTTATCCTCAAGCAAATAAGGCAATTCCCAGCTCCACTAGAAAAAGAGATATTTCAGCTGGCTTAAGGTGAATCAATCACACATCAATTGGGACCAACAAGAGTTGACTCTATTCATCAAGGAAGCTCGCTCTTTCACATAGGTCATTGAGGATCCAAACTCCCCCTCTACTCTCTCTTAGCACGACTCTCTTTAGAAAGCAACACTCGATACAAGGATTGTGAAAAGTTTGCTCATCTCTCTCAAAAGAATACCACAAGTCCGGCTCTAAGTACCATAAGCTTGCCCCTTATGTAAATCACTACTAATGTAAGCTCACCCAACTTGAAATCATGTAGGGCTTTTGCAGGATGTAATGAGGGCTTTTGGACCAACGTAGGACTTGTTGGAATAGAATGGTTTCATTTTTCCTTAAGCACTCAATTTTCTATTTTCGGCACATACTTTCTCGACTCTTTGAGTCATTTTCTTCTTCCTCGGGGGAACTAGAGAGACGTAACGTCACTCTTTCTTGATCATGACATTCATTTTTCTCCTTTTCTATTTACTTCAGTCTTTTATCCCTACTTTCTTCTGAATTCCCTTCAACTCTTCATTTTATTCACTTTTTTTTCTTCATTTCTTTCTCTTCTTTTTACCTTTTATCACTTCAAACTCCTCGTCTCTCCCACAAACTTATGTTTTTGCCCATTGTTTCTCAAGAATACTAAGGAAAGATCGGGTGCCAAGAGAGAGTCACTGCAGAACGGATAAAGGCTTGTAACATAGTTATTGAAAGAAAAAGGCTTCGGATTAAAGGGGTTGATTAGGGTTATCATATTGGTAGGCTATGGAAAAATTGATCTCGGCTAAACCCGCACCATAATTAAGTCGTGAGGCGGTCGATGCAATAATAAACCCAACGAAGGTCGGGATTGAATTCACAGGGAGTTAGAATATGGGATTAGGTATATATCTAAGTTAATTATAAGTTTTGGCTCCAATTACACTTCCACAAACTTGATTGGTCTTCTACTTCTACTTTACTCTATTGTTTGCAAGTATAAAACTAAGGACAATATTTTTGGTTTTGAGTTTTTCAAATGATTAAAAGGGACTAGGGTCGTGACTTCTACCTAGGTGGTTATCTAATGGGTTATAAACTCCAGGGCAAATTTTATTAGTTGGGGTCATGATGTAGCAATCACATCCGGGTACTCACTCTATACCTCTCAGTAGTTTGAGTGATTTTGTCCAATTTGGCCTTCTCAAGTCCAATTGGGTATTTGCACAATATAAGTGATATTAGCTCAAGTCGGGTATTACTATCTCTAGGTTTAACCCTTTAATTGGGGCTATCAATTTCTTGAGTTCACCCTAATTTCTTGTTAGCCAAGTTTTCCTATACTTCGTCTTTCTTTCTCAAGTAAAGGCTAAGTCAAATAGGCACGAATCAATATTTGCAACCATTGATTCTAGGGTTCAATCATGAACAAGGCTAAATATCACTAACCCAATAAAAAATAAGCCCTAAATTAAACACCCATCAAATACCCACACAAGGGTTGGGTCACAACCCTAGCTAAAGATTTAGCTACTCATGAAAGGAACAGAAATCAAAGAAGAAATTAAGATAGAATGCATATTAATTGATTAGGGAAAGAAAATCTAATGTATAGATGTTAAACCAGTACAAAAATCCTCAAAATAACAAAGAAAACGGCTCAGGTGCTCTTCTCCAACGTCACACCCTAAAAATGACAAAAAGTTCTATTTGTACTAAGATGAAAATATCTGACAAAAATGACCCTGCGGAGGTTGTGCGGTCGTATAATTCTGGTGCGGTCCGCACATTGAGCTTCTGCTACCGCACAATTATTAGGCGGTCTGCATTCTTGGAATTTTGGGCTTGGAACTTTGGGGCTTCTATGATCCGCATAAGAATGAGTGCGGCCGCGCTTCTGATTGTGCGCCCGCATAAAAATGATGTGGTACACACTCCTTGATTTTGGACATGAATCCAACTCTCTGATTCTTCACTCCTGTGGACCGTATAATAGAGAGTGCGGCCGCAGAATGAGTGCGACCGCACTTGATAATCTGCGGCCGCACAATTTTGGTGCGGTCCGCACTCCTTCAGCTTGCCCAAATACCATTCTCTGAATCTCCTCTCTACGGCCGCACTAGAATTGTGCGGTCCGCACTGCTGGCCTTTTTGACCTATTTTGGTTCTTGTTCACTTTTGACTCCTTTATGAGTTGATTTTGACTTCTTTGGCTCATATTCTAATATTTCTGCAAGTAAGCACATTTTGTTAGTTTCAGGAAATGCCTTTAAGCATTTTTGAGATAAATCGCAAGTAAAAGAGAGCAAATAATCAGTCAAAATCCCTACTTATCAACTCCCCCAAACTTAAGCTTTTGCTTATCCTCAAGCAAATAAGGCAATTCCCAGCTCCACTAGAAAAAGAGATATTTCAGCTGGCTTAAGGTGAATCAATCACACATCAATTGGGACCAACAAGAGTTGACTCTATTCATCAAGGAAGCTCGCTCTTTCACATAGGTCATTGAGGATCCAAACTCCCCCTCTACTCTCTCTTAGCACGACTCTCTTTAGAAAGCAACACTCGATACAAGGATTGTGAAAAGTTTGCTCATCTCTCTCAAAAGAATACCACAAGTCCGGCTCTAAGTACCATAAGCTTGCCCCTTATGTAAATCACTACTAATGTAAGCTCACCCAACTTGAAATCATGTAGGGCTTTTGCAGGATGTAATGAGGGCTTTTGGACCAACGTAGGACTTGTTGGAATAGAATGGTTTCATTTTTCCTTAAGCACTCAATTTTCTATTTTCGGCACATACTTTCTCGACTCTTTGAGTCATTTTCTTCTTCCTCGGGGGAACTAGAGAGACGTAACGTCACTCTTTCTTGATCATGACATTCATTTTTCTCCTTTTCTATTTACTTCAGTCTTTTATCCCTACTTTCTTCTGAATTCCCTTCAACTCTTCATTTTATTCACTTTTTTTTCTTCATTTCTTTCTCTTCTTTTTACCTTTTATCACTTCAAACTCCTCGTCTCTCCCACAAACTTATGTTTTTGCCCATTGTTTCTCAAGAATACTAAGGAAAGATCAGGTGCCAAGAGAGAGTCACTGCAGAACGGATAAAGGCTTGTAACATGGTTATTGAAAGAAAAAGGCTTCGGATTAAAGGGGTTGACTAGGGTTATCATATTGGTAGGCTATGGAAAAATTGATCTCGGCTAAACCCGCATCATAATTAAGTCGTGAGGCGGTCGATGCAATAATAAACCCAACGAAGGTCGGGATCGAATTCACAGGGAGTTAGAATATGGGATTAGGTATATATCTAAGTTAATTGTAAGTTTTGGCTCCAATTACACTTCCACAAACTTGATTGGTCTTCTACTTCTACTTTACTCTATTGTTTGCAAGTATAAAACTAAGGACAATATCTTTGGTTTTTAGTTTTTTAAATGATTAAAAGGGACTAGGGTCGGGACTTCTACCTAGGTGGTTATCTAATGGGTTATACACTCCAGGGGAAATTTTATTAGTTGGGGTCATGATGTAGCAATCACATCCGGGTACTCACTCTATACCTCTCAGTAGTTTGAGTGCTTTTGTCCAATTTGGCATTCTCAAGTCCGATTGGGTATTCATGCAATTCAAGTGATATTAGCTCAAGTCGGGTATTACTATCTCTAGGTTTAACCTTTTAATTGAGGCTATCAATTTCTTGAGTTCACCCTAATTTCTTGTTAGCCAAGTTTTCCTATACTTCGTCTCTCTTTCTCAAGTAGAGGCTAAGTCAAATAGGCACGAATCAATGTTTGCAACCATTGATTCTATGGTTCAATCATGAACAAGGCTAAATATCACTAACCCAATAAAAAATAAACCCTAAATTAAACACCCATCAAATACCCACACAAGGGTTGGGTCACAACCCTAGTTTAAGATTTAGCTACTCATGAAAGGAATAGAAATCAAAGAAGAAATTAAGATAGAATGCATATTAATTGATTAGGGAAAGAAAATCTAATGTGTAGATGTTAAACCAGTACAAATATCCTCAAAATAACAAAGAAAACGGCTCAGGTGCTCTTCTCCAACGTCACACCCTAAAAATGACAAAAAGTTCTATTTGTACTAAGATGAAAATATCTGACAAAAATGACCCTGCGAAGGTTGTGAGGTCGCATAATTCTGGTGCGGTCCGCACATTGAGCTTCTGCTACCGCACAATTATTGTGCGGTCTGCATTCTTGGAATTTTTGGCTTGGAACTTTGGGGCTTCTATGATCCGCATAAAAATGAGTGCGGCCGCGCTTCTGATTGTGCGCCCGCATAAAAATGATGTGGTATACACTCCTTGATTTTGGACATGAATCCAACTCTCTGATTCTTCACTCCTGTGGACCGCATAATAGAGAGTGCGGCCGCAGAATGAGTGCGACCACACTTGATAATCTACGGCCGTAGAATGAGTGCGACCACACTTGATAATCTGCGGCCGCACACTTTTGGTGCGGTCCGCACTCCTTCAGCTTGCCCAAATACCATTCTCTGAATCTCCTCTCTACGGCCGCACTAGAATTGTGCGGTCCGCACTGCTGGCCTTTTTGACCTGTTTTGGTTCTTGTTCACTTTTGACTCCTTTATGAGTTGATTTTGACTTCTTTGGCTCATATCCTAATATTTCTGCAAGTAAGCACATTTTGTTAGTTTCAGGAAATGCCTTTAAGCATTTTTGAGATAAATCGCAAGTAAAAGAGAGCAAATAATCGGTCAAAATCCCTACTTATCAACTCTCCCAAACTTAAGCTTTTGCTTATCCTCAAGCAAATAAGGCAATTCCCACCTCCACTAGAAAAAGAGATATTTCAGCTGGCTTAAGGTGAATTAATCACACATCAATTGGGACCAACAAGAGTTGACTCTATTCATCAAGGAAGCTCGCTCTTTCACATAGGTCATTGTGGATCCAAACTACTCCTCTACTCTCCATTAGCACGACTCTCTTTAGAAAGCAACACTCGATACAAGGATTGTGAAAAGTTTGCTCATCTCTCTCAAAAGAATTCCACAAGTCCGGCTCTAAGTACCATAAGCTTGCCCCTTATGTAAATCACCACTAATGTAAGCTCACCCAACCTGAAATCATGTAGGGCTTTTGCGGGATGTAATGAGGGCTTTTGGACCAAGGTAGGACTTGTTGGAATAGAATGGTTTCATTTTTCGTTAAGCACTCAATTTTCTCTTTTCGGCTCATACTTTCTCGACTCTTTGAGTCATTTTCTTCTTCCTCGGGGGAACTAGAGAGACGTAACGTCACTCTTTCTTGATCATGACATTCGTTTTTCTCCTTTTCTATTTACTTCAGCCTTTTATCCCTACTTTCTTCTGAATTCCCTTCAACTCTTCATTTTATTCACTTTTTTTTTCTTCATTTCTTTCTCTTCTTTGTACCTTTTATCACTTTAAACTCCTCGTCTCTCCCACAAACTTATGTTTTTGCCCATTGTTTCTCAAGAATACTAAGGAAAGATCGAGTGCCAAGAGAGAGTCACTACAGAACGGATAAAGGCTTATAACATGGTTATTGAAAGAAAAAGGCTTCGGATTAAAGGGGTTGACTAGGGTTATCATATTGATAGGCTATGGAAAAATTGATCTCGGCTAAACCCGCATCATAATTAAGTCGTGAGGCGGTCGATGCAATAATAAACCCAACGAAGGTCGGGATCGAATTCACAGGGAGTTAGAATATGGGATTAGGTATATATCTAAGTTAATTGTAAGTTTTGGCTCCAATTACACTTCCACAAACTTGATTGGTCTTCTACTTCTACTTTACTCTATTGTTTGCAAGTATAAAACTAAGGACAATATCTTTGGTTTTGAGTTTTTTAAATGATTAAAAGGGACTAGGGTCAGGACTTCTACCTAGGTGGTTATCTAATGGGTTATACACTCCAGGGCAAATTTTATTAGTTGGGGTCATGATGTAGCAATCACATCCGGGTATTCACTCTATACCTCTCAGTAGTTTGAGTGCTTTTGTCCAAATTGGCTTTCTCAAGTCCAATTGGGTATTTGCACAATACAAGTGATATTAGCTCAAGTCGGGTATTACTATCTCTAGGTTTAACCTTTTAATTGAGGCTATCAATTTCTTGAGTTCACCCTAATTTCTTGTTAGCCAAGTTTTCCTAGAATTCGTCTCTCTTTCTCAAGTAGAGGCTAAGTCAAATAGGCACGAATCAATGTTTGCAACCATTGATTCTAGGGTTCAATCATGAACAAGGCTAAATATCACTAACCTAATAAAAAATAAGCCCTAAATTAAACACTCATCAAATACCCACACAAGGTTTGGGTCACAACCCTAGTTAAAGATTTAGCTACTCATGAAAGGAATAGAAATCAAAGAAGAAATAAAGATAGAATGCATATTAATTGATTAGGGAAAGAAAATCTAATGTGTAGATGTTAAACCAGTACAAATATCCTCAAAATAACAAAGAAAACGGCTCAGGTGCTCTTCTCCAACATCACACCCTAAAAATGACAAAAAGTTCTATTTGTACTAAGCTGAAAATATCTGACAAAAATGACCCTGCGGAGGTTGTGCGGTCACATAATTCTGGTGCGGTCCGCACATTCAGCTTCTGCTGCCGCACAATTATTGTGCGGTCTGCATTCTTGGAATTTTAGGCTTGGAACTTCGGGGCTTCTATGGTCTGTATAAAAATGAGTGCGGTCGCGCTTCTGATTGTGTGGCCGCATGAAAATGATGTGGTCCGCACTCCTTGATTTTGGACTTGAATCCAACTCTCTGATTCTTCACTCCTATGGACCGCATAATAGAGAGTGCGGCCGCAGAATGAGTGCGACCGCACTTGATATTCCGCGGCCGCATAATTTTGGTGCGATCCGCACTCCTTCAGCTTGCCCAAATACCATTCTTTGAATCTCCTCTCTACGGTCGCACTAGAATTGTGCGCTACGCACTGCTGGCCTTTTTGACCTGTTTTGGTTCTTGTTCACTTTTGACTCCTTTATGAGTTGATTTTGACTTCTTTGGCTCATATCCTAATATTTCTGCAAGTAAGCACATTTTGTTAGTTTCAGGAAATGCCTTTAAGCATTTTTGAGCTAAATCGCAAGTAAAAGAGAGCAAATAATCGGTCAAAATCCCTACTTATCAACTCCCCCAAACTTAAGCTTTTGCTTATCCTCAAGCAAATAAGGCAATTCCCACCTCCACTAGAAAAAGAGATATTTTAGCTGGCTTAAGGTGAATCAATCACACATCAATTGGGACCAACAAGAGTTGACTCTATTCATCAAGGAAGCTCGCTCTTTCACATAGGTCATTGTGGATCCAAACTCCTTCTCTACTCTCCATTAGCACGACTCTCTTTAGAAAGCAACACTCGATACAAGGATTGTGAAAAGTTTGCTCATTTCTCTCAAAAGAATGCCACAAGTCCGGCTCTAAGTACCATAAGCTTTCCCCTTATGTAAATCACCACTAATGTAAGCTCACCCAACTTGAAATCATGTAGGGCTTTTGCGGGATGTAATGAGGGCTTTTGGACCAAGGTAGGACTTGTTGGAATAGAATGGTTTCATTTTTCGTTAAGCACTCAATTTTCTCTTTTCGGCTCATACTTTCTCGACTCTTTGAGTCATTTTCTTCTTCCTCGGGGGAACTAGAGTGACGTAACGTCACTCTTTCTTGATCATGACATTCGTTTTTCTCCTTTTCTATTTACTTCAGCCTTTTATCCCTACTTTCTTCTGAATTCTCTTCAACTCTTCATTTTATTCACTTTTTTTTTCTTCATTTCTTTCTCTTCTTTGTACCTTTTATCCCTTCAAACTCCTCGTCTCTCCCACAAACTTATGTTTTTGCCCATTGTTTCTCAAGAATACTAAGGAAAGATCGGTTGCCAAGAGAGAGTCACTACAGAATGGATAAAGGCTTGTAACATGGTTATTGAAAGAAAAAGGCTTCGGATTAAAGGGGTTGACTAGGGTTATCATATTGGTAGGCTATGGAAAAATTGATCTCGGCTAAACCCGCATCATAATTAAGTCGTGAGGTGGTCGATGCAATAATAAACCCAACGAAGGTCGGGATCGAATTCACAGGGAGTTAGAATATGGGATTAGGTATATATCTAAGTTAATTGTAAGTTTTTGCTCCAATTACACTTCCACAAACTTGATTGGTCTTCTACTTCTACTTTACTCTATTGTTTGCAAGTATAAAACTAAGGACAATATCTTTGGTTTTGAGTTTTTTAAATGATTAAAAGGGACTAGGGTCGGGACTTCTACCTAGGTGGTTATCTAGTGGGTTATACACTCCAGGGCAAATTTTATTAGTTGGGGTCATGATGTAGCAATCACATCCGGGTACTCACTCTATACCTCTCAGTAGTTTGAGTGCTTTTGTCCAATTTGGCTTTCTCAAGTCCAATTGGGTATTTGCACAATACAAGTGATATTAGCTCAAGTCGGGTATTACTATCTCTTGGTTTAACCTTTTAATTGAGGCTATCAATTTCTTGAGTTCACCCTAATTTCTTGTTAGCCAAGTTTTCCTAGACTTCGTCTCTCTTTCTCAAGTAGAGGATAAGTCAAACAGGCACGAAGCAATGTTTGCAACCATTGATTCTAGGGTTCAATCATGAACAAGGCTAAATATCACTAACCCAATAAAAAATAAGCCCTAAATTAAACACTCATCAAATACCCACACAAGTGTTGGGTCACAACCCTAGCTAAAGATTTAGCTACTCATGAAAGGAATAAAAATCAAAGAAGAAATAAAGATAGAATGCATATTAATTAATTAGGGAAAGAAAATCTAATGTATAGATGTTAAACCAGTACAAAAATCCTCAAAATAACAAAGAAAACGGCTCAGGTGCACTTCTCCAACGTCACACCCTAAAAATGACAAAAAGTTCTATTTGTACTAAGGTGAAAATATCTGACAAAAATGACCCTGCGGAGGTTGTGCGGTCGAATAATTCTGGTGCGGTCCGCACAGTGAGCTTCTGCTGCCGCACAATTATTGTGCGGTCTGCATTCTTGGAATTTTGGGCTTGGAACTTTGGGGCTTCTATGGTCCGCATAAAAACGAGTGCGGCCGCGCTTCTGATTGTGCGGCCGCATAAAAATGATGTGGTCCGCACTCCTTGATTTTGGACTTGAATCCAACTCTCTGATTCTTCACTCCTGTGGACCGCATAATAAAGAGTGCGGTCGCAGAATGAGTGCGATCGCACTTGATATTCAGCGGCCGCACAATTTTGGTGCTGTCCGCACTCCTTCAGCTTACCCAAATACCATTCTCTGAATCTCCTCTCTACGGTCGCACTAGAATTGTGCGCTACGCACTGCTGGCCTTTTTGACCTGTTTTGGTTCTTGTTTACTTTTGACTCCTTTATGAGTTGATTTTGACTTCTTTGGCTCATATCCTAATGTTTCTGCAAGTACGCACATTTTGTTAGTTTCAGGAAATGCCTTTAAGTATTTTTGAGCTAAATCGCAAGTAAAAGAGAGCAAACAATCGGTCAAAATCCCTACTTATCAACTCCCCCAAACTTTAGCTTTTGCTTATCCTCAAGCAAATAAGGCAATTCCCACCTCCACTAGAAAAAGAGATATTTCAGCTGGCTTAAGGTGAATCAATCACACATCAATTGGGACCAACAAGAGTCGACTCTATTCATCAAGGAAGCTCGCTCTTTCACATAGGTCATTTGGATCCAAACTCCTCCTCAACTCTCTATTAGCACGACTCTCTTTAGAAAGCAACACTCGATACAAGGATTGTGAAAAGTTTGCTCATCTCTCTCAAAAGAATGCCACAAGTCTGGCTCTAAGTACCATAAGCTTGCCCCTTATGTAAATCACCACTAATGTAAGCTCACCCAACTTGAAATCATGTAGGGCTTTTGCGGGATGTAATGAGGGCTTTTGGACCAAGGTAGGACTTGTTGGAATAGAATGGTTTCATTTTTCCTTAAGCACTCAATTTTCTCTTTTCGGCTCATACTTTCTCGACTCTTTGAGTCATTTTCTTCTTTCTCGGGGGAACTAGAGAGACGTAACGTCACTCTTTCTTGATCATGACATTCATTTTTCTCCTTTTCGTTTTACTTCAGCCTTTTATCCCTACTTTCTTCTGAATCCCCTTCAACTCTTCATTTTATTCACTTTGTTTTTCTTCATTTCTTTCTTTTCTTTGTACCTTTTATCACTTCAAACTCCTCGTATCTCCCACAAACATATGTTTTTGCCCATTGTTTCTCAAGAATACTAAGGAAAGATCGGGTGCCAAGAGAGAGTCACTACAGAACGGATAAAGGCTTGTAACATGGTTATTGAAAGAAAAAGGCTTCGGATTAAAGGGGTTGACTAGGGTTATCATATTGGTAGGCTATGAAAAAATTGATCTCGGCTAAACCCGCACCATAATTAAGTCGTGAGGCGGTCGATGCAATAATAAACCCAACGAAGGTCGGGATCGAATTCACAGGGAGTTAGAATATGGGATTAGGTATATATCTAAGTTAATTGTAAGTTTTGGCTCCAATTACACTTCCACAAACTTGATTGGTCTTCTACTTCTACTTTACTCTATTGTTTGCAAGTATAAAACTAAGGACAATATTTTTGATTTTGAGTTTTTTAAATGATTAAAAGGGACTAGGGTCGTGACTTCTACCTAGGTGGTTATCTAATGGGTTATAAACTCCACGGCAAATTTTATTAGTTGGGGTCATGATGTAGCAATCACATCCGGGTACTCACTCTATACCTCTCAGTAGTTTGAGTGATTTTGTCCAATTTGGCCTTCTCAAGTCCAATTGGGTATTTGCACAATACAAGTGATATTAGCTCAAGTCGGGTATTACTATCTCTAGGTTTAACCCTTTAATTGGAGCTATCAATTTTTTGAGTTCACCCTAATTTCTTGTTAGCGAAGTTTTCCTATACTTCGTATCTCTTTCTCAACTAGAGGCTAAGTCAAATAGGCACGAATCAATGTTTGCAACCATTGATTCTAGGATTCAATCACGAACAATGCTAAATATCACTAACCCAATAAAAAATAAGCCCTAAATTAAACACCCATCAAATACCCACACAAGGGTTGGGTCACAACCCTAGATAAAGATTTAGCTACTCATAAAAGGTACAGAAATTAAAGAAGGAATTAAGATAGAATACATATTAATCAATTAGGGAAAGAAAATCTAATGTATAGATGTTAAACAAGTACAAAAATCCTCAAAATAGCAAAGAAAACAGCTCAGGTGCTCTTCTCCAACGTCACACCCTAAAAATGATAAAAAGTTATATTTATACTAAGCTGAAAATGTGTGACAAAAATGTCCCTACGGAGATTGTGCGGCAACATAATTCTTTTGCGGTCTGCATATTTAGCTTCTGCGGCCGCACAATTATTGTGCGGTCCGCATTCTTGGAACTTCGGGGCTTCTATGGTCCGCATAAAAATGAGTGCCGCTGCGCTTTTGATTGTGCGGCCGCATAAAAATGATGTGGTCCGCACTCCTTGATTTTGGACTTGAATCCAACTCTCTGATTCTTCACTCCTGTGGACCGCATAATAGAGAGTGCGGCCGCAGAATGAGTGCGGCTGCACTTGATATTCCGCGCCGTACAATTTTGGTGCGGTCCGTACTCCTTCAGCTTGCCCAAATATCATTCTCTGAATCTCCTCTCTACGGCCGCACTGCTGGCCTTTTTGACATGCTTTGGTTCTTGTTTAATTTTGACTCCTTTATGAGTTGATTTTGACTTCTTTGGCTCATATCCTAATATTTCTACAAGTAAGCACATTTTGTTAGTTTCAGGAAATGCCTTTAAGCATTTTTGAGATAAATCGCAAGTAAAAGAGAGCAAATAATCAGTCAAAATCCCTACTTATCAACTCCCCCAAACTTAAGCTTTTGCTTATCCTCAAGCAAATAAGGCAATTCCCACCTCCACTAGAAAAAGAGATATTTCAGCTGGCTTAAGGTAAATCAATCACACATCAATTGGGACTAACAAGAGTTGACTCTATTCATCAAGGAAGCTCGCTCTTTCACATAGGTCATTGTGGATCCAAACTACTCCTCTACTCTCCATTAGCACGACTCTCTTTAGAAAGCAACACTCGATACAAGGATTGTGAAAAGTTTGCTCATCTCTCTCAAAAGATTGTCACAAGTCCGGCTCTAAGTACCATAAGCTTGCCCCTTATGTAAATCACCACTAATGTAAGCTCACCCAACTTGAAATCATGTAGGGCTTTTGCGGGATGTAATGATGGCTTTTGGACCAAGGTAGGACTTGTTGGAATAGAATGGTTTCATTTTTCCTTAAGCACTCAATTTTTTCTTTTCGGCTCATACTTTCTCGACTCTTTGATTCATTTTCTTCTTCCTCGGGGGAACTAGAGAGACGTAACGTCACTCTTTCTTGATCATGACATTCATTTTTTTCCTTTTCTATTTACTTCAGCCTTTTATCCCTACTTTCTTCTGAATTCCCTTCAACTCTTCATTTTATTCACTTTTTTTTCTTCATTTCTTTCTCTTCTTTGTACCTTTTATCACTTCAAACTCCTCGTCTCTCCCACAAACTTATGTTTTTGCCATTGTTTCTCAAGAATACTAAGGAAAGATCGGGTGCCAAGAGAGAGTCACTGCAGAACGGATAAAGGCTTGTAACATGGTTATTGAAAGAAAAAGGCTTCGGATTAAAGGCCCTACTTTCTTCTGAATTCCCTTCAACTCTTCATTTTATTCACTTTTTTTTCTTCATTTCTTTCTCTTCTTTGTACCTTTTATCACTTTAAACTTCTCGTCTCTCCCACAAAGTTATGTTTTTGCCCATTGTTTCTCAAGAATACTAAGGAAAGATCAAGTGCCAAGAGAGAGTCACTGCAGAACGGATAAAGGCTTGTAACATGGTTATTGAAAGAAAAAGGCTTCGGATTAAAGGGGTTGACTAGGGTTATCATATTGGTAGGCTATGGAAAAATTGATCTCGGCTAAACCCGCACCATAATTAAGTCGTGAGGCGGTCGATGCAATAATAAATCCAACGAAGGTTGGGATCGAATTCACAGGGAGTTAGAATATGGGATTAGGTATATATCTAAGTTAATTGTAAGTTTTGGCTCCAATTACACTTCCACAAACTTGATTGGTCTTCTACTTCTACTTTACTCTATTGTTTGCAAGTATAAAACTAAGGACAATATTTTTGGTTTTGAGTTTTTCAAAAGACTAAAAGGGCCTAGGGTCGTGACTTCTACCTAGGTGGTTATCTAATGGGTTATAAACTCCAGGGCAAATTTTATTAGTTGGGGTCATGATGTAGCAATCACATCCGGGTACTCACTCTATACCTCTCAGTAGTTTGAGTGATTTTGTCCAATTTGGCCTTCTCAAGTCCAATTGGGTATTTGCACAATACAAGTGATATTAACTTAAGTCGGGTATTACTATCTCTAGGTTTAACCCTTTAATTGGGGCTATCAATTTCTTGAGTTCACCCTAATTTCTTGTTAGCCAAGTTTTCCTAGACTTCGTCTCTCTTTCTCAAGTAGAGGCTAAGTCAAATATGCACGAATCAATGTTTGCAACCATTGATTCTAGGGTTCAATCATGAACAAGGCTAAATATCACTAACCCAATAAAAAATAAGCCCTAAATTAAACACCCATCAAATACCCACACAAGGGGTGGGTCACAACCCTAGTTAAAGATTTAGCTACTCATGAAAGGAACAGAAATCATAGAAGGAATTAAGATATAATGCATATTAATCGATTAGGGAAAGAAAATCTAATGTATAGATGTTAAACCAGTATAAAAATCCTCAAAATAGCAAAGAAAACAACTCAGGTGCCCTTCTCCAACGTCACACCCTAAAAATGATAAAAAGTTATATTTATACTAAGCTGAAAACGTGTGACAAAAATGTCCCTACGGAGGTTGTGCGACCGCATAATTCTGGTGCGGTCCGCACATTTAGCTTCTGCGGCCGCACAATTATTGTGCAGTCCGCATTCTTGGAACTTCGGCGCTTCTGTGGTCTGCATAAAAATGAGTGCGGCCGCATTTCTAATTGTGAGGCCGCATAAAAATGATGCGGTCCGCACTCCTTGATTTTGAGCTTGAATCCAACTCTCTGATTCTTCACTCCTGTGGACTGCATAATAGAGAGTGTGGCCGCAGAATGAGTGCGGCTGCACTTGATATTCTGCGGCCGCACAATTTTGGTGCGGTCCGCACTCCTTCAGCTTGCCCAAATACCATTCTCTGAATCTCCTCTCTATGGCCGCACTAGAATTGTGCGGTCCGCACTACTGGCCTTTTTACCCTGTTTTGGTTCTTATTCACTTTCGATTCCTTTATGAGTTGATTTTGACTTCTTTGGCTCATATCCCAATATTTATGCAAGTAAGCATTTTTTGTTAGTTTACGGGAATGCCTTTAAGCATTTTTAAGCTAAATCGCAAGTAAAAGAGAGCAAATAATCGGTCAAAATCCCTACTTATCAACTCCCCCAAACTTAAGCTTTTGCTTGTCCTCAAACAAATAAGGGAATTCCCACCTCCACTAGAAAAAAAGATATTTTAGTTGGCTTAAGGTGAATCAATCACACATCAATTGGGACCAACAATTACCCACAACACATATGAATTATCAACAATGTAATGGTTTGACTTTTTGAGTACAATAGTTCTAATGTGACACTAGAGCATCAAGAGTTGACTCTATTCATCAAGGAAGCTCGCTCTTTCAAATAGGTCATTGTGGATCCAAACTCCTCCTCCTCTACTCTCCATTAGCATAACTCACTTTAGAAAGCAACACTCGATATAAGGATTGTGAAAAGTTCGTTCATCTCTCTCAAAAGAATGCCACAAGTCTGACTCTAAGTACCATAAGTTTGCTCCTCATGTAAATCATCACTAATGTAAGCTCACTCAATTTGAAATCATGTAAGATTTTTTGCGGGATGTAATGAGGGCTTTTGGACCAATATAGGACTTGTTGGAATAAAATGGTTTCATTTTTCTTAAGCACTCCATTTTCTCTTTTCGGCTCATACTTTCTCGACTCTTTGAGTCATTTTATTTTTCCTCGGGGGAACTAGAAAGACGTAACGTCACTCTTTCTTGATCATGACATTCATTTTTGTCCTTTTCTATTTACTTCAGCCTTTTATCCGTACTTTCTTCTGAATTCCTTTTAACTCTTCATTTCATTCATTGTTTTTTCTTCATTTCTTTCTCTTTTTTGTACCTTTTATCACTTCAAACTCCTCGTCTCTCCCACAAACTTATGTTTTTGCCCATTGTTTCTCAAGAATACTAAGGAAAGATTGGGTGCCAAGAGAGAGTCACTACAGAATGGATAAAGGCTTGTAACATGGTTATTGAAAGAAAAAGGCTTTGGCTCAAAGGGGTTGACTAGGGTTATCATATTGGTAGGCTATGGAAGAATTCTATTTCGAATTGAATCAAGGAGAGCCTTCAATAATTTCTCAAGCCAAGCTACACTTAGTATTTCGCCTATAAAAACACTCAGGGCAAGTTCTAGACTATTGTCACGGGAACTTGGACTTGCAATTCAATACCTCACCTCTCACACTACTGGATTGCTAAAGAGAACAGAGTCGAGGGCCCACAACAACCCTAGCTAAGATTGAGAATCACAAATGGCTCGACTGAACCACTCGATGACTGTTTGAGTCAACACAAGAGTCTAAAGGTCACAACTAGAGCTATTTTATGCCAACAACTTTGTTTTTAACCATAAGGTCAGAGGTAAATGTGTCGGTACCAAGTGAAGCATGCTCGAGACACTTTTATTCATTACTACTATATTTTGTCAAAACATAAAAGAAAACGGACTCAATCCCTTAAGAAGGTTATCACGCCATCCATCGTTGGGAAGAGCCACCCGGTTCACACAAAATCACCTTTGAAAAGAACCATGGCATTAAGAAAACCAAAGACTTATTGTTCACTCAAAACGTAAAAAGAAGCTAACAAATTAAAAAGAAGCTACTAAAGTAAATAAGAAGTTATACTGCTAAGGAAAAAAAACTAAAGAAGCTATGAAGTAAACTACGGGAAGCGAGATAAATGAATATACAAACCGAAGTGAAATGAATATATACATAAGGGAAATGAATATCTACATCAAATGGGGAGAATATATATATACCAAAGGGAAAATAAGAATTAAAAAAAAATAGTATCAGAGTTATTACATGCCAAATGTCAATTATTCAAAATAGACCACCCCCCAAATAAAAAATAAGCATTGTCCCCAATGCTTAACAAAAATAGGAACATGGAAGGGGCAGAGAGTTAAGAGAACTCCCTATGTGGTCTCAGTCTGCATGGGATCATCAACACCCTATGTCTCCTCTAACTGTGTGTCATCATCTCCTGGCTGAGGGACAACTGGGTTGCTGAGCATCTGTATCATCTCCTCAGCAGTGTGTGCAGTCGCAAAACCGGCTCCTCAGACTGGCTGGCTGCTGCTTGTGATGCTGGGACTGTCTACTCCATAAGCAAGTCTAATGGAAGATCTCCGGCAGATGCAATATTTTCAACCTCTTTGCTCCGCTTCTCTACCGACTTCTTTGATACCTGGGATCGACGCATCTTCTTGACCTATTTGCTCAAATCCTTAATGACCTTCTCATGCGTTGCCAGAGAATCAATAATGGTCTTCTGGTTCTCCATAATCTTCTTCAATGTTTCCTTCACTGACAGAGGTACCTGTGGCTCTGCTGGGGCTGAGGATTGTGCAACAACAGCACTGGATATATCAGTCAGCATTGTAGTAGTTGCCTGCATCCAGTTGTTAAGACTCGCCAATGTCTGGGAGACTCGCAGCGCAGTCTGAGGATATGTAGATAAAGCCGGCACTGATAATGGCACTGATAGTCTAGTAGAAGCAGGTGGTCCGGAAGATGAAGGTGGCATGGGTGCTGTCTCAATAAAAGTACCAGCTGCGGTGGATGGCTCGGCAGCTGAATCAGTAACCACTACTGATGGATCCTCAGATTGGCCAGTGGAGGTAGTAGCTTTACCCTTGAATTTCGTGTTGTCAGCTCCCTGAAGTTGGTCCAAGAGAAAGGCTTATTGGCCTTCACCTCAGTGTCATAATGCCTTGGCTCCGCCCCTTGGTCCTTGAAGTACTCTATGAGGAAGTTCGGGTACGGGTAGGACCTTTCATCTTTTTGGATAGCCAGAGTGATGTTTGTGGACATGATCTCGTTAAGGCATGGATCAATGCGGCTACATACAAATGTTTGCCACCCTTTTGCTTCAAAGTTTAGGGTGGCTCGGACTATTGGAACTCCTGCTGTAAGCCACGGAGGTGTTGACCCTTGAATTGCCAGAATCTCAGCTAGCCATGGGCGAGCTACGTCACCTATAGCCAGCTTCTCCAGGTATTAGACTGCCTCAACTTCCTCAAATCCCACATACGTGTTCAAGGTGCAGGCATCAAACTTGATTTTCAAATTTCGAACTTTTGTCACCTTGGTACCCTTTTTCATATGAGCTACATTAGTACAGAATTCCTTGACCAAATGCTCATTGGCATCCATAATGTGGTGGGTAAACCATCTCCAATATTTTCGCTCCCAGAATTGTTGGAGGACATTGGGGTTGTGCTTGTCTAGATCTTTCATCAAGAACTACCGCTCAAGAGTGAGTGACCGATGCGGCCACCATTCCCTAAATTTAGCAAAGGCAGCAGCACTGACGAATCTGTCCTCCTATAACTCTGATCTCTTTGATCTCTCCAAACCTCCCACTGTAGTATCCCTCCTCTCCCATCGTCTGGGACATCATCATCATCATCGTCCACATTAATTGGATCAGCTGGAGCACGTGAGGAAGAGGGCTCAGAGGCTTGACTACCCTCTTCCGAACCATCAGAGGAACTGGAAGAAGAAGACGACTCATCTACTAGGTGGAATCTACCAGGAAATTGTTGTGATTGGGCTTTCGGCTGTGATTGCACGGAGTTACTCTCAGAAGCTTCCCCAGATGAGACATACTCACTAGTTTCCGAGGGTTCGGGAGGTATGTTGGCTGTAGCTTTCTTACTTATAACCCTTTGAAGTGCTAGAGGTAGGTTGCTTTTACCTCGACCTCGACCTCGACCTCAGCCTCGGGAGGGTTCTGCCCTCCGTTGCGAAGTATCCCCTCTACCACGTGAGCAAACCATTGTCTGCAATGCATAATGATAAGAGTCAGTTAGATTTGTAAACAATAGGTGCATGCATAATAACTGCAGTAAAGCAGTCTCAGAAGGAGCAGTGAGGACCGCACAAAAGTTAGTGCAGCCGCAAACTACCAAGTGCGAACTGCACAATTTTGAGTGCGGTCGCATAACCAAAAGTGTGGACCACAGCCCAAGTTCAGACTAATGGGGTCTCTGATGTTTTATCAGTGTGGACCACAAAAAAATGAGTTCGGCCGCATGAGTCCACTGCGGACCGCACAATTTTGAGTGCAGCCGCACAAATCATGTACAATGATACCCTAGTTCAGAGAACTGTGGACCGCACAAAAGTGAGTGCTGCCACAGAAGCTCATGGTGCGGACCGCACAAAAGTAAGTGCGGCCGCACAATTTGAATTCAGGCGGTACTGACTTAGGGTTCATGGAATTTTATTCACAAATTACTCAAGTTTTTAGCAATTAAACATCATTGGTCAATTACCCAAACCCCAATTAACGTTTAAAAAGACTACCCACATGATTCTAAGTACAAACAACTAACCATTGACATATTTAGGTATGGAAAGAACCCTAGTCAAAAGAATAAAATTAACGAAAAATCTAAAGAATAAATTAGCATACCAGTAATGAAGATGTAGGTGAGATTCAACACTGATGAAATGAGGAGAGATTGAAAACAATGAGGATATGCATTGTGCTAGCTTAGATTCAAATTTCAAAAGAGCATAAAGTGTAAAAGGCTGAGGGAGGCCCTATTTATACTTTTACCCGTCGGGCCCACAATTTTACCTGGAGTGCGGCCGCACAATTTTGAGTGCGGTCCGCACTCATTACCTGCCCTTGTGAAGAATTGCTGCGAACCGCACAACAATGAGTGCCGCCGCAGAATTAGTGCGGACCGTACATAAATGGATGCGGCCGCATTTTGTTAAGGATTTTTGTCAGTCCAAACTTCAGAGACCATGTATTTTTCATCTCCCAGTTGTGTGACCGCACACAAAATTGTGCGGCCGCAGAGTGGCAGTGTGGTCCGCATAATTCTAGTGCGGTCCGCACTTTTCTGACACTTAGTCAAATGTTTCATGCTCAGTTCCTACAATGCATACCCATTCCTGCATACACTTCAAAACTAGTTAGTACAAAACAAAGCCTATCTAATCTAAAGAAGAAAAACAAGAAAAAGAAAAAGACACATGAGTTGCCTCCCAAGAAGCGCATGATTTAACATCGCGGCACGACGCATGTTACCATCAATCACTTGAAATGGAGCAACGCCACAATGTGGCCATCATCAACCTTGCCAAGATAATATTTAACCCGGTGCCCGTTGATTCTAAACACCTCATCATTCTTGTTTTTCAAATCTAGAGCACCAAAGGGTGTCACATGTACAACTTCAAATGGGCCACTCCACTTTGATTTCAGCTTTCCCAAAAATATCTGCAACCGAGAGTTGAACAAAAGCACAAGATTACCTTCTTTGAATTCTTTATTCCGGATATACTTGTCATGGAGGTACTTCATCTTGTCCTAATACAAGGACGAACTGGAGTATGCATGGAACTGAAACTCATCAAGTTTATTTAATTGCTCCACCCTAAGATTTGCAGCTACATCCCACTCAAGGTTAAGCTTCTTCAATGCCCACATAGCCTTATGCTCAAGTTCTACCAGAAGGTAACAAGCTTTTCCGAACACTAACCGATACGGAGACATACTAATTGGTGTTTTGTAAGCTGTTCTATAAGCCCAAAGAGCATCGTCAAGTTTCTTCAACCAATCTGTTTGGTTGGAATTCACAGTCTTTGACAGAATACTCTTGATCTCCCAGTTGGAGACTTCAACCTGTCCACTTGCTTGAGGATGATAGGGGGTCGACACTTTGTGAGTGACACCATACTTGGAGAGTAAAGTATCAAAAGCTTTGTTGCAAAAGTGTGATCCCCCATTACTAATGATGGCCCTTGGAGTACCAAACCTTGTGAATATGTTCTTCTTCAAGAATGCTACCACACTCTAAGCTTCATTATTGGGCAAAGCCACAACTTCAACCCATTTGGACACATAATCAATAGCTACCAATATATAGGTGTTCCCACATGAGCTCTCAAACGGACCCATAAAATCAATGCCCCAAACATCAAAAATATCAATCTCTAGGATGGTGGTGAGAGGCATCTCTTTTTTTTTGGTGATCACACTAACCCTTTGGCATTCATCACAATGCTTAACGAGATCGCTAGCATCCTTGTAAAGGGTAGGCCAATATAATCCACAGCTTAGCACCTTTGTAGCAGTTCTTGCTCCACGATGGTGACCACCATATGGTGGAGAGTGGTGAGCTTCAAGAATACCTAATTGTTCTTCTTTTGGTACACATCTTTGGATAACACCATCAGTACAAATTTTGAAGAGATATGGCTCATCCCAATAGTAGTCTAGACAGTCCCGTTTGAGCTTCTTCCTTTGGTTTGAAGAGAACTCATTCGGAACAATGCCACTCACAAGATAGTTGTCCACATCGAAAAACCATGGCATCCCAGTCATAGAAATGGAAAGGAGTTGTTCATCAGGAAATGAATCATTGATCTCAAGGCCATCATGTGGCCTCCCCCCTCCTCTAATCGGTACAAGTGGTCCGCCACTTGATTCTCACTACCCTTGCGGTCTTGAATCTCTAGATCAAACTCTTGCAATAGAAGCACCCACCACATCAACCTTGCCTTAGAGTCTTTTTTGCTCATCAAATAATGAAGTGCCGTATGGTCGGTGTGAACAATTACCTTTTTACCCATTAGATACAGGCGGAACTTCTCCATAGAGAAGACAATGGCTAGGAGTTCTTTCTCGGTCACCGTATAATTGACTTGGGCCTCGTTCATGGTCTTGCTAGCATAGTAGACTGGATGAAAGATCTTGTTAATTCATTGCCCCAATATAGCTCTAATCACCACATCGCTTGCATCACACATGAGCTCAAATGATAAGCTCCAATATGGCGCGATGATAATAGGAGTGGTAGTCAACTTATACTTGAGTAGTTCAAATGCCTTCATACAATCTTCACTGAAAAAGAACTTGGCATCTTTCTCCAAGAGTTTGCACAAGGGGTTTACCACCTTAGAAAAGTCCTTGATGAATTGGCGGTAAAACCCCGCATGACCTAGAAAGCCCCTCACTCCCTTTACGGAAGTAAGGGGAGGGAGTTTGGATATTACTTCTATTTTTGCTTTATCAACTTCAATACCATTCTTGAAAATCTTGTGACCGAGGACAATGCCCTCCTCGACCATAAAGTGACACTTCTCCCAATTCAACACCAATTTAGTTTCCTCACAACGTGTCAATACCTTATCCAAGTTATCCAAGCACTCTTCAAAAGAATTCCCCACGACAGAAAAATCATCCATGAAATCCTCGAGAAAGTCCTCCACCATATCGGTGAAGATGGCCATCATGCACCGTTGAAAAGTAGCCAGTACGTTGCATAACCCGAATGACATCCGCGAGAATGCGAAAGTGCCATAGGGACAAGTGAAAGTGGTATTCTCTTGGTCTTCAGGAGCAATAAGAATCTGGTTATACACGGAATATCCATCAAGGAAGCAATAATAAGCACATCCGGCTAACCTATCCAACATTTGATCAAGAAATGGAAGCGGAAAATGGTCTTTCCGAGTAACTTTGTTGAGCTTCCTATAATCCATGCACACTCTCCACCCGGTGACAGTTCTTGTGGGAATCAATTCATTTTTGTCATTTGTTATCACAGTCATTCCCCCTTTCTTTGGGACACATTGCACCGGCGAGGTCCACGAACTATCGAAAATGGGGTAAACAACTCCGGCATCCAACCACTTGATGACCTCTTTCTTTACTACTCCTTGCATAGCCTCATTCAATGATGTTCCACGGAGGGTTTGGCATCCTCCTCCAAAATGATTTTGTGCATGCAAAAGGCGGGGCTTATACCGCGAATATCCGCCAATGTCCAACCTATTTCTTTCTTCCTCCTTTGGAGTGAAGGCAAAGGCTTTAACTCTAAGGTGTGAGGCTCCTCGATTGAGGGCTTTGTTGGTGGAGTCTTCCGGTTTTCGAGATATAAGGAGAGTGTTTAGGGCTCATAAGTATATGATCCCATTCCTTGCAAAGCATTAACACAATCTACAAAGCCTTCCTTCTCATCCTCATCATGATTCAACAACACAGCTTCCAAGGTATCTTTAACATTTATCACAACACTTGTGTCATCAACAATTACTTCGGTCACAAGATCCACGAACGAACACACTTCGTTGCTATTTGGCTGCCTCATTGATTTACAAACATGGAACACCACTTTTTCATCACCCACCCAGAAGGTGAGATCGCCAGCTTCCACATCAACTAAGGCCTTCCCTGTAGCAAGGAAAGGTCTCCCCAAAATGATTGGTACCTCGTAGCCAACCTCACAGTCAAGTATCACAAAATCTACGGGAAGGATGAACTTGTCGACCCGGACTAATACATCATCAATTATCCCCAATGGCCTTTTCATTATCCGATCCGACATTTGCAACCTCATGGATGTGGGTCTTGGTTGCCCAATCCCCAATGTTTTGAACACAGAATAGGGCATCAAGTTAATGCTTGCCCCCAGTCACATAAAGCTTTGGCGAAATCGGCACTCCCAATAGTGCACGGGATTGTGAAAGCACTGGGGTCTTCCAACTTTGGAGCCATGGAGTGCACAATAGCACTCACTTGATGTGTCATTTTGATCATTTCACAGTTCATTAGTCTATTCTTTGTTACCAAATCCTTCATGAACTTGGCATGTCCCGGCATTTGTTCTAAGGCTTCAACCAACGGCACATTTTTGGAAACTTTTCATCATATCAATGAATTTCTTGAATTGATTCTCATTGTGTTTCTTTGCAAGTCTTTGAGGGTATGGAGGAGGAGGCCTTGGCATTGTGCCTTAGCCTTTGGCACTACCGGCTCCAGCATGTCAATCACGTGCTCCCTAGATGAGTTCACTTCTTCTTGCGTCTCCTTCACATTTTCATCAATATCAATCCTCGCTTCTTTATTAGCTTGAACATCATTGCTTGGCTCATCATTATCTTGCACCAATACATCGTCACCTACATGTCTTCTTTGGATTGAGGTACTAGCAACTCCACCTCTCCCACTTCTTGTTGTCACGGCCATTGCATGCCCAGTATTCCCACCTTTCGGGTTCACCACCGTATCACTAGGTAGTGCCCCCTTTGGGCGAGTATTTAAAGCTTGAGAAATTTGGCCAAGTTGAACCTCCAAGTTGCAGTTAGTAGTGTTGTGGGAGGCTAATTGGGCATCGGAGTCGGTGTTTTTCTCCATCATTTGCTTAAACATGTTTTCAATTCGTCCCATTTCACTATTGGAAGAACTAGGACCTTGCGACGGATATGGAGGCGAGTTTTTTGGTTGTTGATACATCGGGGGCCTCTGAAATCCCGACCCCCGATTTCCTTGATTACTATTGTTCCAACCCTCTTGATTATTGTTGCCTCCCCAATTGCTTTGATTATAGCCACCCCAATTAACTTGATTATTTCCTCCCCAATTGCTTTAATTATTGTTGTTGCCACCACTCCAATTTTCTTGGTGGCCTTGGTTGTTCCAATTTCCTTGGTTTCCTTGTGATCTCCATTGTTGTTGATTTGGAGCATTGCTTCTTTGACCTTGATAATTGTTGACATATTGAACCTCTTCATCTTGCTCATCATATGAATCATCTTGATTATACCCACTATTACCTTGCTCATTTCTTGTTTACCATCATGTTCACCCCTTCCACAACATTCACCTGTTTCGGCCCTTGAACCTGTTGAAGCTGAGCCTTGGCCAATTGGTTCATGGTGGTTGTCAACTCCGTAATAGCTTGCCCATGATCATGTATCTCCTTGTGTAGGTGAATAATATTTGGGTCACCCTGAGGAACATTGGCTATACTTTTCCATACCAAAGAGGTGTCCCGCCATCTCATCCAAGATTTCACAAGCTTCAAAATAAGGCGTGTTCATGAAGTTACCCCCAGCGAGTTGATTTACCACACACTGATTCGTTGTGTTGATCCCCGTGTAGAAGGTCTATTGGATCATGGCCTCGGTCATATCATTGTTCGAGCATTCTTTGACCATGGTACGATATCTTTCCCAAATCTCGTGCAATGGCTCATTAGGCTCTTGTTTGAAAGCTAGAATTTCATCCCTTAGTGTGGCCATGTGCCCCAGAGAAAAGAATTTGGCAATGAACTTCTCGGACAACTCATCCCAAGTGTGGATGGAATGATTGGGCAATCTCCAGTCCAAAGCCTTTCCCCGTAGAGAAAAGGGAAACAGCCTTAACCGCAGTGCATCCTCGGAGATATTTGTTTGCTTGCTCCCCCAACAAGTATCGACGAAACCTTTGAGATGCTCGTAGGCATTTTGGTGTGGAGCTCCGGTGAAGAAACCCCGCTGCTCAAGTAGTGTAAGCATCACGTTGGTTACTTAGAAGTTGTCCGCCCTAATCCGGGACGGGACTATTGCACTTTCATAACCCTCGTTCGGCAACACCCGGTGCGCTGCTCTTGGTGGAGATGGGGGAGGGTTTGGGACATTCTCATGAGGTGGTCGGCCTCGCCTGTTTACTTGAGTCTCGAGATGAACCTCATCCATTTGATCATCATCTACCTCCTCCGCCAATGGTAAATTTTCGAGGGGTTCATTGCCATTTTGTACCTAAAAGCAATTCACAAACAAAATTATTGACTCGGAAGGAAATAAAGACAAAACACACAAATACCTAGATATATAGCTAAATCTGTTTAACTCCCCGACAACGGCGCCAAAAATTGATCTCAGCCAAACCCACACCACAATTAAGTAGTGAGGCGGTCTATGCAATAATAAACCCAACGAAAGTCGGGATCGAATCCACAGGGAGTTAGAATATGGGATTAGGTATATATATAAGTTAATTGCAAGTTTTGGATCCAATTACACTTCCACAAACTTGATTGGTGTTCTACTTCTACTTTACTCTATTGTTTGCAAGTATAAAACTAAGGATAATATTTTTGGTTTTGAGTTTTTCAAATGATTAAAAGGGACTAGGGTCGCGAATTCTTCCTAGGTGGTTATCTAATGGGTTGTAAACTCCAAAGCAAATTTGATTAGTTGGGGTCGTGATGTAGCAATCACATCCGGGTACTCACTCTATACCTCTCGGTAGTTTGAGTGATTTTGCCCAATTTGGCTTTCTCAAGTCCAATTGGGTATTTGCACAATACAAGTGATATTAGCTCAAGTTGGGTATTACTATCTCTAGGTTTAACCCTTTAATTGGGGCTATCAATTTCTTGAGTTCACCCCAATTTCTTGTTAGCCATGTTTTCCTAGACTTACTCTCTCTTTCTCAAGTACAGGCTAAGTCAAATATGCATAAATTAATATTTGCAACCATTGATTCTATGGTTCAATCATGAACAAGGCTAAATATCACTAACCCAATAAAAAATAAGCCCTAAATTAAATACCCATCAAATACCCACACTAGGGTTGGGTCACAACCCTAGCTAAAGATTTAGCTACTCATGAAAGGAACATAAATCAAAGAAGAAATTAAGATAGAATGCATATTAATTTATTAGGGAAAGAAAATCTAATATATAGATGTTAAACCAGTACAAAAATCCTCAAAATAGCAAGGAAAACCGGTCAGGTGCTCTTCTCCAACGTCACACCCTAAAAATGACAAAAGGTTCTATTTATACTAAGCTGAAAATATCTGACAAAAATGCCCCTGCGGAGGTTGTGCGGCCGCATAATTCTGGTGCGGTCTGCACATTGAGCTTCCGCGGCCGCACAATTGTTGTGCGGTCCGCATTCTTGAAATTTTAGGCTTGGAACTTCGGGGCTTCTGCGGTCCGCATAAAAACGAGTGCGGCGGCGCTTCTGATTGTGCGGCCGCATAAAAATGATGCGGTCTGCACTCTTTGATTTTGAACTTGAATCAAACTCTCCGATTCTTCACTCCTATGGACCGCATAATAGTGAGTGCGGCCACACTTGATATTCTGCGGCCGCATAATTTTGGTGCGGTCCGCACTCCTTCAACTTGCCCTAACACCATTCTCTGAATCTCCTCTCTGCGGCCGCACTGCTGGCCTTTTTGCCCTGTTTTGGTTTTTATTTACTTTTGACTCCTTTATGAGTTGATTTTGACTTCTTTGACTCATATCCTAATATTTCTGCAAGTAAGCACATTTTGTTAGTTTCTAAGAATGCCTTTAAGCATTTTTGAGCTAAATCGCAAGTAAAAGAGAGCAAATAATCGGTCAAAATCACTATTTATCATTCTCCATGGATAACACTTTTGAATTTTGGCCTTAAAATATTACCGATGGGACAAGCGGGGTCAAAAAATCAATATCATCAATTTTTAAGGTTATTGAGTGTAATTTCCTGTACAAAATTAGCTCCAAAAATTGAAAAAGAAATACTTGTGCCATTCCTTCTATCAATGTGGGTCGATCAACTAAGCCTATATTATGGGTGGCAAAAATGACCCAAACCCATTTGACCCTCCCAATGATGGGCGCCTAAGCTTGGGCACAATCCAAATCTCAACTAAACCCATTAATTTTCAGTAGCGCAAATAATTTCAGTTCAAACTGACCTATGAATAGCAATTGCACTTTAAAGCTTCTAAGGGCGTGTTTGACATGATGGAAAATATTTTTCTAGAAAATGAATGATTTTATCACTTATTTTCCCATGTTTGGTTGGTGAGTGGTAAACGTTTTTCAAAAAATACTTTTTAGTATTGGTTAGAGAGTCGAAAATATGTTTAGGAAAATAATTTTCTATGCTACGTAGTCTCCTCAACCCTCCCCCCCTCCAAATTCCCATGTTTCATGTGTCCTTGCCCCCTCCCCCTCCCCCGCTAAATACCCAACATTTTCAAGACTCTATTTTTTTAAGAATTTAATTTTTCTTTTAAAATTTATACAAACCCAAAGAAACTAGTGTGCTGCTTTACTTTTTCACACAAGAACAATATTGAAATTTGAGCTTCATAACAGAAATAAAATATTCATTTTCTTGTTGAAACAAAACAAAAGTACTCTTTCTACAACATGAAAAGAAAGTACTCATTTTATTAAATTGAAAGAAAAAGCTTTTTCTACAACATGTATATAAAGTATTCTTTTTGTTGGAATAAAAGAAAATATTTTTTTTTACAACATGAAAAGTAAGTACCCATTTTGTGAAAAAGATTCTTTTCTACATCATGAAAAGAAAGTACTTACTTTATTGAAATGAAAGAAAATACTTTTTTCTACATCATAAAAAAAAAAAATACTCTATTGAAACAATAAGAAAATACTCTATCAAGAAAATACTCTATCTACAACAAGAAAATAAAATACTCTAAATAATATTTCTATTTAGGGTGGGGTGGGCGAGGGGGTTAGGGTGGGAGTTAGGGTGGTGGGAGGTGGGTGAGAAGTTTTAATTTTACTACTTTTTTATTACTCTGATCTTTGTTAGTATTTAAGATAAAGAACTATCAAACAAAGTTCTAAATCTAAATTGAGGGAAAAAATCATTAGACATGAATTGACATAATTAATTCCAAAACAAAAGACAAGAAGCAACAGGAAAAAAGAAAAAATAATTCATCATTCATAAATTATTCCAAAATGATATATATGAAAAATAAAAATAAAAATCATTGTTATATATGTGAGAATATTTTATATATGCTTGTTTAAAAGTGGAGAATATTGCAAAGATTTGGGCAGGATGGGTTACAACCCATTATTTAGCTCATCTTGACCCAGTCCATATAAGTGTGTGATAACACAAAATGTCATCTTATGTTTTACATTGAAAATTGATGAAAATAAGAATTTATGCCTTAAAAGTTGATTTTAGTTGACTTCGATCAACTTTTTTGGTAAACGGGCCCGGATCCATATTTTGACGGTCCCGGTGGATCTGTATGGAATTATGAGACCTGGGCATATGCTCGGAATCGAATTCGGAGGTCCCTAGCTCAAGTTATGAATTTTTGATAAAAATTAAAAGTCTGAAAATTAATTATTTTTAAGAATTGATTGATATTTGGCATTGTTAGTGCCAGGTCCGTATTCTGGTTCCGGAGCCCGGTATATGTTCATTATGATATTTAATACTTTTTCATGAAATTTGGTGAGAAACGGAGTTGATTTGACGTGATTCGGACGTCCAGTTGAGAAAATAGAAATGTTAAAGTGTTCTTGAGAATTTTATTTGATTTGGTGCTAAATTCGTAGTTCTAGGTGTTATTTTGGCGATTTGATCGCGCAAGCAGGTCCGTATGATATTTTTAGACTTGTGTGCATATTTGGTTTGGAGCCCCGTGGGCTCGGGTGAGTTTCGGATAGGCCACGGGATATTTTGGACTTTGAAAATCTGGTTTTTCTGCAGATTCTGTGTTCTGGCATGTCCTTTTTCGCGTTAGCGAAGGTACTCTCGCGAACACGAAGAATAAACTGGACAGCTGAAGTTTTCTTCTTCGCTAACACGAAGGCTTGGTCGCGAACGCGAAGTGATGGGGGATTACCCTTCGCGAACGCGACCGGCTCAACGCGAATGCGAAGCATGTGGGGACCTGGGGGGGTTGGTCGTTCCTTCATCGCGAACGCGATGCATGCCTCGCGAACGCGAAGGCCAGGGGGAGTAATCATCGTGAACGCGAAGGCTTGGCAGCCAGTACCCTTCGCTAACGCGACAGTGCTCTTGCGAACGCGATGAACACTGTCGCCCGGTACTTAAGAGAATCCAAAACGGGATTTTAGCCAAAAATTTATTTTTCTCAAAAATCAAACGGTGAGAGGCGATTTTTCAAGAGCCATTTCTTCCCCAAATTGGTGGTAAATGATTCTAAACCATTTTCTTTCAATTACCCAATACATTTTATGAATTATCACCCTAAAATCTAGCGTTTTCATGGTAGAATTAGGGGTTAGGGTAGAAACTAAGAATTTTAAAAATTTGAGGATTTAGACCCCAATTTGAGGTCGGATTCCAAAACTAATTACATATTCGGACTCGGGGGTGAATGGGTAAAAGAATTTTGGTCCAAACCTTGGGTTTTGACCAAGCGGGCCCGGGGTCGATTGTTTTCGACTTTTTGGAGGAAAATTTGGAAATTTTAATTTATGAAATATAGTTGATTCCTTTAGCAATATTTGATATCATTGAGTAATTTTTGAATAGATACGAGTGGTTTGGAGGTGAATTCCAAAGGAAAAACTGTGATTGAGAATTAAGTGGCCTTCGGAGCGAGGTAAGTGTTGTGTCTAACTTTGGCTTGAGGGAATAGGTATTGTGTAAGTATCTGCTACGTGTTTTGTTGTTGAATTTGACGTATAGTTGAGGTGACGAGCATCTATACATTGTGGTCGAGTCATAGCATGCAAGTGAAATTCTATTTCTTGCAAATTTATAGTCTTAAATCTTGTTACCCATGCTTATTCTTGTTGTTGAAATATTGAGAGACTTGTATTGTATCTTGTTCCACCAAGGTCGATAAAATTATGAATATTGATTCGAGGTTGAGATGTTAAATTGTGAAAGTAATCATTGATGAAATCTTGATTTCTTGTGAAACTTCTCTCTATCCGTTGTTATTGATTCTGTGAATTATGAGGAAGAGTGTAAAGCACGAAGGGTGATGCCGTGCATGATTTATTTATATTGTGAGAAAGAGTGTAAAGCGTAAAATACGAAGGGTGATGCCGTACATAATTTATTTATATTGTGAGGAAGAGTGTAAAGCACGAAAGGTGATGCCGTGCATAAATTATTTATATTGTGAGGAAGAGGGTAAAAGCACGATGAGTGATGCCGTGCAGTCTCATTTGTTATTTGGTGAGGTTGAGAGTAAAAGCACGTAAGGTGATGCAGTGCAGTTTTCCTTTGCTGTTTTAATTGCTCAATTCGTTTAAGGATATTCTGTTTAATTCTGTCTTTTTATTATTCTCACTCTTCATGTTGTATTCCCCCACTTTATGCCCCCTTCCCATTATTTCTGCTTTATTGCTTTATTTACTGTTATCGCCACTAGCATGATTATACTGTTCAGGTTATATGTGAGTGTCTTGTCTTAGCCTCGTCACTACTTCGCCGAGGTTAGGTTCGACACTTACCTGTACATGGGGTCGGTTGTACTGATGCTGCACTCTGCACTTTCTGTGCAGATTTTGATACCGGCTCAGGTTGATCAAGATTTGCTACTGGTCCGCTGTCCGGAGACTCAAGGTAGATGTGTCGGCGTTCAAAGACCTTGAAGTCCCCATCTATCTTTTATGTCCTACTGTTTTCTTTCATTCAGACAGTTGTATTTCTTTCAGACTATTACTTGTCGTAAATTCTAGAATGCTCGTGAATTGTGACTCCAGATCCGGGTGGTAGCAGTTAATATATGAAATACTCAAGAATGCTTGGAAAATTTAATTTATGAAATATAGTGGATTCCTTTAGCAATATTTGATATCATTGAGTCATTTTTGAATAGATACGAGTGGTTTGGACGTAAATTCCAAAGAAAAAGCTGTGATTGAGAATTAAGTGGCATTCGGAGCGAGGTAAGTGTTGTGTCTAACTTTGGCTTGAGGGAATAGGTATTGTGTGAGTATTTGCTATGTGTTTTGTTGTTGAATTCGACGTATAATTGAGGTGACGAGCATCTATACGTTGTGGTCGAGTCATAGCATGCGAGTGAAATTCTATTTCTTATAAATTTGTAGTCTTAAATCTTGTTACCCATGCTTATTCTTGTTGTTGAAATATTGGAAGACTTATATCCGGTTCCACCAAGGTCGATAAAATTGTGAATATTGAATCGAGGTTGAGATGTTAAATTGTGAAAGTAATCATTGATGAAATGTTAATTTCTTGTGAAACTTCTCTCTATCCGTTATTATTAATTCTGTGAATTGTGAGGAAGAGTGTAAAGCACGAAGGGTGATGCCATGCATGATTTATTTATATTGTGAGGAAGAGTGTAAAGCACGAAGGGTGATGCCGTGTATAATTAAATTATATTGTGAGGAAGAGTGTAAAGCACGAAGGGTGATGCCGTGCATAATTTATTTATATTGTGAGGAAGAGTGTAAAGCACGAAGGGTGATGCCGTGCATAATTTATTTATATTATGAGGAAGAGGGTAAAAGCACGATGGGTGATGTCGTGTATTCTTATTTGTTATTTGGTGAGGTTGAGAGTAAAAGTACATAGGGTGATGCCGTGCAGTTTTTCTTTGCTGTTTTAATTGCTCAATTCATTTAAGGATATTCTGTTTAATTCTGTCTTTTCATTATTCTCACTCTTCATGTTTTATTCCCCTACTTTATGCCCCATTCCCATTATTTCTGCGTTATTACTTTATTTACTGTTGTCGCCACTAGCATGATTATACTGTTCATGTTATGTGTGGGTGTCTTGTCCTAACCTCGTCACTACTTCGCCGAGGTTAGGTTCGACACTTACCAGTACATGGGGTCGGTTGTACTGATGCTGCACTCTGTACTTTCTGTGCAGATTTTGATACCGGCTCAGGTTGATCGAGATTTGCTACTGGTCCGTTGTCCGGAGATTCAAGGTAAATCTGTCGGCGTTCACAGACCTTGATGTCCCCGTCTATCTTTTATGTCCTACTGTTTTCTTTCATTCAGACAGTTGTATTTCTTTCAGACTATTACTTGTCGTAAATTCTAGAATGCTCGTGAATTATGACTCCAGATCTGGGTGGTAGCAGTTAATACAATTTTATGATATTTCGCACTTATTATATTTCATCTTAGTTAGTTATTGCTAATTTCTGAATAGAATTAAGGAATTGGTTAATGAAATATTAGGCGCCATCACGGTTCCGTTGGTGGAAAATTTCGGGTCGTGACAAAGTGGTAACTAAAAAATAGCCATAATTTCAAAAGTAATCGAAATTTAGCCACTTTTAATGTAAAGATAAATCTGAACGAAAACACTGTTCAAAATGTGGAAAATATTCCATCACAATATACTGGAGTTCCAGTATAGTATACTGGACTTTCAGTATAATATACTGGAGTTGCAGTATAATATACTGGTCCAACATAATATCATGGAAGGTCATACACAGGTGCTCCAATCTCCAGTATATTATACTCGAACTTTTCGTGTGTTGGAGTTCTAGCATAATATGCTGGAAGTTCATACACGGGTGCACCAATCTCCAGTATATTATGCTGGAACTTTCCGTATTGCAGTAAAATAGTGGCTATTTTTCAATGACTTTGCAAGTACTGGCTATTTTTCAATTACCAGTCCGAAAACTGGCTAGCCCGTGTTATTTTCACAAATGAACTTTGAGCAGGATTGGGCAATGATATATTTAATGAGCCAGTCCATCTTAATCGGCCCTAATACAACCCAAACAACATATTTGCCACCCCTACTGCTTTACGCTGATTGTCCCATAATATTTAAAAGTTCTTAGTTACTCTTGACCTTCTCTCGACTTGAATAAGACTAATTTATGTCATAGAAAAGCGATTTCCAAAAGTGGATAGATGTGTATGTCACACCCCTTTTCTACCCCCAAAAAGTTATGTATATGAATTATTGTGGGTTAAAGAGTTTTTTCAATTAAAATGACAAACTTGAATAGGGATTATTTTATTTACAGAGTTGCCATTTGGAATTGAGTTTTCGGGTGCTCCAAGTCACCTTTTATTTGAATCCCCTAGTCAAAGGAAGGTTTGACTCTATTATTATTGGTCTGTGAAAATAAAGTCCAGGTAAGAAATTTTGTTGACCGGGGAGAAGGTGTTAGGAATTTTTCGAGTCCCGTGGTCCTAGCACAGTCGCTTTATTGACTATATTTAGCTTAAATTAATTTTGGATAAACTGTGATTTATATGATTTTTATGTTTTTCCTATGTCCGCTTTTATTGCTTGATTATGGAGTTATGGAATTATCTCGTATGTGTACCTATTGATAACACTTTTATTATTATTAAGATTATTTTTTGTCAAAGTCGCGCGAACGCGTACCTTGAGTTATTTTGGGAATTATAATTATGTCACGCGAACGTGTACATAATCACGATAATAAATTAAAAACGCGCCTAAAGCATTCTAGCATAATCATAGGTTATTTCTGAAATAATTTGAGATTATTATGAATGCCAAAAGCTATGGAATTTATTGTGGAAGGAATAAAGTAAATTATTTATGGAAAGATGCACTAGCTTATAGCCTTATTGACATTTTGGGTCAGCTTCTATCTAAACCCATATATACTTAAAATGATCAATTCTTACAAGATTAAATACGGCCCAATTCTCCAATAAAATGATTGTCCAATTGATCATAATAGCCCATTCTCTCTTAATTCAAAATCAACTCCAACATCCTAAATTCTTTTTCCTAACATCAACTTGAGAGCCCCAAAATATTACCCAATCAACATTTAATATGAACAAATGAAATACGGAGAATCCAACAACGAAAATCTAACCCAAGCTCGAAGAAGACGTTTCGGCTTAATGTACAAGCATATATGCATAACAATGACTGGGATCTCATATGAAAATTATTTATAAAGAGAAACAGTGAGGCAAGATTAAGCAAAGAAACATCAACTAATTTAGGCATCAAATATTCAAAGTCATCAATATGCTCGAAACACTTAAGTCAACAAAATAATAGCAGTGTTCATATATTTAAAAGCATGAAGTTAACCAAGGAAAAGAAATAGTAAAGAAATAAAGGGATTGCACCTTAAGAATTCAAATTTTTTATTTATTTAAAGGAAAAACCCAATACACTTACACGATAGCTACGATGAATTGGCAACTAAACTCAACCAACGACAATGACCACGCCGGAGAAACTCGACCAGAACCTCTCGGAGTTGCAAACGGACAGCTCGTCGGTTCGACTAGAATCTGTGGTGGCGTTTTGGGGGTTATTTGCTGGAGTTTTGGTGCGAAAACAGGGAAGTTTCAGGTGGTTTCATGATGGTTTCATGACTATTAGTTGAAGCTCTTGCCTATGACATTTTTAAGTTAATTTTTCAATGGATCTTTTGTTTTCTATTGGCAATGGCTATGTTGCTTATTAAGGAGGAAGAAGTGATCGATTTAAGCGTAGCTGATCTGTTTTTAGCGGAAAAAGCAGGTACGAGCTGATCTCTCTTGAGGAGGAACCTGCGGCGCCAAACTTTTAGAAGAAGGGATCACTGTTAGGGCTATTTGTCCTTCTTCCTCCTTTCTGTTCTCTGTGTGTGTGTGTTTTTAGAGAAATAAGGGAGTCTGTATTTTCTGCCGAGAATAGTGTGTAGATCTGTGAGAATCCACAGAGAGGAGAGGCGGCTCGGGTCCCTTTCTAGTGGGGATCTGTACGTTTCTTTTGAATGAGGGACATGTAGGATTGTGAGTGGGGACAAGTATGAGAGAGGGGACAAGCATGGGATAAGAAAAAGTGGAGTGAGGACAAAATGTGAGGACAAAGAGTAAGGGAAAGAGGAGTGGCGAAAAGATGGAATTGGGAAAGATGGAGTGAGAAGTGAAGTGTTGGGGTAATTTTAACCTTTTCTCAAACCCCAAAAAGGAAAGAAAAGAGATACAGAAAGTATCATCAATTTAATAATAGATAAGTGATTACCAAAGCAAATCGTGTAGTATAATTTGGATGATAATCAGGATTTTCTAACTGAGCGTTTTGCCACCAAACTGAGCCTTGCCCATCAATAGTTCCTTTTCCTTTAACAGATATTCCATTTAGATTTTTGAATTCAAGCCATTGTAATAACCCTGAACCCCAAACTGTAGGGTTTGTTGGTGCTATAATTCTCCCATCCAACTGTTCAAAAAAAAAAAAAAAAAAAAGAAGAAGATATAAGACAAAGATAGATCTATGGTACATCGTCAATTTCAATGTGTTATCTGGAAAGAATAATCTGTGCTGAGACATAAATAAAGATGCGATCTCTCGCTCTAATATTTAAGTTTTACCAGCAAAACAATGTTTTCTTCGCAATGTGGTCCTGAAAAAGAGATAGGTCCAACTAGGAAATCATAATCTGATGGAACCATCATAGTTGATCCTTCAACTTTGCAAGCTTCGATCCACGTCGCTTCAAATGCCTGTCAAGAATTGTTAGATAACCATGTAGAAGAAAAACTTATAGAAATAAGTACGAGGAAGAGACATGTAATGCACAAAATGCTAGTCATGTACCTATAGTGAAATTCGTTGGTTAGGTTTGAATGAAACAATTTTGTTGGCATGAAAAAGAAAATATTATACCTTAACCATGATTACAATTTTTTTGGGTAGCCAGGGAAGGTATAAAAATGTAATAATATATTCTAGGGGTTTTAGTTTTTCAAGATTTTAATAAGTTCATCATTGCCCATTGAAGACATAATTAAGTGATACTAAAAGTACACTCTCTAATAATTACTTTTAGTTGCACATTTTAATATGGTATCAAAACGTCAGAAGTAACTAATTATCAAAAGAATTTAAGTTATATGTACTGATTTGGTGTGAATTGTTTTTACACAATCAATGTAATTTAACATGTTATAATAACTTATTACCATTTGTTTTAGGTTAACAATCAATGCAATTAAGTATAGTTACCTGCAATTACATTTTAAGTGTCATGTATACTTGTGTAAATAATTAAATATTAGCATTCTCAACGACTTAAAATTTTATATAAGATAATCACATAAACATTGTGATATACTATATAATAGACGCATCTTACTTTGGTGTCATCTGTGGTACCGTCACCTTTAGCACCATAGTCTAATACATTAAAGACCGAAGAATTCTCAATATTTTGTTGTGGAGGTTCTTGTTTTCTGCTCCTTCTATGTCTGCCCTGCTTGCCTTTTCTAGCATTGCATATTGCACTCTCCAAACAACAGATTAGTAAAAACAGCAAAATGACTAACTTCAAGAGATTTATACTAAACCTCAACATTTTTATGAGAGAGAGAGAGTTAACAGGTGTAGTCTTAATTAGTTGATGATGTTAATTAATCCATAGAATATATATATTTATAGGCTTAAGTCTTCTAACAAACCGAACGCTGTGCAGTCATGCGATGAACATTACCTTTCTTGTAGTGTTGGATAAATACATGCAACGATTTGAAAACGAAGTACAATCTTCAATCATTACAGACAGGAACATGAGACTCAACTATATTTCGAATAGTTAATGATTTCTTTATGACCATATCTTAATTATCTTGTTTAATTAGGTATTTCAGTTAACAAGAATAATATTCTTTTAAGCTAAAAAGAATAATAGGAGTTACGTGCGTGCATGATGTAGCTGCTTTTCTTCTGCTATTGATGTATCTTTTGACTCAACATCACCTACTCGATCTTACTTGCTTGTAGGTGAGATTAATCTAGATTAATCTTCAAATAACTTGAGGTTGACAAGTACTTATCAGAGGCGGAGCTAGCCCATCGATTACGGGTTCGGTTGAACCCAGTCGCTTTGATCCAGATCATGTATTTGTCTTACGAAATTCATTGAATATGTAAGAATTGTTAATTTAGAATCCAGTAAATTCAAAGGACTAGAACCTCGAACCCATAAAACTCTAAATCCCGGCTTCGCCTATCGTACTTGTTGAAGTTGAAAATAATCCTAAATAGATGTGCTCTAGGAAAATAATGATTGCCAAGTATTTCACATATTACCTTTGGTAGAGAGGAGTTAGTGGGATATGATAGAGATAAACGCTAGAATTACGTAGTTTTGCTTATGCATTAATTATCTTGATGGTATCAAATAGGTCGGATGAGTAGCAGGGATAAGTAATTCGAGTATGTATAATTTGAGGTTTAGCTCTTTGGGTGTGTTTAGTACGAAGGAAAATGTTTTCAACATCTATATTTTTTTGAAAAATAATATTTTTGAAAAATAAGTGATTTCTTTACATAATTTTTGATATTTGGTTATTAGTTAGCACAAAATAGTTTTTGAAAAATTATAATATAGGTAAATACTGTGGGAGGTGAAATAGGTGAGGAAAGGTGGGGAGAGGAGCAAGGTAATGGGGGTCTGGATCCGAGGTCAAGGTCAGGGGTTAGTGTCACTATCCCAATTTCCCACTGAAGGATGTCGTGATGACACCTAGTCTCTAAGACTAGGTAAGCCTAACATGCATGGAAAAATAGCGGAAATAATAATAAAACTTTAAATTTAAACCATCTAAACTATCATAACAGAACTCAATAGTATAACTGACAATAATTCCCAAAATCTGGTAAAACTGAGTCATAAGCTCTACACAAGTATACTAGAAAATCTCTAGTACAACAATGTCTAGATAAAGAGTAAACAGTAGTAAAATAAAGACACAAGGTGACTCTGACGCCTGCGAATACCGGGCAGGTATACTTTGAAGTCTCTGAAATGTATGATCCACTCACTGATGCCTAGCCTGAGTCGAGGTACCTGGATCTGCACAAAAATATACAGAAGCGTAGTATGAGTATACCACAACGGTACCCAGTAAGTATCAAGCCTAATCTCGTTAGAGTAGTGACGAGGCCAGGTCAAGACACCTACTAGGATAAGAAAAACTAAACAAGTATAGTATAGTCTAATAATGAAAATGAGGAAATAGTAACAATAAAGCAATACAACAAGGTGAGCTACAACTGAATTTAAAGTAATAAAGGTAACAAGGAAGGAACACATAATAAGAACATCATGGAAACAATGCGGACAATTGCAAGTGAGAAAAGTGAGAGGTAACAACAAGAATCACAATCGAGGTACCGCCTTGTAATCTAATTTCACTTCACAATCACAATCTTTCCTTATACCGCCGCATGAGCCTTACATTTAGATAGTTTTGAAATATTTTTTCCGAAATAGCTACATGTAATTTAGCCCACCTTATGTCGCCGCGTGACTTCAAGTAATTCTCTTACTAGCAACACATACATAAATCCCACTTTATGCCGCCGCATGCACATTAACCCCTGCCCTTATGCCGCCGCATCCGCATCAATATCACAATACAATAATAACTCGCACCTCAAGTGCCCATATACTACAACTTGTCAAAAGAATCAACAATATCAATATTTCCATAACAAATGGCCCATGGCTTAACCACAATATGTACCAAAATCTCAACAATAACGAAATAAAAATGGATAGCTCAACAAGAAGGATATCTCAATAATTTAACAACTTTGCCTCAATGTGATGACGACTTTTACAACTTCAAAATTAATAACTCAACAAGAAGATATTCCATGAAATAACAACTTCAAATAAGGTAATTCAACAATTAAAGAATTAACAAGACAATAAGGGCGATAATAACTTCAACTAAAGCATGTAAGAGCAAAATAACAAGTAAGAGATAGAGCAAGTGTTAACAATATCAAATAAAGCATGTAAGGAAAGATTAAGATATATAAGAGTTGATTAACAATGGAAGATATAACATGTTATGACAATTCAATTAAAATCATGAAAAGAATCTAAATAGCCTAAACCGGTCAAATACCATATATAACCGTGTACCCACCCGTCACCTTGCGTACGCGACTTTCACATGACACAAATAGCATAATCAACCTAAATTCTAAGAGGTAATTCCCCCACACAAAGTTAAGAAAGATACCTCAAACAAGCTAAATCAACCCACTAGTACGCCTTTCCTGCGAATATTCAACTCCGAACGGCTCGAATCTCGCCAAAATAACTTAATACCATAAATACAAACCATAGAAAACTATTCTTGATAATAAAGTTACAATCTTTAAAGAAAATCAAAAAGCTAACACTAAAAGTCAACTCCGAGCTCACACCTCAAAACTCGACCAAATTTACAAAATCCGAACACTCATTCAATAACGAGTCCAACGATACTAAAATTATCCAATTCTCACATCAAATCGACCTTCAAATCTTCGATTTATAGTTTAGGAAGTTTTCACATAAATCCCTAATTTTTCCAATTCAAAACACTAATTAAATAATAAAAATAATGACAGATTCATGAATAAAAAGTAAATTCGAGTCAAAATCACTTACCCCGATCCAATCCTTGAAAACCTCTCCAAAATCGCCCAAAATCGAGCTTTCTAACTCAAAGTGTGAAAAATTAAATAAACCCTCGACTCTAACCCTTTTCTTCTCAAGCATTCCGCATCTGCAGCCTCCTGTCGTGTCTTCAACTACGCACTTGCGGAAAGTGCATCGTTGGTGCGGCTCCCACTAAGGTCAGGCAAATCCACTTCTGTGGTCAAAACGCGCACCTGCTCTCCCACTTCTTCGGACCAAAAAGCGCTTCTGCGCGTCCGCACTTGCAGATGACCTCTGCTCCTGCGATCCAAGACCATCCTGGCCATATCCGATCCTGCGACCAAATCCCCCGCACTTGTGGGCTCGTAAATTAGGAAACCTCCTCGCATCTGCGTCTCTTCCAACCCTAGCTACTCTATGCTTCTGCGATTAACCAGCTGCACCTACGGCCAAACTCACCGCAGGTGCTATGACACCAGAAACTTAGCTGCAACAGCTATTCCTTTTAAGTCCAAAATAGACCCGAATCAATCTGAATCATGCTCGGGCCCCCGGGACTCGTCCGAACATATCATCAAGTCCTAAAGTACATAAGGGACCCACTCAAGGCCTAAAATCGCATCAAACAACATTAGTTCTACAAATCGCACCCCAATTTAAGCCTATACGATCCATGAACATTCAACTTTTAAAACTAACATCGAATCATATCAAACCAACCCCGAATGAACTTAAATTTTGCACACATGTCATAAATGACACGACAGGCCTATTCCAACTTTGAGAACCAAAATCTGGACCCGATATCAATTAAATCAACTCTCGGTCAAACTTCTCAACCTTCCAAACCTTCAACTTTCTAACTTTCGCCAATTCAAACCAAAATGACCTACAGATTTGAAAATCAATATACGGACATACTCCTAAGTCCAAAATCATCATATGGAGCTATCTAAATCATCAAAACTATATTTTGGAGTCGTCTATGCAAAAGTTAAACTCCGATCAACTCTTTCAACTTAAGCTTCCAACCTTGGAACTAAGTATCCTATTTCACTCTGAAACTCATCTGTAACCAACCAAACAACCCTGGCACGTCATATAAATATAAATTTAACATAGAGGAGGCAATCAATAGGGGAACGGAGCTGAATAATCAAAATGACTGGCCGAATCGTTACATCCTTCCCCTCTTGAAACAAACGTTCATTCTCAAACTAGTATTGAGACATACATGAAGTGATGAAAAGATTAGGATAACGGCTACTCATATCGTGCTCGGTCTCCCAAGTTGCCTCCTAGAATGGTTAACCCCTCCATTGAACCTTCACTGAAGCAATGTTCTTTGATGTCATCTTTCGGACCTGCCTGTCTAAGATGGCCACCGACTCCTCAACATAAGTGAAATCCTTGTCCACTTGGACTAAGCTAAAGTCTAAAACATTGGAACGGATCACCGTGATACTTCTGGAGCAGGAAAACATGGAACACTAGGTGAACTGCAGATAAGCTAGGCGGTAATACAAGCTTGTAGGCCACCTCCCCCACTCTCTCGAGGATCTCAAAAGGACCAATATACGTAGGGCTCAACTTGCCCTTCTTACTGAACCTCATCACACCCTTCATGGGTGAAACCCGGAGCAAAACCCTCTCCCCAACCATGAATGGAACATCATGAACTCTCCGATCGGCATAACTCTTCTTCCTAGACTGTGCTGTATGAAACCGATCCTGGATTAACTTGACTTTCTCCAAGGCATCTCGAACCAAATATGTTCCCGACAATCTAGCCTCACCCGGCTCAAACCAACCAACTGGATAACGGTACCACCTCCCATATAGGGTCTTATATGGAGCCATCTGAATACTCGATTGGTAGCTGTTGTTATAGGCGAACGCTGGAAGTGGCAAGAACTGATCCCAAGAACCCCCGAAATCCATAACACAGGCACGAAGCATATCCTCTAATATTTGAATAGTGCTCGGACTGCCCATCCGTCTGTGAGTGAAATGTTGTACTCAACACAACCCGCGTGCCTAACTCACGTTGTATGGATCTCCAGAAGTGCGATGTAAACTACATGCCCCGGTCAGCGATAATAGATACCGGCATGTCATGAAGTCGAACAATCTCGTGGATGTAGATCTAAGCCAGTTGCTTAGAATAATAGGTAGTCACCACCAAAATGAAATGAGCCGACTTGGTCAACCTATCCATAATCACCCATACATCGTCAAATTTCTTCAAAGTTTGTGAGAGCCCAACAACGAAGTCCATGGTAACACGCTTCCACTTTCACTCGGAAATCTCAAGTCTCTGAGGCAAACCGCCTAGCCTCTGATTCTCATACTTCACCTCCTGACAATTTAGGCACCGAGCCACATACTCCATTATATCTTTCTTCATTCTCCTCCACCAATAGTGTTGTCTCAAATCCTAATATATCTTAGCGGCACCCGGATAAATAGAGTACCGTGAATTGTGGCCCTTCTAAAGGATCAACTCACGTAACCCATCTACATTGGGCACACATAACCGGCCCTACATCCGTAATACCATATCATCTCCAATAGAAACCTCCTTGGCATTGCCGTGTTGTACCGTATCCTTAAGGATAACCAAATAGGGGTCGTCATACTGACGCTCTCTGATGCGCTCATATAAGGAAGATCGAGAAACCATGCAAGTAAGAAACGACTGGGCTCAGAAACATCCAATCTCACAAACTGATTGGCCAAGGCCTGAACGTCCATGGCTAGTGGACTCTGTGCTACCGGTAGATATGCCAAAATATCCAAATCTCCTCCTTTCTACTCAAGGCATCGAACACCATGTTGGCCTTCCCAAGATGATATAAAATAGTGATATCATAGTCTTTAAGCAACTCTAACCATCTCTGTTGCCTCAAATTATTATCTTTCTGTTTGAACAGATGTTGAAGGCTCCGTTGGTCAGTATAGATCTCACATGGAATATCGTACAAGTAGTACTGCCAAATTTTCAAGGCATGAACGATAGTTGTCAATTCCAAGTCATGGACAGGATAATTCTTCTCATGAACCTTCAGCTGCCGAGACGTATAGGAAATCACCCTACTGTTTTGCATCAATACCACGCCAAGGCCAACATGTGGAGCATCATAATACACAGTGTAAGACCCTGAACACGTAGGCAACACCAACACTAGGGTTGCAGTCAAAGTAGTCATGAGCTTTTGAAAGCTCACCTCACATTTCTCAGACCATCTGAAAGGAGCACCCTTTTGGGTCAATCTAGTCATCAGTGCAGTGGATGAAAAACCTTCTACATAATTGCGATAATACACGGACAAACCAAGAAAACTCCGAATCTCAATAGATGAAGACTATCTGGGCCAACTCTGAACTGCTTCAATCTTCTTCGGGTCTACCTTGGTCCCCTCACTTGACACCACATGAACCAAAACACCACCGAATCAAGCCAGAACTCACACTTCGAGAATTTTGCATACAACTTCTTCTCTCTCAAGGTCTAAAGCACAATTTTTAGATGTTGCTCATGATCCTCCCGACCGCGGGAATACACCAAGATGTCACCAATAAACACAATGATGAATGAATCAAGATATGGCTGAAATATACTATCTCCTTTATCCGAGAATCCTACTGACCTTCCCCTTTTGTTCTTCAAATCTGAAGCACTAGACCTGGCCAGTGAAATCGAAGCACTTATCTTCATTCTTTCAAATCCAAACTCAGAAGATCATCTGCTTTTTCCCTAGGCTGTGAGATCGATGATTCCCTTTTCGTTTTCACTGATTAACTTCAAAACTCCTCAAGTCTGAAAACCCTAGACTAATCGATGCAAGGTCAAATTCCAGAATCCTTCGTGCTCTGTCAAATTGGTGGCATGCATGGCCTTCTCACAGCATTCATTATCATTATTCTTAGTCCAGAGGTCAATCGTAGAGACCTCTGGACATTGGGCCTTTACCCGGTTGCTCTCAACGGGCACTCCTCCTCTCTCTCAGGTAAAGCTTCATCATTTCTCCCTCTATTTCTTTAGATTTTCCCAAATCTTGCTCGCATTATCAGCTCCTCGTCATCTTCTATTATCATTTTGAATCTTGTTGAACCCTAGAGGCATTGAATGCCACTATAAAAAGGGGTCTTCAATGCTCTCACCTAACACACACATACAGATACGAACACATTGAGCACACAATGACACTAAGAGATTTAGGGTTTCTAGTCTTGGATTTCTTACCATTTTCCCTCTCTTTTGCTGAGTTCTACTACTGACTTGAACTCAAGAGTTCTGGGATTTTGAGCCACAAAAAGAGTCTATTTGGGCATCTCTCTCTCACTCTTTCTTTTTGTTCGTCTTTTTGAAGGACATGAGTATTCCGAGATGGGTGCTATAGATTATAATTATGTGCTTGACATGTTTGATGTTTATGCTTTGTTAGTTTGACGACCTTTTGTGGTAAGCTTGTTCTGTTATGATTCTTTAAGTGATAATCGATTAAGCCATTGATACTTGTTGATCTTTGTTCTGAGTCTTTCAACAGTCTCCATGCCTAAGTTCGTATGTATTCATGTTTAGTATGTAATTCATAGTCCTCATTGACTTGGAAGTTGAACTTACTACGTAATAGTTATGACTAAAATGAAACCTGAATGTGTTCAAGACTTATATCCCCGCTTCATTTTTAACCTTGAGCTTGAACTTAAAATGTTTAAACACTTTATTCTTTGCTTATGTTTGATAAATTATTTCTGAGTTGTTACTATAGTCTTTATGTTCATCTTATCCCTTCACCAATGATATTGTTGTGATCTTCACTTCTGCATATTATTCCTTACATCCTATTTGCTTTATGATTGAGTTCATTATTTGGTAATCTTAGCTGATATACACCTGAAAGCTCAATAAGTCCATACTACTTAACCAAGTTGAAAGAATCCAAGTGTTGAGATGCTCTTCTTCTTTGTATCTGTATCTTCCAACTCTAAGGGCAATTTCTCGGCTGTCACTATAACCTTCTCATGAACATACTCAATTGTTATATGCATTTATGGGAAGCTATCGTATTTGCATCAAATTGTCTTCTCATGAATCTTTGTTGTGTGTGTATATATATATATATATATATATAGATATATATTCTTCCTCTTCACATGTAAGTCATGATCTTGTTTGGATAAAGTCATCTGGTAATTACTGCATAACTAAGTTTGTTTTGATCCATGATTAGTTGAAATCTTCATACACATGTGTAATTCAAAACTGGTGCAGAACATCCTTGTCCTTAACATTTTGAGCCACTATTGATTCTGTAATGCCTGCATGCATCTATTATTAACTTATCTTCCATGAAGATAGGACTTAGACACTATGTTATAATCAAGTGACACTTTTAGGAGCTGAAGCATGATCACTTCATACCTATATGTTGAACTAGATTTATGTTTGAGTTTTAACTTATTTTAATGCAATGTTTTCCATCTCCTTTCTTTACCAACATGTTGATATGGTTCTGTAATGGGTTCTCTAATGTGAAAAGTTCCCCTGCTTATATGAGAACACTGTCTCACTCACCCTACCTATGTGTAGTTGATTAAATGTTGCAAGCATCTCTGTTTGACTCTTTAACACTATGTTCTGTCTTGAATTGTGCTCAGTCCTTCTCCCTATTATTAATCTAAAACTGAATCTGACTCTCAAACCTCATGAAGTCCATTTGTTGATATTGTTTGAACATGTTGACTTGCTAACACTATTAGAAGTATGATCATGTGGGACATTAGGGGTCCCATGTTTAAATTTGTGAATTTGTAGTCATGATGAAAGTTTAATCCCATTCCTGATGACCTTGATAACCTCTCTGTGGCAATGGATGACCATGACTGTTGGTTTTGAATTTGCATTGATGGTCTTTAAGGTGCCAAGTAGTGTTGTTAATACTTGTTCAAATATGTTGTGCCTTAATGATCCACTCATGCAATGGTATGATATGAAACTTTTTTATTCTATATGTATTCTAAGCCCCCCTCTAGGTTTACTTTATATGTGTTCCTTATTTAGTATCATAGTAATCTGTATTATCTTGTGTTATTTTCGGTAAAAGAAAAGTATATTTTGTGGTAAGTAATACTTTAGTATTTAGTTTACATTGGAGGGGCCTCATTGGCACTTAAACCCGTAAGGAAAACATATCGTTAGTGGTTAAAAGTGTTTGGGAGCGGAGTTCGACTCTAGGTTGGGTTACTCTCCCCGGCACAAGCATTGACTTGGGACTTGAGTCCCATGAGAACTTTGAAGTGTCGGGGGATCCAAAGGGAGCATCGACCTCGAGTGGGGTTCCCTCCTTAGCTCTTAATTCGTTGACGCATCCAGTTCTTTAAGGGGTTAGTGTTTAATAACAACGAAAGGTTTTCAATATGAATTATTTGCTAAGTAAAGCCATCATATTAATATATAATTTCCTCTACTATGTTAATCTTATGCTTGCTTCAGTTATCTATTTATGTATTTGTCATGTACATCAAAATATGATCTGTAGTTAGAATATGCTAAATATAGAATGTGTGTCTAATGACTTTCTTATTCTTTTAACATGTACATTTTCTTGGGCCTCTGAGTTCCTGATGAACTCAGGCCCAGTCCCTCCCTTATTATATTTCGTCAGGGAGCCCAAAGTCAGATGTATTCGTGTTTTTTTACTGTTGGGCCTATCTTTTTGATGCCCAATCACAGAGTCCACTCCTCTTTTGTTGTGTCTCATTTTCTCGCGAAAGCGGGTTTCGATCTGTGACAACTCTTTTAAATGGGTATTAAAAGATAAGAGTCGCCACCTAACAATTTTTAAGGTGGGTTAGGGCACCTATTGTGCAAATAACTCTATTTTAACTAGTCGGTGCCACCAAAGATCGGGTAAGGGCTCAAATTACCTCAAATAGAAGGTATTAGGCACTTTTTGAGGTCCATAACTGTGGGTACCGTCCGAACTTAAAACTATGTGGATTAGGCTATGTGATCAAATAACAAAGGGAGATATAAAAGACGAAGAGTTTCATTATAACACTATGGAATTGGTATAACTCTTAAATACTACAAGAATATAACTATAACGGTCTATAGTAGATGACTAAAAGAAAGAAAGGGGAGTCCTAAGTTTTTTAGCCTAAAGGATCACCCCGAGCAACATAAATAATACTTCGCAACCCCTTTTAGATAGAAGTTGCTCATATTATTTAGTGAGCACAGACTATCATCGCCTACTATCTGATTACTATGTTGAAGTTGTTTACCTAAAGCATTCTAATTCAGTTCTAAGTCGTGTCATATGCGTGCACTACACGTCCCATGCCTATAGTCCAGGAGGCTTTGGACCTACTACTTGGGTGGTTCTAGACTTTACTTAGGTTGCTCAAAAATGATAAAACTAAGATACATCCAAAACATGTAGGACTACACATAAAGACAATAATGGCTCAAGTTAGCCTCCACATGTAAGCAACAAATGCACGCGAACAGGTTCATATTATAGGCAATAGACAAATTCAGAACTAAGACGAATTAGAGTCATTAGGTCCTATAGACATAGCTTCTATGTGATTTTGATTTCAAGCGTACATGTAGTGTTGTTGTTTTAGAACAACAAACTTGCAGGTTATAGGCATTACAAATCCTATAGGCATGATCTCTAAATTATTTGCACAATGAGACAGTAAAACTGTTTGAAAGCTCAAAATTACCCGCGTTTGATTTTATTGGCACACTTTCTAAGTTAGTAACATCATCCTATAGGCAGAATTTCTAAGAGTTGGAAATTGAAACTGGTTTTATAATATTTCATTCCTATAGGCATGCTTTCTAGGCGAGCAATGTGATAGAAATAATAGTAATAGTAACTAATTCATCAATTATGGTCCTATAGGCATGATATCTATACGAATATTAATAAGAGCAGGTCTTTATCACTTAACGTGATCATATAGGCATGATATCTAAAACATGTCAATAGAGCAAATTAAACAAATAACATATGATGTTGCAATATAATAGGCAGCTAATAACGTGTAGGAGTGGAGCATGTGAACAAGTAAAATATTCAGGTCTTATAGGCATGATCTCTAACAAACACATGAAATAGAGCATATTGAGCAAAAATGAAACACCCAGATCCTATAGGCATGTTTCTACCCTTTCATGCGAACATTAAAATATACCCATTTTTTCAATTTTACTAACACTCCAATTGTTTGTTTACAACTTATTACAAGCCCAAGAAGAAAAAAAATAAATTTCAAAATAATAATATCTAAATAATTACAAGTCCCACACATAGAGCAGGCCCAAAGGAGATAACCCAGGACTGCCTGGGCCTTCAATAGGCTTATTCTTCGCACCAGCAGCAAACTTAGGCCCAAACTTGACTCGAATATTGGAGTGTACCAATTATAAACTAATGCATAGACTCATACCAAGCAGAGGTAGAGAATTCACATATTTAATAAGGGCAAATGAACAACTTAATCAACTACTAATTGCTGAATTGGGTTAAGAAGAATTCTAAGTTCACACACTCAGCTCTTATAGCTATTAACCATTATAAGCCAAAGACACACAGATAAGACAAATTAAATGGAAAGCACATGAGACATATATGAGGCAAGTTTGTATAAAAATGTTTGAAACAACAGTGTTTAGCAATATGAACTAGCAGGCCATTCCTCATAGAGTGTCAAAATAAAATAGATTTGGAACTAACCTAAAGAACTTCAGATGCCAATCATAGGTAGGAGGCAAGTAGAGCACAAGCTTTACATGAAGGTTCTAACATGACAGTTCCAATGAGAATAAGGTCACAAACAGCATATCAACATACTAGTAGTACAACTTGGCTAACATCATGAAACTACGAATCAACGATCGAAATCTTTCTTTAGCTTTCAAATCATACTTCGACGAACGCATCCGATTCATACTTAAACATTCTAGAATGATGCCAAACTTTACGCACAAGTCATAAATCACGATACGAACCTTTTCAATGCTTGGAACCCCAAACGGAGACCGATAATGCTAAAGTCCACCTCAAACCAAAGTTAAGAAATTCTAAAACCTTCAAAATACCAACTTTCCATAATAAGCGTCGAAATGCTCCGGGCGACCTGATACTCAATCCGAACATACGTCCAAGTCAGAAATCATCATACAAACCTATTGGAACCTTCAAATCTTAATTCCGAGGTCATTTACTCAAGAGTCAAACCATAGTCAACTCTTACAACTTAAAGCTTCCAAATTTAGAATTTTCCATCAGAATCAACTCCGAACTTCCCGAAATTTAATTTCGACCACACGTACAAGTCATAATACCAGAAGTGAAGCTACTCAAGGCCTCAGACCGTCGAATGATGCGCTAGAGTTTAAAATGACCGATCAGATCGTTACAGTTTGTATATTAATGCTTTCAAGTTTTAACGGGTTTGTTAACATGACTATGCATAGCTAAATTTCTATCTAGAGTTTGATTAATTTTTGAAAGGATAAATTTCCATTACTTCAAAATATTAATTTGCTTGTGAAATCTTTAATGTGTTCAACTACAAGTATATTTTAGTTGATTGAATGACCATCAATTAGAAATACCTATTTATTATGTATTACTGAGTACATATTTAGGTAATTATTAAATAACATACTCTCAAAGTATTTGAGAGATCAATACAGCGGATTTAAATATGGGTTTAGCAAAAATAAAACCTTGATGTGATCATAGTGAACAGTAAAAAAAAGTACACCTAGCATAATTCGAGAGAGTGTGTCTTGTAAATTATTGTAGCTACTTGAGAGAGATTACAATAAAATAAGAGCTTATGACTCATAGAGAATATAATTAGGCGAAATGTTAGGAGACGTAGCGGGGAGGATTTCGACTATTAGAAAAATCATAACTCTAAGCTTTTTCAATATGGTTTACAACACTTGCTTTGTTTGTGATAATTTACTGTATTTTTACTACTTGACCTTAGTTATTAAACAATGAAAACGTGATTATTTCTACTTCTGGAGATTGATTGCTTGAATTTTTGCGAGTCAAATAGTGAATGTTAATAGGTTAATTTCCTATGGGATTCGACTCCATACTCTTAAATCGGATTATATTTACAATGGCCGCTAGTTCTTTTATTAGGCATTGTTGGGCATGATCAAATTTTGGCGCCATTGCCGGAGAATTAATGGTGTTATTGATTATGACTAGAAGGATTGCTAGAATTCTTAGTTTAATCAATTTTCTTGCTTATAAATTCTTAATTCATTGAAACCTTAACATTTGCACTTTTGCGTGTCGCATATGTATGCCTAGAAGCTCCTCAAGAACTGGTAGACTATTTGAAGCATTATCAAAACCTTAGAAAGCTTTCAAGGCATTGAATTAGGCTAACAAGAGAAATAGAAAGCAACGGGAAATGAACAAATCAATTGAAATTGAAATGGGTAACATTGTGAATAATAACGAGCACAATGGAAATAACCAAGGTGACACATACAATAGAGTTGTGGCTCCACTTATGTCAGAATCCGCTCTTTACGGTTGAGCACAACCTACTATAGGCAATCTAGCAACCACAATTACAGTTTCTAAGATACAAGCGGAGACATTTCAAATCATGAATGTCATGTTACACCTACTGCAGAATCAGGAACTATTCTTTGGGTCTTACCTCGAAGATCAATAACAACACTTAAAAATTTTCTGTCAATTTGTGTCACTCAAAGGAAAACTAATATGACACCGGAAGAAATTCGACTACTATGTTTTCGTTTTCGGTAATTGGAAAAGCATAGACTTGGCTCAAGTCAGATGTTAGATGAAGTTAATCTAGTGATTTCTAACCTGAATCATGTTAAAACTCACTTTCGAATGACGTGGGATGATCTTCGCTCAATATCTCCTTGAACATAATAAACCCTAACACTTTGGGGTGTAAGAATGAGAAGAATCACGATTTTTGACCTTTTTAAGGCCCCGGTAACTGTAGGACACAGCTTGGACCACCGTCGGCCATGGTTTGCCTGGACTTTCAAGTTATCCCCAGTCACCCCTTGCTGGGATTCACCACGGTTGGAACCGTTGGCTACGGTTTGGCTCAAGGCTCAGTTTTCTATCCTCTTATCCTTTAGTAAAAAAGATCATAACTTTTTTTAAAAATTTTAGAATAACGAATAATTTGAAGTTATGAAAGCTAGATTCGAAATGCTTTCATTTGATATATGAATCATAGATCAATACATTATATGTTGAGAGATATGGTTATTTGAAATTAAGTCATATGCGGCTAAAGTCATTTTTATCCTTAATAATTTTAGTTTATTTCAAACTACATCTCCCCTCTACTAAATATCCCTACGACCTTCTGAGCATAAGAGTTAAGTACTAAGAATCTCTACTACTTTTCGAATTAGTTATAGGATTCTACGGGGCTTTATATTCTCCCCTTTCTTTATATGACATTCGTCCTTGTATGTCGGCCTTTGGTCATCCCTAGGACTGAGAAGAACGTTACATCTTTATGAATGCTCTACTTATTCATAGATCATGTAAGCATGAATATCACTTAGTACAACAAGCTACAGTATTAAAGCGTGACTAGAGTCATGTACCTGCATCCTTAAATAGGTATGGATAATTTATTGTCATGTCGCTCTCGGATTTCCAAGTAGCATCCTCAACTGAATGTTTACTCCACGTAAATTTTCCTGAGCAATCTTTTATTTTGAAGCTTACGAGCTTGTATGTTCACTATCGCTATAGGGGCCTCCTTATCGGACAAAGTATCATCAACTTCGATCCCTTATCCATTAATGACATGGATCGGGTCATAATAATATTGCTTCAATACTGATACATGAAATATTGGATGCAATAAAAATAACTCTGGTGATAGCACAAGTCGATATTCCACGAGCCAAACCCTTTCAAAAATCAGATAAGGCACATTATACCTGGGGATAAGTTTTCCTTTTTCTTCCAAAATGCATGTTACCCTTCATGGGTGAGACTTTCAAATAGACAAAGTCACCTTCTTTAGACTCGAGATCATGATGCCTTACGCCTGAATATGATTTCTGGCTGCTCTGAGATGTTTTGAGTTGTTTCTGAATAATCTTCACTTTTGTCAATGAATCTTGAACTATTTCCTGGCCCTATGAATTGTGTCTCACCAATTTCAAACTACACTACCAGTGAACGACAAAAACATCTTCCATATAGAGCCTCAAATGAGGTCACCTGAATATTTTTCTGCTAACTTTGTTATATACAAGCTCTATCAAAGGCAAATGTTCATCCCAATTCCCCTTAAAATCCAACACACAAGCTCATAATATATCCTCCAAGGTCTAAATCATTCGTTCGGCTTGTCGTCTGTTTGTGGTTAGAAAGTCATGCTTAAATTAGCCTTGGTACCTAGATCTTCCTGAAAACTCTGCCAAAACTAGGTAATGAATTGTGCACTTCTGTCAAAAATAATAGACATTTTCGAGCCATGCGACCGCAAATACAAATAGTTGCATAATGATAAGTTGTGTAAGTTGCCTTAACAGGTATAGTAAGTTGATTTTGTTAACCTATCAACAATTATTCAAAATGAGTCCCTTCTTGAATGTTCTTAGTAGGCCAACCATGAAGTCTATATTTATTCTTTTCCATTTCCACTCTAGTACTCTATTAGTTGCTTTAAACTGTCTGGTCTCTAATGTTTAACCTTCACTTGCTGACAATTAAGGCAGCGAGACACAAAGTATTCAATATCTTTTTTTATGTTATTCCACCGGTAGATATCCCTCAAGTCATGAAGTCATGATACATTTTTCCAGAATCTCGGTAAATTATATATTTGGAAGTATGTGCTTTGCTCATAATTATTCTTCGAAGATTCTATATGTCAATAACACGTAATCGGTTTCTAAACCTAAATATACCACCCACAATCAATTCTGAAATCATCAGATTTTTCTACTAAGAACATCTTACTTAATTTTAAGCAACCTTGCATCATCAAACTATCTCGCTTTCAGTTGCTCCACTAAGCTAGACTTGGAAATCATACTAGCAATCAAACTTTCACCATTTTCTTCTTCAAAATGAAACCTTAATTAGCTATTTGTTGGGCTTCTCTCACTACGGGACATTTAACCACTAACAGCCTGTCCAAAATCCCCATGGATCTTCTACTTAGGGCATCAACAACTATGTTGGGAGATATGATCGTTTGAAGTTAGGGAATGTGTGGCTAAAGTCATTTTCATCCCTTACTAAGTCTAATTTATTCCAAACTACTTCTCCTCTCTACCATGCCTACGACCTTCTGAACATAAGATTTAATTACCATATACCTACATCACTTTCCGAATTAGCTATGGAATGCTACTAAACCTTAAAGAAATGTGCTAATCTTTTTGGAACGTATAAATAAAAAAATAGTAGTGACTATTATTTTTAAAAAAGATGCGACACAAATAAGGCTCAAATATTTGAGAATTCGAGTAACAAAGGATTTTGATACTGAGGGAAAAGAGGGAAGTTGACATTAATGCAGAAAAATTTTAGTGCCGAAGACTTGTAAGTTGTAATTCAAATGGAGAAATCTACAGATAGTTAGTGGAGTAAAACGTAGGCGGTGACGTGCAGTAAAAATTAATGCTCAAAGCTCTTCTCCTATTCTTTTGCCATGCAAAAACTGAAGACGTCTCTAGCAACTTCACCACACGTGGATTTTTGTAAAGTGGCAGCTACCTCTTCAACTCCTTCTTTCAATTAACTCTCCTCTCTGCCTGCCTATTTATGTTTTCCACAACCAAAATCCAGCTATATATCCCTGTCTTCTTTTGTATTTCCCCATTCAAGCATTTTTCCGATATCCATCTAATCTGGATTAATATCGAAAAGTTTTACTTTAAGGTAAAGCCTTTTCTATCAGACGCACGTCATATATATCTAAGACTCAAACTAGCTCGAACCTTTTAGTCAAGGATGAAGGAGTACATATTATTTTAGCACAATCTTTGGTGGTCCCATTCAAGCGTTACAAAATTATAGTCTTCAACTACAACTCCTATTCTTCCTCCCCCCTCAACCTATATATATATGTAGAGATATTTATAACAATAATACTTAGTAAAAAGTCCTATATATTCTTCTGCTAGTTTGGTCAGTTTGTCTCTGGTTACATAGACTAGAGAGAATGGGGAAGATATGTGACAAAGTGCATGGATTAAAGCCTGTAATAATGATGGTGTTTGTTCAGATAGCTTATGCAGGAATGAGTTTGTTCTATAAATTGGCTTCTAATAATGGAATGAGTTTGAGGGTTTTGATTGCTTATCGCTTCCTCTTTGCTGCTGCTACTGTTATTCCTTTGGCCCTTTACTTTGACAGGCAAGTCTGTCCTTAGAACAGTCTTTGAATATATACTTTTTTACTATTTGGTAGCTGTGTCTAATCAATTTGTACGCCATCGATTATTTTATCGAGGTTTTGGCTGTGTCTACTCAATTTGTACGCATCAATTATTTTATCAAGTACCCTGAGGTTATCTTTCACATGCACAGGAACTGAATAACCCTCTTCAATATGACTTAGAAAAACAATCACCTGGATTTTATTAGTTGAGGCATTCTTTTCTTTACATTTTCTTTTTTAAAAAATAAAATAGGTTGTCTTAGAGAGTCCAGAGTGAACGCTTCTAGGATAAAATCCTGATGTAACTTATAGACTGTATTTGGCTTGTTAATCAAAGCCCTTGTAGTGGAATTTATTTATATTATTCATTTTGGATAGCCATTGTTTCTTTTGTTGGAAAACAAATATTAAGTCTTGCTATCTTCTAAGAGGCCTCGTTTTTAAGAAAAATAATCATGTTTGGTTTGTTTGTACATCACCTCGCTAAACGAAGGATTTTACTCAGTGTAATGTTATGTTTTAATTCAGAGTATCTTTTATGTTTATTGTTTACAAGAAGGTTCAAGCAAATTAAATTAAGTGTACGTTTGATGCAAATTAATTAAAATAGAAATCTGTTGAAAGATTTTGGATAAAATTCGAATATGTTTGTCCACACATTTCGAGCAGCAACTCAACTTTAAAGTTTCATCAATGTATTTTGAATTTTTACACTTTTGCAAAACACAATTGACTTGAATCTGATGCGCCTATCGCTATTCTTTCCTATTTGTAGGAAGATTAGGCCAAAATTGACATGGATGGTAATGTTGCTTGCATTTCTTTGTGCACTCTTCGGGTAAGTTCTATTACTTCATTCAATTCACTAATAGGTGCAATGTGAATGACAGCATAAAAACAACTCACGAATTGAATATTCAGTTATCTTTAAAGGAAAACTTTTTCTTTCTTGACTCTTCTTCTCCACTGTCAAAACCTTTTATTGATTTTTGCGATCTCTCCAAAGAAAAAAAAAACTACTTGCTAGTACTTTCTACCGAAAACATGCACTGCTTTTATGACACTGTTCAATTTTATGTGACACTATTTGATTGGACGAAAAAAGAATTTGATTTGATTTATCACTTATAAAATAAATATTAAATTGAAATTTAATTTGTTATGAAATTAAATTTCGTATAGACATATGAAAGTTTTCAAGAATGATGCTGTTTAATTTCTAATTTTGGTTCATTTAAACAGATGTCCAACATTTCAAGAATATGTTGTCAAATATTTTAAAACGTCTTACACGCCTACTTAGAACTCCTGAAACATAAAACAAGTGGAATATTTATTGAAGATGACTACCATGCAACTTTTGTTTTTCCAAAGCATGTCATTTTGACTCTTAAAGTTTTTCGTATTTAATGTAAAGCTTAGCAATTTACTAGATACTTGTAATCTCGTTTTCGTACTAGTGCTTTCATTAAGTTAGATGTCTGACCTTAACTATATATGCATTCATTTCTAATTTTGGTATTTACAATTAACGCAGGGGTTCAATGGCACAAAATTTGTTTGCAGCAAGTTTAGTCCTAACTTCAGCAACTTTTGCTACAGCTATGATTAATCTAATCCCTGGCATCACTTTCGTTATAGCCATTTTCTTTAGGTATATATTTCAATTTTCCAATTTCATGTTTTTTTAATTAGTTGTTTGAAGAAGACATCTCTCAGATTAGTTCCTTGTTGTAATGATACTTCTTGACTTTTTTACTGCTTTCAATAAAATGTATCCGTTTAGCCAAAAAAAAAAAATGGAGAAAAAAATATGTTTTCCAGAAACTGTTTTCTAAGATATGGTTTAAGGGTGCTTTCAAGAAACTCCTCTTTCAACCATTAGACACTCAAAAAAATCTTAAACGTTTCAATAAGCAAAATAATTTTTCCTGTAAAACTATCGAATGAATGCATTTTAAATTTTGAAACCTAAAATTATAATGTGACGGTGTGGTTATCTACTCTAACCGAGGCAGAGCTAGGATTTGAAGCTTATGGATTCGGGATTCTAGTTCTTTTAAGTTAATGGGTTCTAAAAAAATAATTTGTATATATTCCATGAATTTCATAAGACAAATACAAGTCTTCACAAAAGCTACCGGATTCGGCCGAACCCGTAAGTGGAGGGCTAGCTCCGCCCCTGATTCTAACATAGACGTAGACATAGATATACATGTATAGTGGCGGATGGAGTATATGGATTCAACAGAATTATTAGTTTCGATACTGAACATAGATTGATATGCATGATATTACTAAAATTGTAATGACTATTATATAGGAATTTATAATTTTAAAAGTGTAACTGATTCAACAATAGAAATTCTAACAGGAACTTATAATTTTAAAAGTGTAACGGATTCAATAACAAAAACTCTACCAATTTTAAAAATTATAGTAACTCATAAAATTTAAATATTGAATCACCTCTCTTGTGAGGTATACTAATGGTTTGGTGTATATTTGGACATATTTGTTTAGGTTGGAGAAGTTGGGTTTGAAAACAAGGGCAGGGCAGGCAAAAGCGTTGGGAACATTAATTGGAATAGGTGGGGCTATGCTTCTCACTTTTTACAAAGGCTTGGAAATTAAAACTTGGTCAACCAAAGTTGTCTTTAGTGGACAGATGGCAGCTTCCCACCAACACCAAAAACCATATGCTCATATTTTGGGTCCTATTTTGGCTATTTGTAGCTGCTTTTCCACAGCATTATCCCTCATTTTTCAGGTAATGAGCAAACTAAAACTTGTTCTTATTTTATTTACTTTCTACATAGTGCACAGTAAAAGCTAAAAACTATTGAATCTTTTTTTTGGTTTCGGGGAGGAGGGTATAACATTTTAAAAGAAATTAGCGTGATTGGAAAATTTTAACCTCCTATTTGCAAATTGCAAATAGATGAATATGATTGCTAGAGTATTTTCCATATTAGACATAATTGAAAATGTAATTTTCTGTAATATTAGTATGTAAAAATTGATGATTAGACATATTGTTAACTATTTTATTTATTTGCTAATGTACAATGTAGGCGAAGATGAGTGAGTTGTATCCTTGTCATTTTTCTAGCACTGCCCTAATCTCCATTATGGGAGCACTTCAAGCTGGAGTTTTTGCACTTTGTACTGAGAGAGATTGGAGCCAATGGAAATTAGGATGGAACCTTAGACTACTTATAGTAGCTTATGCGGTATGTTTTATTCTCCGTTACGAGTGTGTTTGGTTTAATAGAAGTTATTTCTCGTGGAAAATTTTATCTGATAATTAAAAGTTAGAAAATAATTTTCGCATGAAAATTATTTTTCCAAATAATGACTTACGTTGTACCAAAAAACACCTTACAATATTTAGCATTTTAATGACGATAAATATTAGAAATAAACTTTACATAATTATATTTTCTTTGGTGTAGGGGATAGTGGCTTCTGGAATAACAATCATCTTTTTGATGTTTTGTGTAAGAATGAGAGGTCCATTATTCCTGTCTATTTTCACTCCTTTAATGCTTGTATGTGTTGCCATTGCCAGTTTCTTATTTCTCAACGAGAAATTACACTTGGGAAGGTATTTATTTTGCTATCCATTTATAGTGTACTATAATTTACTTTTATTAGATCGTTGTAATTTTCTTTTCTTTATTTAGCAGTTTAATATTGGTGATTTTATCTTACCGGGTTTGCATTAAACTAGAAATGTTAGTTACATTAGCAAATTCCGTACTTACTGAATACACAATTGTCATAGCTCAATATTTAGTTGTTTGAAGTTCTAGGTTAGAATTTTACTCTTGTTGTTTAAGGAAATCATTAATTTACGGCACATGAACTAAGAAATAGTGGTATTTCCATATGCAAAATGGAAATAGTTTTATAGTATATCATAACAACTAGAACATTAAAAAAGTCAGTACTTCCGAAGAATACTCCCTCTGGTCCATAATAAGTGATTTTTTGGCTTTTTTTGTGGTCCAAAATAAGTGATTTTGCTAGATTTCAAGAATGAATTAATTATTTTATTCCTACATTGCCCTTGGTTTAAATAATGTTGGAGTATGTGATAGGGGTATTTATGTGAAGAGATAGTAAAGGTTAATATGGTCAATTTTATTGTTAATTAATGTTAAAAGGTGGATTTCTTAGTTTGTGTGAAAATATCCAAAAAAAATCACTTATTATAGACCGGAGGGAGTAGACTTTTAGCAAACACTAAATACTTAAAAGGAAGTGTAATAGTTAACAATTTATGACTTATGTTTAGGGTCGGAGACTCTCATAATTCCCTTAACTATGTACAATTAATTATTTTTTTCTGTTTATGAATGTGACTTTATTTAGTATGGATTAGTGTTATAGGAGCTGCAATAATAATATTTGGATTGTACGTGGTGCTGTGGGGGAAGAACCAAGAAATAAAAAGGGCTTCCAAATTGACACCTTCGCAGAGCAGTGATGAATTGGAGCAAGAAGATATCGTTTCTAACAACAAATTAGAGACCAATTGTAGCAATGTTATTGGAATTGCTCCCAATTTCCATTCCATGAATGAAATGGAAGAACTCTCTCTTCAACAAGTTCCAAAGGAAGAAGAAGGTTCTAATAATCTTGATTCAAAGGTTTAGAAATTTTCTCCATATAATACATGAACTGGGATAAGATGATTAATCTATTGATCTTATAGTAGTGCAAAATTCTTGATACTCTCCTCCTCTATTACATTCTCATTTTTAGTTTTGCTTTCTTCCCTTGGTTTAAAGTTATATATTTAGGCGGATGTACACTATATGGTACGGTGTTGGAGAATTCAATAGCTCTACTAGCCCAGACCCTATATATATGTGTTGAGAAATTTACTGAATATAGCATAAATGGGTTGTGGGTTCGATGGCAAACAAGGGGTCGATCCATAAACTTCAAATTCAGGATCTATGATTCTTGATAAATGTAATTTCCATTAATAAGCCTTTCAACGCCAGACCTCTCCTTGTGACATATATGGATTAATAGAAATCACAATTCACTTATTCAATAATAAGAAAAATTCTCAATGCAAGTAGAAACAAAAGCTACAAAAATTTTCAATGGTCAACTTTGGTCAATAATAATATGCATGCATTTAACGGTTACAAGGATATATCGAACACAACGGGTATGTGCAACAATAACATGATCCTTATTTCGCAGAGACATGAAAACTTTCAGAAGTAATAACTATATTTATGTGATTTCTCTAATTGATTTTTTTTTTTTTGTGGTAAAACTTTTCCTGACTTGTTTAGCACTAATGAGGTGGAGGTGGATGTTTGCAATTTCAATCAGAAAAATAGAGGGTGATAATTTACAACCAAGTCTGTTGGATAAGAAAAATAGGTGATGAGATGACTAATGAGGGTCTCTTAAGAAAAAACATGCAGAGAACGAGAAGCATTTATAAGCTTCCTAAACCATAAACAGTGTGTTCATAGCAATTCTCTAGATTTTTTCTACACAACCAATGCCCAGACCATCAAAATATCTCTTCATGAGCTTATTTATTTAATATATTTTTTCTCGTTGTCTGCCATTTTTTTTCTTTCCAAGAAATAGAAGTTGTCAACCCTTTGATTTTTCCTCTTCTGTCTCTAGGGGTATTTTGAGAGAAGGGAGGAGAAGATATTAGTAATGAGAAAGGACTTCTGGTTCTGGGATCGGATTGACGAGTCACTGAAACGTCCGATCAGCTGCGCCGTTCTGACTTCGGATATGTGCCAGCAGTTGGTTGACCATCCTCGAATGCGAAGTGTCACGCATTAATTACCTCCCTCCTATAAAAGATTCGGTTCCTTTTTTCACTTTTTTTCTTTCCAATTTCAAACCTTCTTAAGTTACCCCCGAACTTTTTATTTGCTCATAGTTTCTCCAAATCTTCATACATTGTTCTTCACATCTTCATTTCTTCATCTCCAATCTTCATATTTCGTCTTTGAATCTTCAAGTTCGACCTTCAAACCTTCATACCCATCTTCAAACCTTCATTCTCATCTTCAAACCTTCATATTCTCATATAACGATGGCAAAGACTTCAAAATATGTGCCTCAACACACGACCCCTTCAATTTTTAACTCGGCTGCAGATGTCGAAGTCGTCTTCCCGAAAGCAACCCCGGAACCTCCCCTTAAGAATTTTATCCCTGGAGGCTACTCTATAGACAACAACTTTAAAGTCGAAAAAGCCTCCGAGCAGGGAGATTGAGGTGAGGAGGTGTGGAGGTATATATGCTCCATCTCCGAAGACACGCTCCCGACGGTTTGGGAGGATTGCAATGGGAGGGCAAGGAAGTAGTTATTACTGGCCTTGATGAGGACATCACCACGCATGTAAGGGGTACTTAAGTGTTAATATGTACCCCTTCTTGCTTGGCCCGATGGATACAATAGTCCTTGATTTCTGCAAAGGGCGTGAGGTCTGCCTCGAGAAGATTCACCCACCTTTTTGGAGGATCATGATTCTCCTCCGTCATTTTATCAATAACACGGAGGAGTCCCGGTTTACCATCGAATATCTGCTTCACATCTACAGTCCCTGAATCTTCCGAGGGGGATTAATCAAGCTTGTCTGACGGGCAAAGAAGGATCCATTCTCGAGCATCTAAGAAGACAAGGATCGAGGCTGGCAGGGGAGATTTGTTCGGGTGAAGATCGAGGATCTCATTCCCCCCCGAGTTCCTGTCGTTCCATAAGAAGTGGAACCTAACACGTAAGTTCCTCTTTACCCAAGTTGTTAAAATAGTTCTTTGAATTTATTCTTTTTTCCTCATCGCCCGACATTCTTGATGTGCAGCGGTTGCCCATTTCAAGCCGTTGGTTAAGGGGATCTGTAAGCAATTAACATACTTCGAGCACGAGTGATACAAGCTTTCAAAAGGAAAATGGCAGGCCCGTTCCCATGGTAAGTATTCTTCTTTTACATATTTATTTCCCCTTTCATTTAACTGGCATTTTGGCTAAATCCCTTCCTTCCATCCACAGGTTTTCCCAAGACCACCGAGCTTTGGGTGGTGGAGGAGGACGAGACCATGTCCCCGTCTGCAAAACCTTCCGCTTCGAGATAGCCTGCCACTGAGGCCGCTGTGAAGAAGGAGTAGAAAAAGAGAAGAAAGAGGGGGTCTTCTAGCTCCCTAGATGCTTCATCCGAGGCCAAGAAAAAAAGGGTCACGGTCAGGGTCCGAAAGAGTACCAAAAAGCGTACTCAGGCCAGGGTACCGGACCCTGATTCTCTTTACCGGCTCAGGGATTGCCCTGAAAATGATGACAAGGAGTTTGTCACCTATGAGCCAGCCATTGCTGTCGAAGAGCAGGTAGCACCGGCGGGAGGCAACCATGAGGCCGAGCCCTCTTCAGTTCGGGAGCCTGAGGGGAAGCCCATGGCTACTACTTTCCGAGAAACTACTTCGGTTCCGAGAGAGGCAGCCGATGTCATTGACATTCCGGAGTCACCGTCTCACACGGAGTCCCTTTTCAACGAGGCCCGGGCCGTTAGAGAAAAGCGGACCGAGGCAATACGGGCTGCAGATGTGGCCCTTAACTTGTTTTTGAAGGCATAGACGTCGGTGCACTGGAGGACTACTCCGATTCTTTCCACCTCGAAATCCCTAGGAATGAGGTGCTGCCGGAGTCAGGTGGGCCGAGCTCCAGTCCAAAGCCTATGAAGCAATTCCCCACCCCGAGTGCGGATCCTGACCGTAAGAGAACGATCATGTTTACAATACCGGTGAATACTAGCATGCTATCTGGGCCGGTTGGAGCAGTCAGCTACCTTCGTTGCTTGGTAACTGAATAGGACCAAGCGAAGATGAATGAAGTGGGCTCACCGAGCCTCTTCAACGAGGCATAACAGGCGATGAACAGGGTATGTTTCCCTTTCCTTATATCCTTAAAGGGTCCATTTAGCCTTATCATATTTTAATGGTTTTAACCTTTTAATTCCTCAGTCCTCGGTGTTTTATCATGAAAGCTTCCATCGGTCTCAGATAAAGGTGGGTCATCTCAAGTTTGAGCTCAAAGAGCAGGTCCGGCAGAAGGACATGTACAAAGCTCTCAGTGAGCAAAAAGATGAGGCCCTCGAGGACCTCCCCGTCCTCCAAGCCGAGCTGGAAAAAGCTCAAAAAGAGGCCTCGTCGATGAAATGGGAGCATGCCTGTAAGGCCCCGTAAATATTTTCCAAAACCCCCATAAAATGCTTGGCAGAAAACAGCATTTCTGTGGCCCACTATGCAGCCGCACAATGGCCGGAGAGTGAGGTAGTCAATTGGGAAACTTTGGGATGTCATTTCGCGGCCAATTATGCAACCGTAAAATAATTTTGCGGCCGCACACCGATCGTTGATCCAGCATAGAAATTTTTTGGAGGGAGGTTCTGTGGCGCATTATGCGACCGCAGAACAAGTTTGTGGACCGCATAATGGCCGCAGAGTGAGGCAGACCTGCCCAGTTCCGGAGGGCCATTTCGCGGATCGCAGAAGCATTATGCGATCGCATATGCGACCGCAGACCTGTATCGGGACTCCTATTTTTCTAATTTTTAAACCCGATCCCATTCTAATAAAACACCCTTGGAGATCATTTTAAAGGGAAAAAACATATATTTTAGAGAAAGTGAATGACATAGAGTGAGAAAGGGAGTTCCTAAGCTTCATCCACCAATTCCTACTCAAATACTGAAAGATTAACAAGGAAAATACACTAGGCCTTCATCCTAGAGGTAAGATTCTATACTTTAATTCTTAATTTCGAAATTTAACTAGAATGGGCAATTAGTAAGATAATTCATGGGTATAGGAGTTATTTATTTTGCATGCATGTGTGATCATGGGATTTAGGGAGATTGTTGAGCTAAAATAATAAAGAATGGGTTGTGGGATGATGAAATCCTCTATAAAAAGGACCTTGAAACCTTAATGCATTCCTAGTATTTGCCAAAATGCTCAAATGAGCTTACATTTCTAAAATAGATTGGAGTTGATAAGATTTCCGGAACATTTTAGAGTTTAAGGGAGCTCGAGTGAGGTATGATGGCTAAACTCTTCTCTAAGAATTGAACCCAACATTACCCATGTAAATTCCAAGATGTTTATCATAAATCGATTATTCCGAATAAGCTTTGTGACAAAGATATATGTTCAATTCGTGTTTGTATGCTCTTATTATGTTGTATTATTGATTAAGGATGTGTTCCAAACTATGGATTGTGTATCTACATGTTATAATTCCAAGTCGTGTTACATATGAAAATTATTATGTCAAATTGTGTAGAGATTGTTATTGGGATTACACCCCCACCCGCACATATTGGGGTGAGGAGGCAGGGCCGCTTTGTGTAGGATTTTGGTACTGTTGTTACACCACCATCCGCATACACATATTAGGGTGAGGCGGCAGGGCATCTTTATGTAGGTATTGGTATCGTTGTTACACCTCCACCAGCACATACTGTGGTGAGGCGGCAGGGCCGCTTTGTGTAGGTATTGGTATCGCTGTTGCACCTCCAACCGCATACATTGGGGTGAGGAGGCGGGGCCGCTTTGTGTAAATATAGTTACAGAGGTTCTCGTCTTAAAATTTATTAATATTATTGACAACTCTTGATAAATCTTCTTTGGCTTTAACGATTATCTATGTTATTATATTGTCACCCTGATTCATTATATTTATATTGTATTTCCAAGTTCATGATTAGGTGTTTGGTTTTCATACTAGTACTATTCGCCATGTACTAACGTCCCTTTTGCCGGGAGTGATGCATCTTTCATGGATGCAGGTGGTTCCACGGCGTAGGATACTGACCAGTGATAGCGGTACTCAATCTTCCTATCTGACTTGGTGAGCCCCATCTCATTATGGGGTTGTGCATATTTTGTTTCGTATGTATTTCTATGTTTTGAGGTATAGTCGGAGCCTTGTTGACGACATTATCATTGTACTCTTTGTATATTAGAGGCTCCGTAGATATAGTGTGAGTGTATATGGGTGATGGGAAAGTCAAACAAATTATGTAGTATTCTGAACACTTGTTCCATTTCAAACCATGAGAATGTGTGCATTTTAAGACCTTTTAAATGAAGTAATCTATGGTAATGAATTTGGTATTGTCTATATGATCTCCTTATGGGTTAATTAACAAAGATATGTATCCTCTTTAAATCATGGGCGAGTTTGGGTAGAAAGTATTCAACAGGCTTGCTTGACCTGGTTAACTCGGTTGAGCGTCGGTCACGCTACCCGAGTTTGGGGCGTGACAATGACCTTCTGGTCGAAAAGATAAGAGTGTTTGAGATTAATAATGAGAGGCTAAGTGGAACTTCTAACGCCATAACCTTGCAGGTCCAAAAGAAGATAGACCCAATCGACCAACTCAGGACCAAAATAAACGAGGTCAAGTCCTCGGCCGAGGGGTTAAGGAGCGAGATGGACCTCCTGGCCTCAGAAAAGGATGCCACCAAAGAGGATTTGGCATCGGCCAATGACCAGATCTGGGTGATGAAGGATAAATCTGACAAATGGTCTTGGCTGAACGGTAAGCTCCGAGCACAACTGGACTCGGCCATCTCGGAATGGGATGCCCTCGGTCGGGAGTACACCGCACTGAAGTCCAAGTTAGAGGCTGCTACGAACAAGTCTTCCGAGGTTCAGGATATGCTGGCCTAATATAAGAACGATATGAAGGTGGCCGAGGCCCGTATAATAACAAAGGACGAGTATATTAAGTGGTTATCCTAGAGGGAAACCCTTAAGGAGATTCATGCTCGGGGGTTCGATCTAGCGGCTGAGATCGAAGAGGCAAAGAGGTCGAGGCGAAAGAGATATACGATCCCGAGGGTTCGGGCAGCGAATAGGGCTCCGGCAAAGACTAGGCGAAAAATGCCTAAGTTTATTTTTTCTTTTCCCACTTTCCTTTTTCTTTTTGGGTCCGCTTCATAGTGTCTCTGTAAATACCTTTCGATATATATTAAAAATTTCCCTCCGGTTGTATTGTGTCCTTTACTTTTTAGTATTTTCTTTATGTTCGAGACTTATAACTTTTATTTAAAATATGTCATCGATGCCTTAGCATAGAATTTGACATAACTTAGAGTCTTCGATCTCCCAGAGTCCGGATGAGGCCTGGTTTAAGTAACAACTCCGAGTCTCTTTGACCTCAGAATTTTAAAATACTTGAATGTTATAATCGGACACGATTATATTTTGCCAAAAGTGGCTATTTTTATGGCCATGCCTGAGGTATTCTTTCATAAGTTTTATGGCTCCATAGACTTCCTAGGACTCGACATAGAACCTAATTCTCCGATACCAAGTTTGTCACGATCCAAAATCACCTGACTGGCACCCAGCACACTACCCGACTCGAGCGAACAAACCACGTGATGCACCCAAATCATATGCGTGAAAACCAATTTAACTGTGAAAGCTCCTTGAAAATCATATACATTTTCAAGTTCAATGATAAAAATATTTTCCAATTCAAAATCACGCATGACGTATTTCATGATAATAACAATGAGACTAAGTAAAATAAATAAACATTCATGTATGCCGTGTACAACCCCATTACTATAACCTTTCACAACTATCTATAGAGCCTCTATACCAAAGAATAGAACTAAGGGTTGGAGTAATTCCAATAAAATAAAATAAGAAAGAACATGATAGCTACCACGAAATAAAAGTGGTGCTTCATAATACCTCGGAAAGAGAGTCATCCTAGCCTGACCGCATGCCACGTATCAAACAACATCCTAAAACGTGTAAAGTAAGCAGGGGCCTGGAGGGGGGGACTAAGGGCTGAGCACACCACAGTGGTACTTAATAAGTATCATAGACTCTCTCTAACTTAATTTTTTGGGACAAACTTTATAACAACAATGCATCAATATTTGATATAAAACGATAAGAAATTTTATCAATTCATGACCCTTGTTATTTTAAATAACAACCAAGTAAAATATAACCCATAATATAAACTTTTAAAACATTTACATCACTCCAAGATTTTGGATAAAAATCATGCAAAATCATTCCATTTGCTTTAAGTCATTGAAATCAATTTTGGCTCCTTAGGCCTAAATATAAGAAACTCATCATTACCTTTCACTGCGAATACTATACCATCACCGATATAAGAAGGTCAACTAGGAAATGTACATAGCGGCAAGTATCATATAACCTACTTGCTCAGGTCATATCATCGTAGTACCGTACGAATCGACTCGGTCATACTAATAATAGCATAAAATAGCACCCTCTCAAGGGAGAGCACTCTGTCGTAGTCTATACCACAAAGTGGTCATCTACGCCTACACCAGCACGTGTAGTTTCATGACAAAGAACACGATATATCTTAAGCCAATCTCGGTGAACACAAGTAACTCCCAAAATATTTGATACTTCAAAATAGATTCATAGCATAGTAGCCTCAAAGAATCTATTTTTATCAAATCATAACATTTACAGAAAATCTAAATCATTTGAGCAAAATTTAAATAAATAACCTTTTACATGTTAAAGCCTTTAGCAATTTAACATCAATCTTTAAAAGATACCACAAGTGTTATTCTGCTCATCAATTTCCAAAAAAAATATTTTTCATGAAAACTTATCTTTAGCACTCAAATATGTATACTCTTGTCAATAAGTAAGTTTTGATAAAAACTTATAACATTTACCTTGAGTGTCATTTTGCCAACAAGATATAAAATAAAATTTTATAAAACCACATGACACTACATATGCAACATAATATTTTAATACATAGAGACATTCATACTTGTTTGTCCCCACAAACACGAAAGCACATTTGCAAACAACTTAAGTATTAACTCGAAACATGCTTTTAGAGAAAGTCCATCAAGAAGAGTAAGTTTTAATCAACTTACCTCGCTTACGCTTTATTAACATTCACAAGCTTACGATCCTCCTCCATCATTCCAATGTTGATTAAAATTCTCAACATCACCAATAAGTCGATATCTACAATTAGATATCCTAATTATATCAAAATATGACCTAAGATATTGATCAACATCCACATATGGCTCATAGCCTCCAACAACTCAAATCGCCAAATAGTTTTACATTCTAGACTATTCAACTTCATTCTTATGTTTTAATACCCATTCGAAGTTATTAATGATACTACATCAATTGTCCATAGCCACCAAGTTACTATTCATCATCTTCCATAATTAACACTTGCAAAATATACAATTCGGGTGACTACATAGTTGATCACTTCCATCATTTGCTAACAAATAATTCCATAGGTTCATTGTATTCATAAATTTCATCGCCAAGATTACCATTTATCTTCTCTCTTATTTTCTCAAAAGTACTATTCATGCCATGAACTAGAGTTTTATAATCCAATCTTTCAACCATTAAAACTTATAACAAATGCTTCAAATACTTCTAACTACTCATAATAAACGAGGTTCAAGCATTAAAATTACCTCTAGTAGCTAAATCTTGAAAATCACAACTTCGGTGATTTAAGTGTTCTTTAGGTTTTGATGATGAAATCTAGCATTTGAATGCAAGAATGATATTAGAACTCATGTATATTGAGTAAAAATCAACCCAAAATAATATTAACAACTTACCTTGGTTGCTTGGACTTAATTTGAGCTTAAAATCCCCCCTTCACCTCAAGAACCCTAACCCCTAATACTCAAAATACTCTCTCCCCCGACTTGGTATTTATAGGCCCAAATTTCTGGGTTTCGGATGCGGCCTAGGATGTTATGGAAGCACTTCACTGCCAGCCATTCATTCAGACGCAGCCCCGGATGCTTCGCATCCATCCTCTACCAGCCTTTGGTAATTTGGTCATAACTTCTTGTAGAAACTAGACTCAAAGATCTTTCATTTGATAGGTTGTTCATAACATCTCTCTCTATATATATATATATATATATATATATATATATATATATATCACATAAATCCTTATATACATGTAGATATGCTCGTCCAAAGTTTGGTCTTGTGCGTACTCATTTGGAACTTTAGTCTATCATGTAATTTCCAACTTGGCTTAGACTTAGGGCTCTCCTTAGACCCCACATCACTTATAATATGCCTCATACACTTATTATCATATCCAATTGATATCCATCATATTAATAGTCCTCATCTACACACAAAATAATATAATTAATGCACATCGACTTTCTTAATAACGCTTAAGTACTTCGATATTTTCCGGGGTGCTACATTCTCCCCCACTTAAGAACATTCGTCCTCGAATTTTTTGCAAGTCACTTCTAAGCATAGAGTTACCATCCATTTTTATCCAACCACCATGCATATGCACTTATTAAATTTATATGGGTCTTACACTTCCTTTCCAAAATCTCAATTTACTTATGGCCCTCAAAATTTGGCTATCTTTACAAATTATTAAAATTTTTGGCAGAGTTTTTCCTATAACTAGGACTATCCAAAAACTTTAACCTGTCCATAATAAGCCCCTACACGGGCACCAATAATAATATCTCTCAACAACCAACAATACACAATATATATACTATCTTGTCCCCACCAGGCCGTACATATACCACAAGTACATCAAGTGTGAATTTTTAAAACTTTTAACTAGTAACATATATGAAAACTATTCAATATCAATAATAGCAACTTAACATAGCTCCCATATCACTATTATACATGCATGCATTTTTATTAGTCATGCATACGTCAAGTTGTACTTGAAAAGTATCTTCAAATAAACCACAAATCTCTCTGTGATTGGACTTAATAAATATTTTTTTGTCTTGAGATAAAGAAAAACTAATTATCATGCTCCCTTAATTTCTTAGCTTTCTCGAGGCAATATCTCATAGTTTATGAGATCGAAGTTATATTGCCCACTTGGTATCTGCAAAACTTGTTCATTCCGAATCGTAGTCTCAAAATTTCCTTATAACGAATACTTTCAAATTAGTCTGTTGTCCTTTATGAATCATGTTTCCAGGAAAAGTCTTCCCACTTAAAACTTTTAATATTCACTAATCATCAAAACTATTTTGGAGTGTTCTTTTATTCCCTCCAAAGATTAATAAGATATTTGTCTCAAATTTATCCATCATATGATAATTTCATACCCCCACTTTCGCTCATACCTTGAGAGCTCATGTTAGATCCATAACTTGTTAACTATTGTTACCAACAAGTTTGCTCTAAAAATAATTCAACTCACTTCGTTTGAGTTCATGACACTAGTTTGCCACCTACTCGCGGACAGCCGCGTTCTAGTTTTTTTTCTTAACTTTTACTAATTCCTTGACACCATTGAGTATCTTGTGATATTTTTCTACCAAATATTTGGGATTGAATTTTTTTTTCATGTGCACCATAGACATGCTACCGTAGCCCAAAAACTTTCAACAGTCAAGAGTCATCATTACCACGATGGTACTTGCACCCTTTAATATTAGTGCTCGTCTTTGAACCCGTACTTTTTACTAACATACTTTATTTTTATATAGAAGTCTCTTCTCATTTAAGAATAAGCATTGCATTACCCCTTTCTATTTTATTCTGTGCAAAGTGTGCACATATTAAAAGGACTCCTTTATTCCATACAATTCCACATATAATTCAAAGTACTCCCTCGTTCTCCGTAATACTTGAATTTAATTCAAATCGCACATGTCCCCAAAGTTGTAGGAATACATTCGAGCTGCCCATTAAATCTTTGACTATCAGACGTAACTTTTATCATCTCTTATGCAAAACATCGTAACTATTACTTGTAATGAGTCTTTGATTACCCACAAATACTTTATGGTAATTGTACTCATTCCATCATGAAGTTACCGAAGGTTTTCTCTTCATTTTGACTCTAGTAAATAAAATATCTTATTTCTCAAACCATTATCTTTAAGGTTACTCTTACCTGTACTAACGCTCCCCCACTTAAGCGTAAAACCCAATTCTTAAGCTTCAACCCAACACTCCAAGACTTCATTAAATTCCTACCTCGTAAGTAAACTTACATCTAATCATATACATGCTCACATGCTGCCACAAATTTTTTTTATTCCCCAACTCGAAATCTCATTTCACTATTTTTTTTCATAAAACCCCAACCTTATTTTGTAATTACACTTGTATTGCTTTTTGTTTTGAAAACAAGATAGATGGTTATTCTCGTTAAAGATTTCCTTATTTCTTTTCATACTAAAGTATCATGATACTTCTAACCGCAATTCATGTTGCTAATTATCATCATTTCCTAATTTAATCGCTCAACTTGACACATTCATAAGTACTTTGGAGCTTACATTTGAAAATTCTCAATTCCCACAAGTTCAAAAGGACGAATCTTAACTAGTCAAACCCAAGGTTGCAATTTCACATCATTTTACCTCCTCTGGTAACATATGTTGCTTCTTGTACCTTTTCAAGGTACACCTTTGTGTATATCATGCCTTAACTTTACTTACTTACCCATTTAAGTCCATCTATCTCATCCGCGCATACATTGGTATGCATCATTGAATGTCAACATCTGTTAGTATCTCATTCGTTAATTGTGAGTCATTCAAAGTTCACCTACCTTTCCCATACTTATGATATGCTTCGAATACCCTAAAATTGTGCCCATACATGACACTTTAATTTTACGATTTACTTTCTTATATGTGACATTACCATAATGATAACTTCATCATGTCGAGAATCTCCCAATCCATAGCGAGAGTGCGAATCATCTCTTGATAGCATCCCGTAAATCCGAATTAGTTATGGATGCATTATATGAGTATTAATGTGACCTTTTAGACATGTGAAGTCCTATCGGGATGAGTATGGGTGTAAACAATTATTTCAGAATCAAGACCGAGAGTGAGGAGCATAAAATTCAATAGAATCGACTAAGTTTATGGGAGGTATGTTTTATAGCCAGACAGTGCAAGGCCATAAAAACTCACGGCCATAGACATTGCAAGGCACTATCCAGGGCATTAACATCAGCGCCCCTGACAATGCAAGGCACTGTAACATCAGTTCCCCTAACAGTGCAAGGCACTGTAACCTCAGCGCCCCAGACAGTGCAAGGCATTGTTACTTCAGCGCCCTAGACAGTGCAAGGCATTGTAGTTTTGGCGCCTTGCACAGTAAGTTTGGTGCCCCTAACGGTGCCTCGCGCCAATGCTGCTTATCCGAGTTATTTTTATTTTCCTTCTTAATTTTGGGACGTGTTCACTTATTTAAAAGCCCTACCTCGTTCCCCCACACCCCAAACATGAAAACCTACTCTAGAAAGGGGAGCTCTCAAGAATCCAACTTCCCCAAGGTCCCTCCATTATCCAAGGTAAGTTCTAACGATGATTCTAAATTAATTTCAATTCTCCAACACCTTATTAACATGGGTAAATCCTTACACTCATTAGATATTTGGTTAAGACACTATTGTTGAGAAAGAAAACCCTAGAACTCGAATTCAAGAGGAGTAAACTTCGAAAAGGTAATGCTTCTACTCTCTAATCATTTATAGCTATGAATCGATGAGTTTTTGGGAGAATAGTGAATGGGTTTGATAAAGAGAACCACAAGAACTATGCTAGGGTTTTGGATTGTTGACTTATGATTGTTGTAAACATTTGGGTGATGATAAATAGTGTTAGTTACATCTATTTGGGATTGTAGAATCACCTAGAAGTAGTAGAATGAGAACTTGGTGAAGAAAAGACCAATTATTGAGGGCTGTGAGGCTTTACGCCCATAAGGTGTTTGATAAAATTCCTAAGCTACCCAAACGTGAGTTGTAGTGCTAATATTGGTTCCTCTTGATATTTATATTTCCATAGATTATCATTGAAAGAGGCGACGAACATTGTGATACGCTTAAAAGGACCAGAGTCAAGGTATGTGAGGCTAACTCTCTATGTTTGGGAATGTTAATGATTCTCCCTACACTACGTTTCTTTTACAATGTTATTAATTGCCTCAGAAATATAGTTAAGCCTAGTTCCTTGAATAGTTGTAGAACTTCTATTCTCTAGCTTCATAACTCATTCATGACTTTCATTCTGAACATTGTGAGCTTAGTTAGTATTCAATATAGACTTGGGTTTGATGTCCCCCGAGTCTTAGTATAGATTACTCAGTATGTCATAAACAATTGAAGTTTCAGTTTTCATAATTAGTTCAAGAATACATGTCTCAGTCTAGTCCTATTCAGTATTCCAGTATTATATAACTCAGTGTGATTCAGTATTCCAGTATCATGTAACTTGGTGTGATTCAGTATTTCAGTATCATGTAACTCAATATGATTCTCAGTTCCTGATTTTAAATCTCTGAATGTTGAACACCTGTATTTGGGCCTGAGGCCGCAGTTTATGCTTTATGCATCTTTGGTCTTGAATCCGTAGTTTATGCTTTATGCATCTTTAGGCTTGAGGCTACAGTTTATGCTTTATGCATTTTTAGGCCTGAGGCCGCAGTTATGTATATGTATACTTGGGCCCGAGGCCACAGTTGTGCACATATATATTGGGCCTGAGGCCGCAGTTTAATATTCAGATAAATAGATTGTTCATCATTCAAAAGAGGAGTATTCATATCCTTACTTCCTTTGTTCAGTTCAGTTATCAGTTATCATTTCATGTTTAAGTTACAGCAGTTATCAGCTATCAGTTATCATTTCAATTTTCTGTTACCAGTTCTCAGTTATCAGCTCAGTTTCAGTTCCAACATTTACAGTTCTTTCTTTTAGTTGTTTTACGTACCGGTGCAATTCAAATATACTGACGTCCCTTTTGTCCGGGGCTTGCATCTCACGATGCAGGTAATGATTTATAGGTTGACGATTCAGAGCGCTAGGATTCTCGTGCCAGCTATTTGGTGATCCCCAGTTCTTTCGAGGCATTATAATCACTTTACAGTCTTTCAGTATATTCAGATAGTTAGTATTTTTATTACTTCATTAGAGGCTTCATAGACTAGAGTAACAATTAGACAGAGTCACAAGCTTTTCATGTTAAGCAATGTTGACTACAGATATATTTTAGACTTGTATTAATGTTTCAACACTTTGATGTATATCATTCAGACTTTAAGTATACCAGCATATGTTAGTTTATCTTCCACATTCAGTATGTTATGATATCACATGTTGATTCAGTCAGCCAGTTGGTTCGCTCGATCACATCTAGTCAGGCACTAAGTGTCATGTTACGTCCAGGCCCATGTTCGGGGCGTGACATATTGTATCTTGACTTGTCCAATTTCTAAAAGTCTTGAGGGTTTCCTTACACCCTACCCATTGTTTTTTAGATGCTTTTGGTCATCCTTGATATTATCCCAAATAAGCCTTCATTCGTATAAGTCACAATATGATTTCTACGAACTTAGTTGATTCACATTCTCTTACCAATTTGATTTTTTTATCATTCCTCGACACCTCATCACGATAATTTGAGATAAAACCTTCCCATTTATCTTGGAACTATTGTGTTTTATTCTTTATACCTTTGACGTACTTATTAGTGGTGACAATTGCAGTGACCGATCATTTTAACATCTTGACTAAATATCTAAATTCTAGATTAGGGCCTTACTCTTTTGAGGTTCCCTCTTTCACCCCCTCTAATATAATTTTTTGTACGCTCTGGCTCTATTCTGACAGCACCAGCTGACATCAAAATCTCAATATCTTTTCTATGAGCCATCAATATTCATTTGAAAATTCTTATTCACCAAAGTCATACGTGTTGTCTATATCAGTCCAATCTATTCTTGACTTATCTTTCCATTTGAACAATTCTGACACTTTCAAGCTATTAGCCCAAACATCTTGTATTATAAGTTGAACCTTGAGCTTTATTCTCGTCAATTCTATATCTTCTACAACAAGTAATTAATACAGTCGAGAATCTGTACTCTCACTTCAGGCACAAACGCACGATCTGGAGTATGAAGAAAGTGAAACACCCAAGATATCATTGTAGCCTCCCCGATATAAGTGTGGCCAGCAACACACCGATAAGAGAAACTCTACTTGACACGGCTCCATAGACTTCCTAAGACTCGACTTAGAACCTAGTGCTCTGATACCAAGTTTTTTACGACCCAAAACTACGTGATCGGCACCCAGCACACTACCCGACCCGAGCGAACCAAACCATGTGATGCACCCAAATCATATGCATGAAAACCAATTTAACTGTGGAAGCTCCTTAAAAATCATATACATTTTCAAGTTCAATGATAAAAATATTTTCCAATTCAAAATCACGCATGACGTATTTCATGATAATAACAATGAGACTAAGTAAAATAAATATACTTTCATGTATGTTGTGTACAACCCCGTTACTACAATCTTTCACAATTATCTATGGAGCCTCAATACCAAAGAATAGAACCAAGGATTGGAGTAATTCCAACAAAATAAAATAAGAAAGAACATGATAGCTACCATGAAATAAAAGTGGTGCTTCAAAATACCTCGGAAAGAGAGTCATCCTAGCCTGACCGTATGCCACGTGTCATACATCATCCTGAAACATGTAAAGTAAGCAGGGCCCTGGAGGGGAGGCCTAAGGGTTGAGTACACACAGCGGTACTCAATAAGTGTCATAGACTCTCTCTAACTTAAGTACTTGGGACAAACTTTATAACAACAATGCACCAATATTTGATATAAAACGATAAGAAATTTTATCAATTCATGACCCTTGTTATTTTAAATAACAACCAAGTGAAATATAACCTACAATATAAACTTTTAAAACATTTACATCACTCCAAGATTTTGGATAAAAATCATGCAAAATCATTCCATTTGATTTAAGTCATCGAAATTACTTTCGGCTCCTTAGTCCTAAACATAAGAAATTATCATTACCTTTCACAGGGAGTACTATATCATCACCGAAATAAGAAGGTCAAGTAGGTTATGTACCTAGCAGCAAGTGTCATATACCCTACTTGCCCAGGTCGTCTCATCGTAGTACTGTACGAATCGACTCAGCCATGCTAATAATAGCACAAAATAGTACCCTCTCAAAGGAGAGCACTCTGCCGTAGTCTATACCACAAAGTGGCCATCTACGCCTACACTGGAACGTGTAGTTTCATGACAACGAACACGATATATCCGAAGCCTATCTCGGTGAACACAAGTAACTCCCAAAATATTTGATACTTCAAAAAATATTCATAGCATAATAGCCTCAAAGGATCTATTTTTATCAAATCATAGCATTTATAGAAAATCTAAATCATTTGATAAAAATTTAAATAAATAACCTTTTACATGCTCAAGCCTTTAGTAATTTAACATCAACATTTAAAAGATACCACAAGTGTTATTCTGCTCATCAATTTTCAAAAAAAATACTTTTCATGAAAACTTATCTTTAGAACTCAAATATGTATACTCTTGTCAATAAGTAAGTTTTGATAAAAACTTATAACATTTACCTTGAGTGTCAATTTGCAAACAAGATTTAAAATAAAATTTTATAAAACAACATGACACTACATATGCAACATAATATTTTAATACATGGAGACATCCATACTTGTTTGTCCCCCACAAGCACGAAAGCACATTTGCAAATAACTTAAAGATTAACTCGAAACATGCTTTTAGAGAAAGTCCCTCAAGAAGAGTAAGTTTTAATCAACTTACCTCGCTTTCGCTTTATTAACATTCACAAGCTTTCAATCCTCCTCCATCATTCCAATATTGATTAAAATTCTCAACATTACCAAAAAGTCGATATCTACAATTAGATATCCTAATTACATTAAAATATGACCTAAGATATTGATCAACATCCACATATGGCTCATAAGTTGGCTACAAGCCTCCAACAACTCAAATCGCCAACTAGTTTTACATGCTAGACCATTCAACTTCATTCTTATGTTTTAATACCCATTCGAAGTCATTAATGATCAATTGTCCATTGCCACCAAGTTACTATTCATCCTTTTCCATAATCAACACTTGCAAAATATACAATTCGGATGATTACTTAATTGATCTCTTCCACCTTTTGCTAACAAATAATTCCATAGGTTCATTGTATTCATAAATTTCATCGTCAAGATTACAAATTCATCTTCTCTCTTATTTTCTCAAAAGTACTATTCATTCCATGAACTAGAGTTTTATAGTCTAACCTTTCAACCATTAAAACTTGTAACAAATGTTTCAACTATTTCTAACTACTCATAATAAACGAGTTTGAAGCATTGAAATTACCTTTAGTAGCTAAATCTTAAAAAATTACAACTTTGGTGATTTTAGTGTTCCTGAGGATTTGATGATGAAATCTAGCATTTGGATGCAAGAATGATGTTAGAACTCATGTATATTGAGTAAGAACTTACCTTGGTTGCTTGGACTTAATTTGAGCTTAAAATTGCCCCTTCACCTCAAGAACCCTAACCCCCAATACTCAAAATACTCTCTCCCTCGACTTGGTATTTATAGGCCCAAATTTTTGGGTTTTGGATGTGGCCTAGGATGCTATGACAGCACTTCACTGCCAGCCATGCTTTCGTACACGGCCCCGGATGCTTCGCATCCATAGACTCCTCTGTCAGCCTTTGGTAATTTGGTCATAACTTCTTGTAGGAATGTCAAAATGACAAACGGTTTAAAGAGTTAGAAACTAGACTCGAAGATCTTTCATTTGATAGGTTGTTCATCATCATATATATATATATATATGTAGATATGCTCATCCAAATTTTGGTCTTGTGCATACTCATTTGGAACTTTAATCTATCATGTAATTTCCAACTTGGCTTAAACTTACGGCTCTCCTTAGACCTCACATCACTTATAATATGCCTCGTACGCTTATTATCATATCCAAATTAATATCCATCATATTAATAGTCCTCATCTGCACACGAAATATTATAATTAGCACACATCAACTTTCTTAAATGCGCTTAAGTATTTCAAAATTTTTCGGGGTGCTACAAAAAATCTTTCCGTAAAACCCACTTCGGGAAAAATTCGATCCAAGGGAAAAAGAGTGCAACACCTACTTTTAGACCTAATCTTCATGTTTGACCTCGACGGAGCACTTGCACGGGTTAGTTCAACGTGTAACAAACTACAAAGAAAATTGTGTTTGTACCTTAGCAGTAGTATCTCTTTAAGTGTGCCATATTCCAGTTGTTTGGTAGTTGTACACCGTTCCCGGACTCGAGCTTGTATGAGCCTTTCCTGGTTATACCGATGACTCTGTACGGTCCTTCCCAATTCGTTCCTAGTTTCCCATCATTCGGGTTCTTCGTATGCAGCTTAACTTTCCTCAAATACTAAGTCCCCGACTTAGAAGTGTCCAGGTTTGCCCTTCGATCGTAGTATCTCCCCATCTATTGCTTTTGGGCCGCTAACCGGACTAAGGCGGCTTCTCGCCATTCGTATGATAAGTCTAAGCTTGTTTCTATGGCCTCGTTATTTTACGTCTCTGTAGCATATTAGAACCTTAGACTCGGTTCTCCAACTTCTACTGGAATCAGAGCTTTTGCGTCGTTGACCAAAGAGAAAGGTGTTGCACTGGTGCTTGGCCTCGAAGTCGTTCAGTATGCCCACAAGACCTCGGGCAAAATTACTTTCAACTTTTCTTTTGAGTCGGTCAATCTCTTCTTCGGGTTTTGGAGTATAGTTTTATTTCTTGATTCCGCTTGACCATTTCCATTAGGGTGGTAGGGTGCCGACAAGATTTTTTTGATTTTGTGGTCTCCGAGAAATTTATTAACCGGCTTTGATCAATTTCCGAATTAAGGACTCTGCTCCGGAATGGTTTCCACAAGTACTCTCGTGTACTTCGCTCATCACGTAGTCGGTATCCCCTGGTCCCATGCACCTTGCTAATGGCCCAAAAAATGATCTTCAATATAATTTTCCACCAACCAAGCAAAACTTGGCAGCCTTAGTATGTAGGGCCCTCGATTCCTTGGGATCCGACGGCAATTTCCCTTTCTGAAGGTAGTCTATGTATTTGTTTCTCCAATCCCAAGTCAAGTTTGTCGAGTTTACCTCGGCGTGACCTTTCTCTATTACTGATTTCATCAATTGCACTACGGCTCCAGAATTGAATTCGCCGGAGTCGACCGACGACTGTAGATTGGCCAATGCACCGGCTTCGTTATTTTGATCTTGAGGTATATGTTGTAGAGTCCATTCCTTGAATTGGTGTAAGGTCACTTGCAATTTATCCAAGTATCTCTGCATCCGGTCCTCTTTACTTCAAATGCCTCGTTGACTTGGTTAACTATGAGGAGGGAGTCACAATTGGCTTCGATCACCTCAGCCCCCAGGCTCTTATCCAATTCTAGACCTGTAATCATGGCCTCATAATCAGCTTCGTTGTTAGTCAATTTCACAGTTCTAATAGACTGCCTTATTGCATTACCCGTAGGTGGTTTTAGTACGATTCCCCTCCCGGAACCTTTCACGTTAGATGCATTGTCCATGAATAGGTTCCAAACCCCCAAGATAGTCCCCGAGGCGAGCAATAATTCTTTCTCAACCTCGGGGATCAAGGCCGGCGTAAAGTCGACCACGAAGTCTGTCAAAATTTGAGATTTTATAGCAGTTTGGGGTTTGTACTCGATATCATATCCGCTAATCTCTACGACTTATTTGGCCAGCCAGCCCGAGAGCTTGGGTTTATGCATAATATTCCTTAGTGGGTACAAGGTCACGACACATATTGGGTGACACCTAAAGTATGGTTTTAATTTCCTATATGCGCTTAATAAGGCGAGTGCTAATTTTTCTAAGTGTGGATACCTAGTTTCGGCATCGCCTAGGGTTCCACTAACATAATAAATAGGAAATTGCGTAACTTCTTCTTAACGAACCAGGACACCACTTACTGCTACCTCGAAAACTGCCAAGTAGAGACATAGTTACTCGTCTGCCTTCAGAGTGTGCAGCAAAGGAGGGCTCGATAGGTATCGTTTGATTTATTCTAAAGCCTGCTAGCATTCCGATGTCCAAGAGAAGTCGTTCTTCTTCTTTAGTAACGAGAAGAATCGGGCTTTTGTCGGACGACTTCGAAATAAACCGGCCCAACGCAGCTATCCGCCCGGTCAGTCTTTGTACCGCCTTGACGTTGTCGACTACGTTCATATATTCTATGGCTTTTATTTTGTCTGGGTTGATCTCTATTCCTCGGTTGGATACCATGAAACCGAGGAACTTGCGTGAGCTGACCCCAAAGGCACACTTCTACGGGTTCAGCTTCATGTTGTATTTCCTCAATATGTCGAAGGTTTCCTGCAAATGCTTTAAATGTTCATCTGCTCACAGGGACTTAACTAACATATCATCAATATAAACTTCCATGGATTTTCCTATTTGTTCTTCGAACATCTGGTTAACTAAGCGTTGATACGTAGCACCGGCATTTTTAGCCCAAACGACATTACGTTATAATAATAGGTGCCAAATTTAGTCATAAATAAAGTATTTTCTTAGTCGCCCCGGTCCATCTGAATTTGGTTGTACCCAAAATAGGCATCGAGAAAACTAAGTATCTCATGCGCGGCCGTCGCATCGATCATTCGGTCGATGTTAGGTAAAGGATATGAATTCTTTGGACATGCCTTGTTTAGGTTTTTGTAATCCACATACATTCTAAGTCTGTTTCCCTTTCTAGGCATGACCACTATGTTAGCTAGCCAATCCAGGTATGTAACTTCTCGAATGGAACCTATTTTCAGAAGTTTAGATACCTCGTCTTTGACGAATACGTGTTTGATCTCAGACTGCGGCCTCTTCTTCTGTTTGACTGGGTGAAATTTTGGATCCAAGTTCAATTTGTGAGTTTTCACCTCCAGTGGGATTCCTGTCATATCAAAGTGGGACCAGGCAAAACAATCGGCATTAGCTTTAAGGAAATCAATAAGTTTTTTCCTGAGCTCGAGAGTTAACCTCATGCCCAGGTATAGCTTTCTATACGGTAAGTACTCGATCAGTATGACCTGCTCTAATTCCTCAGCAGTCAATTTGGTGACATCGGTACCATCGGGTGCTATAAAGGACCTCAGGACACTGTAATCATATTCCTCGTTTTCCACGTGCTCATCCTGTTTCCTCGACCCGGCTAGGGTCGGGCACGCTGATTGCTATTTGGTTTCTTTCTCTTCGACCAGTCCCCTACTTTTTCATGTTGAAACCACAGGCACCGGGGTCACTTCTTCTATAACGAACATCTCCTTAATGTAGAGTCGAAGGCACCACCCTCATGTTATGAACCCATAGCCTCCCGAACAAAGCGTTGTATCTCATATCCCTCTCGATCACGTAGAATTTTATTTATTGGGTGGTCCCGACAGTGTTTACCGGTAGGGTTATTTCACCTTTCATCGTCTTGCATGCCATGTTGAACCCGTTCAATACTCTTACTGTCGGTACGATATGGTCTAACAATCTCAATTTCTCTACGTCCCTCCATCGGATGATGTTGGCCGAGCTACCTGGATCAATTAACACATGTTTAACTCGAGATTTATTTATCAGTACAGATATTACCAGTGCATCATTGTGAGGTTGGATGATGGGCTAGGCATCCTCGACGCTGAACGAGATGGACTCCTCTAGGATGTAATCCCGAGTGCATTTTTCCTTTGTGATGGAAACTTTGGTGCGTTCTATCATTGGCCCTTGTGGGACATACACTCTCCCAATGATCATGTTGATCACGTGTTGAGGCTTCTGTTTCTCAATTTGTTTGTTGGCATCCCTGTTTTCTTGAAATGATTTATGGCCCGCTCACTTAGGAATTCCTGAAGGTGCCCGTTGTTGAATAGTTGAGCCACTTCCTCCCTTAGCTATCGACAATCTTCGGTCATTTGACCATGGGTACACACCAAGCTATGATATCTCTGTGCGGGATCATACTGAAGTGGCCTAGACCATTTGATCTCCTTGATACGACCAATGACCGACAGTATACCCGCAGCGTCCACGTTGAAGTTATATTCCAATAATCTTGGGGTTTCCCTGCCCCCTAGCGGTCTGTCGAAACCGTTTATATTCATCAGACCTCGATTTCTAGGTCCTTCATCGCTTTTTCTATCGTTCTTGTTTGGGTGGAGACCGGGTCCATTTCTCTTTCTGTCCGAGCCATATGGATGATACTGATCTCGGACTGGCCTTGGCTCCTAGTCCGTAAATCTTTTAGATCTGTCGTTCGCCCTGTTAGGGTAAACAGACCCTGAAGGGGTCCCCAGCTAGTCGTCATCTACTCTAATCTTCGACCGATACCTGTTATGGACATCGGCCCAAGTAACCGTCTGGTACTCCACCAATTTTTGCTTTAATTGATGAGAAGTAGTGGAACTCCGGGGGTTGAGCCCTTGAGTGAACGCCTGAACTGCCCAATCATCTGCGACCGGGGCAGGTCCATTCGCTCCATCTTAAACCTCGACACGAACTCCCTAAGCGTCTCATTGTCTATTTTCTTGACTTTGAAGAGGTTTAATTTCCTCGTCTCGACCTTGATATCGCTGACATGGGATTTAACGAAGGCATCTGCAAGCATAGAGAATAAATCAATATAATTCTGGGGTAAGTTATGGTACCATATCATTTCTCCATTGGACAAGGTTTCCACAAATTGCTTTAATAACACCGACTCGTTCTCGTCTTCTTCTAGGTCGTTGCCTTTTATTGCGCACGTATAGGAGGTTACATGCTTGTTTAGATCTGTGGTCCCGTTATATTTGGGAATGTCAGGAATTTGGAATCGGCTTCGGTGCGGCACTCGGGGGAAAGGTTTCTTAATGAATATTTTAGAATCCAGCCCTTTCAATATTGGAGGCGCTCCCGGGATCTGATCGACCCTCGAATTGTAAGTTTCCACCTTCTTGTTATTTGCCTCTATCTTTTTCTCACCAGACTCCAACTGATTTGTTAGTATTTCGAGCATTTTCATCACCTCAGAAGTTTTTCTGGGCCCGAATTCATCCGGTTCCACCGCAATCTGTTCATCCCTTCGAGCGTTTTCTCTAACCCGCTTGGGCTTGATCCTGTTATGGGCATGACTTTGCGTCTGTAGATGTGCTATTGCCGCTTGCTAAGCTTATAACATTTCGAAAATCAATCGCAAGCTAACTCCATTACCTTCTCCTTAGGGTGCTTCTCGAGCTGATGGTCGGGGTGCCCCTCGAAGGCTATTTTTAGGGTAAGTTGGCAGGTTGATGTTGATGGAAACCTGTGAGTTAGCGTCGACTGGGTCAGCGATTGGGACACCATTTGGATCAACAAGTGGTATATCATTGTTGGGTACCATGTTGTTATTTTCACCATGGTGGCCCAACTCGGTGTCAACGTTCAAGTGAGCAGACTGAGAATTTGACATTCTTAGATTAACCTGAAATCAATCTTCAAAAAGCAAGTGTAAAATTGAGTGTGTTATGGAAATTCGTATTAAATCTCCACTATTATCCTTAGCCCCACAGTAGGCGTCAAACTGTTTACCCTTAGAATGAGTAACAATTGAATTTACATGCAGAAAAAGATATGTGATTTAATTTAATACGAATGAACTATGAACAGTAAATAATTGAATTAAAATGAATCAAAGCGATCAAACCAAATCTAATAGATGAACAAGTTTAGCTTTGCAATGGTCGTTTGGAAATCGGTCCCGATTTTATCCTCGGAACGAGCTCGGTTCTCACTTAATGAACAAACAACTGAAGAATACTTTGAACAATAGCTAAAGGACAAAAATTAATTTTTATTACTTTGATATGCGTGTCAACAGTAGTTTTAAAATGAAAAGGTTCTTCCATTTATATAGTAAGGGAGTTTCAATCCTACTACAAGTCTAAATAAGGTAAAAAAATCTTCTCCTTCCAATAAACGTTGATCTACAGTTGATATCAGGCGAGATTTACGTCGTAACATCTGGTTGAGGGCAGATATTACGGCTCTCTGCTTATCTCGTCTTACCGTCCTTTCCCTTAGTTTCGGCCCTTCACTTTGCTCGGACCCGATGCTCAGCCGTATCCGGTCTCGGGTGCACCAGTCATCCTCCCCGGGCTCTGAGACGTGGAACCCCTCGGCTTTACTCGAGGTCATGTCAGATTGTGCTTCCCTCTCGTTTTTTACCGGAAAATCGAGGGTAACTTTTATTCCCGATTTTACCCGTACACAAGGAACTTTTCATATTAAAAAACATACTCTTGTATCGAATATTTATACCGAATTAATTGATAAACGTAAGATATTATGACGTTCTAAAAAGAATGCGATATTTTTTATATTTATAAAATAATTTAACTTTAAATTTCTTATTTATCTTATATGACATGATTTTATAGTCACACAAATGTTATGGCATGTTTATAACTATAACTTTACAAATTAGATATAAAAGACATTCTTTCTTTTTTAAACTTTGTGTCTAGTCAAACAACTTTAGATAAAATGAAAAAGAAGAAAATATTATGTGTTCTTAATGTACTTTATGACTTTTTTTAAGTTACATAATTTTTTATTGTGACCATTGCAAACGGAAATGCATTATGTGCTTTCTTGAAGGTTGGGGCAGCCTAAGGGTAAGGCAAGTGAAGCCATTGCATTATGCCCCATAATATTAAAGGCCCTAATTTTAAGTACTAGTATATGTCACATATATTTTATGTCATTATTATTAATGATTTTAATTAAATTTATACAGTTGAGTGATAAATAACAATAAATTTCTCTATCATTTAATTAAGTGATGTATTTACCTTCGTTATCAAATCCAATTTTTTTCTCCTATGAGAAAACTCATGTATTAGCTATTTCTTTTAACCATATTTTATAGATACTTCCATTACAAAAAACAATTGTTTATCTTTTTAAGTGAAATCCCCAAATGCAATGGGGTGCAAGGTTCGAAAGTCGACAAATTATTGACGTGTCCTCTCTAACTTCTTCCACTTAATTAATGACATATTTTCATTTACGATAGAGTTTCAAACCGAGACGTGCACTTAATTTACACATAACTCGTTGTACACTTACAAATAGGACAAAGTCCTAAGAGTTTGCTTTGTATCTCATTATTAAATGGATTTTACAAAAAAAAAATTAAGGATCTTTTAATATATTGTGGGTTTAGGCCACAAAAACCGTTAAAGCCGCTCCTCCTTGAAGGTGATTTAGTTTCTTCTGGATCAAATCTGCTTGGGATTCAAATGTTCCCAAATAAAGCCTAAGAAATGGCTACATTGTACCATAAGTACCGTTGGTAACAGAGTACATATCGAAGTAACCAGTTCATCAGACATAAGCCCAAAGAAAGTAAAAAACGTGAAGAGTACATGAGTAATTTGAAAGGGATTAAGAAATAATACAACACTCTAAATGTAAATTAAAGTAACCCTTCCCAGCAAAAAAAGAAGGAAAAATGGCATAATACTCTAGCAAAATCGGTTTTTAACCATTAGCTGGTATCCAAAACCCGTTAACCCAATTAATCCAGATTTGCGCTTAGGCTCACTAATAGTGTAAAGACACTGTCTACCAAGAAGTTCTCAATTTCCAAGGCTCGAATCGAAAACATAGTTAAGGGACGAGGAATCCCAACCATCCTACCGCTAGCAAAAATCATTGGTCACGTTAGAAGCCGGAGGAATCTCAAAATGCCAAAGCCTTCCTACACCTTTCACCAAATTTTTTCTACACAAAAATAGCTCTGCATAAACTTTCTCAACATTACGATCCACATCATGCAAAAATATGTGTGTAACCCCAGATCCTTTCCTATTCCTTGCCATAACAGCAGCAGAATAAATAGCTGACATTCTTCCTGGTGCTTTATCAAAATAACCTTTAGGACCATCAATCATAATCATGTCCCATTCTTTATCGTACACTTCATTAGATAACATGTCCAATGCTAATTTACATTTATGGTTACCTCGTAAGAATGATTTCTTAGCTGAACAATCTGATTCCTTATGGTAGTGTTCGATTAATTTCTCTGCATCCGACAACTTTGTCCGATAATTCACGGTGTTGGTACGTAGGAACGGCACGACTTTTATTACGGCCTTGACCCATTTCGGATCTTCCTCTAGGAATAGCGTGGTGCCACGTGGATTTATAGACGCCCACATAAACGAGTCATGACCTAGCCCGAATACCAGAAAATTACACGGGGTTAGAGATTTGAGAATGTCGAAGGATACCTTGATCTCGTCCAACGTCTGTTGTGGTATCACTCGTGACGTGGCGTAATGTAGGACGGCGTCGACTTTGAGTTGTTGGGACATTATATTATCGTCCTTTGTTGAGTTCGTGTCCGGGAGGATCCCCGGACTCACTAGTACTGGAGCTCTGCAGAGGATAGAATTATTTGACATTTGAAATAATATGGAAATAATTAGTGTGGTGCAAACTAAACCTATGATTGCTAATTTCAACATGTTCTTGGGACTAGTGTGAAGAAGATGGATTTTGGAAAAAAATGGATATGCTAAGGAGAAATTGTCTCTCCTCTCTCTATCTCTCTTTATTGGGTGCGTTAGTGAAATTTTGAACAGAGAGAAGGTGAAAAGATTTAGGTATGACACCAATTTTGGGAGACTTCATCTCATATTATGTTTCAATGAAGGTTTTTGGAAAGACTATAGGTTGCAAACAGACCTTTAAATATATACTTTATGTTGATTGCCTTTAATATATTGAAGGTATAAGTAAACCAAGTGGTTTCCTCGTTGAATAGCTAGTGAATTACACCATGTAAAATGTCCCATATCTAATGTTTGTGTTATTATTATAGAGCAAGTTTTGAGGAGCCTTAGCCTCTCAAACCGTCCAAGTGTCCGTCTTCTATGATAAATTGTTACGAATTTATGATATTGGATTTCAAATAATTAACTTGGAAATATATGTGAAAATGATTTCTAAGGATCAGAAGTCTATTTCATTATTACAGATTTTTTTTTCTTCTTCTTTTGCATGTATAACTATCTGCAGCCATGATTAATCCACATTCGCACTGTGTAATGCCTAATAAAGTTAAAAAAACGCTTTCTATCAGAAATAATCTCTATTCCCATGGCCATTGACAATTATTTTTTAACTATCTAAATTATTTACATCAAGTTTCAAGTCCAATTTCTCTTTTACCATACGCTTCTCTTTTTTCTTTTTTTTGGGACTCTGTGTGTGGGGGGGAAGGGGGGGGGGTTATATTTGGTTATGTTGATTCAATTAAAACGAAAATGTAGAAACTATTTGATCATTAGCAAAATGAGTAATTATCTGTTGAATTGTGCTTTGCGAAAAAAGAAGAAAAAAAGTGCTTAGCTTCCAAACAATCAATATAGTTCCAGTTTTGGTTATTGATTTTCAAACCATTTATGACCGATTATTGTTCGTAAAATTAAGAACATCAAATAAACATATGAGAAATCTGATAGAAAATAAGGAAAATATATTGAAATAATGTGTAGATAAAGAGTTTATTTTGCTTAGACCATGACTAACAATGTCAATTTAGGAAAAGCTACATGTTCTTAATTTGTTTCCTTTCTTCTCATAAAACACTTATGTTTTTCAACATTCAATTTCTTCATAGAAGAAGTTCTTGAAAGCATCCACATGAACAGCTTGAAGAATGATTGCAACAGTCAAAGATCCATCCCCTTCTTTTCCTGGAAGTATCACACAATCACCATCATATTCATGAGTTCCAGGGCTCATATGTATCTCTTTTCCCCACCCAAAATCCAATCCTAATAATGGCAAACTTATCCAACTTATAACCCCAAGATTAGGGTTTCCATAAAAAGGACCTTCCTTGCTTCTAAATGCATGAATATCTTGATATTTTGACAAATCCTCCTGGTTTTTTAAGAAATCAATCGTCGAGTTTGCGTAATCACTCGTCACCATTTTAATGGCTGCTCGCACCCTTCGAGCAACATACTCCAATGGCCTCGAGGTAATGTCACCCGAGACGCCATTGGCAATAACATCAACTATGGCATTGCCAAAATAGGATTTAGGCAAAGGTGGTTGCATTATATTGCGTATGTTAACACAAATGCATAAATTAGTAGGCTGCTCAAATTTATGACCTCTTGCCTTGCATGCACATCTCCATATATGTGCAGTCACAACTTCATAACGTGTGTAACTACGCCCTTGATTACCTTGGTTCGCCTTTTTTCTCAACATTTCAACTTGATGTTTTGTAAGTTTTAGCATGGAACCCTTTGTTTCATTTTTCTTCTCCTCTTCACTGCTGGACTGTCCAAGCAAAAGTGGTGGTGGATTAAACTGTAAATGCTCAAACGTTGGATATGCAATTGGAGGTTCCCCTGCTCGGAGGAATTTTCGATCATGAAAAGGTTCGTTCCCTAATGGCTCTCCGCGAGCAAGGCTAGCCCATTCGGTGAGGAAGTAAAGAGCACTTTGGCCATCAACTACAGCATGTGATATTGCAAAACTCAGAGCAATACCACCACACTGAAACTTAGTAAGCTGAACAAACAACAAAGGGAGTTCATCAATTGGGATTGTGTAGTCTACACGGGGAAACAAGCTGTTCAAGTCAGGGGATGGCGAGAAATCGCCAAGATCATCTAGTTTGGCTTCGGTTTCAGCTTCCATGAGCACGATTCCCGAGGCATTACAGTCGAGCTCGAGGCGGGACCCAGCGATCCATCGCAAACGACCAGACAATGGATAGAAGTGTACTAATGCTTTGCTTAGTGAGGTCCTGAGGGTTTTGATGATATTGTCTGTTGATGGAAGACAATCATGGCAAAACCTGTAGTAATAAATGGTTGGTACATGAGTTACAGCAAAAGTTTGATCACACTCCGATAAGGAGACAGTGCCATTCCATGTTGCCTCTGCTGGCTTCACTACCCAGTGGTGCTTCAAGCTAACCTTCATTCTGTCCTAAATATGTATATCGTTTTTGGTTAATCTTTTTATTCTTTTATTGTTATCTTGACAGAGGAGAGTGTGTGGTAGATGGTAGTAGTATTTAAAGATATAATCGAACAGACCAAGTTTCATGGCCAAATTTTAAGGTAACCACAAAGAAATGTGTTATTTGTATGATTTTGTTTCGGCCGTGAAGTACGTTAGTTAGTTAAGGTAGCTTTCTCATGAACAGAGTTATTTTCTCAAGAATGTACATGCACAAGTCTTAAGAGCCAACTAAAATAAAAATCCAAACCCCTCGAGAAAAAATAGAAAAGGATTTAAATTATATATATTGACTATGTAAATAACTTTTATATTACTGATTTACTTTTATTTGTAATATTAGTGTAATTTAACCGGTTGTAACAAGTTACTCATGTAGCTATCTTTTAGGCAACTTGATAGTGTAAAAAGTTTCTTAGACTATCAGTATATAAAAGTAAAAGCCGAAAAAAGAACAAAAGGGAGAACCTTTCAAACGCCAATTTAACAACGAAAACTCCTCTTTCACACCCTTATTACATTCACAACTCAAAGGAAATTCGTTCATTCATTGATAAGGGAAACAAAAGGTGTTTGTATAAGGGTGATTTGAGCCCATTAAACCCCAGATATTTGATAATTGAGTAAATGAAAGCTTTAAGTTCTCAAAGCAGAATCAAACAGAGCAGCCAACCTGCACATGAACTAGTTACTACCAAGGACAACCAAACCTTTGGAGCAGTAATATGCTCCCATCTTGATCTGAGACAACTGATGCAACCCCCATAGACAAATAAAAAGAGGCAACAAACATGCGTATGAGATTTGAACGTCAACCCAACTTCATAAAGAACTTAACATGAATACAATTGTGACAGCAACAAGGAGCAAACTTCAAACAAGTCGGAAATCAACAAGGTGGGGAGAAAGAATATAACTATACTTTCTTCCAAGATTATCACAGAACTCGAACTTCCTCTATGGTACAAACTTTGTGCGTCTCCTGCCCCACTCATCATCATGCAAATGCTGTCAATATAGTCATCATATTAATACTCACAAAGAGCAAGAATAAGAGTACACTAATATATAGGTATTGATAAACTCTGTCCAACAATGACTCATATAAGGTGTAATTTGGTATTATTAGGAATCCATTAACATAATGCCTCCAATATAGCTATAGAGTAAATGACATAAGTGAGGATAATGACTCTTTTTTACTGACAAGTGAGCATATTGACTCTTAGTTTACATGATATGCAGCTGATGCTACTAAGAACCTATAACAGAATTTGCAAGAGTTCTCATTAGATGAATATTAATTGATAAATATGCCGAGTCACCCAATTGAATCCCAATGTGGTGAACAAGTAGCGGTGCAAATTAAAGTTAAATAATAGACAATATCTATTCACTCACATTATTATTCTCGATATATATCCACAAACAAGTATGCACCACCAAAGGGAGAAAGCAAAGTACTCATGTTCATAACAATTAAGCATAGGAACTTAGTGCACACCAAATCCAATGTTATAATTTAATGAAAGCAATTTTCCTGTTAACAGTGGTGTATGCATGTAATGCCCCGAAAATCGTTAAGTATTACGTTCTGGTTCAAGCCCTAAGTAGACACACGTGTGTTCGAAAAGTTTTGAAGGTGTGTAATACCTAAATCTCATGTTTGTAAAGTTATATGGACATCTATAAGTGAGAAGAAGTAGTTTGGAACAAATAGAAAAGGTTTAAGAGAAGAAAGCGAGCATACTCGCATATGATGTAACTTCAAACAATCATATCTCCGAATGCATTACGAATTGAGCTATTAGCTATATATCAAATGAATTTTCTGTGAGTCTAGTTTCCAGAACATCAAACCATTTATCATTCCAATATTTCCTACAAGAAGTTATGACTTTTTTCATGAAGGGTAGCAGAGCAAAAATCAGATTGCGAAGAGAATTACACTGATGCGATGCCTTGGGTGACGCGGCAGGCCAAATTTGGGCCAAATATTGATTAAGTTGAGTCTCTGAATATCCCCCTTACTGCAGCGCCCTAGATGACGCCCTGGACGACACGGTAGGCCAAATTTCGGTCCGTGAAACTTCAAAATGCGCAAAATAAAAGGGCACTTCAGGGAGAGAGAAACCTAGTTATTTCTACAGTGTTTTGAAGAGGTTTTTGAGAGCATGAACGACCTAGGGCTTTCCCAATCCGTCCAAGGTAAAATCCCTAACATGAACTCAAGCTAAAAATAAGAGATTAACATCGTCTAACACCTTCTAATTCCTAAAACATAGGTTTTCACCCAAGAATCAAAGAGTTCTTCAAGACCCAAAACCTAGGGTTTGTTGAGGCATCGTTCAAGGTAAATTTCGTTACTTCCTAATATTAAAGTTAGTAACTTTACAACGTATATGATTAGAAAATGTGAAAATTATGGATGGAAGGTGATGGAAAGGCATTAATGGTTGTATATAAACTTGAAGGAGAAGATGGGTGAACAAGATTGATTGATTTAATGGTTACTCCATAAATATAGATTTTGGAGCATTGGCATTGAAGGGAAAACTTGAACATTCGGTTAGAGGTAAGTCAACGGCTAGATAAGAATGGGCATTGTATATTGCTTATTTGCTTACCTTACATTTCAGAATGAACTATATATATAAAAGTGAAAACCTTTAAGACAGAAAAAGATTAAATAGTATGACTTGTTGCAATTATTTACTTGTGTGCAATTGTTTGATTTTGTGAAGTTATATGTATTGTTCAGACCTTTAGTTCATATTTAGAACAGAAGCCGATTGGTTTCTTGATGTGCTATGATTGCTTGTTTATGTGCAATTTCATGTACTGCTCAGATTTTCAGTTCAGATTCAGAAAAGGGAATTTGGTCTAGTGGACACTTTATCCGCGAGGGCCTAGTGTGCGTGAGTTGGTCTAGTGGACACTTTATCCACGAGGGCCTAGTTTATTCGGATTCAAAAAAGAGAAGTAACCAACCTCCCCAGTGTGGGTGACACGGTGGACATTGCTAGCTACCCCACATTTACAGGTGCTAACACATTTAGATTCGCATTCAGAAAGGGAAGTGGCCAACCTCCCCTAGTATGAGTGCCGCCAGAGACAAGGATAGGATAGCTATCCCACACTTGCAGGTGCCATTGTTTGTGGGAGATAGGTCGACACCCCTCGTGTGTGTCCCAGATGCTCATGTACGCAGGGCCACCATGTGCAAAGTTTATTTTTTTAAAACTAACTCAGTTTTCAGCTTCAGTTTCATATATCAGTTTTGCTTCAGCTTTCAGCTTTAATTCAGTTATAAGATATAGACCCGATTTTCAGTTTTAGCTTTTAGTGATAAGTTTTGATTGAATGTTCCGAATCAGTTTTAGCTTTGTATGAGCAATTATTGCAAGACATTAGTTATAGTTTCAGAATGAACTATATATATATATATTATTATATATATACAAGTGAAAAACCTCTAAGACAGAGTAAGATTAAATAGTATGACTTATAGCAATTAATTACTTATGTGCAATTGTTTGATTACGTGAAGTTGCATGTATTGCTCAGGCCTTCAGTTCAGATATAGAACAGAAGATGATTAGTTTCTTGATGTGCTGCGATTGCTTATTTATGTACAACTAGTCTTAGGGTACGCGCTTTACACGTGCACCTATATTTATGAGTATATAATATTAAAATTGAAAATTATATTTTTGAACAATTTGTTTGAGTTAAAAATAAAAATTACAACAACAACAACCCAGTAAAATCCCACTAATGGGGTCTGGGGAGGGTAGTGTGTACGCAGACCTTACCCATAACCCGAAGGAGTAGAGAGGCTATTTCCGAAAGACCCTCGCTCAACAAAAAAAAAAAAAGACAAAAGGACAAAAAGGGGGCAAAAGAGGACTTTCTACATATTCAAGTAATCATTTCTAATTGGTTTTAATGGGTTTTAAAGTCCTACAAAATAGGACTTCCTACATAAATGAAAAGAGGACATTTTTTCCGTACTTAGAGTAAACTCTTTACGCGTCTATTCCATATTTATAAGTGTATATTTGACATGCAACTATTATGTGTCATTTTAAAAGTATTTATTCAATTTGATGTTGAGTTAAAGAGTATCGAAATTGTGGAAATTAGGCTATTTATATTTAAATATAGTATTTATTAGAACATATATTTACATTTTGGTACATAAATTTGTAGAAGGCGTGTTTGATTAAAGGATAATGGATATTCTATTAGATATACCCAGCGAATCAGTCATAATTTTTCACGTAAAATATTTTTCTATTTCTTATTTTTACTAAGTTAATTAAATTATATAAAATTTATGACTTTTAATTCTATGGCCGGTTATAAATCTAGAATTAAGGATAAGGAAAATTGAAGAAGTGCCGATAGACTTTACTTATAATTTTTACTGTTTTTCCTATTTTTAAAATGTTTACTAAGATAGAATTAATTGGTTATAATTTTATGCCAAAAAGTAATTCAAACATATAACAAGTAATAACTACTTTGTACTTATTCTCTGTCGATTGGTTTTTTGGTATTATTTGTCTTTTACAAACTATTATGTTACAGAATTCAAGAAATTGTTTTTTGCATAAATACATAAGAAAGAATTTAATGCATAAAATTTAGTTGATATAAAACTCCTAAAAGACATCCAATGTCAAAAAAATTGATAAAAGACATCCAATGTCAAAAAAAATTGATAGTTTTATTACTATCACATCCTTGTTTGAATTAGAAATTAATAAGTTAACAACCTAATTTGTTCTTAGTTTAATAACAAACTTTGTATATCAAAATAGGAATTTGAAAGTGCATGTCTAATCGTGCATATTCAATTTTAAATCATAAATAGTGACTACCATGTTTGTAAGTTTATATACTGATTTTGGATTTCTAAGTACGAGAATTTTTTAACTGTTTCAAATAAGGAAAAAATATTAACCAAATCTTATTTAAAACAAAAGCCCCAAGTATCTAGGAGATAATTTATGACTATTCATAAATATTAGGGAATTAAGTAAATAATCATTCCTAAATATTAGATTAACATAAATGACTATTTTGACTAGTGTGAACTCTATTTTTAAAGGATAAAAAAGACGAACGACATTTTGCTAAGGGTCTTCGTGCTTTTAATATGGTATAGATTTCATGTACTGCTAAGACTTTCAGTTCAGATTCAAAAAAGGGAATTTGGTCTAGCGGATACTTTATCCACGAGGGCCTAGTGTGCATGAGTTGGTCTAGTGGACACTTTATCCACAAGGGCCTAGTGTGCGTGAATTGGTCTTGTGGACCCTTTATCCATGAGGGCCTAGTTTATGACTTTATTATATTCAAAAAGGAAGAAGTAGCCAACCTCCCCGGGTGTGAGTGCTACAGTGGCCAAGGCTAGCTACCCCACCCTTACAGATGCTTAATACATTCAGATTCGGATTCAGAAAGGGGAAGAGGTCAACCTCCCCGAGTGTGAGTGCTACCAGAGGCCAAGATAGGATAGTTATCCCACACTCGCAGGTGCCATTATTTGTGGGAAGATAAGTCGATACTACCCCGTGCATGTTCCCAGATGTTCACGTACGCAGGGCCACTATGTGCAAAGTTTTCAAAAAAGTTATTTTTTAAAAATAACTCAGTTTTCAGCTTCAGTTTTAGATACCAATATTGACTCAGCTTTCAACTTTGATTTCAGTTATTAGATACATACCCGGTTTTCAGTTTTAGCTTTTAGTTATAAGTTTTAATTAAATGTTCAGAATTAGGTTTAGCTTTCAGATTAGTTAGTATTTATTATATGAATTGCATGCTCTAGTTGTTGCACTTTATTATATTATTTATTTAGCTCATGCTAATCTTTGCCCTCCGCTTGGGGGGTCCTCCGCTTGGTGGGAGAGGGTTCGACGAGACTTTATGGGTATCTTTGGTGGTACTTATCCCATGTTAGCTTGCCACATCGTGTGGCAGGTGTTGAGTTTGTAGGTGATGAAGCTCAAGGCTAGAAGCAGATTTAGTAGACTCAGTGGTGAGCCTTGATTCTTCCTGGTGGTGTCAATGTTCTTTTCAGACCATTACCCGTTATTAGACACTAATATTAATCCAGGGAAATGACCTGAAGACTTGTATACTCAAATTCTTCAAATAGAGGCTCATGACTTTGTTAGTGGGTTTAGTTGTCAAACACGTTAAAGTTTAAGTTTTTTTTTTTTTAAAACCCCTCCCAAATTAGGAGGATCTATAGTGTTTCCATGATTCCCCTCCAGCGTGACTAGAACCCAGGACCTAACGGTCGTAGGTGGAGGTGCAAAAAAAAAAGGTTTAAGTTATAATTCAATTTTCGGACGGTGATTATCTTAAAATTTATTTTATGAATTTCTTGGGTATGATGTTCAGTTGAGTTGAGGGGTTCTGCTTCTTGGTTTTTGCAGGACTTTGTTATTGTGGAATAAAGGTATGTATATGTACTGCTAATAGAGTTTTAGTATTGTATTTTTCCATATAGTTATTTGTGTTTCGGCCAATGACAGCTTTCGTCTCTCTATTCTTATGACCTGTGTCTGATTCCTTAGATAAAAAATTCTCCGTCACCAAGGTGTTTGATAAAATTCTTCAATGAATTTGGACCGTGTCTTTAATTTCTTATGCACCCTCCTGGTGTTTTCTATCATCACGAGGTAAGAGAGAAAATAGAAAATTACGAATGCATGTACTATCATATTATCAACAGAGGAGAGCCGAATGTTTGACACGATCTTTTAAACCTTTTTTCTTTCTCCCTTTTCACAAGGCATGAGAGATTATAATTACAGAGATAAATATTTGACGAGTTGTTGTTGTAACTATGCGGATTTTCTATCTTTTATAGGTATCTGTATTTGTATGGTATCTTTGGATGAAACATTACCAAAATATTGCAAGTTAGTTGACTGATATATGGAGCTTTTGTAAGGTGATTGCTTGAAAAGAGACAAAGTGTGAATTGCTTTATTTTAGATGGAATTTGTGTTAAATATTTCACTACATGGGACAGCAACATTTAAACCTTAATGATTTTGCTCCAACTCCTGCAATTTGTGTGTAACTACTTGGATTTGGCAAACTTATTGAGAGAAACAAATTCATGGATTTGGCCAACCATTTTCTCTGGAGACATTATGCATCTTACATTTTCTCTTGATTGCTTGGAGAAATGGTTCAATTTCATCTTTTTCAAAAAAGGACATAATTCACTGCATTCAAGTTATTCTGAGTTTTAGCTTTGCATCTGGGTCCTAATGTTTTGTCTTATTGGACCTTGACATTAGTATTCTGCTTCCTGTTTACAAAGAGTGATTAATTTGTGTTTTTTTTTTCTTTTTGTTAATAAATTTGGTACATTTATTTGATCTTTTCATTTAAAATTTTAGTTCCTTTAGAAGAAGAGATACGGATAGAGACCTAAGATTTTAATGAAGACTTTAGCATCTTTCAAGATGAAATTGCCTTCTTCTTTAGGAAATAGTGCTAACAAGTTGTGTAGTTACCAGATGGTGGTTGGGGATGTTTTGGAAGCATTTTCAGCATCAATCACTTCTTTGAGCATTTGCAGCAAGGTAATATTTGGACTTTTCGGTTCAAGAAATGAATGTCTTTGTTGAATTTTGGTTGTTTGTACTTTTTCAAGAAAATATGTTTATATTTTAATATGAGTGTTGATTGAAGGATTCTAGTTTTCAATGTTACTTGTTTGTTGATAAAGTTATTGCTGAGTTGGAGAAGCATTTATGTGTTGACCTGTCAGAATCCTTTACATTTACCATCACCAGGTTTGTTCCCCATTATCTTACTAAAAAAGCATCATCAGATTTATACACCGTTATCATCATCAGGTATGTCTGTTATGTTCGTGTATTGAATGTTGGTTTGGGAATGAGGAAGGAATGCAAAGTATACCACTGCCTCACAGAATGCATTATACGAAAGGCAATATGCTTCATAGCTGAAGTGTTGGGCCTAAGACTTTATTCTTGCATTTATCTCTATGAAATTAAAACTTGTAGTTCTTCGCTGCTCATTTCATGCACGAGAATGAAATCTTAAAACTATAAGGTGCAGTCCGGTGGAACAAGAAGAATTTTATAAGGTTAACCAGTTCAAATACTTTTAAGACTCTTTGACAAGTGTAACAACGTTTTAACTTTTCGTACTTAGACTTAGTGGGGAGAACAGTAGAGCTTTAAAGGGTAGTTCCCTGCATTATAAATATGAAAGAAATTCGACACCTTCTGAATCTCTTAGGCTGTCAATGTAAGACTGTTGGCCTTCCACTGAAAAGTTTATCCATATGTGAGGATATATAATAAAAGAGATATGGTGTAGCATGGGCATTTCATTTGAGTTCTCTGAGGCCTTCAAGACTCACTCTTATCAAAGTGAGAGCAATTTTCATGAACTCTCACATGATTCCTCTCATACTATAAACAAAAGTGTGTTTTTGTGATACCCCGGTTAGGAGGTGCGAGAGGTTGCAAGTGGCGAGTCAGAGGAGGGGTAGAGGGAGGCTTAAGAAGAACTGGGGTGAAGTGATTAGGCAGGACAACTCTGCTCCAGCTTACCGAGGACATGACCCTCGATAGAAAGGTGTGGAGGTCGAAAATTAGGGTGGTGGGTTGATAGACAGTCTAGAGTTTGTCTTGTCTTACTAGTAGTAGTTGTACTAGTCGGGTACCTTCCTATTCCTAGTCCCTTGTTTATATACGGTATGTCAGTATTAGCAGTGAGATTGACACTATTCTTGTTGTTTCATTTCCTTGGATCTCTGTCACTATTCGTTGTATTATTTGCTTACATTGTCTTATTACATTGTTGTTGCTATTGTTTCTCTATTGTTCCATTTTTTTTTTACGTTCTTGAGCCGAAAGTCTTTCAGAAACAACTTCTCTACCTTCATAAATAGGGGTAAGGTCTGCGTACACACTACCCTCCCCAGACCCCACTTGTGTGATTCCATTGGGTTGTTGTTGTTGGTTATTTTATTTGGTAAATTGACTTTTCTTTAGATTCAAGTCTAGTCTGATTAGATGAGAGCAACAGATGTGCTTAGCAGATAAGATGACATTTTGTTCTCGGCATTTAACATTTTCTTTGCCAGATTTGTCAGTTGTTGTATCGTATTTAGCATGTAAGAAGATGCTAAACCCATTACTCCTAATACTTATCGGGAAAAAACTACTGAAGTTGTCGATTTGTAATTAGCATACTCTCTGCCCATGGCATTAGAAATTTCATGCTTTCCAGCATGTCATATGTTTCCAAATTCAATTAGTTTTGAGGATGGTTTGATTGGATAGGTTAAAAGGAGTCGCTAAGAGACATTTAAATTATGAGCTGCCATATCAAAAGCTTTAGTCTTCTCGCGCCTGTAAATTCTACAATTCAGATGACTAATTTGATTTTATATGTCGTGTTATGTGTTCTCTTTCAGACAAAAAAATTGCGAATTGTGAGTTTGATGAAATAGTATGATTTTTTAATATTGGTTCTTTAATTTATCCAATCTCAATTCTTTGAAAGTAAGTTCTTAGGCAGTTTTCCTGTAGTTATATACAAATTATGATTTCAAAAAATCCCTTTAATAAAGAAAAGAAAAGGATTCGCATTCAGACTTAGTCTTTACACTTCATTTGCAGTATGAGATCTATGATTCTGCACTTGTTAGGCATTCCCTTCTTGAGATCAATCAAGACGCAAATTAGCTTTACGTACAAATATGTCATGTGTACTTGCAGTTGTGATTCTGCATAACTTAGTATGCACATGTATCTGTCTGCTTACTGTGAGTTTATATTTGAGGTAATATACATATAGGTATGGTCCTCTTTGCTCTTTGGAATTACTAAATTCTATTAGTCTCCTATTGATCTTCCAGGGTGACTTTTGCTCCTCACTTTTTTCCGTCTGAACTTCATATTATTTGACAAAGAAATAGAATGAGTTCCTTTAGGCAACCACAATGCTAAAGTTGCATCTAGCATAATTATTCGGTGATCATTGTTCTGTTTATGGATTGTAAATCTTGTCAATGAAAATTTGGTAACTCAGGATGGAGATTGCTTGGATTGGGTAATTCCTCAACATGCAAAGATGATCTTCTTACTCTTTGGAGATACTAAATTCTGATAGAATTTCCTCTTCTCTTCAAGTGATTTCCACTATATATCTTCTCTTTTCGTACAACTTGCTCTTGTTTGGAAGAAAATAAAATTATATTTTGAAGTCTTCACACCGTGCTAAAGTTGCATTTGACATATTTCTTCGATGATTTTTTTATTTTGCTTATGAAAATTACCTCACTCATGTGGATAGACGAAATCTTTTCTGGCAAAGTTGAATCCAAATACTTGAGGTTGAGGGGAAGTCTCTACAAAGTAGAATGTAATGACAATGAAACTTTGCAAAGTAACAATAGAGATAGTTTGGGTAGGGTAGTTCTTTAACATGTAGAGACTATCTGCAGGGTAGTTCCTTTACATGTAGAGACTATCAGGGGTGTATACAGGATTTTCCATAAGCCGTGTCGACATTCAAAAAGTGAACATATGAACAAATCATTAACAATATTGTACTTTAAAAGAAATAAAATTTATATTATATTAATAAAATTTAATTCAAGTATATTATTATAAATCGCCTCAATAAATTTACACCTTGTGAAATATATTAATAATAGCCTCATTGAATATATTTAACTTTTGTTGATATGAGGCACAGAAAGGAGTACAAAGTGGTTGAGTTAACACTCGCCCTTAAATAGGTCAGAGGTTTGATCCTTTTGAGCATTATTTTTATAACAACTAAAGACCAAAATATTAGGCAACAAAAACAAGTCAAATGTAGAATCGAACTCTCGACCTATGCCAGGAAAAGAAGCATTTGACAAATAAGCGGTGTCGACATTTAAAAAGTGAACATATGAACAAATCATTAACAATATTGTACTATAAAGAAATAAAATTCATATTATATTAATAAAACTTAATTCAAGTACGTTATTATAAATCGCCTCAATAAATTTACACCTTGTAAAATAAGTAAAATTGATGTAGTTTGATGCAGAGAGGAGGCAAAAAATTAATGGAGCCACTAAGCAATGGAAAAAGAGACCCACACAATCAAAGCAGAGTTTGAACATTCAAGATCAAGATCAACAACCTGATTAAATAGTGAATTTCCCATATATCAAACAGATCCTCAGCGTGGATAGAAAACCTAACATCACTTGTTTTACATGTTGGTATGTCCTTCATGTGCAGGTAAAACTGTAAGCACTTTGAATGTTCTAACCTTTATTAATGTTCTTGTCTACTCAGTACACAACGATGCACCTAAGAACTTTATTACTGTACTCTTATTACTATATTTCTACAGTAGCTTCCTGAACAGTTAGCTAAGATTTGCTTTCTATTATCAGTAAATTACATATTAGATTGCACATAAAAACCTTACGTATACATTTTTTTCCCCAAATTCCAAAACAGGAGGAATATAGTAATATACAGTAGCTCTTCGGTAATTGTTTTTCTTATCAAGTTTTTGAAAGAGTTCTGGAGATAAGGCCTAATTCTTTCTCAAAAGATTGTGTTTTCACTTGTTTCGAAGACCTTTTTCCTTTCTCCTGCCCAATTCACCCTCTTTTTTAGCAAAGATGAAAGCGCACTCGCTCCTACACCCTCAGCCCCTACGCCATCCCAACCCTTTCCTATTTTCAGTTTTGGGGATGTGCTGCAAAGAAAGGCCTTTTGAAAACAGTGATACTGTTAATTGAAAATCACTATTTAACGCAACTTCCGATATCAACTATCATGGCCCGCCCACCCCCACCCGTCCTCTATACAAATTCATCATGCTCATCCTCCCTAAACCTTCCCCGTGTCATGGCACCGCACCCTTGCTCCATATCGTTTGACCCCTTATCTTGTTTGCCATCTACTTCGTCCTTTCAAATTTCTGTCAAAAGTGTGCCTATCAAACTTGTTTTGATTTGTCATTTCTGAACCAATTCAGATTAATATTTAGGTATAAATATTACCTCTTTTTTTTTGTCCTTTCAAACAAAGAAGAATGATTGAAGTTTTTCTATTTGGAATTGTGTTAGGTCTAATTCCTATTACTTTGGCTGGATTATTCCTAACTGCATATTTACAATACAGGCGTGGTGATCAGTTGGACCTTTGATTAATTAACATCTCTTTTTTTTTTTGATTGACCTCCTCCTTTCTTTAATTCACAGGCACAGGAGGTCAAATTCCGATTGTTGTGAAAGTTTCTGATTGTTGAAGTTTTGGGCATTTTATTCCTTCCAAGGTTTTTGGTCTTTTTACTATTTGATATTCATCTTATGATTCATTGCAAACCTTTCAATTGAAAAAAACTTCTAACAAGCACCTTTGGATCGACTATTTCTCTTTTTCTAAAAATTCCAATCAATTAGTTCTCATGACATACAACAAAAGAAATTTAATGGGGAAAAAAAGGAAAGATAAAGACAATGAGGTGTCCAATATTTCCAAACGTAAATGTAGGCCAAATTAGTCCAGTCATGCTAATCAATAGAACTCTAATTGTTCATTCTCCTGACTCGCTTGATAAAATTTTCAGTCCGCCTTACTGAAAACCAACCATCAAAAGAAATAGAGTTCAGGCTGATTTGATTTTGAACTACATTTTGCAAGTAACTTTTTTAAGTTCCCTTTCAATCACACAACCCTCTTCTCATATCACTTTCCTTTTCTCATCCCTTTCCATTTCAGATAAACATAAAATTAAACTGAAATAAAAGCATCAACAATTCCATTAAAGAAAATTTTCAACCTGGCACAAAAACAACAGAAAACTGCAAAACATTAACCTTTCAAAAATCAAATTTGAGCGCTAATGATTCGTTGAAACTTCATTTAATATAAATCTTGTTCTGTTTCCAGCTTTCCACCAAGTATGAATGTTCGCATTGCGAATGCCTAAGAAATGACTGAAAATCGGATGCCAAAAAGATAACCAATTGCTAAATATAAAAAAAGTACCAAAAAAGGTTTGGCTGATTTTAATTAATACCAAAAACTGTAAATTTTATTTAATTTACAGTAGTGTCTTAAAAGATTGAAGAACAGAACTTGTTGACATGCAAGAAGAACAATGAGGTGCAGATTATGAAATCTGTCCTACTTTGTATACCCCATTGTAGTACTTTTTTGCTCACTGCCTTGTTTATACTCAACAGGAAAGAACTGAAAACCAGTTAGTTTGTATGTACTAACTAATAGACATGGAATGGATCTAATTAGCATTGCCCTAAGTAATGCAACTGAAGTCATGATATGCACAAGACCGCCTTCCAAAAACCACAGCTTATCACCCCAAGATGATGAAAGAAAAATGTAATATGATATCAACATAATTTGGCGTCATTCAAACACTTCCGAAAGAAACGGTGCTCCAAACGTGAATGGTGTTTTCGAGAGAAGTATCAATGCTTCTTTTATTACTATTGTGCCTAAGAAAGAAGGCGCATCTTGTATCAGAGACTACATGCCTATCAGTCTCGTGGGGAGCATTTATAAGATTATTTCTAAAGTGCTCTCCAACAGACTCAAGAAGGTTCTTGACGTGTATGTTTCGTCCTCCCAGAATGCGTTTGTGGAAGGTAAGCACTTTGGTGGCAAATGAACTTGTAGACTCCATAAGGAAAAATAGAGAACCCGACTTACTGTGCAAGTTGGACCTTGAGAAGGCTTTCGACCATGTCAATTGGGAGTTTCTGGATTTCATTATGATGCGGATGGGGTTTGGGGAAAGATGGAGGGGATGGATCAAGTTCTGCATTTCCTCAGTCAGATTCTCTGTCCTGGTTAATGGTAGCCCGTGTGGTTTCTTTGGCAGCTCCAGGGGTCTCAGGCAAGGTGACCCCCTATCCCCCATGCTATTTATTCTAGTGATGGATGCTCCGAGTAAAATGATGGATCGTGCGGCGGGTGGAGGCTTCTTGAGAGGATTCTCAGCTCCGATCGGGGTGTTCAGTGCCCGAAGAGTCTCTCATTTGCTTTTTGCGGATGACACCCTGGTTTTCTGTGATGCCGATATGGACCAGTTGACCTGTCTGAAGCAGGTCCTGCAGTAGTTTCAGATAGTATCAGGACTCAAAATCAACCTCGGCAAGTATGAGATTTTTCCGGTGGGTGAGGTCGCTAACATTGATGCCTTGTCCCATGTTCTCAGATGTAAATTGGGCTCTCTTCCCACTACTTACCTGGGTCTACCATTGGGTGCTTTGCACAAGGATACTATGGTTTGGAATCCAGTCATTGAAAAGGCTGAAAAAAGATTAGCAGGCTGGCAGAAACGGTACTTGTCAAAAGGCGGTAAGGAAGTGCTTATCAAAAACACTTTGTCGAGTATCCCTACCTATTACTTGTCCCTGTTGCAAGCTCCTGTGAGCATCACAGAAAAACTGGAGCGGCTTCAAAGGAATTTTCTTTGGGATGCGGCGGATGAAACTAGAAAGTTTCATCTAGTGAAATGGCAGACAGTCACTTCCTCAAAAAAGTGGGGCAGAGAGTTGGAGTAAAAGATCTTAGGGTATTCAACAGAGCTTTGCTGGGGAAGTGGCTGTGGAGATTCGGGGTAGAAGAGCATGCTCTATGGAGGGAGGTCATAGTAGAAAAGTACGATTCCACGGGAGGGGGTTTGAGGACCAAGGCAATCACAGCACCGTTCGGGTGTGGCATGTGGAGGAGCATCATGAAGAACTGGGAAGCTTTCTATGGCAACATCACTTACAGGGTGGGAGATGGAAGGAAAATCAGCTTTTGGAATCACAGGTGGTGTGGAGAGGATACTCTGAGGGTCTCTTGCCCCCACGTCTTCAGAGTTTCAAACCAGAAGGAATGGATGGTCCAACAGATTCGCAAGGAGCATGAAGGGGGATAGTATGGGACCTCTCTTTTAGAAGGAACATGCAAGATTGGGAGATTGCGGAGCTCCAAAATTTATTGGCACTGCTATACGGGCAAGACAGGCCCTATCCATCTTGTGATTCTTGGAGATGGGGGTTGTGTGGCGATGGTTTGTTCACCGTAAAGTCCTTTTACCAGAGTATGTTGGTGAGAGAAGAGGCTACTTTTCCATACTCCTCGATCTGGATTCCTAAGGCGCCCACGAAGGTGTGCTTTTTTGCATGGCTAGCGGCGAGGGGAGTGATCTTGACAACGGAAAATCTACGAAAGAGAGGAATTACACTTGTTAGTTGGTGCTACATGTGTAAAAGCTCAGGGGAAGAAGTTGATCTTCTTCTGTTGCATTACCCTGTGTCCTCGGGTATGTGGAGGGCAATCCTGAATCTTTTTGGTGTTCAATAGGTGATGTCAAACACTGTAAAGGAAATGCTATATAGCTAGGGCAGTTTTCGTAGAAGAAGCAAGCAAAAGGCGTGGAAGTTAGCCCTGTTAGCTCTCATGTGGACAGTTTGGGGAGAGAAATAGGAGAGTTTCTGAGGGGATTGAGTCTCCTTTTTCACATCTTAAGAATAGTCTTTTATCTTTGATCACTTTTTGGTGTACCCATATAGCCCCTATTTGTGTAGAAGATTGGGTGTCTTTTGTAGAGAATCATGTTCTGATGTAAATTCTCTACTTTTTGGTATACCACTTGTATACGGGAGTTTTTTCTCCCTTTTGATTAATACAATTTACCTTATCAAAAAAAAAACGGTGCTCCAAAATGTCGGGTGATTACATCGCTGACAGAAGTGGGAGTTTAGTTATTCAAGATACAACAACAACAACAACAACAACAACCCAGTATAATCCCACTAGTGGGATCTGAGGAGGGTAGTGTGTACGCAGACCTTACCCCTACCATGAGGTAGAGAGGCTGTTTCCAATAGACCCTCGGCATCCTTCCCTCCAAGAACTCCCCACCTTGCTCTTGGGGTGACTCGAACTCACAACCTCTTGGTTGGAAGTGGAGGTTGCTTACCATCAGAGCAACCCCTCTTGAGTTTTAGTTATTCAAGATAAAAACTCAATAAACGGGCTAACTGCTCGAGGCAAAGAATTCTCTACTGCACAGGTTTCAATACATAGGAGGAATGTGTATTACCATCTTGGACAAGACGAGCTCCATTAGTCTATTAGTAAAAGACAGGAGACTGAAAGAGGCGATACAAATATAAGTTGGGATTAGAGCAATCTGAAAAGCACTAGGAGTTCCTTTTTAGGTCAAACAATTAGAACCCTTGAACCAGTTGATCCTAAAGTAAGAGAAAAGTGATAAGAAGAAGATGGAATGACCACCACTACATCTTTAGCTTTCCAATTTTTACTAATACAAGCAAGAAAACATTACTTCACAATCCATTCTTCAGGCATGTATGGCTAATAAGGTGGTGTCCTGATCCTTTTCAAGAAAAAGAAAAAAAAAAGAAGGTGGTGGCCTAATTGCTGCATAATGCTCAAATATCACATGCATATTTACACCACTTAATTATTTAACATGTTTCTCACTAGTCAAAGTGTATCACGAACTATGATCAATTTACTGTTTATGTACTCTCAATGTCCACATTTTAGAACTTTTACAGTTTGTTTTAGATTCTAGATTTCTTCTAAAGTGCATATAAGCACGGTCTGCGTTAGGTCCCAGGTTTCACTGCCGAGCATAGGAGGAACATATTAGTCTTCGTGACCCTAATGTCATGCAAAGGCAGCAAAACATAAAGGCATCTTATCTTCACTACATTCACATTATCTTCACTACATTCACATTAGCACTAACAACAATAACAACAACTACTACACGTCAATCTCAAACAAGTTGGGGTCGGCTATATGAATATAAAGCCAATAACAGAAAGCAACCCTCCGGAGCGACATTACTAAAATCAACTGCGGATGAAAAAAAAGACCACCAAAATCAATCAATCACTCAAACAGTATCGCAGGGCTGCTGCATTCTGATCTACACTTGTAGCTTATCATAACAAACGTGTCTCTTAAAGTGAAAATGACATAGAAGATAGGCCAATATCCCCAAGTATATAATCTATTCAATCTAACAGCCTTTTTGGTTTAGACATACTAATTAAGTCAATATTGTCACCAGAAAGTTTGGTTACTATACGGGCATTTTTGGCTTGGATCAATTTACATGGTTTAAACATATATTTTATCAGTCACAATCAGCGCCTCGTTACTCTCCAAAAGATTCAACGTTTTAGCATATGACTAACCATCGTTTCAGTGAAACTGATTAATCTTTAACCAATTATCTAATAATCAATTTCCTAAATAAGTCAAACCAAACAGGCCTGGATAAAGTTCACATTTTTATACTTGTTCCCACATATTTCTCTAGGAAAAGATTAATCTTTCACAAATTATTCAATAATCAAAAATCAGTATCTCAATCAAAACCAAACAGGATAATCACAATACCAAATGAGAATGCAATAAATGATTCTACAGTATATACTTATTCAAGAATTAAAAAAGAATGCAACCCATAATGATGAATTAAAAGAAAACCCAGAAACAAAAACGATCCAAATGAAGGGGAAAAAAGGACTTACGAACTCTTTGACGATTCCCTTGTAAATTAAGACAGGGACAGCAATACCGAAGATACCGACAATAGCGAGGTTCCGGCGAGTCCAGCGGAAGTTGTGCTCAAGGTTCTCCCTCGCCGCTCCCCATTCCTCTATCCACCTGTTCTTGTTATACTCCATTCCCCCTCCCATTCTCTCACTACAGTTTTTCTATGTGAAGCTGAAAATGATATGCTTTGCGGAGGATAAGACAATTTACATTTCTTTGAAATGACTGGAGTGCCCTTTTGGGGTTGTCATTTGAGGGTGTACTTTTTAACCATCTGACTATGAGCTAATTGACGGAAGCGTTTTTTATTTAGAAACTAGTGAATTTTTCCGCGCGTTAAAGAAAATTATAATATGTCTTAATAATTATTGTTAAAACTTTTAGAACAAAAAAAAATATTTACTCTTTGATCACTTTTATCTTTTTTAGGCTCCCACTGCAACCCTATCCATTCTTCTAATTATATTCTCAAGGTTGATACCAAAAATATCCAGCCTAACAAATTCAACATCACCTGACAAAACAGGAATTCTCCGTACAATAAACTGTTGGCACTCTTAAACGGTAATTTTAGAGCGTCACCTTCACGCTCTGCCCTATGGCGCTGTCGGACGGAGTCGCACTGGCGCGTACTACCAACCAAACTGAATCTCCTACTATGGCTAACCCAATTGTTGAAGGAATTGCAAATATTCCAACATATGCTACCACAATCACCACTGCTACACCTACTCATATCACTACCATCTGCCATCCCAGAGAACCAGTCATTGCTAGGCATATCACTCACAATGGAATGCCTGCAGTGATCTTCAAAGCCAAGGATTGCTACAGAGTAATGGCTGAAGAATGTAGACTCACTTTTGTTGGAAGATTTTTGAAACCAAGGCCCCAAATTGAAAAAACTAGGTCTACATTCAGAGAGTTGTAGAAAGCGACGGACTTCAGAAGTGGCTACAAAAGTGGACACTGAATTTCATACCAGATGAAGATATTCCAATTGTTCATGTATGGGTTTTACTCCATGGCATTACATTTAATATGCACACTTGGCATTATGCCAAACAAATTTGTAGTGAGGTTGGTACTCCACAAGCTCTAGATGCTGCGACATGGGGTAAAACTAGGCCAAGTATGGCCAAAGTTAGGGTGAAAATTGATCTGCTCAAACATATTATAGTCACTGTATATGTGGGATTGGAGAATGAGAACACACCGTTAAAAGAGTTTACTCAGAAAATCGAATACGAGAACATCCCTAAGTATAGTAAGCAGTGTAAAAAGCTTGGGCATAACCTAATGAATTGCAGAATTCTTGAAAAGAAAAAAGCTTTAGAAATAGAGAAAAACAATAAAGATGAGAACTATATACAACTGGAAGAAGGGATTAGTGGAGTAAAAAAAGAGAAGAACGAAGAGAGAGGGGAAAATAAATGAAATCTTGAATTATTTACAAAAGAGAACAACAAAGAAAATGATGAGCAAACACAAAATACAATAAAGGGCAAGTCTTTGGGTAGTGAAGCTAATAGAGAAGAAAGAACTGGCCAAACAATCCAAATGGGGCCACAACATACTTTGGAGACTAAACAAGATCATGATATTTATTTGACTAACGAAAAAGATATTAAATCCATAGCAGTAAGAAGTGAAAAGAAAAAGAAGAACCAAAAGAAAATCCCAATGAAGAAAGGTAAGGTAGTATTCAAACCAGTTCTTAGGGGCAATTGTCACGACCCCAAATTCCCTCCGTAGGAGGTTGTGATGGCACCTAATCTCTAAAACTAGGTAAGCTTAATAAATGCGGAATAATCACAAATATCTGAAATAAATAAACTACAATTCAAATAATGTTTCTATGTATCAAGGTCTAAAAAAAATAAGGAAGCAACATAAAATGATAGAAGGGGACTCCGGAGTCTGCGGACGCTGGCAGATATACCTCGAAGTCTCCGTGCGCAGGTAACTCACTGACGTCTAGACTGGTAAAATATACCTGGATCAACACAAAAAAGATGTGCAGAAGCGTAGTATGAGTACACCACAGCGGTACCCAGTAAGTGCCAAGCCTAACCTCGGTAGAGTAGAGACGAGGTCAGGTCAGGGCCTACTGGAGAATAGATAATGACATGGAAAAATATTTAAACAATTTAATAAGATAAAATGACGGTAGAAATGAATCAAATAGTATGTCATATTTAATGACACCAAATAATTTCAAATAATATCTCGTGGAATCAAAACATAATTCCTTTCAACTTTATGAAAATCACAACAATTAATTGAAGGCAACTATGGCCATAAATCAATATCTACAAGGGCACTACCGAGCTACCGCCTCGTAGTCCCAAATCATAAATAAATTCACAATATCTCATTTTCTTATATCACCGCGGGAGCCTTCACAATTTATTTAAAGAAAAGTATTTTTTCCGAAATAGCCTCTCGTGTTTTAGCCACCCTTATCATACCGCATGACTTCTAGTAGTCACCTCTACTAGCCACGCGTATCAAGCCACCCTTATCTCACCGCATGCGTTTCAATACTCAGATCTTATACCACCGCATGTGTATCAATATCACAATTTGCACCTCAAGTGCCCAATATTTCGATTTTTTCAAAAATAAATCGACAACAATATTTTGCAATAATAAAGAGCCCACTGCTCATGCCAAAATAATCCAACAATAATATTTGTCTACAATAAAGAGCTCACGGCTCCATCACAATGAGTGCCAAAAATCTTACGAAAATATTCAGGAAAACTAATATTTCAAAACCTTTAATACGTTGCTTCAATATCAAATTTAAGATGTCAAATACTTCATATTAATAATATTTAATTTAATAAAAATCAATCTTCAAATAATGCACAGTATAAAAGAAATCAAGTTTCAATTAAACAGGTGAAACAATTAGCAGGAAAAGGTCAAGCAAATTTAAAGTATATATCTCAGATAAATGATGAAGAATATAACAAGATAAAATAATTTAATAAATGTGCAACAATGATCTACACAATTTAAAAATATAACCTTTCATATTTAGCCAGTGTACACACTCATCACCTCGTATACACGACTTTCAACACATTTCAATAATCACATTCATATTAATTATAGGGAAAATTTCCTCCACACAAGGTTAGACAAGTCACTTACCTCGACTTGCTCCAATTTAATCAAGTATTATGCTTTTTCCTCGATTTACGACTCTGATCGACTCGTATCTAGTCATAATTAATTCGATACAGTCAACAAAAATTATAGGAATCAATTTCATAAGAAAACACTACATTTTTCAATAAAATCCGAAATTAGCTCAAAAATCGCATGTGGCCCACGCTTCGGAATCCGGCGAAACTCACAAAATCCGACAACCCATTCAATTACGAATCCAACCATACCAGTTTCACTCAAATCCGGCTCCAAATCGATACCGAAATATCAAAAATTCATTTCTATGAGATTTTCTAAAAAATTTCAAATTTCAATCTCAAAACACTAATTAAATGGCGAAAACAATGATATATTTGTGTATATAGACCAAATATGAGTTGGAATCACTTACCCCAAATGTCTTTCCTTGAAAATTTGTCAAAAGTCACCTCTATTCAAGCTTAAGTTTGTCAAAAATGGCAAATGGGTTGAATGCCTCTATTTTTATAACTTACAAATCTGTCCAGTTCGATCTTGGGAGCTCGATCTGTCCAGTTCGATCTTGGGAGCTCGATCTGTCTAGTTCGATCTTGGGAGCTCAATTTTTGGGAGCTCGATTTTGGGCCAGAATTTCCAACAGAAAGGAAAAATTGCACAATTTGTTTTAAAATCCAACTTTTGATCTGTTAACCATCCGAAACTCACCCTAGGGCATCGGGACCTCAACCAAATATACCAACAAGTCCTAAAACATCATACGAAATTAGTCGAACCTCTAAATCACATCAAACAACGCTAAAATCACGAATCATACCTCAATTCAAGCTTAATGAAACTAAGAATTTTTAACTTTTACGTTCGATGCCGGAACCTATCAAATCAAGTCCGATTGACCTCAAATTTTGCACACAAGTCATAAATGATATAACGGAGCTGTAAAAATTTTTAAAACTCAATTCCAACCCCGATATCAAAAAGTTAACTCCCCGGTCAAACTTCCAAACTTTAAATTCTTATTTTAGTCATTTCAAGCCTAATTTCACTACGGATTTCCAAATAAAATTTCGATCACGCTCCTAAGTCCAAAATCACCATACAGAACTGTTGGAATCATCAAAATTCTATTGCGGGGTCGTTTGCACATAATTCGACATCTGGTCGTTATTTGAATTTAAACTTTTAATTTTTCTTCAAAATTCTATATCTCGGGCTAGGGACCTCGGAATTTGATTCCGGGCATACGCCCAAGTCCCAATTCACGATATGGACCTATCGGAACTGTCAAAATACTGATCCGAGTCCATTTACTCAAATTGTTGACCAAAGTCAACTTAGTTGAGTTTTAAAGTTCTAATTCATATTTTAATCCATTTTTCACATAAAACTTTTCCAGAAAATTTTATGGACTGCGCACTCAAGTCGAGGAATGATAAATAGTGCTTTTGGAGGTCTTAGAATACATAATTAATTATTAAATTTAAAGATGACATTTTGGGTCATCACATTCTTCACCTCTAAAACAAACGTTCGTCCTCGAACGAAGTTAGAAAAAGTACCTGAGCAGGTGAATAAGTGTGGATAACGGCTGCGCATATCATGCTAGGTCTCCCAAGTTGCCTCCTCGACCGGATGACCCCTCCACTGAACCTTTACGGAAGTAATGTTCTTTGACCTCAACTTTCGAACCTGCCTATCCAAAATAGCCACTGGTTCCTCGACATAAGATAGATCGTTGTCCAACTGAACCGAACTAAAGTCTAACACATGAGACAGATCGCCGTGATATTTTTGAAGCATGGAAACATGGAATACCCGATGAACCGCAGAGAGACTAGGTGGTAGTGCAAGTTTGTAAGCCACCTCTTCAACTCTCTCAAGAATCTCAAAAGGCCCTATATACCTAGGGCTCAACTTTCCCTTCTTCTCGAACCTCATCACCCCTTTCATAGGCGAAACCCGGAGCAATACTCGCTCACCAACCATGAATGCAACACCACGAACCTTCCTATCCGCATAAATCTTCTGTCTAGATTGGGTTGTACGAAGTCGATCCTAAATCAACTTAACCTTTTCCAAGGCATCCTAAACCAAGTCTATACCCAAAAGTCTAGCCTCTCCTGGTTCGAACCAACCCACTGGAGACTGGCACTGCCTACCATACAATGCCTCATACGGAGCCATCTGAATGCTTGACTGGTAACTGTTGTTATAAGCAATCTCCGCAAGTAGTAAGAATTGATCCCAAGCACCCCCCAAAATCTATCACGCACGCACGAAGCATATCCTCAAGTATCTGAATAGTGCGTTCGGACTGCCCATCTGTCTAAGGGTGAAATGTTGTACTCAACTCTACCTGAATACCCAACTCACGATGTACTGCCCTCCAAAACCGTGAGGTAAATTGTGTACCCCCGGTCAGAGATGATAGATACTGGTACACCGTGAAGTCTGACAATCTCACGAATATATACCTGAGCCAGCTGCTCTGAAGAGTAAGTAGTAATCACAGGAATGAAATGAGCTGATTTGGTCAGCCTATCCACAATCACCCAAACTGCATCAAACTTCTGCTGAGTGTGTGGGAGCTCAACAACGAAATCCATAGTGATCTGCTCCCATTTCCATTCTCGAATCTCTAACTTCTGAAGTAATCTACCTGGTCATTGATGCTCATATTTCACCTGTTGACAATTTAGACACCGAGATACATACTCCACTATGTCTTTCTTCCTCCGCCTCCACCAATAGTGTTGTTTCAAGTCCTGATACATCTTTGCAGCACTCGGATGAATGGAGTACCGCGAACTATGAACCTCCTGGAGAATCAACTCACGCAAGCCACCTACATTGGGTACACATAGCCTGCCCTGCATCCATAGTACACCGTCATCTCCAATAATGACTTCCTTGGCATCACCGTGCTGAACTGTGTCCATAAGGATAAGCAGATGGGGGTCAGCATATTGATGTTCCCTGATACGATCATAAAGAAAAGACTGAGAAACCACGCAAGCCAAAACTCGACTCGGCTCGGAAATATCCAATCTAACAAACTGGTTGGCCAAGGCTCGAACATCCAAGGCTAAAGGCCTCTCTGCTATCGGTAAATATGCTAAGCTACCTAAACTCTCCGCCTTACGACTCAAGACATCGGCCACCACATTGGCCATCCCAGGATGATAGAAAATGGTGATATCATAATCCTTAAGCAACTCCAACCATCCTCGCTGCCGCAAATTAAGATCCTTCTGTTTAAAGTTTAAACAGATGTTGTAGACTCCTGTGATCGGTGTAGATCTCACAATGGACACCGTACAAATAATGCCGCCAAAATTTTAAGGCATGAACAATAGCTGTTAACTCCAGGTCATGTACATGATAATTCTTTTCATGCACCTTTAACTATCTGGTTGTGTAGGCAATCACCCTACCGTCTTGTATCAACACTACGCCGATACCAATACGCGGCGCGTCATAATACACAGTATAAGATCATGTACCTGTAGGTAATACCAATATTGGGGTTGTAGTCAAAGCTGTCTTGAGCTTTTGAAAACTTTCCTCACATTCCTCGGTCCATCTGAACGGAACACTCTTTTGGGTCAATTTGGTCATAGATGCAGCAATAGAAGAGAAACCCTTTATAAATCAGCGATAATACCCAGCCAAACCAAGGAAACTCCGGATTTTCGTAACTGAGGACAGTCTAGACCAACTCTGCATTGCTTCAATCTTCTTTGGATCTACCTTGATCCTCTAGCACAAAACTATATGACCCAAAAATCCCACTGAATCAAGCCAGAATTCACACATTGAAAATTTTGCATATAACTTCCTTTCTCTCAAAATCTGAAGCACAGTCCTCAGGTGTTGTTCATGATCTTCCCGACTCCGGGAATACACCAGAATGTCGTCAATAAACATAATGACGAAGGAATCAAAATAGGGCTGAAATACACTATTCATTAAGTGCATAAATGCTGCTAGGGCATTGGTCAGCCCGAAAGATATCACAAAGAACTTGTAATGACCGTACCGAGTCCTAAAAGCAGTCTTCGGGATATATGGCTCCCGAATCTTCAATTGATGATAGCCTAAACTTAAGTCGATCTTAGAGAATACTCTGTCACCCTGAAGCTGATCAAATAGGTCATTAATATATGGCAATGGATACATGTTCTTCACGGTAACCCTGTTCAACTGGCGGTAATCAATACACATCCGCATAGAACCATCCTTCTTCCTTACAAATAAGACAGAAGCACCCCAAGGCGATACATTGAGCCGAATGAAACCCTTATCAAGCAACTCCTGTAACTGTTCTTTTAATTCTTTCAACTCTCATGGGGTCATATGGTATGGTGGAATAGAAATGGGTCGAGTGCCCGGTAACAAATCAATGCCAAAGTCAACATCCCTATCGGGCGGCATACCCGGAAGATCCGCTGGAAATACATCACAAAAATCTATTACTACAGGAACCGACTCCATAGTAGGAGTATCAATACTAACATCTCTCACATAGGCCAGATACGCATCACACCCTTTCTCAACCATTTGTTGAGCTTTAAGAAATGAAACAACCCTGCTAGGAGGAACATGATCTGAGGTACCTCTCCACTTTAGCTGCGGTAGACCTGGGATAGCCAACGTCACCGTCTTGGCATAACAATCAAGAATAGCATGATAGAGCGACAACAGTACATACCCAAAATAATATCGAAATCCACCATACTGAGCGATAATAAATCATCTCTGGTCTTAAAACCACTTATAATAATTAAACACGACCGATACACACGGTCCACAATAATAGATTCACCCACGAATGTAGATACATAAACAGAAGAACTCAAGGAATCACGTGATACGCCCAAATATGGGGCAAAATAAGATGACACATAAGAATAAGTGGATCCTGGATCAAATAAGACTGACGCATCTCTATGACAGACCGGAATAATACTTGTGATAACAAAATCGGATGAAACAGCATCTGTCCTAACAGGAAGGGCATAATATCTGGTATGGCCTCCCCCTCTAGGGCGACCTCTACCTGCCCGACCTCCACCTCTAGTTAGTTGTGCAGGTGGAGTGGCAACTGATGCAATAATCATGGCCTGAGAAGCCTGAGGACCCTGTGGAATAGGTGGGGCCTGAGAAATCTGTGGAGGTGCACCCCTCCTAAATCTGGGGCAATCTCTCATAATATGACGAGTGTCACCACACTCAAAATAAGCCCTCGGAGAACGTGGCTGCTGGGACTGGCTCGGTCCTGTTCGACTAGGTTGCCCGCTGAAAGCACCCCGTACAGGAGGTACAGAAGACACTAGTGGGGCATAATATGGAACCTGAGGTCTGGGAGTAGTAGGAATACCACTGGAAGCTAGAAGTGCTGAATGAATAGGATGACTCACATAACCTCTACCATGACGGGCTGCAAATAGGGCACGAGAATTATTATATATGCCAGAATCTCGGGGTCTCTTAGCTTCCCTCTCTTCCCTCTCCGGAGCCCGCATACCTTACAATCTCCTAGCAATTGACACCACATGTTGGTATGTGATATCCATCTCTAGCTCTCGGGCTATACTGTATTTGATACTAGGGAGAAGACCCTCAATAAATCTGCGAACCCTCTCTCGAACAGTAGCAACTAAGGTGGGTGCATGTCTAGCCAAATCACCGAATCAAACCGCATACTTTGACCCGGTCATAGAACCCTAGCGCAACTGCTCAAACTATGCGCGACATGCATCCCTAAGACTTTGAGGAACATACTCCCTTAAGAACATATCTGAAAATTGAGTCCAAGTGAGTGAAGATGCCTCAGCGGGACTATCCAACTCATATGCCCGCCACCACTAGTAGGCTGCTCCTTTAAACTGGAATGTCGTGAAAGAAATCCCACTGGAATCCACAATACCCATAGTATGAAGGATACGGTGACATTCCTCCAGAAAACCCTGAGCCTCCTCTGAAGCTAAACCGCTGAAAGTGGATGGGTGGTACTTCTTATACCTCTCGAGCCTGAGATTCTTCCCTTTAAAACTGTTGTCCTAATATCAGGCCGAACTGGGATAACTGGCTGCACTGGTATAACCTCTAGGGCATGGTCAACTTGGGCACGTGGCTTTGGAGTACGGGTGACGGGAGTTTGCACTCCTCCCCCAGCCTGAGATGTGGCAGGAGCAAGTGGAATTAATCTTGCCTGAGCTAAAGTGCCAAACATGCTAAAAAAACTGGGCAAGAGTCTCCAGAAGTGCATGAGTAGTAACAAGCGTCTCAGGTGCCTTCTCTCCAATTGGAGCTACTGGTGGCTCTGGTGCAGCAACTCGTGCAGCTGTTCTGGCTACACCACGTGGTCTTCCTCGGCCTCTGCCCCGTCCCCGGCCTCTTGCGGCTCCAACAGGTGGCGCAGTTGTTTGATCATCAGATCTAGTTGTGCGTGTCCTCACCATTTTTGAGAGAATAGAAAGACAATTGTTTAATATTTTGAAGTCAACAAATACGCACGATAAGGAATCAAAGAAGTGAATATTTCCTAACAGTTCCATAGCCTCTCGAAGATAAGTACAGACGTCTCTATACCGATCCGCAAGACTCTACTAAACCTGCTTGTGACTCATAACACCTATGAACCTAGTGCTCTGATACCAACTTGTCACGACCCCAAATTTCCTCCGTAGGAGGTCGTGATGGCACCTAGTCTCTAAGACTAGGTAAGCTTAACAATGCGGAATAATCATAAATATCTAAAATAAATAAACTACAATTCAAATAATTACAACTCCCAAAACCCGGTAGAAATAAGTCACATGCTTCTAAAACTTTATTCTCAATGTTTCTATGTATCAAGGTCTAAAACAAATAAGGAAGCAACATAAAATAATAGAAGGGGACTGCGGAGTCTGCGGACGCTGGCAGATATACCTCGAAATCTCCGTGCACAGGTAACTCACTGACGTCTAGACTGGCAAGATGTACCTGGATCTGCACAAAAAAGATGTGCAGAAGTGTAGTATGAGTACACCACAGCGGTACCCAGTAAGTACCAAGCCTAACCTCGGTAGAGTAGTAACGAGGTCAGGTCAGGACCTACTAGAGAATACATAATGATATGGAAAAATATTTAACCAATTTAATAAGATAAAATGACTGTGGAAATGAATCAAATAGTATGTCACATTTAATGACACCAAATAATTTCAAATAATATCTCGTGGAATCAAAACATAATTCCTTTCAACTTTATGAAAATCACAACAATTAATCGAAGGCAACTATGGCCATAAATCAATATCAACAAAGGCACTACCGATGTACCGCCTCGTAATCCCAAATCATAAATAAATTCACAATATCTCATTTTCTTATATCATCGCGGGAGCCTTCACAATTTATTTAAAGAAAAAGAAATTTCTCGAAATAGCCTCTCGCGTTTTAGCCACCCTTATTACACCGCATGACTTCTAGTAGTCACCCCTACTAGCCACGCGTATCAAGCCACCCTTAACTCACCGCATGCGTTTCAATACCCAGACCTTATATCACCTTATGCGTATCAATATCACAATATATCACAATTTGAATCTCAAGTGCCCAATATTTCGATTTTTCCAAAAATAAATCAACAACAATGTTTTTCAATAATAAAGAGCTCACGACTCATGCCAAAATAATCCAACAATAATATTTTTCCACAATAGAGAGCTCACGGCTCCATCACAATGAGTGCCAAAAATCTTACGAAAATATTCAGGAAAAATAATATTTCAAAACCTTTAATACGTTGCTTCAATATCAAATTTAAAATTGTCAAATACTTCATATTAATAATATTTAATTTAATAAAAATTAACCTTCAAATAATGCACAGTATAAAAGAAATCAAGTATCAATTAAACAGGTAAAACAATTAGCAGGAAAAGGTCAAGCAAATTTAAAGCTTATATCTCAAATAAATGATGAAGAATATAACAAGATAAAATAATTTAATAAATGCGTAACAATGATCTACACAATTTAAAAATATAACCTTTCATATTTAGCCCGTGTACACACTCGTCACTTCGTGTATACAACTTTCAACACATTTCAATAATCACATTCATATTAATTATATGGAAAATTTTCCCCTTACAAGGTTAGACAAGTCACTTACCTCGGCTTGCTCCAATTTAACCAAGTATTATACTTTTTCCTCGATTTACGACTCCGATCGATTCGTATCTAGTCATAATTAATTCGATACAGTCAACAAAAATTATAGGAATCAATTTCATAAGAAAATACTATATTTTTCAGTAAAATTCGAAATTAGCTCAAAAATTGCCAGTGGAGTCCACGCCTCGGAATCCGGCGAAACTCACAAAATCTGATAACTCATTCAATTAGGAGTCCAACCATACTAGTTTCACTCAAATCCGACTCCGAATCGATACTGAAATCTCAAAAATTTGTTTCTATGAGATTTTCTAAAATTTTCCAAATTTTAATCTCAAAACACTAATTAAATGGTGAAAACAATAACATATTTGTGTATATAGACCAAATCCGAGTTGAAACCACTTACCCCAAATGTCTTTCCTTAAAAATCTGTCAAAAGTCGCCTATATTCAAGCTCAAGTTTGTCAAAAATGGCAAATGGGTTGAATGCCTCTATTTTTATAACTTACAAATATGTCTAGTTCGATCTTGGGAGCTCGATTTTTGGGAGCTCGATTTTGGGCCTCGATTTTGGGCCAGAATTTCCAACAAAAAGGAAAAATTGCAGCAACTGTTTTAAATCTAACTTTTGATCCGTTAACCATTCGAAACTCATCCGAGGCCTTCGGGACCTCAACCAAATATACCAACAAGTCATAAAATATCATACGAACTTAGTCGAACCTCTAAATCACATCAAACAACGCTAAAACCACGAATCATACCTCAATTCAAGCTTAATGAAACTAAGAATTTTTAACTTCTACGTTCAATGCCGGAACCTATCAAATCAAGTCCGATTGACCTCAAATTTTGCACACAAGTCATAAATGACATAACGGAGCTGTAAAAAAAATTTAAAATTGGATTCCGATCCCGATATCAAAAAGTCAACTCCCCGGTCAAACTTCCAAACTTTAAATTCCTATTTTAGCCATTTCAAGCCTAATTTCACTACGGATTTCCAAATAAAATTTTGATCACGCTCCTAAGTCCAAAATCACCATACTGACCTGTTGGAATTATCAAAATTATATTCTGGAATCATTTGCACATAATTCGACATCTGATCACTATTTGAATTTAAACTTTTAATTATTTTTTTCAAAACTCCATATCTCGGGTTAGGGATCTCAAAATTTGATTCCGGGCATACGTCCAAGTCTCAATTCACGATACGTACCTACCGGAACTGTCAAAATACTGATCCGAGTCCATTTGCTCAAAATGTTGACCAAAGTCAACTCAGTTAAGTTTTAAAGCTCTAATTCATATTTTAATCCATTTTTCATATGAAAACTTTCCAGAAAATTTTACGGACTGCGTACTCAAGTTGAGGAATGATAAATAGTGCTTTTCGAGGTCTTAGAACACAGAATTAATTATTAAATTTAAAGATGACATTTTGGGTCATCACAGTAATAAATTGAATATCACTTTGAGGACTTCTACAAATCAAAACCATATCTACACATCTGAAAGTATGGCCAAAAACAACAACAATATGGAGAAAAAGCAAGATATCACCTTTTTCTATCAATCATCTCATTCCAATAAAGGGGAATATTCTCATCAGATCAATCTCATCCCAATAAAGGGGTACAATCACAATTCACTCCTACACCGTCACGTGTAGTTTCATGGTTAGGTTATTTCAACCTACCCTTCCTCGGTGACTAACGATACTCCTAGGGTATTTATTTATTTAAAGGATTGATAACTCATTTCATTATCTTTTATATATCATTCATTTCATTGGCACCAATGGCCATAACACAATGTCACTCTTGACACGTTGGTCGTATTTCATATTTTATGTTCATCTATTTCACTTTCAAACATCATCACTAATCATCAACAACAAGGCAATTCTATTCGAGACTTTAAGTCCACATATGAGCAAATAAGAATGTTAAGCACATTGAGACTTCTTACATAATTTGGCATAATAGCTTTCATTTGAATCACGACTTGAGGTTATAACATTTAGATGTGCAGCCCATGCTTCGAGCACATTTTCAAATAGGACATAACATAATAAGAACATTTGGAATACATATTGAACATATATCTTTTGACACAAGGCTTATTCGGAATAATCAATTTATAATGAACAACTCGGGACTTACAAGGACATTACGGGGTTCAATTCTAAAAGAGAAGTTTAGCCAACATACCTCGCCTCGAGATTTCTAAATTACTACGATATTCCAAAATTCTTAGCAACTTCGATTTATTTAAAGATATAGCAAAATTAAACACAAATTAGGAAGGAGTTCTTCCAACTCATTTGAGCATTTTATCAAACACTAGGTGTGGATTAAGGTTTCAAGGTCCTCATATGTTGGATTCCTTCATCCCCAACCTAATATCTGCCCTTTTCTAGCTCAACAACCTTCCTACAACTTTGTTGACACATGCATGCATAGATAATACTCCTACACCTAAGAATTACACTCCTTATTATCCATCTTCTACCCCACACTCGAAATTGAAGACTACGGTATGGAACCTTACATCTTGGATGAATACTTTGCGACTTTTGATTGTGAATTCTTCAAGACTTAAGCAAGAGTTTATGAATGATAAGCTTAGGAACTTCCCCTCTCACTCTATGGCACACACTCTCTCTAAAAATATCAGATTTTTGCTTCAAAAATGGCTCTTTACTTCAATATATCGAAATAGGGTCGGGTAAAAAAAAATAGAAAAATGAAGCACCGATGCAGAATATGCGACCGCATAATGTTTATGCGATCCGTAAAATAAACCGCATAATGGTCCTCCGGAACTGGGCATTTCTGCTTCACTCTACGACCGGTCTGCGATCCGCAAACCAATTATGCGGTTGCATAATGCGTCGCAAAACTTGCCTCCGAAATTTTTTATGTTGGATCTGTGATGGATTGTGCGGCTCGCGAAATGATTATGTGGACGCATAATGGTCCTAAAATTAGCTCAAGTTTCTACTTCAGTCTGCGACAGATCAACGGTCCGCAAATCAATTATGCGATCACAAAATGGACCGCAGAAATGCCCTGTACTTCTAAAAAATTTCTTCAATTCCCCAACACACTGTTCAATCACAAAAGCTCGTTCATCAACGCATAAGTCTACCTCGGCACCACGAAACCCCGAGTTTAAGGTGAAATTTTACGGAATCTTACAACTCTTCACTTAATTCAACCCTAAAATATCCAAGGGAAAATAAAATTCTAAAGCATGAGGAAAAGTTCAAAAAAATGAGAAATAAGATAAATATCATTCTTGTTCAATGACATATGACACATCACTTGTCTAAGACCCTCCATTATCTTTGGTAGGCTCAACTTTGTCCTCCAAAAATAGCCCTAAGCACCATTTATCCTCTAAGTTTACAAAATTTGAGCACATTTAGAGCCCGTTTGGACATAAGAATTTTTTTCATTATTTTTCAAAAAAAAAAATTACTTTTTTCGAAATCATTATTTGGCCATAAAATTTTTAATTTTCACTTGAAGATGAATTTTGAAATATTTTGAAAATTTGAAAAACTCCACAAAGTTGTTTTTCAAAATTTTCATTTAGATCACTCACAAAACTTCAAAAACAACCTAAAATTATATTTATGTCAAAACACAACTCTAATTTTCAAATATCATTTTCACTTGTCACTTTTGTTTTTGAATTTTACTATTTTTATGTCCAAATGCCCACTTAGTCTCGCTGACTGAAAATACCCACTTCTGTTAGAATACTAACAGGACATTAAATTTGCAGCGTGAAAATGAAAAACAACGATTTCTCTTCTTTTTCAAAAACTACCTAGCCTTCTTGATATTTCCACTAACATTTTCAGAAAATGTTCCCTTGCTTGTTAGTTAATATATATAGCACTAGACTTCGATGAATGCTCTTATAGAAATTATAAGAAAAGCACAAATTTACAACTGTATTCAGAAACTGGTTCGCTTCACATCATGTTGTTAAATTCCAATCACGCTATCATTTTGTGAGCATAACTCTCAAAGATCTGATTTTGGCTCTTACATATGGAAAGATATTGAAGGCAGTGTGTTTTCTAGAAGGAAAATGTAAAAAGGGAAGATGAGAGCAGCAACCAAAAAATATGGAAAGATAGAAAGAGAACCCATTATATTATTGTATTGTCAGAAAAAAACAGTTGAACGACAAATGAAAATTATAACCGAAAATCAAAAACCGAATCAAGGACGATAGGTTATTTTACTGCTGCAACAAAGATGAATAAATGAACGGGAGAAGACGGGTTCTTGATTGAGGAGGAAATAAGAGGCGATCTATGATTTTTATAACATGGTTGTACTACTAAAAAATGTGTAAAAATAAAAGTATTAAGTGAGAATTGATCTCTATTCCTCTAGGTAAATAACTTAACATTCAATCAATTGAATCATTTATCCTTTTTGGAGAATGAGTATTAATAGGTAATATTTGATCAATTTTAAAAAATATGTACATAAAATACTTAGTTTGACGGAAAGACCATGTGTTCATGTGGCCCATACACCAGGCTATAGATTCGCCCAAGGAGGAAATCCACAACTTTGGGGTGAAAGAGCGTTTACTTTACTTTTCTTTTAAGCATCATGTGCTATATCTTTGTTAGTAGTCTAACAGAAGTAGGTGTTCTTAACTAGTGAGACTAAATGTGCTTAAATTTTGTAAATTCAGAGGACAAATGGTGCTCAGGGTTATATTTGGAGGACGAAGTTGAACCTACCCCAAAAATAAGGAATAATTTTGGCTAAAAACTCGACTTCAAACGCCAAACCCGCTCATTATCAATTAAAGATGAAAGAATTCAATCATCCCACAATATTCTTTGATTGTTATTTCAAGTTTGTTTGAACAAAAATATAGATCTTGGTTCAACTAATTAAATTTATGCGAATGAAAGTTAATCTTAGTTAACAATAATATCCTAAAAACGAAATATTTGGCACTACGATAAATAACACGTAGATATGTCCCAAAAGCTATGACACTGTACAATAGCTAATATTTATGAACTCAACCAGGAACAATATCGTATTAAATAGTGATAAACAACAATAAATGATATTTATGTAAATAAAACGAACGAGTCACTCGAGAAAGGATGAAATCAGTGGATGTTCTTTCTGACAATGATGAATGATGGATAAACCTTTGAATATCTGAGTTATTCTCGAATCTAGTGGAAAAGTGTGAACAAGAATCCTAATAAAAATGTTATTTTTATAGGTTTGCAATAAGATTAGTTTCTCCCTTTCAAGTCAAAGTATCTTTTGCAACATGAATATTACATGTGCCTATCATTATATCTCTTTCTATTTATAGGGGACATGTTCCTAAAAACCATAATAGTGCAAATACAGAAAATATCCAGTAGAATATGCTCTTTAGTATCCTATCTTGAACCTAGCAGTTATGACTCTGTAAAGGGTATTCGCCCCCGGCATCGATCTTTGATTCCTCTACTTCAGTCTCTGCTGACTTCTTCGACCACGACCTTCGTTGTTAATCAGATTACTTCGACATGTGGTGGCCTGGAAATGTCTTACTAATCCCATTTCGACTTGGAATACTCCAGAGACAGATTTTGACCCACACAGAGTTGCCATGTTTGAATTGAAGGATCGTCCTTGTTTGGTAGATGAGGAAAAGAAAATTAATCCAAAGGAGAAACAAAATTTAAAAGGAAAGAAATGAAATGAAAGGAGAAACAAGGCTTTCGAGATTTTAGTTGTTGTAATTTAATTATTTGTTATTCAAAATTCACTTATATTCATTCAAAATACTGTCTATCAAAGGTTTCTCAATTTCTTAGCAACAACTAATTTGAAGGATTTGATAATTGATGTATTTTAAGAAAAACATGATTCTTACAGTTATTTATTAATCGAAATAATGAAGGGATGAAAATATCAGGGCAGTGCTGGAATAAATGTGAGTTCTTCTAATCAAAGTTACTTACATATTCTCATATTTAATTTTGAGGCAATTTAACCAGAATATAAACTTTTTTGTGTTGACTTGAGCTAAATGAAATGATGCAAAAATAATTTTTAGAGAAAATATCTATCGACTTCATTTCCTTTCATTTTTCTTTTGACAATTCTAACACATAAAGCCTTGTCTCAAATAAGTTCCAACTTACCAACTTCTAGAAATTAATCATAAACTTATCAAAACTAGCCAAGTGTGAGCACCTAATTTTTGACTATATTTGAATTTTTATCACCTTCTACCATGTAAATATTTTCAGAATTTAATATATATATAGAAAAATATATATAGAGAGAGAGAGAGAGAGAGAGAGAGAAATTATTAATAATTTAAAAGGTCAATTATTACTATTAGTATTATTTTTATCTTTATTTTTAAATAAAATAAATTAAAAACCGAAAATAAATAAAAATTATTTTTAAAAAAAAAAGAAAAATAAATTTTGGATGGGAATTAAAAAATAGAAAAATTAGAAATATAAAATTGAAAAGTAAAAGTAAAAGTAGGTAGAAATTATTTAATAAAAAAAAGTAAAAGAAAGTAGAAAATTAAAAAAATAAAAGTGAAAGAATGTGGAAATTTAAAAAATGAAAAGTAAAATAAAGTTGGAATTAAAAAATAAAAGTAAGGGTATCTGATTTTTTTTTTAAAAAAAAAGAAAAAGTAAATGGGAAATAAATAAATAAAAAGTAAAATAAGTGGAAAATAAAAAAAGAAAAGTAAAAAAGTGGGATTTTAAATATATTAAAAGTAAAAAAAAAGTAAGAAATTAAAAAATAAAAGTAAAGGAAAGTGGAGAATTATTTTTTTAAAAAAAATAAGAAAAATGGGAAGTGAAAATTCTTTTTAATAAAAAAAAAACTGAAAATTCCGAAATTTTTTCTATAAATAGAAGATAAATGTGATGAAAAAAAGAGAGAGAGAGAAAAGGAAAAAAATAGGGAGGAAGGAATTGAGAAAAAATTATTTTCTTCTTCTAGGATAAGGAAATTTCTACTCGTGTCATTCTTTCTTCGTCTTTCTTTCGAAAATCCAGCCTAAAATTCCAGCAAAAAACCAACACCTAACAACTCATCTTCCTCCATGAACCACCGACTGAAACTTACCCAAACACTAAAATAAAAGAGTTTCAGTCGAGGTTAGAAGCTCTGTCGAGGTTCTCTATACCGTTTCCGGTTGTGGTTAGTTCGTACAAAAGTCCATCAGAGCTTTGTTCATGTTGTACCGAAGAATATTTAGCTATTGAAAGGTCCATTTCTTGTTCTCCAGTTTTCGGATTCCAATTCATATTATGTTTGCTATAAGTTTGAATGTTTTTTTTTCTGTTTTACTTAAAAATTGATTCGCGATTGGTTTACTATTTCACTTGTTATTTTTTAAGGATATTTTAGTCTAATTGCTTACTATTTTTAGTTTTAGTTAATTAGCATGCCTTGAAGTCCTTGGTTAATTCTTTTGGTGTTAAGACGTGAGTTTTGCTTCACCGGTGTCGTTATTTTGGAATGATTGTTAGTGCTAAGAATATGAGCTCAAAGCTTAATTGGTAAATAAATTATTTCATAATTAGGCCATACACTAATATCTTGAAAGATGAGTTGGACATTCACATGAAATGATTGGGCTTTAGAAATTACTTTTTAATGATAAAAACAATTGGGTTAATTAATATATTACTATCACTTGGGGCATATTCTATAGATTATAAGATGAATTGAAAGAGCATTTTGGTCATCAAGTACTAAATGATCTATTAGCAATTAAGACATGTCATCCACAAATAAATTCCATAATCTATGGCCTTCACAATAATCTCAATTTAATTTAGGAAGATAGACTCATAAACATCGCGCGATTAATAAATCATTGTGACTATGGGTACGGTTCTCGTGGCATAGTCACGATATGTAAACCCCAACTCAAGTGCGCGTTTCACGCGACTTGACCATAACTTCAGACAATAATAAAAATAAACATGTTGTAAATCGCGGGTGCGTTTTACGTGGCGTAGTTTGCAATGTGTACCAAAACGACAAGTGTGCGACATCGCGACTTGTTCAAATAAATTCCATAAATATTAAAAAGCGGTAAAAGACAAAAATATACAATGGGTTTAAAACATGTAATAAATCAGATAATTACGCCAAGTATTAATTGTTAAGCGACCGTGCTAAAACCACGGAACTCGGGAGTGCCTCACACCTTCTCTCGGGTTAACAGAATTCCTTACCCGGTCTTCTATGTTTGCGGACCAAAAATAAGAGTCAAATTTTCTCGTTTTGGGATTCTAAAATAAACCGGTGACTTGGGACACCATAAATTATTTCAAGTGGCGACTCTGACTGAAATAAATAATCCTATTTCGAATAATGTCACTAAAATTGGAAAAACTCCTTATCCCCTATCCCCTCGAAAAAAAGGAGGTGTGACAGCTGTGGCGACTCTGTTGGGGAACGAACCCAGAATCTCCGGTTCAGAGTTCAAAATTCGAGCTTAGATAACTGTTATGCTTGGTTTTCATGATTGTCTGATTTTTACGTTTTTGAACCTATGTGCTAAATGCCGTTTATTATTTGAATTGTATATAAACTATACGAAAACCTCTTCTCTCTGAGTCTTCTGAATCTTCTGGGAAGCGTGCGCTTCGCGTGGCTTCTTTTCTGTTAGAGTCATATCCCAATGTTAGAACGAGGTTCGGACAAGTTGCAAAGCTGGTGAAGCTTCTGTATTCCCGGTACGTTGCCCCCGTCGGCTCGAGTTGTCTGCTCGGGTAAGCCAGGTCTAGAACAACACACCTAGGATCTAAACCTAGAATAACATAGCCTCATGGCGGATCCCTAGTAGGAACGTTTATTTGCATCACGTGCATTTGACTTTGGGGACTCAACACAGGGGTTGGGTCCGTCTAGGACAGGTGTACCCAATATAAAGGACCATCCTGATGTATTTTACGTGCTAGTTGTGCATATATTTATTTCAGTTTGCATGTTGACCGGCTTCTAGAATAGGGAAAGGGAACCAAGAAAAAATAAAGAGTGAGGTAGGAGAGAAACAATTTACCTAGTTTTGAAAATTCAGGTATTTGAAAAGTACTGAAACTCTATCGAAATTTTGAAAAAAATAAAATAAAAAGTCATTTTCAAAATAAGTCGTGTTTTCCTATTGTGCCAAAACAGACCGAACTACGCGGGTCTGAGTCTCACCGGATTTGAGATACATAGGCAAACCTTATCGGTTCCGGCCCCAATTTTCAAAAATTCAAAAATATTTTCCTTTAATTCCTTCTTTATAAGTTTTTCTTTAACAATTAAAATCCAAAAATTTTCCTTCTTTTGTAGAAGTTTTTCTTTTGGAAATTATAAAAAAAAGTCAAAATCCAAAAATATTTTTCTTTAATTCATTCTTTAGAAGTTTTTCCTTAGAAAATCCCAAATAAAAAAAAATTTAAAACCATAAAAAAAAAAAAAACTTTATAGAAGTCTTTTATTTGAAAAAAGAAACAAAAAATCCAAAAATATTTTCTACCTTTTTTTTAGAAGTCTTTCTCCCAAAATATTAAAAAAATAAATCCAAAATAATATTTTCTTTCTTTTCAAAAATTCTAAAAAAAAAACAAAGAAATCGAAATCAAAAAAAAAATCTTTCTTCTTTATATGTTTTCGAAAATTAAAAAAAAAAAGGAAAAGAAAAAATTCAAAATCCAGAAAAAAGAGTTAGTTTGTTTACTTTATTCTTGATCTTTCCCGAACTACGTGAGATCTGATACATGCGGCGTCATGATACATAGGCAATACCCATCGGATTCGATCATAGCCATAAATAAATTAATTAAAAAAATAAATCAAAAAAAAAAAGAATTAAGTGAAAAAGAAAGTAAAATGTGATAAAAAAAATAACAGAAAAAAAAGAAAAAAAAAATCAAGATATGAAAAAAAAATCAAAAAAAGAAAAAGAAAAAAAAAATCTCCCGAGATGGAATCAGTTCAACCCTGTTGATGAATCATTCTCGAGCTTATTCTAAAAGCTAGTCAGGCTGGGTCTACTGCAGCCATTATCCCCGAACAGGCCAAACCCCGAGTCCCCCTTGCACCGAGTTGATGCTAGATGTAAATACCACTCCGGAGCAGTGGGACATGATACTAAAGATTGTTGGACTCTCAAAAGAGGAGTGGAAGAAAAGGACCCTAATATGATGAACAATCCCCCGCATACTCACACCAATGTGCCATTAGTCGGAATGATTTGTAAAGATGAAGAATTTGATCCGGCACGGAAGGCCATTGCATCCATTGCTGAGACAGAAGAAAAGCTAAAAATCGGTCGCCAAGCCTGAAAGTTCCTCATCAGACGGGAGTCTTGGTAGCCAGTCTCGCTATCCTTTCTGCGTCTGGATTATCTCAGGGTGTGATTCAGATGTTTTACTTTATTGTCTTACTTTTCGATGTAAACCCTTCTATCTTCAAAATTCAAAAAAAAAAAGGAAAAAAAAGAATAAAAAAGTCAAATGAAATTAATATTTCATTGTCTAGGAATGTCTTTTTTTTTAATCTTGTCACTTTCCTTATTCTCTTTTCAGTTTTGATTCATGCAGATTTTAATAACATGACATGCTTGCGGACTTCATGACTAGATCATAAAACTCTGTCAGACTTCGAAATAATGAATCAAGAAGCAGAATGTAATGAAAACGAGGTTAAGGAAATTAAACAAAAAATCGGAACAGTATGAGAATAAGCCTATGCCAAGCCCGATTGAAACCTGCAGAGTTAAAATTCCCTCTCTCTGGGTCATTGTCGAAGCCGAGATTGAGGATAATGATTGGGTTACGAACCGATTGGAACAATTGACACTAATTGATAAAAACTAATTGGCCACAATTTGCCATAGGCAGTTATATCAACAAAGAATAGCCCGTGTCTATAACAAGAAAGTGCGGCCCATGAAATTTGAAATAGAACAACTCATTGTAAGACGTATCCTCCCAACTCATGAAGAAGCTAAAGGAAAATTGGATCCAAATTGAAAAGGTCCATACATTGTAAGGAGAGTATTGCAAAAGAGAGTGTTGTACCTAGGAAGCAGCAAAGGAAATGTCCCTGAAACAATTGTCAACGTAGATGTAGTCAAAAGGTACTATGTTTTACACTCTATGTGGCATTAATATTCTCTGATTGGGATGACGAAGGCTTTCATTCTCGCTATCCAAACATCATTAACCCTTTTGCTAACCATTTTGAGTCGGTTACCTTTCTTTGATTACCCTCTTTGGAACCTTAAGATGTTATTAAAAAAAAAAAAAAAAAGAGAGAAGAAAAACAAAACAAAGATGAAAAAGAAAAAAGAAAAAAAAAAGAGAAAAAAAATGAAAGAAGAAGAAAAAGAAAAGAAAACAAAAATCCAAACAAGTTCATGTTCCTTGAACTACGTTTGACTTGATTCCGAAAGGATACGTAGGCAGCCTCTCTCCGGGGTTCAGTCACACCAAAACAAAAACCCAAATTCCCTCAAAAGTGAAACTGGGGCAGATGTTATAATGGTTTTGGCGATGGTTTTGTCTGAAAGGTTCTAAAGTTGTAATTCAATCCAAATCCTTTTTACCCAAATCCTTTTCAAGTCCTTCCGATCAACCGGCAAAGAGATTCAAAATGGGAGGATACAGTTACTCGGATCTGATACAACAAAATGAGAGAAATAAAATAAGATAGTCTTATTGGTGAAAACCTCACGGGCACCATAAGGCGATGGTAAGCAGAGAAATTCGAAAATGAGAGAGTCTTGTTAGTGAAAACTCACAAAGAGCACTATAAGGTGATGGTGAGAAGAGAAATGAGAGAGGCCAGCTGGTGAAAACCCGCAAAGGTCGCCACTGATCGAAAAGAGGATCCTCACAGTCACTGGCATCGACACAGTCCTGGGCAAAGTTTCTCAGTCTCAAAGCAAGAGTTGTGATGAATTTCTGAGAGTTGGACGGTTTACACAGATCAGGCATCTAGTCCAAGAGGCATGTCATGTTCATTGAAGTGTGTATACACTCCAGATAAGTCCTTATTTCTTTTCCCTGAAAGGGATACCTCTTGTCTAAATTCATTTGTCCATTCCATTGTTTGCTTTTCTTTGAATCCTTTTCGGTTTAACTCTGTTCTGAAACTAAGACAAAGAAGGGAAGGCGGGACTGATTTACAGGGTTCTTACTTGATACAAGCCAATATGCAAAAGAAAAGGCACCCAATCTTGGCAAGGGTATCAAGTTGACTCCAACTGGCCATGTTGGCCGATGTTTCGAAATCAAAAACTGTTGAAAGAGGAAATTCAAAGTCAAATGCCCACAAGGGCAAAATAAAAGTTGAAAAGGTTAAGTCTCACGTGACTAACCATTAGGACAAAGTCCGGAAAAGCCATAGGTTCTCCGAGGTTATAAATGCAATCGATATTCAGGAAACAACCAGTTGCAACTGAAAGGACCGAGACCAAGTGACTGAAACAATCAAGGCCACAAAACCAACCACCATTTCAAACTGACAAATTGTTCTTTGTTTGAAAAAAAAAGGGGAAACAGGTGCAATCCAAAAGCAACCTTGCAAGAAGCAGGTGCAACCAAAACGAAATTATACAAAGGCTAGAAACAGTTTTGCAGCAACTACTGCAAAAGGGAAGTCTTCTCCAAACTCTTTCCCGCATTTTACTTATTATCTTAAAAAAATATATGAAATTAAAAAGAAAGAAAAAAAATCATGGTAGTATAGGGTCTCCAATCCCTAGCTGTGTTTTCCAACATAGGGTCTCCACTCCCTAGTTAATGATTTTTAGACATAGGGTCTCCACTCCCTAGTCTCTTTTCCAACATAGGGTCTCCACTCCCTAATTGATGATTTTCCAACATAGGGTCTTCACTCCCTAGTTGAAGCTATTTTAAACATAGGGTCTCCACTCTCTAGTCTCTTTTCAAACATAGGATCTCCACTCCCTAGTTGATGATTTTCCAACATAGGGTCTCCACTCCCTAGTTGATAATTTTTAGACATAGGGTCTCCACTCCCTAGTCTCTTTTCCAACATAGGGTCTCCACTCCCTAGTTGATGTTTTTAGACATAGGGTCTCCATTCCCTAGTCTGCTTTTCCAACATAGGGTCTCCACTCCCTAGTTGATGTTTTTAGACATAGGGTCTCCACTCTCTAGTCGTTTTTCCAACATAGGGTCTCCACTCCCTAGTTGATGATTTTTAGACATAGGGTCTCCATTCCCTAGTCGCTTTTCCAACATAGGGTCTCCACTCCCTAGTTGATTTTATTTTAGACATAGGGTCTCCACTCCCTACTCGCCTTTTCTAACATAGGGTCTCTACTCCCTAGTTGATTTTATTTTAGACATAGGGTCTTCACTCTCTAGTCTCTTTTCCAATATAGGGTCTCCACTCCCTAGTTAATATTTTTAGACATAGGGTCTCCATTCCCTAGTCTGTTTTTCCAACATAAGGTCTCCACTCCCTAGTTGATATTTTTAGATATAGGGTCTCCACTCCCTAGTCTGCTTTTCCAACATAGGGTCTCCACTCCCTAGTCGCTTTTCCAACATAAGGTCTCCACTCCCTAGTTGATAATTTTTAGACATAGGGTCTCCACTCCCTAGTCACTTTTCCAACATAGGGTCTCCACTCCCTAGTTGATGATTTTTAGACATAGGGTCTCCACTCCCTAGTCGCTTTTCCAACATAGGGTCTCCACTCCCTAGTTGATTTTATTTTTAGACATAGGGTCTCCACTCCCTAGTCGCCTTTTCCAACATAGGGTCTCCACTCCCTAGTTGATTTTATTTTAGACATAGGGTCTCCACTCTCTAGTCGCTTTTCCAACATAGGGTATCCACTCCCTAGTTGATTGATATTTTAGACATAGGTTCTTCACTCCCTAATCTCTTTTTCAACATAGGGTCTCCACTCCCTAGTTGATGCTTTTCCAACATAGGGTCTCCACTCCCTAGTTGATAATTTTTAGACATAGGGTATCCACTCCCTAGTCTCTTTTCCAACATAGGGTCTCTACTCCCTAGTTGATTTTTTAGACATAGGGTCTCCACTCCCTAGTCACCTTTTCCAACATAGCTCTACTCCCTAGTTGATTTTATTTTAGACATAGAGTCTCCACTCCCTAGTCGCTTTTCCAACATAGGGTATCCACTCCCTAGTTGATTGATATTTTAGACATAGGGTCTCCACTCCCTAGTTGATGATTTTTCAACATAGGGTATCCATTCCCTAGTTGATGATATTTTAGACATAGAGTCTCCACTCCCTAGTCTCTTTTCAAACATAGGGTCTCCACTCCCTAGTTGATGATTTTCCAACATAGGGTCCCCACTCCCTAGTTGATGATTTTTAGACATAGGGTCTCCACTCACTAGTTTATTTTCCAATATAGGGTCTCCATTCCCTAGTTGATGTTTTTAGACATAGGGTCTCCACTCCCTAGTATCTTTTGCAATATAAGGTCTCTACTCTCTAGTTGATGTTATTGTAGACATAGGGTCTCCACTCCCTAGTCGTCTTTTCCAACATAGAGTCTCCACTCCCTAGTTGATTTTATTTTTGACATAGGGTCTCCACTACCTAGTCGTTTTTTCCAACATAGGGTCTCTACTCCCTAGTTGATTTGATCTTAAATGCAGGGTACACCATTCCCCGATATCTTTGCCAATATAGGGTATCCCATTCCCTTGCCACATTTTTCCAACATAAGGTACACCAATCCTTAGTTGAGACATCCTTTTGACAATAAAAGAACACAATCCAATAAAAAAATATATGACATTTTCAGGGTACACCACTCATGACCTTTTATTGCTTCCAATAAAGAAGTAGTTTAGAATTTTGTTACAATAACTCACGAAGTTTTTCTAGTGCAAACTGGGGTAGAAAAATTTTGTTCGATTGTTTGTTTTGGTGTCTGAGTAGGTTTTACCTCGAGGCACAGGGTTCGAGATTACCAAAAGAAGAAGTCTCAATTCAGAATAAAAGAAAAAAAAAGTGAATCCAAAATGCAAAAGCAATTAAAAAGATGTGGAATGCTAAGACATGACTAAAGCCACGAGCATTGGAGTCGCGGTTTGATTAGAAGAAGTTATAGAACAATGAACTAGAACCTACAGCTAACGAGCATCAAGGTTTATTTCAGAGTCTGCATGAAGAACTAGTCAAGACTCAAGATCAAGTATCTGAAGACTCATAGATATGAATCTTGTAACTCATGATTGATAGGCTTGTTTAGTTTTTTTATTATTTTGATATAATAGCAGGACCGCGGACCGGAGTCTCGACGAAACCTCACTCGACTCCTCAACTCATCATTCCACCATTCTCCTTGAATTACACGCGACCTGATTCCCCTATAACTCGGGATATGTAGGCTGTCCAAAACCAGGACTCGGTTGCACCCTATATTTTATTTCTTTTCCTTTTGAATAATGGTTTGGTCAAAAATTAGTCACGTGGCTCACCTAATCTTTGCCTGAAAACTTTTCATGTTTCCAAGCAAAGAGGGGCAGTTGTGAGCACCTAATTTTTGACTATATTTGAATTTTTATCACCTTCTACCATGTAAATATTTTCAGAATTTAATATATATATAGAAAAATAATTAATAATTTAAAAGGTCAATTATTACTATTAGTATTGTTTTTATCTTTATTTTTAAATAAAATGAATTAAAAATCGAAAATAAATAAAAATTAATTATTATAAATATTTTTAAAAAAAACAAATTTCGGATGGGAATTAAAAAATAGGAAAATTATAAATATAAAATTGAAAAGTAAAAGTAAAAGTAGGTAGAAATTGTTTAATAAAAAAAAGTAAAAAAAGTGGAAAATTAAAAAAATAAAAGTAAAAGAATGTGAAAATTTAAAAAATGAAAAGTAAAATAAAGTTGGAATTAAAAAATAAAAGTAAGGGTATCTGATTTTTTTTTTATAAAGTAAAAGTAAGTGGGAAATAAAAAAAGAAAAGTAAAATAAGTGGAAAATAAAAAAAGAAAAGTAAAAAAGTGAGAATTTAAATATATTAAAAGTAAAAAAAAAGTGAGAAATTAAAAAATAAAAGTAAAGGAAAGTGGGGAATTATTTTTTTTAAAAAATAAGAAAAATGGGAAGTTAAAATTTTTTTTAATTAAAAATAAAATAAAAAAATAAAAATCTGAAAATTCCGAATTTTTTTTCTATAAATAGAAGATAAATGTGATGAAAAAAAGAGAGAGAGAGAGAAAGGAAAAAATAGGGAGGAAGGAATTGAGAAAGATTTATTTTCTTCTTCTAGGATAAGAAAATTTCTACTCGTGTCATTCTTTCTTCGTCTTTCTTTCGAAAATCCAGCCTAAAATTCCAGCAAAAAACCAACACCTAACAACTCATCTTCCTCTATGAACCACCAGCTGAAACTTACCCAAACACTAAAACAAAAGAGTTTTAGTCAAGGTTCTCTATACCGTTTCCGGTTGTGATTAGTTCGTACAATAGTCCATCAGAGCTTTGTTCATGTTGTACCGAAGAATATTTAGCTATTGAAAGGTCCATTTCTTGTTCTCCAGTTTTCGGATTCCAATTCATATTATGTTTGCTATAAATTTGAATGTTTTTTTTTCTGTTTTACTTAAAGATTGATTCGCGATTGGTTTACTGTTTCACTTGTTATTTTTTAAGGATATTTTAGTCTAATTGCTTACTGTTTTTAGTTTTAGTTAATTAGCATGCCTTGAAGTCCTTGGTTAATTCTTTTGGTGTTAAGACGTGAGTTTTGCTTCACCGGTGTCGTTATTTTAGAATGATTGTTAGTGCTAAGAATATGGGCTCAAAGCTTAATTAGTAAATGAATTATTTCATAATTGGGCCATACACTAATATCTTGAAAGATGAGTTGGACATTCACATGAAATGATTGGGCTTTAGGAATTACTTTTTAATGATAAGTACGATTGGGTTAATTAATATATTACTATCACTTGGGGCATATTCTATAGATTATAAGATGAATTGAAAGAGCATTTTGGTCATCAAGTACTAAATGATCCATTAGCAATTAAGACATGTCATCTACAAATAAATTTCATAATCTATGGCCTTCACAATAATCTCAAATTAGTTTAGGAAGATAGACTCATAAACATTCGTAGCTTGCTTTAGGCGCGATTAATAAATCATCGTGACTATAGGTACGGTTTCCGTGGTATAGTCACGATATGTAAACCCAACTTAAGTGCGCGTTTCACGCGACTTGACCATAACTTCAGATAATAATAAAAATAAACATGTTGTAAATCGCGGGTGCGTTTCACGTGGCGTGGTTTGCAATGTGTACCAAAATGATAAGTGTGCGACATCGCGACTTGTTCAAATAAATTCCATAAATATTAAAAAGCGGTAAAAGACAAAAAATATACAATGGGTTTAAAACATGTAATAAATCAGATAATTACGCCAAGTATTAATTGTTAAGCGACCGTGCTAAAACTACGGAACTCGGGAGTGCCTCACACCTTCTCTTGGGTTAACAGAATTCCTTATCCGGTCTTCTGTGTTCGCGGACCAAAAATAAGAGTCAAATTTTCTCGATTTGGGATTCTAAAATAAACCGGTGACTTGGGACACCATAAATTATTTCAAGTGGCGACTCTGGCTGAAAGAAATAATCACATTTCGAATAATGTCACTAAAATTGGAAAAACTCCCTATCCCCTATCCCTCGGGAAAAAGGAGGTGTGACACCAAGCACATATAAAAATTAAAAAATTAAATAAATAAGATACTTTCTCTGAAAGAATCACTTGCAAAAATCACCTTCCATATTTTTAAACGTGATTAACAATATTAGATGCAAGACAGAAAGGAAATTTTATGGAAGAGGTAGCAAATAAGGTGATGAAATACAAAAAAAAATACAATATGAAATACAAAAAAAAATATATACAAGATTCCAAAAATCTAAACAAAAAAGGACCTTTTTCAATGGGTATGGTTGAAATTCATTCAAAACATATAGATGAGTCAATATACAAATTTTGAGGAAGTTTGGACGTGATTTGGTATCAAAATTAGAATCAAAATTCGTAGCTAAAATCGAGTTAAAAAAATTCTTTTGCGACACATGTATCAAACATGTATCACGCATGTATCTCGTACACAGGTATACATGTGATACCCAAATGATATACAATGTGATACACATATTATTTTTTTTCATGTTTATCTTCTACGTCGAATTTTCAATTCAAACTACCTCAAAACTCCACCACATCATCCCAAAACTGAGATTCAAGCTCCTTAAGATGTACGCAATCTATTCTAATATCACACACTCAAAAAAAGAAGAAGCAAATATTTGACTTTATTTTGGCTACAAATAACTAATTGGCTAATATTAGTAATATTTTATGAATTGACTAATTTTTGTAATAAGCTACTTATAAATAAACATTGTTGGTAATTTCCCAATTTAAAAGGAAACATTAAGAGAGCTTAGGTGCAAACTGAGTCATTGTTCAATTAATTTTTCTTAAATTTTAAATTAATTAACCTTAAAAGATTAAATTTAGACTACCTAAATAAAAATTATATAAAGCTAAGGTTAAATCTATCTTACTTTAATAAATTTAAAAAGGTGGAAAGTTGCCCTTTAAAATTGCTCAACTTTACTCTTCATTAAACCTTTTGATCCATTCATATGTTTACTGACATCAAATCATCTTGTATGTGTCTTGCTATTAACGAAACTCTGGCTTGAAATGGCGTGTTCAAATTTAACTTTCAACTTTTAGTTAAGATATTTTTTATTGTAGCTCCGTTAAAGATCAAGAGCAAAAACTAACTTTATTTTCCTAACAATTCAGATAATATTAGATAAAAATTTTATTACAAAATTGCTTAATGTTGGATCAAGGACAAATTTGAGACTTTTACATTAATAAAATTGGTGGATAATAAAACAAGTGAATTTTAAAAATTCTAAAATAGGTCCATCTAGTGGAGTTTGGGTCTAATCTCACATTCCCAAAACTTCTCTTTGCTCTAAACCTAAATTCCCAATTTTGTCCATAGACCCTTCTAGTTGTAGGGCATTATATACTGAATACTCTGAGCCGAATCAAAGTTTTCTTCAGTTCAGAACTGCACAAAACTCTGCACAAAAAAAATCCAAGAGACCATAAGAGAGATCTAAAAACATGTCATCCAAGATTATGCTGAAGGCTAAAGGGAAGACCACCAAAAAGGCAGCAGCAGCAGATGAGGACGACGGAGCAGTGGCGGTGGTGGGAAAATTCGTGAAGGAGTGGGGCACATGGACTGCAAAAAAGGCCAAAGTCATAACCCATTATGGTTTTATCCCACTTGTCATCATCATTGGCATGAATTCTGAACCCAAACCCTCTCTTTCTCAGCTTCTTAGCCCTGTCTAAAACCCCTTTTCTTGTGAGGTTATTTTGGGTTGGGATGGGGGGTATGATATTAGTCGATTTGACTTTTATTTGCCAATATTATTGTTTAGAAGTTTTGTTTTTTGTCTTTTTAATGTTCTGTTGATGCTAATGGGTTGTGAAACTTGAAATAAAGAAGTTATCTTTTTAGCTGGATCACCTTGATATTGATCAGTTATAATTTTTGTTGTATATGAGTAAAATTTTGGTTTTGTGGTGTGTACTCTTAAGAAGCTTCAGTTCCTCTTGAATTTTGATGCACTAGAGCTTTTGTTTTTAATTTCTAATGCTGTGCCTTCGTTATTAAGCTGGTGGGTTTGTTAAATTGTATATGTGTTTTCTGTCGTATCTCCTCATGAAACATTAGTTTAACTATGCAAGTTGACTTTGAAGGCATTTTTTGGTAATTAATTAGGGGTGGGGAAGGTTGTTTATCATTGTAAAGCGTTGGGAGAATATGCAATCACTGTTGAGAATCGGTTGGTCAAGATTTATGGAGGACATGATTGAGGATGACTAGGTAGCTCGTGAAATGACAGTTTCTTGGCCGTTCATACTTGTTTATTTGGTCTTTTGGTCATGATACTTCAGCCGGTGGTAACTGGACCTATTTTTCGAGTTACCCAAGGGTTTGGCCAAGTGGTCAATGAAGTGAATGCATACCTTAGAGACTAAGGTTTAAATCGACAAAAAATATTAGGTGATTTCTTTTCACCTTGGCGGGAAGAATTATTACCTGGTGGTGGAGTAGTCGAGATGTGCTAGCTGGCCTGGATACCATTAGGAAGAGGGACCTTCACTAAGCATGTTTTTATTTGACTCGATAAACTGGCTTGCTGGTTGTGATTGATCCACACTCTTGATCAATTTTGATTTGAGTTGTGTCTGAGTCAATTTTGGCTTTTGCGAAGTATGAGTAATAGCCCTTTTTGGTGTATATACCCTGATTGATAATCTTGGGGGTGGGTGGGGATATATTTATCAATTTGACTATTGTTGGACATATTGGTTTTTGTTTTTGGTGCAATGAAACTGTGATTTTTACTTGTAATGATGTTTTCGTACTAATGGGTTGTGAAACCTGAAATGGAGGAGTTAGCTTTTTTTTAGCTGGATCTCCTTGGTATTGATCAATTTTAGTGTTGTGTATGAGTAAATGTTGGTTTTGTAGTGTATACTGGTAAGACGTTTCGATTTCCTCTTGAATTTTCATGTACTCGGGTTTGTGTTTTTAGGGTCTAATACTATGATGTTGGTTATTAAGCTGGTGGGTTTGTTAAAATTGTAATTGTGCTCTCTGTTTTATTTCCTCATGATATTAGTTTAACTATGCAATTTGGTATTTTGAAGGCATTTTTCTAGTAATAGCCAAGTAAAACAACTAATTAGGGGTGGGGAAGGTTGTTTATAATTATGATGAAGCGTTGGGAGAATTTGCAATGAGTGTTGAGAATCGGTTGGTTAAGATTCATGGAGAACATGACTGAGGATGAATTGTCAGCTCGTGAATTGACAGTAAGTTGGCTGTTCATACTAGTTTATTCAGTTATCTGGTCATGATATTTTATCAAGTGCTAACTAGATCTATTTTTTCGGGTTTAGCCAAGGGTGTGACCGAGTGGTGAATGAAGTAGGTGCAACCTTCGAGAAGAGGGTTCAAACCAGAGAAGACAAAAGACATTAGGTGATATCTTCCCATCTGCATAAGCCTTTGTCGAGCAGAGTTATCCAGTTGTTGGTGGGAGGTAATAAGTGCATGGTAGAATAGTCGAGGTGCACAAGTTGGCCTATACACCACTGTTACAATAAAAAAAAGGTTGGGTTTCCTGCATCCATGTGATTTCTGGAAGAGGGACCTTCTAAGCATGTTTCTATTTGACTCAAATAAATTGGTTTTCTGCTCGTGGCCGATCCACATTCTTGAATATTGGATTTTGATGTGTTGAGTTTGTTTTACCATCTTAGTTTCACACACATGTTTTGCAACAAGGCCAGTTTAGTACTACTATATCCTTTTAGTTTGTATAAAATTGAATACGCAATTTGGATTCTTTTTTTGCTCTGGTGCTTTATAGGAAGGTTATGCTTGTATTCTGCTAAGAAAGCTTAAGGGCTAGTAAAATCTTTTGAGTTAATACTGTTTAGTAATATCTTTAATGTGTCTTCCTGAACCGAGGGTCTATCGGAAACAGCGTCTTTGCCCCATCGGGGTAGGGGTAAGGTCTGCGTACACATTACCCTCCCCAGACCCCACTTTGTGGGATTTTACTGGGTCGTCGTTGTTGTTTGTTGTTGCTGAAGTATATTGGTCACCATTTAGGACAATGCTCTAGTCTTGTTTGCTAGTTCTCTCGGACTGGAAAACTTTTGTGTTTTGCCCCTTGTTCTAGTTCTTCTGTTATCAAGTAGGTTGATTTGTTCGATTTTCATAATGTAAGAATCGAGTATGGTATAGTGGTAATCTATGTTCGTGCTGATTACGCTCTTGCAACTATACGGCTCTTCCAAGCTATCAGTAAGTATGGCTGAAAACATTTTGAGATTTCACTTGTAATAGGGGTATGTTCTTTTGTACAAACAAGATGCTACTTTAATAACTATCATCTATTTCGGCTTTAATTGACTATTTGATGGAGTTCCTGTTAATCTAGTTGCCTTGCCATGTCTGGTTGGTTTTGTAGCTGTTATGCTTTAGTTTCCTACCTGGTTGATGGTGAATAGTATCTTCTTCTTGTGGACTTTGGTATTTGATGTTAATTGCCTAAATTAGTGTCTGACTATTTTATTGACCACAAGTAGTCCACATCTGACTATATCATCCATCACCTACATTTTTGTTTTGAAAAGGTTCCTAGTTTTCGACCAAAGCAAGGGACTAAGTTTTTCCCTCTTTCTCTTATTCTGTGAAGTCGCAAAGTTAGATAACCTTTTAGCGTATTGTTTTTGTTTGAAAGCTAGAGAATTAGAAAGTTGTGATACTGCTAATTTCTCTTTTCTCTGTTTATGCAATTGTGTTCTTGGTTTACAACTCAGGAAATGTCATTGTTGACGGGCAATAATGTGTTGTTGCGATATATTTTTGCATACTCGGCCCTATTTTGTACAACTTTCCCGTATATATTTAAAAAGCTATTTGGATGATCAAACTCGTTGAGGAGTGAAGTAACTTTTAGCAAAAATATGTGTCCCAAATGGCTAATTTCGGGACCTAAATCGGTTATAGTGCTTGTGGGTGTCAAACATCGTAGTTAAAAATTCTCTTGTTGGGGCATTTCTTTTTTTATTCTTTTATGACACTCGGGTTTCGATTAGTTTTTGCACACCTCAATTAATTTATGGGATAGTCTATTAGTATATGTTATGGAAAACCTTATTGGAGAGGTCGTACTTTGAATGAAGTCCGACGTCCAACTCCTTGTATGGAAATTATAAAAAGGAGGGGAATGCATTACTCTCGTCAACTATTTATATGAGACTTCATAAACTTTTACAAATTCTCTGAGCTTATTACTTTCAACTTCCATGTTTTCTCATCAAAGAAAACTTTCAATTATTGTCTTTTTTTAAAACCATTTTTTAATATTACATATACTATAAGGTAGTCAAACTAATGTCTTAGCTCCATGTCTAATCAAATAGTGTGGTATAAAAAATGCGTGGCCAGGGTAGGATTATTCAGGGAACTTTTATTTTCCGTATATATATATAATTAGGATAATATTTGTCCACTTTAGCTAGATTTTTCTATTTACAAAAAGTAACAAAATAGATTTTTACAATATATATATATATATATATATATATATATATATATGGTCAAACACAATTTATATATAACTTGTATACAACTTTTTGTTGTACAGAATTCGGTCAAAAGATATAATTGACATATAACTTATATACAATTTGTATATAATATTTTATTGTACAGAATTCGATTAAATAAAACATACATACAACTTGCATACAATTTATATACAATTATGTTAGTTGAATGTATTTTGTATGTCGTTTGTGTATCCGACATATAAAATACATACTAATTTCGGAGACCTCCCCTCACGTTTCGCTCCATCATATTGGCATGATTCGTGGTTTATAATATTACGCCTACCTTCCTTATTTTACTTTCTTTATAACAATTATTTAATGCGTTAACTATTAATTAAAAAATATATTTTTTTATCATATTATAGGTGCTTTTTATGTGACTCAAACTTCTGACTTATCCGTAGAAAATGAGATGTTTCATCAGCTGAGTCAATTCCGCTGATCTAGTAACTCATACTAGTACCTTGGATGAAGTTCTTAGTGTTGGGCTTTTAAACTTGGTGTAGCTTAAAGAGCGTGAATGAAATATTTGAGTTTTCCTCCCTCGCAAAGAGACATTGTCCCATATTGGAGGAAGAAAAGACTTTTCATGGGTATATATACAATTGCTCTTCTTCTAGCTCTTAAAGAGTTAAGAAGAAGGCAAGCCTCACGCCGTCGCTCGCTCGCTCGCTCGACTTCGGTCAAAGATTGATTGATTAATCTTTTTGGATAAAATTCCTTTCAATTATTTAATTAATTAACAAAAATTCAATCAGGATTAATCCAGAACCCGCGACGCGATCCGATCCGTTTTCTTTTCCGGATTATTTTAAATTCGTTTTCTGTTTTCATGCAATATTTCTGTTGAAATATTCCCACATGTTCCAACAGCTATGGCTGTTTCTGAAAGGTTGCAAACCTTTTCAAAAACAGTGCCAAATAGTCTATAAATATGCCTTGAATCCCAGAATCTTTACTTACTAAATTTCCTGATTATCTTCTTCTTCTTCTGGACAATATTTTTTCCAGTGTCTTTTACGACCATTGAGTGGTTTGAAGTTCACCCGCATTTTTTGTACCAATACACTGGTGAGTTGAATCGTTCTATCCTGGAAGGATAATATTCCAGCACCTCAAGTACTTGAGGGGAATAATTTCCTTAAGGACGTATTGTACATTCAATGGGCTCGATTTATTCCGATATTATTTTTCAGAATTTATTTCGTCAAACTGGTTCTACTAACTTTCTGTTTCTGTTTCTATTTCAGAAAGTTTAATATTTTTATTGTTTATTACAACAATACAGATTGAATAGCAATCTTAAGGAAATTATTTTATTGTATTCTGTATTCTGTTTGTGGAGATTAAAACCTGTGTGATTTTCTATTCCTTCTGAATTTTACTATTCTGATTTGAAGATATAAAATCTTCATCAGAGTATTGAAATTCAGAAACGATTTGAAGAACATAAAAATTTCATCGTTTTCTGTAAAATAATATATGCAAACTTTGGTTTTTTATTTATTAAACGTACTGTTTATTGTAAATTACAGTATTGTTTATTGTTATGTTTTCTGCCATTAATTAAACTCTTCTGTTATTGACAGTGAGAAATGAAAATTGATAACGGAAATCCTTCTGCGACTGTTGCGGCAACGACGATAGCATCGTCAAGCCGAACTGTTGTTCCATCGGCTGAGAAACCGGAAAAATTTTCTGGAGCCAACTTCAAAGGATGGCAGCAAAGGGCGTTCTTTTGGCTTACCACACTTGGTATGCAGAAATTCACTAGTGAAGAACCTCCGGTGCCTACTGCGGACATGCCGGACAACGAGAAATTCATGATTGTTGAGGCGTGAAAATATGCAGACTTTCTTTGCAAATGCTACATCCTAAGTGCTTTGGAGGGTGACTTGTACAATGTCTACAGTGCTGTGAAAACTTCGAAAGAATTATGGGATGCACTTGAGAAGAAGTACAAGATTGAAGATGCATGCTTGAAGAAATTTGTGGTTGCCAAGTTTCTAGACTATAAAATGATAGATAGCAAAACCGTTGGAACCCAAGTTCAAGAACTTCAACTTATTTTTCACAACCTTATTGCTAAAGGTATGGTCGTGAATGAAGCATTTTAAGTGGCTGCAATGATTGAAAAATGGTCTCCTTCGTGGGGAGATTTCAAAAACTATCTTAAGCATAAGCACAAAGAAATAAAGTTAGAAGATCTTGTGATTTTGTGATGACCCAAAATGTCATTTTTAAATTTAATAAGTAATTCTGTATTTTAAGACCTCAAAAAGTACCATTTATTATTTCTCGACTTGCGTGCGCAGTCTGTGTAATTTTTTTGAAAAGTTTTCATGTGAAAAATAGATTAAAATGTGAAATAGAGATTTAAAACTCAACTGAGTTGACTTTGGTCAACATTTTGAGAAAACAGACCCAAATCAGTATTTTAATAATTTTGGTAGGTCCGTATCGTGATTTGGGACTTGGGCGTATGCCCATAATTTAATTTGGAGGTCCCTAACTCAAGTTATGACCATTTAACGGAAACTAGTAATTTAAAGGCTAAAGATTTTCAAGTTTGACCACGGGGTTGACTTTTTGATATCGGAGCCGGAATCCAATTCTGAAAATTTGAATAGCTCCGTTATGTTATTTATGACGTGTGTGCCAAATTTGAAGTCATTCTGGATTCATTTAATATGTTTTGGCACGAGATTTGCAAATTGAAAAGTTTAAAACTCAAAGTTTAAATCGAGGTGTGAATTGCAATTTTGATGTTATTTGACGTGATTTTAGACCCCGAGTAAGTCCGTATTATGTTACAGGACTTGTTGGTATATTCGGACGGGGTCCCGAGTACCCCAAGTGTGATTCGAATCGAAATCGGAACAAGAATTGGACTTAAGCAAAAATCTAAAATTTGGCCTTCTAGTGTAATCGCACCTGCGGATTTTTGACCGCAGAAGCGAGCCTTCCATCACAGATGCGCCCGGGCGTGGCTGGACAAAATTCCGCAGGTGTGGAAACCTGCACGCACCCGCGTGTCCGCAGAAGCGGACACAATAATCGCAGAAGCAGAGGTCAGCGGAGGTTCGCATTTTTCCTCCGTAGATGCGAGGCCTCGCCTGGCAGCCCCTTTTCACAGATGCGAGATTTTCTCGCAAATGCGATCTCGCAAATGCGAGCCCAGGCACCGCAGGTGCAGAAATGCCTGGCCAGTATATAAATCGAAGAGTCCGATATTATTTTTACATTTTGGTTGTTTTGAGCTCGGTTAAAGCGAATTTTTGGGCGATTTTCACGGGAAACATTAGGGTAAGTGTTCCTTATCCTATATTGATTATATTTCATGATTCCATACCTGTTTATATCATGAATCCATGAATTTATGGAAGAAAAATTAGATTTTTCTAAAATCTTCCAGAAACGAATTTTTTTGATTTGAAGGTCCATTTGACATCGGAATTGGATATTTTTTGTATTGTTGAACTCGTAGCAGAACAGGTGTTCGGATTTCGCGAGTTTTTTCGGGATTTGAGACATGGATCCCACTGTCGAATATTTTAATAAATTTTCGATTTTTATCCGAAAAATTAGTAAATTCATATGAAATTAATTTCTATGATTCGTATTGAGTATATTAAATTGTTTATGAATAGATTTGGAGCTTTTGGAGACAAATTTAAAAGGAAAAGTTGTGGTCGAGTAATTGATTAGAATTTGCAAAGCGAGAAAATAGAACCCTTAAACTATTTGTTATGTAAAATGTATGTGAACGACGTATAGGCGAGGTGACGAGTGTCTATACGTCGTCAAATTAATTGTTTGCATAATTATTTGAAAAATTATAAATCATTTTAAATCATGAATTAATTATTATAATAATTATTTCGCTCCTATTCTTTGTCAAATATTAATTTTTGAATTCCTGCATTAATTGTCAGATGCTATTTGAATTATGTGTCTTAATTGTTATTGTACATTTAGCATATTAAATGTTAAACTACCTATTTTCTCCCTGATTTCCATAATAATTTGCTATTTGTCATTGTTTGTTTCATAATTAAATCATAATTATTGTATGCTTATTGTCTTATAATTTTATATTAATTGTCGCATTTATTGGGGAAATTTCTTCTATAAGAATTGGTAAATGGATATATTGGAGGATCGGGTTGCACGTCGCAACAAAATTGATTGAAATGGATATATTGGAGGATCGGGTTGCACGCCGTAACAGACTTATTAAAAAGTCCATATTGGAGGATCAGGTTGCACGCCGCAATAGACTTATTAAAAGTCAATATTTGGGGGATCGGATTGCACGCCGCAATAGACTTATTAAAACTCAAAATTTTGGGGATCGGATTGCACGCCGCAATAGAGTTATTAAAAGTCAATATTTGGGGGATCGGATTACACGCCGCAATAGACTTATTTAAAAGTCAATATATATATACTTGATTAAAAATAATTATATGAGAGGATTGAAAATGAATATATTGTGGGAGCTGGTTGCACGCCGCAACAGAATTGAACATGAATGTATTGTGAGAGCGGGTAGCACGCTGCAACGGAAATTGATGAAAATGATAATTGGTTATAACTGCTGGGTTGGCTTCAATTATTATAAATGAGTTATCTGATTTATTTCTATTATTTGTTGTTGTTACTAATATTACGTACAGGTTAATATAAGGGACCCGCCTTAGCCTCGTCACTACTTCGTTGAGGTTAGGCTCAATACTTACTAGTACATGGGGTCGGTTGTACTGATACTACACTCTGCACTTCTTGTACAGATTTCGGAGTTGGTCCCAGCGGCGTACCAAAGATTTGCTCGGATTTCATCTACTATAGGAGACTTGAGGTATAACTGCACGACGTCCTCAGTTTCTAAAGTCCCCATCTACTTTACTTTAGCTGTGTGTTTATTTCCAGACATCTTTATTTTATTCATACCCTTATTTGTATTATTCTAGAAGCTTGTGCACTTGTAACACCAATTCTGGGATGGTATTTAGACACCGTTATTTTTTTATGGATTGTTCACTATATTTTAGACTTTGCTTCCGCATTTGTTTCTTTGATTATTAATAATTTAAAAATTATTTTAAAAATGGATAATATTATTCTAACGTTAGCTTGTCTAACAAGTAAAATATTAGGCGCCATCACGATCCGAAGGTAGGAATTTCGGGTCGTGACATATTCGTCTCAAGATTGAGGAAGACAACAAAACAACCGATAAGACGTCTCGTGGAAATTCAACAATCATGTGAGCTAATATCGTTGAGGAAATTACTCCAAAAAGTAAGGAGGGAAAGAGGTCTTCTGGACAGACTAAGGAGCAGAACAAAAAGAAATTCAAGGGCAGCTGTTACAGTTATGGAAAAGCTGGTCACAAAGCCCCTGATTGTCGTCTCCCGAAAAAGGATAAGAAGAAGGAACATGCCAACATAGTGGAAAAGAATGATGACATTGATAATCTGTATGCAATGCTTTCGGAATGCAACCTAGTTGGAAATCCGAAGGAGTGGTGGATTGTCTCTGGAGCCACTCGACATATTTATGCTGTCAAAGAAGCATTTGCGACTTACTCTACTGCTGGTCCCGAAAAAGAGCTTTTCATGGGAAATACTGCAACAACCAAGATTGAAAGTTACGGGAAGATATTCCTGAAGATGACTTCTGGCAAGGTGTTAACGCTCAACAACGTTCTTCATGTTCCTACTATTAGGAAGAATTTAGTTTCTACTTCTTTACTTGTTAAGAATGGATTCAAATGTGTATTTGTTTATGATAAAGTTGTTGTAAGAAAGAATGAAATGTATGTTGGAAAGGGCTACCTCAGAGAGGGCCTTTTCAAACTAAATGTAATGGTTGTTGATAATATGAATAAAATTTCAGCTTCTTCTTATTTATTTGAGTCAAATGATTTATGGCATATTCGTTTAGGACATGTCAATTACAAAACCTTACAGAAGTTAATTATTTAGAAGTATTGCCTAAATTCGAGTGTAATAAATCAAAATGCAAATGGGTGTTGAATCTAAGTTTGTAAAACATCCGTATAAGTCTGTTGAAAGGAATTCAAATCATTTAGACTTAATTCATACTGACATTTGTGATATGAAGTCAACACCATCTCGAGGTGGAAAAAAGTATTTTATTACTTTTATTGACAATTGCACTCGATATTGTTATGTTTATTTGCTTATAGTAAGGATGAAGTAATTGAAGCATTTAAGTAATACAAGAATGAAGTGGAGAAGCAATTAAATAAAAAGATCAAAATGATTAGAAGTGATATGGGTGAAGAATATGAATCTCCGTTTGCAGAAATATGTTCTGAATATGGAATTATTTATCAAACTACTGCCCCCTACACACCTTAATCCAATGGAATTGCGGAAAGAAAAAATCGGACATTAAAAGAAATGATGAATTCTTTATTAATAAGTTCCGGATTACCGCAAAGTTTGTGGGGGAAGCTATCCTTACAACTAACCGAATACTCAACGGAGTACCCCACAACGAAATGCAATCTATTCCATATGAAAAATGGAAAGGAAGAAAACTCAACTTGAAATATTTCAAAGTGTTGGAGTATCTAGCAAAGGTACAAGTTCCTTTACTTACCTAAAAGGGTTAAAATCGGACCAAACACTGTAGATTGCGTTTTCATTGGATATGAAACAAATAGTAAAGCATGTCGTTTTTTAGTTCATAAATCCGATAATCCCGAAATTCATATTAATACGGTAATGGAATCAGATAATGCTGAATTATTTGAAAGCATCTATCCGTATAAAACTGAATGCGAGTCGTTAAGTGAAAGACCTAAACGACCTCGGAAAGAACCAAAGGAAAATACTCCAAGTGTAGAAGATCCAAGGCATAGAAAACGCCAAAGAACATCTACTTCCTTTGGACATGATTTTGTGACATTCTTGCTTGAAAATAAGCCTCAAACTTTTAAAGCAGCTATGTCATATTTTGATTCAGCATTTTGGTAAGCAGCAGTCAATAGTGAGATTCAATCAATTTTGGATAACCATATATGGGAATTGGTTGATCTTCCTCCGGGAAATAAGCCTTTAGGTTCGAAATGGATCTTTAAACGGAAAATGAAAGCTGATGGCATTATTTACAAATATAAGGCAAGACTTGTTGTCAAAGGTTATAGCCAAAAGGAAGGCCTTGATTACTTTGACGCTTACTTGCCAGTAACGAGGATAACATCTATTAGGGTGTTAGTGGCACTAGCCATCGTGTATGGTCTTGAAATCTATCAAATGGATGTTAAATAGCTTTCTTAAATGGAGAATTGAAGGAAGAGATTTACATGGAACAACCTGAGGGTTTTGTGGTTCCTGGTAAAGAAAAGAAAGTGTACAAACTTGTTAAGTCGCTTTATGGACTTAAACAGGCAACCAAACAATGACATGCCAAATTTGACCAAACAATGTTGGCAAATGGGTTTAAAATTAACGAGTGTGACAAATGTGTTTACATTAAAAACACTCCAAGTCATGAGATCATTGTTTGTTTATATGTTGATGACATGTTGATAATGAGAAAAAATATGGCAGATATAAATGCTATTAAGCACATGTTGGCTAGCAAATTCGACATGAAAGACTGAGGAGTTGCTGATGTGATCTTAGGAATTAGAATTCACAAGACTCCACACGGTCTAGCATTATCACAGTCTCACTATATTGAAAAGGTACTTGACAAGTTTAAGTATTTGGATTTTAAAATTTCCAAGACTCCAATTGACGTTAGTTATGCATTTTATAAGAATGAAGGTGAAAGTGACTCACAACTGGACTATGCAAGAGTATTGGGAAGTTTGATGTATATCATGAATTGTACGCGACCAGATATAGCATGTACTATTAGCAAACTGAGTCGGTTTATAAGTGATCCCAATCAAATATATTGGATGGCAATGAAATGAGTTTTGGGGTATCTGAAACATACGTAAAATTATACTTTGCATTATAACAAATATCCCTTAGTGATCGAGGGATATAGTGATGCAAATTGGATCACCGGATCATCTGAAGTTAAATCCACGAGTGGATATATTTCTACAATTGGGGGTGGAGCAGTGTCTGGATGATTTCCTAAGACTCGAATTTTCAAGAAGCTCAATGGCTCCAGAATTTCTTGGAAGATATTCCATTTTAGCCCAAACCTTTGGCACCTATTTGTATACATTGTGATAGTCAAGCAGCAATAGGCAGGGCAGGGAGCGTTATGTATAACGAAAAATCTCGTCATATATGACGGAGACACAATACCGTTAGACAACTACTCTCTAGTGGTGTTATCACGATTGACTACGTAAAGTCAAGAGATAACGTGTTGGATCCACTTACAAAAGGCCTATCTAGAGAGGCAGTTGAAAGATTATCAAGGGGAATAGGGTTAAGGCATAGGACAAATCATCATGGCGGTAACTCTACCTAGCAGACTAGAGATCCCAAGAGATAGGTTCAAAGAGATCAAACAAAGTTATGAATGCCAGTTCAACATTGTCAAATAACTCAACCCATTCTCGCGATGAAGACAATGTTCAGAAATCGAGGTAAAGCATTAAGGCTTTCTGATGAGTCAATAAAGCTTAAAGTTTTTTAATGATTTGCTAAGTCTGGCAGGATATGACCAGATAGTGTGTCTATAGTATTACACGTTTAGAAATCACCTATGTGAGTATGAAGTGTAAGCCGCTTCAAGGGGAATGAAAGTAAAAGCCCATTCTCAAAGCACTCATGAAACCAGGCGGTGTTCATGGCTGAAACGAACACAACTGTGAGAACCATAGATGGTTAAGGGTTAATTGTGTGGTTATGTTGTCTAGGTATACAATAAATCTCGACGGTTCAAAGATATCAAATCTACCGATTGACCGAGTATATCCGATATAAGTTTACTACGGAAAGTTCAAAGGGAAACCTACATATCCAGATGCAATTAATTCTTGCATGTAAAACACACACGCGTACGTGCATTCCTTTATTTTATAGCCATTCCCCATTCATATGGGAAATTGTTGGGCTTTTAAGCTTGGTGTAGCTTAAAGAGGGCGAATCAGAAATGGAGAAAAAATGAAATATTTGAGTTTCCCTCCTTGGCAAAGGGACATTGTCCCATATTGGAGGAAGAAAAGACTTTTGATGGGTATATATACAATTGCTCTTCTTCTAGCTCTTAAAGAGTAAAGAAGAAGGCAAGCTTCACGTCGTCGTCGTCATCGCTCGGCTTCAGCTTCGGATTAATCTTTTTGGACAAAATTTCTTTCAATTATTTAATTAATTAATTTAATTAATTAACGAAAATTCAATCCGGATTAATCCAGGACCCTCAACGTGACCCGCTCCGGTCCGTTTTCTTTCTCGGATTATTTTAAATCCGTTTTTTATTTTTCCGCAATATTTCTGTTGAAATATTCCCACCTGTTCCAACAGCTATGGCTGTTTCTGAAAAGTTGCAAACTTTTTCAGAAACAGTGCTAAATAGTCTATAAATATACCTTGAATTGAGAAACTTATACAACCACTTCCTGCAAATCCTACCCTTGCCCAAATCAAAGCTCATTAAGATGAGAAAACCAAAAAATAGAAAGCCAAACTATAATTCAAAATTCAGTTGCAGATTCAATCTTCTCTAAAATTATTGCATGTGAGACAACAAAAGAAGCTTGAAAAATACTCAAACAGGAGTATCAAGGAAGTGAACGAGGCAGACAAAATCAGATTTTGAATCTCTTAGAATGCAAGATGATGAGACTATCGCTAAGTAATCTGACCAAATTTCTTTAATTGTCAATAAAATCAGGTTACTTGGCGAGGATTTCAAAGATGACAGGATAGTTAAAAAAATTCTTGTGATAATTTTCGAGAGATTTGAATCCAAAATTTCCTCTCTGGAAGAGTCTAAAGATTCCTCTAGCATCTCTGTTGCAAAATTAATAAGTGCTCTTCAAGCACAAGAGTAAAGAAGAGCCTTCAGACAAGACAAAGTTACTGAGTGTATTTTTTATGCGAAACACCAAAAAGAAAAAGTCGACTATCCTTATTGCAAATATTGCAAAAAGAAAACACACTTAGAAAAATTTTGTTGGTGGAGACCTGATGCATTATGTGGAAATTGCAAACAAAAAGGTCATGTTACAAAAGTGTGCAAGTTCAAAGATGCTCATGCACAAACACTAATAGCAGAAGAAGGAATTGAGGATGGCCTTCTTTAGACTGTAGCAACAGAAGCAAGGAGGAGTGTTGGATTTTGCATCTGTTATTGTTTTCTAAAATAATTAGTTGTTTAGTTTTAGGAGGAGTCTGCTAGAAGATTCAGAATTTTAATTATAGTCAAGTTTAGTAATTTAGTTGTAGGAGGAGTCTATTACTTTATTTATTTGGCTATTTAAAACCCTATGATTAATAAAATTTTAGACACAATTTTTCAATTCTATTTTCAACATTCTTGCTGCCTGCATATTTTTTCTAAAATCCATAACACGATTTAACTCACTTTTCCAAATAAGAATAATTTAGAAAGAAATACCTATCGAATAAAATAACAAGTAGATAAAAGGAAAGAGAATTTTTGTTGATGTAAATAGCTCTTCTTCTGAATAAGCGAAATACTGAATTGTTAAAAAGAGAACAACGAGAGTGTTCACTGAGATTGCGAGAATAAGAGATTAGTTTTTCTAATAAATTCCCCTCTTTTTAAGATAAATAAATTACGTTCCTCTTATTGAATTCAAATTTCCTTAATTCCTATTGCAGATGCTTTTCTGAGGAAATAATAGTTTATATAGAAAATGTGAGGAAAAGACCAAAACAATACATCATCTTTAGCTTTAGAATCAAAGTCATACATATTCTTTCACATGGAGTACTAATAGTACATTTACTTTAACAAAGTGGTGCACTTTTAGTCATAACATTAAAATAAAGCCCAAAAACATACATTATATTTGGCTTTAGATTCAAAGTCATACATATTCTTCCACACGGAACACTAATAGTCCATTTACTTTAACAACGTGATACACTTTTAGTCATAACACTAAATACATTTTAATTTTTAACAGAAATCTAAAATTATGTTCCCTTTATTTTCTTGTTTACCGAAAGAAATAAAGATGACAGATTTATCTAGATAGCAAATAGTAAATATACATAGAATTTATTTACTATTTATCTATTTACTATACGTAAAATATATATTTTACTAAGAAATATTAAACACCGTTAATTTTTATTTGCAATGATTTTTATCTAGATAACCTCAAATGGTATCTAGATTTTTTATTATATACATAATATTTACTATACGTTGACATAAATAAATATACGTAAAATCATTGCTGAGAGTAAAATAAATTTTATTACTATAATAAATATACGTAATATATATTTATTAGATTTTTTTATTTTATGGGAGTCAACGTATATTAAATATACATAAAATAAAAATAAATATTATGTTTAAGTATAGTAAATATACATAAATTGTTGAAGTATGAAGTTTAATTTTTGAAATTCTTCACTTTTACCTCATGTATATAGTTTACCTTAGAATTCAAGTAAGTGGCACGTAAGAAAAACGAATCTTCATCTAATAATATAAACTTCAATATTTGAATTTGATATCATGTTGACCTTTATAGTAATTTGAAGTGTAAACCTTCTTTATGACTAGATAAAAGAGATCATTATATTTGCAACTACGACTTATCTATTGACACACAACATTAATTCACAATGAGGTAAATTTTACAAATTGTCATACAATTATAACTTTTTTTAAACCAAAGTCACGTACTATATTTTCTAACAGAAAAATCACAATACTTTTACCATCCAACACAAAAAGTCATAATTACCTAAAAATTCAACTTTCCGATGTAATACTTTTTTATTCTATATTTTTTAAACTAATAAATATTGACCCAATTAAAAGATGACTGACCCGACCCAATACTCATCTGCATAAATCAATCAATCAAACCATTAAAAGTGTCAATAAATTGGAAAGAATTTATAAAAATATATTATATCTGATGCACTGATAACTATTATTTTCTTCGTCCCAATTTATGTGACGATGTTCAAATTTTGAGAGTCAAACAATTTTTTTTTTTTTTTTACTGTATTCACATATATTTTTAAATACTTGTAGAAGGTGGGATTATAAACCTCCATGGTACTTTACATGTGCTAGTTTTACCTTTTTATGGTGTTGTATGGTTTAACAGAATATTATTAAACGAGATGTTGTTGAAAGAGTTGTACATGATCTTTGAAATTGTGCGAGGTGCTACTGAAGTACTAAAACAATAGGGCAAAAATATTCAAAAAGCAATTGAAAAAATTACGATTAAAGAAAACTAGTTTGACTATGAAGTTGGAATACCGCTATATAAATTGGACGGAGGGAGTACTAATTATCACTGCATTAGAAGTAATATCTTGTGATAAATTCTTTCCAATTCAATGACCCTTTTAGTTATTTGATTGATTGATATGTGTAGAAGGATTTTGGGTCGGGGGTCTATCTTCTCGTCTTTTCCGTCTTTTTGAGCCGAGGATCTTTCGGAAATAACTTCTCTACTCCATCAGGGTAGGGGTAATGTCAAACTACACAGTACCCTTCTCATAACCCACTTGTGGTATTTTAGTGGGCCGTTGTTGTATATAGTGAAAGTTTAGTGATTTTTTGTTATAAAAAATTGCATATTAGTTTTGTGAAAAAAAGTCATAGTTATATGATCATGTGTGAAATTTATGTTAGTATTCTGTATTCATAAAATAATTCCGGAGAAGAAAAATAACGTAAAAACTAAAAACAGAAATGTAGAAGAAGTAGAAATCCATCAGAGCCACTGAATTCACACTATTCCTTAGGAACTCAATCGCCTCCTAGTATCCGAGGTTGTGGATTATTTCCTCCCAGGATAGAGCGGATTATATACTGGTGTAGCGGTACCTCAACCCTCAGTGTTTCAGCGAACACAAATGGCGGCAGTGAATCACACTTGCTTTGTTTGTTTTGTAAGAAAACAATGCAGAAAATAAGAAGAGATTTCAGAATGTTCGTAAGGAAAATATGAAGGAGTGACCCGGTATTTATAGCCATCAAGTTATGTTCAACTCAAAGGTGCAACTCTTCAAGATGGCCTTTCGCGTAAACGGCTATAACAGAAATTGTCATTTACGCGAAATAAATCGTAGGGAAACTTTAAATTACTGTTGCAAAACGGATGATTTGGATCCGAAAGCTGAGCCGAGAAAGCGACGACAACGGCGCAAGACTTGCCTTCTTCTTAACTCTTTAAGAGGTAGAAGAAGTATAATTATATATATACTCAACAAATGAGCTCTCCTCCTTTAATATGAGACAATATTCCTTTGCAAAGAAGTGAAATTCAAAATATTTATTTTTCCCCATTTTATATTCACTCTCTTTTTAAACTAAAAAATTCCAACAATCCCCCACATGAATGGGGAATGACTATACAACGTAAATATGCATGAAACACTGTGTGATTAGAAAGCAAGGATTAATCGCATCTGGATAAGCAGGTTTCCCTTTGAACTTTTCTGGTTTCCCTTTGAACTTTTCGCAGTGAACTTATGTCGGATATACTCGGTCAATCGGTAGATCTGATATCTTTGAACCGTCAAACTTTGGTGTATACCTAGACAACCATAAGCCATACAATCAACCCTTAACCGTCTTTGGTTCTCATTGTTGTGTTTGTTTCATCCATGAACACTGCTTGATTTCATAAGTGCGTAGAGAACTAGCCTTGTAAAATTCTCCTTGAAGCGGCCAACACTTCACACTTAAATAGGTGATTCCTAAACGTGTCATCCCGTAGATACACTCTTTGATATACCCCGTATCAAATTTAGAAATCATTAAAAAGTCATAATACTTTAAACTTAGTACTAAACATTGTCTCATCAGGAGAATGGACCAAAGTTTCAGTTGACAATGTTGAACCGTTATTAATGACTTTGTTTGATCCCCTTGAACCTAGATCTGGGGACCTCCGGTCTTTTAGGTAGAGTTACCGCCACAATAACTTGTCCTAATCTATAGTCCCATTATCCTCGATGATCTTTCAACTACCTCTCTAGTTAGGCCTTTTGTAAGTGGATCTGATACATGACTTCACGTAGTCAATTGTGATAATTACCCTAGAGAGTAATTGCCTAACGATTTTATGTATTGACAAGATTTTTCGTTATATATAACGTTCCCAGCCCTTTCCATTGTTGCTTGACTATCGCAATGTATACATATTGGTGCCAATAGTTCGGGCCAAAATGGAATATCTTTCAAGAAACTTCGGAGCCATTCAACTTCTTCATCGGCTTTATCTAAGGCTATGATCTCAGCCTCCATTGTAGAGTGAGCAATACAAGTTTGTTTGGACAACTTCCAAGATACCGCTTCTCCACCGATAGTGAATACATATCCACTTGTGGACTTAGAATTAGTTGAATCGGTGATCCAATTTGCATCACAGTATCCCTAAATTACTGCATTATATTTACTGTAGTGCAAAGCAAAGTCTTGGGTATGTTTTAAATATCCCAAAACTTGTTTCATTGCTATCCAATGATATTGACCTGGATTACTCGTGTATCGACTCAATTTACTTATAGCACAAGCTATATCTGGTCGTGTACAATTCATAATATACATTAAACATCCCAACACACGATCATAATTCAATTGTGATATGCTTTGGCCTTTGTTCTTTGCAAGTGGAACATTCATGTCAATAGGAGTCTTTGCGACTTTAAAATCTAAGTGCTTGAACTTTTTAGTACTGTTTTAATGTAATGAGATTGCGACAATGCCAAACCTTGAGGAGTCTTATGGATATTAATACCCAAGATTAAATCGGCAACTCTCAAATCTTTCATATCAAACTTGCTAGTTGGCATATGCTTAGTCGCATTTATGTTAGCAATGTCATTACTCATTATCAACATATCATCCACATACAGAAAAATAATGACAGTGATTTGAAATTTTTTAATGTACACACATTTATCACATTCATTTATCTTAAAATCATTTGACAATATTGTTTGGTCAAATTTCACATGTCATTATTTGGGTACTTATTTTTGTCTGTAAAGCAACTTAACGAGTCTATATACCTTCTTTTCTTTGCCTAAAATTACAAACTCTTCACGTTGTTCCACGTAAATTTCTTCATCCATGTATCTATTTAAAAATGTTGTCTTAATGTCCATTTGATGGATTTCAAGACCATACATCGCAGCTAATGATACTAATGTCCGTATGGACGTAATTCTTACTGGTGAGTATGTGTCAAAATAGTCGACCTTCTCGTTGTCTATAACCTTTGACAAAAAGTCTTGCCTTATACTTTTCAATAGTGCCATCATCTTTCATTTTCCTTTTGAACATCCATTTAGAACCTAATAGTTTGTTACCGGGAGGAAGATCAACCAATTCCCAAGTATGATTGTTCAATATGGATTCTATTTCACTATTATCCGTCTCTTTCCAAAATAATAATTTCGAAGAAGACATAGCTTCTTTAAATGTTCGAGGCTTATTTTCCAATAAGAAAGTTAAAAAAATCTGGTCCAAATACAGTAGACATTCTTTGTAATTTACTCCGTCTTGGATCCTCCTCATTAAATGTACTTTCTTTTGTTCTTTCCCGAGGTCGTTTGAATCCATGACCAATCGACTCACATTCTCTTTTATACGAATATATATTTTTAAAGAATTCAGCATTATCCGACTCTATAACTGTATTATTATGAATGTCGAGATTTTTTTTTATTTATGAACCAGAAATCGATATGCTTTACTATTGGTAGCATACCCTATGAAAACACAATCAATTGTATTCGGTCCTATTTTGTGATGACCCAAAATGTCATCTTTAAATTTAATAATTAATTTTGTGTTCTAAGACCTCGAAAAATACTATTTATCATTCCTCGACTTGCGTACATAGTTTGTAAAAATTTTTGAAAAGTTTTTATGTGAAAAATAGATTAAAATATGAATTAGAGCTTTAAAACTCAACTGAGTTGACTTTGGTTAACATTTTTAGAAAATGGACTTGGATCAGTGTTTTGACAGTTCCGGTAGGTCCATATCGTGATTTGGGACTTGGACGTATGCCCGGAATCAAATTCCGAGGTCCCTACCCGAGATATGAAATTTTGATGAAAAATTAAAAGTTTAAGTTCAAATAGTGACTGGATGTCGAATTATGTGCAAACGACCCCAAAATAGAATTTTGATAATTCCAACAGTTCCGTATGGTAATTTTGGACTTAGGAACGTGATCGAAATTTTATTTGAAAGCCCGTAGTGAAATTTGGCTTGAAATGGCTAAAACAAGAATTTAAGTTTGAAAGTTTGACCGGGGAGTTGACTTTTTGATATCGGGGTCGAAATCTAGTTTCGAAAATTTTCATAGCTCCGTCATGTTATTTATGACTTGTGTGAAATATTTGAGGTCAATCGGACTTGATTTGATAGGTTTCGACATCGAATGTAGAAGTTAGAAATTTTAAGTTTCATTAAGCTTGAATTGGAGCATAATTCGTGGTTTTAGCGTCGCTTTATGTGATTTGAGGTTTCAAATAAGTTCGTATGATATTTTAGGACTTGTTTGTATATTTGGTTGAAGTCCTGAGGGCCTCAGGTGAGTTTCGGATGGTTAACGGATCAAAAGTTGGACTTAAAACAGCTGCTGTAATTTTTTTCCTTTTTGCTGGAAATTCTGGGCCAAGATCGAGCCCAAGATCGAGGTCCATGATCGAGGCCATGATCGAACCACGATCGAGACCGAGGATCGAGGTCATGATCGAGGGTTGCCTAGGTAGAATTATAAAAAAGGACATTCGTCTCATTCGCCATTTTCAACAAATTGGAGCTTCAGCAGAGGCGATTTTTGATAGATTTTCAAGGAAAAGACATTGGGGTAAGTGATTCTAACTCGGATTTGGTTAGTATACACGAATATATCATTGTTTTCACCATTTAATTTATGTTTTGAGATTGAAATTTGTAATATTTTTAGAAATCTCACATAAACGAATTTTTGAGATTTCGGTATCGATTCGAAGTCAGATTTGAGTGAAACTGGTATGGTTGGACTCGTAATTGAATGAGTTGTCGGATTTCGTAACTTTCGCCGGAATCCGAGATGTGGGTCCCACGGATGAATTTTTAATTAATTTCGGAATTTTTAATGAAAATGTAGTATTTTCTTATAGAATTGATACCTATAAATTTTTGTGATTGTATCGAATTATTTTTAGTTAGATTTGAGTCAATCAAAGTTGGATAATCGAGGAAAGGGCCTTCTAGTGGATTAAATTGGAGCAAATTGAGGTAAATCTCTTGTCTAATCTTGTTAGGGAGAAATTTATCTCATAGGTAATTAAATTAAATAATTGTTGCTAATTGCGGGGGCTACGTACGCACGAGGTGACGAGAGTCCGTGCGTAGCTACTATTAATGCTAAAGTCCGGGTAGTTTAGAACTCAAAGCATGAATTACTTGTGTAAATTGTATTCTTTATTAATTACTTGTGCAAATTGTATTCCTTGTTTAATTAATATTATTTGATATATATATATATATATTGTGAATTGTTAGATAAAAATATTAAAGGATGAAAATCTCATATGCTTAAATTTTCTGTTTAAATTAATTAATTGTTAAGAGAAACTGTTCTTCTTCCTGAATTTATCTTATAATAAATATACTCTCATTCTGGAGGTACATAAGAAAATATCCTCCTTTCTTGTGGAGCGGGCCGAATGCCTCAACAGGATAGATGCATTTATGGATCGTGTCGCACGTCCCTCGGTAGTGTACACGACGCTCTGGATCGGGCCGTACGACCTCGACAGAAATTGTGCTTAATAATAATAATAATTACACGATGCTTGGACAGTTTATTGCAGCTTGTAAAGCTATTTGATAAATTGAGAATTTATTGGAATTTAAGAATTTAATTAATATATTGAGAATTGTTGCATTTGAAGTAATTTAATCATTTCTATTAGTTAAATAAATTATTGTAAATTCTGTGAATCATGCTGATTTAAATATTCTAGTTTTATTTCAATTATTATTATTGACCCATAGTGAGTGTCAAAGTCGGCCATCTCGTCTCTACCGCTTCGAGATTAGGCTTGATACTTATTGGGTAGATAAAAATATTAATTAATTGTTAAGAGAAATTGTTCTTCCTCATGAATTTATCTTATAATAAATATACTCTCATTCCGGAGGTACATAAGAAAATGTCCTCCTTTCTTGTGGAGCGTGCCGAATGCCTCGGCAGGATAGATGCATCTATGGATCATGCCGCACGTTCCTTGACAGTGTACACGACACTCTGGATCGGGCTGTACGACCTTGGCAGAAATCGTGCTTAATAATAATAATAATTACACGATACTTGGACAGTTTATTGCAACTTGTAAAGCTATTTGATAAATTGAGAATTTATTGGAATTGAAGGATTTAATTAATATATTGAGAATTGTTGTATTTGAAGGAATTTAATTATTTCTACTAGTTAAATAAATTATTGTAAATTCTGTGAATGCTGATTTAAATATTCTAGTTTTATTTTAATTATTATTATTGTCCCATAGTGAGTGTCAAAGTCGGCCATCTCGTCTCTACCACTTCGAGATTAGGCTTGATACTTACTGGGTACACGTTGTTTACGTACTCATACTACACTTGCTGCACTTTTTATGCAGGACCTGAGATAAGTACTAGTGGGGGACCTATCGCCTTACACCCACGTTATTCAGAGGCATAGTGGTGAGCTGCCTTTCTGAGCCGTTCTGCAACTACCAGTGTCTCTTCTTATATTTACATTCTGTCAATTTTTATTTCAGACAGTATTTGAGATTTTATATAATCTACTAGATGCTAATACACTTGTGACACAAGGTCTTGGCATACACATTGGTAGAATTTGGTGTCTTATTATTTTTTTGGTTATTTTAAATTACTGGTTGGTTTGCCTAGCTGTAGTGTTGGGCGCCATTACGACCTATATGCGAAATTGGGTCGTGACATATTTTTACCCTTTTGGTTAGGAACTTGCACTTTTGCAAACACCTGCACACTTTAAAATAATTCAAGTTGGGCTTCCTTCCTTTCTATTTTTCATATGGAATGGAATGTGTTTTATTATGGGGTACTCGGTTAAGTATTCAGTTAGCCGTAATAATGGCTTCCTCCCAAAAGTTTTGTGGCAAATCAACTTATCAACAAAGCGTTCATCATCTCCTTTAATGACCGATTCTTTCTTTCCGCAATCCAATTGGATTGTGGCATGTAAGGGGACGTTGTTTGACTAATAATCCCATATTCTAAACATATTTTTTCAAAAGGAGATTCGTATTTACCACCTCTATAACTTCTTAACATTTTGATTTTCTTGTTAAGTTGCGTTTTAATTTCATTTTTGTATCACTTGAATACATCTATTTATTCTTCTTTACTACTAAGTAAGTAAACATAGCAATATCGAGTACAATCGTCAATAAAGCTTAAGAAATACTTCTTTCCACCGCGAGATAGTATTGACTTCAAATCGTAAATATCTGTGTGAATTAAATCTAAAGGATTTGTATTCCTTTTAACAGAATTATAAGGATGTTTAACATACTTAGATTCCACACATATTTGACATTTTGATTTGTGGCATTCAAACTTAGGTAATACTTCCAAATTAATTATTTTTCGCAAGGTTTATAATTGACATGTCCCAAACTCATAAATAATTTGACTCAAGTAAGTAAGAAGAAGCTGAAATTTTATTATTCTCAATGACCATTACATTCAGTTTGAAAATGCCCTTAGTAAGATAACCTTTTTCCTACGAACATTTCATTCTTACTTATTACAACCTTATCAGATACCCAAACGCACTCAAATACATTCTGGACGAGAAGTGTAGTCGAGACTAAATTCTTCCTAATTTCAGGAACATGAAGGATGTTGTTCAGAGTCACCACCTTGCCAGAAGTCATTTTAAGAAATATCTTTCCGCATCCTTCAATGTTGGCCGTTGCAGAATTTTCCATAGAAAGCATCTCTTCGGGTCCAACGAGAGTATATGTAGCAAACACTTCTCTAACAGCACAAACATGGCGAGTGGCTCTAGAATCAAACCACCATTCCTTGGAATTTCCTACCAGGTTGCATTCAGAAAGCATATCACACAAGTTATCAATATCCTTGTTCTTTTCAACCATGTTTGCTTGACCCTTCTTCGTGTCTTTCTTTGGAGCACGCTAATCTATAGACTTGTGTCCAACTTTCTCGCAGTTGTAGGAATTTTCTTTGAACCTCTTCTTACTTGGGTTACTCTTTAGTCAAGAAGGCTTCTTTCTCTTTTTATTATTTTGTGGACCATCCCCAACACCATTATTTGCTCCCATTATTGTTGAGTTTTCACGAATCTTCTTCTCAGTAGCTTTGTTGTCCTATTCGATCCTCAACAGAACAATGAGATCTTCGAGTGACATCTCCTTGCGTTTATGTTTCAAGTAATTTTTGAAGTCCTTCCACAAAGGAGATGACTTCTCAATCAACGATGCAACTTGGAATGCTTTATTGATGATCAAACCTTCAATGAAAAATACATTAGTAATAAAAATATAATGAATACTTTCAACAAAAGTATTAATTCGAATTATACATTCAACAAAAAGATTATGAATAATAATTTATAATTTTTGAACTTGGGTAATAACAAGCTTGCTATCTACCATTTTATAGTCCAAAAATTTTGCGGCTACAAACTTCTTCAACCCGACATCTTTAGTTTTGTATTTCTTTTCAAGCGCAGTCCAGAGTTCTTTCGACGTCTCCATATTACTATAGACGTTATATAGATCGTTCTCTAGTCCGCTAAGAATATAATTCTTGCACAAAAAATTAGAATGCTTCCATGCCTCAATTACAATGAAGCATTCATTTTTCGTCTGGCACAACTGGAGCATCTTCCTTAATAAACCATGTAGGCTATGAGTAGTCAAATAGAAAAATATCTTTTGTTGTTATCGCTTGAAATCAATCCCAAAAAAATTTTCGGGCATTTCTGCCGGTGCCGATGTTGTTGCAGATATTGTTCGGCTTGTCGGTGCATTGACAGTCACCATAGGAACATACTGGTTTACGTTCACAGTCGTCATTTTTACTAAAATGACACAAACGAATATTTCATATACGGCAAAATTTTTATATCTTCAAATCGAATAAAACTGGAGTAAAATATTATGTAAATTTTAATCTCCAACGGAGTAAAATATCATTAGAATTTTAATCTCCAACGAACAAATAATAAACGAAACAGAATATAAAAAATGGAGTAGAAAACTACGAAGACTTTAATCTCCAAATGGAGAGTAAAAAATCACACAGGTTTTAATTTTTTGAACAGTTATACAACACAAAATACAGAATCTAAGTTAAGTTCCATAAGCTTGTTAATATTATGTATTCGTAAAATAATTTTGGAGAAGAAAAACAACGTTAAAACATAAATGTAGAAGAAACAGAAATCAATCTGAGCTCACTTAATTCACAGTATTTCTTTTAAGAAAATTAATCCCCTCTAATTATCCGAGGTTGTAGATTATTTACTACTAGGATAGAACGGATTACACATTAGTGTAGCGGTACTTCAAACCCCAGTGTTTCAACGAACACAAATGGCGACAGTGAATTACACTTACTTTGTTTGTTTTGTAAGAAAACAATGCAACAAGGAAGAATATATTTTAAATTTTCGTAAGGAAAATCTGAAGGAATGGCCTGGTATTTATAGCCATCAGGTTGGGTTCAACTGAAGAGGTGCAACTCTTCAAGATGGCCTTTTGCGTAAACGACTATAACAAAAATTGCCATTTATGCAAAATAAAAACGTAGGGAAACTTTAAATTATCGTTACAAAAACGGATGATTAGGAGCCGAAGCCGAGCGAGTGACGACGGCGCGAGGCTTGCCTTCTCCTCAACTCTTTAAGAGCTAGAAGAAGTGTAATTATATATATACTCAACAAATGAGCTTTCCTTCTCCAATATGGGACAATGTTCCTTTGCAAAAGGAGGAAAATTTAAAATTTTTATTTTCTCCTCCATTTCCCATTCACTCCCTTTTTGAACTAAAAAACCCAACAATTTACCTATCCACGATATATGTCTTACATGAATTTTGTTTTGGGGGAGACTACTCTCTCAAAAATTTTATTTTCTCTTTCATAGTGATGAATCATATGTAGTTTGATTTAAACAAATTATAATAAATTATAATGCGTAATAATATTCTTTTATCATCTGAAAAAGAGTTAGCAAGCTAAATATTATATTACCTTGAAATTTAACTAAATTTATTTTAGAATTATAAGCTTGTAAGAAATTAATTATTTTAGAATTATAAGCTAGTAAGAAATTAATTATGCAATAAAGAAAATGCCACACTGCCTATATCCAATGCTTCTACCCTGAATTGCTACGTTAAGCTTGAAAATAATGTCGTTACCATATTTGGGGATCTTTACACAAATAGTAGGTTATATTAATTGTTTACTTTTTCTAGCCAAATACATAGATTATACATTACTTATACACAATTATATACATACAATACATAAATTATACATATATTATACCTCCACTGATTATTTTTAGTCTAAGTTATTGAGTGTGCGACTATTTAGGTTAATTCTTCTATTTGAATAGCTGATGCTGTAGTTTCAGCTTGCTATTCAATAGGCTAAAAATGGTAGATCATTTATAAAAAGAGATTTTGTTAATTTAAATATTCAAAAAAGCGATTAGATGCAGTGTTTCCGCAAAAAAAAAAAAAGCAGTCTACCACTTTACTCTTTCAAGTTTGCCTGGCTGGTTAAAAAATTTCAACATTTTACACTTACATTCTGACTAGCAATAAGTCAGGTTTTATATCTATTTCATTCTAGCTAAAATATTAAATTCATCTTTTCTTGCTCTTTTTTCTTCATTATTCACATATACTTCACGAGATATACAAGTTTTATTCACCAACACTTATGTGATAATATATATAGTAGGTAAAACGTGTCCACATCGATCTAGTCAGACAAACACTTATTATGTTTGTCATGCTAATATATCCTTATCAAATTAGCTTTACTCAAGCGAACAATTAACTCTATATTTATCTTATTGGTTTAGGTTTGGTTTGTGACCATTGTTCTTCTTTGAATGAGTTGATCATTCTTGTCAATGTCTTTGGTATATTTTCTAGTATAGTGCTGCTTATACTTATATTAGTATTAATAAATTTTTGAAGAATTAACCCAAATAGCCGTCCATCTAATTTATTAAACTAAAAATAGCCGGTGGATGTATAATCTATGTATATCGGCTAGAAAAAGTAAACGATAAATCTAGCCGGCTATTTGTGTAACAAACTAAAAATCCCTTAATATTTTGTAATATAGATATTTATTATACATAAGTGAAGAAAATTATAGACCAATTTATTTGTGACTCATAATTGAAGAAAATTATAGACCATAATAATAAAATTATATATATTATGAAACTTGCTAAACAAAAACATTGTAAAACAACTCTTCTTGTTTGTAGTATGTACCATGCTTCGTGGCATGCATTGTTTGTTATGAAACGAATACTTTTTAAAATTAGATATTTTAACTTACAAGTTACAAATGGTAATGGTGCATGTTGCATTTAGCCTCTATCAAAGAAAAAAGTGCTTTAACAGGCAGCTCGTCTCGTTCTTTCATTATATATATAATTTTTCCGTCAAAAAGATTAAAAATATAGGGTAATTATTAATAAGAGCGCCAATACAGATTAAATTCGTGTTGTTAAGAGCACATAAGTTCCCAAGTTAGGTTGTATATAAATACTAACACTCTAGAGTCGCTAGTTTTGCATTGTTTATCTTTTGAATCATATATTTTGTTTCTTCATGAGCAGAAGGATGATAGGAAGCTTAAGTTGAAACCATCTAGGGCTTTTTATTATTTTTAAATGCGCACATAAGAACTAGTTATGTTAAAGTCACCTCCCCGCTGTTAGTAAAGTTCACTGTAATAAGATTGGATAGAAGTAACATGACGATAGAAGATATAACGACCTGGCCGGTCGTTTTGAGTGTTGTAGCCCCATTTTTCCATTTACTGTTTATTATGTGCTCATTGGATGTTATGTGACTTTTCGAGGTAGTTGGTTTGGTTTTTGTTTTTTTTAGGAGGGGGGGGGGGGGAGTTGTTTCGGAATGAATTGGGACACTTAGTCCTAAGGTTGGAAGCCTAAGTTGAAAGAATTGACCGGATGTTGACTTATGTGTAAATGGCTCAGGAATGGAGTTTTGATGGTTCTGATAGCTATGTATAGTGATTTACTGTTGGAAAAATAAAAGTTTAGAGAGTTAAGAAGTTTGATCGAGAGTTGACTTTGTGGTTACATGGTTCAGATTTTGGTTCCGGAAGTTGGAATAGGTCCGTTGTGTCATTTATGACTTGTGTGCAAAATTTGAGGTCAATCGGGGTTGATTTGATAGGTTTCGACATCAATTGTAGAAGTTGGAAATTCATTAATTTCATTAGGGCTTGAATTGAGGTGCAATTCATGTTTTTGATGTTGTTTTGATGTGATTTGAGACCTCGACTAAGTTCGTATCATATTTTAGGACTTGGTGGTATATTTGGTTAAGATCCCGGGGGCCTCGGGTGGATTTCAGAAGGTTAACGGATCTAATTTGAACTTAGGAAATGGCTGAAAAGTTCTGGACTAGTGCAATCGCACCTGCGAAGGATTTGGTCGCAGGTGCAAGACCGCTGGAGCGTGATTGGCATAGCAGAAGCGGATTTTGGTTGGGCTGAGGGAATGGCTGCACCTGCGAGTTCGCAGATGTGGAGAGTGGAGGCACAGGTGCGAGGAATAGAGAAGGGACCAAGGGGCGCAGGTGCAGAAGGAAGCCGGCAGAAGCGGATGCGCATGAGTGCCCGCAGAAGCGGAAGTGTTCAAGAGGTTGTGGAGTCGCAGAAGTGATAAGGACTCCGCAAAAGCAGAACCGCAGAAGCGGTTAAGTGGCTTCGCAGGTGCGGATTACCTTGGCAGCGTATATATTCGAAAGGTTCCGAGATTTTATCCATTTTTGGACTTTTGGAACTCGGATTAAGGCGATATTTGAAGGGGATTTCACTAGATTTCTAGAGCTAAGTCACTTTTGATCACTTTTACTCATTAATATTGAATACCCATTGAATTTTTCACCTAGTTTATGTGTTTTTGAGGTGGACTTTTGGGAGTTTTGGACTAGATATTGGAGAGTAAGATTTGGGAATTTGAGTGATGATTTGGTGTCGGAATTTGGTAATTTTGGTATGGTTGAACTTGTGGTTGAATGGGTATTCAGATTTTGTAACTTTTATTGGATTCCGAGGCGTGGGCCTAGGCTTGACTTTTTGAGTTGACTTTTTAACTTTTGTTTAAGAACTTAACTTTATCATATGGAATTGATTCTCGTAGCTTGTGTTGATTGTATCGTGTTGTTTGTAGTTAAATTCGAGGCGTTCAGAGGCCAATTCACGAGGCAAGGGCTTATTGGAGTATAGATTTGTACGATTTGAGGTAAGTAACATTTCTAAGCTTGGTTTTGAGGGTATGATTCCCTGAATTACATGTTATGTGGTTGGTGTTGAGGTGACGCACATGCTAGGTGACGGGCGTGTGAGCGTGCACCGTAGGAATTATGACTCAGTCGATTCCGTGGAACTTTGTAGTCATATAATCTTGTTATTATCCACGTATTCTCCGTGTGCTAGATAAATTGAGATGTGATTCATGTTAGAAATCATGCTTAGGCAACATGCCAGTACTGTTGGGACCCACATAGGTCGTGTTGCTGTTAAATTACTTGCTTAATTTGCAATTATGTACTCAATCATATCTATCATTTGCATATCATATCTCAATTTCTGTTGCCATTTATTGATACATCATATCATCATTGTTTGGGCTGATTGTCATGATATTTGTGAGCCCGAGAGACTGGAGAGATTGATGACTGAGGGAAGCCGAGGGCCTGATTGTGTGTGATGTTTATGGGATCGTGTTGCACGTCGCAGTAGGCTTTATTGATTCACGCCATGATTGGCTTATTTTAGCGCTTGGGCAGGATCCGCCCCTCCGGAGTCTGACTTACCAGAAGTGAGCGCAGGTACCTACTGAGTGCGATTGCGAGTGCCGAGCAATTGGGAGGACCGAGTGTTTGTGAGGACCGAGTGACTGGGAGGACTGTGTGAATTGATACTCCGAAAGTATGTATATGGTTTTATCACTGCGTTGCATTACGGTTGGCATGCATAATTGACATGTAGTTATAGTGATGTATCATTCCTCATTTCAGTAACACTTGGCATATTTTATCCGTATTGATCTTAAACTGTTGAACTTGAAAGCATGTCTACATTTCTATACTGTTAAATTCTGTATTTCGACTGTACTTGTTGAGCTCGTCGCTGCTTTCAGCCCAAGGTTAGTCTTGTTACTTATTGAGTATATTGGATCGGTTGTACTCATGCTACACTCTGCACTTAGTGTGCAGATCCAGGTACTTCCAGGTACGGCGGCTGCTAGCTTTTGGAGCTTTATCTGTCGGAGACTATCGAGGTAGCTGCCTTGGCGTCCGCAGACCTTGACTCTCCTTCTTTTCGGTTATTTATATTGTTCTATCTTTCTAAACAGTATTTTAGCAGTCAGATTATGTTGTCATTTAGATGCTCATGTACTCAGTGACACCCAAATTTTGGAAAATTTTGTATTGAATCGCGATATTTCCTTATCAGTTATTTACGAGATTTTACTCTTAAGATTATTTTATTATGTTTTCAAATTTAAAGATGCGTGGTTTATTGTGATTGTCTGCTTGCCTAGTATAGCGATAAGCGCCATCACGACATGTGAGATTTGGCTGGTCGTTTTGAGTGTTGTAGCCCCGTTCCCCATTTACTATTTATTATGTGCTCATTGGTTTTTATGTGACTTTTAGGGGTAGTTGGTTTGGTTCCGGGGGTATTTCGGAATGAATTGGGACACTTAGTCCCAAGGTTGGAAGTCTAAGTTGAAAGAGTTGACCGAATATTGACTTATGTGTAAATGGCTCCGGAATGGAGTATTGATGATTTCGATAGCTCCGTATGGTAATTTTGGACTTATGAGTGTGTCCGAATATTGAATTGGAGGTCCGTAGATGATTTTTGCTTGAATTGGCGAAAGTTGAAAAAATAAAAGTTTGACCAAGAGTTAACTTTATAGTTATCGGGCTCGAAATTTGGTTTCGGAAGTTGGAATAGGTCTGTTATATCATTTATGACTTGTGTGCAGAATTTGAGGTCAATCAGAGTTGATTTGATAGGTTTCGACATCGATTGTAGAAGTTGGAAATTCATTAGTTTCATTAGGCTTGAATTGGGGTGCGATTCATGTTTTTGATGTTGTTTGATGTGATTTGAGGTCTCAACAAAGTTTGTATCGATTTTAGGAATTGTTGGTATATTTGGTTGAGGTCCCGGGGGCCACGTGTGGATTTTAGATGGTTAACACATCGAATTTGAACTTAGGAAATGGCTGAAGAGTTCTGGACTGGTGCGATCGCACCTGCGAAGGATTTGGTCGCAGGTGCGAGACCGCTGGAGCGTGATTGGCATCGCAGAAGTGGATTTTGGTTGGGCTGAGGGAATGCACAGGTGCGAAGTTTTGGCCGCACCTACGAGTTCACAGATGCGGAAGGAAGGAGCAGGTACGAGGACTTGAGAGGGGACCTGGGGGCGCAGGTACGGAAGAAAGCCCGCAGAAGCGGATGCGCATGAGTGCCCACAGAAGTGGAAGTGGGCAGGAGGCTGTGGAGTCGCAGAAGTGATGAGGACTCCGCAATAGCAGAACCGCAGAAGTGGTTAAGTGGCTTCACAGGTACGGATTACCTGGGTAGTGTATATAATCGAAGGGTTCCGAGATTTTATTCAATTTTGGACTTTTGGAACTCGGATTAAGGCGATTTTTGAAGGGGATTTCACTAGTTTTTCCATAGGTAAGTCACTTTTAATTATTTTTATTCATTAATACTGAATATACATTGAATTTTCCCACCTAATTTATGTGTTTTTGAGGTGGAAATTTGGGAATTTTGGACTAGGGATTTGAGAGTAAGATTTGGGAATTTGAGTGACGATTTGATGTTAGAATTTGATAATTTTGGTATGGTTGGACTCGTGGTTGATGAGTGTTCGAATTTGTAACTTTTGTTGGATTCCAAGGCGTGGGCTGAGGTTGACTTTTTGGGTTGACCTTTTGGGTTGACTCTTTGACTTTTGTTTAAGAACTTAGCTTTATCATATGGAATTGATTCTTGTAGCTTGTGTTGATTGTATCGAGTTGTTTGCGTCTAGATTCGAGGCGTTTGGAGTCCGATTACCGATGAAAGGGCTTATTGGAGTAGAGATTTGCACGGTTTGAGGTAAGTAACACTTCTAAACTTGGTTTTGAGGATATTTATCCCTGAATTACGTGTTATATCATTGTTGTTGAGGTGGCACACATGCTATGTGACACACGTGTAGGCGTGCACCGTAAGAATTATGACTCGGTCGATTCCGTGGAACTGTGTAGTCATATAATCTTGTTATTATCCATGCATTCTTCGTGTGTTAGAGAAATTGAGTTGTGATTCATGTTAGAAATCATGCTTAGGCTACGTGCCGGTGCTGTTGAGACCCACACAGATCGTATTGCTGTTGAATTACTTACTTAATTTGTAATTATGTACTCAGTTATATCTATCATTTGTATATCATATCTCAGTCTCTGTAGCCACTTATTGATACATCATATCATCATTGTTTGGGATGATTGCCATGATATTTGTGAGTCTGAGAGACTGGAGAGATTGATGGCCGATGGAGGTTGAGGGCCTGATTATGAGTGACGTTTATGGGATCGGGATGCACGCCGCAACATGCTTTATTAATTCATGCCATGATTGGCTTATTTTAGCGCTTGGGCAGGATCTGCTCATCTGGAGTCTGACTTACCAGCAATGAGCGCATGTATCTACTGAGTGCGAGCGCCGAACGCGAGTGATGAGCGATTGGGAGGACTGAGTGACTGTGAGGACTGAGTGACTGTGAGTATTGAGTGACTGAGAGGACTGTGAGAATTGACACTCCGAGAGTATGCATATGATTTTATCACTGTGTTGCATTACAATTGGCATGCATAATTGACACGTAGATATAGTGATGTATCATTCCTCGTTTCAGTAACACTTGGCATATTATATTCGTATTGAGCTTAAATTATTGAACTTGGAAGCATGTCTATATTTCTATATTGTTAAATTCTGTATTTGGACTGTACTTGTTGAGCTCGTCGCTGCTTTAAGCCCAAGGTTAGTCTTATTACTTATTGAGTATATTGGGTCGGTTGTACTCATGCTATACTCTGCAGTTCGTGTGCAGATTCAAGTACTTTCGGGTACGACGACCGCTAGCTTTTGGAACTTTATCTGTTGGAGAGTATCGAGGCAGCTTCCTTGGCGTCCGCAGACCTTGACTTTCCTTCTTTTCAGTTATTTGTACTGTTCTATCTTTCTAAATAATGTTTTGGCAGTAGGATTATGTTGTCATTTAGATGCTCATGTACTTAGTGACACCCAAATTTTGGGGGATTTTGTATTGAGTCGCGGTATTTTCTTATCAGTTATTTACTAGATTTTACTCTTAGATTATTTTATTATGTTTTCAAGTTTAAAAATGTGTGGTTTATTGTGATTGTCGGTTGCTTAGTATTGCGATAGGCGCCACCACGACATGTGTGATTTGGTGGAGGGAAAAACAATTTCATGAAACCAATACGTAGAAAGAAGACATTCTGCTTCAAATCGATTGATGTAAAGATGAATGTTTTGGAGAAAAGAAAAATATAGTAAAACAAAATAAAGAGAAATATTAATTTGTACATCTCCAAAGCTTCTCTTATATAAGTATCATAATTCACTTGATGGAGCAATACGTATTATTATTAGGATTTATGTTGTTTATCCTGCTATAATTTTTTGGTGTACATTTTGCCTTCAATATTTATTGTACTCTCTCTTTATATATATATATATATATATATATATATATATATATATATATATAGCGGGGATGTCTCTTAGTAATGTCTAATGGCTACTCGCGTGATTTGGAATAGAAAGTTAACAATATATTCAAAATGAGTGAATGACACGTATTACGAGGAATATGAGTATATGACTAGCCAGTAAAATAGGTAAAAATAGTACCCACTTTTTATTTTTTTTAACTTGTACCCACTGTTGAAAACAACTTCAAGCATTTTTCTCCTATTTTCTTCTTCTTCTTCCGGTAACAATAATTTTATATGGTATTTGTGAACATACTTTAAGGTAGTTTATGATGTTTTACTGCGGTGAGCTGTTGTGGCGCTTTATTTTACTATTACTTGGGTTTTTTTCTTTTTCTTTTTTCTCAATTGCAAAATGGGTTCATTAGATTTATTGTTGTTTTGACAAATTGATGATTGAGGTTTGTTTCCGATGATATCTGGAGGTTATGTTTCAAATTTGAGCTCATTTGGAATAGATTTAAGTATTAAATCGTATATTGGATTGTTATAATTCGAAGAACAAATTTATGTTTCTAAGCAATTTGCACCCCATGCCTATTTGGTCTTAGATGCATGAAAATGTTGGTTGCACTTTAGACCTTTTGGCCTTAAGTGCTTCTGAAGTGTAATTTTTCACTTCAGACTTATTAGCCTTAAGCGTAGGAAAACGTTTGTTGTACTTCAGACCTTTTGGCCGTAAGTGCATCTGAAGTACAATTTTTTCACTGCAGACTAATTTTTTTTTAAACTTCAGACCCGATAAGTCTGAAGTTGACGTAAAGTGGGCAGACTTGTAAATTATTTTGCAAAGTGGGTATAGGTTCAATTGTGACCCCAAAATCGGGTATAAATGCAAAAGCCACGTAAATAGTAAACTTCTATTTAACTAAATATTGTGTGATGGCCAAGCTTTTCTTCACTTTTCAACATGAATACTCCCCTGTTTCAAATTAGATGGGGTACTTTCCTTTTTAGTATGTTCCAAAATAAATGACACATTTTTAAATTTGGAAATAATTCAACTTTAAACTCTTCATTTTACCTATTTTACCTTTAATGAGAAATTTTTATAACCACACAAATGTCTTGGCTCCACAAAGCTTTTACCCCTTAAGCTTTTAAGATCACAAATTTCAAAAGTCTTTTTTTTTTCCTTATACTTCATACCAAGTCAAACTATCTTATCTAAATTGAAACAGAAGGAGTATAATTTAATTTCAAAATAACAAGCATTACAATGTTTTTTCTTAATGAATTTGAATGTTGTTCACCTCCAAAGTCAACAAAGCATAAGGTATAACAACCACAAAAGTACTTGAACTTTAACATGAAAGTTTTTCTCTAATTACTAATTTCCTTTGAGGTTGATAGAGGTATTTATCCTTTGACTATTTCTCTTTGACATTTATATTTACACATTTTTTTTCTTTTTTCATTGAGCAAATAAACATCTAAATAGGTAAAGAAGAAAAGACCATTAAATACAAATTTCCCAAAAAAGGAATCCATTTTGTACTGAACGATAAGAAGTAAATTTCTCACTAGCAAAACAACAAAAGACGTTGTGCAAAAGTCATAGTAGTTGTTAGTCTCATCACATTTATTACTCTCCAAAGAATGCATAAATTTGTCCTAATCCCAACTCATATCAAATTCATCACACCGTTCTTCACTTTTTCAATTCATTAGTCATTACTCATCCTTTGCTTCTACCGATTTTCCAAGTTTGAAATTAAATAATTCCATATAATGTAAGATTTACAAAAATATAATTTATCTCTAACTTGAATATAACTGAGATCTATGTGAAACATCATTTCTGTCCTCCCTATCTAGGTGTGAGGCTGCGTACATCCTATTCTTCCCAGACCGCCTTGGCTAAACCTTGGAAATCGTAATGCCATAATGCTTTTCAAATCCTCCTAGCCATTATCCTACTGCAATAATTCTTGCTAAGAAGAATGCCCATGTTGTGGCAATTCCACCCAGGATTGACAAAAGAGGCTTGGATTGGAGATTCTTGTGTAAACATTCAAGTTGACAATCGGCTTTCTAGACAGCCAGTGGACTCTGAAACCAATACCAATGATTTCGCTGGATCTAAGAATAACACCCACTTGTAAAAATTCACTGAATTGTTATTGTTGTTGTATCTCTAACTTGAATAAAGAAAAAGAATCGTAATAAATTAACAACTAGTATAACTAGAAAATTTAATCATGATGATTACATGAATTCTATGATGAATATGAGAATTTAGAATTAAGGTGTATTGATAATAAACAAAGTAAATTAATATCCTGCGAAAAAATTTAGGGGTTTTTGAATCATGCATATTTCTATTAGAGTGTAATCAAAACAGGATTTATAGTACTTAATACCAGTGTTTTAAAAGGCGTGGGCGTAAGGCGGGACGTTTTGCATATGCCTCAGCGATGCGTAAGCCCCATGAGTATTTAATTTTTAATATTTTTTAAAATAATATAATTACAGTAAATATATTTATAAACATGTAAAATTGCATAAAAAATGAAGAAAATTATATATATATATATATATATATATATATATATATATATATATATATATATATATATAGTGTGTGTGTGTGTGTGTGTGTGTATATTATTCTTTCCCCATATAAAAACTAGTCAAAATAATCAATCATACGCTACTTACAAGCACACGTAACTTGAGTCGAAAAGAATAAAGTTTTCTACATAGAGGAACAAAAAGGATGACTAACCTGCAATTCGAACTTTGAACTTGCTGCTATGAAGGAGAATAGAGTTTTCTTTGTATCTGTAAAAAAAATTAAATATTCGTTATTTTTGGGAGATATTAGCACGCTAGCAGACATGATAAAGAATTGGGAAAGACAATAAATTAAGGCTTCAATCAATAAAGAGGTTTTGACTTTTAAATTTAATACATTTCAGTTCATTTTTTAAATTTTTGAGTAATTACAAGCTGATTTTTGAGAATTTGAGTATTATATGAAGGACTTATTCAACAAATTTTGTTTTAATTTGAAAAAGTATCTGGGTCTTACGGCTCACTACAATAACACGTCTCAAATGCCCGGGCGTACGTCCCGAATTGTTGGGCGTATGCCTCTTGAGACTTTCACCCCACACCACTGTTTCGGGGCATTTTTGGTGCGCCTCTCCCGAAAACGTCTTTTAAAATACTGCTTAATACTTATCATAGTTAATTTGTAATTGAGATGTAGTGATATGTTTGACCATAAAATTCAAACAAATCAACTTTCAAAGTCTGAAATATCAGGGGTAAAAGTGTAACTTCATATTAATATTCATTTTTGTTTTTGTTTTGGGATTACAAAAAATCTTATTACAACTATAAATACCTCAAAACAAAATCCAATGATATAAATTCTGCTGTTATACTTCTCCCCTCTGCCTCGGTTGGTTTCTCACTTCCCAAAGAGAACTAAGACAGACATCAAAATCTGTATGTATATGCGTTCAGTCCAGAGCTTTGTAGTTTCTTAATAAAACTTTTCTGGGAATTCGTGAAAAATTGAATCTTAGGTGATCATTCTCTCAGATCCCTCAGTTTCTGACTTGGGTATATCTTCTTTTTATCTCTAAGCTTCTCATTTTAAATATATACGTTTTTTTTTGTTTTATAAATTTGTGCATTTGGGTATTGATGTGTTCATTCTGGATATCTGTTAAAGTGCTTGGTAGACTAGATTTGTTGTGTAAAGATAAGTTTTTGTTTTGATAGATTTATTAGTGTGTGTAATGGGGTTAATAGTTATCCGATACCTGTGTTGGTGGGAGGTAGTAGATATCCCGTGTGTCGCGTGGAATTAGTCGAGGTCTGTCCGGTGTAATTAATCGAGGTGTTAGCAAGCTGGCTCGAATAACACGGTTATACAAGTGAAAAAAGGGGGTTGGGGGGGAGGGGTGCTTAATCTGTGTTCTATGAGCATTTGTGCAAAAACTTCTTTTGAAGATATAGATTAGCATTTGATGATTGTAGGCATCTGTGTTTCTGTCTTCATTTTTCTGTTTTTCTCTGGTATTTTATGGGTATATGTTCTTTGTTCTTCTCGACTTTGAGTGATTTGGTGTATGTTATAAGTTTTGTAAAGAAGATCCTGTGAATTTAGGATTTGATGATTATCCAGAGGTTGACAAATATGAATTTTTTGGTTTCGATTTTCTCATTGCCTTTTCTTTTCTATCGACAACTTAGTTTACATGTTTTGTTCTCGAGTTTTAGTATTTTCTCAGAATCAAGGTTTGTTCCTTTTTGGTTGTCTATAACTGTGTATGGTGATTTTGCTTGAATTATATTATTTTTTTCTTCTGCAAAAGATGGGCACTTTAAATGCTTATATGCTAGCACATGTCCATGCTGCCTGGAAAATTTACGTTGTGCTTTTGGTTTGGGGTTTACGTAAAGGAAAGTTGTGGGTGCTTGCTTATTAAATGTAAGTCTGCGGAGAAGTTGGATTTTTTTGTTTTTTTATGCGCCGATTTTTTGTGTTTGCAGCAGTTTGATGGGATTCGCGAGTACTAGATAAAATCAGACTGGCAGGTTAAATTGGTAAGTCGTTATCCTGCTCAGTAATTATGAACAGTTGATTCCTTTTGTTGCCCTTGGGTAGGGTTGTTTTTCAATGTGACACGATACAATAATTTGCTTCGCCAATGCCACTTGAACTAATATCTATCTGATCACTGGCACAAAAGATCAAGTATTTGTGATTTATCATTAAAAAAGTGGAGAAAATGATGGAACCTGCCTGAGACCAAGTTCTATCACCTTGTAGAGTGTCCGATTACGTAGACCAGGTTCACTGAAGTGCTACTAAGTAAATTTAGTCGTGGAGATAGATCACATAATTCAAGAATCTAGATTTGTTTGACTAGCTTGGTGCTTGCACCGTATTACTCTAGTCCATTGTTCACCTATTGCCTCCCCTATAACACAGCTTATCTATGTGGGTATCCCGTTAACCTTCTGTTCTTAACCCAAAAAAAAAGGGAGGAGGTAATTATTCTTAATGAATAAAAGAACAAGGGACAAAAAAGCACAGAAGGATAAACCATGTGATAACTAAGAATGCAGCCTGAAACCCCAATAACAATGTGGTTGTTGAACCTATGGATCTATCAACATCTGGGGTGAACAGTCTACTGGAGTCTCTCTTGAAAAATTTTACACTAAAGTGGCGCAACCTTTTTAGCTGGACCTCTTACATCGGATACATTTTAGTGAGATCTGAACCTTAAAACCTTCCCCTCGCCATCAGGATTAGAAGATAACGTAAAATGTTTATGCATCATGCAATCAGAAGTGGGAGAGAGGGAACTTCCTTTTCAACTTATTTCTCCTCCATGTCTATGTTTGTCATGGGAGTCTAAACGATTAGGTTTTTGTCTGTTAATCATTGTTGGAGGCACCTTGCTATTCTTCTTTTCTTTTATAAGGTAAGCTTGCCCAAATCATAGCCTTTGCAACCGCCTCCAAGTTTTCTATATATGGTGCTGTTATTGCCTCAGCCACCAATAATTGCTCAACTTTGGTAGACTTGAGTTGATTACTGTTCCTGCTATTCAACATTTAAAGCAGTAGTTTATACCTATAGGCTAGAACTTTGAAGTGATAAAGGTCGTCTGCGGATTGCTTGAATGCTCACCCTATTGTTGATAGAACATTTTGATCCTACAATCCACATATGCAGATTTGACAATTGTGAGGATGCGTAACTGGTACTCTGGTCTTTTTCGTTTTCCATTTTGGATTGATGTCAAACTCACCTTACACTTGGTGATAGTTTCACATTTCAATCTTCAACTAATATTTGACATTTCACACTTCCATTTCACTCCTCATGCCAAGTTAAGCTCTACCAATTTGAACTTGAGATGGAGATGTGGTAGTAGAAACTTCTCATAATTCTCGATTGTGTTTGACTGCTTAAACCCTGATGATCATAGCCAATTTTAACTAGAAAATTCTTTATAATTATTTTGTATCATTTTCTGAAATTTCTTGTTCCTAAAATTCTTGGTGTTTTATTCTAAACATCAGTGATTTTGATGTTGTCACAAATGTTAATTGAGCTTTGAGGATGCCCTATCTAGTGAAGTTAGCTAAATCATGAAAACAAAGAGTAGAAAGCTTTTACATTATCTTCATGAAAAGAAAAAAAAATGAACATTTTTAAAAGGCTACTTATTACGTTGGGAGGTAAAGTCTGCTGAGCATTTGACCCTAGATTCTACAAAAATGCCTTAGATATGCTGTACAAAAATGAGCTTCGCGATGATCAGTTGGTGGTGAAATAAATAACTGAACTTTCTTCTGTCAAGTTGATACAATAATGTATAAGGACATTGAAATGAGCTTCTGGATGATCAGATTAGCCATTTTCTAATACTATAGTTAATGCTTGAAGCTACATCATATAAGGAATTAGGTTCTTTATATAGTACATTGAATCAAGTATACACGTTTCCAACTTCTTGATGTGAACTGACTACTTCCTATCTGTGCTCTTTGATAATTTGAGAAATTATTTCTGTTGGAGATCATCTTATACTAGTCGGAATTAAAGCTTTAGTTATTGTTGTTACACTTACGTCCATTGTTTGGCAAGAGTTGCCGTTAGAAACATGTATGTCACTGTGTCAGTGTTGGGTAGGGATAACTATAAGTGTGAAATTTAGTGAACCTCTAGTCTTAAGGACTCCTATTTACTTTAAAAGACAAATTACGTATGTTGTAATGATATGGAACCCGGCAGAATAGAATGGATATAGAGGATTCATATAGCCGACCACAAGTAGTTCGAGATTGAGGCATAGTTGATTATTGAACTGTGTTATTTTGTTCAACTTGGTATATTTTCAGCTTTTCACCATAACACATGGAGTTATTAGTTGTTCTATTTCATTTCTTATATGTAGTATTTTTCAGTCTCACCTTTCATCTTTTCTAACTTAATACTCTGGTCATCTGTATGCTACTAGGATTTGTAGAAATAGATTATAGTTGATGATGTTTGGATGGTCAGTCTTTTCCTTTATCTTGTACTTATAAATGCCAATGACATTTTTTATTATGGTATGTCATGAATGTACTATTAGGTTTCGAGGTCCTTTGGTCTTTAAGTAGATTTACTTCTTTAGTAACTCCTTCCTTGTACTAGACTAAAAGAATCTAGATGTGGAGATTGTTTCATTTTTTCTACCTGTCTATCGTGTTTTGGTTTGACTTTTGTATCTTTCACTTGCCATTAAAAGCAAGATTTGTTCCAACTGCTATAAGGGGTTATCTTTCAGCAGATCAGGCCTTATTATTATGTATTATCCAAACAATAGGTCATGTGTTTATGATAAGCAGATTAGCCCTTTTGAGAATTGTGGTATCTTTGGTTAAATTGGTGTTACCTTCTTTTTAACTGTTCCTGGAGTTTCCGAATGACACAAGTTGTATTTGTTTTCCTCAGATTGTTCCATTCCATTCAAGAATTGGCTGGATGGAGAGAGACCATCCAGATATTGTCACCCCTGGAAAGACGGATCAAAATGATATTCATGGTTCTAACCCTGACCTCAATAAGGTCAACATCGAGCCAAATGCTTTGCGTGTTTCTGCTTCCCCCGACATCACGGAGAATCGTACTCAGAAACCTGCAGAAAAGGTTACTTCTTTAGCAGGGGAACAAGGAAATCAGATCAGAGAGGATGAGGAGAATCATAGTGAAAATGCTCAAAACCAGTTGGTGCTTTATGATCCTGCTGTTGCTGCTGCTGGTGAAGTTGAACCTCTCCGTGCTCGAAGAAACTCCTTCCCGAATTATACATCTAGGGTTTTGCCATCTGTAGGGGCATTTACTGTGCAGTGTGCTAGCTGTTTCAAATGGCGGCTCATACCTACAAAGGAGAAGTATGAAGAAATAAGGGAACACATATTGGAGCAGCCCTTCTATTGTGAAACAGCTCGTGAGTGGCGTCCGGAGGTATCGTGTGATGATCCACCTGACATCACTCAAGATGGAAGCAGGCTGTGGGCAATTGATAGACCTAACATTGCTCAGCCTCCTCCAGGGTGGGAACGGCTTTTAAGAATCAGAGCAGAAGGAGGCACCAAGTTTGCTGATGTGTATGTCTTGCATTTCTTTCACTACTCGTTTACTGTTAATACTTAAATACAAGTGATGCTTTCCTTTTAAGCTATGAAACTTTGCATCGATGTGCAAAATAAAAGCCGTGGTTCTTTAAATTTTTTTCTTTGTCATGATTTACAGGTACTATGTTTCGCCATCTGGCAAGAGACTTCGTTCCATGGTTGAAGTTCTAAAGTATGTTCAATTTATCAAGTTGATCTGGCTTTGCAGAACGTGTTTCTTTTCCTCATGTCTTCTTGGACTGGTCTAAATTGTTGGCACTGACAATAGGGAATATGTGTTTTCATTTGCATTTCTGTTGTGGGTGTTGTTTAATGCTCTCTCTTCCCAGGCACTTGGAGGAACATCCGGAGTATGTGGCACAAGGTGTACAGACATCACAGTTTTCATTTCAGATCCCAAGACCTCTACAGGAAGACTATGTTAAGAAGCGTCGTCCAGCACCTTCACGTGATGGTCCTTCTGATGGTATGGACGTGTATAAGACATGCTTAAATTAGAAATAAGATCTAGCATTATGATGATGTTTGCATGCAACATGCCTGGAAAAAAACTATGCTTTTACGTGTTATTTGTGCTTGTATCAATTGAATGGTAATAACATTTCTGCTTGGGAAAACTACATGGCTTCCTTTAGGATACCGTTTTACTCTAAATGTGTTCTATGACTCATATATCTGTCTATAATGAATCAACATTCACAAGCGAACGCTTCTAAGATAAGAACTGTTTTGCTAGAATGGTATCATTGGGAATATGACTAAAGATATTTATTCTACCTGGACATCCTAAATGATATGAACTCTTCTGCCAGAATGGTATCATGGGGAACTTCTCTTAGGGTAATAATCTACTTAACATCCTAGAAGGATACCTCACTAGTGGTTCTTTCCTTTCTGCAGTTAGCCTTTATACCTATCAATAAAACATTGATCCATCATTCTACTCTATTTTAGTCTTTGTTGCGTTCTAGCTTGTTGTCTCCTTGCCTATAAACAATACTTTTGTCAACCTTGTAATATTAAAATTGGTTAAGTTGGACCAATTGACTGGTGTGTTGTAAATTTCTAGATTGAAAACCTTGTGACTAAGTTTTGTATATCATGATCTACTTCGGTATATCCTTGATCCATATAAACTGATCACTTTTTATTTGTCCAAATACTGATTTTATCATCCAGTTACTTGAGCTTCTTGGTAGAATTTTCAATTACAACCGGCTCAAAATTCGTGCTCACCACTGACAAGCATATCTATTGTTGTGACAGTTAATCCTATCTCATGGGTCGCTCCAGATGGCAATACAGGTTTACTGCTTGGTGGACCCGGACCGTCTGCACCTTCTGATACAGCCCCTTTAGATGTACTAGACGGTAACGCTCCAAAGAAACCTAAACTGATGGGTGACAGTGATTCAGTTATCTAAGTGAAAGTCGATGATTTTCATCTTCTTTGTTTTGGGGCTTATGATCTCATGAAGTCTATGATGCCCCAAAGCAACTTGTTGTAACTAGGATTATGGTTTTTTGACCAAACTTGTTTGACCAAAAAGCATGGTTTTTTGATGGCTATATGCCGAGGTTTCTGGTTGTTGGTGTAGTTTGAGTGTAGCATGGTTTTTGGTGTAGTTTGAGGAGATATATGAGCAGAATATAGATATACTCTTTAAGACTTTTGTTCTTTGTTAAGTTTAGCTGAAAATGTTATTGTAAGACAGAAAGAATGCTTTTTTGGTTGAAATATAGTAACTTTTTTATGGTATTGCTGGAAATCTGATATTCATGGTTCATTTTGCTTATCACTTGCATCCATTGTGTGATTTTCAAACTCAAACCCCCTTTACATAGCTTTTTCCCCTTTGGTTTTTCGATTTTTAAACTTTTTAGTTTCCTAAACTTTCACCTATATGTCTTTTTGCTTCGTCATTTTTTACAAGAAACAAGAAACAAAAAAGTTAGGTCATGTCTTGGACTATGCCTAGTTTTCAAGGGATATTTTGAATATCAATCACTCAACTATGGTTCAATTCGAAACTAGTTGGAATTTTGTTGGCCATTAACCTACTGCTATCTTCTCTCTTTCTCTATATTTTGCAAAATTTGCATGGGCATGGGAGTTGAGGAAAATCTTGAATAGGAGTGCTAAATTCATTATTATAGGATGTGCTTTCTTAATATATTAAAGCTCATTCCTTTTGCTATCAAAATCTGGTTTAACAATTACCATTCATTAAGAGGCCGCAGCTTTTTCAATTTTGTACACTTTTGACTCTCTTGGCAGAAGATTCAAGTTTCAAATAGGAATAAATACATGTCCTAATATATAGTGGTTGTTCAATCATTTTTCATTCTTAGTGCTAGTGGGGGTGTTTTAAGAAGTTCCAAAGTTGCATTATCTGAATTCTTTCTTTATTTTTCATCTTCTATTCTAACTTGTTTTTCAAGAATTATCCTCCTTTTGTTCCAATTCTAACAGCAATGCTGAAAATAGGTCATACTTCTATCAAACGGTATACCACCACAAAGATAAAAGAGAGCAAAAACAAAGTACATGTTAATTTTGATCTTCAAGTATTTAGCCCTCAAAATACAACCATTTTTGCCATAACAAGAGTCTCAAATTTATCATACTGTTACAATTGTCCAGCGTACAAGAGCAGATAAGAAAAGAGATATGCTTTGTTACATATTCTCATTGTTCCACCTCCACTTCTTCAAAACAATCCGTTATTCACTCCTAACAAGATTAATTAACTAACACATATAAGCCAAAAAGCTAAAACACCCCACAAGACGGGAAAAAAAAAACAAAAACAAGAAGAGAATGCACCAAAGAGTATGTTTGGTTTTAGATGAGCTAGGGCGTCAATGGAAATGCTATCTCATGAGAAATAACTTGTCAGTATTTCTCCTGTATGGCATTTGTCCGGTTTGATGGGGAGCATCGTGTTGCCCCTCCCCAATATAGTCCTAGCTCTTGCTGCTGATATATAAATATATCCACATTCCTTTGACCATAGTAAAACATAGAATGAGGAAACGAAGAATGTGGGAACCCACCAATCATTGTTGCGACGAGCATCAGGGACAACTCCTGTCAAACATAAGAGACTATAGTTGTCTTTATGAAAGGCAAACTCCAAGTAGGACTGTCCGAAAAACAAGTTTTATTGAGCTGCCTTTGAGTTACCAATAAAGAAGTTGCTTTGACCTCCAAACTATACCCAAAAGTGCTGGTTGCAGTACAGGAAAGACGCTGCAGTAGAGGAAAGGCTAAGATCTCAAATGCCGAATGCAGGCTGATCAAACACGAAAGTCACTCGCATTTGCCTTTTGTTATTTATGCCAGGCTTCTTGCTGAAGGTACCTGAAGGATTGCTTAGGTAACACATACAAGAAAAGATGATAGAGAGCAATCAGCTGCTCCAGTAATAACAGCACCCTTGCTCCTGATCTCCAGGAGATAACTCAACGCTTTTTCTGTGATGATCTCACCAGGAATTAGCACTGGAATACCAGGTGGATAAGGACATACAAGCTCTCCACAAATTTCACCGAGGCTATCTCTTATGCTGACTTTACGTTTTTCAGCAAAGAAGGCCTCTCTAGGGCTCATGCTCATTCTAACATCATCAAAGCATGCAAAATGATTTACATTTTTGACTTCATCTTTCAGAGGTTGATGAAGGTGAGAAGTTTTTGATAGATGCTTTACACCGGCTACAAGCCTAAGAACATGATCCCTTTGAGTCCCCAAGTTAAACGCCAAAGTAAAGGATTTGGTCCCTACAAGTTCACAAACAACACCAAAATCTTTGCACAATATATCATCAGCTTCAAAACCTGAAAGACCTAACTGCCATACACCAATGGTGAATCTCAATGGGTCGATATGAAAAAAACTAGAAAATCCTGGAAACTCAAGGACTGAGATTCCAGGAATTTTACTAATCAAGCTCTTCGCTTCCAGAGCCAAGTCTATTGTTTGATAAAAAATAGCCTCTCTATTTTCACTTATTTGGGCCCTGGCAGCATCCAGAGATGCTAAAAGCAGATAATTTGGGCTGCTACTTTGAAGCATTTGCAGGCTTCTGCTGATTCTTTCTCTATCCACAAGATTTCCTTGCATGTGCAACATTGATGATTGTGTAAGCGCACACAAAACTTTGTGAGTAGACTGTACGGAAAGATCAGCTCCCTGACTCAGGGATGAGCTAGGCAGCTTCAAATGAAATCCTAAGTGAGCGCCATGAGCCTCATCGACAATTACAGGTATACTGTGAGAATGACAGATCTCACAGATCTCATCCAAGTTGCTGCATATACCGTGATAGGTAGGGGAAACAACCAAAACAGCAGCTGCTTTTCGGCCCTCCATTTCTAGCTCTTTGATTGCCTTGTGCACCTACATATCAAGAACTTCACCATTTCATGGGTACAAGTTAAAGTCTTTTTTTTAAAAAAAAAAATGAAAAAGAAAATCCATATAAATTATTGCATCTTGATGTTATACTTGCCTGTGATGGAGTGATGCCACCAGCGACATCCCAGTTGAAATCATATTCAGGGACGATGTACTTTGGGAGTGTACCAGACAATACCATGGAAGATATGGCTGAGATATGAGAATTCCGTGGTAGAATAAGAGTATCTCCAGGTGAACAAGTTGCCATAATGGCGGCCTGAATTCCACATGTACTACCACCAACAAGGAACCATGTTTCTGATGCTCCAAAAAGCCTTGCCGCTTGTTTTTGTGCTTCTAAAATGGGACCTTCTGGAGAAAAGAGATTGTCAAGCTCTGGAAGCTCAGGCAAATCATGTAAAAACGGTTTTGAACCAATGAGCTGAGTCAACGATGATGGTGCTGCTTTCCCTCTGTTATGGCCAGGAAAATGAAAACTTGCAGCATTTTCTTCAGCTGAAGCTTTTAAAGCACTAACAAGTGGAGGCAGCTCATTTTGACTGGCTGCAGCATTTGGAGCACAAGAAATTTCTGTTGAAGGAACTCCATTATATCCTACAGAGCTTGTACAGTTCTTGATTTTCCCGAGCATTATGCCATTCCTTTCCTGCAATACATGTTTGACTAATAACTGCTGTAGGTTTTGTTTGTCAATGTTGAAAATGAAAACTTATCTGTCAAACAGCAAAGAATAACTCTCTAACTATCAAAAGGGAAAAAAACACAAACAAACAACATTATTCTTTTAATTTCTATATTAGTTATATGTTGGAGAGAAGAGTGTGTGTGTGGGTGTTTTGTTTTTTGGAGGGGGGGGAAGAGATTATCTTGACAAATGGTATAGAATCAAATGAGATGTTCACATAGTTGTGGCAAACTTTCTTTTACCAAATCTTAATACAAGACTTTCTAATGCATCGAACTTTTATAAATGTCTCAAAAGCGAACGTCAGCTCGTGCTCCAAAGAACTAACTTATTAATACGAAAACCTTAAGAAAGAAGAACTTGTCTGATGGTGAAAATTAATAGCTAAATTGGTTATTTGTTCCATCTTCTTCACTTGGGCAACCCCACTCTCTTTGACGATATTAGTTTTTGAGCAAAACTTGCTTCAGTCACTAAATAAACCTACAAGCTCACTATCAAAAACCACTTAACTATCTACATCCACAAAATATTTGACAAAAATGGTAACTGAGCAAATGCATACAGCATAAAAGCACAATTATACCTGCATGCATAATTCTTTTTCTTCTGAAAATGCTGCAATCACTATTGTTTATTGATCTCGAGTTGTTCACCAACAAAACTAAACCACTAGCTAATAGGAACACTGTTATGATATACGAAAAATACAGGGACCAACACGATAGGAAGAACATTGATAACGTCTCTCGAAAGCCCTCGAAAGACCTAAGCAATTTAAACATAGGAAGACAAACAGCAATACAGAATCTGAAGATACCTATACCTACAGTAAATTGATAAGAATCTCCCCAAATGAAATCTAATATTTAATGTAATAAATTCCATATAATCCTATTGACCCATCAACTGAAATACAAAATTGAAAACTTTCAACTACATTTTACTCAATGAAAAGCAATAACAGAAAGAAACATCAACAATAGAAAGAGCAAACTAGCTTAGTACCACAAGCCCTAAGCTATATATGTCAATTCCCTAGATCAAACTAACACGAAATATATAATTTTGCTTTAATTAGATAGTCAATTCTGGCCAAAGATCTACTTAGCTTAATAACTAAAAATGTAGCAAATTTTCAAAAAGGTCAATATATCCAAGTTGAAACCAAATTTCCAGTTCACCACTAAAATCAACTGTCCTTCACTTTCGTTCTTTGTTCTTTTTTTTTTTTTTTTTTTTTGTGATGAAGGTTAACTGTACTCCATATAAATGCTATTTTATCATATATAGAATTCTGAAACAGCATAAAGCACAAAACTTCAGCTCAATTTCATAGTTTCTTTTCGTACCATCTAGACAAGGGATGTAACGAAATTCAAAACATTTACCAGTAATACTAAAAAGGATTGATTTTTTCGAAACCCTACTTGAGAAATGCAAGATTTTGGTCTTCTAAAAGGCCTGCAACTCCATTTCCTGCAAAAATTCCCAGCAAAACTCTGCCATTAAAGCAAGAAAAAAGGGTTAAAACATGCAATGGAAATATCAGCTCAACTAAGTTCTTTCCTTTTTTTTTCCTTATCATTTTTGTTCTGTTTGCAAATTTTTTGGTTGAGCAGTCAAATTTAGATTCAATACCATATCCAGATTTGCAGAAGACATTGTTGGCTTGTTGAGTATGGTATTGAGAAACGACTATGAATTATCCTCTGTGTTTCATTCTATTCGGGCCATTAGCACTCCCGGCAGTGCACAAATAGCCGTTTTTTACCCCTATTTAAAAAACAGCCGAAGTTTATAAAAGTTTAAAAGTTTACCCATCTCTGGCAGTATAAAGTTTTTCTCCCCATATTGGCCACCATGTTGTTCTTTTCTTACTGCGTTTCATATTCTTTCTCCATTTCTTTGGGTTTAACTTTAAAGTTGTATGCATGGAAGTATAAAAGATATTTGTATAATAAGTCATTTATAAAATAATTATAGCTGAACTTTTAATAAATATTAAATGGTAATCTAGTAAATGAGAATTAATATGTTATTACAAGTTAAATTATACTGATAGTATAAAAAATTATATATTGTCAGTGTATACAATTTAAAGCAATTAGTGGAACGTTTGTTCCTTACTTTTCAGTTTGTCTTTGTCAAGAAGTAGAAACTAGAAAATGTTGTGTAACAATTTTGTCTAGAAAAATGCAGTTACATGTTATATATAGCATTAATTGAGGTGACGAGATTTAAACTAGATAAACAACACAAGTACACCTTCTCTATTTTTTCTAGTAAGTTATATGAATTCTTATTGTTCATTTCGTTCCATTTTATTCATCCTAGTGCAATCATAAAAATTTAGTTTCTCTAACACGAGAATTGAATTCCTTTTGGTGCTTCAACTTAATTATAGATAGAAAGAGTTTAAGACATTCTTAATTATTTGATGCTATCTAATTACTCCGATCCAGTGTCATATTTATTGTCACCACTGAAAGAAAGGAAAGAAACCAAATATGAAAAGGAATAAGTTGTACAATTGAACTCTTCCATATTCGAATACAGTGGCTATTTCAAAACCTAAAAACCTAAACTAGCCATTTCAATCTCCCCCTTGCACACTAAGGATGCTTTTTATTGTATAACTATAAGTTGTTCGATCGAGCGTTCGAACATAGAAACGTAGATTATGAAATAATTCAAGTAAAAATTTGAAATTGTTGGTCACCGACATAGTAATGAGTATGGTATCATCGAACAAGTTACCCGATTCAGAACATGTTGAACCTCGTTGAAAAGGAAAGCGGGTCCTACCACATTCATCATGGTTTGATCCTCTTCGGTCACAAAAGGACCAAAGGTAACTAGCAATCCCCACAGGGGGAGAGAAAATTCGGGCATCCTCCGGGACGGAGAACACTATCTTCCGCTTACGATCGGGATTAACACTCGGGGCGGGGAATCGGTCCACCAGTTTTGGAACGGATGAAGACCCGTTAGATCCCGACCATGATGCTTTCTTCGGTATCGGTAATCCACCGAACCCGATAATCTCCTCCGAGGCAGCTGACTCGAGTCCATCCAGAAAGCCGTGGATATCAGTTGACTCTTGAATACCCTCGTAAGGTTGACCTTCCAACATGTTGGCCTCACGGATCATAGCATCCGAAATCTGAGGGGATCCGCTAATGTAGATTATCCCCAGCTCGTCCCTCGAGATATCTTCTAATGCTTGAGAAGTCTTCCCCTCGGTCTCCCCTTCAACCATCTCAGCTCGGGACGGAATGGCCTCAACTTTTCCTTGTTCAGGAATTATGGCCAGAGCTCACTTATCAATCTCTGCCGATTCGAAGGCTTTTTGTATCACAACATTAGCCCGCATACAGGCTACTTTCTCTTCTCCTTCTTCGGGCTCATCCCTTAATCTGCGGATCAAGTCCGAAGGCATAATACCAGAGCCCCCCTTAGGCTTGCGAGATTTCTTTATCGGTTTTTTCTTTTCCGAGACCGGGGAAATCAGTGCATCTTTTCTCTTCTTCTCTTTAACCTGCTTCGGGGCAGGGACCTCTTCATCACCAGATAGGGGCCTCATGGCAATATCCTTCTCAAGTACTGCAAAGGGAAGGGGGGAGGGGGAGCAAGTGAAGAAGAACAAATGACAAACAAACTAAGAAAGAGACTTACCATGACTACAAGCCTCCCATTGACCCTTTGATAGTTCCACCCAAACGCACTCGGAGTACGGTCTCTGCAGCACCACACCTCCAACCTATTGTTTAAGACCCGGAATTGGTTCCGGCATCCGAGCCAGAACTGTAACAAGAAAGAAAAAGTGGATCAAAAAAATGAAAGGCAGTCACAAATTATAACGCTCGAAGGGAAATAAGTACTCATAGTTCATATTCCATTTCTCAAGAAACGGCATATCATCGGTAGGGATCAGGTCCGAGGTTTTGACTCGAACAAATCGGCCCATCCAACCTCGATCATGAGTTTCGTCTATACTTGAGAACGACGCTTTGGTGGCTCGGCGAGTAAGCTTGATTAACCCTCCTTGATAGAGTCGGGGACTATAAAGGCGCATAAGGTGATTGAGGGTAAAAAGACACCCCTTGATTTTGCTTCAGAAGAATCAAAAAAGAATTATTATTCTCCAAAAAGAAGGGTGAATTTGGCCAAGGGTCACATCGTATCTCTTGCAAAAGGCGACGATGACAGGGTCTAATGAACCCAACATGAAAGGATAAGTATAAACACTTAAGAACCCTTCCACGTGGGTAGTAATTGATTCTTCAGGCGATGGAACTACCACGTGCTTGTCGCCCCAATTGCATTCCTGTTTTACTTTATCGAGAATTTTCTCGGTGATTGAACACTTGTACCTCGAGATCGGCTCACATCGGCCCGGTACCGAAGAAGGTTTTTCAACCTTAAAATCAATGACAATTGAGCACCTTACCGGAACGAATTCCTCAGGGCGAGGCTCCGCCGCATCCTCGTCGCCGGCGAGTCGTGATGAAGAAACGACCTGTTTTTGCGGCACCGTTTTGGAGGTTTTCGCCATTGATGAACAAAGGGAACAAGAATTAGGGTTGTATGCGATATAAAATGTGTGAAGCAAAGGGAATTTTTAAAGAAGATGCAAGAGTAGAGAAAAAGCTTTTGAGGGAAAAGTTTGGATGAGGATGAAAGTGTGAATATTTATAGCCTGGTGATGGCGGTTCAGAACCGGTAGTGGCCGACCAACGACTGACATGCATTTAATGCCTTGGTAACTAGACCGACGGGACGTTTGTTACATACGTCATAATCAGGCTCGTCGTTGACATCATCATCCACCAAGTTGGAGTCCGAAAATTCATATCGTTTCTCGTCATCTTCTTTTCGAGAAACGGGGGGACTATCTGTATACAGTCAAAATCGAGTTTTGCCCTTCGTATGATTAATCGAGATTGGAACATGATGGTCTGATGTTCATCATTGTTATATCTTATAGGATCGTTTCATTCAAAGAATAATTATGCAGAGATCATAAATGTACTGCATATATTATTTTTGAGGTAAATGTGAATATTATTGTACTTTCCCTTTATTGACATAAAAAATAATTGCTTAAAAATCACAAACAACCACAGAGGCAAGTAGAGGATCAGCAGCCCCTTTAAGAAAAGCTCCTTGGTCCCTAACTTGTATGAGATAATCCACAGCCCTCTTTGTGATGACTTCGCCTGGAATTAAGACTGGAATACCTGGTGGGAAAGGGCAAATAAATTCTCCACAAACTTCCCCAATGCTTTCTTCAAAAATCACTATCTTTTTCCTAGCAAAAAAGGCTTCTCTTGGTGTACAAGTCATGTAAACTTCTCCAAATGGTACCCCTTCTATACCATTATCATCTATTATTTTCCTCTTCATTTTTATCTCTCTTAAGAAGTTGGTCGATAAGTACTTCAATCCTTTAACTAGTCTTTTACTATGTTCTTTAGTAGTTCCAAGGCTAACGGCCAATGTAAAAGATTTAGTTCCAATTAGTTCTGGCTCAATTCCATGGCTTGTTGACAATATGTCATATGCTTGGAACCCTGAAAGGCCAAGTTGTTGTGTACCAATTGTCATTCTCAAAGGGTCTATGGAAGAAAAATTATTGGAAAAGCTTGAAAGATCCAAAAGTGAGATTCCAGGAATGTGGATAATTACTTCTTTCACTTCTTGGACTAATTCCATTACTTCATTGAAAAGGGTGTTTGGATTTTTACTTAGTTCATCCCTAGTTGCATCCAAAGATGCTAGGAGAAGCCAATTTGGACTAGTGGTTTGTAATGACTGAAGACATTTGTGCACTCTATCCCTATCTATTCGATTTCCGGATAAATGTAGCATTGAGGATTGTGAAAATGAGCATAATACTTTGTGTGTTGATTGTATGACAAGATCTGCTCCTTGAGAAAGTGCAGTTTTAGGCATGTTAGGGTGAAATTTGAAATGAGCACCATGAGCTTCATCTACAATTAGAGGAATTCCATGAAAATGGCATATTTGCGAAATTTCAGACAAGTTGCTGCATACTCCATTGTAAGTTGGTGATGTAACAAAAACTGCAGCTGCCCTTTTGCCTTCCTTTTCCGATTCTTGAATAGCCATCTTTACCTGATGAAAAATATATGACAATAACAAATATGAAGTGCGTTTATGTCAACATCACTTGAAATATAAAATTTCACTTTAGTTTAATGTGCCTGGGCCTTGGGTATCTTTCCCTATTCATGTCATTGTGTTTTCACTACATGCACAATTAATTTTCTGTCTTCTAAATAGCAAGCTGTCGCATTAAATACCTAGAGCCAAAGTGGAGGTTAAAGTACATTATGATAATCTTTAAGCAACTGCACACTTAAAAATAATGTTTGAAGATTAACAATATAAGCAGTTAAAATAAATTACTAATAATATTTAACTTATATATGTGGAGATTACTAAGATATTGTTTGCCTATCAGTGAATTTTAACGTGTGAATGTTTAATATAATGTTAATTATTATTTTTTACCAGAATATCAATATATTTATTATAGAGATTTACCTTTTAATTTTATTTTATTGATAGAATATAAATTTTTTAAGAAAAGGTTAAACTTTTATACATTAATATGGTAAAAGAACTTTTACATTAACTATTAGGTCACCAAAAAAATAACTATTATAATAAGTGTGCTGAAAAGTAAAAAGGGAAATTTTTTTTAGGCAATACACATGTTAAAACAAACCACTAACAGTATAAAATTTCTGCATAATAAAGCCAACAACCTACTATATTAGGTTAAAACATGCTAAAGGACAGTCCAGTGCACTAACTTTCCGTTATGCACGGGGTCCAGAGAAGAGCCGGACCATAAAAGTTTATTGTACACAACTTTATTGTACATTTATGCAAGAGACTGTTTCTACGGCTCGAACCCATGGCCTCCTCATCATATGACAACAACTTTACCAGTTACGACAAGACTCCCCTTCCTAGGTTAAAACATACTAAAGGTATTAAAAACAATTACATTGCTAGTTTATATATACAAGTTAGATACTTGATAACAGAAAATACTCAAGATGATCGAGGAGAGGAATATAGAATTAATTAATTACCTGTGAAGGGGTAACACCACCAGCAATATCCCATTCAAGGTTATGTTCAGGAACAATATACCTTGGAATAGCACCACAGAGCACCATAGCAGAAGTGGCTGAAACATGTGAGTTTCTTGCAAGAATTAATGTATCACCTGGTGAACAAGCAGACATAATTGCTGCTAAAATCCCACAAGTTGTGCCACAAACTAAGAACCATGTCTCAGTTGCACCAAAGAGCTCAGCAGCTTGATTTTGTGCATCTAATAAAGGTCCAGTTGGATAACCGAATTTATCAAGCTCTGGAAGTTCAGTTGCATCATAAAGAAATGGTGCGATACTGATAATATCGACTAGTGAAGATGGTGCAGCTACACCTCTTTTGTGACCTGGAAAATGGAAAGGAGTTGCATTTTTCTCTACTGAAATTTTTATGGCATTTACTAAAGGTGGGAGTTCTGATTTTTGCTGATTGTGTTCTTGGGAATGATGAATCAGAGTTTCAGTTTGATCAAACAAGGCCCTTCTGCTCTGATCCATGATCAAACTATCATGTTCCTGTGAAATGTTGTAGTTAAGATAATTAAGCTTATAGAATACTCATAGCTAGTACTCATAGCTAATTAATAATCATCACAGTTGCGGATGCTCTTGCAAAACATGGGGTTCAATGGAGGATCAACCTATAGCTAACATATTTTCTTCGGTCCAAGAAATGCCAGAAAAAGGAAGGGGAGCTTACCAAATGGATATATGTTAGATGCCTAATTTTAGAGTTAGGCATACAAAAATCCATCAACACTCATCCACCAACTAATTTTGTATATGTCAAAAGTTCTCTACCCTACTTTAAATTAAAGATTGTAATACACATTCAAAAGTAAAAAAATGTACAAACTTGATGTCTAAGGCTTCACATTCAAAAGCAAAAAATGTACAAATTTGATGTGTAAGGCTTAATCATATGTGTATATGATACTATTCTATTATAGGTCACCGTAGAGCAATAATTATAATCAAATAAGAAAGAGAAGTTGGGGAACATAAATCATTCATCGAGTGTATAATGGGACGGATAACTCTAGACTTAAAATATATGTCTTACTTCTTGAAGTGTTAATCTTATAATGTTTCTTTTATAACGCGATAATATGTTCAGCTTCCATTGGCCTCAACTATTCACCAGATTCCTATTATCTCCTACCCGCATAAGTATCAAATAGCGTTGTCCTTCCAAAATTTAGACAGACGAAAAGAATATTATACAAAAAGTTTAACCTTATATGGTCGTTGTAGAACGTCCAAACGACTTCCTCGCTAAAGCAAATCCCCTACTAGGACACCAAGTTTGATTATACAATGGTGGTTTTTGATTTTAAAAAAAAATCATCAATAGGGGAATCACCTAACTCTATCCCTCTTTAAAATAATCAAACTTGGCTGCCATGATACAGTTTGAACGAGAAAAGACTATCTGAAAGACATATCCAAATTTCTACTATAGCTGGGCTGAGCCAGCCCCCTAATTCTACTATAAGGATTTCCTACTACTTTTTTCCCATTTAAAGAAAATAAGCGTTGAATAATAAAACACAATTTCTTCTCGAATATATTTTCCTGTCTTTCGGACCCAAAATCATAAACAAATGGAGAATTAAAAGAGAGAAAATGGTAATCGACCAGTTGCTCAGGAGTGGCTCTTCTTGCTATGGATGGACTGACAAAAGTTAATCCAAAACCCTGCTAAAACAAAATATGAATAAGCATAAAGAAAGTACATGTAGTCTGCGTGCATGCAATTATAAAACATGAATCTATGAAAAAGTTTGCATCAATATTCTGCAACTTTATTAGACAAAGTCAACATATTTTCCACATTTTTCTTATTTTTTACTTTTAGCAAAATCATGCAATAATGAACTCCCCGTACATGGAAATAATGATCTCTATTTGGAAACAATAAAATACTTACATTTTTTGGAAATGGAGAAGCTACTTGTAGAAACATTCTTATATACTGTTCAGGATTCGTTCGTTTTCTTTACTGAAAAATACCAAAATGAAAAGATGAATGATTTGGGATGCAGAAACCTTAGTGTATTTATTACCTGCAGGGAGTGGATCTATTATTGATATTTCGTATTCAAATAAGAAGGAACACATGTATCATGTTAAATTAAATCATGTCACACCGCTTGCAATGTGGACATATAAACCACAAGCTAAGTCTAACGTGTTTCTTGTTTCTTCTTCTTCTTCTTCTTCTTATTATTATTATTATTATTTTTGTTTTTGGTAAATAAGCTTTCTATTTATCTGAATAAACTATACAGGTATGACATCATCCTAAAGTTGGACATGTAGCCCCAACTTTAGCGTGCATCTATAGCCTCTTCTAGCTACTAAATCTAAACATTTAGAAAGCTTTACTTTGTATCCTGTAGCTAATTGCACAAGTGTTTCTTATTAAATTAAATTGATTTTTAAGGAGAAAAGTTTTTGCTAGCTACTCCGCCCTACTTGTCATTTTTTGCTTATTAATTTGACTATTATTGATCAATTATTGATATTTCCTATTCAAATAAGAATGAACACATGTATCTATGTTAAATTAAATCGTCTCACACCACTTGCAATGTGGCCATATAAACCACAAGCTAAGTCTAACCTGTGTCTTCTTCTTCTTCTTCTTCTTCTTCTTATTATTATTATTATTATTATTATTATTATTGGTAAATAAGCTTTCTATTTATCTGAATAAACTGTACAGGTATGTCATCATCCTAAAGTTAGACATGCAGCCCCAACTTTAGCGTGCATCTATAGCCTCTTCTACTAAATCTAAACATTTAGAAAGCTTAACTACTTAGTATCCTGTAGCTAATTGCACAAGTCTAATGTGTTTCTTACTAAATTAAATTGATATTTTCAAGTAGAAACGTTTTTGCTAGCTATTCCGCCCTACTTGTCATTTTTTGCTTATTAATTTGACTAATATTTGAAGTTAAATTGGATTAGATTAACTTATTATTTTGATATTAAAATTTAAATATTTAAAAACTATACAAAAGGTATTGTAATTTACAACTCTTCGGATCATATCAATATGGTTTAAAAATATACATGTTAAAAAGTTGGTCAGAGTTCATGTTAGTTAAATATCAAGATGCGAAAAGTGATAAATATTTTGAGACGAAGCGAATAGTACTCTATTCCCTCCTGTTCAAAAAGAGTGTCCACTTAGCTTCTTTTCTTGGTTAAAAAAAAGTGCTCACTTACCAAATCAAGAATGAATTAAGCTTATTTTTTCAGATTTGCCCTTATTAAGTGTTAAGTGACCAAATATCAATACATATTTAATTAGGAATAGTTTAGTCAAATTACCTATTTTTACCTAAGAGTTAGTATTTCTTAAAGGGGTGTGCAAATGATTAAGTGGTTCACTCTTTTTGAACGAGAGGGAGTAATACATAATTCCGCATATCTAAGCTAATTAAATAAATACGATTGACTCTTAAGTAGAAGTTGTAAACTAACATTAATTAGTTTGACCGTCATAAAAATACCAATGCATCCCAATTAACGTAATGAAATTGATATCTGATGTAATATTACATTATTTTCACATATACAATCGCCTTAAAGGAAACTATCTAGTATATCCAAAGCATTAGTTGAATAAAAATAATACTTTTTTTTTTTTTTTTGCATTGATTCAAGTATACGAGCGTGACACCTCAATATTATCAAAAAGGCATGGTCACCACAAGAGAACAAGCCATTAGCTAGAAACCAAAATCCTAGTTAACTTACCGTGACTCTTAGCTAACGTCGCTTTAGCTAGGAAAATGACCTTAGCTAATTTCTGTAGCTAATATGCTCTTAGCTAACTTAGCTAAGGAGACTTCCATAGCTAGGTAAATTTGACTATAGATTAGCTAAGGAGACTTCCCTAGCTAGCGCATTGCTAGGGATGAGCTACGGACTGTGTCCCTAGCTAAACTACGATCTTTTGGAAAAATAAATTTAGTGCCAAGTTTGAATTCCCGCTAAAAGTTAGCTATAAATTTGGCTAGGAAAAATCTGTAGCTATCATTTAGTAAGGAATAGTCCTAGTTGATTCCTAGCTATTTTGTGACTATATTTTTAATCGAAAAAATTCGCATGGAAATAGGACTTTTCTAGCTACATCCCTAGCTAAATGCTTATATTAGCTAGGGAACTGAAGTCCCACGCTACATTCCCATGCTAATGGCCTGTTCTCTTGTAGTTGCAATACCATGAAATTAAAGACATCTATAAACCATATGTTGAGTTGAGTTTAAATTAGTTTTGATGATTAATAAACTTTTATCAAAGAACCAGGTTTTTTGAAGATATCTGTTATGCTGATATACTGGGTTACAACTATGTCAAGCAGCTATTGAAAGAACCAGGCCAAATATTGAAAGAGCCACATTACCTGAAGACGTTGATCAGAAGCCAAACGCTGATTCGTATTGCGAGTTAGACTACATGAAGGATTTGTTTCGTGTGCTGGAAGTATGGAAATAATTGAAAAAATTCGTGGTCAACAAGAATTCATGATTTATATAAAATAATTGCATAGAAATGAAAAACATGTGAAGAGTCTTTTAAGAAAGAAAATAGAATCCTTTTAGGATTTATTTTCTTTAAGAGGTGACCAAATTATTGTAGGTTTTGAAGCTAGAATTGAAAAAGAATTCGGCTAACCTCACTCCTATATAAAGTATATCACTGCTTCTATTGAAGAATGATGCTATTTCGCACAAACATAGAATTTTATTCAAGACAAATAACATTCACAATACGAGATGCTTTGAGCGATTCAAGCAGCTCAATTGAAGAATCAAACCCTGGCGACGACGCTGCTGAAGTTCTTTTAGGTTTGAGTCATTATTCTTTAATTGTAACATATTCTGCTTATTGAGAAGTGTAATTAAAGAGTAGGTGAACAATTCGAAGAATTTGTTTAGCTTTCTAGGCTAGAGTTTATAGTTTGGAAAGAGATAGCTATAATTGTATTGTTAAGGTACTAGAGTTAGTCCCTTTGGTTATTGATTTGTAACCTAAAGTTTCTCTTTGAAGATAGTGAAATTTTGAGGCAAATTATTATGTTGTTTAATTTTCGCACTTTACTTTCCATTTGTGTCTGGATTACTCAGGTTAAAGAATCAGGTTCTTTAACACGTGAAAATAAGGAGTGACACAATTCACCTCCGTATTCTCTTGTGTCTTGGTGCATCTTAATATAACAATTAGTATCAGAACATGTTCTTTAAATTAAGGCTAATACCTGAAAGGATCCAAGATGGCTACACCTTTGTATGCTCAAGAAGGACAATCAACCACAAGGCTATCATATCTCAACGAAAAATACTACGGATGATGGAAGGAAAAAATGCATGATTTTCTATAATGAGAAGATTTAGAACTCTTGGACATTATTCAGAAATGTCCTAAGATTCCTATGGCTAAGGATGACAAGGATAAAGTAACTAGACCTAAAACCCGGGAGCAATATTCTAATGAAGATGTTAGGGTTGTTCAGAAGAATACCAAGTCTAAAAAGATCTTAATCTCTGGAATTGGACCTGACAATTACAATCGAATCTCTACATGCACTAATTCTAAGAAGTTATGGGATACATTGCAGACTGCACGTAAAGATACGAACCAGATCACACAGTCCAAGATCAATATGCTCATAAGGTAGTATGAACCCTTTAAGATGAAGGAGGAAAACTATCCAAGACATGCATACTGGATTCACACAGATTACTAACGAGTTAATCTCTCTTGGAGAAATCATATCAATAAACAAAACCACCATAAGAAAGATTCTCAGTATATTGCCTTCCTCATAGAAAAGTAAGGTCAATGCTATCACTGAAGTTAGGAATCTTGACACAATGACCATTGACGATTTTATTGGAAATTTAAAAACCTATAAATAGAAGAAGTTTCATGATCGTCAGATGGCAGAGCCCCACAAAGAAAAGAACCTAGTTCTCAAGGCCGCTGAAAAACTAAAAACTCATGATGATATTGCACTACTAACATGTAGGCTCCAAAAGATGATTAGAAAAAATAGATTCAAGAATAAAAGTAGCAACTCAAAAGCTAAGGTTCTAGAAAAGAGCTACACTGATGAGTATTACAAGTGTGGTATTTATGATCACATTATTAGGAATTGTCCAATATGGAAGACTGAGTAGAAGAAAAATAATCTTGATAAAGTGAAAGAGAAAAAAGAGAACCGGGTTCATGAAAAACGGCTGACAAAGAATAAAGAATATAAGATCGTAAAAAGGGCTCTACCTGCTATGAGAAATACCTCTAGTGACGACATTGATGATGACAGTGATAATGAATATCAGTCCTTGATAGCCGAAGATGATTCCGACTTAGATAATAAAGACATTTTTGCTCTAATCGCCAACTCAGATTCAAATATAGAATATGGACAAACTGAGATAAATTTTTATGACATAAAAAAATTCATACTTATTCTAAAATAAAATAATTTTATTATCGAAGGTCTTGATTGATGCATATCATAGTCTATATACTAAGAGGAACAACTCATAAACGAATATACCTCTCTTAAATTTGATAACAAAGAACTAGAGATAAGTACAAAAAACTGAAAAGCGTTGTTATAGATCTAAAGGAACAAGTTCTCACTCTATGTAATGAAAAATTAGTTTTATAGATTGAAAAGAAAATACTTCTTGATGCACCTGCTAAGGGATAGAGTCATACTAGTGAGATTCAGAAAAACCTAGAGAACAAATTAAAAATGGTTAAAAGTGTTCTCTTTGCTAAATGTGAGAAAAACAGGGTACTTCAACAGAATCCAAACAAGACTAAGTATGAACTGGAAAGAACTATGAAGTGGAACATGTCCTCTGAGATGTTAACCACTTTGCATGAAAATTACAGTATCAATAAGAAAGGACTAGGACATTGTCACGACCCAACTGCCACCGGAGCCACGATAGAGCCTAACACTACTTACTAGGCAATCCAACAGTTCCACAATAACAGTAAATTCAATAAAACATAATTTTTATAAACTCAACAATGGAGATATCATGAAATAACTGCGAAACACCAGTAATACTTCTACAACCATCTCAATGATCTGGTGTCAACGAGTACATGATCACTATTGAATATCAAAATACAAGGCCAAATCCTCAATACAACTGTCTGAACAGTAAAACAGTAATAATAGTCTCCCAAAGCTGGTACCAACACAACTCTAGCAATCACCACGTCCGAATGTATCTGGATCTACACACGAAGTGCAGAGTGTAGTATTAGTATAACACACCCCATATACTCAATAAGTAACAAATATAATCTTGGACTGAAAGCGGTGACGAGCTCAGAAGGAAAAGTCAGTGGCCAATATCAATAATCAATAACAACTCAAGATATAAGGAACAATATAAGTAAATAACACAATGATATCATGTTCAGCTCATTTACATTACATGAATTTAGACATGCTTTCCAAGCATAATAGTTAAAGCTCAACACAGATTATTTTTTTTCATTTATCAGCTAGCATAAGGAAAGTACATCTCTATGCCTACATGTCAAGTGTGTATAATCACAGTGAACACATCAAGAATAACCACACTTAGCACGCTCACGGTGCCTAGAACAGGGCCCTAACAATCATACACATCAACACTCAGCACAGTAGGGGTGCCCGGCATAAATGCCCCTCACTAAAGCACGTGTATATATATATATATATATATATATATATATATATATATATATATATATATACGCGTATATAATGCCATCTGGTCATGGGAGGGGTGGATCCTGCCCAAGCGCTAATCATAATCACATAACCCAATAGTGGGGCCTGGTGTACGCGTTGCCCCAAATCAGTTACACTTTGCCCAATATGAGCTTGGCGTACCCGCCACCTCAAAATAAAAACCTAATCGGCTCTATGGCCCAAGTCAGTCATCAATCGCTCAAGTCTCAGGTAACCACATCTCACAATACTCAATTCAACAGTGTTACATATATGAAGCTTCAACAACATGTGAGGAATGAAATAAAAAAGTACTGATATAGAGATATCCGACATGGATATAGAATCATGACTCAGAGTATGTAAACAATTAAGGCAAATAGCTCAAAAATAACAAGAATAGCCCTATCATGTCTCAAACAAGTAGCACATAGCCTGGACATGATTTCTAACATAAGTCAGAACTCAAATAATCATACAGGTTTAGAAAACACAGAGATAGCGAGGCATGATAGCGAAACAAATCCCATAATATTCTAAAAGCAACCTCAAATCATGAATACTCCGGTGCACGCACACACGCTCATCACCTAGCGCATACGTCACCCCAATGCATCTCATACAACATGGTTCCGAGGGATATTTACCCTCAAATTCAAGTTTAGACATGCTACTTACCTCAAAACGCGGAGATCAATACTCCAAAAATCCTCTGCCACGTGAATCGGCCTCCGAGTGACTTGAATCTAGCCAAAGCAACTTAATATCATCAATAAAATCCATCAAAAATAATTCCAAATGATAAAGCTAAGGTCTTGAATCAAATATGCAAAGTCAACCCAAAACGTCAACCCCGGGCCCGCATCCTGGAACTTGACAAAATTCATAAATTCCGAACATCCATTTAAATATGAGTTCAACCATACTAATTTCATCCAATTTCAAGTCGACCCTCAAATCATCAAATCTCACTCTCCAATAATATAACCGAAAATTCTCAAATATCACCCTAAATTCACTTAAAATAGGTACAGTAATCAATATCTATCAACAAAATTGAATTAACTTCACTTAACTCTTCAATTGCAACAAAATATTTCTCAAATATCGCCCTTAGCCGAGCTCCAAAACTCTCAAAATTAGAAAATAATCAAACCCGTCGAATATATGAAGTCTGCTAGTGAATCCGCATCTGCGGTCAGTTAACTGCATATGTGGTTCCGCAGGTGCGGTCAAGATATCGCATCTGCGATTTCCCCCCAGCCTTCGACCTTTCGCAGGTGCGGCCCTGCTTCTACGCTTAGACTTCCGCATCTGCGGACTTCTGCTCCTCCAACCAACTTTGCTTCTGCGACTACCTATCCGCATCTGTGCACTCGCTTCTGCAATCAGACTTCCGTAGATGTGATGACACCAGTTCCAGCACACTTCATGATCTGCAACTCAAACCAAAACAAGCCGAAACCAATCCAAAATACACTCGAGGGCCCCGAGACTCCATCCAAGCATACCAACATGTCGTAAAATACAACACGAACCTACTCGAAGTCTCAAATCACATAAAAATAACCAAAATCACGAATCACACTCCAATTCAAGCCTAATGAAACTAATGAACTTCCCACTTCTAAAACTCATGCCGAATCACATCAAACCAACCCAGAATGAGCTCAAATTTTGCACACTTGATCCAAATGACACATCGGTCCTATTGCAACTCCCGGAATGAAAGTTCGAACCCGATATCAACAAAGTCAACTCTCGGTCAAACCTATCAACCTTCAAATTTCCAACTTTCACCGAAAAACTTCAAATCAACCTACTGACCTCCAAATCCAAATCTGGACATACGCCTAAGTCCAAATTCACCATACGAAACTATTGGAATCATCAAAACACCATTTTGGAGTCGCCTACACAAAATTCAAACTCCGGTCAACTCTTACAAACTATGCTCCAACCTTGGGACTAAGTGTCCAACTCACTCTAAAACCTCCCCTAAACCAAACCAACTTCCCCGACAAGTTACATAATCATAAATATCTATAAGTAAAGCATCAAATAGGGGAAACAAGGCTAACATACTCAAAACGAACGGCTGGGTCGTTATATTCTCCCCCTCTTAAACAAACTTTCATTCTCGAACGAGTTTAGAATCATACCCAGAGTCTCAAATAGGTGTGGATATCTGCTCCGCATCTCCTGCTCAGTCTCCCATGTAGCCTCCTCGACCAGGTGACCTCTCCAATTCACCTTCACCAAAGCTATGTTCTTCGACCTCAACTTCTGAACCTGCCGGTCCAAAACTGCTACCAGCTCCACACCATAAGTCAAATCTCCATCCAATTGCACCATGCTGAAGTCCAAAATATTTGATGGATCACCATAATACTTCTAAAGCATCAAAACATGAAACACTAGGTGAACTTCCGATACACTAGGTGGCTAGGCAAGTCTGTAGGCCACATTTCCAACATTTTCAAGCACCTCAAAAGGGCCAATATATCGAGGGCTCAACTTGCCCATCTTCTCGAACCTCATCACACCCTTCATGGGAGAAACTATGAGTAGAATCTTCTCACCCACCATATATGCAACATCACGAACCTTCCTGCCAGCATAAATCTTCCGCCTGGACTAGGTTGTACGAAGCCGCTCCCGAATAACCTTTACCTTCTCCAAGGCGTCATGGACCAAATCAATGCCCAACAACCTAGCCCCCCCAGGCTCAAACCAACCAACCGGAGAACGATATCTACTCCCATATAAGGCCTCATTAGGATCTATCTAGATACTCGATTGAAAGCTGTTGTTGTAGGCAAACTATGCTAATGGAAGAAACTAATCCCATGAACATCCGAAATCAATAATACAAGCACATAGCATGTCCTCCAAGATCTGAATAGTGCGCTCGGACTGTTCGTCCGTCTGGGGATGAAATTCTGTACTTAACTCGACCTGAGTGCCCAACTCTCACTACACTATCCTCCAAAAATGTGATGTGAGTTTGGTGCCTCGATCCAAGATAATAGACACAAGCACACCATAAAGGCAAAAAATCTCACAAATGTAAATACGAGCTAGCTTCTCTCAAGAGTAGGTAGTCACAACTAGAATGAAATGTGCAGACTTGGTCAGTTTGTCCATAATAATCCATACTGCATCAAATTTCCTTAAGGTCCGTGGAAGTCCAACTACAAAATCCAACGTGATATGCTCCCATTTCCACTCCAAAATATCAAGCCTCTGAAGCAAATCACTGGGTATCTGATGCTCGTACTTCACCTGCTGATAGTTCAAACACCGAGTAACATACTCAACAATATCTTTCTTCATCCTCCGCCACCAACAGTGCTGCCTGAAATTCTGATACATCTTCGCGGCACCCAGATGAATGGAATACCATGAACTATGGGCATCTTCAAGTATCAACCCTCACAACCCATCCATATTTGGAATATAGATTTGACCCTGCATCCTCAATACCCCATTATCTCCAATAGTAACCTCTTTAGCATCACCGTGCCGCACCATGTACTTCAGGAAAAGCAAGTGGGGATCATCATACTGACGCACCTTGATGTTCTCAAACAAAGAAGACCATGAAACCACACAAGAAAGAACCCGACTAGTCTATGAAATATCCAACCTCATAAACCGATTAGCCAAATCCTAAACATCCAATGATAACAATCTCTCCCTAGATGGAATATACGCAAAACTCCCCATGCTCCCAACCTTTCTACTCAAAGCATAGGCCACCATATTGTCCTTCCCCGGGTGATAAAAAATAGTGATATCATAGTCCTTTAGTAGCTCAAACCACCTCCGTTGCCTCAAGTTCAGATCTTTTTTCTTGAATAAGTGTTGTAGACTCATGTGATCTGTGAACACATCACAAGATACACCGTAAATATAATGCCTCCAAATCTTCAATGCGTGGACAATGGCTGCCAACTCCAAATCATGTACATGGTAGTTCTTCTCATGGGGCTTCAACTGACGCAAAGCATAAGCACTCATTCTACGCTCCTACCTCAACACACATCCAATTCCAATCTATGAAGCATCACAATAAACTGTATAAGAACTTGATCCCAAAGGCAAAACTAGTTGTAGTCAAGGCAGTCTTGAGCTTTTAAAAGCTCTCTACACACTCCTCATACCACCTGAATGAGGCACCCTTCTGGGTCAATCTAGTTAAAGGTGCAGCAATCCACAAAATGACAATAATACACGACCAAACCAAGGAAACTCCGGATCTCAGTAGCAGAAGACTTTCTGGTCCAACTATGAACTACCTCAATCTTCTTCGGATCTACCTTAATCCCCCAGTAGACACCACGTGCCCCAAAAATGCCACCGAATCAAGCCAAAACTCACACTTGGAGAATTTAGCATATAGCTTCTTTTGCCTCAAAGTCTAGAGCATGATCCTCAAGTGCTGCTCATGATCCTCCTGGCTACATGAATACACCAATATATCATCATTGAATACTATGACAAAGGAATCAAGATATGACTGGAACACGTTGTTCATCAAGTGCATGAAAGCTGCTGGGGCATTGGTCAGCCCAAAAGACATCACAAGAAACTCATAGTGACCATAACCAGTCCTGAAAGCTGTCATCAGAATATCTGAATCCCGGATATTCAACTGATGATACCCCAACCTCAAATCAATCTTCGAGAACACTCTAACACCCTGGAGCTAATCAAATAAGACATCAATAGTGGGTATTTGTTCTTAATTGTAACTTTGTTCAATTGCCTGTAGTCAATACAGATCCTCATAGTACCATCCTTCTTCTTCACAAATAGAACCAGTGCACCCCAAGGAGACATACTAGGTCTGATGAAGCCCTTATCAAGTAGATCCTACAACTATTCCTTAAACTCTTTCAACTCTATAGGTGCCATGAAATATGGTGAAATAGATGTGGACTGAGTGCCCTGCACCAAATCAATACCAAAATCAATGTCCATGTTAGGTGGCATGCCCGACAAGTCTGTTGGAAACACATATGGGAAGTCTCTCACTATAAGAACTGACTTAACGGTAGGATTATTAGAACTAACATCCATCACGAAGTCCAAGTACTCCAAACATCCCTTCTTAAACATCCGTTGAGCCTTCAAACATGAAATCACTCTACTAGGAACATGATCCAGGGAGCCTCTCCACTCCAACCTCGGCACCCTCAGTATCACCAACATCACGATCTTAGCGTGACAATCAAGGATAGAGTGATATGTCGACAACCAATCTATGCCCAAAATCACTTTAAAATCAACCATGCTAAGCAATAAAAGATCAACTCTAGTCTCATAACCCCAATAGTCATGACACACGACCGATATACGCGGTCCACAATAATAGAATCTCCTATCGGTGTAGATACATGAACAAGCATGACTAAAGAATCATGAGGCATATCCAAATAATGAGCAAAGTATGATGAAACATCTGAATAAGTGGAACCAAGGTCAAATAATACTGAAGCATCCCCATGGAACATTGAAATGATACTTGTGATCACGGCGTCAGAAGAAGCTACCTCTGGCCTGGTGGGAAATACATAAAAATGAGCCTGACCACCACCTGACTGACCTCTCCCTCTGGGTAGACCTCGACCTACACAACCTCCACCCAGAGCTAGCTAAGCGGGTGGTGTAGCAACTGGTACCAGAGTCATAGTCTGGCCTCCTTGCTGCACTGGACCTCAGTAATGACGGGGGCAATACTTTCTCACATTCTCTAACTCTCCACAATCATAGAAACCTCAAACTAGGAATGACTGTAGGGCCAGAATCGGACCTCGAGAACTGGAATAACCACTGGTAGAACCAGGTACTGACAAACCCTGAACTGATAGAGTGCAATATGAGCTCTGAGCTAGGAGTGCACTGAAAGATGACTGAACCAAACGAGCACTGTATGGATCGTGGCTCGTTGATGAACCATAAGGAACCTGACGAGCTATATGAGCAGGCTTAAAAGGACGGCCTCTGCTGTGATGTGACTAGGATCCGGATGAGGCACTACTAAAACCAACTAACCCATGGGGCCTCTTGTCCTCCCACTCTTCACGCTCAAGCCTACAAACCCGCTCTAAACGTCTAGCTATCTCGACCACATGGTAAAACCTAGAATCCATCTCGGTCTCTCGAGCAAAGCTGTAATGTAGACCATAGTTCAGGCGATCAATGAATCTCTTAATCCTCTTTCTCTCTCAGTAGGAACCTCCATATAGCATAACATGCCAAATCTTCTCACCTCATTTCATATTGAGTCATAATCATATCTCCCTGGCATAACTGCTCAAAGTCTCTACGTAGCTCCTCTCTACGAGTCTAGGGAACAAACTTCTCTAATAAGAGAACTAACAACTCATGCCATGTAAGTGGGCCTGCGCCGGCTAGCCTGCCCAACTCAGAAGCCTGCCACTATACGTAGGCTTCCCCTATCAGTGGAAAGGTAGTGAAAGTAACTCCACTGATATCTATAATACCAGCAGAGTAAAGAATCCGATGGCACCGGTCCATAAAAGCTTGAGCATCCTCTGACTCTTCTCCACTGAAATCGGTCGGCTCAAGCATCCTAAATCGCTCCAACCTCCTCTGCTCTACAGTAGTCATAGGTTGACCAACCTCGGCCTGAGCAACATCTACTGGCTGCATTGGTAACACTCCTAGTGTCTGATGAACCTGAGCTAGCTACTCTAGAGTACGGATAGCAGGAGTCTAGGCTCCTCTCCCAGCATGTGAGGTAGCTGGTGCAACTGGCATCGTAACTGCCTGAGCCAAGCCCATACCCATACTCAAAATCTAAGCCAAAGCCTTCTGAAGACCATGTATCATGATGGGTACCGCCAGTGTCTGATCTGGTCCTACCAGATCAACAGTATTCGGTACCTGCTCCTCCACTAGAGCAACTAGTGGCTCCGCAGGTGCTGACCTCACTATAGTGCAAGCCCTAACATGGCCTCTACCTCAACCCTGGCCTCTCACAGCCCTGACTGGTGGTACTGGTGTCCGATTAGCTGATCGTGTCCTCACCATCTGTGAGAGAATAGAAGAATCGAGGTTCAGACTTCGGAATTAGCAAATCCGCACGACAAGAATGCAAGAAAATGAAGTTTCCTAATAGTTCGGTAGCCTCTCGAATATAAGTACAGTCTCCATACTGATCCGCAAGACTCTACTAAAACTTTTCATGACTCATGATACCTAAGAAACCTAGTCTTTGATACCAACTTGTCACCACCCAACTTCCACCGAAGCTGCGACGACACCTAAAACTACTTGCTAGGTAAGCCAACAGTTCCACAATAATAGTAAATTCAATAAAACAGAATTTTTATAAACTCATCAACGGAAATATCATGAAATAACTACGAAATGACAGTAATACTTCTACACCATCCCAATGATCTGGTGTCAACGAGTACATGAGCACTACTAAATATCAAAATACTGGGCCAAATCATCAATACAACTATCTGAACAGTAGAACAATGATAACAAAAATAAATGAAAGAGAACTTTAAGGTCTGCGGACGATATGATAGCTACCTCCTAGTCTCCCAAAGGTGGTACCAACATAACTCTAGCAATCACCACGTCCAGAAGTATTTGAATTTGCACATGAAGAGCAAAGTGTAGTATGAGTACAATAGTCCCCATGTACTCAATAAGTAACAAACCTAACCTTGGGCTGAAAGTAGTGACGAGCTCAGAAGGAACAATTAATGGCCAATATCAATAATCAGTATTAACTCAAGATATAAGGAGCAATATAAGTAAATAACACAATGATATCATGTTCCGCTCGTTCACATTACAGGAATTTAGACATGCTTTCCAAGTATAACAGCTAAAGCCCAATACAGATAAAATAATTCATTTACCAGCTAGCATGAGAAAAGTACATCTCTATGCCTACATGTCAAGTGTACATGTCAAGTTAAAATCATCACTGCGAGCCATCAAGAATAACCACACTTAGCACACTCATGGTGCCTGGCACAAGGCCCTCACCATCACACACATCAATATTTAGCACTGTAGTATGAGTACAACCGACCCCCTCACCAAAGCGCATATATATATATATATATATATATATATATATATATATATATATATATATAACATTTTGCTTGCTCACTGCTGGTATATCAGACTCCAGAGGGGCGGATCCAGCCCAAGCGCTAATCATAATTACATAGCCCAATAGTGGGGCCTGGTGTACGCGTTGCCCCAAATCCGTAACACAGCCCAATATGAGCCTGGCGTATGCGTCACCTCAAAATCAATACCAAATTGGCTCAATGGCCCTAACTTAGTCATCAACCGCTCAAGTTTCAGTTAACCACATCTCACAGTACTCAATTGAATAGTGTTACAAATATGAAGCATCAACAACATGTGAGGAATGAAATAAGAAAGTACTAAGATAGAGATATCATACATAGATATAGCATCATGATAAGAAAGTACTAAGATAGAGATATCATACATAGATATAGCATCATGACCGAGAGTGTGTGTACAATTAAGGCAAATAACTCAGAAACAACAAGAATATCCCTATTATGTCTCAAACAAATAGCACATAGACTAGACATGATTTCTAACACGAGTCAGAACTCAAATAATCATGCAGGTTTAGAAAACACAGATATAACGAGGCATGATAGCGAAACAAATCCTATAATAGTCTAAAAGCCACCTCAAATAATGAATACTCCGGTGCACGCACACACGCTCACCACCTAGCACATGCATCACCCCACTACATCTCATACAACATGGTTCTCAGGGATATTTAACCTCAAATCCAAGTTTGGATATGTTACTTACCTCAAAACGAGAAGATCAATAGTCCAAAAAGCCCTTGCCACGCGAATCGGCCTCCAAGCGACTCAAATCTAGCCAAAGAAACTTAATATCATCAATGAAATCCATCGAAAATAATTTCAAATGATAAAGCTAAGGCCTTGAATAAAATGTGCAAAGTTAACCCAAAATGTCAACTCCATGCTTGCACCCCAGAACCCGACGAAAATCATAAATTCCAAATACCCATTCAAATACGAGTCCACCCATACCAATTTCATCTAATTCCAACCATAAATTGACCCTCAAATAATCAAACCTCATTCTCCAAAAACATAGTCTAAAATCCCCTAATTGCACCCTAAATTAACATAAGCTAGGTGTAATAATCAATGGGTAATCAATATCTATGAACAAAATTGAATAAACTTCATGTAACGACCCGACCAGTCGTTTTACTTTATAGATCCCCGTTCCCCAAAATAAGACTCCCCATATGTGCTTTTATGACTTGCGGGGATGGTTAGTTCGGGTTTGGAAGGGTTCGGATTAAAATCGAAACACTTAGTTCCTTAATATTGACTTAAAAGGGTTAAGTTTGACTTGGGTCAACATTCTTTTAGTAAACGACCTCAGAACCGGGATTTGACGGTCCCAATAGGTTCATATGATGCTTTTGGACTTGGGCGTATATTCGGATCGGGTTATGGATGAACCGGGAGCATTTCAACGCCTAAAGTTGTAAGTTGGCGCATTGAAGGTTTTAAAGTTCTTAAAATTTGGTTTGAAGTAGGTTTTCATTTTATCGAGGTTTGTTTGGGATTCTGAGCTTGGGAATAGTTCCATACAGTGATTTAAGACTTGCATGCAATATTTGGTGTCATTCTAAGTAGTTTAAGTATGATTCGGCGCGTTCGGAGTAAGTTGGAAGAACTTGAAGTTCATAAATTGATTTGATTTGGTTTGGAGTGTGATTCTTAGTTTTGGTGTTGTTTTCTATTTTTCGAGAGGTCGAGCAGGTCTGTATTGTGGTTACAAACTTATTGGTATGTTTGGGCGAGGCCTCAGGGGCCCCAGATGCCATTCAGATGATGTGCAGAACTCGTTTGGACTTGGAGAACATAGCGGAAGCAGCAGAGCTTCTAGTGAAATCGCACTTGCGAGGAACTAGCCGCGGGTGCGAGCTCACAGAAGCAAGACAACGATCGCAGAAGTGAAATGTAGTGGGCTACCCAGTGGTCGCAAAATCAAGGAAGGGACCGTATCTGCGAAGGCGCAGATGCGAAGAGTGTAATCGCAGAAGCGGGGAAGGCTGCAGGTGCGAGGGGGCAAGCTGTAGAAGCGGGCTCGTAGATGCGGTTCCCTTTCCGCAGGTGCACCCAAAGCTGGGCTGGGTGTCTTTCTCATAAGCGGACCTTTGTTCGCAGAAGCTACGTCGCAGGTGTGACTCAAGGTCCGCAGAAGCAGAATAGCTGGAGGCAGTGAGGTCTTATTATTTCGGGACTTAGGCAATATTAGCTCATTTCTTTCATCCCTTAGGCGATTTTGGAGCTCTTTGAAGAGGGGTTTTCACCTAGAACTTTGAGGTAAGTAATTTCTATATGATATGAGTTTAATACATGTAGTTTTGGGTAGATTCTTAGCATATAAAGTGTAGAAATTGTGGGTTTAGTTGAAAAACCTACGTTTTGATAAAAATGGAATTTTCCCACAAAAATGATTATGGAATTGGGTAAAAATTATATATTTGAGTTTGTGAGGTTATGGGTAACAATTATCTTCGAAATTCGGGAAAGAATTTTAAGAATCTTCCAATTTGTTTTGGGTAATTACTCTAATAGCTATGTTATTAACTTTTGACCGTATATTGATTATTTTACATAACATTTGGCTAGTTTCGGATTTTCGGCACCCAAGTTGGGTCCTTAGAGCGAATTTGAGGCTGGAAAGTGAGTTTTGAGATAAGGTAAGTCTCTTGCCTAACCTTATAAGAGGGAATTTACCCCATAGGTGATTTAAATTACTATTTTCTTCTAATTGTGGGGGCTACGTATGCACGAGGTGACGAGAGTCCGTGTGTAGCTACTAATTATGCTTATGTCCGGGTAGTTTAGGACCCAAATCATGAAATACTTGTAATGTTTGCACTCTACTTGTTAATTAAAGTGCCTAAATTATATTGAAAGCTTGATAAAGGAATTGTAAAAGACCGAATTTCACTTACTTGAGTATTGACGATTTACTTGACCGTTAATAGAAATTGTGCTTCCATGTGTACTAGCCTTGTAATAACTTTTAAATTGGATGTTCATAAAGTATCCTCTCTTCTTGTGGAGTAGGCCGAACGCCTCGGCAGTAGAATAGATGCATCTATGGTTTGTGCTGCTCGACCCTCGGTAGTGTACATATTATTCTGGATCGGGCCGTATGACCTGGGCATAAATCGTGCGTGATAATACTTGGAGCCTAATTATACTTGATATTATTTTATGGCTTGAGAGGTTATAATTATTTAATGACAGAAATTGACTTGGGATTTATTATTAGTGAAAGAATTATTATTCACTCTTGTTATTGAGTTATATTTATTATTTATATAACCCATGCTTAATTAGAATTCCTGTATTTTATTGTTAACCCATAGTAAGTGTCGATGTCGACCCCTCGTCACTACTTCTTCGAGGTTAGACTAGATATTTACTAGGTACATGTTGTTTATGTACTCACGCTACACTTCTGCACTAATCGTGCATAATCTAAGGCAGGTGCATCTGGCGGTCATATCGGCGCGCACCACCGTTACCTCGAGGCCTAGTGGTGAGTTGCTTCCTGAGCCGTTCTGCAGCACCCAGAGTCTCTCTTTTGCATCTGTTTTCTATCTACTTTTATTTCAGACAGTAGTTAGAGTTTTGTATTTCTACTAGTTTCTCATACACTCTTGATACTAGGTCTTGGAATACATACTAGTAGACTTTATGATTTTGGAGTATTTATGTCACTGTTTCTCACTCATTAGCCTTTGTTTTACTTTATTAAATTTTTCTACTCTTCATATTCTTAATAAATGGAATTCAACTACTTGGCAATTTTATTAAAAAGAGCAATTAAATGATTAGTTCACTATTGGCTTGCCTACCGGTGGCGTTGGGCGCCATCACAGCCTATAGGAGAAATTGGGTCATGACAATATGGTATCAGAGCACTAGGTTCACGTAGGTCTTACAAGTTATGAGCATGCCTAATAGAGTCTTGCGAATCAGTGCAGAGATGTCCGTACTTATCTTCGAGAGGCTATAGGGTGTTAGGAAACTACTCTTTCTTCATCTCCTATCGTGCAGCTGATGTTGTGCTAAGTATCTTTCTCTTATTCTCTCACAGATGGTGAGAACACGCATGGCAGATGTCCCTAATCACGGAGGGGCTGCTCCCCATGTTGCTAGAGGTCGAGGGAGGGCTCCAGCCCGTTGTAGAGGACGTCCCAGAGTTGCCCCGGTTATGCCACCAGTTAATCCAGCAGAGGATCCTATTATTGAGGATCATGGCGAGGTCCCTGCAGCACAGCCAGCCCCACTGAACTTCATGTCTGTGCCGAGATTCTAGGAGGTCATGGGCCGTATGCCGCGGTTCATGGATTCTATGACTCAGGCTGGTTTATTTCCAGCAGACCCAACCACATCTCAGGTGGGAGAGGGGGAACAGACCGCTACCGCTCAGGCACTAGGGCATGCTGTTGCCGTATATCAGACCCTGGGCACACTACCCGTGGCGGAGCTCAGCCAGTTGCATCAGCTATACCTGGGTCCAGACTAGCTACGACCGGCGATCCGCAGAAGCTATTGGATAGATGGACTAGGCTACATCCTCCTATATTTTGGGTGAGCAACATGAGGACCCCCAAGACTTTATTGATCGGTGCATGGACATATTATACAACATGAGGATATTGGAGTCGCATGAGTGGACATTACCACCTTTCAGTTGGAGGGCAGGGCCCGTAAATGGTAGCAGTCTTATCTTCTTGGCAGACCAGTAGGTTCTCCTCCCATGACTTGGGACCAGTTCACACGTCTCTTCCTGGTCAGATACATTCCACCCTCTCAGAAAGAAGAGTTGCGATTTCTGTTTGAGCACCTCCAGTAGGACCAGATGTTGGTGACCCACTATGAGGCGAGGTTCTCTGATTTGTCTCGCCATGCACTTATGATCCTCATTACCGATGAAGAGAGACTGCAGAGGATTTTTGCCTGTTTGCACTCTGGTATCTAGGCTACCATGGCTCGAGAGGTTGATATAGGGACTTCTTACGAGCTAGTTGTGGAGATAGTTCGGAGGATTGAGGGTGTCCGTCACTAGAGCCGAGAGTAGGCGATGAGGGATAAGCAGTTTTGAAATTCTTGATAGTTCAGTGGTGCCCCGACAGGGGGTAGGGGCTAGTTTGTGAGGGGTCAGTCTAGCAGGCCCACATATCCAGCACCGCCACCTCCTCGGGGTGCTCCAGTTTGGCCTTATTTCAGCGCCATTACAGAGAGCTCATACCATCCACCATCTATTCAGGGTTCCTTCTGTGGGCCTTCAGGCCATCAGGGCCAGACTTCAGGTCAGCAGTTCGCTGTACCGAGGGCTTTTTTTGAGTGCGGGGGTCTTAGTCAGGTGAGGAGGTTCTACCCCAGGCTTCGGAGCAAGGTAGTGTAGCAGGGTCAACAACCTATGATTACAGCACCAACTACCACACCAGCCATCCAGCCACCCATTGTCGGAGGGCAGGTAGGTAGGGGCCGTCCTAGAGGTAGAGGCCAACCAAGTGGCACTCCAGCCAGGTTCTATGCCTTTCCAGCCAGACTAGATGCATTGGCCTCAGATGCAGTGATCACATATATTATTTTTGTCTGCGGTAGGGATTCTTCAGTACTATTTGATCTAGGGTCTACCTATTCATATGTTTTATCTCCGTTTGCTCATTTCCTGGGTATTCCTAATGAGTTCTTGGGTACTCCTGTTTATGTGTCCACTCCAGTGGGCAATTCTGTTGTTATGGACTTGGTCTATTGGTCCTGTATCATGACTTTTTGTGGTTATGAGACTAGAGCATATCTTCTGTTGCTTGATATGACCGATTGTGAGGTCATGCTAGGCATGGATTGGTTGTCCTCATATCACAACATCCTTGATTGCCATGCCAAGACTATTACCTTGGCAGTGCTAGAGTTGCCTAGATTGGAGTGGAAAGGTTCGTCTGTCAGTACATCTAGTCAGGTTATCTTTTTTCTGAAGGCTTGACACATGTTTGAGAAGGGTTATTTGGATTATCTAGCTGATGTTTGGGATACTACTGCAGAGACTCCGGTGATTGATTCAGTGCCCGTGGTCCGGGAGTTCTTCGATGTGTTTCCTTCTGATTTACCAGGCATGCCACCGGATCGTGATATTGATTTCTATATTGATTTGGCTCCAGGTACCCAACCTATCTCTATTCCACTGTACCACATGGCACTGAAAGAGTTTAAGGAATTGAAAGAACAACTTGAGGAGTTACTAGCATAGGGGTTTGTTAGACCGAGTGTGTCACCTTGGGGTGCACCAGTGCTATTCGTGAAGAAGAAAGATGGGAAAATACGGATGTGCATTGGTTACCGCCAGTTGAACAAAGTTACCATTAAGAACAAGTACCCATTGCCGCGTATTGATGATATATTTGACTAGTTGCAGGGTGCCAGGGTGTTCTCTAATATTGACTTAAGATCGGGGTACCATCAGGTGAAGATTCATGAATCGGATGTTCCGAAGATAGCTTTCTAAACTAGATATGGCCACTATGAGTTTCTAGTGATGTCTTCCGGTTTGACTAACACCCATGCGGCGTTTATGGATTTGATAAATCGGGTGTTAAGGCCATATATTGACTCATTTTTCATTATCTTCATTTATGACATTTTGATCTACTCGCTTAGCATGGAGGAGCATGAGCAGCATCTGAGAGTGGTACTTCAGACCTTGCGGGAACAGAAACTATATGCTAAGTTTTCCAAGTGTCAGTTTTGGTTAGATTCTGTAGCATTCTTAGGGCATGTTGTATCAGGCGAAGGTATTAAGGTAGATCCCAAGAAGATCGAGGTAGTTCAGAGTTGGCCTCATCCTACTACAACGACCGAGATCAGAAGCTTCTTGGAGTTAGCAGGTTATTAACGACGGTTTGTGGAGGGCTTCTCATCTATTGCAGCACCTTTGACTAGATTAACCCAGAAGGGTGCTCCGTTCCGATGGTCTGACAATTGTAAGGCGAGCTTTCAGAAGCTCAAGACCGCCTTGACTTCAACACTGGTGTTAGTGTTGCCTTCCAATTTAGGGATGTATACTGTGTACTGAGATGCTTCACGCGTTAGCCTGGGTTGTGTATTGATGCAGGGGCGAGTTATTGCATATGATTCACGTCAGCTGAAGCCCCACGAGAATAATAACCCCGTACATGATTTGGAGTTAGCTGCAATTGTTCATGCTCTTAAGATCTGGGGGCATTATCTTTATGGGGTGTCCTGTGAGGTTTACACCGATCATCGCAGCTTGCAGCATTTGTTCAAGCAGAGAGATCTTAATTTTAGGTAGTGCAGGTGGCTTGAGTTACTGAAAGATTATGATATTACCATCCTTTATCATCCAGATAAGGCGAATGTGGTTGCGGATGCCTTGACCAGAAAGGCAGAGAGTATGGGTAGTTTGGAATTCATTGCAATAGAGGAGAGGCCACTAGCTTTGGACATTCAGTCCTTATCTAACAGACTGGTGAGGTTGGATATTTCAGAGCCCAGCCAAGTTCTTTTATCCCAGTCTTCACTATTCGAGCAGATTAAGGCTCGCTAGTACGATGATCCACACTTAATGGTTCTCAAAGAGACAGTACTACAAGGTGGTGCCAAGGAGGTTACTATCGGCAAAGATGGTTTTCAGCGACTCCAGGGTCATCTTTGTGTCCCTAATGTCGATGGGTTGAAGGAGAAGATTCTAGAGGAGGCATACAGTTCTCGGTATTCTATTCATCCAGGTGCTGAAGATGTATCGCGACCTGAGGTAGCATTATTGGTGGTGGCAGATGAAGAAGGACATAGTTGAGTATGTAGCGAGGTGCCTAAATTGCTAGCAGGTTAAGTATGAGCATCAGAGGACAAGTGGCCTACTCCACCAGATGGTTATATCTTAGTGGAAATGGGAGCGCATCACTATGGACTTCGTAGTTAGGTTGCCTCGGACCTTAAGGAAGTTTGATGCAGTTTGGGTCATTGTTGACAGGTGGACCAAGTTAGCGCACTTCATTCCGGTTGTGACCACATATTATTCAGAGAGATTGGCCAACATTTACATTCATGAGATTGTTCGATTGCATGGTGTGCCTATTTCTATCATATCAGATAGAGGCCCTCAATTTACTTTGCATTTCTGGTGGGCAGTATAGAGTGAGTTGGGACCTGGGTAGAGCTCAACACGACCTTTCATCCGCATATTGACGGGCAATCGAAGCGGACGGTTCATATATTGGAAGATATGCTCAGAGCATGTGTGATTGACTTCGGAGGGTAGTGGGATAGATTCTTGCCTTTGGCCTAATATAACAACAGTTATCAGTCTAGCATCGAGATGGCTCCATTTGAGGCTTTATATGGTCGGCCAGGTCATTCGCCCATCGGATGGTTTGAACCCGGCGAGGATAAGTTGTATGGTATTGATTTGGTGAATGATGCCTTGGAAAAGGTAAAGTTGATTCATGAGCGACTTTGTACAACACAGTACAGACATAAGAGTTACGCGGATCAGAAGCCGCATGATTTATCATTTATGGTGGGCGAGAAGGTTCTCTTGAAAGTCTCGCCGATGAAGGGAATCATGAGGTTCGGAAAAAAGGGTAAGTTGAGCCCAAGCTTTATTGGTCCATTTGTGGTGTTGAGACAAATTGGGGAGGTTGCTTATAAGCTTGCTTTGCCTTCCAGTCTATTGGGAGTTCATCCGGTCTTCCACGTGCCTATGCTCTGGAATTATCATGCCGATAGGTCGCATGTGTTAGACTACAACACGGTTCAGTTAGATGAGAGCCTGGGTTAAGAGGAGGAGCCAACTGCCATTGTTGACAGGCAAGTTTGCCAGCTGAGGTCCAAGAAGATTTCTGCGATAAAGGTTCAGTGGAGGGGTCAACTAGTCGAGGAAGTGACTTGGAAGACCGAGGAGGACATACAGAGCAGATATCCACACTTATTCGGCACTCCAGGTACGATTCCAGACCCGTTCGAGGACGAACGTTTGTTTAAGAGGTGGAGAATGTAACGACCCACCTGGTCGTTTTGCTTTCTAGATCCTCGTTCTCCAAAATAAGACTCCCCTTATGTGCTTTTACTGTTTTATGACTTGCGGGGATGGTTAGTTCGGGTTTGGAAGGATTCCGGTTGAAATCGGAACACTTAGATCCTTAATATTAGCTTAAAAGGGTTAAGTTTGACTTGGGTTAACATTGTTTTTTGTAAACAATCTCGGAACCGGGATTTGACAGTCCCAATAGGTTTGTATGATGATTTTGGACTTGGGCATGTATTCGGATCGGGCTTTGGATGACCCGTGAGCGTTTCGGCGCCTAAAGTTATAAGTTGGTGCATTGAAGGTTTTAAAGTTTTTAAAATTTTGTTTGAAGTAGGTTTTGGTATTATCGAGGCCTGTTTTGGATTCCGAGCCCGGGAATAGTTCCGTATAGTGATTTAAGACTTGCATGCAAAACTTGGTGTCATTTCGAGTAGTTTAAGTATGATTCGGCGCGTTTGGAGTAAGTTGGAAGAACTTGAAGTTCATAAATTAATTCGATTTGGTTTGGAGTGCTATTCTTAGTTTTGGTGTTGTTTTCTGTGTTTCGAGAGATTGAGCAGGTCCGTCTTGTGGTTACGAACTTGTTGGTATGTTTGGGCGAGGCCTCGGGGGCCCTGGATGCCATTTGGACGATGCGCGCAACTCGTTTGGACTTGGAGAAAATAGCTGAGGCTGTCGCGCCCCTTCTTTCTCGCGAAATTGGGTTTCGACACATGACAACTCTTTTAAAGGAAGGTGTTAAAAGAGAGAGTCGCCACCTAATGGGTTTAAGGTTCGTTAGGGCACTTATTTGCAAATAACTCTGGTTTAACCAGTTTGCGTCACCAAAGATCGGGTAAGGGCTCAAATTACCTCGAAGAGAAGGTGTTAGGCACTCTTCGAGGTCCACAACTGTGGGTCCCAGCCGAACTTGAATTATATGAATTAGTAAAATAGTCAGAGAGAAAAAACAAGAAGTTTGAAAAAAAATCATTATTTGAAAGTCCTTGAGCAAACACAGATAATTGGTTTAAAGACAAGATGGGGGGTCCTAAGTTTTTTAGCCTAAAGGATCACCCCGTACAACATAAATAATATTTTGTAACTCACTCGAGGTGGGGTGTTACTCATATTATTTAGCGGGCACAGACTATTATCTATTGCTACCCGATTACTATCTTTAAGTTGTTACCTAAGGCACACTAGTTGATTCTAAGCCGTGCCTTATGCGTGAACTACCTGTCCCGTGCCTATGGTCCAGGAGGCGTTTGGACCTCTATTTTGGATGGTTTCTAGACTTAGCTTAGGCTGCTCAGAAATGATAAAATTAGGCGACATACAAAACAAGTTGGACTTCATGTAAAATAAATTACGGGCTCAAGTTAGCCTCCTCACTTAAACAACAAATGCATGCAAACAAATTAGGCGGGGTAACAATTTCAGAATTAATAGAGTCTTAAATCCTATAGTCATGGCTTCTAGATGATTCTGGATTTTAAATGTACAGGCAGTTTCAGAGCAAGATGCCATTTTAGATACAATTTCTAAGCGACTACACAGTCTTCCTTCTGATTACAGATTATAAGCGATTAAACCTATAGACATGATATCTAGGTGATTTACATAGTAGTTGGCAGTGAAAACTATTGAAGATAATCAGAATTACTCAGTTTGATCCTATAGGCATGCTTTCTAATAGTGGCAACAAAACAGTGTTGAAAGTTCAATATTAACACTTAAAAGCAGAGTGGTGTTACCCTATAGGCAGGATTTCTAACGATTAATGATTGAAATTGATTTTTTATACTTAGCTCCAATAGGCATGTCTCCTAGGTGGGCAATATAACATCGAATTAACCAATTAAAACCCTATAGGCATGATTGTGATATGCAACACCCTGTTATGGCTCAACCCTTCTGGTGGCAATTTATCTTCGTGGAAAGTGATCTTATGGCTTTCCAATACTTGTCCTGCCATGTTGGCCATCTCTCCACTGGTAATGTTGTTGGGTATATAAGCCTCATTCAACATTTTCATCAACGCGTTCCTGTGTGCCTCAGAATTCTATAGTAGTGATTGAATGGATATCTGAGCAGGGGTTTTGTTCAAATGATCGACCACAGAATACTCCCTTGCTTGCACCTTTCTCCAAAGATCATCCGGGCCAGTTTCAATGATAGGCTGCCTGGAAGCGGCTTCTTTACTTGTTCCCCCCAAATGCTCGGGCGTGTAAACCCTACCAGTTCTGATCATACCTTGTGCTGTACTAGTTTCTTTCATTTTCTCCTTTCCTTTCCTTCTCGCTTCTGTAGTATAGTCCCAGGGCACAACATTGGAATTAAAGAATGGTGTGGGTGCTACCGTTACGATGAATGGTGTGGTCACTTCTACTTCGAGAGGAGTTGGCGTGGCTGAGGGCGTTGTTACTTCAACCTTGAACGGAGTTGGTGCGGCTACCTCAACTTCAATCGGTGACTGTATTTGTACCACAATAGGTGTGAGAGTAACTGGAGGCATTTTGGGATCATCCCCTTCTCGAATGAGCCCAATTGACCCGTCTGGATCCCATTCTTCATCAGGTTTTGTCACATTTACCCCCTCACCCCTGTGATCCGAGAGGGGATTATTGCGGACATTAGGTGCAGTCTCCTTTGCCTGTATAACTTTGGTATCAATCAGCGTCTAGATCTTATCCTTCAGAGTGCGTCATTCATCAATAGTGTGACCCTTCATGCCCGAACGGTAGGCACATGTCTTGTTTGGATTGACCCATTGAGAGGAATTTTCCATGGCAACATCGGGAATGGGAGTGACATATCCGGTAGCTTTCAATCTCTCATACAACTGGTCAATAGGTTCGGCAGTAGGAGTGTATTGTCTGGGCGGCCTACGGTCAAAATTTGGCCTGGGTTTTTGGTAGTTTTGGCGGGCTGGTGGTGAGTGGTAATATGCTGGATGAGTGTTGTAAGTGTGGTAGGCGGTAGCGAGTTGTTGATATATAGGAGGTGAAGGATGATATGTGAGTGGAGGTGTTTGGTATGTGAGAGGAGACTTCGGACCTTGGGCTACCATCACTACCCGAGTGCAAGGCTTTGTTCGTAGCCTGGAGTGCCTCAAAATTGGTTACCATTCCGCTTTTAATTCTCTCTTCTATTATTTCTCCCAATTTGATGATGTCGGAAAACTTATGGTTTTTAATAACCATCAACCTCGGACAAAGAACATGTTTATTTGATCTTCTTCCAGTGCCGGCCTTACTTTTGCAGCTTCTGATCTCCACCGTGTAGCATACTCGTGGAAAGTTTCTGTTGGCTTCTTCTTAAGATTCTGGATATAGAAGATGTCTGGTGCATTCTCTGTATTAAATTTGAACTGATCCATAAAATCTGAAACATTGCCTACCCAATTAGCCCATTTCTTTGGATTTTGACTGATGTACCAGGATAGGGCATCTCCAGTGAGGCTCCTCATGAATAGCTTCATGCAGATTCTTTCATCTTTACCAACCCCTACGAGCTTGTCGCAATACATCCTCAGATGTAGCTTTGGATCACCTGTCCCGTTGAGCATTTCGAACTTAGGAGATTTGTAACCCTCTGGCAGTTCTACGTCCGGCTGAATACACAAATCCTTATAATTTAAACCTTCGATGCCTTCACCACCTTCGACACCTTAGAATCGACTTGTAAGGTTCTTAAGTTCTTCCACCATGTTCTTGATCAACAGGTCCTTCTCGTCGGATTCCGGTGTATACAAGGTTTGTTGTGAAGTGTGGGGTAAGGTTTCCACGTATATGGGGTTACTTTGGTGGACTCCAGGGATTTGGGCGTAATGGTGATCATTGGTTGAGTTTTGGGGATCAGGGGTAGGTTGTGGTGCATTTTGAGGAGTGTGGTAGGTGGTAGTTTGTGGATACTGGGTTAGATGATGGTGATGCTGTGGAGGGGTTAGTACTGGTGGGGGATTAGGATTTTGGGGAGGTGTGGCGTATTGATGAGGTGCAGGAGGATTTTGTGGGTGCTGGTTTTGTGTGTTTTGAGGAGGTGCTAGGTTTTGGGCGTTTTGTTGGTTGATATCGGGAACATTCAGGGTAAGGGAAAGGTTTGCCAAGTTATGGACCTGCTCAAGTTCCCCTTGTAACTCCAATATCTTCTGTTCTAACCATAAAACCAAGTCATTCTGCGTCGGAGTACTCCGACCATCCGAAGTTTTGACATTCTCGGCGTGCGTAGCATTGTATTTCCTGATACCTCTCATATCGTCCATCTTAGCTTTTCCTTTGTTCTTAGGATCACTTGGAGGAGGAGGAGGTGGAGGACCTCTAGATCTGGTATGATATGCTGATGATGCCAGTACGCATGAACCAACCTTAGGGGATGGGAATAAACAAAGGAAAAAAGAAAAACAAAAGGTAAACAAGTCAGTAGGGAGTATTAAAAGGATATTTACGATATTTAAACACGTATTGCGGAATTATAAATTCACATCCTAATTTGGGGACCTCATCGTTCCCGAGGTAGGCCTAGCGACATATAGCTTTAGAGAAAACTCAATGCCGATATATGCGTCATTTCATTAATATGATAAATAGACCAAATCTCTACTAAAATGGCAATAATTATAAAGAGTCACTCGTGGAATTTGCCTTATTACAATCAAATTCTAAAACGAACCTAGAAAACATCATTCCTAATCTACTTGGTCCCAGAGGGACCTTCTCCAAGCTTGGCCTTCTTAGCCCCGTCAATTAGATTCCCCAGGCTGCGCATGTCCAACAGTAGATATGCCCTTGCTAGATGTCCTCCTTCATTGCCCTCTGCGTTCTGACAATCCGAGACCCTTTTCCTCATCTTTCCCTCAAGTTCCATCAAAAACCCTTCTCCAAATACTCCAGCCTTTCTATTGATTTAGTAGCGATTCCCCTCCATTCATTGATTGCTTCCATGTCTACTTTATGTTATTCCAAATGCCTGGCCTCAGATTCAAAGACCCTTTTGTGCAACCTCTTGTATTTGACTTGTGCTTCAGCAGCGTCGTCTATGACCCTATTTCTCAAATCAACCCCTGGCTTGACCTCTCCTGCTATGTCATCGACCAACCATGATGGGTAGAAGTACACATGGCCGGCATGATACCTGTCTGGCTCGATGGTATCTTTCTCCACAATGATCTTTTGATGCCACATATGCTGTGCCTCAAACTAGAATGGAATGGCATTCCCTTGGAAGTCTGCTTTGTAATAAACCATTTTGGAAACTCGTGGTATAACCTGTTTTCTCCCAGCTTGCCTCATGATTCTGATAGGTGCATAAGGATAGATTCCTCTTAATTCGATTAGCACTAGATGAGGAACATCTTTCGACCTGATGATGAATTCACTGCTAGGGAACCACTTGAACATCCAGTGTACCTTGTCATCAGTCAAATTGCTAAAGAAATGTACCCAGCTCACAGCGTTTCCCGGTTGTGCAAACCTGTCTGGGATAAAAGTCATTCTCTTCGGATAGTGATAAGCTATGTGGTCATTCCATGGTCGTCGCGGAAATTCTTGACGGTATTGTCCTCTCTGAAGGTGTTCCAACAACCATATTTGCAGCAACAGATTGCAACCCTCGAAATGCCTATATCCCTTTTTACAACGGTCTAAGTCTCGGTACATCTCAGCCACGATCATTGGGACAATAGTATAAGTTTGCCCCTCAATTCCTTCCATTAGGGTCTTAGTGACCATAGCTAGGCAAGTGTGGATCCTTTCCCCTTGTATCGGGAATATCAGCATCCCCAAAAAACAGATAATGAATACAAAATCCCGGCGGTGAGTCCAACCCAAAGAAGTGATGGCAAATTCATCATGGTAAAGACGATATGACTTGCTGTGACCATAACGCTTGTAAAGGAAGTCGAATGGTATGTAAGATTTCTTCAGACAGACTAACTCATCATTTTTCCTGAAACCCATCATTTTTAGGAAAGCTCAAGAAGTACGGTTTTCCGGTACCAACAAGCCAGGCTATCCTATGGGAGCCCAGCGAAGCCTCCTATTTCATCTAGAAGGGGAGTCATTTCTATATCACCAAAACGGAAGACGACCCTCTTCTCATCCCAGAACATGGTGGTAGCCTTAATTAACACATTGTTTGGCTGAATATCTAACAAAGAAGGTAAATTCCCGAGAACTCTTTTCACATAGTTTTTGTCACTTGGCAAGAGATTTTTCCACCAATCTAGCAACAAAGGTGAGATACTTCGAACTATGCCGAACCTGGGGACTTCGTGCCTCATTTCTGCAAAACAAATAAAGTTAGCCCTTTCCCCCTCCGGATTCGACTATTTACACAATAATTATTAGCATATCGGCACGTTTTCTCCAAATAATGCACATATCATGATTGTACCCATTGGGATTTAAGGAAATACCGGTGGGCTTTGGACAAGGCTTGCCTTAGAGAGTTATTATGCGGATAGCGTTCTAACCCATACTAGGTTTAGACATGATACATGCACAGTTAATATTAGAGTGGGGATTTCTAGAAGAGTCTAGACCGGTACCCTCAAGTGGACAACTTGAGTGAGGAAGGCACGGAACCGTCGATTGCACCGCTGATTGACTAGTTTTACCGCAAATAAGCCTTTCCAAATTTAAAAGGGTGATTTAGGAAGAGCGCGGACACTCATCAAGCGCCATTATAGTATTAATTATACACGAGTGGAATATGATGTGGAGCATGCTTTATACAAAGATAAAACAACACGCTGTCAAGTATATTGCATGATGAAGACGGTCAATGCAGTATTAAATGAAACATAAGGACATAAAAAGAAAGAAAAACAAGGAAGAAGTTATTTCGCATAATATGAAAGAATTGTAATAAAGCAAGCAAGGGGGTAGGGGTAGGGGTAGGGAGAGACATAATGTAGAAAATTTAAAAATGTTTCGGAGCAAGTGAACATGACTAGAAAATAAAGGAAAATGCACATTGTAACCAAATTAAGCAAAGATTTGCATATTAATACAAATTCAAAATAGAGGGAAATAGGGGAAAGGGTGTGCATGTAGCCATAGAAAGGAAAAATGGAAGTGGGATTTTTATGTAACGATAAAGAACAAGGAAACACATTCATCAAAAAAGACTAATTTATATAGACCAAGTTCGTTATGGTAAGAGACTAAAATCTCCCCAGCGGAGTCGCCATGCTGTCGCGCCCCTTCTTTCTCGCGAAATCAGGTTTCGACACCTGATGACTCTTTTAAAGGAAGGTGTTAAAATAGAGAGTCACCACCTAATGGGTTTGAGGTGTGTTAGGGTACCTATTTGTAAATAACTCTAGTTTAACCAGTTTGCGTCACCAAAGATCGGGTAAGGGCTCAAATTACCTCGAAGAGAAGGTGTTAGGCACTCTTCGAGGTCCACAACTGTGGGTCCCGACCGAACTTGAATTATATGAATTAGTCAAATAGTCAGAGAGAAAAACACAAAGTTTAAAAACAATCATTATTAGAAAGTCCTTGAGCAAACACGGATAATTGGTTTAAAGACAAGATGGGGGGTCCTATGTTTTTTAGCCTAAAGGATCACCCCATACAACATGAATGATACTTCGTAACCCCCTCGAGGTCGGGTGTTACTCGTATTATTCAGCGGGCGCAGACTATCCTCTCCTGCTACCCGATTACTATCTTTAAGTTGTTACCTAAGGCGCACTAGTTGATTCTAAGCCATGCCTTATGCGTGTACTACCCGTCCCATGCCTATGGTCTTGGAGGCGTTTGGACCTCTATTTTGGATGGTTTCTAGACTTAGCTTAGGCTGCTCAGAAATGATAAAACTAGGCGACATACAAAACAAGTTGGACTTCATGTAAAAGCAATTAAGGGCTCAAGTTAGCCTCCTCACTTAGACAACAAATGCACGCAAACAAATTAGGCGGGTAACAATTTCAAAATTAATAGAGTCTTAAATCCTATAGTCATGGCTTCTAGATGATTCTGGATTTTAAACGTATAGGTAGTTTCAGAGCAAGATGCCATTTTAGATATAATTTCTAAGCGACTGCACGGTCTGCCCGCTGATTACAGATTATAAGCGATTAAACCTATAGACATGATATCTAGGTGATTTACACAGTAGTTGGCAGTGATAACTATTGAAGATACTCAGAATTACTCAGTTTGATCCTATAGGCATGCTTTCTAGTAGTGGCAACGAAATAGTGTTGAAAGTTCAATATTAACACTTAAAAGCGAGTGGTATTACCCCATAGGCAGGATTTCTAACGATTAACGATTTTAATTGATTTTTTTATACTTAGCTCCTATAGGCATGTCTCCTAGGTGGGCAGTATAACAACGAATTAACCAATTAAAACCCTATAGGCATGATTTCTAAATGCAGATTTTGTAGAACATAAGCTAGCATAGCCTTATAGTCATAGTATCTAATGAATATGCTGCAGTTATGTAAATTGAAAGATTGGTCATTGACACTTTATTTTCTATAGGCATGGTATCTAATAAAACACATAGGAGCAGAATATGTTAAACGAATTAAACACTCAGGTCCTATAGGCAGGTTATCTATCAACACATAAGAGCAGAACATGTTGAGTAAATTAAACACCTATAGGCAGGATTTCTACCCGTTCATGCAAATATTAGAATAAACCCATTTTCCTAATTTTACTAACACCCAATTGTTATTACAGCATTATTACAGGCCTAATGAATGAATCAAATTACAAAGTTACAAAATCACTATAGTGGGCCTAAGACAGGCCCAAAGTACACCCAGCCTGTCCAGGCCTTCAAATTTTGTATCCATGCAGGTTTTAACACAGCCTAGAAACCACAAGAGAACTTAGATGATACCCAATAACCATAGTTGATCAAAAGATTCAGAAAATAGTCATTTGCACAAGCCAATTAGCTTATTCAATAGGCATAGAGAGGGATAGAATTGAGCAGTCAAGAAGAAAGTGGCCAAGAACATTAGGCCCTAGTGTATCAGAGTTCACAAGGGTCTCAAAATGGACCCCGAGCAGTGCTCACACTAGGGAGGTTAATAGAGAGGTTTTAGGAGGCCTTGGATTTCAGCCTGCCAAGAATTAGAGACTCAGAACAGGGAAACAACCAATGACAATAGTAGCAAAGTAACAAGGTTTAGAAAAGTGCATTTACATTTTTTGGAGTCAAACACTACAAAGTGATCACATAATGGACATATCAACACAGAGGGTGCATGAGTTCAAGAAAATAGTTAATGCTGCAAGTTGTCATATAACACATTGGGGCAGGGTATATTTGTAAGAGGTAAGGAGTCTTAAACTTCTGGGATTACAAAGTTAATGAGCAAAGAGACATTTGGCTAGCAAGACAAACAATTATCATTAAATCAACAAGTTCAAACCTAAGGATCAAGTTATTCCAAACACTAGGGCTTAAACAATACAACTTATACTAATGAGGCAAGCAGAATCATAATTTAGGCAAAACTAGTCTAAGAGGTTTCACTTAATTGCTAGGGGTACAGAATTGAGCAGAGTGAGAACATACTGAGTGACAAACATAGTCATAGGAGCAAATTACAACTAGAGTGAAGGCATTAACAGATTAGGGCATACTAATAACATAAATTAATAACTAAGAAATTCAGAATCGAGCAGGAAACAGGATTAGGTCACACAGCCAACGCAAACACTCAGATTGTCAACACATTAAGCTAAACATGCTTCAAACTGTCCAAATTGCCTAAGTTAGATACAAAGACATTTTTTTTAGAACCAACAGTTTAGGCGTGAGACAATGCTAGAGAAGTTCATGCTATAGGCAGAATCATACATGAAGAAAGTCAAGGGATTATATCAAGTCATGCAATTTCAGAAAACATAGATATGCTAATTAGAACATAATGGAATAAACATTGTGAAGGTTGAGAAACTAACCAGTTATTGCTCAACAAACAAGAAAAGAAGAGCAATATGACCCAGAATCCCAGTTGCGTCAAGTTCCCAATGGTTTCAAATAACCAGGGCCGTGCTCACACCCAAGAAAGGTCGGAAAAGTAGAAAATCTGGTGGCCTTGTCTTTCAGCCGGCCAAGATCCAAAAACAAGAGAATGAATGAACACAGAGTAAAGCCCTAATTTTTCAGTAGTGATTTTAGCGTTTGAAGTCCCTTTAGAAGGGAATGGGGGAGGGGTTTATATAGTAGTAAAATCGAATATCAAACAAGGGAGACAGAGTGATTTAAGAAACAAATAAGGTAAATAAACATGCAAATCGGTCAAAAAATCAATTTAAAGGATATGTAAACCCCAGTTTTTAGGTAAAGTAAAAATCAACAGAATATAAATAAATAATCGGACTCACAGTAGCATAGGACGAATATAGACAGAATAATACTCAAAATCAGGGGTTTGAACCAATTTTGGTTTGATTTTGAAGAGATTTGCTTGCCATGTTTAGGCAAGCACTATAGGAGAACAGCCAGTACCAAAAATGGGTCGAATATGGTAAGAAGTGATAATCAAATCCCATATTCAGTGGGAATAGGAGAAGATTTTAAGGGCGGCGGGTTTAGGGTTCTTCAGAGAGGGAGGGGAGGTTGAGAGAGTATGAGGGCAGCGGGTTATGGGATTATGGGTTAGGGTTTCTGGGAGGGTAATTAAAAGGGAGAGAAATAACAAGGGCCGTTGATCTTGAGAGATCAACGACCATGATTAAAAAAAGTGAGTGGGGCGGGTCAATTAACGGGTACCGACCGGGTTTTTGGGTTAAAGGGTTGTTAGTTTGGGCTGGGGTTATTGGGCTAGGGTATTGGGGTTTTTGGGCCATTTATTTGGTCCGAAGTTGTTTAGAAATTTGGGCTAGTTTTTAAATACCCAATATTTATCAAAACATAATTTATAAAAGTAATTAATAAATAAAAAAAATATTATTTGTGAACTAAAATGATTGAAAATAATAATTTGGTATTATAAAAACATAAAATATTATTTTGGCATAAATAATATAATTATACATGAATATACGCTATTATTGCAAAAATATGCAATTAGCTTAAAAATGCAAATGTAATTATAAAACAAATGGAGTAAAATATTATAAAACATACATATTGGTGTAAACAATAAGTTTAGATGATTAAATCATCATAAAAATAATTTTAAGGATAATTAATGGATATTTATACAATAAAATGCAGAACAAAATTAATTTAAAGCTTTTAAAAATTATGGAAAATTATGAAAAGATGCTTGTATAGGTTTATAAACTAAATGATGATGCAAATATACTATTTTTGAAACTATATATATTTTAAAAATATGAGGAAAAAATTGGGTATCAACAGCTGCCCGAGGGATCTGGTGCTATCGCACCTGCGAGGAACTAGCCACAGGTGTGAGCTCGCAGAAGCGATCCAACGACCATAAAAGTGAAATGGAGTGGGCTGCCCAGTGGTCGTAGAAGCGAGGAAGGGACCGCATCTGTGAAGGCGCAGATGCGAAGAGTTTGATCGCAGAAGCGGGGAAGGCTGCATGTGCGAGGGGGCGAGCCGCAGAAGCGGGCTCGTAGATGCGGTGCCCTTTCCACAGGTGCGCCCAAAGCTGGGCTGGGTGTCTTCCGCAGAAGCGGACCTTTGTCCGCAGAAGAGGCAAAGAGGTCTTTTTATTTAGGGACTTAGGCAATTTTAGCTCATTTCTTTCATCCCTTAGGCGATTTTGGAGCTCTTTGAAGAGGGGTTTTCACCTAGCACTTTGAGGTAAGTAATTTCTTTATGAGATGAGTTTAAAACATGTATTTTTAGGTAGATTCTTAGCATATAAAGTGTAAAAATTGCGGGTTTAGTTGAAAAATCTAGGTTTTGATAAAAATGGGATTTACCCACGAAAATGATTATGGAATTGGGTAAAAATTATATATTTGAGTTTGTGAGGTTATGGGTAACAATTATCTTCGAAAATTTCTGGAATCCAGGCACGTGGGCCTGGGGATGAATTTTAAGAATCTTCCAATTTTGGTTAGGTAATTACTCTAATAGCTAAATTATTAACTTTTGAGCATATATTGATTATTTTACATAAATTTTGGCTAGCTTCGGATTTTCGGCACCCAAGTTGGGTCCTTAGAGCGAATTTGAGGCCGAAAAGTGAGCTTTGAGATGAGGTAAGTCTCTTGTCTAACCTTGTAAGAGGAAATTTACCCCATAGGTGGTTTAAATTACTATTTTCTTCTAATTGTGTGGGCTACGTATGCATGAGGTGACGAGAGTCCGTGCGTAGCTACTATTTATTCTTATGTCCGAGTAGTTTAGGACCCAAATCATGAAATACTTGTAATGTTTGCACCATACTTGTTAATTAAAGGGCCTAAATTATATTGGAAACTTGATAGAGGAATTGTAAAATACCGAATTTTAATTACTTGAGTTTTGGCGGGTTATTTGACCGTTAATAGAAATTGTGCTTTCTTGTGTCTTAGCCTTGTAATAACTTTTAAATCGGATGTTCATAAAGTATACTCTCTTCTTGTGGAGTGGGACGAATGCCTCGGTAGTAGAATAGATGTATCTATGGTTCATGCCGCTCGACCCTCGGCAATGTACACATTATTCTGGATCGGGTCGTACGACCTCGGCATAAATCGTGCATGATAATACTTGGAGCCTAATTATACTTGATATTATTTTATGGCTTGAGCGGTTATAATTATTTAATGACATGAATTGACTTGGGATTTAGTTTTAGGGAAATAATTAATATTCACTGCTTGTTATTGAATTATATTTATTATTTACATAACCCATGCTTAATTAGAATTCCTGCATTTTATTGTTAGCCCATAGTAAGTGTCGATGTCGACCCCTCGTGACTACTTCTTCAAGGTTGGACTAGATACTTATTGGGTACATGTTGTTTATATACAGGATCTGAGGCAGGTGCATCTGGCAGTCATATCGGTGTGCAACCCCGTTATCCCGAGGCCTAGTGGTGAGCTGCTTCCTGAGCCATTCTGCAGAACCTAGAGTCTGTCTCTTGCATCTATTTTCTATCTACTTTTATTTCAGACAGTGGATAAAGTTTTGTATGTTCTACTAGTTGCTGATACACTTGTGACAACGGGTCTTGGAATACATACTAGTAGATTTTATGGTTTTGGAGTTGCCCTAGTTATGCCACCATTTGATACACGAGGAAGTCCTAGAGTTGCCCTAGTTATGCCACCATTGAATCCATTCGAGGATCCTATTATTGAGGAGCAAGGCGAGGTGCCTGCAGCAGAGCCAGCCCCAATGGATTTCATGTCCGCGTCGGGATTCTAGGAGGTCATGGGCCGTATGCTGTGATTCATGGATTCTACGACTCATGCTGGTTTATTTCCAGTAGCCCCAGCCACATATCAGGCGGGAGGGGTGCACAAACCCCTACCGCTCAGGCTCCAGGGCATGCAGCTGCCGTATATCAGACCCCGGGACTAAGTATCCCAATTCACTCCAAAACCTCCCCGAAACCAAACCAACTACCCTAGAAAGTCACATAAATATAATTACACATAAGTCACATAAATATAATTACACCCTAGAAAGTATAAGATAGGGGAAACGAGGCTAAGGTACTTAAAAAGACCGGTCGGGTCGTTACAGACATAAACATGTTAAGAGCCAATATAACCCCAAAAGCAATTATATCTCTACTCCTGAAAATTACTTATGCACATACTATAATAATAATAGTCACTTTAAAGATTCATGAAATGCTAAGTTTAAAGCAATTAAAAAAAATTAAGTCTCTTGAGAAAAGGAAAGTTGATAAATCTAGGTTTGCATTGAAAAATGCAAAACTTCTAGGATAGACTAAGAAAATTTGATTCATCATTTTATTCAAAAAAAGGGATTCAAGCCAATCTAAATTTCTAAAATTAGCCCCTGAATTATTTTGTAGGTTAAGATAAGGAAAAGTAAGAACATGTGGCATGTAGACAGTGCTTGTTCTCGACACATGATGGGAAAATGAGAAATCTTTCTGTCTACATTATAAATACAAGTCGAAAATATAGGAATACTGTCTAAACAACAACAACAGTAAATAAACATAGGAAGAGATGTCAGGAATTGCGATCGGGAAGTAGCTCTACCTCAGTCACCAAAACTCAGCGAATAATTCTACTTACAATACTTGAATGGATCTAACTCGAATCTACACAATTAAATTTAGAGTGTCGTATGAGTACAACCGACCCCATGTATTTTGTAAGTATCATGTCTAACAACGACGAGGTAGTAATGGCAAGAATTACCAACGATACTCACTTAATAGCCTGCTCAGTTAATAAATGTACAATTACACAAAAATGGAACCAAACTAAGCATGAAATACTGGGATAACCAAATCACTACATATAGAGAAGATGTGCGCAAGTTTTATAACAATTTAACAACTCAACATATAGAGAATATATGCATTTAGCACCAAAGGATCATAACCTTAGAATATACGGAAGATATGCATTAAGAATCGAGTCAATATGCACAGATTAACATATAGAGAAGATATGTATCGTGCCTTCACTTTCCATTCAAAAACAACATATAGAGAAGATATGCATAAAGAGGTATGCATACATTTCAAAACTAGCATATAGAGAAGATATGCAATAAAAATATGTATACATCCGAGGTGTTTGCAAATAGAGAAGAGATGCAAAGACCAAACACTGATCAGTTTTCCATATATACTGCGTGTACGTCATCAAGAGAGAAATATGAAAGGACGAACCTAGGGAGATGGATCATTATGTCACAACCCAAAACTCCACCATAGGGGTCATGATGGAACCTAGTCTCTAAGACTAGGTAAGCCTATCATATATTGATGTCAATTAAAATACGATAAATTCAAATTTAACAAAAACTGCAAAATATGATATTACTGCCAAACATGAATAGAATAAGAAACTTCCCAAAATTCGGTAATACTGAGTCATAAGCTCTACATGGAATATATAACAAGTCTTAATGAGTACAATGCTGTTAGAATTACATAAAAAGTAGAAAGTAAGTTAAAGAGGGTGACTCCGAGGTCTGCAAACAGAACAACAGGGATACCTTGAAGTTTCCAACAAGCTCTAGCATGCCTCCTAACGATCATATCGATCCGAAGTACCTGAATCTGCACAAAATAATGTGCAAAAGTATAATATGTGTACACCACAGTCGGTACCTATCAAGGCTAACCTCAGTAGAGTAGTGATGATGGTCAAGTCATGATACTCACTAGCCAAATAACCTACACAAGATATCGAAAGAAAACTAACAACAATGTATACCAGAAATAATATTAACAACCTTGTAGAACGTGTAACAACAACTCAATATAGAATAACCCATCTTTGCCAATAAAATATCAAATAGGAGTGGAGCATATGATAGCATGTCAAAATCAACTAACAACTCATAAAACATAAGACATAAACATTTAAGAAACAAGTATGTGATCAAAATATCAACCCCGTTCCAAGACATGAACAAAATCAAAGGAATACTCCAAAATATCGCATAACATCATCAATAATGCCATCCTTATATTGCTGCATGCACATCACAATAAAAAGTCTCCCTTATCTCGCTGGATGCGCATCACAATGAAATGCCTCCTTTATGTCGTCGCATGCGCATCTTGCTGCCCTTATACTCCACAAAACATCAAACAACTCACACAACATGTCAACATGTGCCACAATATCACAAAATAACAATACCCAAAGTTACATCAAGATATAAGCTCAAGCTCAACAACAAAGTGCACAAGAACATGACAATACCATAAGAGTGCGGGGAGTATTCAACGATAAAGCATGACTATGGCTAAGCCAAATATAGAGATCATGATCATATAGTGCCAAAGCGGCTAAGCATGTTTCATATAACAAACAACCTCAATTCAAGGTATGTTAATAGCTTAAGGTCTAATTCGGTCATAAACCACACATACACTCGCGTACACATTCGTCACCTTGTGTACATGTTATTTCACCTAACATAAATATAAAATTAGACCAACTCCTAAGGGGTATTCTCCCACACAAGGCTGGGCAAGATACTTACCTCAAACTAGCCAATTGAATACTCCAAAAATTCTTTTCCTTTAAAATTCACCTCCGCTCGGCTCAAAATCTAGCAAAAAATGACTCGATACAATGAAAAATGAATCAATTTCAATTAATAAAGTTGAAATCTTTACTAATACCCAAAAAGTCTACAAAAGTCAACCCCAAGCCCATCCGGTCAAAACCCTAGTCAAGGGGTAGATCTCGACTACCCATAACCCCAAGTCCAAATATATGATTAGTTTTCAAAACTGAGTCCAATTCGACTATCAAAACTCAAATTTTTATTTTTTAAAACATAGTAAAAAATTCCCTTTAAATTTCATGATTTTGATGTTAAAATCTACAAGAAATCAAGTTATAATATCAAAATTGAGTGAAAATCACTTACCCAATAGCTATGTGTGAAAGTCCCCTCCAAAGATCGCCTCCCACCAAGTCTAGGGCTCAAAATGTGATAAAATGAGACTAAGTCTCGAAATCCCACCTAATAACCCCGCTGCAGATGTCGCATTTGCGATCAAAGGTTCGCAAATGTGACCTACACAAATACGACCAAGGAATCGCAAATACGAAGTCTGCCCAGCTTAGAGAATGTCACAATTGTGACCAAGAACTTTGCAGATTCGAAGTCCATTGCTCCCATCCCACATAGAAAATATGATGACCACTTCGCAAAAGCGAAGTTCCAGCTGCCTACTCAACTGTCGCAAACGCGACCATTTCCTCATATTTGATAGGTCCCCTCAGGCAGCCCCACTTTGCAAATGTGATCAAACCTCCGCAATTGCGAGTAGACCTTCACAAATGCAAGGTCTGCAGCACCAGCAACCTGAAGCAACAATCAAAACTCTCCGAAACACGTCCGAAACTCACTCGAGCCCCCGGGACGCCCCACATCAAACATCCACACAAGTCTATAAACATCATACGAACTAGCTCGAGAGCTCAAAACACCAAAATAACATCTGAAACCATGAATTGAACACCAAAATGCATCGAATTCACGATGAAACTCAAAAACTTCTGAAATCACAACCTAGCATCCAATTCCTACCAAACCAATTGAGAATGACACCAAAATTTTCACACAAGTTCTAAATGACAAAACGGATCTATTGCAAGTCCCAAAACCAAAATTCGAACCCGATAGCCACAAAGGCAACCCATGGTCAAACTTTAAAAATTTCTAAACCTTTAAATTGACAACTTTCAGCAAAAAAGGAAAATCATCATAGGAACCCCTGAATTCAATTCCGAGCATCGCTCAAGTACAAAATCACCATACAAACTTATTGGAACCATCAAAACATCATTTCGGGGTCGTTTTTATGAAATTCAAGTCTTGGTCAAGACTTCCAACTTAAGCTTCCAAACTAGGGACTAAGTGCTGCAAATCAATCTAAAACCTCCCCGAAACCAAACCAACTATCCCTGCATGTCAAATAACAATAAGTGCACATTTAAAAATCTTCAAAAGGGGAAACAAGGCTTAAATACATAAAACGACCGGCCAGGTGGTTACATTATCCCCCTCTTAAACAAACGTTCATCTTCAAACGAGTATAGAGACATAGGTGAGCCACCATAGTGATGAGGATATCGGCTCCGTGTATTATGCTCGGTCTCCCAAGTCGCCTCCTTGACCGATTGACCTTTCCATTGAACCTTCACTGATGCAATGTTCTTCGACCTCAACTTTCGGACCTGTCTAACCAAATGTCCACCGGCTACATAAGTCAAATCCTTGTCCAACTGCACCGAGCTAAAATATAACACATATAAAGGATCCTTATAGTACTTCCAGAGCATGGAACATTGGATGAACTCCCGATAAGCTGGCTGGCAAAGCAAGTCTGTAGGCCACCTCACCAACGCTCTCTAGAACCTCAAAAAGACAAATATACCCACGGCTCAACTTTTCCTTCTTCCCGAATCTCATCACACCCTTCATGGGTGAAATTCTGAGTAGAACCCTCTTACCCATCATGAATGCCACATCACGAGCCTTCCTATTAGCATAGCTCCTTTGCCTGGACTGCGGTGTACGAAGCTGCTCTCGAATCAACTTCACCTTCTCCAAAGCATCACGAACTAAGTCAGTGCCAAGCAACCTAGCCTCCCCAAGGTCAAACCAACCAACCAAAGAACGACATTACCTCCCATATAAGGCCTCATACGGAGCCATCTGGATGCTCGACTGATAACTGTTATTGTAGACGAACTTTGCTAGCGGTAAAAACTAATCCCACTGACCCCAAAATCAATGACACAAGCTCGCAAAATGTCCTTCAAAATCTGAATAGTGTGCTCGAGCTTCCCGTCTATCTATGGATGAAATACCGTACTTAGATCGACCTGTGTGCCCAACTCACGCTGCACGGCTCTCCAAAAATGTGATGTAAACTATGTGCCTCGATTCGAGATAATGGACAGATTCACCCCATGCATGTAAACGATATCTCTAAGATAAATCTGAGCCAGTTGCTCTGAAGTGTAGGTAGTCATGACTAGAATGAAATGTGCAGACTTGGTCAGTCTTTCCAAAATAAACCACATAGCATCAAATCTCCTCAAGGTTCGTGGAAGCCTAAGAATAAAATCCATATTGATATGCTCCCACTTCCACTCCGGTATATCTAGCCTATAGAGCAAACCACCATTTTTCTGATGCTCATATTTAAGCTTCTGATAGTTCAAACACCATGCCACATACTCAACAATATCTTTCTTTATCCTTCTCCACCAGTAGTACTTCTTCAAATCATGATACATATTCTTGGTATTCAGATGAATGCAATACCGCGAGCTATAGGACTCTTCCAAAATCAGCTCCTATTAACCTATCCACATCAGACACACAAATTCGGCCCTAAAGCGTCAATACCCCATTATCTCCAATGGTCACCTCCTTAGCATCACCGTGTCATTAATGACAAGAAATTTGGGATCATCATACTGACGCGCCTTGATGCGCTCAAACAAGGACAACCGTGATACAACGCAAACAAGACCCCTACTAAGCTCCAAAGTATCAAACCTCACTAGCCTGTTGGCCAAAGAATGAATATCCAAAGCTAACAATATCTAGGATAAAATCAAGACTTCATATGATCTCCGCCTTCCTACTCAAAACGTCGGCCACCGCTATCCTTCCCGTGATTATAAAGGATGGTGATATAATAGTCCTTTAATATCTCTAACCACCTCCGTTGCCTTAAGTTCAATTCCTCTTGCTTGAATAGGGATTGAAGACTCCAGTGATCCATATATACTTTACAAGACACGCAATAAAGATAGTGCCTCCAAATCTTAATAGTGTTGAACAATGGTTGCTAACTCCAAATTGTGCACTGGGTAGTTCTTCTCATGGGGCTTCAACTGACGCAAAGCATAAGTAATCACCCTACCATCCTGCATTAATACACACCCAATGCCAACCCGTGAAGCATCACAGTAGACTGTATATGAACCCGATGCTGAAGGCAAAACCAGAACTGGAGCTGTAGTCAAGGCAGTCTTGAGCTTCTGAAAGTTCTCCTCACACTAGTCGAACCACCTAAATGGGGCACCCTTCTGTGTTAACTTAGTCAAAGGGGATTCTATGGATGAAAAACCCTCCACAAAGCAGCGATAATACCCATTCAAACCTAGAAAACTCCTGGTCTCAGTAGTGGTAGAAGGTCTGGTCTAACTCTGAACTGCCTTAACTGACACTACGTGACCCAAGAATGCCACCGAGTCTAACTATAGCTCACACTTGGAGAACTTAGCATATAACATTTTCTCCCTCAAAGTCTGGAGCACGATTCTCAGGTGTTGCTCATGCTCCTCTCGACTGCGAGAATATACCAGTATATCATCGATAAACATAATAATGAACGAATCCAGATAGGGTTGAAAGACGCTGTTCATCAAGTGCATGAAAGCTACTTGGCATTGGTCAGCCCAAACAACATCACTAAGAACTCACAATGGCCATAACGGGTCCTAAAAGCCGTCTTAGGAATATCTAAAGCCTTGATTTTCAACTGATGGGACCTTGGTCTCAATTCAATCTTCGAGAATACACTAGTACCCTGAAGCTACTCAAATAAATCATCAATACGCGACAGTGGGTACTTATTCTTGATAGTAACCTTGATCAATTTCCTGTAGTCAATGCACATTCTCCTGGAATCATTTTTCTTCTACACAAATAGAACTGGAGCACCCCAAGGTGAAACACTCGGTTTTATAAAACCTTTATCTAGTAATTTCCGAAGCTATTCCTTTAATTTCTTCAACTCTGCTGGATCCATGTGGTATGGTAGAATAGATATGGACTGAGTGCTCGACACCAAGTCAATACCAAAATCAATATACCTATCGGGTGGCATTCCCAATAGGTCTGCTGGAAACACATTTGGGAACTCCCTCACTAATGGAACTGACTCAACGGTAGGAGTATCATCACTAACATCCCTTGTAAATACTAAGTACGTCAAGTACCCCTTCTTAAATATCCGTTGAGCCTTCAGAAAAGACACCACCCTACTAGGAACATTAACCAAGGAACCTCTCCACTCCAACCTCGACAACCCTGACATAACCAATGTCATGGTCTTAGCATTGCAATCAAGAATAATGTGACATGGTGAAAACCATTCCATGACCAAAACCACATCAAAATACACCATATTAAGTAACAAAAGGTCAACCCTAGTCTCATAGACCACAATAGTAACCAAACAAGAATGATATACATGGTCCACCATAACAGAATCTCTAATGGGTGTAGACATATAAACAAGTGATCCAATGAATCACGAGACATATCCAAATATGAAGCAAAATAGGATGACACATGCGAATAAGTAAGGATCAAATAAAACTGATACATCTTTATGACAGACCAAAACAATACATGTAATGACAACATCTGATGCAATAGCCTCAGTCCTACCAGGAAAAGCAAAACAACGGGCATGGCCTCTCCCTCTAGGATATCCTCTACCCGCCTGTCCTCCACCCCTAGCTGGTTGTGCAGGAGGAGTAGCAACTGGAGCACAAACCATATCCTGAGTACCTTGCTGAGTCCCACCCCTCTGGAGTCTGGGACAATATTCACCATTTGCCTAGTATCCCCACACTCGGAACAACCTCTCTGTGGCCATGACTGCTGGTACTGATTCTGCTCCAGATGATTGGAATAACCGCTATAGGAACCCCATTGAGAAGGTGCACAAAAGGATGGCTATCCGATGTGAGTACTCTGGGGGTCCCTGGCTAGCTGAAACACCATGAGTAACCTGAAGTGCGGATTGAACTGGCCGACTGACAATGCCACTGTCATGATGGGCTAAAACCGAAGAGCGGGAACCACTAAATCCTTTAATATCTCAAGGCTTCTTAGCCTCTCTATCCCCCCTCTCCTACCCACGGATACGCTCCAACCTCTAAGCAATCTCTATAACCTGATGGAATGGAGTCTTATCTCAAACTCTCGTGCCATCCTAAATCTGAGGCTATAAACGAATCTCTCAATAAATATGTGAACCTTCTCTCTATTAGTGGAAACCAAATCAGGTGCATGTTGATTAACTCTGTAAACCTCATAGCATACTCGAAAATAGTCATACTCCCCTAGTGCAACTGCTCGAACTAGGTGCAAAACTCGTCCCTACGGGTCTGTGGAATATACACCCTTAGGAAAAGATTAGAGAACTAGGACCAATTAAGGGGTGTTACGCCAGCTGTTTTGCTTGCCTCATAAGTCTGCCACCATCTATACGCCGGCCCCGTCAGCTGGAAAGTAGTAAGGTAACCCCATAGCACGCAGGATACAGTAACACTGGTCTAAGAAACCCTTTGCATCCTCAGTTCTGTTGCCTCTCAAAGATAAGTACAGACGTCTCTGTACCGATCCGCAAGACTCTACTAAACTTTCTTATGACTCATAGCACCTATGAACCTAGATCTCTGATACCAACTTATCACGACCCAAAATACCACCATAGGGTCGTGATGACACCTATTCTCTAAGACTAGGTAAACTTATCACATATTTATGTCAACCAAAATATAATAACTTCAAATTTAACTAAAACTGTGAAATATGATAATATTGCCAAACATAGATACAATATGAAACTTTCCAAAATCCGGTAATATTAAGTTATAAGCTCTACATGAAATACATAGCAAGTCTCGATGAGTACAATACTGTTTGGAATACATAAACAACAGAAAATAAGGTAAAGAGAGTGACTCCGAGGCTTGTGAACGAAACAACAGGAATACCTTGAAGTCTCCAACAAACTCTAGCATGCCTCATAACAATCAATGCCATCCTAAGTACCTGGATCTGCACAAAGAATGTGTAGAAACATAGTATGAGTACACCATAGTTGGTACCAAATAAGTATTAATACTAACCTTGGAGGAGTAGTAACGGAGGTCAAGTCATGATACTCACTAGTCAAATAACATGCATAAGATATCAAAAGAAAACTGAAAATAGAGTGTATAATGGAACAAATATCAACAACCTCGTAGAGAGTGTAAAAACAACTCAATGTAGAATAACCCATCTTTGCTAACAAAATATCAAATAGGAGTGGGCCATGTGATATCATGTCAAAATTAACTAACAACTCATAAAACACAAGATAATAACATCTAAGAAACATGTATGTGATCAAAATATAGACCCTGTTCCAACACATGAACAACATCAAAGCACAACCCCGAAATATCACATAACATTATCAACAATGCCACCCTTATATTGTCGCATGTACATGACAATGAAATGCATTCCTTATGTCGCCGCATGCGCATAAGCCACCCTTATCTCGCTGCTGCGCATCACAATGAAATACCTCCCCTATGTCAACGCATGCACATCTCGCCACCTTTATACTCCACACAACTCAAACAACCCACACAACATGTCCACATGTGACACAATATCACAAAATAACAATAGCCAAAGTCACAACAAGATAAAATCTCACAACTCAACAATAAAGTACACAAGGACATAACAATAACATAAGAGTGCAAGGAGTATTCAACAATTAAGCATTACAATAGCTAAGCCAAATATAGAGATCATGATCATATAGTCTCAAAGCGGCTAAGCATGTTTCATATAGAAAACAACCCCAATTCAACGCATGTTAATAGATTAAGGTCTAATCCGGTCATAAACCACACATACGCCTATGTACACACTCGTTACCTCGTGTACGTGTCGTTTTACATAATAGAAATATATAATTTAGACCAAATCCTAAGGGATATTCCCCCACACAAGGTTATACAAGATACTTACCTCAAACACGCCAATTCAATACTCCAAAAATGCTTTTCTTTTAACATTCACCTCTGCGCGACTCAAATCTACCAAAACATAGCTAGATAACATCAAACAATGCAAAAGGAATCAATTCAATTAATAAAGTTAAAATCTTTACCCAATCTCCAAAAAGTTAATAAAAGTCAACACCGGGTTTGCCCGGTCAAAACCCTAGTTGAGGGGTAGATCTCGACTACCCATAACCCCACGCATTTAAATATATGATTAGTTTTCTAAATTGAGTCCAATTCGACTCTCAAATCTCAAATTTTTATTTTTTAAAATATTGTCAAAAATGCCAAAACATTCCCTTCAAATTTTATGATTTTGATTTTAAAATCCATAAGAAATCAAATTATAATATGAAAATATAATAAAAATCACTTACCCAATAGCTATGTGTGAAAATTCCCTCCAAAAATCACCTCCCACCAAGTTCAGGGCTCAAAACGTGATAAAATGAAACTAAGTCCCAAAATCCCATCTAATAAACCAATTGCAAATATCACATTTCCGGGCAGATATTCGTAATAACCATGTTAATTGCTAATGGTCTACCTAAGATTTTCTGAATTTGAAGTTGTAAACATCGGTTGCTACATAATTAATCAGCTCATGATTAGATATTTGCTTGAGAAGACCCTTAATGATCTACTTAAGATCCATAAACTTGATATAATTCACCTAAGATTATTTGGCAGTAAATATTTTTTGTATAATAATGAAAATAATGCTCTAGAAATGTTTGTTGCCAAAAGTTATGAGGGTGCCTTTCTTGGTTATCCTTCAGACAGTAAGGCTTATAAAGTGTATAACAAAAAAACCTTGTGTGTTGTAGAAAGTGTGCACGTGATTTTTCATGAAACTTATCACTTGGCTAAGAAAGATTCACAGGATGATAATGACGATGACAATGGTGAAATTGGGCTCACACAAGTGTATGCTGATGGACTAGATTAAAGTATTCAAGAGAATATCATTGTACAAGGAGAGACAACACAAGAACCTGATTATGTGGAAGTTGAGCTTAATGTATAACAAATTGGGGAACTGAACATGCTAATCCCGGAACAACCAATAATAATGAAAATGGTTCCTCCTTTGATGAGGAAGTGAATGGTGCTACTCAAGGCTTACAAGTGAGAAAGTAGAAGCACAAATATTCCCATATAATTGAGAATGTTCTCACCCCTGTGGATTTTGGATGATGATGAGATCCAAAGTGAGAAATATATGTGCCTTCCCTGCCTGCTTGTCCTTGACTGAGCCAAAAGAACATTAAGTAAGCTCTTCAAGATGCTGACTGGATTGTTGTTATGCATGAAGTACTTCATTAGTTTGAAAGAAATAAAGTATGACATTTGAAACCTTGACCAAATAACAGAACAATCATAAGAACCAGATGGATTTTTAGAAACAAGTTAGATGATAAAGGTACTATCATAAGGAATAAGGCAAGGTTGGTTTACAAAGTTGCAATCAAGAAGAGAGCATAGACTATGATAAGACATTTGCATGAGTTGACAGAATGAAGGCCATTTGGATGCTTGCAGACTTTGCATTGTACGTGGTCTTCAAATTATATCAAATGGATTTTAAAAGTACATTTCTGAATAGATATATGAAGCAAGAGTATTTGTGTATCAACCTCCAGGTTTTGAAAGCCATGAATTTTCTGATCATGTTTACAAATTGGATAAGGTATTATATGAGTTGAAGAAAGTACCTAGGGCATGGTATGAGAGGTTGTTAAAATTCTCTCTTGAGAAAGAGTTCACAAGAGGTAAAATTAACAATACTCTATCTCTGATGAAGACATGTAAGTATTCGCTAATTCTTCAAATCTATGTTGGTGATATCAGTTTTGGTTCTACTAATGAATCTATATGTAAAGAGTTTGCAAAGTTAATAGGAAGTGAGTTTTAGATGAGCATGATGGAGAGCTAAACTTCTTCTTTGGGTTACAAGTTAAGCAATCTGAGAATGGGATGATGAAGCATCAACAATTGTATATCAACGAACTGCTCAAAATATTTTAGATGGACAATACAAAGATAATTTATACTCCTATAGCTATTGTTACTCAATTGGATATTGATGAACCTTATTCTCCTGTTGATGGAAAGTTGTATAGGGGTATGATTGATTTTTTATTGTATCTGACTGATTGTTTTTAGTGTTAGGTTGTGTGCTAGGTTCCAATCAAGCCCAAAATAATCTCACTTGAAGGCTACCAAAAGAATTTTGAGGTATCATAAGGGAACGCAGGACCTGGTCCTCCTCTATCCTTCAGGAGATGATTTTGACTTGGTGGGATATGTTGATGCTGATTATGATAGGTATATGGTAGATAAGAAGAGCACATCTAGGATGACTCACTTCCTAGGTTCATGTTTGTTCTCTTGGGCTTCAAAGAAGCAAAATTATGCGGCTTTGTCAACTGTCGAGGCTGAGTATGTTGCTGCAATATTGTATTATGCACAATTATTGTGGATCAAATAGCAGTTAGAAGACTATGTTGTGATGATTGAACGAGTTCTAATATTCTATGATAATACGTTTATTGTGAACATAGCAAAGAATTCGGTTCATCATAAAAGGACAAACTATATTAATGCTAGGTATCATTTTTTGAGAGATAATATAGAGGAGGGCCATATTCTATGGAGTTTTAGAAGATGGAGGAGAAAAATATGAATATATTTTTCAAAGCTTTAACCAGGGATCACCATGAAAGAAACTGCTTGGAGCTTGGTTTTATCAAATTGAACTAAGCATCTTCTTAATTCCCTTTATGATTGGCTATGTTAAATTTAAGTATCTAGTGATTCTAAGTGCTGAAAAATATATAACTCAATCTCATCCTCTAACAGGTATGTTCACATGGTATGGTTAAGTATCTTAGACATGGTCTGATGATATTATCCCTATTCTTTAAAGGACTCTCTACCGCGTTAAGAAAATCAGCCAAAAAACTTGGTTTTTTTGGCAATCAAGTATGTACCTTATGTCTAATACTTAGTTGCATTAGCTTGTAAAATTGCCACATCATGAAAACTAGGTTTTTGAACCAAATTTTGATCCTATTAGAGTAACTGAAACCGCAATCATAACATCCATCAGTTAGGATGAAATAAGGAGAATGAATTCCTAGACTGAAATCTGTACGTCTTAGCCACCCAATTCACAACCAATCAACCGCCTCTTTTTTAATTTTTGAACCTTCGGCGCCTCCCTTTCCCTTTAGGAACTCGATAATGAAATAAAATCCCTGATTGATTTGGGCGTAAACTGTCAAATCATGTCTTCTATTTAATCCTTACCCCAGTATTTGATCCCTCACAAATATTTCGTCTTTCACCAGAACCTAAAAGCAAAAATCCTAAGTCTAAATTCTCTCAAGAATCCTAATTTTTCTCTATAATGTCAAATTCACAAAATCTATCAACACTTGTTTCTTCTGAAACCGAGCATACCAAAGTCGTTAGTTCTTATTCTACATCAAATCACCAAATCAAAATTTTCCAAAATATCAACCTGACTCAAGATTAGGAAATCCCAAAAACCGTGTCTAAAAAACCTACATTGTGACTTGTTGACTACTCTGATGAAGAAGAGAGTGAAAAATCTGCGCCTAAGAATCTGGTGGTTGAGGAGGCCGAGTTTCAGTAGGGATGGAGTTGAGTAAGGAAAAGAAGAAAATGAACTAGAAGTAGTGGGTGATAGTCAGGGGGAAGATATTTCAGATACTCTTGGACAAGAACCAGATTTTTCTGCCACTGGTGAGTAAGTCCAGGCTGAAGCTGAAGGAATAAAAATAGAAAAGGATATTCTGAAAACTGGAGGAGAATACAGGTTAGAAAATTTAGGAATAAAAGGAGATAAGGGTATTCTGGAAGAAGAACTTCAGAACAAATTTTGGACACTATAAATGGATAGTCTAGCTCCATAGAATATAATTCTCTAATACTGAGAAAGTGAATACCAAGGGTGAAGAGGAAGTGAATAAAGAGATAGATGAATATGACAATGATGATAACTTGACCTTAGCAGAAAGGGTGAGAAACAGAAAGGAGAGGCGGATGACGGAAGGCTCTAACATGTCAGGAAAGCACTTTAAAATGTTGGCCGAAAAAGGCCCAAATCTCATAAAAGTACACCCACCACTAGGAGTAGAGGAAAGGCTGTACTTGAAAAGACAGCTGAGGAGAATAAGAAAAAGAGACAAGAGAGGAAGAGTAAAATACGTTTGACTTCAGAGATGTGTCATCGGATATGGAGTTCATGAATGTTGATGATGATGAGGATAAAGATATAGAGGTCCCGTTAAAATGATGGACTAGGCTAGGTTTATCTGGGACTGTTAAAAAAAAGAAAAAAAGGAATTTTCAAAAAGTGAATGGAAACTGATTCTGAGGAGACAAGAACAGTTCCAAATATCTGTGAAGAAGGTTACCGTTGATGGGAGGAACATATGGTTCAGTGGATTGATGTTGTTGAAGGGTAGGGTAATAGAGCCTACTATTGTTGATCGCTATGGGATGAAGGAACTTCTGGAGAAGGTTAAATTCTAGAAATGGACACATCTTTTCTTATGTCGACTCCCAGAAATTTATATGGAAGAGATGCTGGACTTTTACAAAACAATTCTAGTTGCTAAAGGAGCACACAATAAGCATTATGATGAAGGCAGAGGACATGGTCTTCAATGCTGAGACTTTAGGTAAGATTCTGAGGGTACCATCAAATCGGTTTGATACCTAAATAAAATGTGAGTAGACCAATGTGGGAGAAAAAGAGGATAACCCTCCCCCAACAAGTGAACCTGGTCCGTAGTGCACCCTTTGCCTAGTTAGCTATTAAGGCAACATCCAATCCCAGTTCCTTTTAAGACAACTCATATTTTTTTTGGCTCTCTTTTGTACTTTGCTCTTTTGTGTGGCAATTTTAGCGGGTTCTTATAAGTTTATATTGGCTTGGGGCATATGGACTTTTATTTTTGGCAAATATCTAATATATATATAAAATTCCAAACTGGATACAAGGCTTACAAGGTGTCCAAGTAACTCTAAATGATAGAAATTATCAATAGATAGAATAAAAGTAGCTAAAATCAAAAGTAACAAGTTAGTTATTACATAATGGTAGGATGTAAGCATCCTTAAGCAAGTAGTGCAAGTGAATCCAAAGGCCATGAGCAATAACCAAATAGTAGCACCTCCAAATCTCTCACCAGGTACCGGGTTATGCATTCCACATGATATAACTACCATGAACAAGGAAAATGAGGACTTCAAACAATTACACCACTACATAGTAGCCATCCAGAACTGCTACAAGAAAATGTTGATATAGCTTGTAATCTGCAAACTTGATTTCCATCTGTGTGCACATCGGCCCACTCTATAGCCAGATATGTAGCCAATATAATAGTACCTAAGACAAGTTCTTTCTAATCCATAGATCAGCAATTGCCTGCATTGTAAATGTGAGCCATATAATGTCTTCTCATCTCTATAATGAGCATGTAACCATACTAATACCACTGAAAGATGCTAAAACACTATACAACAACTAAGATTGAACAGTAGTTGCTCTTAAACCTGCAGATTGAAGGAAAATCTTCCAAACCCTATTAGCAATACTACTTGTTAGGAAGATGTACTGAAGTATCTCTTCTACTGGATTCTGGTAGAACCAACATCTAGATACTATTATGTAACCATTTCTTCTCGATAAATCATCAGTAGGCAGTTTCCTTTTCCATAATCTCCATATGAAAAAACTAATCTTAAAAGGTAGTCCTTTAGTCCATATTAGTTTGAAATCTGGATTTATAGTATCTCTATGCCTCAATATATTCCATGTACTACTCACAGAGAATTTACTTGAAGGGGTTTGCATCCACCTAGGTATATCCCAGTAGTCATCAGTGTGATCAAAGCACTTCCTGCCTTATATGCTTAGCAGTATTCTCTGGGAAAGTTTGATCTAGAAGCTGATCATTCCATCCTTCTTCATCCCTCAATTCTACCACTTCTTGTAGCTTTTCATTAATATGAAATTCTGGAGGCATCACATGATATAAAGCCCCAACTCCAATCCAGTTTTCATGCCACACATTTGTAGATCCTCTATTCATCTCCCATAAGTTTTCATGCTCCACTTTCTCCCTTGCCTCCAACATTTTTCTCCATACATAAGAGCCGTTTCTAAATTGCACCACCGTAGGTATCTCCTTCATGCATTACTTATTCAATATGAAGTTAAACCATAATTATTTTGATGTCTAAACTTCCACCATAATTTGGCAAACAAAGATTTTGAAACATCAAACAATGATCTAAAACCTAATCCTCCTTCTTCCTTGGGTAGACATAAGTTCTGCCATTTAGCTCAATATATACTTCTTTATTCTTCCTTTATACTCCAAAGGAATCTAGCAAATGTCTTGTGTAAGTGGTCCAATACAATTGTTAGAATGGTCCAATACTGAGAGTATCTGTGTAGGCATGGTTTGGAGCACACTTGAGATCAATGTAGCCTTACCACTAAAGGATAGTAATTTTCCTTTCCATGAGTGCAACTTTGCTTTGACATTTTTGATGAGATTATTGTAATAATCTTTCCTCCTCCTTTTGTAAGAAATTGGACATCCAAGGTAAGTAAATGGAAACTCACCTCTTGTAAGTCTAGTGATTGTTCCAACTCAATTGAACAATGCTGCATCAATATTTGAATGCATATAAAAGGAGCTTAGCGTTATAAATTAACTGTCCAGATGTGCACTCATATTTGCTCAAAACTTTAACTATCTTCTCCAATGAATAAGGATCAGTAGAAGCAAATATGATGGTATCATCAGTATATGCTAGATGGTTTAAAGGATCAGTTCACTTTTGCATACCATAACCCCTAAATCTTCCATCTTCAAACAACCCGTTCAATGATCTAGAGAGTACCTTAGCTGATAGAATAAACAAAGCTGGAGATAAAGGATCACCTTACTTAACCCTCTTGTAGAGTGAAAGAATCATGAAGCTTGGCCATTATTCAATACCGAATACAAATTATTGGGAATAAATTCCATATACTGATAAATTGTTCAGCAAACACCATCCCCTCAAAACATGCATTAAATACTTCCAAGATACCCTTATCATAAGCCTTTGCCATGTCAAGTTTGATCACTATATTTTTGTCCTTAAGTCTTATGTCAATGACTATCTCCTGTGTGAGTAGTATGTTCTGAAATATACTTCTCCCTTTAACAAAACCTGACTGATTGGAGGATACCAATGACGGTAATATCATTTCCGATCTATCATGTACCACCCTAGAGATCACCTTGTTTATGAAATTACTTTGGCTTATTGGCCTTAATTTTAAAAATATCTGCACCAATGTCTTCTTAGGCAGTAGTACTAGGTTGGTGTGAGTTATGAATTTTGGCAGTGAAGCACTACTATAAAATAACTGTATCATGTTGAAAATATCCTCACTTACAATATCCCAGCATTCCTGAAAGAACATGCTAGTGAAACCATCAAGTCCACTAGCACTGTCACTACTCAAAGCAAATACTGCCTCCTTAACCTCTTCTATAGTTGGAATTCTGCATAGCTCCAAGTTCTGATCTATACTCACCATAGTAGAAACATTATTCAATAGCTCAAAATCAGTAGGATCAGCATCTTGTGAAAATTGTTTCTGGAAAATGTCTACAGCAGTAGTGGCCATGAGATCTTGTGTTTCAATCCAATCTCCATCTCCATTTTGTATTCTTTTGAGCTGTAACTTATGCCTCTTACCATTAACATGGTTGTGGAAGAACCTTGTATTTATATCCCCTTCATAGAACCAAGTCATGCCTGCTTTTTGCTTCAAATATTGTTCTTCAATGCTCACATATTTCTTCAATCCAGCTTACGCCTTTTGAAGAACAATTTTGTTGTCAATTGTTGGCTCCTCTTCAAATAGCATTTCCTTGATTCTGACGATATCCTCCCTTATAGCTAGTTGCTTGAATATATCTCCATATGTCACCTTACTCCATTGAGATAAGGCAGTCTTCACTCTCTTCAACTTTGCTTGAACATAAGAAAAGGATCACCTATGAAGTCAGCTACCCAGTTCTGTTTTACAACATCCTTGAATGTCTCATGCTTGGTCCAGAAATTGAGGAATTTGAATGGCTTGACAAACTGCATTGCTTCTTCTCCACAGCTCATCAATAAATAAGCATGTTCAGACCCAGTCCTTATAAGATGTTCAACTTCAATGTTTGGAAAAAGATTTTAGAAAGTCATGTTGACAAATATTCTGTCCAACCTCTTAAAGATACATTCTGCATTTGGTCGATCATTCCACCAAGTAACAAGACTCCTTTTATAGCCAAGATCAAACAAACCACTGGAATTTACACAAAAAGCAAAATTCTCATACTCAGATGGATATACTGGTAGACCACCAATTTTTTTATCTTCATGAAGTATCATATTAAAATCACCACCAACTAGCCAAGGCAATTCCATGTTACTAGCAAGACAATATAAGTTGTCCCACAATTCGAATCTTTCAAGAGAAGAATATTTAACATACACAAATGTCATCATGATGTGTTTGCCAATGCCTTGATGATACACCTTAATAGTCACCTGCTGCTCAGTATCCATCAACAACTCCCATTCAACTACAACATCAAAGAATAACCATATCTTACCATTAATATTAGATACTGCAGCATCCATACCTAGTCTCCTCGTGTACCTCTGAATGTGTCTAGCATTTTGAAATGGTTCTATAAGTGCCATAATGAAGAAACCATGTTCTCTTTGCATATTGATCACCCTCTGAAAGGCCTGTTGAGTCCTAACAGACCTTATATTCTAAATCATTGTCTTAATCATCATTTAGTCATTGAGTCTGCCCTTTTGGGCAAATTTATTATAGGTTGCAGAGTTTCTTTATTATGTGCTTGTTTCTTCCCTTTCTTCCCACTCCTCGTAGAAGCTCTAAGTGAAAAATCTCATTCCCTAGCTATAGCCTTAAGATTCCCAGCAATAGACTCATCATCACCCTCTTCTTCTAGTTGATGTTCCTCTATTATTGCATTGTGTCCATCCACATGAAAAACATTATGTGAAATAATATCATGTAATACTTGATTGGGAGATTTCCAAGGATTATTTATTTGAATTTGCATTGGAAGTCCAGTACCTGAGGCATATGCCATTGGGACTGTCTCAATCACACCTGTACTCATAGGGACAATAGCTTGCTCCATGTGATCTTGCATCAAACTTGTATTCTTTAACACCTCATAACCATGCTCTTGAGCAGCCACTGCATCCTGAATTGCTCTGAATTGCAGTTCATACACTGAACCCAAGCTAGTGTTTATTGTAGCAGACTTTACAAAAATTATTGTTCCATTGGGATCACCATCCTTGCCACCAACTGTTTGTTGTGTTGACCCCAATATAGCCTCTAAGACCGTTACATTAACATCTCCAACCTGATCACCACCTGAAAAGTCCACCGGAACATCTTCAACATTGTCTAAAACCTCAACAGCTCCGCTAGGGTTTATTGTTACATTGGCCTGTTTCTTAGCTGAATCTGCAGTAGCTCATCCTCCAGTTATTCTAGCTTTTTTTGGTGATCCTTTATCATCTCCAGATGGTTGTATTTACTGTTGCTTGCACGAATTCAAGCTACCCTCAACCCTAGGTTTTAGCACACTAGGGTTTACTGTAGCACCATTATCAATTGTGCCTGGCAGTTTTTCCTGCATGTTGCTTCTCTTCTGCTTGGTTGTTGGACTAATATTTGCATCAATTCGAGCCTCTGTATTGTCTACATCATCACTCCACAACGATCTCCCAACACTGCCTTCTTGATTTTCCTCATTCCTTGCAGATTCTTCATATGTTTGAGAGGGTATTGCATGGCGTGAATGATTAACAGGAACATTGAGGTGTATTAAGTCTTCCTTCTTTGCACCAAATCTCCTCTGTACCCATTCTATAGTGTATTCTTTTCTAGTACCCTCCTCAATCCTTGTGTCATTAGTATTATAGGACTTTTCCTTAGTTGCATTTTGATTCCCTTTCTCTATTGGACTAACTCTCCCATTAGAATTAGGAATTAAGCTCTCCTCCTTGGTTGCCTCCTTATTCTCTCCGTTAACTACTTATAATACAACTTTGTTTTTAATACGCCTTTCTTATTCTTCCCCTTGCTTCAATACTGTCACATTGTCACTCCTATTCCCCTTAGGATATAGACAGAAATTTTGAACATTCTCCAGCTGTTTTTTCTGCTTGGCTTTCTGGGATTCCTTCTCCTGCTGCATCATCTCCTTTGCCTTGTCATTACTATCTCCTTTTCCATCAGTAATCCTCAACATTGGTTGCTCAATTTCCTCAACTTAAAAAGAATCAAATTTGTTTTTTGTGACTATTGATTCTTATTGTTCTTACCTTTCAAATTGCCCTCTTCTTGATCCTTTGGAGCTTCAATAATATGATCGATCTTGTCTCTTTGATATTTGTTTTGCCTCTGTTGCATCCACCCTTGTTTAGCTGGATTAGGTATTGGTTTCCTAAGCACCTTACCATTGGAAAGTACTTTGGTAGCATTAGCTATAGTACCTACCAATTTATTTCCTCTACATTAATCTTCCACAATTTCTTCAACTTTTTTTTGTAACTCAGGATGTATTACCCAGTAATCTACTTCACTATGCCCTTGTGTAATGACCCGGCCGGTCGTTTTGGGAGTATTAGCCCCGATCCTCTAATTATTGCTCCCTATATTTAATTTTGTAGTTATGTGACTTGCCGGGGCGCTTTGTGTCGAGTTCGGGGGAGTTTCGAAGTAAAATGGGACACGTAGTCCCTAAATTGGAAGTTTAAGTTGTAGGAGTTGACCATAGTTTGACTTGTATGAAGATGATTCTATAATGGAGTTTTGGCAGTTCCAATAGCTCTGTAGGGTGAATTTGGCCTTATGAGCGTGTCCGGATGTTGATTTGGAGGTTCGTAGGGCATTTCAGCGTTAATTGGCGAAAGTTGAAAAGTTGGAAGATTTTCGAAAGTTTGACTAGGAGTAAACATTTTGATATCGAGATCGGATTCTAATTTCCGAAGTTGGAGTAGGTCTGTAATGTCATTTATGACTTGTGTGGAAAATTTGAGGTCAATTGGACTTGATTTGATAGGGTTCGGCATCGAATGTAGAAGTTAAAAATTTATAAGTTCTTTAGGCTTGAATTGGGGTGTGATTCATGATTTTAGCATAGTTTGATGTGATTTGACGCTTCGAGCATGACCGTGTGAAGTTTTAGGACTTGTCGGTATGTTTGGTTGAGGTCCTTGGGGCATCGGGTATAATTCGGACCATGTTCGACGCATTTTGGAACATTGAAGATTGTTGAATCTGGTGCTTCTGCTTTCCTTATATGCGATAGCGAGTGAAATAACGCGATCGCGGAGAGTAGTATGGCACTGGAGGGAGTTTTCCCTATGAGATCGCGAGGTGCTGTACACGATCGTGAAAGGTTGGTTTCCAGTGAATCGCGAACGCATGTAGGAGGCCGCATTCGCGAAGAAGGAATGGCGAGGCTGGGGCTCAGGAAGTTCGTGCTACGTGATCGCGTTATTTGGGATGGAGTTCCCTAGGCATGGAGTTGCCTTATTGCTGAAAGAACCCCTCCGGAGTTTGCACCCCCTACAGTGAGCACAATTTCTTTATATTTGGGATGGAGTTCCCTAGGCATGTAGTTGCCATATTTATATATATATTTGGGATGGTGTTCCCTAGGAATGGATTTTCCTTATTTATTTACATTTGGGGATGGAGTTCCCTGGGTTGGATTGGCCTTGTACAGTATTGAGTGACTGACTGTCAGTTGATATATATATTTACTTCTGGGATGGAGTTCCCTGGGTTATATATATATATATATATATATATATATATATATATATATATATATATATATATATATATATATATATATATATATATATATATATATATATATATATATATATATATATATATGATGGAGTTCCCTGGGCTGGATTGGCCATATACAATATTGAGTGATTGAGTATTCTGAGAGTGTGAGTACACGAGGTTTCTATTATGGTACATCACATGCAACATATATTTTGGCATGTAGATATAGAGATGTCATATTCCTCATATCATGTAGAATTTATCTATTTTACTTGTATTAGGTATATTTGTTGAAATTGAGAACATGCCTGTATTTTTGTACTGTTATTTCCATATTGGACTGAACCTGTTGAGCTCATCACTACTTTCAACCCAAAGGTTAGTCTTGTTACTTATTGAGTACATGGGGTTAGTTGTACTCATACTATACTCCGCACTTTGTGTGCAGATCCAGGTACTTCCGGATACGGCATTTGCTAGATTTCGAAGTTTCATCTGTTGGAGACTATCGAGGTAGCTATTTGGCGTCCGCAGACCTTAACTCTCTTTTTTTCAGTTATTTTGTGATAACCCAAAAGGTCATCATTAAATTTAATAATTATTTATGTGTTCTGAAACCTCAAATAGCACTATTCATCGTTTCTCGACTTGCGTACGCAGTCTGTATAATTTTTCGAAAAGTTTTATATAAACAATTGATAAAAATATAAAATAGAGCTTTAAAACTTAATTCAGTTGACGTTGGTCAATATTTTGAGCAAACGGACCAGGATCAGTGTTTTGACAGTTCCGGTAGGTCCGTATCGTGATTTGAGACTTTGGCGTATGCCCGTAATTTAATTTGGAGGTCCCTAGCTCAAGTATGGCCATTTAACAGAAACTAGAAATTTAAAGGCTAAAGATTTCCAAAGTTTGACCACGGATTTTACTTTTTGATATCAGGGTCAGAATCCGATTTTGGAAATTTGAATAGGTCCATTATGTCATTTATGACTTGTGTGCAAAATTTGAGGTCAATCGGACTTGGTTTGATAGGTTTCGACATCGAATGTACAAGTTGAAAATTCTTCAGTTCCTTAAGCTTGAATTGGGGTATGATTCGTGGTTTTAGCGTTGTTTGATGTGATTTGAGGTCTCGACTAAGTTCGTATGTTGTTTTAGGACTTTTTGGTGTATTTGGTTGAGGTCCCGGGGGCCTCGGGTTGATTCCGGATGATTAACAGATCAAAATTTGGACTTAAGGAAAATCTGAAATTTTGTCCTTCTAGTGTAATCGCACCTGCGGATTTTAGACCGCAGGTGCGAGCTCGCAGAAGCGAGCCTGGCCTCGCAGAAGTGGATAGTCCACAGATGCGGATGGGACGCCGTAGAAGCACGACCGCAGAAGCGGCACACGCATCACAGAAGCGAAAAAGGGGAAGGGAAGCCTTGTCATAGAAGCGGACTCTTGTCAGCAGAAACAAGCCAGCCCGCAGAAGCGACCCCAATCTCCGTAAAAGTGGAACCGCAGATGCGGTTAAGTGTCCGCAAATGCGAAAAAGCCTGGATAGAACCCATACAATCGGAAGTTAACCATTTTTTACTCATTTTTGAGTTTTGAGTCTCGGATTTCGGCGATTCCAAAGGGATTTTTCACGCCTTTGAATTGGGTAAGTGTTATATAACCAAAAGTGATTATATTTCATAAATCCATGTCTATATTGATCATTTATTTTGGATTTAGATGGAAGAAATTGGAATTTTTTTAAAAACTTTCCAAAAACAAAAATTTAAGATTTGAAGGTCCATTTGACATCGGAATTTGATAATTTCTGTATGGTTGGACTTGTCTCGGAACGGTTCGAATTTTGTAAGTTTTTCCGAGATTCGATACGTGGGCCCCACTATTGAATTTTGAGATAAATTTTGGATTTTAATCCGTAATATTAGTAAATTCATATGAAATTAATTCCTATGATTTGTATTGAGTATATTGAATTGTTTATGACTAGATTTGAGGATTTCAGACACGAATTCGCGAGGCAAAGGTTTATTGGAATCTTGAATTTGGTTGCAAAACGAGATAAGTGTCGTGGTTAACCTTGATATGAGGGAGTAAGATTTATTTGTCTATTTGCTACATAATTTAATATGCGGGTACAACGCATATGTGAGGTGACGAGTACTTATACATTGTGGTTGAGTCAAATCATGCTGGAGGAATTTACTTCCTTTTGAATAATCGCTTATTTAATTAAGATATTCCTGTTTAAGTTTATTATTGATTATTTGATCATTATTTATGAAATTTTTATTGATTTAATTATTGTTGAATATAGTGAGAAAGAGTGTTAAGCACGAAGGGTGATGCCGTGCAATTTTTATTATTTATACTATCATTATCATGGTGAGAAAGAGTGTAAAAGCACGAAGGGTGTTGCCGTATCAAGTTTGAGTGTAAAAGCACGAAGAGTGATGTCGTGCCATTTTCAGAGAGTGTAAAAGTACGAAGGGTGATGTCATGCCAAAAGAGAGTTAAAGCACGAAGGGTGATGCCGTGCCAATTATTATTATTTATTTATCAGTTTATGGGAGAAATGAGAGTAAAAGCACGAAGGGTGGTGCCGTGCCATTTTCATATTATCAGTTGCTCATTTTATTATTGAGGAATTAGTTGGCTGCTAACTGATAATTTTCCTATTGAAATTATTATATCACCCCCCTTTGCATGTTCCCTCCCAAATTTATAAAGTGTTATTTATTGTATTATTGTTGCTTCGTATTTGTATATACTTGTACAGGTTATTTACGTATGTGTCCTGTCATAGCCTCGTCACTACTTCATCGAGGTTAGGCTCGACACTTACGAAGTATATGGGGTCGGTTGTACTTATACTACACTCTGCACTTCTTGTGCATATTTTGGAGTTGGTCCCAGCGGCGTACCATAGACTTGCTCAGATTCAGTTACCTAGATGAGACTTAAGGTATAACCGCACAGCGTCTGCAGTTCTGAAGTCCCCTTCTATCTTATCTTAGCTATGTATTATCTTTCAAACAACTTGAATTTTATTCATACCTTTATTTGTATTATTCTAGTAGCTCGTGCACTTATGACACCAGATTCGGGGATGTATTTGGATGAATCATTTGTTATGGTCTTTTGCCATTTATTTCAGTAATGGACTTCTATTTAATTTAATTTGTTTAAAAATGCTTAAGATTATTCTAACATTGGCTTGACTAGCAAGTAAAATGTTAGGCGCCATCACGGTGCCGAAGGTGAGAATTTTGGGTCGTGACAATTGGTATCAGAGCACTAGGTTACTTTGGTCTCATGAGTCACGAGCAAGCTTTGTAGAGTTTGAATGATCGTTACAAAGACGTCTGTACTTATCTTTCAGAGGCTATGAACTTTAGGAACAATATCACTTCTTTCTTATTCTGTCATGCGATCTTATTATATCATCGATGATTGAATCATTCTATTCTTATTCTCATGCAGATGGTGAGAACACATAATACATCTACCGATGGACAGTGACCAGTGCCCCCGATGGCAACTATGACCAGGGGTAGAGGTCGAGGCCGAGGTCATGCTAGAGGACGAGGCAGAGGTAGAGGTAGAGTTCAATCTAAAACTTGAGCAGTAATACCTGTTGTAGAACCTTAGGTGGATCTTCAGAAGGAGGTTCCAGTTTAGACTGCACCAGTTGGACCAGTTCAGGTCCCGAAAGGATTCATAGCTACTCCAGTGCTTCAGGATGCTCTAGTCCGTTTGGTGAGTCTTATGGAGGGCGTGACCCAAAATGATACATTTTCAGTGGCACCAGCCTTCTCACAGGCTAGGGGAGGAGCACAAACTCCCACTACTCCCACTCCAGAGCAGTTGGCTCCACATTATCAGGCTCCAGCAACCCCGCTAGTTGGGGTAGTTCAGCCAGTTATTGCGGCACAGGCCAGTGATAGACCCGCCATGTCTTCTGAGGCCTTATTGAGACTGGATAAGTTTGCTAAGCTTTTTCCAGTTCACTTCAGTGGTACACCTTATGAGGACCCACAATATTATCTTGACCGCTGCCACGAGGTATTGCGGAACATGGGTATAGTTGAGACCAATGGGGTCGATTTTGCTGTATTTCAGATGACGGGTTCTGCCAAGAGATGGTGGAGAGATTATACGTTGACCAGACCAATTGGATCGCCTGCATTGTCCTGGGAGCAATTCTCACGACTATTTCTAGAGAAGTTCTTCCCTATCACATTGAGAGAGGATTACCGCAGGCAATTTGAGTGTCTACAGTAGGAAGTATGACTGTTACTCAGTACGAGACCCGTTATGTGGATTTAGCTCGTCATGCTCTCTTTTTACTACCTATTAAGGGAGAGAGAGTGAGGAGGTTTATTGAGGGACTCACTCACCCTATCAAACTTCAGATGGCCAAGGAGATCAGAAGTGAATTTCGTTTCAAGCGGCTGCTAATGTTTCTAGGAGGATCAAGATGGTTCTTGCATAGGAGAGAGGACAAGGGTTTGATAAGAGGCCTCATCAGTTCGGTGGGTTCAGTGGTGCCTCATCTGGAGGCAGGGGTAATTTTGGTAGAGTCCATCCTCCCAGGCCGTTTCATTCAGCGCTCCAGGCATCCCACGGTGCTTCAGGTGGTTACGGCCCCCATGTGTCTTAATCCGACCAGCTAGCTTACAGTGCACCACTAGCTCCTATTAATGCACCTCCGATCCGGAGTCATCAGAGTGGTTATCCAGGTTGACATGGCCAGTTCCAGGGTCAACAATCATAACAACAGAAGACCTGTTATACTTGTGGCGATCCGAGACATATTGCTAGATTTTGCCCTCGGGCATCAGACAGTTCACAGCAGCAGGGTTCCCGTGCTATGATTCCAGCACCAACTATTCTGCCACCTGCCCATCCAGCTAGGGGAAGGGGTCAGACAGCTAGAGGTAGAGGTCAAGCCGTTAGAGGTGGAGGCCAGCCAGTTAGAGGTTGTCCCACGGACGCGGTTCAGAGTGGTGGGGCCCAGCCCCAATTTTATGTTTTTCCAGCTAGGCCTGAGGTCGAGTCATCAGATGCAGTGATCACAAGTATTGTTCTAGTTTGTCATAGAGATGCTTCAGTTCTATTTGATCAAGGATCTACTTATTCCTATGTGTCCTCCTATTTTGCTTCATATCTGGTTGTGCCTCGTGATTCTCTGAGTGCTTCTGTGTGTGTCAACATCTGTGGGAGATTCTGCTGTGGTAGATCATGTCTATCATTTGTGTGTGATTACTATTGGGAGTCTTGAGACTAGCGTGGATTTTCTACTACTTGACATGGTAGATTTTGATGTCATCTTGGTTATAGATTGGCTGTCACCTTATCATGTTATATTAGATTGTCACGCTAAAATGGTGACCTTAACCATGTCGGGGTTACCTCGACTAGAGTGGAAAAGGACTATTGGCCATTCTATCAGCAAGGTTATCTCTTATGTGAAAGCTCGGCGTATGGTCGAGAAGGGGTGTCTAGCTTATTTGGCTTATATTCACGATCCTAGCGCAAAAGTTCCTTCTATGGATTCAGTTCCATTTGTCCGTGAATTTCTAGATGTATTTCCTGCAGAACTGTCGGGGATGCCACCCGACAGAGATATTGACTTCTATATTGATTTAGCTCCGGGAACTCAGTCCACCCCGCCGGAGTTGAAAGAGTTAAAGGAGCAATTACAAGATTTGCTTGAGAATGTTTGATGTTGTTTGGGTGCCATTGTTCATGCGTTGAAGATTTGGAGGCTTTACCTTTACATGTCTCGTGTAAGGTATTTACTAATCATCGTAGCTTACAATATCTGTTCAAACAAAAGGATCTCAATTTGCGGCAGAGACGATGGTTGGAGCTGTTGAAGGACTATGATATCACTATTTTGTATCACCCCGGAAAGGCCAATGTGGTGGCCGATGCTTTGAGTAGAAAGGCTGTGAGTATGGGCAGTCTTGCGTATATTCCGGTTGGTGAGAGACCGTTAGCGGCAACTGTTCAGATTTTGGCTAATCAGTTTGTGAAGTTAGACGTTTCAGAACCCAGTCAGGTTCTAGCTTGCACAGTCGCTCGGTCTTCTTTATATGAGCGCATCAGAGAGCGACATTATGATGATCCTCATTTACTTGTCTTTAAGGACACGGTGCAGCACAGTGATGTCAAACAGGTTACTGTGGGGGAAGATGGAGTTCTGCGGATGTAGGGTCGTATTTGTGTGCCATATATGGATGGGATTCGTGAATTAATTCTTGAAGAGGCCCACAGTTCCCGGTATTCTATTCATCCGAGTGCCACCAAAATGTATCAAAATTTACTGCAATATTATTGGTGGAGGAGAATGAAGAAGGATATAGTTTCATATGTAGCTCGGTGTCTAAATTGTCAACAAGTCAAGTACGAGCATCAGAGACCTGGTGGTTTGCTTCAGAAGTTAGAAATTCCTGAGTGGAAGTGGAAGCGTATCACTATGGATTTTGTTGTTGGGCTCCCACGGACTCAGAGAAAATTCGACGCAGTTTGGGTCATCGTGGACACATTGACCAAGTCAGCACATTTCATTCAAGTGGCAGTTACCTATTCTTCAGAGCGGTTAGCTGAAATTTATATTCGTGAGATTGTCCGCCTTCAGGGTGTGCCCGTGTCTATTATTTTAGATCGAGGTACGTAGTTTACTTCACATTTATGGAGGGATATACAGCATGAGTTAGGCACGCAGGTTGAGTTGAGTATAACATTTCATCCACATAAAGATGGACAATCAGAGCACACTATTCAGATATTGGAAGATATGTTTCGCTCTTGTGTTACAGACTTTGGAGGCTCTTGAGATTAGTTCTTGCCACTTGCAGAGTTTACCTATAATAATAGCTACCAGTCGAGCATTCAGATGGCTCCATATGAGGCATTATACGGAAGGTGATGACGTTCGCTAGTTGGCTAGTTTGAATTGGGTATCGATTTGGTACAGGATGCCTTGGATAAGGTCAAAATTATTCAGGATCGACTTCGCACAACTCAGTCTAGGCAAAAGAGTTATGCCAACTATAAAGTTCGTGATATTGCATTCATGGTTGGAGAAAGAGTATTGCTCCGGGTTTCACCTATGAAAGGTGTAATGAGGTTCAGAAAGAAGGGAAAGTTGAGCCCTAGGTATATAGGACCCTTCAAAATTCTTAAAAGGGTGGGCAAAGCAGCCTACATGCTTGCATTACCACCTAGTTTATCAGCGGTTCATCCTGTGTTCCATGTGTCCATGCTCTGGGAATATCATGGTGATCCGTCACATGTGTTAGATTTTAGCTCAGTCCAATTGGACAAGGATTTGGCTTGCATTACCACCTAGTTTATCAGCGATTCATCCGGTTTTCCATGTGTACATGCTCCGGAAATATCATGGTGATCCATCCCATGTGTTAGATTTCAGCTCAGTCCAATTGGACAAGGATTTGACTTACGAAGAGGAGCCGGTAGCTATTCTAGCCCGGCAGGTCCGACAGTTGAGGTCTAAGAGTTATCCTTCGGTTCCGGTGCAATGGAGAGGTCAATCAATTGAGACACCTACCTGGGAGTCCGAGTCGAACATGCAGAGTAAATATTCACACCTTTTCACCAGCTCAAGTACTTTTCTAATTCCGTTCGAGGACAAACGTTTGTTTTAGAGGTGGAGAATGTAATGACCCAAAAGGTCATCTTTAAATTTAATAATTATTTCTGTGTTCTGAAACCTCAAATAGCACTATTCATCATTCCTTGATTTGCGTGCACAGTCTGTATAATTTTCCGAAAAGTTTTATATGAAAAATTGATTAAAATGTGAAAAAGAGCTTTAAATCTCAATTAAGTTGACTTTGGTCAATATTTTGAGCAAACGGACCCGGATCAATATTTTGACAATTCTGGTAGGTCCGTATCGTGATTTGGGATTTGGGCGTATGCCCGAAATTTAATTTGGAGGTCCCTAGCTCAAGTTATGGCCATTTAACGGAAACTAGAAATTTAAAGGCTAAAGATTTCCAAAGTTTGACCACGGATTTGATTTTTTGATATCGGGGTCGGAATCCGATTCTTGAAATTTGAATAGGTCCGTTATGTTATTTTTGACTTTTGTGCAAAAGTTTAGGTCAACTGAACTTGATTTGATAGGTTTCGGCATTGAATGTAGAAGTTGAAAATTTTTAAGTTCCTTAAGCTTGAACTGGGGTATGATTTGTTGTTTTAGAGTTGTTTGATATGATTTGAGGTCTCGACTAAGTTCGGATGATGTTTTAGGACTTCTTGGTGTATTTGGTTGAGGTCCCGGGGGCCTCGGGTGGATTCTGGATGGTTAACGGATTAAAATTTGGACTTAAGGAAAATCTTAAATTTTGGCCTTCTTGTGTAATCGCGCCTACGGATTGTAGACCGCAGGTGCGAGCTCGCAGAAGCAAGCCTGGCCTCGGAGAACCAGATATTCCGCAGAAGCGGCACACGCATCGCAAAAGCGAAAAAGTGGAAGGGCAGCCTTGTCGCAGAAGCGGACTCTTGTCCGCAGAAGCGAACCAGCCGGCAGAAGTGACCCCATTCTCCACATAAGCAGAACCACAGATGCGGTTAAGTGTCCGCAGATGCAAAAAATCCTGGACATAACCCATAAAATCGGAAGTTAACCATTTTTACTCATTTTTAGTTTTGAGTCTCGGATTTAGGCGATTCCAAAGGGATTTTCACGACTTTTAATTGGGTAAGTGTTCTATAACCAAAAGTGATATATTTCATAAATCAATGTCTATATTCATCATTTATTTCGGATTTAGATGGAAGAAATTAGAATTTTTGTAAAAACTTTCCAAAAATAAAAATTTAAGATTTGAAGGTACATTTGACATCGGAATTTGATAATTTTTGTATGGTTGGACTCGTCTCGGAACGGGTGTTCGGATTTCGTATGTTTTTTTTTTTGAGATTCTAGAGGTGGGCCCTACTGTTGATTTTTGAGATAAATTTCAGATTTTAATCCGAAAAATTAGTAAATTCATATGGAATTAATTCCTACGATTTGTATTGAGTATATTGAATTGTTTATGACTAGATTTGAGGATTTCGGACACAAATTTGCGAGGCAAAGGTTTATTGGAATCTTGAATTTGGTTGCAAAGCGAGGTAAGTGTCGTGGTTAAACTTGACTTGAGGGAGTATGACTTATTTGTCTATTTGCTATGTGATTTAATGTGCGGGTACAACGTATATATGAGGTGACGAGTACTTATGCGTTGTGGTTGAGTCAAATCATGCTGGAGGAATTTATTTCCTTTTGAATAATTGCTTATTTAATTAAGATATTCCTGTTTAAGTTTATTATTGATTATTTGATCATTATTCATGAAATGTTTTTTGATTTATTTATTATTGAATATGGTGAGAAAGAGTGTGAAAGCACTAAGGGTGATGTTGTGCCATTTTTATTGTTTACACTATTATTGTCATGGTGAGAAAGAGTGTAAAAGCACGAAGGGTGTTGTCATGTCAATTTTGACTGTAAAAGCACGAAGGGTGATGCCGTGCCATTTTCAGAGAGTGTAAAAGCACGAAGGGTGATGCTGTGCTATTTTTATATTATCAGTTGCTCATTTAATTGTTGAGGAATTAATTGGCTTCTAAGTGATAATTTTCTTGCTGAAATTATTATATCACCCCCATTCGCATGTACCCTCCCAAATTTATAAAGTGTTATTTATTGTATTATTATTGCTTCGTATTTGTATATACTTGTACAGGTTGTTTACGTATGTGTCCTTTCATATCCTCGTCACTACTTTGTCAAGGTTAGTCTAGACACTTACGGAGTACATAGGGTTGGTTGTACTCATACTACACTCTGCACTTCTTGTGTGCATATTTTGGAGATGGTCCCAGTGGTGTACCATAGACTTGCTCGGATTCAGTTACCCAGAGGAGACTTGAGATATAACTGCATAGCGTCCGTAGTTCTGATGTTCCCTTCTATCTTATCTTAGCTGTGTATTATCTTTCAAACAATTTGAATTTTATTCAAACCTTTATTTGTATTATTCTAGTAGCTCGTGCACCTTTGACACCAGATTCGGGGATGTATTTGGATGAAACGTTTGTTATGGTCTTCCGCTATTTATTTCAGTAATGGACTTCTGTTTAATTTAATTTGTTTAAATGCTTAAGATTATTCTAATGTTGGCTTCCTAGCAAGTGAAAATTTAGGCGCCATCACGATCCGGAGGGTGGGAATTTTGGGTCGTGACATATTTTTGATATTCTACATTTCCAGACAGTGTTTGTATCAGTCAGACTATGTTAACATTTAGATGCTCATGTACTCAGTGACACCGGGTTTTGGGAGTGTATTTGTATCAGTAATTGTGGGATTTTCTATTAAATCTGAATATTATGTTTTCAACCTTAAAAGATTATAGTGGTTTATTGATGTTATCAGCTTGCCTACTATTGAGATAGGCGTCATCACGACATGCAAATTTTGGGTCGTGCTAGTCCAGATTGACAAGGATCTATCTTATGTTGAGAAGCCGATGGCCATTTTGGAAAGGCAGGTTCGAAAGTTGAGGTCGAAGAACATTGCTTCTGTTAAGGTCCAGTGGAGGGATCAGCCAGTCGAGGAGGCGATTTGGGAGACCGAGCATGATATGTGTAGCCATTATTCTCATCTTTTCACCAGTTTAGGTATGTCTCTATACTTGTTCGAGGATGAACATTTATTTAAGAGGGGAAGGATGTAACAAACCGGCCGGTCGTTTTGAGAGTATTAGCCATGATCCCCTAATTATTGCTCCATCTATTTCATTATGTAGTTATGTGACTTGCCAGGACGCTTGGTGTCGGGTTCGGGAGAGTTTAAGATTAAAATGGGACACATAGCCCCTAAATTGGAAGTTTAAGTCGTATGAGTTTACCGTAGTTTGACTTGTGTGAAGACGACTCTGGAATAATATTTTGGCAGTTCCAATAGCTCTGTGGGGTGATTTTGGTCTTAGAAGCGTGCCCGGATGTTGATTTGGAGGTTCATAGGTCATTTCGGCGTTAATTGGCGAAAGATGGAAAGTTGTAAGATTTTGGAATGTTTGACCAGGAGTGGACTTTTTTATATCGGGATCGGATTCTGATTCTGGAAGTTGGAGTAGGTTCGTAATGTCATTTATGAATTGTATGCAAAATTTGAGGTCAATTGGACTTGATTTGTAGGGTTTGACATCGAATGTAGAGGTTAAACATTTATAAGTTCATTAGGCTTGAATTGGGGTGTGATTTTAGCATTGTTTGATGTGATTTGATACTTCGAGCATGCTCGTATGTTGTTTTAGGACTTGTTGGTATGTTTGGTTGAGGTCTTGGGGGGCTCAGGTGTAATTCGGACCATGTTCGACGCATTTCGGAACATTAAAGATTGCTGAATCCGGTGCTTCTGGTTTCCTTGTACGCGATCGCGAGTGGAATAATGTGATCACGAAGAGTAGTGTGGCACTGGAGGTAGTTTTCTCTATGTGATCGTGAGGTGGTGTACGCGATTGCGGAAGGTTGGTTTACATTGAATCGTGAACGCGTGTAGGAGGTCGCATTCGGGAAGAAGGAATGGCGAGGTTGGGGTTGAGGCAGTACGTGCTACGCGATTGCGTGGCCTAGTATGCGATCGCAGAGTTGAGGCAGCTTGTTAATCGCATTCGCGAATTCTTTCACGCGATCATGGAGAGTAAATTTGAGCTGGGCAGCAATTGTGTTATGCGATCGCGAAGGGATTTCCACGATTGCGATGTGTAAATCAGTGGGCAGCAGACTTAAATTTCAAAACGAGGGTTTATTTTCTTATTTCACAATTTGGACTTTGAGAGCTCGGTTTAAGGCGGATTTTCGAGGGATTTTCAGAGGGATTCTTAGGGTAAGAGTTCTTAACTTGTTTTTGATTAAATTTCACTAATCTATCTTTGATTTCATCATTTAATTAGGGATTTGGGTTGAAAATTGGAGAAACATGGAGGCAACTTCTTAGGCCGAATTTTGGGGATTTGAGCAAGATTTTGGTATCGGATTTGTGTAATCCTTGTATAGTTGGACTCGATATCGAATATTGTTCGGTTTTTGTAATTTTGGTAGGGTTCCGAGATGCGGGCCCTGATCGACTTTTTGGAGATAGTTTTTAATTCTTAGCTAAGATCATTATTTTATTATTTAAATTAGTCTCCTATAGTTATATTTATGGTATGAAATTGTTTTGGCTAGATTCGAGCCATTTGGAGTTGGAAAATCGAGGGAAGGCCTTCTTATCGATTGATTGAGCGTGGTTTGAAGTAAGTGACTTGTATAACCTTGTGTGGGGGAGGGGAATTTAACTTAGGATATGGTACTGTTGCGATAATTTGTAAGATGTGAAGGCCGTGTACGCAAGGTCATGAGTGCATACAGGGGCTAAATGTTGGAAATTATGGTTTTAGCTACGTAGTTTCCTTTTCATACCTTAATTGAGTTACTTTAGCGTGTTGTAGTCATCATGTTTAGACTAATTTCACATGTCTACTTGTCTTATCTCCTATTTGCAGCTTGTATCATATGTTTAGTTGAATTTCTTGCTTTCTTGATTTTCGTATTTATTACTTAACTGTTAAATTCTTTACTTGAAATTGCTATCCTTGAAATATCTTGCTGTTGAGTTTGGTATTGAATTGCAAGGCCGTGGTTCTTTAGAGGCAAGGTGTAAGTTGTGAAATATCATTTATTTAGTTGTTGTGTTTTGGCTTTCGTGTTATTGTTGAGGTGATTATTTGGTTGTCTGCACGAGGTTTCTATCGTGTTGTTGTTATTGTTGCATAAGGTTTCTACCGTGCGATTGTTATTATTTGCACGAGGTTTCTGCCATGCCGTTGTGATTATTAATACGCATGCAGTGGTTTAAGTTCTAGGTATTAAAATGCATGCAGTGAGATAAGGTGGGCTTGATACGCGTGGCTAGTAGGGGAACTACTATAAGCCATTCAGTATGATAAGGTGGGCTAAAACGCGTGATGCTATTTCGGTAAAATAATTTTCAAAACCAAATATAAAGGCTCCCGCGGTGATATAAGGAAAGATTGTGATTTATTTCTTTACGATTTGGGACTACGAGGCGGTACCTCGGGAGTGATCTTGTTGATCTTCTTTATTTGCTGTATTATTTGGTTCTTGTTTCCCTAACATGTAAAATTCTTGTTTTTCTTTCGTGTTGTATTAGCTTTCCTTGATTCCCGTGTTGTTATTTCCCGTAAATTCTTATTGTTCACTTCCCTGTCATTTTTATTATATCTTCTGTCTTGTTTCTTATTATCTCCAGTAGGGCCTCGACCTCACCTCGTCACTACTCTACCGAGGATAGGCTTGGCACTTACTGGGTACCGTTGTGGTGTACCCATACAACGCTTCTGTACATGTTTTATGCAGATCCAGATACAGCCTATCAGCCTCGGTGTTAGAGCATTGTGTGGCTTGCTTATTGGAGATTTCAAGGTACACCTGCCCGCGCCCGCAGGTCTCGGAGTCCCCTTATATCCCATTCTTTTCTTATTTAAGGTACACCTGCCCGCGCCCGCAGGCCTCGGAGTCCCCTTATATCCCATTCTTTTCTTATTTAAGGTACACCTACCCGCGCCCGCAGGCATCGGAGTCCCCTTATATCCCATTCTTTTCTTATTTCTTTATATTTTGATAGTCAGTGATGTATAGGATTGTTCGGTACTGTATCTAGAGCTTGTGACTTATATCTCACAATGTTTTGGGATTGTACATATTGAGTTTTGGTAGAGTCTATTTATGAAATTATTGGTATGTTCAAGTTTTAATTTCGTATTTAATGTTTCCGCATATTGTTAGGCTTACCTAGTCTTAGAGACTAGGTGCCCTCACGATATCCTACGGAGGGAATTTTAGGTCGTGACATCTTGCTTCTGTAACGACCCGACTTGTCATTTTAAGAATTTATGCCCCGTTCAACGACTAAAGGTCTCGACCAGCTTCGTAATATGTATTATGACCTGTGGGTATAGTCGAGTTTGATTTTCGGAACATTCAGAATTAAATGAAAAGAACAATTTTTATTTTGAAACTTGAAAAGAAAAAAGTTGACCGGAGTTTGACTTTTAAGCAAACAACTCTGGAATGGGATTTAGATGCTGTCAATAACTTCATATGGTGAATTCGGACTTAGGCGTGTGTCCGGATTTGGATTTGGAAGTTCGTAGGTCAATTCGATGCATTTTGGCAAAAATTGGAAATAGAAGATTTTTGGAAAGATCGAACGAAGGTTGAATTTTTGATAACGAGGTCGGATTTCGATTTCCAAAATTGGAACAGCTCCATTACGTCATTAATGACTCGCGTGCAAAATTTGAAGTCATTCCAGATTGATTTGATACATTTCGGCACAAAATATAGAAGTTGAAAGATTTGTAATTTCGTAATTTCGGCGTTGTATGACGTGGTTTGAAGCCTCGACTAAGTTCGTATTATATTTTGGGACATGTTGGTATATTTGATTAAGGTCCCGAGGGCCTCAGGTGACTTCCGGATGGTTAACAGATTGATTTTGGACTTGAAGGAACTGCTGGAAATCTGTTGGTGGTGTTTTCGCTTCTGCGGAAGCCACATCGCAAAAGCGACATTGGGAAGCCTGGGCAGAGGTCGCAGGTGCGATGCATGTTCTGCACCTGCGGGACTGTAGAAGCGAAGGTTGGATCGCAGAAGCGACGAGCTTCGTAGGTGCGAGTTTGTCCATCGCTTCTGTGATTGCGCAGAAGCGGCACTCTGTCCGTAGGTGCGACCTTTGGCTGGACCTTCACATGAGCGGAATTTTTCTCGCAGAAGTGAGCCCGCAAATGCGACCAATTTATCCGCAGAAGCGGAAATGGATGGAAACATTAAGGACCAAAATTGGTCATTTTGCCATTTTCGATTGGGATTTTGGAGCTCGGTTTTGGGGCGATGTTGGAGGGGTTCTTCACGACTTTGACTTGGGTAAATGTTCTATATCCTAAAGTGATTATATTTTAAGAATCTATGGTTATATTCATCGTTTAGTTCGAGTTTAATGGAGGAAATTGGGATTTTGTAAAAAACTTTTCAAAAACGGAAATTCAAGATTTAGAGGACGATTTGTTATTGGAATTCGATAAAATTGGTATGGTTGAACTCGTATCGGAATGGGCATTCGGATTTCGTGAAAATTATATCGGGTTCCGAGAGGCGGGCCCCGTATTGACTTTTGTTGACTTTTTGAGTAAAATTTTAAGTCGACGTTTTATTATCCGGAATTATTTTCGATAAATTTTAATGAAGTTATAAAATTAATTTGGATAGATTTGAGCTGTCCGGAGGTCAATTCAAGCAAAAAGGCAATTTTGGAATATCGACATAACTTCAAAAAGGTAAGTATCTTGCTTAACCTTGAGTGGGGGAATTACTCCTTAGGCATTGAGTATTATGTGCTATTTGTGAAATGTGAAAAGCCGTGTACGCGAGGTGACGATCACGTACTGGTGCTTATATGTGCAAAACTTATTGGTTTAAAGTCTTAATCATTTTTACGTATTAAACTGAATAATTGTGGACATTTATTTAATCCTCTATTTGCCATGCCTCAAATTCTTATTTGTCGAATTTATTTTTATATGATAAATTGGTGTGATTGCTACTTGTATTTTTATGTGAATTCTTTGAGTTTGTTGATTCGATATTCCCCGAAAATAATTATATTATGGATTTTACTATCTGCAAATAATTAAGTAAATAAGTTTAAAAAAAGGCATTATATATTTATCGAAAATTTGGATTTAAGAAGGCGTTGTCCTGTGTTGAGATACTTTTCCATCCTTGTGGTTGTTTTTTGAGGTTTTATATATGTTGTGTGAAGCCTTGGGCTAATTGCTGTGCTTTGGAATTGGTTGTGGCCTATAGGCAATTTGTGACATGTAATATTTGAGCACTTGATGTGCAATTTGTGATATGTTGTAATATTTGAGCACTTGATGTGCAATTTGTGATGTGCTGTGATATTTGAGCACTTGATGTGCAAGTTGTATTATGCTATGATATTTACTTTTGGGACTACGAGGCGGTACCTTGGGAGCTCCCCCTCTCTTGCATATTTACTTTTGTGACTACGAGGCGGTACCTCGGGAGCTCCCCTGTCTTGCATATTTACTTTTGGGACTACGAGGCGGTACCTTGGGAGCTCCCCTGTTGTGCATTTACTTTTGGGACTACGAGGCGGAACCTCGGGAGTGCCCCTGTTGTTTACTCATGTTGTGTTGTGTTGTCTTTTCGTACGACACTCTGAGGATTTGTATTTCTGGATTGTACTTGTTTTCGATGAATGAGTTGTTTTAAATAAAAGAAATTTGTATTATGTTTTAATTTAATAAGTTTGCACCCAAATCAGTAGCTTATCGGATGCTTTATTTAAATTGAAATGTCATTTTCTTCACTCAAACTATTTCAAAAATAAATTCATTTCTTTGTTGATTTAAAAATCATAACCTTACTTTATTGAAAATAAATTGATCGTGCGGATTTGATATATTGATATTTTGGCACGTGAGTTGTCCCTGCGGTTATGAGAGAAATTGGCACGAGGTGTTGTGGAAATTGAAAGTGGGCTGGGACCCGAATTTTATGATTATGAAATAAGGTGTCACAAGGTGACTTTTATTTGAAAGATAGTTATTTGAAAGAACTATATTGAAAGATATTTATTTGAAAGAACTATATTCGAATGATGTTTATTTGAAAGATATTTATTTGAAGGGAGTATATTCGAAATTTATTTATTGGAAAGTATTATATCCTGGAGATTATTATTTGAAAAGCATATAGGCGAAAGATTTATATTTGAAGGACTTGATTAATTAGTTGTATTTGTATTCATTATTTGTTGAGAAATATTTATGGTGTTCTTGTTGCCCTGCTGTTTATATTCACTGGTTGATTATTGTTTGCCATCATTGTTATCTGCTTCCTATTATTTTGTATATTATATTGCACATGCTATTAGACTAGTGAGTGTCTTGACTGTACCTCGTCTCTACTCCACTGAGGTTAGTCTTGATACTTACTGGGTACCGACCGTGGTGTACTCATACTACACTTCTGCATATTTTTGTGCAGAGCCAGGTATTGGAGATATCTGACTCGGACAAAGTTAGAGTGTGATCGCAAGGATTCAAGGTAGAGCTGCTTGGTCGTCGCAGTCCCTTGAAGTCTTTCCATTTTATTATACTGTTAAGTATCAATCAAACAGTATTGAGTATTCGATCATTGAGATCATTCCATATATTCGGTTAGAGTTTATGACTCAGTATTACCAGTCTTGGGAGGTTGTTTGCAATTATTTCCGCTGTTAGTTTCTATTTTTTTTGAAAAAATAGCTTGAATTATAGTTATAATCGGCTTACTTAGTCTTAGAGACTAAGTGCCATCACGACGCCTGTGGTGGGATTTCGGGTCGTGACAAGTTACTATCAGAGCTCTAGGTTCATAGGTTCTATGAGTCACGAACGAGTCTAGTAGAGTCTTGTGGATCGGTACGGAAATGTCTGTACTTATCTTCGGGAGGCTACAGAACTGTTAGGAAATTTCCACTTCTTTCATTCCTGTCGTGCGGATTTGTTGATTGTGGAATTTGAGCCTTTGTATCTCTATTCTCTCACAGATGGTGAGGAGACGTACTACTGGGTCAGCTTAGCAGGAACCCGCACATACTGCTAGGCCGCAAGGGGCCGGGGCCAAGGTAGAGGCCGAGGAATGGCATGTGTCACAGCTAGAACATCGGTTAGAGGGGCAGTTGAGGAGCCGCCGGTAGCTCCAGTTGGGGGGACAGGTACCAGAAGCACCTGTTATTACCCCCGAACTTCAGGAGACTTTAGCACAATTCTTGAATATATTTGGTACATTAACTCAGGCGGAATTGGTCTCTGCTGCACCAAATATTTCACAGATTGGGGGAGTAACTCAGACTCCTACCGCCCGTACTCCAGAGCAACGGGTTCACATTGGTCAGGTTCTAGGTGTAGTACCGTTACAACCTGTTATTCCGGTTCAGCCTGAGGTCAGGCCAGAGGCAGCAGAAGAAGGACAAAAGAGACTTGAGAGGTTTAAGAGGTATAGTCCACCCACTTTCGGTGGCACAGTTACAGAGGATGCCCAGGGATTTCTAGAAAAGTGTCACTGTATTCTCTGCACCATGGGTATTGTGGAAGTGAGTGGAGTTCCCTTTACTACATTTCAGCTGTCAGGCGTAGCGTATCAGTGGTGGAAAATCTAGAAGAAGGTAGACCAGCCGATGCAACACCACTAACTTAGGCTCAATTTTCGGAAATATTTTTGAAAGATTTTATTCCCCAGACTCTCCAAGATGCGTGGTGCACAGAGTTTGAACGGTTGTGTCAGGGCACTATGACAGTGTTAGAATAAGCTATCAGGTTTAGTGAGTTATCCCGTCATGCACCTATCTTGGTTCCTACAGTCAGAGAGCGGGTCCGTAGATTCATTGAGGGGCTCGATTGTGATCTTAAAATATGCATGGCTCGAGAGTTGCAAACTGATACTCCATTTCAGCAAGTAGTGGAGATTGCGAGGAGTATTGAGGGTGTTCTAGGTGAGGAAAGGGAGTCTAAGGAGGCCAAAATGTCTCGAAGCTCTAGAGGGTTCAGTGGATTTTATTCTTAAGCTATGACCTATTATGGCGGAGGCTCAAGTAGTCGACTAGCTCAGTCCGCACATCAGATTACTCGGGGTGCTCCAATAAGTTCTTATAGTACACCGACACAAAATGTTTACAGTGGTTATTCCAGTTATCCGGCACAGACTCAGTACGAGCAGCCGGGACCTCAGAGGGGTTGTTATGAGTGTGGTGACACTAGGCACATCATGAGAGATTGTCCCAGACTTGGGAGGGGTGGATTTTATCAGAACACTCAGGCTATGGGACCCAATGCAGTTACTACCTCACGTGCACAACTAATAAAGGGTGAAGGACAGGCGGGTAGAGGGCGCCCTAGAGTGAGAGGCCCAGTCCGTTGATATATTTGCTATGGTATGGCTGAGGACACTACACCAGATGGTGTCGTTACAGGTATGATCATGATTTGTTATAAAAGGATATTTTTCCTTAATTGATTCTATTTTGAATATTAAGGCGAGTCCTCATATTATGCTCCGCTTATGGGTGAGCTTCGTAATTTTGTGACCCACTTATATGTTTATCCCAGTTGGGAGGTTTGATGATGTTAGCCCGTGTCTATCATCTTTATTTTTTACACCATTGAGGACTATAAGTCCAAAAGTGACCTTTTATTACTCACTGCTGTGGGTTTTGATGTGATTTCAGAATAATTTATTTCAATTTTATGAATTATATGCCCTATTGGAATGTGATTTCATTATGTGTTGTGAAATATTGTTTATGAAATTTATTGAAAAGAAGAAAGAAAGGAAATTGAAAATTTCAGTTGGCATAATGTGTAAAATACTTGTGATTCGGAGTTGAGGACGAGATCCTCGCATTTTTATATGATGTGAAATATTTAAACTAGGCTACAAGCCGCAGCGAAAGTTATATAAGGACGAGGTCCTTGTGGTGGAAAAACTTTATGAGTTTTTTTTTGGGGCAAATTATACTACTAGGCATGCCTAGTAGTTATTTTATTAATAATAAAAGAGAAAACAAGTAACCACAATGAAAAAGTACAAGTAAGGGTGCTAACTACAATAGTGTTGCCTTGCTATATATCACTCCTTTGCGCCTCCATTGCCTTAAGATGGCAGCCTCATGTAGAGGATAATGGTGTAGCTACCGGTAGATGTCTCATGAGGGCATATAATCTCATAGTTGCTTGGATCTTCCCAAAGGCATAGGAATATAGCACACATAAATTGTACTAGAACTTACCTTACAAATCCTATTGAGGCATAATAAACCTCATCTACTAGCAAGCATGAAGAAAATATGAGCTGGAAATAACTAAGTACTCTATGATCATCACAGAGTTTATAACATACTCTGTGATGATATTACTAAAGATGATTCTTAAAAAATGATAAAATAAAATAAGGTAAAAAATTGTGTCTTGCGCCTCTTTCTTCAACCTTGTGCACTCTTCAATTTGTATTTCATTGGTTTCTTCTTCCACTGTCTTCAAATATTCTTTAAACTTTATCATTTCTTTTTTGATCTATTAGACCTTGTGGAGGTGGTTGGGACAACCGCCTTTTATTTTGCATTTCTCATTGGAGGTTTACTAATGACAACCTCTTGTTTTACCTTCCCATCCCAACTATGTTGCCTTCCATGTGCCTTCTTTTTGTTTTTGTTTGATCCACTTTGCATATGTCTAGGTGAAAGATCTCCCTCTCTGGCTATTATATTGAAGGTGGCATCCAGTAGTTCATCCTCTTCTCCTTCTTCATAAAATTCTTGGCCCATATGAAACCCAAAATCGTCAATATAATTATAGCAATTGACTAGTACACCTTGATCATTCCTTGGATTATTAAACGCTGTCAATTTGTCTAAATCATGAGAAACAAGTGCATGGAGGATATCGGTCGGTGTCAGTAGATTTCTGTCATCCAACATAATAACTGGTACATTTAAATTTTGTCACTGTTGTCCAGCATTTGGAGCTTTTATTACTGCATCTAGGGTGCTTGCAATTTGCTGCTGCTGTCCAACAATTGACAATGTTGCTGCATATTGATCATCCACACAAGCAATAGTTGGAGTGCTCGCGATAATCTGCTGCTACCCAGTCCTCTTTGTTACTGCATTTTTCATCAAAATATCACCAGATGTGCTTGTTCCAACATGTTTTTGCCCAGTTTTAGGGACAAAAACTGGGGCCTTAGCATTAAGTTTGCTTCTTGAAATTAACATTGAAGAGCTTCCAATGTTTGGCAATGATGGAGAGCCAACTGATAGCACCCTTCATCTTCACTATTTTGATCAGCTTCATTAGTCGAATCCCCAGCAATTTCATCAGCCCAGTCCTCTTCTTCATCCTCCTCACATTGGTCAGCCCAAAGTTTGGATTTAATAATCATCGCCCTCACATTTGCTTGTATAACTTCGTTGTTATTTCCAGTGGACATCGTCAATTGCCCTGGCTCACCTCCATATTCACCAAAAGGTTCCAAAGACCGTGATTACACTTCAAACACAGAGGTGTTCAACGTTACCAATGGTTGTTTAACCATAGTAGTATGCAACATCATTGTGTTTTGGGCATCTTTGATGATTTGTTCCACGTGAGGACTGGAAAATTGCAAGGTCGGAGTATTGGAGCTATGTGCTTGATTGCCCGTTAGCTCCTCCATAACTGGAACAATGTCTTTTGATGCATTTACTGGAACACCAGAATTTTGCTGGTTTTTTATACTTCTTGGATACTTCTCTTGCATATTTTTTGAATTTGCACTTATCTCTTTAGGCTGCAAATCTTTCTCACCATGTTCATGTGCACAGACCAAGGCATAAAATGAGTTAGAACACCTAAAAGTTTCTGGTGTTGACTCTAGATTTCTATGATCTGAAGACATCTTCTTGCTAGATGATCGATGCACTACTGACCAACCCTTAGCATGTGATTGTTGCCCATGTTTAAAAACTGCTTCTAACGTATCAGTAGGCTTCTTGTTAGTAGATTTTCCACCAATTGCACTAGCATCTCCCTTGCCAAGATTTCCAGTAACACCATCCCCCTTGCCAAGTTCCTATCTTTTCCTGTTAGCAGCAGTAGGTTTAGAAGTTATTTTAGTAACCTGTTGATCCTTGGCTTTTCCTTGGTTGTTAGGAGTTTGCCCAACACCTTCAACACCTGATGCAATAACAACAACAACATCTAAACGAGCTGCTTGCACAACTGACTCAACAGTAGCAGATGTATCAAATTGTGCACCTGCTACTGCTGCATTATTTTTGATTGCATCAGCTGTAGCTGATGCACTATCATCCTTCTTCTGTTGAAGATGCCCATGTTTTTCCATTGCATTAACCCTTGCAGTGTCCATATCCAGAGCAGCAGTAGTGATAATTCTCTGCTCATCATATTTCCCAGTTGTATTCAATGCACCAACAACCTGAGTACTACTGGAAACTCATTGCACAGGTTGGGACTTTGATGCTACTATATCAGATGCATCAGTGTTAGTTGCAATAGACATGCCTCAAGAAGCTGCATACTCCAATTCCATAGAATCTACATGAGCACCTACTGTATCTGCTGTAAAACGAGCAGCTCTAGGTCTAGTTCTTTCCCCCTCAGAAAGCAGAGAACTCTGTTTTTGTGCTGTAGATTTAGAACATGCATTTTCAGCAGTTGGTTGCTCATGAAACATTCCTCGTTCATTACCAATTTGAAAAACAGATGTCCAAGCGACTTGTTGAATCACAGCATGCCTGTTTGAAGTGACAGAGCGATCAGCACCAATTGATAAAGCAGCAACAGTAGGACTAGGAGATTGCCCAGATTTCACTGAAGTCTTGTGCTCCTGCTTAGCAGATTCTGGTGTCCCATTTTCCTTCTCCTCCTCACATGATACTTGCTGATCCTTAGCATAAATGTGCCCAGCAACAGAAGGAATCCTAGCTTGAACTCGATCAAAACCAGTCCCCTTAGCAGCCTGTTTTTCCCCCTCTAAGACCTGAGGAAATTTCTTCCTAGTTGTAGGTTTAGACCCTGCTGGTATTTCTTCCTCAATCACAACATTTGTTCTATCATGTACATCCACTACACCTCGATCAATAACAGTTTGAACCCCTGGTTTAGCTCGATCATCCCCCACCATCAAAGTAGTATTAGGTTGTAAAGCTGAACACGCCAAAGCATTGATAGCAGGAATATCATATGTTAGATTACCAGTTGGTTCAACAAATTGATGCTCATTCTCAACTGTTTCATCAACACAAGCAGCTTGAACTGCCTTTCCTTTTAAGCGTCGGCATTGATTTTCTTCATGTCCTTGATGCTTACAATGGCAACAGTATGAAGGCAAATTATCATAGATAATTTCCTGGTAATCCTCTACAAGTTTACCAGTTGTAGCGTCAAGATATTGAAGCCTAACCTTCTGAGGAAGTTTGTCCAGTAAATCAATGACAACCTTGACTCTTGCCGTGCTAGGACGAGATCTAACTTGCGTTGCCTTATCAATTGCAATTGGTTTTCCAACCACAGCCGCAATGGACAATAAAGGCTTGCGCACGAATAGTTTAGGCGACAAATTTGGCAGAGAAATCCAAATAGCTACTTTCGAAGTTTCCTCATTTAGATTGAATCCAACACTCCAGGAGAAAACTCTGTATTGGTGCTCTCTTCCATTGTGTTGAAAGTAGTTTACAGCTCTTGCCAAGCAAACCACATAATCTTCATATTGACCACAACGGATTAAAAATTGTCATTGGGCTAATAAACCTACCAAGCAATTACCTTTGATGCCAATGATTTTCGGCAGAATACTCCTTAAAATCTGTAAATTTAGTGCGTCGCTGGATAGTTTAATGGTCACTGCTTGGTGTAAACCTTCTTGCTTTGCAAATTCTTCACGTTCATTCATGGAGAATTGAAGAGTAGGAATTCCATGAACAAGTTCGAAATTTGTTTTTGTGAGAGGTGCGGCAGGTTGATTGTAATTCAAACTTGCTGCATATGAGATGATATTGTTAGGATTTGGAGTAGCTTCATTAATGCTTGGAATTGGCAGATTTGAACCAGAAACAATCTGGGACATGTTAGAGTATCCCAGGCGATTTGTTGCTACAGTAATTGCTTCGGTAGTTTTAAGACCTGTAACAACTGGGTTGGAATTTTGGAGTGAAACTTGTTGGGGTGTGTTCGTCTTATCAAGGCGCATATTTTGGGACAGGTCTGGCGGTTTTCCACCACTGGACGGAGCAGCAGTGGCCATAATACCACCACTGCATTACTGTAGCGGCGGGTTATCCCTAGAGAGCATTTATTCAGCAGTGCTTTGGGAGTGTAATTGTACCAGAGCATTTATGAGTTTAAATTCTCCTTTGTGAAATTAAATTTGTACTATAGTATTAATAGGGAGTGATGCCTGTTAGGATTATTTGATAATTTTTTTATATGGTTTTTTGCATATTTAACCATATTCGTGCTGTAAACATTGAGTTTTAGCCTATACGGTGAGTGCCCAGGTGGCGTTAAATGTGAATCATTAATTTGGATAAATAATTATGAGGACTTCATGCCTCGCGGGTTGCTGTCAGTGTTGCGAAAAATTTGATAGGAGATTTTGGTTAAGATGAGATTAATTGAGGATGCTGAAATTAATTATAAACAACTATTATGACCAGAGATGTGATTATGGATATACGTATGATGTGTGCGTAGGCACGAGTTGCTTCAGCCGGTTGATACTAATACCATGTGTTTAAGTAAGGAATTATAAATTGATTGGAGTGTAAGAAATTGGCTTTAAAGCTTACAAGTGTGGATAAAAGAAATAATCTCCACTGAGATGGTGTTGTCGGACCACTATTAAATTTACGGTGACGTAGAATCACCCGTGAGTATGTATAAAATAATGCACTCAGTAATTTAATGTCATCAGAATAATTCTTGGCATGCTCGAGGATGAACGTATGCTTAAGAAGGGGAGAATGTAACGACCTGATTTATCATTTTAAAAATTTACGCCCCGTTCAGCGACTAAAGGTCTCGAATAGCTTCGTAATATGTATTATGATATGCGGGTGTGGTAGAGTTTGATTTTCGGAAGATTCAGAATTAAATTAAAAGAACAATTCTTATTTTGAAGCTTGAAATGAAAAGAGTTGATTGGAGTTTGACTTTTAAGAAAATGACTCCGGAATAGAATTTAGATGATGTCAATAGCTTTGCATGGTGATTTCGAACTTAGGCGTGTGTCCGAATTTAGATTTGGAAGTTCGTAGGTCAATTCGACGCATTTTGGCGAAAAATGGAAATAGAAGATTTTTGAAAACTTCGACTGAAGGTTGAATTTTTGATAACGAGGTCGGATTTTGATTCCGGAAATTGGAATAGCTCAATTACGTCATTTATGATCACGTGCAAAATTTGAAATCATTCCGGATTGATTTGATACGTTTCAGCGTAAAATATAGAAGTTGGAAGATTTAAAAACTCATAATCCGATTCGATGCGCGATTCGTAATTTCGGCATTGTTTGACGTGGTTTGAAGCCTCGACTAAGTTTGTATTATATTTTGGGATATGTTGGTGTATTTGGTTAAGGTCCCAAAGGCCTCGGGTGAATTTCGGATGGTTAACGGATTGATTTTGGACTTGAAGGAACTGTTGGAAATCTGCTGCTGGTGTTTTTGCTTCTACTAAAGCCTCATCGCAGAAGTGACATTGGGAAGCCTGGGCTGAGGTCGCAGGTGCGATGTATGTTCCGCACCTGCTGGACCGCAGAAGCGGAGGTTGGGTCGCAGAAGCAACGAGCTTCGCATGTGCGCGTTTGGCCATCGCTTCTGCTATTGCACAGAAGCGACACTCTATCCGCAGGTGCGACCTTTGGCTGGACAGTGCACCTTCGCAGAAGCGGAATTTTTCTCGCAGAAGCGAGCCCGCAAATGCGACCAATTTATCCGCAGAAGCGGAAATGGACAGAAACATTAAGGATCAAAATTGGTCATTTTTCCATTTTTGATTGGGATTTTAGAGCTCGGGTTTGGGGCGATTTTGGAGGGGTTCTTCATGCTTGTTGACTTGGGTAAGTGTTCTATATCCTAAAGTGATTATATTTCATGAATCTATGGTTATATTCATCGTTTAATTCGCGTTTAATGGAGAAAATTGGGATTTTTGTAAAAAAACACTTTTCAAAAACGGAAATTCAAGATTTGGAGGATGATTTGTTATTGGAATTCGATAAAATTGGTATGGTTGAACTCGTATCGGAAAGGGTGTTCAGATTTCGTAAAAATTATGTCGGGTTCCGAGAGGCGAGCCCTGCTTTGACTTTTTAGAATAAAATTTTAAGTCGACGTTTTATTATCTGAAATTGTTTCCGATGAATTTTAATGAAGTTGTAAATTAATTTGGATAGATTTGAGCTGTCCGGAGGTCAATTCAAGCAAGAGGGCAATTTTGAAATATCAGCATAACTTCAAAAAGTTAAGTATCTTGCCTAACCTTGAGTGGGGAAATTACCCCTTAGGCATTGAGTATTATGTGCCATTTGTGAAATGTGAAAAGCCGTGTACGCGAGGTGAAACATCACGTACTGGGGCTTATTGTGATGACCCAAAAGGTCATATCTTTAAATTTGATAATTAATTCTATGTTCTAAGACCTCGAAAAGCACTATTTATTATTCCTCAACTTGCGTGCGTAGTCCGTACAATTTTTCGGAAAGTTTTTATGTTTAAAATAGATTAAAATGTGAAATAGAGCTTTAAAACTCAATTAAGTTGACTTTGGTCAACATTTTGAGCAAACAGGCTCAGATCAGTATTTTGACAGCTTCAGTAGGTCCGTATCATGATTTGGGGCTTGGGCGTATGTCCGGAATTGAATTTCGAGGTCCCTAGCCCGAGATATGGAATTTTGATGAAACATTAAAAGTTTGAAAACTTAATGATTTTTAAGAATTTACCGATGTGGGATTTATTGACACCGGGTCCGTATTTTAGTTTCGGAGCCCGATATAGGTCCACTATAATATTTATGACTTGTCTGTCGAATTTGGTGAGAAACGGAGTTGATTTGACGTGATTCAGACGTCCGGTTCTGAAAATATAAGTTTTAAAGTTTTCTTGAAAATTTCCTTTGATTTGGTATCTGATTCATAGTTCTAGGTGTTATTTTGGTAATTTGATCGCGCGATCAAGTTCGTATGATATTTTAGGACTTGGGTGCATGTTTGATTTGGAGCCCCGAGGGCTCGAGTGAGTTTGGGATAGGCTGCGGGATGATTTTGAACTTAGAAAATCTGGTTTTCTGCAACTTCAGGCTTATGGTATTTCCTTCATCGCGTTCGTGAATGTACTCTTGCGAACACGAAGAGCAAACTGGGCTGGATGAATTTTTCTTCCTTGCGAATGCGAATATTGGGACGCAAACGCGGAGCTATGGGGACTTTACCTTTCGCGAACACGACCAGCTCAACGCGAACACGAAGTTTTAGAGACCTGGGGGAGGAATCAGTCGTCCTTCTATGCGAATGCGAGCACTGGCTCACGAACGAGAAGGCCAGGGGGGAAAAGGGAAAAGCCTTCGGGAATGTGAAGAAGGACTCGCGAACGCGAAAGACACTCGGGCTGCTACTCATCGCGAACGCGAAGAAGGCCTGACGCCTGTGACTTAAAACAGAACCAAAATGGAATTTTTCCCTTTTTTCTCAAACCCTCAATTAGAGCTCGGTTTAGGGGCGATTTTGAAGGAGTTTTTCACGATTTCAAACTGGGTAAGTGTTCTTTATCATATAGTGATTGTATTTCATAAATCTAAGTCTATATTCATTATTTATTTCGGATTTAGATGGGAGAAATTTGAACATTTGTAAAACTTTTCAAAAACGAAAATTTAAGATTTGAAGGTCCATTTGACATCAGAATTTGATTATTTTTGTATGGTTGGACTCGTCTCGGAATGCTTGTTCGGATTTCGTAAATTTTTTCGAGATTTGAGACGTGGTCCCCACTGTCAATTTTTAAAATAAATTTCGGATTTTAATCCGAAAAATTAGTAAATTCATATGAATTAATTCCTATGATTCGTATTGAATATGTTGAATTGTTTATGACTAGATTTGAGGATTTCAGACACTAATTCGCGAGGCAAGGGTGTATTGGAAGCTTGAAATTTGGTTGCGAAGCGAGGTAAGTGTCGTGGTTAACCTTGACTTGAGGGAATAGAGCCCTTGAATTATTTGCTGTGTGAATTTCATGTGTAACGATGTATAGGCAAGGTGACGAGTGCCTATACTTTGTCAAATTAATTGTTTGCATAATTATTAAATATCATAAATTATTTTAATACACAAATTAATTGTTATAATAATTGTTTCTCTTCTATTCTTTGTCAAATATTAATTCTTGAATTCCTGTAATAATTGCTACATGCTTATTTGATTTATGTGTATTAATTGCTACTTGACATTTAACACATTAAATATTAAACTGTCTATTTTCTCCGTGAGTTCCATAATAAATTGTTATTTATCATTGTTTGTTTCATAATTATTGTATGCTTGTTGTCTTATAATTTCATATTAATTGTTGCATTTATCAGGGTAATTTCTTCTATAAGAATTGGTAAATGAATATATTGGAGGAGCGGGTTGCACGCCACAACAGAATTGATTGAAATGAATATATTGGGGGATCGGGTTGCACGCGGCAACAGACTTATTTAAAAGTCTATATTGGAGGATCGGGTTGCACGCCGCAACAGACTTATTTAAAAGTCCATATTGGAGGATCGGGTTGCACGCCTCTGTCTCTGCCTCTAGCGATACCTGCTTCGGGAGCAGCGTCATCGATAACTGCAGCTCGTGTCCTCACCATCTGTGAGAGAATGGAATGATAAAAGTTCAAACTCCGAGATCAATAAGCTCGTACGATATGAATGAAAGAAGTGAGATTGTCCTAATAGTTCCGTAGCCTCTCGAAGATAAGTACAGACGTCTCCGTACCGATCCGCAAGATACTACTAAACTCGCTTATAACTGGTAGCACCTATGAACCTAGAGCTCTGATACCAACTTGTCATAACCCAATTTCCCCTCCGTTTGGGTATCATGATGGCACCTAGTCTTAGGGACTAGGTAAGCCTAACATTAATTGAACAACAACATTATTCAAATAATATCTAACAATTTAAATAGAATTTACAATTTCCAAAATCGGTAGTACAAGCCATAAGCTCTACTGAATTACTAGAAAGCCTATAAATACAACTGTTTTGAAATAGAGATAAAACAGTGCAAGTACAATCTCAGAAGGTGACTCCAATACCTGCGAACGCAGTAACAGGTTTACCTTGAGTCTCCACAGCCAGATCCGTACCGTTAACAAGTGGTCAACCGACTTCACATTACCTGACTCTGCACAAAAATATGTATAAGTGTAGTATGAGTACACCACAGTCGGTACCCAGTAAGTATCAAGACTAACCTTAGTGGAGTAGTGACGAGGTACAGTCAAGACACTCACTAGTCAAATTACCTATGTCATACTAAAATAATCAAAAATAAATAGCAGTGATAGCAACAATAATGAACTAGTGATATAACAGTAAGGTAGCAAGAACACCATAATTATTACTCAGACGAATAAGAAAAATACAAGTACAACTAATTAAACAAGTTTTTTCACATATAATTTCTTCAAATAAATACCCTCCAAATATATTTTTTCAAATAAATATCCTTCGAATATAAAACTCTTTTAAATAAATATCTTAAAAAATATAATTTTTCAATTTAAAAGTCACCCTGTGACACCTCATTTGATAATCGTAAAATACGATTCTCAACTCACCTTCATATTTCCACGGCACCTCGTGCCCATATTTCTATCACAACTGCACGAACTACTCACTTGCCAATAATATCATCATCATATTTTTTCCGGCACCTCATGCCCATATTTCTTTCATAATCACACAGACGACTCACGTACCAAAATATCAATGTATATAAGATCTGCATGATCAATTTATTTTTAATAAAGTAAGTTTATAACTTTTAAATCAAGTAAGAAAGCATCAAAGAAATGAGCATATTTTTGAACTCGTTTGGGTGAAGAAAATAAAATTTCAATTAAAGTGAAGCATCCGATGACTACTAATTTGGATGTAAAAATTATTAATTAAAAACATAATAGCAAATTTCTATTATTCGAAAGAACTCAATTCTCGAAAACCTGTAAAACACAAATCCTTAGAGTCTTGTACAAAGAGCCAGAACCAACACAGTACAACAAGGAATACAAAACACATAATAAAATCAAATAATACATCACGGAAGAACACAAGAATTTACATATCACGAAAAAACAAAGTAACCAAGGGCAAGTGCAAACATAGTCCCGAAGTAAGTGCTCAACAGGGGATCTCCCGAGGTACCGCCTCGTAGTCCCAAAATAAATATGCAACAACAACAATGCCCCCAGGCCATCACAAATCAATCCCCGACATAGCCCCCTTGTCTCGCCACGTGTGCAATAGTAAAGTAAATGCTCGTGTTGTCTCGCCACACATGCATAATAATGTTCCCACTTTGTCTCGCCACATGCGCATGTGTGTGTGTGTGTGTGTGTGTGTATATATATATATATATATATATAGTAAAGTAAATGCACGCCTTGTCTCGCCACACATGCATAATAATGTTCCCACCTTATCTCGCCGCATGTGCATAAATCAATAGTAATAATAGCACGGCAGAAACCTCGTGCAAACACCCGAATATAACTCCCACAATATAACGTGCCAATATCACATCTTTTAAACTTCACCTCAAGTGCTTAAATATTACAAAATATCACAGATTGCACATCAAATGCTCAAATATTACAACTTATCATGGATTGCACATCAAGTGCTCAAATTTTATAACTTATCACAGATTGCACATCAAGTGCTCAACTATTAAAACTTGCCACAAAAATCAACAATACCTTATTTTTCACAATAAGGTGCCCATGGATCGACCATAATGTACATAAAATCTTAACAAAATATCCGGAAGTGAACAACTCAACAAAATAATATTTCACATAAAAATCAAGGTAGCATGCACAAATTCTCCGCACCTGCGGAGACTGCCAAGTCCAGCTCTTCTCGCACCTGCGCCTCCATCTTCGCACCTGCGCCCAAGGTCTGCAGGTGCGATTACACCAGAACGCAGACCTCTTCACAACCACGAAAAACAATCCGAAACTCGTCCGAAACACACCTCGGGCCCCCGGGACCCCGTCTAAACACACAAACAAGTTTCATAACCTAACACGAACTCGCTCGAGGTCTCAAATCACATTGAACAATGCCGAAAATACGAATCGCACCATGAATCGAACTTAAGAACTTTCAAAACTTCCAACTTTGAAAACTCGTGCCGAAACCTATCAAACCAATCCGAAATGATATTAAATTTTGCAGGCAAGTCCCAAATAATATAACGGAGCTGTTCCAACTCTCGGAATTGCATTCCGACCCCGATATCAAAAGTCCACTTCCGGTCCAAATCTTCAAAAATTCGGCTTTCGCCATTTCAAGCCTAAATCAGCTACAGACCTCAAATTCACAATCCGAACATGCTCCTAAGTTCAAAATCACCCAACGGAGCTATCGGAACCGACATAACTCCATTCCAAAGTCGTCTTCACATAGTTTCGATTATTGTCAAAATCCTAAGACTTAAGCTTCCGTTTTAGGGACTAAGTATCCCAAATCACTCAGAATCATCCAGTAACTGAATTCAACCATACACGTAAGTCAATATACATAATACAAAGTTGCTCAGGGCTTTATACCGCAGAACAAGACTTAAATTCTTAAAACGACAAGTCGGGTTGTTATATTATCAAAGAACCAGGTCTCTTGAAGATATTTGTTGTGTTAATATACAAGGTTGCAGATGGGTTAAGCCGATATTGAAATGATTGAGTCGGATATTGAAAGAACCAGATTACCTGAAGCTGTTAATCAAAGCCAAATACTGATTCCTATTATGAGTTGGAATCTATGAAATATTTTTTTCTTTTTCATGTGCTGGAATATGAAAATAATTAGGGAAATTTGTGATCAACAAGGATTTATTAATTATGAGAATACCTGTATGAAAATAAAAAGCATGTGAAGGAGTCTTTTAAGGAAAGAAAATATAATTCTTTTAGAATTTATTTTTCTTAAGAGGTGACCGAATTATTTCAGATTTTGGAGCTAAAATTAAAAAACAATTCGGCCAACCTTACTCCTATAAAGAGCGTCCCATTGATGTTGTTGATGACTACCACTACGTCATACAAACACAATTTATTCAAGGCAAATAGCATTTATAGCAAGAGGTACTTTGAGAGATTCAACCTGCTCAACACTGAAGAACCAAGTCCTGACGACGAAGCTGCTGAATTTCTTTAATTGTTTAAGTTTAAGTCATTATTCTTTAATTGTAACCTATTCTGCTTATTGAGAAGTGTAATTGTCGGTGAACAATTATGAAGAGTTTGTTTAGCTTTCCAGGCTAGAGTTATAGTCTGAAAAGGGGTAGTTATAATTGGGTTGATTGTAGGGGTAAGGAACTAGAGTTGGTACCTTTGATTATTGAGTTGTAATCTAAAATTCTCTTTGAAGTTTGTGAAGTTTTGAGGTAAATCCTACGATGATAGATCATGATTTTTACTCCTTTGAGCAAGGAGGTTTCTCATGTAAACATCATTGTATTGTTTAATTTTGCACTTTACTTTCTGCTTGCGTCTGAAATATTTAGGTTAAAAGATCTGGTTCTTTAACACGAAAGAATCGGGAGTAACACAGTATACCCCTCTTGTGTTTTTGGTGCACCTTAATGTAACAAAATATTTAGTAAGTGCAAGGTATGTAACAGAAAACATTTATTCACGTTCAGAAAGAATGTAGTGGAAGAAATTCTAAGTTTGTTTCTGTTTAGATGGTGAACCTTTAAATATAAAACCTACTTCGTGTGTGTTACGTGAATAACACTTCCTTTAGAAATTATTTGGTTTAAGTTTGAAAAAAAATTAAAGTTGAAATTGAAAAGTAGTACTATGTATTTAGTATATTTGATACAATAATTTTTGCAGTATTTCAAAACTTTTAGTTTAATATTGAAAATACTGATGGCCAAACTTGACCGGACTACTTATTATTTATGGCTGGACCTACATTGGAGGCCTTAAATATTAATTAATGTGAATGAGACCTCTCTTTGGATAACCATATTGGCACGTAGCTGATATAGATGCATGTTAGTAGAAGATTTTTCTTTTGTTATAAGTATCGACCCATGGTCCAGCATATTAATTTACAATAGAGACTTGAATGAAGACCAAATTAATTTGGTAAAAGAAAAAAAAAAAGAAAAAAAGAAGAAGGAAGATTCTGAAAATTCCATATATATATATAATAAGGGACAATAGAAAGTTTTTTGTCGTGGTCCTCAGTTACATTACAACTAAGCATCCTAACCAAAAGGGCTTCCTCTTCCAAATTCACCCTTGTATTTATCTTTTATTACTTTATCTTCTAGAATGTATTGTCCATAAATCAAGTCACTTTCTGTTATAAGAAAAATTAAATTATAGTGGATGTCTACTCTTCCTCCATGATCTTCTCAAATGCTTAATGACATATGCAATGACATATTTCTATGCTTAATGACATATTTTTCTTCACTTTTCATGCCTATATAAAGGTATTGTAATAGATAGGAAGAAACACACGATTGAAGAAGAAATAAGAATCTCTCATCTCTTTCTCTCTATATCTCTTAGCTTGTTTTTCCTTGTTCTATATTGTCACTTTAAGCTATATTTCATAACACGTTATCAACACGAAATCTCTAACATCAAGGTTGAATTCCACCTATGTGTGTACAAGCACGTTTTTCTGCTACAGCAACAAGTCCAAGCTTTAAACCAGATAAGTTTATACCAATATTTGGAATAAACAATGGTCTGGTTATTAGAAAATTAGTATTTATGTGGCTGCTAAAGATGTCACTTTGTTAAATTTTCATGAACTAAATAATAGGTGGCATGCGGTATACTAAATAATCTACAAAATTAAAATTATACTTTATTATGTATGCTTATGGTTTTATCTTATAATACGATTTTAGTATGCCTAGTATAATGATTATACATTAGTTTATTGTCAAATATAATATAATAATAATAATAATACTCATAACTATTTTATTTTAAAAAGATAAAATATTAGTACAAGAAGTATGTACTACACCAAATTTTTCATTGATGATAATTCTTATCAAATTAACATGTTGAATCATTTCTATATGGAAAGCATATAGTAGTAGATAGTAGACAGAGATTTGTCCCCTATTTTTTTTATTCCATGATTAACCTAAAGGTTCTGCTATATCTCTTAGTTTCTTTAGAGAGCATAATACTTAGTTTCCACAAAAGTGCATGGTAACTATGTCACGACCCAAACTCCCTCACTATTACGTCGTGACGGCACCTAGTCTCTACGACTAGTTGAGCCTAACGAATTGCGAAAAATAACAAAATGAAAGTAAAACTTGGCAACTAACAGCAGTGGATAACTAAATAACTAGTAACAATGTTGCTCGGCATGTATAATAACCAATACTCTATAAATACACAGTTTTTCCAAAACCCGAAATATCGTATGTCACAAGCTACAGAAGGAAACTAGTATCTCTATATATCAGAGTCTAACAAAAGAAGTACGGAAGGTAAATGACATAGGAGAGAATAGAAGGGGACTCCTAGGTCTGCGGACGTGAGCAGATGTACCTTGAAATCTCCGGAACAGCAGCAAATGCATAACTAATAGCGAGGCTGGTATGATGAACCTGGATCTGCACACAAAAATATGTGCAGAAGAGTAGCACGAGTATACCACAATGGTACTCAATAAGTGCCAAGCCTAACCTCGGTTGAGTAGTGACGAGGTCAGGTCAGGACCACAGGTAAATAATAAATAAGGCAGGAGAATATACAGTATAATAAGAGACTAGACTTTAATAAAAGGAAACACAGCAAGGCAACAGTACAACACACAGGGGGAAATAGCAAGGGATCTCCCGAGATACCGTCTTATAGTCCCAAAATAAATATACAGGGAGAATTCCCGAGGTACTGCCTCGTAGTCTCAAAATTAAATATACAGGAAAAACTCCTGAGGTACCGCCTCGTAGTCTCAAAAGTAAATGTGCAGGGAGAACTCTCAAGGAACTGCCTCGTAGTCTCAAAAGTAAACATACAGCTCAACCCGATAAATACAATAATTAACAGTAAGATTTCTATAGTTATGCTGATAAAGAACAAGGAAAAGCAGGAAATCAACTAGGCATGCTTCACAGAGTTCAAATAAGCAGTTAAAGCACATAGACATGCAATATTAGACTAAACAGGATAACTAAACATATTGGAATAACTCAATTAAGAATGAAAACAGACTAATACTCATTTAAATGGTATAACTCAAATTAAAGGAAAAACAGGTTGCTACTCAGTAAAATAAATCGGGTTTTACAACAAATTGCCTGTGTACATACTTGTCACCTCACGTACACAACGCTCATATATCACAACAGTACCAAATCCTAATGGGATTTCCTCCACACAAGTTTAGGCAAGTCACTTACCTCGAACCAAGCTCAATCAATCGGTAACAATGCCTTTTCTGTGAATATCCGACTCCGAATGGCCCAAATCGCCTTTCAAAACTCAAAATTTTAGTCTAGGAAGTTTATACCATTTTCCCCCAAATTTCCAACTTAAATCCTTAATTAGATGATGAAAATAATAATAATAGATTCATGAAATATAGTCCAATCCAGGTTAGAATCACTTACCCCAACAATTTCCTTGAAGAACCCTCGAAAATCGCCTCACACCGAGCTCTCAAGGTCCCAAAATTAAAAATGGAAAACAAACCCTCGAACTTAATTTTTTCTGCCCAGCGATTCCATATCTGTGGACCTACTGTCGCACCTGCGACACCGCATGTGTGGAATTTCCCTCGCAGGTATGGAAATGACTTAAGGGGGCTGGGTCCGCATCTGCGGTGAAGGGGCCATACCTGCGAAACCTGGTCCACTTCTGTGGTCTCACTTCGCACCTGCGCTCCTTTGGCGCATCTGCGGGCATCGCAGATGCGGAAAATTTGCCTCGCACCTGCGACCCCTGAGCACCTACCCCACTCCGCTTCTGCGATAGACCTTGCGCACGTGCGATCCCGCACCTGCGGTCTCCCCACCGCAGGTACGAAACACCAGAAACCAGAAAACTTCAGCCTTTTTCCTAAGTCCATTTTCAATCCGTTAAGCATCTGAAACACACCCGAGGCCCCCAGGACCTGAACCAAACATACCAACAAGTCCTAAAATACCATACGAACTTAGTCGAGCCCTCAAATCACATCAAACAATGCTGAAAACATGAATCACCCTTCGATTCAAACTTAATGAACTTTGAAGCTTCAAACTTCTAAAACCGATGCCGAAACCTATCAAACCACGTCCGATTGGCATCTGCGGCCTGTACACAGCCTTATTAAATATGGGACATAGGACATTTAGCTTATTTCTTTCATCTCTTGGGCGATATTTGGAGCTCTTGGAAGGGGGTTTTCACCTAGCACTTTGAGGTAAGTAATTTCTACACAACATGAATTAAATACATAGATTATGGGTAGATTAACATGTAAAAATTGATGAAATCAAGGGTTTAGATGAAAAACCTAGGTTTTGGATTAAAATGGGATTTGACCACGGAAATAGTTATGGAATTTTGTGAAAAACATATATTTGACTTCATGAGGTTATTGGTAACAATTTTCTCCGAAACTTTTCGGAATCCGAGCACGTGGGCCCGGGATGAATTTTAGGAATTCTTCAATTTGGCTTGGAAAAATCACTTTAATAGTTGGGATGTGAACTCTTGAGCATGTATTGACTATTTTATATAACATTTTTCTAGCTTCGGGTCGTTTGGCACCGAGTTGAGGATTTAAAGCATAATTTTGGACCGAAAAGTAAGCTTTGAGACAAGGTAAGTCTCCTGTCTAACTCTATGAGGGAGAAACTACCCCTAGGTGATCTATTTCATATGTGAAACTTGTTGCGGGGACTACGTATGCACGAGGTGACAAGAGTCCGTACGTAGTTAGATTCATGTTATTGTCCGGGTAGACTTAGGTTCACCCCATACTGTACTTGTACTATAGGGATTATCTTTGCTCTTTTAATTCTTTTATTTCGCATTATGACTTGAGACTAGACATGCGTAGAGTGATAGACTCGTTATTATAGAGAATTCACGAGTTTCATGATTAGTCATGAAACAATTGTACTCCTTTTATGAAATTATGTCCGCGATATATATATGTATGTTTCATTGAAAGGTTTTTCGTTAAAGAAATTATAACTCACACGTTTATTCGTGAGTGGGGTCAAGGACCCGTTAAAGCTTCTTATTCTAATGGGATCGGGCCGTTCGCCTCGGCAAGATTTATGTACCACACTCTCATGGGAGCGGGTCGTTCGCCTCGGCATGTTAATAGATGTATCTATGGTTCATGTCGTTCGACCCTCGGCAGTGCATAGTTTAATATTTATGTTGGATCGGGCTGTACGCCTCGAAATTTCTATAAAATATCCTCATGGAATCGTGCGTAATATTTGGCAAGAAGTTAGTGTATGTGTGAGTTCTTCCTGATTTGAAGTATAACAACCCATTTTAGTGAGGTCCACTATATATTTATATATATGCTTCGGTTGAGGAGGAAATTTTCTAATTGAGAGCTTGAGCCTATTGTAAAGAGGAGAATTGTACCACAGATTTATACTTGTTTATTTTATTTATTTATTCTGCCTCATATTTGTTCACCTCTTTACTGTACCTGATATTATTGGACCACTAGGGAGTGTCGATATCGACCCCTCGTCACTACTCCTTCGGGGTTAGGCTAGATACTTACTGGGTACACATTGATTTACGTACTCATACTACACTTGTTGCACATTTTTGTGTAGGTACTTTTATGTCTGGTGGTCCTTTGGGCGCGGAGGCGCGGATCATGCGGGGACTTACTCTGAGCTGCATTTCTGTTACGATCCGCAGCCAGCAGAGTCTCCTTCAGAGTTATTTATATTCTCCTGTCCAATTTGTATTCCGGACAGATGTTGTATTTTATTTTACTTCCTAGTAAATGCTCATGTACTTGTGACACCAGATTTTGAAGATGATTATGGGTTAATCCGTATTGTTGTTGTGAAGATATTATCATTTACTCTATAAAATTTTATCTCTTACTATTTAATTGAAGGAAATTTATGATTTCAAAAATACTAAAATGAGTAATTAAGTTAAACTTTTATTGTTGGCTTGCCTGACAGTGGTGTTAGGTGCCATTACGACCTTTAATGGATTTTGGGTCGTGACATCCTATCTATTACAAGGCCTTTATATAGGCATGAAAAGTAAAGAAAAATATGTCATTGAATATATCATTAAGCATATAAATATGTCATTGAATATGTCATTAAGCATTTGAGAAGATCATGGAGGAAGAGTAGACATCCACCATAATTTGATTTTTCTTATAACACTCCCCCTCGGATGTTCATAGATAATGTGCCTCGTTAAAACCTTATTAGAGAAAAAACACCTAAGGAAAAAAAATCCTAGTGAAGGAAAAAGAATACACATGTTTAGAAATACGCCTTTTGGTTGCCTCGTTAAAAATCTTCAAGGAAAATCTAGTGGGACAAAACCATGTAAGGAAAAAAGAGTACAACGCGTATTAACTCCCCCTGATGAGAGCATCAATTCACATCCTTGGGCCTTCGCATCCCAATCTTGTACACCAGTTTCTTGATGGTTGACGTCGGTAGAGATTTGGTGAACAAATCAACCATATTATCACTTGAATGAATCTGTTGCACATTGATATCATCATTCCTTTGAAGATCATGTGTGAAAAATAACTTTGGTGAAATGTGCTTTGTCCTATCTCCTTTTATGAATCCTCCTTTCAATTGGGCTATGCATGCTACATTATCTTCATATAAAATTGTGGGTAGTTTGTCACACTTCAAACCACATTTGTATCTAATAAGATATAGTATAGACCTCAACCATACACATTCTCAACTTGCTTCATGAATATCAATTATCTTAATATGATTAGATGAAGTAGCCACGATTAATTGCTTAGTCGATCGCCAAGATATGGCAGTGCCTCCACATAGACTGTTTGAGATCGAGCCTTGTGTGGGTCAGATAAATACCCAGCATCGGCATAACCAACAAGATCGGGATTGAAATCATTTCCATAAAATAATCCCATATCGGTAGTCCCTTTTAGATACCGCAATATGTGTTTGATTCTATTCCAATGTCTCTTTGTAGGAGTAGAGCTATATATTATTAAGACATTAACTGAAAAAGTTATGTTAGGCCTTGTAATGTTAGAAAGATACATTAGTGCACCAATTGCACTAAGATATAGTACTTCGGGACCAAGAAGCTCTTCATTATTTTCACGAGGTTGGAATGGATCTTTATTTATATCGAGTGATCTCACAACCATCGGGGTACTCGATGGATGTGTTTTATCCATATAGAATCACTTTAAAATCTTTTTAGTGTATGCTGATTGATAGACAAAAATTCAATCTTTCATATACTCAATTTGTAGACCAAGACAAAATTTTATCTTTTCAAGATTTTTCATTTCAAATTCTTTCTTTAAATAGTCTACTGCTTTAGGAAGCTCCCTAGGAGTTCCAATGATATTTAAATCATCAACATACATGGCGATTATAACAAATTTAGATCTAGATCATTTTATAAAGACACAAGGACAAATTGAATCATTCTTGTACCCTTCTTTCAACAGGTACTCACTCAGGCGATTATACCACATGTACCCTGATTGTTTCTATCCGTATAAGGATATTTGAAGCTTTATTTAATATCACGTTTATATAAACCTGAAATGACTACATCCAACACAGGAGAACATGTCTCTATATAATCAATGCCAAGATATTTACAAATATTCTTGTGACACAAGTCATCTTTATGTCTATCGACTTGACCTTTTTTTCCGTACAAGAACACATTTATACCTTCACTGGCTTTATACTTTCAGGTGTTGGGACTATCCGTCCAACTTCATATTTTTCAGGTGAAATCAATTTTCATTGCGTATTTTTCATTTGTCCAATCATTTATTTGTCCAAATTTCATGACAGATTTGAGCTCAAGATCCTCGCCAATATTAATAATATTGAGCGCTACATTATATTAACAATATCGTCGATGGTCTTTTTATATCGGTTCTATTATTACCCAATAAAGACACAACTTATTGAGATCTCTTTATCTCATTATTTTTAGGTACTTGAGCCTCTCCATGAGGTCTTATGAAGTGTTATGCCGTGGTGCTCTTCTAGAGCACTTGCCTCCTTATTATGACTATCTTGAACATTTGCTCCTCTCCTTCTTCAAGAAGTTTTATCTTTAGAACCGATTAGTCTATTATACTTCATGCATGCCATAGACTCTATTCATTATGAACTTTATTTTATTTGGAGCATTAGCAGCTGAATATGACATTTAGCTTTAGGTCAGCAAATACGTCTGGCAATATTTTATAAATGAATTATCACTTGAACTTCAAGTTCACATTTTCTCGTACGAGGATCTAGATGTACTTATAATAATTCATTACATGAATTATTTTTTCAACTGCCAATTTTCTCCCCCCTATTATTGGGATCACCAACACATATCCCTAGCCTTATTTGGGGATCCATCTTTGTGCATTGTCGCGGAACAATTAAATCATATAGCGCATTCATATTTTTAGATGGAAATTATTTGGTTCCTGACCCTAAACCGATTTTGATAGGGAGAACTTATCATAACTTGGCTAGATGCGTACAAGTTCTATTGTATATTAAATAATACATCACATACCAAATTTTATTTTGGCGGTTTTGTTCTCATAACCAATGGTTTAGCTATAATTGAAGGCATACAATTTCTGCTAAACCAACTTGGATTTAAACCAGTATGATCAAGATAAATCATTAGAATTTATATTCTGGAACTGCGCTCTAATAATTTTAGCAATCAACCTTGCAAAAGGCAAATTGCAAGTTGATAACAAATGCACATGTGATCATAGAATAGATGCATCTATTAAAATCATATAATAGTAAACGGTCCACATGGTAGGTGACTGGGCCCATATATTTATCACCTTTTATTCATTTCAGAAATTAAGGGATTCAATCTCAACCTTAACTGGTATATCATGAGAATAAGCAGCACAAGATAATTCTTGAAGAATCTTATATTTCTTCAATATATGCCAATGTAATTCTCAATTAATTTTTTGCATCATAATTGAACCGAGATGGTCAACCGGTCATGTCAACTAATATTTATTTCAGTAAATCTCTAGTTTACTTGTGACATATGATTCCATCATCATGCTTATATTTGTGCAGTACAAATAGAAATAAAATCGGGTAATCTTTCATATTTACCCGTTATGATTATAGAAATATGAAGATATTCAATATTCATTTCATTTATAGTCTCAATATGACAACCACTTTGACTTATACATTTGAAACTCAAAAAGTTTCTTTTGAGACTTTACAATATCAATGCGGATAGTAACAAATTATATTTTTTGAAGCTCTTAACAACTTTTGTACTACAAGATCTTCTGTCACACCATTCATATGGTAAATGTCTCCTTCACGGAGAAAATTATATCATAATAAATTGTCATGGTCAAAATCATCATAAGCAAAATCATTTCTTGCTTTAATTTTGCCTTTAATAACCTTTTATAAGGCATAACAAAATATTTTTTAGCATATCATATGTACGCGACCAATGACATATTTATGTAATCACACAATAATATTTATTCTTTTTATTTCACTCAAACCTCCCTTAGAGGTGCGTTATGTGGTATTCATCTAATCATGCATTGCATGTCTTTATTCATTACTTTTATCACATATTTTCACATTCACCTTTAGGAATGGGTCTGCATTCTCAATGCTTATCACAAGTCACATTCTCTTCAAGGAATGGATCATAATCAGCAACGTGCTTTATTATTTTTCATACCAATTTGATGGTAAACATTTCCTTCACATTTTGAAGGACTATTTTGAGAACCCTTATTGTTCTCTTCATAGTTATGATTATTATTATTTTGATCTTTGGAACGCCCATGTTTATTATTCAACCACTTGTCTTCATTTAGACTAATTATGCGCCGCTACCATATTCACTTCAAGAATGGAGCAAATAAAGTGGGATAATATTCATGCCTTTTCATGAAAAATATATTCTTTAGTCATCATTATATCATCAATATGGTATAGTGGGACTCAAACCCAATGTCTTACCAATATAAAGGCGTGTTAGGCCATAATGAATTGGGACTCAAACCCAACTCCTATCATCATGGAGCATCAGGACTTGATCCTAATGTCTTACCCTCATGGTGCATTGCGACTTGAACTCATTGAAGTTAATATCATTAATAGAAAAGGACAAAAATAATTTCAAATACAAAGGAAATGCTTACCTCTTGAGTTAAACTCTTCATAATGTCATTTGGATATAATTCTCAACAATAGACTTTCGTTTACTCAAGTCAGCTAAGTAATTAGTGTCAAACAGATATATGAAAATACAAAATAATATTGAAAATTCACATGTGGTCTTTGCTACAATAAGCTTACTTTAAGATGAAGGTGATATGACCAGAACATTAAACAAAAATGATGTATCAAATAGAATAATATAGTACTACTAGTTTGTAACGACTCGTCCGATTGTTTTGAGAGTTATAGCCCCGATCCCCTATTTACTACCTTTCTCGTATCTTTTTCTACTTATGTTGTCGGGAGGTTGTTATTATGGTTTCGGAGTGAATTGGGACACTTAGTCCCTAAACGGAAGCTTAAGTCTTAGGATTTTTTACTGTAGTTAGAACTGTGTGAAATCGACTTCGGAGTGGAGTTTTGTTGGTTCCTTAGCTTTGTTGGTGATTTTGGACTTAGGGACGTGTCCGGATTGTGTTTTGGAGGTCTGTAGCTGATTTAGGCTTGTATTGGCGAAAGTCAAATTTTTGGAGATTTTAACCGGTAGTGAACTTTTTGATATCGGGGTCAGATTCCGATTCCGGAAGTTGGAGTTGGTCCGTAAGGCTGAATATGACTTGTGTGAAAATTTTGTGGGCACCATCACAGCCTATATGAGAAATTGGGTCGTGACATATTTCATTCGAAACAATTGTATTTATTTAAGACTCTGTTTGTAGCACTTCTAGTAGCTCGTGTATTTGTGACTCCGGATATTTGGGAGTAGATACTATTACATAGCTCATGCTGGTGTTGTATTAGATTGAGTTCCTATCTCTCGTTATTTATCATTATCTTATTGTAACGACCCGACCGATCGTTTTGAGAGTTGTAGCCCCGTTCCCCCATTTACTTCTCATTTTGTACTTTATAACTGCTATGTGACTTGCCAGAGTTATTGGTTTGGGTCCGAAAATGTTTCAAAATGAGTTGAGGTACTTAGTCTCAAGGTTGGAGACTTAAGTTGAAAAGGTTGATCGAATGTTGGCTTATGTGTAAACAACTCCGGAATGGAGTTCTGATGGCTCTGTTAGCTCTGTTGGGTGATTTTGGACTTAGGAGTGTGTCCGGATTGTGATTTGGAGTCTATAGTTGAATTAGTCTTGAAATGACGAAAGTTGGAAATTTAGAAGTTTGACCGAGAGTGGACTTTGTGGTTACCGAGCTCGGATTGGGATTTCGGGAGTTGGAGTAGGTCTGTTGTGTCATTTGTGACTTGTGTGCAAAATTTGAGGTCAATCACACGTGATTTGATAAGTTTCGGCGTCATTTGTAGAAGTTGGAATTTTCTTAATTTCAATAGGCTTGAATTGGGTGTGATTCGTATTTTTGATGTTGTTTGATGTGATTTGAAGGTTCAACTAAGTTCGTATCATGTTTTAGGACTTGTTGGTATGTTTGGTTGAGGTCCTAGGGGACTCGGGTTGATTTCAGATGGTTAATGGATCAAAAATGGGACTTAGTGCATTGCTGAAGCTAGAACTCTTCTGGTGTGATCGCACCTGCGAGGGGTTGGCCGCAGGTGCAGCTGGGGTTGCGCATGTGCGGAGTTGGGGCTGGCCTGGGGAAGGACGCAGGCGCGAAGGGTAATCCGCATCTGCGAGCAAGGCTCCGCAGATGCAGAGTAGAGAGGCGTAGGCTGTTTCCGCAGAAGCGCTTCCGCAGGTGCGGGCACTAGGGACTTTAGTGATTTCCGCAGAAGCGGAGGATTATCAGCAGAAGTAGGACCGCGGATGCGGTCACGAGGAGCGTAGGTGCGAGACCCCTGGGCAAAATATTTAAATTCAAGGGTTCGCGATTTTGCATCATTTTAAACATTTCAAGCTCGGGATTGGGCAATTTTTGAGAGGAATTTTGAGTGGTTTCTTAATGTAAATCACTTGTGCTCATTTTTGTTCAATAATCTTGTTTCCCCATTGAATTTACCACCTAGATTGTGTGGTTTTGAGGTGTAAGTTGGGAGTTTGAGGCTAGGGATTTGGAGAGTTTGATTTGGGGATTTGAGTGACGATTTGGTGTCGGATTTTGATAAATTTGGTATGGTTGGACTTGTGGTTGAATGGGATTTCGGGTTTTATGACTTTTATCGCGTTTAGAGACGTGGGCCCGAGGGCCGGCTTTTGAGTTGACTTTTGACTTTTGATTAAGAGTTTAGTATTTTCTTATGGAATTGATTCGTTTAGCCCGTGTTGATTGTATCACATTGTTTGTAGCTAGATTCGAGGTATTCGAAAGACGTTTCACAAGGCAAAGGTGTGTTGAAGTTGATATTTTTTCGGATTGAGGTAAGTAACAGTTCTAAATTTGGTTCTGAGGGTATGAAACCCCGTATCATGTGTCATGTGTTTGGTTTTAGAGGTGACACACATGCTAGGTGACGGGCGTGTGGGTGTGCACCGTAGGAATTGTGACTTGGTCAATTCCATGGAACTGTATAGTTGAATAATATGTTGTTATTCATATATTCTTCATATGATTTAGAAATTGAGCTGCAAATCATGTTAGGAATCATGCTTAGGCTATGTGTTGGTACTGTGGGGATCCTCGGAGGTCATGTTACATGTTGAATTATCTGCTAAATTGTTGTTTTGTACTCAGTCATAGTTTTACTTGCATATCTTATCTCAGTCTCTATTGTTCTTTGTTGATACAATATATTATTTGTGTTTGGGCTGATTTTCATGATTACTGAGAGCCCGAGAGACTGGAGAGGTTGATGACTGAGTGATGCCGAGGGCCTGATTGTGAGGATACTTTTGGGATCGGGCTGCACGCCGCAACATGTTTCATTAATTTATGCCATGATTGGCTTGTTATAGCGCTTGGGATGAAGCAGCCCATCCAGAGTCTGTACACACCCCCAGTGAGTACAGGTACCTACTGAGTGCGAGTGCCGAGCGACTGAGAGGAATAAGTGACTGAGTGACTGTCGCTCGTTGTATGGGAGGACTGAGTGAGGTTGGAGGTTGTACTCCAGCTGGCATATATCGCTGTCATAAAATTTCTGAAAGATATTATATCCTGTTGCAATTGAGCTTCACATGAATTAACTGTTTTGGCCTTAATTGCCGAACTTGAAAGCATGCCTATTTTCCCATGTTGTAGTTTCTATAATTGAACTATATCCGTGAAGCTCGTCATTACATTCGGTCTATTATTTAGTCTTGTTACTTACTGAGTTGGTTGTACTCACGCTACACCATGCACTCCGTGTGCAGATCCAGATACTTCTGATCACGATGGGTGTTGGTTTCTTTGCGCAACTTGATCATTGGAGATTCCAAGGTAGCTGCCCGGTGTTCGCAGACCTTGTCTCTCCTTTCCTATCTTTCCGCTCTATGTACTTAGTTTTAGTCTTTTATAGACAATATTCCCAGACTTGTGATGTATAGACGCTCATGTACTCTGTGACACCTCGATGTTGGGAATTACTGTATTAGGTTTTGGCCTTCTATCCAGTTTTTGAGAGTTTGATGATTTAAACCTGTGTTATTCTTATTTTTCATTTAAGAGTGTTGGAAGTATTTTGAAATGTCGGCTTGCCTAGTACCACGTTAGGCGCCATCACGACAGGCTAGTTTTGGGTCGTGAAACTTAATTAAACAGTTAAAATTTGGCTAATCAACTATCTCACGTCGGCTTGCCTAGCAAGTGGATGTTAGACGCCATCACGACTCCGAGGTTGGGATTCCGGATCATGACATTAATCTCTCGAACTACAATACAGAAATATTTGCTCAAAGTTTGAGTATAGATCTAGAAGAATTTAAATTAAATATAGATACGTGATTTTATTCAATAATAGACTTAACAGTACATTTTATTTACCCACAACAAAATAGAAGCAATTGTTTCGATTTACATAGAAAACAACTTCATTTAATAAGATTATTATTATCATATCATTTAAGAAGAATATAATCTTACACTTTATTTTAGAAGATTACTAATTAACTACATGAGAACGATATCAGCTAATAGAAGGAACAAAGTGAAATAGCCTTTTAACAAACATGAGATGAAAGTAATTGTACCAACATGCTGAAGTATAGCAGAAATGAAAGCCCCCAAATTTCCCGATCGCCCTCACTTGTTGATAATGAAGATGATAAATTCAGTTTCTACTCCGCGCTGATAGAAAATTACTACTGTCTTATGAGTTATGACAAAGTCCATAAAAAACTCTTGTAAAGTAATTGTACTTTTAAATGATGCTGGAGCACACAACTACAATGCTAATGATGGTACACTGCTTGAGTCTATTGATTTTTGGCAGATTTTTTGTACAATATAAATGGAGAGCTTTTTGTTGCATTACTAAGTGTAACTTAAATTTGAATGATAATCCATCTTATGTGATGTCCCGATAGGTCATCTATAGTTTTACCTTTTATTTTTGTGCTCCAAGACCTCGAATAGCTCCGTTTAGCCTTTCTCGATTTATGTGCGCAGTCCGTAACTTTTTCTAAAATATTTTTATGTGAAAACTCTATAAAAAAGTGAAATTTAGCCTTAAAAACTCATTTGAGTTGACTACGGTCAACATTTTATGTAAACAGACCCGAATCAGTATTTTGATGATCCCGGTGAGTCTGTATCGTGATTTGGGACTTGGGCATATGCCCGGAATCGAATTCGGAAGTCTCTAACTTGATTTAACGTAATTTGTTGAAAACTAGAAGTTTAAAGGTTTAAAGAATTCCTAAGTTTGACGGTAGGTTGACTTTGTTGCTATCGGGTTCAGATTACGTTTTCGGAACTTGGTATAAGTTTGTTTATGTATTTATGACTTGTCTACAAATTTTGGTGCAAAACGGAGTTGATCTGACGTGATCCGGATGTCCGGTTGAAAAATTAAAAGTTCTTAAGTTTCTTTGAAATTTTATTTGTTTTGGTATCCGATTCATAGTTCTAGGTGTTATTTTGATATTTTGACCACGCGATCAAGTTCATATGATATTATTACACTTGTGTGCATGTTTGGTTTAGAGCCCGAGGGACTCGGGTGAGTTTCGGATAGGCTACAGAGTAATTTTTGAACTTACAAGAGTGCTAGTGCATAGGGTCTGCACATGTCGCATTTGCGAGGACCTATTCGCAAATGCGAGCCTCGCAAATGTGAGGTCAGGCTTGCATATACGAAGTTGGTGGGGGTTGGGTCAGCTTCGCTTTTGCGAAGAGAAGTCCACAGATATGAAGGGGCCAGGTTCGTATTTGCGAACTTTTGAGTCGCATTTGCGACTAAAGGAAGACTGAGGTAGACTCGCATTTGCGAGTCGATTGTTCGCATTTGTGGCAGCCTTAGTTCGCATTTGCGATAAAAGTTGTCACATTTGCGATGACAGCAGGCTCAGTGATTTATTCGCATTTGCGAAGGGTTGATCGCTTTTGCGATCATCGCAATTGCGATAACTGCAGCTGGGTAAAAGAGGGAAAAATGAGAATTTACTCATTTCTTTCAAACTCTCAAACCCAAACACCCTAGAGGTGATTTTCCCAAGAGATGTTCTTTCTAAATTCATTGGTAAGTGATTTTAATCTACTTCTTTTCAATTACCCATTACATTTCATAAGTTTTCAACATCAAATCTATGATTTTCATGGTAGAAATTAGGATTTTTTTGTAAAATTGGGATTTAGACCTCGAATTGAGGTCGGATTTTGAATTGAACTGCATAACCGGGCTCGGGGGTGAATGGGTGATCGGGTTTTATTCCGAACTTTGGGTTTTGACCAAGCGGGTCCGGGTTTGACTTTTGTTGACCTTTTCTATAATGATCTAAATTGAACCTCAATCATTCGTGAGTAGTTTCTAAGATTTATTTTGAATCATTTGGTTAATAATTTGCTAGATTTGGTTGGTTTGGAGGCTTGTTCGAAAGGCAAAGCTGTGGTTGAACTTTGAGTTGATTGCGGAGTGAGGTAAGTGTTGGGTCTAATCTTGATTTGATGGAATTAGGAATCCTTGAGTTATGTGCTATGCGAATTATATGTGTAGCAAAGTATATGCGAGGTGACGAGTGTATATACGCCGTCAAATTACTTATTTTCGTGCTTTCCCGTATTTTTTTAATTACTTTATTCCATGACTTAATCAACTAGGAAAGCCAACGATGAATTAGTCATGTATCTATTCTTTTTTAAAAATTCCAAAGTAGTCGATTTTTATTTTATTAAGTGAATGCGAAGTGAAAAATTTAATAAAGTAAAGCGAAAACTAATGAAAGAGCAAATGCAGTGAGATAAGTGCTCAAAAGCCATAAAGTGTCTACTAGTATGTTTCCAAGACCTGGTGTCACAAGTGTATGAGCAACTAGTAGGATATACAAAACACTAAGCTACTAGCTGAAATAGGGTAGATAGAATGTAAATACAAAAGAGAGATTGCGGGTGCTGCAGAACGGTCTCAGATAGCAGCTCACCACTAAGCCTCGGGATAACGGGGGTGCGCACCGGGATGACTGCCAGATGCACCTGCCTCAGACCCTGCACAATTAGTGCAGAAGTGTAGCGTGAGTTCATAAACAACATGTACCCGGTAAGTATCCAGTCTAACCTCTAAGAAGTAGTAACGAGGGGTTGACATTGATACTTGCTATGGCCTAATAATATAATACAGAAATTCTAAATAGGCATGCAATATGTGAATAATAAAAATAACACAATAGCAAGCAGCGAATAAATGACTATTTAACTGATAGTAAATTGCAAAATCTCCATCTAACACACACTAGCTCCAAATCAATTTTGGTCATTAAATAAATTATCTCTCAAGCCATAACATAATATCAATTGTAATCGGGCTCCGGGTGTTATCACGCATGATTTATGCCGAGGTCGTACGACCCGATCCAAAATATTGTGTACATTGTCGAGGGTCAAATAGCACGAACCATAAATGCATCTATTATATTGCCGAGGGGATCGGCCCACTCGCATGAGAGTAGAGAAGTTTACCTCGCTCGCGGAAGTACTTGCGACGCGAATGGACATGGATTTCTCAGAGTTATTATGTATTCCTAAATTCTTCCGAAAAATAAGAAATCTAAATAGGAAATTTGCAACTTTAAAATCCTTAGTCTCAGCTCTACTTAAGACAAATTATATGCATAACAAACATAACAGCACAATTAAAGCATGATGTGGATCTAAGACTACCCGGACATCTCGTGGAATATAGCTACGCACGGACTCTCGTCACCTAGCGCGTGCGTAGCTCACCACCCAAGTAATACACAACAACATTCACCTAAGGGGATGAGTTCCCTCTTACAAGGTTAGGCAAGAGACTTACCTCGTTCTCAAGCTCACTTCCGGTCCACAAATCCGCTCTAAATCCTCAACTTGGTGCCAAACAACCCGAAACTAGCCAAATATTATATAAATTAATCAATATATACTTCTGGGTCCACGTGCCCAGATTTTGAAAATTTTTGAATATAAATGTTACACATAACCTCATGAACTTAAATATATAATTTCACCCAATTCCATAATCAGTTTCGTGGTTAAATCCTATTTTTTCTCAAACCCTGGGTTTTTTTAACCAAATCAACAATTTCTACACTTTATGTGCTAAGAATCTACCCAAAATCCATATATTAAACACATATTATATAGAAATTACTTACCTCAAAGTGCTAGGCGAAAACCCCTCTTCAAAGAGCTCCAAAATCGCCCAAGAGATGAAAGAAATTAGCCAAAATAGCCTAAGTCCCAATATAAATGCACTTCACTGCCTCCCAACTATTTTCGCACCTGCAAAATCTTCGACGCTTCTGCAGGAAAATCCCCGCTCATGAGAAACACGTGCGAACCAACACTGGTCGCACTTGCGGAAAAAGCTCCACACCTGCGAGCCCACTCCTGCGGCTCGCCTCGCGCACCTGCGACCTACGCCATGCTTCCTCCCTCTGCACCTGCGACTCGTCCCTAGCAGAAGCGAGTCCACTTCGCGGACTCTAGCCAGCCCACTCCCCAACCGCTTTTGCGCACGAAGGATCGCGCCTGCGGCCAAAAATCTCGCAAGTGCAAACGCACCAGAACTGGTGCACGAATAGTCCTTCATGAAATTTTCGAGTCCGATTCCAATCCATTTCGCATCTAGGGACGAGACCTTATCCAATAACACTCACACATCCAACAACATAATACGGACCTCATCAAAACACCAAAATAAAATCTAAAAATAGGAATCGGACGCCAAAACACATGAATCAAATTATGAAACTTCAAAACTTCTAGGAACACTGTCGCGCATCCGATTCCTATCAAATTAACTTGGAATGGCGCCAAATTTTGCGTGCAAGTCAAAAATCACCATACGGAGCTATTCCCAAGCTCGGAATCCCAAAAGTACCTTGATAACACTAAATCCTACTTCAAACCATATTTAAAGAACTTGAAAACCTTCAATACGCCAACTTTCAATATTAAGCACCGAAATGCTCCAAGGTCATCCAAAACCCGATCCGGACATATGCCCAAGTCTAAAATATCATACGAACATATTGGGATAGTCAAGTCCCGGTTCCAAGGTCGTTTACTCAAACCATTGACTCAAGTCAAACTTAACCATTTCAAGCCAATATTAAGGTACTAAGTGTTCCGATTTAAACCTGAACCCTTCCAAACCCAAACTAACTATCCCCTGAAGTCATAAAATAGTAAAAGCACATATGGGAAGTCTTATTTAGGGGAATGGGGATCTAGAAAGCAAAACGACCAGTCGGGTCGTTACATTCTCCACCTCTTAAACAAACGTTCATCCTCGAACGGGTCTAGGATCATACATGGAGTACCGAATAAGTGTAGATATCTGCTTCGCATGTCGTCCTTGGTCTCTCAAGTTGCCTCCTTGCCTAGTTGGCCCCTCCACTAAACCTTTACCGCAGAAATCTTCTTGGATCTCAAATGGCGAACCTGCCTATCAACAATGGCAATTGGCTCCTCCTCATAACCCAGGCTCTCATCTAGCTAAACCGTGTTGTAGTCTAACACATGTGACATGTCGACATGATACTTCCGGAGCATAGACATATGGAAAATCGAATGAACTCCCGATAGACTGGGAGGCAAGGCAAGCTCATAAGCAACCTCCCCAACTCGTCTCAACACCTCAAATGGACCTATAAACCTTGGTATCAACTTGCCCTTTTCCCGAACCTCATGATTCCCTTCATCAGCGAGACTTTCAAGAGAACCTTCTCGCCCACGATAAATGATAAATCACGCACCTTCTGATCCGCATAAATCTTCTATCTTGACCGTGCTATGTGAAGATGCTCCCGAATCAACTTCACATTCTCCAAGGCATCCTTCACAAAATCAGTACCATATAGCCTAGCCTCGCCGGGCTCGAACCATCTGATGGGCGAACAACATTGCCGACCATACAAAGCCTCAAATGGAGCCATCTCAATGCTGGACTGATAATTGTTGTTATAAACAAAGTCATCCAAAGGCAAGAATCGATCCCACTACCCTCCGAAGTAAATCACACATGCTCTGAGCATATCCTCCAAGATTTGAACTGTCCGCTTTGACTGCTCATCGGTCTACGGATGAAACGTTGTGCTGAGCTCTACCCAGGTCCCCAACGCACTCTGTACTTCCCTCCAAAAATGCGAAGTAAACTAAGGGCCTCTATCTGATATGATGGAAACATGCACACCATGCAACCGAACAACCTTCTGAATGTAAATGTAGGCCAATCTCTCTGAAGAATATGTAGTCACAACCGGAATGAAGTGTGCTGACTTGGTTAACCTATCAACAATGATCCAAACTGCATCAAACTTACTCAAGGTCTGTGGCAACCCAACTATAAAGTCCATAGTGATGCGCTCCCATTTCCACTCAGGTATAACCATCTGCTGGAGTAGGAAACATGTCCTCTGATGCTCATACTTAACCTGCTGGCAATTTAGACACCTTGATACATACTCAACTATGTCCTTATTTATTCGCAACCACCAATAATGTTGCCTCAGGTTGCGATACATCTTCGTAGCACTTGGATGAATAGAATAATGAGAGCTATATGCCTCTTCAAGAATCGTTTCCCTTAATCCATCAACATTAGGAACACATAGATGGCCCTGGAGTCACAGAACACCATCCTCACCGATAGTAACCTCCTTGGCACCACCCTGTAGTAACATCTCTTTGAGAACTAACAAGTGTGGATCGTCGTACTGACGAGCCTTAATCTGCTTGAATAATGAAGATTGAGCGACGACGCATGCAAGAACTTGGCTGGGCTCTAAGATATCCAACCTCACAAGTCTGTTAGCCAAGGACTGAATGTCCAAATCTAATGGCCTTCCTCTGCTGAAATGAATGCCAAACTACCCATACTCTCTGCCTTTCTGCTCAAGGCATCCGCAACCACATTCGCCTTGCCCGGATGATAAGGATGGTAATATCATAATCTTTTAGTAACTCAAGCCACCTGCGCTGCCTCAAATTGAGATCCCTCTACTTGAACAAATGTTGCAATCTATGATGATCGGTGTAAACCTCACACATCACCCCATAAAGATAATGCCTCCAGATCTTGATAGCATGAACTATCGCGGCCAACTCCAAATCGTGTACGGGGTAATTCTTCTCGTGGGGCTTCAGCTGACTTGAAGCATATGCAATAACTCACCCCTCCTGCATCAATACACAACCCAAGTCAATGCGTGAAGCATCACAATACAAAATATACATCCCTGAACCGGAATGCAACACTAACACCGGTGCTGAAGTCAACACGGTCTTGAGCTTCTGGAAGCTCGCCTCGCAATAAATGGACCATCAGAACGGAGCACCCTTCTGGGTCAACCTAGTCAAAGGTGCTGCAATAGATGAGAAGCCCTCCACAAACTGGCAATAATAACCTGCTAACCCCAAGAAGCTCCTGATCTCGGTCGTTGTGGTAGGACGAGGCCAACTATGAACATCCTCGAACTTCCTGGGATCTACCTTAATACCCTCGCCTGATACAACATGCCTCAAGAATGCCACAGAGTCTAATAAGAATTTACACATGGAGAACTTATCATATAACTTTTGTTCCCGCAAGATCTGAAACACCACTCTCAAATGTTGCTCGTGCTCCTTCATGCTACGCGAGTAGATTAATATGCCATCAATGAAGACAATGACAAACGAGTCAATATATGGCCTGAACACCCGGTTCATCAAATCTATAAATGCCGATGGGGTGTTAGTCAAGCTGAAGGACACTACTAGAAACTCATAATGGCCATATCTAGTCCGAAAAGCCGTCTTCACAACATTCGAATCACGAATCTTCAGCTGATGATATCCCGATCTCAAGTCAATCTTAGAGAACACCCTGGAACCCTGCAACTGGTCAAACAAATCATCAACATGCGGTAATGGGTACTTGTTTTTAATGGTAACTTTGTTCAACTAGCGGTAATCAATGCACATCCGCATAGTCTCATCTTTCTTCTTCACGAACAACACTTGTGCACCCCAAGGCGACACACTCGGTCTGACAACCCCCTTTGCCAGCAACTCCTCAAGTTGTTCTTTCAACTCCTTCAACTCTTTTGGAGCCATGCGGTACAGTGGAATAGAGATAGGCTGGGTACCTGGAGCCAAATCAATACAGAAATCGATATCACGATCTGGTGGCATGCCTGGAAGATCATAAGGAAACACATCGGAGAACTCTCGGACCATGGGCACTGAATTAATTATTGGATTCTCTATAGTAGTATCCCGAACATAAGCTAGATAAGCCAAACAACCCTTCTCGACCATGTGTCAAGCCTTCAGAAAAGAGGCAACCCGACTAGACGCACTGACAGACGAACCTTTCCACTCCAATATAGGTAACTCCGGCATCACCAAGGTAACAATCTTGGCAATTTCGAAGACAACAAATTCGCACAATAAGGAATCAAAACACCTATGAACCTAGATTTGTGATACCAACTTGTCACGGCCCCAAATTCCCTCTGTAGGATATTGTGATGGCACCTAGTCTCTAAGACTAAGTAAGCCTAATAAACATGCAGAAATAACTGAAATAATAATTTAAAGTCTCAAAACTTCAACAACTATATAAAACAAAATCTGCAACTCAACACGTGCAACTCCCAAAACCTGGCGAAATATAAGTCACAAGCTTTAAGTAATAGTATTGTATAATTATATACATCAATGTCTATAAAAGGGTAATGAAATATGGAAATCAAAGTACAAGAGGACTCTGAGGCCTGCAGACGCTGGCAGGTATACCTTGAAGTCTCCACGCTAGGACTCAAATCCCTAATGCCTAGACTGGTAGGATGTACCTGGATCTACACAAAAAGATTTTTAGAAGCGTAGCATGAGTACACCACAATGGTACCTAGTAGGTGCCAAGACTAACCTCGGTAGAGTAGTGACGAGGTCAGGTCAAGGCCCTACTGAATAGATAAAAGACTGAACAAATGTAAGGTAGTATAATAATGACAATAATGAAATTGAAACAACAAATAGCATATCATGGTTAGCTATGCGAAACTAAAGCAAATAGTGCAGCACGGAGAAAGAAAATTAATAATATGCTAAGAAAACAACAACCAAAGACAAGTGCAAAAATGGAGAAATGCCAACAAGAGTCACTACCGAGGTACTACCTCGTAGTCTCAAATCACAAGAATGAATCACAATCATTCCTTATATCACCGTGGGAGCATTTACATTTAGTTTTAAAAATTATTTTCCCGAAATAGCATCCCGCCTTTTAGCTGACCTTATCATACCTCATGACTTCTAGTAGTTCCCCTACTAGCCATGTGTATCAAGCCCACCTTATCTCACGGCATGCGTTTCAACCCCAAAACCTTATACCACCGCATGCGTATCAATATCACAATGTATCACAAATCGCACCTCAAGTTTCCAATATCACAGCTTGCTAGAGAAACCAAACAATAACAGTATTTTTACAGTAAAGAGCTCGTGGCTCAACCAAAATGTACATAAGAGTCTCAACAATAACAACCGGAATGAACAACTCAATAGAGTGGTATTTCACAACTTAACACTTTGCCTCAATGTGAATCACGGCCTTTATATCTCAGTACTAATTTCAACAACAAGATATTCCACCATTTAACAACTTCAAGTAAAGAGTTCAACGATCAAATAATGAATACGGGATAAAAGAAACAATAACTTCAATTAAATATGTAGTGAAAATTAGCACGTAAGAGAATAAAACAAGTAAATATGTAAAAATAGACTAGAAGTGATAACTATAACATGTTAAGGTAACTCAATTACGGCATGAAAGGAATCTGCATAGCTAAAATCGGTAATTTCCATACTTATCCCATGTACACACTCGTCAACTTACGTACACGGCTTTCACATATCACAATTATCACAACCAACACAAATCCTAAGGGGTAATTCCCCCACACAAGGTTATGCAAGTCACTTACCTCAAATTACGCTAACTCAATCCACTAGTAGGCCTTTCCCTTGATTTGTCAACTCTGAACGGCTCGAATCTAGCCAAAATAACTTTGTACCATAAATATAAACTATAGGAAGCTAATTCGAATAATAAAGTTACGATCTTTGCAAAGAAATAAAAAGTCAACTCAAAAGGTCAACCTGGGCTCGCATCTCGGTACCTGGCAAAATTTACAAAATCCGAACACTCATTCGATAACGAGTCCAACCATATACGAATTACTCAAATTCGACCTCAAATCGCCTTTCAAAACTCAAAAATTTAATCTAGGAAGTTTCTACCATTTTTTCCCAAATGTCCAACTCAAATCCTTAATTAGATGATGAAAATAGTAATAGATTCATGAAATATTGACCAATCCGGTTTAGAATTACTTACCCCAATAATTTCCTTGCAAATCCCTCGAAAAATTGCCTCACACCGAGCTCTCTAGGTCCAAAATGTGAAATATGAGACGAACCCTCAATTTTCAAACTTAAGTTCTACTGCCCAGTGATTTACACATCGAGATCGCGAAAATACCTTCGCGATCGCGTAACACAAATTCTTCCTAGCTCCAATTTACACTTCGTGATCGCGTGAAACCAATCGCGAACACGATGAACAAGCTGCCTCTCCTTCGCGACCGCATCCCAGGCCACGCGAACGCATAGCAAAAACTGCCTTAGCCCCCAGCCTCGCCATTCCTTCTACGCGAACGCGACCTTCTTCAAGTTGTTCGCGATTCCCTGAAAGCCAACCTTCCGCGATCGCAGACCTCTTCTCGTGATCGCATAGAGCAAATTTCCCCCAGTGCCAAACTACTCTTCGCGATCACGTTAACCAACTCGTGATCGCGTACAAGGAAACCAGAAGCACCAGATTCAGCAATCTTTAAGGTTCCAAAATGCTCCGAACATGATCTGAATTACACCCGAGGCCCCCGGGACCTCAACCAAACATACCAACAAGTCCTAAAACATCATACGAACATGCTCGAAGTGTCAAATCACATCAACCAATACTAGAATCACGAATCGTGCATCGATTCAAGCCTAAAAACTTACTTCTGAATTCCAAAGCTAATGTCGATTCATACTAAAATAACTTCGATTGACTTCAAATTTCACACACAAGTCATAATTGACATGATGGACCTATTTCAACTTCCAGAATCGGATTCCGATCCCAATATCAATAAAGTCAACTCTCGGTTAAACTTTCCAACCTTCCAAACCTTCAACTTTCCAACTTTCCAACTTTCGCCAATTCTCGCTGAAACGACCTACGGACCTCCAAATCAACATCCGGACATGCTCCTAAGTCCAAAATTATCATACGAAGCTATTAGAACCGTCAAAACATCATTTAAAAGTCGTCCTTACAAAAGTCAAACTATGGTCAACTCTAACAACTTAGGACTCCAACTTAGGGACTATGTGTCCCATTTCACTCTGAAACTCACTCGAAACCAAAACCAAATACCCCGACAAGTCACAAAATCATAACATAGCATGGAAGAGGCAATAAATAGGGTATCAAGGCTAAAACACTCAAAATGACCGTCCAGATCGTTACATTTACACACTAGGGTTGGATCACAACCCTAGATAAAATCTAGCTACTCATAATCATTGACATAGGAAAATGAAAAGAAGTAATTGAAGACATAAAACTAGAACTAAAGAGTAAAATTAATGGGTCTTCTCTAATTGTTGCTCCAAATTGCATAAAAGGGGTAAATATAACCGCTAGCAACTGCTACAGTATAAAAGTTGACCTAAACAGTGTTCCTCGTCTATTTCTAAAACCATATACTTCAAATCCATTTGTAATGGGAACTTTAAACACAAATGGTTTCTTCCCAAAGAATGGGGCATACCAACCAGCAATAGAAACACTCATAAAAATCAAAAACAATCAATACACCATTTATTCTTGCAATACTCTTCCCTAGAAATGACAATGTACAATTTCAACACATGAGTATGTAAGAACTCGAATCACACTGGATATATTTATAAAGCAAAGCATTAGTTAAAGCAGCCACTTATGGGCATGAATTAAGTGCAAAAGCTTTTAGGCAATTCTATTTTCGAAATCATTTTTAAAAAAGTTGAGTTGAGGCTCATTTCATATTCTTTATCACATCATCTCACTTCATTGGCACCATTGGCCACAAGTATAACTTTCACTCTTGGCACGTTGGCCACACTTTATATCCCCAATTCACTTATTTCACTTCCAACCATCTTTATAGATTATCAACAATAAGACATTTCCAATCAAGACTTTAGGTACACATATGAGCAATTAAGAGTCTTAAGCATATTGTGTTTTCTCACAAAATTTGGCATCATAACCCTCATTTGAAACACAACTCAAAGACATAGCATTTTAATACCCATATCATTCTTGAACACATTTCCAAAAGATAACATAATGTGATAGGAACATTTGGAATACATTTTGATTACACAATTCTCATCACTTTGCTTATTCGGGACAATCGAATTTATTGGGAACAACTCGGAACATAGAATAAGGAACTTGAGACAACCATACTTGGAACTTACGGGAACATCATGGAATTCAATTCTAAGAGAGAAAGTTTAGCCAACATACCTTACTTTGAGCTTTCCTTAAATTACTACAACGTTCCAAAAATTCTAGCAATCCCAATCTATTTTGAGACATAACAAAATTGAACCATAATTAGGAAGATATTCATGGCCTCAGCTCATTTGAGCATTTTATCAAACACTAGGTGTGCAAATTTAACTACAACGTTCTTCTACAAGATTTCCTTCACTCCACAACCCAATCTTTATTTATTTAAGCTCATCAATATTCCCACAAACCTTATTAGTACAAGCATGTATAAATATTCTTACATCCAAGAATCATACTCCCAATCACCCATCTTTTACCCCAAACTCGAAATTGAATACTAGGGATTTGAGTCTTACCTCTTAGATGAAGATCTTGTGAGATTTCCTTGTTGGATTTCAAAGCTTGGGCAAGATCTTGATGAACAAAACTTCATCTACTTTCTCTCTCTATAACACTCTCATTTCTCTCTAAACAACCTCAGATGATTGCCCCAAAATAAACCCCAAAGCCTATTTATCAAAATGGGGTCGGGTTATGAAAATAGAAAAATTAACCCTCCGAAATCAGGTCTGCGGTCGTATAATGGATCACAGAATGGATATGCGGGTCGCACAATGCACCGCAAAATCGGTGCAAAAAGCTGGGCTGTACTGGTCTATTCTGCGACCAGTTTGAGGTCACATATACACTTCTGCGATCGCACAATGGTCGCAGAATCGCATTCTGCCAGCCTTTGGTAATTTGGTTATAACTTCTTGTACGAATGTCCAAATGACAAACGGTTTGAAGAGTTATAAACTAGACACATAGATATTTCTTTTTATAGGTAATACACCATATAAATCTTCATAACAAGATATTTATGCTCGTTTGAATTTAGGTCTTGTGCGAACTCACTTGAAACTTTATCCCATCATAAAATTTTCAACTTGACTTAGCCTTGGGGCTCTTCTTAGACCATAAACCATTATTAATGCACCTCATACATATATTATCATGATAAATTTATATCATTCATATAATAGTCCTTGTCTGCACACAAAATAATATAATTAGCGCACATCAACTTTTTTAATAGCGCTTAAATACTTCGAAATTTTTCGGGGTGTTACATTCTCCCCCACTTAAGAACATTCGTCCTCGAATGTTTTACAAGTCCTTTATAAGAATAGAGTTACCATCATTTTACCTCCAACCATTATACATAGGCACTTATGACTACATCGGTCTTATACATCCTTTCCAAAATTTCAACTTACTTATAGACCTTAAGATTTGGCTATCTTTATAAATTCTTAAAAATTTCGACAGATTTTCCCCTATAACTGGGCCTATCCACCTGTCAGAGAATCCCAGAAATCAATCCTAACAATATATCCATTACTCAATGGCGCATCACAGTATATATCAACAACACCGATCTCAACACTAGGGCATTACATTAACAAAAGTGGTATCTTGACATGAAATGTACACATTTAAACCATAATGCATAGAAGGTACAGTTTTTAACCACAACCATTTGGCTCTACAAACAAGTGAGAATATTTCCTTTTCTCAACACTTTAGGCCTACGAGGTGATCTCCTCGACTCACAGACTTAGCCATAGCACTTGACGGAGGCAATCTTAACTTCCGTACTTATCTAACAAGGATAGTAAATAGTTGCTCCTCATAATCCAATTATCTATTAACTTCATCTTCTTAGACATAGACACATGAAACACCCGGGTACACAAAGAACAATAATAGGGAAGCATCATACTTATAGTTTTGCCTATTTCCTTCAAGATTTCATAAGGCCTATTGTGATTACACATACTTTAACTTTATTAGCAATTCACATAACATATTCATAAATAAAATCTTTAGAATAACCCGTTCACTTTCTTCAATTCTAAATCTCTACACCGAACACCCAAACTAAAACTTTTGCGAACAATTACTCTAAGATATGCTAGCATGAATATGACCATAAAATTTTCTATCCAATATATTTTATCATGGGTTGATGTTTCTTCTTTGACATGTTTGAACCTTAAATCCCCCGAAAGGTTTACTATAAATAGGAAAAACGAGGTTCAAGATTGGGCTGTAATTATTCAAGAATCCATCACGTGCCGAGAAGGGTATTTCAGGAAGTTATATTCTAAGAGACATGAATGTTACTACCAATAGCGCTGACATGATTAATCATTGTGATGACATCATTGATTCGACAAATGAGGCATAGAGTTGCCTAGTAGACATTGATAATATAGGGACCATGTTCATGATTTTGAGATTTAAAAGAAATGAGTCATGAAAAGGACAACAACAATTGTTTCATTTCATATGTGCCTTGTTCGGCAATAGTAGGCCTCAAAGAGAGATAGCCAAGTATGTGACACTAGTCACCTCTTGGAATATAGAAAAAAATCAGTTTAACTCGAAATAAGAATATTCTAACACTCTGGATGTGATATGGGTTTCAAGATACACGAAGTTGCATTACGCTCTTAACAGTATTTGACACAAGAAATCTATGTCTCAAGCCCATGGGGATGAAAAATAAGTTGAACACTTGTGAGATTATTATCATTCTCACAACTTAACATTTGCCAATAGTTGATCCTATATGAGAGGACTAGAGATACGACAAACTTGTCTTTCAAATAAATATGCTCTCATGTTACTAGACAGTGAAAAGAATTTGTGATAATATACACAAAGAAACAAAGTGATTGTTCAAACCATAGGAGCCACATACACCAGAGAGAAAAAGAGTGGCTTAAGAAGGATCTCAACACTAGGATTCTTTACATTATATTTGATACCACATGGGTAAATATTATGGTGGTGCGTGCATAGGCACCAGTGAGCAGATGTTATCCATTTGAATCAAAAGGTTCTGTACGAAATTCATCAGGTATAGTCCCTTTTTGAGAAGTTAGGAAAGCAAGTGGGAAGTATTAATCCTAGAGTTATAACTCAATTCAAGGACATAATTATAGAGCTCAATTCCACAATAGGTTGTAAATAAGAGAATTTGTGATAGAATGGATTCACGAATAATGCGTCTCGTTCAAAGAGTAGGTACATGCAACATTTTGTGATTCAACGTTTTGGTTAAGACCATATTTATGTAGGCCCTTTCAATATGGATGTACATAGACAACAAGGAAAATAATGTGGTGTTCATAATTATGTACTAAGGAGTGACTTACTTGATGACTTTAGATTGACAGGGCAGTACCTTAATTGATGCCCCTCTACTCCACATCCAAAACATACATTAGTACCATAGTGACATACCCCCGAATGACATCTCATACACTTCACACAACGAGGATGGGGTCCGCTAAACTGACTTGTCCCACTTACCTGATATTTACCCTTTTTGCATACATCATAAGCATTCCCCTTTGTCTTCCTCCAAGCCTTCATAGTGGGAGTAACAATCTCTGCAATAGCTCGTTGTATGGACTTTTAAAATTGACCAAATCTACCACCCCTAATGTGCTTTTGAGCATACTCACAACATGACGCAAAATGTTTTCCGCATATCGGGCAGACCTAGATGGGTGTATCCAATCCTAAGGGCATTTGTGCTTCTTGTTCCCCCTCTTTACACAACCATAACATATTTCAAGAATCATATAACATAAACCTGAGTGGCTATTATTTCATATCAAACATTCCGGTTTATTGGTACAAACAACCCTCTTTTGTTTCTTACGTTCTCTCACCACATGATCTAGTGGCGTGGTGACATTAATAGGAATAGGGACATTTTCCCTAGCAACTGGTTCTTTCATTTCCTTCTCGCTGCCTCGAACCCGTGGGTTATTCATATGAAAAATGAGACATGACGAGGAAATTAGCTTCCTATCTATAGTTCTATCGCACGATCTAGAGTATCAAAGAAGTGTGAATTTCCTAAATGTCCAAGTAGCCTCCTCATTATAGATGTGGTCGACAACACACCGATAAGAAGGACTCTACTAGACACGGCTCCAAGACATCCTAGGACACTTTAAAATCTTAGGCTCTGATACCAAGTTTGTCACGCCCCAAACTCGGGGAGCGCGGCCGGCGCTCAACCGAGAGAACCCGGCCGAGCAAGCCTATTAGATTTTCTTCTATCCAAACTCATCCATGAATAAAGAGGAGATGTACTCCATTAATCAAACACTGAAAAGATTTTATTAACAACTTCCTTTTCATTCCCATTAGCAGCTTCAATCATAATTTTCAAAATATTACGAGTTTATAGAATTAATGAAAAATATGATTTCCAAATACCAACATTTCTAGTTCAATTTCCAACATCAACCACAACCCACAACCTGTCTACGGAACCTCTAAGTATAATAGAAGAGTAATATGGAAATATCGGCAACAAGGCCCCGGCTATACCTCAAAACACAGTACATGAGAAACAAAAGATACATGACCCCGAAATAAAGTGGGGCTCACCAAATCAGCTGAAAAGAGTGTACTGCTATCACTGATACATGCTGCCTGCTATAGAACTACCTGCATCTATTAAAGATGCAGCTCCCCCGGCAAAAGGGACGTTAGTACTGTCGAATAGCACTAGTATGTATAGCTAAAAGTCATCTTTCAAAATAGAATGCTCATATAAGAAAAGTCAAGACATAGAAACAGCAAGTCATAATCAACAATATCTAAATGTCCAGTAAAAACATAACAATTTTCAAAATACGAACTTCATATACATTTTTGGTTGGGAGATCATTAGCACCGATATACCACCGTCTTTGTTAGCACAGAGTCTGATCACGCTCGATCGGCTAGGACATCTCCCCACGAACAATGTGGTTTGACATATGATGCGAAAGAAAGTTTTTACCAAGAGTAGTACCACCATGTGCGCAACATGGCGTCCGATCTCCACCCTATTAGCTAGGCCGCCTTCCCACATATGTCGTGTGGGTTTACTTTTCCAATCCATAGTTGTTACCAGTTTCATCCCAATTAAGGGGAATAATATCACAATTTCTCCAATATTTCAATTTCATCCCAAATAAGGGGAATAATCACAATCCACCCCTACACCGGCCCGTGTAGTTTCAGGTGTGGGCCTTATGTCACACCCTTCCTCGGTTTTGCTAATGATGCCATCAAAAACATTTTTGATTTGATTTGCACACAGAGATAACATAAATACAATTGTACTCACCTCAACATCTTTCACATAGTATAAATTCTCATTAGTATTTCTAGTCATTCACAACAAAAATATTTCCTTGGCTCATTTGGCCATTTACAAGATTCTTTATTCTTGGCACGATGGTCGTATTTGATATTCCACAGTTTCACCCCTTTCAATTTCAAAGATCGCCATCAAATATCAACATATAGAATATTTCGGAAATAATATACTTCAAATCCATTTGTAATGGGAACTTTAAGCACAAATGGTTTTTTCCCAAAGAATGGGCCATACCAACCAGCAATAGAAACACTTATAAAAATCAAAAACAATCAATACACTATTTATTCTTGCAATACTCTTCAACAGAAATGACAATGTACCATTTTAACACACGAGTATGTAAGAACTCGAATCACACTGAATATATTTATAAAGCAAAGCATTAGTTAAAGCAGCCACTTATGGGCATGAATTGAGTACAAAAGCTTTTAGGCAATTCTATTTTCAAAATCATTTTTAAAACAGTTGAGTCGAGGCTCATTTTATATTCTTTATCACATCATCTCACTTCATTGGCACCATTGGCCACAAGTATAACTTTCACTCTTGGCACGTTGGCCACACTTTATATCCCTAATTCACTTATTTCACTTTCAACCATCTTTATAGATTATCAACAATAAGACATTTCTAATCAAGACTTTAGGTACACATATGAGCAATTAAGAGTCTTAAGCATATTGTGTTTTCTCACAAAATTTGGCATCATAACCCTCATTTGAAACACAACTCAAAGACATAGCATTTTTATACCCATATCATTCTTGAACACATTCCCAAAAGATAACATAATGTGATAGGAACATTTGGAATACATTTTGATTACACAATTCTCATCACTTTACTTATTCGGGACAATCGAATTTATTGGGAACAACTCGGAACATAGAATAAGAAACTTGAGACAACCATACTTGGAACTTACGGGAACATCATGGAATTCAATTCTAAGAGAGAAAGTTTAGCCAACATACCTTACTTTGAGCTTTCCTTAAATTACTACAACGTTCCGAAAATTCTAGCAATCCCAATCTATTTTGAGACATAACAAAATTGAACCATAATTAGGAAGATATTCATGGTCTCACCTCATTTGAGCATTTTATCAAACACTAGGTGTGCAAATTTAACTACAAGGTTCTTCTACAAGATTTTCTTCACTCCACAACCCAATCTTTACTTATTTGAGCTCAACAATCTTCTCACAAACCTTATTAGTACAAGCATGTATAAATAATACTTTAGACCCAAGAATCATACTCTCAATCACCCATCTTTTACCCCCAAACTCGAAATTGAATACTAGGGGTTTGAATCTTACCTCTTAGATGAAGATCTTGTGAGATTTCCTTGTTGGATTTCAAAGCTTGGGCAAGATCTTGATGAACAAAACACTTCATATACTCTCTCTCTCTCTCTCTCTAGAACACTCTCTCTTCTCTCTAAAAAAAAACCTCAGATGATTGCCCCAAAATAAACCCCAAAACCTATTTATCAAAATGGGGACAGGTTATGAAAATAGAAAATTTAACCCTCCGAAATTAGGTCTGCGGTCGCATAATGGACCGCAGAATAGCTATGCGGGTCGCACAATGCACCACAAAATCGGTGCCAAAAATTGGGCTGTACTGATCCATTCTGCGACCAGTTTGCGGTCGCATAACCACTTCTGCGATGGCATAATGGTCGCAGAATTGGTCGCAGAATCGCATTTTGTCGGCCTTTGTTAATTTGGTCGTAACTTCTTGTACGAAATCTGTATTTTTCACACTTTTACAGATAGTTGCATACATTAGCATTCTATGTACAAGAATAGTTAACTGCCAATCAGTCAAACCATCAAGATTCCATTCATAAATTTCGGAACCACTGTAAGACGTATTAGTCTAATTCCAATCACGTTCCTCTATTAAAACATCTTGAGGAGTAGGACGATTGTAATAATAAGTTTGCATTCTGGGTTTATCAGCATATCTGCTATCAGCAAACTTACTATTCTTTTTGGGATAACTTCTGAGTTTATTAAACTCTAACAAAACATCATTTTTATAATCAAAAGTAGCATCCATTTTATCAGCAAAATCTTTTGATAAATCAATAGGTTTGATATTCAAACCGGATAACTTTTTATTAAGAAGTTCTTCTAAATCTTCAAAAGATTTAAATTTAAAATCCTGAATCTCAAGGGGTCTTTGAATATGAGTATGAACGATTTGAGATCCTGATTTGCTTCCTGAAGTAGAGGCAATATCAGTTATATTCTTGCTAGTACTCATATCCTTTATCAAAACTGTTAAATCATCAAGTTTTTTATCAAGAAAACTGATCTGTTCTCCCAAAACTTTAACATATAAGCTCAAATAATTATTTTGAGAAATTAATTTATTAATTTATGCGATGCTGACTGCAGCAACATCTTCATCAATAAATCTTTGAAATGCACTAAAAGTAATACCTGTATTATTAGGTAAAACAAAAGGTGCTTGAGGAGGGTAAATGGCTTTAGTAATATTGCCACTCCCGTCTTTATAAGATCTTTCAAAAACTTTTATAAAAAGTGGTAAATATGTGGTTATAAACCAAGGAACAAAATACATAATTTGATTATGTAAAGCACAAGTTTCATAAAATTCTTGAGAAATATTGTTTAAATCCTCTTTACTATAAGTATCAAAAAACCAAGTTTTAAACCGGTTCCATTTATCACTGAAAAATTCTTTTTGAATATAACCTCTAGCTTGTGACCCTGGACTAAAATCAATTTGGTGTGGAATCATTTAAACATCATTTGAGTCAAAATCCATCACGGACGCAGAAGGAATATCCTTGTCAGAAATATAATCATTATCCTGAACAATATTTGTCTTAGGGTTAATCTTAACCCTTTCAACAGGTTTATCACCTACTTTAGTAGAAATTGTGTGTAAAGATGCAGCACAATTTCTAGCTGGTCCATAGACTGGTTCAACAGGAGAAATGTGTTGAATATCAGGCAACAGTCTACGACTAGTAAAAGAATGTCTGTAATAATTAGAACTAGTAGCAGGCAAAAGTCTATTATTAGAAAATGACTGTCTACTATAAGTGGAACTATTATCATCAAACTGAATGCAAATCCTACCATCCGGATTTTGAGTAATATGAGAATACTCAGTATTACTGACAGCATTAGTTATCTGACTGGGGGATATAACCGAATCTAAAGTCCATGTGGTTGGAAAATTAATTTCTTCCCACTTAATAGGTCTCCTCGTGGTGACCTTAGACTTTGCAAAATTCGTTTTCACTAATATAGTCTGATCAGATGTATCATATAATTTACATCTAGGGTTTAACGTAGATAGCAATTTAAAAGATTCTATACGATAAACATATAAGTTCAGAACCAGGTGCATAATTATAACCATGCATTTTCACATTTAATGTCAAAGCATCAAGTATATAAACATCAGATAGAGATAATTGCAGATTGGGTTGAGTATTGAAATATACCGGGCCATAGGCAACAGTAGATTTAATAGAACCCATCAGAGACTGTCTAAAATTCAGATTTCTGGCATCTCTGAGAGCAGCCAAAAACGTCTCTGGTAACCCTTTAAGGGTTAAAGGCTTAAAAGCAATTTGAACCATACCAATATGCAGATAATTATATTGGTTTTTATAAACATCTATATCATGCTTGTTTAACAAACAAATAGTCTGTTCAGACGAATTTAAAGCTAAAGATTACTCAGTTGTTTTAACAAGTTGTTTAGAAGAAAGTTTATCAAACCCTTTTGTAACAAGCTATCGATCTCTTTTTTGCAGAATTCCACCAATTCCGCGTTCATCTGACAAGGTCGAGATTTAGTAGGAATATCATTCTCAGAGAAATTATCTTCATATAGAAGAGTGACAATATACTTTTTTCGATTCCAAAAAGTACTAGGATGCTCAGCACAAATATCAATAGCAATCTATTCGGAAATCAATTTGATCATTTCCTGTACTTTAGTAGAATTTAAAGTATCAAATATATTCATACTAAATAATTCTAATTGCAAAGAATTAATATGTTTCTGCTTCATATCAATTAAAGTATTAATATCTCTGGTTATTGGATCTGTAACAAAAGTATAACTTATCTCTTTATCCTTATAGGTAGCAGTAAAACCTTTCGAGTCTATGCTAGTAAAAGGATAAATGGCGTTAATAAACGGTGTTCCAAGTATAATAGGGGTTTATCAGCATATCTGCTATCAACAAACTTACTATTCTTTTTGGGATTGAATATCAAACCTATTGATTTATCAAAAGATTTTGCTGATAAAATGGATGCTACTTTTGATGATAAAAATGATGTTTTGTTAGAGTTTAATAAACTCAGAAGATATCCCAAAAATAATAGTAAGTTTGCTGATAGCAGATATGCTGATAAATTGTCACGACCCAAAACTAACCCTGTCGTGATGGCGCCTATCGTGGAACTAGGCAAACCGACTCATTTCCAAAACAAAACGATATTTTCATTTCAAAGATAATTTCAAGGTAAAAACCTCCATTTAAAGAGTTCAAATCAAATAAAAACCGAAGTGCGGAAAAGAAAAGCCCGACATCGGGGTGTCACTAGTCATGAGCAGCTACTATAATCTGTCTAACAATATCAAGGCTAACTTAGCCCGAAAAATAGCTAAATACAGCTAAAGAAAGATAAGAGGGAGAAGAGCAGGGGCTGCGATCGCCAAACAGCTACCTTACTATCTCCAAGAAAACCTGTAACCAGAACACTCAATAACCGCTATCGTGTCCAGCTACACCTGAATCTGCACACAAGGTGCAGGGACTAACGTGAGTACGCCAACTCAGTAAGTAACAACAATAAATAAAGACTGAGAAGTAGTGACGAGCAATAAAGCATATAACGTTCATATAATGAAATCTCTGTAAAGTACAACATGCTTAAAAATCAGTGTTTGAATCAAATCGTCTCGTTTAAACCCGGTTCCAGTAAAAATCATTTAAAGATATTTTTCCAACAGTTTTTCAAACAAAGGCTCAGCAAATGTGAGTAAAAATGATGAAATCATAAATAGCCCCTCGGGCAAACCTCACAGTCACTCTTGCCACTCGGGCATACCTCACAATCACTCTTGCCACTCGGGCATACCTCACAATCACTCAGCACTCGGCACTCGCACTCAGTAGGTACCTGCGCTCACTGGGGGTGTGTACAGACTCCGGAGGGGATCCTTCATCCCAAGCGCTATAATCTGCACGGACAACTCACGTGCGATAATAATAAAGTATGCTGCAGGCGGGCAGCCCCGATCCACACTCATCCTCACAAATCAGGCCCTCGGCCTTACTCAGTCACAAGTATGCTGCAGGCGGGCAGCCCCGATCCACACTCATCCTCATAAATCAGGCCCTCGGCCACACTCAGTCATAAATATTTCAAGCCACTTGGGCATTTCAGTAAAACAGGGCATTCGGCCCAAAACATTTATATGCATCAAAATAGAGTCATAAAAACTAAGTTATGCGGTAAACAAGCATAAACATGACTGAGCATAGATTTTCAATCGAAAACAATGAGAGGATGGTAAGAAACAGCCCCTAAGGGTCCATACAACATTGGCACAAGGCCCAAACATGGCATTCAGCCCAATTTACAGAAATTCTTTCTAAAACATATAAGTATCAAATGGTTTCAACAAAGTATGCAACTTTACAGTTGCCACGGGACGGACCAAGTCATAAATCCCCAACTGTGCACGCCCACACGCCCGTCACCTAGCATGTGCGTCACTTCAAAATAATAGAATGATATAAAATCCGGGGTTTCATACCCTCAGGACTAGATTTACAATCGTTACTTACCTCAAATTAGTCAAATCTCTACCCCGCAATGCTCTTGCCTCTGGACTCGGCCTCCAAATGCTCCAAATCTATTCACAATCAGTATAATACCATCAATATATGCTAATGGAATGAATTCCACAAGAATAGCTTCAAAATTAGACCAAAACCCGAAATTGGCTCAAAAATCGCCTGTGGGGACTACGTCTCGGAACCCGACAAAAGTTACAAAATCCAAAAGCCCATTCAACCACGAGTCTACCCATACCAATTTTACCAAAATCCGACCTTAACTCGACCCTCAAATCTACAAATCTAATTTCCAAATTTCTAAGTTCCAATCTCCGATTTACACCTTAAAATCATGTAATTTAGTCGAATTATTCGATGATAATTCAATATTATGGAGTAGAAATGATCACAAGGGACTTACCTCAAGTTTGTCTTGAAAAATATATCAAAATCGCCTCTCCCCAAGACCCAATTTGTCAAAAATGGCAAATGGGACAAAGTCCCTGTTTTTATAATTCTGCCCAGACATCCTCGGTTCTACCTCGATCTTGTCCCTCGATCTTGGCCTTCGATCGAGGTCCTCGATCCTGGCTTCGATCCTGGTCCTCGGTCCTGCCTGCGACCGTGACCCTCGACCCTAGGCTCGATCATGCCTTAGATCGTGACCCTCGACCCTGGGCTCGATCATGCCTTTGATCGTGACCCTCGACCCTGGGCTCGATCATGCCCTCGATCTTGGCCCTCGATCTTGTCCTTCGATCGAGGTCCTCGATCCTGGCTTCGATCCTGGTCCTCGGTCCTGCCTGCAACCGTGACCCTCGACCCTGGGCTTGATCATGCCTTCGATCGTGACCCTCGACCCTGGGCTCGATCATGCCTTCGATCGTGACCCTCGACCCTGGGCTCGATCATGCCTTCGATTGTGACCCTCGACCATGGGCTCGATCATGCCTTCGATCGTGACCCTCGACCCTGGGCTCGATCGTGGCCCTCGACCTTGAGCTCGATCTGGGCTTCGATCGTGGCCATCGACCCTGAGCTCGATCTGGGCTTCGATCGTGGCCATCGACCCTGAGCTCGATTCTGGGCAGAAGCAATTTCCAACAGAAGGAAATTGCAGCAGTTGTTCTAGTTCAATTTTTGATCCATTAACCATCCGAAACTCGCCCGAGTCCCTCGGGACCTCAACCAAATATACCAACAAGTCCTAAAACATCATACGAACTTAGTCGAATCCTCAAATCACCTCAAACAACGCTAAAACCATGAATTACACCCCAATTCAAGCCTAATGAACTTTGAAATTTCTAATTTCAACAAACAACTCAGGAACCTATCAAATCACGTCCGATTGACCTCAAATTTTGCACACAAGTCCTAAATGACATAACAGAGGTATTCCAATTTTCAGAATCGGATTCCGACCCCGATATCAAAAAGTCAACCCCCCGGTCAAACTTCTCAAAAATAAAAACTTTCGGCATTTCAAGCCTAATTCCTCTACGGACTTCCAAATAATATTCCGGACATGCTCCTAAGCCCAAAATCACCATACGGTGCTATTGGAATCATCAAAATTCAAATCCGAGGTCTTTTACATATAGGTCCACTTTTCTAACTTAAAATTTCAATTATGAGACTAAGTGTCTCATTTCACCCCGAGTTCTTTCCGGACTCAAACCAACTAACCCGATATAACATAATATAGCTGAATAAGACAAAAAGAAGTAGGAATGGGGAAAACAAGGTTATAACTCTCGAAACGACCGGCCGGGTCGTTACATCCTCCCCCTCTTAAACATCCGTTCATCCTCGAACGGGTCTAGAAACATACCTGGAGTCTCAAATAGGCGTGGATATCTGCTCCGTATCTCCCGCTCGGTCTCCCAGGTGGCCTCCTCCACAGGCTGACCTCTCCATTGCACCTTCACTGAAGCTATATCCTTTGACCTCAACCTTCGAACCTGCCGATCCAAAATAGCCACCGGCTCCACTTCATAAGTCATATCGCCCTCTAACTGAACTGTGCTGAAATCCAAAACATGGGACGGATCTCCAATATACTTCCGGAGCATGGAAACATGAAACACTGGATGCACACTCAACAAGCTGGGTGGCAAGGCAAGCTTATAAGCCACCTCTCCTATCCTCTGAAGCACCTCAAAAGGCCCAATGAACTGGGGGCTCAACTTGCCCCTCTTTCCAAACCTCATAACACCCTTCATGGGTGATACCTTCAGCAAAACCTTCTCCCCAACCATAAAAGACACATCACGGACCTTCCTATCCGCGTAGCTCTTCTGTCTAGACTGCGCCGTGCGAAGCTACTCCTGAATCAATTTCACCTTATCTAATGCGTCCTGGACCAAGTCTGTACCTAAGAGCCTAGCCTCACCCGGCTCAAACCATCCAACCGGAGATCTACACTTCCTCCCAATTATACCACAATCAAATCTGATAGCATCCATTCTAGGCCCAATGACCTCGTCTCATCCAACATGACCACTCTAATGACATGGCACATCAATACAATCTAAAGCCACAACCCGTGTAATCCGTGCACCAGATAGCAACATTCCAAATGTACCCAATCGTAACAATGACCCAAACAAGAGAACCATTCCGCAAGCTCGACGAGTACCACCCCGACACAATGCTAAGAACCCATCACACACCGCAGAACCATAACACACGAATCTTACACGCGAGATCATATTTCCACATAACTCTGCTGCAATACGCGACCCTATCCAAATACTGGTCCATATGAAACACCTTAAATCACCCTGCTAAAAATCAATAACCATGCGCAATTCGACATCAAGTACCCAAAGTCCATTACCATAACCACAGAGAAGAAAACGACACCATGCCACATAAAATCCGAAAGAACACGACCAATACGTCATCAACTAAGCAATATCCAATACTATTCTCGCTCAAATTCCGCTATAAGGCCACAATAGAACCGCACCATATGTGCATATAACCACGAATGCCAACTCCTCGTAGCCTAGAAGAGTAACTCATCGATCATTTCAGAACACGAATAAGCTTCACATCAACCGAATGGCACATCCTTCAACAATAGCATTATGGAGCCAATCAATCCGGCTCGGTATAAAATACACATCCTAATTGGGCCTACCAATGGGCCCCGAATCAACTATGGTCAGCCACCAATAGATAAACAACCTCCGAACGTCCACAATGACGGAATCATAACACCTTCTATCATCTGGCTAGCTCCGGCCACAACTTCACAGTCTACCACCATGAAACAATCTGCTCATAAGTACTCCCAATCTTCAATTCCATAGAATACATAAATCACCCTATTTGATTCCACCTCCACCTCCCAAATGTCTAACACCTCTCTCATACACAATCCTCCCACGAGAAATACTTTGAAACTTCTTTCGTGCCACCTAGTCATCGGAAACCATTCATGCTGCCTAAGAATTTATGTCCTTCCCTTCAAAACTGAACTATGACCTGGTACATGTAAATCCTATTCCCGCACAACACACCACATCTGTTATGCCATCATGTGACAAGCATAAGAATTCTATTATCAACTCTGAGTCACTAGCAAATTACATACCTTATTAGTCAGAAACCTCTTTCTTGCTTCTTTCTAGGAGAAAATCATAACACACAACACGCTCCGTACATCGGTAGAAATTATCCGGTTTAAACCATGGTAGAACCCATCATGAACACTTTGAGATCCATTTGCACATAATCAAGCTATCTGAACCGAATTCCTCTGACTTCACCAAGTCACACAGGTTGCCAAATCCGGGATCAATTCCACGAAGCACCTGTAGATACTAGCCATGTTTATAAATCTTGAATCCATTGTAACCATTCTCGAATTAACCGACCAAACAGACCGAAACGACCTGTGCCCCATTAGCACACCAACACCCAAGGGAATAAAGAGTAACCCACACTCCTGCGTAACCGAGCAAATTCCCTCTCCATGTACACTACATTCTCTACGAATAACCACTCAATTATTTTATGGTCCTCCTATAACCATAGAGCGTAATACAACTTATGTCCAGAAATTCCTTTACCCGAGTCATCCTCGACTTCGACCTCTGCAAGTCATAACTGATTCACCGGTATACCCCGAACCGAAACTAATACGACCCATAACCGTGCAATTAACTCATCGATAGCAGACTCCCCCACTTAGCCTTAAGCTGCAATTATATAAAATTAGAACCCGTAAGGATTTCTCCTTCTAAGTTACCAAGGTCTCGCACCGTTAACCTGCCAGACTTCTCGAAGTCTTTTATAAAGCCTTTCATGATCATTCTGAATCTCCAACCAAAATTACACATGCGACCTCCTACCGGGTAGCTAGTAATATTCATCACAAAAGCTTCATCAACATCACGCCACCGCTAGCTGCACACAGGAGATAACCCACATGTGGAATTCCTTACCGACATCTCCCAATGACACTGCACTGAGTGCAATGACCACGAAATTCGTAAATTCTCCTGAGTTCATGCTCGCCCACCATTTATATAAGTCAGCACTTCCCCTATTGACATCAACTGTACGTCAACAATACCTTCCGAACTCAAGTCATATTGCACCTGACACAATAATCAGATCTTCACGCCTCTATTCATTTCAAACCCACTTTGTACACTAACCATCACTCCAAATAGAGTATGCAGGCTGGTTCACATAGTAACACGATCCCAAACCATTCTACACTTTCTCAAGGCGCACGACTACCCTACTAGTGAATTCATATAATCTGCCACTCTTACTTCGGTTAAATCATCTCCTTTAAGAAACTTCTCAACCTCTACTTCTTCTACTTGACCTGCTAGTACTTCAACCACCGCGAAACACTTCCTATCATGTCTTCCCTCATACTTTGCTACCCAACTACTGCATCAAATCGAAATGTATTTCTGTCGCACCTGAACCAATAAAATGTTACCGACTCTAAATCTCTTCAAAGATTATCTTTCCCGAGCCATCAACATCAGAATAACCATTCGCAACCACCATTACTACACAACCACTTACTCTTCTTGAGTTCAACTCATTGACAGACATGCAACTTTAATTTTCCCCAAAATTTAACAACGTGGAAGATCCTTCAAAACATTCACACTCGAGATGGTACGTCGCATCAAAACGAAAATCCAAGCACCCAATGGCCTTCCTTTACATTCAAAGAAAACACTTATCGTCACATTTGCATAGTCTTAACATTTCCAGCAGTTACGTCATCCTCACCACAAAACCATTCCACTGCTCATCGAGCCACAATTCTACTCGTAGGGACATTATCGGACATATAAGTCCAAATGTATAGGTTACAACTGAAGCTACCGAGCCAAAAATACGGTTTAAACCTGGCCTCAAGTCCTCCAGACTAGCCCATCACCAAAATACATAATACACATCTTGAACCTCATTCATAGAATCACAAAACGACGATGCACAACAGATATCGAGCGCTCATGTGCGCATACAAGATGTGTGGAAGGAATTCAAAGAGTTATGTCTCAAGCTGAATCATTTTCGCACGATAGAATACAAGAGAGTGAAATTTTCCTAAGGGTTCTGCAGCCTCTCGAAGATAAGTACAGACATCTCCGTACCGATCCGCTAGACTCTACTAAACCCGCTCATGACTCGTGAGACCTATGTAACCTAGGCTCTGATACCAATCTGTCACGACCCAAAACTAACCCTGTCGTGATGGCGTCTATCGTGGAACTAGGCAAGCTGAATCATTTCCAAAACAAAACAATATTTTCATTTCAAAGATAATTTCAAGGTAAAAACCTCCATTTAAAGAGTTCAAACCAAATAAAAACAGAAGTGCGGAAAAGAAAAGCCCAACATCGGGGTGTCACTAGTCATGAGTAGCTACTATAATCTGTCTAACAATATCAAGGCTAACTTAGCCTGGAAAATAGCTAAATACAACTAAAGGAAGATAAAAGGGAGAAGAGCAGGGGCTGCGATCGCCAAACAGCTACCTTACTATCTCCAAGAAAACCTGTAACCAGAACACTCAATAATCGCTACCGTGTCCAGCTACACCTGAATCTACACACAAGGTGCAGGGAGTAACGTGAGTATGCCAACTCAGTAAGTAACAACAATAAATAAAGACTGAGCAGTAGTGACGAGCAATAAAGTATATAACGTTCATATCATGAAATCTCTGTAAAGTACAACATGCTTAAAAATCAGTGTTTGAATCAAATCGTCTCGTTTAAACCCGGTTCCAGTAAAAATCATTTAAAGATATTTTCCAACAGTGTTTCAAACAAAGGCTCAGCAAATGTGAGTAAAAATGATGAAATCATAAACAGCCTCTCGGGCAAATCTCACAGTCACTCTTGCCACTCGGGCATACCTCACAATCACTCTTGCCACTCGGGCATACCTCACAATCACTCAGCACTCGGCACTCGACACTCGCACTCAGTAGGTACCTGCGCTCACTGGGGGTGTGTACAGACTCCGGAGGGGATCCTTCATCCCAAGCGCTATAATCTGCACGGATAACTCACGTGCGATAATAATAAAGTATGCTGCAGGCGGGCAGCCCCGATCCACACTCATCCTCACAAATCAGGCCCTCGGCCTCACTCAGTCACAAGTATGCTGCAGGCGGGCAGCCCCGATCCACACTCATCCTCACAAATCAGGCCCTCGGCCACACTCAGTCATAAATATTTCAAGCCACTCGGGCATTTCAGTAAAACAGGGCATTCGGCCCAAAACATTTATATGCATCAAAATAGAGTCATAAGACTGAGCTTATGCGGTAAACAAGCATAAACATGACTGAGCATAGATTTTCAATCGAAAATAATGAGAGGATGGTAAGAAACAGCACCTAAGGGTCCATACAACATTGGCGCAAGGCCCAAACATGGCATTCAGCCCAATTTATAGAAATTCTTTCTAAAACATATAAGTATCAAATGGTTTCAACAAAGTATGCAACTTTACAGTTGCCACGGGACGGACCAAGTCACAAATCCCCAATAGTGCACGCCCACACGCCCATCACCTAGCATGTGCGTCACTTCAAAATAATAGAATGATACAAAATCCGGGTTTTCATATCCTCAGGACTAGATTTACAATCGTTACTTACCTCAAACCGGTCAAATCTCTACCCCGCAATGCTCTTGCCTTTGGACTCGGCCTCTAAATGCTCCAAATCTATTCACAATAAGTATAATACCATCAATATATGCTAATGGAATGAATTCCACAAGAAAAGCTTCAAAATTAGACCAAAACCCGAAATTGACTCAAATATTGCCTGTGGGGACTACGTCTCGGAACCCGACAAAAGTTACAAAATCCGAAAGCCCATTCAACCACGAGTCTACCCATACCAATTTTACTAAAATCTGACCTCAACTCGACCCTCAAATCTACAAATCTAATTTCCAAATTTCTAAGTTCCAATCTCCGATTTACGCCTCAAAATCATGTAATCTAGTCGGATTATTCGATGATAATTCAATATTATGGAGAAGAAATGATCACAAGGGAATTACCTCAAGTTTTTCTTCAAAAATATATCAAAATTGCCTCTCCCCAAGATCCAATTTGTCAAAAATGGCAAATGGGACGAAGTCCCTGTTTTTATAATTCTGCCCAGACATCCTCGGTTCTGCCTCGATCTTGGCCCTCGATCTTGTCCTTCGATCGAGGTCCTCGATCCTGGCTTCGATCCTGGTCCTCGGTCCTGCCTGCAACCGTGACCCTCGACCCTGGGCTTGATCATGCCTTCGATCGTGACCCTCGACCCTGGGCTCGATCATGCCTTCGATCGTGACCCTCGACCCTGGGCTCGATCATGCCTTCGATCGTGACCCTCGTCCCTGGGCTCGATCATGCCTTCGACCGTGACCCTCGTCCCTGGGCTCGATCATGCCTTCGACCGTGACCCTCGACCCTGGGTTCGATCGTCGCCCTCGACCTTGAGCTCGATCTGAGCTTTGATCGTGGCCATCGACCCTGAGCTCGATCTAGGCTTCGATCGTGGCCATCGACCCTGAGCTCGATTCTGGGCAGAAGCAATTTCCAACAGAAGGAAATTGCAGCAGCTGTTTTAGTTCAATTTTTGATCCGTTAACCATCCGAAACTCACCCGAGGCCCTCGAGACCTCAACCAAATATACCAACAAGTCCTAAAATATCATACGAACTTAGTCGAATCATCAAATCACCTCAAACAATGCTAAAACCATGAATTACACCCCAATTCAAGCCTAATGAACTTTGAAATTTCTAATTTCCACAAACAACTCAGGAACCTATCAAATCACGTCCGATTGACCTCAAATTTTGCACACAAGTCATAAATGACATAACATAGGTATTCCAATTTTTAGAATCGGATTCCGACCCCGATATTAAAAAGTCAACCCCCCGGTCAAACTTCTCAAAAATAAAAACTTTCAGCATTTCAAGCCTAATTCCTCTACGGACTTTCAAATAATATTCCGGATACGCTCCTAAGCCCAAAATCACCATACGGAGCTATTGGAATCATCAAAATTCAAATCCGAGATCGTTTACATATAGGTCCACTTTTCTAACTTAAAATTTTAATTATGAGACTAAGTGTCTCATTTCACCCCGAGTTCCTTCCGGACTCGAACCAACTAACCCGATATAAGATAATATAGCTGAATAAGACAAAAAGAAGTAGGAATGGGTAAAACAAAGTTATAACTCTCGAAACGACCGGCCGGGTCGTTACATAAACCCAGAATGCAAACTTATTATTACCATCGTCCTACTCCTACTATACTATATATACATCTTATATCGATATATATATATATATATATATATATATATATATATATATATATATATATATATATATATTATACATTTAATATATATACTATACTATATATACATCTTATATATAGTATATAAGATGTATATATAGCTTATCGAATATAGCTTATTACTTATATCGATATATATAAACTCCCCAGTCATACAAATATATATATATATATACTATATATACATTTAATATATATACTATACTATATATACATCTTATATATAGTATATAAGATGTATATATAGTTTATCGAATATAGCTTATTACTTATATATATATATATATATATATATATATATATATATATATATATATATATATATATATTATACATTTAATATATATACTATACTATACTATATATACATCTTATATATAGTATATAATATGTATATATAGCTTATCGAATATAACTTATTACTTATATATATATATATATACTATATATACATCTTATATCGATATATATATATATATATTATGCATTTCATATCATACCCATTCACAGAAGTGCTATAACAAATGCCCTCAAAAGTGCTATATATATATATATATATATATATATATATATATATATATATATATATATATATATATATATATATATATATATACATACATACATACTATACTATATACATCTTATATACTCTATATATACATCTTATATATTATATATATTCGATATTAAATATTGAATATTAAAATTTAGGTCACAATTCTATAATAAAATTTACAAAGCATAGTCTTAGATATTTTTTTTAACATTCTTTTGTCTCTAATATCTATTTAATTTTTATTATTTTTTAAAAAATATGTTAGGCCCATTTAGCCCGTTTAGCCCACGGGCCGGGACCGTTTAGCCCGGGACCAAACGGTCCCGGTCCCGGGCCGGTCCCTACAAAAAGCCCGTTTAGGCCCGGGCCCGTTTAATTTGGGACCGGCCCGGGCCCGTTTGGCCCGTTTAATTTGGGACCGGCCCGGGACCGTTTGGACCGGCCCACTTGGCCCGTTTAGGCCCGGGACCGGCCCACTTGCCAGCCCTACCTCAAGGACAAGGAGCTCCCGGTTTTATGAATCAGCAGAGGCATCAATTTTAGCCTCAACAGGCCATTCAGTCTGGCATAGAATATCTCATGAAGGCCTTCATTCTGAAAACTAATGAGAGGCTTGAAACTTATAGCGCAACTATACGGGAACATGGAGCAACTATCAAAGAACTAGTCACTGTTTTCGAAACCTGGAAAGACAGGTTGGGTAGCTGATGACTCTATTGTCTGAGAGGATTCCAGGAACTCTCCCCACTGATACTGAAAGAAATTCCAAGGAAATAGTGAATGCTGTAGCCTTGAGAAGTGGGCAAGGGTTGAAAGACCCCACCCGATCCAAAAAGCTGTGATACTTGAAAAAGAAAGTGGGGAGCAGCTGAAAAATGATGATGACAAGAAGAAGAAAGGCCCAATGATAGTTGAGAAAAAGAAGAAGAGAGAAGCTTCGAGAAGGGAGGAACATGATGAGAGTAAGCATATGCCTGCTCTATCTTTCCCTCAAAAGCAATATAGAGAAAAGATGGACAAGTAGTTTTAGAGATTTCTAGATGTGCTGAAACAAGTTCATGTAAACTTACCATTCACAGAAGTGCTATAACAAATGCCCTCTTATGCTAAATTCTTGAAAGAGATCCTTACGAAGAAGAGGAAAATAGAGGAGACCTCAGTGGTCATGCTCACAGAGCATTGCAGTGCGATATTGCAAAACAAACTCTCACAAAAGTGTGGAGATCCAGGGAGTTTTACTATACCTTACTCATTAGGAACTATAAAGTTTGATAAGTCTTTATGTGATTCTGGTGCCTCAATTAACTTAATGCCTCTATCTATTTACAGGAAACTTGAGAAGGAGATTGGAGAGATAAGGTCAGTGCCAATATCTTTCCAGCTGGCAGACCATATGACTATAACACCCGAGGGGATAGTCGAAGATATGTTAGTTCGGGTGGAGAAGTTCATATTTCCTGTAGACTTTATAGTGGTAAATATGGAGGAGAACAAGGAGGTCCCCCTTATCCTAAGAAGACCATTCTTAGCAACGGGTAGAGCTATATTGGATTTACACGAGATAAAACTCATGCTTAGACTGGATGAGGAGACTGTGACGTTTAAGATGGATGTAGAAAAGGGGGTGCAAAAATAAAAACCAGCTGCAAGTGTTGAGTGGAAAATAAAGGGCTCAAAAGATGAAATTTGTAAAAGGTGAAATGTGGGGTGGTTGGTTTAACTTTTGAGTAGAACTATTGAAATAAGGAGAAAGGTGCACTGTATTGAAAAAGTAAGAGCCACTTGAATTGAAAAAAAAATAAGTGTATGATTGTGAAAAAATGTTCGGTGATAGTTGTAACTTGATGCAATTGTGCTTAAAGAAGTTGGAAGTTGATATATATTGATGTGAGGGTGGAGTTATGGTTTGATGATGTATGTATTAAAGTGCTTAGAGAGGTGTAGTCACTCTTATATCTAAATATATCCTACCCATCCCGCAGCCTACATTACAACCAAATGAAGTCCTACTTGATCCTTGACTGAATGAGCTCAATTAGTAGTGTAGTACACTGTAGGCAAGCCTATGGTACGTATTTTGTGGCATATGAAATTTGTTTTGGAGAGTGAGCGAATTCTTTCTATCTTGAGTTCCTAATTGTTCTTAAATTTCATTGTGTGTGGAACTACTTTCTATTGTTATGTGAGGACATTTGATTCATGAAGGAAAGGTAATGTCATTGACCTCTGTGTTAAAGTAAGTGAGTGGGTTGTAAAAAGTGTGTGGTGCTTTTGAGTCAAATCTTGAGGATAGGATGTTACGGTATTGTGCTTAATTTATTTTAAATATTCTTGGTGCGATGAGTTATTAGAGTTGTTTAAAAAGGTCGTGTTTATATGAAGTGTAGTTTGATTGCTCGAGGACAAGCAATGGTTTAAGTTTGGGGTGTTAATGGTAAGCTATAATTCGTGTTTTAGTCACCTATTGCACTCTAATTTACTGCACTTTTATTGTGTTTGTGCTTTAATCGCTAGTATTTTGCAATTGTGTGTTTTATGCCTTATAGGAGTAATTCCGAGCTATGTATATGTTAAGGAATGAATTCGAGTGATTTGGAGCTTTGAAGTCTAAGTAAATTCCCAAGGGATTAAGCCGGGATCGTGTTCAGGGGTCGAAGACCAAGTCTGGATGTCAAAAATCGAGATTCAATCCGTACTTTGAGAAAAGTCCACAACCGCGGCGCGTGGCACGCCGTGGCTGCCCAAATCTCTGCTGCCTGTCAGAATCAACTCTCTGGATTTCCCCACTAATGCCCCGCATAGCGCGTCGCCCCATGCGGTGGTCATGTGCATTATTTACAGAGTAAATATCCTATTTCGACTAGGAAAAAGTGATTTCGTCTAGGGCCGACCCTACTTAGTATAAATACATGGAAAAACGTTATTTTGAGACTTTTGACATATTGGAGACCTAAGGAGGCTAATGAGGAGTTGGAGAAACAAAATCATAAGGAGTTCATCAGTCAATCCTCACTCAAGACCCGAGTTTGGAACGTTTTATATTTTTCTTTACTTTAAACATATTTGTGATGAATTGCTCCATATATATGGAGTAGTTCTCTTTAGGGTTTGATGGATTTGGTATATTAATGATTGTTTGTGGATTATAACTCTAGTTTTATGTATTGAAGCATTTTTGGATGATTTAATTATTGCATCTATATTCACTTGTTCATGTAATCGAGAGAGGCATAACTTGTGATATCTCTGTATTTTATTGTTGGTTGAGTTCATTAATTCTTTTATAGTAATCGAAAAAGGCTAGTTGAATCATTGAATAAACCTAGTTAGGAGGATAATCGAGAGAGGTTCTCCTGAAGACCAATCCACTTCGCATTCTTGCATATCTTCACGGGCTTAAATTGGTTCATCTTGTGAGGTTAAGACTTAATTGAGAGGGGAATTTTACTGAACGTTTGAACTAATAATTGAGTAAATTCGAGAGACTCACTTGAATATTAGAATTAAATTATCTAGAGTTAGATCCCAAATAATTATCTTGCACCTATCCTATCAACCCCTATTTTCTCCCATTGATAACTTCCTTGCTTACTTTTGTTGCGATTGTCGTTAGTCAATAGCTTTAGACTCTTAGTTAATTGTAATTAAAAAATTATATAAATCTCAATTATTGATCATCTTGGAAATAGATCAAGCTAGAAACTACAAGAATACTGTTAACTCCAATCCCTGTGGATACAATATTATACTATACTATCTTTGAGTAGCGAGCATGAATCAAGTGTGTGTTTCGAGCTTGTCAATATACCTTCTTATTCCATGGTCTAGCTTACCTAACGCGCGAATTGGCTCACTCATCCTGGGATCTCTTGGTTTTTATTGTATCCGAACTTCACAACACTTCAAAACTACTAATTTATAACTAAACATCATATACCACTCAATTTACCGCTTTAGGTTGCACACTTTACAAGCAACTCACATTGATGCTATTTCTTATGATGTCCCATTCTATTTTGAGTCACACTTAGCCAAACTTGAGAAAGTGAGGCTCTTTGAGAAACTCATATGCCAACTCTCAAAATCTACTCTGCATTGGTACAACTATTTGTGTACACCATAAAAAATATATTTTGTTATGTAACCTTACCACTTTGATATCAAACATTTACAAAATTTCTTGGAGTATCTCGAAATTAAACTTCTAGCGCGAAGGCTAACCTTTCTGATATCTTTTCCCTTTGGGCTTGACTTTTCTGAATCTTTCTGTGATACTATGGCACCTTAGCCAGGGGTGTACGCAGGACTTTTAGTAAGCGGTGTCACAATTAATTGATGATCGATGACCTAAAGGAGTTCGGGGAGATGACGCGATTGAGAAGCCAATTATAGTAGTAGCAAGCTGGCACAAATAAATATTGCAAATTCAAGAAGGGAGTATTCTTGTCACGCCTCGAATTCGGGGAGTGCGACCGATGCTCAACCAAGTGAACCCGGCCGAGAAAGCCTATTAGATTTCCTTCTACCCAAACTCATCCATGAATAAAGAGGAGATGCACTCCATTAATCAAACACTGAAAAGATTTCATTAATAACTTCCATTTCATTTCCATTAGCAGCTTCATTTATAATTTACAAATTATTACAAGTTTATAGATATAATGAAAAACATGTTTGCCAAAATACCAACATATCTAGTTCAATTCCCAACATCAAACACCACCCACAACCTGTCTTCGGAGCCTCTAAGGATAACATAAGAGTAGTATGGAAGTACCGGCAACAAGGCCCCGACTATACCTCAAAACACGAAGTACACCATCAAGTGACATTAGGCCCGGAATAGAGTAGGGCTCACCAAAACCTACTGAATAAGGAGTAACTGCTAACGAGAACCAAAGTTGTCGCTGATGAACCACATGCATCTATTGAAGATGCAGCGCCCCCGACAAAAGGGATGCTAGTACATATAAAATAGTACTGGTATGTAAAGCTAAATTTCCTCTTTCAAAATAGAATGCCAATATAAGGAAGGGAAAACCATGGACACCACAATCAACAATCAATGATATCCAAATTCCAAGTTCAAACATAGTAATTTTCAAAGCACGAAGAATATTATAGATTTTTGGTTGGGAGACCTTTAACACCAATATACCACTGTTCACAATAAAAATACCACCATACTTTTAGCACGGAGTCCGATCATGACCCGATCGGCTAGGACGTCTCATCTGAGACATCAACCACAATCATAATTTCAATTACAATTTCGAGCACAATCACCACCATGTGTGCGATATGGCGTCCGATCACGACCCGATCGGCTTGGCCATCTCACCACAATGCCGTATGGATCAACATCATCCTTTTCTATCAATCATCTTATCCCAATTAAGGGGAATAATTTTATCACATCAATCTCATTCCAAATAAGGGGAATAATTTTATCACATGAATCTTATCCCAAATAAGGAGAATAATCACAATCCATTCCTACACCGGCACATGTAGTTTCGGGGTTAGGTTAGTTCAACCTACCCTTCCTTGGTGACTATCGATACTCCCAAAAATAGTTTTTTGATTTGCATACAAAGGAAACATCAATACAAATGCATTCACCTCATAACTTTTCATACCGTATATAGCCTCATTGGCACTTTCAACCACTTTCAACTCATTAGTTCATTGGCTCTCTTGGCCATACATATGATTCTTCATTCAAGGCACAATGGTCGTATTTCATATTCCACACTTTCATTTCTTTCCTTTCATGGATCATCATCATAAATATCAACAATTAGAATATTCCAGAAATCATAACTTTAGGTTCATTAGTAATGAAGACTTTAAACACAATAGATTTCTTTCCAAGGAATAGAGTAAAATGATTGGCAATAGAAGCACAAGTAAAAATCATAAACGAGTAACACATCATTTATTCTTGAAATACTTTTCCCAAAAGGGCAATACATCATTTCAACTCATGAATATATAAGAGCTCAAAATACATTGAAAATACTTATAAAACATAGCATTAGATAAAATAGCCATATTTGGGCATGACTTGAGTACATAAGATTTTAGGCAAATCTATTTTCGAAGTCAATTTAGAACAATTGAATCAAGACTCATTTATTAACCTTTCTCACATCATTTCATTTCATTGGCACCATTGGCCACAAGTATAATTTTCATTATTGGCACGGTGGCCACACTTTACATCTTCAACCCGCTACTTTCACTTTCCAGCATCTTTATAGATTATCAACAAGAAGACATTTCAAATCAAGACTTTAGGTACACATATGAGCAATAAGAGTTTTAGACGCATGGAATATTCTTTCCAAGTTATGCATAATGGGCTTTCATTTGAAATACGACTCAAAGCCATAACATTTTAATACACATATCATTCTTGAACACATTCCCGAAGGATAATATAATGTGATAGGAACATACGAAACACATTTTGAATATATAATTCTCGACACTTCTTACTCGGGACAATCAAATTTATTGGGAACAACTCGGAATATGGGAATAAGGAACTTGAGTCAACAATACTTGAAACTTACGGGAACATCATGAAATTTATTTCTAAAAGAGTAGTTTAGCCAATATATCTCGCTTTGAACTTTCCTTAAATTGCTACAATATTCCAGAAATCTAGTAATCCCAATCTATTTTGAGACCTCACAAAATTGAACACAAATTAGGAAGATATTAATGGTTTCAGCTCATTTGAGCATTTTATCAAATACTAGGTGTGCAAATTTGACTACAAGATTCTTCTACAAGATTTTCTTCATTCCACAATACAATCTTTACTTATTTGAGCTCAACAATCTTTTCACAAACCTTATTGGTACATGTATGTATACATAATACTCTCACACCCAAGAATCATACTCCCAATCACCCATCTTTTACCCCAAACTCGAAATTGAAGACTAGGGTTATATCCTTACCTCTTGAGTGAAAATCTTGTGAGATTTCCTTATTAGATGTCAAAGCTTGGACAAGATCTTGATGAACAAAGCACTTGAGCTTCTTCCTCTCTCTAGAACACTCTCACTTCTCTCTAAAAATGACAGATTTTGCCTTCAAAATGAGCCCCAAAGGTTATTTATCAAAATGGGGCCGGGTTATAAAAATAAGAAAATGGACCCTCCGAACTCAGGTCTGCGGTCGCAGAATGGACCGCATAATAGGTATGCAGTCCGCAAAACTGTTGCCCAAAACTGGACTCGACTGACCCAGTTTGCGACAGTTCTTCGACCACAGACTTGACCGCAAAATCATATTCCAGATTTCCTCATGCCAAGTCTGCGATAGAAGTGTGACTCGCGAAATGGTTTTTGCGGTCACGAAACAGACCGCATAATTGCCTTCTTCTGCCAAAACTTTTCATCCACTCCTCAGTGCATTCTTCAACCCAAAAAGTCTGAGCCACGGTGAGCAAGCTCGTCGCAAAATATTTCTACAATCCTCAAACACGTAAGCCTACTTCGGTACCACGAAACCTTAAAATTCTTTTGTAAATTTTTACAGGGCCTTACAATTCCGAATTACGCGTTTAAAAGGTGTTAAATAGAATTATTATTGCCTTCTACTATAAATCATACTTTGTCTCATTGGTTTGTACTCTTTATTCTTTCGGGGAGGTCAAGGGTTCAAATCCCCAAAAAACTTCACCTCCTCTTTTTTAGAGAACCAGGCTCAGAAAAACGAAAAGTCACGTATGCAGGGGAATCGAACCCTAGACTTTTACTATCTTAACCAAAGGCTTAACCATTCAACTAACACCTGAATATTGTCAAGTGGTGTCACTTCAGATAATATGTACGAATTTACTGTTCGCATGTCATTTACACAAAAATTCTAATCAAAATTTCTGACGAAATGATGTCAAATGACACCGCTTCGATGTACGTGCATCCGCCCCCGACCTTAGCCAAATATCATATATTCTCATTATGTATATGCCTGCATGCTCTAAATTCTGAGCTTAATTCGTTGACGTGCGATTATTCTCAAGCTCAACCTTAAGTCATATTAAGCATCCCTGGCGACGATCATAATATTATATAGTTGAGATTCAAGTCACCTCATAACATATCTTTGAATCTTTCATATCTATGCTAGCTTCAAAATATATAAGTATCACTTTAAGAACCTTGTGGCCTTAAGCCAACCCATCACACTTGTATCATATTGGAAGTATATTGCTCGCTTCATCTATTTTCTGTAGCATTCATTCTCTTTATAATGTAAAGATGACTTTCTGAGTTTTGTGGTTTTTCTTTTCCCTAAAGAGAATGCTTTATAGTGTATATTTACCTCCCTTCTATCTTCTCTTGTTCTTTGGTACTCATGACCAGACATCGTATCTTTAAAGATCTTGGTGTTGTCATTCTACCGCGGGTCACCTCATGGTGGTAAGTTATCTCAACTTTGAAATCTCGAGGTTATGTTTTTTTGTAATTCTTAAACTGTAGTAGACCATGCATGCACTTCAAAAGATCTATTCATTGTGTTAATATAGGTTCTCATAAAAATAATAAACTACCTATGTCTTCTTATCATCTTCATCATCTAGGGGACATTCTTTGATAAGAGCCACAAAGTACTCACTGCAACTATCATAAGTTATACTCCGACCCCTGTACATAACTTATTAGCCTCGTTGTTTTGAACAAAAAATTGATCTCAACTTAGGGATGCAAATCTAATCGAATCGGTATATCAATCACAAACAAGTTAGCCGAAAAAATGCTCGACTACCACGACATACACCGATTTTGCTCTCAGAACGTAACAAAAAACATTATTTTCTTTCTCTGTTCTCTCAAATCAATCAAAACACCTTGGAACATCTCTACTCTCAATTTCATTCCCCGGTTTTGCTCTCAGAAATAAGGCGCGATTTTGGAACTATGAGAATAGAAACCCTAACAAATGCTCGAGAACGAGAGGGAGGATAGAAAATGGAAGAATTTACTAGTCATTTTTACCGGAGAAAGGCATAACGAGTTCGTCAGAGATTGATCAGAGATGGTATCATGGTCGCTCAAAGTGATATGTCTTTCTTCCGCCTAATCTTTTCACGGTTAACAATGGCCTATACCATGATTGGTCTTCTTGGTATCTAACTTAAATCTGGTTATAACCTAGAAATATATTCTTTTATTGTGTTACTACTAACCTTACAAGCATCAACTCCTTGTGAGTTCCATGACAACTCTGACCTTATTGGAGATATCATCACCTCATCTTTTTAGTACAAAATCTTTAATACATTTATGATAGTTTTGATTTGTTACAACCTGAACAACTTATCTCGGTCTTACCTCGTTCTCACTTTTGGGATATATTTTTTTGGTCAGTTTTCGGCTTAGCCTTTATTCTCCCTTAAAGGCAGTTAGCACCATAAACCACCTCACTTGTAGACGGTGATGTCTTGATAGCTTTTCTTCGTAAACTCTCTAATCGAATCAGTGTGTCAATCATTTTATTGATCGATAAAAATAGGAGTCTGATTCTTACTTTAAGCTTTAACGTACGATCTAGAGTAAGGAAAAATAGAAAACTTTACTTAAATGTCAGTAGTCTCTCGTTTATAGAAGTGGGGGCCTCACAACGATAAACGAGACATTACTGACACGTCTTCATAGACCCCTCAGACTCTCTGAACCTACTGCTTTGATACCAAATTTTTCACGACCCAACTTCTAACCAAGAAGTAATGGCACCCGTTTGAATTAACTTGACCGAGCGAACCATCTTGGATTTTCTATTCTGTTCTATTTCTGTTAGGCAATGCATCTCAACATAATTCGATATGATTTAAAGTAAATTCTTTTCTGAGTCTTTAATCAAAATAATAGTCTGAAAAAGAAATTCATTCTGTTATCTGGAATACATTGAAAAACAAATGTAATGCAAAGTGAACACCCATGACTCTGTTCTGACTCTGTCTATGAAGCCTCTAAAAAATACTGAAATAATAAGGTAAAATTTTGGAATCAACGAACTCCACGAACTAAAATGAAGCTCACAAAATCTTCTAGTAATGGGAGGAGAATATCCTAGCTCGTAGCCTGCTTGCCTGCAAAATCTGTACCTACATTGACCTGTGTCAATGTAGGTTCCCATGAATAAAAACCTCAACTTCCGTTTAGGGGCACTCTAAAGGCTTTGCAACCTTCAGAGCTGGTTGACATGAACCAATTTCTATCGCTTTTCCCCTCTAGTGGTCATTCATTCTTTTGATGACTCGCAGTCGAAATAGTTGGTTGGCAGTTCAAACCTCAGAGGGAGTTGAAGAGAGGCCTTTCAGTTTATTCAAAGGCACTAGGGACGAGCCATTACAGACGGTCTGATGCTTCTGGAGTTCGATCATATCAAATTGTCCAAAAGCTCATCAACCTGTCCGAGGGGATTTACAGTACATCACAACGATACTCAGTACGTAAAGCAATCATCCCATTAAAGATGGAACGAGACTCTGAAAGAAGTATATATGCATGATAAAAGAAAATTCTAAAAGCTTTTCATAAAAAGTTGAAACAAACAACTCATATATCTATTGTAACATTCTTCTTGATGTCATTCATAAAAATTCTCTTTCTTTTCTGAAAAATATAAAATTCAAATAGATAAATATATAAACTTTTTCGAAACAATCCTTGTAAATTTTCTAAGGTAATATTTTATTAATAAAGGTAACAAGATGGTACAAATACAATGGGCCAGCTACTAACACAAACAGATCTCCTTCCTACATATCACCTGACTCCTCTAACAAATCCATATAGTGTTCCAAATATTCCATAACACTTCTTGTGTACCGGAAATACAGGTTCAAAACAATTTCACATTTGGGGGCATTACCCTTCTAACTCCAAACATATTTAGAAAGAGCTCCTACCATTGACTTGCCACTTGCAATGAAACAAGAGATGATCAACAGTTTTCTAAATCTTCTACATATATATAGCATCTGTTACTCAGAATAATTCCTCTCTTTTGCAGGTTTTCCTGAGTTAAACAAGCTTCCCTTGCTTCCCGGATATGTACGTTAATGAACAGAAACCTTTTGACTTCCCAAATGCGTATTTAAGTTATACCCATTCATATACCTCCTCATTTTCGCTCAGAGCATCAAAAAAGGACAAAAGGAAAGAAAAAAGAACAAAAGAGTGATAATTTCAAGTTATCGAAAGAAAAGAAACTAGATGCTTCCTTTTCAGTATCTAGACTTGAAGCAACACAAGCTTCTTGCACGAGTAAATAGAGACACTGACAGTTGGCTTGAGGATATACATGAATTAATGTTACATGGATTAACATCCGAAATTTATATGTTATTGTACTAAAGAGAAAGATAATGCTGGGGCAAACAGGTAAGTAGCTCAACAGCAGCAATGTGGAAACCACACATAATTCTAATACGGAGATTTCGACAAACTTCATACAAATGTGATGTATAAGATTGACACAAATTTACACATTTTAGCATCATTGGTGAAGAAATGTTACGCAGATATCAGACTATCAATATGGGAAGTTCTCCTTTGGTGAGGGGGCCAAAATGTTAAAACCACAGCAGCAATACTACTTCTTTAACCTTAAAAATTGTAGTGCCTAAGAAGACATGAAACAGTGTCTGTTAAACTAAAATGACTTTGAAGAGAATGTATATATAAATCTTTCCCAACAAAGTGAAGACAGCTAACTGTCACCATACATGAATGCACTGGAAACCATGGATCATGTGAAAGTCACATTTCAGAATAACGTCTGGTTGCAAGATTCTATGTTTTTCTCGCATGTCAGGTGACTCGGGTAAAAAAACATGAGTTTAGTCTCAAGTTTGATGAACAAAACAATAGATAGAAGGCCAAATAACCCCTAATCCTAGTGACGTGCCTAGATAAATGTAGAATTCATATCTCTGTCACATGTTACCATCCTCTTTATTTTTTAGATACAAACTTGTCTTACCTGTGTGTTGGATGTCCCGATGCGTGCCAAAAACTGAAAGTAGTCAATGTAATAGTCTATGCCAGAGCTACTTAGAACCTATCTTCAAATATGCCATATGTGAGAAACATATAGCATTACTCCAAAATATTTACACCAATTGCCAACTGATGAACATTTGTGAACACTGGCCTTACACTTATAGGGTGTCAAGAGATTGGCGGGCATAAAGCATAGAAATTACCAATTTAATATCATGCATAAATGAAAAGTATCTCATCATGGTCGAAACATGAAAACTATTTTCCAGCTTAAACCTGAGAAAAACAAATTGCTTCCTCCTGATGGCAGAGCTATGTTTTTGCAATTATTTAATAGACCATTGTCTAGCAGTCGCAGCCACAGCATTTAAAACAATCAATTAAGGAATTAGGATGGTTGTATTTTCCTAATAACACAATATATCTCATGCAGTGCAAATATCGAAAGAGTCGATGATTCATACAATTTGAAGAACACCAGTAGGCCCTTCCTCGGGCTGCCTAGCCTGAGCATGTTTCCACAATTTTTGCTTGCTCGGATGATTTCTCTGGATTGCGACATGGCATGCCTCCCGGTTGGGCATCTATGGAAGAAAATTTTGACAACATATCGTTAATAGACAGCATGATCTAACATGACGATGATGCCTAAAAAATACTTCCTATATTGAGACACATTTTATATGAGGAAAACAGACTTTAACATTGTCGAAACGAACCAGAATGTTCTAGCTCAGGCAAACATCACTTATTTGAATATTTGACGTCATTGAACAAGAAAATACAATGCAGCTCACTAGTGAGGAAGTAGGTGAAGATATTCAAGTATGAACGGGTTGGTATATAAGTTAATAAGCCTTAGACCCTAGTGACGCGTTTTAAACCCGTGAGGGCCTAGGCCAAGAGCGGACAATATCACTAGCGGGCTGAGCTGTTAAAGATGGTATCAGAGTCACTCTTGTGTCAGCCTTGCCGATGGTGGATCAGAGTTCAGGCAAATCCCGGCTAGGCGGGACAAACCTCAGTGCTGAGTCTAGGCGAATCCCATGCGGTGGGGCAAACCTCAGCGAGGAGACTGAGTCCATAAGAGGGGGTGTATGTAACACCTCCGACTTTATACAGAGTCCAACATCGGCAAAACACAAGAGGGATGCTGGTATATAAGTTAACAAGCCTTAGACCCTAGTGACATATTTTAAACCCGTGAGGGCCTAGGCCCAGAACGGATAATATCACTAGCGGGCTGGGCTGTTAAGCCTAGGGATTAGTAAAAATGAGATTTGACCACGAAATTGATTATGGAATTAAGAACAAGTTATATATTTGAGTTTGTAACGCCATAGGTAACACTTATCTTCGAATATTTTCGAAGTCCGGGCACGTGGGCACGAGGTTGACTTTTGTTGACTTTCTGAGTTGAGTTGAAAAATTACTCTAACAGTTAAATTATGAACTTTTGAGCATATATTGATCGGTTTGCACGTCCTTTGATTAGTTTCGGGTTACTCGGCGTTGATTTGAGGTGACTAGTGAGGTTTGAGAGTCAAGTAGAGGGCTTGGAAGCAAGGTAAGTCTCTTGCCTAATCTTGTAAGAAGAATTATCCCTGTAGATATTTTAATTATTGTGTGATACTTGTTATGGGTGCTACGTACGTACGTACGAGGTGACGAGAGTCCGTGCGTAGAGAGATTCATATTATGTCCGGGTAGACTTAGACCCATACCATGCCTGAAATATACTTATTGAATTAAACTTGTTTGTTAGATTATTTGAATTTATGACTAAGATTGAGACTAGAATAAATATATTGTCCGAGTCTCTTACTTTGGAGTTTGTGAAATATTTGACGAACGGTAGTTCCATGTCTCCTCGACTTGCACGTATCTTCGCGAGTTTCTCTACTCCTATGGGATCGGACTGTTCGCCTTGGTAGTATTTTGAATTGTTCTTATGGGATCAGGCCGTTCGCCTCGGCGGTACTGTATAACACTATTCTTATGGGATCAGGTCGTTCACCTCGGCTGACTCGTGCGTAGTACTTAAGATTTGATTTGATATTGATATTAATTAATTTTGTGCATTCGAGGCAGGTTATGGTATTTACTAATTTCATAATAATTCTTATATGGGAATTTTATTATTGATATTTATCTGTCTCCTTGCTACTTGTTATATTTCATACATGTCTACTTTATGTACTTATTGTTTGACCACTCGTAAGTGTTAAAGTCGACCCCTCGTTACTACTTCTTCGAGGTTAGACTAGATACTTACTGGGTACGCGTTGATTTACGTACTCATACTACACCTCTATACTAATTGTGTAGGTACTGAGGCAGGTACTCCAGGTGGTCATTCGGGCGCATAGACATACTACTCGGATACTTAGTGGTGAGATGCTCTCCATGCTTCGATCTACAGCATCCAGAATCTCCTTCTTGTCATATTTATTATTTTTTATCTATTTTATTTCAGATAGTAGCTATAGTGGTTTTGTATATTTTACTAGATTGCTCATGCACTTGTGATACCAGATTTTGGGGGCTCTGGTGGATGTTCACAATTGTAGCTAATATTATTATCACTTCGCTTTATGTATTATTCATACTCTGTGATTTGGCAAGGAGGAACGTATGTTTCCATGAGTTTTAGATTTAATTCCATTTGTTTAATGAAATTCCTAATTTTAAAAGTTAAAAATAAATAATTAAGTTGGAGGTTCACCGTTGGATTTCCTAACGGCACCATTTGGAACCATCACGCCCACCTGTGGGAATTGAGTCGTGACAACTTGGTATCAGAGCACTAGGTTCACATAGGTTTCACGAGCCATGAGCAGACCTAGTAGGAGTCTTGCGGATTAGTACGAAGACGTCCGTACTTATCTTCGAGAGGCTATGGGGTGTTAGGAAACTTCTCTTTATTCATCTCTTATCGTGCAGTTGATGTTATTCTAAGTATCTTTCTCTTATTCTCTCACAGATGGTGAGAACGCTGATGGCAGGCTATAATCTCATATTTTAGTCACTTATTACACTCCAAGTTACTGCACTTTAATTGAGTTTGAACTTTAATCGCTAGTATTTTGCACTAATTGTGTGTTTTATGCCTTGTAGGAGTGATTCCGATCTATGTAGATGTTATGGAATGAATTCGAGTTATTTGGAGCTTTGAAGTCTGAGTAAAAGCCCAAGGGAATAAGCCGGGATCTCGTTTGGGGGTTGAGAACCACGTCGGGATAGCTAAAAAACAAGAAATATCCGTACTCAAAGAAAGTCCCATAGCCACGGCACCGCGACTGCCCAATTTTCCTGAAGCCTATCAAAACAAGCTCTCTGAAGTTTCCCACAACCGCCCCGCGTGGTGCGTCGCCCCATGCGGCGCACATATGCAACTTTTACAGAGTTATTATCTCAGTTCGCGCCCGAAAATATGTTTTCGTTTGGGCCCGACCCTACTTAGTATAAATACATGTAAAAATACTATTTTACAGACTTTTGACACATCTAAGACCTAAGGAGGATAAGAAGGAGGTGGAGAAGCAAAAGTACGAGGGATTCATCATTCAATTCTCACTCAAAACAAGAGTTTGGATCGTTTACGCTTCCCTTTAACTTAAACTTATTTGTGATGAATTACTCCATATCTATGGAGTAGTTCTCTTTAGGGATTGATAGATTTGGTGTATTGAGATATGCTTGTGGATATTAACTCTAGTTTTTATGTATTAAATCGTTTTGGGTATTTTAATTGTTGCATCTATTTTCACATGTTCATGTAATCGAAAGAGGCATAACTTGTGATGTTTTTGCATTATCTTGTTAGTTAAATTCATTGATTCTTCTTAGTAATCGAAACAGGCTAGTTGAATTATTGTTTAGACCTAGTTAGGAGGATAATCGAAAGAGGTTCTCCTAAAGACCAATCTTCTACGAATTCTTGCATATCTTCACCGAGTTTAAATTGGTTCACATTGTGAGGTTGAGACTTGATCGAGAGAGGAGTTTCTATTAAACGTTTGAACTAATAATTGAGTGAATTTGAGAGACTCACTTGAACATTAGAAGTGAATTAACTAGAGTTAAATCCCAGACAATTATCTTGCACCTATCCAATCAACCCCTATTTTCTCCCATTGATATCTTCCTTGCTTACTTTTGTTGCGATTGTCATAGTCAATTAGCTCTAGAGTCTTAGTTAATTTTAGTTTTTAATCACATAATTCTCAACTGTTGATCATATTGGAAAACAACCAAGCGATAAACTACAAAAATACTATTTAACTCCAATCCTTGTGGATACGATATTATATTATATTATATTCGACTAGCGAGCATATTTACGTGTGTGTTTTGCGCTCGTCAAATTTTGGCGCCGTTGCCGGGGATTGGCAATCAATAGTGTTTGAAATAGTTTGTAGTGCTAATTCAGGAATTTTTCTTTTTATTTTATTTTTTGTCTCTTTTTACGTTTGGTGTTCCTTGATTGTGCGCATGCTACAAGTTAGATTAGTGCATGACTCGATCCTCTGGGAAGGAAGTGCTACCTTACGAACTAGAAATCGAGAAACAACTGCGATAATTGAGAAAGGAAAGAAATCTCCCCGAGAATACAGAGAAGGTTGGGAAATCCTCAACCAAGTAAGTTATGGCGGGAGATGATGATAATGTTGATTTGGCTGCAAGAGAGGCAGCCCAACTCAGAGAGAAAGCTGCAAGGTATGCTGAAGAAGCAACACTTAGAGATGCACAAATTGCTTATAAGGAGGAGAGGGCTCGAAGAATGACTCAGAATCAGCCCGTGGGTGCAGACTAGTTCAGAAACATAGCTCCCGGCCAAGGGAGACCACTTGGTTATTATGATAGACCGGTCTACAACCAAGGCTTATCGAGTGTGAGACCACCTCCAGTTGCAGCCAACAATTTTGAATTGAAGCAAGGGTTGCTCCAAACCCTCCAAAACAGCTGTGTCTTCAGAGGAAAGATGAACGAAGATCCAAACAATCATCTGATAGACTTCAAGGAGATAATGAACACCTTTCAATATAATGGTATGTCACAATATGCAGTTTATCTAAGGGCATTCCCTTTCACACTTAAAGATGATGCAAAACACTGGCTTCGAAGCTTGCCCCAGGGATCGATTAGAACATGGCAGGAGATGAATAGAAAGTTTCTTACTAAATATTTATCCTCAACTAAAATGGGCAAGTTTAGAAAAGAAATCCATAACTTCTGCCAGAGTGAGACTGAAACGGTGTTTGAAGCTTGGGAGAGGTTTAAGGAGATAGTGCGAAAGTGTCAACATAGCGGAATTGAACTCTGGATGCAACTCCAGGACTTTTGGTATGGATTGACATCGACCTCAGGAGAACATTGAGTAATGCAGCTGGAGGCCCATTGATGAAAAAGACACTAGAGGAGATAGTCACTATTCTCGATGAATTGTCGGAAGATGCAAATCAGTGGCCCTCTGAAAGTGCTGAAAGAAGAAGGGCGAATGGTGTTCACCAGGTTGATGTTAACACATCTGTGCAAGTACAACTTTATGCCATGGCGAAAGAGATAAGGAAGCTGACCTTAGCTTCAATACAAAGTGAGAATAATGCAGCTTGTGATATATATGGAAGAGGAAACCCTACTCATGAGTGTCAGGCCTCAATTAAGGAAGTAAATGTTGTGGGGGAATTATAACTTCAATGCAATGGGTCAGAAGCACACCTATTGTTCATAGAGTTCACCTAGGGGTACTGCAAATGCATGGCAACAAAACAACTCTAGATTCCAGGGACAAGGAGCTCCAGGCTTCCAAAATCAGTAAAGGCAGCAGTTTCAACCTCAACAATCCAATTAGCCTGGGCTAGAAGATCTGATAAATCCTGACAAAGAAGAGAAAGATAGAAGAGACTTCAGTGGTCAAGCTCACAGAGCATTGTGGCGCAATCTTTCAAAACAAACTCCCACAAAAGTGTGGAGATCCAGGAAGTTTTACTATACCTTGCTCGTTAGGCACTCTTAATTTTGATAAGTCTTTGTGTGATTCTGGTGCCTCAATTAATTTAATGCCTTTGTCTATTTATAGAAAACTAGAGAATGATCTTGGAGAGATAAGATCTGCACCAATATCTTTGCAGCTGGCAGACCAAACAACTATAATACCCGAGGGGATAGTGGAAGATGTCTTAGTTTAGGTAGATAAGTTCGTAATTCCAGTAGACTTTATAGTGGTGAAGATGTAGGAGAACAAGGAGATAACCCTAATCTTAGGAAGACCATTCTTAGCAATGGGTAGAGCAGTTTTAGATATACATGATAGAAAACTCATGTTTAGAGTGAGTGAAGAGACTGTGACGTTCGAGATGAATGTAGAAACGGGGGTGGAAAAGGAGAAGCCAGCTGCAAGTGTTGAGTGGAAGGTGAAGGGTTTGAAAGAAAAGGCTGCAACGAGTGAAAAATATAAGTGTGGGGTGTACCCCAAGAAGGATGAGAAGAAGCCGTCTTCATGGATGTGTGCATTGGTCAGGGCACGTGGAATGGAGCCCGACTTCGACTTAGACCCCGACTGAAAATTTAGTGAAGTTTCCTTTACCTTATGCTTTTTGATTGTGTGTCATGGGGACATGCCACAACTTAAAGTGTGGGGTGGGGAAAATTATATGTTGTATGTATCTGTGTTAGTAATTTAGTTTTGTTGTTTTAGTAGTTAGAAATATCAAAATGATAGAAAAATGAGAAAAACCATAAAAATTTAATTTTTTTGACTTTTCCCCGACGATGAATATCATTCGACAGGTTTCTTGAGGGATTAAAGTCGAAAGAAAAAGACAAAGATTTTATTTTGTTAGGTAGTGTAATAATTCCCCTTGGTTTTTCTTTGTGCCGCGATTCTTTTTCAAGAATTTTGTTTGAACTGGGTGTAGTTAGTTTTTGGTTTAGTAGAATAGTAGGAAACCTTGTGTTATGATTTGAATTGGAAGCAATGTCTCTTGACTTTATTATACCTTGAGAATAGTGAGTGCTTTAGTTGTGACGCTTAGGCTCAGTTTTTGACTCTCACATAAGTACCTTAAACTGCATGATCTTAATAATGCTTGACTGCTTTGACTAGAGTGTCTTGTTGAGTCCGATCCTGAGTGAGTTATGTGCCATGTGTGTGTGAGGCTTTTGTTATTCTGTGCATTGCATTTGATGTATAGAACTTGCTCCGTGTGTCTGCAAAGCGAAATAGTAGTTTTATTCATTTTTGGAAGTGATTTAGGCATTTCTTTGTTGAACCAGTTATATATGCTTACCCACCTAATTGTTATGTATCTTAGTTAACCTCGTTCAGCCTATAATCATATTTCTTTGGCAACCACATTGCAAGCCCTACCCATTGGTTTGAATTGACCATCTATTTGAACCTTGTACCTCTCTCGAACACTTGAATTTGGTATGAATCTTTGTAAAAGTTGAAGTGTGGGGTGGTTGGTTTGGTTTTCGTGTGGAACTAATGAAATAAGGAGAAAGGTGCAATGTTTTGAAAGAGTAAGAGCCACTTGAATTGAAAAAGAAAAAGAGACAAAAAAATAGTAGTATTGTTGTGCAAAATATTCTTTGATAAGTGGTAACTCTTGCTGTAATTGTGCTTGAAGAAGTAGGAGTTAAAGTATAATGATGTTAAGGTGAAGTATGGTTTCACATAAGTATGGGGTTTTGAATGTTAAATCGTATGTATTAAAGTGCTTAAGGAGGTGTAGTCACTCTTATATCTAAATGTATCCTACCTGTCCCGCAGCCTACATTACAACTAGTTAAAGTCGTACTTGATCCTTGACTGAATGAACTCAATTAGTAGAGTAGTACACTACGGTCAAACCTATGGTGCATCTTTTGTGGCATATAAATGTTATTTCTGAGAGTGAGTGAATTCTTTCTATCTTAAGTTCCTAATTGTTCTTAAATTTGATCATGTGTGGAACCACTCTCTATTGTTGTATGAGGGCACTAAATTCATGAAGGAAAGGTAATGTTTGACCTCTATGTTGAGTAAGTGAGTGAGTTGTAAATAATGCGTGGTATTTTTGAGTCAAATCCTTAGGCGAGGATGTTATGCTACTGTGCTTAGTCTATTTTAAATATTCTTGGTGTAATGAGTTAGGGAAGTTGCTAAATAAGATTGTGTCTATATAAAGTGTGGTTTGATTGCTCGAGGATGAGCAATGGTTTAAGTGTGGGGTATTGATGATAGGCTATAATCTCGTGTTTTAGTCTCTTATTACACTCAAAGTTACTACACTTTAATTGAGTTTGAGCTTTAATCGCTAGTGTTTTGCACTAATTGTGTGTTTTATGCCTTGTAGGGGTGATTCCGAGATATGTAGATGTTATGGAATGAATTCACGTGATTTGGAGCTTTGAAGTCTGAGTAAAAGCCCAAGGGAATAAGCCGGGATCGCGTTCGGGGGTCGAGAACCACGTCAGGATAGCTAAAAATCAAGAAAGATCCGTACTCAGAGAAAGTCCCACAGCCGCAGCGCGTCCTAATTTTCCTGAAGCCTGTCAGAACAAGCTCTCTGAAGTTTCCCACAACGCCCCGCGTGGCGCGTCGCCCATGCGACGCGCCTGTGCAATTTGTACAGAGTTATTATCCCAGTTCACGCATGAAAAGGTGTTTTCGTCTGGGCCCGACCCTACTTAGTATAAATACATGTAAAAACATTATTTTACAGACTTTTGAAACATCTAAGACCTAAGGAGGCTAAGAAGAAGGTGGAGAAGCGAAAGCACAAGGGATTCATCATTCAATCCTCACTCAAGACAAGAGTTTGGATCATTTATGCTTCCCTTTAACTTAAACTTATTTGTGATGAATTACTCCATATTTATGGAGTAGTTCTCTTTAGGGATTGAAGGATTTGGTGTATTGAGATATTAACTATAGTTTGTGGATATTAACTCTAGTTTTTATGTATTGAATCGTTTTGGGTGTTTTAATTGTTGCATCTAGTTTCACATGTTCATGTAATCGAAAGAGGCATAACTTGTGATGTTTTTGCATTATCTTGTTGGTTAAATTCATTGATTCTTCTTAGTAATCGAAAGAGGCTAGTTGAATTATTATTTATACCTAGTTAGGAGGATAAACGAAAGAGGTTCTCCTAAATACCAATCTTCTACGAATTCTTGCATATCTTCATCAAGTTTAAATTGGTTTACATTGTGAGGTTGAGACTTTGTAACACCCCGGAAAATTTTGAAGTACTTAAGCACTATTAAGAAAGTTGATGTGTGCTAATTATATTATTTTATATGCAGACAAGGACTATTATATGAATTATATCAATTGATCATGATAATATATGTATGAGGTGCATTAATAATGGTTTATGGTCTAAGAAGAGCCCCAAGGCTAAGTCATGTTGAAAATTTTATGATGGGATAAAGTTTCAAGTGAGTTCACACAAGACCTAAATTCCAACGAGTATAACTCTATTGATATAAAGCTATATATAGTGTATTACCTATCAAAAGAAAAGTATATGTGTCTAGTTTATAATGCTTTAAACCGTTCATCATTTGGACATTTACAGAATGATTGTTGCAGGTTTTACTGGCCAACTTCGTGGCTGGTGGGATAACTATTTGACTGTCGAAGAAAGGGCATTAGTTATTAAAGCTAAAGCCATTGATGAAGGAGTTGATAACTTAGGCATGGCACTAGTGGCAAATAGAGAAGATGCTGTTTATACCCTTATTCTTACTATTCTAGAACATTTTAATGGTAGATTTACCAATCAGAATGAGACTGTCTGTACTCTCCTTAATGGCCTTAGATGTAAGACCTTAGGTGAGTTTAGATGGTATAAAGACACTTTTATGAGTAGAGTGATGGAACTACCAGAAAATAAGTTAGAACATTGGAAAGCTAAGTTTATAGATGGCCTTCCCTCTTTATTTGCTGAAAGAGTTAGAAAGATTTTAAGAGGTAGCTATGGTGAAATTTCGTACGTTGATTATACCTATGGTAAGCTGATAGGAATTTGCACACAGGAAGGATTAAACATGTGCAATGAGTTAAGATTATCTAGACAGCTTAAGATGGATAAGCTTAAAGAAAAATCCCAGTTAGGAGATTTTTGTACTCAGTTCGGTTTACCCGAGACTTCTACTCATAAGAAGAAGAAACATAAGTATCATAGATACCCAACTAAGATAGTCCTTATAGGAGAAAGAGATTTAGATATAAATCCAAAGTGGATCGAGAAGCTAAGAAAGCCCATCGTAAGGCTACTAGATTTATCAAAAATGTTGGTAATACTTGTACAACTTGAAAAGGTGATACATGTACTTGTGATGATGATGAATTTTATAAATTGCAATCACAATTTCAAGATTTGAACATAAAAACTATTACATATGATAATGTAATAGAACTTTTAAAAGAAGTTATTGATGAAAAACTTCGTGAAAAAATTATTAATTTGGCTGCTAGTTCAAGTTCTAGTTCAAATTCTAGTTTTGCAAAACCTTTTGAAAAAGAATTTGAATATTCTCCGCCTTATTCTTTACTAGAGGTTAATAACCATCTTTTAAATAAAAATGCAACTCCAGCAAGAGATTCTTCTTTCAATGATTTAAAGGTTGAAATTGAAAACTTGAAACGAGAGATCAAATCTCTTAAACAAAATCAAATGATTTGTGATCATAGGATTACTCAGATTGAGAAAATCAATTCTCCAGCTGAGAAATCTAATGATAAAAACAAAGGTATTTCTGAAAATAATATTGAAGAAAAACCTATTAGTTTTGATCCTAAACATGATATATTTTTAGGAATGATGCAAATTATTACTGCTCATAAATGGTATATCAAATGTACTATTCTCATTGATAAAAGTTTTTCTATTACAAACATTGCCATGATTGATAGTGGAGCAGATGTTAGCTGCATTCAAGAAGGTTTAATACCTACGAAATATTTTCAAAAAACTACTCATATGGTTAGATCTGCATCCGGACATGCTTTAGATATAAAGTATAAATTGCCTAATACGGGTATTTGTCAGAATAAAGTTTGTATTCCTCACTTCTTTTTCTTGGTTAAAAATCAGTTATACCCTCCTATTATACTTGGAACACCGTTTATTAATGCCATTTATCCTTTTACTACCATAGACTCGAAATCTTCATCATATAGTATTTTTTCTGATTCAAATGGCTGAGAATCTTTAGCGATATCATCATTACTGGTTTCACTCTGCATAGAAGTGTCTGATTTCTCATATTGATTAATGGAACGAAGTAAATTTCTTTTGACTTCTTCCAAGTAGTTGTTAATCATTCCTGCTTTATCTCTTTCCTGAAAGGAAATCTTTCTGGCAATATGTCGTACTGAGCTGTCATCAATTACCTCTTTCTGAGGTTTGCTGGAATATTCTTGGATTTTTGTTTTGATTGAATCCAAGAGTTCTTGACCATATAATGCCTTTGTTTTGGGATCCTTTTTCATTAATTTATCCCAAAAATTATTGTAAAAGGTCCTGTATAAGCATGGGACTTGTTCTTCAGTAAATCCAACTTCTGGAGTCCATTTATAAATCCAGGGAATAGAGAATTCCAGAAAGAAATAAATCTCGTTAATTTTTTCTATGTAACAGATATGATCTGTGTGATATAAATCGTTTATAAAAGGGGAAATTTTTATCCATTCTTTGTATAACATGAGAAATAGATCAGGTAAAATTTTTACTGTCGGATCGTGGTATGACCACCAGTTTAGAAACCAATTAGGAATAGTCTCTGCAAATATCTTTGCACATACTTTAATAAACCAAGTATGTTTGTGTCGATCATTATTGTAGTATAACACTTTATCAAATGCCTGGATATAATCCCAATAGATAAAACTCATTCGAGATTTGTTAAGGCTTATCTGCCTTTCTTTCATTGTGGATATACCCCAGTCTTCAACAGATATAATCTGTTTAATTATAATCTTCGAGAAGTTATAAACGTTCTCGTCTGTGCTATAACTTGAAAAGTGCTGGAACTCTGCACTGCCAGTACTGGTGAGTATTGTTTCATAATAAGAGCGGGTTTTGTATGACTCACCCGGATAATATAATCCACTTATTAAATACCTTTGGAATATCTTCTATGGCTCTTCTTTTCTCTGAATATCAGAATTTTCTAAAAGAAATATCATTTCTTTTTTAGAGACTTTCTCATATGACTTGATATCATCATTGTCATCTTTTGTAATGGAAGCAAAAGTATCACTTTGCTTAGCAGAAGTATCTTTCTATTTTTTAGCAGTCAAATATGCCTGCAAATGTGCATATAACGGATTATCTTCTGGAATATCTTCCAGATGGACAGATGGTCCGATCGATGATTCTTCTCTGAGAGATATCCTCTCATTGGTTAAACTCTTTCTTCCCATTTATATAACTGGGGAGTTTGATGTGGATCCGTATGACGATCCTGAAGGTGATGATCTTCCTCTGGACTGTGGGGATGATCTTCCCCAACCTCTACCTCTTCCCCTACCCCAGGGGGGGTACCATCCTGTAAATATTCACGAGATAAGAAATCTGGCAGAGAATTATCAATTCCCTTTTTGTATTGTATTTCAAAATCAAAAGGGGCTAATTGAGCCTATCATCTTACAAATATCATTTTTGAGGCATCATGTTTAAAGTCTTTGTTAAACATATATTTAACAGATTGTGCGTCAGTTTTTATCAAAAACTTTTGATTGTATAAATCGTCTTGAAATTTTAAAACACATTTTACTATGGTTAACATTTCATGTGCCACAGTAGCGTAGTTTCTCTGGGCTTCAGAACATTTCCCAGAGTAGAATCTAATCAAATATTCATGCTTATTATTGGGATTTATTTGTTTTAAAATCCCTCTGTAACCAATATTTGCCACGACCCAAAACTAACCCCCCCTGTCGTGATAGCGCCTATCGTGGAACTAGGCAAGCAGACTCATTTCCAAAACAAAACGATATTTTCATTTCAAAGATAATTTCAAGGTTATTTAACATAAAAACCTCCATTTAAAGAGTTTAAAACAAGAAAAACAGAAGTGCGGAAAAGAAAAGCCCGACATCGGGGTGTCACTAGTCATGAGCATCTACTATAATCTGTCTAACAATATCAAGGCTAACTCAGCCTGGAAAAATAGCTAAATACTACTAGAGGAAGATAAGAGGGAGAAGAGCAGGGGCTGCGATCGCCAAACAGCTACCTTGCTATCTCCAAGAAAATCTGCAACCAGAACACTCAATAACCGCTACCGTGTCCAGCCACACCTGGATCTGCACACAAGGTGCAGGGAGTAACGTGAGTACGCCAACTCAGTAAGTAACAACAATAAATAAAGACTGAGCAGTAGTGACGAGCAATAAAGCATATAACGTTCATATCAGGAAATCTCAGTAAAATACCACATGCTCTTAAAAATCAGGATTTGAATCAAACATCTCGTTTAATCCCAGTTCCAATAAAAATCATTTTAAAGACATTTTTATTTTCCAATAGTTTTTCAAACAAAGGCTCAATGCAAAGGTGAGCAAAAATGATGAAATCATAAACAGCCACTCGGGCAGACCTCACAGTCACTCGTGCCACTCGGGCATACCTCACAATCACTCTTGCCACTCGGGCATACCTCACAATCACTCTTGCCACTCGGGCATACCTCACAATCACTCTTGCCTCCCAGTCACTCAGCACTCAGCACTCGGCACTCGGCACTCACACTCAGTAGGTACCTGCGCTCACTGGGGTGTGTACAGACTCCGGAGGGGATCCTTCATCCTAAGCGCTATAATCTACATGGACAACTCACGTGCGATAATAATAAAGTATGTTGCAGGCGAGCAGCCCCGATCCATACTCATCCTCACAAATCAGGCCCTCGGCCTCACTCAGTCACAAGTATGCTACAGGCGGGCAGCCCCGATCCACACTCATCCTCACAAATCAGGCCCTCGGCCACACTCAGTCATAAATTTTTCAAGCCTCTCGGGCATTTCAGTAAAACAGGGCATTCGGCCCAAAACATTTATATGCATCAAAATAGAGTCATAAAAACTGAGTTATGCGGTAAACAAGCATAAACATAACTGAGCATAGATTTTCAATCGAAAACAATGAGATGATGGTAAGAAACAGCCCCTAAGGGTCCATACAGCATTGGCGCAAGGCCCAAACATAGAATTCAGCCCAATTTACAGAAATTCTTTCTAAAACATATAAGTATCAAATGGTTTTAACAAAGTATGCAACTTTAGAGTTGCCACGGGACGGACAAAGTCACAAATCCCCAACAGTGCATGCCCTTCACCTAGCATGTGCGTCACTTCAAATTAATAGAATGATAAAAAAATCCGGGGTTTCATACCCCCAGGACGAGATTTACAATCGTTACTTACCTCAAACCAGTCAAATCTCTAACTCGCAATGCTCTTGCCTCTGGATTCGGACTCCAAATGCTCCAAATCTATTCACAATCAGTATAATACCATCAATATACGCTAATGGAATGAATTCCATAAGAAAAGCTTCAAAATTTGACCAAAACCCGAAATTGGCTCAAATTTGCCTGTGGGGCCCACGTCTCGGAACCCGACAAAAGTTACAAAATTCGAAAGCCCATTCAACCACGAGTCTACCCATACCAATTTTACCAAAATCCGACCTCAACTCGACCCTCAAATTTATAAATCTTATTTCTAAATTTCTAAGTTCCAATCTCCGATTTACAACTCAAAATCATGTAATCTAGCCGGATTATTCGATGATAATTCAATATTATGGAGTAGAAATGATAACAAGGGACTTACCTCAAGTTTTGCCTTGAAAATATACCAAAATCCGGCTCTCCTCAAGGTCCAATTTGCCAAAAATGGCAAATGGGACGAAGTCCCTGTTTTTATAATTCTACCCAGACATCCTCGGTCTTCGATCGAGGCCCTCGATCCTGGGCCTCGATCTTGATTCTCAGTCCTAGGCCTTCGATCATGCCTTCGATCCTGGCCTTCGACCGTGACCCTCGACCCTGGGCTCGATCATATCTTCGATCGTGGCCCTCGATTCTGGGCTCGATCATATCTTCGATCGTGGCCCTCGATTCTGGGCTCGATCATGTCTTCGATCGTGGCCCTCGATTTCGGGCTCGATCGCTGAGAGATTGCTGGGCTCGATCGCGCGGCTCGATTTCTGGGCAGAAGCAATTTCCAACAGAAGGAAATTGCAGCAGCTGTTCTAGTTCAATTTTTGATCCGTTAACTATCTGAAACTCACCCGAGGCCCTCAGGACCTCAACCAAATATACCAACAAGTCCTAAAACATCATACGAACTTAGTCGAATCCTCAAATCACCTCAAACAACGCAAAAACCATGAATTACACCCCAATTCAAGCCTAATGTACTTTGAAATTTCTAATTTCTACAAACAACTCCGGAACCTACCAAATCACGTCCGATTGACCTCAAATTTTGCACACAAGTCCTAAATGACATAACAGAGGTATTCCAATTTTCAGAATCGGATTCCGACCCCGATATCAAAAAGTCAACCCCCAGTCAAACTTCTCAAAAATAAAACTTTCGGCATTTCAAGCCTAATTCCTCTACGGACTCCTAAATAATATTCCGGACACGCTCCTAAGCCCAAAATCACCATACGGAGCTATTTGAATCATCAAAATTCAAATCCGAGGTCGTTTACATATAAGTCCATATCCGATCCACTTTTCTAACTTAAAATTTTCAATTATGAGACTAAGTGTCTCATTTCACCCCGAGTTCCTTCCGGACTATAACCAACTAACCGGATATAACATAATATAGCTGAATAACACAAAAAGAAGTAGGAATGGGGAAAACATGGTTATAACTCTCGAAATGACCGACCGGGTCGTTACATCCTCCCCCTCTTAAATATCCGTTCGTCCTCGAACGGGTCTAGAAATATACCTGGAGTCTCGAATAGCCGTGGATATATGTTCCGTATATCCCGCTCGGTCTCCCAAGTGGCCTCCTCCACAGGCTGACCTCTCCATTGCACCTTCACTGAAGCTATATCCTTTGACCTCAACCTTCGAACCTGCCGATCCAAAATAGCCACCGGCTCCACTTCATAAGTCATATCACCCTCTAACTGAACCGTGCTGAAATCCAAAACATGGGACGGATCTCCAATATACTTCCGTAGCATGGAAACATGAAACACTGGATGCACACTCGACAAGCTGGGTGGCAAGGCAAGCTTATAAGCCACCTCTCTTATTCTCTGAAGCACTTCAAAAGGCCCAAAGAATCGGGGGCTCAACTTGCCCCTCTTCCCAAACCTCATAACACCCTTCATGGGTGATACCTTCAGCAAAACCTTCTCCCCAACCATAAAAGACATATCACGGACCTTCCTATCCGCGTAGCTCTTCTTCCTAGACTGCGCCGTGCGAAGCCGCTCCTGAATCAATTTTACCTTATCTAATGTGTCCTGGACCAAGTCCGTACCTAAGATCCTAGCCTCACCCGGCTCAAACCATCCAACCGGAGATCTACACCTCCTCCCATACAAAGCCTCGTACGGAGCCATCTGAATACTCGACTGATAACTGTTGTTATATGCAAACTCCGCGAGTGGCAGAAACTGGTCCCATGAACCCCCAAAATCAATGACACAAGCACGCAACATGTCCTCCAATATCTGAATAGTGCGCTCGGACTGCCCGTCCGTCTGAGGGTGAAAAGCTATGCTTAACTCAACCTGAGTACCCAACTCTCACTGCACGGCCCTCCAAAACTGCGATGTGAACTGAGTACCCCTATCTGAAATGATGGAAACTAGGACACCATGCAGGCGAACGATCTCTCGAATGTAAATTTCAGCCAACCGCTCTGAAGAGTAAGTAGTACCAATTGGAATGAAGTGCGCGGACTTGGTCAGCCGATCCACAATAACCCAAATAGCGTCGAACTTCCTCGAAGTCCGTGGGAGCCCAACTACAAAGTCCATAGTGATCCGCTCCCACTTCCACTCTGGGATTTCTAACCTCTGAAGCAAGCCACCTGGTCTCTGATGCTCATACTTAACCTGCTGACAGTTTAGACACCGAGCCACAAACCCAACTATATCCTTCTTCATCCGCCTCCACCAATAGTGCTGCCTCAAATCCTGGTACATCTTCGCGGCACCCGGATGGATGGAATACCGCGAGCTATGGGCCTCCTCAAGAATCAGCTCTCGAAGCCCATGTATATTAGGCACACATATCCGGCCCTGCATTCTCAGCACCCTGTCATCACCAATAGTCGCATCCTTAGCATCACCTCTCCGAACCCTGTCCTGAAGAACGAGCAAGTGAGGGTCATCATACTGATGCTCCCTGATATAGTCATAAAGAGAAGACCTGGAGACCACACAAGCCAATACCCGACTAGGCTCCGAAATATCCAATCTGACAAACTGGTCTGCCAAGGTCTGAACATCTAATGCCAAAGGTCTCTCTACTGCTGGAAGATAGGCTAAACTCCCCAAACTCTCTGCCCGGCGACTCAAAGCATCGGTCACCACATTGGCCTTCCCCGGATGGTACAAGATAATGATATCATAGTCCTTAAGAAGATCCAACCATCTCCGCTGACGCAAATTAAGATCCTTCTGCTTTAACAGATACTACAGACTCCGATGATCAGTATAAATCTCACAATAAACCCCATACAAATAATGACGCCAAATCTTCAAGGCGTGAACAATGGCTGCTAACTCAAGATCATGGATAGGATAGTTCTTCTCATGGGTCTTCAACTGGCGCGAGGCATAGGCAATCACCCTACCCTCCTACATCAAAAAACAACCAATGCCTATCCTCGAGGCATCACAATACACAATGTAAGAACCTGAAGCTGATGGCAAAACTAACACTGGAGCTGTGGTCAAAGCAGTCTTGAGCTTCTGAAAGCTCTCCTCACATTCATCCGACCACCTGAATGGAGCACCCTTTTGGGTCAATTTGGTCAAGGGCGATGCAATAGATAAAAATCCTTCCACAAAGCGATGGTAGTAACCCGCCAAACCAAGAAAGCTCCTAATCTCCGTGGCTGAGGACGGTCTGGGCCAACTCTGCACCGCCTCTATCTTCTTCGGATCCACCTGAATACCCTCACTGGACACCACGTGCCCCAAGAATGCTACTGAACTGAGCCAAAACTCATATTTAGAGAACTTTGCATAAAGCTTCTCCTCCTTCAATCTCTGCAATACAACCCTCAAATGCTGAGAGTGCTCTTCCTGGCTACGAGAGTACAGCAGGATGTCGTCAATGAATACAATGATGAATAAGTCCAATTAGGGATGGAATACACTGTTCATCAGATGCATGAACGCTGCTGGGGCATTGGTCAGCCCAAAAGACATCACCATAAACTCATAATGGCCATATCAGGTTCTGAAAGCTGTCTTCAGAATATTTGAATCCCGAATCTTCAGCTGGTGATAACCGGACCTCAAATCAATCTTGGAGAACACCCTCGCCCCCTGAAGCTGGTCGAATAAATCATCAATACCTAGCAAAGGATATTTGTTCTTGACTGTGACCTTGTTCAACTGCCTGTAATCAATACACATTCTCATGGAACCATCCTTCTTTTTCACAAATAGAACCGGTGCACCCCAAGGTAACACACTAGGCCGAATAAACCCCTTATCAAGGAGTTCCTAAAGTTGTTCTTTCAATTCCTTCAGCTCCGCCGGTGCCATACAATATGGTGGAACAGAAATGGGCTGAGTGCCCGGCACCAAATCAATACCAAAGTCAATATCCCTGTCAGGCGGCATACCCGATAGGTCTGCAGGAAACACATCCGGAAAATCACGTACCACCGGAACAGAATAAATGACAGGAGTCTCTGCACTAACATCCCTCACAAAAGCCAAATAAGATAGGCAACCCTTCTCAACCATGCGCTGAGCCTTCAAATATGAAATCACCCTACTTGGTACATAATCTATAGAACCGCTCCACCCAACCCTCGAAATTCCCGGCATAGCCAACGTCATCGTTTTAGCGTGACAATCTAGAACAGCATGACATGGAGATAACCAATCCATACCCAATATCACATCAAATCCAACCATACTGAGCAACAATAGATCTACTCGGGTTTCCAGACCCCCAATAGTCACCACACATGATCGATATACGCAGTCCACAATAATAGTATCGCCCACAGGAGTAGATACATGTACATATAAAACTAAGGACTCACGGGGCATATCCAGAAAATGGGTGAAATACGAGGAAACATATGAATACGTGGAACCAGGGTCAAATAATACTGAGGCATCTCTGTGGCAAACTGGGACAATACCTGTAATCACAGCATCTGAAGCAATAGCATCTGGTCTGGCAGGGAGAGCATAGAAACGGGCCTGACCACCTCCTGATTTGCCTCCCCCTCTAGGGCGACCCCTAGCTGACTGACCTCCACCCCGAGCTGACTGGGCGGATGGTGAGGTAGCTGGGGCTGTAGTCGGAGGCTGACTCATCTGCTGAGATAGACCTCCATGACGACGAGGACACTTCCTCCACATATGCCCAAGCTCCCCACACTTAAAACAACTCCCTGGTGCTGGCGGCGGAAACTGAAGGGAACCCCTAGCACCGGGATGACTGGTAGAAGAACCAGGCATGGAAGAGCCCTGAACAGGTGGAGCACGGGACGAACTCTGAACTGGAAGGGAACTAAGTGATGAGTGGCCCTGATGAGAACTGTGAGAACCATGGCCAGATGATGCACCTCGATAAAATGGCCGAGCCGACTGAGCCTGTCTGAAATGACGACCTCTACCGTGCTGGAACTGAACCCCAAAAGGAGCACCGCTGAATCCACCCTGACCACGAGGCCTCTTGGCCTCCCACTCAACCCTCTCCTGACCGCGAACCATCTCAATCTGCCGAGAAATGTCGACAACCTTATCAAAGGTAGCACCCGAAACTCGCTCTCTGGTCATGAGCAACTGTAGCTGATAAGCGAGGCCATCAATAAACCTCATGATCCTCTATCTGTCCGTGGGAACTAACCAGATAGCATGACGGGCCAACTCGGAGAACCGCATCTCATACTGCATCACAGACATATCACCCTGGCGTAGCCGTTCACACTGTCTACGCAGCTCCTCTCTGCGGGATCGAGGCACGAACTTCTCCAAAAAGACCACGAAGAACTGTTGCCAAGTAAGGGGAGCTGCGCCAACAGGCCTACACCTCTCGTAAGTCTCCCACCATCTGAGTGCAGCCCCAGAAAACTGAAAGGTAGTGAACGAAACCCCACAAGTCTCCAAAATACCAGCGGTACGGAGTATCCTCTGACACCTGTCTAAAAAGTCCTGAGCATCCTCTCTCTCTGTGCCACTGAAAGGTGGTGGCTGAAGTCTCCCAAACCTCTTCAACCTACGCTGATCATCCTCGGGCATAGCAGGAATCACATAGTCCTGAGCAACAGCAACCGGATGGGCTGGTGGTACCTCTGGTGTCTGAAGTCCCTGAATAACCTACTCGGGTGTGCGAGCGACAGGAGTCTGAGTGCCTTCCCTGGCCTGAGAAGTGGTTGCGACTGTCAAAATAGAGACCGCCTGAGCAAGGCCAGTACACGCTGTGAGAATCTGAGCTAGGGCTTCTTGAAGGCCTGGAATCACAATAGGCACATGTGGTGCCTGAGCTAGTGCATCAACAACTGGAACTTGGTCCTGATCTGGGACAACCGGTGGATCTGTAGGTACTGCCCCAACTATTGTACGGGATGTACCTCTGCCCCTACCATGGCCTCTACCGCGGCCTCGGCCCCTCGCGGCCCTGGCTGGTGGTACTGGTAGCTGGCCCTCCTGAACGGTAGCACCAGTCCTCACCATCTGTGAGAGAATGAAACAACAGATGTTTAGTTACTAGAATCAACAGATTCGCACGACAAGAATTCAAGAATGTGGAATTTTCTAAAGGTTCTGCAGCCTCCTGAAGATAAGCACAGACGTCTCTGTACCGATCCGCAAGACTCTACTAAACCCGCTCATGACTCGTGAGACCTATGTAACCTAGGCTCTGATACCAATCTGTCACGACCTAAAACTAACCCCCCCCCCCTGTCGTGATGGCGCCTATCGTGGAACTAGGCAAGCCGACTCATTTCCAAAACAAAACGATATTTTCATTTCAAAGATAATTTCAAGGTTATTTAACATAAAAACCTCCATTTAAAGAGTTTAAAATAAGAAAAACAGAAGTGCGGAAAAGAAAAGCCCGACATCGGGGTGTCACTAGTCATGAGCATCTACTATAATCTGTCTAACAATATCAAGGCTAACTCAGCCTGGAAAAATAGCTAAATACTACTAGAGGAAGATAAGAGGGAGAAGAGCAGGGGCTGCGATCGCCAAACAGCTACCTTGCTATCTCCAAGAAAATCTGCAACCAGAACACTCAATAACCGCTACCGTGTCCAGCCACACTTGGATCTGCACACAAGGTGCAGAGAGTAACGTGAGTACACCAACTCAGTAAGTAACAACAATAAATAAAGACTGAGCAGTAGTGACGAGCAATAAAGCATATAACGTTCATATCAGGAAATCTTAGTAAAATACACATGCTCTTAAAAATCAGGATTTGAATCAAACATCTCGTTTAAACCCAGTTCCAATAAAAATCATTTTTAAAGACATTTTTATTTTCCAATAGTTTTTTTTTCAACCAAAGGCTTAATGCAAAGGCGAGCAAAAATGATGAAATCATGAACAGCCACTCGGGCAGACCTCACAGTCACTCGTGCCACTCGGGCATACCTCACAATCACTCTTTCCACTCGGGCATACCTCACAATCACTCTTGCCACTTGGGCATACTTCACAATCACTCTTGCCTCCCAGTCACTCAGCACTAGGCACTCGCAGTCAATAGGTACCTGCGCTCACTGGGAGTGTGTACAGACTCCGGAGTGGATCCTTCATCCCAAGCGCTATAATCTGCACGGACAACTCACGTGCGATAATAATAAAGTATGTTGCAGGCGGGTAGCCCCGATCCACACTCATCCTCACAAATCAGGCACTCGGCCTCACTCAGTCACAAGTATGCTGCAGGCGGGCAGCCTCCATCCACACTCATCCTCACAAATCAGGCCCTCGGCCACACTCAGTCATAAATTGTTTAAGCCACTCGGGCATTTTCAGTAAAACAGGGCATTCGGCCCAAATCATTTATATGCATCAAAATAGAGTCATAAAAACTGAGTTATGCGGTAAACAAGCATAAACATGACTGAGCATAGATTTTCAATCGAAAACAATGAGAGGATGGTAAGAAACAGCCCCTAAGGGTCCATACAGCATTGGCGCAAGGCCCAAACATGGCATTCAGCCCAATTTACAGAAATTCTTTCTAAAACATATAAGTATCAATGGTTTCGACAAAGTATGCAACTTTACAGTTGTCACGGGACGGACCAAGTCACAAATCCCTAATAGTTCACGCCCACACGCCCGTCACCTAGCATGTGCGTCACTTTAAAATAATAGAATGATACAAAATCTGGGGTTTCATACCCTCAGGAATAGATTTACAATCGTTACTTACCTCAAACCAGCCAAATCTCTACCTCGCAATGCTCTTGCCTCTGGATTCGGCCTCCAAATGCTCCAAATCTATTCACAATCAGTATAATACCATCAATATACGCTAATGGAATGAATTCCACAAGAAAAGCTTCAAAATTAGACCAAAACCCGAAATTGGCTCAAATTTGCCTGTGGGGCCCACATCTCGAAACCCGACAAAAGTTACAAAATCCGAAAGCCCATTCAACCACGAGTCTACCCATGCCAATTTTACCAAAATCCGACCTCAACTCGACCCTCAAATGTATAAATCTTATTTCCAAATTTCTAAGTTCCAATCTCCGATTTACACCTTAAAATCATGTAATCTAGCCGGATTATTCGATGATAATTCAATATTATGGAGTAGAAATGATAACAAGGGACTTATCTCAAGTTTTTCCTTGAAAATATACCAAAATCCGGCTCTCATCAAGCTCCAATTTGCCAAAAATAGCGAATGGGACGAAGTCCCTGTTTTTATAATTCTGCCCAGACATCCTCGGTCTTCGATCGAGGTCCTCGATCCTGGCCCTCGATCCTGGGCCTCGATCTTGATTCTCGGTCCTAGGCCTTCGATCATGCCTTCGATCCTGGCCTTCGACCGTGACCCTCGACCCTGGGCTCGATCATATCTTCGATTGTGGCCCTCGATTCTAGGCTCGATCATATCTTCGATCGTGGCCCTCGATTCTGGGCTCGATCATGCCTTCGATCGTGGCCCTCGATTTCGGGCTCGATTGCTGAGAGATTGCCGGGCTCGATCGCGCGGCTCGATTTCTGGGCAGAAGCAATTTCCAACAGAAGGAAATTGCAGCAGCTGTTCTAGTTCAATTTTTGATCTGTTAACCATCCGAAACTCACCCGAGGCCCTCAGGACCTCAACCAAATATACCAACAAGTCCTAAAATATCATACGAACTTAGTCGAATCCTCAAATCACCTCAAACAACGCAAAAACCATGAATTACACCCCAATTCAAGCCTAATGAACTTTGAAATTTCTAATTTCTACAAACAACTCCGGAACCTATCAAATCACGTCCGATTGACCTCAAATTTTGCACACAAGTCCTAAATGACATAATAGAGGTATTCCAATTTTCAGAATCGGATTCCGACCCCGATATCAAAAAGTCAACCCCCAGTCAAACTTCTCAAAAATAAAACTTTCGGCATTTCAAGCCTAATTCCTCCACGGACTCCTAAATAATATTCCGGACACGCTCCTAAGCCCAAAATCACCATACGGAGCTATTTGAATCATCAAAATTCAAATCCGAGGTCGTTTACATATAGGTCCATATCCGGTCCACTTTTCTAACTTAAAATTTTTAATTATGAGACTAAGTGTCTCATTTCACCCCGAGTTCCTTCCGGACTCGAACCAACTAACCCGATATAACATAATATAGCTGAATAACACAAAAAGAAGTAGGAATGGGGAAAACAGGGTTACTGAGCTGTCATCAATTAAAATTCCTCCGTAACCAATATTAGACGCATCAGTCTCGATAATCTTTTGCCATGCAGGATTAGCAAGGGTTAAGCAAGGTAAAGATTTAACACGTTGCTTAATATTTTTAACCAAAGTAGTATGACTATCAGTCCAAGGGTTTTTATAATTCATTTTTAGCCTATCATAAAAGAGGGCTAAATCACGCGACAAATCTTTATAAAAAGGCGAAATATAACTTAAACTTCCCAAAAATCTTTGTAACTAAGTTCTATTAGTAATAACATCGAAAAATTTTGAAGCAAAATCAATCGATCTTTGAATAGGAGTAAACTTTCCTTGACAAATATAATGTCCTAAATATCGAATGTTAGTTTGGAATGAACTCATTTTTTGTTTTGAGATAACCAAACCATTTTGTATAACAATTCTTTTAAAAATATCTAAAAGCTTAATATGCATTTCAAGTGTTTTGGAAAATACCAAAATGTCATCGATATAAACAATGATAAAGTTTAGATAGGGGTTGAAAATATCATTCATAATTTTTTGGAATTCAGAAGTGGCATTCTTCAAACCAAACGGCATAACATTCCATTCATATTGCCCAAATGGAACATTAAAAGCAGTTCTATAAGTATGTTCTTTAAATATTTGAATTTGCCAATATCCAGATTTTAAATCAAATTTTGAAAATATATTGGCATCATATAATCTTGACAATAAATCTCTTTTATTGGGAATAGGATACCTAACCCACTTCAAATATTTATTCAAGGGTTTATAATTAATAACCAATCTAGGAATACCACGTTCTTTTTCAGCTGCGTTATTAATATAAAAAGTTGTGCAAGACCAAGGAGATTTTGAGGGTTTTATCAAACCCTTTTGTAACAAGCTATCAATCTCTTTTTTGCAGAATTCCACCAATTCCGCGTTCATCTGACAATGTCGAGATTTAGTAGGAATATCATCCTCAGAGAAATTATCTTCATATGGAAGAGCGACAATATGCTTTTTTCGATTCCAAAAAGCACTAGGATGCTCAGCACAAATACCAATAGCAATCTGTTCGGAAATCAATTTGATCTTTTCCTGTACTTTAGTAGAATTTAAAGTATCAAATATATCCATACTAAATAATTCTAATTGCAAAGAATAAATATGTTTCTGCTTCATATCAATTAAAGCATTAATATCTCTGGTTACTGGATCTGTAACAAAAGTATAACTTATCTCTTTATCCTTATAGGTAGCAGTAAATCCTTTCGAGTCTATGCTAGTAAAAGGATAAATGGCGTTAATAAACGGTGTTCCAAGTACAATAGGAGGGTATAACTAGTTTTTAACCAAGAAAAAGAAGTAAGGAATACAGACTTTATTTTGACAAATACCCGTATTAGGTAATTTATACTTTATATCTAAAGCATGTCCGGATGCAGACCTAACCATATGAGTAGTTTTTTGAAAATATTTCGTAGGTATTAAACCTTCTTGAATGCAGCTAACATATGCTCCACTATCAATCATGGCAATGTTTGTAATAGAAAAACTATTATCAATGAGAATAGTACATTTGATATACCATTTATGAGCAGTAATAATTTGCATCATTCCTAAAAACATATCATGTTTAGGATCAAAACTAATAGGTTTTTCTTCAATATTATTTTCAGAAATACCTTTGTTTTTATCATTAGATTTCTCAGCTAGAGAATTGATTTTCTCAATCTGAGTAATCCTATGATCACAAATCATTTGATTTTTTTTAAGAGATTTGATCTCTCGTTTCAAGTTTTCAATTTCAACCTTTAAATCATTGAAAGAAGAATCTCTTGCTGGAGTTGCATTTTTATTTAAAAGACGGTTATTAACCTCTAGTAAAGAATAAGGCGGATAATATTCAAATTCTTTTTCAAAAGGTTTTGCAAAACTAAAATTTGAACTAGAACTTGAACTAGCAGCCAAATTAATAATTTTTTCACGAAGTTTTTCATCAATAACTTCTTTTAAAAGTTCTATTACATTATCATATGTAATAGTTTTTATGTTCAAATCTTGAAATTGTGATTAAAATTTATAAAATTCATCATCATCACAAGTACATGTATCACCTTTGCAAGTTGTACAAGTATTACCAATATTTTTATCACTATCAGATTAAATCAAGTAAATCTATTTCAGCTTCTAATTCTGACTCAGAATAATAATCAGATTCTGATCCAGAAGTGTATAACAAACCATAAACCTTATCACGTAACTCATCGTCTAGTCCTAAGGTTTTCAGCTTTTGAAGCTTACAATTCGGGGCTATATGGCCTAATTTACCACACTTATAACACTTAATGTCAGCAAGATCTCGCTTAGACCTATTTTTGGTAAATCTAGTAGCCTTACGATGGGCTTTCTTAGCTTCTCGTTCCTCTTTGGATCTATATCTAGATCTCTTTCTCCTATAAGGACTATCTTGGTTGGGGTATCTATGATACTTATGTTTCTTCTTCTTATGAGTAAAAGTCTCGGGTAAACCGAACTGAGTACAAAAATCTCCTAACTGGGATTTTTCTTTAAGCTTATCCATCTTAAGCTGTCTAGATAATCTTAACTCATTGCACATGTTTAATCCTTCCTGTGTGCAAATTCCTATCAGCTTACCATAGGTATAATCAACGTACGGAATTTCACCATAGCTACCTCTTAAAATCTTTCTAACTCTTTCAGCAAATAAAGAGGGAAGGCCATCTATAAACTTAGCTTTCCAATGTTCTAACTTATTTTCTGGTAGTTTCATCACTCTACTCATAAAAGTGTCTTTATACCATCTAAACTCACCTAAGGTCTTACATCTAAGGCCATTAAGGAGAGTACGGACAATCTCATTCTGATTGGTAAATCTACCATTAAAATGTTCTAGAATAGTAAGAATAAGGGTATAAACAGCATCTTCTCTATTTGCCACTAGTGCCATGCCTAAGTTATCAACTCCTTCATCAATGGCTTTAGCTTTAATAACTAATGCCCTTTCTTCGACAGTCAAATAGTTATCCCACCAGCCACGAAGTTGGCCAGTAAAACCTGCAACAATCATTCTGTAAATATTTCTATCTGTATTTTTCACACTTTTACAGATAGTTGCATACATTAGCATTCTATGCACAAGAATAGTCAATTGTCTATCAGTCAATCCATCAAGATTCCATTCGTAAATTTCGGAACCACTGTAAGACGTATTAGTCTGATTCCAATCACGTTCCTCTATTAAAACATCTTGAGGAGTAGGACGATTGTAATAATAAGTTTGCATTCTGGGTTTATCAGCATATCTGCTATCAGCAAACTTACTATTCTTTTTGGGATAACTTCTGAGTTTATTAAACTCTAACAAAACATCATTTTTATAATCAAAAGTAGCATCTATTTTATCAGCAAAATCTTTTGATAAATCAATAGGTTTGATATTTAAACCGGATAACTTTTTATCAAGAAGTTCTTCTAAGTCACCAAAAGATTTAAATTTAAAATCCTGAATCTCAGGGGGTCTTTGAATATGAGTATGAACGATTTGAGATCCTGATTTGCTTCCTGAAGTAGAGGTAATATCAGTTATATTCTTGCTAGTACTCATATCCTTTATCAAAACTGTTAAATCATCAAGTTTTTTATCAAGAAAACTGATCTGTTCTCCCAAAACTTTAACATATAAGCTCAAATAATTATTTTGAGAAATTAATTTATTAATTTCTGCGATGCTGACTGCAGCAACATCTTCATCAATAAATCTTTGAAATGCAGTAAAAGTAATACCTGTATTATTAGGTAAAACAAAAGGTGCTTGAGGAGGGTAAATGGCTTTAGTAATATTGCCACTCCCGTCTTTATAAGATCTTTCCAAAACTTTTATAAAAAGTGGTAAATATGTGGTTATAAACCAAGGAACAAAATACATAATTTGATTATGTAAAGCACAAGTTTCATAAAATTCTTGAGAAATATTGTTTAAATCCTCTTTACTATAAGTATCAAAAAACCAAGTTTTAAACCGGTTCCATTTTATCATTGAAAAATTCTTTTTGAATATAACCTCTAGCTTGTGACCCTGGACTAAAATCAATTTGGTGTGGAATCATTTAAACATCATTTGAGTCAAAATCCATCTCGGACGCAAAAGGAATATCCTTGTCAGAAATATAATCATTATCCTGAACAATATTTGTCTTAGGGTTAATCTTAACCCTTTCAACAGGTTTATCACCTACTTTAGTAGAAATTGTGTGTAAAGATGCAGCACAATTTCTAGCTGGTCCATAGACTGGTTCAACAGGAGAAATGTGTTGAATATCAGGCAACAGTCTACGACTAGTAAAAGAATGTCTGTAATAATTAGAACTAGTAGTAGGCAAAAGTCTATTATTAGAAAATGACTGTCTACTATAAGTGGAACTATTATCATCAAACTGAATGCAAATCCTACCATCCGGATTTTGAGTAATATGAGAATACTCAGTATTACTGACAGCATTAGTTATCTGACTGGGGGATATAACCGAATCTAAAGTCCATGTGGTTGGAAAATTAATTTCTTCCCACTTAATAGGTCTCCTCGTGGTGACCTTAGGCTTTGCAAAATTCGTTTCCACTAATATAGTCTGATCAGATGTATCATATAATTTACATCTAGGGTTTAACGTAGATAGCAATTTAAAAGATTCTATACGATAAACATATAAGTTCAGAACCAGGTGCATAATTATAACCATGCATTTTCACATTTAATGTCAAAGCATCAAGTATATAAACATCAGATAGAGATAATTGCAGATTGGGTTGAGTATTGAAATATACCGGGCCATAGGCAACAGTAGATTCAATAGAACCCATCAGAGACTGTCTAAAATTCAGATTTCTGGCATCTCTGAGAGCAGCCAAAAACGTCTCTGGTAACCCTTTAAGGGTTAATGGCTTAAAAGCAATTTGAACCATACCAATATGCAGATAATTATATTGGTTTTTATAAACATCTATATCATGCTTGTTTAACAAACAAATAGTCTGTTCAGACGAATTTAAAGCTAAAGATTACTCAGTTGTTTTAACAAGTTGTTTAGAAGAAAGTTTATCAAACCCTTTTGTAACAAGATTGTTCTACTAGGGACTTTAGGAATCATCCATTTGTTTAACAAATCAAGGTTTTGAGGTATATCTACCTTTTCCAACCTAGTATTTTTCATACTAGTTTCTCCTAAATCCATATTTCAGAAATATATCTATGTCGAATATTTCATATCTATCTTATATAAAAGTTTTCCCTTTAATAAACAATTTATATCACACAGATCATATCTGTTACCCAGAAAAAATTGACCAGATTTATTTCCTTCTGGAATTCTCTATTCCCTGGATTCATAAATGGACTCCAGAAGTTGGATTTACTGAAGAACAACTCCCATGCTTATACAGGACCTTTTACAATAATTTTTGGGATAAATTAATGAAAAAGGATCCCAAAACAAAGACATTAGATGGTCAAGAACTCTTGGATTCAATCAAAACAAAAATCCAAGAATATTCCAGTAAACCTCAGAAAGAGGTAATTGATGACAGCTCAATACGGCATATTGCCAGAAAGATTTTCTTTCAGGAAGGAGATAAAGTAGAAATGATTAACAACTACTTGGAAGAAGTCAAAATAAATTTACTTCGTTCCATTAATCAATATGAGAAATCAGACACTTCTATGTAGAGTGAAACCAGTAATGATGATATCGTTGAAGATTCTCAGCCATTTGAATCAGAAAAAATACTATCTGATGAAGATTTGCAGAGAGCGGAAGAATTCCTCCACAAAATGAAAGAAACAGACAAGAGACCAGCACCGTGAAACAACTGGACCCCACGAGCACAGTGAAGCTGCCGGACCCACAGCACAATGAAGCCGCCGGACCCCACTCAAACAGTAGATACACTGTTCATCAATAGTAGAAATACTATTTTGTATCGTAAAAATACTGTAACAGTGACCCACGTGTCATGCCCCGAACCTAGGAGCGAGACCAGCACCGGTGCCTCACCTAACCTGGCGTACCAAATTGCGACTAAGGGACTCTGAACATATAATGTCATACTTTGGCCATGGGGCCACCTTGCAAGACAATTTGTGAAGCAAAATATAAAACTGAATGGAAACTAGCGCTAACTAAACATCAATATAAAGCTAGGCCGTCATAGCTACTACAGCTGACAAACCACCAAATTATACATACCAGGCCTACAAACCCAACATACTGCACTAACCAACAGGATATGTCTACAATCCTCTACTGATAGATATATTTTGATCGGAATAGGGCCCCAACCTACCCATAATATATATATAAATACATATATAAGATGTACACGAAAACCTAGACCCGATAACTCCGAAGGATATGAAGCTTACCGATCAGGCTAAACTCTGGAAACACCTACTGTAGAGGTCTACCCGTCTGTCTGTCTGAACCTGCACGCATGAAATGCAGCGCCCCCAGAAAAGGGACGTCAGTATGAAATAATGTACCGAGTATGTAAGGCAATAAAATAACTGAAATCTGAAACAAAACTGATAATATGATAACTGAAATTAACTGGGAGTCAAAGATGATCTGGAGATATACTTACCTACTGATACTGACTCAACTCTCTCAATATAGTAAGTAAAATAAATGTTCGGCCCTATAGGGCTCAGAACGTGTAACTACTCCGCCGTAATATGCTCGCTCATAGGCGCTCGGCCATACTAGGCTCTGTATCTTGGCCATTCTGGGCTCGCTCATAGGCGCTCGGCCACAGTAGGCTTGGTATATAACTTACCATCTGATCAGAGGTTACCCAATAGGGGCCTTCCCACCGATTATAGCTCGATGGTGGTAAAAATAGTGTAATACTGTATATATATAGACCCTCTGCTCTCTTGACTGAATAAAGACAAAAGTAAACTGAATATGAAGTCTTGATAAGGAATAATATTGTAACTTATGAGACTAGAATAATGTGAATAAATTCATGAATACGAACTTCTCTTTATGTCTCATTATTAACACATGTAGCTACGAGATCATGCCAAAATGAAGGAAGGGCTTAGCCTTAACATACCTTATCACAATCTTTCCAATCACCAAGTTGAACTCACCTCTTCGCACCTTAATCTACAAGAATGATAATAATACTATCGTTAAGTTACGAAAGGTACAACTATCGCACAACGAACGACAAGCTTATTTTGTATTAAAACGGGCAGCACCTCCCCTATAATCCTTACTTCCTCCAAATTCAAGATAATACCAACAATACAAGAACATAACAATAACAACATATATACATCATTTTCCAGTCATATATACGCCATCAAATACTACAAAACAGCCCAACACACCCCAATCTCTTCATACACAAAATGACCACCATAGTAGTGTCAAACGACCCGGAAATGTTATGACGAATGACCAGCCCAACATCCTGCATTTATGTGGTGTTTCTCCACACCCTTCCTCCTCCAAAACTCCACAAAATAGTAGTAAAACACGCAGCCCAACAGCAACACAAAATAGTCCACAAAACTAGTCTGCTACAAGTGAATAACTCGAACTCACGGCTTTCGATCACCGTTCCGTGAGTTCTTACAAGTATAGAACGACTTACCATGAATTTACAGAAGAAAAACTGGATGAAAGAGAGAAATAAACTCACCTTATTTGTTGGATAACTCAGCTCCTATCTTGGTTCTTCAAACTCTAGGTTTTACCTCCAATTAGAACTTGAAAGGGAGAGAAAATCAATTAGGGTTTGTGGGAAATTTTGGGAGGAGTTTTGCAGAGCTTATGTCTGGTTATTATGCTCTATTTTAAGTCTAATATATGAAGAAAATAGGCCTTTAAAAGGCCTCTTTTGATGACCCGAAATGGCCCATTTTTGGGCTCTCATTTAAGCAAGTAGGTGACACACCTACTTGTCACCTAGCAGCTTGCGCAGTATCGCAACAATGACCATATCTCTCTACTCCGATGTCGTATTGACAAATGGGTTAATGCATTGGAAAATAGACACATAGATATTTAATTTTATGGGTAGAACACCCCATAACTCTAAGTATATTGGGATAAAATTGCAGTTACTTTTGACCCAAAGTTTCAGTAAAACTTATGAATGTAACTTGTGATGACTTTCATCAACTTTTGTTCCACAACTCGCTTGACTTCAAAACATAATACACGGATGTCATACGACTAATATAAATCATAACATAATCTTCTTATAATGTTAAGCACCCTAGTCTCACCCCAAAGGTACATGTTATAACATTCCCAACTTGTCGACTTTCGACGAAACATTATTTTCTTCAATTGCTTTAGCTTCTGAACCGTCCAACCCTCTTTGTACTTGTTGTTCATGATCTTAAATATTTGTAACCTCAGAGGTAACATGATTATCTTACATTATATACTTTTAAATATTATCTCATTTTTGGTCCTACATTAGTTTGCTTACGACGCATTTTTACGTACGAAAATATAGGGTGTAACATCATTCCCCCCTTGGGAACATTCATCCTCGAATGTTTACTCTTAGAGACTTTGGAAAATTTTGCCAGAGTATCCTTCGTACACTAGGTTAAAATCAACCTGCACGCAGCCAGAAAACATACTATGCATACCACACATGGCCAATGTTTATAAATAGCAACACTTTGCCTCACCGATCGTAAATCATAAATACTAAAAGTGAAAAATAAAAGCTTACTTGATGACCTGCTAGCCTGAATAGAGCTGTGTTGTAGCGTCCCATCTCAAGCCATATCTTCAGTTTGAAATAGGTGGGGGTATTTAGACTTCATTTCTTCCTATGATTCCCACGTCATCTCTTCTACATTCTTGCTCCTCCATAAAACCTTCACGGAAGCTACCTCATTATTTCGTAGCTTGCGGATTTATCGGTCTAGGATGGCAACTGGAATTTCCTCGTATGACAAGTCCTTTGTAATCTGTACATCATCCGTGGGCACCACTCGGGTAGGATCGCCAATGCACTTTCGTAGCATAGATACGTGAAAAACCGGATGGACAGACTCCAATTCTGAGGGCAACTCTAACTCATAAGCTACTTGGCCCACTCTCCGAATGATCCTATAAGGCCCAATATACCCTGGGCTAAGCCTACCTTTCTTGCCAAACCTCATCACGCCCTTCATAGGTGATACCTTTAAGAATACCCAGTCATTAATCCTGAACTCTAAGTCTCGTCGCCGCACGTCAGAATATGACTTCTGATGACTCTGAGCTGTCAACAGTCGCTCCCGGATAAGCTTTACTTTCTCTATGGCCTGTTGAACCAGGTCTGGCCCATATAACCCAGATTCTCCAACATCAAACCACCTTATAGGAGATCTGCAGTTACGCCCATACAAAGCCTCGTACGGAGCCATCTGGATACTGGAGTGGTAACTGTTATTATATGCAAACTCGATAAGAGGTAGATGTTCATCCCAACTTCTTTTAAAATCCAACACATATACTCGTAACATATCCTCGAGCGTCTGAATTGTGCGCTCGGCTTGTCCATCAGTCTGTGGATGAAAAGTTGTGCTGAGATTCACCTGAGTCCCTAGACCTCTCTGAAATGACCTCCAAAAATGTGCTGTAAACTGAGCCCCACGGTCAGATATAATAGAAACTGGTACTCCGTGTAGCCGCACTATCTCCTTAATATATAACTTTGCATAATCTTCTGCTGTATATGTAGATCTGACTGGTAGGAAGTGAGCTGATTTCGTGAGCCTATCAACTATCACCCATATGGAATCGAACTTACGATTAGAATGAGGTAAACCCGTGATAAAGTCCATGTTTATCACCTCCCATTTCCATGTCGGGAGCTCTATAGTCTGCATTAGCCCTCCGGGCTTCTAGTGCTCTACCTTCACTTGCTGGCAACTAGTACATTGGGAAACAAACTCAGCAATGTTCTTCTTCGTATCGTTCCCCCAGTACACATCCTTAATGTCATGATACATCTTCGTCGACCCAGGATGGATGGAATACCATGAATAATGTGCCTCTGACATAATCCTGTCTCGTAGCCCTGCTACATCTGGAACGCACAAATGACCCTTATATCTGAGAACCCCATCTCCCTTGAGCTCTAACAATGGCTTCTTCTGCTGCGGAACTCGCTCTCTCAACTCGACCAACTCTGGGTCCTCGTACTGCCTTTTCTTGACTTCAGCTATGAGGGATGATTTTGCAGTGTTTTGGATTACAACTCCACCATCCTCAGAATCTACTAACCGAACCCCCAACGAAGCCAATTGATGAATATCTCTAGCTAATTTTCTTTTCTCGGGCTCTACATGTGCTAAGCTACCCATAGATCGGCGACTTAAGGCATATGCTACAACATTAGCTTTCCCTGGATGGTAGAGAATGTTAACATCGTAATCTTTCAATAACTCAAGCCATCGCCTCTGTCGCAAATTCAACTCTTTCTGCTTGAAGATATATTGTAGGCTTTTATGATCTGTAAATACATCAACATGAACACCATATAAATAATGCCGCCATATCTTAAGTGCATGGACAACCGCATCTAACTCGAGGTCGTGGGTCGGATAATTCCTCTCGTGCTTCCTCAACTGCCTTGAAGCATACGCAATTACCTTCCCATGTTGCATCAGGACACATCCTAACCCGATAGCTGATGCATCACAATACACGGCATAACCCTCTAGACCTTCTGGAAGTGTTAGAACCGGTGTTGAGGTCAACCTGTTCTTAAGTTCTTGGAAACTCCGCTCGCAAGCCTTCGTCCATTGAAACTTAGTTTCTTTCTGCGTCAACTTCGTCAATGGTGCCGAAGGGAGGAAAAACCCTCTACGAACCTCCGGTAGTATCCTGCTAAGCCTAGAAAGCTACGAACCTCTGTCGGAGTAGTAGGTCTAGGCCAAGATTTCACGGCCTCAATCTTCTGAGTGTCTACCTTTATACCTTCATCTGATACAATATGCCCCAAGAATACTACAGACTTCAACCAGAACTCACATTTAGAAAACTTAGCATACAACTTACGATCACGGAGGGTTTGGAGTACCGCTCGCAGGTGGTCCGCATGCTCATCCTCTGAACGGGAATAAACCAGAATATCATCAATAAATACTATCACGAATAGATCTAAAAATGGCCGGAATAGGCTATTCATCAAGTCCATAAATACAGCGGGTGCATTAGTCAACCCGAAGGACATGACAAGGAACTCGAAGTGGCCATATCGGGTCCTGAAGGCTGTCTTTGGAATATCTTTTTCCCGAACTCTGACCTGGTGGTACCCCGACCTCAAATCTATCTTTGAAAAGCATCTAGCCCCCTGCAACTGATCAAACAAGTCATTGATCCTTGGAAGTGGATACTTATTCTTAATAGTTACCTTGTTCAGCTGCCTATAATCGATACACATCCTCAGCGAGCCGTCTTTCTTTCGCACAAATATACCGGTGCACCCCAAGGTGAGGTACTGGGCCTGATGTAACCTTTCTCCAGCAAATCTTTTAACTGCTCCTTCAACTCCTTCAATTCGGCAGGTGCCATTCTATACGGAGGGACGGATATTGGTTGAGTTCCTGGAAGCAAATCGATGCTAAAATCAATCTCTCGCTCTGGAGGAATACCTGGAAGCTCATCTGGAAACACATCTGCATACTCTTTGACTACGGGAATAGACTGAAGTGTAGGTATCTCAGCATCTGCATCTCTAACTCGCACAATATGATAAATGCATCTTTTTGCGATCATTTTCCTCGCCTTCAAATAGGAAATAAACCTACCTCTGGGTGTTGCTGTATTACCTACCCATTCAAGGACTGGCTCACCCGAAAAATGAAATCTGGCTGCCTTTGCTCGGCAATCAACTGTGGCATAGCAAGCTGCCAACCAGTCCATGCCCATGATAGCATCAAAATCCATCATCTCTAGCTCAACTAGGTCAGCTGAGGTCTGATGACTACAAATTGTCACCGTACAACCTCGGTAAACCCGTCTAGCAATAATCGATTCTCTGGTAGGTGTAGATACTGCAAAAGGATCACTTAGTATTTCAGGCACTATACCAAACTCCCTTGCAACAAATGGCGTAATATATGATAAAGTAGATCCTGGGTCTATCAAAGCATAAGCATCGTGAGAGCAAATGGTCAATATACCTGTCACAACGTCTGGTGAAGACTCCTAGTCCTGTCGACCCGCTAAAGCATAGATACAGTTTTGATTACCACCTGAACTGGAACCTCTACCTCTGCCTCGACCTCTACCAGCCGAAGACTGAGACTCGCGCCCTGAAGGATGCACGGACATAGATGATCCTGTTGCTGAACTCGCTGGTTGTGCCATTCCCCCAGAATCTCTATTTGGGCAATCTCGCATCATATGCCCCGGACGCCCACATGTATAACAGGCATCAGAACCTGCTCGGCATTGGCCCAAGTGTCCTCTACCATAGATGTTACACTACGGTGGAAATGACCATGCCTGCATAGAACCTCATTGTCGCTGCAAACCCGACGCCCGTGAGCTCTCACCTGGTCTTGACTGAGTATAACGGTCATACCTGTAACCCTATAACTGAGGTGGTGGATGCCTAGGTGGCCGTCCAAAGTACTGGGTCCTATAACTACCCCGAGATTGCTCCTGAGACATGGGAAATCTCATCCTCTTACGTTGCCCTTGCTTAGCCCTCTCTGTACCCTGCTGCCGATGCCTACCCCTTTCTATATTCTGGGCGAATGCCTAAATCCGGGAAATATCCATATTATCCTGCAATGCAGCGATGGCACATGCCTCGGTTAACTCTGGGGCTAACCCTGCTATAAACCTGTGAATCCTGTCCCGCATTGTAGCAACTATGGATGGTGCATATCTGGCCAATGAGTCAAAACGAAGACTATACTCTCGAACACTCATATTACCCTGCTTGAGGGCTAGAAACTGATCGACTCAAGCCTGTCTGATCTCCCGCGGTAAGTACTGGTCAAGGAAGGCATCTGAAAAATTCTCCCAAATAGCTGGAGGTGCATCACGTTCCCTGGACCTCTCCCATCCCTCGTACCAAAGGATGGCTATATCTCGGAGTCGAAAAGCTACTAGCTCAACTGCCTCTTTCTCCGTGGCATGCATAACACGAAAGATCCTGTGAAGCTGATCTATGAAATCCTACGGGTCCTCCCTCTAATCTGTCACTGTGAACTCTGGGGGACTCAAAGCAATAAACTTTCGGACCCTTGAACTCCCAGACCCCTCAGAAGTTCCTGCACTAGCTGATGCCCTAGCCTGTTACTGGGTAGCTACCAACTGTGTCAACAAATGCACTGCACTTCTCAAGTCCTGATCTGATGGAAGTGGAGGGGGAACTAGATGTGCGGTTTCCCTAGGAATCTCCGCAGTTGGTGGAGGAGCCGGTAATGGCTAAGTAGGGGTCTCGCCTTGGGCCTCAGACTGGGCCCCATCTACTGGGGGTACCCTGCTGGTCCCCTCACCTGCTGCTGTATCTCTCCTCTGGCTAGCCGTAGTCTTCCCAGTCACCGTCATCTGTGCATGCAAACACCAACACATAAGTTTAATTCAAATTTCCTATAACTCAGTTCTATAGAACGATTTAGATTTCAAAGAAGGGTAACCAACTCCTAAATGCCCTGTAGTTCCCTGCTTATATAATGTGGTGCACAACACATCTATAAACAAGACCCTACTAGACACAGCTTGTATACTCCCTAGGATAGAACTGCTCTGATACCAAGTTTGTCACGCCCCGAACCTAGGAGCGAGACCAGCACCGGTGCCTCACCTAACCTGGCGTACCAAATTGCGACTAAGGGACTCTGAACATATAATGTCATACTTTGTCCATGGGGCCACCTTGCAAGACAATTTGCGAAGCAAAATATAAAACTGAATGGAAACTAGCGCTAACTAAACATCAATATAAAGCTAGGCCGACAAGGCCGTCATAGCTACTACAGCTGACAAACCACCAAATTATACATACCAGGCCTACAAACCCAACATACTACACTAACCAACAAGATATGTCTACAATCCTCTACTGATAGATATATTTTGATCGGAACAGGGCCCCGACCTACCCATAATATATATATAAATACATACATAAGATGTACACGAAAACATAGACCCGATAACTCCGAAGGATATGGAGCTTACTGATCAGGCTAAACTCTGGAAACACCTACTGTGGAGGTCTACCCGTCTGTCTGTATGAACCTGCACGCATGAAATGCAGCGCCCCCAGAAAAGGGACGTCAGTATGAAATAATGTACCGAGTATGTAAGGCAATAAAATAACTGAAATCTGAAACTGAACTGATAATATGATAACTGAAATTAACTGGGAGTCAAAGATGATCTGGAGATATACTTACCTACCGATACTGACTCAACTCTCTCAATATAGTAAGTAAAATAAATGTCCGGCCCTATAGGGCTCAGAACGTGTAACTACTCCGCCGTAGTATGCTCGCTCATAGGCGCTCGGCCATACTAGGCTCTGTATCTTGGCCATTCTAGGCTCGCTCATAGGCGCTCGGACATAGTAGGCTTGGTATATAACTTACCATCTGATCAGAGGTTGCCCAATAGGGGCCTGCCCACCGATTATAGCTCGATGGTGGTGAAAATAGTGTAATACTGTATATATATAGACCCTCTGCTCTCTTGACTGAATAAAGACAAAACTAAACTGAATATGAAGTCTCGATAAGGAATAATATTGTAACTTATGAGACTAGAATAATGTGAATAAATTCATGAATACGAACTTCTCTTTATGCCTCATTATTAACACATGTAGCTACGAGATCATGCTAAAATGAAGGAAGGGCTTAGCCTTAACATACCTTATCACAATCTTTCCAATCACCAAGTTGAACTCACCTCTTCGCACCTTAATCTACAAGAATGATAATAATACTATCGTTAAGTTATGAAAGGTACAACTATCGCACAACGAACGACAAGCTTATTTTGTATTAAAACGGGCAGCACCTCCCCTATAATCCTTACTTCCTCCAAATTCAAGATAACACCAACAATACAAGAACATAACAATAAAAACATATATACATCATTTTCCAGTCCTATATACGCCATCAAATACTACAAAACAGCCCAACACACCCCAATCTCTTCATACACAAAATGACCACCATAGTAGTGTCAAACGACCCGGAAATGTTATGACGAATGACCAGCCCAACATCCTGCATTTATGTGGTGTTTCTCCACACCCTTCCTCCTCCAAAACTCCACAAAATAGTAGTAAAACACGCAGCCCAACAGCAACACAAAATAGTCCACAAAACAGTCCGCTACAAGTGAATAACTCGAACTTACGGCTTCCGATCACCGTCCCGTGAGTTCTTACAAGTATAGAATGACTTACCATGAATTTACAGAAGAAAAACTGGATGAAAGAGAGCAGTAAACTCACCTTATTTGTTGGATAACTCAGCTCCTATCTTGGTTCTTCAAACTCTAGGTTTTACCTCCAATTAGAACTTGAAAGGGAGAGAAAATCAATTAGGGTTTGTGGGAAATTTTTGGGAGGATTTTTGCAGAGCTTATGTCTGGTTATTATGCTCTATTTTAAGTCTAATATATGAAGAAAATAGTCCTTTAAAAGGCCTCTTTGGACGACCCGAAATGGCCCATTTTTGGGCTCTCATTTAAGCAAGTAGGTGACACACCTACTTGTCACCTAGCAGCTTGCGCAGTATCGCAATAATGACCATATCTCTCTACTCCGATGCCGTATTGACAAACGATTTAATGCGCTGGAAAATAGACACATAGATCTTTAATTTGATGGGTAGAACACCCTATAACTCTAAGTATATTGGGAGAAAATCGCAGTTACATTTGACCCAAAGTTTCAGTAAAACTTATGAATGTAACTTGTGATGACTTTCATCGACTTTTGTTCCACAACTTGCTTGACTTCAAAATATAACACACGGATGTCATACGACTAATATAAATCATAACATAATCTCCTTATCATGTTAAGAACCCTAGTCTCACCCCAAAGGTACATGTTATAATATTCCCAACTTGTCGACTTTCGACGAAACATTATTTTCTTCAATTGCTTTAGCTTCTGAATCGTCCAACCCTCTTTGTACTTGTTGTTCATGATCTTAAATATTTGTAACCTCAGAGGTAACATGATTATATTACATTATATACTTTTAAATATTATCTCATTTTTGGTCCTACATTAGTTTGCTTACGACGCATTTTTACGTACGAAAATATAAGGTGTAACACCACGGGACCCACTTTTACTGTTCATAGATTCTTTTCTTTTCTATTTATACGTTTCATTCGTTCAGAAGAGAAAGAAGAAGTCGAGACCCTCTCTCTCTAAACTCTCTCTCTCTCTAAGTTGTAAGTAAGAGTTTGTAGTTCGTAGCTTGTAATAGAAGAACAAAGTAAATAAAGAGTCTTCAGTTCTTCATCTTCAGGCCTTGCATCCCGGCCAAAAGGTACTGAATTATTTCTTAGTTAGTTTTTCTTCTAGTCTCTCCTCTCTGGCCGCGACGATGTCCGGCTAAGAGACTTCATATCTATGTTAAGTATTTAACTTCTCTCCTATATAAACCATGAAAGAGACGACATCTATTTAAATATAAATGAACTTTATATATAGAATTTTGACTTGGTGTCAAGATGGTTGGTACAGTCTAATATAGCACTACTCTTATTGGCTTTGCCTTAGTGGCTTCGTCTAGCCAGCCGTGAACCATAGCCCGATTAAAGGAGTTGAAAAGGGCATCTTCTTTCACGGTTAGAACTGCTAGACACATGGGCTCAATAAAAGTATGTATTATACTAAGACAGGCCCCTTGCTTGGGTAAAGGTTTTAACCTTCCATACAGTCATTAAACTATATATAAAATTCAAGTATATTTCAATTCTTATATCCTTACTGATTGTGCGGATTACCGCCAGTCTTTAAATATAAGGGTACTGAATTAGCTAGATTAAGAATTCTCAAGTTTGTTAAAATAGAAATTTTTAACTGGTGGAAACTGAGGTGGACATATAAATGTCAGCAGAGGTGCGAAACAATTCCAGTTCCCGGTCAAACGGTGATTTCTGTTTTAGCTTAGTTGAGAAGGCAGCGCGGATTACCGCCCGCCATTTTTATGTGTGTGTGTGTGTGTGTGTGTGTGTGTGTGTGTGTGTATATATATATATATATATATATATATATATATATATATATATATATATATATATACACATAAGTTATATATACATCTTATATACTATATATAAGATGTATATATAGTATAGTATAGTATAGTATATATATTAATATATTTTTCACCAGTTAAAGATTTCTATTTTAACATACTTGAGAATTCTTAATCTAGCTAATTCAGTACCCTTATATTTAAAGACTGGCGGTAATCCGCACAATTAGTAAGGATATAAGAATTGAAATATACTTAAATTTTATATATAGTTTAATGACTGTATGGAAGGTTAAAACCTTTACTCAAGCAAGGGGTCTGTCGTAATATAATACATACTTTTATTGAGCCCATGTGTCTAGCAGTTCTAACCGTGAAAGAAGATGCCCTTTTAACTCCTTTATCGGGCTAAGGTTCACGGCTGGCTAGACGAAGCCACTAAGGCAAAGCCAATAAGAGCAGTGTTATATTAGACTGTACCAACCATCTTGACACCAAGTCAAAACTCTATATATAAAGTTCATTTATATTTTAATAGATGCCGTCTCTTTCATGGTTTATATAGGAGAGAAGTTAGATACTCAACATAGATATGATGTCTCTTAGCCGGACATCGTCACGGCCAGAGAGGAGAGACTAGAAGAAAAACTAACTAAGAAAGAAATGTGTACCTTGTGGCCAAGAAGCAAGGCCCTGAAGATGAAGAACTGAAAACTTTTATTTACTTGTTCTTCTGTTACAATGAGCAAACTACAAACTAACTCTTTACTTACAACTTAGAGAGAGAGAGAGAGAGAGAGAGTTCTAGAGAGAGGGAGTCTCGACTTCTGCTTCTGAAGAATGAACGAATGAAAACTATAAATAGAAAAAGAAAAGGAATCTATGAACAGTAAAAAGTGGGTCCCGTGGGTCCCTGTTACAGTGTTTCTACTGTTGAAACAGTGTATCTACTGTTGATGAACAGTGTATTTACTGTTGATGAACAGTGTATCTACTGTTTGAGTGGGGTCCGGCGGGTGTTCCAAGTATAATTGGAGGGTATAACTGATTTTTTACCAAGAAAAAGAAGTGAGGAATACAGACTTTATTTTGACAAATACCCGTATTAGAAAGCTTATACTTTATATCTAAAGCATGTCCGGATGCAGATCTAACTATATGAGTAATTTTTTGAAAATATTTTGTAGGTACTAAACCTTCTTGAATGCAGCTAACATCTGCTCCACTATCAATCATGGCAATGTTTGTAATAGAGAAACTATTATCAATAAGAATAGTACATTTAATATACCATTTATGAGCAGTAATAATTTGCATCATTCCTAAAAACATATCATATTTAGGATTAAAACTAATAGGTTTTTCTTCAATATCATTTTCAAAAATACCTTTGTTCTTATCATTAGATTTCTCAGCTGGAGAATTAATTTTCTCAATCTGAGTAATCCTGTGATCACAAATCATTTGATTCTGTTTAAGAGATTTGATCTCTCGTTTCAAATTTTCAACTTCAATTTTTAAATCATCGAAAGAAGAATCTCTTGCTGGAGTTGTATTTTTATTCAAAAGACGGTTATTAACCTCTAGTAAAGAATAAAGCGGGGAATATTCAAATTCTTTTTCAAAAGGTTTTGCAAAACTAGAACTTGAATTAGAACTTGAACTAGCAGCCAAATTGATAATCTTTTCGCGAAGTTTTTCATCAGTAACTTCTTTTAAAAGTTGTAATAGTTTTCATGTTTAGATTTTCAAATTGTGATTGTAATTTATAAAATTCATCATCACAAGTACATGTATCACCTTTGCAAGTTGTACAAGTATTATCAATATTTTTATCACTATCAGATAAATCAAGTAAATCAATTTCAGCTTCGGATTCCGATTCAGAATAATAATCAGATTCTGATCCAGAAGTGTATAACAAACCATAAACCTTATCATGTAACTCATCGTCGAGTCCTAAGGTTTTCAGCTTTTTAAGCTTACAATTCGGAGCTATATGGCCAAATTTACCACACTTATAACACTTAATGTCAGCAAGATCTCGCTTAGACCTATTTTTGGTAAATCTAGTAGCCTTACGATGGGCTTTCTTAGCTTCTCGTTCTTCTTTGGATCTATATCTAGATCTTTTTCTCCTATAAGGACTGTCTTGGTTGGGGTATCTATGATACTTATGTTTCTTCTTCCTATGAGTAGAAGTCTCGGGTAAACCGAACTGGGTGCAAAAGTCCCCTAATTGGTTTCTTTCTTTAAGCTTATCCATTTTAAGCTGTCTGGACAATCTTAATTCATTGCACAGGTTTAACCCTTCCTGTGTGCAAATCCCTATCAACTTACCATAGGTATAGTCTCTGTATGGAATTTCACCATAACTACCTCTTAAAATCTTTCTAACTCTTTCAGCAAATAAAGAGGGAAGGCCATCTATAAACTTAGTTTTCCAATGTTCAAGCTTATTTTCTGGTAGTTCCATCACTCTACTCATAAAGGTGTCTTTATATCACCTAAACTCACTTAAAGTCTTACATCTAAGGCTATTAAGGAGAGTACAAACAGTCTCGTTCTGATTGGTAAATCTACCATTAAAGTGTTCTAAAATAGTAAGAATAAGGGTATAAACGGCATCTTCCCTATTTGCCACTAGGGCCATGCCTAAGTTATCAACTCCTTCATCAATGGCTTTAGCGTTAATAACTAATGCCCTTTCTTCGACAGTCAAATAGTTATCCCACCAGCCACGTAGTTGGCCAGTAAAACCTGCAACAATCATTCTGCAAATATTTCTATCTGTATTTTTCACACTCTTACAGATAGTTGCATACATAAGCATTCTATGTACAAGAATAGTCAATTGCCCATCAGTCAAACCATCAAGATTCCATTCGTAGATTTCGGAACCACTGTAAGACGTATTAGTCTGATTCCAATCACGTTCCTCAATTAAAACATCTTGAGGAGTTGGACGATTGTAATAATAAGTTTGCATTCTGGATTTATCAGCGTATCTGCTATCTGTAACCTTACTATTCTTTTTGGGGTAACTTCTGAGTTTATTAAACTCTGTCAAAACATCCTTTTTATAGTCAAAAGTAGAATCTAATTTATCAGCAAAATTATTTGATAAATCAATGGGTTTGATATTTAAACCGGATAACTTTTTATCAAGAAGTTCTTCTAAGTCACCAAAAGATTTAAATTTAAAATCCTGAATATCAGGGGGCCTTTGAATATGAGTAACAACAATTTGAGGTTCTGATTTGCTTCCTGAAGTAGAGGCAATATCAGTCATCTTCTTGCTAGTACTCATTTCCTTAATCAAGACTGTTAAATCATCAAGTTTTTTATTAAGAAAACTAATATTTTCACCCAAAACTTTAACATATAAACTCAAATAATTATTTTGAGAAATTAATTTATTAATTTCTACGATGCTGACTGCGGCAACATCTTTATCAATAAATTTTTGAAATGTAGTAAAAGTAATACCTGTATTATTAGGTAAAACAAAAAGTGCTTGAGGAGGGTAAATGGCTTTAGTAATATTGTCACTCCCGTCTTTATAAGATCTTTCTAAAACTTTTATAAAAAGTGGTAAATAAGTGGTTATAAACCAAGAAACAAAATACATAATTTGATTATGTAAAGCACAAGTTTCATAAAATTCTTGAGAAATATTGTTCAAATCTTCTTTACTATAAGTATCAAAAAACCAAGTTTTAAACCGGTTCCATTTATCACTGAAAAATTCTTTTTGAATATAACCTCTAGCTTGTGACCCTGGACTAAAATCAATTTGGTGTGGAATCATTTAAGTATATATATTAAATATATAATATATATATATATATATATATATATATATATATATATATATATATATATATATATATATCGATATAAGTAATAAGCTATATTCGATAAGCTATATATACATCTTATATACTATATATAAGATGTATATATAGTATAGTATATATATTAAATGTATAATATATATATATATATATATATATATATATATATATATATATATATATATATATATATATATATATATATCGATATAAGATGTATATATAATATATATATATATATATAAGCTATATTCGATAAGCTATATATACATCTTATATACTATATATAAGATGTATATATAGTATAGTATATATATTAAATGTATAAAAAATTTGGGTTTAAAACAAAGTTGGGGGGATTAAATAACTTTTTTATAAATAGCCAACGGCTATTTTTGACAGGCCAACGGCTATATTTTTATTGACAGCCCAACGACAATATATATATTTTTTTTAAATATAGCCGTTGGGACCGTTTGGCCCGCTAAGGGACCGGTCCGGTCTCGGTCCCTGGCGGGCTAAATGGTCCAGGGCCTGGCGGGCCCAAATCATAGGTTCAGCCCACGAGACCGGCCCAGGCCCACTAAAACCTGGCCAAACGTTTGGCCCGCGGTCCCGGGCCTGGACCAGCCCACTTGCCACCCTTACCTTGAGGTCTGGGATTGTTTTGTTGCCATGCATTCGCAGTACCCCTAGGTGAACTCCACGAAAAATTGGGGTGCCTCTGACCCATTGCATTATAATTTCCCACAACATTCACTTCCTCAGTTGAGGCTTGACACTCATAAGTAAGGTGTCTTCTTCCACATATATCACAAGCTGCGTAAGGCTCATTTTGTATCGAGGCTAAGGTCAGCTTTCATATTTCTTTGGCCATAGCATCAAGTCATACCTGCACAAGTGTATTAGCATCAACTTGGTGAACACCATTTGATCTTGTTGTTTCAGCACTCTCAGAGGGACACTGATTAGCATCTTCAGATAATTCATCAAGAATTGTAACTATTTCCTCCCTAGTCTTCTTCATAAAAGGGCCTCCAACTGCATTGCTCAATATTCTACGTGAGGTCGGTGTCAATCCTTACCAAAAATCCTGGAGTTGTATCCAGAGTTCAATTCCGCTATGTTGACACTTTCTAATAATCTCCTTAAACCTCTTTCATGCTTCAAAAACCGTTCTAGTCTCTTTCTGGCAGAAGTTATGGATTTCTCTTCTAATCTTACTCGTCTTAGCTGAGGAGAAATATTTATCAAGGAATTTTCTGGTCATCTCCTCCAGAGTTCTGATCAATCCACTGGGCAAACTCTGAAGCCACTCATTAGCATCATCGTTAAGTGAAAAGGGGAATGCCCTTAAGTACACTGCATCTTGTGACACCCCATTGTATTGAAAGGTGTTAATAATCTCCTCGAAATCCATTAGAAAAGTTTTTGGATTTTCGTTTGGCTTCCCTCTAAAGACACAACAATTCTGAAGGCTTTGAAGCAACCCTTGCTTTAACTCGAAATTGTTTGCTGCAATTGGAGGTGGTCTCACAATTGATAAACCTTGATTGTAGACTAGTTTATCATAATCGCCAAGTGGTCTCCCAGGCCTGTGAGCTATATTTACGAATTGTTCTGCACCCAAGGGTTGATTTTGATTAAGTTTGTGACCCCTCTTTTCTTCGTAGACATTTTGCACATCTCTAATAGTTGCTTCCTCGGCATCCCGTGCAGCTTTTTCCTGTTGTTGGGCTGCCTCTCTTGCAGCCAAATATAAATTATCATCACTGTTTCCAGCCATAATTCCTTTGGTTGAGGATTGCCCAACCTTTTCTAATGTCACGGTGAGATTTCTTTCCTTCCTCAACTATCGTAGTTGTTTTTCAATTTCTGGCTTGTATGATAGCACTTCTTTCGTAGAAGCTCGAGTCATGAACTAACCTTAACATATAACCTGCGCACAACCAAAGAACACCAAGCGTAAAAAGGGAAAAATAAAATAAAAAGAAAAAATTCCTGAATTAGTACTACAAACTATTTCAAACACTATTGATTTCCAATCAGCGGCAACGGCACCAAACTTTGACGAGCTCGAAACACACACTTGATTTACGCTCGCTAGTCAAAGATAGTATAGTATAATATCGTATCCATAGGGATTGGAGTTAAATAATATTCTTGTAGTTTCTAGCTTGATTTCTATCCAAGATGTCAACAATTGAGATTTATATTATTTCTAACTACAATTAACTAAGAGTCTAAAGCTATTGACTAATGACAATCGCAACAAAAGTAAGCTAGGAAGTTATCAATGGGAGAAAATAGGGGTTGATAGGATAGGTGCAAGATAATTATTTGGGATCTAACTCTAGATAATTCAATTCTAATATTCAAGTGAGTCTCTCGAATTTACTCAATTATTAGTTCAAACGTTTAGCAAAACTCCTCTCTCGATAAAGTCTTAACCTCACAAGATGAACCAATTTAAGCCCGTGAAGATATGCAAGAATGCGAAGTGGATTGGTCTTCAGGAGAACCTCTCTCGATTATCCTCCTAACTAGGTTTAGTCAATAATTCAACTAGCCTTTTTCGATTACTAAGAAAAATTAATGAACTTAACCAACAATATAATGCAGAGATATCATAAGTTATGTCTCTCTCGATTACATGAACAAGTGAATATAGATGCAACAATTAAATCATCTAAAACCACTTCAATACATAAAACTAGAGCTATAATCCACAAACAATTATTAATACACCAAATCCATCAAACCCTAAAGGAACTACTCCATAGATATAGAGCAATTCATCACAATTATGTTTAAAGTAAAGAAAAATATAAAACGATCCAAACTCGGGTCTTGAGTAAGGATTGAATGATGAACTCCTTGTGCTTTTGCTTTTCTAACTCCTTCTTAGCCTCCTTAGGTCTCCAATATGTCAAAAGTCCCAAAAATAATATTTTTTCATGTATTTATACTAAGTAGAGTCGGGCCCAAATGAAATCATATTTTCCTAGCCGAAATAGGATATTTACTCTGTAAAAAATACATAGGCACGCCACATGGGGCGACGCGCCATGCAGGGCATTAGTGGATAAATCCAGAGAGTTGATTCTGACAGACATTAGAGATCTGGGCAGCTGCGGCGCGCCACGCGCCGCGGTTGTGGACTTTTCTCAGAGAACAGATTGAATCTCGATTTTTAACGTTCAGACTTGGTCTTTGACCCCCGAACACGATCCCGGCTTAATCCCTTGGGCTTTTACTCAGACTTCAAAGCTCAAAAACACTCAAATGCATTTCACAACATCTACATAGTTCGAAATCACTCTTACAAGACATAAAACACACAATAAATACAAAACACTAGCGATTAAAGCTCAAACACAATAAAAGTGCAGTAAATTAGAGTGCAATAGGCGACTAAAATATGGGATTATAGTGTACCATCATATATCCTAAAGAGCAAGATAACTAGAATAAAATAAGCCACTAGATGAGATCATGGGTAACTAGTGGTATTAAGAGATGTGTATAATGAATCGGGAAGGGGTTCATCTACAAAGCATTGAATCAAGGAAGTCTTGAATATTATGGAAGGATTAAAAGAGCATGGAAAGCACATTTAAATAGATGTTGACATTACTAGGATAAATCTAGACTAATGGTTAGTACCCAAAAAAATAAATACCTATATGCAAGGTAAATGGAGGACACTTCGCTCCAAGAAGATGGATGCATGAAAGAACATATCTTCTTACAAGAATAGTGATTGATTATTAGGTTACCAAAGTGAAATATCTGCAATTAAGAAAAAATCACATGAAGAACAAAGAAGAGTAAAGAACACGCTCAATCCTTTCAAAGGTGAATTGTGATAAGTAAAATCGGTATGAGATTGGTCCAACAAGAAAAGACCTCATCCATCTAAGAAACAAATAGATAGTAAGTCCATATAATTTCAATTTATATATTGTCAAGACCATAGACTCATACTAGGGAATGAAGTTACATCCTTTCTTAAGAGTCAAAGCCAAAATTATTTATCGTTGGCTAGCAAACTATCATCGAAGTAAAGGACAGGTCCAAGTATGTACACAAATTTTAAAGGTGCCTGTGTAATGCGAGTTAAATACCAAAAGTAATATAAGAGTACCATGAATGTTATAGTAGAATAGGATGTATCAAGGGATTAAGAGAGATAAATGAGGGATTCCACAGAAAAGGTATCGTGCGCGCACATATAGCGCAAGACCAAGGGGTGAAGTTCTTAAAGTGCAAATAGCCTGAGAGACTACAATAGCACTAGAGTGTTGTTCGTTAAAGAGTTATGTGAGAATGCATACACATATATTAGTTTCTTGGTGCAAAAGCTAAAGCAGAGTATGCTAGTGAGCCTGAACTATGTAATGCCTTACCCTTCACATGTGTATATTATGCAGTGTATTGCGTGGTAAACTTGAGAATGGTGCCGATAAGTAAGGCATGACAGGCATTATACTACAGTAATCCCAATCATAGCAGAAGAACACCATCATATGTTTGGGTGGTTCCTAGAAATTAGAAAATATGAGAAAATGAAGAACATATATAGATATTCCAGAGTTTATGTTGCAATACTTGTCACAAGTTATATGAAGATGGATAATAACCCATCTGTAGAGCATGTAACTCACAAAGTCAGATATTGTCACAAGTTCAGAAGTGGTTCTATTTATAACAATCAAGTGGGCAGAGGTCCGAGTCGCCAAATTGATATAGCGAACCTGATAAGATAAGTGGTATCCTAAGACCCAAAAAGGATAAAAGAAATATTAGATATAAATGATTAAAGGGCACCAGTAGTCCTATGTGGATGAATGACGTCTTGAAATTGAGGCTGCAGAAAAGATGGTACGTTCTAAAAGAATGGTCTATAATATATATATATATATATATATATATATATATATATATATATATATATATATATATATATATATATATATATATACACACACACACACACACACACACACACACACACACACACACCCCTTGAGAAGAAAAGGGAGGTGATGTCTCAATCCCCATAAACCTTAAGAAGGTCAGAAAGAAAAAGCAAGAAAGAAGTGCCTAAATATGAGTCATGTTTCTAAGGTAACTTTATAACTTTTATGAGCAGACCTACAGTAGTGGGTGCATTTTCTAACCTATATGTGCATTTTCATGATGAAAGAATTAGAAAAGAAGTTGAATAGTGAGTATGGTTAATTTGCAAACCAAAATAGTAAAAGTGGCTAATTCGAACATAGAGACCGAATCACAAGCGAGGGGGTTATTATGAAATTATAATTGTATGCTAGCTTCATACGATATATAAGGGAACTTACGTTGGTTTTACTATTATATTATTTCTCTTAAAAGTCACAAAGGATCTAGATACATGAGGTCATGCTCCATGTTATTCTCAATAAATGATAGACTAAAGAAAAGACTTAGAAAAAGCTACATGGGAAGTAGAAGAAGACATGAACAAAAAGTACCCTCATTTATTTTGGGAAGAGATATGTTAATGTTCCAAGTTCGATAAGTTTTTCTACTTGTATGTTTTGATAGATATATGTGATCATGAGAGCCTTGATTTTGGATTGTAGTTGGATAGCAATGTGGGCAATAAAGATTGAGATTTGATAAGTTAAACATTTTGTGGTTGTTCTAGTTCCATATGAGGCACTATGGAAATTTATAAGAATTTCAAAGTGTTGGCCAAATTTTGCGTTTTAGGTAAAATATGAAAAAGAGACAGAGAGCTAATGGAACGAGTTTTAACTTCAAGTTACCCATTCGACATTCGACATTCAATGACAAATGTTATATAAGGAGGGAAGATTGTAAAGCCCCAAAAAACTTTTGCTAAGTATTGTGTTCTCGCTCAAGCTCTAAGTTGGACACAAAGGTGTGTGAAAAGTTATGAAGGTATAAAATACATAAATCTTATATTTAGAAGGTTGAATGGATGGTTATAAGATGAGAGAAGTAAATTGGAATACATTAGAGTGGTTTAAGGGATGAAAATGACCTTAGCTGCACATGACCTAAGTTTCAATGAGCATATCTATCAATATATAATGAATTGAGATTTGATCTATATATCAAAAGAAAGCCTTTGAAGTATATTTTCTAACACTTAAACCGTTCGTCATTTCGATGTTCCTATAAAATGTTATAGGCATTTTACTGAAAACTATCATATCAGAAAAATGGGCCATTTTTCTGGCGCCCAGGGGTGCGCCAGACGCCAATCAGAATGCCAAAACCAGAAATAATTTTATTTGGGCGTCGTGGGTTGAGTTGGGCGTGAACCATGGCGCCGAAGGCATAAAATTGAAATAAAAGGGACGGGGAGATAGAAAATAACCTCATTCTTTAAAGATTAAACCTCCCCTCTCATCCTCAAGTCATACAAGGGTTCTCATACTACCTAAGGTTAGTTTCCAATGCGATTAACGTTAGAATACTACTTCCAAACATCAATTCTAACAATATTCCATCTCTAGATTCTCAACAAGAACTCAAGAACAAGGTCTCTCCACTAACCTAGGGTGTCACGATTCAAGATAAGTTTCGTAACCGCTTTCAACCACGATTGTTAGAGAGGTTTATGATTGATATTTGTTCATATAAACTACTACAAGAACTTAGATTAATGACGAACCCTAGAAGGAGAGAAGAATTAAACCTAGGTTTTCTATATTTTGGAAATCTTGGAACTTCTAGTATTGATTTTTAAATTAACTATGTATAGATTTGTTTCGTGAGTTGAACCCATTGGATCGGAGCAAACGAAGGTATTCAAAAGCAAGGAATCAATGTAAGTAGAGACAATGCTTTTACTAAAGTTGTCTTCTCACAAAGATTATGCCATAAGTTATTGTTAGACTGTATATGATATTAATATGGGCTCTGAATGAAATGAGTGAACTCACATTATCCATAGAATTGTAGAAAAGATCTTAGATGATTATCATAGTTAATAACTCAAGAATATTCGGTTATTCCATAAATCATGTCTCATGCATTCATGACTTGCATATATTTCTTTAATGTATAGACTATGAAAATTTCTTTTACATGATTTTATGAAATAGTTTTGATAAGAACTGTGAAGATATATCATTGTTTTATATTTTGTGATGCAAGAATTACTTTGAAGAATATTTTGGGAGTTTCTTTAGATCTCAGATAAGGGTTCATAGCCTCTAGTGGTTTATGTTACCCCGAACCTACTCATTCCAGAGCAGGAGGTTAGTGTACCGTTGGTTTGGGCACTATGATAGAAGTGCCCTCGTAAGGCACAAGAACGTGGGCATGCTAGAACCTTGAACTATTAGACACCAAAGGATTGGGGTTCAGGCGATCGGGCTGGGATCGTCCACCATGCCGATCATATGGTGACATTTTCAAAATCAGAATCAGAAAGAATGTCAGAATCAATGGAACTCCCGAGAAAAGAAAAGAAAAGAAAAGAAATTGCTTTAGAAAATTTACAAAGATTGTTCCGAGAAAGTTTATATATTTATCTATTTGAATTTTATATATTTTTTCAGAAAAGAAGAGAAAAAAAAAAGAAAGAGAATTTTCATGAATGACATCAAGAAGAATTTTACAATAGATATATGAGTAGTCTGTACAACTCTTTATCATAAGCTTTTAGAATTTTCTTTTATTATGCATACATACTTCTTTCAGAGTCTCGTTCCAGTTTTAGTAGGAGGATTGCTTTACATACTGAGTACCGCTGTGGTGTATTGGCATTCTCTTTATGGGAACCTACATTGATACATGTCAATATAGGCACAGATTTTGCAGGCAAGCAGGCTACGAGCTAGGATATTCTCCTCCCATTACCAGAAGATTTGATAGTTCTATTTTAGTTCGTGGAGTTCGTTGATTCCATAATTTTATCTTATTATTTCAGTATTTTTTAGAGGTTTCATAGATAGAGTCAGAACAGAGTCATAGATGTTCACTTTGCATTACATTTATTTTTTAATGTATTCCAGATAATAGAATGAATTTCTTTTCAGACTATTATTTCGGTTAAAGATTCAGAAAAGAATTTACTTTAAATCATATCGAATTATGTTGAGATGCATTGCATAACAGAAATAGAACAGAATATAAAATCCAAGATGGTTCGCTTGGTCAAGTTAAGGCACCTAGTGCCGGTTACGACTTGGTTAAAAGTTGGGTCGTGACACTAGGTTCTTCAACAAAATCTCAAAATTTTATAAAATTCTATGTTAAAATCTACTCATAATTTGTGCATTTAACTCATAATTAGTAGAAATCACTTACCTTATGATGCTTGATGAAAATCCTCCTCGAAGAATTCCAAAATCGCCCAAAACAAATGAAAAATGGGGAAAATTAGCATAATTCCCGAAATAAAAATGCATTTTGCCCAGGTCTTTCCTCTTCGCGATCGTAGAAAACACCTCACGACCGCGAAGGCCAAATCTGCAGCTGCCCAATAATACTCTACGTGTTTGCAACAACCCGGCCGTGTTCGTGATGCCTCCTGCCCCATGCCCCTCATGTTCGTGGTAACCAAGTCGTTCATGAAGGCTTACACCTGCCATCCCAGGAAATTCCTCCTATGCGATCGTGACTGCATCCTCGCGATCGCGAAGACCAACAACTCCCCTAGATCAAACCTCTAACCCCTCATGTTCGTGTCTTCATCCTCGCAAACGCGAAGCACTGCCAAGCCATAAAACCACGATTGCGTAGAATAAAAACTCCCAAGCCTCTCACAGCACTACACGATCGCGAGACCACCTCCGGGATCGTGATTCATACCAGACACCAGTAATTTCTGCCAACTTCAATCGTGCTCCGGGTGGTTCGAAACCCACTCGAGCCACCTAGGACCCCGTCCAAATATACCAACAAGTCCATAAATATACTACGGACCTACTCGAAGTCTCGGAACTCATAAAATAACATCGAAACCAAGAATCGCACCTCAAAACCAAATTAATCAACTTCTAAACCCCAAACTTCTTCCAACTAACTCTGGACGCGACAAATCATACTTAGACAACTCTGAATGATGCTAACTTTTACGTCACCAATCACTACACGAACCTATTCCAAGGCTCGGAATCCCAAACGGACATTGATAACACCAAGGTCTACTTCAAATCAAACTTAAAAAACTCTAAAACCTTCAAAATGGCAACTTCCAACAATAAGCGCCGAAACGCTCTCGGTCCCCCCGAAACTCGATCCGAACATACGCCCAATTCCAAAATTATCATACGGTCCTATTGGAACCTTCAAACCCCGATTCCATGGCCATTTACTCAAAGTGTTAACTCAGGCCATGTTTGGTCACCTTAAGTCACTATTATGGAAGTAAGTGTTCCGAATTCAACCTAAACCCTTACAAAGCCAAACCAACCTTCCTCGCAAGTTATATAATAGGAAAAGCACATACGGAAAGTCTTAGATAGGAAAGCGGGGATCTAGAAATCAAATGACTCATTATATCTAATATTGGGAGGTGTAGTTTCAAAACTAGAATAACACATTTATGCTAAATGAAGAAAATAATAAAAAATAAAAAATATGAGCAACTACATAAAATCACAAAAAATAAAGTTTGGAAATGAGAATATTGTTTGAACATTAAAAAGTGATCTATCATTTTAATATAGTTAAGTTTGCATATAACCTCATCTAATAACAAAGTTCAACTTTAACAATATCACTCATTATAAATCAAGTTTGTGGATGACTAAATCTTTCTAAGATTACGAGGTATATTTTTTTAGAAAAACTAGAATAATAACATAGCTAAGTGTAATAAAAAAAATAAAAAAAAATAGATAAGAAAGAAATAAAATATGAGAAATTATGTGAAAACACGTGAAGTAAAGGTTGGAAAATGAGAAATAAGAAAATAAAAGATAAATAATGTAAAAAGAATAATATTATTAAAAAAGTTTTTAAAAAATAAAAATTAAAAATAAATAAATAAGAAAAAAGAATAGAAATAAAAAGTAAATTAAAAAGAAAAGAAAAGAGATCCAAAAAATAACTTTGTAACTGCACCATGTAATTACCATCAATTCTAAGCCCCCTTGAGAATTGGGGAGTATAATTACACTCAATTATATGATGATCAAGTAATTACTTGATTAAACAAACATGCCAAAACTGTATAATTACACTCAATTTCACCCAAAGACAATTACAAGATGGCTCTCCAAACGAGGCCTAAGTGATGTAATAAACTGCCGCGAGCTTTAATTAACATGAGCATTAGCATGGTGTCTATATTGAATGTAGGTTATTTAAAGATTTCATGCCTCTAGATTCTATCACTCTCAAGTATTTCATATCTTTGTGAAGCTTACTAGTAGTAGAACTAGTGGCTTGGTCATAACGGTGGTCAACTCATCAAAAAATTACACTGTGTACATAGGTAAAATATTATGTTGTAGAGGTATATAACACATATTAAACACCCTTTGTCAGAATATTTTTTCACTTCTTTTAAATTTAAACACCCTTGAAAAAATTCCTACCTTAGCCAATGACACTAGAAGAGCAATTCACTGTCTTTAAATTTGCACATTCTTTTCATAATACTTTCAAAGTATAGAATGTAAGCTATATTGGTAAGACTTATAAACGTGGGCCACTTTTGGGTTATAATATGGAGTGAGCTGTATTTTCTAGTAATTCTTTCAAAAATATATTTCTCCATAATCATTAACAAAACTATGAAAACATTCTACAAAATATTTTTATAGTCTGTTTGGCCAAACTTAAAAAATTAGCTTATTTTGAAAGTGTTTTTTTAAAAGTACCTTTTAGAAAAGTACTTTTAGAGAGAAAAAAGTTAGTGTTTGACTAATAAACTTGAAAAGTACTTTTGATTAAAATTTATGTTTTGGAAAGCTTTTCAAAAGTGTATTTAATTATCAAATTACGAATAAGGACATAAAAGGATAACTTAACAGTTGATACTATTTAAGCGGATAAATAATTTTAAATATTTATTATGAAAAACTATAATTAAGTTTTTTATTTTTATTAAGTAATATGAATATAAATTCGAAAATTATTTTATTTTTAAATAATTTAAATATATCAAAACATAATTCAACAAATAGGAATCTATTCACTCAAAGCCACCATATATTAGAAATCTATCCTAAAAATTAAAAACAATACTTATACATTAAGAGAATTGTATTTAGAATGGCTAAATATTAGGTTAAATTGGGTAAGGTTATTTTGGTATATATAATTTTTTTTAAAGATATATTAAGAGAAAGTTTTTAAAATAACTTCTCTTATGCTTTTGGAAAGAAGCTACATTTTCAGCTTCTCCTCAAAAATATTTTTTCTTTCTCCTATGGGCCAAATATCTCTAACTTTTAAAAAAATAAATACTTTTTTAAAGAAAAAATAATTTGACCTTGAAAAGCCTTGACCAAACTGGCCATTATTTGGAAAATATGGAGTACTTTTTCATTATTTTAATATTTTTAAATTTTTTAGTAATTAAGAGAGTATAACGCCCGGAAAAAAAATGAAAGAGAGCATAAGGAGTATATTTCTTACTCTCCAAGACAGAGCAGTTGCTGATATTCCCCTACTCTCTCTTTTTCTTTATTTCTTCTCACTCGACTGATACTTCAAAATCTTGAATTTTTTCTTTGCTCGTTTAAGCTTTTAACTCTAAAAAATGGACAAATCATTGCTCGATGTGGAGCAGCCCCATTCAATGGGGACCACCATCATCGGCGTCACCTACAACGGTGGCGTCGTCCTCGGCGCCGACTCCCGCACCAGCACTGGTAATATTTCTTTTAATTTTTATTCTCATAATCGTTTCATTTGTTTTTCAATTTCATAGTCTTGCTGCAAATATTTTGATTTACTGAAAATAAAGTTTCGTTATAGTTATTTTCCCTGAGGAGGGTTTGAAGTATTTTTCGATATTATAATGTTGTTGCGAAAAATTGATCGCTGAAATAAAGTCTTCTTCTAGTTTTGTTTTCTTCTGAGAAGGGTTTGATTTATTCTTTTGGCATTATAGTCTGATGCAAATGGAGCTGCAACAATGGTGGCTATTCTGAGCTGAGCTAAGTTATGGTTAAACGGGACAATTTCATTGATAGCCTTCAAAGTAATTACAATAATTTTAATATATGAGGAAGAAGCCTTAGATAATGAACAGGGTCTAACTGAAATTACAAAGGTGATGGGGAAAATGTGTAATTAAAAACTAAACTAAAGGGATCAAAGTGCAACGAATAAAACTTATGGCCACCTTCCAATTCATATTCTAATATGGTCTTGCTGAGAAGGGTTTGATTACGTTGAAATAAAGTCTCTGTTTTGCTAGATCTTCTGAGGGTTTGATTTACTTTTCTGTATTATAGTCTTGCTGAGAAGGTTTTGATTAAGTGGAAATAAAGTCTCTGTTTTGCTAGATCTTCTGAGAGTTTGATTTACTTTTCAGCATTATAGTCTTGCTGAGAAGAGTTTGAATAAGTGGAAATAAAGTCGTTATTCTTGTATGGTTTTATTATGAGAAGGGTTTGGTTAATTCTTTAGTATTATGAATTTGTGAAATGAAAAGTCTTTTGTGTAGTTTTATCTGAGAAAGATTAAATCTATCTGTGAAAATTGTAACACACCCACCAAGGTTGCATGAGCATTTGAAAAAGGAATTTCAATGTATATTTTTTCTGAAAAGGATTCTGCTAATTTGTGTAATCTGAAGAATTGCATATGTTTGGTGTTTTTTGTTTTTTTTTCTGGAAATATAGGAATGTACGTGGCGAATAGGGCTTCAGACAAGATAACTCAGCTCACTGATAATGTCTATGTTTGCCGTTCTGGATCGGTATGCTACTTTTACACTTGTCTTTCTCTCTTCTTTATCTATGTCTAGAGGTGGATACGTGATTTGAACATTACGGCCGAGTTCAGAATTCTACCCTGTCAACCTGTTTGATTTACTGGGTTCAAAATCTACTTATTTATACTTAGTGAAAATTTTAACACTTCGAGGAACCCATAATTAGAGCACTACATCCGCCTTTGTTACTACATATGATAGCTGCGGAAACTGCTATTAGTGCTTTGGCATTATTAATCCCCTTTCCCCTTATTCCATCCGGGGGTTTCGTTATTTGGTTGAACTATTGGCATACTGGGTTTTGTGGATCATGTGATTCATGAATTTGAATAAGGATGTAGTAGTATCTCCCGTCTTTTTTCTTTCTGTTGCTTTTGAAACTGGTAAATGTGGCTGAAACATGACAGTACTGATGCCAAAACTCTATTTATAACATTTAAATAACCTGTTATATGCTCTTGATGGATAGGCAAATAGGGAGAAGTAGAACAGAAAAAGAAATGAGATTGTTAAAGGATTCATCAAGTTACAAGCTTAATCATTTTCAACATTGAGCATGTTTTGTATTAGCTATGCCAAAACACTTTTTTGCCATCGGCAATACCATTCCTTCAAAATATTTAAGGAGCTTCGGTGAACCAATGTTTTGAAAAGCGAGCGCTTCATCGCTTTAAGCGAGAAGCGAGGCGAAGCGAGAAGCCGTTGCTTTTTCCTAACTGAGGCGACCCGACCATCAGAAGCGATCGCTTCAGCCAAGAAAGCGCGAAGCGACCCAGAAGCGAGAAGCGTAGAAGCGCTCGCTTCTGTTCAGAGGGGTCATTTTTTTTAAAAAAAAAGGTTGGGTCTTTGTTTTTATTATACAAAACAGACCCAAAGTGAAAAGACCATTCTTTCTCCTTCCCAACGTTAGCAGCAACAACCAGCTAGGGTTTCAACCTCCAGGTAATTTTTCTTCTTCTTCTTCTTCTTCTTCTTCTCTCTTGCCTTTTTCAGTTTTTCTCCTCCAGCGCACAGCTAGGGCAGGCGCTGGTTTTTTCCCCCTTTTATTCTTCTTATTTATTAATTTTAATATGTATTTTAGTTTATAAAATTAATTATTATATATATATATGTTATATTTTCAGTTTATTTGATTTTTTTAATGTGTATTTCAGTTTATAAAATTAATTATTATATATATGTTATATTTTCAGTTTATTTGATTAATTTTATATGTATTTCAGTTTATAAAATTAATTATTATTATACATATATATATATATATATATATATATATATATATATATATATATATATATATATATATATATATATATATATATATATGTGTGTGTGTGTGTGTGTGTGTGTGTGTGTGTGTGTGTTTATTTGAATTTTTTAATGTGTATTTCAGTTTATAAAATTAATTATTATATATATGTTATATTTTCAGTTTATTTAAGAATTGCGCTTCACTTCAATGAAGCGTGCGCTTCGCTTTTGAAGTGAGGCGAGCCCCTGTCGCTTTTTTGCGCTTCTTGCTCTCAAAAACACTGCGGTGAACCCACATGTAATGTTGTATTCTGTTTCCACATGACAAAGAATTTTGCAAGGAGAAAGTGTTCCCAATTTAAAAAAACAATGAATGACGATTCTGTTTGCTCTCTCTCTCTTTCCCTATGCATCTTGTCTATCTATGTCTCTCTGCATATCTCTTTTTTTCGTTAAGGTAGTATACCAAATATGGAGAACCTTTAAAGAACTGCACATCTCTTCATTGCTTATCTTTCCTATGATTATTGGAAATCAGTTCATATTGTTAAGCTATGTCAGTATAAAAATCTGCAGTATTTCAGGCGTAAAAGTTATGCAATTAAGTCTTCAATCACTCACTCAATCAGTCAACCAATCAACTGTGCTTAGTCCTTAACTAGTTGGAGTGTGCTATATGAATATTCAGTCTTCTATGTTCATTCTGATTTGTCTTATTAGACTCTGGAGAAATAATGTTGAACTTTATGAGAAGACAATGAAATCCATCAACAATGGTTCATTAGCAGCTACTATCATAAGTTTAAATCACCTTTTTCTTTGTCTTGCATCTTACCATATGCAACTCCAGATATTCTGGCATGTCCTACCACTCTCTCCTAGGCGTGTCAGGAAAACCATGTTTAATAGAAATTAGGTGGCATATGTCACTTTGTATATGATGATTTTGATACCACTGATACTTGTATAGGATGATAAGACCAATTAAACACAGTAATGCCAAATGCTCTTCTAGTGGTAAGAGCACAACATGAGATGTGTATTTAGGCGCACGTCACGGGTTATGAATCCTGCCATAGACAAGAGCTGATATTAAGTGGAGAAGTGGAAAAAAAAGTGGAGAATTGGCGGATTCGTTATCCACCACGTTTGACGCCGAACATGTTCAACAAAATAAACCAAAAAGAAAATAAGATGGATAAGGACTCACAAGGTGGCGATTAACAACGTTGAATGTGTCATGTGGTGCTCGTATAGTTTTCTTATACTTATTCTGCATTACTAAAGTACATATTTGAGATCTGCTAATTCTGTATTTATTGTAAGATTTGGAGCAGAGGGGGAAAATGATTGATTGAGGTGTAAGTCATTGATGACCGGTTAGGCTGAAATTGGGATTAAAAGATGTGTTAGTGGATTTGTGTTTTTAGGTACTTTTGAGCTTGTCCTAAGTGCTTAAGGGTTGCTTGAAAATTGTGAATGCTTTAATATTTTTTGGTTAAAGCCATTTTCTTTTGTGGCTAGGTAAGCGTTGAAGTATGTTTCTTCTTGCGCTCCTTCCTCTCGTATAGGTGGGGCATAGAGGTTTAGGGAGCACTTGTAATATATGTGGTTCATTGTCATTACAACTGAGGCAACCTCTGTATAAATGTCTAAACTAGATACATGGATTTAAACTTGAGCGTGCATGTAAAATTCTCTTTTTCGTCATTATTGAAGAGGCGAAAGGGGGTTCTACTTTTTAGCACAAACTGCCGCTTTTGATATTTTAAGGAATGTGAATTCTTAATGGGGTTCGATAATTCGATTACACAACCAAACATTACGCGAGGGTCAAAACCTATTCTAAGGTAAAAACTTCAAGTAGGGCAACATAAATTGAGAAAGTGAAAATATAGGATCGTGGGAACATATAGTGGTAGATTGAAATTAGAATGAGATAACCACTATTATAATGTGTTGATTTTTTAAGAATTTTATGGGAAGTGTTTTCTAGCAGACGTTTTGTTCTGTTCCTTAGCAATAGAGGTTTGGATGATGGTTGAATTCGGGTTATTGATGCTTGTATTTGGACACCTCCCACCTATGTACTCTGTTGAGTCTGTTTTTGTCCAAAATATCGGCTTTCATTGTTCCGTGATTATCAAATGGTTGATACAGTTCGAACGGCATCACCAACAATTTTTAGCTTATTAGACAAACGACAAAATGTGTTCTACCTATTTCTAGGTTTGGAAAATGTTGTAAGTTCTAAGAAGTTAAAATGCCTTGATGCTTGGAAGTGAATCCGTAACAGCTGATTTTCTTTATCTTATAATATGATAATTGATTCTCTATAGCATTCTGTGAATCGTATCTGACATATTATTTAATAATAATTGGTTTGCAGGCTGCAGATTCACAAGTTGTCTCGGACTATGTTCGCTACTTTCTACACCAACACACGTAATCCATCAAGCCACCTCTTATTTAATTCAAATGCTTACTTCCTGGTGATATTAGTCACTTGCAAATGAATATCCCCTAACCCCAAAGCCGACAGGCTTGTAGCTTGTTCCTTTGAAGGTTTCTCGTTAATGGTGAAAGTTGTTATTCTTATCTGCCCTGATAAGCTGTTGTCAGATTTCAGCTTTTTGATTGATTTCCTCGTCGGGATTGTGGAATTGATTAGTTGAACTACTCATATTTCAAGCTCGAATCAGCACAGCAGAATTTCCCCTTGTTTATTTATTAATTTTGGCAGGAAATTAGATTATGATAAAGTGGCTCTTGCTTGCCCCTTATTTAGTAAAATCATTTTTTGGGTGCACTTTTAAGGTTGAAAGTTCTTGTGGATGCAGGATACAGCTTGGCCAGCCAGCCACCGTCAAGGTTGCGGCAAACCTTGTTAGGTTATTATCCTACAACAATAAGGTTTGCTTCTATAGGAAATATACTATCTCTTACTGTTTTATTCAATAGAGTTTCTGGACTTAAACTTCTACACTTGCTTATTTCGCTTGTCACTTAATGATATATGTATAGATAGCTTGAAAGTTGTGGAATCTGTTTCGTTTCTTCTCTTTAATGCAAATTGTTCTAGCTGTTGAGAACCCATGGCAAATAATCAGCCTTGAAAATTGTTTCCAAGTGATTGTGTTAAGAATGGTCGTCCTCTAGAGAAAGCTGGGATATAGCACCTTCTTACTCAGAAAGTTGTGGCAGAATCTCTGCTCATCTATTAGGTGTGACTTTGTGGAGTAATATGGGGATTAAATCGCCCATATATCTAATAATTCAAATATTTAAGGGTCATTATGTCCTATAGAAAGCCGGAATCGTTGAATGAACTATATTTAGCAGTATCTTAGTGGCAGTGTGAACAATCAGTAGTGGTGCAAATCAGATTTTATTTCCCCGCTCCTCCCCAATTTTCCAGTTCCACTTTGAGAGATTTTGGATGCAGATAATTTGAGAAACCTAAGATATTTGTCTGTACACAATGTATTTACTGAAGTTTACAATTCTTCATAGAATTTCTTAATCTTTCCCGAGCCAATTCTGAAGTAATAAGCATATCATACTATCTCCTTTTTCCCATTTCTGCGGAGAATTAAGTTGGATGGATTTATACATATATTTATCCATCCTGTATTTTAAATCATATCCTCAGAAATGTTTGATATAACCTTTTGAGGTTTCTTTTACAGTTTTACTACTTTCTTTTGACTGAACTTTCCTGCACATTGTTCCTAGACTTCTACTCAGCTTGTGCATATTATTTTCACTGTGTATGAGTTCTTTCTAACTAATTTGTGAACTCGAATATTCAGGCTATGCTTCAAACGGGAATGATTGTTGGTGGATGGGACAAATATGAAGGGGGTAAAATATATGGGGTTCCTCTTGGGGGCACACTCTTGGAGCAGCCTTTTGCTATTGGAGGTTTGTTGTCAATCTGTACTCTTTGAGTATCTCATGCGTAGGGGTGGCAAACGGGCGGGTCGGGTCGGATATGGTTCAGGTCGAAAACGGGTAATGAAAAAACGGATAAATTATCCGACCCGACCCATATTTAATACGGATAAAAAGCGGGTTAACCTGCGGATAATATGGGTAATCATATTATCTATGACTTCTTGCATATGATCACTTTTGGGAGAATTCTTAATCTCCCTAACTTGAGGAACCCCCAATTTGAGGCTTTACAAATGTAAAAGTTAGACCCATTGGTTATCCATTGGTTACCCATTGGTTATCCATTTTCTAAATGGATAATATGGTTCTTATCCATATGTGACCTGTTTTTAAAAAGTTCATTATCCAACCCATTTTTTAGTGGATAATATGGGAGGTTTGTTGTCAATCTGTACTCTTTGAGTATCTCATTCGTCTGCTTCCCAGGAGCACTTTGCTAGTTAACTGTCTAAATCTATTGGTTCTTAAAAAACCACCGGTATAGGTTACTTGGTTGTAGTGTATCTTCCTTTAATGGCAGCTGCTAAATAGGTTATGTTATATTGAATTTGATGGGATAATCTCATGATTATTTTGATTCTATACAATCTGTGCATTTGGTTGAATGAGATACAACGAGTTATCGTCATGTAAACTCTGATGGATACAGTGATTTTATCACAATTTAAATGAAGGGGAGCCTTGGCGTAATTGGTAAAGTTGTTGCCATGTGACCAGGAGGTCGCAGGTTCGAGCCTTGGAAACAGCCTCTTGCAGAAATGCAGGGTAAGGCTGCGTACAATAGACCCTTGTGGTCCGGCCCTTCCCCATACTCGCGCATAGCGGGAGATTAGTGCACTGGGCTGCCCTTTTTATTGCGCTGCCGGAACTGGCAACTGACCTGACCCTTTGGAATGAGGATAGAGCATTGGATCAGAAATAGCATAAAAGAAGATAATGCGCTGAAAGGAAATACCCAGTCTGCCAGGAAGATTTAGAGATGATCTCACACTAAATTGTCATTGAAGTATATTCATATCGTTGCTTAACATACTTATTTGTCCGTTCGCTTTGGCTATTTTTAATGATCTGTGTTGTGCTTTCGCTGTTGATAATCGATAATTTTGTCAGCTTGCCTCCAATGTCCTTCAAATGCTACTATTAGCTGAGTAATATTCTGATGTTCTCTTCAGTTGATGTTTATAGGATCTGGATCTAGTTATTTGTATGGTTTCTTTGACCAAGCATGGAGGGAAGGAATGACCCAAGAAGAAGCAGAGGTTTGTTGCATAATATCTTTAAACTTTCTAATTTCTAGAGCATGGTTTGGCCATGATGAGCCATTTGCTTAAGAAACCTCTTAATTGTTTCTGTCACACTTTAGGGACTTTAGGTGTTCTTTTGTTAGTTTTGTGATGTAGCAAAGTTCTTCAGATTTTTCTTTTTTCAAACCCAAGGCTGCTAATTCTGAAGGGAAGGCAAATGCTTTTAGAGTAATGTGTGCTCTGCATGATGTATTTATTGGATGGTTGCTGATTTCAACATTATAATTTTGTGAAGTCAGAAGCTATACCGCGATAAACAGTAAAATTCTTCGGTCTTGTGATAGATAGGTGCTGATGATCATGATTTGCATTCATCTTTTTTGTATTTGCTCTGCAGATATCTCCAATGATTTAACTTTCCTTTGATATGCTTTTGCAGAAACTGGTTGTGACTGCAGTATCTCTTGCCATTGCCCGAGATGGTGCGAGTGGCGGCGTAGTTCGCACTGTAACTGTGAGTTATTTTTTGCTTTATTACTCATTCACATGCCCGTTGTATGATCTAGGTAAAGTTTTTTTGCTAGACTAAAGTCATATGTCAGTATTGAAGTTGGAATAAAGCCATAGTGATGCCACTTTATGCAAATATTTATATAAATATGTTATTTACCCATTAGAAAAAAGGCCATAGTAATGCCACTTACCGTAATTTTTTTACTTGGATAATGTACTAGTTTTTAAATGTTGTGGCAGAAAACCTCTCATATACAAGAAGTATGCCAGAAAGTAAAGAGCCTATACAAAAATATGGTTTTATACAAAAGACGCCACAAATTTATATTAATCAGAACTTTATGGGTGCACCAAAAGTTAATTAAAACCAAAAGACATGCCTTAATGTGTTGAGTCGCATCATTTGTACTACCTATCCACACTTGCTTAAAGCCCTTCTTGGTTTTGCTTGGCGTGCCCTCCATTAATGCCTGGATCTAGGCCTACATTTGGACTTATTTTAAAATGTAAGAAGCTAGTGTTTACTTTGTTAGAGCATGATATATTAATACGAGGACTGTATGCTTCTGAAAGGTCATCTCCTACCCTTCCTTTTATTTCTACTGTGCTTGCTCTCTTGCAAGCTTAGCATAATTTTTCAGCTTCAAGAATTGATTTGTGTCGAAAAATATCATTCACTCATCTGGTGTTTTCTGGAGGACATAAGGACCTGCGGCAATAGCTTCTTTGTATATTGTATTCACGGGAGCACTTTTGTTTTCAACAGTCCAGTAAGCATAAATCCCTTTTATGCAGTCTGATGTGTAAAACCAGACAATGGTAAAAATTGATATGTTCTATGTGCAGTAGACTTTGCATCTATGGTCTGTTTCCAAGCGCGATTAAGAATGTCTTTTGCCTATTTTTGACAACCAGATAAACAAAGATGGGGTTACAAGAAAGTTCTACCCAGGTGATACTCTTCCACTTTGGCATGAAGAAATAGAGGCTGTGAACTCCCTGCTGGATATTGTGCCAGCCGCAAGCCCTGAACCAATGGTCAGTTGAAATTGGAAATCAACTGTCAACATGTTTGAGCCTCTAGAATTGTATTTCCTTTCCTGATATACCAGTACTAGCTCCCTGTTGTGGATCATTGTTCTTGTCCCCTCCCTTTGCACTCTTGGGGCGGACAGTTCCAATTCTGTAATGTCATATTTGCCTCAAAAAAATATTTTATCACTATGTTTGCAAACATGGAGAAAGCAAGGGTAATCTAAGTCTGAAACTTTTCTTTCTGTAGTTTTATTTGTTTGTGTTGTTCAAATGAGAGTGAGCCAGCCTACGGAGAATACCAATGAGCTCGTTTCTTAGATAATAAAGAGGTAAACTGACATCTTCACAACTTCCCTTTTAAGCCGAAATAAGTGTAGTAGAAGTATTTTGCTGCTCCCTCTCTAGGCATGAATTATTATTGCATACTCCCTGTTAGTTTATACACAAGATATGATATCAATAAAGGTCTGAACTACAAAATGAGCAGGCCTATTCCTTGTATGAAAAGCAACAGAGTTGTTTTTGTTCAATTTTTAAGTAGTACCACATTGAAGGTTGGCTTGCAAGATGAAAATAAATAAGCATCTTCGTGGATTCTGCCTTCATCGGGTTGAGTATTTCCAAGTGTACCATTTTCAACAGCTATAGTTGTATTTTGTTTAAATAAATCTTACTTAGGCCAACAACCCTCCCTTTCTGCAATTGATGATATTCTGGGATGGAGCTTTTCTACCCTCTATGATCGTTGTTGTTACCGCCTTTTTCGTATGCTCAGTTAGGTTGTTACAGCTACTGGGAACGACCAGATATATTACACAATAAATAGATTACTGAATGGTAGTTATTCACCTCCATTCCATTTCGAAAACAGATGAGATAACAATGTAACACATCAACTGTTGGTGATTCAAGACCTAGATGCTTGGACTGCTAGGATGATGGTATATGTCGATTATTGTTTGCCACTGCTTTGCTTTAGACTCTTTCTAACACGTACATTTCTCCTTGTGTTATGCAACTCGGTCCTTCTTCAACCACACATACTCTCTATTCCCTACCCAATTTTCAGATTGGCTCTATCTTTACATGTTGCCAAGAAAACAAAAAGGTTTTATTGACTTGACACTTAACCTAACTTTAAAATCCATGCTTTGGACTATATCCTTTTCCTTCCATCTATAGCTCTACCAAGGTGTCGACCATTTATATACTTTTGGGCCATGTCCTAACCTCCAAATCTCCTCCACAAAACTCTCTTATGTGTTATAATTTAGAGATATTGAAAACTCAAATAAATAAGGATCCTTTCTCTCCAAGAATCACACGCAAAAAGCTCCTTCCATATTTTTAAGCGTGATCGACAACATTAGATGCAAGACGAAAAGGAAATTTCATGGATGACGTAGCAAACAAAGTGATGAAATTCCAAAGAATATATATATATATACAAGATTCCAAAAATCTAAGCAAAAAGGGACATCTTTCAATGTGTATGGTTGAAATTCATTGAAAACATATAGACGAGTCAATATACAAATTTGAGGAAGATTGGAGGTGATTTGGTATCAAAACTCGTAGTTAAAATCGAGTTCAAATAATTCTTCTGCGACACATGTATCAAACATGTATCACGCATATATCTCACACACATGTATACATGTGATACACATTTGATACAAATACGATACATATGTGATACACAAATGACACACAGTGTGATACATAAATGACACACAGTGTGATACACATATCATCTTTTTCCATCTTCATCTTTTACTTCGAATTTTATAGAAGTAGACGTGATCGTCGCAGGCTTCAGCAGGTTTCTAAAACTCATACGTACTCAATGTTTATATCAAATAAATTAATACAAGACATATATTTTACATATTAACTGATTTTCAATTCAATAAGTATAACGACCCAACCAATTGTTTTGAGTTCGAGCACCCCGTTCCCTTATTTGAGATTTTTCTCATGTTTATTTTGTAATTTGTGACTTAAAGGTATGGTTAGTTCGGGTCCCGAAGGGCCTGGGATCGTTTTGGTATGCCCACTTGTTAACTAGAAACCGTAAAGAACATAGAGTTGACCAAAGTCAACAATATGGATAAACGAGCTTATATTCCTGGTTTGAAGGATCCAATAGGTTTATATTGGGAAACTTTTGAGATTCTGATAAAGATTGAATCATTTTTCTTATCAGATTAATTTCTACAGTATTATTTGATCTCACTAAGTATTATTTGGCTAGATTGTGGATGTTGGAGGCTATAGTAAAATAAAAATATATTTTAAAGGTTTAAGCTCGATGGAGAAGATAAATATCCTGGCTAAACTCGACTTGAGAAACTATTTTCTAAAATGGCTTATGTGCTAAATGCTAGTGTTTGGGGATGATGTATATGTGAGGTAACGAGCGTATATGTGGGCAGCATATATTTTTCATGCTCAGGTACGAATATTAGGCTCAATCATGCCTTATTTTACTACATGTCTTTGCTTGTTGCATGTTATATTTGTGGCATGGCTATTTGAACATCTTATTCGTACTAGAAATATGTTATAGGCATTCTTCATATGCTAGTTTAACATTATGAGTTTTATGTACTTATTTTACATGGTAGAAATTACGCAGTCATACACCACTTAATATAAGCACCTTGATAGTGTGTGTGTGTGTATGTGTATTCTTACTTATTCGAGACTTTTGTGAGTTGTTGAGATATTTGGGTATTCAGATTCACATTTTTGTTTAAAGGTATCAGTTAAGGCATGTGGATTCACGTTCCTGTTGAGATATCAGTTAGGGCATATGGATTTACGTTCCTATTTTGCGTGTAGATAAAGCTTCATCCCTCTCGAGTCGCCCTCCCACATTTCTCTCTTGGTGGAGTACACGCGAGTTTGTGAGAAACTGACAGATTTCTGATTATTACCAATTGATGAGTTCGAGCGTAAAGGTAGAATCTTATGTGTTTAAGTGATCCTTTATGTCCGTTCATGAATTCTTATATGCTTCATTCATGCATATATCATATGTATATGCGTTTGATATATCTTTATACATGTATTAAACTTGTTTGAAGGTTGTGGGCAATTGAAAGTATTGGGTTGATGTAAAGGTTGAGTCTTTATCATGCATAGATATTCTAGACTCATGTATAAGCATTCGAATTAATGTTACTTGGTGCATATCTCTTTTATATGCGAATTTGGTGCATTAGTATATGTTTTTTTATCATGTTATTTGAGAAAATAAGCTTGTTATATTCTTCTTTGACTGTGTACCTTATTATTTACATCCGATATCTCTTGGTTGTTTTATGATACTGTATATGCATATGAACTGTACATGTTATGAGAAGTGAGTATCTTTTATCAAAACCTCGCCATTATTTCGTTGGGGTTAGACTTGATACTAATTGAGTATATATTGTTATTGTACTTATACTATATTTCTGTATATTTTTGTGCAGACTCTGTTTCTGATACTAGCGGGACCTAGGAGATAGCGTTGGGTTGATACTTGGAGACTTCATGGCGAGCTGTCTTGCTTGGATTTGTAGCTTTTGGAGTCACCTTCTCTCTCGTCTATTTCTATCATTTCAAACAATTATATATTTTGAGATTATTGTATTTTTCTATCTTTAGTCACTCATGACTTGTCCTACCAGTTCGTGATGGTTGTCCTACCCGTTCGTGGTGGTTGTAGCCGTGATTTTCGTGATTTTCATATAGTATCATATTCGTTATTATTTATCTATGGTTGCTAGTAGACTTCACTATTATTTTTGTCTAAGCCATGATATAATTGTGGTATTAATTGATTAGTTATCCTATTTAGTGGTGTTAAGTATTATCACGACCTTAGTGAAATTTGGATTGTAACACGAAGATGAGTGATATGCGTCGTCACCTTAATTTGTGATTATCATGGTTAAATTACTTAATTTAGTATAATGATATGTGCGTGAAATTGTGAATGATTGGACCTAAAGGCCCCTTTTTCACGTAAAAGTATGATAGGATACATGATGCTTTTGTCCTACTCGGTATCTTAATTTGTATTTACGTGATATAATAGAACTTGTGGAAGAAAAATACCTTATTCCACAAGGTTGTTGCTTCAAAGGGTCCTCAAGTTTAATTTATTCGTTGCCTCTATATATATATAATAATAGGAATCTGAAATCTAAGGAGTAGATCAATTAAAATCTCAATAAAGATCCTTGAAATCTTGTGGGTTCATTTCTACATGACCCTATTGGGATGGTGCTCCTTTATCAAATAAAAATTAAGTTAAAAACCGCGAGGTGAAGTGGGAATGTAAAATTATCTAATAGTTTTTTTTGATCTGTTCAAGTCTTGATAGAAAAAGTTATCCGATACTTATTTTGATAAAAGGTAGCAATTATTTTGTAAAATTAATCGAGATATACGCAAGCTAACGGAATACTATCGTTAGAAAAAGAAATAAACAACAAACATGAGAATAACCAAATCCCACTACTAAAAGCATCTTAATTTACGGACTTTTCTCTCTCAATAGATAAATAATTCATTAATACAATTCCAAATGTTACTTCTCTAACAAGTAGCAGGTTGATCGACATTAAGAAGGTAAATTAAGAATATCGTTTATCAGAAAATTAGAAAGAAAATTTTATATTACTTTTATTCTTCGATAATTATTTTAACTATTATCCCATATCATTTGTATTACGAATATATAACTATTAGCTCTTTATGTTTGATTGGATACTAGAGAGTGTGGCATATGATGATCATATTAAGGTAGAAGATAATACTCTGTTAACACGTTTTAGTATTAAACATGCATCGGCAACAACATCTTAGTAAAAACAACTGATATATAGTAACGCAATTGTTTTTTTAAAGATTGTCATTATTTGTATAGATGTTAGAAAACGGGACCACGCAAGGGGTTTCACGCGTAATGATTTAACTAGGTCGGTAATATTAATAGGAGTCCATTAAACTATATTATGAATTGGTTGGATGATCATAATTAATATTATACATATAAATTTTAGAGTCGGAGCCAGAATTTGAAGCTTATAAGTTCAGGATTCTAGTTCTTTTAAGTTACTGTGGTCTAACTTAATAATTTACGCATATTTAATGAATTTCTTAAAATAAATTTAATATTTAGATTAAAGCTTCTTGGTTCGGCTGAACCCGTAGCTGAAGGGCTCGCTCTGCCCTTGCTTATAACCAAAGGCATATGAGGGTTTTTTGATGATCTTCCCTTTTCGGAAAGCTCTAATGTTCCTAATCATTGGCTTTATCAGTTTTTTTTAAAATGTGTTTAACTTATATAATTGATCGTATTGGAAAATTTTACACTCTGGGTGTATTTGATTAATTACCTTGAATGGTAGCAAATGTTTTCTTTAACGATGATATCTTTTTTCTTCAAAAAATGTGAAATGATGAGAGTCATTTTGCTTTAACGATATCTCAACTTGTACTCATAATCGTTTGCTTCAACCAGCATTCGGACATCATCCTCAACTTTTAATACTTTAAAGCAACAACAACTGTAATAATATATTTCGTGTAATTTTACAAGTGGATCTAGGAAGGATATGGTGTGCATAAACCTTGATCCTACCTTATGTGAAGTAGAAATATTATTTCCTATAGACCCTCGGCTAAAAAAAAAAAAACGTTTTCGAAATATGTTTGAAAAATACAAGAGTAAAAAAGCTAAGATGAAAAATTCAACAACAACAAATTAACCCAGTATAATCCCACAAGCATGGTGTGGGGACGATAGAGTGTACATAGACCTTACCCTTACCTTGAAATTAGAGAAATTGTTCCCGATAAACCTCTGACTCAAGGAAAGATGAAAAGAAAACAGTAGCAACAAGCAACTAAGAAAATAAAAGTATTGACAACAAAAATAGTAAAGATAATATATCAACCTAAAAAAAATAACAGTAGTAATAAAATTGGTGAATAAAATAATAATAATAATAATAATAATAATAATAATAATAATAATAATAACAATAACAACAACAACAACAAATAAGATGCTCTAAACTAGAACGATATTTTTCCATAGAAAAGAGAAAAATTGCTGGACTAACCTACGAATGCTTAAATACTTAAAAATATAACCAAAACACAATCATCATACCTTATCCACGGCCATGTACAATCATCATATCTCATTCATACGAAAAATGATTCAGAAAATGATTGCCAACGTAATATTTAATACAAAAACATTTCCATGAAATACAGTTACTCCACACCAAAAAAAAAAAAACACCCTTAGACTATGCTCGTTTTGTTTTAAAGAATCATTAAACAAATATTTCCCGCCGTTATAGCTTATTATAATCAATTCTTGGTAATGCTAAACTATCCTTGTAAGTGTATTCAAGTATAAGGAAAAAGATCGTATAGTTAAAGCAAATAAAAACGCGTTATTACGAAATTAAAGAGAAAGATACAAAGGTGTTGTTTATTCTCATCACCTAAAATTATTTATTTTCTTTGTTTAATATTCTCTGAAGTAAAAGCTACAGTAATACTGGTCAATATAAATACAGAAAATATGAATCATAAGTTCTCACCTTCTGTAGCTTTTGTATCTTTTTTTCCTTGCCGAGAATTTTTCTATCTTGTCAAGTCACAAAAAATTGAAAGGTGACACAACTCCAATTTTTGGTTTACTATTTCCAATAAGTGTCAACTATTTAACAATAGTGCCAATATGCTGCCCAACTAATTTGATGGAATTTTCCACAAATCTTTCAATTGTTTCTAATCTTAAGTAACATGATATGACATGTCAGTCTCATGCCTATCAATTTTCTTCCTTTTTTTACTATTTCATTTTCCATTATTTATTTACTCTAAGTATCAATATATATTTTCGGTTTCCTATATTTCTTTGCATCTTAGAATAATCATGTGATTTAAACGATCACATATGGTCTAATATTTCACTTTATTTTGGTTATTCATTTACGTTGAATGGTTATATCATAAAACTAAAAAGTAGTGACTCGATCCAAGTTTTAAATATATAGTATAAACTATGAGGCGTGATCCAAATTAGAGAATATATATATTAACACCATTGGCTATTGGCTTGTGATTGGAAATTAGTTCTTTCCTAAATAAATTAAAGGCCAACTTCGTTCCTAAGTTTTTACCTGCTTTGCCATCTTCCCTACAGTGGTACATAATATTTTCACAGGATAACATAAACAAAATAAATTTTGTGTACTGTTTTAATTTACGTAAGAGAATATTATAACTTCAAAACATTTTACTAGTGCATGGCTAGCCGGTAACACTCATTTGCAAGTGTTATAATCTTGCAGATTTAACTGAATATTATCGCAACTATGTATTACTACTTTCTAAAATATGGCACAATACTTCAATTCGTTGAATAAAAATATCATTTTAAGCAGGCCTGAAGAATGTTATGGAACACAAATATATATGTTTTGTGTCTAAAATTTTGATAAATATTATATTCTGACGCCATAATTTCTAAAATGTAATTAAGTTCGGTGTTAATAACTTAAATGTTAGAATTCGTCAAGTTCAAATTTTAAATACCTCTCTAGTTATGAACTTAATTAGCATTATGAACCATCCACACATAGTTTTCTTGTATACATATATCTTAATTGGAGCGGATTCAACAGCAGTTCGAAAGAATGTCTTATTAAGAAATTTATATATTTATGTTTATTTTCAGCTTTCGAAGCATTTCATCGATTAATAAGTCATTCCTTGTCTTTGGGTACCTAAGAATCTGATGTGGAAAGTGACGGAGCTAGAGCATTAGCTATGAATTCGGATGAATACAATAATTTCTGCTTAAACTTTGTATTTGTACAAATAAATTCATTAAATATGTATAAACTTTTAATTTGTGTATCTAATAACTATGACAAATTTAAAACTCATAAACCTCAAATCACGTGGACCAAATTGTCATGCATTACTGAAAGGAAGAAACAGAGCCACACAAACACAATGGAAGAGTTGTGTTATAAGGCCAAAAGCAGCAATAAATGCAAAAACATATACTACTTGCCTACTCTTTGATCCCACAAGACAACTCAAAGGAATAGATATCACTCATCATTATAATCAAATAATGCATTAATTATGTAGGGTACCCTATATAAGTTAACGTAATGAAACAATAATAATAAATTCGAGCCCACTGAATTCACAGTATTTCCTTAAGGAATTTAATCCCCTCCTAGTACCCAAGGTAATGGATTATTTACTCCCAGGATAGAACGAATAACACACTGGTGTAGCGGTACTTCAAACCCCAGTATTTCGGCGAACACAAAGTTCGGTAGCAAATCACACTTACAGTTGCTTTGTTTGAAGTTAAAAAACAATGCAGAACGAAGGAGTATATACTCAGAAAAACGTATGGAAGTTCTGAGAGGAAGGAGTGCAATGTATAGCCAATTTGTTGAGCGAATTGTATGTTGAGTTGAGTATCTTTCTTCAACATTTGCTGCTCATATATATAGCAGCCAAGAAGGAGTGCAAGACCAAACGTCCACCCTTCATGGTGGAGCAAGCATTACATGTTTGTGGAGCAAGCACTTCATGGTGGGAAGACCATTATCCGGCTGCCAAATTATCAGTACACGGATTGGAAAATATCCGTTATAAATACGGATAATCTTACGTTAATATTTACTATTAACAAATAAATTTGGTCCAAAAAATTAATCAATCAATCGATCATTTGACCAAATCCAAATCCAAATCCAAATCCGAAGCCGAAGCCGAAGCCGTAGCCGTAGCCGTAGCCGTAGCCGAAGCCGAAGCCGAGCCGAGCGAGCGACGACGACGACGGCGCGAGGCTTGCTTTCTTCTTAACTCTTTAAGAGCTACAAGAAGAGCAATTATATATATACCCACCAAAAATGTCTTCCACTTCCAATATGGGACAATGTCTCATTGTTAAGAGGGGAAAACTTAAAATTTTACTCAAAATTTCATTTTCCCTCCATTTCCCATTCACTCTCATTTTAAGAATATTACATCTTAAAAATAAAACCTCAACAATCCCCCACATGAATGGGGAATGGCTATATCACGGAAGTATGCATGAAAAAACTGTGTGATTTACAAGCAAGGATTAATTGCATCTGGATAAGTAGGTTTCCCTTTGAACTTTCCGTAGTAAACTTATGTCGGATATACTCGGTCAATCGGTAGATTTGATATCTTTGAACCGTCGATCTTTGGTGTATACCTAGACAACCATAAGTCACACAATCAACCCTTAACCGTCTTTGGTTCTCATTGTTGTGTTCGTTTCAGCCATGAACACCGCCTGGTATCATAAGTGCGTAGAGAACTGGCCTTACAAAGTTCTCCTTGAAGCGGCTCACACTTCACACTTAAATAGGTGATTCCTAAACGTGTCATCCTGTAGATACACTATTTGATATACCCCGTATCAAATTTAGAAATCATTAAAAAGCCTTAATGCTTTATCCTTGGTACTGAACATTGTCTCATCACGAGAATGGACTAAAATTTTATTTGACAATGTTGAACCGTCATTAATGACTTTGTTTGATCTCTTTGAACCTAGATCTTGGGATCTCCAGTCTTCTAGGTAGAGTTACCGCCACAATGACTTGTTCTCGGCCATAGCCCCATTCCCCTTGATGATTTCTCAACTACCTCTCTAGTTAGGCCTTTTGTAAGTGGATCCGACACATTATCACTTGACTTTACATAGTCAATTGTGATAATTCCTCTAGAGAGTAATTGCCTAACGGTTTTATGTCTTCGTCGTATATGACGAGATTTACCGTTATACATGACGCTCCCAGCCCTTCCAATTGCCGCTTGACTATCACAATGTATGCATATTGGTGCCAACGGTTTGGGCCAAAATGGAATGTCTTCCAAGAAATTCCGGAGCCATTCAGCTTCTTCACCGGCTTTATCTAAGGCTATGAATTCAGCCTCCATTGTAGAGCGGGCAATACATGTTTGTTTGGACGACTTTCAAGATACCGCTCCTCCACCAATAGTGAATACATATCCACTCGTGGACTTAGAATCAGTTGAACCGGTGATCCAATTTGCATCACAGTATCCCTCAATCACCGCAGGGAAATTACTGTAGTGCAATTCAAAGTTCTGGGTATGTTCTAAATATCCCAAAACTCGTTTCATTGCCATCCAATGAGATTGGCCTGGATTGCTCGTATATCGACTCAGTTTACTTATAGCACAAGCTATGTCTGGTCGTGTACAATTCATGATATACATTAAGCATCCCAATACACGAGCATAATCCAATTGTGATATGCTTTGGCCTTTGTTCCTTGCTAATGCAAGATTCACGTCAATTGGAGTCTTTGCAACTTTAAAGCCCAAGTGCTTGAATTTTTCAAGTACTGTCTTAATATAATGAGATTGTGACAATGCCAGACCTTGAGGAGTCTTATTGATCTTAATTCCCAGAATTAAATCAGCAACTCCCAAGTCTTTCATATCAAACTTGCTATTGAGCATACGCTTAGTAGCATTTATGTTGGCAATGTCATTACTCATTATCAACATATCATCCACATATAGGCAAACAATGACTATGTGATTTGGAACATTTTTAATGTACACGCATTTATCACATTCATGTATCTTAAAACCATTTGACAACATTGTTTGGTCAAATTTCGCATGCCATTGTTTGGGTGCTTGTTTTAGTCCGTAAAGAGACTTAACAAGTCTACATACTTTCTTTTCTTTACCTGGAACCACAAACCCTTCAGGTTGTTCCATGTAAATTTCTTCCTCCAACTCTCCATTTAAGAAGGCCGTCTTAACATCCATTTGATGAATTTCAAGACCATACACTGCAGCTAATGCTACTAACATCCGTATGGACGTAATTCTTGTAACTGGAGAGTATGTATCAAAGTAGTCTAGACCTTCTCGTTGTCTATACCCTTTGACTACGAGCCTTGCCTTGAATTTATCAATAGTGCCATCATCTTTGATTTTTCTCTTAAAAATCCATTTAGAACCCAAAGGTTTATTTCCAGGAGGAAGATCAACCAATTCCCATGTATGGTTGTTCAATATGGATTCTATTTCACTATTGACTGCCTCTTTCCAAAACAATGATTCCGAAGAAGTCATAGCTTCTTTAAATGTTTGAGGCTCATTCTCCAATAAGAAAGTCACAAAATCTGGTCCAAATGAAGTAGACGTTCTTTGACGTTTACTACGTCTTGGATTCTCCTGATTACATGTACTTTCTTTTGTTTCTTCCCGAGGTCGTTTAGATCCTTCACCAAACGACTCACATTCCTTTTTATACGGATATATATTTTCAAAAAACTCAGCATTATCTGATTCTATAACCGTATTATTATGAATGTTGGGATTTTCTGATTTATGAACCAGAAATCGATATGCTTTACTATTTGTCGCATATCCTATGAAAACACAATCAACGGTTTTCGGTCCTATCTTTACCCTTTTGGGTTTAGGAACTTGCACTTTTGCCAAATACCCCCACACTTTAAAATAATTCAAGTTGGGCTTCCTTCCTTTCCATTGTTCATAAGGAATGGATTGTGTTTTGCTATGGGGCACTCGATTTAATATTCGATTAGCCGTAAGAATGGCTTCCCCCACAAGTTCTGTGGCAAACCAGAACTTATCAACAACGCATTCATCATCTCCTTTAATGTGCGATTCTTTCTTTCCGCAATCCCATTAGATTGGGGCGTGTAAGGGGCTGTTGTTTGATGAATAATTCCATATTCTAAACATATTTCTTCAAAAGGAGATTCATATTCACCACCCCTATCACTTCTTATCATTTTTACTTTCTTGTTAAGTTGCGTTTCAACTTCATTTTTGTATTGCCTGAATGCGTCTATTGCTTCATCTTTACTATTCAGTAAGTAAACATAGCAATATCGAGTACCATCGTCAATAAAAGTTATGAAATACTTCTTTCCACCGCGAGATGGTATTGACTTCATGTCACAAATATCTGTGTGAATTAAGTCTAAAGGATTTGAATTCCTTTCAACTGACTTATAAGGATGTTTAACATACTTAGATTCCACACATATTTGACATTTTGATTTTTCGCATTCAAACTTGGGCAGTACTTCCAAGTTAATCATTTTCCGCAAGGTTTTATAATTGACATGACCCAAACGTACATGCCATAAATCATTTGACTCAAGTAAGTAAGAAGAAGCTGAAATATTATTATTATTTTCAACAACCATTACATTTAGATTGAAAAGGCCCTCGGTGAGGTAACCTTTTCCCACAAATATTCCATTCTTACTAATTACAACCTTGTTGGATACAAAAATGCACTTAAAACCGTGCTTAACAAGAAGTCCAGTAGAGACTAAATTCTTTCTCATTTCGGAAACATGAAGGACATTGTTCAAAGTCATGACCTTGCCAGAAGTCATTTTTAGAAATACCTTCCCATATCCTTCAACTTTTGCTGTTGAAGCATTTCCCATATAAACTGTCTCTCCGGGTTCAGCAAGAGCATAGGTAGCAAAAGCCTCTCTAACTGCACAAACATGGCGAGTGGCTCCTGAATCAAACCACCACAGTTTAGGATTTCCCACCAAGTTACATTCAGAGAGCATGGCACACAAGTTATCAACATCATCATGGTTTACTACCATGTTTGCTTGACCCCTTTTCTTGTCTTTCTTCGGAGCACGACACTCCGTAGATTTGTGTCCGATTTTCCCACAGTTGTAGCAGTTTCCACTGAACCGCTTCTTGCTTGGGTTGTATTTCGGACCAGAAGCCTTCTTCCTCTTTTTGTTAGCTTCAATAATATTTGCTCCCATTATTGTTGAATTTCCACGGCCTCTCCTTTCAGCAGCTTTATTGTCCTCTTCGATTCTCAACCGAACAATGAGATCTTCAAGGGACATTTTCTTTCGTTTGTGTTTCAAATAATTTTTGAAGTCCTTCCACAACGGAGGCAACTTCTCAATCATTGCTGCTACATGGAATGCTTCGTTGATTACAAGACCTTCAGCAAGTAGATCATGAATAATCACTTGCAATTCCTAGACTTGAGTAATAACAGACTTGCTATCTATCATTTTGTAGTCCAGAAATTTTGCGGCAACGAATTTCTTCATCCCGGCATCTTCAGTCTTATATTTCTTTTCAAGCGCATTCCACAATTCTTTGGATGTCTCCATGCTACTGTATACATTATACAGATTATCATCCAGTCCGCTAAGAATATAATTCTTGCATAAAAAATCAGAATGCTTCCACGCTTCAATCACGAGAAAGCGTTCATTATCTGGAGTTTGATCCGGCAGATCAGGAACATCTTCCTTGATGAACTTCTGTAGACATAACGTAGTTAAGTAGAAGAACATCTTCTGCTGCCAGCGTTTGAAATCAATCCCGGAAAATTTTCCGGGTTTTTCTGCCGGTGCCAACGCTGGTGTTCGGCTTGTCGTTGCGTTGGCAGTCGCCATCGGAACAGCTTGGTTTTCGTTTTCAGTCATCATCTTTTTCAGAAAAAGAATGACACAAACAAACGTTTAATACACGTTTTCAAACTGGAGTAAAAATCACGTAGATTTTAATATCCAACAAAATGCCACGAAGGCTTAACTCTCCAAAACGGGAGTACACAAACCACAAAGGTTTTAGTTTGCAGAATAATAAGAATAACACAAGTACAGAAATAAATATTAAATTCCTTAAGATTGTTATTCCCGGTCAATATTGCTGTATTTGTAAATATTAATTCTGCAAAATATAAGTTAACGTAATGAAACAATAATAATAAATTCGAGCCCACTGAATTCACAGTGTTTCCTTAAGGAATTTAATCCCCTCCTAGTACCCAAGGTAATGGATTATTTCCTCCCAGGATAGAACGAATAACACACTGGTGTAGCGGTACTTCAAACCCCAGTATTTCGGCGAACACAAAGTTCGGTAGCAAATCACACTTACAGTTGCTTTGTTTGAAGTTAAAAAACAATGCAGAACGAAGGAGTATATACTCAGAAAAACGTATGGAAGTTCTGAGAGGAAGGAGTGCAATGTATAGCCAATTTGTTGAGCGAATTGTATGTTGAGTTGAGTATCTTTCTTCAACATTTGCTGCTCATATATATAGCAGCCAAGAAGGAGTGCAAGACCAAACGTCCACCCTTCATGGTGGAGCAAGCATTACATGTTTGTGGAGCAAGCACTTCATGGTGGGAAGACCATTATCCGGCTGCCAAATTATCAATACACGGATTGGAAAATATCCGTTACAAATACGGATAATCTTACGTTAATATTTACTATTAACAAATAAATTTGGTCCAAAAAATTAATCAATCAATTGATAGCCGAAGCCGAGCCGAGCGAGCGACGACGGCGACGGCGCGAGGCTTGCTTTCTTCTTAACTCTTTAAGAGCTACAAGAAGAGCAATTATATATATATACCCACCAAAAATGTCTTCCACTTCCAATATGGGACAATGTCTCATTGTTAAGAGGGGAAAACTTAAAATTTTACTCAAAATTTTATTTTTCCTCCATTTCCCATTCACCCTCATTTTAAGAATATTACATCTTAAAAATAAAACCTCAACAGTTTTTACCTGCTTTGCCATCTTCCCTACAGTGGTACATAATATTTTCACAGGATAACATAAACAAAATAAATTTTGTGTACTGTTTTAATTTACGTAAGAGAATATTATAACTTCAAAACATTTTACTAGTGCATGGCTAGCCGGTAACACTCATTTGCAAGTGTTATAATCTTGCAGATTTAACTGAATATTATCGCAACTATGTATTACTACTTTCTAAAATATGGCACAATACTTCAATTCGTTGAATAAAAATATCATTTTAAGCAGGCCTGAAGAATGTTATGGAACACAAATATATATGTTTTGTGTCTAAAATTTTGATAAATATTATATTCTGACGCCATAATTTCTAAAATGTAATTAAGTTCGGTGTTAATAACTTAAATGTTAGAATTCGTCAAGTTCAAATTTTAAATACCTCTCTAGTTATGAACTTAATTAGCATTATGAACCATCCACACATAGTTTTCTTGTATACATATATCTTAATTGGAGCGGATTCAACAGCAGTTCGAAAGAATGTCTTATTAAGAAATTTATATATTTATGTTTATTTTCAGCTTTCGAAGCATTTCATCGATTAATAAGTCATTCCTTGTCTTTGGGTACCTAAGAATCTGATGTGGAAAGTGACGGAGCTAGAGCATTAGCTATGGATTCGGATGAATACAATAATTTCTGCTTAAACTTTGTATTTGTACAAATAAATTCATTAAATATGTATAAACTTTTAATTTGTGTATCTAATAACTATGACAAATTTAAAACCCATAAACCTCAAATCACGTGGACCAAATTGTCATGCATTACTGAAAGGAAGAAACAGAGCCACACAAACACAATGGAAGAGTTGTGTTATAAGGCCAAAAGCAGCAATAAATGCAAAAACATATACTACTTGCCTACTCTTTGATCCCACAAGACAACTCAAAGGAATAGAAATCACTCATCATTATAATCAAATAATGCATTAATTATGTAGGGTACCCTATATTTAAGGGATTTTCAGAGAGGTCAGGTTTTTCATTGACCTGATTAGGGCATGTAGTTGATAAATGAAAGAGACTATATTGTCTTTACACCAAGAATTGATAATCTCCTATCAGAAATTAGGGTTTCCTAATTCTTAATTAATTGCCTGAACTTTGTGATGGATATTGGATACTAACCTTATACTATCATTGTACATTGTGTTCTGGGCGGATTTAGAATCTAAATATAATTAATTTAAAATTCTTATTAACTCTTTGAAATATGACTATGTTCAAAAACTTAATGAATATACTACTTTTAAGAGTTTTTGACACTCACACGCATATATATTTATAGCTTATGTTGAAATTGACCAATTAAAGCAATGACAAGAAGTGAAGTAGACATGCAAAAAGAGTCACAAAGAAGGTCCATATCAAACTAGTTGTTGCGATACGAATGAAAATGGGGATAATATCCTAATCTTATTGAATCGGAATTGAACATCAATAGACAATGACCAAGTTGGGGTACCAATTTTCAAATGAAAAAATTTTCTTGTCTAAAGTATGTTTTGCGCGATAGATTTTCTTTGAAAGTAATAGGTCATAGAGGTTCAAACTGTATCGGGTTAATTTGTCCTCAAAATTCAAAAAAGTCTGCCCTATCTTAATTTCTAGTCTTTATAGCGAAAAACTAAAAATTCGGGAAAATACAGACTTTACAAGGAGGTGTCAGGTTCAAATTCCAACGAAAACAAAAACATAAAGTCTTTTCTTTCCATCAAATTGTCGAAGCGCACAAGCTAGTCCGGATAGAGGCGAATCCAGGATTTAATTTTTATGGGTTTAACACTTCAACCTTTAAGATTTAGCATTAAACCCATTATATTTTTAAAATTAGGGATTATATCTACTATTTTTTGTAATTTTAGTAGATTTTTACATATAATTTATATTTCACAATAAGATTATTGGGTTCAAATGAACCCGATAACCGAAGGCTAGATATGCCCCTGACCCCGGACACCACAGTTATTAAAAAAAATAGAATCAAGGATTTGGAATCAATATATTCTTGTAGCAGATAAGCAAAAGTTTAGAGGTGGCGTCCTTTCAACTTCCTTTCTTCTTTGGTTTTCTGGTATTTAGTACTTGCGTCTAATTTAGAGTTCAAAGCTTTTCGAGCATTGTCATCATTATCTTGCAATTTGTAATTTATTCGAGTTTGACGAATTTACGAAATTAAATTCAAAAATATCATCCATCAGTTCATGAAATTATTTATGATAAGACATAATCAATAAGGATTTATTCAAAAAATAAATAAATAAATAAAATTATTCTTGTAAAGGAAAAAAGAGATATATATTGGTGTCTACGTACTAAAAGTGTTATAATCACATTTATAGGAGATTGTTTAATCTATGTTTAAGCATGAAACTAACTTTACCTCCCAACGGGTGTTTACACGAAGCTAATAAATGCATGCATGCATTTGCACATACACCTTTACCATTTAATCATGATTAATTAATATGCATTCTCACATCATTAAATCACTTAACTATAGTAAGTTATTATGATTTGGTGTAAATACCCGATGCGGGTAAGTATTTTTTTGTCCAAGAAAATTTATTCGTATTGGATGCTTACACTAAATTAATGAATCCATGACAAATGTTTAAATTTACATAAACTAGTAGTATTTAACCATAGTTAATTAATGTATAATTTTCCTCAATATATATATATATATATATATATATATATATTTATTTATATATATCACTTGACTATGATTAATTAGCTAACATGGTTTAATTTAAACATCAAGTGTAAGTAAGTTTTTCTCCGGGAAAGTGCTTAATTCTGGATTTAATGATTGAGTCTTAGTTAGTATGATGAAATTTATGAAAGCTTTACATGGTGAAAATAGGTTATGCTTAAACTAGACATATAAATCATTGCTTTTGTTATTTATTGATGGATCCGTAGTCTACTCAAAACTCGGTAGCACGGAGAAATTCGCTTGGAGTGAAAAAGGCAGATAAATCTAATTCAATCGGTCAATTCATCTCAGGAGTAAGTTGTTCCGTTGTAGCCACTTCTGTACCTGTACCAGCTTGAGTAGCCGAAATATTAATACTGGGAGATTGGGGATCGGCTGAAACACTAACGCACTCACTGACCATCAATGCAAAGGGAATAGCTTTTTTTTAACCAACATTGATGTATATTTGGACCCTCGGAAGATTAATTAGGAGGATAATGAAGTACTTTGCTTATTATTTAAGGGATCGTTACTTCTGTAATAAAATTGATCACTTACCAATTAGTCACTCGATCCCAAATATTAGTCGTTTCATACATTAAATTTATTTTAAAATTTATTTTTACATTTATATATACGATTTCGACGAGTGAAGTGTTAATAAGTAAGATGTTTACGGAGAGATAAATAATAATTTTGAAAAATACTATTACAGTATGTTTAAGATTATTAAAGATCTTTCTATGAGTTTGCCGAAATATTTAAAAAAATATAGTTCCTAATATAAATAATTTTCTTTCAATGTGTAATAGAAGAAATAAAAAATACGAAATAAAATAAAGAGAGAGACTAATTGGTAAAAAAAAAAAAGTGAGCTGTAAGTGGAGAAAAGAAGTTAGTAGTAGAGTGAATGACATAGGAATTACTCAGTTGGCTAACCTACTTATGAAACATTTCCTTCTATAATCATTTGAAATAACTAGTATTTTTCAAATTCCTTTTCTTCGTTGCTCTTAAATGGGTGGGATTTTTTCTCCTACTTTTTCCTGAAACTAGGGTTGTACAAAGAAAATCGAAAAATCGCATCAAACCGATAATCCGAGTCAAACCGGAAAAAAAAAACCAATGTGGTTTGGTTTGATTTGATTTGATATTAGAAAATAAAACCCGACCATAATTGGTTTGCTTTGGTTTTAACTAAAAAAAGTCAAACCGAAATCAAACCAATCTGATAGTACATTTATATAATTTTTAAAAATATTTTATACATATAAATATTTATTGTAATGTAATTTATAAATATTTCTTAAACTTTTTCACAGTTTTATCTTTTAACGCATTATTTCAAGTTTAGACTTAACATTCTTGAATGGTAAATAAATTTTATAGCCCATAAATGTAGTAACTCATACAAAGTTAAAATCAATACTAATGCTAACAAAAGAAATTCAATTCAATACTAGGAATGACGATAGTGTTGGATAATTATTTTAGTTTTACATTGGTTTATAATGAAAATGCATAACTTAGTTTATCTTTTTCTTTAGTGCTTAGTTATGTAATTAATATTAGTATTTATTAGCTATACTTATTTTAGCATGACCTATATAGAATTTTTAGTTTATGTTAATTTTTATTATGGCTTATTAATTAGCAATATTTATTTTATGTATTTTTATTATTTTATCTTTATTATTGAATATTTTAGTATAATGTTATGACTTATCTCATATTATTGTGTTACTTTCTTGAAAAATACATTATATAGTTGTATTTTATTAGGACTTAAGAAATATTTGGAGCACAAGTTATATATTTTATGCTATGAAGACTTTACCGGAAAAAAACTCGAAAACCCGAAAAAATTTCGAAAAACTCGAGAAAAACCGAGATTGAAAAATCCGACTTTGTTGGTTTGGTTTGGTTTATAAATTTAAAAATCCGACACTATTGATTTGGTTTGATAATTGAAAAATTCGAACCAACCCGAATTTATGTACACCCAAACCACAAAAGTAAGGATTGTGCTTTTCATAAAGATACTCAACTTTTTTCTACCTTTCTATATTTTCACTTTGAAATAATGGATGAATAGAGGAAAATGAGAATCCATACGGGCCATTGAAAGATTATCATGTCGGCCAGAAATATTACTAGATGTCCTTTTAATATATGGAAAGGATTTTGACCAATTAGGTCAATTTCTTTACCTCGAAGTGTATGGTAGTAGAGTATTTTGTCCTTTCAAGATTATTTGAATACGACCAATAATTCAGATTAATCAGACCAATAAATTTTAGATATCACATGCGGAAAGGGGGGGTCAATTTTTGGAGTCTTTGACTCTTTGTAGCCTTCTCCACTTTATTTTATGGAAAATGTTACACTAATTATTTCTTCGTTTAATTTAAGTATATTTAAACAGATTGTTTTTATTTTTATAAGATATAGGCTACAAGCAATCATCACCTTCTAAGCCATAAGTTATCAGCTATCTCCTTTTTAACCATAAAGCTAAAATATTTCATAAACTAATCAGTACGTTAGGCTAAGCTATCCAAAGAATTACTTTTTACTCATCAGTTTCAATTTAGATGAGTAGTTTAACTCGACACGGAGTTTAGACTTTTGAAACTTGTGGTTTTAAAAGCTTAAGGGGTAAAAGTTTTGTAGGACCATGACATTTGTGTGGTTATAAAAGTTTCTCATTAAGGGTAAAATGAAGAGTTTAAAATTTAATTATTTCCAAATTTAGAAGTGTATCATTTATTTTGAAACAGACTAAAAAAGAAAGTATCTCATCTAATTTAAAACGGAAGGAGTAATTAATTGAAAACGGATACACAATAATTAGTAATCAGATTTGTTTATGTGGCTTCTAACTTAATGTTGTGAATTAGATAATGACAACAAATTTGATAATCTGCTTCTTAAAAAGGATATATCTTGAGTGTCCTACATATCTAAATCCACTTGATAATGTTCTAAATCATCCAAATCACTCACTTTCTCTTTGCAGGGGCATATATATATTATTACAAATAAATTTGAACTTTGTTACTACTTCCGTTTCAAATTAAATGAGGTACTTTGGTTTTTAGCATGTTCCAAAATAAATGACACATTTTTAAATTTAAAAATAATTCAACTTTAAACTTTTTCATTTTACCCTTAACGAGAAGCTTTTATAATCACACAAATATCATGACCCCACAAAATTTTTACCCTTTAAATTTTAAAGACCACAAGTTTTAAAAGTCTTCTTCTTTTTCTTAAATTCCGTGCCGAGTCAAACTAACCCATCTAAATTGAAACGAAGGGAATATAAAACTGTTATAAACACTGATATTTCATATTTCTAACTTAAAATCCTGAATCCGCCCTAATTACCTCCAAAACCATTGCTATCAAATTGTAAAATCTCTTGTTTGGAGCATTTCTTTAGAATTCCAATTTCAATTACAAGAGGACAAAACACATCATGTGGCTATACCCCATTGCTTGTACACATGGCAAGTTCTTATTGGCTATATCCAGAATTTTCTGTAGTCAACCTATAAGGAGACATACTGACCCCACGTGGTGAAGACATGTCAAATGAAAATGGGACCTACTAATCCCCAAATAGACGCTTCAACAACACATAATTCTCCCTTGTTTAACAACACAATTGGTATTGAGAATTCCATAATTCCCTTCCCCTTCCCCTATAAAAATTCTGTCAATCTCCCTCAATAGTTTAGCTCTTCTTTTTATTTTACATGAAAATAGAACAAGTCTTCTTCTAAGGAAACATTCGAGCATACTGCTACCTTTTAGGGCACTCAAAAGAGAGTGAATTTCCTTAAATATATTGGCATTATCAAAATTGGCCCCAAAATTCTAGTCTTTGTGGTCATTGCCATTTGCCAAAAATAGTTCGTTTTTGGCTTTAATTAATGCAGTCAAATAGGCACTTTGTAAGGTGTTTCACTAACTAAGTAGAAAGGCAAAAAAAAACTCTTCCTACCCCCTTTTCCCCTCTCAAAGAAGAAAAAGGAAAAAAAGTAAACACTTTACCGAAAAAGATATATAAACATATATATGGAACACCGACGAGAAGACAGGCTTGAAGGGAAGAGGAGTGTAGTATAAGAGAAGCAAAAAGGTTAATCTCTTAAAACATAGGATTTTGAACATTTTCGTTAACAATTCTAGATAATGCATATAAGTTTATATTGCGCGAAAACGTCATTTGTATGATATGCGTACAACTAAGTCTAAGTTTTTTTAGGGACCTACTCATGTGAAATTGTCATTCCAAAAATGAGGATGGTTCCACCACAATTGGTGATGTTGCTCTACCACTATTCTTGCTATTATTACTTTCCCCAATTAAGAGGCCAAATGGTCACGGAATAGCCCTAGAATTTGAGCACAAAGTAGAATATGATTAGGAACAACAAGACAAAATTAAAGAACAATTATTGGGATGGAAACCTATAAGAAGTTTGAAGAACATGAATAAAAGGGGCGGGTGTGCATAAAGAGGACATTAGTTCAAGGGAATGGCCTCAATTTCTTGACAAAACAATGTGATTTGGTATTTGGTAAGTCAAAGACAAGGCTAATATTTTCCAGCATAATGGCCTCATAGCCTCAGGCTTCTAAAAGGGAAATCTCAAATTATTTGGACAGACTGAGCTAACTGTTTCTTTTCATGTCCCTTGGCCTTTGCTTTGCGTTAGAGCTGGATTTCCCCCCCAATCATTTGTATCTCCTGACATCAACATGTTGAATATGGTCTACTGTTTTGTAACAGAACTAAAAAATATTTTAAAAATGAACAGTAACTAACACAGAATAATATTGAGTTCTTACGATTGCATCATGTGTCTACTTGGTGAACTGAAAACCACAAAAAAACCACCTTCTTCTTTTATTTTTATTTTTCTTTTTGTGATGGTACTCTAAGTGGAAAATAGATCAAATCTACGAATGCATAACAGTAAGAACCTTTCAGTATACATCGGATTAGTATATATCCTTCCCTCCAAAAACTTCCCACCTTGCTCTTGGGGAGACTCGAACTCACAACCTCAGTTTACAATTGAAAAATAAAGGGCAAATTGAAAAATAGCCATACTTACAATTGGTAATTAAAAAATAGCCACAGTTTTAAAAGTAACGAATTTAGCTACTTTTTATGTAAGGATAAATTTGAATGAAAACATTGTTAAAAATCCGAAAATATTATAGCATAATATGCTGGAGTTCGAAATTTTTACATATGAGATTCCAACATAATGTGGTGAAGTTCCAACATAATATGCTGGAAGTTTATACACATGAGCTCCATAATCCAGCATATTATGCTGTAGTTTTTCGTGTGCTGGAGTTCCAACATAATATGCTGGCAGTTTATATGCAGGATCTCTAAAATCCAACATATTATGCTGGAACTTTTCGTGTTTCAGCAAAATAGTATCTATTTTTTAATGACTTTAAAAATGATGGCTATTTTTCAATTACCAGTCCGAAAACTGGCTAACGCGTGCTATTTTCATGAATTTTTCGTATGCAAACAAGATTTTACTTATTGGTAGTTAGAAAATAGAAGCAAGTTATATACAAGGTGTATAGATACTTTTAGTGATGTGAGGTCTTTAGGGAAAAGATTATGCGGCTTGGCCCAAAGCGAATAGTACCACACTATGTTAAGAGTGTACCGTGCCGACTTAACCATGAAGCAACTAAAGTTGTTGCTTTGGGTCCCCAAATTTGGGGCCCCATTTTCTAAAAATAATAGGCTTATATTTTTATTTTTTGAAAAATATTAAGTATTATTTAGAAGAAAATTAAAAAATGTATATAAAAGAAAAGCCAGTATTTTAGCTCTGTGAATAAGTGATCGTTTGACTTTAAATATAGGAATTACTTACATACTAATGAGGAATGGATTTGATAAGGAGAATTATTATTTCACTTTTTACTTTTTTAGTAGGAAACGTGTTAAAACTTTACACTCTCTTTTTTAGTTTATGCAAGAGCCGCAATCTTGCATTTCACCTTTTCCGTCCATTTACATACTTTGTCTTATATTTTTTCTTTCTTTTTATAAGATCAACTATTTGTTATTCAAATCCGATAATTTCTATTGCTTCTATAAAACAAATAGTAAAAATACCTTCGACACAATATATTGTGTCTCATTTTCTATTCGTTCTCACATTTAAAGCTTGTGGAACATATTCGAAGCAGTAATATGAAATTTGAAATTAAGTATTCAAACTTCTTGAATCGGGTTCTTTCATTCTAACTTTCTAGTATCTTTTCTTTGTTATTTTTACTTCATAGGTTTATTTATTAGAATTTAAATATGTCAACTAGAAAATATAAATCTTGTTATCCCCCCCCCCACCAATCCCCTCCTAAAAAAAAAAGAGAAGACTTGAAAATTTAATACAATCTCAAAAAGGAGCTCTTGAATTAAAAAATATAGGGGAGTATTTTTTTAGATGAACAAGTCACTAACATAGGTGAGCTAGATGATAATAAAATCCAAGAAGAAGACTCTCTCTCTATATATATATATATATATATATATATATATATATATATATATATATATATATATATATATATATATATATATATACACACACATTATATCTATTTAAATAAAGTTTCTCTCGATTAAATATCAAAATATTTATTCCCTCACAGCATATAATTTTATGCACCAACGAATGTTAGTAATATATATATTTTTTTTCGTTCTCATAATTAAACATTGGTTTTAGGCCTCAAGTATTGTTAAGTCGCCTCTTAGTATCTATGTGCTACTTTAGCCTAACAATTGATCGATAATAAAGTCTATGATTTGACAGAATAGGTATGAATTGAAGATGGTGGAGTGATGACATGAACTCGGTTTACCACTTTTACTACGCCAAACGGTAGCTTGGGAGCACACACACAAGAAGAAGTTAGTTTGTGAGCCTTCGAGACCATATGATATTCAGACAATGTGAATCTCACACAATAAATCTCCCATATAAACCCATGATGTTCCACGTGGAACTTAGATCAAGGAATAAATTATTAGGTATGGGAATAAAATTTCATAATGTTTAGCTTAAAATAAAAAGAAGCTATATATATAAGTTGTACTAAACTCTTAACAGTGTGAAACCGTTTAAAAATTGTGTAAGTTTGACCTAAAACAGCTAATATCTTACTATGTTAGAACTTAAAAGTATGTTAACTAACCGGAAAAAAAAATATATCCAAACTTAACTCTTGAAAACCGAAATAGGGAGAGTAGCAATTTATATCAAATATAAACTTCATTGTAAAAGCATGATAAATGTTAGATTTGATAATGTTTTACATCACAAGTGTTTACCTGTAAAATGATATAGTTGAATTTATACGTGGTTTCTAGACAAATGAATTAATTTGATCTTGAAATAATAAAATAATCGAAGAATTATGCAATACTTAGCCTAAGGATATAGACAAAACAACAGAATTCTTCGAAGCAACAGTTCCGGGAACAGGATTTTCGGGCACAACAACAATGAAATCAAAAAGTAAGAAGATAAGATATTTTTTATCTTTGTATAGAATGTAGCGTAAGTTTTCCAGAAAATTCGTGTCATTTACAATGACAATTGAGCTCACTATTTATAGCTTTGAAGGAGGTCCTAGGATCTTGCCCTTCTTTAATGTCAATTATGAGGGACATTGATGAAGATGTAACGGTGAACATAAATGCCAAATTCACTATCACGAGTAATTTCTCTTAATGCCATGGAATATTCTCTACTAAATGCTACCGGGCGAAGGGCATTTATCACATCTTTATGAGCGTTATTCTTTCTTCTGACAAATAAAATAATTGCCTTCGGTCTTTGGCCATCTCCCCCCCCCCTCCCCTTCCCGTCTTGGGTTCCATATGTTCCTTTTTTGGACGGCCACGTGTCATAGCATATTTTACCCTATACATATAGTCCCCATGCTTACCGGTGACATAACTTTGTATTACCGAAAAGTTGGTAGAAATACTCTTTTGGCAAGAATTACTATGATTCCCTAACTTGCATCTTGCTCTTTATCTTTTCTCTAATTCTCTTCAAACAAAAAACCTTCTCCTTCTTTCATACAATGGCTTCTTCCACAAAGCATACCGGTTTTTCAAAGAGCAAGAACAAGGTCGAGGACTCTGCTCCTTCAATAGTGGGCTCCATCATCCCTAGAAGTCTTATTACCACAAAAGATTTCGAAGAGAAATTCTCTACTATTAACTCTCGTACATGGGCCGTCACTAGGTATCCTTCTTCCATACGTCCTTCTAGCATTCCTGCTATGAAAGAAGATTGTCGCTGCCATGATTTGAATATTATTGCTCCTGATCTATCGGAGTGAGTCACCCTACCCAAGAAGGGTTTACATATTTTTACATGTATCCCTTTACTTTGGGTGCGTTCTCTTTGAGCGGAGAGCCTGACTCCGTGATTGCGGAGTGTTGCCTCCGCTACCAAGTGTATTTGGCACAAACAAGTCCTTCTGTGTGGAGGACGATTGCTTGCCTTCGACGTTTGTTCTAGGAGACTAGAGAGGAGCTAACCTTAGCTCATATGATGAATATCTATTCTCCCAAAATCTTTCGCGGGGGAATGATAAACCTATTCAAGTATGGCCACCATGCTCTGTTGTCTAGCATGGATGATTACAACTAGCGTGGGTGGATGGAACAGTTCGTTGTAGCTACCACGAACGACATCATTCTGGCAATGACTCCATCCTTTCCGGCCACTTGGAACCGCACTCATAAGCTCTTTGTTTAGTACTTCCTTTAACTAAATATTTTTCTATCGCTGCACTGATCCTCCAGCCTTCACATGTTTCAGCAACTCGATGGATCCCACTGGTGGTTGAAGGTTTGAATCAGTGAGTACAAAAGATCTTGGATGTTACGACGCCCAGGACTCACTTGTGGAAAGAACTGGCCCCTAAATATGGGTGGAAGGCCAAGAATCACGGTAATTCAAACTCATATTTTTTTAATTTTTCATGTGAAAAAGTTGATTGATCCCTTCTAACATGTCTATGAAATTAGGTCTACCCGCGGGCTCTGTTTTAGTTCCCGAAGAGGATGTCTTAGCTGATCCTGCTAATGCAGCGAGGCTGTTTCAGGAGGCGCTTACTCGAATAGGTGTCTCTAGGCCTGCTTTGGGAGCAAATGTTTCTTTACAGAGTCCCCAACTGGAAGACAAACAACCAAAGAGAATACACTCCCCCGCAGCGGGGGAAAAGAATATGAGGGCGAGGACCGATGCCCCTAAGTCATCTCCGGTAGCGATGGTGTTTGGTAGATACTGTGACGATCGACAATGATGAAGAAGCTAGTGATGAGGGAGATTCTCTGCATAGAAGATGACGATCCTCATCATCTCAACGGGATGCTCGACCTGTTGAGATAAAAATACCAACCGTAGACGATGCCTCGACACTTTGGGGAGAGTTTGATTTGGTAGATAATGTCAACTCCCGTTTTCGGGCCCCAATTGTTGTGCCCGGTAATGCGGGACTGATTACTGAGTCCCTGCCGTCTTTGGTTGGCAAGCATCCAACAACAAGCACTACATTTGATGCAGCTGCTTCTCACTCTTCAACTCGATCAGTTTCATCTCCATCTTTACCAACACCAGCAATTGCTACATCATTTCCATTTTCATCTTCTTTTCCACCAGGAATTGTTACATCATATCCACTGGGCGCACCTAACTATAAAGAAGGTATTCCTCTTCCACAGTCCCCAGTTTATGAGAATTTGGGGCAAAATTATGTTGCCCCTTTTGAAAATCCACAAAGGAGGAGGAATGTTACTCTTTCGGTCTCTACCGGATGCAACTTACTATCTTGGCTGGTGGAGCTTGCTAATTATCTGAAGCCTTTGGCTTCAGAAAAAGACTGGGAAAGGATTCAGGCACTCTCGGGAGAGTGTTTGTTGAACAACGCCGCAGCAGTACGTTCCTTTCTTCCTTTATTACTCCTTCTATTTTTGGGTATGAACATATCCTGAATTTTACCCTTCTTACTTTGTAGGCCAACTTTCTTGCTTCTGAGGGCCTTCAGAGGTTGATTCGTAAAAATTAAGAGATTACCTCTACACGAGATCAGTTGTTGGCAGAGCATGAGCAACATGTCACTCGCCTTTCGGAACTAGAAGCCAAAGTTGCTGAGGCTGTTGTATTGGAGGCTCGTTTGTGGAAAAGTGAGCAAGAAGCGGTAACCCTTAACCAAGAAATTGGCCCACTGAGGGTTAGATTTGACGAAGCCAGGGCCAAATGGGCTGAAGTACATAACGACGTTCTTGCTACAACTGAACACGAGTCTGCCTCTACTGAAAGAGTGATCAACTTAAAGGCAGCCTTGAACTTTAAAATTGAAGAGCTTGCTGCTACGGGGGAAAAACAAGCCTAGCTGGAAGAGAAGTACAGGAAAACTATCGAACATAATAGACTTTTTATTTCAACTGTTTGTGACCTTGATTTTAGCCTCAAATCTGCTAGGTCCGCCTGGGAAAACATTTTTGTCGAGGTAACCCAACTCAAAGAAAAACTTAAGCGTCGAGCGGCTTCCCTCGTTGTTGATAAAACTTACGCTATATACAGCATGAGGAGAAAAACCTTGGAAGAGGCCAAAGCCGGTGTCATTGATTTTGATGCCAAAATTACTAAGGCCCGTGAGCTTGAGTTAACTGCTAAAAGTGGACTCTCAGCGAGGTATGATACACCTGGTCCTTATGGTTCTGGTTTTGAGTTATCAGGAACTGAAGAAGAATCGGAGGATGATGATGCTGAAGGCCAAACTGGTGAAAATGTTGAGCTATCTATGGGTTCGTCTAGTTTTCCGAGGGCGCAGACATTTCTCATCCTCCTGGTTTCGGAGATATTGAAATTTGGATTTTCTTTTCTTTTTTCAATTCTTGTACCTGTGCTGTTTTGACATGTTTTTGTAAATAAAAACATCTTTTGCTCAAGTATTGTTTGAGTCTTCCTTTCGTTTAAATATTCATGCAAGTCTTTAATCTTTGCATTTTCTTCCTTTTGCTTAAGAATTTTGCACAATCTTTTCTGTTTTGCGTCTTATTATGTGAAGCCTTGGGTGTATTATCCTCAAAAGCATTTTTGGCTCGGGGCATCAGCCCTTTTTCGTGAGGGCTTTGATAAGTATTTGCGCAAGTTTATATTTTTTGTCCTTTTGTATACGGCTTCAGGTATATCTTTCCTCGAAGGCATTTTTATTATGGGCATAAATTCTTCTGGAACTAACCCTTTAATATGAGGGTTTTTATAAGAGAGGGCCCTCTTATGTTTACGGTGCTCTTGAAGAAGACGTCTCTTGTTCATTACGGTACTAGCATTTGAAGTACTTGTTTAACTTTTGAATGACAAAGTTAATTCATCGTTCATACAAGAAACAAGATAAAAACAAAAGGATTTTATTTTATTCCTTCTATTTTCAAAAAGTACATAAGCATTTGCTATGCTGAAAAGAAATTTCCATTACTTGTGGCTAACTTGTACAACTTATTTCTACGGGGCTGGCCGTGCAGTCCCCGGTCCCGATGATGCAATTATATTTCCGATTTTTCATTTTCCGGTCGACGTGGCAGTCATTATTGCTATATCCTTATATCATTCCCCCCAGTGTTCGAATGTGAAGAGTGTGAATTAGAACATTGGAAGTCTTGTATCTCCGAAGATTCCATTAATGCAATACTAGATAATCCTTAACTTGGTAACACACTTTACTTCCCCTTAGGAATTTATGCTATCGAGCGAAGGACTATCTAACAACCCTCTAGTGGTTTGTGCTCGTGAACGATCAGGTAACCTTTGCTCAATAGCAAACTTAACTTCCCGGTGGGAATTTGCCATAGAGCAAAAGATTATCTAACCATCCCTGAGTGGATCTTTGCTTGTGTGCCTTACTATTAAAGGTCTTATTGTTGTTGTCTTTGTAGTATGCTTTATGATACTGCTTCGTTAAAAATCTTGCCAGAAAAATCCAATTAGAACAAAAACTGAACGAAGGAATAAAAAGTGCAACACATATTTTCTGATCGGACAGTGTTCATAAGCAATAATATCTTTTGAGGTATGCCACGTTCCAATTGCTGGGCAGCTTTTCTCCATTTTGGTTTTCCAACTCGTATGAACCTTTCCCGGTGATAGCTGAAATCTGGTAGGGACCTTCCCACGTTGGACCTAACTTCCCCGCGTTGAGCTCCCGAGTGTTTTGAGTTACTTTTCTTAGGACCAAGTCTCCTACTTTGAAATAACGGAGGTTGGCTCTTCGATTATAATTCTGTTCCATTCTCTGCTTTTGAGCTACCATTCTTATATGCGCCAAGTCCCTGCGTTCATCGAGAAGTTCCAAGTTGACTAACATTGTTTCGTTGTTCGATTCTTCATCTCCTTGGAAATATCTCAAGGTGGGTTCCCCTATTTCCACCAGGATTAAAGCTTCTGCACTATACACGAGGGGAAAAGGGGGTTCTCCTGTGCTCGACTTGGCCGTAGTTCGGTATTCTCATAGAACTCCGGGTAATTCCTCGGGCCAGTTACCCTTAGCCGCTTCCAACTTTTTCTTGAGGTTTTGAATAATCACTTTGTTCGTCGACTCCGCTTGACCGTTTGTGCTCGGATGATAGGGCGAAGATGTGATCCTATTTATTTTTAAATCTTGGAGGAACTTTGTAATTTTTGCGCCGATAAATTGTGGCCCATTGTCACATGCTATCTCTTTTGGTATTCCAAACCTGTAAATTATATTTTCCTACTAGAAATTCACCACTTTGCGTTCTCCGATCTTCTGATAAGAACCTGCTTTCACCTACTTAGAAAAATAGTCAGTCAAAATTAAAACAAATCTTACCTTTTCGGGAGCCGGTGGCAGTGGTCCGACGATGTCTATCCCCCATTTTATGAATGACCACAGGGACAGAACCGAATGTAAAGGTTCTTCCGGTTGATGCACCAGTGGTGCGTAGCGTTGACACTTAGCTTCGTATGAACCTAATGCCATGAAATATTCTCTTAATGCCATGAAATATTCTCTGTTAAATGCTGCCAGATGAAGAACATATTTATGAGCATTATTCTTTTCGGTGACAAACGAAATAATTGCTTTCGATCTTTGGTCATCTCCCGTCTTGGGTTTCACGTGTTCCTTTTTTGGACGGTCATGTGCCATAGCATATTTTACCCTATACAAGAAGTGACAGTGTTTACATGTTAATAGGTTTCTTGTTAATATTATACATGGCGATTGGGTCTCTCTTTTAATCCTATAAATCCAACATATGAAAAGGTATAGCCTAAATGCCTAATTACTGCTGTAGTGCGAGATGTAGCAAGCCTAGTACTAATAATGGAAAGTGTTAACAGTAGATATAAATACCAAGTGTCAATTGTAAGAATTAATCTTGTAATGTCATATGGGGACAGACTTATTCACCGTGTTACATAACAATGAAGCAAAATGATTGGAATAGTTTACACAACCAAAGCTTAAATCACTACTTGTGTCTCATAATGGCTTTAGTTTAATTATCGCAGGGATATTTCTTAATATAATACATTGGCGGTGCACATTTCTAGAGAATCCAAAGCATGTACCAATGTACCTCTAACTTAAAAATTAAGAATGATACAATTAATATCATGGAGTTACTTCAATCAATGTTTTCTGGTTTTATTATTCTTATATTATATTGTTTTTTAGTTAAAAAAAATAGGCTATCATAAATCTGTTCTTACATTCCCCATAAAAATACATTTACATATGTTTCTTTGACGATTTGAGCTTGTAACAATTGATGTGTATTTTTTCCGGTCACTATTGTAATATTTTGAAGTTTTTCCTAGCATTTTAAAGATATTATTGATGACATGAATACTTTTTAAATCAAGAACATATTAAACAAGGTTGTGGGAAAATAATACAAGCGGCGTACTGATACGCGAAGCAGCCCGAATAATGCAGAGCTCATTATTTAGATGACAGCTTTAACAGCAGCTATAACAAGTCTCGATTTTGAGGTTTAATCTTGTAATGTTAATTTAGAGACAGACTTATTCACTTTGTTATATAACAATGAAACAAAATGATAGGGATAATTTATGCAAATATTACTTAATGCTCTACAGTTTTGTCTGATAATGGCTTATTTAATAAGTAAGTACTGGTAATTTTTTAAATATAATTCAATGGTGGTGCACATTAGCGAGTACAAACAATCAATTTAGGGTCTTATAAATCTGTTATAACAAACCCCAGAAACTAGCTTAATTTCATTTCTTAATTTGTTTTATCATTGGAACTTTAAGAATTGAAATGTAATATTTTGAGTTTTTTCTTAACATCTATCAGATATTCTTCCTCAAGAAAACTTATCTCCCACTTAGAAAAAAGTGTTAGTATCAAATATTTTTAATTGTTTCTTCGAACAATTAAAAATGGACAATTTCTAATTGAATATAGAAAATTACATTAAATTATGATAATGATTAATACATAATTACATATTAGACAATTTCAATCAAAAAAAAAAAAAAAAGAAAGAAATTCAGCTGGCAAGTAGTCACATGCTATTGCAAGGTTTCTTGGAAATGCATAGTTCAGAAGCATAATTTAATTTGATGGATCGAAATGCACATGGAGTGATATAAATAAATCATTTCTCAATTGAATGGAGAATCATGAAAACATATATATATATATATATATAGCAAACCTGTGACAGTTCAGATTCATGATCATTGAAAAAACTAATTGTTGACATTTATGTGAAGATGAGCATTCTGGGGCATATTTTTTAATATTTGATGGTGTATTTTTATAATTACTTTATTTCCAAATTTGTACCTAAACCATGTTCTTTGAAATTTGTTTTATCTTAAAATATGAGTATCATTTTTGATGGGTCAAGAAGGAGTTGAATTATTCCTGCTGACAGTAAAGAATGTGATTAAGTGACAATAAGAGTTACAAAGTGATCTGTAGCTAGTAAGTACGATACAGAAAAACTCATCGACGTAATTAGTGTTTAATTAGATGTTTCTTGTATTGCCCAATTTGAACAATAAGTTGCCTAATAGAGAAAGTAGACATCCTAATAACTATTCTACTCAATAATTAGCTCATAGTATTATTTTTGGGCTCAATATGTGCGCATAAAACAAGAAGATATGTATATTCGGAATGAAAGCAATAATTGTATCATCTCTAGCTCATTTTAAGTGAGTACCATTTTCACCATCACTTATTCTTCCCCTTTCTTAACCTTTTTCCCTTTTGAGCTTTCCTCTATTTACCGTAAGCTTTTCAACTAAAAATAGTATATTGAAAAACTCAATAAATAACTCCATTATCTCATTTATTATGCTATGCAGCCTAAAAGAAATGTCAGAACTCTAGAATAAGTTATACAAGTATTATTTACCGAAAACAGAATAAGAATTAAACTATGTGAACAGTGAATGATTGCCGGAGGTGGACAAATAATACTCCTAGTTGGCAATGAAGCAACAAGAAAGAAGATACTTTAGATCTTGTAAATTAAAGAGAGACAGCTAAAATTAGTTAGCAAAAAGATCCCCAAATTGGTAGGGTCACCCCACATTATGCATCAAAAAACTCCTTGGAAATTGAAGGAAAATAAAAAACACCAACTCTATTATTTTCTTTTATAGAGTATTATGTATGAAAGATTGGCCGTACCACAAATACAGATTGCGTATTTTGGGTGCATGCAATTATCATTATAAGCAATAATATTAATAATTTAGAGCCACATTCCTCATTGAATTTAGCCTCGCCTAGAACATCAAACAGTTATGATCCCACCACCCCATCTTTCCATTTTCAATTTCATTTTTTTTGTTAGTTATTAACTTTCCTTTTTAGGTGCAAAACCATCCACTAAAGGCTAGGAGGATAGTCAGAACCAATGATGGAGCCAGAATTTTTATTAAGGAGATTCAAAAAATTAAAAAAGAATAAACATCAGTAAGACAACTGACTATCAGTTAATATATATATATATATATATATATATATATATATATATATATAAATAAAAAGAATTTAACTTTATACTAACCGATAATTTTTTGACGAAACTCCTAGCTCCTTTCATAATTGGAATATGGAAGCCTTATGTCTTTCTATTTTAGTTGCTCATTGTATGCAGTAGCGTGCACAATAATATGCGAGTGCTATCAGGCAATTGCCTCAACTTTAGCTTGTACACGATCTCGGGTTCTGTAGATTTTCAAAGACTTAATTTTTTTGCCATACTAATATTTACTTTAATTTATTAGTTTTAAGCGACGTCTGTTTATTATACAAATACACGTTGTCTTTTTTCCTCAAAAAATATGATATACATAATGTTTGTAAAGTTTTTGGCCAAAGCAATGTTAACTCCACCACTAGTTGTATAGCGTGTCTCATAATTTAAAAAATGATATTATTCAGAGGCGGAGCCAGAATTTAAAGTTACTGGGTTCAAGATTCTATCCTTTTTATGTTACTAGGTTCTAAAGTAAGAATTTGTACTTATTCAATGAATTTCTTAAGATAAATATAGGGTTTGCACTAAAGCTACTGGGTTATAGCAGCTGATACTATTATATTGTTCGTATATATAGCTCTATATATCGTTCGATAACGGTTCAGCCGAATCCGTTATCGAAACTATAGCTCCACCCCTGATACTATCACATCAATCTTGATCAATATATATATATATATATATTGTTCGTATAATCGTATGCGTGCAAAATAACTGCTGAGGTTGCACCTATTATATATTAGAGAGTTAGCAGCAGCAAACAATATTAAGTGACTTAGGGTTTGTATTTACCAAAACATTTTCCACTCAATGCCAAAACTCAATTGGAAATCCCTTGCTTTTTGGTTAATTAATCCTAACCTAAAGCCTAAAATTGTCTTATAGCAGCTGTATACGAGTGAAATCGGACCAATAAGTCGGCCCGGTTCTTAATAAAATAAATTGAGTAAGGGACGCAACGGCAAAGAACAAGAATCGAAAAGCTGACTCTACTCTTCTCCCCTGTTGTAGCTTCGGGCTGCCCCGAAGCAGAAGGATCAGCGGGCTGACCCTCGCCCCCTACCAAGGGCCTGAGCTCGATGGTCTTGGGAAAGCCTGCAAAAAGAGTAGAGTCAATGAGGACATAAGTGCTGAAAAGGAATGTCAAGAACTGCTTATTCAGAGAGAAAGATCGTAACATGAGAATGGGCTTCCCAGCGGCCCTTCGAGAGCTCGCGCCATAAGCGTTTGGCATAAGGCATCTCCGAACAAATGCCATTGATCCACTCCTTGAGCCGAGAGATGGCGTTTGGAACTCGAGCAAGGGCTGCACCACAGCAAACACCGGTAAGAAAAGGGAAGATAAAACATAAAATCGACGTTCGGAAAGAGGTGTACTTACGTGATACGTTCCACTTCTCGGGAAACGGCCTCCACTCGGCGGGTATCGATCAGGTCAGTGGACTTTACCCGGACAAAGCTTCCTTGCCAACCCCGATCTCAGTCCTCATCAATACTTGAGAATGGGGCTTTGCTGGCCCGACGTACAAGCTTTACCAGTCCCCCTCCTCCCCCCCCCCCCCTCCCGAGAAGATTCAGGGACTGTATAAGTGGAGCAGATGATCAATGGTGAACGTGCACGAATCGATTTTATTCACAAAGAACCGAAGGAGGATCACGGTCCTCCACAGTGATAGGTAAATTTGACCGAGGCACACGTCGTACCTCCTGCAAAAGTCCAAGATGGCCGGCTCTACCAGACCCAATGTAAAGGGATAAGTGTAAATACGTAGATATCCCTCCACATGGGTAGTAATGTCGTCGCCGGGCCCAGAGATCGCTACATCCTTATCCGTCCAGCTGTAGTCCTTTCGAACCATAGGGAGAACGACCTCAGTGATGGAGCAGATATACCGAGACACCACCTCGCACCGACCTTGAACAAAAAAAGGTTTTTCAACCTTGAAGTCATCATTGACCGAACATTCCCCGGGGACAAATATTCTCAAGGGGGCTCGGGTGTTGTTTCATCAGCGGTTGCACCCGGAGCGGACTTCTCGAGGATGACCATATTAGAGGCGGTCTCTTCGGCCTCAGTGATCGGCCGCGAAGAAGAAGGAACATCTTTTTGGGAAACAGATTTGGAGGTTTTGGCTATTGTTACCTGGAAATGCTTGAAAAAGGTAAGGGAAATGTTAAAGGTTAAAAGCTTAGATATGTTGGTTTTGAGTAGAAAATGAGTAAAACTCTTGCAACGTACTGAGGAATCTTGAGTAAGGGGGGTAAAAATGCTAGAGTATAAAAGAGGGTACTAAATTTCTAAAGGCACGAGGGTAGAGGTTTGGACGTAAAGCAAAAATGAACAAATGAGAGGATATTTATAGGAGCTTCGCGAGGCTTCGCGTCCAGGAACAGCCAACCGACGACTGGCATATATTTGAAGTCATAATGACATGAGTGATGAGATGTTTCGGGTTTCTTATCGCTTCTGTCACGGCGTGTCGAGGAAGGAATCAGAGAGCTCATTTCGTTTCTCGTCAAATTTACTCTACGAGCATTCGAACACGATTAACGGAAGGCCGTAATATCCGCGACCAACCGGATATCACGACGTAGATCTCGGCACGTACCGGCGAAAATCCAGTAATTAGTTAAACGGAAGATTTTTTTACCTTTTATAGAATTATACTTAGGGTAAAACTCCCCTACTATATAAAGGGGAGTCTCACTATTCATTAAACACATTGTAACACGCATCCCAAAGTAATACACTATTATTTTTCACTGTTATTCATAACTCTTTTTTCTTGTTCATTAGTACTGGCCATTGTGAGCCCGGATCGAGGCTGAATATTTCAATAAGGCTGGAATCATCCTCCTCACATAGTTTGAATTTACTATATCTTTATTTGTTCAATCTAACTTAATTTATCGTTTTGTATCAAATTAATCTGCGTATCCTTAAAATCACTTATAAATTTAAATGTTATCCGATTTTGAGGGTAAACAACAGCCAATTTGGACAAGCTTCTGGAAGCTAAAAGTGCTTATTTTTGTGATAGAAAAATTGCTTCTTTTATATTGTTGAGGTGTTTGATCAATTTTTTTTTCATAAGCTTAAAAAACAGTCTTCCCTGTAAGTAATTTTGGAATCTTGATCGAGCACAAATTGTTATTCTAATATTGATAAATTACTTTTAAAATTGATTAACCAAATACAAATGGTAAAATCTGACTTGATTATAAGGAAAAACTAGATAAAGCATACAAGAGGGTAGATGATGAATTTGAAATGAAGAAAAAGAGTAGAGAACAAGAAAAGCTTAAATGATAAAAGGTTAAAAGAGGTGATGCAAAGCCCTAAGAAGAAATGCAAATCTTTTACAAGGTATATATACAATAAAATAAAAACAAAAACAAAATCAAATAAAGGAGCTACTATACGTGACAACAATTACAATGCGTGCTCCTAAAGCTATCTACTTGGAACATTTACTCCTCCAACTGTTCAAATCGTCTTCTTCTTCTTTACCTAATCAGTGACTATATATATTTGACTAAAACTAATTTCATCATTTTTCTTTGGGAAAAGGTTCACGTTTGCTAATGAAGTATTACTATATATTCGCCTTTTGTTCATCCATAAAACTGATAAAAGTCCCGCGCTGTTAGTTGACCCTTGCTTTAATGGTTGTTAAGTTTATTTTATACATTTGCTATTATTTTTTTATATATATATATATATATATATATATATATGAAGTCACATAGATAAGCAAAAGATTTAAATACAGATAAGCTATCAAATTATTTTGTATATACTTTCTACAATAATTTTAGGGTCATAATGAAAAATCATTAGCAAAAGGGGTATATATACTTGGAATAGAGCTTCTTATTTTTCAAATTTGTTATTTACAATATTTACATACACATTCCACAAGCATGAAAATATAATATATATATATATATATATATATATATATATATATATATATATATATATATATATATATCGGAGACAGCGATTTCTGCCAGATTTTTGATAGCGCTGTAAAACTGTTGGGTCTTTTGCTTCTTTATTCTTTTCCAAACACTACCCCACTCTTAATTTGTACAACTATTAAATTTTTTAAAAAACATTGTTTGTTTATAAAATATGATCAATTTTTAAAAAAAAATTTAATTTTTTTTCAAATTTTCAAAAACTGATTTAGGACCGTTTGGGTGAAATTTTTTCTTCCAACATAAAATTTTAATTTTTTTTCAAATAAAATACACGTCCAAACACAACAAAAGTTAGCTAGTATTGACTATTCCGACATGCATTTCGATTGGGCACGAAAAAGAAAGATTTTCTTTTGAAATGTGATTTAAAACTAATCTTAGAAAATTGTGTGGGTTTAAAATGAAAAATGCATCACATAAACAGAGACTGAGGGAGTGCCACTTTTTTTTTTGTTTCTTTTTCTTCTTTTTCCTAAATTATTACTAGCTAGATGGGTGAATTTTTTTTTTATTGTATTCATTAGATTAAAAGAAAGTTATCAAGTTTGATATAAAAGTAAAATACTTATATTTCCTTTTCCTTTTTCTCATCATTAAGAGAAGAAAAAGGGTTCAACTTTTGGGTACAGTTTAACATTTTTCGGAATAAAAGAAAATTTAATTTGTCATTGAAAAAGAACAAGGAATAAATGGAGTAGTAGTTCTTAAACAGAACAAGTAACCAATAAAGAAGGCTAAACTCTTATGTCTGTTACTTCATCTATTTTCAGGTACGAAACTAGATTATCAAAAACATCAGCTTGTGAAAACTCTTTAAAGTTTTTGATCTGGTATGACTTGGTTTAAAAACTTTGTATGATCTAAATTTGCATATCAAAGTTGAGCTAAATCTAAAGATCACTTCTTTTTAATAACCTTCATGGAACTTGGGAAGATTAATATAGAAATCTTTGCCTTCCTAATTTCAAGATTATCAAGAAATTGTAATGTTATCACAAAGTAGTGGAGTTAAGTTGTAAACTTAAAAGTTAAAAGAGAAGAAGATGATATCTTGATAAATAAAAAATAAAAAAACATGTCGCTTTTTCGTACAATACACTAATGCAGTAATACGTCATTGCAACTCCGTTAAAGCTGCCGGATTTTCGGCTGCCTTACCTACTCTTTCTCCTTTTTTCTTTTCTAATACTAATTAAGAAACCTTGGGAAAAAAAGTTTTAATTGAGAAAGGATGTACAAATGAATAGGTTAACAATTTATTGATATTCTCGCTATGTCAATAAATGTAAGATATGAAAAAAAGGTTAAAAGATAGTCTAACCAATGACAGAATTAATCAATTATTGATACTATATGAGCAACTTTTTTATTCTTTTCCTGATAGAAAAAAAAAAGTGATACTTGATTGCAGTGAAGTGATTACATTTACAAAAAAAGTTCAATAATTTCGAGCATATCATTTTGTGATTGCCTTTATTATTAGCGAAGTTCTAGCATAAATCTAAGTAATATAGTTACTGAATTTTTATCATTACGCAAATAAATTAAATGAAAAAATAAAAGATGTGATATTGGATGCAGTGAAGTGATTGAAATTTTACAGTTAGTTATGCGTCCAAGTAGAGTAAAGTGTGAAATTATTGACAATGACTAGTTACGTAAAATTTCTACTCCTAATTGTTAAAGATATACTGCTTGTTTAAAATTACTTTATTTAGAGAAAGAAGTAAGAAACATTTTGTATTCTGTAAAAGTTGGCCTTTCTCCTATTGTATGATATGAACGCCGACCAAAGCTACTTTACGGGGATGGATGCTGAGGCAAAGCACGCCGACTACTAAAATCGAACGGCGGAGATTCAATTCACACTGTCAAAAGCAGCCGTCGTCAAGGTTTGCAGATCATTCCACGTCATCACAAAAGCTGATGCTGAGTTTCCATTCGGTCAAATATGTGGGCCCTACCACGCACGTCTCCAGGAAACAAGGTAGTAGGACCCACCTGCTCAGCTATGAGAGGGGAGGGGAGGGGCTTAAGAGTGAAGACTAATCTTTTTTCCAAAAATTACATAATATTTGTCAAATATAGGATAAAAATCGCAAGCTGTTATAAAATAAAGATAGTAAAGTAAAGACAAGTATAGAGAGAAACTGATATATTATTTAACTTCAAATTGATGTACATAATGAATTGAAAACTCCTCTATTTATAGAAGAAAGGAAGCAGTTGTGAGGCTTTCTTGAGCTGCTTGTAAGTTGTCTGCATAAGCTGCTGCAAATCATTTCATGAAGCTCTACATCATGTGTTTGTGGATAAAGTTCAATAGAGTACCAAACATATAATCTTTTTTCAGGAAGATTATCTATAACGGAGTAATAAATGGACATCCACAATATAATTATTTTCTTAACATTCCCTCTTGGATGTTTATTAAAAGATATTGTGCCTCGTTAAAACCTTATTAGGAAAAATCCAGTGAAAAAAATTATAGTGAAGGAAAAAGAGTACACATATTTAATAATACGCATTTCTAGGTGCCTCATTAAAAACCTTACAAGAAAACCCCCTTGAGAAAAACATTAGTAAGAAAAAAAGAGTACAACGCATATTTCACTCCCCCTAATGAAAACCTTATTTCAAATATTTGAGTCTCTGCATTCCAATCTTGTATACCATCTTCTCAAAAGTTAAACTTGGCAAAGATTTAGTGAACAAATCTGTTGGATTGTCACTTGAACGGATTTGTTGCACATCGATGTCACCATTTTTCTGAAGATCATGTGTGTAGAATAATTTGGGTAAAATGTGCTTCATTCTATCTCCTTTTATAAATCCTCCCTTTAATTGGGTTATGCATGTAGCATTGTCTTTGTATAAAATTGTGGATCTTTTATCACATTCCAAACCACATTTTTCTTGAATAAAATGAATCACTAATCTCAACCATATGCATTCCTTACTTGCTTCATGAATAGCTATTATCTCGGCATGATTTGAAGAAGTAGCAACAATAGATTGCTTTATGGAGCGTCATGCTATGACAGTACCTCCACATGTAAACACGTACACGGTTTGAGATCGAGCTTTATGAGGATCAGATAAATAACATGCATCTGCATAACCAACAAGATCTATACTACCTTTGTTAGCATAAAATAAACTCATATCAAGAGTTCCCTTTAAATATCGCAAAAAATATGCTTAATCTCATTCCAATATCTCTATATAGGAGAAGAGTTATATCTTGCTAGTAAATTAACATAAAATGCTATGTTAGGCTTTGTAGCATTAGCAAGATACATAAGTGCACCAATTGTACTGAGATAGGGTGTTTCAGGACCAAGGAGTTCCTCATCCTCTTCTGGAGGTCAGAACGGGTCCTTATTCACTTCAAGTGATCGAACAATCATTGGTGTACTCAATGGGTGCGCTTTATCCATGTAAAAGTATTTTAAGACCCTTTCTGTATAGACAGATTGATGTATAAAGATCCCGTCTGCTAAATGTTCAAGTTGTAGACCAAGACAAAGCTTTGTCTTTCCAAGATCTATCATCTCAAATTCTTTCTTAAGATATTCAATTGCCTTTTGGAACTCTTCTGGAGTTCCAACAAGATTTATGTCATCAACATAAATAGAAAGTATGACAAATTCTGATGCCATTTTATTTATAAAAATACATGGACAAATAACATCATTTATGTAACCCTCTTTCAATAAATATTCACTAAGGCGCTTATACCACATGCGCCCAGATTGCTTTAAATCGTACAAAGATCTTTGTAGTCTGATTGAATACATTTATCGAGATTTTGAATTTGCTTCAGGCATTTTAAATCCTTTAGGGATTTTCATGTAAATCTCATTATCAAGTGACCTACAGATAAGCTGTAACCATATCCATCTGATGTATTTCAAGCCTTTCACGTAAGGCTAAACTGATGAGATATCGAAATGTTATGGCATCCATAACGGGTGAATATGTTTCTTCATAATCGACTCCATGTCGTTGTGAGAATCCTTGTGTGACAAGGCGAGCCCTGTATCTTTCAACTTCATTTTTGTCATTCTTTTTTCGCACAAAAATCCATTTATGACCAACTAGTTTTATACCAGCAGATGTTTGGACTACTGGTCCAAAGACCTCTCTTTTAGCAAGTGCGTTCAATTCTGATTGAATTGCCCCTTGCCATTTTGGCCAATCATATCTTTGTCGACATTATTCGACAGATCGGGGTTAAAAATCCTCACTATCTTGCATAATGTTAAGTGTAACATTATAGGCAAAAATATTATCCACCACTATTTCATATCGATTTAAATTAATACCATCACTTGTAGAACTTATTAAAAGTTCCTCGCTCACTTGAGTCTCGGGTTCATTGATTTCTTCAGGAATCTCAGAACTAATCAGATCTTGGTTCTCTTCAGGAGATCTCTTTATAGTATCATTTTGAGCATTTGTCGTTTTTCTTTTTCGAGGATTTCGATCCTTAGAACCCAAAGTCCTACCACACTTCAAGTGTCTTAAGGTTTACTAGCTCTCATGCTAGTAGATTGTCCTGCTGGCACATCAATTCGGATAGGCACATTCTCTGCAGGAATATATGATTTAGTTATCCATTTCAAATCAGTAAATGCGTCTGACATTTGATTTGCTATATTATGTAAATGGATGATCTTCTGGACCTTCTGATTACATATAAGGTACGTGGATCAAAATGGGATAATGATGAAACTTTCCACACAATTTCTCTTTTGGTTTCCTTTTTCTCTCCCCATAATTGTGGGAAGTTAGTTTCATCAAACCGGCAATCTGCAAATCGAGCAGTAAATAAATCTCCTGTCAATGGTTTAAGATAGGGAATAATAGAGGGTGATTCAAACCCAATATATATTCATAACCTTCTTTGGGGGCCCATCTTACTGCGCTATGGTGGTGCTATTGGCACATATACAACACATCCAAAAATTCGTAGATGGGCAATATTTGATTTATGACAAAAAACTAATTGTGACAGAGAATATGTATTATAATGTCTGAGACGGATAAGTGATGTTGCATGCAAGATAGCATGGCCCAAAATAGTAGTGGACAATTTTATTTTCATAAGTAGTGGTCTTGCTATCGATTGCAGGCGTTTAATAAATGACTCTGCAAGGCCATTTTGAGTATGAACATAAGCTACAGCAAACGCTTGAGATGAGAATTCTCCATAGGCATTTAATATATCAAAAGCTTGAGATGAGAATTCTCCAGCATTATCTAGGCGAATAGTCTTTATAGAATAATCTGGAAATTGTGCTCTTAATCGAATTGTTTGGGCTAATAGCCTTGCAAACGCCAGGCTGCGAGATGATAGTTGGCACATATGAGACCATCTTAAAGATGCATCTATTATGACCATAAAATATCTAAACAACCCACTTGGTGGGTGAATAGGTCCATATATATTCCCATGTATACGCTCTAAAAAGGCAGGTGATTCAATGCCAACCTTCATTAGTGATGGTCTAGTAATCATTTTGCCTTGATAACTAGCATCACAAGAAAATTCATCATTTGTAAGAATCTTCAGGTTCTTTAATGGATGCCCACACGAACTTTTAGTAATTCGTCTCATTATTATTGATCCAGGATGGCCCAAACGGCCATACCAAAGCACAAAAGTATTTGAATCAGTAAACTTCTAGTTTACAATAGAGTGTGCTTCAACTGTATTAATCTTTGAACAGTATAAGCCAGAAGATAAAGTTGATAACTTTTCTACAATGCCCTTTTGGTCAAAAATATTTTTTGTAATACAAAGATATTCCATATTTATTTCATCTATTGTCTCAACATGATACCCATTTCGGTGGATATCTATAAAACTCAACAAGTTTCTTCGGGACTTGGAGGAGAACAATGCATTGTCTATAATAAATTTTGTCCCCTTAGACAGAAATATAGTAGCTCTTCCGGAGCCTTCAATCAAACTTATATTACCAGAAATTATTGAAACATTTGCTTTTTCCTTATACAAATAAGAAAAGTATTTCTGATCTTTGAATATGGCATGAGTTGTTCCACTATCAATTACACAAATAACTTCATGATTGGTCTTTGATCCAAACATAATTTGAGGATTATCCATATTCTTCAAAATGACATAAACAAAATATATTATAATAAACACCATTATCAAAGCATAACTTTTTATTTATGTACAACAATTACATAACCATACTATCTACTACAAATAATAAAAATTAAAATATTTAATTTTTACAGATTCATCACCGATCACATGACTTGTTTCTCCTTCTGGGAGTGTAAAATAATCAGCTACATCTAAATGCATGAAGTCTAAATTATCTTCAGAAATAAAATTTGCTTCAGCATTTTTCTCTGTCTTCTTCAGGGAGGCTTGATAAAGCTCAACCAGGTACTTTGGCGTACGACAGGTACGTAACCAGTGCCCTTTTTTTCCACATCTATAACATGTATTTTCTGCGTTTGTTGCTTGCGCTGTTTCATGCTTTTGTTCCTTTCTTTTCCACTGCTGGTGGTGAGGAGTGTTCTTTGGTACATTATTATTACCATGATTAGAGTTTCTTCCCCGACCATGGCCTTGACCACGACTGGGGCCACGACCTCTTCCACACTTAGCTTGGTGGAAGTTCGTCTTATTCGCTTCAGGGAATGGACAAGAACCAGTAGGTCGGCTTTCATGGTTTTTCATTAATAACTCATTATGTTGCTCGGCTACAAGAAGGTGCGAGATAAGTTCAGAATACTTTTTAAATCCCATCTCTCGATATTGCTGCTGCAGGAGCATATTCGAGGCATGAAAAGTGGTGAAAGTTTTCTCCAACATATCATGATCAGTAATATTATCACCGCATAATTTCAATTGGGAAATAATTCTGAACATAGCAGAATTATACTCACTGATAGATTTAAAATCTTATAACCTTAAATGAGTCCAATCATATCGTGCCTGTGGAAGAATTACCATCTATCTTTCAAATTATTCCACAGTATGACTGGATCTTTAACAGTAAGATATTCCATTTTCAGGCCCTCATCAAGGTGATGGCGTAGGAATATCATTGCTTTGGCACGGTCTTGATTTGATGCCTGATTTTTATCCTTGATGGTATCTGTCAGACCCATCGCATCAGGATGAATTTCAGCATCAAGCACCCAAGACATGTAGCTTTTGCCCGATATATCTAGGGCTACAAATTCAAGTTTAGAAAGATTTGACATTATTTAAAAAAAGAAAGTTCGTACCTCTGATACTTTCAAAGTATTTGCTCGAGATGGCAGAGTCTCGTGTTGATAACGCGTTATAAAATAAAGACTGTAAAGTAAAGACAAATATAGAGAGAAACTGATATATTATTCAACTTCAAACTGATTTACATAATGAACTGAAAACTCCTCTATTTATAGAAAAAAGGAAGCAGTTGCGAGGCTTTTCAGGAAGTAGCTGCAAAACTTTTAAGGAAGCAGTTGCGAAACTTTTCTTGAGGTGCTTATAAGTTGTTTGCATAAGCTGCTCGTAATCTGTCTGTTTAATAAGAAGCTGCTGCAAATCATTTCATTGAGTTGCTTGTAACCTGCCTGCATCAGCTGCTTATAGATAAACTTCACTAGAGTACCAAACGGATAATCTTCTTTAGGAAGATTATCTATAACGGAGTAATAAATGGGCATTCACAATATAATTATTGTCATAACACAAGCCATGAACCGACACCTAATTTTTAAAAATTAGAAGCCGTATCGACCGAAAAAATTAAATAAATCATTCCAAACAAATTGAATTATTGATTTTTTTTTTTGGTTCAATCCGCATTATGCCACCCTTAATAATTAGTGTTCGCATTTTTAGGCGTAACTAATTTTTTTTAGTTTGTTAAGTACGTCCTTACTTATAATTATCTTTCGGAATATGAATTTTTATTTTATTTTATTAGTGTATAAAAGTTACTTTTTTTTAATCTAAAAGTAGTACAATGATAACCTTTGTTTTTGCCATCTTTAGTACATCTTGACTCGTTTGATCACGAGGAATTATCTCAACATTTGCAATATTGTAATAACTACAATTATTTGTTTGGTACAGGTTTGGTATTGAGTTTTAGAATCACTGAAATATTATCTGAATTTCAAATGACATTAGATAATAGTCTGATATTATATTTGAGTGTGTTATAAGAAAAATCAAATTATGGTGGATGTCTACTATTCCTTCATGATTTTCTCAAATGCTTAATGACATATTCAATGACATATTTCTATGCTTAATGACATATTCAATGACATATTTTTCTTTACTTTTCATGCCTATATAAAGGCCTTGTAATAGATAAGAAAAAACACACAATTGAAGAAGAAAATCTCTTTCTTCTCTCTATTTCCATTTCTTGTTCATGTTTTACTAAATTGCTTTTATTTCATAAAAACATGTCTTGTTCATGTTTTACTAAGTTATTTTTATTTTATAACACGTTATCGGCATGAATTGCTCATTTCATGATCTTCTACGTCAAGACTATATAAATTATAAGCAGACAATGAGATCAAGTACAATGAAAAATGTCTTGGATGATAATACAAAGATAAGTTTTACATCCATCTAAACTCATTCATATTTTCATATCTTTACATTAACTTTATGTGCAGTATTTAGTTAAAATATTTTTTTCAATTGTATCCACTGAAATAAAGAACTTGAAAGGTATGTCTTTATTTGCTACATCTCTTATAGGACAAATATAATATTCCAACGTATATATATATTCTGACCTTTTACATACTATGATAGATAATTATTAAGGTAATTTAGTAATAATATTTTTACCATCACATGATGTATTTCATTGAAAGCAAAATTATCAAATATGTAAGCGATTTTACAGTACCTTGCAAATTTGGCATTCGAATATACAATCAATATAAACTCATTATAGTTATAATTTATAATAGTCACAGTTATGCATTAAGCCTTACATATTTTTGCTGGAAATATAAGGCTCATTCCTCCGTATTGAATCTTTTTGGTGAAGTTCTTATAGTCTTTGAAATATAAGTGGTTATAGGTTATCTGCATCTTTCCCCTAATTAATTTATTAAAATGTAAAAATAATTGTATTATTTTTTTTTAAAAAAATGGCATATATCCTAATAGCATTTTTGTTGCAGAGGAACTGTTTCAAGATTGAAATAGTTATATATGTCTTCTTGAAAGTTAATTTACTTATGCCTATAATTATGAAGTAATAATATTTTAAAGGCTCGAGTGCGAGTCCTAGTGAATTTTGGCCTATTATGCCAAAGATTGAGGGTAAGACTATGGGTTCAAGTCCCAACGCACCATGTTGATAAAAAGACGCTGGATTCAAGTTCCAACGCATTATGGCCTAGCATGCCTTTATATGGGTAAGGTATTGGGTTTGAATCCTAATGCACCATAATGATAATAATAATAATAATAACTAAAGAAAAAAATAATATATTTTTCATGAAAAAATATGAAGCTTGTCCCACTTGATTTGCTCCATTCTTGAAGTGAATGTGATAGCAGTGCATGATAAGTCTAAATAAAGACAAGTGGTTGAAAAATGAATGTGGGCGTGCGAAAGGCCAAAATAATAATAGTTATCACTATGATAATTATAAAAAGGGAGAAATTCTTTGAAGAGAATGTGACTTGTGATAAACATTGAGATTGCATACTCATTCCTGAATGTGAATGTGAAAATATATATATGATAAAGATTATGCATAATAATGTACTTGTGCATAGTTGGATAAATACTACAACTCACCTCTAAGAGAGGTTTGAGACAAAGAAAGATAATGAATATTATTGTGTAGTTACATGAATATATCATTGGTCGCATGCATGTGATATGCCAAAAAATATTTTGTCATGCTTTATGAAAGTTATTAAAAGCAAAATTAAAGCAAGAAATTATTTTGCTTGTGATGATTTTGAACATGGCAATTATTATGATACGATTCTATTTGTGAAGTAGACATTCATTATATGGATGGTGTGACAAAAGATCTTATAGTACAAAAGCAGTTAAGAGCTCTGAAAGAACTAATTTGTTACTACCCGGATGAATGAAATTGTTCATGACATTAATATTGTAGTAAGCCTCAAAAGAAATATTTTGATTTACAAATAGATTAGCCAAAGTGGTTGGCATATTGAGACTATAAATGAAAAGAAGATTGAATATCTTTATGTTACTATAATCATACCGGGTAAATATGAAAGGTTATTTGACTTTTCTTCTATCAGTACTACACAAGCATGATGATGCAATCACAAGCCACGAGTAAACTAGAGGTTTACTAAAATAAATATTAGTTGGCATGACCGGCTGACCATCTCGGTTCAATTATGATGCGAAAAAATTAATTGAGAATTACATTGGCATATATTGAAGAAATATAAGATTCTTCAAGAATTCTCTTCTGCTGCTTATTCTCATGATATACCAGTTAAGGTTGGGATTGAATCCCTTGATTTATGGAACGAATAAAAGGTGATAAATATGGGACCAGTCACCTTCCATGTGGACCGTTTACTATTATATGATTTTAATAGATGCATCTATTCTATGGTCACATGTGCATATGTTATCAACTTGCAGTTTGGCTTTTGCAAGATTGATTGCTCAAATTATTAGATCACAGTTCCATAATATAAATTATGATAATTTATCTTGATAATACTGGTTTAAATCCAAGTTGGTTTAGCAGAAATTGTATGCCTCCAATTATATCTAAACCATTGGTTATGAGAACAAAATTGCCAAAATAAAATTTGGTATGTGATATATTATTTAATATACAATAGCACTTGTACGCATCTAGCCAAGTTATGATAAATTCTTCCTATCACAATCGGTTCAGGGTCAGAAACCAAATAATTTCCATCTAGAAATATGAATGTGCTATATGATTTAATTGTTCCACCACAATGCACAAAGATGGATCCCCAAATAAGGCTAGGGATATTTGTTGGTGATCCCAACAATAGAGGGAGAAAATAGGCAGCTGAAAAAGTAATGCATGTAATGAATTATTATGAGTACATCTAGATCCTCGTACGAGAAAATATGAACTTGAAGTTCAAGTGATAATTCATTTGTAAAATATTGCCAGGCGTATTTGCTAACCCAAAACTAAATATCATATTCAGCTGCTAATGCTCCAAATAAAATAAAGTTCATAATGAATAGAATCTATGGCATGCATGAAGCATAATAGACTAATCGATTCCAAAGATAAAACTCCTTGAAGAAGGAGAGGAGCAAATGTTCAAGATGGTCATAATAAGGAGGCAAGTGCTCTAGAAGAGCACCACGACATAACACTTCATAAGACCTCATGGGAGAGGCTCAGGTACCTGAAAATAATAAGATAAAGAGATCTCAATAAGTTATGTCTTTATTGGGTAATAGTAGAACCGATATAAAATGATCGTCGACGATATTGTTAATATAATATAGCGCTCAATATTATTAATATTGACGAGGATCTTAAGCTCAAATATGTCATGAAATTTGGACAGATAAATGATTGGCCAAATGAAAAAAACGCAATGAAAATTAATTTTACATGAAAAATATGAAGTTGGACGGATAGTCCCAACACCTGAAAATATAAAGCTAGTGGAGGTATAAATGTGTTCTTGTGCGAAAAAAAAGGTCAAGTCGATAGACATAAAGACGACTTGTGTCACAAGAAGATTTGTAAATATCCCGGCATTGATTATATAGAGACATATTCTCCTGTGGTGGATGTCGCCATTTCAGATTTTAATCTGGCAATAGAAGAAAAATGTGATATGCGTATAATGAAAATCATTGAAAGATTTAAATTGTTCTGAAGCATATTAAGGTTTCCAAGAAATTTATTAAATAAAGCTTCAAAATCCTTATACGGATTGAAACAATCAGGGCGCATGTGGTATAATCGCCTGAGTAAGTACCTATTGAAAGAAGGGTACAAGAATGATTCAATTTGTCCTTGTGTCTTTATAAAAAGATCTGGATCTAAATTTGTTATAATCATCGTGTATGTTGATGATTTAAATATCATTGGAACTTCTAGGAAGCTTCCTAAAACAGTAGAGCTTCCTAAAGTAGTAGATTATTTAAAGAAAGAATTTGAAATGAAAGATCTTGAAAAGACAAAATTTTGTCTTGGTCTACAAATTGAGTATATAAAAGATAGAATTTTTGTCCATCAATCAGCATACACTAAAATAATTTTAAAGCTATTATATATGGATAAAGCACATCCATTCCGACCTCATAAAAATAATGAAAAGCTTCTTGGTCCCGACGTACCATATCTTAGTGCAATTGGTGCACTAATGTATCTTTCTAACATGACAAGGTCTGACATAACTTTTTCAGTTAATGTCTTAACTAGATATAGCTATGCTCCTACAAGGAGACATTGGAAATGGAATCAAACACATATTACGGTATCTAAAAGGGACTACCGATATGGTATTATTTTATGGCAATGATTGCAGTCCCAATCTTGTTGGTTATGCCGATGCTGGGTATTTATATGACCCACACAAGGCTCGATCTCAAACATGCTATGTGTTTACATATGGAGACACTGCCATATCTTGGCGATCGACTAAGCAATCAATCGTGGCTACTTCATTTAATCATGCTGAGATAATTGCTATTCATGAAGCAAGTCGAGAATGTGTATGGTTGAGGTCTATAATACATCTTATTCGAGACAAATGTGGTTTGAAGTGTGACAAACTACCCACAGTTTTGTATGAAGACAATGCAGCATGCATAGCCCAATTGAAGGGAGGATTCATAAAGGGGATATGACAAAGCAAATTTTACCAAAGTTATTTTTCACACATGATCTTCAAAAGAATGGTGATATCAATGTGCAACAGATCCGTTCAATTGATAATATGGCTGATATGTTCATCAAATCTCTACCGACATCAACCTTCAAGAAACTAGTGTACAAGATTGGGATGCGAAAGCTCAAGGATGTGAATTGATGCTCTCATCAGGGGGAGTTAATACGCGTTGTACTCTTTTTCCCTTACAAGGTTTTGTCCCACTGGGTTTTTCTTGCAAGGTTTTTAACGAGGTAACCAAAAGGCGTATTTCTAAACATGTGTACTCTTTTTCCTTCACTAGAATTTTTTTCCCATAGGGTTTTTTCCTAATAAAGTTTTAACGAGGCACATTATCTATGGACATCCAAGGGGAGTGTTATAAGAAAAATCAAATTATGGTGGATGTCTACTCTTCCTCCATGATTTTCTCAAATGCTTAATGACATATTTCTATGCTTAATGACATATTCAATGACATATTTTTCTTCACTTTTCATGCCTATATAAAGGTCTTGTAATAGATAAGAAAAGACACACAATTGAAGAAGAAAATCTCTTTCTTCTCTCTATCTTCATTTCTTGTTCATGTTTTACTAAATTGCTTTTATTTCATAACAACATGTCTTGTTCATGTTTTACTAAGTTGCTTTTATTTTATAACAGAGTGAAGTTTTTCAATCGTTAACTTTATTTTATTTTTTCCAAGTGAAATTTATATTTAACAAAAATCAACATTCATGAACTTTCTTTTATAACTTCAGCTTTAAAGAGCTTTTTCTATCTGAAAAATTCAACCCAAATGTTGTAAAAAATGCATACTAATTAGTGTATAGGGTAAATACTTCTATAATAGAGCGACACGTGGAACCGGAGAAAGATAGAAAGTGAGCCGGGTGGAAACCAAGACCGAGGGCAGCATCTTCGGTTAGCACCGGAAGACTCCCCGAAGGGAATATTGCTAATAAAGACAAACGAATGTCTGCCACCAGATAACATTTAATTAAAAATATTCTGCAAATATTAAATACACGGTCTGTTATAGAGAATTATGACATTTATAGCATGCCGTTACACATTCTTCAATGGCTCCCATAATTATCATTTAAGAGGGCTTGATCCAAGGACCTTGTTCCCTAGGTGCAACTATAAATAGTGACCTCAATACCATTGTAATGGGACGAATTTTCTTATAAACTTATGCTATATATAATTCAAAAGCTCAATAACATTTCATTTCTTGTTTATTAAGATTCACATTGCTGCCTTCTGAAGCTCTGCTCACAGAATCAAGCTATATGTTGTTTTTCCTCAATTTCAACGCTAAGTCTTGCATTTTTATTTAATTTATTTATTATTTTGAGATCAAATTGATTCGTTTGTCTATAAACCACATATAAATTCAATTGTACCATTTTACGGGTAAACGATTCAGCGCCCACCATGGGGCTTAGACAGTTGCGTAGTTGAGTTGATCATTGCATCTATTACTAACCTGTTTAATTCTTTGTTTCTTAGCGAAAAATCACAAAAAGGCATATAATAATGTGAACGTCACACACAACGTTGAGGCCCAAAGAAATCAGCCTCAACACAAAGACTTGATCAGTAATTCCCGCAACAAGGGGGATGAGGCCACGCCACTCAACGGCCAGCAATATCCACGACATGTTCGGGAGGCAACTCTTGATGACGCTGAAGACGAGCACGTCACGAAAATAATGACAATTCTGAGGGAACAACAAAAGGCTATTATGGGCCATCTCTCGCGACAGGATCGTGACAGGATCAGGTCATGACGGAGTTAAGGCAAGCATTGTTGGGTGCTTGCAACAATGCGAACGAACGAGTTCCAGCTCCTCCCGGTGCTCCCGCAAACCAAACAGCACAAATGGTTGATAATAACACCCCGAGGAATGAGGTCGGCTTCGACAGGGCCAGGGGAACGGCACTGGATCCGGTAACAATAATGAGAATGATCCCTTTAAAACCAAACTCGTGCGGTTTTTGAGGAAAGTAAACGCCTGAATAGTTCAAATCCCAGGTGCACCGCCAGTGTTGAAAGGATCAGACTCAAATAAATACAGTCAATTATCAATCAAACCAAGCGCGACACTAGATTTGATCCCGAAGCAATTTTAAGTGCCAGACGTGCCGAAATATGATGGAACTTCGGATTCTCGGGAGCACATTACCACCTATACAATGGCGGTGAAAGGAAACGACTTAGCTCCACACGAGATTGAATTAGTCTTGTGAAAAAAGTTCGGAGAGACCCTCACGAAAGGGGCCCTGACATGGTATTCACTTTTACCCGAGCACTCAATAGATTCCTTTGAGATGCTCGCGAATTTCTTTATCAAGGCCCATTCCGGGGCGAGAAAGGTACAGGTCCGAAAGGCCGACATATTCAGGATTGCGCAAGGAGAGTCCGAATTGATGCGGGAGTTTGTGACCAGATTTCATAAGGAAAGGATTTTGCTACCGGTCATGCCAGATGAATGGACAACTGGGTCATTTACTAAAGGACTAAATCTGAGAAATTTGGATGCTTCCCGAAAACTGAAAGAAAATCTGCTCAAGTTCCAGGCAACAACATGGGCAAATGTACGCAACCGCTATGAGTCGAAGATAAGGATAGAGGATGACCAACTCGGTTTCCTGCCATCAAGGATGCGGCAGAGGTTTCTGATTGACGGATAGATTCGCTACCGATGGGAGGACTAGTCGTGGCCGGAATAATAGATCATTACAAGACAAAGAGGTCTCGGGCCCACGGGACTCAACCTACCCCAAGCTGTCCTACTACAAATTCAACATCAGCGTAATGGAACTAGTGTCGACTATGAGGAACATTAAGGAAGTACGGTTCCTGAGGCCAATTAGATCTGATCCCAATCAGAGGGATCTTAATCTATGGTGCGAGTACCATGGGACCAAAAACCATCAGAGGGGGGACTGTCTACATCTGCGTGAGGAGGTGACGACGTTGTTGAAAAACGACCATCTCAGAGAATTCTTAAGCAACCGGGATAAAACAACTATGGTCGCAACTGGGATAACGGAGAACCCTCAAAAGCAGAAGAAGATCCTCCCCATCTAACGATCAACATGAATTTTGGGTGGAACAAAATTAACGGTGTAACCTTTTCAGCAGCGAAAAAGATAAAGTTATCGGTCTCTCATAGCAATTTACTCCGAGAAGTCGCCGGGGATGATATCACATTCACGGAGGAAGACGCAGATTGACTCCTACTACCACACAATGATGCCTTGGTAATTTCTCTCAATGTTCTAGATTTTAAAGAGCCCAAACAATATTATCCAATGGGGAGTGCTGGAACAAGTTGACCGGAAGCATTATTCCGCCCACAAAGCTCAATTTAGCAACCGTGACAACCCGAGGGGAAATTCTGTTGCCCACGAATGCTGAAGGGGTAATAAAGATGACCCTTTTTGAAGTAGTAGATGTCGATATGGGCTACAATAATATTCTTGAAAGACCATGGTTGAACGATATGAAGGTTGTGCCATCAACGTACCATCAACTTCTGAAATTCCCAATTTCGGAGGGAATTAAACAAAGAAGAGGAGATCAACCGGCAGCAAGGGAGATGAACGCAGTCTTAGTTTCCAGTAGTAAAGGGAATGAGCATGCGGCATAGCAATTACATGAACCGACATCTACTCCCAAACCAAACGAAGTCAACAGGGTAGAGGAGTCGTTGGAATCCTATCAGGTACCAAGATATTTCCAGGTACCAGAAGAAACGAACGCAACCAAATCCACAACAGAAGAACTCGAACAAGTCGCATTGTTCAAGAAATTCTTGGAGAAGAAGTTCCACTTGGGGACAGGACTGAACCCCAAGCTCAGGTCATAATTTATAAAATTTCTTAAATTTAACGTTGACTGATTGCGTGGTCGCATGCAGATATGACAGGTATTCCGCCAGATATGGTCGTGCACAAGTTGAGCCTGGATTCTAATATCCCTCCGGTAAGACAGAAAAAATGCCAGATTGCTAAGGTCAGAAATAAATTTGTCAAAGAAGAGATAACTCTATTACTTGATATCGGTTCAATCCGGGAGGTAAAGTATCCTGACTGGCTAGCTAACATAGTAGTTGTTCCAAAAAAGAATAATAAATTTTGCAAGTGCATAGATTATAAGGATCTGAATAAGGAGTGCCCAAAAGACTCGTTCCCATTGCCAAACATTGATCAAATGATTGAGCGACGGTCGGGCATGAGTTGATGAGTTTCCTCGATGCCTATTCTGGGTATAACCAAATCAAAATGAATCCGGAGGATCAGCAAAAAACTTTGTTCATAACGAACTTTGGCACATATTGCTATAATGTGATGCCTTTCGGGCTTAAGAATGCCGGAGCCACTTATCAGAGGCTTGTGAATAAAATGTTTGAAAAACAAATAGGAAAAACCATGGAAGTTTACATAGATGATATGCTGGTTAAGTCTTTGAACACATGTAATCATCTTAAACACCTACAAGAAACCTTTGACATCCTAAGGAAGCACACCATGAAGCTAAACCCGGAAAGTGTGCATTCGGAGTCAGCTCCGGTAAGTTCTTAGGATTCCTAGTGTCACAAAGGGGGATCGAAGTCAATCCCGATAAAATTAAAGCCATCGAGAACATCTCCGACCAGCAATCAAACGTGGAAGAGGTTTAAAGGTTAACAAGAAGGCTGGCCGCTTTAAGTAGATTCATTTCCCAGTCTTCGAGAAAATGTCATCACTACTTTTCACTTCTGAAAAAGAAGAAAAACTTAGAATGGACTCCGGAATATGAGCATGCTCTGAAAGATTTAAAAATTTATTTATCGAGCCCTCCATTATTATCGTAGCCGGAGGAAGGAGAACAGTGACCGATTTACTTAGCGATCTCGGAGGTAGCGATACGTGTCGTTTTAGTTCGTGTAGACGAAGGTGTGCAATCTCTTATCTATTATGTTAGTAAAATTTTAACTAGAGCGAAAAGTCACTATCCATATCTGGAAAATATGGCCTTAGCTCTCGTAGTCACCGCTCGAAACCTTAGGCCTTATTTTCAATGTCATCTGTTAGCCGTGGTGAAAATCTTTACCCATGCGGAATATCCTTCACAAATCCTGAACTATCAGGATGACTAGGCATGCGGAATATCCTTCACAAGTTAACTTTGATGCTGATTTGAGTCCTGGACTGTTGCCCTTGGCCACCAAAGAAGCGGTGATGGTGTCAAAATCGACATCGGGAGTTTGGACCTTGTTCACGGACGGAGCTTCTAATGTAAAAGGATCCGAGCGCGGGGTAGTATTAATCATGCCCTCGGGGGAAACCTTGAGGCAGGCCATAAGAATTGTTCCCTTGACTAAGAATGAAGCGGTGTATGAGGCCTTGATTGCAGGACTCGAGCTGGCCCGGGGACTGGACTCCAAGGTCATAGAAATCAAATGTGATTCCCAACTGGTAGTAAATCAGGTCTACGGGATCTTCGACGCCAAGAAGGAACGCATACAACAATATGTAGTGAAAGTCCTGGCTCTGCTTGCATGGTTCAGGGAATGGTCAATAACCCATATTTTGAGGGAGGAAAACACGGAAGCATATGCACTGGCCAATCTGGGCTCGTCCACGAAAATGAAGGGTTCAGACTCCGGTACGGTCGTGCAGCTTATGCACTTGGTATTGGATGTGGACGGTTATTATGAAATAAATGCGATCAATTTGGTCTGCGACTGGAGAAATGAGATAATAGACTATCTCGAGCATGGAAATCTACCCGAAGATCCCAAGGCATCCCGGGCGCTAAGCACTAAAGCAGCTTGTTACTGCTTCAAGGGAGGCCAATTGTATAGAAAGTCTTTCCAAGGTCGTTGGCCCGATGTTTAGGAGCCTCAGAGGCTAAGTACGTCATGAGAGAAGTCCACGAAGGAATCTGTGGAAATCACTTGGGTGCGGACTCCTTGTTATTAAAGCTAATTAGGGCAGGATATTACTAGCCCCGGATGGAAAAAGATGCGAAGGCATATGTTCAGAAATGCGATAAGTGTCAACATCATGGTGCATCAACCAACAGAACTATTGCACTCAGTTTTATCACCTTGTTAATTCATGAAATAGGGGATGGACATAGTCGGCCCGCTGTCACCGGCTCCCGGTAAGGTAAGATTTCTTTTGATTTTAACTAACTACTTTTCTAAGTATGTCGAAGCAGGTCCTTACCAAATAATCGGTGAGCGCGAGGAGAATATAATTTGCAAGTTCGGGATACCAAAACAGATAACTTGTGACAGCGGGCCACAATTTATAGGTGCAAAGGTCACAAAATTCCTTGAAGACTTGAAAATCAAATGAATCACATCATCGCCATACCACCCGAGCACAAACAGCCAAGTGTAATCAACAAACAAAGTGATTGTTTAAAATCTCAAAAAGAGATTGGAAGCAGCTAAAGGTAAATGGCCCGAAGATTTACCAGGAGTGTTGTGGGCGTACTGAACAACTGCCAAGTCAAGCACGAGAGAGACACCTTTCTCTCTCATGTACGGAGCAGAAGCCCTGATCCCGGTCGAAGTGGGAGAGCCAACTATGAAATACTTTCGGGTAGACAAAAAGCAAACAACGAAGCATTATTGGTCAGATTGGACTTGCTCGACGAACACAGGGACTTGGCACATATAAGGATGGGGGTCTAGAAATAGAGAATGGAAAGATATTATAATCGAAGATTCAATCTCTGTTATTTCAAAGTGGAAGACTTGGTTTTAAGGAAAGTGACTCAAAACACCCGGGAGCTCAACATAGGGAAGCTGGGTCTGACGTGGGAAGGCCCTTACCGGGCTTCAGCTGTCACCGGAAAAGAATCATATGAATTGAAAAATCAAGACAGAGTAAAATTGCCAAGCAACTGGAATGTGGCACACCTCAAAGGATACTATTGTTGATGAGCACCGCATATACTGAAAGTATATGCTCCACTATTTTTCCCTTCGTCCAGTTTTGTCCCAATTGAATTTTTCTAGCAAGGTTTTTCATGAGGCAATAATAGAAAACATACTGCAAAGGAAGTATCATCAGCAGAAATAAGATCTTTAAACGACAAGGCGTTGAAATAATGAACAGCTACAGGACGGTTAGATAATCGTTTGCTCGGTAGCAAAGTTCTTACCGGGAAATAAAGCTTGCTATCGGGCCAAAGGTTACTCGACCGTTCACGAGTGCAAGCCACTAGGGGTGGTTAGATAGTCTTTGCCTCTATAGCAAAAATTCCTAATGGGATGTGAAGTTTGCTATTGAATCAAATATTATTCAACCATTCATTAGTAGAGTCATCAAAGGAACAAGACTTTCAATGTTCAAATTCGCATTCTTCGCATTCGAATACTGGGGGGGGGGATGATATGAGAATACAACAACATGATTGCCACATAAACCGGGACTACGAAATCCGAGAACAAAGTTGTATCATCGAGACCGGGGACTGCGCGGCCAACCCCGTAGAAACAAGTTGTACAAATTAGCCACAAGTAATGTCAATTTCATTTTAGCATAATGCATGCTTATGTACTTTTGAAAATGGAAGGAATAAAGTAAAGTCCTTTTATTTTTATCTTGTTTCTTGTCCGAACGATGAATTAATTTTATCATTTGAAAGTTAATCAAGTACTTCAAATGCTAGTGCCGGAATGAACATGCAACGTTCTCTTCAAGAGAAAGGTAAAAATAAGAGGACCCTTTCTTATGAAACACTCACAGTAAAGAGTTGGTTCCCGAAGAACTTATGCACCAAATCCAAATGCCATCAGGGAAAAGTGCACGCGAAGCCTTGCATAACTCGGTGCAAAAAGTAAATTTTGCACAATGCTTGAACGAAAAAGTACTTTTATATATAACAAACGTGCCAAGCAGCGCAAGTACAAAAGTATGAAAAAGGCAAAGGGAAAAAAAAGCAAAAAATTAAGATAATGCGTCCCCGAAACTTGGGGGAAGAGAAGCATTTGTTCCCCAAGAGAAGTAGGTTGATCTGCCGATGGCTCAAGACCTTGGCCGTCATCGTCATCCCCTTCAAGTTCCTCCTCAGTTCCCGAGAATGCGGAATCGGAACTAGAAGATTCATATGCACCAGGCTGAACCGGAAGGCCCCTTCGGGCAGTTGACTCTAGTTCACGAGCCTTGGCGATCTCGGCATCAAAATTATTGAAGCTCGCTTTGGCCTCTTCTACGGTTTTTCTCCTCATGCTATACATTGAGTATGTTTTTTCAACAATGAGGGAAGCTGCTCAGTGTTGAAGCTCTTCCTTAAGCTCGTCAACCTCGGTCGAAAGTTTATTCTGCTCAAATCTAGCGGCCTGAAAGCTAACTTCAAGGTAACGGATAATGGTGTTATAAACTTTATTGTGCTCTATGACCTTCTTATACTTCTCTTCCATCCGGGCATACTTCTGCTCGGCAGAAGCAGCCTCTTCAGCTTTGGAGTTCAAGGCTACTTCCAAATTATATAGTCTTTCAGTAGAGGCAGCCTCACGCTCGGCAGCAACAAGAATAATATTTTGGACCTCGGGCGGTCACTACCTCTCTTAGCTGAGGGTCACTACCTCTTGCTCTCTCTGCTGCAACCGAGCCTCCAACTCAACGGCTTTCGTAGCTTATGCTTCCAGTACCGGGAGGCGAGCAACAATTTGCTCCTGCTCGGCCAATAGTTGATCCCGCTCAGATGTGAGTTTCTCTTTTTCAAGGATTAACTTCTGAAGGCCCTCGAAAGCAAGGAAGTTAGCCTTCTAAGCAAAAGTTCAAATTAAAAATCTCGTCATAGCAAAGATAGAAGAAACAGTAAAGGGAACAAATATCATACTGCTATTGTGTTGTGCATAACATTGTTTACCATACACTCCCTCGAGAGAGAATGTATTTTGTTCTTATCTTTCTCTGAAGCCAGAGGCTTCAGGTAATTGGCGAGTTCTACCGATCGAGATAGCATATGGCACTCTATAGAGATCGAGAGAAAGACACACCTTCTCTTATGAGGATTTGCGAAGGGGGACGAATATTTATGCCCCAAATTCCCATGGACTGGGGATTGGGGAGGAGTGACATCCTCCTCTCGGATATTTGTGGCCAGTGGGAATGATGTAGCAGTTGCTGGTAGCGAAGGCATGGTTGGCGAAGAAGGAGATGAAGCTGATGACATTGTGGTTTGGGAAGCAGATGTGGTAAAATCAGTGTTAGTTATTAGTTGCTCATAAACCAAAGACAGAAGGGGTCCGGTACCCAACCTCATTGTACCGGGAGCAGCGACTGGGACTCGGAAGCGAGAGCTGGCATCTTCCACTATATCAAACTCTCCCCAGAGTGCCTGTACATAGTCCTCGGTTGGTGTAACTAGCTCAACAGATTAAGAATTTTGTTAAGCTGATGAAAGTCGTCGTCTCCTCTATAAAGAAGGCCCTTCATCACTGGCTCCCCCATCATCATCGATCACTACAGTGTCTGCGACCGGCTCGGGCGCGGGGGCTTTTACCTTTTGATTTTTACCCTCGGGCGTAGAGAAACATCGCCTTTTTTGTTGCTTGTTCTCCGACCAAGGACTCTTAGAGGAAGCACCTGCACCGGAAGCAAGTCTGATAACACTTGTTCGGGCGAAGGCCTCCTGCAACAACCTCACCGCATCGGCGGGATCAGCCAAAATGTCCTCCTCGTGGATGGTAACAGAGCCCTGCGGAAGACCCGAATTCAACAAAAAGAGAAGGTAGCCATTTTTCTTATACGCGAAGTAAAAATAAGATTAGCTCGAAAATTAACTTACCATGATTTTTGGCCTTCCACCGGTATTTGATGGCCAGTTCTTTCCACCGACGGGTCTTAGGTGTAGTAACATCCAAAATCTTTTGGACCCACTAGTCCAAGCCTTCAACCCTTGGTGGTATCCACCGAGTTGTTGAAATAATAAAAAGAGAAGGATCGGTAACATCATGAATTAGCCTTTAATTAGAGAAAAGACAGACGTTGAACTTACGTGTACAATTCCATGTTTCAGGAAAGGATGGAGTTGTGGCCGGGATGATATCTCTGGTGGCAACTACAACGAACCCATCCATCCATCCATGGTCGTTGTCGTCATCCATGCTGGTGAGCAAAGCATGATGACCACGTTTGCTAAAGTTTATCATTCCCCCACGGAAAAGCTTGGGGGAATAAATCAATCAAGCCAGAGTGAGCTCTTCCCTCGTCTCCTGCATAACCACCGAAGATAGGCTACTATCCGCCACACAAAAGGGCTCACCTGTGCCAAGCAGACTTGATAGCGGAAGCAAAACTCCAAGATTACAGAGTCAAGTCCACTGCTCAATGAGAACGGGCCCAAAGTGAAGGGGTACATGTAAACGTACGTAAAACCCTTCTTGGGGAAGGTTATCTGCTCATCTAGATCGGGAGCGATGATGTTCAAATCATAGCAACCACATTCTTCCTTCACATCAGGAATGCTAGAAGGACGGATGGAAGAAGGGTATGCACCGATAGCCCATGTGCGAGAGTTAGCATAAGGGGACTTCTTTTCAAAGTCCTTGTCTGTAATAAGTCTTCTAGGGATAATAGTGCTCATCGTAGGAGGATCGACATCATCAGTGCTTTCTTTGTTCTTTGAAGAGCTGGAGTTCTTGGAATAGGATGCCATGGTTAGCAGAAGGAAGTAAGAGTTTCTTTGAAGAAGAAGGTTAAAGAAAGTTAAAAGCAAGAGAGAGTTGAGTAAGAAAAGTTGAGAGAGTTCGAAAAATTGTAAAGTGTAAAAGGAGAAGAATGAAGCGTATAAGTAAAGGAATATGCGGCTAAAATCGTGGCTATGATTACCTCGAGAACCGGCAAAAGTATTGTTGAATCGTGGAGTGATGCGTGTTCGGAGCATTAAATGCAGAGAAACGTGAGTCTAATCAAGCGTCAGAAACTTTTCAGAAGGGATCAAAAAATTTTCCGCCAAGAAAGGTATCTTCACCAACTTCCCGATGACACAAAGATGTGCCACCGGGAAGCAGGGGGCTATATGTATAGGGTAAAATCGGTTCATATTAAAAACGTGCATAATAGAGCGATACGTGGAACCGGAGACAGATGGAAAGTGAGACAAGTGGAAACCAAGACCGGGGACAACAGCTTCGGTTAGTACCGAAAGAGCTGCTAGAGGGAATATTGCTAATAAAGACAAACGAATGCCTGTCACTCGATAGTATTTAATGAAGAATATTCTGTAATATTAAATACACAATCTGTTATAGAGAATTGTGGCATTCATAATCTGCCGTTACACATTCTTCAATGGCCCCCATAATTATCATTTAAGAGGGATTTGATCCTAGGACCTTGTTCCCTATGTACAACTATAAATAGTGATCTCAATAGCCATTGCAAGGGGACGAACTTTTTGACAAATTTATGCTATATACCATTTAAAAGCTCAATAACATTTCATTTCTTGCTTATTAAGATTCACATTGCTGCCTTCGGAAGCTCTGCTCACGGAGTCAAGCTATCTATTGTCTTACCTCAATTTCAACGCTAAGTCTTGCATTTTTATTTAATTTATTTATCATTTTGGGATCAAAACGATTCGCTCGTCTATAAACAACATATAAATTCAACTATACCATTTTACGGGTAAACAAATAGGCTTTTGTACAATATTTTGTTGAGTTGAAAAAAAATGAAGTTGAAGTTGACAAAAATATTAGATAGATGAAGATGTGTTTAACCAAAAAATTACTAGAATTTTTTTTTAAATATTTGTGAGTGATTTATTTTACTTGAAACACCCTTTAAATAATTTTACTGGAATTTTAATATTTATACATACTGATACTAAAATCAATATTTATAAATATTAAATTTAAGTATTGTTTATAGCCACAATTTCTCGAATTAAAAAAAAAAAAAGAGCTGTTAGCATTGCATCTTGAAAGGGGTCCAACAGCCGCCAACATGTCAGCCAGGTCAGCACACCAGATAATCTAAGCAAAATACACAAAGGAAAGCAATGCAGAAAATTTCCTTAGCAAAACGAATTTAAGAACTAAATTGAAAGAATTAAGAAAACACCGATCATTTTTAACATTATCATAAAGATTATTTTCCGTACACGTGACGTGAGCACAAAAAGTTAAAAGGAATTCCATCATTTTATTTATGGTCCATCCCAAAATACTTTTCTCATTAAATAGATAAGTTTTACCTCCATAATTAAAATTACTCATATAATATTACAATATTTGTTCGGAACTTCAATTTGACATGTTACCAATTGTGTGATTTTACCAAATTTCAAAATATTATTTTAAAACTTTCTTTACTATATGTAATGAAATAATCTAATTGAATATTTTAGTTCTAATATATGTGCCGATCACATTGAATCTACTTTATTTGCACTGAAGAATAAATAGTCTTTAGTTCTTAATCCTTTGAAAGGCTCTAACTACAATTGCAAAGGTATAATTCCAATTATTTTTCCCCAAGAAATTAAAATAGGAAGAAAATAAAAAGAAAGTCGAACTCTTCATCATAAACACCCAAAAAAAGAATAACAAAATAATCAGCTCAAAATTTCTAATTCGGACATCACTAGGTCTTTGCGTATGAAGTCGCATGATTATTTGCCATTAATTACCCTTTTGTTGGTATTGAAAATCAAAATTTAATGCGCAATTGACAACTATGAGTATATGATCTTAATTACCAAAATTGTCTTAATTAAGGCTGACTTTTTTCTCTTCACCTTGACTTAGTACAATCAATCTTAGGTCAAATGGCAGCTAAATGAACTAATAAAAAAAATTCTGTATTCATGTTGAGTTATTATATCATTATTAGTTAGTTAATTAACTTATTAAAAGAAGTGGCTATGTCTAAAATTCACATTGTTTACCCTAAAAGCAGATAACAATTGAATTTATATGTGTTTTTAAGAACACGTAATTTTACTTGGCATAAACTGAGAAAATATGCAAACTGATATTGAGATTGATTGTAAAGAAAAATAAAAGCAAACCAAACAAGATATGTAGCTTGGGCCCTCGAACCAAATAAAACAACAAAAGAAATATAAGCGAAGTAAGAGAGTATTGAGAACCTTGAGAAAAGACTATTATATTATTTTTTTACTGTCTGAGACCCCCTTTACAAATGATCAGACCCCATTTATATAGTAGGAGAGTCCTACTCTTGATACAATTCTAAATATAGCAAGGACTCTCATGATGGGCTAATTAATCGGCCTCTTCTTGATACGTGCCGTGATTTCCGCCGAGATTCTCTCCCTAATTGCGACCATAACGGCTTTTTGTTTCTTGGCTCGATCTTAATCCTGGCCAATCTCGATTTTAGCCTATTTCTATCTTGATCGGTCTCTGGGTCTTCGAGCTCGATCTTGACCGACCTCGATCTTGATCGGTCTCTGGGTCTCGAGCTCGACAACATATTTTTCGTACCATGGCTCGATATTACAATGATGAATCTTGAACCATCATATTCCAATCTCGATTAATCATACGATAGCTTTGATTTTATCGAGGTTGATCTCGATTCCCCGGTTGGACACCATGAAATCAAAAAACTTGCCCGAGCCAACTCCGAATGCACATTTTTCGGGGTTGAACTTCATATTGTACTTCCTTAATATATCGAAAGTTTCTTGCAAATGCTTTAAATAGTCCTCTGCTCGTAGGGACTTAATTAACATGTCATCAATATAAACTTCCATTTATTTTCCTATTTGTTCTTCGAATATTTGGTTTACTAGGCGTTGATAAGTTGCACCAGCATTTTTTAGACCGAATGGCATTACATTATAACAGTAGGTACTGTACTTAGTGATAAACGAGGTCTTTTCCTGATTCTCCGGGTTCATCTGTATCTGGTTATACCCGGAGTAGACATCGAGAAAACTGAGAGTCTCATAGCCGGCCATGGCATCGATCATACGATCGATATTTGGCAAAGAAAAAGAATCCATGGGACATGCTTTATTCAGGTCTTTATAATCTATACACATTCTAAGTTTGTTTCCCTTTTTAGGGACTACCACTATGATTGCTAACCATTCGGGTACTTTACTTCCCGAATGGATCCTATTTTGAGAAGTTTGGTTACCTCGTCCTTGATGAAGGCATGTTTGACCTCGGACTAGGGCCTTCTTTTTTGCTTTACTGGGCGAAATTTATGGTCCAGGCTTAGTTTGTGAGTGATAATTTCTGGTGGAATATCTGTCATATAGAGATGGGACCATGCAAAGCAATCCATGTTAGCTTTACGGAAATGAATAAGTTTTTTCCTGAGCTTGAGGGTTAGCCCCGTGCCCAGGTATACCTTTCGTTCAGATTGATGTTTGTCTAGTGTGATTTGTTCCAGCTCTTCGACCATTGACTTGGTGGCATCAGAGTCATCGGGAACTACAAAGGATCGAGGGATCCAGTAGTCATCATCTTCGTCGATCCCTTGCTCCTGCAATTGGGTCGAGCTGGTATATGTGGTTGCTATTTGGCCTCAAGTTTTCCCTTAGATCCCTTCGTTGATGAGAGTGCCGATACTGGTATCACTTCATCGTCTGAAAATATTTCCTTCACGGAGGGTTTCTCCCCGTACACTGTTTTGACTCCCTCCGACGTCGGGAACTTCAGAACTTGGTGAAGGATTGAGGGCACCGCCCTCATGTTATGGATCCAAGGCCTTCCGAGCAGGGCGTTGTACCTCATGTCACCATCGATCACATGGAACTTTGTTTCTTGGATGGTCCCGACCACGTTTATAGGCAAAGTAATTTCACCCTTGGTGGTTTCGCTTGCCATGTTGAAGCCGTTAAATACTCGAGCTGCGTGCACGATTTGATCTTGTCAAGCTGTTCTATGACCCTCGATCGAATAATGTTGGCCGAGCTACCTCGATCAATCAAAACACGTTTAACTTGAATTTTATTTATAAGGACATATATTATCAGTGCATCGTTGTGGGGTTGTAAGATCCCCTCTACATCCTCGTCGCTAAAAGATAAGGTCCCCTCTGGTACGTAATCTCGAGTCCGCTTTTCCCTCGTGATCAACACCTTGGTGCGTTTGAATACGACCCCCTGAGGAATATCAACCCCTCCAACAATTATGTGGATCACGTGTTGCGGCTCTTCTTGCTCATTCTGTCTGTTTAAATCTCTGTTCTTGAAATGGTTTTTAGCCCGATCGCTTAAGAATTCTCGAAAATGCCCTTCGTTGAACAAATGGGCTACCTCATCCCTCAGCTGTCTGCAATCTTCTGTTCTATGACCATGGGTGCCATGATATTTGCACATTTGATTAGGATTTCTCTGGGCCGGATCAGTCTATAGAGGTAGGGGACACCTCGTGTCTTTGATGCGCCCAATGGCCGATACAATAGCTGATGCATCAATGTTGACGTTGTATTCTGATAGTCGTGGTGCTTCTTTGGGTTCGACATTTCTGTCGAAACCTCTTTTACTCACGAGCCCTCGAGAGCTCTGTCTTTGATCAATTCTTCTATCAGTTCGACCGGGGTTGCGTCCAGGCCCACTGTTTCTCTGATCTCCACCGTATGGCTGATATCGATCTTTGTTTGACCGTGGTTCCCGGTCAATATCCTTTTAAACTCTGTCGATGGTCCTGTTTGGATAAACGGACCCGGAAGGAGTCCCTAACTAGTCATCCTCGACCCTAATCTTTGACTGGTACCGATTATGTGCGTCGGCCCATGTTACAACTGGATATTCGATCAAGTTCTGCTTCAACTATTGTGAGGCTACCGAACTTCGTATGTTTAGGCCTTGAGTGAAAGCCTGAACGGCCCAATCGTCGGCGACTGGGGGTAGATCCATGCGCTCTATTTGGAACTGAGATACAGACTCTTTGAGCATCTCGTTGTCTTTCTGTTTTACTTTGAAGAGGTCCGACTTTCGAGTCTCGACCTTTATCGCTCCGGCGTGCGCTTTGACGAAGGAATCTGTGAACATGGCCAAAGAATCAATGGAGTTAGGTGGTAAATTATGGTACCATATCATCGCCCCCTTTGATAAAGTTTCTACGAATTTCTTCAGTAGTACGGACTCAATCTCATCGTCCTCTAGGTCGTCCCCCTTTATTTCGCATGTGTAAGAAGTAACATGCTCTTTGGGGTCGGTAGTTCCATTATACTTGGGAATTTATGGCATGCGGAATTTTTTCGGAATGGGCTTAGGAGCTGCGCTCGGGGGAAGGGCTTTTGTACGAACTTCTTTGAATCCAAACCCTTCAGAATCAGTGGTGCTCCCAGAATTTGATCAACTCGGGTGTTATATGTTTTCACTTTTTTGTCATTCGCTTCAATCTTTTTCTCCCCTGATTCAATTTGCTTTGTCAGCTCCTCGAACATTTTTATGATAACGGGGTCGGTTTCTGACTCATTCCCATTTGACCTCCCAAGCGCTGGTTCGGCCCTGTGAACAATTTCCTGTGATGGCTCGAGTTCGACCCTACTTGGTGCGTGGTTCTGATTTTAAAGTTGTGCTATTGCAGCTTGTTGAGCTTGCAGCATTTCGAATATTATTCGAAGGCTGATTCCGCCTTCTTCGCCGCCTTGTGAGTTCTGACCGGCTGATCGAACGCTTCTGCAGATGCTGTTTTCGGGGGTCGATGCCCAGATTTGCATTCAGGGCAACATGGGAACTGACGTCGATGGGGTATGCAACTGGTACTCCCTCGGGGTCAACTGGAAGCGCTTCGTTTCCTGGGGCGGCTACATTGTCGTTTTCGTCATGAAAACCAAGGCCACTGTCGATGTGTGTGGGTACTGCTTGAGAGTTCGACATGCTGATCCTGGAATAAAAAATGCTTACAAGAACAAGTGTAAAGTAGTGTGTGTTATGAAAATTAGTACCAGGCAATCACTATTGTCTTTAGCCCCACGGTGGGCGCCAAATTGTTTACCCTTAAAGCAGATAACAATTAAATTTATATATGATTTTAAGGACACGTGATTTTATTTGGCATAAACTGAGAAAATATGTAAACTGATATTGAGATTGACTGTAAAGAAAAATAAAAGCAAACCAAATGAGATATGTAGCTTGGGTCCTCGAACCAAATGAAACAACAAAGGAAATATAAGCGAAGTAACATAGTATTGAGAACCTTGAGAAAAGAGTATCATATTGCTTTTTTACTGTCTGAGGTCCCCTTTACAAATGATTAGACCCTTTTACATAGTAGAGAAGTTCTACTCTTGATACAATTCTAAATATAGTAAGGACTCTCATGATGGGCAAATTAATCGGCCTCTTCTTGATACGTGCCGTGATTCTCCCTCTAATTGCGGCTGTAACGGCCTTTTGTTTCTTGGCTCGATCTTGATCCTGGTCGATCTCGATCTTAGCCGATCTCGATCTCGATATGTCTCTGGGTCTTCGAGCTCGATCTTGACCGACCTCGATCTTGATCGGTCTCTCGGTCTCGAGCTCGACAACATATTCTTCGTACCATGGCTCGATATTACAATAATGAACCTTGAATCATTATGTTCCAATCTCGATTAATCATACGAAGGGCAAAACTCGATTTTGATCGTATACACACGCTATTATAAGAAATGCAAGTATAATCGTCAAAATTTAAAGTTTTTGCTTATCGATACATATAGAAATTTCATGAAATTGTTAACAATTTCAATTAAAATTAGTTCTTTTTAATGAAATTTCAATTACTTTTCCCAAGGAAGAAGTCGAAAAATCAGCAGAGCAAATAATACGTAATTTTCATTGCAAAAAGAAAGAACATAATTTGAGTAGGTATACTCCCAAATGGTAAATCTTATAATTTCTACATATCATAAAGGCATTTTATTTTATTTGAGTTTTCCTATTCTATTTCTTTATACCTTATCTTGTTCAGGTGCCTTACTCTATTTCACCAACAACATTTGTTAGTTCTAATTTCTAAAGGATCATTCAGAACATATTCCATTTTAAAGATCATGAAATATATTCCCCATTTAGAAAGTTTATGTCCAATTATCAATAGTTTTCCGGTAAAAATTATTTACATCCCTCAATTTTGCTTTTAAAAATCAAACTCATCCCCCTATTTTGAACAATAATTATTTTCATCCTCCCATCCTAGCGCAATGTCTATTTTACCCTTCATACTTTTAATTTTTCATATATATAATAACTTTTTTATTATATATGATATTTTTAGTTCATGACATTATAAATAGAATAATTTTATAAATTTATGATAAAATCCATTACTACTTTGTTATGATTATTATTTTAATATTATGTGTATTAAGTATGCATATAATGTATGTCTATGTGCGTGTGTCTGTGAGACTTTAAGTGGGCGTTTGGACATAAGAATTATAAAATTTCAAAATAGGGAGAAAATATTTTTCAAGTGAAAATGGTATTTGAAATTTAGAGTTGTGTTTGGACATGAATATAATTTTGGATTGTTTTTGAAATTTTGTGAGTGATTTGAGTGAAAATTTTCAAGTGAAAATTAAAAATTTTATGAACAAACACTGATTTTGAAAAAAAGTAAAAAAAATTTGAAAAAAAAAAAATTTTCTTATGTCCAAACGGGCTCTAAATTCCTTTTCCCCCCTCTTATTCTCTACTGTGTATATAGACTTTTGAGTTTTAATTGTTATTAATAAAAATATTTCTAAATTGTAAAATAAAATTCATGTAAAGTATAAATAAATAGCTTTTAGGAATTTGTTATAAATTTTATTTTTTTTATTACATGCATGGACTAATTTACGGAAGTTTCACTTTCTTTTATTCTCAATTTTATAAATAGATTGTGTTTTGATTGTTATTAATAAAATTATTGATACGGGCAACTTATTTATTGTATTTTATTTTCTCAATTTCTTATTATCGAATACCATTATGCTTGATTACTACTTCTCATTTTTCTTTCCAAAATAATATTTATTTTTTACTGATAAGTTCATAATATAGATTAAAACAAAAAAGTATATTAAAAAGAAAGAGAAAAACATTGTAGAGGGTAAAATAGGCATTTTAAAAAGTTAACTTTAATGTGAGGATGATAATGATTATTGTTCAAAATTGAAGGATGTGTTTGATTTTCAATGCAAGCTTGGGGATGTAAATGATTTTCACCCATAGTTTTCCAATACCTTAAATCTAACTACCAATATTTGTTGAATATTTAATAAAGATTAAAAGTGTGAACTTTGGACAAACTTGAAAGATCAAAAATACTTAGGGGTATATTTAAGGGTCACTTTTAGACTTACTCCTAAATTTAAAGGCTTATTTTTATCATTAACTCTAAAGTTTAAACGTATATTAAAGACAATGTGGTGTCCTTGTGAAGTATACTTTAAAATTTATAAACATTTAAAATTTTGAATTGACAGGAGTGCACTAAACAATAAACCAACTATTTCGCTCTAGAGAAAAAAAAAAAAAGTTTCTTCCAGCTCTCATTGAGACGCTTATTCCACACCTGGATTTGGAATATTAATTGGATGTAATTTTATTTATTTATGGAAAAAACTTCGTTTTTAAATACTACTTTTTAGCAAATCTAACTTAGCCATACAAAATTACCTCAACATAGATATACTTGAAAGTGACAAATCCAAAAAAGTCCTTAAAAGTAGTATATGCAAAGTTGATAGTACTCTGCATTAACTTTCATTTTCCACATTACAAGAGCCAAAGTAGCATATGAATAAAAAGAGGACCACATTAACTAATGTTACAACCTTTTTTTATTTTATTTTATTTTTTACAAAAGAGCAAATATCCTATCATAAATTGATTATATACAATTACTCTGCATCACCTTTGAGTGTTTGACATGGATTTTTACATTACAATTGTTGCATTGACTTTACTCAGACTGTTAGACTAAAAATAAATCCGGCAATTTATTATGACTATATTCAATGAAGAATCAAACAATTCGTACCTGCAGTAGAAAAACATTTCTATCAAAGTTGTAGCTCAAAAATATGTCTTAGTGAATTTGTTTAGCATATATGTCATAAATAGCACAAATTAATAATAAAGGAGTACTTTGTAATAGCAAAAGTTGCAATGGACAAGTCGGAGTAACCAAATATACTCGGAGCACGTTTGGCCATGAAAATTTTTTCACTTTTTTTTGGAAAATTTTCAATTTTTTTTTTCAAAATAAGTGTTTGGCCATAATTTTTAATTTTCATTTGAAGGTGAATTTTAGAATTTTTCGAAAATTTAAAAAATTCTAAAAAATTATTTTTCAAAATTTTCACTCACATCACTCACAAAAAAATCAAAATTTTACAATTCTTATGTCCAAACGCCCAATTAGTATTCGTTGTGGAAATGCCATCAGGTAGTCACTTTTAAGCATATTGTTTAAAAAATATTCACAATTTATAATATATTTAAAGATTAGTCAATTTCGCTCAAACTTCAGGACACGACGTCCTAGAGTTTAAACCTCAAAGTTCAAACTTTAGGACATCGTGTCTTAAAATTCGAAAATTAACTCCACAAGTTCGAATCTTATGTCCTTAATTTTAAATTAGTAGTTCAAAAATTCAGTACACTTAGTCTTGAATTTCAAATTAGCAGCTCAAAAATCCAAGACACTAAGCGCCCGTTTGGCCATGAATTTTTTTTTCACTTTTTTCGATTTTTTTTATACTTTTTTTCGAAATCAGTGTTTGGCCATAAAATTTTCAATTTTCACTTGAAGATGAATTTTGAATTTTTCAAAATTTAAAAAATTACAAAAAGCTGTTTTTCAAAATTTCACTCAAATCACTCACAAAAACTCAAACAAAATTATATTCATGTCCAAACATAACTCTAATTTTCAAATACCATTTTCACTTGAAAAAGATTTTTTTTTTTTTTTGAAATTTTACAATTCTCATGTCCAAATGCCTACTAAGTCCTGAATTTTTCAAATTCAGGATATTTATTAGTCCTGAAGTTTGGGTGAATTTGGCTAATCTTTGAATACATTGTAAATTATGGATATATTTTAAATAGCGGGCTTAAAAGTGGCTATTGCTGCCTTCGCCCGTATTCGTTTGGTTCGTTTGGTTCCGGGATTAAGATATTAATTTAAGTATTAAATTTGAGATTGTATTTATTTCCTTTTAGTTATTCAAATAATTAATATCTTTATAAATTTATATCAAAATCTTAATATTAACTATTTCACTAGGATGCGAGATTATAATTCTGGAATAACCTCATTTCGAATTAAACAAACCCTTAGGTGTCATTTGACATGATGGATAAACAAAATTAATTTTGGGATAAAAATTTAGTAGCGCCTTATTCCTTGTTTGGTTACTAATCCTATGATAAATTATCCCAAGATTAAAAAAATAGAAGAATTAACCCAAATAGCCGCTCACCCAACCGTTTAAAAAAAAAAGCCGGTGGATGTATAATATATGCATAATTTATGTATTATATGTGAATAATTATGTATAATCAATGTATAACTATGTATATGGCTAGAAAGAGTAAATGATAAATGTGGCTGGCTATTTGGGTAAAAATCCCATAAAAATAGTACTAGATAACTTATACATGCCAGATGTGAAAAGTAATCCTAGGATAAAATACTCTCCCCGTCTCATATTAACAGTCGTGGTTACTAAAAATAGTTGTCTCAAATTATTTGTCACTTTAGAAGTTCAAGACAAAATTAATTATCTTTTTTTTTTACCCTTAGTAATAATTATTTTTGAAGACTACAAACACCTAACTTTATTCAAATACCAATGAAGAAAAATTAAATATTAAGACATGAATAAGGATAAAATAATCAAAATTTTATCCTAATTAATTTTTCTTAAAGGGCGTATACAAGATAATCATGACAAATAATATAAAACGGGGGAGTAGTAAAATTAACGATCTTAGAATTAATATAACTTACCAAATAATCAATAATTAATAATTCAAAGATAACTAATCATGACATAACTAATCTCAATACAAACTTGTCTTCTAACCAAATAACCCCTCAATATACTTAACATGTCAATTGTTGCCGAAAACTGTCGCTTATCAAATGAACATCAATACAGCTAATCCATAAAGTCAAAGAATGAAACTTTAAATTCTTTTTATACAGAAATTACCAATAAATATGTAAAAGAAATGAACTCCACATTTTTTATCTTGTGAGTTTGTGACATATAATTCTCTAATTTTCTTCTACTCAATAGTCATTGTCGTCATTAATGAGGGCAATAAGGTTAAAAATATAGCAGTGATAGTGATGGTCTACAGTCCATGAAGGGTCAATCGGACGAGAGTTGTTCATATCCGTTATTTTTGTAATTTTAATAAATTTTTATAAATAAATTTTTAAACCGTGTCGAAAGTTATGAGTTCAGTTAAACTCGTTAGTTGTTCACTACATTCGCCTCTGATTATACTTCTCGTCCTATTTTTTTGTGATAATCTTTGGCTTGGTACAAAGTTTTAATTCTTTTTTTTGAAATTAGTAGTCTAAAACAATTCTTATATATTTGTGTGGTTATAAATCATCTCATTAAAGAGTCGATTGGTTGGGAAACAAGTTATCCCATGATTAATTGTCCATCCTTCCATAGGGATAAAAATAACATTGCAATTCCGGGATAACTAATTCCAAAATTAGTTATACCGTAATTTTATCATAACCAATCATGGGATAAACTCTTTAATCCTCAACTCAATTATCATTTATCCCTCGTACCAAACGAGTATATAATAGAAACGAGCCCTAAGGGTATCATTTGATCATATTAACGGTTCCTAAGATAAACCCCTTTCCTCGCTAGCAGAAGAAGGTTAAAAAGAACAATAGCCTGTTTGGCCAAACTTGTAAAATATGCTTATTTTGAGAAGTATTTTTTACAAAATTACTTTTCAAAAAAGTATTTTTGGTGAGAATCGATTTGTGTTTGGCTAATTAATTTAAAAATCACTTTTGAACAGTAATTAGTGTTTGGCCAAACTGTTGAAAACTGCTTCTAAGTGTATTTTTCTCAAAAGTATTTCTGAAAAAAGTATTTTAGGACACAAGTTATATTTTCTATTTCTCAAAAACGGCTTATGCTTCTTCTCAAAATTACTTTTTTTTCCTTCTAAAAGCTTTGTCATACACCTTAATTTTTGGCCAAAAGTATTTTTGGTCCAAAAAAAGTTGGTCAAATAGGCTAAAATAGTAGAATTTTTTTTTTTGGTAAGAGGAAAAAATCGCAACCGCTACAATCTCTGCCACAACTTCTGTCCTTCGGGTGAGCACTGATAAATCTCCCCTGTGTAATAGCTTGCAAACCACACAGGAAATATAAACCGCACTAAATAAATCTTTTGCGACAGGCTCAACCAAGAATACATCGAGAGGGAAATGATCGTAAGTCAAAATCAACCAGACAACCCGAAGGGTTGAAAAAAAAAAAACCCAAAGAAAAGTTAATAGTATGTATATTAATCATAAGTACATACTCCTATTAAGCACCCATTTTAAGTTTCACCTCAATGGTCAACTTTGCTAGGCCACAGCCACAGACAGAGAATATAAAACCCAAGAAAAGGAAAAACACATTATATACATAAAATATTATTTATCCACCAAAGAGAGAGAGAAGGAATAAACAAGAGAGAGAAACAAAAGGCCATTTCTGAAAAAGGTTCTTTGTAAAGAGAGCTAAAAGAAAGAGCACATTAGAGTTGTTTACATATAGAGTGAAAGAAAGATATAGTGTGTGTGTGTGTGTCTGGGAGGTGTAGTGTAGAAGAGGGGGCAATTTAAAGTAAAATTGCAGCATTTGGTCTCTCCCTTCCTTAACATCCCCTTCTTTTTCCAAAGCTTCCTTTGTCCCCCCAACTAAACCCACCCCACCCCCTTTTTTCTCTTTCTTCCTCTTTTTCCGGCCACCCCTTTTCGCCGGAAAACACACTCCCTTCTTCCCGCCGGCCACCACCACTCTTTTTCTTCTTACCTCAGAGAAGCATAGTATAGTGCAAAAAGATTCTGTTTTTGATCTATTTTTGTGTTGCCGGAGTTTGGTGAAGTGCAGCTCCGATGAATCTCCGGTGAGCATATCTGGGCACTTTTTATGTTTTTAAGCTGAAGAAAATAAGCATAAAGGGAAAATGAAAACGCCGGGGAATACAGCCGGAGCTCAGCAGGCTGCTGCCAACGTTAATCCTGCCGAAGGTCTGTCACTATCTTTACATATTATACATATTAATAAATATACTATTATTTATATATTTATATAGAGAGAGCGACATACAAAAATATACGTACGTATATACCTTTCTCTAGTAGTAATAAGCAGATATTGTTAGAATAAAAAAGACAAGGCTATATCTCTTTCTGGGCTTTTGTCTATTCTTTTCTTCCATCCCAATGAAATTTTCCTGGAAAATATTTTTTTCCTTTCGGTTTTATTATATGCTTTTTCCCTCAATGACATCCAAACTATGCATTACACCTCTGTTGAAGAAAGCAAATGGTATTTTCTTGGAAAAGTTTGATTCTGGGTGAGAAAGTGATAAAAATCTTTACTTTTTCCATAGTCTTTCAATCTAGCAAGAATATAAAGGGTTGAATTTTATGGAAATAAAGGTGTATTGATTAACAATTAATGGTGGGGCAATATAATAATTTTTTTTATTTTTTTTGCAGGTGAAAAGAAGAGCATAAACCCAGAGCTATGGCAGGCCTGCGCCGGACCTCTGGTTAACTTACCGGCCGCCGGGACCCACGTCGTCTATTTTCCTCAAGGCCACAGTGAACAGGTCTCCTACTTTTTATATCCAAGTGACTGGCTTAATAATTTTTTTTTTTAATTAAAGCTCATAGAAGGATGTGGTTTAATATCAGTAGAGGCAAAAAAGAAAGTTGGTGATTTCTTTTTATTTATCTAAGTATTAATGATAATAAAGTTATATTTGCTAATAAAAGATATTATGAATAGTTGAGGTGCGCATAAAAAAGTTCTGTATGCGGCTATTTGCTAACGTGAACCAATATGGTGCACGTTATTGCCCTTCACCTTACTTATGTCAGGCTGCAGATGTGTATGGGGTAACATTATTGTTGATTTTGATAGTAGAATGCATTGTATTTATTTATTTATTTATTTTTCTTGTCCATGTTCTAGTAGGAGTAATTTACTTTTTTTATTTGTGGATCACATCTTATTTTTTCTTTCCACCTCTATTATGGTATCTCTGGAGTAACATGCACCTTGTGTCAGTATGTGTAGTTGTGATCTTTATCAAAAATTTGTTATTTGTTGTTTGTTTTGTTGGCTTATGCATATGCTTACATGTGCACGTGCATATATATATATATATATATATATATTTGCCACACGGTTTTTAGAAAAAGAACAAAGATGAAAAGATTGGAAAGGCATCATCTTTAGTACCTTTGACTATCATTTTGCCTATTAGCAGTTAGTGGGGTTGTTATGAGGAAAAAAGGGAATAAAAAATGTAACCTTTATGGCTGGGTTAAAGTGGCGTTTGCTTTAAAAAGGGAGAAATTTAAAAATAGACAGATTTACAAGTGATAATTGAAAAATAGCCACAGTTTCAAAAGTAATCGAAATTTAGCCACTTTTCATGTAAAGATAAATTTGAACGATAATAATGTTCAAAATCCGAAAAATATTCTAGCATAATATACTGGAATTCCAGTATAATATACCCGTCCAGCATAATATGCTGGAAGTTCATACACAGGTGCTCCAATCTCAAGTATATTATGCTGTAACTTTCCGCGTGTTGGAGTTCCAGCATACTATGCTGGAAGTTCATACACAGGTGCACCGATCTCCAGTATATTATGCTGGACCGGTCCGTGTTTCAGCAAAATAGAGGCTATTTTTCAATGACTTTGCAAACGGTGGCTATTTTTGAATTACCAGTCCGAAAACTGGCTAGCCCGTGCTATTTTTTACCTTTAAAAAAGTTTGAAGAAAATTTTCCTTATCTAAAAAATATTTCATAAATTCTTTTTAGACCTTAATGATGAGGAAGAAAATGATCCAAGTTTGTGGTCTAGCGGTAATGAAATGGAAAAAAAAAATCATGGGTGACCAAGATTTAAATTCCGGAGAGACAAAAAATGCTTGGATTTCTTCATATTTGACTCAGTTTTGGTAGACAGAGTTACCCAATACTCGTTCCTATGGAACAATTGAGGTACGCGCAAGCTCGTCCGGACGTGACCGTTATTGAAACAAAAGATTATGTGGAAGAGAACAAGAAGGAAAATTGGAAAATAGTAAGAAAGAAATGAAAAGTTAGCACTAATTGGAGTGCAGCAATGGTGAAGTGCCTTTTCCTTTTATTCAAGTTTTGATTACTTTCAAGAAATTCTTTTGTGCTGGAACTGAAGTAGTTGCCATATTTTAGCTAGTGTAGTATGGTTATATGGTTAAGATTAGTGGGTAAGATTAGAGTTAGTCATGGACCTAATTTGTTTCTCTTGCACTTAAAATTTTCAGGTTGCAGCATCTATGAAGAAAGATGTAGATGCCCAAATACCAAACTACCCAAATCTTCCATCAAAGTTAGTTTGTCTCCTTCACAATGTTACCCTACATGTATGTATTTTCAGACTTCACTTGCCTTAATGCAAACTTGTTTTTTCTTTTGAAGTCTCTGCTGCTCAACAATAATCAAATGTATTTTTTTGTCACTAGGCTGATCCGGAAACAGATGAAGTTTATGCACAAATGACACTGCAGCCAGTTCCTTCAGTATGTCCCTTCCTTGCTGTGTCTACATTTAAAGGCGATTATTTCGTATACTCAACAAATTCTTCTTTCTTTTGAGAATGAGGGTCTCATTTATAGTATATTCCAATTGAATGTAACACTGATTTAGTTAACCTTTGGTCTTGTGCAGTTTGACAAGGAGGCACTGTTGAGATCAGATTTGTCTATGAAAACGAATAAACCGCAAACAGAATTTTTCTGCAAGACCTTAACTGCCAGTGATACGAGCACACATGGAGGCTTTTCTGTGCCTCGACGTGCTGCAGAGAAAATATTCCCGCCTCTGGTAAGAGCACATGAAAATTTGTCATTTGATGCTTTTTGGTTGTTTCTCTATCTTTTGTGTGATAGGCTTGGTTGTTCATTATCAGGATTACTCGATGCAACCACCTGCCCAAGAACTTGTGGCTAGAGACTTGCATGATAATGTGTGGACCTTCCGCCATATTTATCGTGGTAAGTTTGTTTATTTGCTATATATGGATATACTACTCCAAGCATTGCCAGATAAAATTGCCTTGTTTCCTATCCCTTACCTATCTCTGGTGATCCAGGGCAACCCAAACGCCATTTGCTAACAACGGGGTGGAGCCTATTTGTCAGTGGGAAGAGGCTTTTCGCTGGTGATTCGGTCTTATTTATTAGGTAATGATACTGGCAATGTCATGCCACCTTGAATGTTATATCTCATTTTTTTGTGCATTTGAGGAAATAGTAATTGTAAGTATAAACTGATGATTGAAATAGAATGCTAAGTGAGATTCATAAAGGGAACCAACTCAGCTGTTGGATTCTCTTTGGTTCGTTCATAGATTCATAAAGGGAACCAACTCAGCTGTTGGATTCTCTTTGGTTCGTTCATATGCTTCGGTCATCCTTAACGCTCTTCAATCTATGTCTACAGGGATGAAAAGCAGCAGCTTCTACTCGGTATTAGGCGAGCAAACAGACAGCCCACAAACTTATCATCATCTGTGTTGTCAAGTGATAGCATGCATATAGGTATCCTAGCAGCGGCAGCCCATGCAGCTGCAAACAATAGCCCTTTCACTGTGTTTTATAACCCAAGGTCAGTGAACTTACTTTCTTAATAGGCATATGCATTTCTTATAGCAATTTATCTATCCTTGATCTTGATGATCTTAAAAATTTTAAACCTCTATATGAACAGGGCAAGTCCGTCTGAGTTTGTCATCCCTTTAGCTAAGTATTACAAGGCAACTTATAGCAGTCAAGTATCGCTTGGCATGCGGTTCCGCATGATGTTTGAGACAGAAGAGTCAGGAACTAGAAGGTATATGGGCACAATTACCGGCATCAGTGATTTGGATCCGGTGAGGTGGAAGAACTCACAATGGCGCAACTTGCAGGTACAGTTTTCTAACTGGTAATTTGACTGTTTTATCTTTACTTAAGGAATGTACTAACCCTTCACGCTTGTGAATTGTGATTAGGTTGGTTGGGATGAGTCAACTGCTGGGGAGAGGCGCAACCGGGTCTCAATTTGGGAGATTGAACCAGTAACAGCACCTTTTTTCATCTGTCCTACTCCTCCATTCTTCAGGTCAAAGCGGCCAAGGCTACCTGGAATGCCAGGTATGAGGAATTCTACAACCAGAATATGTCTCTCAATTCTGATGATATCTTTTGACATTGTTGGATAACTGTAGAAGATATCACTTGTTGCAGATGACGATTGTTCTGATCTGGATGGCCTATTCAAGAGGACAATGCCATGGCTTGGTGATGACTTTGGGATGAAAGACCCGCAAGGTCTTCCAGGCCTGAGCTTAGTCCAATGGATGAACATGCAACAGAACCCTTCAATGCCGCAGCCAAACTACCTGCATTCTTTGTCTGGTTCCGTTCTACAGAATGTCGGAAGTGGAGCAGACCTCTCACGTCAGTTAGGTCTACCTGCAGCACCTCAGCTTCCTCAGCACAACACCTTACAGTTTGGTACCCAACGGCCAAACCAACAAGGTCAGATGCCAGCTACCACATTGAGCCCTGTAGGATCCATTATGCAGTCGCAGCAGCAACAGTTGTCGGATATCAGTCAGCTACCAAGACAGAATCCAATCAACCAATCCGTGCCTACAAACCAAGTTCAGGCCCAACTTTTGCAAGCGCAGAGTCTTGTGCAATCTCAGAATGTCCTTCAGCAACAACAATCACTTCAAAACCAGCTGCAGAGGAACCTTCCTCAGCAGCAACAGATTATGAATCAGACTCAGCAGCAGAGTTTCATGCCATCTCAGCCTAGCGATCCACTTAGCCAACAGATGCATTTCTCTGATAACCAATTACAGTTGCAGCTTTTGCAGAAGCTGCATCATCATCAGCAATCACTTCTAGCTCAACAATCTGTATTGCAACAACAATCCCAGCTTGGGCCAATCCAGGATCAGCAGAAGCAGCTCTTGGATGTATCACAGAACTTTTCCAGGTCGCTTGCAACAAGCCAAATGCTGGATATGTCTCAAACCACGTCCACCTCCACGTCGCTCTCCCAGTCGCAAGTTGTCCAGCAGCAAATGACTAGCCAATCTAATTTTCGTTTTTCCCAGCCAAATCAGCAATCAAAACTTCACCAGCAACCTGGAATTCTACCAGAACTACCTGGACAAGTTGGTCAGAATCTACCACCGACTACTAATCAGCTTTCCACAAACTGTAGTAGCTTATTAACAGGAGCTGCAGGTGGAGGCCAGTCGGTGGTTACGGATGACGTCCCATCATGTTCCACTTCACCATCCACGAACAACTGTCAAAATGCGGTTCAGCCAATTATGAGTGGTAGGATTCATCGAGGCACAGCTGCAGGGGATGAAGCAACCCAGTCTTCTGTACCCCTTTTGAATTCCAGTGGATTCGAAGCTATGTCCACTAATAGCAATCTAATTAAAGATTTGCAGCACAAATCTGATGTGAAGCCCTCAGTGAACATCTCCAAGAGCCAGAACCATGGATTTTTGGCTCCTCAAACCTACCTTCACACTGCAGCGCCCCACATGGATTATCTAGATAGTTCATCTTCAGCAACCTCAGTCTGCTTTTCTCAAAATGATGTCCAGTTACAGCAGACAATGAACCCGTTGTCTTTCAGTACTCAGCCAGTCATATTCAGAGATAGTCAAGATGGAGAAGTTCAGGGTGACCCCAGAAACAGTGTTGCTTTTGGATCAAATATGGACAATCAGTTAGGACTGCCGATGATGTCTGATCCTTTGGTTACAAATAGCTTGATGGACTCAAGGAAAGATCTATCGAATAATATCTCATCAGGAGGCGGCATGCTTTCTAGCTATGAGAACCCCAAGGAAGCACAGCCAGAACTCTCATCATCAATGGTTTCCCAGTCATTTGGAGTTCCTGATATGGCCTTCAATTCAATTGATTCTACCATAAATGAAGGCAGCTTCATGAATAGAGGTGCCTGGGCCCCACCACCTCAAGTACCTCGTTTGCGGACATATACCAAGGTTGGTTAACTTACCAAATCTGTGTCCTACCTCACATAATGTTTTGAGTTGAGTACTAACTTTTTTGCCTCTATGCTCTCAAAGGTATACAAGCGTGGTGCTGTTGGAAGATCGATTGATATCGCACGTTACTCGGGCTACGAAGACCTTAAACAAGACTTAGCTCGTAGATTTGGTATAGAGGGACAACTGGAGGACAGACAAAGAATAGGATGGAAGCTTGTGTATGTGGATCATGAGAATGATGTTCTGCTGGTTGGTGATGACCCTTGGGAGTAAGTTCTTGAACTTTGCTTCTATCTAATGTTGTATTTGCATTTTCGATTTGAGCAAGCAGCATATGCCGTTCTCTTGGAAGCCAAGACTTCGAACTGAACTACCTTAGAACCATACAACCTTTTATCCAATTATGTGCGTCCCGTGGAGACTTGATCAATGTAGCCTAAAGCTGTTTCTATAATCTTTGCCCGTTTCTTTTTCCGTGTGCGTATTCGTGGCATGCTGACTTACATACGTAATATGATACTTCAGGGAATTTGTGAACTGTGTCCGCTGCATTAAGATTCTTTCTCCGCAAGAAGTCCAGCAAATGAGCTTGGATGGGGATTTTGGGAATAGTCTCCAAAATCAAGCTTGTAGCAGTTCCGATGGGGGAAATGTAAATTAGCTGTGGCTTAAATTCCTTTCTTAGAAGCTGGAAATTTGTATAACTTTAGGTGTTTATTGATCAAGCTTGGTGGAAATGTGCCACCATTGGTTGTTCTTCTCTTTATACACGATGGAAAACGCAAAGCAGCTCTCTCCCTAGGATCTTGGTATAAGGACCTTTCCTTGGTTGAACAGGAGACAAGAACACAGGTTGGATTTGAGTGTGCTTGATCACCCTGTGTGATTGCACCTGTCCAATTAGAGGGTTAGCTCGTGTTGGAAGGGGGAACCTGGTCTAGCCTAGGTAACCATAGATAGAGCTGTACGATGTTTGCTACGAGAGTTTATCCAAATTTTCAATATGTATGGTGTAGCGTTGGAATGTATAGTTGTTTAGAATGTTCTCTGATTTTCCCCTCAATCTCTTAATGAAGTAAATTTCAGTAGCTGAGGTGAATAGTGTAAATTTTTGTTTCAGTTCATGTTATCCCTTTTCTCCCTTTCTCAGGTGTTCTGTTGTAAGATGGCTTCTGCACAAGAATAAGATTAACTTGAATAAATATACTTTATGATCAACACTCAAAAACAATTATTGTTTCTAAAGAAAGAAATTTTTCCTAGAATTATTGATACCCAAGAATCTGCAAATGTTTTGTGATGTGTAAAAATTCCAGTGTCAAAACCCGTGCAATTTGCTTTTAATATCCATTCTTTTTGTCTAGTTTTCAACTACTAACTACATCTGCTATTAATCACACTACTCTTTAGAAGAGGATCGAAGGCGTATTTGAAGATGACCAAATTTTGCTGCTCCAGGCGAAGAGCCTTCAAACATGTATGGCAAGAATCCAGTGGCAGCTTTGTATCTTCGTTGAATCTGCAGATAGAAAGATTAACGTTAATGCCAAAAAAAGAAAGATTTTGAACTATAAAAGAGCAAAGAGGGATTGTATAACAATAATAAAGCTGTAGAAAGGTACCTCAATAAGTTGTTCATTGCTTCTTAAACAGTTCCTCCCAATAACACAAACTGTTCCACCAGAACCTCCACCAGTAATCTTTGCCCCAAACAAAGTCCCGCCTTCAGAGTGCTGCATTTCTTGTACCAAGCTAACCAACCTATCTGTACCATTTGACCCAAGCCCACAAGCGCTGTAACTGAAATGACACTGCAATATGAGAAACACTTGGTCAGAAAACTTCTATACAGGTATTCAGATTGAGACAAAAAGAAGCAAGCATAGCATATACCTGATACATCAACTCTCCAAGAGCAGATAGTTGATCATTGGAAGGTGCAGCTGATAATAATGCTTTAAAAGCCTGATAGCAATTGATACACATGTCAATGAATACGAGCAATCTAATAACAACAGGAGATAAAAAGTGAAATCTGACGTAAAGGACCAGAAACCTTCTTATTCAGACAAAGATGATTTGAAAAGGAAATTCAAATTATGGACCTTGACTCGGAAATTCTCATAGATGGGATGCCTAGTTGGTGCTCTCACAGCATAATTGCGCTCCTTATCAATTGTTGTTACAGAATCATCATGATCGAGATACTTCTCCACAAATTCCTGGCCAGATAAAGATTCCGGAAGTCTAGTTGCATAAGACGCCTCATATCTGAAATTAGAAAATATGTTAACCATAGTAAGCAAAACAGGAGAATAAAAGACGGAAATAAAAACTACATATGCATAACAAACCTATGAGGTGAGAGGTTGCACAGGTAATCCAGAGACGCTTCCGTTTCAAGTAGATCCTTGCTATTCTCATCAGCTTCATCAGGGTTGAACCCATTTATTTGCTGGGCAGAGGAAATGTTTGACAAGGAAGAGCGTAACTCTACCGACGCAGTGGACTTTATTATCTTCCTCCCTATAAAGGCACCAACTCTCACAGATTTGTAGTCTGAACCACCAACACTGCAGCAAACTCTCATAAGTACTGGAAGGAAAGAATGTAGACATAAGGCCAAAATGTATATCCTAATTTGGTAGAAATCAGTTATTCATTAGGCGGAGAAACTGGACCGCCTCCAGATAATTGGAGGGAAAGCGTGATTTTTAGTTTTGCACCTCCTGATGGACACTGCAGTCAGCGTTTTTCAATCTTGAAAGATACATGGTAAACTTGAAAAACATTGGGACCTATTGTGAACTGATCCTACAACAACAATAATAACATATCCAGTGTAATCACACGAGTAGGGTCCGGGGAGGGTAGTGTGTATGCAGCCTTACCCCTACCTTGTGAAGGTAGAGAGGCTGTTTCCGATAGACCCTCGGCTCAAGGAAAGCAAAATCACAGCAGTTTTCAAAAAGAAATACGGTAGGGGAGAAGCAAAAAGAAAGCAGTAACAACAGCAAGATAATAAGATAACTGGAGCACATGAAAACATGTGAACTGAACCTACATTTGGATATATTTTTGTTCTTCCTCCAAAGTTGAGAAAAAGCAAAAGTATTCTTGATCAACTCAGTGGAAAACATTCTTGAATTCGTCTATTTTAGAACTTTCTCCATTAAATAAATTCCATGGAAACTTTTAAATATGGCATGAACTGACGGTAATGCTTCACTTTAGATTGAAAACAAATTTGATGGAGATAAAAGACGGTTAAAAGGAAATACCCAGTGGGAAGTTTTACCTGTGTCGTATTCCAGAATCAATTCCCCAAAATCGGATGGTGGGTGGTATGTCAACAAGTCCTAGCACCTCAGCGGGCTAAAAGAAGAAGTGAGTGCTAATTCTGACATCGCGGTTGGTCCCAGTAACAATGTAACGCCTAGCATAAAGAGTTGCTGCTTACCTGACACACCATCGCGAGAAGCTTGTCGGCCTCTCCACATGTAGAAGCCATCTGATCCATCACCCCACAGGGAGCTCCAACAATATGATTCTCCACCTATTGAAGAGAATAAAACTTGAGATGGAGGGTAAGTTTTGCCAGTTGAAAAATCAGAACGAAAAATTTGGAAGAACAAGATGAGATAAGTATAAACACAACGTGCCTTTTGGCAAAGTAGAGCTAGATGTCGGGGGTCAATGTTCAATCCTGCAAAATGGAAAGAAATTTGTGCAATTCAGTATTCATTTAACATTAAAAAAAGAACCAGAAATTATTCATTGATTCCAACTTAAATCAGCCAGATCTTTCAAAGTTGGGATCTTTTACACAAATTTGGGAATCAGAATAACGGACTGCAAGAATTTTGCTAACTGCCCGCGCATTGTTCAAATTTAGCATCAATCTAAACAACTTGGCAATATAGGCATGTGAAACAAAATGGATAAAAGTTGTAGGAGACAGAGATCATCAAATTCCCAAAGTGACTGCTGAAAAATCATAAAGGATGTGACAGACATTTAAGTGTATTTGAGATAATGGTGTAGTTTGTGGACACAAATTCAGAATCATTAAAAAGGAAATATTTGTTGTTGTGGTGGAGCAGGGTATTCTGCAGATAAATGTAGTACCATGAGCAGCAGCAACAGCAGTCATACTGGCAACTTCTACAGCAGCAGAAGATGATACACCTTTGCCCTCCGGAACACCAGAACTTACCTGTGTTAACAGGTAATTGATATTTCAAAAAACTTTAGTTAGATGAACCAGAAAAGACAGGAAAGAGGCTAGTAAAGCTGTATGAATAGACCTTATTAGTTTATGTCTGACATGAATGGAAGCGTTAAGATAAACCACAGAAGCCTACATGAAATGTTAAAACAGAAAAGGTAATTTTTACATCCATTTAACTTGTGACTGGAACAGAAAATGGCCCTATCCAGAAAGTTTGTTAATGCTGATGGAATGAAGTATCACATGTCTGTAAACTGATTACAGTAACTTTAATTTGGAAAATAATTTGGCTCCGTACAAAATAGTCACCCTATCTAGATGTAAGGAATTAGCTTCACATTTGGCCATTCTTATTTTATTTGCAAATCCTAGTGGCCTACATCATACAATGAATTTCTAAAAACAGCTCATTAGAAGACAGTAACCATTTCCTTTTTCATCACTGGAAACATGCTTCATAGAACAACTAGTGCACATTCTTAGTTTCATTCAAACAGATAACTGCAATCTGTAGAAGACTTAAAATAAAAATTTGCAGAAGCTGTGAACACCTGAAAGGCTTACCAGAATGCTAATACTATCCTCAAAACGGATGCCTAATTCAGTCATCAGTACCAGAATCGTCCCAGCAACATATGCTGCCCACCTACAAAGGATGCTTCATATTTAAGAGCTGGTACCATCTAATTAAAAGCGAAAGAATGAAAATACAAGAGTTCACTTGCTTCTGGGCCGGGTCTCGGGCAAAATAATTGTATGCTTTCTCATATGTAATTGGCTGCCCGTCCTCCACAAAATCAGAAAGGTCCATATCAAAAGTTGGTCCACGATTACCTAATTCTGAGCCAAATGATACCTGGATTTGGATTCATCAACAGTAAGTCACAAACTTTCATGAGCTAAATAGACAATTAGATGTTGTAGCAGGCAAATGGTGTTAAAAGTACCACGAAAGAGGTTAAAATGCTAGCGAGCTAAGAAAATTTGTTTGCTCGAGTTTTTGTCGCAGATAGTATTTTTTATAAGGTAATATATTATTAATAAAGGTACCAAGATGGTACAAATACAACGGGCCAGCTACTAACACAAACAGATCTCCTTCCTACTTATCACCTGACTCCTCTAGAAAATCCATATAGTGTTCCAAATTTTCCATAACACTTCTTGTGTACCGGAAATACAGGTTCAAAACAGTTTCACATTTGGGGGCATTACCCTTCTAACTCCATACATATTTAGAAAGAGCTCCTACCATTGACTTGCCACTTGCAATGAAACAAGAGATGATCAACAGTTTTCTAAATCTCCTCCATATATATAGCATCTGTTACTTAGAATAATTCCTCTCTTTTGCAGGTTTTCCTGAGTTAAACAAGCTTCCCTTGCTTCCCGGATATGTACGTTAATGAACAGAAACCTTTTGACTTCCCAAATGCGTATTTAAGTTATACCCATTCATATACCTCCTCATTTTCGCTCAGAGCATCAAAAAAGGACAAAAGGAAAGAAAAAAGAACAAAAGAGTGATAATTTCAAGTTATCGAAAGAAAAGAAACTAGATGCTTCCTTTTCAGTATCTAGACTTGAAGCAACACAAGCTTCTTGCACGAGTAATAGAGACACTGACAGTTGGCTTGAGGATATACATGAATTAATGTTACATGGATTAACATCCGAAATTTATATGTTATTGTACTAAAGAGAAAGATAATGCTGGGGCAAACAGGTAAGTAGCTCAACAGCAGCAATGTGGAAACCACACATAACTCTAATACGGAGATTTCGACAAACTTCATACAAATGTGATGTATAAGATTGACACAAATTTACACATTTTAGCATCATTGGTGAAGAAATGTTACGCAGATATCAGACTATCAATATGGGAAGTTCTCCTTTGGTGAGGGGGCCAAAATGTTAAAACCACAGCAGCAATACTACTTCTTTAACCTTAAAAATTGTAGTGCCTAAGAAGACATGAAACAGTGTCTGTTAAACTAAAATGACTTTGAAGAGAATGTATATATAAATCTTTCCCAACAAAGGGAAGACAGCTAACTGTCACCATACATGAATGCACTGGAAACCATGGATCATGTGAAAGTCACATTTGTATCACATTTAGTGTTTGACCATTGAAAGTCACATTTCAGAATAACGTCTGGTTGCAAGATTCTATGTTTTTCTGGCATGTCAGGTGACTCGGGTAAAAAAAACATGAGTTTAGTCTCAAGTTTGATGAACAAAACAATAGATAGAAGGCCAAATAACCCCTAATCCTAGTGACGTGCCTAGATAAATGTAAAATTCATATCTCTGTCATATGTTACCATCCTCTTTATTTTCCTTGATACAAACTTGTCTTACCTGTGTTGGATGTCCCGATGCGTGCCAAAAACTGAAAGTAGTCAATGTAATAGTCTATGCCAGAGCTACTTAGAACCTATCTTCAAATATGCCATATGTGAGAAACATATAGCATTACTCCAAAATATTTACACCAATTGCCAACTGATGAACATTTGTGAACACTGGCCTTACACTTATAGGGTGTCAAGAGATTGGCGGGCATAAAGCATAGAAATTACCAATTTAATATCATGCATAAATGAAAAATATCTCATCATGGCCGAAACATGAAAACTATTTTCCAACTTAAACCTGAGAAAAACAAATTGCTTCCTCCTGATGGCAGAGCTATGTTTTTGCAATTATTTAATAGACCATTGTCTAGCAGTCGCAGCCACAGCATTTAAAACAATCAATTAAGGAATTAGGATGGTTGTATTTTCCTAATAACACAATATATCTCATGCAGTGCAAATATCGAAAGAGTCGATGATTCATACAATTTGAAGAACACCAGTAGGCCCTTCCTCGGGCTGCCTAGCCTTAGCATGTTTCCACAATTTTTGCTTGCTCGGATGATTTCTCTGGATTGCGACATGGCATGCCTCCCGGGTGGGCATCTATGGAAGAAAATGTTGACAACATATCGTTAATAGACAGCATGATCTAACATGACAATGATGCCTAAAAAATACTTCCTATATTGAGACACATTTTATATGAGGAAAACACACTTTAACAGTGTCGAAAGGAGCCAGAATGTTCTAGCTCAGGAAAACATCAATTATTTGAATATTTGACCACATTGAACAAGAAAATACAATGCAGCTCACTAGTGAGGAAGTAGGTGAAGATATTAAAATATGAATGGGTAAAAGAGTTTGAGCTTTTATAGGAGGCAAGGCATGCATTCAACAAGTCACAACATAAGACCAGCACAAATACTCCCCAAGCATAAACATGGAAAATATAACTAGGAAAAAGGAACTTTACCTGTAGAACTAAACTACCAGAATAGTCAGCAATTCCTCCCATTACGTCCAATCTTCCCGGTGCTCTTGAAACAAAAATCTCTTCCTACATTACCAGATATTGTCATATTTCCCGTTCTCAAGACATGCAACAAGAGAATCTAGAGGCTAGCCTCTCAATTCGAAATAACATGGTGATGCAGACCTCCATTAACAAACAAAAAAACAATGCTATCTCCCGTTCAAGGTTCTAAGTTCTAACACATGTATAAGCTGGGCACATTTCCCAATAGACTAGCCTGAAATCTGGTAATTCTGTAAGTCTTCTCGAGTTTGATTGCACCTTTACACATAAGTACCGTTACAAGACAAATGATTACTGTGGTAAATGAATCAATATCACAAGTTGTGAAGACCTGCAATTCATACGGATGAACAGTTGGAAAAAATTTCCTTCAGCAGTTTTCTCCCCTTTCTCGTTGAGTTATTTCAAAATGTTAATCATGTGAAGATTTCCTTCTTATTAATCTTATATATTATAATCAGATTTATAAACCACATACTGCGGAGAAACCTGTGAATCCATGAAGGAAAAAAGATTCTACACTGAATGAGTGAAAGAGATATACCTCCCAGTTGAACATTGCAGCAGCAGCCAGATGTTCGCGTGTTTGGAACTTGTTATTATATTGAGGACTACATGAGGACTGTATTTCAGCCAAGCTCTTCAAGAAACCAAGTGTATCTGGGAGTCCTTGATGATCTCCATGAAGAATTGCAAAGTAATCATTTCTGCAAAGTAATTTAGGCGAATATTTGATAAGAAGCATGCCTAAAAGTAGCTGTAGGACATAATAGACTATATATAAAGACAAGAAGGTAGGAATTAAAGAATTTACTCTTTTGTAAGACCGCTATTATCAACAACTTCCTTATTTGGCAATTGAGTACGTGAACTAAGTTCATTTTGTGCAAGCGAATACCATGCAGGGATAGCTATATCTTTCCCTATAATCCTTTGAAGCTGATAGCCAAGGACTATAGCGTCTCCCAGCCTCCGCGCTCCACTAAGCTGAAATGAAAGTTACATATACACGTTATCAGTAAAGCAAATGATATTGTTATGCAGATTTCGTGGAGTATCCTGTTTATATCCAATAAGCAGACCTAACATCAGTTCACTATTATGCATTTTCCAATCTCAATAATCAATATTTTTTCATATGTACTCCAAGTTACTAAATATCATATGATAGAGTTGATTTTACTTAGTAAAATTAACGTAATTCTTTAAAGTTCAATAAATTATTAAGCAGCTGCGGAAGTTCATATATGCCAGAACAAGATACCCAACATCATCTTTTGATTTGGTAAAACCCCACGCGCAAACCCCCCCACCGGGAACCCAATAGTGGCTCTTTACCGCCTTTGCTCGTTTGGTGAGTCGAACCCAAACCTTATGGTCGGTTCGAACAAAAATTGATAGCGTGGTGGCGCCCAAAAGTTGAGCACATCTTAAGAAGATGAATTTCGATGAATCTTACCCCATGTGAAGCGTGATATTGTCCCAAAGCTGTATCTTGTAGTAGTCTAGCAGCCACCTAAGATCCATGAGGCAATAGATGAAGAAGAATCAAATAACAAGATAATATTATTTCTTTAGAACCACAAAGTTGAACAATTCCATTAGGAAAAAGGAAACTTTTCTGGATAAGAATATACACTGAACTCGAAGAAATATGCCTTCTTTTTATTTTTTTAATCTTTTTTTTGAAAAATATGTTATTTTACTCTTTCAATAGAATTCAGGTATAATCTATGCTTATGCAACTTCTAGGGACAATGCAAAAAGGCTAAAATCCAGCTATCTGCTCTATATGAGCTTCCGAGAGACGTGAAGTGGAGATTTCCAAGCATTTTCCTGGGGACTTAGAAATCTTAGAGATGAAAACTGTGCAACGAACTAAGGGACAATAGCTGGTGACCCTTTAACAGCTATTAGGGTTTAAGACATGACACAAAAGATGCAGAAGTTTTCTCAGAGAATATCTTTACAAAGGGCTGCAATGTGAAACTTTTGCCTAACATCTTTTAAGTAACTTGATGGTGCCCAATGTATCTCCTGAACTACAAAAACTATGTTCTGCTGATCAAGAAACTAGGTCCTACCTGACATGCGTATTCGAGCATAATCCGTCATTCAATATGTACAGTGCTTATTCCAATATGTCATTCATAATTTACAGTGCTTACATAAACTAATAGACATGCATATTCGAGCATAATCTGTATCTTTCAGGAAGTACATAATAATTCAACTAAGAATACAAACATGGATGTCAGGTGCAGTTGTAATATTTTTTGTATAGTTAGTTCCCTTACATTCATCAGAAAACATATTGGAAAAACAAATTGAAAAAACTAACAGAACAATGCGAGGTTATTTTCACAGTTGACACATCAGCTTTGATTTTTAGGTATCTCTTGTGAACTTGCCTTTGGCTTTTGAAGAGCGCTATCAAGCATATAGATAAATGTTTTTTTTATATCATAAACCTTTGCGAACTTGCATTTGGCTTCTAAATCAAGCATATAGATAAATGTTTTCTTTTTTTAATATGGTAAACCTCAGCTCCCCCAAACCCCTACCCAGGAGCTCGACAATGATTGTTTCCCGCTTCGCTCCATTGGTGACTCGAACCCCAGCTTACTTGGAGGTGAAGAATCCTCACCACTAGGCTATCTCTCTCTTGTTATTAAGTAAATGAAAAAAATGTAGCATTTATGAATCATCATCAACATTTGATTGAAGTATCCAAGTAATGTTTTCTGAGTTATTTGACAATGATTTTAAATATGGCGCCTACCTGTTTTAGTGGTTATAAAGCTACACCATGAAATGGACAGAAATAAATACTCCCCGGTTTAAGTTCATAGCAAGAACACTCAGATGCTTTTAGGGGACTGACATCCATCGTTGAAGAGTATGCTGGTACTGGTTTCTTCTAATAGATTTTGTTTTTATTATATCCAGCATTTATGGAAGCTCGCTTCATTGGTTTTTTATAACATGGTTACTCAAGTGTTTTTCTATCAATATTTACTAACTATAGTCTAAAAAGAGCTGTTTTCATCACATGCCCTGTGTTTCGAGAATAATCATTCAGAAAGCAAAGGTACCTCGCCGCCATTGGCTCCTCCATCATAGGATGGTTTCAGTGCAACAGCGCGTTGAATATAGGGAGCCCAGCGTCCAGTGAGCAAATCCCTCCTAATCATCTCTACACCAGCTTGGTAATGCTGTGTTGCATATTCACACATGAGCTTTATAATCGTATTTTGAGTAAATCAGAGGTATATCAATAACAAAGAAATAGCCAATGCCACAAACCTCAATCATATTCCTCAGAAACGGTTCCTCATTAAAATAATCTCTGCGTACAAAGACAAGTGGCACCTTGTATGCCAAGGCTTCACTTGTTGTGCCATATCCTATTTTACCTGAAAAAAGTTCGTGCTTGATTTTAAGTGTAGTCATACGCTGAGAATAATGTTTTCAATCTTATAGAGCTTTAAGATACCGTACCAAGCATGACGTCTGAAGCTGCAATAGCATCAGGAGTGTAAAAGTCTTTAGGGAGTTTTACAAAGTTGGAAGGCACCTCCTGATCTTCAGAAGCACCACAGACCTTTACCAGCAACAAAGGCCATATTTTTGCGTGAAGCGCTAGCAGATGTCAAATGCAACTAGAATGAGCAAAGTAGAAACTGAACAGAAGATTATAAAACTAACCAAGCATATCCATCCTTCAGGTAGATATTCCTTTTTCAGCTTCCATCCAGCAGGCTGCAAGTTAAAATGCATATAAAGTTGTTATTAAGTGCACAAGAAAAATCATGTGACATCTACTAAAAATACCTTTATATGTTACTGAACCTCCAGGTGCATTTTTCTCAATAGAAACACCTTATATTCCACTCACTTATTCCCATAATCAAATGCTAGATATATTAATTAGACTATACCACCACCGCTTGATCATGAAATGACAACAAGATCTAATGTGAAAACTATAATTCAAAGGTATCAAAACCAATCTTCCAAGTATTCACTGATAGAAAAATAAAGCTTGAGTTGTTACTAAAATAAATAAATAAATAAAGCTTGAGTTGCTAGGTTGAGAAACCTGAGAGTAGTCTCTGGCAAGAAAATATATCGCACGAAATTTAGCATTATATCTTTAAAATGTGGCATCTACCTGTCCACCAAAGTTATAAATAAGGACTTTTTGGCTGTCTAGAATTCCAAGCTCTTTCCGAACCTGTATCACAATAAAATATTAATCACATCAAAAATCAGAACATGTCAGGAGGATGACTTAGGATTGCCAGTCACCTGTTCTCGAGTTTTGTGTAACCTTCTCACAACAAGGGGAACATCAATTACATCACGGAAAGCGGGCACTGCAAGGAGTGTAATTTTTCGTAAACAATCAAAATAGCTCTATGAGAAATGGAAAATAACAATCCAAAATTACTATATTGAGAACAGCACATCTATTTAAAATGTTGAATATTGACTATAAAACCAAAGCAAAGCTGAAAATGAGATACGGAAACAGGGTAAAATCAAGATGAATATAGTTGAGACATGGAAATTACATACTTGGGCAATATCCTGGCAGACGAATTACAAACTCACAGTGAGAATAATCCTCTGCTATCTGGATTATCATCATTCATCAGATCGCATTGATGTTGGATTTTCCAATGGCAGTCCGATCAAAGATAGAAGTATGAAATGAGAATATGTGCCAATATGATATGACCCACAGCAAAGTACACAGACAGAAATAGAAGAATGATTGCTTTTGTTTGAGCAGGACATTAGAGCAGGGAGTACAAACAAAACACCTGCTTTGATTATTTTACAAGTGCTTAAATAAAAAGTTTGGGGCATCGCAGCAATCGGATGCAACTCGTTAATAAAATTCCATCGTTAGCAGGTCCAGTCCATAGAAGGTCTTGATAAAATTTAGTAAGTATTCCCTCCATCCCAGTTTATATGATTGTCTTTCCGTTTTGGGCTTGACACCATTCCAAAAATAATAGTATATTCAACCTTCACAATTCTTAAGTAAGATCTATTTCTCCCTTGCCAGATGCCTAAAACATGGCCTACCATGGATTGTAAAGACAATGTAAACATAAAAAACAATTTAAAATGAGCAAAGAAGTGTCTATGATGTCAGAGAGATCAGTGTTAGAATGAGAAATACAACAACAACAACAACAACAACAAACCCAGTGTACTCCCACAAGTGGGGTCTGGGGAGGGTAATGTGTACGCAGACCTTACCCCTACCTTCAAAAGGTAGAGAGGTTGTTTCCGGTAGACCCTCGGCTAAGGATAGAATGAGAAATAATACACTAAAATTTCTGAAAGTCCAAATAAAGAAATCTACAATTTTTGATTAAAACTTCACAAGATGTTAGTACTAAATGCAAGACACTTTAAATGGATACATATATAGTGGCTTCAATAACCCACCTGACTGTTTTGATGGAATTTTTGAAATTAACTTTCAGAGTATTTTGGGTGGAAAAGAAAGGGTAGAACCCATTCGTGGAATACATATATCTATTGAAGATTAGTAATCACCTGCCAAATTATGGAACGATTGTGATATCCAGCAGCCATGACATAATCAGCATAGATGAAATCCCAACTGCCAAAGTTTTGAACAATGGAGAGCGAAACAAATTAACATCTTCCCATCTGTCTATATGATGGTAATTTTGCATTTTCAAACAATATGATAACCTCATGTATCCTAGACGATAAAAGAAATTATAAAGGACGATGAAACAGTATTCCTTTTTTCACCTTTCAAAATAACAGATAACAGATGCAGAAAACCCTAGAATATGTGGTACTCTAATTTCCTAAAGTAATGACCAATGAGCTCATAAAAGGAGAAAGTAGATTCAGCTACCCATTTTATAGAGAGGTCCTAGTATTGATTACTTAACTACTGGAATTTTTCATAACCACACAATAAAGTCACCTGACATGTTAATCCAAAGATATAACTGGAGAGTTGAAAAGGCAAGAAAAATATGGGCCAATAATGAACTGGTCATGAAAAAAGAAGGTAATCACTTAAAGTTCGTTAAATCGGTGACACTAAAATAATCGTCAGTGGAAAAGATGATAATGTGATATCAGAATCTTAATGCAGTATGTATTTCAAGACACTACGAAAAGCACATTCAGTCATCAAAAGAGCAACATGCTCGTACTCTTGTTCTCTCTCTCAGAGTTAAACATGCTAAGTAGCAGATGGACTCATAGCAGGAACAAGAACTCTAAAATTTTGGCAGACATGAGTACGAACTGGACAATAGTTCTCAATTGATGAACAAGGTAAAAATTGCCAGAAATATTCATAAATGTCTACAGAGGAAACAAGTAACTGCTACTTAAAAAGCCTCAAAATCACCTCTTTTGGCCTCAAGGCTCAACCTGACATAGTTTAACTTCAATGAAGTCTATTTGATAAAAGTCTTTATAAAGGGGTTTATGACAAAAACTACCCTACCCTTGATGCACAATATTAAGCAAAGACATCCGCACAGTCCCAGAATCCATGTGATAGTTAAGTATATAACACAATGGACAAAACCTAAACTCAACATCATGAGTGAACATCAATTCTCTGTGTTACCTAAAGTTTGTGCAACAAACTGCACGAATTCCAGCATCGGCAGCTGCTCGGCATGCAACAGGAACTACATCTGAGATCTACCAGTGAAAAATAAGAAGTTTAGGCACTTCAGTAGAATTATATCCAGCAAGAACCTATAGCCTTATTAACTAGCCAACACACAAATGCAGTGCAACTCTTTTCTTTATTTATTTATGAAGCATAAGCCTTGTAAGGCCTTCGTACTCATGTTGTACGTAGTATCCAAAGAGCCACATGTTTGACAGCTAAAGGTGTCTATTTCATATTTAAAATTCGTTCAGATTTTAACTACTGGACACTCTTGTCCTCTGCATGTTCTTGGCACTCAAATATGCCCACATATTTTGCCTTTTTATAAGGTTACAATTGATAAGAAGAAGAGGCGTAAATAGGAGAAGCACGGGGAAAAGAACAAGGGAAAGGTGAAGCACAAATGATTCCATAAATACACCTATGTATTACTGTTACAGAATGAATGTAGACATACTTTTATGTAATGTACATAGCTAGCAGAATTATAGGGATTCACAGCAAATTCATAGGATCTCCTTTTTTATTCTTTCTATAGTTAGGGCTCTATGTACTTGTATATATACTTGCTACTTCTTAAAATAATACACAAGGAGATTGCTCCATTTTCTCTATAGTTTACATGGTATCAGAGCAAATACATTTAATTCGCCGACGTTGCTTCAGAAAGTTCGCCGAAAGTCATAGACCAGGTCTGGTACGAGGGGATTAGTTCGAGATTTTATTTGTGATGTTGGCTTGATATTTTCGATCAGAATTTTGTGGTTTCTTGTTCATCAGGCTTCGGTTGGGTAGATTTCAAAACATTTCAGGTTTTGTCAATTTTGTTTTCTTTGGTCAAAATCATCTTCTTTTTTTTGACTTTACATTTGCTGATTTGGTGTTTGATTACTATCTAAGGGCTCCATATTCTTGGTAAAATTCTCCTCTGTGAATCTTTGGCTTGTTGAGCTTTATTCAAGTGAAGATCATTCTGGTGATTGGGCTAGAGGAGATTCTGTTACTTGATATTTTGGATATTTGTTGGGGTATCTTTTTAGTGGAATTTTACTGGTTCCTCTTCCATTATTTTAATACTTTGAGTGTTCTAGTTGAGCAAATTCTTGGTGGAACTTTTCAATTATATCAATTGGAACTATGAGTGTTTACCGGACGGGTTGGACATGGGAAAAAACAGCCCGTCCGGTTAGTGGGGCGGGCTGGTTAGTGGGCTGGGATTCCGGGCTGGTAGTGGGCTAGGATATTTCGGGTTTTGGTGGGCCCGTTCGGGTTCGGGCTCATCAGGTCTGGACCGGGCCGGGTTATTTTTTATTTTTTTTTAGTGTATTATGTTTCCTTGTTCAATGTAATTGTTGCTTAAGTGTTTGCAAACTTTTAAGTAATAAATTAAGTATTTTAAGGTATAAAATTAAACTTTTAAACTTTAAAATTTAAAGTTTTAAATTTGAAATTTGAATTTTAAAATTTGAAAATTGAAATTAAGTGGCTACATAAAATTATTTAATAAGACAAAAATGTAAGGATCAAACTTCAAAGGCTTTCATTTCATATTTTCATTGCATAATAATACTTCAAATTAACTTGTCTTATAAACTAACACATTAAACTTAAATAAGTCTAACAATTCAAAATAACCCAAATTGTCTCAAATCAACTTAAATACGAATTCATGGAGGACGAACAAGACAACCCTTGATATGCCTCCTTAAACCAGCTGTGCCCTCCCACTTTCGATGAATATTAAAGACTCGACCACAGTTCTAGCACTCTACTTTGCGAACTTCATTATTTTCTTCTACCACCTCAAAGTGTTCCCAAATATGTGAACGCACTTTAGAAGCACGGGGCATGATTTAACTTGAACCTAACAAAAATGGTAAGCACACTTCACTTGATAATTGTAATTTTGTAGTGGCTACCGTAGATAATTGATAAAACTTGAAATATTAATTAATTGAGAACTTGAGAGCAATAAGCAATTCAATAATCAAAAGGGAATTGAGAGAGAATTAGAGTAGAAGAAGAAACCAAGTTGCGAAAAAAATGAAGAAGAGGAGGCTATTTATAGTTATTAAAAGGCTAAGAATGTAATTTATCAATTATTGGGGGGTGGAGGGGCTATTTTAGTAAGGGGATAGGCCGAAATGGCTAAAAGTGCAAAAAATGGCCGTTGCCCAACGGTCATTTTTTATTTTGACCGGTCAGAATTTCAAAAAAAAAATTACAACATAAACCGGGATGGACCGGGCTGGAAGGGTTAGCGGGCTAGCCGGGTTTCGGTGCACCGGTAGCCAAAAAAGGCCCGAACCTGTCCGGCACAACCCCCTACCCTAGCTAGCCCGCCCACCCCTTACCGAACCAGGCTGAACCGAGTCGAACCGGGTTGTTAGTGGCCCGACCCGATTAACACCCTTAGTAGGAACTCTTTTATGTTTAATTCTCACTTATTCTCTGGTTCATTGGGCAAACTTCTAATTCTATATTCCGTGGGGTAACTTTATTTGTGTAAAGTTTTGGTTGTGGTCAGTTTGTTGAAGTTCCCTTTTGTTTACTGATTTTGTGGACTTATGGCTACATCTCCGAGTCCAACAATCTTGGTTTTAGATGAATTTCTAAAATTCCTTCATCAAAACTCAATTAAGGAATCTTTTTCGGCTACTGATTTTGCTGGGTCAATAAAACATGTCTTATCACCTCTTCAAATAAATGGGTGATTGATTTAAGTGCCACAAATCACATAACAGGTAATCCAAATATTTTTTCTAGTTTTCGATCACACAAAACAACCTCTCCAGTTACTGTAACTGATGGATCAACTTGTAACAGTGTTGGTTATGGGACTGATAAACCAACTTCCTCTATTACCCCATCATATGTATTAAGTCTATTAAACTTGGCCTTTAATCTGATTTCTGTTAGTAAAATCACCAGAGACCTTCATTGTTATGTCGCCTTTTTTCCCGACCATTGTTTATTCTTAGGTCTTACAAAGAAGCAGGTTTTTGGTAAAGGATATTTATCAGGTGATCTCTATATCCTTGATGAATGGGAGCCCCAGTCTTTTGCATGTTCCAGTGTTGTGTCTCCTTTTGAAGCACATTGTCGATGGGACATCCCTCTCTACCTCTGTTAAAGAGGTTGTGCCCTCAGTTTCAGAATATTTCTTCATTGTAATGTGAGTCATGTCGATTGCAAAACACCATCACATCTCATTAGGTCCAAGGGTTAATAAGCGAGTTGAGTCAGCTTTTGAGTTAGTTCATTCTGATGTTTGGGGACCATGTCCTATTGTTTCCAAAATCGGGCATAGGTATTTTATCACTTTTGTAGATGATTTTTCTCGAATGACTTGGATTTACTTTATGAAAAGTCGTTCTGAAGTGTTTACTCACTTTTCTGCCTTCTGTGCTGAAGTCAAAATTCAATTCAATGCTTCCGTGCGTATTCTAAGAAGTGATAACAGCTAAAGTATACATGTCAGAGTTATTTCGGTCCTACATGAGACAACATGGTATACTACATCAGTATTCATGTGTTGACACACCCTCTCAAAATGGAGTTGCTGAGAGGAAGAATTGACATCTACTTGAGACTCTCGCGCACTTTTGTTCCAAATGAAGGTCCCTAAACAGTTTTGGGCTGATGCAGTCTCTACAGCTTGTTTTTTAATTAATCGCATGCCATATACTGTGCTTGGTGGTAATGTACCTTACAATGTTCTTTTTCCAAAAAGTCACTGTTCCGGTAGAACCTAAGGTGTTTGGATGTACATGTTATGTTCGAGATGTTCGACCATTTGTTACCAAGTTGGATCCCAAAGCATTGAAGTGTGTTTTCCTGGGCTATTCTCGCCTTCAGAAAGGGTTTCGATGTTATTCTACTGAACTTGGCAAAAATCTAGTGTCAACTAATGTGGTATTTTCAGATACTACACCATTATTCTATGCACCTCCCATTTCTAATGCCCAGGGGAGTAAGATGAGTGGCTAGTATATCAGGTTGCCTGTACTTTGACAAAAGAACCAAATGTTCATCCATCTCCTAGTTCTTCTATTGAGCAACAATCGACTATTATGCCTTCAGCACTTGTTCCAACTGTGTTAGCAAGACCGCCAACTGTTCAAGTTTACTCGCGGAGACTAGAGACAAATGATACAATGTCCTGCAACAGTTCCTTCGTCATCAGATCCACCTCCGCCTGATCCAGTAGAAGACCTTGACCTTCTTATTGCTCTTCGCAAAGATACACGTACTTGCAAATCCGCATATTCCATTGCTAATTTTGTTTCCTATGACCACTTATCCTTTACGTCTAGAACTATGATTGCTTCTCTAGACTCCATCTTATTACCTAAAACAGTGAAGGAAGCTTTGAATCATCCAGGACGGTCTAATGCAATGCTTGAGGAAATACATGCCTTGGAGGATAACCACACGTGGGATTTGGTGGATTTACCCAAGGAAAAGAAACCAGTGGGATGTAAGTGGGTCTTTACAGTTAAAGTTAATCCAGATGGTTCTGTGGCAAGACTTAAAGCTAGACTTGTGGCTAAAGAGTATGTTAAAACTTATGGGGTGGATTATTCTGATACCCTCTCCCCGGTTGCCAAACTCATTTCTTTCCGCTTATTTATTTCTCTAGCTGTTTCTGAGAATTGGCCTTTGCATCAGTTGGATATCAAAAATGTGCTCCTTAATGGGTGATCTTCAGGAGTAAGTGTATATGGAGCAACCACCCGATTTTATTGCTCACGGGGAGTATGGGAAAGTCTGTCATTTGAAGAAGTCCTTGTATGGCTTGAAGCAAAGTCCTCGAGCTTGATTTGGCAAATTTAGTGAGGTAGTTCAGGAGTTTGAGCTAAAAATGAGCAAGTGTGATCATTCAGTCTTCTATCGGCAATTATCGACAATCAACAACTGGAACTATTCTTCTTGTAGTATATGTTGATAACTTGTTATCACAAGAAGTGACTATGCGGGGATTTCTTCCCTTAAGTCTTTCTTGCACACCAGGTTTTATACAAAGGACTTGAGCATGTTAAAATACTTTTTGGGAGTAGAAGTAAATCGAAGCCAGAAGGGAATTCTTTTATCTCAGAGAAAGTATATTCTTGACTTGCTTGCAGAAACTGGAAAGTTGGCAGCTAAACCCTGCAATACTCCAATGGTTCCTGATGTGCATCTTATGAAAGATGATGGCGATCCTTTTGATGATCCAGAGAGATATAGGAGGTTAGTTGGAAAATTAAACTACCTCACTGTGACTCGTCCAGATATTGCTTTTGCGGTAAGTGTTGTTAGCATGTTCATGTCCGCACTAACGGTCAAACATTGGTCAGCTTTCGAACAGATTTTATGTTAGGAGCTCCTGGACTTGGCATATTATATAGTAATCACGACCATACTCGCATTGAGTATTTTGCAGATGCTGATTCGGCTGGATCCAAAATTGATAGAAGATCTACTACATGCTATTGTGTCTTTGTTGGAGGGAACCTAGTATCGTGGAGAAGTAAGAAGCAAAGTGTTGTATCTCTATCCAGTGCTCAATCTGAGTACATAGCTATATCTCAGTCTACGTGTGAGATTATATGGATATATCATCTTTTGACTGAAATTGGATTGGAGCATCCAATACCAGCAAAACTCTGGTGCGACAATCAAGCTGTCCTCCGTATTGCGTCAAATCCGGTGTATCACGAAAGAACTAAGCATATTGAGGTTGACTGCCATTTTATTTGTGAGAAGATTCGGGAGAACATAATATCCACAGGCAGGAGAGCATCCAACTGATTTATTCACAAAGGCGTTTGAATAAAATTCGAGTTGATTACCTTCGTCACAAGCTAGGCATGATCAATATTTATGCTCCAGCTTGAGGGGGAGTGTTACAGAATGAATGTAGACAGAATGAATGTAGACATAATAAATGTAGACATACTTTTATGTAATGTACATAGCTAGTAGAATTATAGGGATTCACAACAGATTTATAGGATCTCCTTTTTTATTCTTTCCATAGTTAGGGCTCTATGTACTTGTATACATACTTGTTACTTCTTGCAATAAGACACAAGGAGATTGCTCCATTTTCTCTATATCTTACAATTACAAATGAAAATATTTAAGATACAGATATCTATATTAGCATATACTGCATGTGTATATGCTCTTATAATTGTATTTACATTGTTACACAATTGACAGAAAATATATGAAGTAGTAATGTAACCCTTTAGCGTCTTGATAGTATTGCATCCCACATATTTGGGAACAGCCAACAAAATAGATTGTGTGTACAAGACACTATCTTGTCGGAGTGCACATGCTATGTAATGCAGCAAAATATACTGGACCCTTTAGCTATAGGCAGACAATTTCCTCTTTGGTTTACATTTGTTTAAGTCAAAGGAACTTCACTAATTATGTTGGTTTCACTTATCAAGATTACATTTCTGGGATATGTCCACTCAGATGAAACAACATTAATGTTTCTAAAACGTTTTACAGCTTTTGATAGACAAATATTGAAATTCACCAACTATATTTTGTAACACTAAAGATCCCACTTTATTAGATTTCCCCTCGAATCAGAATCTAGACTCTTCTCATTATGCAAGTTCAACCCCTAGTGGGTTATCTGCATTTTCCAGTCCTACTTACAGTTCAAACAATGATATCTCCTTTCAGATTAATGAAAAACACAGATACTTTTGATTAAGAGATAATGCCATCTTAAATTAGACAAAATTCTTTTCATATGGGAAATTTTACTTTTATCTAAAATTTATTTGTTTCTTAAGGTAGAAACACGTTCTCGGATTTTGATAATGATGTTTTCATGTTTCTGTTTAATCCAACTGGTCAGTGTAAGTACTTTATTAGATTTTTATCAATTCGCTTTTTGTCAGACATCTAAAAGCATTTTTCTCCCTTCAGCAAACTTCACCAGCATGAAATGCCATATGCTTTCACTCTTAAAGACACTGCAATACCAAGTAGTACTTCTGGATAAAGCAGAAATAGATCTTAGCTAGCTTGTACTAATAATACAGCGATGGTTGGGATTTTGAAACTAGCAGTACAAAAGAAGAGTAGATGTCGCAGTTACATATTACCACTAAGTCAGCTTTGATAGATTTCAACCATTCAACTTCCGTGGCCAAGATCGAATCCCTGGGCAGTACGGCTGTCTGGATATACTGGATAAAAATAAGCACAAGTGGCACTTTCAATCAAAATGACTGATATGAATAGAAATCGGATAGTTAGGTAATTGCTGCAATAGAACATTTTGCCCTCATCATGGACTATGTGGCCCACCTTTTCCAGTGAAGCAAGACGGTCAACTGTCAAAGCATCTGCTTGAACAGCTCCACAATCCAACAGAACCTGATACACTAACATCTCATCCTTAGTAAAATTAGGGGATTTGTACATAAGGTTTGATGGAAGGTCAAAATGCTAGTGCCTCAGACTTTCTAGTTAGACGGAAAATGTTAAAGCACATTCATGCCCTTGCCAGTGGAGACTGAAATCAATCACTTAAAAGAAGAAAAAATTCCAGCTTCCGCACCTTGACACCATTTGCTGAATAACTATACATCCATTTGCCCTTTTTTTCCTCTAGAAAACTTTAAAAGCTGAGATCATCACGCTTAGACAAATTCATCCTTAAACATAATGTAATTGGAAAGGAAAATTTTGTTCTGCTTCTCCACAGGATTAAAACATCAGTAGAAGTCCCTATTCACTGCAGCTCTAAGTTGATTATTTCAAATCAGGCAGCAAAGGATGAAATCATGCATTACTAGCATACCAATAAAGTTGATTTCATAGAGAACAAGCATTTGTGATCCCCCCCCCTTTCACAAGAACCAAAAACATACAGTCACCCCATGCAACGCTCAGTTATCTTAACCTAACTAACCTTACGGATAAAAATTCGAGGTGATTGTATCTCAGTATTATAAACATAGTCAGGAGCACCCGTAACCACGTGAACTTCATGTCCTTCTTGAATTAGATGACGGACAACCTCGCATTACAAAAAAATTGAAATTAGGGAATATTGGTAAGCAAAACGAGCTAGTACTTACAAATTAATGATCATCGCAGGCAAGCTTCCAAGTTCCACAAAATAAACCTAAATGTGATGGTCTCTTTTCCTTTTCTTTTTCTTTTCTGTAACATAAACATGATGGTACAACGAAACAAAGAAAATAGCAGAGGTGTCGACTCCTTATGTTATCTAGTCCCATCACGTTGTGCAGAACACTAAGTTCCTTAGTACATCAAAATGATTTCAATGATAGTCAACTAAATTCCATAAGTAGAAGAGGCAAAGATCCTACACAAGATGATATGGAAGGGTCAAGGCTAAATCCTTCTCGATAGTTATCCTGCTACACGAAGTTGTCAGAAGGAAAAGTTAAAAAGGAGGCCTACAAAATGGTCTATAGCACCAAATCAATAAGGAATGAAGGCACATTGCTTGGTGTATGGTGCAAGATGCCATCTTAACATTTAAGAAAGAGGAGGAATTGTGATATGGTGCTCCTTATTTAAGAAGTCCAAAGAGAACACAGATAATCTATTGCTGCACTGTAGGATAGCATCACAGTTGTGGACACTTATGTGCTCAATGTTTAGGTGTCACAAGGATTGACAGCAAGAGGGAGGTAGCTTGGAAAACATTGCTGATGTCCTTTCCGGATAATGAGGAATTAAAGAAATAGGCAACTGTTTCAAAACAGTAAGAGTAATGTAGGCAGTATATAAGATATTTATTTCACTCGTACTTTTTGTGTTAAGAGAGGATACCTTGTTGTATTGGTTGTTGAGAAAAGTTGACAGATGACTGTGGGTAAACCATATACTCATTTTGTACTTGTATTTGACACAGTCTTGGTGTTTGTTTATAAGTAAAAATCTTCGGACTTCACCAAAAATAAAAAGCAAAAGAATCCAAACCATTAAAAGATGTTTTTTGGGCCTAACTCAATCCTAAAAGATTGTTAATGAGCTGAAAATTACCTGAGACCTAATAAGGAGACACAACCCTTCCCTCAGACCAACGTGGGACATTTAACACCCCCGCAGGCTCATCCCAGCCACTGAAGCGTGGATAACATAACATGAGGCCCAACATTGAGAAACACAATAACATGGATGAGTCTGGCTTTGATGCTATGTTAAAAAATGGTCCTTGAGCCTAATTCAAGCAGAATAGCTAGCTCATGAGCAAAAAATTGCCCAAGACTATACAAGGAGACAAACAACCTATCTCTCAACCAATGTGGGACACTTGACACATACAAAAGAAATACTATCAAAAAGTGCCTAGCTTTGCCATATCCACAACAAGTAATAATTATTAGCCAATAAAAAAGTGACGATAACCGGCCTTAACCTTCCAACAGATGAGGTCACTGAACAATTACTCCATCTAGTTCAATTTATATAACACCATTACCTTATTATGCCGTTCCAAAAAGGACACATTTCTGTATTTGAAAGCAATTTAACTTTAAACTTCCCATTTTACTCTTAATGAGAAGCTTTTATAGCCACATATATGTTATGGTATATTTTAAATCACAAGTTCTAAAAGTCCTATATCCACACAAATGTTATGGCATGTCTAAGACCAGAAGTTTCAAAGTCTTTCTCTTTTTCTTAAACCCCGCGCCGAGTAAAATTACGTCCTATAAATTGGAACAGAAAGAGTAATTGCTTACAATATTAGACCTCTTGATTGAAATAATAATACATATCTATCAAGTACATGCAAATACAACAAACAAAGCTACGACACAAAAATAAATCTCATAATATAAGCCAAATATCTAATGTTATATATAAGAAAAATAAAATAAGGTACCTTTTTAGATCCTGCATGTTAGGTAGGCTAAGCAGTATTATCTTTTACATTATTGGAGAAGTATGCACTCTAATCTAGAGCACTTTTAGCTTCAAGAGCCAGATGAGTTTACTGAAGTCTCTGCGATTCACCTTAATAGTAAGAACAAAAGATTATGCTCTCCCAAGGCTTAATCTTTGGGTAATTCTGTGCAGCAAGACTTGGCAGACAGGAAAAATTAACCTAGTTTGGCCACTACGATGATTCAAAACCTTGGTTCCCAACATAGTTCATTTCTTTGGCCATTAGGCCATACCTAGAGAAGAACAATATAAAATAAATTGCAATAAATCGAATTTGACATCTAAGCTTATTTTCAGTGTATTCCGAGTCTCCGACACACCACTTGTTACCAGATATGCATTTTTAAAAAATGATTCTTGAGCTCCATGTATGTGTACCCCTCCTTTTGTCTTTCACATTTTTAACAAGTACTATACCAATAAATGTACACAATTTCTCAACCAATGTTATAGATATCTCTGTTTCAAAACAGTACTTAGTGTTGCTTATTCTGTTTAAAGTATAGTTTTAGTGGCTTATGTTTTTTTATTAGGCCAAATACTTGTACCAAGATTCCCTGACAATAAAGGAAGGAACTTTGTCTTCAATTAATTTTGAGAACATCATCCAACTTGACTTTGCAGTACCATCGTGTAAATTTAGTCCTAAAAATGATTTGATCACATTATGCAAGTAAACCCGACTTGCTTGGAATTGAGGCGTAGTAGTTGGTGTATGCAAATAATCGCCCTCAACACATTCAGTTTATTCACATTTCTCAAACTCTATCGCTCCAATTATCTTAACTGCTGCCAAAGATTGTTTTTTAAAAGCATGCTACCCATCTACAAAGTTCACAAATCACAACGCGATATATAAACTCATGCCAGCACATTGAACAAATTATAACAAATTAAGAGGAATAAAACTGGATCAGTAAATTAGAACACACTATCAATTGTTGCTAATTCCAACATTACTAAATGTAGTTAAAAAAACACCCAATTAGCAGATATTTCTTCCGTTCCAATTTATGTGATGCACTTTTTTTAGTCCGTCCCAAAGAATGATACATTTCCATGTTTAGAAACAATTATACTTTAAACTTCCGATGTTTCAATTTTTATTTTTTTTGGTAAACTACATACCCAGTCAAACACTGGACGGAGGGAGTATATAAACTTGCATTCACAGGAAAAAATGAACAAAGGTTTCAATGCAGTTCAAAAATATTACCAAATAATCATAACAAATTGAACAAAAGAAAAAGAATGTACCTCAACAACACGGGTGGCGTGGCCAAATCCATGACCAGTAACATAATAAGCAAAAACAAGTGACTTCTTCTCTGATCCCGCCATTCTTTTTCTCCAATAATTACCAAAAAAAAAAAAACTTTCTTATTATGTGTGAACCCCAAATGGATTTAATGTGGATCAAGTGAATGCAAACTGAAAAAATCTTGGAGAATAAAATCAGATCGAACGAGATTTTTGGGCCAAATGTTTATCTGATCTCAATAATTATATACAACTGAATGCTGATGTAAATGTATTTTGGATTATTAGATAATAGGTAACAAAATCTGGATAAATCCAAATATCTGTTAGTAGGTATTTAATGTGAATTAAAAAGAAAAGGAGAAATATTTATATGATGAACAGAAATAGTACATCGAAAATAGTGAGGGCGGGAGAGTGCGGGACTCTTCTGATTTTAGTTGTTGGAACTACTACAAACTACTGACTTTTCCATGTGTATTTTTTTTTTGGTCTTTCCAATTTTTGCCCTTAAATTCGTTTTTTTCTTTCCTTTTGAGTCCTTTAAATCAATGCTGGATTATATTTTTTTGGTCAACCTTTTTTTATCTTTTTTAATTTTAAGCTTTGTCCAGAAATATCCACCAGAGTATGTGAAGAATGCAATTAGGAGCATATGGCATGTTAAAGCTTGTGTACAAGCAACTAATTCTCGGGGTGTGCAGATTTTCTGACAAATTGAATATTCACAAACATGGATATCCCTGAATTTTAATACCTAAAACTAGGGATTACGATTAATTTTTTGACATACGTGACATAAAACAGAGAAGGCACAAATGAACAATAATAAAGTCTCTAGAATTTAAATTTATGATATTGTAATTAAAATATCGAAGAACAAAAAAAATAGTAATTATTAAAGCACATCAACAAAAGCTTGCAAATAAATAAATAAATAAATAAATAAATAAAAAAGAGCCCAACATGACCATGTCATGGATTTTGATTTTGGGGAAGGGACATAAAAAATAATAATAACAAGATGTTGATGATACATAAATAAGTATAGATTTATCAAGAGCATTTTATTTTTCTTCTAACAGGGTAAATCAAGATCCTGGTATTCAATTTTTATCTTTATGTGTTTCTATTGCATTTATTTGCAACAACAATAATATATTCAATAAAATCTATTGCATTTACTTATTGTGGGGTTATTATCTTCATGGTAAGTAATGGAGTTACGCACAATTAGTATTTTGGACTCTAAAATTTTTAGTTGAAATGAAAGCAATTGTTACACTCCACGTTCCCCCCCCCCCCCATAAAGTTGAAAAATTGATAAGTTTGGCTTCAAGGGCAGCCAATCGGCCGGTGACACATTATGGGAAATAAAGAGGTGATTATATTTTATCAGATTGCGCCAGCAGCCCCACCGGGTGCAGTGGCCGGTGTGGGGCGACCCGTTTGGCACTTGAGGCGGTGAAATTTCTAGAACCTGATATAAGAAGTAGGGTAACTTCTCTCTCTTTCATTCTATGAGAATCTTACTAGCTTTAAGCTTTTCCAAAACGCTCCTAAACTTTCTAAGAACTCTCAAGCAATTCAAGGCTAAATCAAAGGTGAATCTAGTGAAAATTTAACGTACAGAATCTCGTGATCATCACTGTATCCTTTGACTTCTTGTTATACTGATTTTGGAGATTCCTTGGAGGTGAAGACAATCACCATATGAGTGTAAGAACTCAGGAAAAGTAGTTAGCACTTCAAAAAGATATATAGGGAAGCCTTCTTTCTTAGCATGACTTGATGTAAGCTTTTTCTTTATAATTAATCCTTATGTTGTAAGCGAGAACTGTTCTAAGCCTTTCTTGATAATGTTGTTCGTGTTCTTGTACATTCTATGTCGGTGGCAGTTTCTTTCAAGTTGGAAATGTCCCCGGTGGTATCTTGAGATTGGGAAATGTAATTCAGTTTGAGTCTAATTTTGATATCTCTTGTAATGTATGTGTGTGTGTGTGTGTGTGTGTGTGTGTGTGTGTGTGTGTATATATATATATATATATATATATATATATATATATATATATATATATATATATATAAAAACTTCACCAAGCCCTCTATGAGGCCGGTACGGAATGAAATATTATGTGATATTACCGATCCTCTTGAGGCCGATTACACTGAGTTCTGTTGAGACTGGGTACAATCGAGATCCGGGTATGACCGAATACTCCTAAGGCCGGTTACGCCGAGTCTTGTTGAGGTCGGGTACAACCGAGACCTCTTGATGTCGAGTATGATGTGATAAAGACATGAGACCTTACTAACTCCTATCCAAGGCCGGGTACGATATGATATGAAATGCCCCAACGAGTGGCTGAACATTATATAAGATGATAAGCCCCAAAGAGCGGCTGAATAGTATTATATTATATATCTAATGCATAGCCCCAATGTGTGACTTGATTTTTACAAAACTTGCATACATTTATGATTCAAGATTACCATATTGTATATACCCCCGGTGGCATGTATTCGGCATTCAGGTTAAAATTATGTATCTGTATCTCTTATATTATGTCTTTAGTTTACTTACATTATCCTCCTTATATATTCAGTACATCTTTCGTACTGACACCCATTTCTTTTGTGCATTGTGTTCATGCCCACAAGTATAGATAGACCCGGTGATGTACGTCCCCACTAGGGTGCACATTTTAGCTGTTGGTTGTCACATTTCACTTCTCCGGAGTAGCTAAACAGAAGTCGGTAAGTACTAGAGACATGTACTCTATCATTTTGGGTATGGTGGGACCCTGTCCCGATCAATTTGTATATTATGTACTCTTAGAGGCTTGCAGACTAGTGTCCAGTGTGTATGCAAATATGGTTATGACTCTGTTGGCAGCGATTATGTATATATAAGATCATAAAGTCTATTTTGCAGTCAATTGTGAGCATTTTTATAAATTTTAATATTATACTTGGAGTCCTAGTTGGCCCAAATTTCATGTTGAAAGGTCTAAGTATGGACGTTTGTTCACACGGGCCTTCAGGCGTCGTGTGCCGGTCACCCCCTCCCCCTGAGATTGGGATATGGCAAACTTGGTATTAGAGCATGTTTGTCCTAAGGAGTCTGCAAGCCGTATCTAGCAAAGTCTTGTTTATGGGTATGTCGTGCACCATACTTATAATCAGGAGGCTACATGATATTTAGGATGGATACCTCTCTTTCTGATCTGGATCATGTGATAGAGCGAAGTCGTAAGTGTTCCCTTGTAATCCTTATCTTGTTTATGTTACTAGTGATACCTACTACAAGACGTCAGGCGGATGTTCAGAGATTAGATGAAGAGGCTGGGGAGGGCACCAGTCGGGTGCCACCTTCCCATTTAGATCAACGTGAACCTCACGATGAGACTAATACTCGGGTTTCATGAACAACACCACTACCTCTAAAACAACATAGAGAAACTAACATACCTTGATTCCTCCCTGGTTGTTCTTGATCAGGATTTAGACATGAGAAGTGTTGTGCACTTGTTAACTCGATTAGTAGCCTTGTAGGCCCAGTGTCAGGCCCCTAACACCTCAAATAGAGCGGTCCGTGTGAGAGTTCGAGATTTTGTTAACCTAAACCCCTTGTATTCACAGGAACATATTCGAATGCAGATCCCCAGAACTTTTTAGATTATATGCAGCAGACTTTACAAGTCATGCATGCCACTAATACTGAGTCTGTAATGCTTGCTTCTTATAGTTTGCGAGATGTTGTTGTATCATTGTATGAGACTTGGGAACAATCTAGGAGACTTCTTGCCCCACCGACAGGATGGATGGCGTTTTGTAAAGCATTTTTGCAGCAGTATTTGCCTATTGAGCTCCGTCGAGCCAGAAATAATAGATTCTTATGGTTGGGGCAAGGCAATATGAGTGTCCGAGAGTAATAAATGCAATTTAGCTCTTTGGCTAGGTATTCCCCTTCGGTTGTGACTGAGATGAGTGATCGGGCACATCAATTTGTGGGTGGTCTGGGACCACATTTGATTAACGAATGTACCACTCCTAATTTGAATCCGAATATGGATATCTCTCGTATTCAAGCCTATGCACAAAACTTGGAGGATCAAAAGAGGAAAGAATGAGCCGCTCGAGAGCATGATAGGAGCCAACATAAAATAAACCAGTCCATAAGCAATACGGGAGAGTTTCGAGGTGGGTTTAGACCTCTGTTTCCTCGGCATCCATCTTATCCGATAACTAGTGCAACATTACAGTTCCAGGATCAGCGTCGTGATCGGACCACTTATTCCGGTTAGGGTCAGAATTCTCAGGAATAGAGCTCACGGTATAGTGGAGATTCTAATAAGATGAGACCCCCGATGTAACACCCCGGAAAAATTTTGAAGTACTTAAGCGCTATTAAGAATGTTGATGTGCGCTAATTATATTATTTTATGTGCAGACGAGGACTATTAATATAATAAATATCAATTAGATATGATAATAAGTGTACGAGGCATATAATAAGTGGTGTAGGATCTAAGGAGATCCCCAAGTCCAAGTCAAGTTGAATTTTTTTTGATATACTAAAGTTTCAAATGGGTACGCACAAGATCAAATTTTGGATGAGCATATCTCTCTCTCTATATATATATAAGGAGTTATGTGATGATCAACCTATCAAATGAAATATCTTTGAGTCTAATTTCTAACGCTTTAAACCGTTTGTCATTTGGACACTCCTACAAGAAGTTATGACTAAATTACCAAAGGCTGGAAGAATGTGATTCTATGGTCAGATGTGCGACCGCAGAATTATTATGCGATCGCGAAACTGCTTCTGCGACTGCAAAACTGCTCGCAGAATGGACCAGTACAACCTAGTTTTTGGCATCATTTTTGCGGTCAATTGTGCGACCCGCATACCCATTCTGCGGTCCATTATACGACCATAGACCTGATTTCGGAGGGTTAATTTTTTTATTTTCATAACCGACCCCATTTTGATAAATAGGCTTTGGGGCTTATTTTGGGGCAATTATCTGAGTATTTTTAGAGAAGTGAGAGTGTTCTAGAGAGAGGAAGTAGATGAAGTATTTTGTTCATCAAGATCTTGCCCAAGTTTTGAAATCCAACAAGGAAATCTCACAAGATCTTCATCTAAGAGGTAAGATTCAAACTCCTAATCTTTAATTTCGAGTTTAGGGTAGAAGATGGTTGATTAGGAGTGTGATTCTTGGGTATGAGAGTATTATTTATACATGCATGTACCAATAAGGTTTGTGAGAAGATTGTTGAGCTTAAATAAGTAAAGATTAGGTTGTAGAATGAAGGAAATCTTGTAGAAGAACCTTGTAGCCAAATTTGCACACCTAGTGTTTGATAAAATGCTCAAATAAGCCGAAACCATGAATACCTTCCTAATTTGTATTCAATTTTGTTATGTATCAAAATATATTGGGATTTCTAGAATTTTCTGAACGTTTTAGTAATTAAAGAAAAGCTCAAAGCGAGGTATGTTGGCTAAAATTCTTTCCCAGAATTGAATTTTATGATGTTCTTGTAAGTCCCGAGTTTTTCTTTATAAATCAACTATTCCAAATAAACTTTGTGTTGAAAGATATATGTTCAAAATGTGTTTCAGATGCTCTTATCATATGATGTTATCCTTCGGGAATGTGTTCAAAGTAGGAGTTGGGTATAAAAATATTATGACTCCAAGTAGTGTTTCAAGTGAAGGCTTTTATGCCAAATTATGTAAGAAGTCTCAATGTGCTTAAGACTCTTAATTGCTTATAGGTGTACTAAAAGTCATGATTAGAGATTCTTTGTTGTCGATAATCTATAAAGATGCTTGAAAGTGAAAGTAGTGAGTTGGGGGATATAAAGTATGAACAATGTGCCAAGAATGAAAGTTATATTTGTGGCCAATAGCGCCAACGAAATGAAATGATGTGTGAAATATTATGAAATGAGCCTTGATTCAACTATTCCAAATTGACACCAAAAATAGAATTATCCAAAAGCTTATGTACTCAAGTCATGTCCAAACGTGGTTGTTATAACTAATGCTATACTTGGTAGGTATTTCCAATATGTTTTGATTCTTACATATTCATGAGTTGAAATTGTGTATTGCTCTTTTCGGGAAAAAGTATTTCAAGAGTATTCTATATGATGATGTTTATGATGATAATCCTTGAAAGAAAAAAAATGAAAGTGTGGAATATGATATACGACCACAGTGCCATAAATGAAGAATAGTATGTAATGCCAAGGGAGCCAATGAAATAATGATGTTGTAAGTAGTTGAAAGTAAGTGTGAAGTGATATATGGTGTGGAAGGTTATGAGATGAACGTATTTGTACTTATGTTTCCAATATGGTATAAGCTCCTACGCCCTCATGAGGAGAGGCTATGGTGTTCCTAAATATTTTAAATGTTCTTGATGTCTTATGATCATCCATGGAAAGTACAAGTAAGTGATGGTATGAACATGAAATGTGGCCGTTTGCCAAAATGAGAATTATGAGGTGTTGTATGTCCCTATGGTTTCAATGATAGTATGTATTCTACTAAAATAATTAATGTAAATGACTTCGACATTAAGTCCCCAAGAGCCATGAACTTAGCAAATGGCCACAAGATGTCAAGTGAGTGAATGACGAGGTGAAAGGGAGATGTCCTATGCTAAATGATGATAAACCTTAAGAAAAGAAATTGGGACCATGTGCCATTGAAATTGACTTAATTATTTACCATGTATGTGCTAATGTAATGAGTTGTGTTTCTCCATGATGAGCATGAACATGAAGTAATCCAATGATGTGAGAAATTACGACCTTAAATGTAATGACAAACTATGTCGCTTTGAGTTTATATATGGTATTGTGATTGAGATTACACCTCCACCCGCATATATTGGGGTGAGGTGGTAGGATCGCTTTGTGTAGGGATTGTGGTATTGTGATACACCTCCACCCGCATACATTGGGGTGAGGTGGCAAGGCCGCTTTGAGTAGAGATTGTGTTATTGTGATACACCTTTACTCGCATATATTGGGGTGAGGCGGTAGGGCTGCTTTGTGTAAATATTATGGTATTGTGATACACTTACACTCATATATATTGGGGTGAAGCGGCAAGGCCGTTTTGTGTATATTTTTGGTTTTGTGGAATACACCTCCACCCACGTACTTTGGGGTGAGGCTGCGAGGCTGCTTTGCGTGGAGTTTCTAGTATTGTGATTGCATGTCCACCCATATATATATTGGGGTGAGGAGGCAAAGCCGCTCTGTGAAAAAAGGTAGTTGTAGAGAATCCCCGACTGAGAATTTATAAATGTTATTTGAAGTTCTTAACAAATCTGTTTGACTTTTATAGGTATCTAAGCCTTATGATTGTTACCATTATTCATCATATTCATATTGTATTTTAAAGCCCTTGAATAGGTGTATTTGTATTGTATAGGTGATACTGTGAACGGTCTATGAGACGCATATGTGTATAATATGATATGTGAACACTAATGATGGTCTATGAAATGTATATGTTTAAAATAAGAGAGGAAGGTGCCATTTTCATTGGCCTTGTTTGTACATGTTGTTACAATTACACTATATTATGTATTCCACATATATTCATATGACTCAGTTAATCCTAAAAGAAGTTAGAATGATGCAAGTATAATAGGACTTGAAATGTGATTCTATGAGATGTTTCGTAGTCTCTTGATGGACTTTATTTGCCTCTTATTTGAGTTACCGTATTTTCATATGTTGTTTTGACTGCCTTACATATGAGTAATATTCCATATGTACTCATGTCCCTTTTGTCGGGGGCGCTGCATCTTTTAATGGATACATGTATACTTCCACAAGATGATATGGATCTTTGATAAGGATCTTCTGTGCAACAGATTATGGTAAGCCCGCTACAATTTCAGTGGGTATTCGAGTCTAGTTGGTTTTATGTACTTAGGTATCTATTGTCATAGAAGCTCCATTTACATTGTGGGTTATGTAATTAAGTTTTGAGTTTCATCATGTATTTATGTTCACAGATATTTACAGCTATTTATAAAGTTGTGTACCCACCATTAGAAAGCATTTTAGGCCATTGAGCCAAATGTATTCATCTTGAAAGTCAAGATCTAATTATGTTATGATAAATCATGCATGAGTAATGATGAGAGGTTAATGTAAATTAGGCTTGCTCGACTGTGTTTACTCGGTTGAGCACCGGTCGCGCTCCTTGAGTTCGGGGCGTGACACCCGATACCGTATTGTGGCCGATGTGGTAAGAACCATTTTGGGCCATGCCGCCAAGGTTCAGACTTATGTTGTTCATGTGGGCAACCCGACCACATTATGCACTTCTGCCCAACGAGAAATGAGAGTAGTATGATGCAACCGACAGGATCAGTAACAACTTCTTCATTGGGATGTCCTCATGAGCAAGGCATGCAACCATATAGGTAAAGAGGTGGAGGTAGAGGTGGAGTGTCTAGCTCATGTGGACAACAGAATCGCATCTATGCATTGTCAGGTCGACATAACCTAGAGTCATCACCGAATATGGTTACAGGTATAATATCCGTATTCTCCACTAATATGTATGCTTTGATAGATCTAGGTTCTACCTTATCGTATATCACCCCATTTGTTGCTTGTAAATTTGGTAAAGAATCTGAATTGTTAAGTTAGGCATTTGAAGTATCTATGCCTGTAGGTGAGTTCGTGATAGTTAGACGAATAAATAGAGGGTGTGAGGTAATGATTTATGATCGTCACACCTTAGCTAATTTGAATTAATTAGAAATGGTGAAATTTGATGTTATTATGGGAATGGATTGGATGGCTTCTTGTTATGCTAATGTGGATTGTTGGAAGAAGGTCGTTCACTTTAATTTTCCAAGAGAGCCCGTCATTGAATCGACGGGCGATGTCGCAACACCTAAAGGGAAGTTTATTTCTTATCTTAAGGGTCGGAAGAAGATCTCAAAAGGATGCATCTATCATCTAGTGCGAGTGCAGGATGCGGAGGCAAAGCCTCCAGCCCTTCGGTCGGTCCCAGTTGTTAACGAATTTCCCGATGTATTTCTTGATGAGCTCCCGAGTATCCCTTCCGAGAGGGAGATCGAGTTTTGTATCAACGTGCTTCCCGATACACAAACAATTTATATTCCTCCATAAAGGATGGCCCCTGCTGAGTTAAAGGAATTGAAAGCCCAATTGAAAGATCTTCTAGATTAGGGCTTCATCCGACCTAGTACTTCCCCGTGGGGTGCCATAGTGTTATTTGTTCGTAAGAAAGACGGTTCGTTAAGGATGTGTATTGATTACCGACAGCTGAACAAGGTAATTGTTAAGAACAAGTATCCGTTTCCAAGGATTGATGACCTGCTTGACCAATTGCAGGGCGCTAAGTATTTTTCGAAGATCAATCTTAGATCTGGTATTATCAGTTAAGAGTCAAGCAATAAGATGTTCCAAAGACAACCTTTCATACCCGATATGGCCATTATGAATTTCTCATCGTATCCTTTGGCCTAACCAATGCACCTGTGGCTTTTACACACCTGATGAATCGATTGTTTAAGTCATTTTTAGACATCTTTGTGATCGTGTTCATAGATATTATTTTGGTGTATTCTTGGTCAGAAGTGGAGCATGCAGAGCATTTGGAACGGTTTTACGCACCCTTTGGGATCGTAAGTTGTACGCTAAGTTTTCTAAATGCGAGTTATGGTGAAACTCAATGGCTTTTCTTGGGCACATAGTATCAGATGAGGGCATTAAAGTCGATAATCAAAAGATCGAGGCAGTTAATAACTTGCCAAGGCTCACAACTCATACGGAGGTGCATAGTTTCTTGGGTTTAGCTGCTTATTATCGAAGGTTTGTAGAAAACTTCTCTTCTATTGCTTCTCCATTAACGAAGTTGACACATAAGGCGGCTAAATTTTAGTGGAGCGATGATTCTTAAAGGAATTTCTAGGAGTTAAAGAACAAATTAACATCAACACCTGTTTTAGCTTTACCCGAAGGATAAAAAGGCTACGTTATATATTGTGATGCTTCTAGGGTAGGGTTAGGCAGTGTTCTGATGCAGCACAGAAGGGTTGTTGCATATGCTTCAAGGCAACTAAGGAAACACAAGCATAATTACCCAACTCATGACTTGGAGTTAGTGGCTGTTATATTTGCTTTGAAAATATGGCATCACTATTTGTACGGATTTCACGTTGATGTATTTATAGACCATAAGAGCTTACAATGCATATTCAGGCAGAAATAATTGAATTTGAGACAGCGGAGGTGGCTCGAGTTGTTAAAGGAATATGATGTTAATATTATATACCACCCGGCTAAGGCAAATGTTGTGGCTGATGTGTAAGTCGAAAATCAATGGGCAGTCTAAGGCATGTGGAGATTGATAAATTGGAAATGACTAAGAGTTTGTACATAATGGCCAGTTTACGTGTACGGTTGCTTGATAAGGTGATAGAGGAACCATAGTTTAGAATATCGATGAATCCTCATTAGTGGCCGAAGTAAAGTCACGACAATTTGACGATCTAGTCTTGGTGAGGATAAGGGAAAACATCCCTTTCAGAAAAAGCGGTTGTTCAAATTATCCGAGGATGGAGTCCTTAGATATAAGGACCGGTTATATGTACCCGATGTCGGGGGACTCCAAGGACAGGTTCTGGTAGAGATTCACCAGTCCAGGTATTCCATTCATCCGGGGTCTACCAAGATGTATCATGATATTCGACAGTTATACTGGTGGAATGACATGAAGAAGAACATCACCAAATATGTCGTTCATTGTCCAAATTGCCAACAAGTTAACCTTGAACACCAGAAGCCCGAAGGATTTCAGAATATTGAGATTCTGACTTGGAAATGGGAGATATCAATATGGATTTTGTTACCGGATTACCACGATCTCACCAAAAGTTTGATTCCATATGGGTTATTGTGGATAGACTCACCAAGTCAGCTCATTTCCTATCTAATATTTTACATATGTGTATTTGTCATTATGTGACTTGCGAGAATGGTTTGGTTTGGTCTCGGGGGAGTTTTGGATTGAATTGGGACACTTAGTCCCAAGGTTGGAAGCTTAACTTGTGAGGGTTGATCGGAGTTTGACTTTTATTTAAACGATCCTGGAATGTTATTTTGATGGTTCAAATAGGTCTGTATGGTGATTTTGGACTTACGCGTATGTACAGATTTAGATTTGGAGGTTCCTAGGTTGATTTGGTTCTATTTGGTGAAAGTTAAAAAGTTGAAGGTTTGAAGGTTTGAAGGTTCATAGGTTTGACCATGAGTTAACTTTGTTGATACCGGGTTCTTATTGTGGTTCTGGGAGTTGGTATAGGTTCTTGTGTCATTTGGGACTTGTATGCAAAATTTGAGGTCATTCCGAGTTGATTTGATGTGGGTCGGCATGCGTTTTGGGAAGTTAAAAGTTTATTAGTTCCTTAGGCTTGAATTGAGGTGTGTTTCATGATTTTAATTTTGTTTTGCGGGATTTGAGGCTTCGAGTAGGTCCATGTTATATTTTGGGATTGGTTGATGTGTTTGGACGGGGCCCCAAGGGCCTTAGGTGTGTTTCAGATGGATTGCAGATCCTTTCCTTGATGTTTGGCAGGTTCGGTCTGCTATTTTCATACTTACGATGGGTCTGGAAGTCCGCAGAAGCGAACCAAGGGTCCTCAGATGCGGTGCATGACTGGGAAGGCTGAGCCCACATATGCAGAGTGGGGAGCGTAGATGCGCAAGCGTAAGCGCAGAAACGCAGGTTCTTTAACTGAAACGGACGCGCAGGTGCGATGGAGCGTCCGCAGAAGCGGATGGTCGGGAGATTAGTGCATCCCGCATCTGCGATGGATTTTCCGCATATGCAGTACCACAAAAGTTATGTTTTGTACCGCAAATGTGGAATCGCTGGGCAGACTATTATATTTCTAGGGTTTGGTCATTTTCATTATTTGGAGTTGTAGAGTTCGGCTAGAGGCAATTTTTGGAAGGATTTCACTACAATCGAAGGGGTGCGTACACTTTACTTGATTTTGATGTTAGTTATTGATTATCATGGATTATTACTGTCACGCCCCCAAACTGGGGTGGGACATGATTGGCACTCAACTCTTACCACTCGTTGAGTGAACCCTGTACTATTTGTAACAAACTTCAAGTTCAATAGCAAAGAAACTAACATGTTTAAATATTAATTCTAATCAAATTGCAGTTCTTAAGCCGACTGATAAAATATGCTCCCTCCGTTTCAATTTATGTGAACCTATTTCCTTTTTAGTCCGTGCCAAAAAGAATGACAAATTTCTTTATTTAGAAAAAATTTACCTTTATTCAATGATTTATAGCCACACAAAGTATTTGTGATTTATTTTACACCACAAGTTCAAAAGTCTTCTCTTTTTTCTTAAACTCCGTATCCAGTCAAATGGGTTCACATAAATTGAAACAGAGAGAGTAATAAATAAAGGATAAATTCCAAAATATTTTAATACTGACCCACTAACAAGTCATAAGCCTCTAGAATATGAAAAATAAAATTTAAAATACATAGCCTACAGGGGCATCCCCCAGAAATAAAATAAACGTAAAAAAAAGTTATAAATAATAGTCTGAAAAGGGTCCGCTACCACTGGGATGAATCAACGGAGTCTGTAAACTGAATCTAGAATATCTCCTCTAGCCACATGCCTTGTTACCTGCGTCCTTAATACCTTCCACACGACATAGCAGGCCCAAACAAGCTATGTACCACCAAAGGATACCTAGTAAGTCTCATAAGCTACCTCCTAAAAAGGCAGAGTGAGACCTTCTGGAAAATATAAGAAAGAAAAGGGATATACGGAAAATCATATAAATCATATAAATTTTACAACCAAGTAATAATCTGAAAACTGAAACTGTAAGCTAAACTGTAAGCTAAAACGGAAATTTAACGTAGAAATTGAACCCATAACTGATATCTGAAATAGAAAGTGAGTTATATATATATTTTAAGATATAACTTTGCAAAGTTAATTGTTACGCATAATGGCCCTGCGTACGTGAGCATCTGGGAATACGTACGAGGGAGTGTCGATCTATCTCCCCAATAAACAGTTGGCACCTGCGAGCGTGGGATAGGTAACCCTGACATCATGGCACTCACGCCGGGGGAGGTTCGTCACTTCTCCCTATTGAAAGTGAATATCAAAAATAAAGGCACATAACAATTGGTAATACATATAAATATGTATTCATGTCACATATAATGTCGTACTGAATAATAATAAGTGAACTGAGTATTGGATCACGAGAAGACATGACTTAGCTTTATCTAATATATAGAGAACAAGAGTTAGAATGGAATTTCCTACTAGGAAAGTAAACCTCAACTCACCTCAATTTGCCTTTCGGTCTAATCGTACATTCAAGATGACCCGCAATTCAATTTTAAAACCGTCACGATCACGATACTGATAAATAGAATAATTAGTGAGCTAAGGAAACAATCTTTCACTGGCAAGGGACAAAAGAACCTTTGCTGGTTCAAAATATCTTACATGCCTAACAAGGAAAATCATACCAATTAAAATTCTTTACTTCTTTGTCCAACATATATATATATATATATATATATATATATATATATATATATATCTCAACAAGGTTTAGTCCTTTAGCAAATTCCTCAAAAATATCCTAAAACCACTAGTACAAGAGATCATGACCAAATACCTTAGCTTTTCTAACAATTGTTTTCCCCAATGTACTGTGGATGTCATTTATTTCTTTGTATAAGAGTTAATTCATCTCAATCTTATCACTTTATTATTTTAAAATTTCTCCAAATACACACTTAAACCTTAACTCTTGTCTACAACTAGAATATTTATCTCCATATATACTTGGTAATTAAAGAACAAAGGAGGAACTAAGAGAGAATGAAACCTAGTGCACTGTGTCAACAAGGAGATGTTACATGTGTAACTCGACAGAAGTTGTACGCCGTTCTCCTTAAGATTTTGTTTCCAATCCTTAAAAAAATATTTCTTTCCTTTTTCTTCCTTTTTCCAATTGCCAACACTTATTGGGATTGTTGGTTTCTTTCCCTTTTACATATGCCATTCTCTTTAATTTTTGTACCCTTAGCTAGTGGCCCGCGTAAATATTACTTAAATTCATATCTTAGTAAAAATGGTCATAACCTACTTTAGAAAAGCAACCAACAGGCTCAGAGAAACGTGACTTTCATTCTTCTTTTAAAAAAAATATAAGTCTAATCATATTCATTAAATTTGCCACCTATGCTCTCCATGGACATTGGTCTAACATTTACTATTCGGTGATATACCCCTGGACAAATACAACATACTATGATCACGATAATAAATATATCTCATTCATATCATTAGGCTAGTAATCGGTGTATTTAGAGTCTAAATATTTTCGGGGCCTTACAATTACACCTAGTTTATGTGAATTAAATGTGGAATTTGGGGGCTTTTGACTATGATTTTGGAGAGTGAAAATTATGATTTGGGGATTGATTTGAGGTTGGATTTGGATGAAACACATATATTTGGAATCATATCAAAATGGGTATTTGGGATTTGTGAGTTTTTTCGGATTCCGGGGTGCGAGCTCGAGTTGACTTCTTGGGTTGATTTTGTATAATTGCATCAAGATCATAGCTTTTATTGTTTGGGGTTATTTTCTATGGTTTTTATTTATATTATTAAGTTGTTTTGGCTAGATTCGAGCAGTCCAGAGGTTTATTCACACGAGAAGGGATTTCTAGAGTACTAATTTAGCTCGCTTGAGATAAGTATTTTACTTACACTTGGTTGAGGTACTAGTTTCTAGAGTTATTAGTGATAGCTACGTGCTATGGGTGGCACACATGTGAGGGGGTTAAGACCATGTGTGTGCACCGGGGTATTATCCATGCTCGGGATAGTGATTAGGCTATTATATGCCTTGAGTTGATTGCTAAGCTTCATGTTATCATACTTCTTATGTTGTATTCTCTTTGTGAGCTATTTGAATCATGTTAGAGATTATTTGTTGGTTGATCTCCTATTCAAACGTGTTAGTTGCTATTCTTATGGCGTAATCGCCTAACTAGAACTATGGCATCACACTATGCATATGACTAAACTTTAGCATGCCATTTATATCAGTTCATGAGCATGTAAATCTATATACATTGTTCATGTACATGTATCCTATATATGCTTTCTGTGTGATATGGACTGGATTGATAGCACGTGAGTTACCCGTGCAGATCTGAGCTGTGTTAGCAAAAGGGTTATCCGTGCGGTGGTTATATATGGCATGTGAGTTACCTGTGTAGTGTGTGGATATGGATCCATTCCCCTAGGATCACCCTCTTATGTTTCTCTCTTGATGGTGTACACGCGGTATGAGGAAAAACTGGCTTGTGTGTGTTTTGGTTATTGCATTTCTTCCCTATTAGAAATTTCCTTGGATTACATGTTTTATTCACATATCTTCTCTATATGCTTAGATCAGGAATATATACATGCCTCGTTTTGCATATCTTCTCTATATGCTGGATTGTTAACTGAAACACAGCATGTTACATTATCTTTGTGCTCCGAGGAGGCTTTACCTGTGAGTTATGATGTGATGATGTTCTTGCTGCATACTCGTCATATTTTTGAACTGTACAGGTTATTAATGAGTATCATTAATAATTCTTGCCTCTATGACCTCACCAAGGTTAGTTATGATACTTGCTGAGTACATGGGGTCTGTTGTACTCATACTATACTCTGCACTTAATTCTGCAGATCTAGGTGTTGGATCGAGCTGTGAGTAGGAGTGATTCGTTGCTGAGGATTACAAAGAGACGAGGTAGAGCTGCAATTCAACCACAGTCTTTGGCGTCTCTTTTTATTTATGTATTGTTGTTTTCATTCAGACAGTATTTTACTTTGTATTTCAGATTTGTACTTCCGTTTTAGAGCTCATGACTCTGTATTTACCAGTTTTGGGGGATTTTATGTATTGACGTAGTTATTTATGTTATTGTTTTTAGACTTGCACTAATTTTGTTATTTTTGTTATCTTGTCCGCTTTTATTATGTTTGGCTTGCCTAGAAAGTGAATTTGCCGCCATTATGACTGATTGGTGGTTATGGGTCGTGACAGGTTGGTATCAGAGCCCTAAGTTCATAGGTTCTATGGGTCATGAGTAAGTTTATTAGAGTTTTGCGGATCGGTACAGAGATATCTGTACTTATCTTCGAGAGGCTACTGAATTGTTAGGATAATATCACTTTCTTGCATTCTTATCGTACAGATTTATTATTTTCAAAGTATGAACCTTTACTCTTTTATTCTCTCATAGATAGCGAGGACACGATCAGCCAGATCTGATGGACAAGCACTGGGCAGGACCGCGAGAGGCCAGGGCTGAGGTGAAGCCCATACTACAGCTAGAGCAACACCTGTGAAGCCACTAGTAGCTCTAGTGGAGGAGTAGGTTCCGGATATTATTGAGCCAATTAGACCAGCTCAGACACTTGTGAACACCTGTGAACACTTGTGAAGCCACTTAGCTCAGGCATGTATGATATTAATTGCACCAGCTACCTCTCAGGCTGGGGGAGGAGCCTAGACTCCCGTTGTCCGTACACTGGAACAGCTAGCTCAGGGTTATCAGACACCAGGGGTGTTGCTAGTTCAGCCAGTTGTTGCTGCTCGAGCCGAGGTTGGACAATCTATTACTGATGAGGAGCAGAAGAGGTTGGAGCGATTTCAGAGACTGTATCCTCCCAATTCAATGGAGGAAAGTCAGAGGATGCTCAGTGTTTTCTTTATCAGTGTCACCAAATTCTTCACACGACGAGTATTGTAGACTCTAATGGAGTCGACTTTACCACTTTTCAGCTCACAAGGCCAGCCTACAGATGTTGGCAAACCTATGAGTCAGGTAGGCTAGCTGGCATAACACTATTCACATGTCATCAGTTCTCAGTGATCTTCTTAGAGAAGTTTATTTCATAAACTAACATAAATGAGCTGAATAACGAGTTTGAGCATCTACGCCAGGATGGCATGACTGTGACTCAATACGAGATGAGATTTACGGAGTTAAAATGCTATGCAATGTTTATTGTTCCTACTGAGAGGTAGAAAATCATGAGGTTCATTGATGGCCTCAACTATGGTCTTCGGTATGGTATGGCTCAAGAGTACGAGATGGATACTATAACTGACCTGGTAGTTGAGATTGCTAGATGCTTGGAGCATGTTTGCAGGCTTGAGAGAGAGGAGCGGGATGCCAAGAGGTCCCATAGTTCAGATGGTTTTGGTGGTGCCTCGTATGGAGGCCAGTCATATTACAGTAGAGGTCATCCTTTTAGGTCCGCTCAGATAGCTCGTCAAATTCCCCGTGGTTTATCAGTTAGCTATAGCTCGTACAATGCTCGCCTTGTTTAGTCATCATTTAGTGCACTGTAGGCACATAGTTCTTGCCGTGCTTCATCTGCTCAGGGTTCCTTAGGCAGTTATTCGGGTTATCAGGGTTAGTAACCTCGTCAAAGAAGGGGTTGCTTCGAGTGTAGAGACTTGAGTCAACTCAAGAGGGATTTCCCTGGACTTCTTATAGGTGCACCACAACAGAGCACACAACCTATGGTTCCAGCACCAGTACTTCACCACCCGTACATCCAGCTAGGGGTGGGGCTGAGTCGGTTCGAGGTTGCCCTAGAGTGGGAGGTCACTAAGGTGGTTGACAGGCTCGTTGCTATGCATTTTCCGCCAGGATAGAGGCAGTTGCTTCTGACGACATGATCACATGCATTGTTTCAGTGTGCCACAGAGACGCTTCAGTGTTATCTGACCCTGGTTCCACTTACTTTTATAATTCATCGTATTTTGCTCGTTATTTGGAGATTTGATGCGGTGTGGGTTATTGTGGATAGACTGACCAAGTCATCACACTTCATTCCAATCATGACTACCTACTCATCAGAGCAGCTGGCTCAGATTTTTTCTTCGAGAGACTGTTCGCCTTCATGGTGTGCTCGTTTCTATAATCTCGGATCGAGGCACTCACTTTACATCGAATTTTTGGAGAGTAGTGCAACATGTTTTAGGCACACAGGTTGAGGTGAGTACAACATTTCATCCTAAACTGATGGGTAGTCCGAGCGTACTATTTAAATCATGGAAGACATGTTACGTGCCTGTGTTATTGATTTCGGGGTTTTATGGGATCAGCTTCTACCATTAGCAGAGTTCGCCTACAACGACAACTATCAGTCGAGTATCTAGATGGCTCCGTATGAGGCCTTATATGGGATGCAATGTTGTTCTCTAATTGGTTGGTTTGAGCCTATGAAGGCTAGGTTATTGGGCACTGATTTGGTCTGTGATACGCTGGAAAAGGTGAAGTTGATTCAGAAGAGGCTTCATACAACGCAGTTGAGGCAGAAGAGTTATGCTGACAAGAAGGCTCTTGATGTGGCATATATGGTGGGTGAGAAGGTTCTACTCAGAGTTTTTCCCATGAAGGGTGTGATGAGTTTCGGCAAGAAGGGCAAGTTGAGCCCTCAGTACGTTGGTCGTTTTGAGGTGCTAGGGAGAGTTGGAGAGGTGGTCTATAGACTTGCCTTTCCACCTAGTCTATCGAGAGTTCACCAGTGTTTCATGTTTTTATGCTCCAGAAATACTATGATGGATTCATTGTATTGGACTTCAACACGGTTTAGTTAGATGAGGATTTGACTTATGATGTGGAGAGGGTGGACATTTTAGACTGGCAGATTCAAAAGTTGAGGTCGAAGAATATAGAATCGGTGAAGGTGCATTGGAGAGGTCAGCTAGTCGAGGAGGCTACTTGGGAGACTGAGCAGGATATGTAGAGCAGATATTCTCACCTTTTTGATACCCCAAGTATGTTTCTAGACTTGTTTGAGGATGGACGTTTGTTTTAGAGGGGGAGAATGTAACGACTCGACTGGCCGTTTTGAGTATTTTAGCCCTGTTTCCCTATTATGATGTCGTACATATATGTATTTGTTGTTATGTGTCTTTTGAGGATGGTTGTTTTGGTTTTAGGGGAGTTTTAGATTGAATTGGGATACTTAGTCCCAAGGTTAGAAGCTTAAGTTGTGAGGGTTGACCGGAGTATGTCCTAATAGGTCTGTATGGTGATTTTGGACTTAGGAGTATGTCCGGATTTGGATTTGGATTTGGAGGTTCCTAGTTTGATTTGGTTCTATTTGGCGAAAGTTGAAAAGTTAAAGGTTTGAAAGGTTCATTGGTTTGACCGAGAGTTGATGTTGTTGATATCGGGTTCGTATTATTGTTCGGTAGTTGGTATAAGTTCGTTGTGTCATTTGGGACTTGTATGCAAAATTTGAGGTCATTCCAAGTTGATTTAATGCAGTTCGACATGAGTTTTGGGAAGTTGGAAGTTCATTAGTTCCTTCGACTTGATTTGAGGTACGGTTCATGATTTTGATGTTGTTTCGCTTGATTTTAGGCCTCAAGTAGGTATGTGTTATCTTTTGAGATTGGTTGGTGTGTTTGGACGGGGTCTCGGGGGCCTTGAGTGTGTTTCGGATAGGTTTTGTATCTTTTCCTTGATGTTTGGTAGGTCTGGTATACTATTTTCGCACCTGCAATAGGTCTGGCCGGAGATGCGAGTCCGTAGAAGTGGACCAGGGGTCCGCAGATACGGTGCATGGCTGGGAAGGCTGAGTCCACACATGCGGAGTGTGGAGCGCAAATGCGCAAGCGCAGAAGGGCAAGTTCTTTCGCAGAAGCGGATGCCAGGTGCGATGGGGCGTCCCCAGAAGCGGATGATCGGGAGATTAGTGCTTCACGCGCCTGTGATGAATTTTTCGCAATTGCGGTACCACAAAAGCGATGTTTTGGACCGCAAATGCGGAATCGCTGGGCAAACTATTATATTTCAAGGGCAAACCCTAATAATTTTCCCTATTGGCCTCAATTTTCTTGGAAAAATCTTGATCCAATTTCTTCATATAATCTTCATCATTGTTGCTTGACATGGTTAAGAGTAAGTATGAATTAAAAATTGGATCCATATGCGTTAAAAGTGAGTACACGTTAAAAATGGCTTTGGTTTTAAAGATGTAGCAGTATGAATGTCGAAAAGTATGGTTGAAATTTTGCCTCCACTTATTTACTTCTGATAATTTTTCTTGGACAAAAATCTTCATTATCATCAAATTAGCTGAAACTTGATTTGAACCCGCCTTGAACCTATCTTTAACCTCGCTTAACCAATACCTTTGATATCACTTATTGAGACTGAAATAACAAGGCATAAAAAAACTGTCACGACCCAATCCCGCCTAGTTGTGATGACATCTAGCTCAACCTGGTAGGTAAGACATATAACACAACTTGAACAAAAAATCACCAACAAATAATATATAAGATTGCAGAAATCAATACAACTATCCCAAGGACTGGTAGTACAAGTCATGAGTGACTAAGAATAAGAATACAACTCTGATATGAAGAAAGATTACATCATCTGTTTGAACAAAATTGTAAGTCCTAGACTACCATGAACAAAGTGGCAGCTTGTATTTGGAATACTGGTATATTTAATGCTATCCTTCAGCTCCAAAATCTGCAGGCAAGGTGCAGAAGTATAATATGCGCACAACTGACCCCATACACTCATTAAATATCTTGACTAACCTCAGTGAAGTAGTGACAAGATTTTTTAAGTCAAAAGATACCCACTTTATATATAACCTGCAACTCAATAGCATGTATAATAATAGACAAATATCTAAGTAACAACCAAATAACATCGGATATTGACGAGCGCAAAACACATACTTAAATTATGCTCGCTAATCAAAGATAGTATAGTGTAATATCGTATCCAAAGAAACAACTTCCAAGGCCCAAACCAACAACAATGGCGACCTCAAAACAATCAAGGCAGCTGGAATTCTAACAATCAAGATAACTGGAGCAGAAACAACAATCAAGGAAATTGGAGTGGAAATAACTAAGGAAATAAGGGGTAACAATCAAGCGTATGGAACAACAATCAAGGAAACCAGGGGTCGGGTTTTCAAACGCCCTCGGGGTATCAACAACCGAGCAACCTGCCTCCTTATCTTTCCCATGGTCCAAGTCCTTCAAACAATGAAATGGGGCGTATTAAAAATATGTTCAAGCAAATGATAGAAAAGAATGCCTATTCAATTTGCCTCACACAACACATCAATCCGTAAATTAGAAGTTCAAATGGGTCAAATCTCTCAAGCTCTAAATTCTCATTCTAAGGGGGCACTACCAAGTGACACGGTAGTAAACCTAAAGGGTGGTAACAACATGGGTCATGCTATGGCCGTACCATAAGAAATGGAAGAGGTGGGAATACACTCACCTCAAGTCAAAGGCAACTTATTGATGATGATCAAGTGATGCAAGAAGAAGAGATCCCGAACAATATGGTACAACCTAATGAGGAAATCCGGATTGATATTGATGATAGTGTGAAAGAGACTCAAGAGAAGGTGAAACCGTCTAGGGAACACATTGTTGACATACCAGAGCCAGTAGTACAAAAAGCTAAGGCACCATTACCTAAGCCTTCACCTCCATACCCTCAAAGACTTGCCAAGAAAAATGGTGAGAATCAATTCAAGAAGTTCATTCAAATAATGAAGAGTCTCTCAATCAGTGTGCCATTAGTTGAAGCTTTGGAACAAATGCCTGATTATGCAAAGTTTATGAAGGATCTCGTGACAAAGAAGCGGCCAATGAATTTTGAAACCATCAAAGTCACTCATCAAGTGAGTGCAATTGTGCATTCAATGGATCATAAGTTAGAGGATCCCGATGCTTTCACGATCCCTTGTTCAATTGGAAGTGCCGAGTTTGCTAAAGCTCTTTGATCTTGGGGCAAGTTTTAATTTGATTCCTATTCGGTTTTTAAGACTTTGGGAATTGGAAAACCAAGACCCACCTCTATGAGATTGCAAATGGACAACCGTACCATGAAGAGGCCTTTGGGTGTGATTGAAGATATCTTGGTTCATGTTGATAAATTCATTCTTCCGGCGAATTTTGTCATTCTAGATTGTAAAGTCGATTATGAGGTGTTGATTATTCTTGAGAGACCTTTCCTTGCTACGAGGAAGGCTCTTTTTGATGTTAAAGCCAGAGAACTTACCTTCCGGGTTGGTTATGAAAAGTGGTATTCCATGTGTGTAAGTCCATGCTGCAACCATCTAGCAATCAAGTGTGTTCTTTTATGGACTTAGTGACCGATGTTATTATTGATGAAACAAGTGCTACAATCAATATTGGTGATACGTTGGAGGCCGTCTTGCTCAACTTTGATGATGACGAGATGGATGGCTTTATGGAATGTGTGAACTCTTTGCAAGGAATGGGGTCGTACAACTATGCACCCCGAAAATTATCCTTGGATCTTGAAAATAGGACAACTCCTCCTACAAAGCCTTCTATTGAAGAGCCTCTTACCTTGGAGTTGAAGCCATTGCCTCCACACCTTCAGTATGAATTTCTTGGTCCTTGTTCTACTTTACCGGTTATTCTTTCCTCTTCTTTGACTAATATGTAGGTAGATTCCACATTGGTGGTGCTACAAAAGAGGAAGAAAGTTATTGGATGGATCTTGGCAGATATTCGGGGGATAAGCCTTGCATTTTACATGCATAAGATCAAGTTGGAGGATGGTGCCAAACCATCCATTGAACATCAAAGGAGACTCGATGAGGTTAGTCAAGAAGTTGTCAAAAAGGATATTATCAAGTGGTTGGATGCCGGGGTTGTCTACCCCATCTCTTATAGTTCGTGGACTTCTCCGGTTTAATGTGTCCCAAAGAAGGGGGCATGGAGGTGGTCACCAATGACAAGAATGAATTGATTCCTATAAGAACAATGACCGGTTGGAGAGGTGTGTATGGATTATCGCAAGCTCAACAAAGTCATAAGGAAGGATCACTTTCCACTTCTTTTCTTAGATCAAATGCTCGATAGATTGGCAGGCCGTGCTTTCTATTGCTTTCTTGATGGGTATTCAGGCTACAACAAAAATTTTATTTGCTCCGGAAGATCAAGAGAAAACAACCTTTACATGTCCCTATGGTACTTTTGCTTTCAAGCAGATGCCATTTGGTTTGTGCAACTCACCGATGATATTTCAAAGGTGTATGATGGCTATTTTTACGGACATGGTGGAGGACTACCTTGAAGTCTTCATGAATGACTTCTCGGTGGTTGGAGATTCCTTTGATGATTGCCTTGCAAATTTGGACAAAGTGTTGGCTAGATATGAAGAAACAAATTTGGTGCTCAATTGGGAGAAATGTCATTTCATGGTCGAGGAAGGCATTGTCCTCGGCCACAAAATCTCAAGAAATGAAATTGAAGCTGACAAGTCAAAGATTGAGGTAATTTCTAAACTTCCACCTCAACTTCGGTGAAGGGTGTGCAGATTTTCTTAGGCCACACGGGTTTTTACCGGCGTTTCATCAAAGATTTCTCTAAGGTGGTGAATCCGTTGTGCAAGCTTCTTGAGAAAGATGCAATTTTTAACTTCAATGATGATTGTATGAGAGCTTTTGAATTGTTGAAGATCAAGTTGACAACTACTCACATCATCACCGCTCCAAATTGGAGTATACATTTTGAACTCATGTGTGATGCAAGTGACGTAGCGGTTGGGGCTGTTTTGGGGCAACGCATCAACAAAAATTTTCATCCAGTCTACTATGCTAGCAAGACTATGAATAGTGCCCAAGTCAACTATACTGTTACGGAGAAAGAACTCCTTGCTATTGTGTTTGTAATTGAGAAGTTCCACCCGTACTTGATGGGTGCAAAAGTCATTGTCCACACGGATCATGCGGCGCTTCCTTATCTTATAACCAAAAAGGATTCCAAAGCTCGGTTTATGAGATGAGTTCTCTTGTTACAAGAATTTAATATTGACATCCAAGATAGGAAAGGTTGTGAAAACCAAGTGGCGGGCCACTTGTCTCATTTGGAGGAGGAGGGTAGGCCGTATGATGGCCTAGAAATCAATGACTCCTTCCCCGATAAGCAACTCTTGACAATTTCAATGAAATAAGTGTTGTGGTTCGCGGATCTAGCAAATTTCCTTGTGTGTGGAATCATTCATGATGAGTTCTCTTCAAGACAAAGGAAGAAGCTCAAACGGGATTGTCAAGATTATTATTGGGATGAACTATACCTTTTACGTATTTATACGGATGGGGTGATTAGAAGATGTGTACTAGAAGAAGAGCAAGGTTAAATTCTTGGGGCTTGTCTTCTTCACCATATGGGGGTCATCAAAGGCGGCCAAAGTGCTTAGTTGCGGTTTTTATTGGCCCACTCTTTACAAGGATGCAAGTGAGTTAGTGAAAACATGTGATGAATGTCAATGGGCTGGTGGAATCTCAAAGAAGAATGAAATGCCTCTCACAATCATTTTGGAGATTGATATTTTCGATGTGTGGGGTATTGACTTCATGGGCCCTTTTGCGCGTTCTTGTGGAAATACCTACATTTTGGTCGCAGTGTATTATGTGTCCAAATGGGTCGAGGCCGTTTCTTTGCCCAACAATGAGGCGAGAAGTGTGGTGGATTTCTCGAAGAAGAATATTTTTACAAGGTTTGGTACTCCGCATGCAATTATAAGCAACGGGGGTCACATTTTTGCAACAAGGCTTTCGACACTTTACTTAGCAAGTATGGTGTTACTCACAAAGTCACGACTCCCTATCACCCACAAGCTAGTGGGCAAGTGGAAGTCTCCAACCGGGAGATAAAAAGTACTTTGTCCAAAATGGTGAATGTTAATCAAACGGATTGGTCCAAGAAGCTTGATGATGTATTATGGGCTTATCGGATGGCTTACAAAACACAAATCGGAATGTCGCCATACCGGTTAGTGTTCGGAAAAACCTGTCATCTTCCGGTGGAGCTAGAACACAAGGCCATGTGGGCTCTAAAGAAGTTGAATCTTGATTGGGATGTAGCCGCTAACTTGAGAGTTGCACATTTGAATGAATTGGATGAGTTCCAATACCATGCTTATGCAAGTTCGTCCTTGTACAAATAAAAAAATAAAATATCTTCATGACAAATACGTTTGGAATAATGAGTTCAAGGTGGGTGATCTTGTATTATTGTTCAATTCAAGGTTGAGGATGTTTCCCGAGAAGCTAAAATCCAAATGGAGTGGTCCTTTTGAAATTGTGGGTGTGACACCTTTTGGTGCATTAGACTTGAAGAACAAAAACAATGAAGTATTCTGAGTAAATGGTCACCGGGTGAAGCACTACTTGGGAAAAGTTGGAAATGGCCACGTCGTGACAGTCATTCATTTCACTTGAGGGTATTCTGTGTCGTGCCGCGGCGTTAAATCGGGTGCTTCTTGGGAGGCAACCCATGTTTCTTTTCCTTTTTCTTTTGTAGTTAGGTGTTATTTTTGTTCTAACTTGATTTGAAGTGTGCTACAGGGATGAGTGTGACTTCCAGGAATTGTGGACAAAATATGGCTAAGTATTTAAGAATTGTGCGGATCGCACATTTCTATGTGCTAGAGCAGAAGAGCATTGCGATCACACATTCCTCTTGCTAACTGCATAATTGAGAAGTCAATAATAACAACTCTCTGAGGAAGTCCCACCTTGGTTAGCTAAGATTCTAGCACCACTAGGGTCCCACCACCATGGATTTCCATCGGGTTCCCATTCAGCGAAACACTTTGAGTTTTGAGACAAAGGGTGGTAGATATTTGTGTGCAGCAACTTAGATCCGTGCCAGAATGAAACTCACCTTCCTATTCCTCGAGCAATTTTTGTGGCATCTATTATGGCCGGGTACCCAATCAATGTCGGTGCTGTGATGTCGGCCAACATCTTAGTGATAGCATGATAGGATAGCTCGTCATACCTTTATTCCAACACTATTACAAAATATCTCACCGATGGAAAGGTAGAGCCAAGGGATTTTAACACAAAGGTGAAGCCGAAGAAGCCTTTTGATTGGCACTCACTGATGGATGCGAGCAATTCAAAGAAGAAAGTTCAGCCTCTTACCACCATATGCTAGTCTGATGAGCCAGCAGCGGTAGTTTCTGAGACAGTTGATGTTCCATCCACTTCGTTTGAGCTTTTCTCCGGTGTAGCAGCTATGCCTCCGCCATCATCCACAGCCCCTACTGCAGCTCATGCCACAACTCCCACCACAACTCTGAGGCCAGTGCCCATGCCTACTACCCCACTATCTGCGCTGCAAGTCTCAACAATTGGATGCAGACAACTACTGCAAAGTTGTCTGACTTGTCCAGTATTGTTGCAGCGCAGTCCACTTCTCATGCACCTCAGGCTCCTTCTACCATTGATGAGACACTAAAGAAGATTTTGGAGAACTAGAAGACAATCATGAGCACCTTAGTACAACACGAGTCGGTGATTGAAGAGCTGGGAAAAGAAGTAAAGAAGATGAGGAAGTCCCAGGCCAGCAAGAAGTCAGTGAATAAGCTCCGGAGAGAGGTGAACGGAATTGCTACTACCAGAGACCTTCCTTTTGACATGCTGCCTGACCTGCACCAATTTGCCCCGGATCCTTCAGCCCCATCTGCACCGGTAGCACCAGTTGGCCAGTCTGAAGAGCCATACCTTGTTGCCGACACTGTTGAGGTAGTGTGTGAGATGTTCGCCAACCCATCCACACCTAGAGTCGAGATGATGAGATCCAGTTGGAAGAGACTGAGGGTGGTGACATTGCTGGGGACACAAAGATATCCAAGGATCCATAGTGAGTTTTCTGCACCCTCTCCTCCTTTACTCTTATTTTTCTAAGCATTAGGGACAATGCTTACTTTTATTCAGGGGATGGAGTTTATTTTACACATTTGGTACACTTTGATACATTTGGCTTGTAATAATTTGATGATACTTTTTCTTTTTCCTATTTGTATTTATCTATCTTCTCTCTCTCTTACTATGTATATTCATTCTATCTTTAGTAGTTTTCCTCATTAGCTTCTTTATCTTTGTTTTTGCTTATTAGCTTTTTTATCTTTTCCATATCAGTTTTTGTTTTGTTAAGTAGCTTCTTTTTATACTTTAGTAGATAATAAGCCTTTTGTTTTCTTAACTCCATGGTTCTTTCCAAAGGTAGTTGTTGTGTGAACCGGGTGACTCGTCCCAATGATGGATGACATGACAACCTTCTTTAAGGGAATGAGTCTGTTTTTGTGTTTAGGTAATAATAGTAGTAGTAATGAATAAAAAGACATAATTAAGTCATGCTTAAAGAGTCAACCATGCTTCAATTGGTACCAACACACTTAGCTACGTGCTTATGGTTAGAGACAAGGTTTTAGAAAGAAATAGCTCTAGTTAGTGACTTTGTGACTCTTGAGTTAACTTTAGCAATCATCAAGTGGTTGAATTGGACTATAGTGATCTTTAAACTTGAATCTGTTTGTTGTGGGCCCTCAACTCTATCCTATTTTACAAGCTAGTTGCGTGAGGGGTGAGATGAATTGTTGCTAGTCCAAGTATCTGTGCGAAGGGTCTAAAACTTGCCCCGAATGTGTTTCAAGGCAAAATCCTAAGTTTTGCTTGGTTTGAGAAGTGATTGTAGGCTTTCCTTGTCCCGTTAGAGCTTTTTATTGCCAACCAATGTCGTTATCCCTAGTCAACCCCTTTGAGCCTCTAGCCTTTCTCATTTGATAACCATGTATAAGCCTTTACCCATTTTGTCGTGACCCTCTCTTGGCACCCAGACTTTCCTTAACACTCTTGTGAAACAAATGGCTTAAAACATAAGTTTGGGGAAGTGATGAGGAATTTGAAAAAGGTATCAAGGCACAAAAAGAGAAAAGAAATGATATCTATGGAAGAGAAGGCAAGAAAAGAAAAGAACAAAAAAAGAAAAATGCAAAACACGAATAAGTGGAAGGTTTGATGGATTCAAAAAGAGGTAATGATCCCAAATATTGAAAAATCAAAAGGGAGAAAAATAATGAAATAAACAAGAAATAGTGATGTTAAGTCTCTCTAGTCCCCAATGAAAAGAAAGTGCCTCTAAGAATGGGCAATTGTGAGCCGAGAAATGAAATATGGAGTGCTTAAAGAAAGGTGTAACCACTTACCCATACGGTATCCTACCCTAACCCAAAAGCCTTCATTACATCCCAAAAGAAGTCCTACTTGATTTCAAAATAAGTGAGCTTATATTAGTGGCGATCTACATGAGGGGCAAGCCTATGGTACTTTAAGTCGTACTTATGGCATTCTATTGTGAGAGATGAGTGAGCCTCTCGTGAATATTCTGATTGAGTGCTAATTTCTTAAGTGATCTTGGAAAATGGAAAGTAGAGGAGGAAGAGTTTGGATTCCACCATGGCCTACACGATAGAACAAGAGTCCTTGATGAGTAAAGTCAATTCTTGAAGCTCAAATGTCACATTAGAACTATATGTGTATGAATATTTGACTTGTCGCCTTGTTGATAACACATGAGTAGTGTGGGTAATTGTTGGTCCCAACTGATGTGTAAATGGATCACCTTTGACTCACTGAAATGACCCTTAACTTTAGAAGGTGGGAACTAATTTATTTGTTTGAGTACAAGCAAAGACTTAAGTTTGGGGAGTTGATAAGTGGAGATTTTGACTACTTATTAGCACTTTTTGTTTTTTTTTTAGTTCGAAACTATTGATTTATGTTCCTGAAACTAATGAAAGTGTGCAAATTATAAGAATATTAGAAGTTTGGTCTCCCATGATAAAATCCGACTCAAAAAGGAACGTTCCGAAGCACAAATCAATAAAGGGCGCAAAAGCAAAGAAGTGTAGCGCGCAGAAGGATTTCTATGGCCGCAAAAGTAATTGCGGACCGCAGAATTCCATCTGCGGCCGCAAACCAAGCGAAAGAACCCAACAATATTTTGACTAATGTGCGGACTGCACATGAATTGTGCGGTCGCAAAACAGGGTCTGCATTGACAAATGATTCTAATTTTAGAGAGTGTGCTAAAGACCAAGTCCTGAAACCTTGTTGAAGTGCGGACCGCACAAGAATTGTACGGCCACAGAAGTTGCTTCGCAGCCGCAATCCAGAAATGTGCGGCTGCAGAATCCCATCTCCTGCCAACCGAAGAAATCTGCAGACCGCACATGGAATTGTGCGGCCGTAAAACCTCCCAAGAGGCATTTTTGTCAGCGAATTTTGGCCCACTATAAATAGACGAGTTTCACAATTTTAGGTCAAGTTTTGAAGTAAAAAGCTGTTGTAGAGTTACCATTTTAGGAAGTTTATGATTATTTTAGTGTTTAAATATTATATTTTATTATTTTAATCTTTGATTATGAGTTTAATCAGTTTTTCTTCTTTATTTTGCTTCAATTCCCATTATGAGTAGCTAGATTCTTACGAGGATTATGACCCAACCCTAGTGTGTAAACCTTATAGGTATTTAACTTAATGCTTGTTTATGATTAAGTATTGATTATTTAGCTTAGTTCATGCTTCAATTTTAGAATTAATGATTGCAAACATTGATTCATTCCTTTTTGACTTAGTCTCTACTTTAGAAAGAGGGACCTAGTCTAGGATAACTTGGCTAACAAGGAATTGGGCTAATTGAGAGTTTGATTGGCCTAATGAAAGGGTTCAAACTAGAGATAATAAGAACCAGACTTAAGCTCATATCAACTATTTTTTTGATACCCATTTGGACTTGAGAAAGCCAAATTGGGTAAAATCACTCTCTGACCGAGAGGTATTGAGTGGGTAATGTAGAGTTAAGAGCTATAATACACCCCAATCAATAAACAAGTATTACCAATTGGGAAGAACCGTACCGAACAGTCAAGATAATATGCAAAGGTTGTACACGCTCTAGGAAATGGATGGTAAGTCCGTATAAGCAAACTAGAACGTAGCTCACCTCAAAAGGTTCTACTTTTGAGAACCACAATGCGTCTTCCTCCTTATCCATGCAATATAATTTATTTTCCTTAAGTTTTACTTATATTTTTATATGATAGGCAATAAGCAGGCCTGACCCGAATGACGACTGTATCGACCTTTGGCAATATTTAAGAACTACAGTAGTTCCCGCCAAGGTCAAAATATCTATCTAAAAAGGATATGACACCGTCTATATTTAAAAATAACACTTCCCGTCCATTTAGTTTATTTTCAGGAACAGGACCACGGGAAGATCAGGTTGAAAAAGGTTGAATATCTAATTGAAGGAAGTCAAGCTGCCAGTGTTTGAGTCCTCATTCTTTAAACCCAAAACACTGAGGGGACCAGACCATATAAAGTCAATTTTGAAGAATTTCATGAATCTCTATTGCAAAGAGACAGAAGTCGAAGTTTGAAGAACAAGAAGATTAAAAAAATTACAAATATGTTTAATACATCCGGAATAAAGTCATTCCGAAAGAGACCATTTTAGAGGAAAGGACTTTCTATACTGTTCAAATAATTTTTCGGATTTGTTATCCCCTCTTATTAGTCAAAAAATGACTAAATGATGTAACGGGTTAATCACCTCATCCGAACAAATGAAAAGTTCTATTATTTCGAAAATATTTTCTATTTTACTAGTGTCCACTCTCATTGTATCCCTTCAGATTTAGTGTTACGCCTAATGAAGTTGATACATCATTTTCATGCACGTCGAACAACATAAAAAGGCCCTCATCTATGCACAAGTCAAATGTTCTAAGTTGTGACTCAAAACTATCGTTCTAAAAATATGAATTAGAAATGGAGAATTGACTTTATGAAAAGTTTTGAGTCTACAAAACTGAATCCGAAAATATTTCTAATTACGAAGTATTTAAAGTAAATACAAAGATCGCAAAGGTTTAACAAAAAAAATTTCATTAATAACAAGGGGCCCGATAGTAGGCCTATAGCTTGGATCCGGTGCTGGACTTCGAGGACTAGAAGATGAAGGAACATCAGAACAACATCAGCTAGAGGGGGCAAAGACTCGGGATGTAGGGAAATATCTTCTTCTTCGTTAGTTTCCCCCGTTCCCTCTGAGTCATCTTCATGTAACCTAAGGTTGAACTCCCTTTTATTAGGAGATGGGAGTCCAAACATTCTTTCAATATCTCGCGCCTCACCCTCAAGTATGATGATCTCATTTTCTATATCCGGCTTACCAGCATACACTTCACGAAGGATATTTAGACGAGTCTCTAAGATGGACCAGTTCTAGCCCAACTCCCGCTTTCTTTCGCCCTTGCTGAGTCTCTAAGCTAGAGTATCATAAGCTTCCTAGAAAGTAGCCTTATTGGCATAGTTAGCCCGGCCAATTCACCAATTGCTTCGAGACTGGATATCAACTCCTGCTCCCTGACTTTGAACCGGGGATATTTTTCTCTAAATTGAGCATCCACTCCACCCTTCTTAGATAAACCAGTTTCGAGAAATTTGATTCTATCATTGGGTTTAGCCCGCTTAGTGAGGAAAAAGGCTTCCTTGTCAAGAATAGCTTTTAATCTCCGTTCAGAACTCCTCTCGGCAACTTCATTTCTCATCAAAATATATTTTCTCGGCCTTGCGGTTCTCAATCTCTATCTTAAATCTCTCATTCTCGAACTTTGGTACCCGTTTGATCTTCACCGCGTCCTTAGCTATAATAATTTCCTCTTGAATTTTCTTCAAAGCTTTTGAGGAGAGGAGGTTAAACTATACAAATAAAGGAGATGAGCGTTAAGATGGACATAACCCCAAAGTAATTGAAAAACAAAAAGTGAAAAGTCTTACCCTAATAAAAGCATAAGCCATTTGGGTAACCATCCCATTTGAATCAATTTCTGCCATCTTTTCTTCTTCTTAGGGCCCACCAATTTGTGGAGATAGGAAGTAGCATATCGAAGATCTTTGAAGAGATCAACTTAGCTAGGCACAAAGAGGGAGATAAATCGTTTTTCACTGGTTCCGGCAAAAGGACCAATAGAACTCTTTGGAACTTTCATTAGTACCTCTGTAGTACCTTCTGATTGAACTCCCTCCCACTACTCCCTCCCGAGTGGGAGGATTTGATTGGATGGTACCTATGGTTCCCGGGGAAGGTATATGGTCTTTCCCTGAGATATCGTCATCCAGATAAGTAGAATTCTCCCTTTCGAAATTAACTATATGGCATTTTCCCGAAGGAAGCAGTGTTCTGGAGACCTTCTTCTTCAGAGTCAACTATAACAACAATGTCGTGGCGCTCGAATTCGTCTACTGGGCCGCCTTAAACGGCATGAGGATTGGCTTGGGCACTGATACCATCAGCCCCAAGTTGTTTAACTCTCTTTTCAGCTACTCTCTTCCTCTTAGAGGATCCAGAAGAAGACTACACCACAGGAGCAACATTGGTTGCACCCCTTTGTTGTTGTACCAGCAAGTAGCTCTTGAAGTCTTTGAGAGACGGCTGACCCGGAAGCTGGAAGACTGATTGAATGTTAGACTCGGGGCCGGATGGTCGCCTTCTCACCCATGCCTATATAATATTTTAAAAAATCAGCTAAGTTAAGATATGAAGCCTACGAAAAAGAAACGTTTTACTTGAACACGTATATTACCATGATATTGATAGTAGGCTATAATCTCATATTTTAGTCGCTTATTGCACTCTCATTTACTGCATTTTATTCGTTTTGAGCTTTAATTAATAGTGTTTTGCACTTATTGTGTATTTTATATCTTGTAGGAGTTATTCCGAGTGATGTAGATGTTATGGAGCTAATTAAAACTATTTGGGGCTTTGAAGTCTGAGTAAAAGCCCAGGGGATTAAGACGGGATCATATTAGGGGGTCGAGGACCAAGTCTGGATGTCAAAAAGCAAGATTCAATCCGTACCCTGAGAAAACTAGCTTGCCGCGCCGTGTGGGGCAACGCGACTGTACAAAATCTGCTGCCTAACAGATGTTGAGCTCTCTGGATTTTCCAACTAATGACTCGCATGGCGCGTTGCCCCATGCGGCACGCTTGTGCAATTTTTACAGAGTAAATATCCTATTTCGGCTAGAAAAAGGTGATTTCATCTCGGCCCGACCCTACTTGGTATAAATACATGAAAAAACATTATTTTCTGGACTTTTGAAACATATTCGACCTAAGGAGGCTAAGGAGGAGTTGGAAGAACACGAGCAAAACGCTTTCATCATTCCTTCCTCACTCAAGACACGAGTTTGGATTGCATTTATATTATCCTATCTTTTAATTGTATTTGTGATGAATTAATCCATATCTATGGAGTAGTTCCTTTTAGGGTTTGATGGATTTGATGTATTGATGATTGTTTGTGGATTATAACTCTAGTTTTATGTATTGAAGCATTTTTGGATGATTTAATTGTTGCATTTATATTCACTTGTTCATGTAATCGAGAGAGGCATAACTTGTGATATCTTTGCATTATATTGTTGGTTGAGTTTTTTAATTCTTCTTAGTAATCGAAAGAGGCTAGTTGAATTATTGATTAAACCTAGTTAGGAGAATAATCGAAAGAGGTTTTAATAAAGACCAATTGACTACGCATTCTTCCATATCTTCACGTGCTTAAATTGGTTCATTTCGTAAGGTTAAGACTTAATCGAGAGAGGAGTCTTTACTGAACCTTTGAACTAATAATTGAGTGAATTCGAGAGACTCACTTGAACATTAGAAATGAATTACCTAGAGTTAGATCCCAAACAATTATCTTGCACCTATCCTATCAACCCCTATTTTCTCCCATTGATAACTTCCTTGCTTACCTTTGTTGCGACTGTCATTAGTCAATAGCTTTAGCTTCTTAGTTAATTGTAGTTAGAAATCATAGGATCTCAATTATTGATTATCTTGGATAGCAACCAAACTAGAAATTATGAGAACACTGTTTAAATCCAATCCATGTGGATACGATATTATAGTATACTATATTTGACTAGCACGCATAATTTAAGTGTGTGTTTCGAGCTCATCAAATATTAGCGCCGTTGCGGGGGATTGGCAATCAACAATGTTTGAAATAGTTTGTAGTGCTAATTCAGGATTTTTTTAATTTAATTTTATTATTTCTTTTTACGTTTAGTGGTGTTGATTGTGCGTAGGTTACAGGATTAGATTAGTGCATGACTCGAGCCTCTGCGAAAGAAGTGCTACCATACGAACCAGAAATTGAAAAACAACTACGACAGATAAGGAAGAAAAGAAATCTCACTGAGACATTAGAAATGGTTAGGCGATCCTCAACCAAAGAACTTATGGCTGGAAATGTGTGGATAATGTAGATTTGGCTGCAAGAGAGGCAGCCCAACAATGAGAAAAAGCTGCACGGGATGCTGATGAAACAGCTATTAGAGATGCACAGATTATATATAAAGAAGAGAGGGGTCGGAGAATTGCGCAAAATCAACCTTTGGGTGCAGACCAGATCGGAAATATAGCTCCCATGCCTGGGAGACCACTTGGAGATTATGCTAGACCGGTTTACAATCAAGGATTATCAAGTGTGAGACCACCTCCAATTGCAGCTAACAATTTTGAGTTGAAGCAAGGGTTGTTTCAAACCCTTCAGAATTGTTGTGTCTTCAGAGGGAAGCAAAATGAAGTTCCAAATACACATCTAATGGACTTCAAGGAGATTATGAACACCTTTCAATATAATGGTGTGTCACAAGATGCAATGTACTTAAGGTAATTCCCTTTCACACTCAAAGATGATGCAAAATAGTGGCTTCGAAGCTTGCCCACGGGATCAATTAGAACATGGGAGGAGATCACCAAAAATTTCCTTGATAAATATTTCTCCTTAACTAAAACGGGCAGGTTTATAAGAGAAATCCATGAATTCTGCCAGAAAGATACTGAAACTATTTTTGAAGCATGAGAGAGGTTTAAGGAGATAGTTAGAAAGTATCAACATAGCGGAATTGAACTCTGGATGCAACTCCAGGACTTTTGGGATGGATTGACACCGGCCTCACGTAGAACATTGAGTAATGCAGCTTAGAGGCCCATTGATGAAGAAGACTCCAGAGAAGCTAGTTACAATTCTTGATGAGTTATCTGAAGATGCAAATCAGTGGCCCTCTGGGAGAGCTGAAAGAAAAAGATCAATTGGTGTCCACCAAGTTGATGCTACTACTTCTGTTCAGGTACAACTTAATGTTATGGCCAAAGAAATATGGAAGCTGACCTCAGCCTCGATACAAGCCTCATGTAGCTTGTGATATATGTGGAAGAGGACACCCTACTCAGGAGTGTCAAGCCTCAATTAAGGAAGTGAATGCTATGGGAAACTACAAGTTCAATGCAATGGGTTAGATGCACCCCGGTTTTTCATGGAGTTCACCTGGGGGTACCGCAAATTCATGGCAACAAAATAACTCAAGACCCCAGGGACAAGGAGCTCCAGCGTACCAAAATCAGCAGAGGCAGCAATTTCAGCCTCAACATCCCGTTCATCCTGGTCTAGAGGATCTAATGAAGGCCTTCATTATCAAAACAGATGAGAGGCTGGACGCCCATGGAGCAGCTATCAAAGAGTTGGGCACATCTTTTCGAAACCTAGAGAGACAAGTGGGACAGATTGCAACAATATTATATGAGAGGAATCTAGGAACTCTCCATGATGATACTGAGAGAAATCCCAACGAAATAGTGAATGTTGTAACTCTGAGAAATGGGCAAGTGTTGAAAGATCTCACCCCAATCCAAAAAGATATGATACTTGAAAAAAATGTGGGGAGCAGCTGAAAAGTGATATTGATAAAAAGAAGAAGGGACAGATAAAAGCTGAGAAAAAGAAGAAGGGAGAAACTTCAAGAAGGGAGAAACATGATGGGAGAAAGCATATGCCTACTTCACCTTTCCCCCAAAATCTATATAGAGAAAAGATAGACAAGCAGTTTGGGAGATTTTTGGATGTGGTAAACCAGGTTCATGTAAACTTACCATTCACAGAAGTGCTCTCACAAATGCCTGCTTATGCAATATTCTTGAAGGAAATCCTGACAGAGAAGAGGAAGATAAAAGAGACCTCAGTGGTCAAGCTCACATAGCATTGCAGTGCGATCTTACAAAATAAACTCCCACAAAAATGTGGAGATCTAGGGAGTTTTACTATACCTTGCTCTGTAGGAACTATCCATTTTGATAAATCATTATGTGATTCTGGTACCTCAATTAATTTAATGCCTCTATCTATTTACAGGAAATTAGAGATGGAGATTGGAGAGATAAGGTCTGCAACAATATCGTTATAGCTGGCAGACCAAATGACTTTAATACTTGAGGGGTTAGTGGAAGATGTGTTAGTTCGGGTGGATAAGTTCGTATTTCTTGTGGATTTTATAGTGGTGAAAATGGAGAAAAACAAGGAGGTCCCCCTTATCCTAGGAAGACCATTCTTAGCAATGGGTAGAGCAATATTCGATATATAAGAGAGAAAACTCATGCTTAGAGTGGCTGAGAAGACTGTGACTTTCAAGATGGATGTAGAAAAGGGGGCACAAAAGGAAAAATCAGTTGCGAGTGTTGAGTGAAAAGTGAAGGGCTCAAAAGAGAAGGCTGCGACGAGTGAGAAAGATAAGTGTGGTGTGTACCACAAGAAGGCTAATAAGAAGCTGTCTGCATGGATGTGCGCATTAGTTCAAAGGCAAGGAATGGATCTCGACTTCGACTCAGACCCTGACTAGATGTTCAGGAAAGTTTCCTTTACCTTATGTTTTTTAATTGTGTGTCATGGGGACATGCAATAACTTAAAATGTGGGGTGCGGGATATGTTGTATGTATGTATGTATGTATATTAGTTTTAGTTTTTGTTGTTTTAGTAGCTAGGGATAGAAAATATTGAAAAAACCATAAAAATTGAAAAAAATTCAATTTTGCCCGATGATAGATATCATTCGATCGGTTTCTTGAGGGATTAAAGTCGAAAGAAAAAGACAAAAAGATTTTCTTTTGTTAGGTAGTGTAATAATTCCCCCTTGATTTTTTTTCTTGCCGCGGTTCTTTTTCAAGGATTTTGTTTGAACCGGGTGTAGTTAGTTTTTATTTTTATATGGAGTAGGAAACATTGTTCTACGATTGGAATTGAAGGCAATATCTCTTAACTCTATTATACATTGAGAATAATGAGTGCTTTAGTATGACACTTAGGCTCAGTTTTTGACTCTTGTATAAGTACCTTAAAGTGAATGATCTAAACTTTTCTTAACTGCTTTGACTAGAGTGTCTTGTTAATCCAATCTTGAGTGAGTTATGTGTCGTGTGTGTGTGAGGTTTTGGGTTATTTTGTGCATTGCATTTGATATCTAGAATTTGCCCCGTTTGTTTGCAAATCAAAATAGTAGTTTTGTTCAGTCTTGAAAGTGATATATGCATTTCTTTGTTGAGCCAGATATATGATTTTACCCACCTAATTATTATGTATTGTAGTTAACCCCTTTGAGCCTGTAATCCTGTTTCTTTGGCAACCACATTACAAGCCCTACCCATTTGTTTAGATTGACCTTCTATTTAAGCCTTATACCTATCGTGAGCACTTGAATTTGTTATGAACTTTGTAAAAGTGAAGTGTGGGGTGATTGGTTTGGCTTTTGAGTGGAACTATTGAACTAAGGAGAAAGGTGCACTGTTTTTAAAAAAAAAAGAGCTACTTGAATTGAAAAACAAAGAAAAAATAAGTGTATAATTGTGAAAAATATTCTTTGATAGTGGTGACTCTTGATGTAATTATGCTTAAATAAGTATGGAGTTAATGTATATTGATGTGAAGGTGGATTTTTGATTTGACATAAATGTGGGGTTTTGAACAATGGAATGTATGTATTAAAGTGCTTAGGGAGGTGTAGTCACTCTTATATCCAAATGTATCCTACCCATCCCGCATCGTACATTACAATCATATAAAGTCATATTTGATCCTTGACTGAATGAGCTCAATTAGTAGAGTAGTATACTACGAGCAAGCCTATGGCGCGTCTTTTGTGGCATATGAATGTTGTTTCTGAAAGTGAGTGAATTCTTTCTATCTTGAGTTCCTAATTGTTCTTAAATTTTATTGTGTACGGAACTACTCTCTATTGTTGTGCGAGGGCACTTGATTCATGAAGGAAAGGTAATGTCGTTGACCTTTATGTTAGATTAAGTGAGCGGGTTATAAATAATGCATGGTGCTTTTGAGTCAATTCTTGAGATTAGGATGTTACGGTATTGTACTTAATCTGTTTTAAATATTCTTGGTGTAATGGGTTATGAGAGTTGTTTAAAAAGGTCGTGTCTATGTGAAGTGTAGTTTGATTGCTCGAGGACGAGCAATGGTTTAAGTGTGGGGTGTTGATGGTAGGCTATAATCTTGTATTTTAGTCGCTTATTGCACTCTAATTTACTGTACTTTATTTGTTTTGAGCTTTAATTGATAGTGTTTTGCACTTATTGTGTATTTTATGACTTGTAGGAGTGATTCCGAGTGATATAGATGTTATGGATCTAATTCGAGCTATTTGGAGCTTTGAAGTCTGATTAAAAGCCCAAGGGATTAAGGCGGGATTATGTTCGGGGGTCGAGGACCAAGTTTGGACGTCAAAAAGCAAGATTCAATTCGTACTCTGAGAAAAATATCTTGCCGCGGTGCGTGAGACGCCACAGCTGTACAAAATCTGCTGCCTGACAAATGTTGAGCTCTCTGGATTTCCCCACCAATGCTCCGCATAGTGCGTCGCCCCATGCGGCGCACCTATGCAATGTTTACAGAGTAAATATCTTATTTCGGCTAGAAAAAGGTGATTTCGTCTGGGCCCGGCCCTACTTGGTAAATACATGGAAAAATATTATTTTCTGGATTTTTGACACATATTTGACCTAAGGAGGAGTTTGAAGAACACGGGCACAATGATTTCATCATTCCTTCCTCACTCAAGATACGAGTTTGGATTGAATTTATATTTTCCTATCTTTTAATTATATTTGTGATAAATTAATCCATATCTATGGAGTAATGATGATTGGATTTAGTGTATTGATGATTGTTTGTGGATTATAACTCTAGTTTTATGTATTGAAGCATTTTTGGATGATTTAATCGTTGCATCTATATTCACTTGTTCATATAATCGAGAGAGGCATAACTTGTGATATCTTTGCATTATATTGTTGGGTGAGTTCTTTAATTCTTCTTAGTAATCGAAAGAGGCTAGTTTAATTATTGATTAAACCTAGTTAGGAGAATAATCGAAAGAGATTTTCCTAAAAACGAATTCACTACGCATTCTTGCATATCTTCACGTGTTTAAATTGGTTCATCTCGTAAGGTTAAGACGTAATCGAGAGAGGAGATTTTACTGAACGTTTGAACTAATAATTGAGTGAATTCGAGAGACTCACTTGAACATTAGAAGTGAATTATCTAGAGTTAGATCCCAAACAATGATCTTGCACCTATCCTATCAACCCCTATTTCCTCCCACTGATAACTTTATTTGCTTATTCCATGTTTCGATTGTCATTAGTCAATAGCTTTAGATTCTTAGTTAATTTTTGTTAGAAATCATATAAATCTCAATTGTTGATCATATTGGATAACAATCAAGCTAGAAACTACGAGAATACTATTTAAATCCAATCCTTATGGATACGATATTATACTATACTATATTTGATTAGCGCGCATAATTTAAGTGTGTGTTTTTAGCTCGTCAAATTTTGGCGCCATTGCCGGGATATCTTTTAGGGTTTAGAGATATTTAGCCCATAAGATACCTGGCTCGATGGAAATGTTTTTCTACATCCTCGAAGCAGTTGAAGATGTGCTCAAAATCTAGGAGACCCAATCCTCAATGTTAGGGAATCCGTCAATTTCCACCGGGATAGCTGCAGTTCTCGAAGATAATGAATTCAATAAAATTACCAAATCAAGCGAATACAGGTAAAAAATAAAAGGGGACACTTATAATTGAAATTCCATTTCTTTGAAAATAAAACTTTCTCGAATGGAACGAGAAATTATATTTTCACCACTAAATATCTCTAAACCATCTCTAATTGTAATCATCACCACAATTGGTGATCAGAGCCATAGAACCCTAAGAAGCCATGTTGTATACACCCCCACAATCTTAGGGGAATAAAGGTGGCTGAGATATTGGAAAGTGAAAGGAAAACTGGCCTTGAATCAAGTTAGTGGAGGAACACGATTAACCTCCATATTTGGGGACCTATCTAGGCAAGGAAAATATTGTACTTTTGGCACATCTCGATGATAATCACATCCACTGAAAGATAAAACCCGATAATGAAGGGGTAGGTGTAGATGAAAGAGTGATCAGGATGGTGACTAGTAAGCCTTTTGTTCTCTTAGAGACAAAAAAGGATAAGGCTTTTGTTGTTAGTCCAACCGCAGTCGAGCCGAACTTAAGGAAGACGATCCCAAGTAATCAGAGATGGGTATCTAATCTCGGGTGTGTTCTGTTATCCAAGCTATTTCTTGATTGTTTTCCCTAACCTTGAAGTTACTCTTTTTATATAACTCATTTGGAACAATACCATAGACCGTTCGTGCCCGCAAAGTTGCAAGATCAATTTTCTTGGAGGACCCGACAACAGAGGTTCTAGTTGCCCTCCTCTTCTTCTCCAATGACAAAGTATTCTGAGATGCTACTGCCTTAGCGGCAGTGGTAACAACGACATGAGAACCTCATGTAGTGCCATAAGCAGAGGTGGTGAAAGGGCATTCGTCTGATGAATTGCGGCTCTGATAATGCATTGATGGAGGTTAAGAAGTAAGGGACGGTTTCAAAAAAATTCAAAATAAAGGGGCCGAAATCACTTGCAACGCTAGAAAGAAATTGTAGGAATATGGAGAAAGTAAGGGAGAAGATGAAAATGGGAAGAATTACACCTTTATAGGAAACAAATCATTAGTGTGTTGGTAACCGCTAGTAACACAATCAGATCCAGCTATGCATCTCGAGCATTAAATAGAAAGTACTTTTTTGACATTTCTGATTCAAAATCATGATGTTAGACACAATACATTTTCCTCATGATACTCTTCCACTTCCCGAATACTTCTCGGGACAAACTCAAAAGTGAAATATTATCCGTATAGATGAAATACGCGACATACATAAAAGGTAACATATAGCATAAGATTCAAACGATACTATAATACTCAAAGTCTTAAAATTCCGGGATAGATAAGAATCGTATTTATTTTTTGAAACCATCCATCCGGGGATGAAAAACTGCTCCTCCAAAATAAAGTATCCAAAATTTTCAAGAGTGCTCAGAAATATCTTTGCCCATCACACCGAATTTTGAGAAGTGCAGGATCATTCTGTTACAAGTATGTCTTCTTTTATTCATTATCCAGAGACTAAAAAAAATTAGTTGCTCGTAGTCATCGTATCAAAATCGTTGAAGCATATTCAAGTCAATGAAACTGAATTGTAAAATGCACTAGCAAGACATCAAAATCGAAGCGAAAAATATTTCTAAGTATGAACGAATGCAGAAATAGAAACTTTATCATTGATACAAGCCTAAAACCTGCAAAAGAGGTGTTCCAATGACTCCATGACTGGTACTAAAGAAAAATAAAAACTTCCAAAATATTCAAACACTGGTTGTTGGTCACTCCACTTCACTAATCTTTTGATGAAAGAGAAGAATACTGAGTATCTTGAGGATTCAAGTTAGAAGATGGTGGAGAAGAGGAAGAAGAATTAGCTTGAGGAACCGAAAAGTTAGGATGCAGCTCGGTATGTCCCTGCCAGTAGCCTCATCCTGAAGGTCTGGAAGCATCCATCCTTCCGTATAATCTTCTTTTGTAAAGGATGAGTTCATAGCCTATCGGGCTATTTCCACTGCTTGTCTTATTTTCTCGACCACCCTCTCCAGATTAGGAATTCTCGCACAAACAACTTCTAATATTGACAGCTTAAAATCTAGAAAAATGACATTTTGAGCAAGCTCCGATTGATGTTTCAAACTATTATAAGTCGAGATATCATTGTCTCTTTCAGTTCGTAGCTTTTCCTCCTCAAGCTTGAAAGATTCGGTAGTTACTTTTCAAGATCCAAGGGCTTGCTCTAGAAGTCTCCCTTGCTCTCTTGCCCCATTAAGCTCATTTGTGAACGTAGCATATTCATCAGCTAGTTGAATCGAATATGCTTCCTTCTGCGCGAGCAATGCCTTGAGACACCCAATTCTCTTAACATGCTTGTCATTTTGTTCCTTCGTCTTGACGTTCACCATATTCAACTCTTCCATAGCCTACTTGGCTTGAATTTCAAAAGCCTCTTCAAAAAATACCTTCCCCAATTTGGGCTCCCAAGCCTTATAGTAAGAACCTCTCCATGATTTGGATTGAAACTAAATTTGCCTTCACCAAAACACAATGCAGTGCTTGATATTAAAAAATAAAAAGAGATTGCAAAAGGAGTAAAAAGTGGAAATTCAAAAGCATACTCGAAATTTACAATTTAGCACATCATTCACAAGGCTAACGTCAGAATGATTATCCGCTCTATTCTTTTCCAAAAGGTCAACTAAATTCTTTAACCATATAGACTTCTCATCTAAATACTCTAGAAGAACCACCCCTTTAGGCACCTCGATTATAACTCGGTGTTTTATCAGCGATTGTTGAAGGCTCAATTTGGGAACGTTATGGGATCGAAAAGTCCATTGAGGGTATAATATTAGGATGAGAACTTCCAAAATGGAATAGCCCATCAAGACCAACCCATGTAGTTACATTTCCTAGGATCATAGTGGAAGTTGTATCTCCTATTGGCTCTTTAGGCCTTTCCACCAAGAACTATATTTCGTCGATATCAATCAAGATGGGATCAGTATTTTGAAGAGGAGTAGACCACGAATTAATTCGGGGACTTCCCTAAATGTTCTCGGACTCTTAATTGAAACTAAACCTAGTTCTTTCCCTTAGAAGACCAGTAAAATCATTTGCCAAAATAGATTTTGATGAACTTTTCTTCCTCTTTAGTGCAGATAGTTGTTGGACTCTTTCTTGAGTAGAATCAATGGTGTTAGGGAGATTAATCATAACTCGAGAAAGAGTTTTCCTTGGTGTAATGCCTACAATGGAGAAAGAAGTATAAGTTATGAAGCATCAAATTAGAAAGACAATTGGTATGAAGATTTATCATGATTCTTAGTCCTCCATCAAAAAATTTTAGAAATATGCCTCCAGGACCTCTCGAGGAAAAGAAGATAAGATTTTCGGAAAATGACGATCCTCAGAATGAACCAGCTCTCGGATAGGGATGACAACAAATTGATCATACCATCCTCTATCATAATCATCCTCTATATTCACGAGAGCTTATTCACCTCGATTGACAACAATAACAACACTACCCCAAAAAAGCACTAGGGAGTAAATGTCGAAGACACCAAAGGGTAAAGTCAACCTTAGCCAAATTTGATAAAAAAAAAAACAAAGACACGTCACTAATCTCAAAACACTTTGGCCGACTTGAGCTAAGCAAATGTCGAAATGTCAATAAAAGTCCAAAATTGCAGGGTCGATTGGGGGAACAAATCCAAGGGTGAATGGATAAATGTACACAAAGGAAAAACCATCCTGATGGCTGATAATCCGCTCATTCTCTAAAGATACTTGGATGTTAATGTGATCACCCTAGTGGAATTCCTTTTGGACGAGAGGAATGTGATCCAATCGAATAAGGAATCAAAGTTATCCACGTAAGAATTCCAGTTCCAAGACTGCATTGCTATTTTGTTTCATGACCTTCCATCCACTTCAAAGTCCTACTGTTTTGGTAGAATGTCCAAAACAGAGGGTTTAGTCTCATGCTTTACCTTTTTGCCTTTCGAAGGATTCTGAGTTTTTTCCACTTTTCTCAATGGATAATGAGGATGTGACTTCTAAAGGTTCTTTGATGATACTCACATGACTCAATAGAGTGAGAGTTCTTGAGAATCTATAATAGAGGAGAAAAAAGACTATAGGATCGATGAAGGATTCAATGAAGGTTGTGAAAGTAGCAGAGGATTTTCTTAAAATAATTGAAAAGTGAGGAAAGAAAGGCATTTCACGTATATAAAGGTGGGGAACTGAATTTTCAGATCCATCGAACTTGGAAAACATGTCAATTGCAAAGTCAGACATCACAATCTTGGAAACTAATATCAATGGCACAAAAATTTGAAGCTCGCCACGTGCCCCGAACAATGAATAAAAGTTGCACGCATCATCTCAATCACAAATCATGTCACTTTATTTTTTGATGCGAATATCGAATGAGATTTCTTTTCCATCAAGAATAGATTTTAGCCAAAATTTTCTCCCACTGAAGATTCTTTATTTCCTTGTCACGACCCAAATTCCACCACAGGGGTCGTGATGGCACTTAATCTCTAAGACTAGGTAAATGTATCACTTATCAATATTAAATCAACAAAATATGATATAATAAGGCAGGGTTTAATATAAAAGAGAAAATAGAGTTAACACAAGGCAAAGAGGCAATACTCAATACATCTTCCCAGAACTAGGTAGTACAGAGTCATAAGCTCTAACTGAATACATACAAAATATTCAAAATATAACACTGTTCGAATGTAAAATTAACAGTATCAATATAAAGGATGAGAATCCAAGGGACTGCGACAACATGCAGCTCTATCTTGAATCCTCACGACCGATGCAAGCTCTCACTCTCAAGATTCGTTGCCTCCAACACCTGGATCTGTTAAATAATATGCAAAAGTGTAGTATGAGTACACCACATTCGGTACACAGTAAGTATCAAGACCAACTTCGATGAAGTAGTGACGATGGTCAAGTCATATGATACTCACTAGTCAAATAACCTATTCAATACTTGCAACATAATATATAATAGAAAATAATATCAACAATCTCATTAGAACACGTGATTACAACTCAATGTAGAAGAGTCAACCTTTGTGAAAAATCATCAAATATAAGTGGGGGCATATGATAGCATGTCAAATTCAACTAAAAACTCATTAAAATACAGAGATGGTGTTTTAAGAAACATGCATATGATCAAAATATCAACCCTATTTTAACATATAAACAACATCAAAAGAAACACCCCCATATAATTATATAACATCATCAATAATGCCATACTTATTTCGTCGCATGTGCAAATAAAAATAAATGTCATCCTTATTTCACCACATGCGCATATCTCCATCCTTATTTCTCCACGTGGGCACTCTAAGAAAACGCCACCCTTCTTTCTCCCGATGCGCACAACAATAATCACAATTGCATGGTAAAGACCTTGTGCAAATATCTAATCAATCCTCTCAACATGTCTATATGTGCCACAATAATCACAAAAAAGTAATGCCAAAATTTCATCAGAGGTCTAAGCTCATAATTTATCAACAAGGTGTACAAGAAAATAAAAATAGTAAAATGCAGATGGGTGTTTAACATATAAAGCATTACTAGGGCTAACATAATTTAAGTCATCATATTGACGTGGCCATAAAGTGATTAAGTATGTTTCATGCAAAATACAACCTCAAATTAAAGCTTATTAATAGCCTAAGGTCTAATTCAGTCATAAGCCACACATAGCACCCATGCACACGCTCGTCACCTCGTGTGCACGTCGCTTTTTCACATAACACGAATAAACAATTAAGACCAAATCCTAAGGGATATTCTCCCACACAAGGTTAGACAAGATACTTACCTTAAAGAAACGAAATCAACACTCTAAAAAGCCTTTACCTCTCGAATTAGCCTCCGAACGGGCCATATCTAACCAAAAACAACTCAACAACATCAAATAAAGTTATAGGAATCGATCCAAAGTACTAGAGCTCCAATCTCTAACATATAAAACAGTCAACTTAGGTCCACTTCTCGGAACCTGACAAAAGTCATAAATTTCGACTACTCATTTGAATACAAGTTTCATCTAAAACTAACTCCAAATCGGGGTTCAACTCTCCATTTTTTACTTTAGATAAGTTTTATCAAAACCCCTAATTTTCTCCCTAAGATTCACAAATCAAATGACAAATCAAAGATATAATCATGAATAATAATACAATCTGAGTTAAGAATACCTACCCAATCTAAGTGGGTGAAAATTGCTTCAAATATCGCTCTAATCCGAGCTCCCATTTTCAAAATATGTTAAAATGAGCTCAAAGTCCTGAAAATAACAACTTAAAGGTCTGCCTAGTGATACACTTTGCGAACGCGGTCCAAGCCTCGCATTCGCGAAGCACAACCCAGCACTGGCCTAAAATTACCCTTCTTGAATGCAGTCGGGCTCCCGCAAACGCAATGCATAACATCTATTTGCCTACACGAACATGGTCGCCCACCCGCGAACGCGAAGGCCAAACGCCTGACGAACCCATCCAACCTTCACTCTACACAAAGATGATGCCTAAGTCGCGAACGCGAAGGCCTCTACTGTCACGACCCAAAATCCGACAGTCATGATGGCACCTAACCCAACCCGCTAGGTAAGCCAGTTTAACAAAGTCCAATTCAAATGAGATTTACTAAGAGAAGTAATGATAATACAACTGAACTTTTAGACAAAAATCCCAAGGACTGGTAGTACAAATCATGAGATCCTAAGATTTAGAGTTTACAAGACTAATATGAAATAAATACATCATCTGTTTGAAATATACGTGAATAGATTGTAAATTCTAAAGCTACCAAGAACAAGAGGCAGCTATGACCGGAACGTAGGTACATCTTCAATTCTAACTCCCTCCATACACAGCAACATCACCATCCAAAATCTGCACGCAAGGTGCAAAAGTGTAGTATTAGTACGACCGACCCCATGTACCCAATAAGTAATAAACCTAACCTTAGGTTGAAAGTAGAGACGAGCTTCGATAACGGTCAGAGTCCAACACCAATAGCCAACAACTTATGACACCATAATAAAAATAGTACAAGAAGTAACTCAAGGATATGATGCTCACCTCGTCCACAATTATGGAAAAATAGGCATATTTTTCAAGTATAACTATAAAACCCAAATCTTTCACCGAAATCACCAAAATATGAGTACGTCAGAAAACCATGATTTTTCCCAAAAAAACTTTTAACAACCGGTAAAATATTAAAATCTCAGATTGCATGAGGAAAGTACATCTCTATGCCTACATGTCCATGTGCATGTGAAGTCATAAATGTCACAATACCGTGTAGCATGAGGAAATGCATCTCTATGCATGTATGTCAAATATACCTATCAATCCAATGCATCACAATGATGAACTCATATACTCACACTCTCGGAGTACTGAATATCATTGTCTCACCCTCAAACTTATCGCACTCAGTCACTCAGCACACTCAGTCTCTCAGCACTGTACGGTACATGCAGCGGCACACAACCCGATCCACATATAGCCATAAGGCCTATTGCGGCGTGCAACCCGATCCACATATATCCATAAGGCATGTTGCGGCGTGCAACCCGATCCATATATAGCCAAAAGGCTTGTTGCAGCATGCAACCCGATCCACATATCTCACTCACCACACGGCTCTCGAGCCCAACTCAGTTATTAATTTCCAGTCTCTCGGGCTCACAAATCTCATGCCAAGCAGCCCAAACAATGATAACATGTTGTGACAACAAATGATAACAGCGACTGAGATATGATATGCAAATGAATGAATTTGACTGAGTATGTAACTGCAATTTAAGCAAATAACTCAACAGCAGATATGACCTCAGTGGGTCCCAACAGAATAAGAATATAGCCTAAACATAATTTCTAACATGGATCACAGCTCAATTACTCTAGCACATAGGAATTTCATGAATGAAAACAAGATTGGGTAACTACAGAGTATCACTGAATCAGTCGAGTCATAATTCACACGGTGCACACCCATATGCCCGTCACCTAGCATGTGCGTCACCTCAACACCAAACACATAACACGTATATTTAAGGATTTATACCCTCAGCACCAAGTTTAGAAGTGTTACTTACCTTGAACAAGTCGAATCTATTATCGAGCAAGCCAAGAAATACTCTAGAAACACCATCACGCGCGTATCGACTTCCAAACGGCTCGAAACTAGCCAAAAACAACTCAAGAATATCAAATAATGCTAAAGGAACAAACCCAACCGATAAAGGTTGAATCTTTAATCAAAAGCCCAAAGTCAACCAAAAAGTCAAACTCGAGCCCGTACCTCGGAACCCGATAAAGCTCACAAAATCCGATAATCCATTCAATTATGAGTCTAACCATACTAGTTTCACTCAAATCCGATTCCGAATCGATGCTCAAAACTCGAAAATTCACTTTATAAAATCTTAGACAAACACCCCCAAATTTTCTTTTTGAAATCATCAACCAAATGCCAAAAACGCAACCAAAGAGGATCTTGCCTTGAAGGGCAGTTTCACAAACCAAATGATGTTAAAGTATCTCATATGGAACATCAGGTCTGTGAACACACAACAGGCCTTTCAGAGATTGATCAATATGCAAAGAGAACATAGGTTTTCAATTATTGCACTAATGAAACCTTTCCAGAATTGCAGACACATCCAAATCTACAGGAGACTAGGAATGGAAATTGTTATGTCAAATATCAATAGAAAAATTTGGATGTTCTTTGAGGCAGCTATAGAGTGGGAATTACTTATGGACACTGAGCAACAAGATACTGTAAAGGTTTTCTATTAGGACATAGGAAAGCATATCATAATGATCTTCGTGCATGCCAAATGTTCACCGCTTGAAAGACTAGAACTGTGGGACTATCTATATTACTTAGCAGCTGATATGGATATGCATTGGATAGTTGGAGGTGATTTCAATGTGGTCTTACAAGAAGATGAAAAGATAGGAGGTCTTCCAGTATACCCCCCTGAATACGAAGACTTTGCCTTCTGTGTCCTATGGTTTGTTTGACATTGGATATATTGGCAGCCCTTTCACTTGGTGGAATGGTCGACCAAATGACCAATGCATCTTCAAGCGGCTTGACAGGATATTTGTCAACCTCTCTTACTAGAATCTCTTCCCAAATCTAAAAGTTCAACATCTGATAAGGATAAGCTCAGATCATGCATCGTTGTTGATGAGTTGTGGACAGGAAACTATGCAATTTGTTAAGCATTTTAAGTTCCTTAACTTCTGGGCTATTCATGACACTTTCACAGAAGTGGTGAGGCAAAACTGGGTGACTGATTTTATTGGTGATCCTTTCTTGATGTTCAAATAGAAATTAAAGAGACTAAAATCAACACTTTCACAATGGAGTAAACTTACTTTTGGGGATATCTTCAAACAACTTGCTATTAGGGAAGATATTGTCAAAGTTAAGGAGATTCTATTTGAGGAGGAATCAACAATTCAAAACAGGATTGTCCTTCAACAAGCACAAGCTGAACTGAAAAAATACTTGAGCATTGAAGAGGCAGGATTGAACTGGTTTGCTGAAGGTGATATAAACATAAGATGTTTTCACAATAATGTCAATGGCAAGCGGTAGAAACTGAAACTCAAAAGGATTCAGAACGAAGATGGGAATTGGCTTGAAAGCCAGGATCTTATGGCTACTACTGCTGTAGAGTTTTTCAAGAACAAATTTACACAAGAAAGTGATACTACATGCTTTGAACTTCTTAACAATGTATCTTCAATGGTGACAACTGATCAGAACTTAGAGCTATGCAGATATCCTACTCTAGAAGAAGTAAAGAAAGCAATATTTGCATTGTCTGGTGAAAGTGCAAGTGGACCTGATGGTTTTACTGGATTATTCTACCAAAAGTGCTGGGACATTGTGGGAGCAGACATCTTTATGATGATTCAAGCTATTTATGGAGGGGCTTCACTCCCAAAATCCATAACACACACTACCCTAGTGTTGCTACCTAAGAAACTACAAGTACAAACCTTCTCAGATCTAAGACCCATCAGTCTTAGTAATTTTATCAGCAAGGTCATATCCAGGGTATTACACGACATAATGGAGAAGGTATTACCATCCTTAATTTCTCCAAACCAATATGTCTTTGTGAAAGGAAGGAGTATCTTTGAAAATATCCTGCTCACACAAGAAATCATCACTCATATAAGGATGAGAGGGAAACCACCAAATATGGTAATCAAGCTTGATATGGCAAAGACATATGACAGAGTTAATTGGAAATATTTACTACAGGTTTTGAGAAAAATGGGGTTTGCTGAGCATTTCATCAACATGATAGGAAACTTATTAATCAACAATTGGTATTCAGTGCTAATCAACGGGCAAACATCAGGGTTTTCAAATCTAGTAGAGGAGTGGAGCAAGGAGATCCTTTGTCTCCTGCATTGTTCATTCTATCAGCAGAGGTCCTATCAAGATCACTGAATAAGTTGTTCTCAGACAGGAATTTCATTGGATTTGGAATGCCAAAATAGATATATCCTCTAAACCACTTGTCTTATGCAGATGATACAATAATTTTTTCATCTGCGGACCCATACTCATTACAGAAAGTAATGGAAGTACTCACAAAGTACGAACAGATCTCTGGGAAGCTAATCAACAAATCAAAAGACTCTTACTACATGCATACAAAGGTGGGAAGGAACTTATCTGATTCTGTTGGCTCTATAACTGGTTTCCAAAAGGGGTCCTTTCCATTCACATACTTAGGATGCCTAATGTTCTACACAAGGAGAAGGAATGACTACTATAACGATCTTACGAGTAAGGTAAAGGCAAAACTACACTCCTACAAAGGGAAACTACCATCCATTAGGGGTAAGGCTACACCTTATAACCAGTGTGATTCAAAGTTTACCTACACACATTCTGTCAGTCTTGGATCCTCCTAACAATGTTCTACAACACTTACACAAGATGTTCGCTAGATTCTTCTAGAGTACTAATGAAGAAAGAAGAAGTAGGCACTGGACAAAGTGGCTAAACTTGTGTCTTTCAAGATAGTTGTTTGCAAAATTATAGTGAAATTTCAGAACGATTAAGTCTTTGTGGTCCAATTTCATGTGGAATAAATACTGCAAGAAGGAAATTCCTACATTAGTACAATTCAATGATGGATCACATATTTGGAGGAAAATGTTAACAGCTAGGGAAGAGGTGGAGCATGAAATACTTTAGCAAATAAATAGAGGCTCTACAAATGTCTGGCATGAAAATTGAACTGGTATTGGAGCACTATACCATGTTGTACCTCCAGATTTCAACATCAATGAAGAACTCCATGAGGTGGCACAGTTGAGAACAGAGAATGGATGGGATTATCATTTGCTGCATCATACATTTCCAGAAGATATAACATATCACATAAGGCAAGAAATTTGCTTTGATGATATTGATGCAAAATGGGATACACCTAAATGGATACCAACGGCTTCAGGTAAATTTACAGTTAGTAGTGCATGGAACATTGTGAGGCATAGGGAACCAACTAATCATGAACAAAAAAACCTTTGAGCTAAGGGCCTACCATTAAAAATAAGTTTTTTCTTATGGAGATTATGGAGAGGAAAGATTCCAACAGATGATTTGTGGAGAAGAAATGGTTATCATATGGCTTAAAGTTGGTGCTGCTTCCCCCACAGGAAGAAACTCTGAACCATATTTTCCTCACAAGTTCAACTGCATCAAGAAAGTGGAAGGTCTTCTTACAGGCTGCTGGAATTGTGGTCAATTTGATACAGCTTCATCAAGTGATTAGGCATGGCGGAATGATGAATGTTGTCCAAAGTTAAAGCCACTATACCAGGCAACCCCGGCAATTATTTCATGGGAACTATGGAAAAGGAGAAACACAATTAAGCATGGAGAAAAAGCTACATCATTCTACAGGGTAGTACATGAGGTTAATAATACTCTACATTATCTGGCTAAAGAAAGGTACAATTGGATGAAAAATATACCTTTACAGTGGACATATAAGATTAAGTTTTGTGAAGCTTATAAACCAGTTATTATTACCAAAAGAGTTACCTGGCAGATGCTCAATGCAAGATGGTTCAAATACAATACTGATGGGGCTTCTCGAGAAAATCCAGGATTAAGCTCCTTCGATTTTTGCATAAGAGATTCTACAGGGGATGTTATATTTGCGAAGGCGGAGCAGATAAGGTTATCATCAAGTTTGGTCGTTGAGGCAAAGGCATTAATGGAAGGCACATTGTACTGTTTTCAAAATCAGCTGCATCCTATGATAATTGAAACAGACTCACTGGTCTTAAAAAGATTATTGAAGGTCAATGGGCAGTTCCTTGGAGTATCAACAAAGAACTGAGGAAGATTAATGAAATAAAAGGGCAGTTCAATGTCATTCTTCAGCATGTCTTCAGGGAAGTCAATGCAGTGACGGATTTTCTAGCTAACTTAGTGTTCTCTTTTGCAGGTACACTAGAATTCAAATCTTTCTACGACTTCCCTGCTGCTGGTAGGTCACTAATCAATTACGACAAGAGCCAAATACCACATGTGAGGATTAGAGTGGCAAGAAACAGAGGATTTGTACCATGACATACATTTTCAACATCTGTATCCACTGACTTCATATCTCAGACAACAATCAGTAACACTCTGTATTGATATGCCTCCATACAAATTGATATTGGTTTTATTTACTGCACTTTGTGTGGTTGATGCATCGGAGTATTGGATGACACTGTACTTGTTGGTTATAGCTACTAATGCACAACCATATACCAACATATGTCGTCTACTGCTTCTTCCATGGTACTGTTATTACTTCCCCATCATGTTCGTCAAGATGTCAACCGGGCTACACTGCAACAAATGGAATTTTGTTGCTGTGGGTTGGGAGTTATTGTATGATTTTGGGAGTTGTTTGTCTACATACAACTACACCTTACCAACCAGACAGCTTCAGCGGTATTCCATCATTAGTCACAGCACAATCTTCTTCTTCACTTCCAGAAGACAGCATTCCTATGTTATACTTACACTATTGAGGTACCCTCAGTGTGTGGTATCAGCATTTAAAATGCTAAATCTACTGAGGCGACATCAATTGTCAAAAGCACCAACCAGTTGCAGACAACAAGTGCTTCCTACAAATCAGAAGAACCAGCAAAGAGTGGCTCAGCAGATCACTGAAAGAAATAGAAAAAAATGGCTCCTCATCTCATCATTCTCACAAGCTTGCTGCATCTCTATACCAGTTAAATACACACTAGAGAAACCCCAAATACAACATATAATCTTCAGACAGACATCACTCACACAACCACTTTTTCTCAATGCTATAGCTGCTCCAAAATTAACCCCTCAGAAGCATTATGATGCTTCCACCAATGCCCAACTACTTCCCCTAATCCACCTGAATTATGTCAATATATGTAATTCAAGACAGATGCAACATATACATCATTCTTCCATCACTTATAATCTAGCCCTTGTCAGTGCTCCCAGAACACACAAGAACCTGGGAGAGCAATCTTTCTTCATAACTTGTTTGCTACATTTTGTAGGATCCGTATATAAGCTCATACTTTTGAGGCATCTGCAGTGTTTTTTGAGTTCAGCGGCACAAACTCATAAGACCCTAAAACTGCAACATTGATTCAACAATTACAACAACAGACCAAAACTTCACAGAATAATCATCATGTACTACAACAGCTGCAAGAACATTGAAGCCAGAATTCACACCAATATGGATCAGTATTGTTTGTGGACCACACACTACTGCAACTCCTTTTGTTTTGAAGATATTGACTTTCTATCTCTTATTGTATCAATTCCCAATGGTATTAGAATGTTAACATGCTCATTGTGGGGTTTGTTCAACATATTACAACATCAATACTTCAACAGTGAAGATCTCATTTTCCAACAGATTCAAAAAACTGAAAGCTATCCTCACTTTACTCTACATATCTTGGTACATTGTAGGGTATTGCAAGCACTAATACATATGTATTCATTGAGGACACAACTGCAAGTGAGCTTCTACAACTACATTAACAGAGCAAAACTTCACAGGAAGAACAAGCTTTATTGTATCTGCACAACACCTGACAACTGCCTCTGTTATTTCGAACCTTTCAGTATACAACAGAGGGATATTCATTCACTGGATGCGCTGGACATCTTATGGCACTTCAATGGATATCTGGATAAGAGTCATTTCCACGTAGTTGGGATGTTTGTCAAAATATACCACAGTAACTGGATCTAAAGCAAAGAAATATCAAATGCAAGTGTTCTGTATCAACAATGCCACTGGAGGACTTCAGCCCCAAAGTGAAGATGTCTGAAATGCTTTGTTTTACAACTTGTGGATTTGTACATACCTACTCTTTTGGATTGCAACAAATGGCGCATGGTGAGAGCTTTGTAGGTGCTACAACAAATTTTTTGCAATTGGTGTGTGAATTCATTTTCATCGGCAACATTTGGACGTTTCAAATTAGTACCTTTGTACTTTCCATCTATATTTACGCTACTGCTATATTGTATTTGGTAGCTATTGGCATTGGTTTCTTTTTCGTTTTCTTTTGTGTGTTTTATTTGAACAATGTGTAAGTTTGACCCAATTTGGGAATTTTTTAATATAAAAACTACTAGGTAGCATGCCTGGTGGTCTATTTGCTAAATGATAAATGCCAAAAATGAGGATAGATTCATGAAATATAATCAAAACTGAGTAGAAAACACTTATCCCGATCCATATGGTGAAAATCGCTTCAAATATCGTCTCAATCCGAGCTCCATAGCTCCAAATATGCAAAACAATGGTCAAAACCTCCGAAATATAGTACTTTATATTCACTGGACGAATTAATGAACCGCGATTGCAGAAATACCATCCTAAACACTAAGAAGAAAAATGCACTGCCCAGAAATACTCTATGCGATCACGGAACAACCTCCGCGTTCACGAAGAACAAAAGCCACTGCCACCAAAATGCATTACGCGTTTGCGATACTAGCCACGCGAACGTGATGGCCAATGATGTCAAAGCTCTGCAAACGGGACTCAAATAACATGATCGCGTTAAAGAATTCTCCAACTCTCAGTTGCCTAGTCTCAACACTACGCGACTGCAATTCCTCATCTGCGAACGCAGACTGTAACACACACAACCCTATGCGAACACGGTCATCAAATCGCGATCGCGATGAAGAGAGTTCCCAGCTCCAAATTTCCTCTACGCGATCGCATCCCCATGTTCGCGATCGCGAAGGACAATCGAGGCAACAGAAACCAATAGCAACCAGCAGTGAAAAGATGAAGAAAAATGATCTAAAATCAATTCGAAACATGCCCTAACCCCTCGGGACCTCGTCCGAACATATCAACAAGTCCCATAACCTAACACGGACCTACTCGAGGCCTCAAATATTAACATCAAAACCACGAATCATCGATCAAGATCAATTTCGTAAGTTCAGAAACTTCTAACTTCGAATCAAGCGTCTGATTCAAGCCTAACCAATCCGAAATGAATCCAAATTTTTCATACATGTTCCAAATGACATAACGAACCTATTCCAACTCCCAGAACAACAATTCAAACCCAATATCATCAAAGCCAAATCTCGGTCAAACTTATGAACTTTCCAAACCTCCAAATTTACAACTTTTACCAATAAGTACCGAAACCTTCTAGAAATACCCAAATGAGATTCGAGCATATGCCCAAGTCCAAAATCATCATCCGGACCTAACGGAATCATCAAAACTCTGATCCGAGGTCAAGTACTGAAAAGTCAAACTTGGTTAAATCTTCTGACTTAAAGCTTCCTAGTTGAGAATCATTCTTCCAAATCAATTAGTCATAATACATAGTACGAAGCTACTCAACACTTCAAATGGCTGAAAGAAATGCATATGGTCAAAACGACCAGTCGAGTCGTTACATTCTCCCCCACTTACAGATACGTTCATCCTCGAACATGCCAAAAGTTGTTCCTAAGCCATCAAACCACCGTGTAACCTTACCATGCACATACTCGGGGGTGATCCCATGTCACCCTATTCCATATAGGCCCGACAACACAACATAACTGAAGATCATTACTTCAACCTTAGCCCGTAAACAATAGAATTCAATTTCCAACATCCAAAATTTCCTACAAGATTTGAACCTCGCGTCTACACACTGTACAAGTCTGAACAAGCTGTATCAATCCATAACCATAACCCAAGATGTAATCACATGACATACCACATAGCCTAGAGGCTCACAGCAATAACTTCTGACCATAGTAGCTGCTAAAAAAAAAACCAATACGGTAATAAACCTCATATCAAGCAAAAAACCTCATTCAAAACCTTTGTACACTACCGATGATGAAAGAAACATATCGAAACTCATAACCACTCATCAAATCAACAAGTCATGGAGCCCTCTCTCATCCGACAAGAACCAAAGCCAAATCCTAAGCCAACTTCCGATATTATTCCTTCATAACTACCGTAACCAAATCTGATAGTACCCATTCTAGGTCCAGTTATCTCATCTCATCAAACACAACCATTCTATTGATATGCAACACCAATACAACCTAAAGCCATAAACCGTGCAATCCGTGCACCAATAAGCAACAATTCAAATGTACTCAATCATGGAAAGTGACTCAAATGAGAGAACCGTCCCGCAAGCTCAACAAGTATCACCATAACGCAATGCTATGAGCCTATCATACATAGTAGAACCAAGACACACGAATCTAACATGAAGGATCATATCCCAACATAGCCCGCTGCAATACGTAACCCATCCAAACACCGGTCCAGATGAAATACCTCAAGCCACCATGCTCAAAATCGACAACTACACGCAATTCGACAGCAAATACACGAAGTGCATAACCATAACTTTGGAGAAAATGATAGCATAATATACCATCAACATGAAACACCATAACTAAGGCACAATCAACCATTCAACACCCTGATAACCATCTCGCTCAAATTTTTGCCATAGGGTCCAAAAAGAATCACATCTAGTGTTGAAATAACTAACAGATCACAACCTATTATATCATAGAAGAGTAACACATAGAACATATCAGAACACGAACAAGCTCAACTCCAACTGAATGACACACCCATTAACACTAACAGTTTTGAGTAAATAAATCCGACCCAATGTAGAATGCACATCCCCTTCGGGCCTACTAATGGGTCCCAAATCAACTCTGGTCATCCCTAAATGGATACATAGCCCTCCAACAGTCCACACGAATTTAACCATAACATGTACCACCATCTGGCTAATTTTGGCCATATCTTCACAGTCCGCAACCACGAAACATTCTGCTTCTCCTCCCATTCTCCAAATTCATAGAACACATGAATCATCATAGTTGATCCCAACTCCAGCACTCGAATGTCTAACACATCTCTCATGCACGATCATCCCACGAGAAATACTTCTATAATTCTTTCGTGCCACATAGCAAAAATCTGAATATCAGCAGTCGATCAATCAGGCAAGTATCGCAATACCAACGAAGCATCCGTAAGTCAAAATGCAGTGCGCCTTCTGAATGTACACTCTCCTTAGGCAATACCAAGTAGTAATAACATTCGTCTAGTCATTTGAAATCATCCATGTTGCCTAAGAATTCATGACCTTCCCTTCAATATTGACTCGTGACCTTGCACTTGCAAATCTCAATCCAACACACCATACCACATCTATCATGCCATCATATGAAAAGTATAAGAATCTAATAATCAACTCTGAGTCACAAGCAAACTACATACTCAATTAGCCAGGAACCTTTCACATGATCCCATCCAGTAGAAAATCAAAATACTCAACATGCCCCTCATGTCGGTAGGAAATATCCGTCTCAAATCATGGTAGAAATCATCGAGAAAACTTTGAAATCCATTTGCACATAACCAAGCTATCAGAACTTAATACCTCTAACTCAACCAAGCCACAGAGGTCACCAAATCCAAGAGTATTGCCACAAAACACCAGTAAAGCCTCACCTCATCATAAGAACCAAAAGAACCGAGCATACCATTACCATACTGATCCAACCTACTACCAAGTTATCCTATTTTTTTCGAGTTTTTTTTCCTGAATTTCCTTCAAGTTGATACTTCTCCTCGCCATAATACCACGATCCTCAACCAAAACTCACCACACAAGACCCTAGCATAAAACCACACTACCCTAAGGCCCATAAGCCACTGAATTTCCTCTTAAGCACTCCAAAAGTACCACAACTGAGATACCCACTCTGAAGAGACCTTCTGTGAATCTAAAGATGTTTGCTTCACCTTCCCGATACTAAAATGTATAATCCATAATGATATAGAAATACCGTAAGTCTCAACACTATCCAATGTAAATCTCAGATTCTAACCATATACAAATCCAAAAATTTCTCAATTGCTACATTTCAATCTTGAATCCATGAGAAGCTTCTCGAGAGTCATCCACTCTACTCATATCTCAATTGCACCGCCAAAACGGGCCGAACAACCTATGCCACATTAGCATGACAACTCCTAAAGAAGTAACCCCGCCTTAACGCAACCAAGTAAAGTCCTACTCCATGCGCACTACATCCTGCACGAATAACAATCAATCATTCCATGATTCCCATATACCCATCAAGTGTAATACACCATGCATCCAGAAATTATCTTGCTTAAGTCATCCTCAAAACTAGCCTTTGCAAGTCATAACTGATCCACAAGTATGCCTCAGGCCGAAACAAATACAATACATAAACATGCAATCAAATCACCGATAGCAGACTCCCCCACTTGGCTCAAAGCCATAGATTAAAACACTCGATAACTCACAATGCCCATACCCTATTACTGCCATAATACCGCAGTGAGATTCAACTAAATTCTTCCTAAGCTCATGTAACACAAACCATATATACCTCATATCATCTTCTAAGCTTGTATTCATCCTCGTGACGGTCAGGTCAACTTTCTCAACCAATCCAAACTCAAATCGCAACACTTATAACCCACCGGTAGAAAACAAACCCTCCACACAATATCATAAGGATCACACATTCGTAGATTATCCCGCAGGTGATAACCCACCTGCTTAGCCTCAAATTGGCATCTTTCTATACCCTTTCGCAACCACAATTTACTACGCAAACACTTAATCTTCCCGAGTCTGAACTCATCAACAAGACATGAAAATCTACTTCGTTCCACCAATAAACAACATGACAGATCCCTCAACACGATCATAACTCGAGACTGTACAACATATCGAGACAGAATTCAAGCATCCAATAGTCCTTTTCACATCTCAAGCAAACTCTTCCTGTCACATTCAAACCATCTGGACACATACCGCAGTCACATCCTACTCATCATATAGCCATCCAGCCACTCACCGAGCTGCCAGTACCACTCATAGAAACACCATTTGATATAGAAATCCAAAAGCACATGCTCACACAACTGAAACTACCGAGCCTAAGCTGCGGTCCAAACCAGGCCTCAAGTCCTCCAGACTGGTCCATCACCAAAACACAGAAAACATATCTCGCACCTCATCCATGAAATCCACAAGGCGTCGATGTACAACTGATACCGAGCGCTCACATGCGCAAATGAGTGAGTGGAAGGAATTCAAAGATATACGCTTCAAGCTGAATTAATGCAGCACGATAAGGAAAGAAAGATGGGAAGTTTATCCTAAATGACATGTAGCCTCTCGAAGATAGGTATGAACGCCATCATAACGATCCGCAAGATTCTACTAGACACTTGCTCATGACTTATAGAACCTATGAAACTAGAGCTCTAATACCAACTTATCACGACCCAAAATCTGACTAGTCATGATTCCACCTAACCCAAGCCGCTAAGTAAGCCAGTTTAATAAAGTCCAATTCAAATGAGATTTACTAAGAGAAGTAATGATAATACAACTGAACTTTTATACAAAAATCCCAAGTACTAGTAGTACAAATCATGAGCTCCTAAGATTTAGAGTTTACAAGACTGATATGAAATAAATACATCATCTGTTTGAAATATACGTAAACCGATTAAAAATTCTAAAGCTACCAAGAACAAGAGGCAGTTATGACCGAAATGCAGGTTCATCTTCAATTCCAGCTTTCTCCATACACAGCAACATCAGCATCCAAAATCTGCCCGCAAGGTGCAGAAGTGTAGTATGAGTACAACCGACCCTATGTACTCAATAAGTAACAAAACCTAACCTTAGGTTGCAATCCGTGACCAGCTTCGACAACGGTCAGAGTCCAACACCATTAGCCAACAACAACTTATAACAGCATAATAAAAATTGAATAAGAAGTAACTCAAGGATATGATGCTCAACTCGTCCACAGTTATGGAAAAATATTCATGCTTTTCAAGTATAACAGTAAAACCCAAATCTTTCACCGAAATCACCAAAATATGAGTATGTCAGAAAACCATGATTTTTCCCAAAAAAACTTTCAACAACCGGTAAAATATTAAAATCTCAGATTGCATGAGGAAAGTACATCTCTATGCCTACATGTCAATGTGCATGTGAAGCCATAAATGTCACAATACCGTGTAGCATGAGGAAATGCATCTCTATGCATGTATATCAAATATACCTGTTAACGCAATGCATCACAGCAATGAACTCATGTACTCACACTCTCGGAGTACTCATTCTCACTGTCTCACCCTCCCACTCATCGCGCTCAGTCTCTCAACATTGTACGGTACATGCTGCGGCACGCAGCCCGATCCACATATAGCCATAGGGCATGTTGCAGCGTACAACCCGATCCACATATAGCCATAATGCTTGTTGCGGCATGCAACCCGATCCACATATAGCCATAATGCCTATTGCGATGTGCAATCCGATCCACATATCTCACTCACCACACGGCTCTCGGGCCCCAACTCAGTCATCAATCTCTTCAGTCTCTCGGGGTCACAAATCTCATACCAATCAGCCCAAATAATGATAACATGTTGTGACAACAAATGATAACAGAGACTGAGATATGATATACAAATGAATGACTATGACTGAGTACATAACTACAATTTAAGCAAATAACTCAACAGCAAATATGACCTCAGTGGGTCCCAATAGAATAAGCATATAGCCTAAACATGGTTTCTATCGTGGATCACAGCTCAATTACTCTAGCACGTAGTAATTTCATGAATGAAAACAAGATTGGGTATCTACACAGAATCAACCGGAGTCACAATTCACATGGTGCATGCCCATACGCCCGTCACCTAGCATGTGTGTCACCTCAATACCAAACACATAATATATATATATATATATATATATATATATATATATATATATATATATATATATATATATATATATATATATATATTCAGGGATTCATACCCGCAACACCAAGTTTAGAAGTGTTACTTACTTCGAACAAGTCGAATCCAATACCGAGTAAGCCAAGCAATACTCTAAAGATTCCATCTCGTGCATACTGACCTCTAGACGACTCGAAACTAGCTAAAAGCAACTCAAGAACATAAAATAATACTAAAGGAAACAAACACAATCGATAAAGGTAAATCTTTAATCAAAAGCCCAAAGTCAACCAAAAAGTCAAACCCGGGCCCGCACCTTGGAACTCGACAAAACTCATAAAGTCCGATAACCCATTCAATTATGAGTCCAATTATACTATTTCCACTCAAATCCGACTCCGAATCGATGCTCAAAACTTGAGAATTCCATTTATGAAATCTTAGACAAAATCCCCCAAATTTTCTCTTTGAAATCATCAACCAAATGCCAAATATGAGGATAGATTCATGAAATATAATCAAAACTGAGTAGAGAATACTTACCTCGATTTATATGGTGAAAATCGCTTCAAAATCATCTCAATCTGAGCTCCATAGTTCCAAATATGCAAAAAAGGTCGAAACCTCCAAAATAGAGTACTTTATATCCACTAGATGAATTAATGAATCGCGATCGTGGAAATACAATCGCGAACGCGAAGAAGAAAAATACACTGCCCCAGAAATACTCTATGCAATCGCGGAATAACCTCCCCTTTCGCAAAGAACAAAAGCCACTGCCACCAAAATACATTACGCGTTCGCGATACTAGCCACGCGAACGCGATGAACACTGATGTCAAAGCTCCGCGAATGCGATCAAATAACGTGATCGCACTGAAGATTTCTCCAGCTCTCTGCTGCCCAGTCTCAACACTACGCGACCGCAATTCCTCATCCGTGAACGCGGACAGTAACCCATATATCCCTACGCGAACACGGTCATCCAATCGCGACCGCGATGAAGAAATTGCCCAGCTAGAGATTTCTTCTACGCGATCGAATCCCATGTTCGCGATCGTGAAGAACAATCGAAGCAACCGAAACCACTAGCAACCAAAAGTGAAAACATGAAGTAAAATGGCCTGAAAGCAACCCAAAACACGCCCGAACCTAGGGGTGGACATATTTTGGTCCGAACCGAAAAATCCGACCGAACCGAAAATATTTTTATTTCGGTTTCGGTTATTCAGTTTTTTCGGTCGGTTTCGATTTAAAATTTTAAAATTTCAGTTTTTTGATTCGGTTTTCAGTTATTAATTTATTTGGTTCGGTTAAATGATAATGTTCAAACCAAAAACCGAACCAAAATTAGAAAATCGAACTGAACCGAACTTATTTCAGTTCGGTTTCGGTTTCGGTTACTACTTTTACAAAACCGAAAACCAAATAACCGAACCACCGAATTTCTTAAAACGGAACCGAACCGACTGAATGCCCACCCCTACCCGAACCCCTTGGGACCCCGTCTGAACATATCAATAAGTCCCATAACCTAACACAGACCTACTCGAGGATTCAAATCACACATATTAACATCAAAACAATGAATCATCGATCAAGATCAATCTCTTAAGTTCATAAACTTCTAACTTCGAACCAAGCGTCCGATTCAAGCCTAACCAATACGGAATAAATCCAAATTTTGCATACAAGTTTCAAATGACATAATGAACCTATTCCAACTCCCAGAATAACAATTCGAACCCGATATAATCAAAGTCAACTCTCGGTCAAACTTATCAACTTTCCAAACCTTCAAATTTTCAACTTTCGTCAGTAAGTGTCGAAACCTTCTAGAAATACCCGAATGAGATTTTGGGCATACGCCCAAGTCCAAAATCATCATCCGGACCTAACAGAATCATCAAAACTCCGATCCAAATTCAAGTACTAAAAAGTCAAACTTAGTCAGCTCTTTCGACTTAAAGTTTCCTAGTTGAGAATCATTCTTCCAAATTAATTCTGAACAACCTGAAAACCAAAACCAACGATTCAAACAAGTCATAATATATAGTACGAAGCTACTCAACACTTCAAATGGCTGAATGAAATACATATGCTCAAAACGATGCGGGTCATTACATCTATTCACCAAGCTCTGCGAAAATGACAAACCAATCGCGAACGCACAGAGCAAAAAGACACTGCCCCAAAATAGCCTTCACGATCGCGACACCTTCTCCGCGATCGCAAATCACACAAGACATCAACAACTTTAGTAGTTCCAAATAAGTCTAAAATGATGTGAAATCTATCTTAAACACTTTTGAGCCCTCGGGACCCCATCCAAATATACCAACCAGTCCCAAAATATAACACGGATCGAGGTCTCAAATTACACAAAGTAATATCAAAATTACAAGTCGCAGCTCAATTCAAGCTTAATAAACTAATCAACTTCCAACTTTTAAAACTCAAGTCGAACTGCGCCTAACTAGCTCATAATAACCCCAAATTTTGCACACCATTTGCAAATGACATAACGAACATTTTCCAACTTGGGGAATCACAATCCGAACCTGATAACATCAAAGTCAACTCTCGATTAAACCTATGAACCTTCCAAACCTTTATATTTCTAACTTTCACCATTTAGAGCCAAATTAACCTAGGAACCTCCAAATCCAAATTCGGAGATACATCTAAGTCCAAAATGACCATACAAATGTATCGAAACCATCAAAATACTATTTCAGGATCACTTACATAAAAGTCAAATCTCGGTCAACTCTTATAAATTACGCTTCCAACCTTGGAACTAAGTATTTCAATTCACTTCAAAATTTTCTCGAACCCAAACCAACCAACCCTGAAAGTCACATAACAACAAAGACACCTACAAGGATCATCAAGTGGGAAAATAGGGCTCAAGTACACAAAATAATCGGTCGTGCCATTACGTTCTCTCTCTCTTAAAAAAATATTTGTTCTTGACCTAGATTTACCTAGAAAGGTGCTCCGTTCAGGTGGACTGAGGAGTGTGAGGAAAGCTTTCAAAACCTCAAGACAACTTTGACTACAACTACAGTGATGGTGTTGCCTATGGGTTCAAAGTATTATAGTATGTACTGTGATGCATCGTGTGTTGTCCTCGATGCGGTGTTGATGCAGGACGGTAGGGTGATTGCCTACATATCTAGACAGCTGAAGGTGAATGAGAAGAATTGTCATATCCACGACCTTGAGTTAGCGGCTATTGTTCATGCCTTGAAGATATGGCGGCACTATTTGTACGGTGTCCCTTATGAGGTCTATACCAACCACCGGAGTCTACAACATCTGTTCAAACAGAATGATCTTAACTTGCATTAGCGGAGGTGGCTAGAGTTTCTTAAGGACTATGATATCACCATTCCACATCATCCTGGAAAGGCTATATCATCCCGGAAAGGCCAATGTAGTAGCCGATGCCTTGAGTCGCAAGACGGAGAGCTTGGGCAGTTTAGCATATCTATCGACAACGAAGAGTCCATTAGCATTTGATGTTTAGGCCTTAGCCAACCAGTTTGTTAGATTGGATATTTCGGAACCGAGTTTAGTTTTGGCTTATATGGTTTCTCGGTCTTCTCTTTATGATCGTATCAGAAAGTTGTAAAACAATGACGACCCCTATCTGCTTATCCTCAAGGACACGGTTCAACATTGCAATGCCAAGGAGGTCACTATTAGGGATTATGGTGTTTTATGGATGTAAGGCACGCTATATGTGCCCGATGTAGATAGTTTGTGTGACCTGATTCTTCAGGAGGCTCACAGTTCGCGGTACTCCATTCATCCGGGTGCCGCCAAGATGTATCAGGACTTGAGGCACCACTATTGGTGGAGGAGAATGAAGAAGGGCATAGTGGAGTATGTAGCCCGGTGCCTAAATTGTCAACAGGTGAAGTATGAGCATCAACGGCCAGGCGGATTGCTGTAGAGGCTAGAGATTCTAGAGTGGAAATGGGAGTGGGTTACTATGGATTTTGTTGTTGGGATCCCACAGACTCGAAGGAAGTTCGATGCAGTATGGGTGATTGTGGATAGATATACCAGTTTATCTCATTTCATTCCAGTGGTGACTACTTATTCTTTAGAGCAGCTGGCTCAGGTTTATATTTGCAAGATTGTCAGCCTTCATGGCATGCCGGTATCCATTATATCTGACCGTGGTACGTAGTTTACATCGCGGTTCTAGAGGATCGTATAGAGTAAATTAGGCACGTAGGTTAAGTTGAGTACAATATTTCACCCTCAGATGGATGGGCAGTCAGAGCGTACTATTCAAATATTGGAGGCTATGCTTCGTGCGTGTGTGATGGAGTTTGGGGGTTCTTGGGATCAGTTTTGGTCGCTTGCAGAGTTTTCCTACAACAACAGCTACCAGTTGAGTATTCATATGGCTTCGTATGAGGCTTTGTATGGGAGGTGGTATCGGTCTCCGGTGGGTTGGTTTGAGCCGGGTAAGGCTAGGCTATTGGGTACAGACTTGGTTTAGGATTCTTTGGAAAAGGTTATATCGGACCTTTTGAGATTCTTGAGAGGGTTGGAGAGGTGGCCTACAGGCTTGCACTACCACCTAGTCTAACTGCAGTTCATCCAGTATTCATTTTTATACTTCGGAAGTATCATGGTGATCCATCTCATGTGTTGGATTTCAGCTCAGTCTAGTTGGACAAGGATTTATCTTATGTTGAGGAGCCGGTGGTCATTTTTGACAGGCAGGTTCAGAAGTTGAGGTCGAAGAACATTGCTTCAGTGAAGGTTCAGTAGAGAAGTCAGCCAGTCGAGGAGGTGACTTGGGAGACCGAGCATGATATGCATAGCCGTTCTCCTCATCTTTTCACCACTCCAAGTATGTCTCTATACTCGTTCGACGACGAACGTTTGTTTTAAGAGGGGGAGGATGTAACGACCCGGCTGGTCATTTTGAGTGTTTTAGCCCCGATCCCCTATTTATTTCTTCTTTTGTGTTATATTGTGGTTATGTGAATTGTCGGGGTGCTTGGTTTTGGGTTCGGAAAAGTTCCGGAGTGAAGTGGGACACATAGTCCCTAAGTTGGAGCTTTAAGTTGAAAGAGTTGACCATAGTTTGACTTTGTAAAGACGACTCCGGAATGGAGTTTTGGCGGTTCTAATAGCTCAGTATGGTGATTTTGGACTTAGGAGCATGTTCGGATGTTGAGTTGGAGGTTCGTAGGTCGTTTTGGCGAAAATTGGCAAAAGTTGCAAAGTTAAAGGTTTAGAAGGTTGGGGATCGGGAAGTGACTTTATTAAAATCAGGGTCGGAATCCAATTTCGAAAGTTGGAATAGGTCTATAATGTCAATTATGATTTGTGTGCAAAATTTGAAGTCAATCGGAGTTGTTTTGGTATGAAGCGGCATTGGTTTCGGAATTTCGAAAGTTCATACTTCCTTAGGCTTAAATCGATACGCAATTCATGATTCTAGTGTTGTTTGATGTAATTTGACGCTTAAAGCATGTTCCAATAATATTTTAGGACTTGTTGGTATGTTTGGTTGAGGTCCCGGGGGCCACGGGTGTAATTCGGACCATGATTGGCGCATTTCGGAACCTTAAGGATTGCTGAAGTTCTGGTTCCTCTATAGGTCTGGATTCCTTCTACGCGTTCGCGAAGGTGTTCCCATGTTCGCGAAGAATCTTCAGGGATTGCTGGGGATTTACCCTTTGCGTTCGCGAAGATAGCCACGCATTTGTGAAGGGTCAGTGAGTTTGTGCACTGCGATCGCGGATAGGGAGCCGCGTTCGCGAAGAGGAAAGGCAGGCTGGGGGGACCTCACGCGTTTGGTCTATGTATTCGCGAGTAAGGCTTTGCGATCATGAATCTTGGGAGTTTTGGTCCTCGCGTTTGTGGAATGGGTTCTCGCATTCGCGTAAGAGGAAATTTAGGGAGTAGCATTTTTGTGCTTCGCGAACGAGAGGCATTTTCCGCATTCGCGAAGAGTAAACCACTGGCAACAGAACTTAAATTTCAAAGTCGAGGGTTAATTTCATATTTTATATTTTGGACTTAGAGAGCTCGGTTTGAGGCAAAATTTTGGGAGATTTTCTGGGAGATCATTGGGGTAAGAATTCCTAACTCGGTTTTGGTTAATTTACATGAATCTATTGATAATTTCATCATTTAATTAGTGGTTTGAGTTGGCAAATTGAGGAAAAATGGTAGAAACTTCGTAAGCTAAAATTTGAGGATTTGAAAGGCGATTTGAGTAATTCTTATATGGTTGGACTCATTATCGAATGGGTGTTCGAATTTTATAATTTTGGTCGGGTTCCGAGGCGTGGGCACGGGTTGACGTTTTGGGTTGACTTTCTAATTCTTTGAAAAGATCGTCATTTCATTGTTTGAATTAGCTTCCTATAGTTTATATTCATAGTATGAAGTTTTTTTGGCTAGATTTGAGCCGTTCGGAGTTAGATAATCAAGGGAAAGGCCTACTAGTGGATTGATTTAGCATGATTTGAGGTAAGTGACTTGCCTAACCTTGTGTGGGGGAATTACACCTTAGGATTTATGTTGGTTGTGATAATTGTGATATGTGAAAGTTGTGTACGCAGGGTGACGAGTGTGTACACGGGCTAAATGTGAAAATTACCGGTTTTAGCTATGTAGATTCCTTTCATGCCTTAATTGAGTTATCTTAACATGTATTATTCACCATTCTTAGTCTGTTTTGACATGTCTACTTGTCTTATTCCCTTACATGCTAATTGCCCTACATGTTTAGTTGAAGTTCTTGTTTCCTTTATTCCGTATTCATTTCTTAATTGTTGAACTCTTTACTTGAAGTTGTTAAATCGTGGAATATCTTGTTGTTGAAATTGGTATTGAGATATAAAGACCGAGATTCACATTGAGGCAAAGTGTTAAGTTATGACATACCATTCTATGGAGTTGTCCATTCCGGTTGTTATTGTTGAGACTCCTGTGTATATTGTGGTTGAGCCATGGGCTCTTTACTGTGAAATATTGTATTTATTTGGGTTATCTATCACAATATTGGGCACTTGATGTGCGATTTGTGATACGTTGTGATATTGATATGCATGCGGTGGTATAAGGTTTTGGGGTTGAAACGCATGCGGTGAGATAAGGTGGGCTTGATACGCGTGGCTACTAAGAGAACAACTAGAAGTCATACGGTATGATAAGGTAGGCTAAAACGTGGGATGCTATTTCGGGAAAATGATTTTCAAAACTAAATATAAAGGCTCCCGCGGTGATATAAGGACAGATTGTGATTTATTCTTATGATTTGAGACTATGAGGCGGTACCTCAGTAGTGGCTCTTGTTGGCATTTCTCCATCTTACACTTATCTTTGGTTGTTGTTTCCTTAGCATATATTTAATTGTTTCCTCCGTGTTGCACTAATTGCTTTAGTTCCGTGTAGCTAATCTTGATATGTTATTTGTTGTTTCAATTTTATTACTGCCATTATTACACGGCTTTATACTTGTTCGGTCTTTTATTTATTCCAGTAGGGCCTTGACCTGACCTCGTCACTACTCTACTAAGGTTAGGCTTGGTACTTACTGGGTACCGTTGTGGTGTACTCATGCTACGCTTCTGTACATTATTTTGTGTAGATCCAGGTACTTCCTACCAGTCTGGGCGTCAGTGAGTAAAGTCCGTGCGTGGAGACTTCAAGGTACACACCTCGGTGTCCCCCTCCACTTGATTTAATTTATTCTCTTGTCCTTATTTAGACACTATTGCATAGAGATATTCAGTATTACATCATAGAGCTTGTGACTTATATTTCGCCGGATTTTGTGAGTTGTACATGTTGAGTTGCAGATTTTATTTTATATAATTGTTAAAGTTTTTTGATATTTTAAATTATTATTTCAGCTACTCTGTATGTTTGTTAGGCTTACCTAGTCTTAGAGACTAGGTATCGTCACGACATCCTACGGAGAGAAATTGGGGTCGTGATAACATACTAACTTTCTATCCTAATCGTTGACCTCTACACCCTCTTATCAAGGGTCATGTCATTGGTAAGCTGACGATGTATCATGTCATGTCTTATCACTTTTCACTAATACTTCTTCGTGCTACCTCTACCTCTCCTTATAGCCACTGTTGCCAACCTCTCACACCTTTTCACTGGGGCATCTGTGCATCTCCTCTTCATATATTCAAACTATCTCAGCCTTGTTTTTCACATCTTGTCCACCATAGAAGTCACTCCCACTTTATCCTGAATATCTTCTTTCATAATCATAACTCTCCTAGTATGCCCACACATCAATCTCAGCATCCTCATTTCTGCTACTTTCATTTTCTGGGCATAAGAGTTCTTACTAGCCAATACTCTACCCGTTACAATATAGTTGGTCTAACAACCACTCTGGTGTGCTTCTTTTTTTTATTTTTTTATGTTTGTCTTTTCTGATAACAATTATTATGTTTGGATGAGAAAAGTTTCATGATCACTCATCTTGTAACTGCATTTTATGCTGGAAAAAAAACTCTTTTTTAACCATCACTAAATGTGGTCATATGGATGAAATTCCTTTATCTTTAATCAGAAATTTCGTGTATGAGCTTTAAAATGAAGAAATTTTAGATAAAAAGTATTTACCCTTAAATAAATCCTATACAACGCAATCTGGATGAATCGAGTCAATAATTTTTCTACACCAAATGATCAAACATGAAAAATATCCCTCATTTTAAATCTGGAACTAAATTGAAGATTTGTTGAGCCAAAACTAGGAGCTGATCTAGAAGGCTGGTTAGGAATTCACATGAATTTAATAACTTTTGTTCAGACTCGCTCTATATATATAATTATAAATTCAATTATTATTATAATATTAGTTTGAGGTCATTATAATAACTCAAAATTTTTAAATAGTAAATTTGCCTCTCGCCAAAACTAATAAATACACTTCACTTAAAAGGTTTTAAGAAGATTTGTCGTTAAGGGAGGAATCTTTACCAAATGCCACCGGAAAGCAGGGGGACTATCTGTATAGGGTAAAATTAGTTTATATTAAATGATTGAATGGTGACGTGACACGTGGAACCGAAAGAAGGCAGAAGACAAATCGAGTAAGAACCAAGACTGGGAACAACAGCTGCAGTTGACATCGGATAGAAATTTCAAAGGGAGCATAATCAACATAAACGGATCCAATGCTTACCACCGGATGACATTCAATGAAGAATATTCCCTAACATTAAATGGGCAGTCGTTGCAGAGAATATTTGCATTCATGGCATACCGTTACATATTCATAAATGGCCCATTTATTGTCATTTAAGAGAGGCTTGATCCTAGGATCTTGTTTCTTAGGTATAACTATAAATAGTAGTTTCAACAGCCATTATAGGGACACGAAATTCTTGGCAAACTTATGATACATTCTATTCTCAAGCTAAATAAAATAACTTTACTTATTATTTCATATTGTTCTTAAAAGGTGCTTGCTCGATAGGTCTTATTAAGGATAACCATGTCTTGATCAAACTCTCATTAATGGAGGACTATGTTCACTTACTTTCAAAGCCCACTTTTTATTTGAAAGCTCAAGGTGAGATATGGCAGATGCGATGTTCAAAGTGGAATCCTTGATGGAAGCCTGATGAAGAAACTCCAATTGCTATTACGTGGATTAGTTTTCCAGAATTGCCTCCAAATATTTTTGGTAAGGAATTTGTTTTTTCCTTGGCTAGTGCAGTAGGAAATCCCTTACATGATGATTTATCTACCCAAAATGGCACTAGACCTAGTTGTGGAAAGGTGAAAGTGGAGGTGAACTTGTTAGCTAAATTCCCTCAAAGAATAAAGATTGTGGAGGAAGAGGATGATTCTGGGCCTGAGGAATTGAAGTGGATAAAAGTATGATTACATGCCTAAATATTGTAAAACATGTAAGAAGTAAGGTCATAATGAAGTAGACTGTTGGGTGATACATCCTGAACTACACAAGAAATTTGAAGAAGTGGTGGAGGATCAAAGTAATGGAAATGAGTTAGTAGGTACTGCAGCTAACTATACCAAAGTACTTACAAGTGGTAAGGTACTTGAAAAGACTATTACCAATACTGCCACACAGGAATGGATGCAACAGAGGCAAAACAAATACCAAAGGGATAAGAGAGGCCATATTATTGAAGCTACAAAGAGCCAAGAAGTGGACAAGATGAATGAGAAGAACAATGATAAAACAGTGGTTACAAGGAAAAGATTTGATGCTTTGGAGGTAGAAGAAATTGAGAACCCAACTTTAATGATCACTGATGGCAAAAGAGATGGAAAAGCTAAAGAAAAAGGGAAAGAACAACTGGAGAATGTCACTAAGAAAGGTCATGAGAAGAGACAGTTGGAGAATGGTAATAATATCAGTGCTAATCTGATGAAGGAAAGGAGTGTTGAAGTGGCTAAGGAAGATAATCCTAATCCTGTACAAACAGGAATTAGGGTTGAGGTGAGTTAGGCCACTAAAGTTCATAAGCTCCCGATGGAAAAGAATGATACTCCTAGTGGTACTGGGATTGGTGATGCAGTTGTAAAGGAAACAACAGTCGATTGGGTACAAAGAAGTTTTGGTACGCCAAAGGAGGTGCTTAATGTTACTCTCAATCACGCATGTCATGAGGTACCTTCACAATTAAAGGAGTCACCTAGGGCAATTACATCAACTGGAGCAACTAGGAGGGGTAGTGAACTATGGAGTGATAAGGTGCATTAGTTTGAGGCTAACATTGATACAAATATAAGCTCCACACTTGGAGATCAAACGTGCAATACTCAAGAAGCTCAAACAGGTACCTTTGATAACACTGCTACAATAAACCCTAGTCTGCAAAAAACTAGGGTTGAATACATGGAGAAGACTAATGATCAGCAATCTTTACAACCAACTGAAGGACCTAGAGGATCACTAGGACAACCTAGAATTCCTGGTGGATCAGCTGTGGAGTCATCTGGGAAGACGAACCTCAATGGAATAGTAAATCCTAGAGGAACTGTTCAGGTTTTTGACAAAACTAGTGGTGATCCAGTGGATATTTTGGGTAATGACCAGGTTGGGAATGTTACTATGGAGGTCTTAAAGGATACAATGAGGGAAAAACAACAAACAGCTATTAGCAACACCTCTGATCTTAATGGAACAGTAACTTCTGGGCAAGCTGCTACAGTGAATCCTAACTTGGGTAATGTTTATGAACTTCAATTTAGGATGATGCATAAGGATGTAGGTGCTTTGGAGCAGAATGTTAAGGTTATAGATGAGGCTAACATGATGAGCAAAGGGCAGAATGAGAAGGCTATTGTCCCAAAGGCAGTTGGAGTTATTGAATCATTGCCAATGGCTTGTGCATTAGGCACTAACCAGGTTATGCAACTACAGCTCAATGTTCCATTGAAGACACATATTCAGACATTACATGACCTAGTGACACACAATGTCGCTCATGTGGAGATGGCTTTCATGGAACAACAACAACTTGAAAAGCAGATAATGAGTCTACTGCTGCGAATTTCAAACAAGTGAAAAAGGAGGTTGACTTATCACCTAGAACTAGTGCAAAAGGTGGTAAGAAAACCAAGAAGACACAAAATAAAGAAGCACCTCAACCTACAAGAATTTTTCCTAGGAGGGCAGCTTCACATACTAAATGATGATCAAGACATTGATTTGGAGTATTAGGTCTGTGAATACACAGCAGGCCTTTCCTAGGGTGATCAACATGCAAAAGGAGCATAGTTTCTTTGTCAATGCACTAATGGAGCCTTTTCAGAATGCAAGGCATATACAAAGGTATAGAAGGAGGCTGGATACGGAGTCTCCCTTTATCAAATGTTAATGGGAAGATCTGGTTATTCTTTGATGCTAATGTGGAATGGGAATTGATTATGGAGACTGAGCATCAGGTGACTGTTAAATTGTTTCACCATGACATTGGGAAGTATACTATTATGACTTTTGTGTATGCAAAATATTCATCATTAGAGAGGTTGGAGTTGTGGGATAATTTATATTATCTGACAAGTGACATGGAGCTGCCTTGGTTAGTAGGAGGAGATTTCAATATGGTATTACATGAAGATGAGAAGATTGGGGGCTTGCCAGTACATCCTCCTGAATATGAGGATTTTATATTTTGTGTAACTCTTGTGGGTTGTTTGATCAAGGATATAAAGGGAGTCCATTTACTTGGTGGAATGGGAGACCTAATGTTGAGTGTATATTCAAAATATTGGACAGGATATTTGTGAATCTACCATTTCAAAATTTACTTCCTACAATAGAAGTGGAGCACCTGATTAGAATTAGATCAGATCATGCACCATTGCTCATGAATTGTGGAGAGCATACTACAAATTTTGTCAAGCCATTCAGGTTTTTAAACTTCTCCACAAAACATGCTACATTCAAGGATATGGTGCGACAGAATTGGGATGCTGATTTCACTGGAAATCATTTTTAATGTTCAAGCATAAATTGAAGAAGGTAAAGGCAACACCCGTCTAAATGGAGTAAAGATACTTTTGGTGACATTTTCAAATAATTGGCAATTCTAGAAGATAATGTAAAAGTGAAAGAGATGTTGTTTGAGGAGGAGACTACAATTGAGAATAGGACTGTTCTTCAAAAAGCTCATGAAGAATTGAAGAAATACTTGAGTATATAGGAGCAGTACTGGAAGCAAAAAGCTGGGATGACATGGTTTGCTAAGGGTGATAGGAATACTAGTTTCTTTCACAATCATGTAAATGGCAAGAGGAAGAAGCTACAATTGAAAAGGATTCAGAATGGAGATGGGAACTGGCTAGAAGATCAAGAACAAATGGCCATTGTTACAGTTGATTTCTACCAAAGATAGTTCACAAAAGAAGAGGATCTTATAGATTTCTCTATGTTGGAGAATGTGCCGGCCATGGTTACTATGGAGCAGAACTTGGAGCTATGTAGATATCCAACATTAGAAGAAGTCAAGGTTGCAGTCTTTGAGTTAAGTGGTGATAGTGCCAGTGGCCCTGATGGATTCACTAGCTTGTTTTATCAAGAATGCTGGGAGGTAATCTGTTATGACATACACAACATGGTACTTCACTTTTATGGAGGTGAGGCATTGCCAAAGTCCATTACTTATACTAACTTGGTACTGCTGCCAAAGAAGCCAAGGGTTCAGACATTCTCAGACCTAAGACCTATAAGTTTGAGTAACTTCATCAACAAAGCGCTATTTAGGGTACTTCATGATAGGTAGGAAAAGTTTCTAATTTCTCTTATCTCTCCTAATCAGTCTGGCTTTGTGAAGGGGAGGAGTATCTTTGAGAACATCCTTCTGACACAGAAAATTATCACTGACATAAGGATGAGAGGTCAGCTTGCTAATGTAGTGATTAAACTGGATATGGCAAAGGCTTATGATAGGGTTTCGTGGAAGTATTTAATGCATGTTCTAAGGAGAATGGGGTATGAAGAATATTTTATCAACATGGTATGGAATTTAAAATCTAATAACTAGTATTTAGTGTTGGTGATTGGGCAATCTTCAAGTTTTTTCAAATCTACAAGGGGAGTGAAGCAAAGAGATCCATTGTCTCATGCCTTATTTATTTTGTCATCTGAGGTCCTATCTAGGTCCTTGAATAAGTTATTTGAAGACAAATCATTTATTGGATTTGGTATACCCAAATGGTCTGATCCTTTGAACCACTTGGCATATGTTGATGATACCATCATATTTGCTTCAGCTCATCTTAATTCTTTGAGCAAGATCATGGAAGTTCTTGGTAGATATGAGCAGTTATCAGGCAAGTTGATCAGCAAAGACAAGAGCTCTTACTATATGCATGCCAATGTTGTACATATATTATTTCAAGCAGTTGGTGATAGTACAAGTTTTGCTAGATGAGAGTCTCCTTTCACTTACTTAGGGTGATTTATCTTCTATACTAGAAGAAGGAAGGACTACTATGATGATTTTGTCAAGAAGGTGAAGGCTAAGTTGCATTCTTGGAAAGGTAAACTTTTATCATTTGGAGGAAAGGCAATACTCATAACCAGTGTGTTGCAAAGCATGCCAGTACATCTCTTATCAGTTCTTGATCCTCCTGACAATATACTTGAGCACTTACATAAGATCTTTGCGCGTTTCTTCTGGAAAACCGAGGAAGAAGGTAGGAGTAGGCATTGGTCTTCTTGGCAAAATTTATGTCTTCCTAAGGAAGAAGAGGTTTAGGATTCAGATCACTACATGATGTATCAAGGGCTCTATTTGCTAAACTTTGGTGGAGGTTTAGGACTACTAAATCTTTGTAGTCCAACTTTATGTGGAACAAGTATTGCAAAAAGGAATTGCCTACTGTAGTGCAGTTTAGAGAAGGCTCTCATGTGTGGAGGTAGATGTTGAATGCTAGGGAAGAAGTAGAATATGAGATCATGTGGGAAATAAAGAGTGGAACAATAAATATATGGCATGAAAACTAGACTGGATTAGGAGCACTTTGTCATGTTTTGCCTCCAGATTTTCATCGATGAGAATTTGCAAGAGGTGACAGAATTGAGGCAAAGAGGAACATGGTATGAGCAACTGCTTGATCACAGCTTCCCTGAAGATATTGCTGAGCATATTAAACACAATGTCCATTATGAAGGCTATGAGGAATACTGGGACAAGCCATACTGGATGTCAACTTCATCAGGATTTGCCATTAAAAATATCATTCTTTTTGTGGACATTATGGAGGCATAAGCTGTCTACATATGATTTATGGAGAAGACAAAGATACATACATGTCTCAAAATGTTGATGTTGTCAACATCCACAAGAGGAGACATTTGATCACATTTTCTTGACTAGTCCTACTGCATCAAAGGTTTGGAAGATATTTTTTGGGGTTGCAAGAATCAATATGCCATTAGTACAGGTGAAACAAGTAATAAGAAAATGGTGGAATGCTAAGTGTTGTCCAAAGTTGAAGCCTTTGTTTTGGGTATCTCCAGCTATCATCACATGGGAGTTATGGAAGAAAAGGAATATATGTAGGAATGAGGGAACAATTTTTACTAATAGAGTCATTCATGAAGTCAACAAAACTTTGCACCACTTGGCAAGGGTTAGGTATCCATGGTTATCTCATATACCTGTGTTGTGGACGGATATGATCAAATGTTTTGAAGGATACAAACCCATTCTGATCACCAGAAAAGTCACATGGCGGGCTCTTTATGAAGGGTGGTATAAGTGTAACACTGATGGTGCTTCAAAAGGGAATCCTAGTCCTAGTTCACTTGGGTTTTGTGTGCGAGATGATGCAGGAGATTTGGTGTATGCAATGGCAGTGGACTTAGGAGTAACTACCAATGTTTTAGCTGAGGCAAAAGTTATTGTAGAAGGGCTGAAATATTGTGTTAAACATGAGCTTCATCCTCTCATATTGGAGACTGAATCTTTGGTATTGAAGAAGGTTATTGAAGGGGAATGGGATCCACCTTGGTGTGGCAGAAGTGCAGAAGATTAAGGAGATGATGGATCATTTTAATGTGATCTTTCAACATGTGTTTAGAGAGGGCAACACTATCGTAGACTTTGTAGCTAACATTGTTTTCTCTTTTGCAGGTACAACTCAGTTTCACTCTTTCTCTGAACTGCCTCGTGCAGGGAGGAGGCTAATTAGCCTTGACAAATCACAAGCTCCTAATCTTAGGGTTAGGATTGCCAAAAGAAGAGCTTCTGATTGATGAATAGGTATTTGAGTACATTGTCAATTGTTGCTTGTTGTTTTGATAATTTATGTTTCTATATACTGCTAGGTTATTTTTCAGTGGTATTAGCATGTTATCATGCTTATTCTGGTGGTGATCTAGGGATATATGGGAAAGCCCCTAAAAGCAGGCAATTGGTTTCTCTTTATGTAAGATCACAAGGTATTGTAATATCTAGTCTAAGCTTCTGGTATGTATTATACTTCTATAAGTTTGGAGACAGGTCAAGCTTTCAGGCTAATTTTTGCCCTACACAAACACTGTCTTCAGAAGGTTCAAAGTGTGCTCTAAATCTGGGACCTAGCAGTGTTACAATTTGATTGTCTGTCCTTGATACTCTAGGTGTTGTTATGGCATTATTCAGTGGTACTGGTATGGATACATGCCCATTCTGGAGGTGTCATGGCAGCACTTGGTGTTGGTTTGAACTGCATGCATCAGTTTACTATCTCTATAATCACTGGTAGTTTATGTCATTAAGTTTGAAGCTGGAAGAAGATCGTTGCATTTAGTTGAAGCTACTCAAAGGTACTTGAATTGAGGATCTCTGCATCTTAATGTCTAGAAAGTTGAAGTACAAGCTCATTTACATTGCAATTTCATGGTACTTGGATGGTAGGACAGTTCCAGGAATTGATAGTGTTGGTCGGAGATTCACATTTGTCTTGTCATTTGAAATGTAAAACTTGGCACTTGGTGAGAGCGTTAGAAGTGCTACATTGAGGTTTTGCCCTTGGCTTGTGGATACACACACCATCATATGTTGGGAGTTATCTATGATATCACTTGTAATAGTTAGCATTTACCGTCTTCTTAGCTTTAGCTTATCATCTTTTAACTTTGGTGTTGGACAAATTGTAAATTTTGAATCCTTATTTATGAATTATTATTTATATATTAGTCACGAGGCAGCTAGTCTAGTGATATATATGCTAAAAAAATGAAGATTTGTTGAGCCAAAATTAGGGGCTGATCTAGAAGGTTGGTTAGGAATTCACGTGAATTAAATAAACTTTGCTCAGGCTCTCCCTATATATATAATTGTAACTTCAATTATTAACTTGTGGTACTTAAAATCCGAAATTTACCTCTCACCAAAATTAATAAATACACTTCACCTATTTACCTGGAGCATTAAAGAGATCATCATTACCCCTTAAGAAAAGGTGACATAAATTCTTTCAGAGAATTTCATACTCGCAACAGTGCGCCTAAAGTTTTTTTCTCTTTTCCTTTTCGGTCCTCTCCAACTTGAATTTTGATAATTTAAAACTTGAACCAACATTATATATGCCTTTTCATTGATTGGTGAACCTAAAGAATATGCTTGTCGTTCTTTAGTTCCTGGGTCCACATATTGCTTTCCCCTCTATTTGTATTATTTATATTCTTGATATTCCAAAGTGGAGCATTGCATTTGTTTGCCCCACTTTTTTTAATAAAAAAAACAATTATTATTCCCTCCGATTCATTTTAATTAATTTTTTACCTTTTTTTGTAATGTATACTATTTAATTTTTTCAAATATCAAGAAAGAATTAATTTTTTTTTCTTAAGTTGCTCTAGGAGTAAAGAGCCTAAGAATATTTATTTGTATTTTCAATGAACAAATTAAGGTTAATATGATTAATTTTATTATTAATTAATGATAAAAAATAAATCTCTTAATATGCGTGAAAATAATTAAAAAATCAAATATAGTTGACCGGAGGAGTAGTAATTGGTGGTGAACTTAATCAATGATTCAACTTGATTAATGAACGAGGAAACTATTAATTCATGCACTTAATGAACTAATTAATTCTTTTTCCGTCTAATGAAATCTTATGTTAGTGGGTTGCTTACCGATCTTAGCATATATATCAGAAACACCTTTATGAAGACAGCATTAAGATTAATTCTTAAATAGCTTATTGGCAAAAGAATAACGTACTTTGGGGCGAGGATATAACAATTAATCTTCTTATAAATTAACAAAAATCTCTTCCAAATTGGTCCTTAATATTCTCCAACTAATTTTGAGTTGGACTGATAATAAACTTATTGCTTCATTGCGTGTGTTGGAGTTTAGTCGTCACAGCTCCAATTTATTTAACTTTCAACTTTATTTATTTAAACAAATGTTATGTGTAGTTTTCTGATGACGTCTACAAGTAGAGAAGGTTTGTGCAATTAATCAGAAAATGAAAATTATTTGTGACATCGTCTTTTAAAGAACTGGTACATCATATTGTTGAACCATTTCACTATATCAATGGTTTAAACATGAAAACATTCAAGATTATTAATTTCATAAAAAGAATATATTACTAGCAGAAAAGGGTTTATTTGATTTTGAGGCATGAATATTATAAAATGAAATCTTACTACTACCTCTTTTGAAGAATTTGACGCTGTTAGATGTGAGATTTGATGTGCCTTCTACAAGTCTGATAATATTTGAAGGAAATCAAGAAAATCCATACCCGGGATTCTTCATCAATCAAGTTCATCTTTATTGATATAACATTTTAAAGGCAATGAGGTACAAGAAAGAAACGCACATGTTTCGCATGTGGTAGGATGAATGAGATCTCTTCACCTTTAAGTAGTCTTTATTTCGATTCCCCATCATGGAGAAACACCTGCTATAGAACTTTTCGCTTCCCTCCCTACACATAATTAAATTTGAATTAGTTGAATCAGCGATACTTATTATCAAGTCAGAGATAGGCCTGGCTCGTAAGCTAAATCCCTTAATTAAAAGGGTGAAGTGCACCAGCAGGGGCAAAGCTACACCATTCTAATAGCATATTTTGCCAAGCTTCTTTTGAGGTAAAAGAGCTTTTTTTTTTTGTCAAAAATGCTTATTTCTAAAATTAACGTGTTTGGCCAAACTTTTGAAAGGAAAAAAAATGCTTTTGAAGAGAAGCAGAAGTAGTTTTGGAGAAGCAGAAAAAACGTCTTCTCTCCAAAAATACTTTTTTTGAAAAGCATTTTTGAGAAAAATACACTTAGAAGTAATTTTTTAAAGTTTGGCCAAACACTAATTGCTGCTCAGAAGTGCTTTTCAAATTAATTAGCCAAATACAAACTGCTTCTCACTAAAAGTACTTTTGAGAAAAAACACTTCTCAAAATAAGCTGATTTTTGCAGCTTGGCCAAACGGGCTATAAGGGTGGTCAACTGACCACCCATACGAGAAAATTATACTATGTATGTAGGTTCAATATTAAGTTTTAAAGGTATATAATATATATTGAGCATCCTTTTGTTGGAAATTTTTTTCACCTCTTTCAAATTTAAACACCCTTGAAAATTATTTTGGCTTCACCACTGTGCACCAGTAACCACTTTTAAGCCTGCTATTTAAAATATATCCACAATTTATAATGTATTTAAAGATTAGCCACTCAAACTTCAGGACTAAATATCCTGAATTTTTTTATCCTGAATTTTTGAGCTACTAATTTGAAATTCAAAACACGTCCTGTCCTGAAATTTGAGCAAATTGACTAATTTTTAAATACATTGTAAATATAAATATATTTTTAATAGCATACTTAAAAAGTAAAAATTACGTGAGGTAGTCACTTTTTAAAGTGATATTTACTTTTTATCCAGCATTTTTAATGCTGAGCAAAAGTAGCCACTAGTCTATTAAAATTAATATGAAAAGACGGTGTTACCCTTTCTTTTATCTCTTTTCCTTCCCAAACCCTCTATCAAAATTTCAAAACCCTGCTCGATCACATACTCCAAATATATCAACTGGTACCAACTGGTTTAATGCAAATAAACACAAAACCATGTGAAGCTACTAGTTGCGGACTAATAGAGGTGAATTAGCGCTCGATCACACTGCTTGCACAAACTAAAACACGGCTAAACCAAAAACAAATCAGAAACGAATTAAAACCAAACGGAGAATGAGGCAACAATTAATTCTAAACAAAAATTAAATAAGATATAAAGCAAGAACATAAGATATTAACAAAGAAAAAGACAGGGAAAGGGAAAGGAAAAGACAGGAAAATTAAGGACAAGTAGTCCTTAACTTAGAGTTACAAGTACAAAATTTAAGGACAGGTAGTCCTTAACTTAGAGTTACAAGCACAAAATTTAAGGACAGGTAGTCCTGAACTTAGAGTAAGTTCAAAAAATAAGGATATGTAGTCTTGAACTTAGAGTTACAAGTTCAAAAGTTAAGGACACGTAGTCCTAAACTTAGAGTTAAAAGCTCAAAAACTAAAGACGGATAGTCATTAACTTAGACTTACAAGCTCATAAATTAAGGACAGTTAGTCCTGAACTTACAGTAACAAGCTCATAAGTTAAGGACACTTGGTCCTGAACTTAGAGTTGGAAGTTCAAAAATTAAGAACACTTGGGGCTTAACTTAGAGTTACAAGCACAGAAATTAAAGACAGGTAGAAATTAAGGACAGATAGTCCTGAATTTCGAGTTCCAAGTTCAAAAGTTAAGGACATGTAGTCCTGAACATAGAGTTACAAGTTCAAAAGTTAAGGACATGTAGTCCTAAACTTAGATTTACAAGCTCATAAATTAAGGACAGCTAGTCCTGAACTTACAGTAACAAGCTCATAAGTTAAGGACACTTGGTCCTGAACTTAGAGTTGGAAGTTCAAAAATTAAGGACACTTGGTCTTTAACTTAGAGTTACAAGCACAGAAATTAAAGACAAATAATCTTTAACTTAGAGTTACAAGCACAGAAATTAAGGACAGATAGTCCTGAACTTCGAGTTCCAAGTTCAAAAGTTAAGGACATGTAGTCCTGAACTTAGAGTTACAAGTTCAAAAGTTAAGGACATGTAATCTTAAACTTAGATTTACAAGCTCATAAATTAAGGACAGTTAGTCCTGAACTTACAGTAACAAGCTCATAAGTTAAGGACACTTGGTCTTGAACTTTATGAGCATAAGGGTATTTTCGTCCGGGTGGGTAAAAGTTTATTAAAGTAATGGCTAAAGACATTTTAAACAGTGACTTAAAAATAAATACATATCTTATTACTGGCTAACTGTGCACTTTCCCTTCTTAAAAATAGCTATATGATATTATTTCCACTAATTATAAACCTAACTTAATAAGGATTTGCTACGTACGATAATGTTGATGGCTTATTGCTGAAAATCATAGGTTCCTTAAAGCTTCTCATACAAATACAAAAACGTATCGCCAACTTCTTGCTGAATACTTAATACACATATTGGAAAGAAAAAAAAGGCAATTCATTGACCAAGAGCTTTTCCCTTGAAGGGTATGGGGGGTTTACCAACCAAAATATTTAGAAATATGAAAGTACCGAAGGAGATACTTTTTGGCCTTTTGTACTTGAATGCTACTGCTTAAAGCAAAGTAAATACTCTCCCTTTGTACTTCACTCCTATTGTTTATGAGGAATCTGATAACCTACTTTCTCCTAATCCAATAAACATAACATATTTATACTTAAATATAAAAATAAAATTTGTTTATGCATGCGGTAGTGCTCAAGGAATTTAAGGACCAAAATGATATCAAAAGGTTATTCTTGTTTAGCTTCAAAGGGTTAAAGTAAATTATTCCTTGTGATTTAAGAAGCTAACTATATCTTAGTTTTAGTAATTTGGGCTATGATTGCTCTCATAGGATAAAATTTAAAGTTTATGAGTTCTAAATTCACCACCAAATCCATAATTTATCTTATTTACTGGGTTCGTAATTAAATATCTATATATATTTTATAATTTTTAATATAAATACAAAATTTAAGCAAAAATAATGAACCCACAACTAATGCTCTCCCTCCACTCCTAATTGTTTTATTTTCACTTTATTGTACTAAAATGACAGAATAGCCTCGTAGACACTTATACTTATTTGGTTTTGATATTTTGGTCCTTTTACTTCACAAAATTTCATCCAAACACTTGTAGTTATTCAAAAGCGATATTTTAAACTGTAACGACCCAAAATCTCATCTGTTGTGATGGCGCCTATCTCACTGCTAGGAAAGCCGAAAATCTCAATAAAATACCATATCTTTTAAATTTGAAAACAAAATAATTAAATTCAGCGGAAGAAATCTCACAATTTCAAATATAACACTCCCAAAATCATGTGTCACTGAGTACATGAGCATCTAAATGAATACAAAGTCTGACTAATAAATATCATTGTCTGAAGTATAGAACAGTACAATAACTAAACAGGAAGGAAATCAAGTCTGCGGTCGTCAAGCACCTACCTTGATACTCTCCAACATAAATAACTCTGAATTCTAGCAGTCATCGTATCCCGGAGCACTTGGATCTGCACACGAGGTGCAGAGTGTAGTATCAGTACAACTAACTCAATAAGTAACAAGACTAACCTCTGGGCTAAAAGAAATGATAAGCTCTGCAGGTACAGTCCAATAAAAATAATGGTACAAAAATGTAGGCATGCTTTCAAGTTCAACAGTTAAACTCAGTACAAGTAAAATAGATCAGTACTGCATGATATAAGGCACATGACATCTCAGTAGAAAGACCTCATGTAAATACTGATCATAAATTATCCGGTCACTCGGTACTATTTATGGCCAATCCAACCCAGGGGTGTTCTAACCCGTATATATATACACATCGACTGACAGTCAGTCACTCAGTACTGTATAAGGCCAATCTAGCCCTAGGATAATTTATCCCTAAATATAAAAGATAACTCATTACAATACAAATAAGTAAGGCAAGTCCATGCCCTGGGAAAATCCATCCCAAATATATATATATATAAGCAGTAAGTAAGGCAAGTCCATGCCCTGGGAAGTCCATCCCGAATATCGATGATCATCTACGCTCACTGAGGGTGTGTACTGACTTCGGAGGGGCTCCTTCAGCCCAAGCGTAATACAAAGCCAATATGGCCTACTGCAGGTGGGCAGTATCGATCCGTATAATAACAAAACCTATAAGGCTTGCTGCAGGCAGACAGACCCCAATCCATAAAATAGTAAAGCCAATAAGGCATGCTGCAGGTGGGCAGCCCCGATCCATAAAATAGTAAAGCCAATAAGATCTGTTGCAGGAGGGCAGCCCCGATCCGTAAAATAGTAAAGCCAAAAAGGCCTGCTGCAGGCGGGTAGCCCCGATCCATATAATAGTAAAGCCTATAAGGCTTGCTGCAGGCGGACAACCCCGATCCATAACAATAATAACATATATAAAGCCAATATGGCAGGCTGCGTTGCGCAGCTCAATCCCATAAATATCCTCACAATGAACAATTATTACTGAATGTGAAATATATATATATTTTTAAACAATTAATTCAACAATAACACGACCCCATGGGTCCTAAAATATCGGCACGTAACCTAAACACGATCTTTATCACAAGCCTCAGCTCAATTCCTCTAACACGTGCCACATGTTCAGATAATAACATGATTCTTTAATTTTTATAACTTCACGGGATTTATTCAAGACATAATTTTTGCGGTGCACGTCTACATATTCGTCACCTATCGTGTGTGTTACCTTCAACAATTCATATCATACCAAATTCGGGAATTCATACCCTCAGAACCAAGTTTAGAAGTGTTACTTACCTCAGATTGTGAAACTATTTACTCTGCTATGCCCTTGCCTCGCAAATCGGCCTCTGAATGCCTCGAATCTAGTCACAATTAATTCGTTTCGGTGAATAATATTCATTGGAATTAATTTCATAAGAAAATACTAATATTTTTCAAAAATCCAAAATTATGCCCCAAAAATCACTCGTGAGGCCCATATCTCAGAATCTGACAAAATTCACAAAATCCGACAACCCATCCAATTACGAGTTCAACCATACTAATTTCGCTCAAATCCGACTCCGAATCGGTGTTCAAATCTCGAAAATTTATTTTATGAAGTTTCTACAATCTTTCCCAAATTTTCACCTCAGAGTACTAATCAAATGATGAAATCATTAATATATTCATGTATATTAACCAAGTTCGAGTTAGAATCACTTACCCCGATGAATATCTTGAAAAATCAATAAAAAATCGCCACAAACCGAGCTCCCTAGGTCCAAAATATGAAATAATACCCTAAACCTCGGATATATAGTGCATCCTCTGAACTCCAATTTCGCGGTCAGCGAAATTCCAAGCGCGGCCGCGCCCCAGGTCCCGCGGTCGCAAAAAAATGGTGCGGTCCGCGAAAATCTTTTGGCTGCACTTCCAGGCTTTGGTACTTTGGCCATTAGCAATAATTTGAATATCAGAAATTTATCAACCAGGTGAGTACTGCAATACCAATTAACATCTGTAAGTCAAAACATAATGCGCCTTTTGAAATGTGCACCTTACTCGGAGATTATCGAGCAGTTATAACATTCATCTAAATATCTAAAACTGACTATTCTGTCCAAAATTCGTGATCTTTCTTTCAAGAATGAACCGCCACCTTGTACATGTAAATCTAAATTCGGCACAACACATCACATCTATCACGTGAAAGGCACGAGAATCTCATTATAAACTCTGAGTCACCAGTAAATTACATACCATATTAGTTAGAAACCTCTCTCGAGAGTCATCCACTCTACTCAAATCTAATTTACTCCGTCCCAAACGGGCCGAAAGACATGTGCTCTTTTAGCACGATCAACACTCAAAGAAGTAACCCTGCCTTAACACGACCAATCGAACATACTTCGTACGCACTACATCCTTCAAAATAATAATTTAATCATCTCATAAAGTGCAATATAACCCGCATTCAAGAAATTTTCTTACTCAAGTCATCCCCAATCTCAATCTCTGCAAGTCGTAACCAACCCACAAGTATGCCTCAAACAAAAACTAAAATTTAACATATATCCATGAAATTAAATTGTCAATAGTAGACTCCCCCACTTGGATCAAAATCATAGATTAAAATACTTGATAACTCACAATACCCATACTTTATTATTGCCTTAATACCGCAGTCAGTTCAACAAAAAATCTTCTCAAGCTCAAGACACACCAACCATAAAATACCTCAATCATCCGCTAATCTCGCATTCATTCTCTTAACACTCAAGTCAACTTTCTCAACCAGATTCAAATTCAAGTCTCAACATATATGCCCCGCTGCCAGAAAAGAAACTCTCTATTCATATCAAAACGAAAATAAAGCACTCAATGGACTTCATTTACATTTCAAGAAAACACTTCTCATAATATTCAAATCGTCCTAACACATTCCGCAGTTACATAATATTCATCACAAAGCCATTCCACCACTCATCGAGCCATAAATTCCACTCGTACGGACATTACCGAACATATGAGTCCAAATGTACAGGTTACAACTAAAGCTACCGAGCCTAAGCTGCGGTCTAAACCTGGCCTCAAGTCCTCCAGACTGGCCCATCACTAAAACACAGAATACACATCTTGAACCTCGTTCTTAAAATTACAAGCCGGCGATGCACATCTGATACCGAGCGCTCATGTGCGCATACGAATACGTGGAAGGAATTCAAAGAGTTATGTTTCAAGTTGAATCAATTTCGCACGATAGAATACAAGAAAGTGAAATTTTCCTAAGGATTCTGCAGCCTTTCGAAGATAAGTACAGACGTCTCCGTACCGATCCACAAGACTCTACTAAACCTGCTCATGACTCGTGAGATCTATGTCACCTAAGCTCTGATACTAACTTGTCATGACCCAAAATCTCACCTGTCATGATGGCGCCTATCTCAATACTAGACAAGCCGAAAATCTCAATAAAACACCATATCTTTTAAATTTGAAAACAGAATAATTAAATTCAGCGGAAGAAATCTCACAATTTCAAATATAACACTTCCAAAATCCGGTGTCACTGAGTACATGAGCATCTAAATGAATTCAAAGTCTGACTGATAAACATCACTGTCTGAAGTATAGAACAGTACAATAACTAAACAGAAAGGGAATCAAGTCTTCGGTCGTCAAGTAACTACCTTGATACTCTCCAACAGAAATAACTCCGAATTCTAGCAATCGTCGTATTCGGGAGCACCTGGATCTGCACACGAGGTGCAGAGTGTAGTATGAGTACAACTAACTCAATAAGTAACAAGACTAACCTATGGGCTGAAAGAAATGATAAGCTTCGCAGGTACAGTCCAATAAAAATAATGATACAGAAATGTAGGCATGCTTTCAAGTTCAATAATTAAACTCAGTACAAATAAAATAGATCAGTACTGCATGATATGAGGCATATGAAATCTCAGTAGAAAGACCTCATGTAAATACTGGTCACAAATTATTCGGTCACTCGGTAATGTTTATGGCCAATCCAGCCCAGGAGTGTTCCAACCTGTATATATATGCACATCGACTGACAGTCAGTCACCCAGTACCGTATAAGGCCAATCTAGCCCTGGGATAATTTATCTCTAAATATAAATGATACTCACAAAATTCATGTCCAGATAAACTCATTACAATTCATTACAATACAAATAAGTAAGGCAAGTCCATGCCCTGGGAAAATCCATCCCATATATATATATATAAGCAGTAAGTAAGGCAAGTCCATGCCCTAGGAAGTCCATCCCGAATATCGATGATCATCTACGCTCACTGGGGGTGTGTACAGTCCTGGGAAAATACATCCCGAATATATATAATCCTCTACGCTCACTGGGAGTGTGTACAGACTCCGGAGGGGCTCCTTCAGCCCAAGCGTAATACAAAGACAATATGGCCTGCTGCAGGCGGGCAGCCCCGATCCATAAAATAGTAAAACCAATAAGGCTGTTGCAGGCAGACAACCCCGATCCATAAAATAGTAAAGCCAATAAGGCCTGCTGCAGGCGGGCAACCCCGATCCATAAAATAGTAAAGCCAATAAGATCTGTTGCAGGAGGGCAGCCCCGATCCATAAAATAGTAAAGCCAAAAAGGCCTGCTGCAGGCGGTCAGTCCCGATCCATATAATAGTAAAGCCTATAAGGCTTGCTGCAGGCGGACAGCCCCGATCCATAACAATAATAACATATATAAAGCCAATATGGCATGCTGCGTTGCGCAGCTCAATCCCATAAATATCCTCACAATGGACAATTATTACTGAATGTGAAATATATATATTTTTAAATAATTAATTCAACAACAACACGACCCCATGGGTCCTAAAATATCGGCACGTAACCTAAACACGATCTTTATCACAAGCCTCAGCTCAATTCCTCTAACACGTGCCACATGTTCAGATAATAACATGATTCTTTAATTTTTATAACTTCACGGGATTTATTCAAGACATAATTTTTGCGGTGCACGTCTACATGTTCGTCACCTATCGTGTGTGTTACCTTCAACAATTCATATCATACCAAATTCGGGAATTCATACCCTCAGAACCAAGTTTAGAAGTGTTACTTACCTCAGATTGTGAAACTATTTACTCTGCTATGCCCTTGCCTCGCAAATCGGCCTCTGAATGCCTCGAATCTAGTCACAATTAATTCGTTTCGGTGAATAATATTCATTGGAATTAATTCCATAAGAAAATACTAATATTTTTCAAAAATCCGAAATTATGCCCCAAAAATCACTCGTGAGGCCCATATCTCAGAATCTGACAAAATTCACAAAATCCGACAACCCATCCAATTACGAGTTCAACCATACTAATTTCGCTCAAATCCGACTCCGAATCGGTGTTCAAATCTCGAAAATTTATTTTATGAAGTTTCTACAATCTTTCCCAAATTTTCACCTCAGAGTACTAATCAAATGATGAAATCATTAATATATTCATGTATATTAACCAAGTTCGAGTTAGAATCACTTACCCCGATGAATATCTTGAAAAACCAATGAAATATCGCCACAAACCGAGCTTCCTAGGTCCAAAATATGAAATAATACCCTAAACCTCACATATATAGTACATCCTCTGAACTCCAATTTTGCGGTCAGCGAAATTCCAAGCGCGGTCGCGCCCCAGGTCCCGCGGTCGCGAACAAATGGTGCGGTCCGCGAAAATCTTTTGGCTACACTTCTAGGATTTGGTATTTTGCCATAACTTTCCCTACATATGTCTGAATGATGAATTGTTTACCTTTCTGGAACCTAGACACGAAGCGCTACAACTTTTATTTTTGAATCATCTCAAAATTTTTTGTAGATCAAAAGATATAGGCTTCCGAAGTCGGACCAGCGGATCTGCTTAACTTCCTGGAGCGCGGCAGCAGACAGAATTGCGCGGTCCGCGAAAATTTGAGCGCAGTCGCGAAATTCTTCTGCTGTCCGCACTTTTATGTGCGGTCCGCGCCCCCAAAAATGCCAGTACAATATTAGAGTGCCAAAATGTCCGGACTCGTTCAAAACTCACCCCAAATCTCATCCGGAATCTCTCGGACACAAACCATATATGAATATCAATCATAAAATATGCTACGGAACTGCTCGCGCACTTAAAATACTGAAAAGAGGTCATCTTGATCCGATATTGACCATGTCCAAACTCCCAAATTTCTTAACTTTATAAATCTCTCAACCAATGATCCAAAAATACACCCAAGCCCTCGGGACCTCAACCAAATATACCAATACTTTTCATAACATAACACGGACCTACTCGAGGCCTCAAATCATATCGAATAATATCAAAACGATGAATCGCACCTCAAATCAAAATCTATGAACTTTGAACTTTTAAATTCTATATCATGTGCCGAAACATATCAAATCAATCTGGAATGACTTCAAATTTTGCACATAAGTCATAAATGACATAGCGAAACTATTCAAGTTTCCAGAATCAGATTTCGACCTCGATATCAAAAAGTCAACCCCCCGATCAAACATCCCAAAATTTAACTTTCGGCATTTCAATTCTGCCTAACTCCACTACGGACCTCCAAATAATTTTTCGTATATGCTCCTAAGTTCAAATCACCATACGAAGCTATTACAATCATCAAAATTAAATTCCAAGGTCGTTAACACATAAATCAAAATTTGGTCAACTATTTTAACTTAAACTTCCAACCTGAAAATTCATTCTTCCAAGCTAACTCCGAAATACCTTAAAATTAAAACCAACAATTCACACAAGTCATAATACCTCGTAGGAAATTATTCAAGATTTCAAATAGTTAAAAGGAACGTAAATGCTCAAAACGAACGATCGGGTTGTTACATAAACCCTTTTGACCTCATATGTTCTTCAAAAGCCTGACATGGATGACACATCAATGCCCACATCAAATTTTCTATAATACATCATTAATAATTAATTTTTTTATATTATTTTAAAAACTTAATATGTCTTTTTTTCCATCTCACCATCCTCTCTATCTTCCTCCTTCCTTATTCTCCACCATTCACCGAACCTTTACCACCACTTCAAAATAGCCTATAAGGAATAATGTTTCGATAATGAATTCATAGAATTCTTTGTACTTAGCCACATCATTATGTACCTGCAATTTAAGATTTTAATAAAATAATCTTCATGAAAATTCTACTATTCAGAGTCCAAAATGGCAACCTCAATAACATCAAAATGGTCCCATCGATGACCACTCTTTCACTCCTTTATTTTTAGAACACAACTCTTAAAATTTGCCTCACCCCCAATGGCTGTGATCCCTCTTCGATCACCCTTTACCTAAAAAGCTTTTTCACAGCCGCATTCCATCATAGCACTAACAATCACCCATAAAAATTATCAACTAGAAATGACTCGCCAAAAAAATCATCGCCGCAAACTCCACCCAAAATTATTTGAGATTCCTCTAGCGAAAAACTTACCATAAAAGAATTTTGCTGGCAATCTTCTTTCACTTTTTCTATTTTTTTTCCTTGCAAAAGATTGTCTTCAGTAGTTGGGAAGAAAAAGGAGAGAGGTGGAAAAGAAATTTCTCATTAAAAGTTGCTCAATCTGGGGTGTCTTCAGATTTGGGCGACCATGGTGCTACTGGTGGAGAATAGCTGTGTTGCAGTGGGTTTTGGGTTGGGGAGGGGGGAGGGAGGGAGCGGAGGAATGGAGGGAGAGAGGAGAACGTGAAAGAGAAACCCTCTTTGACTTTTTTCTTAAATTTAATTTTTGTCTTTTTTTTTAATCTTTTCTTATTTTAATTATTTCTTGGTTTAAATTTTTGCCTTCACGCTCCTTCTACGCGTGAAATACATATATTTTGTCCAACTCAACTGTCAAGTTGCCACATAGACATGGTCAACGGTCAGAGGGGTTTAAAATATTACTTTTGAACAATTATAAGTGTTTGGATGAAACTTTGTGAAGTAGAAGGACCGAGATGTCAAAACCGAACATTTACAAGTGTCTATGAGGCTATTTTGCATACTAAAATACAAAAAAAAATAAAAAAATAATATATCTAGTGTATTCCTATAAGTGGAGTATGAGGAGAGGTATGTACGCAGACCTTACCCCTAGCTTATGAAGATAGAGAGACTGTTTCCGAAAGACCCTCAATTCAACAACAATAACAAACTCAATTTAATCCCATAAGTGAAATCTGAGAAGGATAATGTATATGCAGACCGTACTACCTAGTGAAAGTAGACCCTTGGCTCAATAAAAGTAAAATCATAGCAGCAGTTATGACAAACAGAAAAGAATTAATATAACCGAAGCAAATGAAACATCATATAATAATAGCGATCTAAAAATAGGGAACACCACGATACCACTTGTTATACATCTATGAAAAATATGCATTTTCCTAATAATATCAACATACAAATGTAATACTACCCATGTTCCAATTTATGTGAACCTGTTTGATTGGGCACAAAATTTAAGAAAAAATAAAGACTTTTGAAACTTGTGGTCTTAAACAATTCAAAAAGGGACCAGAGTATTTGTATAGTTATAAAAGCTTCTCATTAATGGTAAAATTATAAGTTTAAATAAAATTATTTTTAAATTTAGAAATGAGTCATTTTTTTTAGAACAAAGCAAAAATGAAATAGATTCACATAAATTATGGAACGAAGTTATACCTTTATTGCCACAAAGTTGTAGTGCCAATAGAAAATACGTTTGGCACTTCAAAGTGCACTACAGAAAGATAAAAGAATTTAGGAAGGAGAAAAAAAAGGAAATGTAATGTCAGATGATAACGAAGTCAGATGTTGTGAACCTATATTAAAGTGATGACATATCAATTTGCTGACATTAAACGTTTTTCTAATTGAACTAGAAAGTGAAAGAAATATCTAATAAAAACTTCAATCACTTCAACATTTAATTTTGATGTTGACAGTGGCACATTCACTATACATATAATTATGGACCAAATTAAATTATATCAAAATAGAATAACATCAATAAGAAATCTAGTGACCTAGTCATAAAAACAATGTGTACACAATTTTGTCCGTAAAGTATACATTTTCCTAATAATATCTTATTTTTATGGAAATGATTGATCCCATTTATTTGGAAATAATTAAACATGTACTGGAGGGGTCAATGGGCAATAAATAAGACCCATGGCCTAGGTGACTTCGATAGTTCGATTGTATTTTGGAGTGGTGCCGGCCTAAGATAATAAATAAATAAATTAAACATATACTATCACTCTATTTTCCTCTCTTAGATTTAAAATAAACAAATAAGTGTGTGCTTGATAATGACAAAGATCACATCTTTCTGGAAGGGTAAAAATGAACTGAGCAAGATAATGATTGAAAAATTGATGTTATTTAAATAATAATTGCTATTATTGATTTTTGTTAAAAAATTGTGACTGTTTATATTCTCCTACTTCCACTGAAAACCAGAGAGGTGTGTGTGCTCCTCTTTGCACTGAGGGAGAACCAGAAAAAAGTGGAGAGAAAACTTGTGCTTTGCCTTTTTTCTTCATCCAATCTCTCTCTCTCTCTCTCTCTCTCTCTCTCTCTCTAGATAACTCTATATATTTACATACATCCGTTAAACCCCAAGAGCTCCACTACCTAACAATCCCCATTTTCTTGAAAACTCCCAGTTCAAATTCATCCAAGATCCAGCCAAAACAGTGTCTGTGTGTTTTTGGGTTTGTACTGAAGGATAAAAAAAAGGAAGGGGATTTAGGGAAAACTCCATAAAGATTTATTTTTTATTTTTATTTTTTTTGTGTGAGAGAGATTTAGGAGAACCCCATAAAAATTCAATCTTTTTCTCTTTCTGGGTGTGTGTAGAAATGGCTGAAGTGAAAGGAAACAAGAAGAGGCTGTCAATAAATCTTTCCCTTTTTACCCTCACTGATCACAACGGCAGCAATAAATCTCCTAAGAAATTTGAGGACCCAAATGGTGCTGTTGTTGGGCTTGGAATTGTGGCAGCTTTGACTAATAACAGTAATAATAGTAGAGCTGCAATTCTTGCAATATCTCCAAGATCAACTAGTTCAAACCCAATCCCAATTTTCACTGCTAATAATAGTAATAATAATAAAACTAAGAAGAAGAAGAAGAGTAAGAGGCCAAGTATTGAAGAAATGGAGATGTGTGAGGAGTACACGTGTGTGATTTCTCATGTGGGTACCAATTTGATTAAGAAAAGAGAGTATTTTGATGGTGAATTCATAGGAAACACCAACTCCCAAAAAGCTGCTACTGCTACTGTCAATCATGGTGATACAATGAAATTTAGGACAGCTGATTTCTTGAATTCTTGCTTTCTTTGCAAGAAGCAGCTTCAGGGTTTGGATATTTTCATGTACAGGTTAGAATTTCAATTTTGCAGTTTCTGCTTTTTTCTTTTCTGGGGTTTTGGTTATTGTAGTTATTAATATGTTAATGATTATATTACTGGTCTCTTTGGTAACACTTTCTTGGATCTGAGATATAAAGGCATGATTAAATTCTTTGCTAAATTTCCATTTTATGCTTCATATCTGTGTACTTCTGTTGTTACTTATTGAGAATATACTGTCACTTGCAGCTGTAAGTTTGATAAGAGGAACTAATTAAGAGTCTTTATGGTCAATTTTCCTCTCAATGAGTTGATCTTAATCACCAAAAAACTAATTGTGTACATGACCTTTTATTGGTTGTTTATGGTTGAGCAAAATGGTTGAGAGAACTGATCATTCCATACTCTGACTGGATTTTAAGTAGAAAACCGTTTCTTCTAATGTGGCCTCTCAGAACCTTTATGTTTGATGGCTTCATGAATATCTCATCTCATTTGCCTTTTTCTTTTGCTACCATTGAACATATATGCAAGTTTGAATACGTCAGTGGAGATTTATCTTTTCCTTCAATTTACTTTAAGCTGTAGTTTTTTCCTCGTGAATCATCTGAGTTGCTTCCATTTCCTTTCAATTACATTAGGCTGTGGTTTTTTCCTCTTGAATCTGATCTGAAATTTGTGATTGTCCAAATTCGGTTTCAGCAAGGCTTTGTTGGTTGAAGAGGGTGTTATTTCTGTATGGATTTGTATAGTTTGGGAAGAAGATACTCTGGTATTAATGAGTTGATTGTTTAGGTGAGCGTTGTCTCTTCATTTTGGAGGGGTTAGCTTGGTCACGTGCATGACAGTTTCCAAGTAAAGATCTTAGGCATGAAAAGATTATCAAAGATTTGAGGACTCACCTTGGGAAATCGAAATCTATTAGATTGTGTGAAGCGTATCGTCTAAACTTAAAAATATTAGGGGGAAGATACACCTATTCATTTATTTGTAGATCTGTAACGAAATATTTGTTTTGTTTATTTTAGGCCTGCAATAGACCCCTCTGTTGAGACCCGAACCTAGGATTTTTTGCCTGCTATGGTGTCAAAATAAATTCTGTATGTTCGTCTAAAAGCTCTAACTATTAAGAAAGGAGACCCTTTTATTTATTGTAGGTTTACAATGAAAGTTCCACTGACCTGTGCCTTTAAATCATAAGATTATCCAAAAGTTATTAGCATGCATTCTTGTAACTTTTGTCATGTCAAGCTTCCTGACCTGCTTTGTGTAAGATGAGTATTTTGTTTACTTAGGGGCACTGACTAGCTCTGATCAATTCCCTACGTTCTTGATATTCTCTGTTATAGGGATATTCAGAATTTGTATCTACTGTTTCCGATGACCAGTGCTTAAGATCTCAAGTGATATACCTACATTTGTACTTCTTGCAACTGTTTCTTTCTTGATCATTTGTAGTTCTTGCAGCTGTTAAGGTATTAGTACTTGCGAATTTTATAATTTTGGTCACAAATGCCATACCATAGTAAGCTGGACGCTAATCTAGCGTACTTCCCACCTTGCTTTCTGGTTTTTATTTGGAAGTTGTATTGTTAATCTTTATTAATTAGCATTATTCTTGGGCAGTTGGCATCTTCTTCCAACTTGTATAACTTAATGCTGTACATCATCTTTACATAATGGCAGGAAGAATCTTTCTCATATGTTTTGGATTAGGACATGTTTGCTTGAATTACGCACTCAAGTTATGTCTCTTTGAATGTCAGTCGCTTACAATCTACTCAACTTGATTAATAATGTCAGTAGTCATGTTATTTTACTCGCTGACATGAACTATTGCATTACTTAATTCCGTGGGAAAAAAGTTGATTCTAAGTTTGAGATATTGGAAGATTGCTTCTATAAATTTAAGCAAATTAGCTATTAAATTATAACCACCAGATGGTTTTTGCGGCAACATATTGATTAATGATTATGTTCACGTAAAGAAAGCTGCTGGGTATTTTAGTTACTTGTTGCTTTCTTTAATTTGTTTGCAATCAATTTTTATATTCGTCGTCGTGCTAGTTGTAAACTTTTGTTGCTGCAAAATTAAGTTGGCCTTGCTGGAAATCTTTTGGTTAGCTTTCTCTTTCGATACAATTTTCAAACTTAGGTAGGAAAACTCCACATGGTTTTCGTTTGTTCACTAAATTTAGGCATTTTCCTCCAGGTAATATGTGACAGGAATCTCTAATACATCTTGTTTGTATATGCATGTCATGTGGTCTGTATTATTTATGTAAAGAATAATTGAGGCTAATATATATATATATATATATATATATATATATATATATATATCTTTCGACACAAGGTTCATTCGGAATAATCAAATTTATTAGGAACTTGAGCCAACCTCTGCCTTTCAAGCATAGAATAACAACTTCTTTACTTTTAATATTTGCAGAGGGGAGAAGGCATTTTGTAGTGCAGAGTGTCGTTGCACACAAATATCAATCGATGAACACAAAGAGAAATGTGGCATGAAATCGCTTAGCGACTACTCTGTTTCTCCTTGCTCGGGTGCAATGCAGTTTTTCACTGGCGTGGCCGTGGCATAACAACTCAAAATTGTATGGTACCTTCAATTTTACATAAATAAATAAAAGGGGCGATATATATATATATATATATATATATATATATATATAGGTTTCAAATATGTATACCGAATAAAAATTGGTACCCACCGGCTTAGAGATGTTAGATTTTTATGTTAAGGATATTCTGAGCATGCAATCTCTGCAACTCGAAGAGTAAGAAAAAACATTCCGGGAAAAGCATGTAATGAAGTTTGGTAGAAACTACTTGGAGCCCGTTTGGATTGGCTTAAAAAAAGTAGCTTTTAAGTTAAGTGCTTAAAAGCATTTTATAAGTGCTGTAACTTGTTTTATAAATAAACAGTTACGTGTTTGGATAAAAGTGTTGAAATTGAAAACAAATTGGTGAAGTGTTTGGAAAAAGTGTTGGTAAGCACTTTTTCTTGTTAAAATGATTGAAATATCCTTAAAGCTAGCATTATACAGAAGATGATGAATGATTTGATTTTAGAATATAGTTACACCAATTAAAAAAAAGGAAGGATTCAACGACCAAAAAAATTAAATGTTATGGAACAAAAAAAAAAAGTTAAAAGAACAATATTTCTACTGAGGGTAATTTCGGGATTAAGAAAAATTCTAAGGGATAAGAATGTAATATCTTTGGTCAAAGCAATATGGCTTTTAAGCCAATTTTGAAAAAATTGGATTTTCCAACTTAAACAGATTTTAACTTTTTAAAGCTTTTTTTTTGATTTCCAAACACTTCCACGGGTTAAAAACTGGCTCGTCCAAACAGGCTCTTAGTGAAGAGATGCACGGATTCACACAGCAATTCCAAATGTATGGTTTAGGAAGTTGGAATACTATATTGCACTTTTCGGTATGAAGTTGGAATCCAATAAGCTTTTTAGTCTCAATTCACTTGAGTGCAACGGCAATGTTCAATTTTTAATCAGATTAAATTGAGTTACAATAATAGCTAGTATCTTATTTGGTAACTCAAAGATCCAGTAATTAACTTGTTCTAATCCTAACTTGGTAACCAAAGATACAGTAAGAGTCCGTTTGGACATAAGAAATTTTTTACTTTTTTTCGAAATCAGCATTTGGTAAATTTTTTATTTTTCATTTGAAGATGTATTTTGGAATTTTTCGAAAATTTAAATAACTCCAAAAAGTTATTTTTTCAAAATTCACTCAGATGAATCACAAAACTTCAATAACAACCCAAAATTATATTCATGTCTAAACGCAATTTTAACTTTTAAATACCATTTTCACTTTTTTTTGAAATTTTGCAATTTATGTCCAAACACCCACTAAATAACTTACTTTGGAACTAGTAGCTTTAGTCCAATCATTTATTTATTTTATGAAATCTAATGAATATGTTAAATTATTGATTTATAACTCAATAACTTCAAGAAATAGATCTAAAAACTTATAAACTTCAAATCTTGGATTCGCCTCTAGACTCTATATGTGTTGCTATCCTATGTTGATGACCTAATGATGCTGTACAAATTAATTGTGCGCAAATTATGTACTCTATTAATGTATACTATAATTTAATTCGATATCTTCTTAAACTAATGATGCTGTAAATAACTCGCATTAATCAGTTAAATAAAATTTAATTGTGTGAAAATTATGAACTTTATTAGTGTATTTTACAATTTAATTAGATATCTCTTTAAAAAGTTGTTCAGGTAAACTTTTATTGTCTTTTGTTGATTATTTTGTTGAGAGTTTAAAGAAAACGCAATTTGGGAAATACTTTGATCGTATCATTTTTTGATTACTCTTTTTCAACCCCCGCCCCTTTTATAGGAAGGGCTTCCATTAAAAGAAAACAAAAAAATCTTAATCATCATGGTTTAACAAGTGAATTTCCCTGATCAGGTTTAGGCTATCCAACTTTACTTAATCAGGATCTAATTCTAATTTTTATTCTCTGTAGTTGTTAATTCGGCCGGCTGTAGCAACTAGCATGCATGTTTCCAGGTTGGTTAAGAGAATCAAAAGTAAGACTAATTATTAATAGACAAAAACTCGTAAATGTGATTTGTTTAAAATAATCATCTGCAGCTATTGGAGATTAAGATACTTTTTAATGACCTAACGAGTAATAAAATTCTAATGGAAGATTTTAATCCTTTCAATTATATATGGAATAACATAAGTTCTATTGGGGGAATGATTTTATAAATTATTTTAGTTTTATGTACTGACTTGTTCCTCATTTAATGGAAAGTTAGCAAATGTTTAATATTATTTTAGTGTATATATATAAGAACAAAGAGGAGAAATGTAAAAATTGGAACAATTTCTTATTTTATTTTAATTTAATGCCAACGAGCAGCATTCTTTAATTAGAATTTGGTCTTCTATGTCCAATTATGAACCTGAATGATTTATTGAATTTCGTCAATATTGCGTTTGGGAAGAATAGATTATCGATCATAAAATTACTTAGTGTTACATACTTCACAGACAACTTAAAAAATGTATAAAAACGATTACGACACAGTCTCTCAAAAAGTGTCCAGAAATGAAAGGTGTAGATATGAAGTGACAATATATATATGCAGACTAGTTCATACTCTATATTCAATATTTCATTGAATTAAGCAACTCGAATGATTTAATAAAAGGGGTTGGTGAAAAAAACCATGTTCAGTTTCAAGTACGGATGTGTGATATACAAATACAATATTTGTTGAGTGTGTTGATATATGGACGTGGAACTTAACCAAATAAGAAAAAAGGAGATAAAAATAATTTAAGGGAGACAATGCTGCATATTATTGCATAGACGAAGAATTCAATCCCATTTTGATTGTGCAATGATCACCTACTCAGATTCTATAGAATTCTTTATTATTCCATAGGTGAATATTATATTCAGGAGGTTTAGCCCATCTACTTATCCCATGCTAATGTTGCATTTTTTGAGAGTTCAACTCCTCCTGTCCATAGGAATCAGTAATGCAAGTAGGAATGGCACGGTTGAGGGTGACCTACTTTTGACTAATACCATCCTGAATTTGCTGCTTTTCTCTACATAAATTGCATGTTCACAAAATTATACTTCTTCCATTGGCTATCAATCATATATAATTGAGTGTTTTTTAACATTTAAAATAACAAGAAAGATTTTAAAAATCTGAAAGATAATTAATAGAGTTTCATGAATACAATACAGAAAATTATCTTTTGGTAAAGTTTAGATGTTTTGAACTCACCTGGCACAAGTCAGCTGCTCCAAACTACATACACCAAAATTTTATTTTTTGTATAAAAAAACTCTGCAATTACCAAAAATTCGTAGACAGTATAGATCACGTAGTGGATTGCAGTGATCTTTTTAATAATATTTAGATAAATTTGTTTCATATATCGAACTATTGTTTTCTCTTTCTCATAATTTTATGTATGTAAATAAGAACGGGAAGCTTTAGACATAATATAATAATAGGGCAAAAATTACTCATCAAAATTAAAAAAAAATAGAAAACTTTTGCTATGTAAGGCGGGGCGGGTTTATGCGGGTCGAGGCGGGCGGGTTGAAAACTGAAAATTTTCTTATGCGGGGCGGGTTGAAATCTTCACGGGTTAAGGTTGAACCCGCCCCGCCCCATTGCCATCTCTACAACGTCGTCCCTACACTCCTCCTGGCCCTCCTAAACAGGTCCCATAAGGGTTTGAAGGTGAATCCAAGTGATTACACCATATTTCAACATCAAAAGTTAGTTCTAGTGAAGAACAACACCTCTTTGAGGTTGTGTTGTCATTGAGGATTGGTGTGAGCAGTGTTTGGCAGAAATTTCAAGTGGTTGTTGTTGGTTTAGGTATTTATAATACTCTACTACTTGTGCTTGAAGTTGTTTGTATGTTGGTTGCATTATTTGAGCAAGATACTATAAGAGGATACTTAAAATAGTTTGAGATGCTATTATTCGTAGTAGACTGTTTTGGAAGGATTGTTCCCATGAAATATAAATGGTTGAAAACCTTGGAAAATAATTTTTATGATATTATTATTATAAATACATTATCTACATGTCGAACTTGTTGTTAGTATTGTGAATAAGAAGAGAAAGGACAATATAATAATGGAAAGTTGTACTTGTTGTTGTTGTTGGATTGTTGGGATGTTTGAGTGTGAATTAGGAGATGAATAGGAGGTTAGAAGTCGAATTGTACTTAATATGATACTGGACATATTGTTAAGTTAATGGACGAATGACTTTGGGGTTAAAGGGTTCAAAAGGGATTCAATCCAAGCTTGTCGCTCGTCATGTTAAATAGTAGTTTCGTTGATGATGTTTGTGCACTTTTTTGTTGTGTAGACTGATTTGTGTTGTTGGGCTATTGGGTGTGTTGTGGTGCTGAATGTATATAGTTAAAGGTTGTATGTGTTCTTATTGGCTTATGGACTTGGGAAAGCAATAAAAACAGGGGAGATGCTGCCCGTTTTAATATAAAATAAGCTTGTCGTTCGTTGTATGATAGTTGCATCTTTCGTAGCTTAACGATAACATTGTTATCATTATTGTAGATTAAAGTGAGACGAGAAGAGTTCAACGTGGTTATTTGGCAGATTGTGATAAGGAATGTTAAGGCTAAACCTTTCCTTCATTTTGGCATGATCCCATAACTAAATGCATTTGATAACGAAACATAAAGAGAAGTTTGTACTCCTGAATTCATGTACATTATACTAGTCTCATAAGTTATAGTATTCTCCTTTATAGGGACTTTATATTCAGTTAAGTAAAGTCTTATTTCATTCAAGAAAGCAGAGGGTCTATAAATACAGTAAAATAGTATTTTTACCACCACTGAGCTATAATCGGTGGCCAGGTCCCTATTGGACAACCTCCGATCAGATGGTAAATTATATACCGAGCATACTGTGGCCAAGCACTTATGAGCGAGCCCAGAATGGCAGAGATATCGAGCCTAGTATGGCTGAGCGCTTGTGAGCGAGCTTACTACGGCCGAGAAGTTACACGTACCAAGCCTTATAGGGCCGAACAACTATTTTACTTACTCTATTGAGAGAGTTGAGTCAGTATCAACAGGTAAGCATATCTTCATATCATCTTTAACTCCCAGTCACTTTCAGTTATTATATTATCAGTTCAGTTTCATCTTTAAGTTATTCTATTTTCTTACATACTCGGGACATTATTTCGTACTGACGTCCCATTTGTCGGAGATATTGCATTTCATGCATGCAGGTCCGGATAGATATCCGGATAGATCTTCCCAGTAGATAGAACTAAACCTTAGCTTGATTGGTAAGCTCCACTCCCCCGTAGTTACCGGGTTTAGACTTTGGAGTCCATATTGTATATTTAGGTTTGATGGGTAAGTCAAGGCCCTATCTCGACCATGATACAATTCTGTTATCGCTAGAGGCTTGTAGACGAGTCCTGTATATTTTATATGTTAGTATTGTGGGCTTGCCAACCTTGTGTGCATGTTCAGTTTGGCATTGCTGGTTGTAGACATTCATGGAAGCTTCATCAGCCCGCACAATTATGTATATGACATATTGGGTATGTCTACCCCTCGGATGAGATAGACATTATTTCCAGATAATTCAGAATATGGCCTCGACTGTATGATAGGTATTGTCAGATGATAGGACTATTCCTCCAGAGTTCATAGTTACAGATTGGTACGCTGGGGCAGAGTATGGCATCGAGTGCCAGCTACGCCTCCCCAGGTTTGGGCCGTGACAAAATTCATCCACCCCCCCCCCCCCAAATCCCACCTTTAATTCTTACAAATTAAGTGTAATAAACTATGGGTAAGCAATATCTAATACAAAAATCAAGTAAGGATTACTTAACCCTTCAATTGTAATGAAAAGTCCTCCAAAAATTGTCCCTAGCCGAGATCCACAACTCCAAAATGAGAAAATAACCAAACCCTTCGAAATATAAAACCTGCTAGTGATTCCGCATCTATGTATACTAGACCGCATCTGCGGTAAAAGGACCGCACCTGCGATACTCCCTTGGCTCCTAACATCCCTCTTCTGCGGTCACCCAGCCGTATCTATGGTCGCGCTTCTACGCCTCCAGCATCGCAGATGCGCCCTATCTTTCGTATCTACGGACCCAGCTCCTAGCCTCCTCCTTCGCATCTGTGTTCAAAATTCCGCAGATCCACTATCGCATCTGTGCACCCCTAACCGCAGGTGCGTTTGCACCAGACCTAAAATCTTCAGTCAAGTTCAACTTAACCAAAATGATCTGAGACTCATCTGAAATATACCCGGTGCCCCCGGGACCCCGTCCAATCACTCCAACCAAATCCCAAAATATATCACGAACCTAGTCGAGGCCTCAAATCACCCAAAACATCGTCAAAACTATGAATCACATCTCAATTCAATCCTAATGAACTAACGAACTTTCAACTTCTAAAACTCATGCCGAACCATATCGAATCAACTCAGAATGTCATCAAGTTTTGCATGCAATTCTCAAATGACACAACAGACCTATTCCAACTCCCATAACCAAAATCCGAATGCGATCTCAACAAAGTCAACTCTTGGTTAATCTTATCAACCTTCCAAACTTTCAGCTTTTCAACTTTTACCATTTCAAGCCAAAACAACCTGGGAACCTCCAAATCCAAATCTGGACATACGCCTAAGTCAAAAACCACCATACGAATCTATTGAAACTGGCAAAATACCATTTTAGAGTCGTCTACACAAAAGTCAATTTCCAGTCAACTTTTACAACTTAAGCTCCAACCAAGGGACTAAGTGTCCCAAATCAATCCAAAACTCTCCCAAAACCAAACTAACCACCCTAGCAAGTTAAGTAACCACAATTATACATGTGCAAAGCATCAAATAAGGTTAATGAAGATATAATACTCAAAATAGATGGCATGGTCATCACAATTATTCTTTCTGAGTCTACACTCATCAACAAGATACCAGCATCCACTTTATTCCACAAATAAACAACTAAAAGATCTACCAACACATCTATTTCTTAAGACTATATGACACATCAAGGCAAAAATCAAGCATCCATAGCCCTTTGCATCCCAAGCAACTCCTTTCTGTGATATCCAACCATATAGGCGTAGTCCTCAGTCACATAATACTCATCACATAGCTATCTAGCCATTCACTGAGCCATCAATCCACACCACTAAGGACACCTCCGAACGTAAGATTCTAAATTCACATACTTATACAACTGAATATGTCGAGCCCAAGTTGCGGTTTATACCTGGCCTCAAGTCCTCTAGACTAGCCTACCTTCAACACATAAGACATATCTCACACCTCATCCACGACATCACAAGTCATCGGTGCACAACTAATACTGAATGCTCAACATCACATACGAGTGAATGGAAAGAAATCAAAGATATAAGCCTCAAGCATAATTAGTGTCGCACGACAAGGAAAGAAAGATGATGAAGTTTCCTAGATTCCTTATAGCCTCTCGAAGATAAGTATGGACGTCATCATAATGATCCGCAAGACTCTACGTGACATTTGTTTATAACTCGTAGAACCTATGAACCTAGAGCTCTAATACCAACTTGTCATAACCCAAAACCCCACCTAGTCATGATGCGCCTAACCCCAACATGCTAGGTAAGCCAAACAATGAATAATACAACCCAAATGAAATAGCATCCATAATCAATGAATAAAATAACTAATTTCTATACAACATCCTAAGGATTGTTAATACAAGTCATGAACCACTAAGATTCTTAATTCACAAAGCTGGTACGAAAAATAAATACGACATCTGTTTGAGTATACATTAATAGAGTACACATCCTAAACTACCAAGAATAAGTGTCAGCTTATATCTGGAACACAGATACATATTCAATGCCCGACTTCGTCATCCACCGCATCTCATCTCCAAGATCTGCACGGAAAGTGCAGAAGTGTAGTATGAGTACAACCGACCCCATGTACTCAGTATCCTGACTAACCTCAGTGAAGTAATGAAGAGGTTTCAGGTCAAGGATACTCACTTTACATAACCTGTGCATCCCAATAACATATACATACACCCGACAACAATATCGAATTTAAGCATGAAATACATGTACAACCAATCAGTGCGTATAGAGAAGATGTGTGCAAGTCTCTTAACTTTTTAGTATAATAAGAAGATATGCATTTGTTTTCAGATAACACGTCAACAATTGCATATAGAGAATAAATGAACAAGTACTGTACCAGTGTATCAGCTCAGTATAAAGAGAAGATATACATCTAACATCATTAGAAGTTTGCATATAGAGAAGATATACATAAAATATCAAATAATCCATGAACAATTGCATATAGAGATGATATGTATAAAATATCAAGTACTCTGTCAACAGTTGCATATAGAGAAGATATGCATGATTAAACAAGTCAAGTTACACGGATCCACATATAGAGAATATATGTACCATGAATCATCACATCAAGTAAAGCACCATATAGAGAAGATATGCATAAAAGGCATGTATACATTTCGAATCTAGCATATAGAGAAGATATACAATAAAATCATGCATATATCCAAGTAGTTTACAAATAGAGAAGAGATGCAAAGTCCAACCAATAACCAATTTTCCATAAACCACGTCAACTAGAAACTCGTCGGTTTATCGCAACCTGTATGTACACCATCAAGAGACAAACATGAGAGGGTGACCCTAGAGGGGTGGATCCTTATACACGCATTGCACAGACATAATCATGTGCCATAATCGCACGGACAACTTACGTGCCATGATAACGCAACCCGCACGAACTACTCACGTGCCACTAATCCAGTCCATCACACAGAAAGCATATATAAGAACATATGTATACAAATAACGGATATCAAATCACATACTGATGGACTGAGAAAAATAGCATGGTAAGGTGTATGCATGTGCAAAATGTATACCTACATATCATATCAAACGAATACGCTATACAATAGCAAAGATCATACTCATACAAGGAATCAACACCTACACATGATCTCTAGCATGATTCATAGAGTTCACAGTCATACAGACATATAAAGCATGATAGCAAGAAGAACAATATCCAAATCAAGGCATAGTACAACCTAAAGACTACTTCGGTCATGAATCATACTTAGCACCCGTATATATGCTCGTCACCTCGCATATATGTTGCTTCTCACATATTTCAATTAGGCAAACAAAGTCATAACCTAAGGTTTATTCCCTCAACAAAATTAGGCAAGATACTTACCTCATCCGGGCTAGCCTTCAACCCTTCGATGAGATAATGACTTGTTACCTGACTCTGAGTAGTCGAGCTACCTTTTTGTCTTCAGGTTATGCCCATTCTGCAAATAGTTAACAAACTTATTGCACCATTCCCAGGTTAGAATAGTTGCATTTACCTCAATTTTTGTCTGGACAATGGATGAATGAAATAGATGGACAACCAAGTCGCTTCCGAACTCGGTGATGTCTGTTGCCAAGTTGAGATTGGATAAAGCGTCCAATTCCATGTTATCTTCTTGGGATATTGAGCAGCTTTCCATTTTCGAAATTGATCTAGAAGTTGTATAATCTTGTCTAAATATTGCTGCATTTGAGCTTCACGTGCTACATAGGTTTTTTGTACTTGATTTATTACTAAGCGTCACTCTTCAACTCTATATGCTTGGCTCGAGCCCCCTGCCTAATTTTGGTCCTGTAACAGCAGTCTGATACTCAATTTCATTATTAGTTATAGAATGAAATTTAATAGATTGTCACACATTTTTCTCTAGTAGGTATGATGAGTAATATTACAAGCCCGGATGCCTTTACGTTGAATGAACCTTCCATATAGAGGGTCTAGGTCCCCAGAACTATTCTAGAAGCAATGATTTCTTACTTCTATGCTTCGGGGAATATGCTCGTACTGAAGTCAGCAACGAAGTTAGTTAGGACTTGTGACTTGATGACAAAATGATTTTGATACGAAATGTCATATGCACTCAATGAAACTACCCATTTGGCAAGTCATCCCAAGAGTTTTGGCTTGTGTAGGATACTCCATAATAGGAACGTGAAAACTACGAAAATATGATGATACTGAAAGTATGATCTCAATATTTGGGCAGCCATTGTGAGTGCCGGGGTTAATTTCTTTAAGTGTGGATACCTAGCATCGGTATCTAGCAGTATTTTACTTAAATTGTCGTACCGACTCACCCCAATGTAAGCGGGTGGAGGTGCAGTCCCACAATACCATAATCCCTAAACAAAGCGGTCATGCCGCCTCACCCTAATATATATGCGGATGGAGGTGTATCACAGTCACAATCTCTATACCATAATCCCCACACAAAGCGGTCATGCCGCCTCACCCCAATGTATGCCGGTGGAGGTGTATCACAATCACAATCTCTACACAACTTGACATAATACCTTTCACATAAATCACGACTAGAAATTATAACATGTGGATATGTAATCCATGGTTTGGGACACACCCTCAATTTATAATGCAATATGATAAGAGCATTTGAAATACGAATTGGACATAAATCTTCATCACAAAACTTATCGGAATACTCAATTTATAATCAACATCTCGGAACTCACAAGGATAATGAGAATTCCAACTCTTAAAGAAGAGTTTAGCCAACATACCTCAAATTCTTCCCTTAATGATACTACAACGATGTACTACACTAATCAACTTCAATCTATATTGTTGTGGCACCACCACCCGCATACATTGGGGTAAGGCGGCATAGCCTTTTTGTGTTGGTATTGGTATCGTTGATGCATTTTCACCCGCATACATTGGGGTGAGGCGACATCACCGCTTTGTGTTGGTATTGGTATAGTTGATGCATTTCCACCCGCATACATTGGGGTGAGGCGGCATAGCCGCTTTGTGTTGGTATTGGTATCGTTGATGCATATCCACCCTCATACATTGGGGTGAGGTGGCATAGTCGCCTTGTATAAGTTCTTGGTACTGTGGTTATACATCCACCCGTATACATTGGGGTGAGGTGGCATAGTCGCCTTGTGTAGGTTCTTGGTACTGTGGTTATACATCCACCCGCATACATTGGGGTGAGGCGGCAGGGCCGCTTGATTAGAGTTGTGGTATTGTACGTACACCTCCACCTGCATACATCGGGTGAGGCGGCGGGGCCGCTTTGTGTGAAGATGGTTATATAGGATCTCATCTTAAATCCTATAAATGTTGTTGATAGCTTTTAATAAGCTTGCTATGGTTGAGACAGTTATCTATATTATTCTATTGCCGCACTGGTTCATCATAATTATCTTGTATTTCTAAATTCTTAAATTGGTGTTTAGTTTTCATACTAGTACTATTCGACGGTACTAACGTCCCTTTTGCCGGGGGCGCTGCATCTTTAAATGGATGTAGGTGGTTCCACAGCAGGAAACATTGATCAGTGATAGCAGTACACCTTCTTCCCAGCTGACTTGGTGAGCCCCACTTCATTCCGGGGTCATGAATCCTTTGTACTTTGTGTATTTTGTTTGGGGTATACCTGGGGCCTTGTTGCCGGCATTATCATTGTACTCTTCTTTATCTATAGAGGCTCTGTAGACATAGTGTGGGTTGTGTATTGGTGTTGGAGAAGACAAAATATGTTATGTTGTGGTTGTATTACTTATCCGTTGAGACTTTAAAAATGATAAAGCTGTTGGAAACGAATTGGTATTGCAGATGTGATCACTTTATTGTTTGACTAACGAAGAGATATGTATATATATATATATATATAGCGCCGGTCGCGCTCCTCGGTTTTGGGGCGTGACACATACGCTTCCCGAAAATTGAAGGAAAGCCTACTTGAGTTTCAAGCAACGTCCTGGGCGGATGTCCACAATCGGTACGAATAAAAAATAAGGATCGAAGATGATCATGTTACTTTTCCATTATCGACCAAAGGACGAGAAAAGAACAGAGAAAAATCAAAGAATGATTATGACGCTGATAGACGGACATCTAGGGGCTGGTTTTTGCCCTACGAATGGATTGAAGGTCGCAACAGATGTTTCCAGATAGCGGATAGGTTCGCCGTTGACAAAAGGACTGATCGTGGTTGGAATAATCAATCACTGCAGGATAAAGTAGTGTCAGGATCGCGGGATCCTTCTTACCCCAATTTATCGGAATACAACTTCAACGTCATTATAGTGGAGTTGGTGTTGTCCATGAGAAATATCAAAGAAGCATGGTTCCCGAAACCGATGAGATCTAATACTAACCAGAGGGATCCCAACTTGTGGTGTGAATACCACGGGACGAATGGCCACCAGACAGGGGACTATCGACACCTCCGTGAAAAAGTGGAAACATTATTGAAGAATGGTCACCTCAGAGAATTCTTGAGTGACCGAGCTAAGAACAATTTTGGTCATAACGACAACGCGGAACCTTCGAAAGCAGGAGAAGGTCTCCCGCGTCAAATAATCAACATGATCTTCGGAGGGAACAAGATTAACGGGGTCACCTTTTTATTAGCAAAGAAGATGAAAATATCAATAATGCATAGCAAAAGGCTTCGGGAAGACGATATCACTTTTACGGAGGAGGAAACATACGTATTGCTGCTACCACACAACGACGCACTGGTAATTTCTTTAAATATGCTAGATTTTAAGATTAAACATGTTCTAGTGGAACCAAAAAGTTCAACTAATATCATACAATGGAGAGTATTGGAGCAAGCTAAACTCACCGGAAGCATTATTCCGGCCACAAAGCTCCTCGCCGGATTCAACCCCGCAAGTGTGACAACCCGGGGAGAAATTGTATTACTCACGAATTCTGAAGCAAGTGGCATTGTTCGAAGAATTCCTAAAAAGAAAATTCCACTTGGGGACAGGACTGCACCCAGATTTCAGGTCCGACTTTATTAAATTCATTAAATCTAGCACCGATTGTTTTGCATGGTCGCGTGAGGATATGACAGGCATCCCGACATAGGTAGCCATACACAAGTTAAGCTTGGATCCCAGCATACCTCTAGTAAGACAAAAGAAACGCCCGATTACCGAAGCCAGGAATAAATTCATCAAAGAAGAGGTAACCCGCTTACTTAATATCGGTTCGATCTGAGAGGTAAGATATCCAAACTAGCTAGACAGTGTAATAGTAGTTCCTAAGAAGAACTATAAGTTTCACATGTGTGTAGATTATAAAGATCTTAACAAGGCGTGCCCGGAAGACTCGTTCCCACTATCAAACGTCGATCAAATGATTGATGCCACAGCCAGGCATGAGTTAATGAGTTTCCTCAATGCTTATGCCGGGTACAACCAAATTAAGATGAACCCGGAGGATCAGGAAATAACTTCATTTATAACGAATTTCGATATATATTGCTAAAATGTGATGCCCTTCGGGTTGAAAAACGCCGGAGCCACTTATCAACGACTTGTGAACATGATGTTTGAAAATCAAATAGGAAAAACTATGGAAGTTTATATAGATGATATGCTCGTTAAGTCTTTAAATGCAGGTGATCATCTTAAACATATGAAAGAAACTTTTGACATTCTAAGGAAGCATAATATGAAACTTAATCCCGAGAAATACGTGTTCGGGGTCAGATCTGGTAAGTTTCTGGGATTTCTGGTATCACAAAGGGGAATTGAGGTAAACCCTGATAAGATCAAGGTCATAGAAGATATCCCGGACCAACTATCAAACGTGAAGGAAGTCCAAAGGCTTACAAGGAGATTGGAAGCTTTGAGCATGTTCATTTACCGGTCATCGGAAAAGTGTCATCGTTTCTTCGCACTGCTCAAAAAGAAAAATAATTTCGAATGGACCCCAGAGTGCCAGGAGGCTTTAAGGGATTTAAAGAAATACTTATCAAGCCCTCCATTTCTTTCAAAACCAAAAGAAGGTGAAACGTGGCCGGTTTATCTCGCGGTCCCGGAAGTTGCGGTAAGTGCGATTTTAGTCCGATAGAATGAAGGTACGCAATCTCCCATTTATTATGTTAATAAAATTTTAACAAGAGCAAAAACGCGTTACCCACATTTGGAAAAATTGGCCTTAGCTCTCGTAGTCGCCGCTCGAAAGCTGAGTCCCTACTTCCAATGCCACCCGATAACCGTGGTGACTACTTTCCCTTTGTGGAATATCCTCCACAAACCCGATCTCTCGGGTAGATTGGCTAAATGGGCCGCTAAAATGAGTGAATTCGACATAGAATATAAACCAAGGACTACAATTAAGTTGCAAGTTTTGGATGACTTCGTGGCCGATTTCAGTCTGGGATTATTTCCTCTGGCAACCAAGGAGGCAGTAATGGTGTCGGAATCGACAATAGGGGTTTGGACCTTATTTACGGATGGAGCTTCTAACGTAAAAGGGCCCGGGCTTGGTATAGTCTCAATCATACCTTCGGGGGAAACCCTAAGGCAAGCCATCAAGATGGTCCATTTAACTAACAACGAAGCAGTGAATGAAGCTTTGATTGCATGGCTTTAATTGACATGAGGACTTGACTCTGAGGTCATCAAAATCAAATACGACTCACAGCTAGTGGTAAATCAGGTCTACAGGATCTTCAAGAACAAAGAGGAGCGCATACAACAATACATGGTAAAGGTTCAGGCTCTGTTGGCGTGATTCTAAGAATGGTCAATTACTTATATCTCAAGGGAAGATAATGCAGAAGCATACGCATTGGAAAACCTAGGATCATCATGGAAATAAAGGGATCGGAGTCCAGAACGGTAGTACAACTGATGAACTCAGTCCTAGATACGGATGGTTACTATAAGGTAAATTCGACTAATCTGGTCTGGGACTAGAGGAATGAAATCATCGATTATATCAAAAACAGGAAGCTGCCTGAAGACCCCAAACTATCCTGGGCGTTGCGCGCCAAAGCAGCGCAATATAGCTTCAAGAGAGGCCAATTGTATAGAAAATCTTTTCAAGGCCCACTGGCCCTATGCTTAGGGGCATCCGAAGCAAACTATGTCATGAGAGAGGTTCACGAAGGGATATGCGGCAACCACTCAGGTGTAGATTCCTTAGTGATGAAGTTGGTAAGGGCAGGATATTATTGGCCCCGCATGGAACAAGACGCCAAAGACTTCGTATGAAAATGTGATAAGTGTCAACGCTACGCACCACTGGGGCATCAACCGCAAAACCCTTACATAAGGTTCTGTCCCCATGGTCGTTCATGAAATGGGGGATGGACATCATCGGACCACTACCACCGGCTCCTGGAAAGGTAAGATTTCTTTTAATTTTAACTGACTATTTTTCTAAGTGAGTGAAAGCAGGTCCTTATCAGAAGATCGGAGAACGCGAAGTGGTAGATTTCTTGTGAAAAAATATAATTTACAGGTTCGGAATACATGCGACAATGGGCCACAGTTTATCGGCACAAAAATTACAAAGTTCCTCCAAGATTTAAAAATATAGAGGATCACTTCTTCACCCTATCATCCGAGCGCAAACGGTCAAGCGGAGTCGGCGAACAAAGTGATTATTCAAAACCTCAAGAAAAGGTTGGAAGCAACTAAGGGTAACTGGCCCGAGGAATTACCCAGAGTTCTATGGGCATACCGGACTACGACCAAGTCAAGAACAGGGTGTCACACCTCCTTTTTTCCGAGGGAATAGGGGATAGGGAGTTTTTCCAATTTAAGTGACATTATTCTAAATGGGATTATTTATTTATTCAGAGTCTCCACTTAGAATAATTCATGGTGTCCCAAGTCACCGATTTGTTTTAAAATCCCAAATCAAGGAAATTGACTCTATTTATGGTTCGCGAACATAGAAGATCGGGTAAAGAATTCTGTTAACTCGGGAGAAGGTGTGCCGAGTTCCGTGGTTTTAGCACGGTCGCTTAACAATTAATACTTAGCTTAATTATCTGATTTTTTTAATATTTTTTTTACTTTTTAATTATCTGATTTATTACCTATTTTAAACCTATTGTGCATTTTACCTTTGACTGCTTTTAATTATGTATTTAAATCGATTTTTAGTATTTATGGAGTTATTTCTTGAACAAGTTACGATGTCGTACACTTGTCGTTTGGTACACATTGCAAACCACGCCATGTGAAACGCACCCGCGATTTACAACATGTTTATTATTATTATTTGAAGTTATGGTCAAGTCGCGTGAAACGCGCACTCGAATTGGGATTTACATATCGTGACCATGCCATGGGAACCATACCCATGGCCACGATAATTTATTAATCGCGCCTAAAGCAAGCTATGAAGTTTATGAATTATTTATCTTAAAGTAATTTGAGATTTGTAAATCCATAAGAGTATGTCATTGTAGAAAAGCATGAAATAGATTAAATTAATTATTCAAGAATTACAAAAGGGGGCAATTGTATGAGATTAATGGGCCTAGCAGATTTCAAGTTTTGGCCCAAAAATAAAATAACTTTCTTCATTAGCTTATAGTAACCTCACAACTCCACTTCCTTCAACAACCTATGTGTCTAGGCCCAAACATTGGATCTTCACCGGTAATATAATTCTAGTTAAACTTATTTAACAACTTAACTCTATACTTTAGACAATTGACAGCTTAATTTAAAACAAAGATGGAACTACTAAAGCTCATTTATTAACACATGAATGACTAAATAACCAAATAGAGACATAACATTGCTTGAGCTTCCATTTCAATAAGATTTTTTTATTTTTTTATTTTTTTATAAACTCACTTATCAATTAGCAAATTTCATTAAACCATTCATGGATGAACCTTTTTTAAGAGAACATGCTAATGAACTAAAATAAATATACAAAGAGGAAGCTCAAAAATTGGCATGTTTAACAGAGAATAATTTCATTCATTCAAGATATAAATGAACACCAAAGAACACCAAAAGAAAAAGAAGCAACTCATATCATTAATAAAAACAAGATAAGAAGTGAACCCCAAAAGTTGAATCTGAAACTTTACGGTTTTACAACTTTGAATCTTAAACTCATTCAGACCGCACGCAAGACCTTAAACGGAGCATCGAAACTCGTCGACGACCTCAACTAAAAACCCCATTGTTTCGACTAGGTTTGGATGGTAGTTTATGGTATTAAAAGGGCTTTTCTATAGAGGTTTAAAGGTTATTTTTGGGTGGTGAAGCTGCTGAGTTTTTCGAAAGAAAGACGAAAAACGAATGACACAAGTAGAAATTCCCTTATCCTAAAAGAAGAAAATAAATTTCTCTCAACTCTCTCCTCCCTTTTTTTCCCTCTCTCCCCTCTTTTTTTTCCTCACATTTCTCTTCTATTTATAGAAACAAATTCGGAATTTTCAGATTTTTTTATTTATTGTTTTATTTTTTAATTAAAAAGAATTTCCACTTCCCATTTTTTCTTATTATTTTTTAAAAAATAATTCCCCACTTTCATTTACTTTTATTTTTTAATTTTTCACTTTTTTTACTTTTAATATATTTAAAATCCCACTTTTTTACTTTCTTTTTTTATTTCCCACTTATTTTACTTTTCTTTTTTTTAATTTCCACTTACTTTTATTTTTATTAAAAAAGAAAATTCAGATACCCTTACTTTTATTTTTTAATTCTAAATTTATTTTAATTTTATTTTTTAAATTTTTCCACTTTCTTTTACTTTTTTTATTAAACAATTTATACCTACTTTTACTTTTACTTTTTAATTTTATATTTCTAATTTTACTATTTTTTTAATTCCCATCCAAAATTTGTTTTTTTAAAAAATAAATAATAATCATTAACTAATTTTTATTTTTTTCTATTTTTTAATTCATTTAATTTAAAATAAAGATAAAAATAAAAATAATACTAATTGTAATAATTGTATTTTTAAATTATTATTAAATTTTACCCTAAAAAAATGTAACAAAGCTAAAAAATATATATATTAAATTTTTGAAAATATTTACATAGTAGAAGGTGATAAAAATTCAAATATAGTAAAAAATTAGGTGCTCACAGCTGCCCCTCTTTGCTTGGAAACATGAAGAGTTTTCAGGCAAAGACTAAGTGAGTCATTTGACTAATTTTTGACCAAACCATTATTCAAAAGGAAAAGAAATAAAAGATAGGGTGCAACCGAGTCCTGGTTTTGGACAACCTACATATCCCAGGTTATAGGGGAATCAAGTCGCGTGTAGTTCAAGGAGAATGGTGGAAGAGTTGAGGAGTCAGGTGAGGTTCTGTCAAGGCTCCGGTCCGTTGTCCTGTTATTATATCAAAATAAAAAAGAAACTAAACAAGTCTATCAGTTATGAGTTACAAGATTCCTATCTATGAGACTTCTGAAACTTGATCTTGAGTCTTGACTGATTCTTCATGCAGACTCTGATCTAAACCTTGATGCTCACTAGCCGTGGGTTCCAGTTTATTGTTCTATATCTTCTTCTAATCAAAACGGGACTCCAATGCTCGTGGCTTCAGTCATGTCTTGAGCATTCCACATCTTTTCAATTGCTTTTGCATTTTAGATTCACTTATTTTTTCTTTTCTTTTATTCTGAATTAAGACTTCTTCTTTTGGTCATCTCGAACCCTGTGCCTTGAGGTAAAACCTACTCAGACACCAAAACAAACAAACAAACGAAATTTTTCTGCCCCAGTTTGCACTGGGAAAATTTCGTGAGTTATTATAACAAAATTCTAATCTACTTCTTTATTGAAAGCAATAAAAGGTCGGGAGTGGTGTACCCTGAAGAAGTCATGTTTTTTTTTGGATGGTGTTCCTGTATTGTCAAAAGTATGTCTCAACTAAGGATTGGTGTAACTTATGTTGGGAAAATGTAGCCAGGGAATGGGATACCCTATATTGGCAAATATATCACGGAGTGGTGTACCCTGCATTTAAGATTAAATCAACTAGGGGGTGAATACTCTATGTTGGAAAGGAGACTAGGGAGTGGAGACCCTATGTCTAAAATAAAATCAACTAGGGAGTGGAGACCCTATGTTGGAAAAATGACTAAGGAGTGGAGACCATATGTTTAAAATACTAAGGAGTGGAGACCATATGTCTAAAACATCAACTAGGGAGTGGAGACCCTATGTTGGAAAAGTGACTAGGGAGTGGAGACCCTATGTCTAAAAACATCAACTAGGGAGTGGAGACCATATGTTGGAAAAGCAGACTAGGGAGTGGAGACCCTATGTTGGAAAATCAGACTAGGGAGTGGAGACCCTATGTCTAAAAAATATCAACTAGGGAGTGGAGACCCTATGTCTAAAAATCATCAACTAGGGAGTGGAGACCCCATGTTGGAAAAGCAGACTAGGGAGTGGAGACCCTATGTCTAAAAAATCATCAACTAGGGAGTGGAGAGCCTATGTTGAAAAATAAACTAGGAAGTGGAAACCCTCTGTCTAAAATAAAAACCAACTAGGGAGTGGAGACCCTATGTTGGAAAGGAGACCAGGGAGTGGAGACCCTCTGTCTAAAATAACATCAACTAGGGAGTGGATACTCTATGTTGGAAAGGAGACGAGGGAGTGGATACTCTATATCTAAAATAACATCAACTAGGAAGTGGAGACCCTATGTTGGAAAAGAGACTAGGGAGTGGAGACCCTATGTCTGAAATAACATCAACTAGAGAGTGGAGACCGTATGTTGGAAAAGAGACTAGGGAGTGGAGACCCTATGTCTAAAATAACATCAACTAGGGAGTAGAGACCCTATGTTGGAAAAGAGACTAGGGAGTGGAGACCCTATGTTGGAAAAGTTACTAGGGAGTGGAGACCCTATGTTGAAAAAACGACTAGGGAGTGGAGACCCTATGTCTAAAAATTATCAATTAGGGAGTGGAGACCCTATGTTGGAAAAGCGACTAGGGAGTGGAGACCCTATGTATAAAAATATCAACTAGGGTGTGGAGACACTATGTCTGAAAAGCGACTAGGGAGTGGAGACCTTATGTCTAAAATAACATCAACTAGGGAGTGGAGACCCTATGTTGGAAACGACTACTAGGGAGTGGAGACCCTATGTCTAAAAATCATCAACTAGGGAGTGGAGACCTTATGTTGGAAAAAGCAACTAGAGAGTGGAGATCCTATGTCTAAAATAATCATCAACTAGGGAGTGGAGACCCTATGTTGCAAAAGAAGACTAGGGGGTGGAAGCCCTATGTCTAAAATATCATCAACTAGGGAGTGGAGACCCTATGTTGGAAAATCATCATCTAGGGAGTGGAGACCCTATGTTGGAAAAGAGACTAGGGAGTAGAGACCCTATGTCTAAAATGTCATCAACTAGGGAGTGAAGACCCTATGTTGGAAACTCATCAACTAGAGAGTGGAGACCCTATGTTGGAAAAGAGACTAGGGAGTGAAGACCCTATATCTAAAATAAAATCAACTAGGGTGGAAGACCCTATGTTGGAAAAATGCAGCTAGGGATTGGAGACCCTATACTAGCATGATTTTGAACTTTTTTTTCCTTTTTCTTTCTTTTCATCATTTTTATTTTATTTCAGAGAATGAGTAAATGCGGGAAATAATTTTTTGGAGGAGACTTCCCTTTTGGAGTGGTTGCTGCAAAACTGTTTCTAGCCTTTGCGCAATTTCCTTTTGGTTGCACCTACTTCTTGCAAGGTTGCTTTTGGATTGCACTTGTTTCCTGTTTTTCCAAACAAAGAACAATTTGTCAGTTTGAAACGGTGGTTGGTTTTGTGGCCTTTATTGTTTCAGTCACTTGATCTCGGCCACGTTTGCAGAGGTTTATCATTCTCCCGCGGAAGATTTTGGGAGAATAGAGATTCATCATATGAGCTAAGGTTAGCTCCTCTACAGTCTCCTGGCACAAACACCGAAGGCAAGCAACCGTCCTCCACACAGAAGGACTTACTTATGCCAAACAAACTTGGTAGCGGAGGCAAAACTCCGCAATCACAGAGTCAAGCTCTCCGCTCAAAGAGAACGTACCAAAAGTAAAGGGATACGTGTAAAAATATATAAAATCCTCCTTGGGTAGGGTGACTCGCTCTGATAGATCAGGAGCAATAATATCCAAGTCATGGCAGCGGTAGTCTTCCTTCACAGCCGAAATGCTAGAAGGACGTATGGAAGAATGGTACCTACTGACAGCCCATGTACGAGAGTTAGCAGTAGGAAATTTCTCTTCGAAGTCTTTTGTGGTAATAAGACTTCTAGGGATGATGGAGCCCACTGTTGGAGGAGCAAAGTCCTCGACCTTGTTCTTGCTCTTTGAAAAACCGGTACGCTTTGAGGAAGAACCCATTGTATGGAAGAATGAGAAGGTTTTTTGTTTGAATAGAATTAGAGAAAAGATGAAGAGCAAGATGCAAGTTAGATAAGGGAAGCTTGAAAATCATGAAGTATAAGGGAAAAGGTTGATACGTATACGTAAAAGTTTTGGCGGCTAAATTCATGGCCATGATTACCTCGATAATCGGTAAAAGTTGTGCTGAATCATGGGATGACGCGTATTCGGGATATTAAATGCGGAGAGACATGCGTCTAATCAACCGTCAGAAACCTTCAAAGGGAATTATAGTAATTTCCGCCAAAAGAGTGTTTCTTCCAACTTTCCGGCAATACAAAGTTATGTCACCGGAAAGCAGGGGGACTGTCTGTATAGGGTAAAATATGCTATGACACGTGGTCGTCCAAAAAAGGGACATGCGGAACCCAAGACGGGGGGATGGCCAAAGACCGAAGGCAACTATTTCGTTTGTCACCGGAAATAATAACGCTCATAAAGATGTGATAAATGCTCTTTGCCCGGTAGCATTTAATAGAGAATATTCCATGGCATTAAGATCAATTACCCGTTACAGGGAATTTGGCATTTATGTTCACCGTTACATCTTCATCAATGTCCCTCATAATTGATATTAAAGAAGGGCACGATCCTAGGACCTCCTTCGTAATTATAATTAGTAAGCTCAGTTATCATTGTAAAGGACACAAATTTTCTGGCAAACTTACGCTACATTCAATACAAAGTTCAATACAATCTTATCTTCTTACTTTTTGATTTCGTTGTTGTTGTGCCCGGAAATCCTGTTCCCGGAACTGTTGCTTCTGTTGTTTCGTCTATATCCTAAGGCTAAATATTGCATAATTCTTCGATTATTTTATTATTTCAGGATCAAATTAATTTATTTGTCTAGAAATCATGTATAAATTCAACTGTACCGTTTTACGGATAAACAGAATAACAATCCCGAAATAACTAATCCTGAGATTTAATGTTGAAATAATTTATTTCCCGGCCAAAAAAATCCTAAATGTCCAATTAGTCATATTTCCTCCGACTTCGGAATACCTAAGTTGATCTTTTCCCAAACAATAAATTAAAATACAGAAAAATAAAAAGTATTTTAGACTCTTGAGAAGTTGAAGCACCTTAACGTACACGTGGCATATGTAACAGTAGACAGCTTTTCTCGGAGTTTTTTTGCAGTTCCATGATTGTCAATTGTCATTGTGGTGGTCCAACCTAATGGGCTCTACTCCTCCTCCTTTTCTTTTTCATCCATTATTTCTGTGTTTCTTTGTTTTTTCCTTTTTTGATAAATATCTTACCTTATTGGTAGGGCCTTTCCCAAATCCAGGCTGGAGGCCACTACAAAACAAATACTCTCTCTCTATATATATTGTTTTGAATTTTTAATTACATATTTTATCTTTGCATGGACTATTACTCCTCTAAATCTTTTTTCACACCAAATAAATATCATCATAAAACTAGACAATCAAATTTTTGGCAAGTTATGAACTACATTCTCCGCCACATGTATATTTACTACTTTTTTTAATTCTTTCTTCTTTTTCTTTTCTTATTTTCTTATTTCTTATCATTCTATTATTATTTTCATTTTTTTTGTTTTTTCACTCTTTCTTTTCATTTGGTCACCTGCGGCATAAAATGGTGGTCATCTAAATTTCAAGGACTCAATTTTTTTCGGCACGAAATTTTTTTTCGGTTGCAAACTATGTATCCGATCTAAGTGTGTTTTACTTTATATATGTATAAAGTTTTCATGAAAGTGTGATTATGTGTGGGAGGAAGAGAAAAAGAAAGAAGAAAGAATGTAAGCAGAAAAATAGTGATCGGAATTTCAAGGACTTCATTTTTTCCGGTGCAAAAATAAATTTTGGTGACATATCAAAAAAAGGTGAGCTCCTAAAAAACTTTTTAGGAATTAACAATCAACCTCGTTCTCTCTTTTTTATGTAAATTTAATTAATTAAAAAAAATGTCATCCCTCCCCCACCTTACTATCTGAAGTTGTGAAAGCCCGAAGACCCCGATCAGAAAACGATGAGCGCAACAAGAATAAATTTTGCAACCAACAATCAAAACCTTTCTTCTTTTTTAGTCTTTTCTTGTACACTTGATAAAATAAAACCCTTATTCAAAATTTTGCTTCAACAAATAAAACATAAAGAATAAAATCTGAACTCGATCTTGCCGGAAAATATGGAGAATGCCGGAGCTTATTTTCGGCCAAGTCTATAAGTAACAAAACTTAAGGAAAGGAAAAGAAAATAAAATTAAAAACAAGAGAAAAGAAAAAATAGGGAAATAATATTTTATAAAAATATTATAAGAATAAAATGTCAATATTCTCTCTCTTTCTTGCTCTCCCAAAGAAGGTGATACACACTCTCTTCTGTCACGTCAACACTAAGGGTATACTAATTCCATCTAAAAAAAAATTATGAGGATAATAAGATTTTCGCAAAGATAAAGTGTGTAGTTAAAAAATTGACTATAGGTCAGGGTCTACTTATGCATTTAAAAAAAAATTATACATAGTAATTAGGGAAAGGGAAAATAGAAAGGAGATTAAAAGGTGAGGAATTCAAGCAAGCTATACTCTATTAGGTAAATTGAAACGGAGGCTGTACTTTTATTTTATTTTATATTGCATGCCATTTGATTGTATATAAGATTTTAGAAAAAAATGAAAATCTTGAAACTTTTGAAATTAAATATGGTGGTATGAGATTTAACTCAAAGTAACAATAAGAAATAAGAATATAGACAAAAGATGCAGAAAGCAAGAGAGAGCTTTCTTATGTCTTCCAAGAGTATACAATCCCAAATTTGCTAGTTAATACAAAGGATATTATAATAAATATGATATTAACCATTGAAATCATGGATGAATAATGAAAGTCACGGAACATAAGTAGTGAATAGTATGAATTAGAGACACAATATAGAATAGTAGTAGGATTTATACGTCTAGAGCAGTGGATGCAAATTGACATCCACACTATTGTTCCATAACACTCATAACATTTTTGTGACAAGAAAAAAAATCATATTATTAAGAGAAATGAGAAGTTTAAAGCTATTAATTTTAATATAAAAATATGTTATTTTTTTAAAAAAAATAAAAAAAGTATACTAAATTAGTTTTAGGGAAGTGTTTTATAATTGAAAATATTTTCGTAAAAATAAATGATATTAGTTAGAAAGGAGAAAACAATTTTTTCGCTGAGAAAATAAATTCTCACTTATTAAAAAAAGTTATTGTCTATCACTTGTTATAATACTTAAATTGATTGCCACCCTTCTGCTTCCAAAGAAACTTTCCTAGAGACTCCGTAATCAAACCTAGATGATCTTTCCTAGGTGCTCAGTGGTGGTGCGGAGAAAGAAGGGGAAGGAGAAGAGAAAGTAGAAATATATTCTATAAAGTTATGGCTAATTTTGAGTAACGTGGAAATTTCTGGTGTAACATTGGGTTAAGAGATTAATTATTCTTTAAGCTGAGTCCGTTGAGTGTATAAGGATAAAATTAGCACAATTTTGTTACGACAAAAACATGACTGATCCCAGCTATTTAATGGTGGACAAAAATATACTTATCATTTTGCGTAATTCACGAGTAAATTGGTTATAGTTGATTCATATAATTAATCTCAAATAATTTAGAACGAAAGAGTGCTCCAATTGCTTTGATTAATTGATTTGATGTTAAGAGAAAATTTTGAAGAACCAAGCATAGACAAGATTAGTGCTCTGGCACATCACGTTGTTTTAAGGTTGAAATCGATCTCGTTTGTTCTTTATTTAAATCCCAACTTGATGTGATTGTACCTTTTGACAAATGAAAAGGTGAAAATCCATATGTTTACATGCAATTCTCTGCAAAGTTAAAGGAATAAAGTAAAGCTATTTCATAAAATGATTATCCCCTTTTTCTACACTCTAAAATTCATAGAGCTAAATCAACCGGACATTGATCACTTCCTTTTGACAATTTACGTTTGGCAAAAAATGCATATATATTTAATCGTTGTTGTCTCATATTTTAATATTTTTAATTATTTTTTGAGTATTAATTATATTATATTGTGCTTAATATTATATTTTAACTGTGTAGAAATAAAGTGATGTGAAGATGAAAAGATTTGGAACAAAATTGAATAAAATACGAAAACACAAAAAAGAAAATTAAAAGAATAAAAAAAAGGAGAGACACCATTGGGTGTTTGTCCCCCAAGTTGAAGACCAAAAAGGGAAATAAGCTACAATTAATGAAGGCTTCTAACTCAAGAAGGATTTGAACGTGAAAACGCACTAGATTCAGCGTTAAAGGCCATCGTGACGCACTGGTCTGGATGCAGTGGTGCACGATTCTCCTATTTCACCCGGGTCAAGTTATTTCGGTCATACACGGCCCCAACTCGTATTAAAGAGGTTCTAAACCTAATTTGGAGGAGATCTAACATACTTTGAAGGAAAATTCACTTGGAGGAACACACACCACGCTTGGAGGAGGCTTCTAACTAGTTTTTCTTCTCTTCCCTTCCTTTAACCTCATAGTTTATTAGTTATAGAGTTTTGGATGCTACATGAATGTTGTAGTTTGAAGTTTGAATTGTTCTTATTATTTTATCATATTGGTTTATTTATTCAATTTTGCGCTTAATTATTTGATTTCTTGATCACCAATTAAATACTATTTACGAATCTAGGATTGAACTCGGGAGAGGGAATTTTAGATTGCATATAAGATTGAATAGAGCAAGATGTTGAATTAGAGCATCGGGAACGGATTTGCGGTTAAGATAGAAATATACCTAATCGCCTTGCTTGGTCATTATACATGAATTAATAATGCGTTCTTATTAATCCTAATTCTATAGGAATATATGCGTTAGGTTAGCTTGAATAGACGAGTAGTACTTCGGGAGAAGGCTACGAGCAATATTAACCTTGTCAATCAATAAATCAAATAAATTAATTAGATAATTTAAGTAAAAAACTCAACGGGATTGTTAGTTAACCCGTAACTCTGGAATATTTTCTCCTATTGAATTCGTCTTTAATATTACCAACTTGTTTCCTTTAATCTCTTTGTTTGCTACTCTAGATTAGTTGTAGTTAAATAATCACACTTTAGAAAATCGCTTGAGTAAATTAATTGTCTTAGTTTTATTTAGTAAATAGTTAATCACAAGTCCATGTGGGTACGATATCCGGACTTACAATCCTGTATTACTTATCGATCACGTATACTTATGTGTGCGTTTTGGAGCAACACCAATTCTTTGCTTAATGGTATATGTTTGTGGTTTTGCTGTTTACCCGTAAAACTGTACAGTTAAATTTATACATGGTTTCTAGATAAGTGAATTAATTCGATCCTCAAATAATAAAATAATTGAAGAAATACGCAATACTTAGCCTTGAAGTAAAGATATAATCGCGAAAATAGTAATTCCGGGAGTAGAGCTTCCGGGCACAACAACAATGAAATCAAGGAATATGAAGATAAAATTATATAAAGCTTTGAATCAATTATAGCGTAAGTTTGTCAGAAAAGTCGTGTCATTTACAATGACAACATATCTCACTATTTATAGCTGCACCTAGAGAACAAGGTTCTAGGATCATGCCCTTCTTTAATGTCAATTATGAGGGCCATTGAAGAAGGTGTAACAGTGAACATAAATGACAAATTCTCGGTAACGGGCAGTACACTAAATGTTATGAAATATTCTTCATTAAATGCTACCGGGAGAAGGGTATTTATTGCATCTTTACGAGTATCATTCTTTCTGGTGACAAACAAGACAATTGCCTTCAGTTTTAACTATCCCTCGCCTTAGTCTCCACATGTCACTCTCTTAAGCGGCCACTTAGCATAGCATATTTTATCCTATACAGATAATCCCCCTGCTTTCCGGTGACATAACTTTGTGTCACCGGAAAGTTGGTAGAAATACTTTTTTGGCAGGAATTACTATGATTCTTTTTTGAAAAGCTTCTAACGGTTGATTAGACGCACGTCTCTTCATATTTAATGCCCCGAATACGCATCATCCCACGATTCAGCATAACTTTTCCCGTTCATCGAGGTAATCATGGCCACGAATTTAGCCGCCTAAATCATTACTTATACACGTCAACCTCCTTCATTCATGCTCCATAACTCTCCAAACTCTCTAAAACTCTTTTTATTCAACTTGTATCATGTTCTTCAACCTTTCTTTTACTTTCTTCAAACGAAAAAGCTTCTCCTTCTTCTATAACATGGCTTCTCCTTCTTCTATAACATGTAATGGCTTCTTCTTCAAAGAATACCAGTTCCTCAAAGAACAAGAACAAAGTCGAGGATGCTGCTCCTCCAATAGTGAGCACCATCACCCCTAGACTTCAAAGAGAAATTTCCTTATGTTAGCCCTCTTCTCTACATAGAAGACGATGACCTTCCTCAACTCAACAGACTACTCAATCTGTTGAGTTAGTTACACCAACCGAGGACGATGTCTCGGCGCTTTAGGGGGAGTATGAAATGGTGGAAAATGCCAACTCCTGCTTTTGGGTCGCAGTCGCTGTGCCCGGTATTTTGGGGCTGAGTACCGGGTACCTTCCTTCCTCGGTTGACGAACAACCAACAACCAGCATTGCGTTTGTCGTAGTTTCTTCTCACCCTTCAACACCATCAGCTTCATCTCCATCTTTACCAACACCAGCAACTACTACATCATCTCCACCTTCGTCAACTCTTCCACCAGCAACTGCTACATCATCTCCACTGGTTGCATCTGCCCGAGAAGAGGGTGTCCTTCTCCCCCAGTCCCCAGTTCATGGGAATTTGGGGCAAAACTATGCTCCCCGTTTAGAAGATCTGCAAAGGAGGAGGAACATTACTCTCTCGGTATCCACAAGATGTAATTTTCTATCCCGGCCGGTGGAATTTGCTAACTATCTGAAGCCTTTGTCTTCAAAGAAAGATATGGAAAAGATACAGGCTCTCTCGGGAGAGTGCTTGTTGAACAATGCCATGCACAACGTCGCAACGGTACATTCTTTACTTCCTTTGTTATTTCTTCTATTTTTTCTTGAAAATATCCTGAGTTTGCCTTTCTTGTTTTGTAGGCCAACTTTCTTGCTTCCGAGGGCCTCCAAAGGTTGATTCGGGGAAATGAAGAACTTACCTCCGTACGAGATCAACTTTTGGCCGAGCGGGAGCAAACTGCTGCCCGCCTCTTAGAATTGGATGCCAAAGTTGCTGAGGCCGTTGTATTGGAGACTCGTTTGCAGCAAAGCGAGCAAGAAGTGGTAACCCTTAGCCAAGAGATTGGCCCACTGAGGGTTAAATTTGACGAAGCCATGGCCAACTGGACTGAAGTCCATAATGCCATTTTTGTTGCAACCGAATGCGACGCTGCCTCCGCGGAAAGATTAACCAACTTAGAGGCAGCCTTGAACTCCAAAACTGAAGAGCTTGCTGCTGCGGGGGTGAAACATGCCCAGTTGGAGGAGAAGTATAGGAAGACTATTGAGCATAATAGGCTCTTTAGCTCAATAGTTAGTGACATTGATGTTAGCCTCAGATCCGCCCAGGAAAACTTTTCTGCCGAGTTAACCCAACTCAAAGAAGAACTTAAGCGCCGAACAACTTCCCTCGTTGTTGAGAAAACTTATGTTATGTACCGCATGAGGAGAAAAACCTTAGAAGAGTCTAAAGCGGGTATCATTGTGCTTGATGCCAAAATTGCTAAGGCCCGTGAGCTTGAGTTAGCTGCTAAAAGGGGTCTCCCAGTAGAGCTTGATGCTTCTAGTTTCGGTTCTGAAACTTCAGGAACTGAAGAGGAAACGGAAGGCGAAGATGTTGAAGGCCAAACTAATGAGGGCCAAAATATTGAGCCATCGGCGGATCTACCCACTTCCCTGGGGACGCGGACACTTCTTTTCCTGCGGGTTCCGGAGATGCAGCAGTTTAGCTTTCATTTTCTTTTTCCAACTTTTGTATCTGTGCCGCTTTGGCACGTTATTGTAAATAAATAACTCCTTTTGCTCAAGTATTGTTTGAGTCTTTCTTTCGTTTGAACATTTATGCAAGTTTTAATCTTTGCATTCTCTTTTTTTTTTTTTGCTTAAGTGTTTTGCGCAAGTTTTTTTGTTTGCGTCTTATTATGTAAAGCCTTGGGTATATTTTTCCTTGAAAGTACTTGGATTTCGGGCACAAATTCTTCCAAAATCAACCCTATATCATGAGGGTTTTTATAAGAGAGGGCCCTCTTATGTTTACTGTGCTATTAAAGAGAACGCCTCCTGTTCATTATGATACTAACATTTAAAGTACTTGTTTTAACTTTCAAATGATAAAATCAATTCATTGATCAGACAAGAAACAAGATGGAAAATAAAAGGACTTTACTTTATTCCATCCGTTTGCAAAGAAGTACATAAGCATTCGTTATGCTAAAAAAAATTACCATTTCTTGTGGCTAATTCGTACAACTTATTTCTACGGGGCTGGACGCGCAATACCCGGTCCCGATGATACAATTATGTTCCCGATTTTTGTGTTCCATTCGACGTGGCAGTTATTGCTGTTGTATTCTCATATCACCCCCCCCTCCCCCCCGGTGTTCAAATGCGAAGAATGCGAATTGGAATACTAGAAATCTTGCACCTTTGAGGATCCCACTAATGAATTGCTAGACAATCTTTAGCTCGGTAAAAAACTTTGCTTCCCCTTAGGAATTTATGCTATCGAGCAAAAGTTTATCTAACAATCCTCTAGTGGTTTGCACTTGTGAACGGTCGGGTAACCTTTGCTTGATAGAAAACTCACTTTTCCGGTGGGAATTTTGCTATCGAGCCAAAGATTATCTAACCGCCCCGGAGTGGTTCTTCGCTTGTGTGCCTTTCTATTAAAGATCTTATTGCTTTTGTTGAAACTTTCTTCGTAGTATGCTTTTCGTTGCTCCTTCGTTAAAAACCTTACCAGAAAAACCCAATTGGGACAAAAACTAGACGAAGGGAAAAAGATTGCAGCACATACTTTCAGTACAAGCGATGTTTGTTAACAATAATATCTTTTGAGGTATGCCACGTTCCAGTTACTTGGCAACTTTTCTCCATCCTGATTCTCCAACTCGTATGAACCTTTCCCGGTGATAGCTGAAACCTGGTAGGGGCCTTCCTAGGTTAGACCTAGCTTTCTTGCGTTGAGTTCTCGAGTGTTTTGAGTTACTTTCCTTAGAACCATGTTTCCCACTTTAAAATAACGGAGGTTGGCTCTTCGATTATAATACCTTTCCATTCGCTCCTTCTGGACTGCCATTATTATATGTGCCAAGTCCCTGCATTCATCGAGTAACTCCAAGTTGACCAACATCGCTTCATTGTTCATATCATCTCTTGCCTATAAATATCTTAAGGTAGGCTCTCATACTTCCATCGGGATTAGGGTTTCTGCTCCGTACACAAGGGAAAAAGGAGTTTCTCCCGTGCTCAATTTGTCCATCATTCTGTATGCCCATAACACTCTATGTAGTTCCTCAGGCCATTTACCTTTAGCCACTTCCAACCTTTTCTTGAGATTTTGTATAATCACTTTGTTCGTTGATTCCTCTTAACCATTTGCGCTCGAATGATAGGGTGAAGATGTGATTCTCTTTATTTTCATATTTTCAAGAAACTTTATGATCTTCGCGCCAATAAATTGTGGCCCATTATCGCATGCTATCTCTTTTGGCATTCCAAACTTGCAAATTATGTTCTCCCATAAGAAATCTACCACTTCACGTTTGCTGATCTTCTGATAAGGACCTACTTCAACCCACTTAGAAAAATAGTTAGTTAAAATTAAAAGTAACCTTACCTTACCAGGGGCCGGCGGTAGCGGTCCGACGATGTCCATTCCCTACTTCATGAACGACCATGGAAACATAACTGAGTGTAATGGTTCTGATGGTTGATGTACCAGCGGTGAGTAGCGTTGGTACTTATCGCATTTTTTCATAAAAGCTTTGGCATCTTTTTCCATTCGGAGCCAATAATATCCTGCCCCTGACAGTTTTAGCACTAAGGAATCTGCGCTCGAATGGTTTCTGCATATTACTTCGTGAACTTTTCGTATAACGTAATTAACTTCGGACGCTCCCAAGCATCGGGCCAACGAGCCTTGGAAAGATTTCCTGTACAGTTGGCCTTCTTTGATGCTATATCATGCTGCTTTGGCGTGCAGCGCCCAGGACGCCTTGGAGTCTTCGGGCAATTTCCTGTGTTCGAGATAATCGATGATCTCATTCCTCTAGTACCAAATCAAATTAGTCGTATTTATCTCATGGTAGTTATCTGTATCCACGACCGAGTGCATGAGTTGTACTATTATCCCGGAGTCCGGTCCCTTCATTTTCGTTGATGAACCGAGGTTAGCTAGTGCATCCGCTTCTGCATTTTCTTCCCTCGGGATATGAGTAATCGACCACTCCCAAAATTGAGCCAGCAAAGCCTGGACCTTCACTACGTATTGTTGCATGCACTCGTCGTTTTTTTCGAAGATCCTGTAGACCTGATTTACCACCAGCTGGAAGTCACATTTGATTTCTATGACTTTAGAATCTAGTCCCCGAACCAATCCGAGTCCTGCAATCAAAGCCCCATACTCTGCTTCACTGTTAGTTAAAGGGACCATTCTGATGGCTTGCCTTAGGGTTTCTCCCGAATGCAAGGTTAATACTATGCCAAGCCCGGACCTCTTTACATTGGAGGCTTCGTCCGTAAATAAGGTCCAAACTCCCGATATCGATTCTGACACCATTACTACCTTTGTGGTTTCTAGAGGCAGCAATCCTGGATTGAAATCCACAAAGTCGGCCAAAAATTGTGACTTAATCGTTGTCCATGATTTTTATTCTATGTCGAATTCACTCATTTTGACGTACCATTCGTCCAATCTACCCGAGAGTTCGGGTTTGTGAAGGATGTTCTGTAGGGGAAAGGTAGTCACCACAGCTATCGGGTGACATTGGAAGTAAGGCCTCAACTTCCGTGTGGCGACTATGAGAGCTAAGGCTAGCTTCTCCAAATGCGGGTAGCGAGTTTATGATCCCGTTAAATTTTTACTAACATAATAACGGGAGATTGAATACCTTCGTCCTCACTGACTAAAACTGCACTTACCTCTACTTCTAAGACTGCGAGGTAGACCAACAATGTTTCACCTTCCTTCGATTTTGAAAGTAACGATTGGCTTGACAAGTACCTTTTCAAATCTTTCAAAGCCTGTTGGCATTCCGGGGGTCCATTTCCTCGATTTGGATTTAAAATAAATTGGTGACTTGGGACACCATAATTATCCCACGTGCAACTCTAAAATTAAATAAATAATCTCTTTTCGAATAATGTCACTTAAATTGGAAAAACTCCCCTATCCCTTGAGAAAAAGGAGGTGTGACAGCTCTGGCGACTCTGCCAGGGATGAGAACCCAGAATCTCTGGTTCAGGGTTCAGAATTCGAGCTTGTAATGTAATACGTACTTGGCTTTATTGTTTGTTGATATTAGTCTGTTTGTTGGCCTAGTGTGCTAATTGCCACTTATTTACCGCTTTGATATTATTTGAACTGTATTAAACTGTCTTCTTACGTCTCCCTTCTAAGTCTTCAAAACATATGGTGCACACGTACGCGTGACCCACTTTTCTGTTAGAGGCCGTACCAAATAGAACGATGTTGGATCGACAACTAGGTCGGGTAGACTTTCGTGCTCCCGGTACATTGCCCCTACCTCGGCTCGAGCTGCCCGCTTGGGTAAGTCATGTCTAGAACACACCCCCAGGTTTAAACCTAGAACAACATAGCCGCATGCCGGATCCCTAGTAGGAACGTTAGTTTGCATCATGTGCATTTGACTTTGGGGACTCAACATAGGGGTTGGGTCCGTCTAGGACAGGTGTACCCGAAATAAAAGACCATCCTGATGCATCATACGTGCTATTTGTGCATTTATTTGTTTCGGCTTGCATATTGATCTACTAAGGAAAGAAAATCAAGAGAAAAACCAAGAGTGAGGTGGGAGAGAAAATTTACCCGGTTCTGAAAAACTCGGTATTTGGAAGTGTCCCGAAACTCTACCGAAATTTATGAAAAAAAAGAAAAGAAAAGAAAATGAAAAATAAATTTCAAAATGAGTCAATATCATGTTCTCTCATTTATGTTAAAATTGACGAATTACGCGGGTCTGATTCTCACCAGATGTGAGATACACAGGCAAACCTCATCGGTTTCGGCCCACAATTTTCAAAAACAAAATAAAAAAAATATTTTCCTTTACTTCCTTCTTTAGAGAGTTTTTCTTTTAGACCCCAATTTTTTAAAAAAATACAAAAATATTTTCTTTTAATTTGTTCTCAAAATCCAAAAATATTCATTCTTCTTTCGAAGATTGAAAAGAAAATTCAAGATTAAATTTTTTTTTCTTTTTTTCTTTAGAAGTATTTCTTTCATAAATGCAAAATAAAAGTCCAAAAATCCAAAAATATTCCTTTCTTCTTTAGAAGTTTTTCTTTCGAAACTTCAGAAAAACAAAAAAGTCGAAATCCAAAAATATTTTCTTTCTTCTCTATAAGTCTTTCTTTCGGAAATTTTAAAAATAAAAAAATTCAAAATCCAAATTAAAAAAAAGAGTTATTATATTTCCTTTATTCTTAATCTTTCCGAACTATGCAAGATCTGATTCATGTTCCCACATGATACGTAGGCAACCCATATCAGGTTCGATCGACCATTAAAAAAAGTGTTACAAAAATAAAAAATGATGATGATAATAATAAGGACCGACTGAGTCCATTCTAACGTGTCTCTTGTTTTGAATTGTAAAGAAAGGTTGAGGTGGTCGGTTTGTGGTAAGCTGACAACACAAGATCCAGGGTCAGAGGGTTCAACAAGAGTCTACTATGGTTGAGGAAAATAGCGTGGTGAAGCAACAAATGACTGAAATGTGTCAAGCATGGGCCAATGGCCAAGGACCTCCTTTTTCTATTCATGGTTTCCCACAGTTCACATCCATTTCGACTACTACCATTTTGGTTTTATTGCCTGATCAATCCTATCCACCCGGGTTCAATATTTATCCTAAATGTATGACTACAACTAGAACTTCTGTTGCGCGCTCCCAAAGTGTGCCATTGACAACCAATCAGACAACCACTATTGTTATGCTCGTCTTTACCATCCCACAACCGACGGTGGTACAAAGGAAAACTCATGAGTCACAATTTGTTACCCAGCAAGAACAGTACCACTCTCCTGAGTACCACTCGTACCTATTTGATCTTCCTGCAAAGATTGAGAAGCCTGCCCGAAAGATGGCACATGAAGAAATGACCCAAAGAATAAAAAGCTTAGAACAACAGTTGAAAAACATATAAGGGTTGGCAGGTCAGAAGAATATTGCCTTCAAGGATCTATGTATGTTCCCTGATGTTCGTTTGCCACTTGGTTTCAAGACTCCCAAATTTGAAAAGTATGATGGACATGGAGAACCCATAGCCCACCTGAAAATGTATTGCAATCAACTAAGAGGTGCGGGAGGAAAGGAAGAATTATTGATGGCTTATTTTGGGGAAAGCCTTACGGGAGTAGCCTCCGAATGGTTTATGGATCAAGACACATCTCGCTGGTATGTCTGGGATGACATGGCTTAGGCCTTTGTCAAACAGTTCCAATACAACATCGACATCGTTCCAGACCACAATTCCCTTTCCAACCTGAAGAAGAAACCAACTGAAAGTTTCAGGGAATATGCCATTAATTGGAGAGGGCAAGCAGCTAGAGTTAAGCCACCCATGGATGATCACAAGCTAATCATTGTCTTCCTTCAGGCTCAAGAGCTAGATTATTTTCAAAACATGATGTCCGCAGTGGGCAAATCCTTCCCCGAAGCAATCAAAATGGGGTAAATGGTTGAGAATGGCCTTAAGACAGGCAAAATTATAAGTCAAGCAGTTCTCAAAACCGCAAACTCAGGTTGTCCAAATTGAATCTGTTAATTTTAGTGACACAGATGATAAGGATAAAGAAACCATGATGACGCAAGGGCCAAGAAGAGGTCCTAGGAGAACATCCCGAAGGTATGAGCAGCCTCGTCTGGTTTCCCATGATTCCTCTGAGCACTACTACCCACCTCAGAACCCACAATACTCTTTTGCTCCACCTCAGTATGTTGTCCAGCCACCAAGACACCCCAAAAGGCGAGCACCAACACCGCAAAATCTCCACAAGCACCGCAAAATCTCCACCAACCTCCACAAAAGTTTCAAATGTCCTATAACCCACATCCAAGCTAGGAGTATAGAGGGGAACAAATGTTGAAAAATAATTTTACACCAATAGGAGAGTCCTATGCAAGCTTGTTTGAGAAATTAAAGCATTATGATATGATTGCACCTATTTCTCCAAATCATGTGGACCCACGTGCAAGAATCTTTGACCCTTCTAAATGGTGTGAATACCATTCCAATGCCCAGGGGCACAATGTTGAAAGATGTCGAGATTTGAAAAGAGAAATAGAAAGGATGATCCAGGAAAACCTGATTGTGATCCAAGACAGTGATACTCAGAATATCACGCAGAATCCTTTACCTGCACATGATGATGCACACTTTGTGGGGATGATGCGTGATGACAGGGAGTATGAGAATCCTCTCGAAAACTTGCTGACTGAAGTTAATGACATTGAAATTAGAGAAGGCCCTGGTCATTCCGATGAGCAATTTTGTGGCTAAATGTCAAGCTTAGCAATTAAAAAGTCATTCCCTCCTCACGAGGAAGGAATCTATGATCCAGATTTTATTTGTTTTATTGAGTCAAACCTTTCTATCCCTCTATTTTGTTTGTGTGAGTCTTGTCTGTCTGTTCTATTACTATTTTCATTATCCGGGTTATTTTAGGGTCGTAACTCGTATTTTAGATTGTTTGTCTTATTGTTAAACCTTTCCATCCTTTACTCAATGAAATACAGTTTGTCCTTTTGTGTCATTCTGTGCTTAATCCTTTTTCTGCTAGTTCTAGTGACATGACATGCATGCGGAGTTTTTGGCTAGATCTTAGAAAATTGATTTAAGCTTGAATTGGATAACTGAGAACAAGAAACTTTTGAGGATGGATAAAGAATCGAAAACACTTTGGAATTAAGCTTGAGCAAAATTCATGTGGAACTAGAATAGTTATACCCGTGGAGGTTAATGATCTTTACCTTCAAATCATTGTGAAGATCGGGTTTGAGGAAGAAGTAATTGAAGATTGGTGGAAAGTTTGACCTTAATGGATTGAAAGTGTCTTTCGATCACGACACACCGAGAAGACATACATGTTCATCAATGATGTGATCGCACGAATGGATACTATGTTTGGCGTTTTCGAGGCTGGGAGGCCCTTTTTCTACTACCCAAACACTTTATATCCTTTGTTACCCCTTTTGAATCTGTGTTATTTTCTTTAACCACCCTCTTTTGGAATCAAATTTAGAGTTAAAAGTCCAAACAAAATGAAAAGAAAAGTTCATGCTCCAAGAGCACAAACTAGGGCAACTCATTGAAAGTTCTAGGTGAAAAACAAAAGAAAAAAAGAACTGTCAAAGGTTCATGCCCCCAGAAAATAAAAGATGGGGCAGTTTGTCAAAAAAAATAAAATAAGAGAAAAAAAAGAAAAATACAAAGAAAAAAAATAGTTAGGTCAGATGTTTGAACTGTGTTTGACCTGATTCCTTAAAAAAGGATACGTAGGCAGCCTTATACGGTTCGGTCCAACCAAATAAAAAGAAATCCAAAAAATTCCCAGTATCTGAAACTGGGGCAAAGATTTTATTTCATTTTTGAAAGAGTCGATTCCAAGAGTTGTAAGTCTACAACTCCCTCATTTTGAGTCTACTTTGAGCCTCATGCCGTCCCTTCTTTCCAACTCTATCCAAAAACCTTCCAAATAAAGACCTCCTGATCGGCCTTTAAGAATGCCAAGAGAAGTATCCAATGACCACGGTTGTCACACGACATAGAACAATGTCAAGTTGCTCACCCAAGAAAGCAAAAGAAAAGAAAAATGAGAGAGTCCTACTAGTGAAAATCCTCACGGGCACTGTAAGACGACGGTAAGTAGAGATAAAGAAATGAGAGAGACTTGTTGGTGAAAATCCCTCGGGGCACCACTAGTCGAAAGTGAGTCGTGAGGCCGATGCAAAGAATTGGTACAAACAAGCCGACTTCAAAGGTCATAAGAATGGTAAAAGAAATGATTAGATCAGTTTGATAGATCAGGCCGTTGAGTCCAAAATGCATGTCATAATCATTAAGGCTAGTTATTGAAAAAAAAACTCTTCCTTCTATGCTTCCCGACAGGGGCATTTCTTGTTAATATTGTTTCTTTGCATCATTGTGTCCTTCACTCTAAGTCCGTCCTTGTCAAAACAAGAAAGAAAAGATTTCAAAATCTACTACCAGTTTTTCAGTTGCACAAAGTAAATATGTCCACCACACTCAGTTGCTACTGTCAGCATGCCTTGAGGATTCATGCAAAAGCTCCCCCCAAAAGACTCTTGTCAGCCTACTTGGCGCAAGCAAAGATAATTTGTGATTCTCTCTGACGGACAAATTGCTCAAAAAGTAGGAAGTCATTCAAGATATTAGAAAAGGAAACCTAAGCAAAGATCTCCAATTGGGATAAGGCTGATTGAGCCACAAAACGAAAATGACACCGGGAGCGAAACAATCAGGGTTGATACAGAAAGTAAAGGTCCCTTGTAAGCAACAATAGAGTCTCCCAGTATTGCAACCAATTACCAACGCAGTCGGTTTTTCAAAGTTGGATGATCCCAAAACCAAGCTGCCAAAGACATCAAGGCCACAAACTGACCACCACTTTAAAAAATACAAAAATCCTTCTTGGTTCGTTTTAGACATAGGGTCTCCACTCCCTAGTTGATTTTATTTTAGACATAGGGTCTTCACTCCCTAGTTGATTTTATTTTAGATATAGGGTCTCCACTCCCTAATTGATTTTTATTTTTAGACATAGGGTCTCCACTCTCTAGTCTTCTTTTTCAACATAGGGTCTCCACTCCCTAGTCTTTTTTTCAACATAGGGTCTCCACTCCCTAGTTGATTTTATTTTAGACATAGGGTCTCCACTCCCTAGTCTCCTTTCTAACATAGGGTATCCATTTCCTAGTTGATTTGATCTTAAATGCATGGTACACCACTCCCTAATATCTTTGCCAATATAGGGTATACCATTCCCTGAGCGCATTTTCCAAATATAAGGTACATCAATCCTTAGTTGAGACATCTTTTTGACAATAAAGGAACACCATCCAAAAACAAAAAGTCATCATGATAATAACTCACGAAATTTTTCTAGTGCAAACTGGGGCAGAAAAATTTCATACGTTTGTTTGTTTTGGTTTCTGAGCAGGTTTTACCTCGAGGCACAGGGTTCGAGACGACCAAAAGAAGAAGTCCCAATCCAGAAGAAAAAAAAAAAAAGAAAAACCAAAATGCAGAAGCAGATGAAAAGACGTGGACTGCTCCAGACATGACTGAAATCACGAGCATCGCATCTCCCATTTAGATCAGAAAAGCCGTGGAAGAATGAACGAGCACCTACAGCTAGCAAGCATCAAGGTTCAAATCAAAAGTCTACAAGAAGACCTATTCAAGACTCAAGATCAAGTTTTAGAAGACTTATAGATAAGAATCTTGTAACTCATAACTGATAGGCATGTTTAGCTTCTTTTGATTTTGATGTAATAACATGACCACGGACCGGAGCCTCGACGGAATCTCACTCGACTCAGCGAATCATCATTCCACCACTCTCTTGAACTATACGTGATCTGATTCCCTTATAACCCGGGATATGTAGGCTGTCCAAAACCAGGACTCGGTTGCACTCTCTTCTCTTTTCTTTGTTTCTTCCTTTTTGAATAAATGGTATGGTCAAAAAATTAGTCATACGACTCACCTTGTCTTTGCCTGAAAACCATTCATGTTTTCAAGCAAAGAGGGGCATGATGTGAGCACATAAATTTTGACCATATTTAGATTTTTTTTATCGATTTTAGTATTTAAATAGTTTTTAAATTTAATCTTAGTATTTTAGCTTGTATTTCACCTTTTTATAGGTTTTATTTGATAAAATTGAAAATCACTAAAAAAGAAAGAAGATTTAATTTGGACTAGTTCTCCTAAAGTCTTGCTTTGATCAAATGTCCAAGTCATGGCCCAAATTGGGCCAAACCTGTGCCCAAATAGCTTAACCCATCAGCCCTTTTAGAAATAAAGACGAAATTTCAGCCATTAAAACTCTTTCAATCCAAAGGTTGAGATTCATTTTCCCTCCCATATAAAATACATATTTCACCCAAACCCTGAACTAATTTTTAAAAGCTTCACCTGCCGCCCCTCCCTTTCCCTCAAGACCAAGCTCTCATCTCTCTTTCTCAAAACATCGCCCAGCACCCCACCGTCCAGCAGCTGCCTGGACTCAGCCGCATCAAGAGACGAGAAAGAGAAGTCCTTGATCATCTCCCTCAAACATACACGCACATAGGTAGAAAAACGTAGAGAGGACAGAAAATTAAGAGGAGAAAAGTTTATGAAAAATTATGGTTTAGTTTTAGTGTTCATACTTCACTGATTTTTATTCGAAAAGAGAAGTACAAAAAAAAGAAGAAAAATTCAGTTGCTTCCATCTGGACTTCGTCCGTTCCAGTTTGCTGTAGGTTGTCCGTTGCCGTTCGTGGTTCCGATTTGGTTCGCGGCTCCTGCCTCTTAGTTGTTGTTACGTCAAAATTTCGTTGCCGGATCCTTCTGTATTTGATTCCAAGAAAGGTTAATCAAAGGTTTTGCACACTCAGGTCTATTTCCTCTTTGTTTTACTGTTTTACTTCACAGCGTGCTTCCATTAATCTGTTGTTTCTCTATTTTATGGAATGTTTGGATTAATGTTTATTGCTCTGATGAGGATGTGTTAGTATTTGCTATCCTATTTTATATATACTATTAGCTCATACTGAGTTTGGTTGGTTTAATGGCTAGAAGAGTCTTTAAATTCCATGTCACACTGCTTAGTTAAGAGATAGATATTTAAGGCTTCACTATTAATATTTTGCTGCCAATTGGTGTTAAGGTATAAAATATTAGTTTAGTCATATATGTAATGGAAACAATTGAATAGGAATTAATTGTGTTTGCTTCCGTAAGTTTCATATATTACTTTGTAGAATTTAGAGTTAAATTTAGAGCTACTATGCTTGAGCTTCAGTGGTGTCATATTTCTCTTTAATTGTCATTAGTTAGAGTTGAAGTTTACTCAAATCACTTGATTGCATTGAAGACGATTCTTTGTCTGTGAATTTTTACATTGAATACATTAGTGAGTCGAGGTTCGGCATTGGAATCACAGGTTCCTTAAGAAATATTATTATGGTTGGGATGTGGGATACAAATCTTAACTGAAACTAAAGAGAAATTGAACTTTAAATGTTGCACCACTTTAGTTTATTGTTATACTTTGTATTAGAACCCGTCAGGAACATGTTAGGCCGTCATTATTTGGGTAGGCAATCTTAGGATTTTTCTACTTATTTGCGTTTAGTTGTTGGGTCGTGAAGATTTAGAATAAGTTGGCTTATTTCTTTTACATTTATTAATACTCGAATATTAATGAACATCTTAAAATGCTTTAGGCACGTTCTAATCTATTATCGTGATTATGTGCACGTCCGCGTGGCATAACTATGATCCCTAAAATAAATCAAGGTACGTGTTCGCACGACTTTGGCCAAACAATCTTAAATAATTAAATGTTATGAATTGTGTACACGTACGCGTGGCATGATTCTTGGCACACCAAACGAGACAAGTACACGTACGCGTGACTCATTTTCAAGATAATTCCATAAATGCCATATATTAAAAAGCGGTAAAAAGATAAATGTACTTAGGTTCTAAAATGAGTAATTAAACAATTTAATTAAGCCAAGTATGATTAAACCGACTGTGCTAAAATTACGAAATTCGGAAATGCCTAACACCTTCTCCCGGGTTAATAGAATTTCTTGCCCGGTCTTCTGGTTTCGCAGACTTTAAGACAGAGTCAAAATTTTCCTCGATTTAGATTTAAATTAAATCGGTGACTTGGGATACCATAGTTATCCCAAGTGGCGACTCTAAAATTAAATAAATAATCTCATTTCGAATAATGTCACTTAAATTGGAAAAACTCCCCTATCTCTCGGGAAAAAGGAGGTGTGACAGCAATAGACGATAAACCCTCTAAAAATCGACGGTAATACCCCGCCAAGCCAAGAAAGCTCCAGATCTCCGTAGCTGAGGACGGTCTAGACCAACACTGCATTGCCTCAATCTTCTTCGGATCTACCTTGATCCCCTCAATAGATACTACATGATCCAAAAATACCACTAAATCTAGCCAGAATTCACACTAACTTGATGGTAGGAGTGTCAACACTAACATCTCTCACATATGCTAGATATGCATCACACCCCTTCTCAACCATCCGTTGAGCCTTTAGAAATGAGACAACCCTGCTAGGAACATGATCTAAGGTACCTCTCCACTCCAGCCGCGGTAGACCTGGCATAGCCAACATCACCGTCTTGGAGTGAGTGACAATCAAGGATAGCGTGATAGGGCGACAACCAGTCCATGCCCAAAATAACATTAAAATCCACCATACTGAGCAACAGTAAATCAGCTCTAGTCTTAAAATCACTAAGAACAACCAAACACGACTGATACACACGGTCAACAACAATAGAATCACCCACAAGTGTAGACACATAGGTAGGAGAATTCAGAGAATCACGGAATACACCCAAATACGGAGTAAAATAAGATGATACATAGGAATAAGTGGAGTCTGGATCAAATAAAACTGATGCATCTCTATGACAAACCGGAACAATACATGTGATGACAGAACATGATGCAACTGCCTCCGTTTTAGCAGGAAGGGCATAATATCTGGCTTGGCCTTCCCCTTTAGGGCGACCTCTACCTATCCGACCTCCACCTTGAGTTGGTTGTGCAGGTGGAGTGGTAGATGGTGCTGTAACCATAGCCTGAGCACCCGGTGGAGCACGCGGTGCCTGAGTGGTCTGTGGAGATGCACACCTCCAGTGTCTGGGGAAATCCCTCACCACATGACGAGTGTCCCCATACTCAAAACAAGATCTCGGAGGACGTGGTTGCTGTGGATGGTTCAGGCCTGATCGACCGGACTGACCGCTGAAAGTACCCCATGCAGGAAGTACACTAGACAATGGCGGTGCATAATAGGGAGCCTGGGGCCTAGGAGTGGTCGGAGCACCGCTGGCGGGTGGAAGTGCTGAATGAACAAGGCGACTCACATAGCCCCTACCCTGATGAGCTACAGCTGGGGAACGAGTACCACATTATGTGCCACACTCTCGAGACCTCTTGGCCTCCCTCTTCTCTCTCTTCCGAGTCAACATACCCTCAAATCTCCTAGCAATCTCCACTACCTGCTGGTATGCGATGTCCATCTCAAACTCTCGCGCCATACTAAATCTGATACTGAGGTTGAGCCCCTCGATAAACTGACGAACCCTCTCTAAAACAGTAGCAACCAAGGCTGGTGCATGCGTAGCCAAATCATTGAACCAGACCGCATACTCCGGCACGATCATAGAATGCAACTACTCAAACTTTGCATGCCATGCATCTCTGAGATTCTAGGGAACATACTCCCTCAAGAACATATCTGAGAACTGAGTCCAAGTGAGTAAAGTTGCCTCGGCCGGACTACCCAACTCATATGCACACCACCACTGATAGACCGCTCCTCTAAGCTAGAACGTAGTTAAAGAAACCCTACTAGACTCCGCAACACCCATAGTACGGATGATGCGGTGGCACTCCTCAAGAAAACCCTAGGCATCCTCTGACGTCAAGCCACTGAAAGTAGGAGGGTGGTACTTCTTGTACCTCTTGAGCCCGAGTTGCTCCCCCTTAGAAACTGCTGCCCTATCCTCGGGCTGAACTAGAGCTACCAGCTGCATCGGTATGACCTCAGGAACCTGGTCGACCTGGACCCACTGCTCTGGGTACGGGCGCCGGGAGTCTGTGATCCTTCCCTAGCTTGAGATGTGGCAGGAGTAAGTGGTATCAATCCTGCCTGAGCCAAGGTACTGAACATGATCAAAAACTGGGCGAGAGTCTCCTGGAGGGATGGTGCAGTAACAAGCGTCTCAGGTGCCTGCCCTCCAACTGGAGCTACTGGTGGCTCTTCTGTAGCAGCTCATGCGGGTGCTCTGGTTGCACCACGTGGACGTTCTCAGTCTCTACCCCGGCCCCAACCTCTCGCGACTCTAGCAGGGGGCACGGGTGTCTGGTCATCTGATCCAGATCTATGTGTCTTCACCATCCGTGGGAGAATAGAAAGACATAAATTTAGAATCCGAAGTCAAAATCTCGCACAATAAGGAATCAAAGAAGTAAAGCTTTTCCTAACAGTTCCATAGCCTCTAGAAGATAAGTACAGACGTCTCCGTACCGATCCGCGGGATTTTACTAAACATGCTTGTTACTCATAACACCTAAGAACCCAGAGCTCTGATACCAACTTGTCACGACCCCAATTTCCCTCCGTAGGATGTCATGACGACACCTAGTCCCTTAGACTAGGTAAACCTAATAATTATGCGGAATAACTGAATATAAAACTGAAACTCAACCTCAACCTCTGAAATAAATAAGAATTGCGATTCAAAATAGTTACAACTCTCAAAACCCGATATCAATAAGTCACAAGCTCTAAAGAGAAAATGCTAAGTATCTCTATACATCAGAGTCTAATGAAATAAATAAAGCAATATAATAAAGATTGAGGGGGACTCCGAGGTGTGAGGACGCTGACAGATATACCTTGAAGTCCCCATTTTCAGGCTAGCTCACTGGTACCTGGTCTGGTAAGCAGTACCTGGATCAACACAAAATAATGTGTAGAAGTGTAGTATGAGTACACCACAACGGTACCCAGTAAGTGCCAATCCTAACCTTAGTATAGTAGTGACGAGGTCAGGTCAGGGCCCTACTGGAAATAATAGAAAATAAGGCAGAAGATATAATAATATAATGAAATGACTGAGAAGTGAAAAATGAGAATTTACAGAAAGATAAAAACACGTGATTTAAGAAGACAACTACAACATGTGAGGAAAAAATGATTCTTACAAGTTAAGAAATAACAACAAAAACAACAATACATCAAATAGAGGTAAACAACATGGGCTCTCCCGAGATACCACCTCGTAGTCCCAAAGTAAATACACAATAGGGGCGCTTCCGAGGTACTACCTCCTAGTCCCAAAAGTAAGTATGCAACAGGGGCGTTCCCAAGGTACCGCCTCGTAGTCCCAAAAGTAAATATGCAAGCTTCCGAGGTACCGCCCTGTAGTCCCAAAAGTAAATATCTAACTCATAACCAATGGAACAACAAAATTACAACAAGGAATCCTATAATTAAAGACTGAATACAAAATCAAGGAAGCAGGTAATTCAACTAAACATGTTGTACAAATTGGAAGTAAGAGTTAAGACATGTGACCTGCGACATTAGGCTAAACATGATGACTACTTATGCTAGAGCAACTCAGTTAAGGAATCGAAAAGGAAACTACTTAGCAAGAACTGGATTTTTAACATTTAACTCGAGTACGCACTCGTCACCTCGCATACACGGCCTTCACGTATTGCAAATACCATAACAGTACCAAATCCTAAGGGGAGTTTCCCTCACACAAAGTTAGACAAGTCACTTACCTCAAATCTCGCTCAATCAATCAATAAGAATGCCTTTCCCTCAACTTTCCAACTCCGACCGGCTCGAATCTAGCAAAAGTAATTACATACTATAAATATAACTATAAGAAACTAATTTAAATAATAAATCTACAACTTTAGCAAAGAATTGAAAAATCCTCCCTAAAAGTCGACCCGAGCCCATGTCTCGGAACCCGACTAAAATTATAAAATCCGAACACCCATTCGATATCGAGTCCAAGCACACAAGCATTACTCAAATCCGACCTCAAATCGCCTTTCAAGTCCCCAAATTCTAGTCTAGGAAGTTTTCCCAATTTTACTTCAAATTTCCAACTAAGAACACTAATTAAATGATGAACACAACAATAGATTCGTGTAATATAGCAAAAACCGAGTGAGAATTTCTTACCCCAATGATTTCCTTGAACATCTCTCCAAACATCGCCATAAATCGAGCTATCTAGGTCCAAAAATCAAAGTGAGATCAAACCCTCGAAATTAGGCCTTTTCTTCCCAGTTAAACCGCTTCTACGAGGCCTCAGTCGCACCTGCGAAAAAACCATCGCAGGTGCGGATTCCACTTATGGCTAGGATTTCCTCTCATGCGGACCAGGGCTCGCACCTGCGAGCCCACTGTTGTGGAGAACCTTCCGCTTCTGCGACCCTAGTCCAGGCTAGCCTCACTCGCTTCTGCGATTGAACCTCCGCATCTGCGGATGCGCAGATGCGGCCCTCACCTCGCACTTGTGATCCCAGCTGAGCTAAGCCAGCTGTGCACCTGCGACCAAATGCTCGCTTTTGCGAGTCTTCACCTACGACCAACCCCACCGTAAGTGCGATGACACCAGAAGCTGGGAGCTAGCATTTTCACAAGTCCAAAATTTGTTCCGGATTCAATCCGAATCATACTCGGGCACCCCGGGACCCTGTCTGAATATACCAACAAGTTCTAAAACATCATACGAACTTATAGTCTATTTGGACAAGTTTCTTTTAAGGCAAAAGCACGTTTTTTGGTCAAAAGTACTTTTTTCTAAAATTAAGGTGTTTGACCAAGTTTTTGAAAGGAGAAAAAGTGCTTTTGAAGAGAAGTAGAAGCAGTTTTGGAGAAGCAGAAAAAGTAGCTTCTCTCCGAAAGCACTTTTTTTAAAAGCACTTTTGAGAAAAATACACTTAGAAGCAGTTTTTTAAAGCTTGACCAAACACTAATTACTACTCATAAGTGCTTTTCAAATTAATTATCCAAATACAAATTGCTTCTCACCAAAAGTACTTTTGAGAAAAAGCACTTCTCAAAATAAGCTGATTTTTGTAGTTTGGCCAAACAGGCTATTAGTCAAACCTTTAAATTATATCAAACAACGCTAAAAATATGAATTGCACATCGATTCAAGCCTAATGAACTTTAAAACGTCTAGCTTCTACATTGACGCCGAAACCTATTAAATCAAGTCCGAGTGACCTCAACTTTTGCACACAAGTCGTAATTGACATTACGGACCTACTCCAACTTCCGGAATCGAAATCCGACCCGGATATCAAAAAATCCACTTTCGGTCAAACTTTTCAAAAATCATCCAATTTATCAACTTTCGCCAATTAACACCGAAATGACTTATAGACCTCCAAATCAACATCTGGGCACGCTCCCAAGACCAAAATCACGCTACGGAGCTATTAGAACCGTCAAAACTTCATTCTGAAGTCGTCTTCATACAATTCAAACTACAGTAAATTCCTAGAACTTAAACTTCTATTTTTAGGGACTAGGTATCCCATTTCACCCTGAAACCAAAAACCAAACATCCAGGCAAGTCGTAACCACAGAATGAAATAGAGGAAGCAATAAATAGGGGTTCAGGGCTAGTTCTCTCAAAATGACCGGCCGAGTTGTTATAAAGTCCCAGCCTAATTAGGACAAAATCCACCCTTGGGCATCACGCTTGGTTCGTGGCGCAAACTTGGATAGTGAATATTTTAGCCTCCCGTCAACAATGTTTTGGTTGGTTCCTAGCACGAACCTGGGCACCAAACTTATACTTCCTCCAAATTCTTCCGATTTTACTTCACTTTGCATGCAAACTTTCCAAATCACTTTCAATACACATATAAATATCATTATTAAGTTCGAGTCACAAATATTCGCACTAAAGTTAACAAGATTGAGGCATAATGCAAGGCAAATTACATGAAAAAATATTAATTTTTAGCCAAACATCACCACCCCACACTTAAGCTCTTGCTCTTCCTCAAGCAACCAATTAAACTAGAGCATATGCAATCACTTATACTTCCCTTTACTTATTCCATTCTTTGAAAATATTCACAACAAAGATAACATGCTCATAACAGTCCTAGCCTCGATAACTAACTCAATGTCACAATGCAATCATGCCTTGAACACCCAACATCCTAGAGAAGTCTAATAGCGTTGATGATCCCTCGTGACACCATGTGCCCTCATAATAAGAACAAGAGAGTAAGTTGAATCCACACATGCAAATCAAATGCTCAAATATATTTTAAGGACTCATATATATATCAAAGAAAATCGCTCACTCTCACAAAAGAAGTCACATGCATGCAATTGGTACCATAGGCTTGCCCTTAATGTAAATCTCTACTAATGTAGGCTCGCTAGATCTAAAATTAATTAGGATTTTTTTATGGTTGTAATGTGGGCTAAGGGACATGTAAGATATATTTAGGAATAGTGGCTAACCCTCCTAAGCACTTTAACACATCACATAATCAACTGTAAGCACAAATTCTTCAATCCCAACATCAATTTCACCACTAAAATCATCCCTAATAACATTCCCTCTTTCTTTAAGCACTACTTTAATTCATACCCACTAGCAAGAACAAGATGTCAATTTATTTTCTTGTGCTCATCATTTTTCCTCCATATTTTTCTTTCTGTTTTTCTTTTCTTTTCAAAGACATTTTCCTCTGTCTCTACACTTTCATCTAGTGGTGTATTATTTTATAAAACAAGTGTAACTTTTTTTCTTTTATTGGTTCCACTCAAAAGTCACTCATGTTCCCTCCGTACTTCTTTTAGCGCTCATTTCACAATTAAAGTGCTTTAAGAGGAAAAAAAGGTTCAAAACAATGTCAATTAAGGATAAACGGGAATAGGTTTGTAATATGGATGCCAAATAAAAGTCTATAAGCTCAAAATGGTTAACTAGGGATAGATTTTATTTTTGTTAAGCATTAAGCTCAAAAAAAATGAAGACGACCTAAAATAAATTTTCAAACCAAGCCTCACCTAAAATTTCTTTTCGGCTCACATACCGTTAAGTTCTAGACACAAGTACAATGACATGGACTACACAAAAATCTCACTTCACACATAGCATATGACTCACTAAGAATGGTGTCATTCCGACTCTCAAAATTATGCAAGTATTCACGGAGCCATAAGATATTAAGTATTAAGCACAAAGTGAACATAAGTCAAGAATATGAGACATAGGCGTCACAAAATATGCTATCCAAATAACCAAGGCATCATAAGCAATCTTAGCACATAGGGAAGATACTACACATGCCAAAGTCTAAATATGCTACTATCAAACAAGTCAAGGGCGCCTAGGAATCTCATCTTTCCTCCATTTATTTTTAAGTACTACCCGGTTCAAACTACATCCCATGAAAAAGAACCGAGACACAAAGAAAATTCACGGGAGATTAATATTACCTAAGGGAAACTAAAAGATATATTTTGTATTTTTTTGCTTAGACTTTAGTCCCTCACGAAAACTGTCTAGGAGATCCATCGTCGGGAAGAGTCCAATTTGTTTCAATGTTTTTTTTTCTTATGATTTTCTATATTTTAAAAAATAATAATTAAGCTACTAAAATACTACACAACTACGAAAACAAAAATAAGAAGCTAAAATCAAAATAAGAAGTTAACATTTTTACTAACATTTTACTAATTATCTAGAGGAATTCTCTCACCCCACACTTAAAAGAGTGCAGTGTCCCCAATGCACAAAAAGTAAAAAAACAGTGAGGGTGGACAAGAAACTCTCTGAAAGGCCAAAGGCCGAAGCAATAGCGGCTCACGGGGTACTCAGACTTCTCCCATGCATGGTTCTTTGTGCGGGTACCCCACACTTAGTTTCCACCATCTAGCTCGTATTTGCACTCTTCCAATGGCTTTGCTACCTATGTTTGTAATCCTCACAACAAGCGCCTGATTTAATGTCGCGGCACGACTTGAACTACTTTTTGTCTCCATCTCGAACTTATGAATTGAACCCCCAATTTGGATTCAAGCTTTCGGTTATGCTCCTGGGGTAGTGGGACAAATGTAATTGAGCCAAGTAACCAATTTCACATTCTACACTTCTTGGCCTTTAGATGAGGTATGTAATTATCTCTCTCTGGCACGATAAATTCCAGAATGTAAGCGCCTTGTTCCTCGTCCGTTGGCTCCTCCAAAGGCTCAGATGACTCTATTTCCATGTCATCATTCAAACACAATGTCAAAAAATGCATGGAATGAGAACCAATGCATTCCAACTCTAGAAATGTGTCACTATTTACATCCTCATATATACACAATACTAGAGTCTTCAAATACAATATTATCTTCTTCCTCACATGAGTCTTGTGTGCTTTTATCAACATGGACATCATCAATAAAAGTATGGTCGAATGATTGACTCTCCACTTTTAACTCCTCAATTTAGCGTATAAGCTCTCTTTCAGCTTCACACAACTCATAACTATTTTGTTGGGCGTTAGACGCATCAACCTTTGTATTCAATTGAGCACCCAAGTCGTGAATAGCAGTGCCAAATTTTTCGATCTCTTGCCTTAGTTGAGCTCTTCCTTCTATTAAGTCTTTCATCCTATCTGTAATTTCCTCACGTTGAGCCTCATATAACTCCAATTTTTGAGCTTGTTCTATTAGCCATGTTTGGCTCAAAATCTCTTCTTCTTCAATATTTTCCTCTTGCTGGAACTCGCTCTCTTCAACAAATTCTTTCTCATTGGCCTTCATTATCGTGATCGCTTCACTCATTCTTTTCATAGCTTGTCTAAGTTTGTCATGTTGCTCTGCTACTTGCTTTAATATATCCCTAATACATGCATCACATTCGATATCCTGTATTTCTTGAAATTCTACTTCTTGCTCCACAGATCGGCTCTCAAATTCTTCTTCAACTTCACAAAACCCATGACCACTATCCTTTACAATTGACTGTTGGACCGTACACGGCTGAACCATTTCACTCACTTTAGCCTCCATCCTCTTGATTGTTGCCTTGAGATTTTCAAAGTCTTTTCGACGTTCAACAGTTTGTTCCACTAATTTCCTTAACAGGTCTATAGTCTGAGCATCATATTCCACATTCTCCACTTTATTCCTATCAAACTCACAAAAATTATCAAAAATATCATAATAAAGGCTCGAAGAAAGATAAAAAGAATTAAGACAACCATCTCAATGGATACCTTGACCACCACACATATTACAAATATTCCACTCATAGGATTGAGCTTGTGCGCACAATCCGCTACCTGGAATATATTGACAATTGTTTCACAAGTGGGGTCCTCCACAATATGGACAAAGATCATCAAAGTAAGAATAACCATCATTCAAACAATTTTCATTTGAAGATGCCATGTAAAAAAATTTATAATACTAACTAATAACTAAATAAGAAAATTTAAAACTTGAGCATAAATCAATTAAAAGTTTAACTTAGATAAACAATTAATAGCTAGGTCCCAGGCAATGACACCAAAAACTTGTTCGTTTCCCAAGTACACACAAGTATATATGGCCATCAAGTAATAAAGTGACTCGAAAGTCGGATGTCGAACCCATAGAGATTTAGATTAATCGTTAATTAAGCTAACTAAAATCAATTTATTGTCCAAGATAATCAAAAGTTTGATTTTTCTATTACAATTACTATTGCAAAATTTAAACACGTAACCAAGGGAGATATAGATTCCAGGGTTGTGGTCAGTTTATCAATACTATTCAGTTCGTAATTATACATGTTAATCCGAATTCGCTACAGTTGCTAGTTGACCGGATCATTTATATAAATAGCATATTCCCACATTAGTATTCGTCTATCCACAATATGTCACCTATAGTCTTATGGTATTGAATCTATCATGAACGAAGTAACTACGAAATTCAACTAAGCAAGACTGTTAGGTATATTCCCATCCTAACCGCGAAATCTTTCCCCGAGCCACGGGTTTAGAAATAAGCTCTCTCTAATTCTACTCTAATCTAAACACGGCTTTCCCAAGCATAGCATATATAATAAATAGAACTCAATCGCTAGCCAAACAATTAAGCAATTGTGCCTAAAATTAGAGAAACAACCAAAGATGATAACTCGAATTAACTATAATATAATTAATAAATTTAATATTCATGACAACCACAACCCTAGAACGCGAAATTTAGCTCCACATAGACATGGTATCAAAATAATAATTCATCCAAAGAAATGTGAAGATTACTAAGTTTGATGGAAGAAAGATGGAATTTGATAAATTCCGGTCTCCACGGCGGCTCTGTGCTATCCCTTGGTCCAAAGTATGTTTGATCCTCTCCAAATTAGGTTTAGAACCCCTTCTATACATGTTGGAGACGTGTAGGGCTTGAAATCCCCAAGTGCCAGCCGAATTAGGACAAAATCCACCCTTGGGCGTCATGCTTTGTGCCTGGCGCGAACCTGGATAGTGAATATTTTAGCCTGCTGTCAACGACGTTTTAGTTGGTGCCTAGCGCGAACCTAGGTACCAAACTTATACTTCCTCAAAATTCTTCCGTTTTACTTCACTTTGCATGCAAACTTTCCAAATCACTTCCAATTGATTCCTACACATATAAATACCAGTATTAAACTCGAATTACAAATATTCACACTAAAGTTAACATGATTGAGGCAGAATGCAAGGCAAATTACATGCAAAAATATGGATTTTTAGTCAAACATCAAATATATATATATATTGTCTTTTTCATTCCTGAAGAGGTGCATATGTTGCCCGGATCTTCTTCCATAATGGTATGGAACAATAATATCATTGGGGTAGATACACAAATCACCTTGAATTGATCGAGACCCCAAAACGAATGCTGAACACAAAGAGAAACAAAAAAAAAGGAGTATAATGTAATTTAACTCGTTGTAAGAAGTCAATAACTTCTTTTTCTTTCTTCACATTCTCAGCTCATGCTTACTATAAGCACTACATATGTATTTTGCTTCTAATTTGGCAATTCACCATCATTCTTATGCATGGTCTATAAAAATAGGTGACCTCCCTTAACATCCCTTAAGTTAGCACCTTTGGTATTCTTCCCTTGGAAACTGGCCATTTTCGTCTTGTTTCCAACTTTACTTTAGGACAAACTCCTCCTAATTTCAGCACAATTTGACTAGAGAAGACACTTCATATATAATGCATCAATTTTCTCTACAATTGCAACCTCTAAGCCCCACTCCTTGACCTCGGCAAAGTGCCTGGAGCTTTAAGAAATAATCTCAACAAGTGGACAAGTGACTTTCTCATAATAGCCAATATAGGTATACAATTACGTATTTGTGTGCTGGCTAATAAAATATGAAAGAGTTAATAGGTAAAAACTCTAGTTGAGAGACCGAGTTAACTTTCATCTTTTTTTCCTTTGCTATAGGAAAGCATAATAACATATGGATATAGGTGAAATCGTAAGGAAATTAATTACACGCTGCATACTAAATCCTTAGGGGATTTTTAACATATAGATCAAGGTTCAACGGGATGCTAAAAGCAACAGCAGTAAGATGTTGAGCTTGAATAACAAAAGAAATATGTGTAGATAATATCTTTCATATATATTAGGAGTGGCGTTGCTCAACAGCCACCTAAATATGTATCCTTTCTTACTGCTGTTTGGATACTCAACATCTTACTAAATATGTATCCTTCCTTTGCTGCCTTAGTCTTGGATTAGCAGAGTATCTGATATCTGTTTTGATAGAAGGTAATAAATACCCGATAAATTAGCCAATGTCACGTCCAAATTGGTTCGATCATCACTGTTTAACCCAAAATTCGATTTTAGATTAAGCAATTGAGGCTATTTTGTTAGGCCTCTAGCAATCTGTTTGAACTGAAGTGATCGCGCCCAACTTTAGTCCTAAAAAGAATAAGCGGTTACTGCAAATATAATCCGGCCTAAAAGTCCGGAGTCGAACCCCACAGAGAATTAAAGTTTAACTACAACTATTTACTATCATTAAGAAGACAAGCTCGAATAATTCCTAAGTTATAAATATTAAGATTTTTATGTCTAACTAATAAACTAACAAATTAAAGTAGTAAATTAATAAATAGAGATACTAAGGGTTGGAGACAAGATTAGAAAAGCCTAGAGTTATGATTTCTCCAATTGTCGGAACCCTTCCTGTTACATATCCTACAATTTTGCCTAATTATCCTCTACTGATCATGAGCACTCGACTTATCGTAATTCTCTCTTAAGCAACTACAATAATTTACTAGTCATATACTCTCTAATTACGCAAGCTCGTACTTTTTCACCGCCCTCTATGATCATGTCAAAGCTTCATTATCTTTAATCCCACTTTTAAACCCGCCGTATTGATCTCTCATATATATTAGGAGTGGCGTTGCTCAACAACCACCTAAATATGTATCCTTTCTCAAGTAATACATAATAAATAGGCACAATCAATCGATGGCCATTCAATCAACTGAAATAAGCACGTAGTTGAACAAGTAGATAAATTCAAAGGTTAAATTATATTAAATGCAACAAGAATTCATCCTCCAAAAGTTTCTATCAAACCCTAGATTAGAGAGTTTAACTACTCATAATTGTATAAACAGTCATAGACATTCAAAAGCATTAAACTACAGATTAAAGAAGAACGGAGAGAAAAACTCTTGTGATTCGTGCTCCAGAGTGTTCCGTAGTCTTTTGCCTCTCCAATAGTATCACCCCTTCCTAAAAACTAAGTTTAGAAGGTATTTATAAGGTAGGGTTGAGGTTTACACGTCCAAACATAATGAGGAAATAAAAGTGGCTCGGATAAGCATCGTCGGCGTGGGGCATCGTCATAGGTACCAACATTTCTCAGCGAGGCACCATCAGAGGCGCCAACATTACTCTACGAGGCGCTATCAGAGGCGCCAATGACAATGCCCTCGACAAAGCCTTTCACTATCTACGGCCATGACTTTCATTGCCTTGAACATCTTCTTTTATTGCTCCATTTTGTAGCTTTGAGGTACCATTTCGTGAAACTTTTCTCTACTTCATGTCTAAGCATTCCTACACGTAAAATAAACTTTATTAAGCTCAATTGTCGTACAAATTAGCATCCAAACAACAAGCAAGTAGGGTAAATACTGTCAAAATATATGAAATTATAGCACGACATCAATACCCCACACTTAAATGTTGCTCGCCCTCGAGTCAACCAACTAAACACTTCCTCTTCAAGGACCCAAGAAGCCACACATTTACAACACACTACACATATGACCATGATTGATAGCAACAATTAAGCTCTAGCATATGCGGTCAAATGACACTTCCCCTACTTATGCCCAATTTCAAAATGTCCAACACAGGAACAATATGATTATAACAATTCTAGCCTCGAAAACTAAATCAATGTCACAATGCACCCGAGGCTTGAATACTTAATCTACAGAGAAGGCTAATAATGTTACCTATACTTTGTGAAACCGTGTGCCATCACAATAAAACAAAAGAGTAAGAAGTCCACACATCCAAATCATACGATCGAATATATTTTAAGGACTAATATATATGAACAAAAATCACTCACTCTCTCAAAGAAGTCACATGCATACAAAAGGTACCATAGGCTTTCCCATTATGTAAACCTCTACTAATGTAGGCCCGCTCGGTCCGAAATCAACTAAGACTTTATTATGGTTGTAATGTGGGCTAAGGGACGGGGTAGGATATATTTAATATATTGTGGCTAACCCTCCTAAGAACTTTAATACATCATGTATTCAACTTTAAGCGCAACATTCCTTCAATCCACTTCAATCATCACAAGATAGCTCACCCCAGAATATTTTTCCTTCTTCTTTACGCACTGCTTCATATCACATCCACTAGCAAAAATAAGAAATCTTTCTTTATTCATTTGTTCTTTTTTTCTTTTGTATTTTTGCCTTGCCACTATTGGATTTTTATTTACAGCACAAGTGCACATTTTTTTCTTCTATTGGTTGCACTCAAAAGCTACCCCAAGTTTCCTCATTACTTCTTTCTGGCGCTCTCTTTACAATTCAATTGCTTTAAGAGGTCTAAGGATCAAAATGATTCAATTAAAAATAAACGGGAATAGGCTTGTAATGCGGGTACCAAAAGAAAGGCTTATAGGCTCAAAAGGATAACTAGGGATGATTTTATTTGTGATAGGCAACAAAGCTCAAAATGATAAATGAAAGCCTAACATCACTTTTCAAATCCAGCATCACCTAGGATTCCGATTCAATTCACATTCCGGGTGAGTTCTAGACTCAAATGCAATAATATGGACTATGCAAAGAACTCACTTCACATATGACATATGACTCCGTAAGGACGATTTCATTCAGACTCTCAATCAAACAAGTATTCACAAAGTCAAGAGATATATTAAGCATAAAGCAGAAAGTGAACACAACTAAAGCAACCTAGACATATGAGTTATACCACATGCTATTCATTTTTACCAAGGCATCATCATATATTTAAAGCTAAGAAAAGGTGAAACACATGCCAGAACCTAAGTATGCAACCATTAAACAAGTCAAAAAGTATGAATCACGTCATTTCTTCTCCTTTATTTCCTACTACTCTACTCTACTCTAAGAAAAAAAATACTATTACCCGTTTCAAGTTACATCTCATAAAAAATAACCGGTGCACAAAGAAAAACTATGGGGGGTTATTATTACCTAAGGAAAATAAAAGACTTGTTTTTGTATTTTTGAATTTTCTATTTTTTTTGTATTTTTTGTTTAGACTTTAATCCCTCAAGAAAACTGTCTAGGAGATCCATCTTCGGAAAAAGTCCAATTTGTTTTCTAAAGACAAAATCATCAATTATACTAACACAACTAAAATAGCATAGAAAGTCACCCAGATAATCTCCTCACCCCACATTTAAAATTATGCATTATCCCTAATGCACAACATAAAATAATAAGAGGGTAAAAGAAACTCTCTGGTAGGCCAAAGGCCGAAGCACTAGCAATTCATGGGGTACTAAGATTTCTCCTGAGCATTTTTCTTTGTGCGGGCATCCTACACTTAGTTCTCACCATCTGAATTTTCTCTTCTTCCTTCCAATGGCTTTCCTTTCCATGATGCTATAACAAAAAAAAAAAAAACTACACTACAAAAAATAACACAATTAAAAAAACAAAAAATAAAAAAAAGTAAAGTTGGGTTGCCTCTCAACAAGCGCCTAATTTAACGTCGCGGCACGACGTGAATCACTTTCTGCCTCCACTTCAAACTTATGAATTTGATCCCAAGTTTTGATTATGCTCTATGATCATACTCTTGGGGTGGTGTAAATCCTTGAAAGCAAAAAGTTAAATAATTCCTTATGCACTTTTTGGCTTTAAGCTGAGGAGTATCACCTTGCCTAGACGGCCTCAAAAATTTCAAAATATATGGCACGTCTAGCTCTTCCCTTGTATCCTTTCTACACTCGTAAGGATCCATTCTTATTTCACCATCCGAACACAATGTAGAGAAATGTTTGGAATGAGCTCCAACATGCTCAAATACATGAACTTCGAGATGTTCAACATCCTTTACACCAATGACACTAGAGTTAGATAAATATTTTTCCTCAATGTCCTCGGTTAACTCTAGTATTACTACTTCAACATCGGCATCCTCAAATTCTAGTTGGATAGATTGTTGGTGTTCTACTCTGACCTCTTCCGTTAGCACCTCAATTTCGGTCTCTAATGCACAATGCTCCTCGCTACTATCCATAATATTAGTTTGAAAAAACTTTAACTAATTGAGCCACTTGAGCCTTCAAGTTGCCAATAGTTGCCTCTTGCTTTTGGATAGTACCCCATTGCCTTTGTATTAGCAATAATTTCTCATTATTTCGTTCCAGGAGGCACATCAATATATCTTTGATCTCTTTTAGGTCAGCATCCCCAGGTTCTTTGTTCCTATTAACTTCATAAGAAATTGTAGAACCATCATAATAAGGGGTTAGAGAGGATAAGAAGTATAAGCACAATCATAAAAGTGACCATCTTGACCACCACACACATCGCATATATTCCACACATAAGATTGAGTTGGTGCATATAACTCACTGTCCGAAATATTTTGACAATTTTACCACAGGTGGTTACCTCCACAATAAGCACAAGAAAGATCAACAGTCGAATTACCAACGTCGAAACTCTCATAATTCCAAGATGCCATGTTTCTCAAATCAACAAGTAAAACTAAAATAAAAAAATTCAAATACTAAAAAAAACAAAATAAAAGTTCAAATTTGAAACCTAGAAATATGTACAACTATAGTTACACCGTTAGTTCTCCGGCAACAACGCCAAAATTTGATCACGCCCAACTCTATTCCTAAAATGGATGAGCGGCCGCTGCAAATATAATCTGATCTAAAAGTCCGGAGTCGAATCCTACAGAGAACTAAGGTTTAGTTACAACTATTTTCTATCACTAAGAAGACAAGCCCGAACAATTCCTAAGTTATAAATATTAATATTCTTATATCTAACTAATTAACTAACAAATTAAAGTAGTAAATTAATAAATAGAGATACTAAGGGTTAAAGACAAGATTAGAAAAGCCTAGAGTTATGATTTTCCCAATTGTCGGAATCCTTCCCGCTACAGTTACTACAATTCATCTAATTATCCTTTGCTGATCATGAGCACTCCACTTATCGTAGTTCTCTCTCGAGCAACTACAATAATTTACTAGTCATATTCTATCGAATTACTCTAGCTCGCACCTTTTCACCGCCCACTATGATCACATCAAAGATTCATTATCTCTAATCCCACTTTTAAACCCGTTGTATTGATATCTCATATATCATAGGAGTGATGTTGCTCAACAACCACCAAAATATGTATCCTTTCTCAAGCAACACATAATAAATATGCACAATTAATTGATGGCCATTCAATCAACTGAAATAAGCACGTAGTTGAACAAGTAGATAAATCCAAAGGTTAAATTACATTAAATGTAACAAGAATTCATACTCCTAAAGGTCCCATCAAACCCTAGATTAGAGAGTTTAGCTATTCATAATTGTATAAACAATCATAGTAATATTCTAAAGCATTAAACTACAAGTTAAAGAAGGATCGAGAGAAAAACTCTTATAATTCGTGCTCCAGAGTGTTTCGTAGTCCTTTGCCTCTCCAATAGTGTCACCCCTTCCTAAAAAGTAAGTTTAGAAGGTATTTATGAGGTAGGGCTGAGGTCTATACGTCCAAACATAATGAGGAAACAAAAGTGGCCCGGATAAGCATCGTCGGCACGGGGCATTGTCAGAGGCACCAACATTTCTCAGCGAGGCACCATCATCGGCGCCAATATTACCCCGCGAGGTGCTATTAGAGGCGTCAATGACAATGCCCTCGACAAAGCCTTGCACTATCTATGGCCGTGACTTTTTATTGTCTTGAACGTCTTCTTTTATTGCTCCAATTTGTAGCTTTCAGGTACCATTTCGTACAACTTTTCTCTACTTCATGTCCAAGCATTCCTACACGTAAAATAAACTCTATTAAACTCAATTATCGCACAAATTAGCATCCTACAAGCAAGTAGGGTAAATAACGTCAAAATATATGGAATTATAGCACGACATCACAAAGTAATTGAATTCAAAAGAATAAAATAAGATTAAAATTATACATGAAATGCAAATATGAAAGGCATTTTTTCATGCGAAAATAATTTTGACAATAGTACTTCAATTACTTAAAAGAGTAGCATAGACCGACGATTTTTTTTTTTTCCATCTTTTTCGCTTTTTTCAACATGAGATGTTTTAGAAGGGCGACGTAATGTTAAGAAACCAATTTGGGTGCGGTTACTATCCGCCAACTGGGGTCCCCTCCATACTAGACAAGACTGTCAGTGCTGTATGAAACCGATGTCAAGAGCAATTAAGAGAACAGAAAAGATAATGAGAATGAAAGAAAGCTTGATTGCATTAATAAAAATTATTACATAAAGGCAACGCGGTGTCGAGGGAGAGAGACACCAATACAGATAATTGTTTGCTTATTTGAAAGTTTGACTACTTGGTCCCCCATAATAATGCTTAAAAATAATAAACCAAAGTTACATGACTTGACATAAATAAGATAGAGAATCATAATGGATATACTGAAAGTAAAACTACTCTATATTTATAACAAAAAGGACTTAGATTCCTACAAGGTAAAAGCAAGTCTGTTGATGGTAATCTTGTCTTTAACATCAGGGTCTGAGCATGCGGCTCTGGCTGCAGGGCATGGGTCGATTGCGCTGACAATGGGCACGCGCTCTATTGCTAGGCTAGCCCCCTTTTTATCCTCCTCGGACAGGTGGTTGAGGTCTATCCTTCCGAGTTTCTACTTGGTAGTCCACAAGGCATTCCACTGCTTGGATCTCCTTGGGTAAAGTATCTACCCTTTGTCTTTGCAGCTCCATACGAGCATAAGGTTTCAAATCTTCCAAGAATGTGAAGAGTTTGTATTTGTCTCCCATATCCCGTATGTTCAGCATAAGTGGAGAGAATTCACACATGTAATCTCGGACTGACTTGGTATGGCGGAGCTTCCGGAGCTTTCTCCGCACATTGTACTCAATATTTTTAGGGAATAACTATAAGCGTATGGTTGCCTTCAAGTCTCCCCATGTCTCAAGAGTATCTTCTCCAGCCTTTCACTTGCTACCAGAGTTTAGCGTCACCCTGAACATACGTGGCAGCAGTTTCTATCTTCTTTGCTTCTTCTAGCTCCCCACAACATCGAAGTATTGTTCAATGTCAAAATATGAAATTCTCCACTTCTTTGGCATTTCGAACCCCATTTTAGGTTTCCGTTCAGGGATTCTGTGCCTTTGTGGCATAGGGGCGAGGTTCACAATACTCCCGATGTGGTTTCCGCATCCTCGAAGTAGGCCTTATAACGCAGTATTAACAACATTAAGCTGACCAGTCAAGGTGTCTATCATTTACTGCATGGCAGTCACCCTGTCTGCATCTTGCGCCCTAGGGGCTAAATCTTTGGTTCGCTCCTGCTAGAGCCCCTCGAATTTACTGAATATTTTGGTTGCCTTTGTGGCTGTCGTTTGCAGGTCTCCTTCAGAGTCGTGACTGATGTTTGCAATGTCTCCTTCGGCCTGCTGCATCCTACGGTCCAGGTCGTCCAACTGTTGCACTAGGCTGGTTCTTAGATCAGGGACTATTCTCGCGATGGATCGTAATACGTTAGCTGTTTCTTTAAGGTCTGCAATGCGTATCCCCATGATTCACAATTGTCAGAAATAATGGCAATGATAATATGTTCCCTCGTTCGATGTTGAGCCTAGGCTTTGATACCAACTGTTAAGAAGCACCTTCCTGAGATGTCTTGGAAGGGCGGCATAAGGCTAAGCAACCGATATCCATGTAGTTACTATCCGTCAACTGGGATCCTCTCTGTACACTATACGAGGCTGTCAGTGTCGTACGGGAAAAAAATATGTCAAAAGCAATCGAGAGAACAAAAAAGAAAATGAGAATGAAAGAATGCTTGATTTCATTAATGAAAGCTACTATAGAAAGGCAATGCGATGTCGAGGGGGAGAGACACCAATACAGAGAATTGTTTGCTTGCTTGAAAGTTTGACTACTCTATATTTACAACAAAAAGGACTTAGATTCCTACAATGTAAAAGCAGGTCCATTGGTTTCGAGAATTGTAATAGGTTGTGTCATTTATGACTTGTGTGCAAACTTTTAGGTCAATCAGAGTTAGTTTGGTATGTTTCGGCATTAGTTTTAAAAGTTAGAAGTTCATTAGTTCATTAGGCTTGAATTGGGGTGTGATTCATGATTTCGCTATTGTTTGATGTGATTTGAGGCTTCGACTGAGTTCATATCATGTTTTAGGGCCTACTAGTATATTTGGATGGGGTCCCGGGGGAATCGGGTATGATTAGGATCAAGTTCGGCTTCATTTGGACTTTGTTGGACTACTGATTTTCTGTATTTGGTTCCTTTATACGTGATCGCGAGGGAAGAGTCGCGATTGCGAAGAGTCTTTTGTGACTAGTGGAATTTTGTGCATCGCATTCACGATGTGGGGTACGCGTTCGTGAAGCTTTGAGGTCTCAGGTCATCACGGGCGTGAGAAGGATCACCCATTCGCGTAAGAGGAGTTGTCAGCTGGGGTGTCAGGTTTCAAGCCTACGCGATCCCGGTATTGGGCATGTGTTCACGAAGAGTTAGATTGGTAACCATCGCGTTCACGACTATGGCTTCGCGTTCGCAAAGTGTATTTTGAAGGGCAGTGATTTTTTGTTATTTGCGATCGCGAGGGACTTTTCGAGATCGTGAAGAGGAACATCTAGGTAGAACATCAAAAACCCAAATCGAGAATTAGAGTATTATTTTCATATTTTGAGTTGTAGAGCTCGGATTTGGGCGATTTTGGAGGGGATTTTTACGTCTTGGATCGGAGTAAGTATTTGTGACTTGGATTTATCATTATTCCATGATTTCATCTTTATTTTAGCATTTAATTAGTGAATTGAAGTGTAGAAATGAGAAATTTTGTGGAAACTTTACAAAAATTAAAAAATGGAGGTTTGAAGGTCGATTTGAGGTGAGAATTAGATGATTTTGGTATGGTTAGACTGTAATTAAATGGCTGTCCGGAATTTATAAATTTTATCGGGTTCCGAGGTGTGGACCTGAGTTTGACTTTTTGGGTTGACTTAAAGATCTTAGCTTTATCTTTTGAAATCACTTTCTATAGCTTTTATTGATAGTATTACGTTATTTTGGCTAGATTCAAGCCTTTCAGAGGTTGATACGCGCAGGAAGGGCTTGTTAGTGGAGTGATTTCATTTGCTAGAGATAAGTATCTTATCTAAACTTGGTTGAGGCATTAGTTGCCTGAATTATTTATGATAGCTACGTGTTATGGGTGGCGCGTATGTGTGGGGTTGAGCCCATATACGTGTATCGGGGTACTATTTCCATGCTCGGGGTAGTGTTTAGGCTATGGCATGTCTTGAAATGATTGCTTAGCTTCAATTTGAGATATTTCTCCTATTTGTACCCCTTTGTGAGCTATATGTACCATATTTTTCGTTGAGGTTATTCTTCTAGTTGAACCTGATAAACTGCTATTTCTTGATGGAAATTGTCTATTTTAGCTGTGATAGCACACATTGCACATGCCTATACTATAACATATTATTTATACTAGTCCAAGAATATGAAACTTGATAATCATTAATTATGTTCATGTATTCCCGCATATTTGCTTTCTCTATGTTATGAGCTGAACTGGTAGCTTGTGGTCACGCCAGGCGGATTGTGATCATTGGAACGTGAGTTTTTCGTGCGGTTGATTCTATTAGCGTGTGAGTTATCCGTATGGATTCAATTATTGATATTATTAGCACATGAATTGTCCGTGTGATTTATTCTATTAGCACGTGAATTGTCCGTGCGATTTATTTTATTAGCACGTGAGTTGTCCGTGCAGAACGTGAGTTGTCCGTACAGCATGTGGATATGGATCCACCCCCCTAGGATCACCCTCTCATGTTTCTCTCTTGATGGTATACACACTGTTATTGAGAAAAACTTATCAGTGGTTTGGTATGAATATGGAAATGTTGAGGAAAGTCTGGCAAGTATTATTTTGAAATTGTATTTCATCTTTACTTGCAACTTCCATGGTTTATTATCTGATTATTTGCATATCATCTTATATGTTGTACCCATGACTGAACAGAGATTTTGAGTAATTGTACACACACACAGATAGTCTTTCCAGTATCATATACATGTTCACATTACTGTTCTGTACTTGTTGGATTTTATGAAACTGTACAAGTTATAGCATGTATAATTTATAATTCTTGTTTCTTTTACCTCACCGAGGTTAGTTACGATACTTATTGAGTATATTGAGTTGGTTGTACTCATACTACATTCTGCACTTAATTGTACAGATCCATGTGTGGGGACCAGTTATCATCAATAGGCTTGCTTATTGGACTATCTTCCAAGAGGCGAGGTAGAGCTGCATGCTTGGTCGCAGTTTTGACTTGTCTTTTTCCTTACATATTGTTGTTACAGTTCAAACAATATTATTATTGTTCAATTTCAGACTTGTATTCCGTTGTAGAGCTCATGACTCCGTATTTATCAGTTTCTGGGGGATTTACTTTGTGTTAGTAGTATTTGATTGTATTGAGATATTAAGACTATGCTATTTTTATATGTTTCGTTGTTCTGTTTCCTATATTGTTATGTTTCGGATTGCCTAGCTGGTGTGTTAGGCGCCATCGCGACGCGTTGAAATTTTGGCTCGCGACATGAAAATATTTTTTGAGTAATCAACGAAAACAATGAAACAAACGTGTAGAAATCACATCTTCCTCGTCATAACCTTTTACTTTTTCCCTCAATCAACATGTTTTATTCTCGGACTTCTAATAAATTAACTATCTCATCTTGTTTTAGATTGTCGTAATCTTATGATCACTTCATTAAACAAGAAAAGAATCTCTCACAATTTAAACAATATTTTAGTATATTAAAGATAAAAATGGATCACCGACTCACTTTATATTTATATTAATAAAGTTAAATTGCGTTATGAAGTTTGTTCTAGTTACTAGTTTACCTTTATACATAACCCGCTATGTTTTGATATAAAAGAGAAGTATTGTGGTCCTGCATACACTAGTATTTGATCAAAATACGGTTAGCTTACGACGAAATGGAACAAACACACAGTTTTAAAAATATTTCATTTTATCACACCTTTAGACTTTAGTCAATGTCATTGATTTTTATCGGATATCCCCGAAAGGACAATGTCATTGATTAGAAAATGTCAATTGGAACACAGAAAAATAAGAGGTGAATGGCATAATTACCTATAAAAATAAAAATTATTTATCTTTGCCTATTCATTTATTTTTCTACCAATCAAACTAATTATTTTTCTTACCCATGATAGCTTTTGTGGGTATCTCTTTGCTTCTTTTCTTTTTTTTCGATTTTTCTTTATAATCCTTTTCTTTTTTCTTGTTTTCTTCTTCTTCTTCTTCTTCTTCTTCTTCTTTTTTCTTTTTTCTCCTTTTCTGTTCATTTATTTTTTGCCCAAATCGTATTATTATTATTATTATTATTATTATTATTATTATTATTATTATTATTTGATTTCAAACTCAATTTTTGCTCCATCTTTATTTTTTTTCTTTTGTTTATTTTCTTTATTTCCTGTTGCTTTTCTAATTTCATTTAGTTCCTTCTTTCTTTATTTATTTTTTCTCCTAATAATCTAATTTTGTTTCCTTTTTTGGCTCTTTTTTATTAATCTTGTTTTTCTATACAATAAGAAAAAGAACTGATACAGTAAATATTTGTTCACCTTTTTTTAATATAACTGTTAAAATATATATTTTGTCTTTTTTTTATTATTATTCAGTTATTAGAACAACTTATACATTATAACTGTTTTCTCTTCTCTTTTTTGCTTTTATTTTATTTCTTTCTTTTTTAATTTCATTTATTATTATTTCAAATTATTTTTTTATTCTTTTTTTCATAATCTAATTCTGCACACTTTTTTGGCTTCTTTATTTTTGTTCTTTTTATTGATTTGTATAATATATATTAATTATTAAAAAATAACTTACTTTAGCATATAGTATATCAAAAATAATACATTAGTAGCAGTTGAAGTATATAATTACAGTATACTATGAGACCCACATGTTATATAACATATACTGACAAGGTATATGATATAGAGAACTCTGTTAGAAAATTAAAAAAGAACCCATTGAATATTTTTTGAAAAAATTAAAAAAAAAAAAATTTAACTATATTGTTACATTATACCATATATTGTAACAGTATATTGGTGCAATAAATCATACACTATTGAATTAAATTTTATATACCAAAATGATATATAGTATGCTATTTTGTTATATAGTAGTACAATTTAGTCTTCTTCGTTAGTTTAACTCAATTTCAACCTATATTTTAAAATTTTACTCCAGAATTTTCACCAAATTGACTCAAGCTTTAGTCACAACCCCCAATCAAATATTTCAAACTAAATATTTTGATTTAAGAAAAAAAAGAAAAAATATGAGAACTCCGTTGAAAATTTTAAAAAGAACTCAATGAAAATTTCACAAAATTCTAAAAGGACCAAATTGTAGTAGTCTAATATAACATTATATGATATAATGTAACAATATACGATTGGAATGAACTGTATACTAAAATGGTATATAGTATATCATTTTGATACAATATAAATTCTTCTTTGTTAGTTCGACGCAATAAATTATACACTATTGAATTAAATATTATATACCAAAATAGTATATAGTATGTTATTTTGGTATATAGTACAAATTAGTGTTCTTCGCTAGTTCAACTTAATTTCAACCTAAATTTCAAAAATCTACTCTATAATTTCTACCAAATTGACTCAAACTTTAACCACAACCTCCAATAAAATATTTCAAACTAAATATTTTGGTTAAGAAAAAAATTTGAAAAATATAAGAACTCCATTAAAAAGTTGAAAAAGAACTCAATGAAAATTTCAAGAAATTCTAAAAGAACAAAATTGTAAGTATAATGTTGCATTATATTATATACTGTAACCATATACCGTGGGAATGAACTATATACCAAAATTGTATATAGTATATCATTTTGGTATACAATACAAATTTTTTTCGCCAGTTCAATGCAATAAATTATACACTATTAAAATGGTATAAAGTATGTTATTTGGTATATAATACAAATTAGTCTTCTTCGCTAGTTCAACTCAATTTCAACCTAAATTTCAAAACTTTACTCCAGAATTTCTATCAAATTGCTCAAACTTTAGCCACAACCTCCAATCAAATATTTCAAACTAAATATTTTGGTTTCATAGAAAATTTGAAAAAATATGAGAACTCCGTTGAAAAGTTAAAAAAGAACTCAATGAAATTTTTTAAAAGGATCAAATTGTAGTAGTATAATGTTACATTCTATAGTATGCCGTGATAGTATACCATGGAATGAGTTGTATACCAAAATGATATATAGTATATCATTTTGGTATACAATACAAATTCTTCTTTTCCAGTTCAACTTAGCTTTAACCCAAATTTCAAAAAAACATTACTATAAAATCTCCACCAAATTCGCTCAAAGTTTAGCTACAACCTCCAATTAAGCAAAAAAACCTAGAAACAATTAGATCAAAATAACTACAAACTCAATAAACCCAATATTTAAGTTTCAAGTTTTAAGGTCTTTCAATGGTGGATTTGACCTTTTTAATAAGAAATCAGTGAAATTTAGTATTCACACTATAATCTACACGTCAAAGAACAACACCAAACAAATTTCAATAACAAAATATTTCAAACACACACCAAAAATTGTGATCTAAAATTTTGAACTTATTCACATAAAGTTCTAATTTTTTCTTCACGTCTGAAATTGGATCCACTACTTTGTAGTATTTCTCTATTGAATAATCAATAGAGACTCACCGAGAACTTTTTCCTAGTTAATTTTCTTGCCAATGATATATGAAAGAGAGAATTTAAGATTAAAAGGAATTGCTATTGTTGGAAGAATATGAGGAGAAAATGAATTGATGTCGTAAAAGGAAGAAAGAGAAAATGGGGAGAAAATATAACGATCCGGCCGGTATTTTTATTTTTTAGATTTCCGTTCCCCTAATTAAGACTCCTCGTATATGCTTTTACTGATTTATGACTTGTGGGAATGGTTGGTTTGGGTTTCAAAGGGTTCAGGTTGAAATCGGAACACTTGGTTCCTTAATAGTGGTCTAAGATGGTCAAGTTTGACTTGAGTTAATATTTCGAGTAAACAACCTAGGAACCTAGATTTGATGGTTCCAATAGATTTGTATGATGATTTTGGACTTGAGCGTATGTTCGGATCAAGTTTCGGGTGATCTGGGAGCGTTTCGGCGCCTAATGTTAAAAGTTGGTGCATTGAAGGTTTTCTAGTTCTTTGAATTTGCTTTGAAGTAGGATTTGGTGTTATCGAGGTCCGTTTGGGATTTCAAGCCTAGGAATAGGTCCGTATGGTAAATTATGACTTGTACACAAAATTTGGTTTCATTCCGAGTTGTCTAAGTATGATTCGACGCATTCCGGAGCTAGTTGGAAAGTTTATAGTTCATAAGTTGATTCAATTTGGTTTTGGGGTGCGATTTTTAGTTTCAATATTGTTTTACATGTTTCGAGGGTCTGAGCAGGTCCGTATTATGTTTATGAACTTTTTGGTGTCATTGGACGGGGTCCCGGGTGGCTTGGGTAAATTTCGGACCACCCGGAGCTATGTTTGAAAATCTGCTATTGCTGGTTCTGGTTTCCTTCTCCGCGAACGCGGAGGTGGAATCTCGATCGCGAATAAGGAATTGGGGGAGTGGGTATTTTTCCCTTCGCATTTGCGAAGGTTTGGGACTGGTAGCCTTCGTGTTCATGTAGACAGACCCACGTTCGCGTAGAATAAAGGGCCTCGGGTGGGTCAGTCACCTTTGCTCTTTGCATTCGCGAAGGGCTGACCGCGTTCGTGAAGCTCTGGAGGGGCAAGCCTTTGTGATCGCGAGACTGCCCTCGCGTTCGCGATGAAGGTTTTCAGGGCCTGGGCCAGCTTTTCCTTCGCGATCGTGAATCCGCGATAGCGAAGAAGGGTCAACTGGGCAGTGACTTGTTTTAAATCGGTACTTGGGTTCATTTTCTCTCATTTCACTTTGGTTTAGCCAATTTTAGAGCTCTTGGAGAGAGATTTTTCACTTATCATTGTAAGGTAAGTAATTACTACTTAATGTGAGTTTAATACACGAATTTTGGGTAGATTTTAACATGTAAATTGTGAAAATTATAAGATTTTGTAGGAAAACCTAGGTTTTGATAAAAATAGAATTAGACCACGAAAATGATTATGAAATTGGGTAAAAATTATATATTTGTGTTCGTGAGGTTATGGATAACATTATTTATGAAAATTTCTAGACTCCGGGCACGTGGGCCTGGGGGTAAATTTTCGAATCTTCCAATTTGGGTTGGGTAATTATTTTAACAGTTAAATTATAAAGTTTTGGACATATATTGATTAGTTGGTACAATATTTGACTAGTTCCGGATTGCGTGGCACCAAATTGAGACTTTAGTGTGAATTGTGGACCGGGAAGAGAACTTGAAAACGAAGTAAGTCTCTTGCCTAATCTTGTAAGAGAATATTATCTCCATAGGTGTTATAAATGGTTATTTGCTAATAGTTGTGGGTGCTACGTGCGCACGATGTGACGAGAGTCCGCACGTAGCTAAAATCATGCTTATGTCTAGGTAGTTTTAGGACTCTACTATGTATTACTTGTATTATTTGCACATAACTTGTTAGTTTAATTACTTAAATTATAATTGAAATTGGATAAAGGATTTGTAAAGACTGAGCTTTATTACTTTGAGTTTTGGCGGATTACTTGACTATTAGTGGAGATCATGCCCTTTTTGAGTATTATTCTTATGTCGTACCTGTTAATCGGAGTTCGTAGCGTATTCTCTCTTCCTGTGGATTAGATCAAATGCCTCAGCAGTATAATATATACATCTATAATTCGCATCGGTCGACCCTCGGCGATGTACACACTATTATGGATCGGGCCGTATGACCTCAGCATAAAGTGTGCGTGATATTGTTTGGAGTCCGATTATACTTGATATTTCTTCTTGATCTGAGACTAGAAAATTACTTGGTGGTTCTTATGTGTTAAATACTTGGCTTGTGATATTTGGAAACTTTAAATTAAAATTATGTTTAAGAATTATAAATTTATGTTTCTTATCTCAATATTATTGTTGTATTTCATGCCTACTTATGATTTCTATATGGTATTTATTGACCCTTAGTAAGTGTTGATGTCCATCCCTCGTCACTACTTCTTTGAGGTTAGACTAATTACTTACTGGGTATAGGTTGTTTATGTACTCACGCTACACTTATGCACTAATCGTGCAGGATCTGAGGCAGGTGCATCTGGTGGTCTGTCAGGCGCGTACCCCCGCTACTTGGAGACTTAGTGGTGAGCTACTTCTTATGTTCCATTCTGCAGCACCTAGTATCTTCCTTGTTGTGTTTATTTTTTTGTCTAACTTACTCCAAATAATACTATATGAGGTTTTGTATATTCTACTAGTTTGCTCGTGCACTTGTGATACCGGATTTTGAAAAATTCTAGTAGATACTCATGGTTTTTGATTATTAAATTCATTACTTTACTCTATGTTTAGTTTATGCTTTACATTACCATGATCACTTACTATTTGTTTCTTTATTTACTAACAATCAATGACTTTGAAAATACTAAAATGAGCAATTACATGGATAGTTCATCGTTGGCTTGCCTAGCGGTGACGTTGGGCGCCATCACTACATATAGTGGGAATTGGGTCGTGACAACCTGGTATCTGAGCACTAGATTCACATAGGTCTCACAAGTTATGAGCGGGCCTAATAGAGTCTTACGGATCGATACAGAGACGTCCGTACTTATCTTCAAGAGGATATAGGGTGTTAGGAAACTCCTCTTTCTCCACCTCCTATTATGCAGTTGATGTTGTGCTAAGTATCTTTCTCTTATTCTCTCACAGATGGCGGGAACGTGCGTGACGGATGTACCCGGCGGTGGAGGAGCTGCTCCCCCTGTTGCTAGAGGCAGAGGCAGAGGCCGATGGGGGGGCTCTAGCTCCTGCTAGAGCACGAAGGCATCCTAGAGTTGCTCCCGTTATACCACTAGTAGATCCAGTGGAGGATCCTGTCATTGAGGAGCAGGGTGAGGTTTCTGCAGCTGAGCCGGCCCTAGCAGATTTCATGTCCACACCGGGATTTCAGGAGGTCATGGGCCATATGCTGCGGTTCATGGACTCTATGATGCACGCTGGTTTATTTCCAGTGGGCCCAGCCATATCTCAGGCAGGAGGGGGATTACAAACCCCTACCCCGCAGGCTCCAGGGCACGCTACTTCCGTATATCAGACCCCAGGTGCACTACCTGCAGGTGGGGCTCAGCCAGTTGCAGCGTCTATACCAGAGCCCAAACCAGCTGCGACCGGAGAGCCGCAAAAGCTGTTAGATAGATGGACCAGGCTACATCATCCTGCCGTTGGTGGTGAGCGGCATGAGGACCCCCAGGACTTTATTGATTGTTGCAGGTATAGACTGCACAACATGAGAGTATTGGAGTCCCGCCGGGTGGACTTCATCATATTTCAGCTGGAGGGCAGGGCCTGTAGATGGTGGCAGTCCTATCTTCTCAACAGACCAGCAGGTTCTCCTCCCTTGACTTAGGACCACTTCACACATGTCTTTCTGGAGAGATATATTCCACCCTCTCAGAGGGAAGAGTTACGGTGTCAGTTCGAGGGGTTCTAGCAATGTCAGATGTCTGTGACCGATTATGAGGCAAAATTCTCTAAGTTGTCTCACCATGCACTTATGATACTCCCCACTGATGCAGAGAGAGTGTAGAGGTTTATTGCATGCATGCACTATGGTATCCAGGTTATTATGGCCCGAGAGATTGAGATGGGGACTCTTTACGAGCAAGTTATGGAGATAGCTCGGAGGATCCAGGGTATTCATCAGCATGGCCAAGAGCAGGCACCGAGGGACAAGCAACCTTGATATTTTGAAGGGTTTAGTGGTGCTTTATCTGGGGGCAGAAGTCAGTTTATGAGGGGACAGTCTAGCAGGCTCACGTATCCAGCACTGCCGCCTTCTCGGGGTGCTCCAGTGTGGCCCTATTTCAGTGCCATTCCAAAGAGCTCCTATCATCCACCGGCTATTCGGGGTTCTTCCAGTGGGTGTTCAGGTCCCCAGGGTCAGTTATCTTCCGCACCGAGAGGTTTCTATAAGCGGGGAGCTTGCTTGGTCATGCGAGGAGATTTTGCCCCAAACTTTAGGGCAAGGTAGTACAGCAGGGCCATCAGTCCATGATTATCGCACCAGCTGTTGCACTAGCCGCTCGACTGACCAGAGGCGGATGGCAAGTGTGTAGGGGTCGCCCTAGAGGTGGAGGCCAGTCAGGTGGCACTCGAGCTAGGTTCTATGCTTTTCTAGCTAGACCAAATACAGTAGCCTCAGACGCCATAATCACATGCATTATTTTTATTTGTGGTAGGGATGCTTTGGTACTATTTGATCCAGGGTCTACGTATTCATATGTTTCATATCTATTTTCTCATTATATGGGTGTCTCTCGTGATTCCTTGGGTGCTCCCGTATATATGTCCACACCGGTGGGCGATTTTGTTATTTTAGATCGGATTTATCGGTCATGTATTGTGACTTTCTATGGTTATGAGACCATAACAGATCTTTTGTTGCTCGACATGACCGACTTTGAGGTCATCCTTGGCATGGACTGGTTGTCTCCATACCATGTTGTTCTTGCTTGCCATGCCAAGATTGTTACCTTAGCGATGCCATTGTTGCCTAGATTGGAGTGGAGGGGTTCATCTATCAGTACCTCTAGCAGGGTTATCTCTTTCTTGAAGGCTTGACATATGGTAGAGAAGGGTTGTTTGGCTTATCTGGCTTATGTTCGGGATACTGCTGCAAAGAATCCCACGATTGATTTAGTGCCCGTGGTGCAGGAGTTCTCTGATGTGTTTCCTTCTTATCTACCAGGAATTCCACCAGATCGTGATATCGATTTCAGTATTGATTTGGTGCCAGGTACCCAGCCTATCTCTATTCCACCTTACTGCATGGCTCCGAAAGAGTTGATGGAGTTGGAGGAACAACTTAAAGAGTTTCCAGCAAAGGGGTTCATCAGCCCGAGTGTGTCACCTTGGGGTGCACCGGTATTCTTTGTGAAAAAGAAAGATAGGAGTATGCAGATGTGCATTGATTACCGCCAGTTGAACAAAGTTACCATTAAAAACAAGTACCAGTTACCGCATATTGATGATTAGTTTGACCAGTTGTAGGGTGCCAGCTAAGATTGACTTGAGATCTAGGTATCATCAGCTGAAGATCCGTGCTTCGGATGTTTCAAAGACGGCTTTACCAACTAGATCCGGCCACTATGAGTTTTTAGTGATGTCTTTCGGCTTGACCAATGCCCCGACGATGTTTATGGATTTGATCAACCAGGTGTTCAGGCCATATCTTGATTCATTTGTCATTGTCTTCATTGATGACATATTGATATACTCGTGTAGTATGGAGGAGAACGATCAACATTTGAGAATTGTGCTTCAGACCTTGCGAGAAAAGAAGCTATATGCTAAGTTCTCCAAATGCGAGTTATGGTTGGATTGTGTGGCATTCTTGGGGCATATTGTATCAGGTGAGGGTATTAAGGTAGATCCCAGGAAGATAGAGGCAGTCAAGTTTCTTAGGGGTAGCAGGTTATTATCGTCGGTTCGAGGAGGGCTTCTCATCTATTGCGGCACCTTTGACTAGATTGACCCAGAAGGGTGCTCTGTTCCGATGGTCCAATGATTGTGAGGTGATCTTTCAGAATCTCAAGACCGCATTGACTACAACACCGGTGTTAGTGTTACCCTCCAATTCAGAGATGTATACTGTGTATTGCGACGCTTCATGCGTTGGCCTGAATTATGTATTGATGTAGGAGGGGCAAGTTATTGCATATTCTTCACATCAGCTGAAGCCCCACGAGAAGAATTACCCCATACATGATTTGGAGTTGGCCGTGATAGTTCATGCTCTCAAGATCTCGAGACATTATCTTTATTGGGTGTCCTGTCAGGTTTACACCGATCATTGCAGCTTGCAGCATTTGTTTAAGTAGAGGGATCTTAATTTGAGGCAGCACATGTGGCTTGAGTTGTTGAAGGACTATAATATTACCATCCTTTACCATCCGGGTAAGGCGAATATGGTTGCGGATGCCTTGAGCAAAATGTCTGAGAGTATGGGTAGTTTGGCATTCATTTCAGTAGCGTAGAGGCCATTGGCTTTGGAAAGTCAGTCCTTAGCTAACAGACTTGTGAGGTTAGATATTTCAGAGCCCAGTCGAGTTCTTGCATGTGTTGTGGCCCAGGCTTCATTATTTGAGCAGATCAAGCTCGTCAGTACAATAATCTGCACTTGTTGGTTCTTAGAGAGACAGTACTACATGGTGGTGCCAAGGAGGTTACTATCGTTGAGGATGGTGTTCTAGGACTCCAGGGTCTCCTATGTGTTCCTAATATTGATGGCTTGAGGGAGAAGATCCTAGAGGAGGCACACAGTTCTCGGTATTCTATTCATTCAGGTGCTACGAAGATGTATCGCGACCTGAGGCAGCATTATTGGTGGCAGCGGATGAATAATGATATAGTTGAGTATGTAGCGAGATGCCTAAATTTCCAGTAGGTTAAGTATGAGTACTAGAGGCCAGGTGAACTACTTCAGCAGATGGTTATACCGAAGTGGAAATGGGAGCGCATCACTATGGAATTTGTAGTTGCGTTGCCACGGGCGTTGAGGAAGTCTGATGTCATTTTGGTCATTGTCGACAGGCTGACCTAGCCGACACACTTTATTTCAGTGATGACTATATACTCTTCAGAGAGATTGGCCAAGATATACATTCAAGAGATTGCCTGGTTGCATGGTGTGCCTGTTTCCATCATTTCAGATAGAGACCCTCAGTTCACTTTGTATTTCTGAAGAGCAGTACAGAGCGACTTGGGTATCCGGGTAGAGCCTAGCACAACCTTTCATCCGCAGACCGATGGACAGTCAGAGCGGATAGTACAGATCTTGGAGGATATACTCATAGCATGTGTGATTGACTTCAGAGGGTAGTCGGATTTATTCTTGCCTCTGACCGAGTTATCTTATAACAGCAGTTACCAGTCCAACATCGAGATGGCTCAATTTAAGGCTTTATATGGTCGGCAATGTCGTTTGCCCATCGGATGGTTTGAGCCTGACGAGGCTAGGTTATATGGTACTACTTTAGTGAAGGATGCCTTGGAGAAGGTAAAGTTGATTCAGGAGTGACTTCGCATCGCACAGTCCAGACAGAAGAATTACACAGATCAGAAGGCAGGTGATTTTGTCATTTATGGTGGGCGAGAAAGTTCTCTTTAAAGTCCCGCCGATGAAGGGTATCATGAGGTTCGGGAAGAAGGGCAAGCTGAGCCCAAGGTTTATTGTTTCATTTGATATGTTGAGGCGAGTTGGGGAAGTTGTTTATGAGCTTGCTTTGCCTCCTAGTCTATCGGGAGTTCATCCGATTTTCCATGTGTCTATGCTCTGGAAGTACCATGCTGGCAGGTCGCATGTGTTGGATTACAACACGGTTCAACTAGATGAGATATTGGGTTATAAAGAGGAGCCAATTGCCATTAATGACAGGCAGGTTCGCCAGTTGAGGTCTAAGAAGATTTCTGCAGTAAAGGTCCAGTGAATGGGTCAACCATTCGAGGAGGCAACTTGGGAGACCTAGGAGGACATGAGGAGCAGATATCCACACTTATTCAGCACTCCAGGTATGATTCTAGACCTATTCGAGGATGAACGTTTTTTTATGAGGTGGAGAATATAACTACCCGACCGGTCATTTTGCTTTATAGATCCCCGTTCCCATAATTAAGACTCTCCGTATGTACTTTTACTATTTTATGACTTGAGGGGATGGTTGGTTTGGGTTTTGAATGGTTCTAGTTGAAATCGGACTAGTTCATTAATAGTGGCCAATTTTTATTTAAGATAATATTTTTGAGTAAAAGACCTCGGAACCAAGATTGTATGGTTCCAATAGGTTCGTATGATGATTTTGTACTTGGACGTATGTTCGGATAGAGTTTCGGGTGATCCAGGAGCGTTTCGACGCATTATGTTAAAAGTTGGCGCATTGAAGGTTTCCTAGTTCTTTGAATTTGGTTTGAAGTAGGGTTTGATGTTATCGAAGTCCGTTTGCAATTCTGAGCCTAAAACTATGTGTGTATGGTGAATTATGGGTTGTACGCAAAATTTGGTTTCTTTCCGAGTTGTCTAAGTATAATTCAATGCGTTTGGAGCTAGTTGAAACGTTTGGTGTTCATAAGTTGATTCAATTTGATTTCGGGGTGTAATTCTTAATTTTGATGTTGTTTTACTTGTTCCGAGAGTTCGAGCAGGTCCGTATTATGATTAGGGACTTGTTGGTGCAATTGGACGGGGTCCCGGGTGAATGTCGGACCACTCGGAGCTAAGTCTGAAAATCTACTATTGCTGGCTCTGGTTTCCTTCTTCCCGAACACGAACACAGAGGTGGAGTTGCGATCGTGAAGAAGGAATTGAGGGACTGGGAATTTTTTACTTTGCGTTCGCGATCAAGAGGTCGCGTTTACGAAGGTTCGGGACCGGTAGCCTTCGTGTTCACGTAGACAGGACCGCGTTCGCGTAGAATAAAGGGCCTGGGGTGGGTCAACCAACTTTGCACTTTGAGTTCGCGAAGGGCTGACCGCGTTCCCGAAGCTTGGGCCGGGAAAGCCTTCACGATCGCGAGACTCCCCTCGCATTGGCTATTAATAGCTTAAGGGACTATATGTGCAAGTTACACTAGGTGTCACCCTCGTGACTAAGGAATTTCATTATCCTTGGTACAGAAGGATTTCCGCAAGGCGAGTAAGGGTCATCGATGATGTGAAAAGAAGCGAAAGACAAAAGGTAAAACATCTCTATGTAGATCATCGTAGCACTAAATCTTAGTACTCCCATAAAGGGGGAAATATGGAATGATGTGGCATTAAGTCAGAATTAAGTAGTTCTACGAACTATGGAATGGTAAAGGAAGAATGCGATAAAAAAATAAGAAAGGGATGAGATTGCACTTATTCAAATCCTACAGATATGCAACAATTCCAGAAAATTGTGCAAACACGATGTCAAAGAAAGGAATTAAAGGTTCCTACCCGAGATGTTATTGATAGATAAGGAGCCAGTGCGGGACGTAAGTTAAGATAAGGAAATAACCCAAGAACGATTATGCAAAATATTGATATGAGAATGGGCCAACGAGTAGTTGATAGTTGATTCAGGAAGAGCCTAGTTATGGCTAGACAGGAGGTTACAGACAAATTAGCATGTTATCAAGATAAACATACTAAAACCCAATATAGTGAATTCAGCCTCACAGTAATGTCATTATAATACTTGATAAATATTCACATAGGAGTTGGGGTAGTTAAAGGTACTGTATGAGTGTCATGGAAATAAAAGAAAGCCCCACTGGGAAGACAGTCAAAACTTTCAGAAGCAACCGTACGAGCACATGAGTATGGAGGAGTCAGAGGGACTCCCCTAAGTACTGCAATGAAAAACTAGCTGAGGAAATAAGGAAGAAGGCTTCAACCTAAGCACAATGACCTAAAGAGGAAATGTTCATGTAACAACAGTCTCACAATAACATTATATGCACTCCATGAGAAGATGGCACCATTGTAAGGTAAGTAATTACTACTTAATGCGAGTTTAATACACGGATTTTTGGGTAGATTTTAACATGTAAATTGTGAAAATTATTGAATTTTGTTGGTAAACCTAGGTTTTGATAAAAATGGGATTAAACTAAGAAAATGATTATGGAATTGGATAGAAATTATATATTTGTTTTCGTGAAGTTATGGGTAACATTATTTACGCAAAGTTTCGGACTCCAAGCACGTGGGCCTGGGGGTGAATTTTAGGAATCTTCCAATTTGGATTGTCTAATTACTCTAATAGTTAAATTATAAACTTTTAGGCATATATTGATTAGTTGGTACAATATTTGGCTAGTTCCGGATTTCGTGGCACCAAATTGAGGCTTTTAGTGTGAATTGTGAACCGGTAAGAGAACTTGAAAATGAGGTAAGTCTCTTGCCTAACCTTGTAAAAGGGAATTATTCCTGTAGGTGTTATAAGTAGTTATTTGCTAATAATTGTGGGTACTACGTGCGAACGATGTGACGAGAGTTCGTACATAGCTAAAATCATGGTCATGTACGGGTAGTTTTAGGACTCTACCATGTATTACTTATATTATTTGCATCTAACTTGTTAGTTTAATTACTTAAATTATAATTGAAATTGGATAAAATATTTGTAAAGAGTGAGCTTTATTACTTTGAGTTTTGGCGGATTACTTGACTGTTAGTAGAGATCATGCCTTTTTGAGTATTATTCTTATGTAGTAGCCGTTAATCGGAGTTCGTAGAGTATTCTCTCTTCTTGTAGATCGGGTCGAACGCCTTGACAGTATAATAGATGCATCTATAGTTCGTGTCGGTCGACCCTTAACGGTGTACATACTATTCTGGATCGGGCCGTACGACCTCGGCATAATTTGTGCGTGATATTGTTTGGAGTCCGATTATACTTGATATTTCTTCTTGATCTGAGACTAGAAAATTACTTGGTGGTTCTTATGTGTTAAATACTTGGCTTGTGATATTTGGAAACTTTAAATTAATATTATGTTTAAGAATTATAAATTTCTGTTTCTTATCTCACTATTATTGTTGTATTTCATGCCTACTTATGATTTCTATATGGTATTTATTGACCCTTAGTAAGTATCGATGTCGACCCCTCGTCACTACTTCTTCAAGGTTAGACTAGATACTTACTGGGTACATGTTGTTTATGTACTCACGCTATATTTCTGCACTAATCGTGCAGGATCTGAGGCAGGTGTATCTGGTGGCCAATCAGGTGCGTACCCCCGCTACCGGAAGACTTAGTGGTGAGTTGCTTCCTATGCTCCGTTCTGCAGCACCCGGAGTCTCTTCCTTGTTGTATTTATTTTTCTGTCTATCTTACTCCAGATAGAAAAAGAATGATCGGTAAGTTGGGTAATTAATATGAGTGGAAAGGTAGATAGTGTAACTATTTTCAACATGGGTAAAAGCGGGTAAATATTTTGGCTTTTATAGGTATGTTCCTCGAAAATAAAAGGATATTTGGTTCTCCAATATAGCGGTTGCAAGAATCAATTTTCATCATATCCCGAGCCCAGGGGCGAATATAGTGTGAACCGACGGGTTAAATTGAACCCATAACTTTCGATGCAGAGTAAAAATTTATATGTAAAAATTCATTAAAATTACTAAAATAGAATATATGAACTCATAACTTTAAAAATATAATGGGTTAAATGCTACAAATCTTGAAAATTGAACCCATATAATTTAAATATGGATCCGCTTCTGCCCTAGCCTTCCCATTCACTTTATGGAAAAAATTAATCACACTTATTTTTAACACCAAAATACGCCAATCTATCGAGGTAAATTGAGATAAATTAAAGTGAGAATTTACATTAGCTAATCATCGCTAAATGCGAGAAGTGCAAGTAAAAAACACATAATATAGTACTAAGATTCTTTAGATATATCTCTCTCCCTCTCAGTAAAACTCACACCAGAAGACTTCTGTCGTCTCTCTCGACGCATGTTAGGTAAGCCTGCTAACGTGCATTTTAGCTGGCATAGGAGGGGGCGACCGAAATAAAACATCAATGAGATTCAGGGTTTAGGGCTCAAGATCGAGGAACCTGCAACTCATTCCCAAAGGGGTAGCAATAGGAAGTTGAAGGCAAAGGCATATGAGCTAGAACATGATAAGGACTTAGCTTGGCCAGAATTGAAGAGCAACAACAAAGAGCTACACAATCTGAATAACCTTGCTGACAAATAAATTGTGGGGCAGAAATCAAACTCAATGAGAACACAACCTAACTTAGGTAAAAATAACGACACAGGAAAACTGGAGCCTGAGCCAAAGCAAAGAGAAATTGCAACACCTACGACTATGGGAACTCAAAGAAAGCTATATCTATCACAAAGAAAGGAAGAATGAGGGATCTAGGCTGGGCTATTTATAGATAAAAAGCTAGCATCAAAAGGAATAAGCCTAAGCTATGTGCCTCCAGTAATCCAGGATGGTGAGATTGTGGTGCATCTATCGGAAGAGGATATAGAGGCGGAAATTCATCATGGAATCAAGCTACTATAATGTATGTGGTTGGGGTTACTATTTTAATTGGAGCTTTTGAATTGGCAAGCTAATGGAACTTTGTCACGAAGCCTAAGGTATTCCTGCACAATAATGGTTATTTATGTATAGGGTAAAATTGGTTCATATTAAATGCTCGAATGACAGAGTTACACGTAGAACTGGGGGCAAACGGAAGAAGAAGCGAGCGGGAATGAAGACCGAGGACAACAGCTTCGGTTGACACCGGGTAGATCCCGAAGGGAACATTATCAACGGGAGCAAACAAATATTTGTCATCATATGACATTCAATGAAGAATATTACTCAGTATTAAATACGCAGTCGTTATAGAGAATTTTAACATTCATGACCTACCGTTGCATATCCATCAATGGCCCCCATTATTGTCATTTGAGAGAAGCTTGATCTTAGGACCGTGTTCCCTAGCTATAGCTATAAATAGTGGCTTCAACAACCATTGTAACATACGAAAATTCTGACAAACTTATGCTACACACTATTCCTAAGCTAAACAATAATTTATTTTCTGCCTAACATTATTCTTATTGCTGCCTTCGGAAGCTTTGCTCCCGGAACTAAGCTATCCACTATTTTATCTCAATTTCAACGCTAAGTCTTGCATTTTATTTAATTCATTTATCATTTTTGGGATCAAAGCAATTCTTTTGTCTATAAACCACACTATAAATTCAACTATACCATGTTACGGGCAAAGATTTTGACGCCCACCATAGAGCTTAAACTGTGTAATTGAGTTGATCCTTGCATCTATTACTAACGTGTTTGATTCTTTGTTTCATAGCAAAAAACGGAAAAAGATGGTAGCTAATGATGTCAACATCACACACAACATTGAGGCGCAACAGAATCTGCCTCAACATAAGGATTCGATCAGAGACACACCCGCAACGAGGAGGACGTAGCAACTCCGATCCATGGCGGGCGTTATCCCCGACATGTGCGGGAGACAACCCCTGATGACGCTGAGGATGAGCACGTTGCAGATACAGTAAGGATATTGAGGGAGCAACAAAAGGCCATCATGGGCCATCTCTCAAGGCAAGACCAGGCCATGACGGAACTGAAGCAGGCATTATCAGGTACCTCCAATAATGCGAATGGAAGAGGCCCTAGTCCTCCCAACGTTCCCGCAAATCAAACAGCTCAAAGGGTTGATTACAACGCCCCGAGGTGGGAAGTTGGATACAACGGAACCGGGGGGATCGGCAACGGATCCGGTAACAACAACGACAATGGTCCCTGCCAAACCAAACTCATGAGATTTATGAGGGAAATGAATGAGCGGATGGATCAGAACGCGAAAGAGTTCCACGCCCGAATGGACCAAATTCCGGGTGCACCACCACCGATTAAAGGGCCCGAACTCGAAGAAGTACACCCAGTTGTCGTTCAAAACGAGCGCAGTACGAGAGTTGATTCTGAAGCGGTTCAAAATGCTAGATATACCGAAGTATGATGGGACTTCGGACCCTCAGGAGCATATCACAACTTATACAACGACGGTGAAAGAAAATGACTTGGCTCAACATGAGACTGAGTCTGTCCTGTTGTAGAAATTCGGAGAAACCCTCACGAGGGGGGGCTTGACGTGATATTCACTCCTACCCGACTACTCGATCGATTCCTTTGAAATGCTCACAAATTCTTTCATCAAGGCCCATGCCGGGGCCAGAAAGGTCCACGCCCGGAAGGCAGACATATTCAGAATTTTGCAAGGAGAGTCCGAATTGCTGCGCGAGTTCATGATTAGGTTCCAGAAAGAGCAGATGTTGTTATCGGTCATCCCAGATGAATGGGCAGCTGAGGCATTTACTAAAGGGTTGAACCCGAGGAGCTCCGACACTTCCCAAAAGTTGAAATAAAGCTTGCTCGGGTTCCAAGCAACCACATGGGCGGATGTCCATAACCGTTTCGAATTAAAGATAAGGATAGAAGATGATCAGCTCGGGTTCCCGGCATCAACCAAAGATCGGGATCGAGAAAATAACAGGGATAATTCAAAAGATGATTTTCATGTAGATCGGCGGTCTTCTTAGGGTCGTTTCTTACCCTACGAGAAGGCCGAAGGACGCAACAACTAGGGATTCCGGTTGGTGGATAGGTTCACCTCTAATAGAAGGGTTGACCGCAGTTGGAATAACATGTCATTGAAGGACAAAGAGGGATCGAGTTCGTGGGATTCCACTTATCCCAGGCTATCCGAATATAATTTCAATGTAAGCATAGTGGAGCTAGTATCGGCAATGAGTAACATCAAGGAAGTGTGGTTCACGAGGCCGATGAGATTCGATCCCAACCAGAGAGATCCTAATTTGTGGTGTGAATATCATGGGACTAATGGCCACCAAACTGGGGACTGCCGACATCTGTGCAAGGAGGTAGAAACACTATTGAAAATAGCTGTCTTAGGGAATTCTTAAGCTACCGGGCTAAGAACAATTATGGCCGCAGCCGAGACAACGCAGAGCCCTCGAAGATAGGGGAAGACTCTCATCCACTAACTATCAACATGATTTTCCGGGGGAACGAGATCAACGGTGTAACCTTCTAGGCAACGAAAAAGATAAAAGTGTCGGTGACTCATAGCAAGAGACTCCGGGAAGTCGATGAAGACGACATCACATTCACAGAAGAAGACGCCGATGGACTCCTTCTTTCGCACAACGATGCCCTGGTAATTTCTCTTAACGTTCTATATCTTAAAATTAAACATGTTTTGGTGGACCCAGGAAGTTCAAGTAACATAATTCAATGGAGAGCACTAGAACAAGCCAAGCTAACCGGAAGCATCATTCCGGCAACAAAACTCCTCGACGAATTCAACTTAGCAAGTGTAATGGCCCGTGGGGGGGGTCGGGGGGAGATCTTGCTGCCCACGAACACCGATGGGGTCATGAAGACTACCTTATTTGAAGTAGTGGACAACGGCATTAGCTACAACATAATTCTCGGTAGACCATGGCTATACGAGTTAAAAGTCGTGCCATCAATATACCACCAAATGCTGAAATTCTTGACCCTAGAGGGAATCAAACAAATAAGAGAGGATCAACCGGCAGCAAGAGCAATGAACACCGTATCAGTTTCCGACAATAAAGGGAAGGAACTCAACATATAGCAATTATAGGAACCGACACCTGCTACCGAGCCAAGTGAAGATGACAAATGGGAGGAGTCGTTGGAACCCCACCAGGTACCAAGATATTTTCAGGTACCAGAAGAGACAGATGCAACCAAATCCACAATGGAAGAACTCGAACAAATGGCCTTATTTGAAAAATTCCTGGAGAGAAAATTCCACTTGGAAACAGGCCTCAACCCCGAGCTCAAGTCTGGATTTATTGATTTTCTTAAAATTAACGTTGATTATTTCACATGGTCGCACACGAATATGATAGGAATCCCAGTAGAGGTGGTCGTGCATAAGCTAATTCTGGACCCAAGTATCCCACCGGTAAGGCAGAAAAAGCACCTAATAGCCGAGGTCAGAAACATATTTGTCAAATAAGAGGTAATCTGACTGTTACTCCTTCTTCTTTCTCTAGTTCGTGTGGTAGAGCTCAGTTGTAAGAATTCAAACTCCTAATTTTATTTTATTTGTAATACAATGATACATACATCCAGAAAAATAGTTGGTAAGAGATTGAATGTGGCTGGGGAAGAGTTGAGTCAGAGGAACTCGATTTTGCATCATGCTTATGATGAGTAAATGTGAGGTCTTCATAATATCATGTGTGTATTAAGACGTGTAAGTTTCTTGATAAGGAGTCGTAAGGCATGAATATCTATCCACCTATATGGTAAAAAGCAATAAGAGAATCAGAAAGTAGATATAAGTTTCAACAAGTAAAAGAAGCAAGGTGAAGAAGGGTACGAGATACCCAGTTATTGAAGATTATTAGTATTTACAATTCAGACAGAGAAATATAAGCATTTTGATTTACTTTCAACAGTAATAGAGATATATACAATTGGCCACACCCATCTCAATTATGCCATATGGGAGATAACAAATATAGTTTAAGAGAAGAATGTGATATCAGGATCCAGTTGGGGGTTAGAGTAACCCAAAATGGTGGATGGATTGTTATCATTAGCTAACATTTCCGAAGGATAGTGCAAATATTGTAATAGATCTCTTTGTGAGACATCCATATGGTGAACTTTAGAATAGTACAGTCAGATATGAATACTAGAATATTCAAAAATTTCAGAAGATAGGCACTAGAATCCTAGAAAGGATAAATATTTACCTTAGTATGACTCCTTAGTAAAAAAAAAAAAGAGTGTTAGACATCCTAAAGAGCCAGTGAGATAAAGCAAGGGGAGCTAAAAGTGAAAGAAAGTTTTATTGAAGTTTTCAGAATAAAGTGATAGACAGAAATATTAGTCGGAGAATAAGAAAAGAGTAAATAAAGCATTATGAGTAAGATGTGATAAATGGGTGATAACGGTAAATCAAAATATGACAGAATGACAGAGTCTATAGTCAAGTGAAGGAAAACACAAGAGGATACATGCCTTGAATCAATAAAAGGGTATAAGCCATGAAGTCATATCCTCATTTCGAGAAATAAGTTGGTGACTCCAACATGATTGCCAAAAGGAAAAGTTAGACCCCGGAGTAACAGAAATTAGTATGGTCTAGTAAACAAGATAAAACCTAACATGAATTAGGGACCAAATGATTTGATAATAGTCGGCATCGGTAGAATTTCAGAGATCGCGTTCTGACGATAATAGAATGGACAACAGAAGAATAACCTTTAAAGGGCATTCGGGATGACGCTTGCCTAACGCGAGCACTGTGAGTAGAGTTAAGCTTAAGGGACTAAGTGTGCCAGTTACACTAGGTGTCACCCTCATGAGTAAGAAATTTTGTTATCCTTGGTACATAAGGGTTACCGCAAGGCGAGTAAGAGTCAGTGAAGATGTGAAAAGACGCCAAAGATGGAGAGGTAAAACATTTATAGGTAAATCTTCCTAGCATTATATATTAGTACTCCCCTAAAGGGGGAATATGGTGTGATATGGTATTAAGTCAGAGTTATGTGGTTCAGGTAACTATGGAATAGTAAAGGAAGAATGTGGTAGAAAGGCGAAAAGAATGAGATTGTATTTATTTAGATCCTATAGATATGATACGACTCCAGAACATTATGCAAGCATGACGCTGGGGAGAGGCAGTAAGGGTTCTCGCACCAGATGTTATTGAAAAATAAGTGCAAATGAACACTTGATACATAAGGAGCAGTGCGAGAAGTAAGTTAAGATAAAGGACATATCCCAAGAGAGATTACGCGGAATATAGATATGAGAATGGACCAACGAGTATTTAGTAGTTGATTCAGGAAGAGCCTAGTTATGGCTAGATAAGAGGATACAGACAAATCAGCAGATTGTGCAAGATAAACATAGTGAATCCCAACATAGTGAATTCAGCCTCGTATATATGACTATTCATATAGGAGTTGGGTAGTTAAAGGTACTGTATAAGTGTCACGAAAATAAAAAAGAGTTCCACTGGGAAGACAATCAAAAATTTTAGTTTAGAAGCAACCCTACGAATACAAGGGCGCGGAGGTAAGTAACTAGGGATAATTATAGGAGAGCAAGAACATAAAAAATTCCGTCAGGTATATGTTGTAATAAGCTCGCAGCTTTACAAGAGTTAGAGGGTCTCCCCTAAGTAATGCAACGAAAGACTAGCTGAGAAAATAAGGAAGAAGGCTTCAACCTAAGCATAGTAACTTAAAGAAGAAATGGTCTTGTAATAATAGTGTCACTACAATATTATATACACTCCATAAGAAAGTGGCACCTATCGTGGATAATGAACGGGAAAAAATATCAAAGGTGATATTTGAGATCATATGAGTTACAGAAAATTCCAGTATTCTTGGGAAATAAGATAAGCCAAGTATTCATGCAACAAGTGGCAAAACGACCAGGAAAAGTAATTGCTTACATTTAAAGACAACTGATAAGGCACAAAATGAAATCTGTGGTGCTAGAAAGTTAAAGGAAGGTTACGAGTATAAATAGATATATGTAGGTCGCAAGATAAAGTATCATAGAGCGACAAGGTTTTAGGTAGATTGGAGTAAGGATAAGAAAAGGCGAGTGAGAAGGTGATAAGAATAGGTAAGGCTTCGGAATTAAGCCCGTCAAAACAAGAGAGCTCATGGTTTCCGTAAGTTATAGAAAGCTCGGTATAGCCTGAATGTACCCAGAGGAGTCTAAGACTAAGAGCATTTCGAAGAGATGGAATGATGCCCTGGTAGTAGAATAAGGGTATAATTATGATAGATAAGAGGATGACGTTTATGCCTTTGATTGAGCAATGATTTAAAGAAAAGGGATTTCATGAATTGCTCATGATTAGAATACTCCCCCCCCCACATAAGATGAATCATGTTGGGATGCTATGAAATACGGTTATTGAAGTATAGTATCGTCCCTAGGTGCATCACGCAAATCACTTCAGATGTTCCCCGATGAGATGTGAGCCCTAGTGACAATGTATTATACAAGAGGTTTCAAGTTATCAGTGATAGATTATAGATCAATGTTGAGGTAAATCACCAACAGATGGATAAAAGTTCTAAAGTATGAGATGATATTAGACTATCATTCTTAAGATGAACAGTAATGAGGAAGCATTAAAAGACAGAGATTTATACATATAGGATAAGCAGTGAGAGAGTAACCTGGAGTTGGGTAGTAGACCTCGGTAACAATAAAATCGAAGTAAGTGTTATGGTATAATATGACCTACCTAGATGCAGTAAAGCCATAAGGATAGATATCTGAGCTTACGAAACAAGATATAGCAACGGTCGTATATTCGATAAAGTACCAAGCGAAGAACTTCAATACACCTATAGATACCGAGAGCGACAACTTGTCATAGTTCTGCATATGTTCACAAAGTGAGGCCTAGAGATTGGCTAAAAGATGGAGAAAAAAGGAGAGAAGAGTTGCATAGGCGCACATACAAGGATAGATTCGTACAAGCTATATGACATAGGTAGCAACAGTTACGAGATTGGAAGAATTCCGACCACAAGTCATGGTGTGAGAGAGAGGCCTAAAGGAGGTAATGCCCTATCCTTTGGATTTATCCACAGAAAAGTTACCTAGATGGAAAGGACAGTATAAAAGTATTCGTAAGAGGTATAGGTAATGAGACTGATAAGCGCATCAATCAACATTCGAGGACGAATGTTCCAAAGGTGGGAATGATGTAACACCATGTTTTCGTATGTAAGAGTACGTCATAAGATAATTGATGTAAGCTCAGAAATGAGATCATTTTTGAAAGTACATAAAGTAAGTTAATCATGTTACCTTGGAGGTTACAAATCTTCAAGATCATGAATAACAAGTACCAAGAGGGTTAGAAAGCTTAGAAGCTAAACGAAAAATAAGTTTCGTCGAAAGTCGATTAGTTTGGAATGTTATAACATGTACTTTGGGGTGAGAATAGGGTTTTAAACATGATAAGGAGGTTATGTTATGAGTTATTTTAGTCGTATGATAGTCGTGTGATACGCTTTGAAGACAAGCGAGCTGTGGAACAAAAGTTGGCAAAGGTCATCACAAGTTACATTCATAATATGCTGAAATTTAGGTCAAATGTAGCAGAGCTTTTCTTCTAATATACTTGGAATTACAGAATGATATATATATATATATATATATATATATATATATATATATATATATATATATATATATCAAATAATATTAATTAAACAAAGAATACAACCATTCTTCGATACGACATCGTAGTAGAGAGATATTTGTATTTTTGCGAGACTTCGCAAGCAACTCCCAATGGGACCAACTTAGGCGTAGTCGACCTACTTCACTTTAAAACTTATTTGGATGACCTTTATTTCTATTTTTTTGACCCAAACTCGTCCCTACACTCTTCCTAACCCTCCTAAACAGATACCATAAGTGTTTAAAGTGATTCCAAAGTGATTACACCATATTTCAACATCAAAGGTTAGTTCTGGCGAAGAACAACACCTCTCTAAGGTTGTGTTGTCATTGAGGATAATTGTGGGTTGTGTTTGGCTGAAATTTTAAGTTTTTGCTACTGGATAAGGTGATTATAATAGTCTACTAATTGTGCTTAAGCTTTCTTGTATGTTGGTTAAGTTGTTAGGATGATAAACTACAAGATAATACTTGGATTAGCTTGAGATGTTGTTATTCTTGATGGATTGATTTGAAAGTTGCCCTTATGGAATTTAAGTGGCTGGAAATTATGGAAAATAAGTTGGCTATGATATTGTTAGTATGATTATGTTAGTTTACATGTCAATCTTGTCGAGGAAATTGGTAACTAGAAAAGAAATGTCTATGAAGCACTTGGAAGTTGTCCACAGTGATATTATCTTGTGTTAGGCTATTTCGGGTAATTTTGAAATTGAGTACAAGGTTAGAAATCATTTAAAATGTATGAGTTATTATACTAGATATATTACTAAGTTCAAGAATGAATGATAATGGGGTTGAAGGGTACTAAAGGGATTCAATCCGAGCTTGCCCTTGTTACAGGGAAGATGTTACCAAAATTTACATAAACGAGCTACTAATTTAAGTTGCGGACTTAGCCTTTACTCGGCACTGATTTTGAATCTCCTTATACTGTGGTATCTTGAGTTAAGTTGTTTGAAGAATTGATTTGAAAGTATTAAGGACTCAACGTAGTTAAGGTATGTTAAGGCTATCCCTTCTATCCTTTTGACATGATCCATATGATACAAAAAATGAGCAAATGCGGTACTTTCATAAACGACTCTATTCTTAGAAGTACTAGGGGTTCTTATATTCTTGATTCCCCATGTGTCCTATTATTATATCGTCTGTTCATGGGTCTCAGAAAATACGTAAGTTGATAAAGTTTATTTCATGATATTAACCGAAGGCATATTGATCTTATGACATCCCGAGAGATCTTATTGACTTACTTCTTATGCATTGCATTCATTTATACATGTACATTGACCCATGACCAGACGACGTTATACACGCATATATTATATGTATATGGGGTATGGAAAAAAATTATGGTGTTATATACGCACCACCACCTAATCAACTGGTATACGTTGATGATTTCGCCCACAGAGGCCGAGATGATATGATGGAATGCCCTCAGAGGCTTGATGATGTTATGTACGCATATACCTATGCATGGTATGACATTTATACATATATGCATGACATTATAAATATTTCATGATTCACATAGCTATTTAGACTTACATGTTTAGTTGTTTACTCCATGTTTCTTTCGTGTCTTTTATATACTGCTTTCATGCCTTACATACTCGGTACGTTATCCGTACTGACGTCCCTTTTTCCTGGGGATGATGCGTTTCATGCCTGCAGGTCCCGATAGATATGATTACAGTCTTCCTAGTAGGCTATCAGCTCAGCGGAAGGTGTTGGCGCACTCCACTTGCTCCTGAGTTGCCTAATTGGTAAGTACGCTTTGGAAATGTAATAATTGGTATGGCGGGGCCCTGTCCCGACTTTTATAATATTTATGTACTCTTGGAGGCTTGTAGATAGAGGTCATGTATATGGATACTTATATGGCATTGTCAGCCTATGGTTTGAGTGTACGAATGATCATGTCGGCCTTATACGCCCGTATGTCACATATCTAAGTTTGTATATCATGTAGGGTCATCCTATGCCGAGTATTCTTTTATGTTTTATTCTGGTGATCTCATGACGGCCCTTCTGGCCCACTTGCCCATGATGGTATGATAAGAAAGATATGTTACATTGGTACTCGGTTGAATAAGGCACCGGGTGCCCGTCGCGGCCCTGTGGTTTGGGTCGTGACAGATATAAATATAAATTTGATTTAAAATCACTTACCCAATAAAGTAGATGAATTTGTAGTTCAAAATCTTCAAAACCCAAGCTCTCGTGCTTCAAAAATGGTTGACCGAACTCAAAACACAAAATGAGGGCTATTTATATAAAAAAAAATAAGTATGAAGATGAGTGCTATAACAGGGTCCAGGAGCCTAATATGGCATGGCACCTGAACCGGGCACTATAACTAGTTCCAGGCGCCCAAAATAGCGCCTGAACCAGGTGCTATACCTAGCATGGTGTGCATGGTCCCTGCATTGCAAATTCTCCCAACTTGTCCCGGAATGTGCTGAAACTTACCCGGTCCCCGGGATCCCTCCTGACCATCCCGATAAGTCCAAAAGTATTATAAAGACCTATTTAAAGGCTCGAAACATGAATCAAATCCAAAATAACAACTTAATTCAACTTGAAGAATCTTTAGAGTTCGAGCTTTCATGCAATAGTGCTGAAATGCTCCCAAGCACCTTGGATCCTGATCTACACATACCTACAAGTTCAAATACATCATGTAAACGTATTTGAAGCTTCAAAATATGAGCCAAATTAATATTACTAGAATTAAGGGGTAAGGTTGTTACTTAAGCTCTTTAAGTTCCAAATAGAAAGTTAAGGTTTCAATCTTCCCCGAGTCCTTCAGGGTCGAGACCACCCATACTCGTCTTCACAAAACATCATACATACCTACGGAAAGTTTCAACCCATGCACGGAATACACATCTACAAAAAGAGGGGTTGGACTGTTATATGCAGCTGTCAGATGCCAATGCTTTTAGGCCTCAGTTTAATTTTGGCCAACCTATGATACAAGTAACTAGGAGATATTATGAGATGGGATAAAGTAGCCATAATGGAGATCCGGGTGAATTTCAACTTCCCATATTATACTCAAGATGAACATTATTGCATGAAATATTATAGGTGATGAACAAAGTATATAAACAGAAAGAATTAAAGGTGTTTTATATGGAGAATAAGGTAGTATTAATTGCAGTAGTAGAAAATAGAGTGAAAGAAAGAAATGCTCCAACTGATCCTAGAGGTAGAATTTGGGTTATGTGGGATCCTTCAGTTGTTGATTTTAATGTGATCAACATACATCATCAGATCATCTATGGCTATGTCAACATACTATAGTTAAATACTGGATTTCATTTTGTGGTAATTTATAGGTTGTATACAGTCCAAGATATGAAAGAAGTATGGGATGACGTACAAATATTGACAGATAACATGACTTGGCCCAGGAATACTATGAAAGATTTTAACACTATACATCCTAAAGGCAGAATACAAGGTAATCTAGCGCAAAAGTGGACATGAAAAATATGAAAGAACTGTAGACTGCTAGACGAATGTTCACATGGACCAAAAACCATATACATAGCGAAATAGACAGAATTCTTTTCAATGCAAAGCTGATATGGAAATGGCCTAACCTGGAAGGATTAATTATGGATCTCCTCTTCTCTGACCATTTTTCTTTGTGTATAAAGTTTGAACATATGCCAGAACAAGGAGCCACCATTAGGTCTTCTAATTACTTGGCAAACCATTTAATCTTTTTGTAAGAAGTTGAATCCTATCGGAAGAAAACTAGCCACCAATTATCTATGAAAGGTATACGCGCGGGATAAACTCAAAAGAATGATGATGGTATGAAGAAAATGACAAAGAAGGAGTTTAATTATGTTGAATAAATGGTGAAGAAAGAAAGGGAAGATTTGAAGACCATCCATAGTCAAATGAGGAACTTTGATCATTATCATTAGCTAGTTCAAACAGAGAATTAAGGAATTAAAATATTGCCTAACAGAAATCAAGAGTATAGTGGCTCAAGCCAGGAGATACTTCTACTGCATATTGTTTTGCCAGCTTGAAAAACAAGCAAGCCCATAATCAAATCAAAAAACTAGTAGCCTCAACTAGTGAAATATTCCAAGCTGCAGCTGAAATTGAAGAAGAAATGCTTAAGTTTTACAAAGATCAATGCGGAACGTACAATTGCTCACCAACTTCCTGTAGTTCAGCCAGGTAATATATAAAGAATGGTTACTTGCTGATTAGAGTGCAAAAATTGCAGCTTATAAAGCCGGTCACATAGGAGGAGATAAAATGCGCTATGCTATAGATGATAAAAAAAACCCTTCTAGATTTGATGGTTTCAACGTTGTATTTTTCAAGAAGACATAGCCAATGTAGTAATAGATAGTACTATTTTGGATTTCTTTATAACGGTAGAAATGTATAAAGCTATCAATTATACCACCATTACACCGATCCCCTAGGACAAATATTCTTCTTCTATAAAAGAGTTGTGACCAATCTCTTGCTAAACTATTTTGTACAAAATCATCTCAAAGAGTTTAACTAGTAGGCTTCAAGAAGTAATGGATGATTTATTGATAACTGTCAGACAATCTTTGTCCTTATGAGATTAATTCTATCTAATATTATTATGAGTCATGAGTTTTAGTGAAAGGTTTGGAGGAAAGAAATTTCACCTAGATGCATGCTAAAAATTAATATGAAAAAGCTTATGACTAAGTGGAACGGTCTTATATTGAGCACGTTCTGGTACTACTAGGTTTTCCTTAAATAACTGTAAGATGGATTATGATATGTATAAGGATTGTGTTGTACTTAATTATTATCAAATGAAGCTTGTAGAGTCTTTTCCAACTAAGAGGATCCCTTAAACCCGTTTCTTTTTTTACTTAGCCATGCAGTATCTGTGCAAATTACTAAAACCTCTGCAATTCATAACTGACTTTAAATTCCACCCTAAGTGTTCAAAGCTCAACAATTGAGTTTTGTTGATGAGCTATTCCTTTTCATCAACGGAGATGTCCCTTCAGCCTAAGTTCAAAATGAGAAGTTTCAGGTTTTCTCTAGAGCATTTGGCTTAATAGCACACACCAGTAAGAGTTCAGTATACTTTAGAGAAGTATTCCCTACTATGCAATAAAAATAATTGATATTTTGGTCTTTATGAAAGGCAAATCGCCGTTTAGGAACCTGGGAGTGCCCTTGAGTTGTAAAAGACCGTCTATTCTCTAGTGTGAACCCCTTATTGAGAAAATTCTTGGAAGGATCACTTCATGACCTGCTAATTTCTTGTCCTATGCAGGCAAAACGCAGCTGATCAAAAGTGTATCCTTTGTCATTTAGAATTTCTAGGAATAGGTGTTTGTCTTGTCTAATAAGATCATTCAATTTATAGAGATGATATATGTAGAAGGTTCTTGTGGATTGGTGCTACTGCAACTGTCACGACCCAAAATCTCTCCTTAAGAGTCGTAATGGCACCTAGTCTCCAAACTAGGTAAGCTCGTCTCTCAACATTATTTAAAATAATTAAAGCATGAAATAACGAAAACGGAATTTAACATAAAAGCAGAAATAAGAATAATACAGGCCGAAGCGGCAAATACTCAACATAATATCTCAAAACTAGGTGGTACAAAGTACAAGCTCTAACTGAATACACGAGTTCAATAGCAAAATATAGTACTGTTTGAAATTTATAAACAGTGGAAGTGAAACAAGAGGGTGAATCTAAGGCCTGTGGTTGGATCATGTAGGGATATCTTGAAGTCTCCGGTATGTGCTAAGCCTCAGTGTCGATAGTCCGGTCCGAGGTATCTGGATTTGCACAAAGATGTACAGAAGAGTAGCATGAGTATACCATCGGTACCCAGTAAGTATCAAGACTAACATCGGTGGAGTAGTGACGAAGTTCAAGTCGTGTGATACTCACTATACAAATAACATGTGCGATAATTATATATCGAAGAAAACTGATAATTGGAATATAGCAGAAAATAGTAATGACAACCCCCTTTTTTAACAAGTAATAACAACTCAATGTAGTAAAACTCATCTTGATCATAAAACATCAAATAGAAGTAGGACATGTGATAAAATATCAAATATTGTCATTAACTCAGGTAAGAGCAACACGTAAGCTTTCAGACATAATTATGAGAATGGAATATCAACCCCGTCACGACACAGTCAACAATAACAAGACACCCTGCAATATCATATAACATCATCAAATACCACCCGTATTACACCGCATGTGCACATAAATTGATATGCTACCCTTATTTCGCCACATGCGCTTATAGCCACCTTTGTTATTCCACGTGGGCAACCCGAGATAACGTCACACTTATTTCTCCCCACGCACACAACCATAAACAAAGAAATTGCACGACAAAACCTCGTGCTGACATCTCAATCAATCCGCTCAACATGTCCACAAATTCCATGGTACTACAAAACCATAAATGCCAAGTGCCACAATATCACAACAATAGTATCAAGGAGTCATCAAAATATAAGTTCACAACTTCCAACAACCTTGCACAACGAAAAAATAAATAATCATAGAAGCGGAGGGATATTCAATAGATAAAGTATGTCTATGGTTATGTCAACAAAATGAGCATGAACAAATAATCATAAAAAGAATTCACAAGTTTCATATAAAGTTCATTATCATATTAAGGCATATTAATAGTCTACGGTCTACTCCGGTCAAAACAACACGCATACGTCCGTGTACACACTCATCACCTTATGTACACGTCGATCATATAGTCCAAATAAAGCAAACAAATCAAATCATACGGGAAAGTTTCCTTACACAAGGTTAGGCAAGATACTTATCTCAAACAGGCTCCACTACCAAGCCCTTCCTATGCAAATCAAATTCCGGAAGGCTTGAATCTATCCAAAATACTTTAACATCATAAATAAAAGCCATAGGAATCAATTTCGAATAATAAAGATTCGTTCTTTACTGAAAATCAAAAAGTCAACTCAATAAGCCAACCCCAGGCTTGCACCTCGGAACCCGACCAAGCTCACAAATTCTTAACATCCATTCTGATACGAGTTCAACCATACCAAAATCATCTAATTCAGGCCTTGAATCGGCCTTCAAATAGTCAATTTATATTTTTTAAAAGCTTTTACCAATATCCCCAATTCTTTCAATTCAAATCACTAATCAAACACTAAATCGACGTTGAAATCATGAAATAATAACAAATCCGAGTCAAAAAATATTTATCTCAAACCAAATCGTAAAAATCTCCTCCAAAATAGCCCAAAACTGAGCTCTATAACTCAAAGCGTGATAAATGAAATAAAACCCCTCGTCCAAGCTATTATGCCCAGTGAATTCCCCATCTACGGTCATTTAACTGCATCTGCGATTCCGCATTTACAACTAAGACATCACATATGCAATTTCCCTTCAACACCAGAACTTTCACTTCTGCGGCTAAACATGCGTACTTGCGCTTCCGTTTCTGCGGAAAATGCACCGCACCTGCAGTCCCCGCTCGTCCAGCCCATATCTGCATCTACGAAAATGTCTCCACTTTTGCGTTTGTACATTTGCACCCCCCCTGTCCACACCTGCGAACCCAGCCTCTCAATTAATCATCGCATCTGCAGCCAACCAGCCGCTTCTACGGCCTAAACATCGTAGGTGCGGAAGCACCCGATCTGAGCAGACTTCAGCAATTCCTCTAAGTCTCCAAGTGATCCAAACTCAACCCGAATCTCACCCGAGGCCCCCCGGACCCTATCCAAACATACCAACCAATCCCAAAATATAACACGAACCTACTCGAGGCCTCAAATCACACCAAACAATATCAAAAAATGAATCGCACCTCAATTCAAGCCTAATGAACTAATGAACATTTTCAAATTCAAAACTTGCGCCGAACAAGCCTAAACAACTCCGAATGACCTCAAATTTTGCATGCAAGTCCCAAATGATACAAAAGACCTATACAAACTCCCAAAATCACAATCCGAGCTCGAAATCAATAAAGCCAACCCTCATTCAAACCCAACCTTGGCAAGTGGGCCGGTCCAGGACCGGGACCGGCCTAGGACCACAGCCCATATGGGTAGTGGGCCTAAATGGTCCTAACCGTTTAAGACCGGGACCGGGGGATGTGGTCTTAGCAAGTGGGTCGGTCCTTTGCGCGAGGCCCGCAAGACCGGACCATTTGGGACCGGGACCGGACCGGTCCTAGCGGGCCTAAATGGTCCCAAACGGTCCCAACGTCTCTAATTTTAAAAACAAAATCTGCCCGTTTGGGCATTTAAAATGTAGTCGTTTCCTCTGCCAAAATAGCCATTTAACCCCTCCAACTTTGTTTTAACCCGAAACTTTTTATAATTACACTTTTTTTTCCTATTTTCAACTATAAATACCCCCTCATTCTTTCATTTTTCTCACAAAATCATCAATCTCTCTCTAATTTTCTTCTATAATTGCTTACTTTATTGTTACAATTTGTGAAAAATTGTGAAGTTGGTGAATTGAAGTCTTCAAGTCTTCAACGATAATTAATTTTTAACAAGTTGTTCGTCAATTCGGTAAACTTGTTCCAACTCTTAAGTTTTAATATTATAGTTTTTTTTATTTTATTTACTTTGTATTTCTTGATTAATTAAGATGACTTATTCCTTAAAATAATGTTTAGTAAAAATAAGGAAAATCCAAGAGTGGTGAATCTAGTGGCCAATCTGTTCCTCCTCCACTTCCCCCGGCTCCCCGACCCAAACCCGTTACCCGTCCTACACCTGCTATTCTTGATAGCGATAATAGTTTATTATAATTTACCGAGAGTCAATTTTGCCATAATATTGCACCCGATGAACAATTAAACCATGAATATATGAATGCTCTTTATGGTAGTCCAACTATTGATGAAAATGATGATGAAAAAATAGATTTTGATGAAATGCAATCGGATGACGATACACCCATTAATCCTGCTCCTGAAGTTAACCCAACTAATAATAATCCAAATGATGCCCTGTCTGACCCTCCTGTTACTGCCCCTACTTTTTCTAGACAACCTTCTAAACGGACAAAAACATCTGTTGTTTGGCCATTTTTTTACTCAACTAAGAGAAACAAATAGGGCTAAGTGTAAAATTTGTGGCAAAGAGTTAGTTTTTAAATATATTGGAGGTCGGGGAGATGAGATGTTTGACTAGACACATATTGCTACACCCTCAAGATAAAGCTAGATATTTTCGTATGAAAGCTTTGACCGAGGGGACAAGTATACCTAGTCAGAATAACCTTAGTACCGGGTCAAATCAATTTCAATCGGGAATTAACACTATTACCGGTGGTATTTTATATTATGATCCAAAAAAAATCAAAAAAAATTGGCAAAAATGATTATTATTATGTGCTTACCCTATAGTTTTCCTTCTAACCCTCACTTTGTGTATTATATTAGAAAAGTTTATAATCCTACTTATAAAGGTTTTCCTCGCACAATCGTAAAGAGCGATATTTATAAATATAAACAAGAATATGAACAATATTTGCGCTATTTATTTACTCATATAAATTATCATATTGCTATTACAACTGATATTGGTAAAAGTGATAATGACTGTGATTACCTTATTGTTACCAGTCATTGGATTGATGAGGATTAGATAATGCAAAAGCGCATTATTGCTTATAGAATAATTAATTCACGTCACACATGGCAGTTTATTTCTAGCACGGTTACGGATATTTGTAGATATTTTTGCATTAGTGATAAATAATGTCAGTTGTGGAGGATGTTGCTTCGCCCGGAAGTGGTGATGACCAAGCTTCTTTTCAGCCACCACCAACGGAAATTCCACCGGACCTTTAAGGATTTATGAAATTTGTAAGAAATACCATGTAACTTGTATGAACAAAAATTAATATGTAACTTGTATTTTGGCACATCTTGATTAGTTTCGTTTTCTTCTCAATGGTGGTATTAGCACCTTGTTGTGCTCATTCCATAGGGGGGAGGAAGACTAAGAAAGATATTGCCATATTTTTTTAATGCTATAATAAAATTATAGCGCATTGTTTTGAATATCTCTTTACAATATTTTTGACTTTAAATTTGAATTAAAAAATTTAGGTCACAATTCTATAATATAATTTACAAGGAATTGCCTTAGATATTTTTATTACTATTTTTTTTCTCTAACTTTTATAAAAAAAAATTTAAAAAATAGAAAGTATTTGTTGGGCCCACTTGGACCCATTTAGGCCCACTTGGGCCCGGGACCATTAGTTTGTGGGCCCGTCCCGGGGCGTTTCCAACAAAAAGCCCGCGAAGCCCGGGACCACATAGGCCCGTTTAAGTTGGGACCGGACCCACTTAGGATCGGCCCACGAAGCCCACTTAGGACCGGGCCCGACCCACATGCCAGCCTTAGTCAAACCTATCAACCTTTAAAACTTTCAACTTTTCCAACGTTCGCCAATTCAAGCCAAAATAGTCCACGGACCTCCAAATTCACGTCCGGACATATGCCCAAGTTCGCCAAAGCTATTGAAGCCATCAAAATACCATTTTGGAGTTGTATACACAAAAGTCAATCTCCGGTTTACCCTTACAACCAAAGCCTTCAACCAAAGGACTAACTGTCCCAAATCACACCAAAACTCTACCGAAATCACACCAAGCAACCCCGCAAGTCGCATAACCATAAATACACATATGTAAAGTATCAAACGGGGGAATCAGGTCTAAAATACTCAAAACAGCTGGCCGAGTCATTACATTCTCCACCTCGTAAATAAACGTTCGTCCTCGAACGGGTCTAGAATCATACCTGGAGTCTGAAATAGGTGTGGATATCTACCTCACAGCTCCCGCTCGGTCTCCCATGTAGCCTCCTCGACTGGCTGACCCCTCCAATGCACCTTCACTAGAGCTATGTTCTTCGACCTCAGCCTTTGAACATGTCGATGCAGAATGGACACCAGCTCCACTTCATAGGTCAAAGACCCATCTAGATGTATCGTGTTGAATTCCAAAACATGTGGCAGATTACCATACTACTTACAGAGCATCGAAATATGAAATACTGTTGAAAACCTGATAAATAAGGTGGCAAGGTAAATATGTAGGCCACCTCTCCAATCCTCTCAAGCACCTCAAAAGGACCAATATACCTGGGGCTCAACTTCCCCTTCTTCCCGAATCTCATCGCACCCTTCATGCGCGAAGCTCTAAGTAGAACCTTCTCACCTACCGTGTATGCAACATCACGAGCCTTTCTGTCAGTAAAACTCTTCTGCCTAGACTGTGTTATACGAAGCCGCTCTTGAATCACCTTCACATTCTCCAAGGCATCACGTACAAAATCAATGCCCAACAACTTAGCCTCCCTAGGCTCAAACCAACCAACTGGAGAACGACAAATACTCCCATATAAGGCTTCATAAAGAGACATTTGAATATTTGACTGGAAGTTGTTGTTGTAGGCGAACTCTGCTAATGGAAGAAACTGATCCCATGAACCTCCAAAATCAATGACTCAGACACGTGAGATGTCCTCCAATATCTGAATAGTGTGATCGGACTGCCTATCCATCTCGTGATGAAATATTGTACTCAGCTCGACCTATGAGCCCAAATCTCATTGCAACGCTCTCCAAAACCACAATATAAATTAAGTACCCCCGATCTGAGATAATAGATACGGACACACTGATGGTAGGCTATAATCTTGTATTTTAGTTGCCTATTGTACTCTACTTTACTGCACTTTAATTAAGTTTCAGCTTTAATCGCTAGTGTTTTGCACTAATTATGTGTTTTATGCCCTGTAGGAGTGATTCCAAGCTACGCAGATGTTATGGAATGAATTCGAGCTATTTTGGAGATTTGAAGTCTGAGTAAAAGCCAAAGAATTAAGTTAGCATCATGTTCGGGGATCAACAGACAATAGTGCACTTAACGAGAGAAACGAAGAATTGAGCAGGACACCACCCAGGTGTGCAAGCACGCATTGGGAGTGAAAGTAAGGCAGTACACTGGTCAAGGTGCGTGGCCAGTGCGCGAGCACACTCCCAGGTGCGCAGACGCGCACGTCCAGTTCCGAAAGTTGTCCTATTTCGCGTAGGAAAAGGTGTTTTTGTTTGGACCCGACCTACTTGGTATATATACATGGAAAACGGTATTTTCTGGACTTTTGACACATATAAGACCTAAGGAGGCTAAGGAGAAGTGGGATAAGGAAGAGCACAAGGATGTCATGATGCAATCCTCACTCAAGACAAGAGTTTGGATCATTTATGTTTTCTTTTAACTTAAACTTATTTGTGATGAATTACTCCATCTCTATGGAGTAGTTCTCTTTAGGGTTAGATGGATTAGGTGTATTGATATTTGTTTGTGGACTATAACTCTAGTTTTTATGTAGTGAATCATTTTGGATGATTTAATTATTGCATCTATATTCACATGTTCATGTAATCGAGAGAGGCATAACTTGGGATATCGTTGCATTATCTTGCTGGTTGAGTTCATTAATTTTTCTTATTAATCAAAAGAGGCTAGTTGAATTATTTATTAAACCTAGTTAGGAGGATAATCGATAGAGGTTCTCCAAAAGACCAATCCACTACGAATTCTTACATATCTTCACTGAGCTTAAATTGGTTCATATTGTGAGGTTGAGACTTAATCGAGAGAGTATTTTCTACTAAATGTTTGAACTGATAATTGAGTAAATTCGAGAGACTCACTTGAACATTAGAACTGAATTAACTAGAGTTAAGTCCCAGACATTTATCTTGCACCTATCCAATCAATCCTTATTTTCTCCCATTGATATCTTCCTTGCTTACTTTTGTTCAGGTGTCATTCGTCAATAAGTTAGACTCTTTGTTAATTCTAGTTTTAATCATATAAATCTCAATTGTTGATTACCTTGGATAGCAATCAAGCTATAAACTACGAAAATGTTGTTTAACTCCAATCCCTGTGGATACGATATTATATTATACTATATTCAACTAGTGAGCATATTTAAGTGTGTGTTTTGTGCTCGTCACACACCATGAAGGCGAACAATCTCACGAATGTAGATCCGAGCCAACTGCTCTGAAAAGTAGGTAGTCATGACCAGAATGATATGTGCAGACTTGGTGTTAGAACTTATGGAAGAATAGGTGTGGTGCCAAATATGGAGCAAAGAAATACTCAAGGCTTAGAGTTCTTTCTCCATTAAATCTTATATCAACCTTCTCCTCAGAGCAAATTATCCTACCATCATCTGGCCATTTGAATGGATTGATCTATATCCCATTGTTGAAGACATGCAATTTCATGCCAAACATCCTTTAAGTGACATGGCATAAGCCTGAGTGTGGCTTTGTCAAACTTAATAGTGATGGTACTGCACTCAGTAATCCAAGGAAGATTGGAGTTGGGGTCATTATCAGGGATTCTGAGGGCAACTTGGTATATGCTTTAGCTAAGCCCTTAGGTGCAGGAACTAACAACCTAGCAGAGACAATAGCAGCAACTCTGGGAATACAATGGTGTCTGGATAATGGTTTTAATAAGATCCACCTCGAAGATGATTCTACTTTTCTCATATAATGGCTCAACAACTCAGCAGAACCTGCTTGGAACCTTGAAGCTAATCTACAAGAACTCAGGTCACTCTGTAGACAATGTGAGGACTTCAAATTCTCAAATGTTTATAGGGAAGCCAATTTTCCTGCGAATTCTCTATCCAAAATCTGTCACGATCTACCTATCATGACACACTACCACAACATGACTGAGTTACCTAATCATCTAAGGGGACAAATATATCTTGATAAGATTGGCACTCCTTCCTTCAGACACAAAATGAGTAGGAGAATCAAAATTCTACCACAATTGGCCTCCAGTTTCCTCACATGGATATGGATGACAGAAATGATTTTAGGGGAGCAGACCTAATTGTCCAAACTATTGTGATCATATCTGGGATCATCATTATAAAAGAAATAAACTATGTTCAAACCCACTGGGAGAAGGATACAGTAACAGACTTCCTCACTAACTTTATTTTCTTTTTTCATGTTTTAGCTTACTTAACTCACTGGCCCTTTCTCAGTGTGTGGTATTAGCATCCTTGATACTCAATCTACAGGGAAAATGCCAGTGTTTTGAGCCAAGCATTTTTACAATGGAAATAAAAAAAGATAAGTACCACCATAGTCTCTAAATGGCATACACACCACACTACACTACCTGGCCATCATAAACTACTCAACCTTTAAGGTTACAGGATGTGCAGTTGCTTGAACCCTTCACATACAATAGACACTCAATCCATGCAGTTAAACTCATCACACCCACAGTTACCACCCCAACAATAACACACAACCTTCACCTAAACTCCATTTCTTCCATCCATCTACACTCACACACAATTGCAGAAGCAGTCATACCTTCTTTCCTGATCACCTACTTCACCTTCTCATTAGCAACATATCCAACTTCGCACCAGTTCTCAGAAGCCACAAGAACTTGAGAGCACACACTTATAATCATAGGAAAAGGCACAGCTATTTCACTAACTCTATTTTCTATTTTATAGGTACTAATTCTTATGGTCTATTCCACCTCTTAAACTACACCTAGCGTGTGGTATTAGCATTCTTAATGCTCATTCTACTGAGGGTTGGTCAAGAGTGCAAAGTGTGCTATAATTCCTCAGGCACACTGTCACGACCCAAAATCTCACCTGTCGTGATGGAGCCTATCTCGATAATAGGCAAGCCGACAATCTCAGTAAACTACCATGTCTTTTAAGTTTGAAAACATAATAATTAAATTCAGCAGAATAAATCTCACAAATGCATGTATAAACACTCCCAAAAATCCAGTGTCACTAAGTACATGAGCATCTAAATGAATACAAAGTCTGCGGATGCCAACAAGCTACCTTGATAGTCTCCAACAAAATAAACTCCGAAATCTAGCAGCCACCGTATCCGGGAGCACCTGGATTTGCACACGAGGTGCAGAGTGTAGTATGAGTACAACCAACTCAATAAGTAACAAGACTAACATTTGGGCTGAAAGTAGTGACGAGCTCTGCAGGTACAGTCCAATCTAAATAATGGTACAGAAATGTAGGCATGCTTTCAAGTTCAACAGTTAAACTCAGTACAAGTGAAATAGATCAATACTGCATGATATGAGGAATTTGACATCTCAGTGGAAAGACCTCATGTAATACTGGTCACTAATCATCCGGTCACTCGGTATTGTTTTTTGCCAATCCAGCCCGGGGATATTCCATCCCGTATATATGTACACATCGACTGACAGTCAGTCACTCAGTATGGAATAAGGCCAATCCAGCCCTGAAGTGATTTATTCCCCAAATGTAAAAAATACGGACAAGATCCATGTCCAGGAAAAATTCATCACAATATAAATAAGGCAAGTCCATGTCCTGGGAAGTCTATCCTGAATATATAATCATCTACGCTCACTGGGGGTGTATACAGACTCCGGAGGGGCTCTTTCTGCCCAAGCGTGATATAAAGCTGATATGGCCTACTACAGGCGGGCAGTCCCGATCTGTATAATAATAAAGCATATAAGGCCTGCTGCAGGCGGGCAGCCCCGATCCATATAATAGTAAAGCCTATAAGGCCTGCTACAGGCGGGCAACTCTGATCCATTAAATAATAATATATATAAAGCCAATATGGCCTGCTGCGATGCGCAACTCTATCCCATAAATATCCTCACAATGGATGAATATGACTGAGTATGAAATGTATATTTTAAAATAATTAATTTAACAGCAACACAACCCCATGGTTCCCAAAATATCGGCACGTAGCCTAAACATGATCTTTAATAAGAGCCCCAGCTCAATTTCTCTAACACGTGGGAAATGTTTAGATAATAACACTATTCTTTAATTATTACAACTTCACAGAATTTATTCAAGTTACAATTTCAATGGTGCACGTCCACACGCTCGTCAACTATCGTATGCTTCACCTCCAAACTATTTATATAACACCAATTCGGGGATTCATACTCTCAGAACCAAGTTTATAAGTGTTACCTACCTCAAAACCGCATAATATCTTACTCCGCTATGCCCTTGCCTCGTGAATTAGTCTCCAAACATCCCGAATCTAGCCACAAACAGCACAGTACAATCAATATAGGCTAAAGGAATCAATTTCACAAGAAAGATGCGAAATTATAGCCAAATATCCGAAATCAGCTCAAACCCGCCCCCCGGGCCCACGTCTCGAAATCTGACAAAAGTCACAAAACCCGAAATCCCATTCACTCACGAGTCTAACCATACCAAATTTACTCAAATCCGATAATAAAATCCCATTCAAAACCTAAATATTCTAGTCCAAGAACTCTTCCTCATTTTTCCCAAATTTCCATCTCAAAACACTAATTAAATGATGAAAACAATGATATATTCGTGTATATTGACCAAATCCAAGTTAGAATCACTTACCCCGATGTCTTTCCTTGAAAATCTCTCAAATATTTGCCTCTCCCCAAGCTCCAATTTGTCAAAAATAGAAAATGGGACGAAGCCCCTATTTTATAACTTAAAGTTTCTGTCTAGGCGTTGCCCTCGATTTCTTGCCCGCGATTTCCTACCCTCGATTTTCTGCCCTCGATCTCCTGCCCTAGATTTCCTGCCCTTGATTTCCAGCCTCGATTTCCTGCCCTCGATTATCAGCCTTGATTTCCATCCTCGATTTCCAACAGAAACATTCCAGCAGTAGTTTAAGTCCAAATTTTGATCTGTTAACCATCTGAAACTCACCCGAGGCCCTCAGGACCTCAACCAAATATACTAACAAGTCCTAAAATATCATACAAACTTAGTCGAAACCTCAAATCACATAAAACATCGCTAAAACCACGAATCATACCCCAATTCAAGCTTAAGGAACTTAAGAATTTCCAAGTTCTACATTCGATGTCGAAACCTATCAAATCAATTCCGATTGACCTCAAATTTTGCATACAAGTCATAAATCACATAACGTAGCTATGAAACTTTTCATAACTGGATTCCGACCCCCGATATCAAAAGGTAGGTCAAACTTCCCAAAAATTTAACTTTCGCCATTTCAAGCAAAATTTCACTACTAACTTCCAAAATATTTTTCAGACACGCTCCTAAGTCCAAAATCACCATATGTAGCTATTGGAATCATCAAAACTCTATTCTTGGGTCATTTACACATAAGTTGACATCCGGTCACTATTTCAACTTAAACTTTAAACCTTGGAACTAAGTGCTCCAATTCATTCCTAGAACCTCACCAGACCCAAACGAATCACCCCGGCAAGTCACATAACAATTGTGAAGCATAAATTGAGCAGTAAATGGGGGAATGGGGCTGCAACTCTCAAAACGACTGGCCGGGTCATTACATCCTCCCCCTCTTAAACAAACGTTCGTCCTCGAACGGGTTTAGAATTATACCTGGAGTTTTGAAAAGATGAGGATAACATCTACACATATCATGCTCGATCTCCCAAGTCGCCGTGTCAACCGGATGACCCCTCCATTGTACTTTTATTGAAGCAATGCTATTCGATCTTGGCTTTCTAACCCGTCTGTCCAAAATGGCCACTGGCTCCTCAACATAAGATAGATCCTTATCCAACTGGACTGAGATGAAGTCTAACACATGAGACGGATCGTCGTGATACTTTCGGAGCATAGAAATATGGAAAACTGGATGAACTGCAGAAAGATTAGGTGGTAGTGCAAGTTGATAACTAGGGGTTTTAGCCTATTATTTTCTCTCTTTTGCTTAGGTTTTGGGTCAAAAATGCGTAAAGGTATTCCCGAAAACTAACTTAATATGCTTGCTTGCAGGGTTTGGTCAAAATAAGGCAAAGAAGCCATAATCAACTCATGAAGGAGTCAAACCTGCATGAATCCAAGGCTGAGACTGGAGCGCTGAGAGTGGCAGAAAAGCGCGGCCACGTAAGGACCACCACTGAGGCAGCCACTATTACGCGGTCCGCGAAAGTAGATTCAGAGAAACTGCTTTGAGTACTAAAATCACCGATGACCGCGTTGGAAAAGTGCGGCTGAAAAAATTTTCGACACGGACGCGAAGGGAATTCCGCTGAGAGCGCATCTTAAGGTTCAGAGACCCTGCAAGTCGGGCTTAACTGAAAAACGCGGTCCGCGTCCAAATTACGTGGCCGCGATGGAAGCACATGCGGATGCGGTTGAAATTATACGGTCCGTAAAACTAAGACCAATCCAAGCCCAGTATTGAAGAAATGCGGACCGCGCTCATTATTACGCGGCTGCAAAAGCTCAAGCGCGGACGCGGTCAGAATTACGAGTCCGCGAATCCTCTGCAGGGGCATTTTTGTCCGAAAATTTCAGCCTAGTATAAATAGATCCTTTTATCAATTTTAGGTTAAGTTTTGTTTAGCAGAGCACGTGAACGGCTGGGTTTTCCCTTTTTGGGCAATTGTAGAGTAGATTTACCTTCAAACTTTAGATTTTCATCTTGTACTTTAATATTATGGCTTATATTTCATCTTTATCTTTGATTTCTGCTGTTATTATGAGTAGCTAGACCCCATAGCTAGGGTTGTGACCCAACCTTAGTGTGGGTATTTAGTGGGTCTTGAATTTTAGGGCTTAATAGTTTATGGATTAGTGATATTTAGCCTAATTCATGCTAAAATTATAGAATTAATGGTTGCAAACACTGATTCATGCCTTTATGGGGTGAACTCAAGAGATTGATAGCTCCAATTAAAGGGTTAAACCTAGAGATAATAATACCCGACTTGAGCCAATTTCACTTGTATTGTATGAACACCCATTTGGGCTTGAGAAAGACAAATCGGGCAAAGTCACTCAACTTACGAGAGGTATAGAGTGAGCACTTATGTGTGATGGTTATATCACGGCCCCAATCATAACAAGCTTGTCCTAGATTCTTGATACCCATTAGATACTCACCTAGGCGGAAGTCACTTCCCTAGTGCCTTTTAACACTTGAAAACTTTCACCACAAATATTGTACTTAGCCTACACTTAGCATAAAATAGTATAAAATTAGAATAGAATCAATCGCAACAATGTTTGGAAGTGCAATTAGGAACAACACATACATCTAGATTAGTTAGATACCCAACTCCAAGCCAAATTAACTCCCTGTGGAAATCGATCCCGACCTCGTTGGGTAAAACTGCATCGACCATCCTCACTACTCTATACTGGTGTAGGATTGGATCCAATCACTTTTTGGCGCCGTTGCCGGGGAGTTAGATGGTGTTGTCTATCTATCTAACTATTTGCGTGTCTTGTTTTTCTTTCCTTCCGTTTTTCTAACTTTTGTGTATCAATCGCTTTAGGTACCAAATGGCTCATAATGATGCTCTTGGACATGTTCTTCCGGGGGAGGAGGTAGATGACAATGGTGAGGATGAGGTTAATCTAGAACCTCAAGTCCAAAGAAGAGGCCGCCAAGCTAATGACAACATTCCAAACCCTCCCCCACCTCCTCCACAGGCAGCACAGCGGGTGCTACCCAATGAAGGTTACACAAGTGCAATTGTCCCGCCTCGGATTCGGGCGGGCAATTTTCAAATTACAAATGTCATGCTGACCCTATTGGAGCAAATGGGCTTTTTTACTGGAGCTCCTCATCAGAACGCATACAAGCATCTAAAGGGTTTTGTAGACACATGCTGGGGGAGCAAGCAGACGAACGTGTCGGAGGACGCTCTGAGATTGAGACTTTTCCCATTTTCACTTAGAGGGAAAGCTTTGGACTGGCTTGAGAGGCTACCCAACCACTCCATACACACATGGGATGAGTTGGCAGAAAAGTTTACAGCAAAATTTTTCTCACCGGGTCATATGGCAGCATTGAGGGATGAGATCTTAGACTTTAAACAAGAACCTAATGAACCCCTACATGAAATCTGGGATCGATACCGGACAATGGTCAAGGAATGACCAAACAATGAAATGACTGAAGCAATGATTCAGCAGACATTCTATAGGGGCATCAACATGACCAACCAGTGTGTGGTGAATCAGCTAGCTGGGGGAAATTTATGAAAATGCCTTATGCCGATGCTTGTGACATACTTGATGAGATGGCTGACACATCCTCATCTTGGCAGAGTCAGGCAAATGTTCCTCATGGTGACCCTAATGTCATCCATCTTCACAAGGAACTTTATGATCACGGACAAGCCATAGCCAAGTTGACAACTATTATGAATCAGTTTGCAAAGGCCCAGCTTCAGCAAGTTCAAGGGACAAAGCAAGTAAATGCCATGGAAGGGGTAAATGTCATGGTCAACAAGAGGAGACAGCGTGGTCAACAAGTGCAAAACAATCAAGATCAATATGAGCAAAGTGGTAGTGGTTACAATCAAGATGATTCTTATGATGATCAAAGTGAGGAAGTATTATATGCCAATAACTACTAAAGTCAACGAAGCAATGCTCCAAATCAACAATGGAGATCGCAAGGGAACTATCAAAATTGGGGCAACCAAGGCCAAGGGAATTGGAACAATGGCAACAACAACAAATCGAACAATTGGGGGAACAACAATCAGAAGTGGGGGAACAATAATAACAATTGGGGCGGCAATGAAAACCAAGGGGGTTGGAATAATAATAATCAAGGCAATCGGGGGTCGGGCTTTCAAAGGCCCCCGATGTATCAACAACCCAACAATTCGCCTCCATATTCGTCTCAAGGGAAAAGTTCTTCAAACAATGAGATGGGGCGGATATAGAGTATGTTCAAACAAATGATGGAAAGGAACACTGATTCCGATGCCCAAATAGCCTCCTATACTATCTCTATTCGCAACTTGGAAGTACAAATGGGTCAAATTTCTCAAGTATTGAATACTCGCCCTAAGGGGGCACTACCAAGTGATACGGTAGTAAACTTGAAGGGTGGGAACAATACAAGCCATGCTATGGCGGTGACCATAAGAAGCGGTAGAGGTGGAGATACAAGTACCTCTAATCCAAAGAAGATTGTGAGTGATGATGTTGTGTTGCAAGAAGATGGTGAGATTCAAGCCAATGATGAGAATGTGAATGATGAAGTGAGGATCGATATTGATGACAACATAGAGGAGACTCAAAATGATGTGAACCCGTCTAGGGAACATGTGATAGGCATACCGGAAACGGTAGTGCCCAAAGCCAAGGCCCCTTATCCAAGGCCTCCTCCACCGTATCCTCAAAGGCTTACAAAGCAAAATAATGAAAACCAATTCAAGAAGTTTATTGAGATGATGAAAAGTTTATCAATCAAGGTGCCATTGATGGAAGCTCTCGAACAAATGTCGGGATATGCCAAGTTCATGAAGGACTTGGTAACTAATAAGAGATCTATGAATTGTGAGACCATCAAAATGACTCATCAAGTGAGTGCCATCATGCACTAGATGGCTCCAAAGCTTGAAGATCCCGGTGCCTTTACAATTCCATGCACCATTGGTAGCACCGATTTTGCAAAAGTCTTGTGTGATTTGGGAGCAAGTATTAATTTGATGCCATATTCCGTGTTCAAGACACTAGGTATTGGGAAACCAAGAGCTACGTCCATGAGATTACAAATGGCGGATCGGACAATGAAAAGGCCACTTGGTATTATTGATGATGTACTAGTCCAGGTCGACAAGTTTATTTTGCATGCTGATTATGTGATTCTCGACTGCGAAGTCGACTATGAGGTACCTATAATATTGGGGAGACCTTTCCTAAAAATAGGGAAGGCATTGGTTGATGTGGAAGCAAGGGATCTCACCTTCCGAGTGGGCGATGAAAAAGTTGTATTCCACGTGTACAAATCAATGAGGCAACCAAATAGCAATGAAGTTTGCTCTTTTGTGGATCTTGTGACGGAGGTGATAGTTGATGACACGAGTGCCATGATAAATGTGGAAGACCCTTTGAAAGCTGTGTTGTTAAACCATGAGGATGATGAAAAGGAAGACTTGGTTGAATGTGCAAATACGTTACAAGGAATGGGATCCTACTCATATGGGCCCCATAAACTTTCCTTGGACTTGGAAAACCGGAAGACTCCACCAACAAAGCCCTCAATCGAGGAGCCACCAACATTGGAGTTGAAGCCTTTGCCTTCACACCTCAGGTATGAATTCTTAGGCCCTTCTTCCACATTACCTGTTATTCTTTCTGCTTGCCTAACTAACGTGCAGGTAGACTCCACCCTTGCGGTGCTTCAAAGATGGAAAAAAGTAATTGGATGGACTTTGGCTGACATTCGGGGTATAAGCCACGTCTTTTGCATGCACAAAATTATACTAGATGATGATGCCAAACCCTCTGTGGAACATCAAAGGAGGTTGAACGAGGCTATGCAAGAGGTCGTCAAGAAGGAAATTATCAAGTGGCTTGATGCAGGGGTTGTGTACCCTATTTTGGATAGTTCATGGACTTCACCGGTACAATGTTTACCGAAGAAGGGGGTATGACTATGGTCACAAATGAGAAAAATGATTTGATCCCCACTTGTACTATCACCGGATGGAGGATATGTATGGACTATAGAAAGCTGAACAAAGTGACCCGCAAAGACCACTTTTCATTGCCCTTTCTTGATCAAATGTTGGACAGACTTGTCGGGCGTGCATACTATTGCTTTTTGGATGGGTACTCAGGGTACAACCAGATTCTCATTGCATCGGAAGACCAAGAGAAAACCACCTTCACATGTTCGTATGGCATATTTGCATTCTCACGGATGCCGTTTGGTTTGTGTAATGCACCGGCTACATTTCAGCGGTGTATGATGGTAATATTTACGGATATGGTGAAGGAATTCCTCGAAGTGTTCATGGATGATTTTAGTGTTGTGGGGGACTCATTTGAAGAATTCTTGGATAATCTTGACAAAATGTTGGCCCGATGTGAAGAGACCAACCTGGTGCTTAATTGGGAAAAATGCCACATTATGGCCGAGGAGGGCAGGCCAGAAGATCTCAAAGAACGGTATTGAAGTGGACAAAGCGAAGATTGAAGTTATTTCAAAACTCCCTCCTCCTACTTCCGTCAAGGGAGTTAGGAGCTTTCTTGTGCAAGCGGGGTTCTACCGAAGGTTCATCAAGGATTTCTCAAAAGTAGTGGACCCCTTGTGCAAGCTTCTAGAAAAGGATGCAAAGTTTGTGTTCAATGAAAATTGCATGAAAGCTTTTGAGCTTCTCAAGTATAAATTGACAACCACTCCCATCATTACCGCACCCAATTGGAGCTTACCATTTGAGCTCATGTGCGATGCTAGTGACGTTGCGGTAGGAGCGGTTTTGGGGCAAAGGGTCAACAAGATATTTCATCTGATCTATTATGCAAGCAAAACGATGAATGACGCCCAAGTCAATTATACGATGATCGAGACAGAGTTATTAGCCATTGTCTTCGCCATGGAAATATTCAGGCCATATCTCATGGGTGCCAAAGTGATTGCGCACACTGATCACGCAGCACTCTGTTACTTGATGACCAAAAAGGACTCGAAGGCTAGGTTGATGAGATGGGTTCTTCTGCTTCAAGAATTTGACCTTGAAATAATTGATAGAAAAGGAAGTGATAATCAAGTGGCGGACCACTTGTCCCGCTTAGAAGAGAAGGGGAGGCCCCACGATGGCCTCGAAATTAATGATTTGTTCCCGGATGAACAACTCCTCTCCATGTTTTTGAATGGTATACCTTGGTTCGCTGATGTGGCTAACTTTCTTGTGACCGGCATTGTGCCGAGTGAGCTCTCTTCTAACCAAAGGAAGAAACTCAAACGGGAAAACTTGGATTATTATTGGGACGAGCCCTATCTTTTCAAGATTTGCAATGATGGTGTGATTCGGAGATGTGTCCCGGAAGAGGAGCAAATAAATATTCTTGATGCTTGCCATTCCTCGCCCTACGGTGGTCATCATGGTGGGGCGAGAACTGCTTCAAAGGTTCTTAGCGGTGGATTTTATTGGCCTACCCTGTATAAAGATGCAAGTGAGCTTATTAAGAGGTGTGATGAATGCCAAAGAGCTGGTGGAATTTCCAAGAAGGATGAAATTCCTCTCGCTACTATTCTTGAGATCGATAATTTTGACGTGTGGGGCATAGTCTTCATGGGGCCTTTTGCGAGTTCGTGTGGTAACACTTACATTCTGGTTGCTGTGGATTATGTTTCCAAGTGGGTTGAAGCTGTAGCTTTGCCCAACAATGAGGCACGGAGTGTGGTGGCGTTCCTAAAGAAAAATATCTTCACAAGGTTTGGCACTCCTAGGGCGATCATCAGTGATGGGGGTTCTCATTTCTGCAACAAGGCCTTCGACCCTTTAATTTCCAAGTATGGTGTCAATCATAAGGTGTCAACCCCTTATCATCCCCAGGCTAGTGGACAAGTTGAGGTCTCCAACAGGGAGATAAAGAGCATATTATCAAAACCTGTCAATGCAACCGAACGGATTGGTCAAGGAAACTTGACGATACTTTGTGGGCTTATAGAATTGTGTACAAGACTCCAATTGGTATGTCTCCTTACCGGTTGGTATTTAGGAAAGCATGCCATATTCCGGTTGAGTTAGAGCATAAGGCCATGTGGGCGCTCAAGAAATTAAACCTTGAATAGGATGTAGCAGCCAATCTCCGGGTAGAGCAACTCAATGAACTTGATGAATTCCGGTTTCATGCCTATTCCAGCTCGTCCTTGTATAAGGACAAGATAAAGTACTTACATGACAAATATGCCCGGAATAAAGAATTCAAGGAGGGTGACTTGGATCTTCTATTCAACTCTCGGTTACGACTGTTTTCGGGAAAGCTCAAGTCAAAATGGAGTGGCCTTGAAAGTCAAAATGAAGCATTACCTTGGAAAGTTTGATGACAGCCATGTGGTGGCCTTGATCAATTTCCAATGATGTTGGTAACATGCGTCGTACCGCGACGTTAAATCAGGCACTTCTTGGGATTTACTTTGAACTAACTAGTTGTGAGCTTTGTATAGGAATTATTTATGCAGTACAGGACTGTTGCTGGAAATATTTGCCTAAGTATGGGGAATTACACGGACCGCGCTCAAAATTTCATGGTCAGCGAGAGCTTTTCGCGAGAGCACAAATTGTCAGCGGACGCAGACTTGAAAAGTCCGGAATATCAACTCTATGAAGTTGTATTCGTGTCCGCGTGCGTAATTTCGCGGTCCGCATTGATCTTACACGGCTGCGCCCGTTAATCCGCTCTTAGCGGACCTGTTTCTGAAAAGTCTCTTCAGAAGGTAAAAAGCGCGGACCACGGTAGAATTTTGCGGACCGCGGTGGAATTCCGCGGACCGCGCTCAGGTAAGTCGGTGGGACCTATGGGGTTTGTATAAATAGGAAGTCCTTAGGACTTTTAAACTTTTCGAACCCCAACCTCTCACCAAAATAGACCACTGTTCATCTTCCCCTTCTTACACGTCCAATTTCATATCTCATTAATCAAGAAGCAATATCCTACGACAAATCCACATCTGGTATGCTCAAATCTTTACATTAATTTTATCTTTTGATTTTCTTTTCTTCTAGTTTTACTTTTTCTTTTTTAGGGTTTAACACATGTCATGATTTCAAAATGATACTTGATTGATGCTAAAATTGCATGTGGGTAATGTTTAATGCCTAATGGGGGATAGGGTTGTTCACTATGACTGTTAATTGCCTAAAATTTTGCACTAAGTAAAACCCTAAGTCTTAAATAATTCATCAGCCAGTATGATTTGAATTTCGTGGACCGCGGTCTAAATTACGTGGTCCGCGTTCATGCTTTTATGCGAACTGGGTAGGATTATATGTTCGCGGACGCGGTGATTTTTCCGCGGTCAGCGGTTGACTTTACGCGGCCGCGTTCATGAGCTTCATAGAATTAACAAATTGATTCTGCGGCCGCGTTCATTTTTACGCAGTCCGCGTCTGTTGTTTCACGGTCACGCCCATTATTTTGCGGTCAGCGGAAACCAATGTTCAGAGAGTTGGTAGTCTGGTCCCAACTCTTTTGCGGCCGCACTCCTATTTATGCGAACCGCGCTGACCCTTCCACAGCCGCGCTCCTTTTTACGCTGTTAGCAGACCCCTGCTTTGAGAAACACTGTGATCATTTCATCTGCTTTCCTTTGATGATTTATTGAACCACAACACTAATGAGCTTTCACTGATTGTGTATGCAGATAATGGTGCGATCTCGTGGCGGTCCTGAGAAATCACAAGGGAGGGGAGAATCCTCCCGAGGCCGGGGCAGAGGGAAACAGACTGCACCCTTAGCACCTAAAAGGGTCATTGGCAAGAAGCAAACCCTCTGAAAACCTACTCCCGACTCTTCTGAGACTAGTGAATATGTCCCCTCCCTGGAGATTTCTGAAGGGGAAGCTGCACAACCCCAACAAGAGGCTCAATCACAACCCTACCACTTCATCAATGAATCTACCTCCTTGTCTTGGTCGTCTGATGGCTCAGGAGGAGGTAGTGAGACTTCCACACCACCTGCCCCACCTGCTGCAACTCCGGCCTCAACAGCGGCTCCAATTAATATTGATGATGAAGAGGATGTCCCGGATGATGGGAGAGGTGGTGATACCCGGGTTGGAGGTTTGATTATATCAAGGAAGCCGGCAGTATGGCAAGATAGGTTCGTGAGTGAGAAGGCCTACCACAAATTCCGGGAATGGTGGCCACAAAGGTTGCTCACCCTTGAGCGACATTTCATAGAAAGAGACCTTCTCCCTCATAACCCAAACGTGAAGAGACAATTTAATGAAAGAGTGGGGTGGAAATTCTTCACTAGCAAGTTGCCAGAAGTAAATGAGTACCTAGTCAAGGAATTCTACACCAATGTCTCCCACATCAAAAAGGGCACCTATGTGACTAAGGTACGGAACCGGAAGATCAGATTTGATGGCAAGACACTGAACACATATGCCAGGTTCGATGATGTGGATGAACCCCTGTACTTGGAGAAGGTGGAATTAGATGAGGCAGCCCGTCCGTGGCTTGCAGAGGTGATAGCCATCCCTGGGACAACACCGGCTTGGCTTACACCGGGAGTCTCAATTGCCAGAAACACCCTTAGCTTTGAAGCAAAAGGGTGGTGCACCTTCATCTGCAGCTGCCTTGATCCCTGCCAACATGACAGTGATATTCCACTCTCCTGGGCGATCCTCATAGCGTGCATCATGGCGGGGTACCCAATAAATATGAGGAACCTAATCGCCCAGAACATATCTAAGGCAACCGGGAAGGAGGAAAGTTCCTACCCTTACCCCAATTTCATCACTATGTACCTAGAGGACTAGGGGGTTGAGGGGAGACACTTTGACACGGAGGTGAAACCGAAAAGGCCCTTCTCTTGGTATAGCCTTCAGGGAGCAGACAACCCGAAGTCCAAAGGCAAAGACACTACCTCCACTGGCCAACCTGAAGAGCCAAGGGTAGTGGCCACTGGTTTCGAGCCTTCCACAGCGGAGGGTTCTTCGGCTGCTATGCCACCTCCCTCATCCGGGCCATCTGTCACAGCCCCATTATCTTTGCCCTCATCCTCCGCATATCCTCAGACTTCACTGCGGGTCTCTCAGACGCTATCCAGCATCAACAACTGGTTACAGGTAGCTACATCAAAGTTGTCTGTCTTATCCAGTGCAGTCGCAACACAAGCAGGCCCAGCACAGCTTCAGGTACCTCCATCAGTGGAGGATTCATTGAAGGAGCTTCTGGACAACCAGAAGAAGCTCCTGGACAACCAAAAGAAAATCCTGGAGACATTAGATACTCATGGGAAGGGGTGATCAAGGAGCTGGGCAAGCAGGTCAAAAAGATAAAGAAGACTCAAGCTTCAATAGAGTCAGTGGAGCTGCTGAAGAAGGAGGTAGAGAAGTTCACTTCTACCGGAGATATTTCATTGGACCTGCTTTTGGAGGAGACTGCCCCTGCAGCACAGACAGCACAGGCATCAGAGCAGAAGGGTGACAGAGAGCCGGTGAGAGGATTTGTGGTGCCCCAGTCAGAGGACCTGGAGATACAGTTGGAGGACCCGGATGGAGTTGATGATCCTATGCAGTCTGAGGTCCCCACTAGTGAGCCTGATCCCATGCAGACAGAGACCACATAGGAAGTTTTCTTTACTCTTTATCCCTTCCTTGATCTTATTTTTACTTTTAGCATTGAGGACAAAGCTAACTTCTATATGGGGGGGGGTCTTATTTTGATTTGATGACGTTGATGACTGGCATGTAATAATTATGATACTATTTTTCTTTATTTTTACTTATCGTTATTTTCATTTTCATTATTTTTCACTTTTGTTATGTATATAACTTTACCATTCCATGTATATATTCATCCCCATTTTGTGTATATTCATTTCACTTCCCTATTGTACATATTCATTTTACTTTCTATATTTTACTTTATAAATTCTTTTGTAATTTTCCTTAATAGCTTAACTTCTTATTTCCTTTAGTAGCTTCTTTTTGAGTTTGTATCCTCTTTTTACATTTCTGCGTGATCAATAAGCCTTTGGTTTTCTTAATGCCACAGTTCTTGCCAAAGGTGGATGTTGTGTGAACTGGGTGGCTCTTCCCAATGATGGATGGCGTGACAACCTTCTTAAGGGATTGAGTCTATTTTTCTTTCTGTTTTGATATATAAGTAATGAATAAAAGTGTCTCAAGTAGGCTTCACTTGGCACTAACACATTTACCTTCGACCCCATGGTTAGAGACAAGTTGATTGGCAAAGAATAGCTCTAGTTGTGACCTTTAAACTCTTGTGTTGACTAAAACAATTATCGAGTGGTTTCTTTGAGCCATTTGTGATTTTCAATCTTAGCTAGGGTTGTTGTGGGCCCTTGACTCTATTCTCTTTAACAATCCAGTAGCTTGAGAGGTGAGGTATTGAATTGCAAGTCCAAGTTCTGTGCCAATAAGTCTAGAACTTGCGCTGAATGTTTGTCTAGGCAAAATTCTAAGTGTAGCTTGACCTGAAAAGTGATTATATGCTCTCCTTAGTCCCATTTGAACTTTGAAAACTTTCGTAGCCTATCATTATGATATCCTTAGTCAACCCCTTTGAGCCTAAGCCTTTTTCATTCAATAACCATATTACAAGCCCTCATCTGTTTTATAATGACCCTCTCTTGGCACCCAATCTTTTCTTAGCATTCATGATGAACATTTATATAAGTTAGGGGGAGAGACAAGGAATTTCAAAGTGATGAAAGGTTCAAAGAGCAAAAAGAATTGATCAAAAGGAAAGGCAAAGAAAGGATGAAAAACCAAAGAGAAGCATGTCAAAAAGAAAGTAAAGGTTGAAAGGATTCAAGAAAACAATGTTGAAAGGCATGGATTGACTCAAAAGACTCAAAGGAGAAAAATGATTGTCATAAAGAAGAAAGAGTGACAATGTGTCTCTATAGTTCCCCTAAGGAAGAAGAAAATGACTCAAAATAGTCAAGAAAGTATGAGCCGAAATGAGAAAATGGAGTGCTTAAGGAAAGATGATACCATCATAGTTCATTATGTCCTACCTTGATCCAAAAAGCCTTCATTACATCCCGCTAAAGCCCTATAGGATTTCAAGTTAAGTGAGCTTACATTAGTGGTGATTTACATGAGGGGCAAGCTTATGGTACTTAGAGCCGGACTTGTGACATTCTTTTGAGAGTGATGAGTGCACTTCTTTACAATCCCTGTTTTGAGTGTCATATTCTATAAGGTGAGATTAGCTCATGGAGAGTAGAGGAGGAGGAGTCTGGGATCCACAATGACCTACGTGAGAGAGCGAGCTTCCTTGATGAATTGAGTCAACTCTTGATGCTTTTGTGTCACATTATAACTATGGAACTCAAGAATTCATAGCATCAAGTTATTGATAATGCATTTATGTTGAGGGTAATTGTTAGTCCCAATTGATGCTTGAGGACACGCAAAAGCTTAAATTTGGGGGAGTTGATAACTAGGAGTTTTAGCCTATTATTTGCTCTCTTTTGCTTAGGTTTTGGGTCAAAAATGCATAAAGGTATTCTCGAAAACTAACTTAATGTTCTTGCTTGTAGGGTTTGGTCAAAATGAGGCAAATAAGCCATAATCAACTCATAAAGGAGTCAAACCTGCACGAATCCAAGGCTGAGACTGGAGCGCTGAGAGCGGCAGAAAAGCGCGGCCGCGTAAGGACCACCACTGAGGCGGCCACTATTACGTGGTCCATGAAAATAGATTCAGAGAAGCTGCTTTGAGTACTAAAATCATCGCTGACCGCGTTGGAAAAGCCAGGCCGCGAAATCTTTGACGCGGACACGAAGGGAATTTCGCTGAGAGCGCATCTTGAGGTTCAAAGACCCTGCAAGACAGGCTTAACTGAAAAATGCGGTCCGCGTCCAAATTACGTGGCCGCGATGGAAGCACACGTGGATGCGGTTGAAATTACGCGGTCCGCGAAACTAAGTCCAATCCAAGCCCAGTATTGAAGAAACACGGACCGCGCTCGTTATTACGCAGCCGCTAAAGCTCAAGCGCGGACGCGGTCAGAATTACACGTCCATGAATCCTCCGCAGGGGCATTTTTGTTCGAAAATTTCAGCCTAGTATAAATAGATCCTTTTATCAATTTTAGGTTAAGTTTTGTTCAGCAGAGCATGTGAACGACTGGTTTTTCCCTTTTTGGGCAATTTTAGAGTAGATTTACCTTTAAACTTTAGATTTTCATCTTGTACTTTAATATTATGGCTTATATTTCATCTTTATCTTTGATTTCTGCTATTATTATGAGTAGATAGACCCCATAGCTAGGGTTGTGACCCAACCCTAGTGTGGGTATTTAATGGGTCTTGAATTTTAGGGCTTAATTGTTTATGGGTTAGCGATATTTAGCCTAATTCATGCTAAAATTGTAGAATTAGTGGTTGCAAACACTGATTCATGCCTTTATAACTTAGGCTCTTCTTGAGAAAGAGGTACTAAGTCTAGGAAAATTAGGCTAACAACGAATTGGGGTGAACTCAAGAGATTGATAGACCCAATTAAAGGGTTAAACCTAGAGATAGTAATACCCGACTTGAGCCAATTTCACTTGTATTGTATGAACACCCATTTGGGCTTGAGAAAGCCAAATCGGGCAAAGTCACTCAACTTACTGAGAGGTATAGAGTGAGCACTTATGTGTGATGGTTATATCACGACCCCAATCATAACAAGCTTGTCCTAGATTCTTGATACCCATTAGATACTCACCTAGGCGGAAGTCACTTCCCTAGTGCCTTTTAACACTTGAAAACTTTCACCAAAAATATTGTACTTAGCTTACACTCAGCATACAATAGTATAAAATTAGAATAGAATCAATCGCAACAATGTTTGGAAGTGCAATTAGGAATAACACGCACATCTAGATTAGTTAGATACCTAACTCTAAGCCAAATTAACTCCCTGTGGAAATCGATCCAGACCTCGTTGGGTAAAACTGCATCGACCATCTTCGCTACTCTATAGTGGTGTAGGCTTGGACCCGATCACAAGTCTTTAAGCCACCTCTCCAATTCTTTCAAGAATCTCAAAAGGCCCAATATACCTAGGGCTCAACTTGCCCTTCTTCCCAAATCTCATAACACCCTTCATGGGCGAAACCCGGAGCAAGACCTGTTCACCAACCATGAATGCAACGTCACGAATTTTCGATCTACATAACTCTTTTGTCTAGATTGGGTGGTACGAAGCCGATCCTGAATTAGTTTAACCTTTTTCAAGGCATCTTGAACCAAGTCTGTACCAAATAGTCTAGCTTCGCCCGGCTCGAACCAACCCACTGGAGACTGGCACTGTCTACCATATAAGGCTTCATACGGCGCCATCTGAGTGCTCAACTGATAACTGTTATTGTAAGCAAACTCCGTAAGTGGCAAGAACTAATCCCAAGCACCCCCAAAATCTATCACACAAGCACGAAGCATATCCTTCAGTATCTGAATAGTGCGCTCGAACTGCCCGTCCGTCTGAGGGTAAAATATTGTACTCAACTCCATACGAGGACCCAACTCTCATTGTACGGCTCTCCAGAACCGTGATGTAAACTATGTACCCCGGTCAGAGATAATAGATACTGGTACGCCATGAAGCCTGACAATATCACGAATGTAAACCTAAGCCAGCTGCTCCAAAGAGTAAGTAGTAACCACAGGAATGAAATGAGCTGACTTGGTCAATCGATCTACAATCACCCAAACAGCATCAAACTTTCTCAAAGTTGGTGGGAGCCCAACTACGAAGTCCATGGAAATACGATCCCACTTCCACTCTGGAATTTCAAGTCTCTAAAGCAATTTGCCTGGTATTTAATGCTCGTACTTCACCTGTTGACAATTTAAACACTGAGCTACAAACCCAGCTATATCTTTCTTCATTCGCCTCCACCAATAGTGCTGCCTCAAATCCTGATACGTCTTCGCGGCACATGGATGAATGGAGTACCTTGAACTGTGAGCCTCCTGGAGAATCAACTCCCACAAAACATCTACATTAGGCACACATAGCATACCCTGCATCCATAATACACTGTCATATCCAATAAGGACTTCTTTGGCATCACCGTGCTGAACCATGTCCTTAAGGAAAAGCAGATGAGGGTTATCATACTGACGTTCTCTTATGCGATCATAAAGAGAAGACTGAGAAATCACACAAGCCAAAACTCGGCTCGGCTTAGAAATATCCAATCTGACAAAATGGTTGGCCAAGGCCTGAACATCCAAGGCTATAGGCCTCTCTGCTACCGGTAAGTATGCTAATCTGCCCAAACTCTCGGCCTTACGACTCAAGGCATCGGCCACCACATTAGCCTTTTCCGGGATGATAGAGAATGGTGATACCATAATCCTTAAGAAACTCCAACCACCTTCGTTGTCGCAAATTAAGATCCTTTTATTTAAACAAATATTGTAGACTTCGGTGATCGGTATAAACCTCATAATGGACACCGTACAAATAATGTCACCAAATCTTTAAGGCATGAACAATAGCTGCTAACTCAAGGTCGTGGATCGTATAATTCTTCTCATGTACCTTTAACTGTCTGGATGCATAGGCAATCACCCTACCGTCTTGCATCAGCACTGCGCCGAGACTAATATGCGACACATCACAATACACTATATAAGACCCTGAACCTGTAGGCAACACCAATTCTAGGGCTATAGTCAAAGCAGTCTTAAGCTTCTGAAAGCTCTCTTCACACTCATCCGACCACCTGAACGGAGCACCTTTCTGGGTCAATTTCGTCATAGGCGCCGCAATAAACGAGAAACCTTCCACGAAGCAATGATAATAATCGGTCAAGCCGAGAAAACTTCGAATCTCAGTAGCTGAAGATGGCCTGGGCCAACTCTGAACTGCCTCTATCTTCTTCGGATCCACCTTAATTCCTTCACTGGACACTATGTGTCCCAAGAATGCCACCGAACTAAGCCAGAACTCATACTTAGAGAATTTGGCATAATGTCTCTTCTCTCTCAGCCTCTATAATACAATACCCAAGTGTCGTACATTCTCCTTTTGTCTACGTGAGTACACCAGGATATCATCAATAAATACTATGACAAATGAATCAAGATATGGCTAGAATATACTATTTATCAAGTGCATAAATGTTGTTAGGGCATTGGTCAGCCCAAAAAACATCACGAGAAATTCATAGTGGCCATAACGAGTCCTGAATGCCGTCTTTAGAATATCCAAATCCCAAATTTTCAACCGGTAATACCCAGATCTCAAATCAATTTTGGAGAATAACCTCGCTCCCTGGAGCTGGTCAAATAAGTCATCAATACGTGGCAAAGGATATTTAGTCTTGATTGTAACCTTGTCCAGTTGCCTGTAATCAATGCACATCCACATAGTACCATCTTTCTTTTTCACAAACAAAATCGGTGCACCCCAAGGTGACACACTAGGCCTAATAAATCCCTTATCAAGGAGTTCCTGAAGTTTCTCTTTCCACTCTTTCAACTCAGCTAGTGCCATATGATACGGAGGAATAGAAATGGGCTGAGTGCCCGACACGAAGTCAATACCGAAATCAATATCCATGTCGGGTGGCATACCCGACAGGTCTGCAGGAAATACCTCCGAAAAGTCTTGCACTACCTGTACTGAATCAACAGAAGGAGTATCTGGATCAATATCTCTCACAAAGGCCAAATATGACAAACACCCCTTCCCAACCATACGTTGGGCCTTCAAATAAGAAATTACCCTGTTGAAAACATAATCTAGAGAACCTCTCCATTTGACCTTCGACAACCCTGGCATCGCCAACGTCACAATTTTTGCGTGACAGTCAAGAATAGCATGTCATGGAGATAACTAATCTATACCCATGATTACATCAAAATCAATCATACTGAGCGATAAGAGATCAATTATTGTCTCCAGTCCCCCAATAGTTACCACACACGATCGATATACATGGTCCACAATAATAGTATTGCCCACCAGCGTAGATACACGAACAGGTGAAACTAAGGACTCACGGGGCATATCCAGCTAATGAGTAAAATACGATGATACATATGAATAAGTGGAACCAGGGTCAAATAATATAGAAGCATCCCTGTGGCACACTGAGACAATGCATGTGATCACTGCATCTGAAGCAACAACATCTGGCCTGGCAGGAAAAGCATAGAATTGGGCCAGACCACCACCGAATCGGCCTCCCCCTCTTGGGCGACCGCTGGCTGACTGAGCCCCACCCTGAGCTGGTTGGGCGGGTGGTGGAGCAACTAGTGCAGAAGTAGTAGCCTGACTCCTCTACTGAACTGGACCTCGCGTAAGGCGGGGACAATATTTCCTCACATGACCTAGCTTTCCACACTCATAGCACTCCCTCTCGAAGAATGGTCGTGAGTTCTGAGGCGGATCTCGAGAACCAGAATAACTACCAGAAGAACCTGATACAGATGATCCCTTAACTGAAGAAGCATGGGGCGTACTCTCAGAGTTATAAGTATACAACCCATCATTATGAGAACTATATGAACCATGACTGAATGATGCACCACGGTGAACTGGACGACCCGTCTGAGCGTGTCTGTAATGACGACCCGTCTGAACGTGTCTTGTAAGGACAACCCCTGTTGTGGTAGGACTGCCCTCCAGAAGGTACCCCACCAGAACCGCCCAAACATTGAGGCATCTTGGCCTCCCTCTCACCACGCTCTTGGCTATGGACCACCTCTATCTGTCGAGCAATGTTAACCACCTCGTCAAAAGTGGCACCAGATACTCTCTCCCTAGTCATAACTAACCGCAGCTGATATATGAGGCCATCAATGAACCTCCTAATCCTCTCCCTATCAGTGGGAACCAACCAAACTGTATGACGAGCCAACTCAAAAAATCTCATCTCATACTGCGTCACAAACATGCTATCCTGACGTAACTGATCAAACTGCCTGCGTAGCTCCTCTCTGCGATACTGCAGCACAAACTTCTCCAAAAATAGAACGGAGAACTCCAGCCATGAAAGTGGTACTGCACCGACTGGCCTGCGCCTCTCATAAGCCTCTCACCATCTGAAAGAAGACCTAGAAAAGTGAAAAGTAGTGAACGAGACCCCACTAGTCTCCAAAATACCCGTTGTCGAAGCATCCACTGGCACTTATCCAGAAAACCCTGATCATCCTCTGACTCAGCACCGCTAAATGATGGAGGTCGAAGCCTCCCAAATCTCTCAAGTCTCCTCTGCTCATCATCTGCCAAAATGGGGACTACTAGGGCCTGAGCAGCTGCAACTGGCTAGACTAGTAGTTCCCCGGTATCATGCAGTACCTGATCTGGGGTACGGGCAACAGGGGTATGCATACATCCCCCGGCCTGAGAAGTGGCAGGTGCGGCCTGAGCCGAAACCACCTGAGCAAGGCCAGTGCAAACTATCAATATTTGGGTCAGAGCCTCCTGAAGGCCTGGAATCACAATGGGCACAGTTGGTGCCTGAGCTGGTCCTATCGGCTCAGCTATATCGGGAATCTGCTCTTGAGCTGGAGCAACTGGTGGTGCTACAGGTGCTGTTCCAACTATTCTTCGAGCTACACCTCGACCTCTACCACGGCCTCTGCCTCTCGCGGCCCTAACTGGTGGCACTGGTGGCTGCCCATCCGATCCGCTAGTGCGTGGCCTCACCATCTTTGAGAGAATAGAATAACAGAAATTTAGTTTCCAGAATCAACTAATTTGCACGACATAATTGCAAGAAGGAGATATTTTCCTAAGGGTTCAACAGCCTCTCGAAGTTAATTACAGATGTCTCCATACCGATCCGCAAGACTCTACTAAACCTGCTCATGACTCGTGAGACCTATGTAACCTATGCTCTGATACCAACTTGTCACGATCTAAAATCTTATATGTCGTGATGGCGCCTATCTCAATACTAGGCAAGCCGACAATCTCAATAAACTACCAAATTTTTTAAGTTTGAAAACATAATAATTAAATTCAGCGGAAGAAATCTCACAAATACATGTATAAACACTCTCAAACCCCGGTGTCACTAAGTATATGATCATCTAAATAAATACAAAATCTGATTGATAAAATGACTGTCTGAAAATATAAAACAGTACAATAACTAAAAAGGAAGGGAGTCAAAGTCTGCGGACGCCAAGCAGCTACTTTGATAGTCTCCAACAAAATAAACTCAAAAATCAAGCAGCCTCTGGGCTGAAAGTAGTAACGAGCTCTGCAGGTACAATCCAGTATATATAATGGTACAGCAAAGTAGGCATGCTTTCAAGTTCAACAGTTAAACTTAGTACAAGTGAAATAGATCAATACTGCATGATATGAGGAATATGACATCTTAGTGGAAAGACCTCGTGTAATACTGGTCACTAATCATTCGGTCACTCATTATTGGTTTTGGCCAATCCAGCCAAGGGATATTCCATCCCGTATATATATACACATCGACTGACATTCAGTCACTCAGTACCGCATAAGGCCAATCCAGCCCTGGGGTGATTTATTCCCCAAATGTAAATAATACGAAATAGATCCATGTCCAAGGAAAATTCATCACAATATAAATAATGCAAGTACATGCCCTAGGAAGTCCATCCCGAATATATAATCATCTACGCTCACTGGGGGTGTGTACAGACTCCGGAGGGGATCCTTCAGCCCAAGCGTGGTGTAAAGCCGATATGGCCTACTGCAGGCGGGGAGTCCCGATCCGTATAATAATAAAGCCTATAAGACCTGTTGCAGGCGGGCAACCCTGATCCATATAATAGTAAAGCCTATAAGGCCTGCTGCAGGTGGGCATCCATTTAATAATAATATATATAAATCCAATATGGTCTGCTGTGACGTGCAGCTCGATCCCATAAATATCCTCACAATGGATGAATATGACTGAGTGTAAAATGTACATTTTTAAAATAATTAATTTAACAGCAACACGACCCCATGGGTCCCAAAATATCAGTACGTAGCCTAGACATGATCTTTAATAAGAGTCTCAGCTCAATTTCTCTAACACGTGGGAAATGTTCAGATAATAATATGATTCTTTAATTTTTACAACTTTACAGAATTTATTCAAGTCACAATTTCAATGGTGCACGTCCACACGCTCATCAACTATCGTGTGCGTCAACTCCAAACAATATATATAAAACCAATTCAGGGATTCATACCCTCAGAACCAAGTTTAGAAGTGTTACTTACCTCAAAATCGCATAATTTCTTACTCCGCTATGCCCTTGCCTCGTGAATTGGTCTCCAATCATCCCGAATCTAGCCACAAGCAGCACAGTATAATCAATATAGGCTAAAGGAATCAATTCCACAAGAAAGATACGAAATTATAGCAAAAAATCCGAAATCGACTCAAACCCGCCCCCCCGGGCCCACGTCTCGAAATCCGACAAAATTCACAAAACCCAAAATCCCATTCACTCACGAGTCTAACCATACCAAATTTACTCAAATTCGATAACAAAATCCCATTCAAAACCTCAAAATTCTAGTCCAAGAACTCTTCCTCATTTTCCCCAAATTTTCATCTCAAAACACTAATTAAAAGATGAAAATAATGATATATTCATGTATATTGATAGAATCCGAGTTAGAATCACTTACCCCGATGTTTTTCCTTAAAGATATCTCAAACAATCGGCTCTCCCCAAGCTCCAATTTGTCAAAAATGGAAAATGAGACGAAGCCCCTGTTTTATAACTTAAAGTTTCTGTCGATTTCCTGCCCTCGATTTCCTTCCCTCGGTTTCCTGCCCTTGATTTCCCGCCTCGATTTAGTGCCCTCAATTTCGTGCCCTCGATTTCCAGCCTCGATTCCAGCAACTGTTTAACTCCAAATTTTGATCCGTTAACCATCCGAAACTCACCCGAGGCCCTCGGGACCTCAACCAAATACACCAACAAGTCCTAAAACATCATACAAACTTAGTCGAAACCTCAAATCACATAAAACAACGCTAAAATCATGAATCATACCCAAATTCAAGCTTAAGGAACTTAAGAATTTTTAACTTCTACATTCGATGCCGAAACATATCAGATCAATTCCGATTGACCTTAAATTTTGCACACAAGACATAAATGACATAACGGAGCTATGAAAATTTTCAGAACTGGATTCCGACCCCAATATCAAAAAGTTAACTCCCCGATTAAACTTCCCAAAAATTCAACTTTCACCATTTCAAGCCAAATTATACTACGGACTTCCAAATAATTTTTCGGACATGCTCCTAAGTCAAAAATTATCATACAGAGCTATTGGAATCATTAAAACTCTATTCTGGGGTCGTTTACACATAAGTCGATATCCGATTACTATTTCAACTTAAACTTTAAACCTTGAAACTAAGTGTTCCAATTCATTCCTAGAACCTCACCGGACCCAAACTAATCACCCTGGCAAGTCACATAACAAATATGAAGCATACATTGAGCAGTAAATGGGGAATGGAGCTACAACTCTCAAAACGACTGGCCGGATCGTTACACACACAGTCAGTCATACCTAATGCATTGCATTTGGAACTTGCTAGTCAAAATTTTGTGTCCAAGTTTCTTATTAGAAAAGGGTAGTAATAAAATGGAAACACCCAAATATCCAATTGCTCAGTAGAGACACTACAACAGAGAGCTTTAAATGCAGCATCTCTCATCTCTAAACTGGGGCTCAACACACATTTTCTCTCACACAGGCTACCAGTCACTACTAAATCACATCCATTTTTCAGTAGCATTTCTCTTCTCCCCAGCTACAGCATACAACCATCACCAGCTCTCAGAATCCACAAGAACCTAAGAGCATTGCCTTACCTCCTCATCAATAGGTCTCAGGGCAGTAATGTCCAAAGCCTGCAGCAGCCTTTCATCACTGACTATTGTGCCATAGTCATACTTCCCAGGAAGAAGGGCATTGGTGCTCTTTTACTACTAACTTGTTTATTGTATTTTGTAGGTACATTAGATAGGTCTAGAATTTTGATGCACTCTCAATGTGTGGTATCAACATCCCAGATGCCCAGTCTGTTGGAAGTGAATCAAAATTATTGGACATATCCCTCTGATCATGCTATACAGACACACACATCACATTCATTCACTATTGATAGGTTCTTTGGGAACATACTTAGGGTTTCAAACTTACATGAACACTATGTTACAGCAACAAGCAGATCCCAAATAACCTCCATTTCACACTCTAGATGCAGGACTCATTACACCTGGCCACTACTTTCAGCAGTTTCTCATGACCTCTTCAGTGCATTGGTTCACATTCTACATGAACACACTATTGAGAGTTGCTCCTGGATACATCAGAATTTCTAAAACAGGCAGCTACAACCACCAATGCAGTGCTCTATCTCTTATGTCATGGACATCATACAAAAATAACTCACTGCTCTTCCTCTTTTGGACCTCTATATGCTTCTATTCAGCCTGGCTTTCTTTCTAGGCAATGTTAAAGCTATGATGAAGATAGGTTCTTGGTGTTATAAAACTACTCCCCATCCTTGGTTGTATATTTGTTTCTTGTCACTTCACTTGGGGATAGTTTGTCAATTCTCTTGATATAGTTTCTCCTGTAAATGGAAGGAGTCCTTCCATCTATTTTGCATAGTTGCCCTAGGTTACTTTTGTTTTGGGGGTACATTTGCCTACCCAATATGGAAAGGCATATGGTACCACTTTATAGGTCTAACTTCAATTATTCTGCAGGATTCAATTGATTGTCATTTTTGGACAATCAATTGGCTATCCACCATAGGTTTGGAGGTAAGGTTCATGTCCCCCTCCGTTGTTATACATTTTGATTTCATGTTTATAAATACTAACCCTAGGCACAAGGCCTAGTGAATTTGCAAAAAACAAAAATACAGTATTGTTTAAAATACATAAACAGTAGAAGTGAAACAAGAAGGTGACTCTGAGGCCTGCGGCCGGATTATGCAGGGATATCTTGAAGTCTCTAGTGTGTGCTAAGCCTCACTGACGATCAGTCCGGTCCGAAGTACCTGGATCTGCACAAAAGATATGCATAAGAGTAGCATAAGTACACCACAATCGATACCTAGTAAGTATCAAGATTAACCTCGGCAGAGTAGTGACGAGGTTCAAGTCGTGTGGTACTCACTAGACAAATAACCTATGCAATAATTATATATCGAAGAAAACTGATAACTAGAATATAACTGAAAACAATAATCATAACCCCCCTTTTTTTAACAAGTAATAACAACTCGGTCTAGTAAAACTCATCTTGATCACAAAAGATCAAATAGAGGTAAGGCATGTGATAAACTGTCAAATATCATCATTAACTCAGGTAAGAGCAACACGTAAGCTTTCAGACACAATTATGAGAATGGAACATCAATCCCATCTCAACACAGTCAACAATAATTGACATCCTGAAATATCACATAACATCATCAAATTCCATCCTTATTACGCCGCATGTGCACATAAAATTATATTCTACTCTTATTTCACCACATGCGCTTATAGACACCCTTATTACGCAACGTGGGCAGCCCGAGATAATGCCACCCTTATTTCATCCCACACGCACAACCATAGACAAAGAAATCGCATGGCAAAACCTCGTGCTGACATCCTAATCAATTCGCTCAACATGTCCACAAATGCCACGGTACCACAAAACCATAAATTCCAAGTTCCACAATATCACAACAATAGTATAAAAGTGTCATCAAAGTATAAGTTCACAACTTCCAACAACCATACATGAGGAAAAAATAAATAATCATAGAAGCGGAGGGATGTTCAATAGATAAATCATGTTTATGGCTATTTCAATGAAATGAGCATGATCAAATAATCATAAAGTGATTTCACAAGTTTCATATAAAGTTCATTATGACATTGAGGCATATTAATAACCTACGGTCTATTCCGGTGAAAATAACACACATATTCCCGTGTAAACACTCGTCAAATTATGTACTCGTCGATCACATAGCACAAATAATGCAAACAAACCAAATCTTGCGGGGAAGTTCCCTCATACAAGGTTAGGCAAGATACTTGCCTCAAACAAGCTAAATCGGTCCGCTACCAAGCCCTTCCCATGCAAATCTAACTCTGGACGGCTCGAATCTAGCCACAATAACTTGATATCATAAATAAAAGCCACCAGATCTCAACAGACTTCAGCAATTCCTCTAAGTCCCTAATTGATCTGAACTTAACTCGAAACTTACCCGAGACCCCCAAGACCCCGTCCAAACATATCAACCAATTCCAAAATATAACACGAGACTACTAAAGGCCTCAAATCACACTAAATAATATCAAAACTATGAATCACACCACAATTCAAGCCTAATGAACTAATGAACATTTCCAAATTCAAAAGTTGCGCCGCACAAGCCTAAACAACTCCGAATGACCTCAAATTTTGCATGGAAGACCTAAATGACACAACGGAACTATACCAACTCCCCGAATCACAATCTAAGCTTGATATCAATAAAGATAACCGTCGATCAAATCTATCAATCTTCCAAACCTTTAACTTTCCCAACTTTTGCCAATTCAAGTCAAAACAATCCACAAACCTCCAAATTCATATTCGGACATACGCCCAAGTCCAAAATCATCATACAAAGCTATTAGAGCCATAAAAACACCATTCCAGAATCATATACACAAAAGTTAAACTCTGGTCTGCTCTTACAACTAAAGCCTTTAACCAAAGGACTAAGTGTCTCAAATCATACCAAAACTCTCCCGAAATCACACATTTATGGTTATGGTAAGTCGCATAACCATAAATATACATATGTAAAGCATCACATAGGAGAATCGGGGCTAAGATACTCAAAACGACCGGTCGAGTCATTATAGAAACCTCAAGGAAAGCTCTGTTATCTTGGGATAGACTTGATTCTCCTTGAATTGGTGAGCTAAATATAATGAACATTGGCTTATGGAACAACGAGGAAATATGCAAATTGCTATAGAATGTTTGTTAGAAGAAGTAAAAGTTATGGATAATATGGGTTCACACTAGTGGCAAATGGGCGGGTCGGGTCAGATTTGGCCGGGTTAAAAATGGGTTAAGGAAAAATGGATTGGGTCTCAACCCCCTCATATTTCATGCGGGTCAAAACCGAGTTAGGTGTCAAATGGCCGGGTTGAATATGGGTTAAACCATATTATATAAGTGTCATATTTTTTTAAGTGCAATTTATAATTTTCCTTTGCTCCGATTATTTAGTTATATAGGTTACTATCATATTGTAAACTTAAGTTAATCACCCATAAAATATGACAGTTTTTATTTTAGGAAAAATGTGCTTAATCCACATCAAGCAATATCACTAATAATATATGACTTTGTGCATTTTTCACCTTATCATATATTGTCTGCAATTCAATATAAAACTAAATTGTTACACCTCAAATCTGGGGAGGTGTGGCCAGCACCCGGTGCCATATTTGGCCCGAGCACACCACTCAATAAATGTGAACTATGGAGGAGTAATCCTCAACTTAGGCCAACGAGGTCTACTTGTAAGTTGACAATACCAATCAAGTCTAATGAGGCCACCATGAATGTCTACAACCAGCAATAACAAACTAACATGTACACAGGGCTGGCAAGGCCTCAATACTAATATACAAAATATACAAGACTCGTCTACAAGCCTCTAGAGATAACTGAACTATATCATTGTCCGGACAAGGCCTCGACCTAACCATCAGACCTGTATATGTAAAATGGACTCCAAGGTCTAGACCTGGTAACTCTGAGGAAGTGGAGCTTACCAATCAAGCTGATGTTTGACTCTGTCTACTGGGAAGGTCTATCCAGCTGTCTATCAAGACCTGCAAGCATGAAATGCAGCGTCCCCAGCAAAAGGGACGTCAGTAAGAAATAATGTACTGAGTATGTAAGGAAACATAATAACTGAAAGTTGAAACTGAACTAATAATATAATAATTGAAAGTAACTTGGAGTCAAAGATAATCTGAAGATATGCTTATCTGCTGATACTAACTCAACTCTCTGAATATAGTAAGTAAAATAGTTGACCGATCCTATAAGGCTCGGTACGTGTAACTGCTCTGCCATAGTAGGCTCGCTCATAGGCCATACTAGGCTCGGTATCTCGGCCATCCTGGGGCTCGCTCATAGGCGCTCGGCCATAGTAGGCTCGGTATATAATTTACCATCTAATCTGAGGTTGCCCAATAGGGGCCTACCCACCGATTATAGCTCGATGGTAGTGAAAATACTATAATACTGCCCAATAGGGGCCTGCCCACTGATTATAGCTCGATGGTGGTAAAAATACTATATATATATATATATATATATAATACTTAATTAAATATAAAGTTCCGACAAGGGAGAATATGATAACTTATGAGACTAGGATAATGTACATAAATTCAGGAATATGAACTTCTCATTATGTCTCGTTATCAAATGCATGTATTTACGGGATCATGCCAAAATGAAGGAAAGGTTTAGCTTTAATATACCAGTAGCAATCCGCCCAATAACCACACTGAACTCAACTGGTCGCACCTTAATCTAAAACCATGATAATGATGCTATCATTGAGCTACGAAAAGTACAATTAACGTACAATGAACAACAAGCTCATTCTATATTAAAGCGGGCAGCATCTCCCCTATAATATTCGTTTCCTCCCAATTCAACAAAACACCAACAATAATAAGAACACAACAATAGAAATATGTATACATTATTTTTCAACCTTATATCCATCACAAAATACCACAAAAGAGCCCACACACACCAATCACTTCATACACAAAATGACAACCATAATAGTATCAAACAACCCGAAAAATATAACAACGAATGACTAGCCCACCACCCCGCCATTATGTGGTGTTTCTCCACACCCTTTCTCCTCCAAAACTCCATAAAATATTATAAAAACCGACAACCCAACAACAACACAAAACATCCCCCAAAACTGTCCACTACAAGTTGAATAACTCGAACTCACGACTTTCGATCACTATCTCGTAAGTTCTTACAATTATAGAATAAATTTTTCTACTTTTCCAGCTGAAAAAATAGATGAAAGAGGGCAGTATACTTACCTTTTTTGGTGAATATATCTTCTCCTAACTTATTTCTTCAACCCTTAGGTTTTCCTCCAACTAGAACTTGAAAAAAAAATCATTTAGGGTTTTGTGTTGAAGTTTTGGGCGTATCTCTGATTTTTTGGCTCTATAATGAGTGAATAGATGAAGAAAATCAGCCCTTAATAGGGCTTTTTGACAGATCCCAACTAGCCCTTTTTGGACTTGTCACATATGCAGTCTGCGCAATCTCGCAAAAATACAAATATCTCTCTACTCTGATGTCGTAATGACAAACGGTTGAATGCGTCGGAAACTAAACTTGTAGATCTTCAACTTTGTAGGTGTTCATCCAGTAATTCCAAGTATATTGGGATAAAATCTCAGCTACATTTGATCTAATGTTCAGTATATTAATGAATGTAACCTGTGATGACCTTTGTTAACTTATGTTCCACAGCTCGCTTGACTTTAGAACATAACACACGACTATCATACGACTACAATAACTCATACCATAACCTTCTTATCCTATTGAGCACCCTAGTCTCACCTCAAAAGTATATGTTATAACATTCCCAACTTGTCGACTTTCGAGAAACTTATTTTCTTCAATTTGTTTAGCTTCTAAGCATTCCAACCCTCTTGGTACTTGTTATTCATGATCTTAAATATTTGTAACCTCCAAGGTAATACTATTAACTTACTTTATGTAATTTCAAAGATGATCTCATTTCTGAGCTTACATCAATTGACTTACGATGTACTCTCACGTATGAAAATATTGGGTGTAACATAAACAAATTCAAAAAAATATATATATTTTATATATAGAAAGATACTATTTATATTCAAAACAGATATTCAAAAAAATCACTAATAATATATGACTCTGTATAAATTCAACGTTGAAATATGTGCTCCACAACTAAAAAAAATATTATTTTTTTATTAAAAAGGAAAGTACTATTTTTACAATATGAAAAGAAAGTACTCATTTTGTTGAAATGAAAGAAAATACTTTTTCTACATCATGAAAAGAAAATACTCATTTTGTTAAAATAAAATAAAATACTTTTTCTACATTATTTTATGAAAGTGAAAGAAAATACTTTGTCTACATCATGAAAAGAAAGTATTTTTTTATTTAAATGAAAGAAAATACCTTTTTAACATCACGAAAAGAAAATACTCATTTTGTTGAAATGAAAAAGAAAGTACTCTTAATAATATTTTTATTGAGTTGGGTGGGGGTTGGGATGGTAGGGGTGGGGGTAGGGTAGGGTGGTTTGGGAGTGGGAGTGGATGGGGATATTGGGATTGGGTTGGTGGGAATAGGGAATGTGATGGGCAAGATTAAAACAGAGTTTTGGAAAAAATAAATTCCTTTATCTTGATAAGAAAAATATTTGAGTTCATGAGAAAAATATTTTCTAAAACATTTAAGCAAACCAAACGTGAAAAATTGGAAAACATTTTCCGAAAAGTATTTTCCTTCATACCAACACACCCTTAATGTACTCTTGAGTACCTCTTTATCGAAAGTGATATATTACAAGTGAAAAAAATATTCTCTTTCTTAACACGTACTCTTTAAGAACAAATGAAAAAATATACAAATTTACTTCTACTTCTTAAACTATTTTTTGTATTCAAGTATGTATCTAGAAAGAATAAGGATGCTAAACAATAGTAAACAGTACTTACAATGTTTAGACGGAAAATAAAAAAGAATACTCACATAGTTAACTATAGTGAGAATAAGCATATGAAAGAAGAGGAATTGGAATACCTTTATAGAATTTTCATTATAAAAATGATATCATATATTTTGAGTGAGAAAAAGTTTGAAGATAACCCACTAGGCTAACCCATATTCTACCCATGAATATATATACTTTTTATCGGGGGAAGTGCACAGTTAGCCACTAATTAGAGATGTCTTTACTCTTTAGCCACTATTTAAAATGTATTTACTCTTTAGCCAGTGCTTAATAAATTTGTACCCGCCCAGACAAAAATACCCCTGTGCTAAACATGGGTGCTGTGTAAATACTAAAGACATAGTGTCCTTAACTTCATGAATGTTGTGTAAATATTAAGGACAAAGTGTCATGTATTTGCACCTTCTGTTGTTAAACTTTAGGACATCATGTCCTTAACTTCACATGTGCAGTGTAAATGTTAAGGACATGACGTCTTTAACTTCATGTGTTCAGTGTAAATGTTAAGGAGGCCATGTCCTTAATATTTACACAACACTCATGAAGAAAGGGTAACAACGTCTTTTCGTATTAATTTTAATAGAGTAGTGGTTATTTATGCTCAGAATTAAAAATATTGGATAAAAACTAAATATCATATTAAAAAGTGGCTATCACACGCCATTTCTACTATTTCCACTGATTGAATATGGGTTGAAGCCCAAATTTTACCCAACTTAATTATCACTCATCCAACCCACTAAAATATGAACGAAATTGGCGGGCTGACAAAATATGGGTTCATTTTGCCATGACTATCTAGTTCACACATACTATGTTAAAAATGGTTCATGGGATATAACTCCTATATATGCCTCTCAAGTGGTGCAGAAATCTTCAAAGCCAAGTAGTATTTAGAAAGTGCAGGTTATACATGAAGTGCCGTAAAAATATTAGTATTTTATATACCATATGCATAAGCTTTTAATATCCTTTAGGTACGTTTTCTATCATTTCTTATGCTATTATTATTATTCTAAAGGAATTTGAAGTCAAGTGTCAAAAACAAGTAAAAGTATCGGATCATTCTTAAAGATCATTTTACGGCCAACTCTGCGAGCAGCAGAACAAGAATGCGAGCTGCAAAGGAAAAGAGAGCAACCGCAAAAGTAGACAGAAGTTGCATGTTTACGAAGTTCAATCTGCGACCAATTCTGCGAACTACAAAACAAGAATGCGAGTTGCAAACAAAGAAGAAGGAACCCACACAAAAGTTGCCAGTGTTGAAAGACTGTTGTACGGTCAATTTTGCAACTCGTAGAACCAGTATGCGAGCCGCAAACCTATTTTGCAAAGAGAGATCAAGAATAAGGAAGATCCCGTCTGTGATGTCCTGGAGAATTATGTGAATTGGAGACTCGTTTTACGGTCCATTTTCCGAGCTGCGGAACAGACCCGAAGTTCTAGTTTCAAATCTTAAAGGCAAAATCTATAATCCTAAGACCATTTTGTGAACCCTTGATCAGTTTTGTGGTCCATTATAGGGGTATTGTTTTTAGAGTTTTGCACACATTTTTAAACTCTATAAGTAGAAACTTTAGGGTTTGGCGAAAATAATTCCTTCTTGATAATATTTTGAGAGCTTACTAATTCCTTCTCAATAATTCCTTCTTGAGAATAAGTTTTGAAAGCTAGGATTTCATCACTCATTGCCTTGGAAGTAAAAATTTGGACCCATTAATGAGTATTTCTGAAGTCTCTTTATTTACTTGCTTTGTATTGTAATATTTTGGTGTAGGTAATGACTTTGGACAACAAAGTTAAAAGACTTGTTGAGTAGTAATTTGTGGTTGACTCTTGTTGCTTATGTAGTATTTTATCTACTATTATTTATGAAGAAATTATGTTATTGCCTTAATTAATCTTGCTTTTGAATGTTTTCAAAAGGAAGTAACTAACCCTAGGACTTGCACATATACTTTGATTTTGACTTGAGAAAGCCAGTTAAGGTTGGAAAGATTAATTAACATGATTTTGGGCTTTAAATCTCGTCTAATTGATTCACCTAGACATAAAAAATCTAAGTTGCAACCTAATTTGAGTGTGCTTAGTGCTCGTGGTTGGGCTAGAGATAGTCAACGAAGTTTTGTTAGTGTCCAAGAGAAACTAATAAAAAATTATTACTCAAAGCTAAGAACAATTAATTTCGAAATAATTAATGGTAGATTAGCATTACATTGGATTGTTCTTAAATTTAAGTTAAATTAGTATGTGCCAAAGCCCCTAAAATTTAAAGTTGGTGCTCCCCGTTAGTTAGTTTAGTATTTCTGTAAGTATAGTTTAAAACAAAATCATATTTGATTTCGTTTACCAAGAAGTAGTGGGTGACAATTTTTTTACTTTCTCCTTTACCTTTGTATTGTTCCACCCTGACTCATAGTTAGGTAAATTATATTGCGTATGACCGTGTACACTTTCTATCTGATATGAGTAAATTTGGACATTATCAATATACTAGCAGAGTTTCAACAAATGCTGGAGTTATCAATCAAAATGGTAGGGAAAATAGTGTACAACAATCATGGCTCTCCGAAGTGATTGTTCATCCTAAGGTTGGCAGTACATGGATGATTACTTACCAGATATAGGATTGCCTTATGGAGTATGGATACTAGTCTGTTGTGCTTACTATGTAACATGGCTAATAAAACCTTACAGCATCTATTTATTGAATGTGATATGGCTGGGCATGCATGGAGAAAATTACTGCAATGACAGGGCATACTCAAGGGCTATCTGCCTTGGAAAAATAAATTGGCTTGGGCTGAGAAATATTGTAAAGGTAAGAGCAGTGGAGCTGGGATCTATAATATCACTCTGTTATGATCCAAAATTCGACTAGTTATGATCAACAAATGATATAACTGAATTCCATACAATATCTTAAGCACTGATAGTATAAGTCATGAGCTACTAAGATTGAATTTTTACAAAAATTGGTATGAAATAAATACTCCGTCTATTTGAAATGTACATAAACAGAATTCAAGTCTAAAACTACCCAGGGACAAGTGATAGCTAACTCCGGAAGGCAGGTACATCTTCGGTGCCGGCTTCCTTCATCCACAGCAACTCAACTCCAAGATCTACACGCAAGGTGCAAAAGTGTAGTATGAGTACATCGGACCCCATGTACCTAGTGGTATCTTGACTAACCTCGATGAAGTAGTAACGTGGCTTTTTAGTTAAAAGATACTCAATGATATAACTTGTGCAGTGGATTTGCAATAGAAACAATACTAGAAAATAATAGAGAAGAGTACAAGAACAAATATGCGAAGCAATGAATGATTATTAGAAGAAATCACGGTTAGTTTTCTCGATATCACAACCAATATTTTTCTTAAAGCGATAACTATCAAACAAAAATGGTAAATCCATGGACTTTTATAGTGTGAGGAAGGTATTCAAGATATCAAATCAAATGGAACGGTAACACCCTTCGTGCATTTATCTCATCCTCACCAAATATATGGATTTATATCAAATCAAATTAATGGCACGGCAACATCCTTCGTGCATTTATCTTATTCTTACCAAGCATATGTATAATGGTACAAACCAGGCTAAAGAAATGCCAATAATAGTAACTATGAAGTAGAGAGTACACAAATAGCGGCAATAAATAAGTCGGAAGCATGTGGAAAACAGTAGAAGACAAGATAGGAGGCACAAAAGTAGTGATAGTAAGTAAGGTAGGAGAACATAGATTTCAACAACTAATAAGATAGAAAGTTTAGGTAAAATCACAACAAATGAGAAAAAGGCATAAATATACATATAACAAACAAGAAAGTAGACATGAACTGAACAATAAGTAATAAACAGAAGGCACGAATAGAACAATAGCAAATAAGGAAAAACGCAAGGATGTGACAACCTCATGCATCATAAAAAACATAGGTGCAACAGTAATAACTCAAGATAAAGGCATAAACGTATATACAAGGAAACGTGATCACAATACAATGCATGTATCTCATCCTTGCCTGCACGGAAACACCCTTCGTGCCATGAACACATGATAATATAAAAACAATAGCACGAAATCACTTTTCGTACTTTTAATTTTATTCTCACATGATAATATAAATAAAATGGTATGGCATTATTTTTCGTGCATAATAATATATATTAAACGGCACAGCATCAACCTGCATGCTTTACACTCTTTCTCACATGATAATGTAAATAAAATGGCATGACATTATTCTTCGTGCATAATAATATATATGAAATGATACGGCATCACTCTTCGTGCTTTACACTCTTTCTCACCAAGCACATGTATCAATGACAAGCAAGGTAGGAAGCATGAATGACATCCAGAAGAGTGGGTAAGAAAATACACCACGTGAACATCAATCATAGCTCTCGAACCAATAAACAATTTAATAAACCTCAAGAATTCTATTGTTCAAGTATTTCGACTGAAGCTCAAACATGCTTTTCAACACAAGTATGGAATACAAGTACCTCAGAGTTACGGTCATAGACATGTATTTGTGATTAGATATAGTGATGACCGAATTTAGCACATTAAGAGTTTTACAAAGAGCCCGTCAACTTTAACCAAGTTATCACAGGCAAAATCATAGATTCTAACATTGAAATTCATATCCATATTATTATAGAAGTCAAGTAAAACATGAAGCAAGAAAATCACATATTCTATCAAGGCACAAAGAATTGTATAATCTACCCCACAAACATGCTTAACCCTAGCATATACATATACACTCGTTACCTCATATATGAATCACCCCCGCATGTGGTAAATAATATTATTTTATTAGAAAATAATTTTTCAAAAAAGTTAGGCAAGATATTTACCACATACAAGACGAAACGATAAACTAGAAGCACCATCCGGCACAAAGCGACCTCCGAACAGCTCGAAACTAGTCAAAAGTAACTCAAAATTATCAAATAATGTTATAGGAAGAAAACCCAAATAATAAAGGTCAAATCTTTAATCAACTACTCAAAGTCAACCAAAAGGTCAACCCGGGCCCGCATATCGAAACCTGATAAAACTTACAAATTCTGATAACCCATTCGAATACGAGTCCAATCATACTAATTTTACTCAAATCCGACTCCGAATCAATGTTCAAACCTCAATTATTCACTTTAGGAAAGTTTAGACAAAAAAACTCTAATTTTTCTTTTAGATTCAACAATTAAATGCCAAAATCAAAGATAAAATCATGTAATATAATTAAATCCGAGTCAAAAATACTTACCCCAATTTATGTGGTGAAAATCCCCTCCACAATCGCCCAAATCCGAGCTCCCCAACTCAAAATGTAATAAAATGAACTTAAAGTCTGAAATAGAGTACTTATAACATTGCTCCAGGGATACGCTTCGCGAACACGGAAGAAGCCTCGCGTTCACGAAGCACAAACTCGTTGCCCACGGAAAATGCACTTCGCGTTCGCGGCACATACCTCGCGAATGCGATGAACAATGATGCCAACCTTCATGAGAGCGGTACCGACCTCACGAATGCGATGAATAATTACACCAACTCACAACTCCTCAATGCGAACGCGATAACACTGTCGCGAACGCGATAAACGACCATCTCAAACCTCCGTGAACGCGGTCCCACGCTCACGTATGCATAGAATAAAACTGCTCCAGTTCACTTAACTCTTCGTGAACGTGATCGCCTACTCATGATCGCAATGGCTTACTTGACACCAACAACTCCAACTCAATCCGAAATGATCCGAAACCACCCCAAAACTCACCCGAGCCCCTCGGAGTCCCGTTCGAACATACTAAAAAGTACCAAAACATAACACAGTACTTCTTGAGACCTCAAATCATACATAATAACAGGAGAACCACGAATCGCGCCTCAGATCAAACTTAATAAATTTTTAAACTTTCAACTTCTAAAACTCGTACCGAACCATATCAAATCAACTCGGAATGACCTTAAATTTTGCACACAAGTTTCAAATGATATAACGAACCTATTCCAACTCCCAGAACAATAATCCAAACCCGATATCATCAATGTCAACTCTCGAAAAAACTCATGAACCTTCCAAACCTTCAAATTGCCAACTTTCATCAATTATGGAAAAAACCTTCTAGAAGCCTCCAAAATACAAATTCAGGTATGCGTCCAAGTATAAAATCACCATCCAGACCTAACGGAACCATCAAAACTCTTATCCGAGTTCAAATACACAAAAATCAAACTTGGTGAACTCTTCCAACTCAAAGTTTCCTAGTTGAGAATCATTCTTTTGAATTAATCCTGAATAACTCAAAAACTAAAACTGACCATACACACAAGTCATAATACACCATGTGAAGTTACTCATGACCTCAAACTGTCAAACTGAATGCAAATGCTCAAAACAATCGGGCGGGTCGTTACATTCTTGCAGCAGTTATGTATTGCTTATGGCAGGAAAGAAACAATAGGATCTTTCATAAGAAGAGGAGGCCAGATGAAGCAATTATCAGGTTAATAATATAAGAGATTTACTGTAGGGCCAACATAATTCCCAAACTGTCGCATGCTTACATTGATTAAGAAATTATACTATTTAGATGGCTCTTAAAATTGGTAGTAATTAAAGGATCTAATAGTTACTGAGATGTGTTGATGTACTAAGAAGCTAGGGGAATGTTCAATGCTACTGTTTGATGTGTTTATAGAAAATTCTCTTTTTGATTTTGATCTATAAATATTCTCTAATTTTAGTAAATAAAATTATTTTACTTACCAAAAAAAATACATAATATAAACTTATTGATTTAGTATAAATATCATTAGCAGTTATCAATTATCTCATTCCTCACTTTCATCCTGAAATTTTATTTGGGCCAAAATAGGCTGACATAGGTTTCTGGCCTATCGTTGATAAGTCATATCCTGTAGTGGTAAAAAAATATACACTCCTAAAGCGTGCCCCAGACACACGATGTTTAACCTAATCTATTATGGGCTTATTGTCCAAACAAGTGAGCCATGCAGGATGACCTCTAGCCTATAGTCCTTTCTACGGCCCTACTTGTGTTACGATCGACTCAAGGCTTGAGAACCTAAGCATTGCGGTACACGGGTCATGCCCATGCCTGTCAGGCTCACACCGGGTAATATGCACGTCTAAAAATCTTCGCAACTGCCTCAAAGATCAAGAAAAAGTATGTCGGCCCCAAAGGTCGAGTTAGCTCAAAAGACTAACCAAAAATTCTTACAAGTCAGAGTCCAAGCACTCGGACTTTTATAAATATCGGATGAAGATCAAGTATTTGAGGAGTGGTAGAATCTAGTTGCACTTGTTCCTCCTCAAGAGTGGTAGATTCACTTTGTATCCCTTGTTCAGCTTGTGTTAGTAGTCATTGTTCTTCATTCAAACTTAGTTGATGCTCTTCATTTGACCATCTAGCTGGAACAGTTTTTCTTTGGTTCAATAAACTCTTTTTTTGGTTTGCCAAATATGCAAGCGTCTCAGGTTTAGCATTTGTCGAGTTTTTTGCGCCTTGTTTTGGTCTTGAAGATCCTTGACTCATGGCTATCCAAATCTGTGTCATGTTAAGAACCTGCCAAAGAGGGGGGAAATGAGTCTTCAGGATCAGGTACGATCACATAATCACTGAAAATAATAAAATTTATATTTACACATGCATAAGGTTACAATAAAATTATTTGTTAAACAACCTCCATAGCACAAGTTCGTAATTCTGGAGAAGCTTACAAAATCAGTATGTTAAGCAATGAATTTAAATATACACCTGCACAAGATTATATTGCATCCAAAATTATGCCACATAACTGGCATCTATTTGTAATTTCTAGATAAGTTGGCAGTCAAACAAACAGTGAAATAAATAACAAAAAATTGCTTAAAAGAAGATCAATGGAGTTCAGAATTGACATGGCAAAAAATTATTTGAGAGAATTACATTGTCAAAATGGCTAATGGAACATCAATCCTGATTCTAATGGAACCCTATAAGGTTTATAATATGCTATAATAAGCAAAAGTATTTACAACAAGTTCAAAAGCTCCTTCTTCAATCATCAGCTTCCATTCAATCCCAATCGGTATCACCAAATTCATCATCTCTTCTGATGTTTCCTTAATTGTAACTAATGAATGTTGCGCATTAGATGGCATATCAATTTCATCACCATGTACATCTTCTCTTGACCATCTGACATCAACATCATGTAATCTCTGGGATGAACCAATGTCATCATTAGACACCCTCCAAAATGTATGATAAGATTCACACCAAGACAATGGGAATTGCTTACCTTGAAGATGGGAGAAAGTTGGGGGTCTTGAGAGAGTGGAGAGGAGCCCCAAGAATCGGCTCCAAGAGAGAGTGGAGAGGAGCCACTTCTTGAACGACATTCGTCGGAAAAAAGTCACCGAAAAGTTAGTCGGGGTGATGGGGATCTCGTCGGAACCGGCTGGAACAATGTGGGTCCGGGCAATTTTGAAGAGGCGAGTGCCAAAACGGGAACTTCTGGCCAGAAATTTGCCTGTACATATGCCGCCACGTGGTTGAAACCCGCTGGAAACCCTAGTTCCGCCGGCGCTGCGCACGCACAAATCAATAGGTACTTTATTTCTTGCATAATAAACATCTTTCTCAATTGGATCCTCTACATAAAAAACTTGATAAACTTGTGATTCCAGTACAAAAGTATCATCAGTACTACACAATCTGTTGAAGTATACCCGTGTTAACCCATATTCATCTACTTCATTACGAAACCAATCACATTTAAATAGTACAACACTAAAATAGCCCCAATAATCAATTTTAATAATATACTGAATAGCTCTATAATAGATATCCTCTCCATCAATTGTATTTTGGTCCCTCGCACTAGCAAAACTATCAGTCGTTGCTGACAAAGTCACTCCACTATTTTGAGTCTTGCAACGAGTATCTCGCTTCAACGTATGAAATCGATATCCATTGATGAAATATGCAATATATATTTTGGCCACCATAGTAGGCCCTCTAGCTAGCCATCGCAGATGATTGGGCACTTAAATGCTTTTAACTTTCTCTTTAAACCATTCGGCAAATTCCCGATTATGTTTCCTTGCTCTTAACCATGCATTTAGTCTAGTATGACTATCTATTAAATTCTTATGTTCCCTGCATGAAGAATGATCAAAATTCAATCATTGGGACTTTACGAATGACTTTTAAAAATATCTTATTATTTAAAATAAATAAAGATTATAATATAATTGATATATATTTTATCTTACTGGATAAACGTCTCGACTTATTCATCTCCAGAATTGAATAGAACATATTGATGTGCTTCAATGCATAACTGTAAATCCATGAAAAAAGTATTTCTTTTCTTTTTCTTCTCAATTCCGATTAGATGACCTATCTTAGGAAATATCAATGATAGATCATCCCCCTTTTTTTGAACATCCTCATCATCAGCTTGATATCTACTGAATCTTGTCTTTACCATATAATGTAAGTATCTCGAATAAAAGATCAAGCACCCTTCGCTAGAAATCCCCCTGCTATTGAAGCTTCTCGATGAGCTCGATTACGAACAAATGCCTTGTACTTACATAGGTTTCTCTCAATGGAATACATCCAACGCAAATGATTTGGACCCCCCTCCCCCCCAAACTTAATTTCATCTACTAGATGGATAGGCAAATGTTCCATTATATCAAAAAAGGTTGAAGGAAAAATCTTTTCAAGTTCACATTCAATCTCTTTGATTCCAGACTGCATTGTGTCAAGATCTCTTCGCCTTATAACCTTACTACATATGACTCTGAAGAAGTTCCCCAACCTAATCAAGGCCAAAGAAACATTCTTAGGTAACACTTTTCTGACTGCAACTTGGAGCAAGTAATGCATTATAAAATGAGCATCATGACTCTTGTACCCTGATACTTCCATCTATTCCATTTGCACACGTCGTGATATGTTTGAGGCACACCCTTTCAGTAATTTGGCATTTCTTAAGATGGTGCAAAATAACTTTTTTTTCTTCTGGTTTCATGGAGAAACAAGCTTTAGCCAAATAAACTTTTTCATTTCCATTATCTTTTGTTGGTTGAAGCTCCTTTCATATCCCCATCTCTTGCAAGTCATAACGATAATTAACATGATCCTTTGACTTTCTATCTATAACTAATAAATTCCCAAGAAAACTATTATATATATACTTTCGATATGCATAACGTTAAGATTGTGCCTCAATTTGTTATGTGCCCAATATGGTAATTCAAAAAAGATGGATCTTTTCTTCCACGAACCCTCATTACCTCGACACCTTTTATTTTGGCCCTTTCCAAAAATATTATTAAAATCACGCACCTTTTCAAACACTTTATGCCTCACAAGTGAGTGGGCATAGGTCTATTGTCCTCCTTACCATCAAATGATTTCTTGTCTCTTCGAAATGGATGATCAGGAGAATGCCCGATGACCCATGTAACACATCTTATGACTATGCTTGAGATATTGAGAGGATGTGTTATAATTACACGTGGGGCATTCCCATCTCCCCTTGGTGCTCCATCCGGAAAGCATTGCGAGTACTGGAAAATCACTAACTGTCCACAATAAGGCTACATTTATCATGAATGTTTAGTATTAGCATCATATGTTTCTACACTGATTTCTCATAGTTCCTTCAATTCAGCAATGTAACGACCTGATTGGTCGTTTTGACCATTTTCATTCCTTTCAGCTATTTGAAGTTTTGAGTAGTTTTGTATAATGTTTATGTGAATTGCCAGTTTTGGTTTTCAGGTGATTCGGAATTGATTTGAAAGAATGATTCTCAACTAGGAAGCTTTAAGTTGGAAGGTAAACCAAGTTTGACATTTAGTATTTGACATCGGATCATTTTGATGGTTCTGTTAGGTCCGTATGGTAATTTTGGACTTGAGTGTATGCCCGAATTTGTATTTGAATATTTCTAGAAGGTTTCGGCACTAATTGGCGAAAGTTTGAATTTGAAGGTTTGGAACGTTCATAAGTTTGACCGAGAGTGACTTTATTGATATCGGGTTCGAATTGTTGTTTAGGGAGTTGGAATAGGCTCTTTATGTCATTTGGGACTTGTGTTAAAAATTTGAGTTCATTCCGAGTTGATTTGATATGGTTTGGCACGAGTTTTGAAAGTTAAAAGTTCAAAAGTTCATTATGTTCTATTTGAGGTGCGATTCGTGGTTTTAAAGTTGTTATGCATGATTTTAGGCCTCGAGTAAGTCCATTTTATATTATGGGACTTTTGGCATGTTCGGATGGGTCCCGAGGGGCTCGGGTGAGTTTCGGATAGGTTTGGGTTGTGTTGCGCTCGTTTTTTTTATGTTTCGACATCGTTTCTTCATACATAAATGGTAGCACATTAAGCAAATGAGCTCTAATTTCTGTTTTTATTGAAGCATTAGATCCGTTTTGTAATTACGGAGTCATAGCAAAAATAAACGTCGGATTTGGACATCGTATGAGGAATTTATGGTCATTTTACTAAGAATTGGGTTGCCAGATTTTTCAGATTAATTACAAAATTGCCAGTAAATTCGTATTTAAAAATCTTCACTATTTCCAAATATTGAAACCAATATATCTCCTTCATTATAAGGTCAAATGGAGTGTTTCAGGATCGTTTGACATAAGAAACGAGGCAGAACAACTGGGCAGAAGCATATAATTTCGAGGGTTTGTTCATTTGGTCATATTTTGAGTTGGGGATCTCGGATTTGAGTGATTTTTAGGTGATTTTCCCCACATGGATTGGGCTAAGTATTTTCTATTCGATTTTTATTATATTTCATGAATCATTCTTCGTTTTTGGCATTTGGTTGATGATTGCAAAAGAGAAATTGGGGGGTTTTATCTAAAATTTCATAAAGTAGATTTTTGAGTTTTTAACAGCGATTTGTAGTTCTTGAGTGAAACTAGTATGGCTGGACTCTTAATTGAATGGGTTATCGGATTTTGTGAGTTTTGTTGGGTTCCGAGATGCGGGCCCAGGTTTGACCTTTTGGTTGACTTTAGGCTTTTGGTTAAAGATTCGACTTTTATCGATTGGGTTTGTTTCCTTTGTTATTCTTTGATGTTCTTGAGTTGCCTTTGGCTAGTTTCAAGCCGTTCGGAGGTCGGTACGCGCGGGATGGAATTTCTAAAGTATTGTTGGGCTTGCTCGGTATTGGATTCGGCTTGTTCGAGGTAAGTAACACTTCTAAACTTGGTGCTGAGGGTATGAATCCCTGAACATACGTGTTATGTGTTTGGTGTTGAGGTGACGCACATGCTAGGTGACGGGCGTGTGGGCGTGCACCGTGTGAATTATGACTCGGTTGATTCTGTGATATTGTGTAGTTACCTAATCTTGTTTCTATCCATGAAATTTCTACGTGTCAGAGAAATTGAGTTGGGAATTATGTTAGAAATTATGTTTAGGCTATATGCATATTCTGTTGGGACCCACTGAGGTCATCTCTACTGTTGAGTTATTTGTTTAAATTACAGTTACATACTCAGTCATATTCATTTATTCGCATATCATATCTCAGTCTTTGTAATCCTTTATTGTCACATCATGTTGTCATTGTTTGGGCTAATTGGCATGAGATTTGTGAGCCCGAGAAGCTAGAGAGACCAATGACTGAGTTGGGGCCTAAGAGCCATGTTGTGATAGATATTGTGGATCGAGTTACACGCCACATCAAGCCATATTTGATTTATATATATTATTATTATATGGGTCGGGTTGCACATCGCAGCAGACTTTATAGGCTTTATTATTATTGATGGGATCGGGTTGCACACCGCAGCAAGTTTTATTGATTCATGATAAGATCGGGTTGCTCGCTGAAGCAGGCCATGTTGGCTTATATTAGAGTTTGGGCAGGATCCGCCCCTCCGGAGTCTGACATACCAGCAGTGAGCGCAGGTACCGTACAATGCTGAGTGACTGAGTGTGCTGAATGATTGAGCGTAATGAGTGGGAGTGCGAGAAAGTGAGATTGACTACTCTGAGAGTGTGAGAACATTAGTTCATCACTCTGTTGTATTGCATTTGACATGCATACTTGACATACGAGCATAGAGATACATTTTCTCATGCTACACGATTTTGTGATATTCCTGACTTCACATGCACATTGACATGTAGGCATAAAGATGTACTTTCCTCATGCCATCTGAGAATGAAATATCTTATTTTTTGTTGAAAGTTTTTGGGGGAAAATCACATTTTTCTTACTTACTCAAATTTTTGTGATCTCGGTGAAAGATTTCAAGTGACTAACACGTCCTTTATACATAATCATTCTATGAGAAATATTTGGATGAAAGATTTGGGTTTTACTATTTTACTTGAAAAACATGCCTATTTTTCTGTAATTGTGAACGAGCTGAGCATCATATCTTTGAGTTAGTACTTATGCTGCTTTTATTATATTGTTACGAGTTCTTGGCTATTGGTGTTGGACTCTGACTGGTGTCCAAGCTTGTCACTGCTTTCAACCTAAGGTTAGGTTTGTTACTTATTGAGTATATGGAGTCGGTTGTACTCATACTACACTTCTGCATCTTGCGTGTAGATTTTGGAGTTGATGTTGCTGCGAGTGGTGGGAGCTGGCATTAAAGATGTATCTGCGTTCCGGTTATAGCTACCTTTTGTTCTTGGTAGCTTTAGATTTATAAATCTGTTTATGTACATTTCAAATAGATGGCGTATTTATTTCATTCCAGCTTTGTAAACTCTAAGTCTTAAAAGCTCATGAATTTTACAACCAGTCCTTGGGAAATTGTATAAAATTCAATTATTTCATTTTTTACTCTCATCATTATCATTATATTGTGGTTTATTGTTAATTGGCTTACCTAACGGGTTGGGTTAGGTGCCATCACGACTAGTTGAATTTTGAGTTATGACAAGCAATTAGTGGTTGTAGGTACACATCTATGTCGTTTCCAGGAGATGATGGAACTCGAATGATCATTGACAACATTATGTACTCTGGCTTCATGCAAATCCATGGCGATAAATTATAGTCCATTAACATAACAGGCCATGTGCTATGAGAAATACTCATGGTTCTAAATGGGTTAAAACCATCACTTGAAAGACCCAATCTAACATTACGAGGATCTCTTTAGAAGTCTGGGTGCAAGGAATCAAAATTCATCCACGCTTCTCCATCAGTAGGATGTCTTAAATCTCCATCATTCGGTCGTTCAGTAGCATGCCATTTCATAGCTACAGTTATTTTAGGGCACATAAATTTTCTTTGAAGCCCAGGATTTAAGGGAAAGTACCATAAAACCATAAGACCCACACTGTCACGACCCAATTTTACATATAATTCGTGATGGCGCCCGACGTTACCGCTAGGCAAGCCAAATAGTGAATTAGATAGATTATTTCTCTTTTTATAAGTTTTCGAGTAATTAAACTTTCCTTATTTGCAAGATTTAGGAAACAAAATGTTTAATTAAATAAAACAAAATAGTTGAGTGCGTTCATAACTAAAGTAATAGTCCAAAACTACAATTCTACTAGTGTGTGTGCCAAGACCTAGTGTCACAAGTATATGAGCATCTAGTAGATTGTACAAAATTCTAGCTATTGTCTGAACATAAAATAGACAGAACACAAATACAAAAGGGAGACTCTAGGGGCTGCAAAACAGCTCAGAAGGCAGCTCACCACTAGGCCTCGAGATATCTAGGATGTGCGCCGGTGGGACCGCCTGATGCACCTCTCTCAGATCCTGCACAAAAAGTGCAGCAAGTGTAGCATGAGTACGTAAATCAACGCGTATCCAGTAAGTATCAAGTCTAACCTCGAAGAAGTAGTGACGAGGGGTCGACTTCGACACTTAATATGGGTCAATAATATTAAGATAAAAATATTTAAATAAACACGGGTTAGGTGAATAATAACAAGTTTCCTTGGCAAGCAGGAGAAAATAATTCTTTCAAAATTTCATAATTTCCAATAAGTCATTTATCTTCGCAAGCTGCAATAAATACATCAAAGTACCGAGTAATTATTATTATTAAGCACGATTTATGTCGAGGTCGTACGGCCCAATCCAGAATAATGTGTACACTGCCGAGGGTCGAGCGGCATGTACCATAGATGCATCTATCTACTGTCGAGATATTCGGCCCGCTCCACAAGAAGAGAAGGATATTTTATAAGCATTTGGCTTAAACGTTATAAAGGATTAATACAGAAAATAATACAAAATTTCGTTAGCGATCTTTCACAAAATCCTCTAGTAAGTTCTAATATAATTTAGGCATTTTAATTAACAAGTAGGGTGCAAATATTTCAATAATTCATGGTTTGGGCCCTAAAACTACCCAGACATAAGCATAATTAATAGCTACGTACAGACTCTCGTCACCTCATACATACGTAGCCCCCACAATTTGAAGCAAACATTGATTTAAATCACCTATGGGGTAAATTTTCTCTTACAAGGTTAGACAAGAGACTTACCTCATCTCAAAGCCCACTTTCCAGTCACAATTTTGTTCTAAAGCTCCAACTCGGTGCCGGTCAATCTGAAACTAGTAAAATATTACATAATTTAATCAATACATGCTTAAAACTTCATAATTAAATTATTAAATCAATTACCCAACCCAAATTAGAAGAATTCCTAAAATTTACCCTGGGCCCACGTGCCCGGATTCCGGAAATATTTGGAGAAAATCGTTACCCACTACCTTAAAACTCAAGTATACAATTTCCATCCCAATCCATAACCATTTTCGTGGTAAAAATCTTATTTTTATCAAAACCTAGGTTTTTCATCTAAACCCTTGATTTTCACAATTTACATATTAAAATCTACCCATAATCTACGTATTTAACTCACAATAGGTATCAACTTACTCCAAGTTGCTAGGTGAACACCCATCTCAAGAAGCTCCAAAAATCGCCAAGAATGGAGAAAAGTAGGCTAACAATACTCAAACCCCGACTTAAATGAAAGTTCTGCCTTCTGTGATTTTCGCACCTGCGTAGGTACGACCGCTTCTGCAGTCCCGCATTTGCGAAAAACTCCTCGCAGATGCGGTCTCCTCCGGTTGAGCCAAAATCCGTACCTGCAGACCATTTGCCCGCTTCTTCGGGTCTGCTTCTGCGTCTCTCGCGTCGCGTTGCGTCTGTGGCTTGGTCGCTTCTGCGGCCTCCTCCATCGCACATGCGCTCCCGCAGTTGCGCCCAATAACTTTGCTCCTGCGGCTTCCGATCTGCCCCCCACTGGATCACTTTTGCGGCTTCTTGCTCGCTTCTGCAAGCTCGCACCTGCAGTTGTCCATGCGCAGGTGCGATTACACCAAAAGCTGGAAGCTTCAGCCATTGCTCCTAAGTCCAAACTTGGTCCGAGCCTCGTCTGGTTAACACCCGAGGCCCCGCCCGAACATGCCAACAAGTTTGAAATCGTAAAACGGCCTCGCTCGAACCCTCAGAACGCATAAAACATCAAAACTAAGAATTATACCCCAAACCAAATTGATTCAACTCAAAAACTTCAAGTTCTTCAAACTTACTCCGGACGTGCCGAATCATACTTAAACTACTCGGAATGACACCAAATTTTACGTGTAAGTCTTAAATCCCAATACAGGGCTATTCTCGGGCTCAGAATTCCAAACGGACCTCGATTACTCCAAAACCTACTCCAAACCAAATTTAAAGAACCTTAAAACCATCAAATAGTCAACTTTCACTATTAAGCGCTGAAACGCTCCCGGGTTGTCCAAATCCCGATTTGAGCATACGCTCAAGTCCAAAATCATCATACGAACCTATTGGAACCATCAAATCCCAATTCAGGGGTCATTTACTCAAATCATTGACCGAAGTCAAACTTACCCTTTTTAAAGCCAAACTAAGGAACCAAGTGTTTCGATCTCAACCCGAACCCTTTAAAATCCTGAACTAACCATCCCCCGCATGTCATAAAACAGTAAAAGCACATATGGGGAGTCTTATTTAGAGTAACGGGATTCTAGAAGGCAAAACGACCGGTTGGGTCGTTATATTCTCCAGCTCTTAAACAAACGTTCGTCCTCTAACGGGTTTAGAATTATACCTGGAGTGTTTAATAAGTATGGATATCTGCTTCAAAGGTCCTCATCGGCCTCCCAAGTTGCCTCCTCGACTGGTTGGCCCCTACACTAAACTTTTACCATAGAAATCTTCTTGGACCTCAACTGGCGAACTTGCCTGTAAACAATGGCAACTGGCTCCTCCTCATAACTCAGGCTCTCATCTAGTTGAACCGTGTTGAAGTCTAACACATGTGACATGTCAGCATGACACCTCCGGAGCATAGATACATGGAAAATCGAATGAACTCCCGATAAATTGGAAGGCAAGGCAAGCTCGTAAGCAACCTTCCCAACTAGTCTCAACACCTCAAATGGGCCTATAAACTTTGTGCTAACTTTCGCTTCTTCCCGAACCTCATGATTCCCTTCATCGGCAAAACCTTCAAGAATAAATGATAAATCACGCGCTTTCTGGTCCGCGTAACTCTTCTGTCTGGAATGTATTGTACGAAGTCGCTCCTGAATCAACTTTATCTTTTCCAAGGCATCCTTCACCAAATCCATACCATATAACTTGGTCTCGCCAGGTTCAAACCACCTGATGGGATAACGACATCGCCGACCATATAAAGCCTTGAATGGATCCATCTTGATGCTGGATTGGTAACTTTTGTTATAAGAAAACTCGGCCAAAGGCAAGAAACGATCCCACTGCCCTCCAAAGTCAATCACGCATGCTCTAAGCATATCCTCTAAGATCTTGCCTGTCTGCTCCGACTGCCTGTCGGTCTGCGGATGAAAGGTTGTGCTTAGCTCTACACGGGTCCCTAATTCACTCTGTATTGCTCTCCAAAAATGTGAAGTAAACTGAGGGCCCCTATCTGATATGATGGAAACGGGCACACCATGCAACCGAACTATCTCCTGAATATAAATTTGGGCCAACTTCTATGAAGTATACGTAGTCACAACCGGAATAAAGTGTGCCGACTTGGTCAACCTATAGACAATAACTCAAACTGCATCAAACTTTTGCAAGGTCCGTGGCAACCCAACTACGAAGTCCATAGTATGCTCCCATTTCCATTCCAGTATAGTCATCTACTGAAGTAGGCCACTTGGCCTCTAGTGCTCATACTTAACCTGCTGACAATTTAAGCACCTAGCTACATACTCAATTATGTCCTTCTGCATCCGTCGCCACCAATAATGTTGCCTCAGGTCGCAATACATCTTCGTAGCACTTGGATGAATAGAATACCCAGAACTGTATGCCTCCTCTATGATCTTTTCCCTCAGCCCATCCACATTAGGAACACATAAACAACTCTAGAGTCATAGAGCACCATCTTTGCCGATAGTAACCTACTTGGCACCACCCCGTAGTACCGTCTCTCGGAGAACCAACAAGTGTGGATCATCAAAACGGCGAGCCTTGATCTGCTCAAATAGTGAAGACTGGGCAACAACACATGCAAGAACTCGGCTGGGCTCTGAAATATCCAACCTCACAAGTCTGTTAGCCAAAGACTAAATATCCAAAACTAGTGGCCTCTCCTCTGCTGAAATGAATGCCAAATTACTCATACTCTCCGCCTTTCTGCTCATGGCGTCTGCAACTACATTCGCTTTGCACAGATGATAAAGAATGGTAATATCATAATCCTTCAGTAACTCAAGCCACCTCCGCTGCCTCAAATTTAGATCCCTCTGCTTGAACAAATTCTACAAGTTGCGGTGATCAGTGTAAACCTCACAGGACACCCCATAAAGATAATGCCTCCAGATCTTAAGAGCATGAACTACCGCGGCCAACTCTAAATCATGTACCGGGTAATTCTTCTCGTGGGGCTTCAGCTAACATGAGGCATATACAATAACTCGCCCCTCCTGCATCAATACACAGCCTAGGCCAAGGCGTGAGGCATCGCAATACACTGTATACATCCCTAAACCGGAAGGCAACGCTAATACCGGTGATGAATTCAATGCGGTCTTGAGCTTCTGAAAGCTCACCTCACAATCATCGGACCATCGGAACGGAGCATCCTTACGGGTCAATCTAGTCAGAGGTGCTGCAATAGATGAAAAACCCTCCACAAACCGACGATAATAACCTGCTAATCCCAGGAAGTTCCTAATCTCAGTCGCCGAAGTGGGACGATGATAATTATGAACTGCCTTGATCTTTTTGGGATCAACTTTAATACCCCCGCCCGATATAATACGCCCCAAGAAGGCCATAAACTTTAGCCAAAACTCACACTTGGAGAACTTAGCATATAGCTTTTGTTCTCGCAAGTTCTGAAGCACCATTCTCAAATGTTGATCGTGCTCCTCCATATTACACGAGTAGATCAAAATGTCGTCAATATAGACGATGACAAACGAGTGAATATACATCCTGAACACCTGGTTCATCAGATCCATGAATGTCGTCGGGGCATTAGTCAACCCGAAGGAAATTACCAGAAACTCATAATGTACATATCTAGTCTGGAAAGTAGTCTTCGGAACATCTGAATCCCGAATCTTCAACTGATGGTAACCCGATCTCAAGTCAAATTTTGAGAACACTTTGGCACCCTACAACTAGTCAAATAAATCATCAATACGCGGCAGCAGGTACTTGTTCTTAATGGTGACTTTGTTCAACTGGCGGTAATCAATACACATCCGCATAGTCCCATCTTTCTTCTTCACAAATAACACTGGTGCACCCCAAGGCGATACACTTGGCCTTACGAACCCCTTTGCTACAACTCCTCAAGTTGTTCCTTCAACTCTTTCAACTCTTTTGGAGCCATACGGTACGGTGAGATAGATATAGGCTGGGTACCTGGAGCCAAGATAATACAAAAATCAATATCACGATCTGGTGGCATGCCTGGAAGATCAGAAGGAAACACATCGGGGACTTCTCATACTACAGGCACTGAATCAATAGCCTGAGTCTCTACAGTAGTGTCCCGGACATAGTCCAGATAAGCCAAACAACCCTTCTCGACCATGTGTTGACCCTTCAGAAAGGAAATAACCTGATTAGATGCACTGATAGACGAACCCTTCCACTCCAATCTAGGCAACTCTGGCATCGCCAAGGTAACAGTCTTGGCATGGCAATCTAGGATAGCATGATATGGAGATAGCCAGTCCATGCCAGGATGATCTCAAAGTCGGTCATATTAAGCAATAAAAGATTTGCTCTAGTCTCGTAACCACAGAAAGTAACAATGCAGGACCGACAGATCCGATCCACAACAACAGATTCGCCCACAGGAGTGGACACATAAACAGGAGTACCGAAGGACTCAAGGGAAACACCCAAGAAATGAGCAAACAGAGATGACACATAGGAATACGTATACCCTAGATCAAATAATACTGAGGCATCTCTACCGCAAACAGAAATAATATATGTGATCATAGAATCTGAGGCCACTACATCTGGTCTGGCCGAAAAAGCATAGAACCTAGCTGGAGCGCCACCTGACTGGCCTCCACATCTAGGATGACCCCTTCCCACCTACCCTCCGTCTCTGGGTGGCCGAACGGCTGGTGGGACAACTGGTGCTATAATCTTAGGTTGCTGACCCTGCTGCACTGCCTTGCCTCTAAGCCTGGGGAAGAATCTCCGTACATGACTAAAATCCCTGCACTCGAAACAACCCTTCGGTACGGTGGGCTGCTGACCTGAAATCTGGCCCTGATGACCTGAATACCCACTGGAGGAGCCCTGAATAGCTGGTGAGAAGTAAGAACTATGTGGCATAGCACTGAAATAAGTTCGCACTAGAGCACCCCGAGGAGGTGGCGGTGCTGGATAAGGGGGCCTGCTGGACTGACCCCTCACGAACGGACCTCTACCCCCAGCCAGGGCACTATTAAACTCTCCCAAATATCAAAACCGCTTGTCTCTCACTGCCTGCTCTCGGCTCCACTGACGAACACCCTCGATCCTCCGAGCTATCTCCATAACTAACCCGTAAGAAGTCCCTATCTCCACCTCTCGAGCCATGGTGGCCTGAATACCAGGGTGCAATCCGGCGACAAACCTCCACACCTTCTCTGTATTGATAGGTAGTATCATAAGTGCATGGCGAGACAACTCAGAGAATCTTGCCTCATAGTCGGTCACTTACATCTGACCCTGCTGGAGCTGCTCGAACTAGAACCGCAACTCCTCCCTCTGAGAGGGTGGAATGTATCTGCCCAAGAAGAGGCGTATGAATTGTTCCCAATTCATGGGAGGGGAACCTGCTGGTCTGCCGAAAAGATGTGACTGCCACCACCTACGGGCCCTGCCCTCCAACTGAAAAGTAGTGAAGTCTACCCCGTAGGACTCTAGTATCCTCATGTTGTGCAGTCTTTCCCTGCACCGATCAATAAAATCTCGGGGGTCCTCATGCCGCTCACCTACAAAAGCAGTAGGATAAAGCCTAGTCCATATGTCCAATAGCATGTGTGGATCACAGGCCACAGCTGGTGTGGGCTCCAATATAGATGTTGCAACTAGCTGAGCTCCACCCACAGATAGTGCACCCTGGGTCTGATGTACCACAGTTGTATGCCCATGAGCCTGTGCGGTAAGGGTATGTGCTCTCCCTCCCTCCTGAGATGTGGTTGGATCTACCAGAAATAAACCTGCCTGAGTCATAGTATCCATGAACTGCAGCATATGGTCCATGACCTTCTGAAATCCCGGTGCGGACGAGAAATCCACCGGAGTTGGCTCTACCGCAAGCACCTCGCCTTGTTCCTCAACGATAGGATCCTCTGCTGGATCCACTGGTGGCATAGTTGGAGCAACCCCGAGACATCCTCTTCCCCTACCACGGGCTAGAGCCCTCCCTAGGCCTCTGCCTCGGCCTCTAGCAACAGGGAGAGCAGCTCTTCCCTAGTCTGGAATATCCGTAGAACGTGTTCTCACCATCTGTGAGAGAATAATAGAAAGATACTTAGTACCACATCAATTGCACGATAGGAGATGAAGAAAGTAGTTTCCTAATACCATATAGCCTCTCGAAGATTAGTACAAACGTCTCCATACCGATTCGCAAGACTCTATTAGGCCTGCTTATAACTTGTGAGACCTACGAGAACCTAGTGCTATGATACCGGGTTGTCACGGCCCAATTTCACCTATAAGTCATGTTGGCACCCGACGTTACCGTTAGGCAAGCCAAATAGTGAATTCGACAAATTATTTCACTTTTTATAAGTTTTTGAGTAATTAAACTTTCTTTATTTGCAAGATCTTGGAAACAAAAGGTTTAATTAAATAAAACAAAATAGTTAAGTGTGTTCATAACTAAAGTAACAGTCCAAAACCACAATTCTACTAGTGTGTGTGTCAAGACCTGGTATCACAAGTATATGAGCATCTAGTAGATTTTACAAAATTCTAGTTATTGTCTGAACATAAATAGGCAGAACACAAATACAAAAAGGAGACTCTAGGGGCTGCAGAACGGCTCAGAAGGAAGCTCACCACTAGGCCTCGGGATATCTAGGATGCGCGCCGGTAGGACCGCCTGATGCACATGTCTCAGATCTTGCACAAAAAGTGTAACAAGTGTAGCATGAGTACGTAAATCAACGCGTACCCAGTAAGTATCAAGTTTAACCTCGAAGAAGTAGTGACGAGCGGTCGACTTCGACACTTACTATGGGTCTATAATATTAAGATAGAAATATTTAAATAAACACGGGTTATGTGAATAATAACAAGTTTCCTTAGCAAACAAGAGCTAATAAGTTTTTCAAAATTTCATAATTTTCAATAAGTCATTTATCTTCACAAGCTGCAATAAATACATCAAAGTATCGTGTAATTATTATTATTAAGCACGATTTATGCTGAGGTCATACGACCCGATCCAGAATAATGTGTACATTACCGAGGATCGAGCAGCACGGACCATAGATGCATCTATCTATTGCCGAGGTGTTCGACCTGCTCTAGAAGAAGAGAAGGATATTTTATAAGCATTTGGCTTAAACGTTATTAATGATTCATACACAAAATAATACAAAATTTCGTTAGCGGTCTTTCAAAAAATCCTCTAGCAAGTTCTAATATAATTTAGGCACTTTAATTAACAAGTAGGATGCAAATATTTCAATAGTTCATGATTTGGGTCCTAAAGCTACCCGGACATAAGCATAATTAGTAGCTACGTACAGACTCTCGTCACCTCGTACGTATGTAGCCCCCACAATTTGAAGAAAATGTTGATTTTTATCACCTATAGGGTAAATTCCCTCTTACAAGGTTAGACAAGAGACTTACCTCGTCTCAAATCTCACTTTCCAGTTAAAATTTCGTTCTAAAGCTCCAACTCGGTGCCGTTCAATCCGAAACTAGTAAAATATTACATAATTTAATCAATACATGCTCAAAAATTCGTAATTAAATTATTAGATCAATTACCCAACCCAAATTGGAAGAATTCCTAAAATTCATCCCGGACCCACGTACCCAGATTTCATAAATTTTCGGAGAAAATCGTTACCCACAATCTTAAAACTCAAGTATACAATTTTCATCCCATTCCATAACCATTTTCGTGGTAAAAATTTCATTTTTATCAAAACCTAGATTTTTCATCTAAACCCTTAATTTTCACATTTTACAAGTTAGAATATACCCATAATCTATGTATTTAACTCACAATAGGTAGAATAAACTTACCTCCAGGTTGCTAGATGAATACCACTCTCAAGAAGCTCCAAAAATCGCAAAGAATGGAGAAAATGGACTACAAATACTCAAACCCCGACTTAAATGAAGGTTTTGCCTTCTGTGATTTTCGCACTTGCAGAGGTACGGCCGCTTCTGCGGCCCCACAACTGTGGAAAAATCCTTGCAGATGTAGTCTCCTCCAGTTGAGCCAAAATCCGCACCTAAGGACTATTTTTCCGCTTCTGCATGTCCGCTTCTGCGGCTTTCGCGACGTGTATGCTGCTTGGTCTGCGGCTTCCTCCATCGCTCATGCGCGCCCGCAGGTGCGCCCAATAACTCTGCTCCTGTGGATTCCGAGTTGCCCCCACTAGACCTCTTTTGCGGCTTCTTGCTCGCTTTTGCGAGCTCGCACTTGCATCTGTCCATGCACAGGTGCGGTTACACTAGAAGTTGGAAGCTTCAGCAATTGCTCCTAAGTCCAAACTTGGTCCGAGCCTCGTCCGGTTAACACCCGGGGCCCCTCCTGAACATACCAACAAGTTTGAAATCATAAAACGGACTCGCTTGAACCCTCGAAATGCATAAAACAACATAAAAACTAAGAATCATACCCCAAACCAAATTGATTCAACTCATGAACTTCAAGTTTTTCAAACTTACTCCGAACGTGCCAAATCATACTTCAACTATTCGGAATGACATTAAATTTTGCGTGTAAGGCTTAAATCACCGTACGGGATGATTTTCAGGCTCAGAATTCCAAACAGACCTCAATTACTCCAAAACCTACTCCAGCCCAAATTTAAAGAACCTTAAAACCTTCAAATAGTCAACTTTTATTATTAAGCGTTGAAACGCTCCCGGGTTATCCAAAACTCAATTCGAGCATACGCCCAAGTCAAAAATCATCATACGAACCTATTGGAACCGTCAAATCCCGATTCCGGGATCGTTTACTCAAGACGTTGATCGAAGTCAAACTTACCTTTTTAAAGTCAAACTAAGGAACCAAGTGTTCCGATCTCAACCCGAACCCTTTAAAATCCTGAACTAACCATCCCCACAAGTCATAAAACTGTAAAAGCACATATGGAAAATCTTATTTAGAGGAACAGGGTTCTAGAAGGCAAAACGACCAGTTGGGTCGTTACACACACACAGTGCAATTATCTATCATCACATTGTCGTTCCAAAATAGCACGCAATCGTTTGGGAATGCATGTATTTTTTCATAGAGAAGACCCAAATCTTGAATTATGTTTTTAGCCTTGTTGAAAGAGCCAGGTAGCTGAGCAAATAGAAATGCCTCTTTTAACAAGTCTAACAAGTCTGAAAAGGCCGCATTACTTAATCCATGAATGCATTTAAACAAGTACAATAGAATGGTGAAACTTAATTTAGAGAAATTCGCACACCCCAGGTATAACTCTTGCTTCCCTTCCTCTAGTAATTTAAAAAATTTCTTTGCATCTTCAGATGGTCCCTCTCACTTCACCCTCTATATTTCTAAAAGTATTATGAAGTAGTCCATCAATATCGCCATGCATGTTAGAATCATCCTCATCATTGCTTGACCGTAGAGTATTTCTTGAGGAAAAATTTTCCCCATGAAAAATCCATTTGGTGTATCCAGTAAGAAACCCATAGGCAACCAAGTGATCCTCCACTATATTTCTATAATGCTAATAACAGTTAACGCATTTTTTGCAAGGGCATAATATTTCATTTCCTTGGGCAGCTCGTTAAAATGCCTTATCAAGAAAATCGCTAACTCCGTAGATGTACTCCTACATTGATATTCGGAGACCCATCCAACTTTTATCTCCATTATCCATTAACTATTGAATATCTAATATAACAGCAAAAGTAAATCACGAAGCTAAGAAGCAGAAGAAAAGAAACAATGTCTTGCATTGGATACTCATTTTCCTATACTTAGAATTCAGGCAGGATTATTTTGCTTATTAAGATGAATAGTAGATAGAACATATTTTGAGTCATACTAGAAAGTATGATATTACAGAGCATTCAAACACCACAACACAACCATAAAATACTACATCACCACAAAACTTAACAAAGAAGAATCTTCATCCTAACTTGACCGAATGAACTGTAGAATGAAGACAAATTAGTCTATTACCTATTTTATATGGTATACACAACACAACAGAGCACCAGTAACCTAAGTCATCTAATTATAAAGAAGAAGCATCCTTGAGAAATATAACTTATAATTACTTCTCAATTCTCATTATTCAGCCATTAAGGCTAAAGATGAAACAAAAACACAGTTCAAAAGACTGTTCAAAGAGGTCACTTAAGATTATAATTAAATTAAAAAATTACAAATTGAAAAACTAGTGATGGATCAAAGCTTCTGGAATAAATAAAATAAGAAGTAATCAAATTGTATTTTTTTACCAAATCACGAGATTGAATGAAACCTTACTGTTCAAGAGATGTAATAGCAAATAAATAAGAATATACCTCCAATGTTCTACGAAGGAATTGTCTTCAAACAAAAAACTACAACTAAATATAGAAAATACAGAAACACACCTCACACCTATAGGTCTGAGCAAATAAATTAAGAATCCAAACCACACACTCCAACCCACCAGAAATTAAAAATACAAGATAAATATGGGAGTAGTCTTCTATTACTTAAATCTTAAAACTTTTGATAGAAATATACCAGCAACAAGATTCAACAAAAATTAACACATCCATGAGAAATGTTTACCCACATCGAATAGCAGCCCAAATTTATAAGTAAATAAATAGACCCATATTTCTACTTATTTTTATTTTAAATCTTCAAGAAGACTATCCATAAAATTAAAAGCAAAATGCAAGAAATCAGTAATCAAGATTAAATTTTTAGATATTTTTTAGGGCTTAAAGAGATAAATTGCTACGCCAATCACAGTTGAAAGTGAGGAAAAAGAAGTAAAAAGAGCAAAAATTTAAAAATATTGTGACCTACCAGAAGGGGAAACCTACAAAATAAACCCCCACGCCGGCCAGAGTTGTGTGGGATTTCTCAGCGGGTTCTCTAGTTAGAGCTTAGCTATGTGAAAGGAAGAGATGGGACTAAAATGAAATAGGGGTTTTAGTCGATGTAATGGGCTCACATATTATTTTATGATTTTAAAAAATAATAAAAATAAGAGATGCGGCGGCTTCATTAAATTGGATGAGGGAAAATAAGAAGCACCCCAATAGCTTCTTTTTCAGATAACTGTCACCGTAGAGGAACCTATTATGACGAATACAACAAGCGTTATAATAGGGAACGCTATTGCGACAGTTATATTATTGGAATTACTTAGTTATGGGTTTAATATCCTCTTTTTATTTGTACTAGGCTGAGCCCAAATATATTTAATTTTCTGTTTTGTTCAGTTTAGTGATTTTGGGCTTAGTTGGACTTTTAGGTCAACTATATAGATTTAGTTACACATTGTATTGAACGGATTATTTATTTTCTATTCTCCAAAAGCTTCTAATAAAATCTCTCTTCTAAACACAGTAAACCCTAGGTCGAATTCCATTGATTTCATTATATCTTCCGCTGTCAACATGGTATCAGAGCGAGGAATATCGTAATGCTCGTAATTCTCTATCCTCTGATGGTAACCTCGACGAGTTTCACCGGAGATTTTTTCTTCCTCGTCAGTTTATTCGATCGTCATTTTTTATGTGTTGAAGAGATTGTCGCCTCTGAGGGTTTCTATCTTAGCTCGCTTGTTTCTTTTGAGATTTTGGATCTTGGATTGTGATGATTTCGTCTTCAATTTCAAGTATCTCCTTCACTCAATTTAGTTAGGGTTAGCTGATTTGTGAGACCTCTTCACCATTTCAACGGATTTACTATTTGTGCGAGCTGTTTACAAGGCTGTATTCTTCCGGTCGCGAAGAATTTGGTACATTCTTTCCTCATCTTCATATCAATTGCATGTTTTAGGGTTTTGTTTTACTTTTGTGGTTAAAACTCAAATATGTCTGAGATTAGTTATTTTCTCGAGTTTGTTTTTGATTAATGGATATCACAACCGGAACCTCGACCTCTTCTACTTCTGATAACTCTTCTACCCTTGACCATGGGACTCCGAGTTCTCGTCTTTTTTTCATCCTGATGATTACGCACACCCGTGCCATCCCCTATATGTGCATCCATCTGATTTGTTAGTATCTTCCTTGGTCATTGAGCCTTTTCATGGCTCTTGCTATGGAAGCTGGTGTAGGTCCATCCTAGTTGCTTTGTCCATTAGGAATAAGCTGAATTTTATTCATGGGACTTCTAAGAGACCTCCTAAAGGCTCTACTCTTCTTCGCCAATAGCAAAGGTACAATGGTTGTTGCATGGCTTTCCAACTATGTTACTAAGGGCATTCATCGCTCTATTGTGTATTCTGAGTATACAACAAACATCTTGAAGGAACTTGAGGCTAGGTATGGTCAAGGTGATGGGGCAAGGGTGTTTGAATTTAAAAAGGAGAGAGCTCATATCTCTCAGGGTTCTCTTGACATAGCTACATATTTTAACAAGCTAAAACAGCTCTGGGATGAGCTTGCTTCTTTGTCTACTAGCTCAGATAATAGGTGTACATGTGGTGGTAGTGTCAAGTATGAGGCGGAACAAAGGGTGTATCAATTCCTTATGGGACTCAATGATAAATATGTGCAAGTTAGGAGCAACATACTCATGATAAAGTCACTTCCTTCCATTGACACTATGTACAGTATTCTTTTGAGTGATGAGAAACAGAGGCAGGTGTCTGCTGCTTCTCACTTCTCTTCAGAATTTGGCTCCTTCAATGCTGGGGTTTCTAAACAACCATATGCTCACAAGGTGAGCTTTGATTCCCATAAGTCATCCATTATTTGCAAATATTGTAAGAAGCCTAGTCACAGTATTGAGAAGTTATATAAGCTCCATGGTTTTCCACAATGTTTCAAATTCACTAAGAATCCCGGTGCCAGAAAGGCTTCAACACATATGGCAGTTAATTCCTCCTCTTCTCAGCAATGTCCTTCTGATTCAACTACTAGGGTGGGTCCTCTCAATTGTTCTAAACAATCTGTTGGGGTTCCTGATTTGATAAAGGCACAGTACTCCCAGTTGATTCATCTTCCACAACAGACTCATGTCAATCCTGATTCATCTACCTCACTCATGGTTTCAGCACACTTTGCTAGTAGGGTGGCCACTCACAGTGTTTACTTAAACATTCTTTGTTTTCCCAAGTCACTCTTTCTGATTGGATAATAGATTCTCGTGCATCTGATCATATTACCTCTCTTAAATCTCTTCTCTTCAATATACAACCCTTTGCCATTTCTTGTCTTGTTTCTCTTCCAAATGGCTACAAGTTTAAGGTCTACAACTGTGGATCCCTAACTTTGTTCCCCAATTTCACTCTGCATAATGTGCTTTATGTTCCTAGTTTTCAATATAATCTCATTTCAGTTCATTAGTTGGTCAGTCAATTTGATGGGATTGCACAGTTTACTAAGGGTTTGTGTGTCTTACAGGTCCCTTCTCTGAAGAAGCCACTGGCTCTTGGTAAACTGGACAATGGCCTATACAAGTTGCAGATTCCTATGTTTAACTCTTCCAATTGTGTTTCTAGTGTTGATCTTACTTTTCCTAGTTCTGTTGCATGTCATGTTTCAAATGTTTCTACTGCTCCAAATTGTAATTATACTCATTCTACTTCTAATAAAATGGATGTTCTTTGGCATTTTAGGCTTGGGCACATTCCTTTCTCTGGAATGAAAGATATACCTGTTATCAATTCCTCTCTTTCTAGCAAGAAATCTTTTCCTTGTTCAGTATGTCAAACTAGACTCCCCTTCTCTGACAGTATCATTCATTCCACAGCTCCTTTCCAGTTGATCCACATTGATACCCGGGACCCTTATCACTCCCCTACTTCTAATGGTGCTAGATATTTCCTCACCACTGTGGATGACTACTCTAGGGCAACCTCGACTCACCTTTTAGGAGCCAAAATTAATGTTTTTGATCTCCTCAAGAGTTTCATTGTCATAGTAGAAACTCATTTTCATTCTCATGTACAGACTGTTAGGAGTGACAATGCTTGGGAATTGGGGTCCAGTTCCACTGGTTCTAAACTTTTCACAGATAAAGGGATCATTCACTAGACATCATGCCCCCACACTCCTTAGCAAAATGGTGTTGTAGAGAGAAAATACAGGCACTTGGATGAAACTGCTAGGGCCTTGTTGTTTCAGTCCAAATTACCTGTTTCTTTTTGGGGGGATTTCATTCTCACTTCCACTTATCTCATTAACAGATTCCCTACCTCTCTCTTGAAGAATAAAACCCCTTTTGAATTGCTCTATGGGAATCCCCCTTTCTTATTCTCATCTTAGGTCTTTTGGTTGTTTGTGTTATGCCACAATACCTAAGGTTCATAGAGACAAGTTTGCTCTTAGGTCTGTAACTTGTGTTTTTCTAGGGTACCCTTTTGCTAAGAAAGGTTACAAATTGTACAACCTTGTCTCTAAGTCATCTTTTGTTTACTGGGATGTTTTTTTTCATGAATACATTTTTCTTTTTTCTACTCCTTCCTTCGTCTTTCCTACCCCTTATACTTTTACCTTTTCCTTTGTTTTTGATGATTGTTTCTCTGAACCTCCCAGCTCCACTTCTCAAGTTTCTGCTTATGTTCATCGTTCTCCTATTCTCCCTCTCCTTCTTCTCTTGTTTTTCCTTCTCCTCTTTCTCATATCCCTCCACCTCATCTTTCTTCCTCTTATATTTCTGCTCTTCCTAGTGTTGTCCCTCTCAGGAAGTCTTCTAGTTCCCATAATCCTCATGGATATCTCTCTGATTATGTTTGCCAGCTTCTACTTTCATCATCTTCCTCTTTTTGTCTCTTCCTCTCCTTCTACCTCAGTTCCTCCTGTGTTTGAGTCATCCTCCTACTCTCAAACTGCTTCTGTGCCTGAGTGGCAGGATGCCATGAGAGCTGAGTTTGCAGCCTTGGAGGCCAATGGCACTTGGTCCATTGTTGACTTGCCTCCTAGTAAGAAGCCCTTATAAGTGGGTGTACAAAATCAAACATAGGGTTGATGGTACTATTAAAAGGTATAAGGCTAGATTGATTGTCGGGGGTAATACACAAGTTGAGGGGATTGATTTTAATGAGACCTTCTCCTCTGTGGTAAAGATGTCCACTATTAAGACAGTGGTTGCAGTAGTTGTCAAGAAGTATTGGCCTCTCTTCCAATTTGATGTCAACAATACTTTTTTGTATGGTGACCTTGATGAGGAGGTGTTCATGAGGTTGCCCCCTGGTTACTCTGTTACTCCCCTTTTCAGTTATGGCCAGTTGGTATGCAGACTTCACAAGTCCCTTTATGGGCTTAGGCAGGCCTCCAGGCAGTGGTATGCCATGCTCTCCCATGCTAAACTTTCCCAGGCTCTTTCATCTAGAGGCTAGCATCATTTCTCTTTTCACTAGAGTTTCTGGGGACTCTATTGTGGTGCTTGCAGTTTATGTGGATGATATTATCCTCACTGAGACTGATTCTGCTGAGATTTCTTCTTTGAAGTCCTTTTTTATGCTCAGTTTAAGATCAAAGATCTTGGTTCCCTCAGTTACTTTCTAGGCATTGAGGTGTTATATTCAGATTCTGGGGTTCTTTTGCATCAGAAGAAATTTGGTCATTATCTTCTCTTGGAGTTTCACTGTTCAGATATTGCTTCTGTGGTCTGTCCTCTCCCTTTGAATGCTAAGCTTAAAGCCAAGGAGGACACTCATCTCCCTAAACCTGAAGTTTACAGGTCATTGGTGGGCAATCTCAATTTTCTTACTAATACAAGGCCTGCCATCACCTTTGTTGTCCAGCACTTGTCTCAGTTTATGCAGTCTCCTTGCCTACCCCATCTGGAGGCAGCTCTCCATCTCTTAAAATACCTGCAGGGTACTGCTGATTTTGGTATTTTTTTCAATAATTCTCCTAATCTTTTTGTGGCTGCTTATTGTGATAGTGACTGGGTTGCATGCCCTGACACCAGGAAGTCTGTCACTAGGTTTTGTGTCTTGTTAGGGGGTAGTCTGGTTGGCTGGAAGTCTAAGAAACAGCTTGTGGTGTCGATTTCTTCTGTTGAGGCTGAGTATAGGGCTATGAGTAAGGTTGTTGGTAAACTTACTTGCCTGCATAGGCTTCTTTTGGATTTGGGAGTCAGTTGTCCTTATGTTCCCTTATTTTGTGACAGCCATGCTGCCATTCACATTGCAAAGAATCCAGTTTTCCATGAGCGCACTAAACATATTGAGTTGGATTGCCATCTTGTTCGAGCCAAGCTTGTTGAGGGCCTCATTCATCTGTTGCATACATCTTCCTCTACTCAGCTCACGGATATCTTCACCGAGGACTTGGTTGGAGCTGCTCATCATGATCTTCTTTTCAAGTTGGGGGTGTTCTCCCCCTCCAACTTGAAGGGGGGTATTGGAATTACTTAGTCATGGATTTAATATCCTCTTTTTATTTGTACTGGGTTGAGCCCAAATGTATTTAATTTTCTGTTTTGTTCAGTTTAGTGATTTTGGGCTTAGTTGGACTTCCGGGTTAACTATATAGGTTTAGTTACACATTGTATTGAACGGATTATTCATTTTCTATTCTCCAGAAGCTTCAAATAAAATCTCTCTTCTCTCTCCTCTAAACACAGTAAACCCTAGGTCGAATTCCATTGATTTCATTGTATCTTCCGCTGTCAACATATATCTCTATTGTGACAGTTCATTTTGTATTTGTTCCAACAACACTGGGATGATTATGGAACGGTTGTAATTGTGGCCATAGATTTCTAATGTAACGGTTTTATAACTGTTGCAAGTGAACCGTCTCAATAGGTCAGATTTCTAATAGTTTGCATTCCAACTTACTTCAACTCCCCTCAACATCCTCTCGACAAGCTCTCAGCCAAGTACTAGACTTTACTTTTCTTGTCTAAACACTTGTAAATATCATAATTTTCATTGTAGAGCCTCTTAAGAGCTCACAACTTGTATCTTCGTACTACATACATAGTTGTTAGCTTAGCTACGACCGAACCTTCCTGGAGGCAGCATTGTACTACGCGGAATCGAAAACTATCAATTAGAATATTCACTCTTCTCTCTATTTTACGCTATCTGCTATTTAATATTATTCGTCTTTACTTTACGTACATCGCGATAAAACTCACTTTGTAATTAACCGTAGGGCAGATTTTAGCCTCTACTTAGACCGTTTCATTTTTCCTCCTGTCAAATTTTCTATTAACCATTTCTGCATCTCAAGATAGTGTAATAGTTCCGTATATTAATTAGAGCAATGCAAAGCACATGGAAGAATCTTCAATTAGGCAACCTAATTAAATGAAAAACATGAATGAGATGTCTTCAAAATTTCTTATATACAACATATAGTTTATTTATTTATAGATAGCAATATAAAGTAATAATCCCAAATAAGCTTGATGAAGAACATAAAAGAAGAAACACACCTAGACTATAGATTCAAGAATGACAAATTTACATGTAATTAAAACAAAAATTAAGTACTTCATTTTTCTATCTCTTATTTTTCTTTTTTCTCTTTTGGTTTTTGTAGTAACCCCACATGGTGACTCAATTGATTCTCCACCATGAAAAAAAATCATATAACCCCAGTAGTCATGCATGCATGCATCCAAGAAAATCATCAAAAACCCCTATACACTTGAATATTATTGAATTATTCATCTTGAATTATTCATCTTGAATTATGCATGTCAGTTTCATCACTTGCATCAACAGAGGAGAAGAAATCACCATCCCCTGCAGCACCTTTCTCTTTTACTTCCTCAATTTTCTCCACAGCCTCTTTTATATCCCATCTTTTCTCCACATCAGCCTCACAACAACTCAAACCAACCTTCAAAAGCTTCATCATTTCACCCTCACAATCTTGTGTTCCTTTCATTTCCTTATCAAACACCTCTTCTTTTGATGAATCCTCTCCAAGAACAGAGTTTACCCAACTCGCCAAATCATCGGTGTCATGACTCCCCTTGCCTAAAAGATTTGAAGGAAATTTCCCAGTCAAGATTTCTAGGATCAACATACCAAGTGTCCAAACATCAGTTTTCCTGTTGATTTTGCCAGATTGCTTGTACTCTGGTGCTTTGTATGAGATCATATGTTCTTGAGCATGTTCGATATTTACGACTGGTAGTAAGGCGTAATCTGTGAGAACTGGCTCAAAGGTTTCAGTTAGAAGGACATTTGAGGACTTGAGGTGACCATGAGGTGCAGTTAAGCTTGGTAGCTCATTGTAGAGGTACAAAACTCCTTTGGCTACGCCTTTTACAATTTTCAAACGAGTTGGCCAATCCAAGCTTTGGTTCCCACGTGATTTGCTATTGCCTGAACAATCACAATCAATGCACAACTATCATATAAAGAATCATACACACATCATGAAGATACACTCATAGTATAAAAATTATTTTACAATTTTACATCATTTAAAGAATAACTACAGGCAATCGCACATAATAAGAGTGTTTACTGACCTAAAAAAACAAGAGACAGTACTTGCTAAAAAGAGTAAATATATACTTTTAGTATAATATCCCCTCTATTTCACTTTAGATGACATAGTTTAAAATACAAAGATCAAGCTGACAAATTTTCGATTTGAATACAACATAAGATTTTCAAATTTTTGAGATACAATTAACATATTCAGAAACTATATAAAAAGTATTATACGCCACAATAGTTAACAATTCAACATAACAACAACATACCCAATGTATTCCCATAAGTGGGGTTTGGGGATGGTAGAGTGTAAGTGGGGTTTGAATAGTTAACAATTCAAAATATTTGAGAAAAAATATGATCAAAGAAAACCTTGTTTGACTCTCTAAGTTGTAATAGGTTCAAATAATCTGAAACCGAGAAATATGGATTAGAAGAGAGTATAGAGTAAGATACCATGAAGATAAACGGCAAGGCTGACATTGTTTACGTATTCAAAGACCAGAAGTTTCTCCTCTTTCCTATAGTAGAAAGCCAGAACAGGAAGCAAGTTCTTATGACTCAATCTGCCAAGTCTTCTCATATGCTCATGGAAGTCTTCCTTACCGACTTTATTCATATGTCTAAACCTCTTAACAACCATAACAGGACCAGTGCTAAGTGCAGCTTTATAAGTTGAACCAAACACACCACTGCCCAATACTTCAGCTGAGGCCTTTAATAAATCTGGCAAGTCAAATTTCTCAATGTCATCTTTCAAGAACAAAAGCTTTTGTCCTTGTTCAGCTCTTTTGCCATCGTTGGAACGATCAGGAGATGCAGCAGCTTGGCCTTGTTCCATTTTGTTTAGATCAACTGAAGCGAGTTTTGGTTCATGAGTTGTTGGTGATAAATTTGATGATCCTAGAGTAACTTCCCGTTGGGAATTATTTTTCTTGCGACGAGTTATGAGTACAATGGCAATTAGACCTATAACTGCAACAACCACCACGACGATAAGGGCAATCTTCCAAACAGAAGATGATTCTTGCTTTTTTGGTGCCTCTTCATTGCATGATTTTGTTAAAGGTGGACCACATAGACCATCATTTCCTGTTAATAAGGAAGCAAGAAAATTTAGTTAAAAAGAAATAGAAAGAAATTTAAGCCCTATTTATCTATTTCTAATGTTTTATGTTAATGTCGTTGACGAAAGATAACTCTCCTCAATTATCCCTACTAGAGGACGTTCTCGTATTATCTCTTATTTATTTGATCTTCTTGTAAACTTTCTAGAGTAATGTTTTGGTTATGAAAACCAAAGGGTATGATGATCTTGGATCGTAAGATAACATAAATTTGCATGTATACATCTCTAGTTAAGACGTCCTAATAAGAAACAATATGATTTGTTTTACTAGCTCATACTTAAAAAAGTTCTGTAGTGTTAATAGGAAATGAAGCGACTAAATCTGGTATAGCAAAACGAATTTCTAAAGAAAATATATTGATTTCTAATCTTTTCATGTGTTGCATGCATGTTTGCACAACAACAACCAAAACAAATATGCATTACAAGATAAAGGCTACAAATAATTTAATGCATAACTAATTATGATCATTTTTCAAATACTACAACAACCCATTGAATGTTTTAAAAAAATACCTTAATAAGGAAATATGCACACAATTACAAATGTAAGATTCAACAACAACAATAACCCAGGAAAATCTCATTAGTGGGGTCTGGAAAGGATAGTGTGTACGCAGACCTTACCCCTGCCTGAAGGAATAGAGAAATGTAAGATTAAGAACTTAAAATAATAAAGAGATCCCTTACCTTGAAAAGCAGAAAAATATAGACGAGAAAGGGAAGAAGGAATTGGACCCTCAAACTTATTATTTTGTACATTCAACTCCACGAGCTTTGGCAATTCACCGAATATGGGAGGGAGTTGTCCTGTAAATTGATTATTTGCTAGGTGAAGCTTCTTTAACGAATTCATCCCTTCAAAAGTCTTGCCATCAATTGGCCCAGAGAATTTATTGTTTGAAAAATAAGCACTTTTTAATGCAGTTAGTTTATTCAAAGGTGGCAAAGACCCTTCAAAATTATTACTCAATACACTTATGGTCCTCAAATTAGGCAGCTCTTTTAACGTGTCCACATCAAGGGTACCACTTAAACCAAGATTTTCAAGATTCAAACCATAAACCATACCACCTTCACAAAAAAGACTATTCCAATTAGGCTTATTATTCCCTTTGACGCAAGGTGGTACATTGGCATTCCAAGTTGAAAAGGGGTTGCCATCATATTTTAAAGATTGACTAAACTTGAGCAGAATCTCAGCTTCTGATAATTTCCCCTCTGATGGGGTGGTGACAAATGCTAGTAAAAACGCGATAACGAAGAGGAAGGGAAGATGTTTTTTGTTTTTGATTTTGTAGTTTTTTTGTGTAGTTTGTGCCATTTTTGCATATAGAATTTATAGTTGGCTTAATTTTGTTACTGGTGCGCGCACTTGCAGGTGCGCGCCCTCTCAAAGGGCTCCTACAAATGAAAGAATGCTACCTTTATGGAGTTTTGAGGCCAAAAGAAAAGGTGGAAGGAGAATGGAATAGAATGTTTTGTGTACATGCAGGGGAAAACACAAGAGGAACAAGTTTGAGAGGTAGTTGGAAAAATGGACAAATGTGAAGTGGAGAATGTCAAGTTGACAGAGTCCTCTATTTCTTGCTAATTCCCTCATAAAACTACGCTTTACCCTTTGAATTTCGACCATCTTTAACAGCAGTCAATCACCCCCCGAGGTTGTCGTTGGTTTCAGAACTTCCCGCATATTTTATTTTCAGCATTTAAATGTTTATACGTTGATAGGAAGAAAGAAAAAATATACATCTTACAACAGACAAAGAAACTACAAGTATATGTAATACTATAATTGGTTGTATGAACTATCTACGCGCAATACTGGTTTCTTTCCTTTTCTTGATTATATACATACTATATATTATACACTCCTATATGTTATGATTTCAAGAAAAAAAATGAAATCAGCTCGGTGAAAAGAATCTGACTAAGCTTACTCCACGTAAGTTAATTACTATATATGTTGGATTGGTACTGTTGGGAAGGAAGTAATAATTATTTAAAAATAAATAAAAGTAAAGATCCATGCTGTATTAAGGTTCTAAAAAAGTATTACTCACTAAGTCTTATTTTTAAAACTTGTGATCCTAAATATGTCATGAGTATTATGAGACTAAATTGTTTCCAAAAAGACAAAGTTGTCATTGTTATTGGACTAGCTAAAAGAAAAAAAACATTGTATCTGAAGTTCCAAGGTATTACAAGAGAAAAAAAGAAAAATGGTACAATTGGTTGTATTAAGGAATCAGGCAGTTTCTTCTATCGTAATCTGTATAACCTACATCGACCATGCAAAGACCATCGGGTGGAGCAGGTGGAGCAGTGGCACGCCTACACGTGGCATCCATCAGCTTCAGCAAGGCATCGTCATCGGCTCCAGCAGCTGCTTCCCTAATCGCTGTTGCCACAAGAACACGAACCATCTGCAAAACATAGCAGCAAGTGATCGCAAATGCTTTCAACAGTTCAAAGGACATCAAGTATAAGAGTATAGGCAAAGTAGGATGGAGTATAAGTAGAAGAATATATTATCCTATCACATCAACTTTCCATACCCTCCGCAAGAAACGGTTAGCAATCAACTCAATGCACATCGTCTTCATATCACTCCCGTCCTACAATTTCAGTACAAGAAAAGAAAAGGATTCTTAGTGAAATAATGGCAATTTAACTGCACATCAATCAGATCAGATATCTAAAGCACTTTGAATCCAACAGCTTATGCAGACAACTAAGCAGCACAGATATATGGATTAGAATGGAGAAAAAGAAAAGGATCAGAAATGAAGAAAAAATTATATAAAATAAGTACTCAAATTCTTAAACTAACTCCCATCTTTAATTCACAATGTAACTGATAATAATATCACATGGAAACCAAGTAAGGCATTTTTATGATGTAAGTTTGACAATATTTTAGGGTTATTCGGCATACTCTTAGACACTAATGAGTTAGAAACTTTTCAATATTGATGAAATTAAAAGTTTGTTGATGTAAAAGGGAAATCCACGCATACAAGGTGTATACAACAAATGAGAACCTAAAAGATGTGGTCCTCTAATATACAGAAAGACAGAAAAGTTACTACTAATCTTATCTTAACATAAGTGCCAAACAAGCTACTTCACTTGCTCGCCTTCGCTGCCTCTTCCTTTTGAATTCCCATCATAAGGGCATATATGACGGGAATCACCCATTTAATTCCAAACACGCTCCACACCATATACAGTTGCCCATGTGCATGCAGACAGTGCATTTTTTCAACCTCTCAGCTCAATCATCAAAGCGAAACAAAAATAAACATGTATTCATAATGTTCATAAAAATCATCCTCGTGCAAAATGAACCAAGCTGCAAGTTCTCCATTATACACACAAACACATACCAAAACTGTAAATATTCCAGCACACCACATGTTCCATGAAGAATTCCAGAATGCCAAAATTATCTATGCAGAAGGTCCCTTGTGCCTCAATCCATATTACCTTCCTTGTTTTGCAGAGTAACATCCAAGTACCTCTACTCAAAGTGACTCTTTATTAGACAACAATGCAATGTTTTGTTCATCGATTCCTCGTTCCAATTCCTTTTTCTTTTCTTTTTCACCCCTTTCTTGTGCTTGATATTCTAATATAAAAATAAAAAAATAAAAAGGCAGTCTGGTGCACAAAGCATCCCATATTGACACAGGGTCCGGGGAAGGGCCGCAACCCTGTGATGTAGACAGCCTACCCTAATACAAGCATTAGTGGCTGCTAAACAGTAGGAAATGCTTATTCCTAGAAAGCGGTTTACAACTAAATCCTAGAATCCTCTGGTATCGCTCTCACATGAAGAAAGGGCATCCCAAATGTTCTGGCGCCTTCTTATTTTTTTCTTTGTGGATCCTGATGATCTATTATCTTGTTCCTAAATACAAGAATCCAAAAATTAGTCGCGAATCTCTTCCTCCAAACCAAGCATCAGACGGAAGGACACAGCTTGTTATTAGAAGTCATTAAACACAAAAAGACCTTCGCAAAAAGTCAAATGGAACGGCTTTACAGATGTATACACAAAACTTTTAATCAACAATGTTCTTCATGATACCTTGTTCTAAAGAAATGATAATCTACCTTCAAAAGCCTTTAGTTAAGAACTTGCTCATAGTTGATCGATAAGTTTAACATATATAGACGCGCTATTCACTGTATTTCTAAACCACACTACAGTAAAGGAGACTTCTATAAGTTATTCAGATGAAGGAACATGGAATTTCATGCATATGACATGTTCTCAACAAGAAGCATGTGAACATCCACAATTTAAAACAGCGAAACCGACAAGCTTAGTAGTAACTGTTTGATACCTTTACACATGGTATTGAGGTTTCAATAGCTCTAGCATGGAAGATAAAACACTCTGTTGGTGGACCACTGTTACATTCATAAAGATACAAAAATCTGGTGATCAGTCAACAATTAAGTATGAATACAATGTGAAATCTAACTTTATAGCTGAACATGCCTACTTCTATGGCTTGGTGCTGGAAAATCATGAACATACACATTTCTTTTCTTTCTTTATTGAGTTTATTTACTTTTCTAGGGACATGATCAATGATCCGAAGCTAAAATGATTTGATGTAGATGGTGCCTCTTGTCTCGACAATTTAATTGAAGACCCCTCATCATAATTGAACTGAATTAACTTCAGTCTTGTATATTTGTAACTATAAATCATCTCATTAAGAGTAAAGTAGGAAGTTTAAAGTAAAATTGTTTCTAAATAAGTATGACATTCGTTTTGGGACAGACTAAAAAGGGAAGTATGACATATAAATTGGGACCGGTGGAGTACAATAAAAATGGTATTACTGTTAGTAATAATTTCTGATATTATCTAAGTTGCTCCGACAAGGCAGTTTAGGTGCCGCACCCGTGTCGACACGACACCAGTATGTGTGTGGGTATGGGATCCGTATCGGATCTAGTCAAACAATTTTGGGTACCTTGACCACGACGGACGGAAAAATTCGAAATGAGATACAATTTGATTCTCGAAATCAGAACCAAAACTAAGGTAAATTTGAAGAAAATAGCATACCTTATCTAGGAAATCAATCATTTACTTATATACAACTTGAGAATAAAAAAGAAATTCACACTTCACAAGCTAAATGTAAGTATTCCACAAAATTTCTCATAATTTAGAGATATTTTCATATTTTTATTTTTTTGAATTATTTTTAGCCGGATCCCGCACCCGTATCCGTACTAGGATCCGCATCCCCGAATCTTAAAACTTACATCTCAAAGGATCCGACCTCTAGATCCGCACCCGAGTCCGAGCAACTTAGAATATTATTGCAGGTGTTATTAAATGATGATGATGACAACAACAAGAATAACAATAATACAGTGCATACGTGCATGATATCATTTTTGGTGTTCTCTCTGTTTCAACTCCATATACAAAAATCTCAGTAGTACTAGTCGTTCATTAAACATCTAGAATGAGAGATTTAGATGTCAAACTGAACGGATATGTTGAAGATCAACAGAATTTAATTTCATCTGTTATTTAGTGTAACCAGTAGTCGTACCCGCGCGATGCACGATCAATATTAAAAATATTAATTAAATTAACTTGTGATCGGACTTGTTTGAACATATTAGATCGTATTAATAAATTTCAATTGTCATCTTATGTGTCAATATGATATACCCAATAATAAAATCTGTATTAAATTAAAGGGACTTATATAGTCATTGAATAACTTTTTTGTTCTATATTTTTCTATATTCTATTATCCAATATTTAGTATTATTGCATTGTTAATAGAAACTTTTATTAGCATATTACTTTATTTAATATTTTTGTCTATTACATTCTTTTTATAATATAATAGAAGATATATATTTTTTATTTTTTATTTTATTATATTATTCTCAATAATATTTTCTGAATAAATAAACTTTTTATTTTTAAAAATAAAAACACAAATTGTTAGAAAAACAAAGAAATTTTGAATTGGCGGTTTTTCTATTTTTTCTAATTTTAGTTTTTTTATTTTAAAATAATTTAAAAACTCCAACTTGAAACTACTCTCTAATTTGATTGGACAGTTTTTTTTTTTTAATTTTCGTTTTTTATTACAATTTTTTTTTTATTATCTTATAAATATTTAAATTCAAAAATAATAATCAATAACTAATTATTAACTAAATAACTAATTATTAACTACTTATGCCATGCATCTTTTTTTAGGCCGCCACTTGGCTTAAGGAGAGGGCTTTTTCCTCTCCTTTTAATAATATATAAATAAAGATATAGATATTTTCTGAATAAATAAACTTTTTATTTTTAAAAATAAAAACAAAAATTATTAGAAAAACAAAGAAATTTTGAATTGGCAGTTTTTTTATTTTTTCTAATTTTTAATTTTAAAATAAAAACCTTTAAAATAATTTAAAAACTCCAACTTGAAACTACTCTCCAATTTGAATGGACAGCTTTTTTTTAATGTTCGTTTTTTATTATAAAATATTTTATTTTATTATTTTATAAATATTTAAATTCAAAAACAATAATAAATGTCATGTGGCTTTTTTCTAGGCCGCCACTGGGCTTAAGGAGAGGGCTTTTTCCTCTCCTTTTAATAATATATAGATAAGGGATAAAGAATCATTGCTAAAAGAAGTAAAGTACCATAATGGGAAAACAAAACTTACGTGTTCCTTGAAGCTTTAAGATCTCGTGCAAACATTTTGTAAGATAAAAGCTTTCCTTCAAGATGACCTAAAAGCCGGTTAACCTTGCTTACTTCAAGCATGGTTGGTTTGTTTCCATGCACCAGCTCGTCATTGTCATCATCCATTACATCTACATTACTTTCTTCAATCGCACTTTTATCACATTCATTCTGTTGATTAACATCAGTGCAACTGTTGATCCAGATTTGACCATCTTGCTCTCCATTTAATGCATCAATAGGGAATATATACAAATAGTGTCTCCATTTTGCAGAGAAGTTGGGATGAAAATCTCGTGATACCTATTGCAAGAAAAATTTATTTTCGTTACACCTAATCCACAGATAAAAAGGAAAAAGGAAGGTATAACTGATGTTGTGCAGATGGTAGTACGCCTTTTTTTAATAAAGTAAAACAAAAAATCTATTGATTTCTTTAGCACCAAGTAGGTGCTTCCTTTGTACAAAAAGATAGGCTGAATCGCCTTAAACTATGCAGGGAGTCTAAGGCCTCATTTGTTTTTTTAAGATTAAGACGTCTGAATCTGAATACACATCTGAATATCAAGATGTGTATTAAGATTAAGACATCTAAATCTGAATACACATCTGAATATTAAGATGCGTATTAAGATCTGAATACTAAATGATTAAGACTGTTTGATTTTTAATATCTAAATGAATAAAATTTATCTTTATTTGAAAATTAATAAACATAAAATTCAAATGAAATACTATTTAATCTAATATTCTATCAATAAAATATTTATTTTTTTTAAATATAGTAGTTGCTGGTGGTGATGGCTAACGGTGGTGCTTGTGAATATCGACTAGAGGCGGTGGTTGGTGGTAGGTATGGTTGACGGTGGTGGTTCAGGGTAGTAGCTAGTGGTGATTAGTTGTAACACTCCTCAAATCTATAAAAGTTTCAACACATGCTAAATATAGAATTTAATTTTTTTATCTTATCTTGAGTACATAAAAAAATTATACTTCTATTACGGACTTAAACCCTTGTGATTGACTTTTGATTTACTTCTCTATTTATAAATAATTGGATATACAATTAGGGAAATATTAATAAATTTAATATTATTAATTATTAACAGTGGGTATAATTAAATACTAGTTTAGTCAAAACAAAACAAAACAAAAAAAAAAAAAAATAAATAAATAGAAAGCCCCCCAAAAAAAAAAGTCGCGTGACAAGCCTAAAGCCCATAAAGGGCCCTTGGCAGGCAAAAGGCGTAAAAGCCTTAGGAAAACAGAAGTAGACATTCATATTGCTCAAGAAACCGAGGCAGAAGTCAGCGAACTTTTCACGCCGACAACCAAAATTCTAGGTTTCTTTACAAACCACTAATTCTTGAACTCAGGTATATAAAATTTCCTATTGTCAATTATCCTACAATAGTAGTAGGTAAGAATTGAATAGTTAATTCCCTTCTTTCTTTGTATCAACAGTAAATTTCATGTTTAGGTGTGAAACTTTAAAATTGATTAAAATACACTGGTTGTTGTAGAATAGATTATTTGACGGGTATAAATTGGACTGGGGCCTACGTATTGGCTCGAGAAGTTTTGAGGTGAGTTGATATAACCCTTTACTAAAGTGGTTTAACTCACAAAAGCATGCATACAAGGTGTTTGATGAATTGCTTAAAAGAGTTAATATGTACTTAATTGAAGCGAGTGAGTACTTATTAACTTAGAATTATTCTAGCTAAAATTTAGATGATTTATTATGATATATGTGCATAAATTTTCAGATTTTTGTGTTATTCTTATATGCTATTTTCATGTTGAAAATTCATGAAGAAGCAAGAATCTTTAGAAATACTTTTGAATGTTTATTTCATTCTTATGCCATGCTTTACATTTAAGGATACCAGTATGAGTATGTATAGGATGTTCCAGAAAAGATTTAGACTTGAAAAGTCACAAGAAGAAGTTTTAGAAAGAAAAGATTTTTGGGAGTATCCTCTATTCTGAGAAGGGGTCATCGTCCAGGCCGAGGGTTCTGACCAAGGCGTTGACTTCCTGAAACTACTTGTGCCAAAGTAGGGAGCACACGAGCCGAGGGTCTCGTTGCTGAGAATTTACTTAGCCAGGCTAAGGTATGATACATGAGCGCTGAGAACCATGAAACGAGTGGCACCTCGTGGATTGGGCCTATTCGATCAGATTGGGATCGAACCCGTGCCGATCACACGGTGACTAAGACAGAAATAAGTCAGGATAGTTAGAACTCCCGAAGTATAAAGTGAAGTATTTTCTTTTATAAGAAAGAAAAAGAAAAGAATTTTCTTTTAGAATATTCATAAACTGCTATTACGCAATTATTGTAGAATTGTTCTTAAAAGCTTTATGTTTTCCATGCATTTAGAATCTTTGCTTGTAATGTATATTTTATTAAGATTCCGTCCCCTGTCGTTGAGACTCACTGAGTACAATGGATGGTACTGACGTTCTCTTTTGGGAACCTACGTTGGTCTGCGGTACAACGTAGGAGCCGGTTTTGCAGGTGAGCAGGCTACGAGTTAGGACTTCCCTCTCTTCCAGTGCTATTGGTGAGCTCCGCTTTTGTTCGTGGAGTATTCCTTTGAGTCATCTTTATTTAGTTATTTCTTTGTTTACTTGAAGTACTAGCCAGGCAATCTCATGTCCTGAGCAGTGCGTCAGTTTATCAGTAGAGGCTTCATAGACACAGTCGGTTGGTTAAGATTCAGATTTTTTGATAATAACTTAGCAGTATGTCAGCAATTACTACGAACAAAGTTTGGAGTTGATTATTTTAGATACTCAAATTAATTAAAAGTATTTGGTTAAAGTATTGCATTGTTGCATATAAAGTTTGTAAGTTATAACAGATTTGGTAAGCACAAATGGTTTGCTCGGTCAAGTTAGTGAACGGGTGCCGGTCACGGCTTGTTCAGAAAATGGGTCGTGACATTAGTAGTGGTGGCGTTTATGATTGATGATGGTGGTGGTGAGTGGTGATAGTTAATAATGGCGGGTAGTGGTAGTAGTTGTGATTGAGGAAGGTGGTGGTGGGTGGTGGTAGTTTATAATGATGGATAGTGCCGGTTATGATTGTTGATGGTGATGGGGTGGTTAGTTGTGGCAGTTGAGGTGGATGTGTGGTTGTGGTTGAGAATGATAGTGGTGAGAGTGGTGCGAATGGCGGGTGGTGGTAGTCAATTATGGTGGCGGCTATGATTGAGGATGATGGTGGTGATGGTGGTTGAGTATGGTGGTGGTGGTGGCGGCATGGTGGTAGTTGATAATGGTAGGCGGTGGCGACAATTAATAATGAATATGGATGATAGCATCTTAATGAAATTAAGTCTCTGTTATGGATCTTAATCATACAGACCTATTCAGACCCGTTAAGTGATTGTGAAGTAAAAAAATAAATATACTTAATGATTAAGATATGAATAATTAAGATTCAGACTTTAAAAACAAACGCACTTAATGTCTGAGATCTGAATGATTAAGATTCAGACCCCCGTTAAGTACAAACAAATGAGGCCTAAGAACCCCCGTTAAGTACAAACAAATGAGGCCTAAGAACCCAAAATTGCTATCAGCATGATTTCCAAGGCATCCTACTCATAAGTTCAACAAGTAAAGACATCTAATTTTTACAGAAGAGGTGGATGTTGCTTTTCCTTCAGAACATACTGATTCTTTGTAACCAAATTGCCTGAAATATGCACATGTGTATTATGCCCAATTAACTCAAAAAGGTTGCAATTAAACTATATTCACAAATTGCAAAACCCATTCCTACCAATCAAACTCCAAATCCTAACGCAGATTGATGAATGTGAGTGTCAGCCTCTTAAATGACAGTTTGGCAGCAGTGGAACCACTATTTGCAAATGGAAGTTACTGATTTAATCTACTAGTGAAAAGGAGAAGGATAGATAGCAAAGAAACCCGCGTTTTCATACCCAGAACTAAAATCACCATTTAGCAGAATAGAACCAGTGATGAAGAGAACATTATGCAAGCTGTCGAGAAGAAGGAAACAAAAAACAAACAAATAAATTCATTTTTGAAAGCACAAGGCCTAGTTATCTTGGAGAAAGGATCCGGTAAGTTCAGAACAGCAGATTGGAAGAATTGTCCCACAACATAAAATAAATAATAAGGATGCTCTTCCCAAATCTTTCCTTAGTTCTTTCAAGTTTCAACTCCACTTCCTCAAAAGTTAATGCTGTCATCACCATAAATGTGGCAGTTGAGGGCTTCTCTTCTCCGTTTTTTTTTTTGGGTAAGTTTCTTCTCTTCTTGTTATCAGTCTTTTGTATGTGCCCGCGCATAAATGGAAAGAATATTTTTGTTCTCAATTTTGCCCCTAGACTACATGAAGCTCAATCAGTTACCCACGGGATTAGACAGTTATTTAGCCAGAATGGGCTTTCCACATGACTTTGGATAATAAATGGTTTAATGCTACTTTCAAAATTTTAGTGGGCATTCACCAAATAAGAGAAAATCTAAATGGTAACAGCTGCATTTAACCAAAAAAAACATTGAAATATTTTTTCCCCAATAGACGAGAACAAACCAAATTGTATCTTCACGCTTGAAAAAATCAACAATCCAAAGAATCAGTTACCTTGGTGAGAGAAACTACCCTGATCTTTCCTGGTGCTGCTTTATCAATGGCATCTTGTACATCTTGAAGTTTAACGTCCTTTCTCCAAGTGTCTAGACATAGAAGTGAACCAATATACTTATCTCGAAAAAACATAACAAGGAAAAGATTCACAAGTTGAATATCATGCTTTTTGGATACAAATGTAATCATGGTTTTATGATTATGCGCATGATATCCTTAACCAAAATTAGCATGAGAAGTATTTAGAGTGTGTTAATTAACTAACCTTTGAATGTGAACTTTGTAAGTTTCACCATTGGCATTGCCAAGTTCAAAGGAAAGGGTCAACTGGACACACTAAATTTTGTTGCTATTCAACTTCTCAATTCTTTAACTTTTAAGAGGATTCTTGTACCTGATTATGCTGAATATTTTCTCAAACTAGTCATCTCCAACTTTATCCAAGTGTTTCAATGGAAAAACATTTGGGAACTTTTCTTAATCAAGTCCAAGATACTATTCATAAGACAATAATGTACCATTGGTTAAAAGAGTTTAAGCTTTTCATCTGCGGAGCAGAAAAGTCGCAAGTACTGCATCTTAACCTAACACTGATAATCTTTGAGTCATTATCTGGACTGCACATTAACATGCTCATGAGCACTATTTATCCAGTAAATGATGTTCCAAATCTGGGAGAGCTGGCAGCAATTTTGAGTTGTAGGATAGGCTCTTTTCCTACAATTTATTTGGGACTCCCACTTGGTGCCAAAAGCAAGTCAATACAAGTCTAGAATGGGGTTGTAGAGAAATTCTAGAAAAGACTAGCAACCAGACAAATGCAATATCTTTCTAGGGGGGCAGATTAGCACTAATTAACAGTGTTATGACAGCATCCTTAATTTATGACTCCTTTTCCCATCCCCTGTAAGGTTCTCAAACAGCTAGACAAGATCAGAAGGAACTTTCTATGAGAAGGAAATAGCCAAAGCCACAAATTCCATCTCGTGAAATGGAAAACCCGAAGACCAAGGTGTCTTGGGTATCAAAGATCTAGCAATCCACAGCAAATGCATGGCGATGAAGTGGTTATGGAGATATAACCAAGATGATCCTGGTTTTTGGAAGGAAATAGTTACAGCTAAATATGGGAAACATAACCATTGGTGTACTAAACCTCACAGATCCTCTCTCAAGGGGTTAGTTTGTGGCCACATATCAGCAAGTTATGGGCTGAATTCTTCAACAACACAACTTACAAGATTGGAAATGGAATGCACATTAGCTTTTGGAAAGACATCTGGATGGGCAACAACACTCTCAAAGATGATTATCCGCGCCTTTTCAGACTGTCAGAGATCCAGACTCAAACATTGCAGATAACAGAGGTGACGGCACTTGGAATATTCAATTTAGGAGGAACATGCAAGATTGGGAGCTTGATGACCTTCTTGATCTTCTTGCCAAAATAGAAAACAATAGAATGAACATGCAAGACATACACAGAATAAGGTGGAGTAGGAGCAGTGGTGGTTTATACACTGTTAACTCAGAATATAAACGTTCTGTTCAGCAGATGGTATGACTGATACATGGCCATGGAAGTTGATATGGAAGACAAAGCTGCCAACCAATGTTATCTGCTTCTGCTGGGCAACACTGAACAAGGTATGTCTCAGGACAACCTTATCAAGAGAGGCTTTCAGCTTGGAAACAGATGCTACATGTGCCAACAGAGTGCACAAAACATCAGTCACTTATTTCTTCACTGTACTATCACAGCAGGCTTATGGAGCATGTTCTTTTCAATTTTTGGACTCTATTGAGTTATGCCAGAGAATGTCAAAAATGCACTTGTTAGCTGGAGTTCACGGAAAGTTGGAAAACCCATCAAAAAAAAACTGGCAGATGATCCCTGCAAGTATTTTTTGGGTGTGTTTGGACAGAAAGTGCCTTCTTAAAGGTAGGGGTAAGGTCTGCGTACACTCTACCCTCCCCAGACCCCACTTGTGGGACTACACTGGGTATCTTGTTGTTTGGACAGAAAGTACTGCAGATGTTTTAATGGAGTTTCAACTTCAAGTCACTCTCTGAGAGCTAAATGGCAGCTCAATCTTTTTTGCTGGAGCAATTTGTCTTTTATGAATAATTTTGATCAGTTGTTGGATATTGTTAGCTCCCTGAACTTATGATAGGAACTTCTTATGTAACGGAGCTAACTTTCTCTCTTGTACCTAATGCATCTTCTTGATGCCATCTATGAAACTTCTTTCTTTATCAAAAAATAGAGTTCAAGCTTTTTAACCATTTTAAATTAGCAGGCATTCAGCAAATAAGCCACATTCTTTTTTGTAGAAAGATCGCCCAGAAAGAATAATTTGCCATTGTTACTGGGTTTCAGAGTTCCTCTTCTTCAATCTTGGATAAACATTTTGATATTAATATGTTCAGATCTTCAGCTGTTGTGTCCAACATATGATTTTTGGGAGAATAATGTATTATTGGTAAAAGAGTCGATACATTTTAGTCATTTTACTCAACCTTATTGTTTAAGTTCTTAAATAGGTATGCATTTGAATCGATAATCCACACATTTGTTTTATAGAACAACCCCTCACAAAGAGGAATATTTGGCATCGCCAATTGACTGAAAGATGCTGAAGTTTGTCCGACTTACTATGGGGCCGGGGACATAACAAATTTAGGGCTGATTTTCAAGTTTTGAGGCTCAAAAGATGCAAAAAGAATATTTGGTCAGCGGGTATTTTTAGAGTTAAAAGGAGATTACAACTTGTATAGGGCATTTTTAGTAGTAATAGTCGTGGCAGCAGCAGGAGCAACCGCATCAGTAGGAGTAGTGGTGGTGGTGGCGGCGGTGGTGGTGGTAGTAGTACTAGTAGTATTAGACTAGTAGTACTAGTAGCAGCAGAAGCATGAGAAGTAACGATCTAAAAACATATGAACAGGCAAGTGGCGTTCTTGATCTGAAGTAGGAGAAAAAAGTAATGTGAAAATAAGACCCCTAACAGATTGAGGGATTGCACAATCCAAACTTCACAAGACAGTATACTGCATCTTTTTTAAGTTCAATTTAACTGCTAAACTAAAGTCAACATCATATCCTTCATAGTACAAAGAAAAACAGGATACATCAAAAATTAAAGTACAAATCATACAGATATCAAGATATAGTGTTGTCAAGGCGAAAAGTATAGAAATGTGCCGAGATATGCTAGAGCTTTAAGCATGTAGTGCGATTAAAGTGTGTGCTTTAGTGATGAAAGGAGCAAACGAAGAAATAATCTAAATTTCAAATATATCTGCAATGCAAGAAAAATACAAGAATAAACACACACAAATTTAGCAAAAACTGTAATTAAGTAAAACAAATGAATAGTAACCATGTTAATCAAGTTCAAAAATCACTTTAAATTTCTAATATAAATGCAAGTTTTAAGTATCCAAATCAGATTCAATGACCAAATCACTATCATTATCATCCATTAAAAATTTTGAACCATTAATATGTCCCTGTTCAAGAGGGAGTTCATGGGCGCTGACGCGCTTGCCAAAGCGCCTTGGTGTCTACACTAAAGCACAACTGAAGTGAGTACAAGTGCCCCGCGCATACTGCACCTAATTTCAGGGTTCAATCATGCCTTATAACAATAGTGGCCATTAAAATGAGAAAATTGGAAACTGATCATATAGCTGAAAGGATGGTAGACCAAGCTAGGTGACTTACAGAAAGAACAAACTTGTTGAGAGGCTGAAACGCCCTTGTCGGTACGCCCAGCAACTACAGTGCATGCTTCTAATGGTAAGTTCTTATCTTTTAATAATTGAGCCTTCCTCTCATCAACAAACTGACCTAGAGATCTTTCAACCAATCTGAATAAAGCAGAGTACAAGACACATGAATGCCATACCGACAGAAGTTATCAGTTGGATTGATCTCAAATAAAATCAGCTCTTATCACGTTACATATACATGCATGAGAATTTTGCAGAAGAACCCCGTGAGAATGCACCGGAGAAAAATCTATTATTGATATTCTGTTTAATTATAATACAATGAGCCATATTTATACAATGCATAACATACTCCTATTCTATGTGGGACTAGGACTAATTCATATTATGTGCATAACTATCTAAACTCCCCCTCAAGCCGGTGCATACAAATCATATGTACCGAGCTTGTTACATATGTAACTAATACAAGGACCAGTAAGGGACTTGGTGAAAATATCTGCAAGCTGATCATTCGACTTCACAAACTTTGTAGCAATATCTCCTGAGAGTATCTTTTCTCTGACGAAGTGAGAGTCAATATCAATGTGTTTAGTTCTCTCATTGAACACCGGATTTGATGCAATATGAAGGGCAGCTTGGTTATCACACACAAGTTCCATCTTGCTGACCTCACCAAATTTCAACTCATTAAGCAAATGTTTGATCCAAACTAGCTCACATGTTGCCGCAGCCATTGCTCGATATTCTGCTTCTGCACTAGACCGAGCAACCACATTCTGTTTCTTGCTCTTCCAAGACACCAAATTACCTCCTCTACTAAAACACAATATCCTGACGGAGAACGTCTATCAGAAGGTGATCCTGCCCAGTCAACACACTTACTGGAAAGGAAATGTCAGGTCTAGTCACTGTGAGGTAATTTAAATTTACCAACTAGCCGCCTATTTCTTGCAGGATCGCTAAGCGGCTCCCCCTGTCCTGATAGAAGTTTAGAATTCGGATCCATAGGAGTGTCAACAGGTCTACAGCTTGTCATTCATGTCTCCTCAAGAATGTCTAAGGCATACTTCCTTTGTGAGATAACAATACCTGAGCTAGACTAAGCGACCTCAATACCTAGAAAATACTTTAATCTGCCCAGATCCTTAGTCTGAAAGTACAGAAAGAGATGTTGCTTCAACTTAGTAATACCATCCTGATCATTGCCGGTAATAACAATATCATCAACACAAACCACTAGATAAATACTAAGATTTGAAGCAGAATGCCGATAAAACACAAATTGATCAGCTTCACTACAAGTCATGCCAAACTCTTGAATAACTATGCTGAACTTACCAAACCATGCTCGACGAGACTGCTTTACCATAGAGGGACCGACGCAACCGACATACAAGGCCACTAGACTCCCCCTAAGCAACAAAACCAGGTGGTTGCTCCATATAAACCTCATCCTCAAGGTCACCGTGAAGAAAAGCATTCTTAATGTCCAACTGATAGAGATGCCAATAGCGAACAGCAGTCATGGATAGAAAAAGGCGGACTGATGCTATTTTAGTCACGGGAGAGAAAGTATCATTGTAATCGAGCCCAAATATCTGAGTATATCCTTTCACAACAAGACGAGCCTTAAGTCGATCAACCTGGCCATCTGGACCAACTTTGACTAAATACATCCAACGACAACCAACAGTCGATTTACCCGAAGGAAAAGGAACAAGCTCCCAAGTACCACTCGTATATAAAGCAAACATCTCGTCAATCATAGCATGTCGCCACCCTGGATGAGACAGTGCTTCACCTGTAGACTTAGGGATGGAAACAGATGACAAAGATGATACAAATGTACATTGGGGTGATGGCAGACGAGGGTAACTTAAACCGACATAATGGGGATTAGGATTAAGTGTGGACCGTATACCTTTCCGGAGTGCAATCGGTTGACTAAGAGGAGACAAGTCCGTAGTATTAGCAGGGTCAGGTGCAGGACATGAATCAGTTGGGCCTGATGTTGATAGCGGACGACGATGATGTCAGGAGTGGTGGAGCTGTAGAAGGTTGGACTGGACTAGGCGGTGGAACTAAAGCTATAGGTGATGGAACTGGAGCTATAGGTGGTGGAGCTGGAGCTGGAGCTGTAGGTAGTGAAGCTGGAGCTATAGGTGGTGGAGCTGGAGATGGAGTTGTAGGTGAAGATGAATGGGAGATAGTGACTGAATCTCCAAAAGATGGAATTGGTAGCACCTCAGAAATATCTAAGTGATTACCTGGACCTGTGAAGTATGATTAGGTTTCAAAGAAGGTAACATCAGCAGACATAAGATACCGCCTGAGGTCAGGAGAATAGCATCGATATCCCTTTTGCGTTCTCGAGTAACCCAAAAATACGCACTTAAGAGCACGAGGAGCTAACTTATCTTTTCCTGGAGTAAGGTTATGAACAACACACGTGCTCCCAAAGACACTGGATGGAAGAGAGAACAAAGGTAAGTGGGGACACAAGATAGAGAATGGAACTTGATTCTGGATAACTGAAGATGGCAGACGATTAATAAGATAGCACGATGTAAGAACTGCATTACCCCAAAAAACGCAACGGAACATGAGATTGTATAAGTAGGGTACGAGCAGTTTCAATAAGATGTCTATTCTTTCTTTCAGCTACCCCATTTTGTTGGGATGTGTACGGATAAGATGTTTGATGAATAATCCCATGAGAGTTCATAAACTGCTTAAATGGGGAAGACAAATACTCTAAGGCATTATCACTACGAAATGTGCGGATAAAAACTCCAAATTAATTTTGAATTCAGCGTGGAAGGTCTGGAAAATAGAAAACAACTCAAATCGATTTTTCATCAAAAATATCCAAGTGCACCTGGAATAATCATCAATGAAATTGACAAAGTAGCGGAATCCCAAGGTAGAACTGACCCGTCTAGGACCCCAAACATCGGAATGGACTAAAGTAAAAGGTGACTCTGCTCGATTATCAAGACGCTGAGGGAAATGGGAACGGGTATGCTTACCGAGCTGACATGACTCACACTCTAGAGTGGACAAGTAAGATAAACCAGGTACCATTTTCTGAAGTTTTGACAAATTGGGATGTCCCAACCGTTTATGTAATAAATCTGGTGAATTAATGACAGGACAAGTTATTGAAGGAAGACAAGATGTGAGTCCATGTGATTTTGCAAGGATAAGGTAATAAAGTCCATCTTATTCACGCCCGGTACCAATGATCCGCCTTGTACTGCGTTCCTGTATAAAAATAAGGTCATCAAGAAATAAAACAGAGCATTTAAATGCTTTGGCTAAGCGACTAACGGCTATGAGATTAAAAGGACTAACGGGAACATAAAGAATTGAATCTAAAGATAACGAAGGAAGTGGACTTGCTTGACCTATTCCAGTTGCTATGGTTTGAGACCCGTTGGCCATTGTGAATGTTGGGAGAGATTGAGAACATGAAATAGTAGTGAAAAGAGATTTGTTACCACAAATATGATCAGATGCACCTAAATCAATGACCCAAGACTCAGAGGTTGAAGATTGGGAGACACAAGTCACGTTACTATCTGTTTGAACGGAAGTTATCCCTGAAGATGTCTATTTACATGCTTTGTACTGAAGGATTTCAATATAATCTGGCAAAGAAACCATCTGGATTGGATTCAATGCATTGGATCTAACGGATTGTGAGTCAAAGGCTTCTAATACGAATGTCATTATTAAAAAAAAAACTTCTAGAAATTACTGTTCACGCCGGAATAAATCATTGTTCATGCCAGACAAATATGAAAGTGGTCGGAATTTGGTTTAAATTGGATGGGTAGGCTCGGAATCGCAAGGGGAACAATCTGTCCTGAAGAGTCATCGCCAAAAAATGGCCGAAAGGCGGCCCATGCGCCGGCGCGCGCCATCGGAACTTCGCCGGAAATTTTTCTTCCGGCAACGCATGGAGGGTCTTCTGACGGAGATGTTTTTTATGGGTTGGTCGCCGGAGGCCGATCTAATTCGTGGTGATGTTGGTTTTTGCACAACACTGACGACCGGAAAAAGATTTCCGGTTGACTGATTTTTCTTCTCATAGTCGCTAGAATTTATGCACAGCGATAAATCTCTCACGATTGCTTTGATACCAGTGATAAGAATGGACCTTGGCCTTAACTCTAAAAGCTAGCTTATGAGGTGAGGATTGCCTAAGACCATATAAGGAGACCAAGGACCTCAAATCCCACCGATGTGGGACAACTCAACACCCCCCTCACGCCCAGGCCTGCAAACTGGAGCGTGGACAACATAAATCGGGGCCTAACATCGGTAACAATTATTGGTATGGGCCTGGCTTTGATACCATGTGAGAATGCCCTAGAGAAAAATCTATTATTGATATTCTGTTTAATTATAATACAATGAGCCATATTTATACAATACATATCATACTCGTATTCTATGTGGGACGATGACTAATTCATATTATGTACATAACTATCTAACAAACCCTTTGGACCTACTATCACTGAACCAATTAGACAAACTAAAAGTCCAGAGAAGGCAGCCAGCAGTCCAGCACCACCTCTGTCTTCTGCATGACCTAATTACTGGTGCTCTCTCACTGGATGTCTTCTATGAGGATCTATGGTTTTTTTCTTTTTACATCTTGTTTTTTTATCATTCAGAATCCCTTCAATATAACTCCGCAGGGATCTGCCAAAAGAATGTAGTTTGAAAACCAACTACCGATGCAGGGTATAGCATATCCATATCCCCCTAAGATAACCGAACAAATGCAAAACAAAGTCAACTACTGAAGATATAGAATTGTTCATTCAAGATGTCATAACAAATCTAGCAACTTGAACTTAACCATTGACAGTGTCATGCACAACTATAAAGTAACTGAGAGCATGTATGCTGCTAAAAGAATGCCAAGTCAAAAACTATCATTTACTCATGATAGACCATAGAGCATGTGACACTCCATTGATGATATCAATGTCCATGTTAGAAAATACTTACCCTTGGACGGTATTCAGACCAGGCTGCTTCTGCCATCCATCGAAAGAACCTCCATGATAGGAAAGGACAATCTTAAAAGTTACTCTCTCCCACCTACCGCCCCTATCTTTAACTGGAAAACTCACTACCTCGGATTTCTCATCCCCTCGAATTTCAGCATCTTCATGCTCAGCTTGTGTCTGCGGTGGAAATTTCTAGATAAGTATATAAATAATAAGTGTAGTATACCATTAAATATTGTAGAGAACTTGCATAAGTACTCCAAATGAAATAAATGACAAAGAACTTTTAATATGGCAGTGAGTTTTTATAATTAAAAGAAAGAAGAAAATTGCATAGGAAAGACAAACATTTTGAACCAGATGAGTGAAAGCTTTTAAGATTTAAAGAAGCACTTGTTTTGACAGTATCACGCCCATAAAGTATTTGAACTTATATCGGAAAAAAAATTATGAAAATTAGGCTTAGTTTAGCTCCTCTTGAGAAAGTCCTTCACAGTATTCCCGTTCCCAAAAACTTGTAAGTAAAGCAATAAATAAATACAACAAATAGATTCCCCAAACAACCAGTTTAAGCATAGCAGGAAAGTTTGCCAGTGTGCACCTCTTTTCCAAATAATCCTGACAATGAAGTGTGGCCTTTCACCATGTCCGCATAAAAGTCAACAACTTTGTGCCACGGCCTTGCATACATGAACTGGTAACATTCTCTACCAAATCAAATATATGCCATTAGCTAAATTGCATATAATTTATAGAATCGTAGCTATATGAATAACCATTATTACATATTTTCATACAAATAAAAAAATTATACAATTAAAACCCCATCCCAGCAACCAGCATTAGACAAAATCCTCTGAAAAATGTAGCAGTATAGTGGAAGCAGCAATTTAACTAACTCCACTTGAAGAATCAAACACAACCTACATAGTTGAAAGCAATAAAATCATATATGGAACTATCAAAATTCAATCTTGAACACAACTAACTTGACTCGAAGAATCAAACACAATCCACATTGTTGAATGCAATTAAATCGAATATGGAACTACCAAAATTCAATCTTAAATACAACTAACTAAATTCGAAGAATCAAACACAACCCACATGATTGAATGCAATATAGAACTATCAAAATTCAATCTTGAATACAGCTAAAAAAAAGCCCAGCTTGAATCTTGCTGTTAACAATAGCAACTAAATTTTCTTTCAAGAACTAAATAGAACAAAAAAGGAAAACGCCAAAAAAATGTGAAAAGGAGAGGGAAAAAAGTGAAGTGTTAAGGAAAGGGAAATTTAGTTACTAACTTGGCAGTCCATCGGGAGAAGTTGGGAGAATCAGTATGGTTATAGTGAAAATGGGCCTTTTGGTGGGCAGAAGGAATGTGAGAATGATTTTCCATCAGATTTCTCAGAGTCCTTACTGCCGTTGGGCACCTTAACATCACCCACTCGCCGGAGATAAAAACTAGCGGCGGGATGCAGTAGAGTTGGAGTGCGTTTTCAAAATGTTTCCTTGTAGTTCCTAAATAGTACGCAATACTTTTTGGTTATTATGGTTAAGCCGACATATTCACTTGTGTCGAATGTTTTCACTTGAATACTATGAATTTTCATTTGATGGCGCATTGTTGACCTGAGCTCAGTTTTGATTTGACGGAGCATTGTTGTATTTTATTGTATTATATTGTTAAATGATGAAAAGTTTATTGTTCCGCAATAATTAAAAGTTTTATTATTTGAAATAACTGATTTGGTGTGATGTGATTATTTTTTATTTTTCTTTTCAATTATGTCCTAAGTTAATACTTTATAATTCTATTTTATCCTTTACTTTCTTTTTTTAATCCAAATTTCCTAATGTATAACCTACATCTTCATTCCTTTTTCCTTTTTTCCTTCTGCCACTTCCAACTCCAGCGCTATGTGTAGATTTTGCCTTCTTTTTGTTTTATTCTTCTTCTACTTTAATTTTTAACTCCAATTTTAATTACTTTATCTCCAATTAGTCGTATAATATTAATTTTTCATTCTAATTCTAATTACTTTATGTGTAATTCTTGATAATATTTAAAATAATTGAGGGTATTTTAGTAAATTTATCAGTTACAGTACAGTGCGATACAGTCAAATCGAACAGCAAAATATTATTTAACAATAACAAACAATACAATCTATCCAAACATTGTATTCATAAAACGATACAATATAATACATTATAAGACGATGGGTAACAATGATCCAAACAGAGTGTTATTTTGATGATTGATAAAGGAATACATACATGAATCGGGTCCATGAACAGTGTAGACAGGTCACGATCAGATTCAGGCAAAAGGTTGTGTTGGAACAAGTTTTATGCTTCTGATAAGTACAAAGTTTGTCATCATCAAAAAGGGAATTTGTTGACCTGAACGGTTTTGGTTTTGATGATTGACAAAGGAATACATGCATGAACCAAGTCCATGAACATTGTACATAGGTCATGGTCAGATTCAAACAAAAGGCATGCACGTGCAAGGGATAAGTATAAGTGATTATTTCTGGTATTCCTTGAACAAAAAGATTGCATAATTGATAAGGAGCATGACTACTTACTTAAAGGGAACTCTATTCAAGATAAGGAAAGAGTTAGAAGTTGAAGATAACTAAAACTCTTCATCCAAGGAAGAGTAAAGCATCAGATTTCTAGTTAATTCTAATCCTACTAACTCTATATATATCAGTCATATTCTCTTTTACAGGTGACGCATACACACTAAAGTTAACCAAGAATTGAGAGTAAAATATCAAGGTATTTTGTGAGCAATTTCTGTGAGTTTCAAGAGTGCGAACTTGAAACTACATGAACCAAGTATGAATTTCTGTGAATTTATGTGAGTTTCACCTTTTGAGCCGGATATTTTTCGCGTAAAAATACTTGCGTTCTTTACTTTCTGCATTACTTATTCCGCAACAGTAGATTAAAGAACACATAGAAGAACATGTCCTATAATCTAATACACACGAAAATTGGACACTACACAAATTCCCTCCCCTCTTGTGTGGTATTGAAGTATAAAACATCACACATCAACTATTTCATCCGTACATGTTGTCTTTTACTAGTACATTTATTGCTTCAAATTTGAATGAATAGGCCAAAACCCCACTAAACCTTAACTATAACTCTCTTTAGATTTAAAAACCTATGGTTGAATATGTGGCAACGATAACTTTCTAAGAGGCAATTTGGAGATGAAAAAAATCATAAAAATTGAATCCACCTAACCGTTTCTAAGAGGGAGTTTTGTGAACACCCAATAGTTTAAGTATGAAACTTGTAAAGCAGTGATAATTTACGAGTGATAAAGCGGCGTATTCACATAGCATGTCATATTCCTTCAAGGGTATTTTAATATGAGTTCAAGGTAATTCAAAGAGATTTTATATACATACAATAGTTTAGGTATGAAACATAAGGGGTCATTTGGTTGCCGGGATAAATATATTAATTTCGGTATAAAATTTGGAATTATAATCATTCCATATTTAGTTACGGGTATTAGCTAATACTGGTTTAAATGTTATACCAATAATGGTATTAACCGCCCCTAATAGTTTAGGAGGGTTTTAACCTATTCACTCTTCATATTTTTCGTATTTTTAACGAACAATGGATTTGTCAACTTTGTTATGTTTCTCTTTAACAAGATTTTAAGAAATTAAGATTTACTATGAACTATGATCTAAAAAAATATATTACTCCGTATAAAGTCTTAATTGAACAATGGTGTTTCAATATTCTAATTTGAAATCGAGCAGTCCGAGGGAACATTAGGGTTTGGGAGCATATTTCTAATTAACTCGTCTTTGTTGTAAAGTTTCGGCCAAAACATGAAGAGTTTAGTTAGTCTTAGGACTCGTTCGATACGAGGGATAAAGGATAACTAATTCCGAAATTAAATTTGAGATGAATTTATCTCACGTTTGGTTGGGATAAAATCGTGATATAACTAATTCCGGAATTAGTTATCCCGGGATTGTAGTGTTTTTATCCCCATGGGAGGGTGAGATAACTAATCCCGAAATAATTAATCATGGAATAACTTGTTTCTCAACCAAACGACCCCTTATGTATTTAAAATAGTAATTCTAAAATCTTAATATTGTGTTATTAGTTGGTAAAATAAGTAACTAAAACTGTAAATAAGAAGCTTAATACTTAAATTAGTATATTTGCATTTAAAAATACACTTTTTGGATCTTACCACAATCAGATGTACATATAAATTAACATAAGGTTATAATTCTAATCTTCAGAAACTGAAATTATTTTGTGGTCCTTTTCTGTTTCTTCAAGCTTTTGTTTCAGTTTTAGAATAAAGCTCAAGTTTCCTTCTATTAAGGAATCAATTGAAATCTGGACTTGAAACTTATCCCAGACTAAACTGCAGCCAAGATAATTGACCGGGCTTTATTACTGGCGTCCCACACCATAGGAGGGTTAGCACAGACCTAAGCAATACCCAAAGCAGTATATACACATTCAAATCTTTCAATTTATTATTTGATAATAGTGGCGTCCGAGCCAGCTTGGCAAACCTAGACTATTCCATCGGATACATGTCTCCCTCCCACGAGTACAGTGTAACTTTACCAACCAAGGCTTGAGCAAATACGAACAAACCATCTAGCTTGCAAAATCTTTCAAATTAATTTCCATTATATAAAAGGAGAAACGAATAAGGAGCAGAGTACCATAGTTATAAATCAAATAAAATGAATGACACCACCTTATAAATTTGAGAAATTTGAGATCTTCCCTTTGCTAAGAGAATAAACTAAAGCGCTAAAGAAAAAAGACTAGATAGAGTAACTGTATGATGCAGTACTCTCCTGGCAAAGAACGCGAACTTGAACCAAACTTTACTATTATTTCTGGATGCTCCTCTCCAATTTAAGGTGATAGTAGCAATAACTTCAGTAATCTTTTATTTATCTACAAGTAACAGTTCTGGTTTTGAGAAACTATGAGGAACAAAATTGTGCATCACCGACTTCCACGCGTCGCAGGAGGGAGAGGTTGAACAGAAGCTAGAGGGTTCACTTGGTACGAGAATGCAAGTTGCCAGAAGTCGACCAAAGCCTTCTTTGTAGATGAAGCTTGTCTTTTAAGAACACTAATAATAGCAAGACAGAAAAAAAATCAGTGAGATAAATAATAATAATAGGCCTGAATATCATGTTGTTGACGAACAATTTATGTCTAACATAAGCCAAGTCCAAGCATGTACTAACCTAGCATTCGCAAACTTAAATTTGCCTGAAAGGATGGCAGAAAGTACCGATACAAATGCAATATGCCCAATTGAACATCTCACACGGCATTCCAGGAATCGCAACAATTTTATTAGAGAGTTTTTGATTGATTTAGTAAACTTAAAGGCAGGTAGATGTGAGTTCTACTATGGTATCAGATTCTCATAGACCCACAGGTATAAGTAGCTCTGCTAGAGAGGTGTAATCGCATCATGCTTGCACGGTTTTTGCTTGCTACTTATGTGCATATGGTGACAAAACCAGATGATTCTTAGAACTGATGTAAATAAAAGAACTTAAACCATAAAAGCAAAGGTTCTCCATGACCACGTGCAATATGAAGAACTAGAATGACACAGCCAACCCCATAAACCAAGAGACGTCTCTCACGTGAACAATGTTTTCTAACTTCTAAATCTGATGATTCCATTACATAAATGTTAACTCGTACATGTTTATATAGATAAACAACCTCTATGCATATGTCTTTATGTACAGTTTCACATAAATACTAAATAATCAAATAAGTATACCAGTGCTTACTGTAAGGTGAATTTGACTTTAATCCAACATCAACAATGAGCTTTAGAAGACTAAGAATCAATTTTAGTTGTTTCAAGATAATGAAGGGAATTTGATATGACCACTAGAATTAGTTATAATATTATGCAAGTGATAGGAGCAAAAGATCCTTCAATGCACAAGCCGGGCATTAGATTCGCTTTATCCTATAAAATGTCCATGAGTCATGAGAGAGATTGGTAGATTATACACGATATACTGTGCTATCAGATGAAGAAAATCGTAAATATGAGCAAGTGCTTCTTTATCTAGCAGAAAGTGGAGACAGATTATATTACCTCCATAAAGAGGCTTGTTTTCTCCGCACCGCATAGTACACAAGTGCTGCCAAAAAACCAAGAAAGATGCTTCCATTTGATAAGACCAAGCGACTGCTTCCAAACTTCAAAGTGACAGTACGGAACCACCAAAATGGAGTTCTCTGTCTCGTTAACTCCATAATTGCTTGTTTCGTGATCTCTCCCTTAGACTGGTCTTGGCGTTCCAAAAATTTTGCTGTTCCTTTGCATGATTTTTCTTCAATCAGGGAAGTGGAATCAGTTGAATATTCATCTACTTGGACCGGTAATGCAGAGGACTGTGAAGAACTGCCAAGCTTCAAAGTGTTCATGGAGTGCAACCGCCTCAAAAGATCCTGGAATACAGAGTAAGAATTAAAAAGTTACCAAGCTATAAGTTACTAAGTTACAAACCAGCTAAACCATCAATCTCATAAAGAGAGCCAAGCAAAACACATCAAAGGTTACTCCGACAGACTGTACATTGAACAACTGTTATAAGCATATATTTTGTCCTTTCTCCTTCGACAAAGACTAAACTCACAAAATCAGGGCCTATTAGACTATATACTCAACCATAAACCCCCAAGAAACTTCAACTCATAGTACTAAGAACCTCAACAACAGATTTTTACGACAACAAAGTTTATTACGGGAATCACAAAGTGATTCCAAGTGATGCTCAAAGTGGAGTGGCGGTAGACACAAAAGAAACAAAGAATTTATATTTGATCATTGTTTACTAGAATGAAGCAAGAAAACTTATTACTTGCCTGCCTCTTCTCCTCAGGTAGGGCAGCTTTGTCAACCCAAGAGATAGCAAAATCTAGATTTTCCAGAATCCTCCCCAAAAAAGTTATCACATAGAGCTCAACAATTTCCAGGTACTTATCAACTCCTAGGGAAATCTGATTGCTAAATTCTTCCGAGCAAGGTACATCAGCTTCCACACTTTCTAGAGTATAATACTTCCCATCAACATATCTCCACTTCCTAAGGAACTCCTCTAGAATTTCTTGAACTTCAGAAGAAGGGACATCTGGTATCTGGAGACACACCCTGGAAGGAAGTTTTGAGTCATTTCTATATCAAAGAGCGGAACTTTTCTAAACATGTTAAGAGGAAAATGGAAGTTATGAGGAGCAACCTTGCAATAATAACAGGTCCCAGAACGAGAGGGATCGTGAATTCTTTTTCATTTACTTTGGATAGACGGGATATTGGGGAGTACATTATTTTAGGTTCAGGATCTCAAAACCAAAAGAAACATGTCAAAGCAAAGAGTGCGATCTCCATTTTTACAGTACAGGCATTCTTATACTTTGTGACATTCATACAAAATCCAATTATGGCAACTAATACGAAAAACATGAATGATAAGCAGCATAAAATTGAGAACAGTTTGGATTCTAACTCTTGATTGCCAAACTTTTTTTATAAGAAATCATCTCATCCGACCACAAAGTTGAAATGCATCAAATTCACACCTGACTGCCCAACCTTATTAAAAGGAAAAGAAATCATCTCACTCGACAACAAAGTTGAGAAATATCAAACTCACGAGGATGACCACCCATGCTACAGGAAGAAGTGCAATGACTACGGAAATCGCATATCTAAGAAAAGATGTACCCAGTAAGGAAAACTTGGGCAGGAATAGCTGTGACTGAACCAAATAGCACTTTCAGCTGCTTCAGTATATCTACTGTCCTGTCAAACACAAAAACCATAGTTAGTGGAATTGAAGGACATTCGAAACATTTCTCTAATGAATCAAAGCAGCAGGATTACCACATCGAGAAACAGTTCAAGATGAGAAAGCAGTTCATGGGTCTGACTGATAGTATTCGACATACTTTGGCCTTTCAAAAGTACACATACATCAAAGCAACCCTATATTAAGCATTTCAGAGGTACTCATTCATCCAAGCAATAGCAGAATATAGAACTCAACGTCCATCTACTAAAACAAATTTCAATATAAACTCTGTGAATTCAACTCAGCTGGAGAACCATAAATTCATTTAGTTGACGGAGTTTGTAACAGCTAATGATGAAGCAATTTCCAATTCTAAACATTTAATGCCCCAAACTCAACGACGTCACATGCTCACATCCTAACTAACCCAACTAAGTCATGTCGTCTTTGACCCTAAAACTCAAGCCAAAGTTATACTTAAAAATCTTAAACAAGTCTTAATTATCCGATATTACACTAATAGAATAACAACAAGCAGCTGCTCGCAGGGATTTGCTCTAGTGATAAGAGCACACACAGTTTGTGATGTGTGGGTTAGGCAAATGTCATGGGTTTGAACCTTGCCGCAGAAAAGCCTGTTATTTTAAGTGGTGACAAAAGCTTCGTAATTATGCGGAGAATGGTAGAGTGACGGGCTCCTTATCAACAGAGTTTCAAACCGTGCGCCACCGGCTCTCGTTTATTAAAAAACAACAACAGCTGATATAAGAATGAAAATGGCATAAACAAGTACCTTCCCAACTCTTTGGAGGACTGCACCAAAACCATGCCAGCTGATTCCAGCATATCACTTAATTCGCAATTGTCTTCAACAAATTCACTAGTTTTACCACTTCTCTCAACCAATCGCTCTATAATTGAGGAGGACAAAGATTCTGCTTCTTGGAACATACAACACATCATATATCTGCAAATTTTTAGAATTTTCTTTTAAAAGTAAAACCCAATTCAGCATGACAATTGAAAAAACAATTTACAGTAACCCGAATGACGAAATTGCTGCTTAGTGAATTAAGGATAAATCTGTTAGTAATAATATAATAAAAGAAGAGATTTTGCTCGATAATAAGCCAAAAATAAAACAAAAGGAGAGAGATAAAGAATAGTAAAGGGTACCTTTCTGAAAGTTCAATTTGTTCCCAAGCCGGAGAAGTTGCAGCGTCCATGGCCATTGCACTTTCTTCTCTTGGCTTAGATTCGGTGTGTTTGCAAGTTGTTTTTGACACACACTACGAGAGAAACGAACTGCCCTCTTTATTTCATATCAGAGCAAATAGACGGTGTTTTTATTTGGTGAAGAAACGTAATTACTTTAAAAATAATAATTAAAAAAAAAAGGATAGGCAAAAGCTGAACTAGATCTAATTTGTGAAAGATGATGTTATATAAAGATAACTGATTTACTCTTTAATCATAAAATTTGTACAATTTTTAACTACAAATCAAATAAAACAAAACTCAAGTTTTTTATTTGAATAAATTTAAATTTTTTCCTCAACATTTAAAAACTTATTATTTATTTTTATTAAAAAGTTAATCTATCTATATATGATAAATTACTGTTACAAATTATAAAAGTGAGAAGACTCCAAGTAAAACATTGATAAACCAACATGTCCATATAAAGTTGATGGGCCTTTTGCCCTTAAAATTGCATTTTTTGACATTAATATTAATATACAAAGAATGTAAAAGTATTTTATAATAACTAATCGTCAAATCTGCAAGGTAGAGAAAAATAATATTGATAATAATATGAAATAAAGGAATATTCTAAAAATCATCTATTAGCATGTCACTTAAAATAATCTAAACTTCTATTATATCTAGTCCCACAATATATATTCTCCAACACCCACGGTTCAATCCCACCAAAATAAAATAGGGGAATTTGCAGCCGTACCCTATATTTGTGTCACCTTTTAACATGTATCCTAATTTTAAAAATTATTGATTTGGTAGTCATCTCACAAAAAATCCGTAATAATATAACAATTACACCCCTTACAAAAGATATAAAACGATCTCCTCATCTTCTCTCAACAACTTTATCAAAAAATCAGAAACTTGTCCAGATTCATCTTAAGAATCACACTTGCATGAAGTTGTTTCACCTTGGGGCTAAAACTTCAACTTCATGTTAATGTAGCATGAAGTTACTTCACGTTGAAGCTAAAACTTCATGCTAATATAGCATGAAGTTGTTTCACATTGAAGCTAAAACTTCAAGCTAATGCATGCTGAAGTTATTTATCCTGCAGTCTACAGTTTTGTCATGAGTTTTATCCGAAACTTCAGTCTAAACATGATGAATTTATTTAGTTCATTTGCTAAATTTTCAGACTAAACATGCTTAAGTTATTTAGTTCATTTGCTAAAATTTTAAACTAAACATGCTTAAGTTATTTAGTTCATTTGCTAAAACTTCAAACTAAACATGCTTAAGTTATTTAGTTCATTTGCTAAAATTTAAGACTAATCATGCTTAAGTTTTTTAGTTCATTTGCTAAAATTTCAAATTAAACATGCTTAAGTTATTTAGTTCATTTGCTAAAACTTAAGACTAATCATGCTTACGTTTTTTTTAGTTAATTTGCTAAAATTTCACACTAAACATGCTTAAGTTTTTTAGTTCATTTGCTAAAATTTCACACTAAACATACTTAAGTTTTTGTCTTGCAGTATGTAATTTTCTAATGAGTTTTTGCTAATGCATGTTGAAGTTATTTAGTTCATTTGCTAAAACTTCATACTAAACATGCTTAAGTTATTTAGTTCATTTGCTAAAACTTAAAACTAAACATGCTTAAGTTTTTTAGTCCATTTGCTAAATTTTCAGACTAATGCATGTTGAAGTTATTTAGTTCATTTGCTAAAATTTCATACAAAAACATGCTGAAGTTTTGTCCTGCAGTCTATAGTTTTGTCAATAATATTTTAAAGAAGGGCAAAATCGTCTTTTCAAAACGCTTTTAACAAAAAAAAATAGGCACAAATACAAACGGAAAAACAAAACAGTTAAAAAAGGACGACCAAATAGGGCGCCCCATGTAATTTTTATAATAAAATATTACAAAAGATTGCAAAAGAAACACTGAATTCGGCAACACACAACCTCTCAAAAGCAACCAAAACAACATGCGTCTCACAATATGTTCTTAAGGGAACCACATACGCCAATAACAACCCAAGTTTTTGTCAAAAAATCATAATTTGTTGTGAAAAAACTAAGGCTGTCCAACGGGACCGTCCTGTCCCGTCCCACTTAATTTTAAATGGGATGGGGCCATGTTAAACGGGACACGGGATGGGATGGGATGGCCATTTCGTCCCGTCCCGTCTCGTCCCGTCCCGCATGTCCCGTCCCGTCTCATCTCATCCCGTCCCGCGTCCTTCTTTTGTTTTTTTGAATTCTAGCCGTTGGACAACGGCTCCAATTGCTTACTAAATTTTAGAAAATTTTTATTATGATACAAAACAATTTTCTGATATATATTATCCTACTGTTACACAAATATTATGGTATATTTGTGGAATTTCTGTTGTATTTGGTAAGTATAAAACTAATCCAACTAATGCACCGGCCATTAATGAAATAATTATAAAATTTTAAAAGTATTTTTTCCATATTCCCCAAGTTTATTTAATTTCTACTATACTTAACCCATCTTTAAAATTAAGAGGTGCAAAGAGATTTGTTCATAAAATTTATGAGAATTTAGCAATTCAAGAAAATGAACAATCATCTCTAGAAGACTGCCAAGCTAACATATACTCTTATGTTAGATCAATATTTGATAAATATAAATCTATGGAAACAACAGGTGGTGAAACTGCTCCTTCTACTTCTAAGTCTAGAGTAGAAGTTCTATGGGAAGATATGGATGATATAATAGGTTTTGATTCCTCTATTGATGATGAACTTGATTTTTATCTTAATCAAGGATTGGAAAGCATTAAAGACGAAGAAGGCAACGAACAACTTTTGGCATGGTGGAGGGAGCGTGGCAATACTTTTGGCTCTAAGCGTTGAATTGTTTTTATGAATTGTCTTACACTCTTACTTAGTTACTTAATGGCTTGAAATTATATTAAATAAATTACAACTCTATTATAAATTTATAATTACTAGAATATTTCATTACAAGTCTTTTGTTTTAATATTTTATAATTCTTTACTTAGTTTTCTAATTTTTGTTTAATTTTTAAATTTTTTAAATAAGTCAAAAAACTAGTTGTTGCAAACTTTAAAAACTTAGTCATTGTCAAAAGAATAGCCGTTGCCAAACTCAATGTTTAAATAAATTTTTTTTTAAAACAACACTTAAGGCCCGCGAACCCATCCCGTCCCATCCCGTTTGTTAGCGGGACGGGATGGGCCTACTGTCCGTCCCGTCCCGTCCCATCCCGTTTGTTAGCGGGACGGGATGGGCCTACCGTTTCGTCCCGTTTCGTTCCGTTCCGACCGTCCCGATTAAATGTCGTCCAGTCATGTCCCGTCCCATCCCGTTGGACAACCATGGAAAAAACTAACTATGGAGCCACATAATAGGTAAAACGATCTTATATCCGTGTTGACTTGCCTAAGATACACCATGAGTGAAAAAGTGCACATATGTGCATTGAAAAGAAATCCATAGAGTTATGGACTACGTTCCTAGCATGTACAACATGAACCACGGACATACCTACGAATGGGCGCAATGGGTTGAGTAAATGAAGTTTAATAAATAGATTTTACATAATTAGCCGATTATATTCATTGTTTATTTTTTTTAGCTATATATATAGATTATACATTAATTATATACAACTATACACATATAATAAATAAATTATGCATATTATATATTCACCGGCTATTTTTAGTTTAAGTGGTAAGGTGAACGACTATTTGAGTTAATTCTTCTTTAATAAACCGATAAAATGTCCTTAAATTGTTCAACTTCCCATTGCGATTATGTAACGACATAAAAGTCAAAAACATCAAAGCAGAGTCAGCGAATCTATAATAGGGATATTGTTCTCGATAAAGATACCATCTCGAATCTTTATTTTTTATGGCTGCAAAATTGGAATGACAACTTGATAAGATAAGGAGAAACTTCTCGTGGGATGAAGATCAGGATAAGAGGAGAAAACATTTGGTATGATAGGACACAATAACAACAGACAAGAGATTTGGAGGCCTGGGTATGAAAAAACTTAGGCTTTAGAATAAGAGTTTATTATTCGAATGATATTGGAGGTTTATATGATTTTGATATCTAATTTTGCTCTCATATTTTTTATAAATGTCATATATGCTTTAAATATCCTCCCTGCACCATCACCAATTTATAAAGAGTCATATAAGTATTTTCTATAATTTTTAAAGCTTTAAAATTAATTTTCTTGCATTTAAATTACTTGAATATTTTTTAATTACCCTTTCAAATTATTTTGTGATTACTTAATCATCTAAATTTATTATTTGTATCTAAATATATGTTTCATAATATTTTTACCTAATTTTATATAGTTATATATGTATTTTTAGGCTATTTACATAATTTTGCAATAATAGCCTATATGATATGCATAATTACATTTTTACATCATTTTGTGCCAAATAGTATTTTTATATTTTTATAATGTTAAAATATTATTTTAAAGCATTTTACTAGATACATAATATTTTATTATTTTTTAAATACTTTTTATAAATTATTTTTTGATAAATTTTCGTGTAATTAAATTATGGCCCAGCTTTAATATGAATTTCAGGCCAAAAGCAGGCCCAAAACATTTGCCCCGCTTCATTTTGCCTTCAGCAACCCAAACCAAAGACCCTTATTACCCTGACCAGGACGGGACCCGACTAACCCGCCCCATCTCTCTCTTTAAAATCAGAGTCGTTGATCTCTCAAGATCAACGGCTCACAACACCTCCCCCTTCTATCCTTATAACCGCACAACCCCAAACCCTAACCCATTTTTTCCAACCGGCTGCCCCTATACTCTCTCAAAACCTCCCTCACCTCACAAACCCTAGTCGCCACCCCAATTCTTCTCTGAATCCAGCTCATCCATGGATTCTTACCATGATTTACTTACCCTTTTTCGGATTATACCGCTATTACTTGTGTAAATACGGTGTTACTTAGTACTTGCCCATTTTTGGCAAGTACCAGTCTCTGAATCAAAGGAGATCGACTTTACTCTCTAGGATTTGGACGATATTCCGTTCGTATACGTTCATATCAAGGCTATAAGGATTCGATTCACCAATATCTCCGGCCAATTTCTGATCCTAGTCAAACTAGGGTTTACCCGATTTCTTCTCTTAATTCGATTCTAAATTGATTTTTGTATATTCTTCTTTCTTTGTTTATGTTCGATTGACTGTATTTCCCTATTTGTATGTTGATTTTTATTACTATATAAATTCATCTCCCAACTCCCTTAAGACGGACTTTGAATCGCAAAAAACAACTACTATTCTCTTATTCTTTCTTGTCCTATACTATTTTGAGGCTTAATCTTTTGGTCGGCTGAAAGCCAAGGCCACCGAAATTCAATTCTCTAACATTTCTCAGTGTGAGCACTACCCGGGGTTCATTCAAAACCCTTGGGAACTCTGACGCACTGAGATTCCTGGGTTCTACTGCTCGTTTTACTATTGACATTGAAGTGTTGCTGAAATTACTCCCCTTGTTTACTTGTTCGTCTGTAACTGGTAATGTAGCTACGACTCTTGCAATTTTATTTTTTCCTTCTCATTTTAATTCATGCTCTGTATATCTATGCCTCTGAGATTTTATGAACCAACGTGCTATTGTCAGTTTTGAAGCTATTCTTTGAGGCTATATGCCTTCTAGTAATCAAACTTGCCTAATTGCTGTTTTGGTTCTATTTCTTCTTAAGTCTGTTGGCTCTAATGTGTGTGCTCGAATGTTTATCACTGTTGTTTGGTTCGAGTGTAGCATCTTGCCTTGTTTTTTACTCTTATGAGTTGAGTCATGCACATGACCTGTTCTGATTCATGTTAAGGAATTTATGTGCAACTTAATAATGTTCTATAGTTAACTCGTGATTATGTTATTAGCCTAAGCATGCTTTCCTTGCTACTTGTAGATTAATGCGTGTCCCCTGCCTTGACCTATACCTTTGTGATAAATCCATGCATGTGTTTCAGACCTGGTTAAGTCGTTCATGTCCAACCTGCTGAATTCCTGATGTTATACTGGTTAGCTAAAGGCTATCTTCATGCCATTTAAGCTCTAATATATATTTGGAACTTGTGTAATCATGTGCTTTTCAACACTGTCTGGGACCTTATGAATCCCCATAACTAGTCTCTCCTCTCCTATATGACCAACTAGTATCAGGTTCAATACTAGCCTATCTTGATTCTAAAGATTGACATGCTTATTGTATTATGATTAGTGTTCAACATGCTAAGATTTTCCCGTTCCATTAAGTAGTCACTTGATCATGAGTTTTGCTCTGTTAAGTTGTTCTTTTCATTGGTTTTCTATGATGAACATTTTATGTGTTGACTGCACTTTGTTTGCTTCTTGCCTGAATCTGCTAGACCTTAATCTAAGGTTCCCTAGATTGACTCTGAATCGTTCTTCATTATAGAAACTCTTTACAATGGTTTACTATCCTATGTAGTCAAATAGGTCACTATCAAACTTTTCACTAGAACTATGAGCATAAATTTGCCTTATATGTGTCTTGTATGCCTTCCAACTTAGCATGATTTTGTTTATATACCTTGACCAGAGTTGCTGCTAGTTTTACTTTTAAGAACTGAGTGTTTAAGTTGTTCAATTAATTCTATGAGTCGTTTGTTACTAGTCTGGTCACGTTTGGCATCCATTTGGGTAAGTAAATTATTTGTTGGGCCTGGAAGGGGACATATGTGTTGTTGGACTTGGTCACAGGATTCAGGGGCACTCTAATTATTTTCTTGTGAGCCTGTGGTTTGGGCCTGCTGCTTTGTCCGGAAGTAAGGCTATTGAAGACCTGGAATATCCCCGGGTTACTTTGTATTGGGCCTGTGATTGCCTTAGTGGGCTTGTACTTGTTTTAGTCTATAGTTTGTCATCTTTAAGTATGTTTTCTTTACTTCTGGGCCTATAATGATTTGTAAACAAACGATAGAGAGATTAATAAAAGGGGGCTAGGGTATTCTAATGCTTGCATAAAAGGGTAGAAAACATGCCTATAGGGTGTATGTGTTCTATTTGCTATTTCGTTCAACATGCCTTATATGTTATTCAGTTCAGTATGTTGTACACTAATAGAAATCATACCTATAGAAACCATGCACACACTTCACTTAACTTGTCAAACATGTTGGCTCAAGTAATTGTTACGCTTGTTTCCATGTGCACTACTAAACACTTTAGATAGCATGCCTATAGGATACAATAACACATGTTTTTCTAATGTCCATCTAGATAGCATGTCTATAGGGTTTCAATTAATCAACTGCTTTTATTTCTCTTGGTACGCTGCTCCTGTAGATATCATGACTATAGGATCTTAATCAACTAATCAATTACTTTGTTACTTCATCGCATTGCCACACTTAGACGACATGCCTATAGGGATAAAGTATATAAAATCAATTTCAGTTGTTATCAACTAGAAATCCAGCCCATAGGACACTGTCACCTGCCTAAGAAACATGTCTATAAAAATCAGCACTGGTAATTCAGAGTTCTGGGATCGCTTCACTACCTCATTACGCAAATAACTAGAGATCATGCCTATAGGTTCGTAATGCCTTTAATCTGCAAAATTCGTTAGCCTAAAATTGCAACGCTGCTTGTACACTGCTATAAATTAGAATCGCTTAGAAATTATGCTTATAGGACTTAACGGCTATAATGTGTCTTAATCCTGAAAATTGTCTATTGCTGAATCTGCCCGCGTGCATTTATTGTTTATGTGTGGAGGCTAACTTAGGCCTCTAATTGTCTTTATGTGAAGTCTTGTTTGTTTTGAATGTCGCCTAATTTTTATCATTTTGAGTAATATAGGGAAAGTTTAGAACCACCCAAATAGAGGTCCAAAGCCTCCTGGACCATACGCATGGGACAATTAGTACACGCATAGGGTCCAATTTAGAATTGAATTAAAGTGCCATTAAGCAGCAACTTCAACATAGTAATTGGGTAGCAGGAGATGATAGTATGTGCCCGCCGAATAATATGAGCAATCCCTACCTTAAGGGGGTTGAGAAGTATTATTTATATTGCACGGGGTGATCCTTTAGGCTAAAAAACTTAGGACCCCCCTTTCTTTATGTACTTGTTATTTACACATAGTCATTTAATATAGACTAATGTAGTTGCATCCTTATTGTTATTAATATTTGTACCGATTTTCATGTGTTGTAATAAGACTCTTCGACTTCTAAATTTCCCTTTATTTATTTGATCACCTAGCCTAATTACATAATCTACATAGTTTAAAGTTCGGTCGGGACCTACAGTTGTGGGCCTCGAAGAGTGCCTAACACCTTCTCTTTGAGGTAACTTGAGCCCTTACCCGATCTCTGGTGACACGGACTAGTCGAACAAAATTATTTGCAAATAGGTACCCTAACGCACCTTAAAAATTATTAGGTGATGACTCTCCTCTTTTAATACCTGCTTTAAAAAAGTTGTCATACGTCGAAACCCGCTTTCGCGAGAAAATGGGGCGCAACAACAGTAATGATGATCTTTGAAATATGGTAAGAATGAAGAGTGGTGTACTAATTATATAAAGATGTGATGGATATAATATATATTTTTATATGTTAAATATTAAATATGTTAAATATCACATGAATAAGTTTATCCTATACTTGCATATTTCTAATAAATCTTGCAGGAAGAAGAAATGAAGGGGAAAAAAAGAATAGAAACTAAAGACAAGAGAATAAGGCAAGCCACAGTTGCACATACCGTCTTCATATTCACAAAGGTAGAATACACATGTGAAAATTCTCTAGAGATGAAAAGGATCCATAGGTGCGTCTATGAAATCTATATACACAACAGTCATAATTTCATACATGGAACCTATATTTGCAGATACTAACTATAACTCATGAAGTCAAGAAGCAAAAGAGCCATAGTTGCATATGAAACTATTTACGCAAAAGTCTCCATTGCATATGTGAAATTTATATATGCAACGGGTAGCGCATGATCAAAGCTACTTTTTTTCTATAAATAGAAGTCTTAATTTGCATCTTTAAAAAAATAATTTGATAAGATATAAGGATTAGTCTTAGTCCTTGTCTCTTTTTTTCTTTTTGTCTTTGTAGGATAATATTTTTCTTTTTAGTTTCTTTATCAGTTTTTATCTTTTCTATATAATAAAGTAATTAATTTTGTTGGGATAGTTTATGAAGTTTGGTATGATATTATAATATTTATCTTCACTTTAATTTTTCCTTATCCTAAAGATCGTTAATTTATTTTTATTAGTCATGATCCTTGTGAAAGGATTGACTCAAACAAGTTTAATGATTGGAGGGATCTTTATCTTATTTCTCTCATTTCTAATCCCCACAGAGGGATTGACTCAAACGAGTTTATTGAGTTAAAGGCTAATTGCAAGAGGTATTTACTCCTTATGATAGATGTTTACCCGTAAAACAATACTGTTGAATTTATAACGTGGTTTATAGACACGTGAATTAATTTTTTCAGAAATATGAAATAAATAAGAATAGAAATAAGATTGAAAATAACTTAAAGAAAATACAACATCGCTATGAAATTATCTTCTTCGATAACAGTAACGAGAACAATATTAAGAATAAGATAAAGAGAGCAATTTGATAGAATGAGAGTTGATTTTAGCTTTTGCTTACAAAATATTCATGTCCTATGATGGATACAAATTCTCCTATTTATAGCTCTATTTAGAGAGACAAGATCCCCAAATTAGGACCTTCTTGAATGAGAATAAAACCCCTATTGTGTGTTGCATAATGGTTGGTCATTAATATAGAGATTCCTTGTACGACTGCTCATTGAATGTTATCTTACCCAACCAATGCCTTCCTTTCGATAACATCAACTATCTGCTGACTCATATATTATCCGTCTCTAGTTCCACGTGTCACCCCGTCATTCATCCACCTATCGCTAACCAATTTTACCCTATATAGATAGCCCCCTACTTTCTGATGACAGAACTTTGTGTTACCGAGAAGTATATAAGACCCCTTTTCTTGGCGAGAAAGTTCCTGAACGGTTTCTGACACTTGAAAGGGCGTACGTCTCTTCGTATTTAATGACCCGAACACGTGTTACCCTGTGATACAAATATTTTCGCCAGTTTTCAAGGTAATCATGACCATGAATTTTGCCGTCTATAAACTTCTCCGTTACTCATTACTTTTATTCTTCACTTTAACAAACTCTTCTTTTTCTTCAAATTGTCTTAGAACCCTACTGCAAAATCCTTTTTTCTCAGTAAAATTCCACTACTCAATTTATTTATCACCATGTCTTCTACTACCACTGCTCTCGGAAACTCCGGACTACTCTACGGTGGTGGCCCAAAAAAGAACAAAATGAAAGAAGTCGATGCTAACTCCGAGCCTCCTATCATTTGGACCATCATACCTCTTCAACTTAATACATAGTTAGACCTTAAAATCCAAAAAAACCCTATTAATTCCAAAAGCAATAGAAACCGGCATGTTCGCAGGTATCCTTCTTCTATATTCCTTGCTAGCATTCCTGTCGTCAAGGAAGATTTCGATTGGAATAATATCAAAATGTGCGTCCCCAATGAGGTGGAAAAGATCACCTTTAGTAAGTAGGGTTCTTGTATGTTTATACATACCCTTTTACTTTGATGTTGGATAAAAAAATCAACCCCATAATTTTAGAATTTTACCATCTTTACCAAATTTGCTTGGCCCAAGTGAGTCCATCAATATGGCATACATTGGCATGCCTTCGCAAGTTTTGCTCTAAGGCTGAAGAAAATCTCACTCTCGCACACTTGATCAATCTCTATTCCCCAAAGAAATTCCGTGAGGGTGTGCTTAAACTCAGCAAACGCGGCTATCATGCCATCCTTACCAGCATTGATGATGACAACGACCATGGCTGGATGGAACAGTTCGTCGTTATTGCCACTAAAGACATCTTACCGGCAACAACCCCTCCAATTCCTGAATCTTGGAATCTTATTCGTAAGTCTTCAGATATCTTTTCCTTATCGCATTTAAAAGGAATTTCCTACTCTGTTAACCTTTTATTTTCCACATTCTAGCTACTCATTGGGAACCACCATCGGTTAATAACCTAGCCCAATGGGTTCAAAAAATCCTAGACATTTCAACACCGGACTCTTGAAGGTGGAAAAAAATGGCCCCCCAGATTTGGGTGGAAAGGCAAAAACCACGGTAAAAGCTTCACTTTTTCTCTTTGACTTTCAACATAACTTAAAGTCAATTTATTGATTCTTTTTCATAATACATAGGTTTGCCGAAGGGATTTTCTATTTGTCCTATTGTTGAGGTTTCTGATGACCCAGAGAAAGCCCACCAACAATTGCAAGATGTCCTCAACCGGAAGAGGGATCGTGAAACCGCTCTTGCTTCCGGTGAAGGTGCTCCTCTCGGAGTTCCTAGCCCAAGAACAAGAAACCAAAGAAACAACGTACCTCGACAACTAGGATTCGGGAGAAGACTTCAACAAAGGAAGCTCCAATCAGACCATTTCAACACCGGACTCTTGAAGGTGGAAAAAAATGGCCCCCCAGATTTGGGTGGAAAGGCAAAAATCACGGTAAAAGCTTCACTTTTCCCCTTTGACTTTCAACATAACTTAGAGTCAATTTATTGATTCTTTTTCATAATACATAGGTTTGCCGAAGGGATCTTCTATTTGTCCTGTTGTTGAGGTTTCTGATGACCCAGAGAAAGCCCACCAACAGTTGCAAGATATCCTCAACCGGAAGAGGGATCATGAAACCGCTCTTGCTTCCGGTGAAGGTGCTCCTCCCGGAGTTCCTAGCCCAAGAACAAGAAGCCAAAGAAAAGACGTACCTCCACAACTGGGACTCGGGAGAAGACTTAAACAAAGGAAGCTCCAACCAAACTGGCCACATTGGTCCTTGTTGATGAAGGAACTGATGATGAAGCGATTCCTCTTCAAAGAAAAAAACGATCGTCATCATCTCAACTGGATGCTCAATCGGGAGATCTTCAAACACCACAACCGGAAGAAGTTCAAGGACTCTTCACGGAAATGAAATTAGCTGAAAATGCTGAGTCTTGTTTCCAAACTCCTGTTGACACTTCCGTTATGAGGAGTCATACCCTTGACAATTCTCCGTCATCATCTTTTACACCAATCGAAACCGCAACACCTTCTGCACTAACAACTACTTCTACACTAGCCTCAACCGAATAGATATAAGATGTTCCTTCCCCACAGTCATTCAACCACGGAAATTTATGGAGTACTTACCCGACACCTATTCAAAATCCTAGTGGAAAACGGAGTGTCATTCTCACGGTTTCCAATAAGTGTCATCAACTCTCTAAGCCGGTGGAGGTTGCCAATTTTTCAAAGCCTCTGACCACAGATAAAGATTGGAGAAAAATAGACTCTCTTTCTGCTGAGTGTTTGATCAACAACAACATACACCACTCAACTCAGGTATCAATTTAACCTCCTACTCTTCCATTCTTCTTTACTAAACTTTGCCTTAATAACCTCAACTTTAACCTTTTTAGGCTAACCTCCTTGCTTCCGAGGGCATGCAAAAGATGATTTTGGGCAAAGAAGAGCTTACTACGGAACGAAATCAACTTGTGGACGAACGAAATCAGTTGAATGCCTCCCAGTGTTGGAAGCAAATGTTGCTCAAATGGGGAAGCTCGAAGCTCGATTAGAGCAATCTCAGTAAGATAGAATGGCCCACAACCAAAAAGCTGCCCAATTACATGAGGATCTTAAGAAGGAGAATGTCCAGTGGGATGAACTGCATGACGCTGTCACTGCCATGACACATCGTGAGTCTGCTTGATGGAGCAAATCAACAACTTAGAAGCAGACTTACGTTTGAAAACCAAAGAGGCTATTGTCCCTGAGGAGAAGAGAGCCAAAATGGAAGAAAGTCTCATAAGGTTATGGAGCAGAACTAGCTTCATGCGAAAACCAATATCAACCTGGATTCTAGGATAATCATTGTGCGGGCTGAAAATGATAAGCTTCAATCCAAAATTGAGAGACCCCGAGCTAAACTCCAACATAAAGAAGATTCTTTCCTCCTTCAGAAAACTCATAAAATTTATCACATGAGGAGGAAGTCTTTGGAGGAGGAAAAGTAGGGCATTGCAAATATAAATGATTGCATTGCCAAAGCTCGTGGATTGAAAACAATTGCTCTCGAGAACATTCTTGCTTGACCCATTGCTTCTAGCTCTTCGAACACCAGCTCTGAGTACTCGGGAACCGAAGAGAAAGCTGAATAAGAAGAAGAAGAAGATAAGGATGAAGGCCTTGAACTGGATGTGTAACAACCTTCTCCTGCAAAGGAAACAAATACTCTTTTCTCCTTTCGGGCTTTGCAAGCAAAGAAATAGATGTATTTTACTTTTCTTTTGTAACCATGCCAAAACTGCTTTATAGAGTTTGGCATTTCAAGTAATGAAAGAAATCTTTTGCTTAAATCTTGTGCAAAAAATATTCTTTCATTTAATTGATAAAGCTCTGGAATTTTTTTTAACATCCGATAACTTTAATTTCGGGCATTCATACTTTTTGAAATCTACCCTTTGACTATGAGAGTTTTATAAGAGATTCCCCTTATGTTTATAGTGCTCTTGAAGATGACGGCTCTTATTTTTTGGCACAAGCATTAAAAGTTTAATTAACTTACAATTGAAAAATAAATTAACTTATCATTCGGACAAGAAATAAAATAAAAATAAAAAGAACTTTGATTTATTATTTTCGTTCTCAAAAGTACATTTACATAAACATTTATTTGCTTAAGTAAATAAAGCTTCCAATACATGTGGTTAACTTTGTACAACTTATTTCTATGGGGGTGATCATGCAGTCCCCGGTCTTCGTGATACTTTTAGTGTTCTAATATGCAATATTTCCCCCAATGTTCGGATGCTAAGTATGAGAATTCGAATACTGGAGATCTTGTCACTGTTGATGATTCTTTCTCATAGTATATTTTACAGTCGTGCTTAAAAACTTTGCTAGAAAAATCCAATTGGGACAAAAATTGGACGAAGGAAAAAATAGTGCAGCACATACTTTGAATATCAGTAAGGATCCAACAGTAATACCTTTTGAGGTGAGTTACGTTACAATTGCTCGGCAATTTAAATCCATCTCGATTTTCAAATTGATATGAACCTTTACCGGTTATAGTTGAAACCCGATAAGGTCCTTCCCATGTTTGTCTTAGATTCCCGGCATTAACTTCTCAGGTATTTTGAGTTATTTTTCTCAAAACCAAATCTCCGACTTTGAAATATCGAAGATTTTATCTACGTTTGTAATAATCAATTCTTTATTTTTGTGACACCATTTTCACATACACCATATTTCGATGTTCTTCGAGCAGATCCAACTTCATCCGCATTGGTTCATTATTCGTCTCCTCATTTGCTCGGGAATACCTTATGGTTGGTTCCTCAATCTCCATCGGGATCAATGCTTCCGCACCGTACACAAGCAAAAATTGTGTTTCCCCTGTGCTTGACTTCACTGTTGTTCGGTATGCCCATAGTACTCCTGGTAGCTCTTTTGGCCAATTTCCTTTAGCATCTTCTAACTTCTTTCTGAGATTTTGAATTATTATCTTGTTGGCCGGCTCCGCTTTTTCCATTAGCACTTGGATGTTATAGAGAAGATATAATTTGTTCAATCTTCAATCTTTTCAAAAACTTTGTGACTTTGGAACCTATAAGTTGCGGTCCATTATCACAAGCAATTTCTTTCGGTACTCCAAACCGATATATGATGTGTTCCCATATGAAATCAATCACTTCCCGCTCTCCAATCTTCTTATAAGCACCTGGTTCAACCCATTTAGTGAAATGGTCAGTCAAAACAAAAGAAATTTTACATGCCTGGGACCTTGTGGTAAGGGACCAACTATGCCCGTCCCTAATTTCATGAAGGCAATGGTGACACCACCGAATGCAAAGTTCTACCGGTTGATGCACTAACTGTGCATGATATTGACATTTATCGCATTTTGGTACAAATGCCTTCACGTCTTGCTCCGTTCGAGGCCAATTGTAGACAACCTTATTAATTTGAGAACCAATGAATCTGCACCGGAATGATTTTTGCATACTCCTTCATGAACTTCTGTTATTACATAATCAACCTCTGATGTCCCTAAATACCGAACCAATGGTCCTTGAAAGACCTCTTGTATAATTGACCATCAATAAGGCAATATCAAGCAGCTTTGGTCTGAAGTGTCCGGGGTGCTTTTGGATCATCAGGCAATTTGCACTTTAAATATTCTATAAACTCATTTCTCCGATCCAAATTAGATCGGTTGAGTTAAATTTACAATATCCATCCACATCCAATACCGAATGCAATAATTAAACTACAGTGCTGGAATCAGATCCTTTCATTTTCGTGGACAACCCTAGATTGGCCAATGCATCTTCCTCCACATTTTATTCTCTTGTAATGTGGATGATCGACCATTCCCTGAACCGGAAAAGTAACACTTGAACCTTATTCAAGTACTATTGCATGCGCTCCTCCTTGGTGTCAAAAATTTCATATACCTGGTTCACTACCAGCTGAGAGTCACACTTTATTTCAATTACCTCGGAGCCTAGTCCCCGAGCTAACTCAAGTCCTGCAACCAAAGCCTCGTACTCGGCTTTATTGTTAGTTAATGGTACAATTTTAATGTCATTTCTCTAGGTTTCTCCCGAAGGAGTGATTAATACTCTCCCAAGACCAGACCCTTTTACGTTGGAAGCTCTATCCGTAAACAAGGTCCAAACGCCAAAGACGGTTCCCGACACCAGAACTGCTTCTTTAGATGCTAAAGGCAATAGTCTCAGAATAAAATCAGCCATGAAATCGGCCAAAACTTGTGACAATATTGCAGTATTGGGCTTATATTCATTGTCAAATTCAGTAACTTCGACTACCATTTAGCCAATCAACCCAATAATTTAGGCTTATGAAGAACATTCCTCAAGGGAAACATTGTCACAACGACTATGGGATGACATTGAAAATAAGACCTAAGTTTTCGAGAGGCAATTACGAGAGCTAAGGCCAACTTTTCAAGGTGCGGATAACATGTCGGTGCTGCCGATAAAACTTTACTAACATAATAAATAAGAAATTGTGTACTTTCCTCTTCTCGTATCAAAATAACATTTACTGCTACTTTCGAAATCACTAAATAAATTATCAACTGCTCACCTTCTATCGGTTTTGATAACAGTGGAGGACTAGGCATGTACCTTTTTAAGTCTTTCAATACTTACTGACATTCCAGAGCCCATATGAAATCATTCTTCTTTTTCAAAAGGGAGAAGAAATGATGACATTTCTCGAAGGATCTTGATATAAACCTGCTTAGGCCTGCCAACCTTTCGGTTAACCTTTGTGTAATGATCTGACCAGTCATTCTGAACTCTAGCACATCGTTCTGTGGTTTGAGGCCTCGAAGAGCTCCACTTCATGTATTACGACTTGTACGTGTGGTCCGAATTAGATTTTGGGAAGTTTGGAGTTGATTCGGAAGAAATATTCTAATTTCGGAAGCTTTAAGTTGGAAGAATTAGTTAAGGTTTGACTTTTGGGAAAACGACATTAGAATTAGGATTTGAAGGTTCAAATAGGTTCATATGATGATTTCGGACTTGGGCGTATATTCGGGTTGAGTATCGGGTGGTCCGGAAGCATTTTGGTGCTTATTATGGAAAGTTGGCATTTTGGAAGTTCTGGAATTTCATAGGTTTGGTTTGAAGTGGATTTTGATGTTATCGATATCCGTTTGGAGTTCCAAGCCTTAAAATAGGTTCGTATCGTGATTTGTGACTGGTGCGTAAAGTTTGGCGTCATTCCGGAATGTTTAAGTGTAATTTGGACGCGTTTGGTAAAGTTTGGAAGCTGGAAATTTGAAAGAAAGGTTTTGGCCGTTGATTCATAGTTTTGATGTTGTTTAGCGTGATTTGAGGTTTTGACTAAGTTCGTATCATAATTGGGGACGCATTGGTATATTTTGTTGAGGTACCGGGGGCCTCGGGTAGATTCCAGGTGATCAACAAAACTGGAAGTTCTGGATGCTGGTGTTTTCGCACCTGCGCAGGAAGTACCGCAGGTGCGGTGCCGCAGGAGCGGTGCTGCAGGAGCGGTGCCGCAGGAGTGAGGAAGTGGCTCGCAAAAGTGACCTGGGCAGGGATGGAAGGAGGTTGAAGGTGCGAAGATGTTCTCCGCACCTGCATTATCGCGGAAACGGAATTGAAGGCGCAGAAGTAGATGCAGGCAGCTTGGACATTTTCGCAGAAGCGGAGGGACATGCACAGGTGTGAATTCGTGTCTGCAGATGCGAATGTGGGAGGCCTTAGAAGAACCGCAGAAGCGAAATATTTGTCCGTACCTACGGAAACGCAGAAACGGTCAAGTGGCCGCAAGTGCGATGATCGTTGGGCAGAGGGCTTGTTTAAGTACGTGGGTTTGGCTCATTTTCATTTCATTTCTTCCATGGGAGCTGGCCTTGGAGCAATTTTGGAGCGCCATTTTTATCGTCAATCATGAGGTAGGTGATTTCTACAAGTTGTGAGTTAAATATATGAATTCGGGCTTGTAAATACATGAAATATTGTGGAACTTGTGAGATTTTAAGAGAAAATCTAGAATTCGATATTTTGGATTTTGACCATGAAATTAGACATGGAATTGGGAATAAATTATGTATTTGAGTTTGTAATGTCATGGGTAATATTTATCTTCAAAAACATTCAGAATCCAGGCCCGTGGGCCCGAGGGTTAAATTTATTGACTTTTCGAGCGGAGTTGGAAAGTGTTATGAAGTAATTAATTATAATGTTGGAGTATGTTTTTATTGACTTTCGCGATTGTTTGACTAGTTTCGGAACGTTTGGCTTGGAGTTGAGTGTTTGAGTGGCGTTGGAGACGGTTATGGAACTTCGGAGCGAGGTAAATCCCCTGTCTAACTTTGTGTGGGGGAAACTACCTCCTAGGTGATGTAATTGTTATGTGCTATTAGTTTTGGGTACTACGTATGTACGAGGTGACGAGAGTCCTTACGTAGCTAAATCATGTTATGTCTGGGTAGACTTAGGACTTCACCATGTAGTATTTGAAATATTTGAACCCATTCTACCGGCTTAATTAATTGAAATTTTAATTGAACTTGATTTAGTAAAATATACATATATATTAGGTCGAGCTTTATTACCTTGAGTTGTTGGCAAGTTATTTGAGAAACGGTAAAGGTTATACTCACCTTGTGTTCATACACTGTATCGTAAGTTTATGTCTCGTAATTCGATAATTCCTTTCCTTTCTTATGGAGCGGGTTGAATGTCTCAACAGGATTATGTACCACACTCTCATGGGAGCGGGCCGTTCGCTTCTGAATTATAATAGATGCATCTATGGTTTGTTCTGCTCGACCCTCGTTAGTGTAAACGTTATGATGGGATCGGGCCGATCGCCTCAGCAGTATCATATCTTTCTAAGATCTGGCCGAACTACCTCGGCATAATCGTGCGCCATATCGCTAGCAATCCGAATATTCGCGAGATTTTCCTTCCACTGATGCCTTGCATTTTATATGGTATTTCTTATCCGTTTGTTATTGACACTTGATATTTCCAAGCTGTTGAGATAGAATACAAGATTGAGAAACTGATATCGTTAAAAGAAATTTTGGAAGATTGTGTTAGTTACAGTTTTACCTCACTATTACTGTTGTGCCTCTTATCTGTTTATGATTTACCATGTTGATTTATTGAACCATTAGTAAGTGTCGATGTTGACCCCTTGTCACTACTTCTCTGGGGTTAGGCTAGATACTTACTGGTACGCGTTGATTTACGTACTCATGCTGCACTTCTGCACTAAATGTGCTGGATCTGACAGGTTCATTTGGTGATCATCTTGGCGCGTAGGCGCAACTGTTGAGGAGGCTTTATATAAGCTTCATTCCAGGCTACGCATCGTAGTCATAGCATCTCCATCATATTATTTAATTTATCCTGTCTCATTTATATTCTAGACAGATATTGTATTATTATTGCACTACTTAGTAAATGCTCACGTACTTGTGACACCGGGTTTTGGGGTACACTAGTTGATGCTTATGGTTTTGTATATTATCATAGCCTTTCATTTCTTTTATAAACTACAATTTTGTACATCCCTGTGGATTTAAATGTATAAATTCCCTTTCTTATTAAAATTTGTGATTTCAAAGGTAATAAAATGAGTAATTAAATTGATCAATCACCTTTTGCTTGCCTGACGGCGGCGTTAAGCGCCATCACAACCTATAGTGGTTTTTGGATCGTGAAAACTTGGTATCAAATATCTAGGTTCACTTGGGTCTCACGAGTCATGAGCAAGTCTAGTAGAGTCTTGCGGATATGTACGGAGACGCCTGTACTTATCTTCGAGAGGCTACAGGGCTGTTAGGAGCACTTCCCTTCTTGATTCCTCATCTTGCGATTTGATTCCTTTGAGGCTTGTGCCTTTATTTCCTTCCTACTCAATATTATACGACATGAAGCGCTTGTTATAAATTGGGCATCGAGGAGTTGTAGTGGTACTGCAGATATGGTGCCAAATGTTTTTTCCTGTGTGTTCGGGCAAGCTATTATCGTCGCCTTGCGAAAGGATGTTCTATCGTTTTGGCTTAATATTTGTATTTCCTATGGTTTTGAGGCTATGCATAAAAATCTATGCTGTTCATACATTGTTGCCGCACAGTGTTCGTATAATGGTAGGGTGCTTGTCTATGTGTCGAGCTAGTGAATGACTCAAAAGGAAGGTCTCTCAGTGCGTGGTTTAGGGGTTCGACATTTAATTCCAGCGGGGGAAAGACAATCAGTCTATGGATGTTCAAGCCTTGGTTGATGGAGTAATGAAACTTGATATTTTGGGCGTGGTGGAATCCTCATTTGTGACATGGTGTCGTTGTTCTTGTTTGAACGCATTAAGGTTCTCCAGTGTTATGGTCTTCTTCGATTTTCCTTCGGGGCAGGGTGTTGTGAAATGGTACCTGAGAAGCGGTTGTCAAAGATAGCGGAGTGTAGAGGTTTAGGAATCGAATTGGTGTTTCTAATGTTGATGGATCGAGAAAGATGATCTTCTAGGAGGTTTAGAGTTGGTAGCAATTTATTAGTTCAGGTGCTATAGGTATGGATTTGATTGAGGCAATATTTGGGCAGCGAAGTATGAGGAAGGACATGGCGGGATATGTCTCGTGGTGGTTTAATTACTAGTAGGTCAAGTATGAAAAGTAGAGGTCGAGAAGTTGCTTAAAGGAGAATTTAACCGAAGTGAGACTAGCAGAGTAGCATATGGATTATGTGGTAGGATTACCACATGCCTTGAGAAACGTTTAGACAAATTTGGGGAATCGTGGTGGGAAGTGACTAGGTCCATATATTATTATTTAAGATAGAGGCTACTGCACTGAGGAAGATCGAGTATGGAAAAGAGGAGTTTGCTTGAAGTGAAGAGGGGTGTGAAAACTTGATTACCGTTTTTAGATGCAATGTGACTTCGAGTTTGGAACGTATTGTTGGACGTTCAGTTGATGTCAATGGGGAATGAACAGACTTATACGACTGGTGGACGAGTATGGTCTCAGGAGGGTTTACTGAATTCGTGGTAGTTGTACCCAGTGCAGCGTCGTTGGAAGGTGTCGACATAGAATTCCATAGGTGGGTTATCTCCTGTGAGCAGGTTAGCGGTTGCGTAATGTTGATGAAGTTTCTACGAAGAGTTCTACTTACTACCTAACAGGAGATCGAGTATGCGATTGTGGCTGATAATTCGAAATGTTTAATGAAAAGCTTAAGAGATTTCAAGAAATTTGGCGAGTTAACGGTGCGAGATCAGGGTAATTGAGAAGGAGGAATCGTTGTGGGCTCTACATTATATGATGGTATTTTAAAGACAAGTAGGGGAGCCCACCATCTATGATTGGATCGCGTGGTTGTCTGCTTGTGCGGTTTCTAGTTATCAGTGCATTGGTGGATTATTTACGACTAAGAAAGGAAACATCAGAGGTAATTCGGGCAAAGAACTTGATGAATGTGTGCTATATTTGGCCTTATCGATTCATGTTCAAGTTTTTGGGAAGACTCGGAGTTTATGCTTCTTGTGGATGTGATGTACAAGGAAAAGAATTCAGTCGGTTGATTCTTTGAGAAGGTGTTCACGTGCTAGCAGAGAGTTGAAGTTTGATTATATCTTGGACCAGGTGAGAGTGGGTGGCTCTCAATAGTGTTTTTAATTGGTTCAAGGATGTAGGCGCGGTGTCTAAGAATTTTGGGTTCGTTGTGTGGCTAAAAACCGGGATTTTGTAGCATAGTGTGAAGGATACTTGGGGAATTTTCGATGTTATCATCAGGTATGCGGAGTAGTATTGGAGGAATGGGAGAAATAGCTTTGGATTCGCGGAGGATCTTCCAGAATAGGTATACCAGTTGGAGATGCTATTGTGTGCATAAGGAGAGTAGAGATGGTTCATGAGTATTGAGACGATGTGGTCTCGTGATTTGGGTCACTCGGGATTAGTGCTGATCGAGTTCGTTATGTTTGAATAGAGCTATTATTATTTCTAAGGCAAGTCAAGAGTAAATTGGAAGAAATTGGGTCGGTTAGTAATGGTTTGAATCAGCGTGATTGTGGCAATGATCAGTTCCTTTGGTATGTAAGCTATACAGGTGATTCGTGGCTGTACGTGTGGGCTTGACAGTCTTCGTAATTTGATTATAATGGCCTTGCTATGTGTAGATGGATCCCGGAAGAGTTATGAAAGTTTAGACCACAACTTGAGGTTTGTATTTTCTGCGGTTATGAGAATTCGGTTGCGTGTTGCCATCATTCCTCTTAAATGTGCGGAGTGAAATGGGCTCTAGACGATAAAGTGTTTTTTTCTATTGGTGGTTCAGGAGTTATGATAAAATTTTTGTACTCTCGCGTAGCGGCATGATAGGTGCAGCGTGCGATATGGGAATCGTAAGTTGAGGATCAAGGTTGCGGTTCGGTGTTGACAAGAATGTCACTAGCTCGGATGAGCAGGGAAAATTTCAGATGTTTAGAGGAAGCTGGAATTATCTTTGTGTCGCCTGAGAATGGTGCCCGGGATGAGAGGCAACGTGTATTGATTTGCGGACTCCTGGTTGGGTTTACAACATTAGTATAGTTGGTGGTGTGGAGGTGCAGACCTTGCTACCTGGTGCGGAAGGTCGTGGGAGCGCCATGGGGAAATTTGTTTAAGTGTGACATATTAATCATCTGATTGTTAAGGATTGAAACCAAGTATGGAGATTTTGGTACTGTCGCTAATGTGAGAATTTATACCTTAAAGGCGATCTATTACTTTGGTTGTAGACTGTGGGAGTTTGTTTCAGATTGGATGGCTATTTGTGTGTGTCATGAATAGGGTTATTGTGGATACTTGGAAGGTTATTAGCCTAGTATGGGATAAGCGGAATCGGCTTGAAGTCTACTAGTAGATTTACATCAGATCGGATGTGTTCATTCATCATAGCATTGCTTATGGAGGAGTCTTCGGGCGTTGAATGTTATTCCCGTTGCCACCTATTCCATGTAATACTCTTTTGTGCCATGTGGGTTGTGAGGCGGCTTGATTATTCGCACACGTGTTGTGGTCTCGTGTAGCTTGTGGTATTATATGAGTAGGATGACTCTCGAGATGCAAGTCATTTATTGCACCTTATTCATACTTGGGTTTTGTAGCGTATGGCGCTATACGTTTCCCCACGATTGTATTTTCGCACTTGGCATGCTAGTGGTCGATATTTGGGTATTTTGTAGGTATAAGCATTATGGCTTGATGGGTATTTCCTTATTTATTGTTATGTGTGGATTGAGTGGCACGCCACTACGGGTATGTTGTTTGGATCGGGTTGCACGCCGCAACGGTATCATATGTGTATTGGGTTGCACATTGCAACAGTGAGATGTTGGGTACGGTTCCTTATATCTACTTTTGTGTATTTTGTTTCTCATTCTCTGAGAAGGGTTCATAGCATCTGTTCGATCATTTTATCCGTTACACGGGTTGTGTATTTCTTTTCCAGAGTTCGTTTTTCCTTATATATCATATTCGAGTTTGTAGTTTGTTGGCGCATTGATGGCGTCATATGAGGTTTTTGGTAGTGCTTGAGATAGGTTATTTCTTGAGCAACTTGTACTAGGTGATACAAGGTTATTGGACCTGGGATCAGTGCGATCGGAGTTATGTAGGGTATATTAAAGACCAAATATCGTTATTCAGTTTAGAATGAGGTAATGGTTCTTGTTAGGAGGAGAGACTCCATGATTTATTGATTTGGTTAGGTGGTTATGAGTTTCTACACATCTCTTTCGTCGTGACAATATTGCGAGAGTTGGAACAGGGCTTACATATGTTATGAGGCGCCTTGGCATCAGATTCGTGGAATTGTAGTTATTGTTATAAGAGGATGTTATTATGGTCAAGCAACTTATGTGGTGCATCATGTGATTTCAGCGGAGGAGTATGGTCATGTTGGGTGCAGTGTGTAGGGATTTATACAGTGTTCGTATGTTAGAATCAGGCCTCGTAGAGAATTTTGGGAGTTAGAATGTGGTTCCAAGGCTTGTGGACTAAGGTAGCAGGAAGGATTTTCAGTCTAGCTCAACCAAGTGAGTTCATGTGTGTTGTGGTGGCACTGATAGGTGCGCGAAATGTTGAACAGTGATTTTGGGGCAACTCCGGAGCAGTTCTTAGCATGTTCGAGGATGAATGTATGTTTAAGTGGGGGAGAACGTAACGACCCGACCGGTCGTTCTGAACTTTAGTGCGTCGTTCAGCGGTTTGAGGCCTCGAGTAGCTCTACTTCATGTATTATGACTTGTACGTGTGGTCGAAATTGGATTTTGGGAAGTTCGGAGTTGATTCAGAAGAAACATTCTAATTTCGGAAGCTTTCAGTTGGAAGAATTGGTTAAGGTTTGACTTTTGGTCAAATGACCTCGAAATTAGGATTTGAAGGTTCCAATAGGTTCGTACGATGATTTCAGACTTGCGCGTGTGTTCGGGTTAAGTATCGTGTGATCCGGAAGCATTTCAGCACTTATTATGGAAAGTTGGTATTTTGGAAATTCTGGAATTTCATATGTTTGTTTGAAGTGGATTTTGATGTTATCGATGTCCGTTTGGAGTTCCGAGCCTTGGAATAGGTTCGTATCATGATTTGTGACTGGTGCGTAAAGTTTGGCGTCATTCCAGAATGTTTATGTGTAATTCGGACACGTTTTTCAAAGTTTAGAAGTTAGAAAGTTGAAAGAAAGGTTTTGGCCGTTGATTCATAGTTTTGATGTAGTTTAGCATGATTTGAGGCTTCGACTAAGTTCATATCATAATTGGGGATGCGTTGGTATATTTGGTTGAGGTTCCGGAGGTCTCGAGTGGATTCCGGGTGATCAACGGATTAGATTTTAGACTTAAGGAATAACAAACTAGAAGTTCTCAATGTTGGTGTTTTCGCACCTGCGCATGAAGGATCGCAGGTGTTTTGTCGTAGGAGCGAGGCAGTGGCTCGCAGAAGTGACTCAGGCAGGACTGGACTGAGGTCGCACGTACAAAGATTTGTTTCGCACCTGCGTGATCGTCGAAAGCGGAATTGAAGGCACAGAAGCGGAAGCGGGCAGCTGGGACATTTCCGCAGAAGCGGAGGGACTAGCGCAGGTGCGCCTTCGTAGATGCGGATGTGGGAGGCCTTAGGAGAACCGTAGAAGCGGAATTTTTTGCCGCACCAGCGGAACTGCAGAGCGGTCAAGTGGCCGCAGGTGCGATGATCGCTGGGCAGAGGGCTTGTTTAAGTATGTGGGTTTGGCTTATTTGCATTTCATTTCTTCCATGGGAGCCGGCCTTGGAGCGATTTTGGAGCGCCATTTTCATCGTCAATCATGAGGTAAGTAATTTCTACAAGTTGTGAGTTAAATATATGGATTTGGGCTTGTAAATACATGAAATGTGTGGAAATTGTGGGATTTTAAGAGAAAACCAAGAATTCGGTATATTGGATTTTTACCACGAAATTAAACATGGAATTGGAAATAAATTATGTATTTGAGTTTGTAATGTTATGGGTAATGTTTGTCTTCAAAAACTTTCGGAATCCGGGTACGTGGGCCTGAGGGTTGACTTTATTGACTTTTCGAGCGGAGTTGGGAAGTGTTATGAAGTAATTAATTATAATGTTGGAGTATATTTTTATTGGCTTCCGTAATTGTTTGACTAGTTTCGGAACATTTAGCTTGGAGTTGAGTGTTTGAGTGGCATTGGAGCCGGTTATGGAACTTCAGAGCGAGGTAAATCTCCTGTCTAACTTTGTGTGGGGAAAACTACCCCTAGGTGATGTAATTGTTATGTGCTATTAGTTTTGGGTACTACGTATGTACGAGGTGACGAGAGTCCTTACGTAGCTAAATCATGTTATGTCTGGGTAGACTTAGGACTTCACCATGTAGTATTTGAAATATTTGAACCCATTCTACCGGCTTAATTAATTGAAATTTTAATTGAACTTGATTTAGTAAAATATACATATATATATATATATATATATATATTAGGTCGAGCTTTATTACCTTGAGTTGTTGGCAAGTTATTTGAGAAACGGTAAAGGTTATACTCACCTTGTGTTCATACACTGTATCGTAAGTTTATGTCTCGTAATTCGATAATTCCTTTCCTTTCTTATGGAACGAGTTGAATGTCTCGGCAGGATTATGTACCACACTCTCATGGGAGCAGGCCGTTCGCTTCGGAATTATAATAGATTCATCTATGGTTTGTTCTGCTCGACCCTCGTTAGTGTAAACGTTAAGATGGAATCGGGTCGATCGCCTCAGCAGTATCATATATTTCTGAGATCTGGCTGAACTACCTCGGCATAATCGTGCGTCATATCGCTAGCAATCCGAATATTCACGAGATTTTCCTTCCACTGATGCCTTGCATTTTATATGGTATTTCTTATCCGTTTGTTATTGACACTTGATATTTCCAAGCTGTTAAGATAGAATACAAGATTGAGAAACTGATATCGTTAAAAAGAAATTTTGGAAGATTGTGTTAGTTACAGTTTTGCCTCACTATTACTGTTGTGCCTCTTATCTGTTTATGATTTACCATGTTGATTTATTGGACCACTAGTAAGTGTCGATGTTGACCCCTCATCAGTACTTCTCTGGGGTTAGGCTAGATACTTACTGGTACGCGTTGATTTACGTACTCATGCTGCACTTCTGCACTAAATGTGCTGGATCCGACAGGTTCATTTGGTGATCATCTTGGCGCGTAGGCATAGCTGTTGAAGAGACTTTATGTGAGTTGCATTCCAGGCTGTGCATCGTGGTCCATAGAGTCTCCATCGTATTATTTAATTTATCATGTCTCATTTACATTCTAGACAGATATTGTATTATTATTGCACTACTTAGTAAATGCTCATGTACTTGTGACACCGATTTTTGGTATACTAGTTGATGCTTACGGTTTTGTATATTATCATCGCCTTTCATTTATTTTATAAACTACAATTTTGTACATCCCTATGGATTTAAAAGTGTAAATTCCCTTTCTTATTAAAATTTGTGATTTCGAAGGTAATAAAATGAGTAACTAAATTGAACAATCACCGTTGGCTTGCCTGACGGCGGCGTTAGGTGCCATCACGACCTATAGTGGATTTATGGGTCGTGACACTTTGCACCTTCTTCACATCTGTTAATTGATCCGGGATATCCTCGATGGCTTTGATCTTATCGGGGTTTACTTCAATTCCTCTCTGAGAGACCAAAAACCCCTGGAACTTTCAGGAACCAACTCCAAAAGCACATTATTTAGGATTGAGCTTCATGTTGTAGTTTCTTAGAATGTCAAACGTCTCTTATAGATGAACCAAATGATCTCCTACATTAAGAGACTTGACCAACATATCATCAATATATACCTCTATTATTTTACCAATTTACTGTTCAAACATTTTATTAACGAGTCTATGGTAAGTGGCTCTGACATTTTTAAGCCCGAAGGGCATCACATTATACAGTATGTGCCAAAATTTGTGATAGTCGAGGGTTTTTATTGAGATTCCAGGTGCATCCTAATTTGATTATACCCGGAATATGCATCAAGAAAGATCATTAACTCATGCTCGGTCATAGTATCGACTATTTGATCAATGTTTGGAAACAAGAAAGAGTCCTTAGGGCATGCCTTATTCAAATCTTTATAATGTATAAATATTCTAAATTTGTTATTCATTTTAGGTACTACTATTACGTTAGCTAGACAATTGGGGTAATTTACCTCTCGAATTGAACATATATTCAGTAATCGAGTTGCCTCTTCTTTGATAAACCTGTTTCTGACATCTACTATGGTTCATTTCTTCTGCCTTACCAGGGGGACGTTAGGGTCCAAACTTAGCTTGTGGACAACCACTTCCAATGGGATACCTGTCATATCTGAATGTGACCAAGCAAAACCATCAATGTTAGCTTTAAGAAATTCAATAATTTTTAATCTGAGTTCGGGATTCAACCCCATTCCTAAGTGGAAGTTCCTTTCTAAGAACTCCTTGAACAAGGCCACTTGTTCGAGCTCTTTTGCAGTTGATTTGGTCGCATCTATCTCCTCTGGTACTTGAAAAAACCTCGGTACTTGATAAAAATCCTATGACTCCTCTTCTCCACTATCTTCAATCGGGGTGGACTTCTATAATTGTTGTTTGCTTGTTTCTTTCCCCTTGCTACTGGACAAAGTAACTGCATTTGTTTCTCTTGTAGATGATTGATCTCCTATAATATGTTTGACCCCTTCCGGTGTGGGAAACTTCAGCAACTGATGATAAGTTGATGGCACAACTTTCATTTCATGTATCATGGCCTTCCAAGGATCACGTTATATCTCAAGTCACCATCTATCACTTCGAACAGAGTGGTCTTAGTTACATATTTCGGCATGTGTGGGCAGTAGAATATCTCCCCGGGTCGTTACACTTGTTAGGTTGAACCCAACTAGAAGCTTTTTGCCGGATCTATGTTTCTGGTTAACTTAACTTGCTCTAAAACTCTCCATTGTATGATATTAGCTGAACTACCTGGATCAACCAACACACGTTTAATTTTAAAATATAAGACATTAAGAGACATTACCAGAGCATTATTGTGCGGTAAAAGAAGTCCATCAACATCCTCTTCCGTAAATATGATGTCATCATCTTCTGAAATTTTTCAGATCCTGTTGCTATGAGTTACTGATATCTTCGTCTTCTGTGCTGCTAAGAATGTCACCCCATTTATTTCGTCGCCACCAAAGATCATGTTTATCGTCATGCGAGGTGACCCTGCAACCATTTTAGCTGGCTCCCCAGTGTCTCGATTTTTTCATAATTACTTTTGGCCTGATCACTTAGAAATTCTCTAAGGTGACCATTCTTCAATAATGCTGCAACCTCTTCACAAAGGTGTCGGCAGTCCCTAGTCCTGTGACCGTGCGTTCCATGGAACTCACACCATAAATTAGGTTCTGATTAGGATCCGATCGAATTGGTTTTGGAAACCTAGCATCCTTAATGTTCCTGATAGCCAACACCAACTCTACTAAGATGATATTAAAGTTATAATCAGACAATTGAGGGTATGTTGATTCTTGAAACCTCGATAGTTCCTTCTCCTCTACTATTCCGACCATGATATGCTCTTCTATCGGTAGCAAACTTGTCCGATGACTGAAATCCTTTATTTTCACGCCCATCAACACTTTCGTAAGGCAGAAAAAGACTCCTAGAAGACTTTCAATCTGTATCAAAATCAATTTTAAACTTGTTCCGATTATGATCACTATTACATCCTTTGGAAGACATCGAAAAGCTTAGTTGATCATCTTCAATTCTAATCTTTGATTCACAACGATTGTGGACATCTGCCTATGTGGTTGCCTAAAATTTCAATAGGCTTTCTGCAACTTCCTGAAGGCATCTGAACTCAATGGATTGAGACCCTTGGTAAACGTCTCAGCTTCCCACTCATCCGGTACTGCCATCAAGAGCACCCTTTCCTTCTGAAATTGAATCACGAACTCTCGTAATAATTTGAATTCTCTTTGGGCGATTCTGAATAAAACTGCCTTTCTAGCTTGTACCTTTCTTGCCCCAACATGAGCTTTAATGAAGGAATCTGCAAGCATTTCAAACGAATCAATTGAATGCTCAGCTGAAAGAGAATACCAAGTTAAATCACCCTTCGTTAGGATTTCACCAAATATTTTCAACAAAATGTATTCGATCTCGTGCGGGGTCAAATCATTTCCCTTTGCATCCATAATGTAAGTCGTGATATGATCTTGTGGATCCGAAGTTCCATCATACTTAGGATATCCGACATCTTGAATCTTTTTGGAATCAATTCTGGGGCCGCACTTGGTTTGAATGGCAACTGTATATACTTCTTGGAATTCGGTCTCTTCAACACCGGTGGCGCTCCCGGGATCTGATCCATCCGATCATGGAATTCTTTAGTATTTCGGTCCATACGTTCATTCATCTCACTCACGAATCTCATGTGCTCAATTTTGAAAGGATTATTAGCATTATTGTCGTCCCTGGATTCACTACATGTACCACTTGCCTCGTTAAAATCAAACTCCTCCCTTGGAGCGTCGTTACAATCTGAACTGTTTGATTTGCAGGGACACTGGGAGTAATCTGAACTCCTCCATTGGAATTATTGGAAGCAACCAAAAGCGCCTACTTCAAATCCGTCATCACCCAGTCTTGTCTTGAGAGGCAATTATAATTTCCCGTTATTGCTCTCTCATGATTTTGACAATTTTAACAACATATTCATCATCTGCATCATTGCGCGTTTCACTAATTGAATCATGACGTCCGTTGTTTGTTCCAATATTGTAAGAATTGTTCACATCGTTAGCAACCATATCTGACTTTTCTTTTGCTAATAGAAAAGAATCAAACTTCATTAGTAATAAATGAATGGATCAAAGTAATTACACAATTGCCTATGCTCCACAACGGGCACCAAACTGTTTATCCGTAAGATGGTACAGTTAAATTTGTAACATGGTTTATATACACGTGAATTAATTTGATCCAGAAATATGAAATAATAAGAACAAAAATAATATTAAAAATAACTTAAATAAAATACAAGTCTGGCTATGAATTTACCTTTTTCGATATCAGTAACGAGAACAATATTAAGAATATGATAAAGAGAGCAATTTGATAGAATGAGAGCTGATTTTAGCTTTTGCATACAAAAAATTTCATGTCCTTCAATGGATACAAATTCTCCTATTTGTAGATATATTTAGGGAGACAAGATCCTCAAATCAAGCCCTTCTTGAATGAGAATAAAACCCCTATTGATGGATGCATATTGGTTAGTCATTAATATACATATTCTTTGTAACGACTGCTCATGGAATGTTGTCTTACCCCAGCGATGCCTTCCTTTTAAATTTTCGTTGTCGGTTCCCATGCCTTCGGAATTTATACAGCACCGAACACATGTTTATACTCGACGTCCACTATCTGCTGACTCATATATTACCCGTCTCCAGTTCTACATGTCACCTCGTCATTCATCCACCCGTCGCTAACTAATTTTACCCTATACAATATAACTCGTACAAATATATTATTTCTGTTTTAATTAATTTATTATAACAACAAGTAAATTCAATGACTCCTAACTTTTTTTTAATTTTAAGAAGTTATTTATTTTGTTAATGTAATTTACAAAGCTAAGACTACTCTCCGTCCATCAATTTGATTCTCTCAAATAGTTAAAAAGACAACATAAATCCTTAGCCGACATAATTCCAATCTTTGTGGGATGATATCATAAGTTATGCTAAAATTTCACAAAGTACGAGCATAAAAATCATATACACATTAACCTCGTCAAAATACATATAGGGTGGTCATTTGAAAATATATTAGGGGTATTTGAGATAAATTTCTCGACAATATCAAGTTGAAAATTAGGAATTATAGTCGAATTAAAATGTGAAAAAATAAGTGACTTATTGGAGCGCTTCTAAAAGACCAATTTTCAAGCATTTATCAAATTTATGCTAATAAAGAATGTACTATGAGTGACTGCTTTTCTTCCGGGAATGGAATATGTACTTGAGAAAAAATCTAAAGAACTGAGAGTTTGATGATATAAATGAATTCATTTAGATGTTGGAACCTATTTTCTTAGTTGAGCAGTCACTCTAATGTGAACGTCCAAAAAACGATGGCGGTTTTACTCTTATTGATTGCTATAAAAAATTTCTAAAGAACATGAAAAGATCTAAGTTAGCTGGCCATGGAAGATTATTGCGCCCCCAAGAACAACTTGCTTTACTTGGATTGCTAACTATGAAGCTTGTCTAACTCAGGACAATTTGCGGAAGAGAGGCATACCTATGCAATAGATGTTTGCTTCGCGAAGAGGCTAATGAAACAGTTAACCAGGGGCGGACCCACCTAAAGTCAAGAGAGTTCATATGAACCCGCTTCGTCAAAAAAGTTTGGTATTTATATAGGTTAAATTTTTTTAAATGTCGATATAATGATTTTTTGAACCCACTTTGACCGAAAATGACCTTGTGCAAAGATGGCCAAGCGGGGTCAATCTTTAGTCTAGGTCATGCGTTCAAAACTGTAACAGCCCAACCCGTTAGTGATACTATAAGCTCTGGGCCTACGCTTTCAGGGTTTAAAATGCGTCACTAGGGTATAAGGCTTGTTAACTTATAAACCCAACATTCCTCTTCTATTTTGCCGATGTGGGACTCCGTCTAAAGTATGGGGTATTACATACACCCCCTCTTATGGACTCAGCGTCCTCGTTCAGGTTTTCCCCACCGCATGGTATTCGCCTAGACTCAGCACTGAGGTTTGTTCCGCCTAATCGGGATTTGCCTAAACTCAGTTGAACTCTGACCCACCATTAGCAAGGCTGACACAAGAGTTGCTCTGATACCATTTCTAACAACCCAGCCCACTAGTAATATTGTCCGCTCTGGGCCTAGGCCCTTATGATTTTAAAATGCGTCACTAGAGTCTAAGGCTTGTTAAGTGATGTTTGACTATAGTTCCATATTTTTAGTGCATTAGTTACCTTACATTTTAGGTGCTTTAATGCTAAACTATACTATATTTGTGCTTAATTGAGTCTATTTTATGTGTAGGTATATTAGAGATGAAATTGGAGCAAAGTAAATATTTAAAGTGTGATTCATGCACTAAAACAATGGGCTTATGATTATATAATAATAAGGAAATTATTGATAAAGAAGGAATAATTGAGACGATGATTGAAGATAAATCACAAGAGGACAAAAAGAACAATGCAAAGGATCTTGGAAAAGAAAAAAACAAAAACGTGAAAGGCAAAAGTTAAGCAAAGCAAGAGACATGTAAACGAAGCAGCAACAGGCGAAGCGAGCAATTTTTCTCGCGTTTATCCTCGCGACGCGAGGGTTGCAGCGATATTAACCGCGCATTTTTCCTCGCGAGGCGCGGTCTGTTGCGAGGTGCTTCGCGTGTTCCGGGTTTCAAGCCTATTTTGTCTCCTTTTTGGTTTTGGACTTGGTTATTTCATCTAGGTCTCTTCCCTACACATATAAATAGTTATTAAACACCATTTTTGGAGTTTTGTGACCGGAGGTAAGAATTCACGTGGAGGAACACACACCACGCTTGGAGGAGTCTTTCAACTAGTTTTTCTTCTCTTTTCTTCCTTTAATCTCATAGTTTATTAGTTCTAGAGTTATTGGGTGCTACATGAATGTTGTAGTTTGAAGTTTAAATTATTCTTACTATTTTATCATATTGGTTTATTTATTCAATCTTGCGCTTAATTATTTGATTGCTTGATCACCAATTGAATACTATCTACGAATCTAGGATTGAAATCGGGAGAGGAAATTCTAGATTGCATATAAGATTGAGTAGAGAAAGATCTTAACTCTGGGTTGGGGGGGGGGATTTGCGGTTAGGATAGGAATATACCTAATCGCCTTGCTTGGTTACTATACAGGAATTATTAATGCGTTCTTGTTTATTTTAATTCCATAGGAATATAGGCGTTAGATTAGCTTGAATAGGCGAGTAGTACTTCAGGAGAAGGCTACGAGCAATATTAACCCTGTCAACCAATAAACCAGATAAATTAATTAGATGATTTAAGTGGAAAACTCAACGGGATTGTTAGCTAACCCATAGCTCTAGAATATTCACTCACATTGAATTCGTTTTTAAGCTTGTCGTTATTTTCTTTAATTTCTTAATTTGTTACTCTAGATTAATTTTAGTTAAATATTCATACGTTAGGATTCACTTGAATAGATTAATTATTTGGTTTAATTTAGTTAATAGTTAATCACAAGTCCCTGTGGGTACGATATCTGGACTTACAATCCTCTATTACTTGTACGACCACGTATACTTGCGTGTGCGTTTGGGAGCAACATTAACATATATACCCAGCATCCCTATTGTGTTTTGTTGATGTGGGACTCCGTCTAAAGTCTGGGGTGTTATAGAAACCTGGTCGCAACACTATAACAATCTAATCGGTCATTTTGCTTTCTATATCTCCGTTCACCTATTTAAGACTCTCCGTATGTGCTTTTACTGTTTTATAACTTGCGGGGATGATTGGTTTGGTTTTGGAAGGGTTCGAGTTGTAATCGAAAGACTTAGTTCCTTAATAGTGGCCTAAGGTGACCAAGTTTGACTTGAGTCAACACTTTGAGTATACGACCTCATAATCGAGATTTGATGGTTTCAATAGGTTCGTATGATGATTTTGGACTTGGGCGTGCATTCAGGTTGAGTTTCAGATGATCCGGGAGCGTTTCAGCTCTTAATGTTGAAAGTTGGCACCTTGAAGGTTTTAAAGTTCTTTAAATTTGGTTTGAAGTAGACTTTGGTGTTATTGATACCCGTTTGGGATTTCGAACATGGGAATAGGTTCTTATGGTGATTTATGACTTGTACGCAAAATTTGGTATCATTCTGAGTTGTCGAAATATGATTCGTTTCATTCAGAGCTAGTTGGAGAAGTTTAAAGTTGATAATAAAGTTTATAAGTTGATTGATTTGGTTTTAGGGTGCGATTCTTACTTATGTTGTTTTATGTGTTTTGAGGCTTCGAGCATGTCCGTATTATGTTTATGGACTTGTTGGTGCATTTGGACGGGGTCCCAAGTGTCTCGGGTGTATTTCAAACCACATGGATCTAAGTCTAAAATTGCATAAATGATGGTTTGGGTTTCCTTCTTCGCGATTGGGGGATAGACATTTTTGTTCGCGATGAAGGAATTGGAGGATAAACATTTTTGTTCTTCGCGTTCGCAATCACTTGGTCATGTGCACGAAGGTTGAAGACTCGTGGCCTTCGTGTTCGTGATAGTACGTCCTCGTTCGCGTAGAAGGGTAAGAGGACATGGGGTCAGTGGGTCATTGCCCTTCGCGTTCGCGAAGGGAAAGTCGCGTTCGCAAAGCTTGGGCTGGGCTAGCCTTCGCGATCACAAGGACCTGGTCACATTCGCGGAGGGCATTTTCTGAGCCTTGGCATTTTTGCCTTCGTGATCGCGAGGTCCTTTTTGCGATCGCGAAGAAGGGACAACTGGAAGAAACATGTTTTAAATCGGTACTTAGGCTTAATTTCTCTCATTTCACATTGGGTTGGCTGATTTTGGAGATCTTGGAGAGGAATGTTTTATCTAGCATTTTAAGGTAAGTAATTTCTACCCAATATAAATTTAATACATAGAATTTAATATGTAAATTGTTGAAATTTTAGGACTTTGTTGAAAAACCTAGATTTTGGTAAAAATAGGATTAGACCATGAAAATGATTATGGAATTGAGTAGATAGTGTATATTTGAGTTTGTCAGGTTATGGGTAATATTTATCTACAAATATTTTCAGAATCCGGGCACGTGGGCCTTGGGGTGACTTTTAGAAATTTTTCAAATTGGGTTGAGTGATTACTCTAATGGTTAAATTATGAATTTTTGAGTATATATTAATTAGTTTGTACGACTTTTGACTAGTTTTGGGTTGGTTGGCGTTATTTTGAGGCTGCGAGTGTGGTTGGAGGGCCGAGAAGAGGAATTGGGAGCGAGGTAAGTCTCTTGCCTTACCTTGTAAGAGGAAATTAATCCCATAGGTGTTTAAATTGTTATTTGTTAATAAATGCGGGTGTTACGTACGCACGAAGTGACGAGAGTCCGTGTATAGCTAAAATCATATTATGTCCGGGAAGATATAGGACTTTATTGTGCAATACTTGTGCTATTTGAACCCAACTTGTTAGTTTAATTACTTGTATTAATAAGCAAAACTTGATTAGAGATTATGTTAGACCGAGCTTCGTCACTTTGAGTTTTGGAAAAATATTTGATTATTGATAGAAAGTTTATCTTCCTTTATGTGCTTATCTTGGTGTTGTAAATGTATGTTCCGTAGTCCGAAGAGTTTCCCTATTCCTGTGGTTCGGGCCGAACACCTTGGCAATATTTATATATAATGAATGATATGCATCCATGGATTGGGCCGTACGACCTCGGTAGTGTATGTACACGATTATTATGGATTGGGCTGTACGGACTAGGTATAACTCGTGCGTGATGTCACTAGGAGTCCGATTATACTCGATATTTTTTTCATGACTTGAGAAATTTATAATTACTTGATGGTCCTTATTTGTTGAAATTGGCATATGATATTTGGGGTTTTTTAATTGATATTTTGTTAAAGAATCACTCACTTACTTCTTCTTATTCTATTGTTACTGTTGTACTCCATGCCTATTCATATTTCTTGCACTTTATATATATTGACCACTAGTAAGTGTCGATATCGACTCCTCGTCACTACTTCTTCGAGGTTAGACTAGATACTTATTGGGTACGCGTTGCTTTACGTACTCACGCTACACTTCTGCACAAATTGTGCAGGTACTGAGGCAGGTACATCTGGTGTTCGTTCAGGCGCGCATCCGCATTATCCGGAGGCCTTGAGATGAGCTACTTTCCATGCTCCGTTTGGCAGCACCCGGAGCCTCCTTTTGTTGTATTTGTTATTTCTGACTACTGTACTTCAGACAGTAGTTGTAGGGATTTTTGTATATTCCACTAGATATATTGCTTGTGCACTTGTGACACCGGATTTTGGAGGTTTCTAGTAGATATTCATGGTTTTGTCTATTGATATTGCTAATTCACTCTCATATTTCATTTTATGTTTTATATCACCATGCCTTTTTAATACTTGGTTTCTCTATTAAATAAGAATTCCTGATTTTAAAAATAATAAAGTGAATAGTTAAATGGATAGTTCACCGTTGGCTTGCCTAACAGTAACGTTGGGTGCCATCACAACCTATAGTGGAAATTGGGTCGTGACAACTAGGTATCAGAGCACTAGGTTCACATAGGTCTCACAAGTCATGAGCAGGCCTAATAGAGTCTTACGGATCGATGTGGAGATGTCTGTTCTTATCTTCAAGAGGCTATAGGGTGTTAGGAAACTTCTCTTTCTTTATATCCCATCGTGCAATTGATGTTGTGCTAAGTATCTTTCTCTTATTCTCTCATAGATGGTGAGAACGCGCGTGACAGATGTACCCCGCGATAGAGGAGTTGCTCCCCTTATTGCTAGAGGTCGAGGAAGAGGCCGAGAAAGGACTCCGGCTCCTGTTAGAGGATGAGGGCATCCTAGAGTTGCTTCTGTTGTACCACTGGTAGATCTAGTGGAGGATTCTGTCATTGAGGAGCAGGATGAGATGCCTGCAGCTGAGCCGGCCCCAAGGGATTTCATGTCCGCACCAGGATTCCAGGTGGTCACGGTCCGTGTGCTGCGGTTCATGTATTCTATGATTCAGGCTGGTTTATTTCTAGCAGACTCATCCATATCTCAGGCGGGAGGGGGAGCACCGACCCCTACCACTGAGGTTCCTGGGCATGCAACTTCCATATATCGGACCTCAAGTTCACTACCCGTGGGCAAAGCCCAGCCGGTTGCAACAGCTATACCTGAGCCCAGACCAGCTGCGGCCGGCGAGCCGCAGAAGCTATTGGATAGATGGACCGGGCTACATCCTCCTGTCTTTATAGGTGAGCAACATGATAACCCCCATGACTTTATTGATCATTGGGGTAAACTTTACCACATTTTAGTTGGAGGGCAGGCCTATAGGTGGTGGCAGTCCTATCTTTGTAGTAGGCCAGTCGGTTCACCTCCCTTGACTTAGGACCAGTTCAAATGCCTCTTTTTGGAGAGGTATATTCGACCCTCTCAGAGGGAAGAGCTACAGGGTCAGTTAGAGCGGCTCCAGCAGAGTCAGATGTCTGTGACCAATTATGAGGCAAGATTCTCTGAGTTGTCTCGCCATGCACTTATGATACTCCCCACGGATGCAAAGAGAGTACATAGGTTTATTGCAGGCTAACATTATGGTATCTAGCTTACTATGGCGCGAGAGGTTAAGACGAAGCCTCCTTACGTGCAGGTTGTGGAGATAGCTCGGAGGATCAAGGGTATTTAAAGCCAAGGCCGATTATATACGATGAGGGAGAATAGGCCTTGGCATTATATAGGATTCAGTGGCACCCTATTTGGAGGCAGGGGTTAGTTCATGAGGGGTCAGTCCATCATGCCCACGTATTCAGCACCACCGCCTACTCGGAGTGCCCCGGCGTAGCCCTACTTCAGCACCATTGCGAAGAGCTCCTACCGTCCGCCGACCATTCCGGGATCTTCCAGTGGGTATTCGGGTCATTAGGGTCAGACCTAGGGCCAGTCATCTTCTGCACCAAGAGGTTGCTATGAGTGTGGGGACCTTGGTCATATTAGGAGATTTTTCCCCATGCTTCGGGGCAAGGCAGTACAGCAGGGTCATCAGCCGATGATCATCGCACCAGCTACTGCACCGCCTTTCAGGCCAGCCAGAGACGGAGGACAGGTGGGTAGGGGTCACCCTAGAGGTGAAGGCCAGCCAGGTGGCGCTCTGTCTAGGTTTTATGCTTTTCTATCCAGACCAGATGCAGTAGCCTCAAACGCCGTGGTTACAGGTATTATTTCTATCTGCTGTAGGTAGCCTCAAACGCCGTGGTTACAGGTATTATTTCTATCTGCTGTAGGTATGCTTCAATACTATTTGATCTAGGGTCTACATATTCATATGTGTCTTCTCTATTTTCTCCTTATCTGGATGTCTCTCATGAGTCCTTGGATGTTCATGTATATGTATCCATACCAGTGGGTGATTCTGTTATTGTGGATCGGGTTACTGGTCCTGTGTAGTGACTTTCTATGACTATGAGACAAGAATAGATCTTTTGTTACTTGATATGGCCGACTTTGAGGTCATCCTAGCCATAGACTGGTTGTCTCTGTACCATGCCGTTCTTGACTGTCATACCAAGACTGTTACATTGGCGATGCCAGAGTTGCTGAGATTGGAGTTGAGGGGTTCATCTATCAGTACATCTAGTCGGGTCATCTCTTTCTAGAAGGCTCGACATTTGGTCGACAAAGGTTGTTTGACCTATCTAGCTTATGATCGGGATACCACTACAGAGACTCCCACGATTGATTCAGTGCCCGTGTTGCGGGAGTTCTCCGATGTATTTCCTTCAGATCTACTAGGGATGCCATCGGATCATGATAACGATTTCAGTATTGATTTGGTGCCAGACACCCAACCTATCTCTATTCCACCGTACCGCATGGATCCAAAAGAGTTAAAGGAGTTGAAGGAACAACTTGAAGAGTTGCTCGTAAAGGGGTTCATTAGGCCGAGTGTATTGCCTTGGGGTGCACCAGTATAGTTTGGGAAGAAGAAGGATGGGAGTATGCGGATGTGCATTGATTACCACCAGTTGAACAAAGTTACAATTACAAACAAGTACTCGTTTCTGCGCATTGATGATTTGTCTGACCAGTTACAGGGTGGCAGGATGTTCTCTAAGATTAACTTGAGGTATGGGTATCACCAACCGAAGATTCGTGCTTCGGATGTTCCGAAGACAATTTTCGGACTACATACGGGCATTATGAGTTTTTAGTGATGTCCTTCGGGTTGACTAACAGCCCGACGACGTTTATGGATTTGATGAACTGGGTGTTTAGGCCATATCTTGACTCATTTGTTATTGTCTTCATTGATGACATATTGATATACTCGCGTAGTATGGAGGAGCATGAGCAACATTTGAGAGTTGTGCTTCAGACCTTGCGGGAACAAAATCTATATGCTAAGTTCTCCAAGTGAGAGTTCTATTTAGATTCCATGGCTTTCTTGGGGCATGTTGTATCCGATGAGGCCACTAAGGTACCCAGGAATATTGAGGTAGTTCAGAGTTGGCCTCGTCCAACCAAAACGACCGAGATCATGAGTTTATTGGGGCTAGCAGGTTATTATCATCGGTTTGTAGTGGGTTTCTCATCCATTGCAGCTCTCTTGACTAGAATGACCTAGCAGCATGCTCCATTCATATGGTCTGATTGCGAGGCGAGCTTTCAAAAGCTCAAGACAGCATTGACTACAACTCCGGTGTTAGTGTTGTCGTCTGGTTCAGGGATGTATATTGTCTATTGTGACGCTTCATGCGTTGGCTTGGGTTGTGTATTGATATAGGAGGGGCGAGTTATTGCATATACTTCATATTAACTGAAGGCCCACGAGAAGAATTACCCCGTGCATGATTTGGAGTTGGCTGCGATAGTTCATGCTCTTAAGATTTGGAGTTATTATCTTTATGAGGTGTCATGGGAGGTCTACACCGATCACCGCAATTTGCGGGATTTGGTTAAGTAGAGGGATATTAATCTGAGGCAGCGCATGTGGCTTGAGTTACTTAAGGATTATGATATTGCTATCCATTATCATCCGGGCAAGGCGAATGTAATGGCGGATGCCTTGAGTAGAAAGGTTGAGGGTATGGGTAGTTTGGCATTCAATTTAGCAGAGGAGAGGCCATTGGCTTTGGACATTCAGTACTTAGCTAACAGACTTGTGAGGGTTGATATTGCAGAGCCCAGTCGAGTTCTTGCATGTGTTGTGGCTCAGTCTTCATTATCTGAGCGGATCAAGGCTCGTTAGTACAAGGACCCACACTTGCTGGTTCTTAGAGAGACGATGCTATGGGGTGGTGCCAGAGAGGTTACTATCTATGATGATGGTGTTCTACGACTCTGGGGTTGCCTATGTGTTCCTAATATTGATGGCCTGAGGGAGGCAATTCTAGAGGAAGCACACAGTTTGCAGTATTCTATTCATCCAGGTGCTACGAAGATGTATCATGACCTGAGGCAGCATTACTTGTGGCGTAGGATGAAGAAAGACATAGTTGAGTATGTGGCGAGATGCCTAAATTTCCATCATGTTAAGTGTGAGCACTAGAGGCAGGTGGCCTACTTTAGCGGATGGTTATACCAGAGTGGAAGTGGGAGCGCATCACTATAGACTTTGTAGTTGAGTTGCCGCCGACATTGAGAAAATTTGATGTTGTTTGGTTTAAGCAGATAGATCTTAATCTGAGGCAGCGCCGATGGCTTGGGTTACTAAAGGATTATGATATTACTATCCTTTATCATCCGAGCAAGGCAAATATGGTTGCGGATTCCTTGAGTAGAAAGGCTGAGAGTATGGGTAGTTTGGCATTCATTTCAGTAGAGTAGAGGCCATTTTCTTTGGACATTCAGTCCTTAGCTAAAACACTTATGAGGGTTGAATTTTCATAGCTTAGTCGAGTTCTTGCATGTGTTATGGCTTAGTCTTTATTATTTGAGCGGATCAAGGCTCGTAAGTACAATGATCCACACTTGCTGGTTCTTAGAGAGACAGTGCTATGGGGTGGTTCCAGAGAGGTTACTATCAGTGATGGTGGTGTTCTGTGACTCCAGGGTCGCCTATGTGTTCCTAATGTTGATGGCTTGAGGGAGGTAATTCTATAGGAAGCACACAGTTCGCGGTATTCTATTCATCCAGGTGCTACAAAGATGTATCGTGACTTGAGGCAACATTACTGGTGTCGGAGGATGAAGAAGGACATAGTTGAGTATGTGGCGAGATGCCTAAATTTCCAGCATGTTAAATATGAGCACCAGAGGCCAGGCGGCCTACTTCAGTGGATAGTTATACTGGAGTGGAAGTAAGAGCACATCACTATGGACTTCGTAGTTACGTTGCCTCGGAAGTTGAGGAAATTTGATGCTGTTTGGGTTAAGCAGAGGGATTTTAATGTAAGGTAGCGCAGGTGGCTTGAGTTACCGAAGGATTATGATATTACTATCCTTTATCATCCTGGCAAGGCGAATGTGGTTGTGGATGCCTTGAGCAGAAAGGCTGAGAGTATGGGTAGTTTGGCATTCATTTCAGTATGGGTAGTTCATAGCTAACAAACTTATGAGGGTTAATATTTCAGAGCCCAGACGAGTTTTTGCATGTGTTGTGGCTCAGTCATTATTATTTGAGCAGATCGAGGCTCGTTAGTACACTGATCCAAACTTGCTGGTTCTTAGATAGACGATGTTACGGGGTGGTGCCAGAGAGGTTACTATCGGTGATGATGGTGTTCTGCGACTCCAGGGTTGCCTATGTGTTTCTAAATGTTGATGGCCTGAGGGAGGCGATTCTAGAGGAAACACACAGTTCGCGGTATTCTATTCATCCAGGTGCTACGAAGATGTATCGTGACCTAAGGAAGCATTATTGGTGGCGGAGGATGAAGAAAGACATAGTTGAGTATGTGGCGAGATGCCTAAATTTCCAGCATGTTAAGTGTGAGCACTAGAGGCAGGTCGCCTACTTTAGCGGATGGTTAAACCGTAGTGGAAGTGGGAGCGCATCATTATAGACTTTGTAGTTGGGTTACCGCCGACGTTGAGGAAATTTGATGTTATTTGGTTTAAGCAGAGGGAACTTAATCTGAGGTAGCACCAGTGGCTTGAGTTACTAAAATATTATGATATTATTATCCTTTATCATCCAGGAAAGGCGAACGTGGTTGCGAATTCCTTGAGCAGAAAGGCTGAGAGTATGGGTAGTTTGGCATTCATTTCAGTAGAGGAGAGGCCATTCGCTTTGGACATTCAGTCCTTAGCTAAAAAAACTTATGAGGGTTGATTTTTCAGAGCCCAGTCGAGTTCTTGCATGTGTTGTAGATCAGTCTTTATTATTTGAGCGGATCAAGGCTCGTAAGTAAAATGATCCACACTTGCTGATTCTTAGAGAGACAATGCTATGGGGTGGTTCCAGAGAGGTTACTATCAGTGATGGTGGTGTTCTGTGACTCCAGGGTCGCCTATGTGTTCCTAATGTTGATGGCTTAAGGGAGGTAATTCTATAGGAAGCACACAGTTCGCGGTATTCTATTCATCCAGGTGCTACAAAGATGTATCGTGACTTGAGGCAACATTACTGGTGTCGGAGGATGAAGAAGGACATAGTTGAGTATGTGGCGAGATGCCTAAATTTCCAGCATGTTAAATATGAGCAATAGAGACCAGGCGTCCTACTTCAACGGATAGTTATACTGGAGTGGAAGTAAGAGCACATCACTATGGACTTCGTAGTTACGTTGCCTCGGAAGTTGAGGAAATTTGATGCTGTTTGGGTTAAGCAGAGGGATTTTAATGTAAGGTAGCGCAGATGGCTTGATTTATCGAAGGATTATGATATTACTATCCTTTATCATCCTGGCAAGGCGTTGTGGATGCCTTTAGCAGAAAGGCTGAGAGTATGGGTAGTTTGGCATTCATTTCAGTATGGGTAGTTCATAGCTAACAAACTTGTGAGGGTTGATATTATAGATCCCAGTCGAGTTTTTGCATGTGTTGTGGCTCAGTCATTATTATTTGAGCAGATCGAGGCTCGTTAGTACACTGATCCAAACTTGCTGGTTCTTAGATAGACGATGTTACGGGGTGGTGCCAGAGAGGTTACTATCGGTGATGATGGTGTTCTGCGACTCCAGGGTCGCCTATGTGTTCCTAATATTGATGGCCTGAGGGAGACGATTCTAGAGGAAACACACAGTTTGCGATATTCTATTCATCCAGGTGCTACGAAGTTGTATCGTGACCTAAGGCAGTATTACTGGTGGCGGAGGATGAAGAAAGACATAGTTGAGTATGTGGCGAGATGCCTAAATTTCCAGCATGTTAAGTGTGAGCACTAGAGGCAGGTCGCCTACTTTAGCGGATGGTTATACCGTAGTGGAAGTGGGAGCGCATCATTATAGACTTTGTAGTTGAGTTGCCGCCGACGTTGAGGAAATTTGATGTTATTTGGTTTAAGCAGAGAGATCTTAATCTGAGGCAGCACCAGTGGCTTGAGTTACTAAAATATTATGATATTATTATCCTTTATCATCCGGGAAAGGCGAATGTGGTTGCAAATTCCTTGAGCAGAAAGGCTGAGAGTATGGGTAGTTTGGCATTCATTTCAGTTGAGGAGAGGCCATTCGCTTTGGACATTCAGTCCTTAGCTAAAAAAACTTATGAGGGTTGATTTTTCAGAGCCTAGTCGAGTTCTTGCATGTGTTGTAGATCAGTCTTTATTATTTGAGCGGATCAAGGCTCGTAAGTACAATGATCCACACTTGCTGGTTCTTAGAGAGACAGTGCTATGGGGTGGTTCCAGAGAGGTTACTATCAGTGATGATGGTGTTCTGTGACTCCAGGGTCGCCTATGTGTTCCTATTGTTGATGGCTTGAGGGAGGTAATTCTATAGGAAGCACACAGTTCGCGGTATTCTATTCATCCAGGTGCTACAAAGATGTATCGTGACTTGAGGCAACATTACTAGTGTCGGAGGATGAAGAAGGACATAGTTGAGTATGTGGCGAGATGCCTAAATTTCCAGCATGTTAAATATGAGCACCAGAGACCAGGCGTCCTACTTCAGCGGATAGTTATACTGGAGTGGAAGTAAGAGCACATCACTATGGACTTCGTAGTTACGTTGCCTCGGAAGTTGAGGAAATTTGATGTTGTTTGGGTTAAGCAGAGGGATTTTAATGTAAGGTAGCACAGGTGGCTTGAGTTACCGAAGGATTATGATATTACTATCCTTTATCATCCTGGCAAGGCGAATGTGGTTGTGGATGCCTTGAGCAGAAAGGCTGAGAGTATGGGTAGTTTGGCATTCATTTCAGTATGGGTAGTTCATAGCTAACAAACTTATGAGGGTTAATATTTCAGAGCCCAGTCGAGTTTTTGCATGTGTTGTGGCTCAGTCATTATTATTTGAGCAGATCGAGGCTCGTTAGTACACTGATCCAAACTTGCTGGTTCTTAGATAGACGATGTTACGGGGTGGTGCCAGAGAGGTTACTATCGGTGATGATGGTGTTCTGCGACTCCAGGGTCGCCTATGTGTTTCTGAATGTTGATGGCCTGAGGGAGGCGATTCTAGAGGAAACACACAGTTTGCGGTATTCTATTCATCCAGGTGCTACGAAGATGTATCGTGACCTAAGGCAGCATTACTGGTGGCGGAGGATGAAGAAAGACATAGTTGAGTATGTGGCGAGATGCCTAAATTTCCAGCATGTTAAGTGTGAGCACTAGAGGCAGGTCGTCTACTTTAGCGGATGGTTATACTGTAGTGGAAGTGGGAGCGCATCACTATAGACTTTGTAGTTGAGTTACCGCCGACGTTGAGGAAATTTGATGTTATTTGGTTTAAGTAGAGAGATCTTAATCTAAGGCAGCACCAGTGGCTTGAGTTACTAAAATATTATGATATTATTATCCTTTATCATCCGGGAAAGGCGAATGTGGTTGCGAATTCCTTGAGCAGAAAGGCTGAGAGTATGGGTAGTTTGGCATTCATTTCAATAGAGGAGAGGCCATTCGCTTTGGACATTCAGTCCTTAGCTAAAAAAACTTATGAGGGTTGATTTTTCAGAGCCTAGTCGAGTTCTTGCATGTGTTGTAGATCAGTCTTTTTTATTTGAGCGGATCAAGGCTCGTAAGTACAGTGATCCACACTTGCTGGTTCTTAGAGAGACAATGCTATGGGGTGGTGCCAGAGAGGTTACTATCGGTGATGGTGGTGTTCTGCGACTCCAGGGTCGCCTATGTGTTCCTAATGTTGATGGCTTGAGGGAGGTAATTCTAGAGGAAGCACACAGTTCACGATATTCTATTCATCCAGGTGCTACGAAGATGTATCGTGACTTGATGCAACATTACTGGTGACGGAGGATGAAAGAGGACATAGTTGAGTATGTGGCGAGATGCCTAAATTGCCAGCAGGTTAAATATGAGCACCAGAGGCCATGTGGCCTACTTCAGCGGATGGTTATACTAGAGTGGAAGTAGGAGAACATAAATAGGTGGATTGCGTTACTGAAGGATTATGATATTACTATCCTTTAGCATCAGGGCAAGGCGAATGTGGTTGCGGATGCCTTGAGAAGAAAGACTGAGAATATGGGTAGTTTGGCATTAATTTCAATATGGGTAGTTCATAGCTAACAAGCCTATGAGGGTTGATATTTCAGAGCCCAGTCGAGTTTTTGCATGTGTTGTGGCTCAATCATTATTATTTGAGCGGATCAAGGCTCGTTAGTACAATGATCCGCACTTGCTGGTTTTAGATAGAAGGTGTTACGGGGTGGTGCCAGAGAGGTTACTATCGATGATGATGGTGTTCTGTGACTCCAGGGTCACCTATGTGTTTCTAATGTTGATAGACTGAGGGAGGCGATTCTATAGGAAGCACACAGTTCGCGGTATTCTATTCATCTAGGTGCTACGAAGATGTATCGTGACATGAGGCAACATTACTGGTATAGAATGACATAGTTGAGTATGTGGTGAGATGCCTAAATTTCCATCATGTTAAATATGAGCACAAGAGGCTAGGTGGCCTACTTCAGCAGATGGTTATACCAGAGTGGAAGTAGGAGCGCATCACTATGGACTTTGTAGCTTGGTTTCTGCGGACGTTAAGGAAATTTGATGTTGTTTGGGTTAAGCAGAGGGATCTTAATCTGAGGCAGCGCAGGTGGCTTGAGTTACTGAACGATTATGATATTACTATCCTTTATCATCCAGGCAAGGCAAATGTGGTTGCGGATGCCTTGAGCAGAAAGGCTGAGAGTATGGGTAGTTTGGCATTCATTTCAGTATGGGTAGTTCATAGGTAACAAACTTATGAGGGTTAATATTTTAGAGCCCAGTCGAGTTTTTGCATGTGTTGTGGCTCAGTCATTATTATTTGAGCGGATCAAGGCTTGTTAGTACACTGATCCAAACTTGCTGGTTCTTAGATAGACGGTGTTACGGGGTGGTCCCAGAGAGGTTACTATCGGTGATGATGGTGTTCTGCGACTCCAGGGTCGCCTATGTGTTTCTGAATGTTGATGGCCTGAGGGAGGCGATTCTAGAGGAAACACACAGTTCGCGGTATTCTATTCATCCAGGTGCTACGAAGATGTATCGTGACCTAAGGCAGCATTACTGGTGACAGAGGATGAAGAAAGACATAGTTGAGTATGTGGCTAGATGCCTAAATTTCCAGCATGTTAATTGTAAGCACTAGAGGCAGGTGACCTACTTTAGCGGATGGTTATACCGGAGTGGAAGTGGGAGCGCATCACTATAGACTTTGTAGTTGAGTTGCCGCCAACGTTGAGGAAATTTGATGTTATTTGGTTTAAGTAGAGAGATCGTAATCTGAAGTAGCACCGGTGGCTTGAGTTACTAAAGGATTATGATATTATTATCCTTTATCATCCGGGAAAGGCGAATGTGGTTGCGAATGCCTTGAGCAGAAAGGCTTAGAGTATGGGTAGTTTGGCATTCATTTCAGTAGAGGAGAGGCCATTCGCTTTGGACATTCAGTCCTTAGCTAAAAAACTTATGAGGGTTGATTTTTCAGAGCCTAGTTTAGTTCTTGCATGTGTTGTGGATCAGTCTTTATTATTTGAGTGGATCAAGGTTCGTAAGTACAATGATCCACACTTGCTGGTTCTTAGAGAGACGATGTTATGGGGTGGTGCTAGAGAGGTTACTATCGGTGATGGTGGTCTTCTGCGACTCCAGGGTCGCCTATGTGTTCCTAATGTTGATGGCTTGAGGGAGGTAATTCTAGAGGAAGCACACAGTTCACGATATTCTATTCATCCAGGTGCTACGAAGATGTATCGTGACTTGATGCAACATTACTGGTGACAGAGGATGAAGAAAGACATAGTTGAGTATGTGGCGAGATGCCTAAATTGCCAGTATGTTAAATATGAGCACCAGAGGCCAGGTGGCCTACTTCAGCGGATGGTTATACTAGAGTGAAAGTAGGAGAACATCAACAGGTGGATTGTGTTACTAAAGGATTATGATATTACTATCCTTTATCATCTGGGCAAGGCGAATGTGGTTGCGAATGCCTTGAGAAGAAAGGCTGAGAGTATGGGTAGTTTTGCATTAATTTCAGTATGGGTAGTTCATAGCTAACAAACCTATGAGGGTTGATATTTCAGAGCCCAGTCGAGTTTTTGCATGTGTTATGGCTCGATCATTATTATTTGAGCGGATCAAGGCTCGTTAGTACAATGATCCGCACTTGCTGGTTCTTAGATAAAAAGTGTTACGGGGTGGTGCCAGAGAGGTTACTATTGATGATTATGGTGTTTTGTGACTCCAGGGTCGCCTATGTGTTTCTAATGTTGATTGACTGAGGGAGGCAATTCTAGAAGAAGCACACAGTTTGCGGTATTCTATTCATCTAGGTGCTACGAAGATGTATCGTGACATGAGGCAACATTACTGGTATCGGAGGATGAAGAATGACATAGTTGAGTATGTGGCGAGATGCCTAAATTTCCATCATGTTAAATATGAGCACAACAGGCCAGGTGGCCTACTTCTGCAGTTGGTTATACCGGAGTGGAAGTAGGAGCGCATCACTATGGACTTTGTAGCTTGGTTTCTGCGGACGTTGAGGAAATTTGATGCTATTTTGGTTAAGTAGAGAGATCTTAATCTGAGGCAGCGCAGGTGGCTTGAGTTACTGAAGGATTATGATATTACTATCCTTTATCATCCGGGAAAAGCAAATGTGGTTGAGGATGCCTTGAGCAGAAAGGCTGAGAGTATGGGTAGTTTGGCATTCATTTGAGTAGAGTAGAGGCCATTCGCTTTGGATATTCAGTCCTTAGCTAAAACACTTATGAGGGTTGAATTTTCAGAGCTTAGTCGAGTTCTTGCATATGTTGTTGCTCAGTCTTTATTATTTGAACGGATCAAGGCTCGTAAGTATAATGATCCACACTTGTTGGTTCTTAGAGAGACGGTGCTATGAGGTGGTGCCAGAGAGGTTACTATCGGTGATGGTAGTGTTCTACGACTCCAGGGTCGCCTATGTGTTCCTAATGTTGATGGCTTGAGGGAGGTAATTCTAGAGGAAGCACACAGTTCACGATATTCTATTCATCCAGGTGCTACAAAGATGTATCGTGACTTGATGCAGCATTACTGCTGACGGAGGATGAAGAATGACATAGTTGAGTATGTGGCGAGATACCTAAATTTCCAGCAGGTTAATTATGAGCACCAGAGGCCAGGTGGCCTACTTCAGCGGATGGTTATACTGGAGTGGAAGTAGGAGAACATCAGTAGGTGGCTTGAGTTACTGAAGGATTATGATATTACTATCCTTTATCATCCGGGCAAGGCAAATGTGGTTGCAGATGCCTTGAGCAGAAAGGCTGAGAGTATGGGTAGTTTGACATTCATTTCAGTATGGGTAGTTCATAGCTAACAAATCTATGAGGGTTGACATTCCAGAGCCCAGTCGAGTTTTTGCATGTGTTATGGCTCAGTCATTATTATTTGCGAGGATCAAGGCTCATTAGTACAATGATCCGCACTTGCTGGTTCTTAGATAGAAGGTGTTGTGGGGTGGTGGCAGAGAGGTTACTATCGATGATGATGGTGTTCTGCGACTCCAGGGTCGCTTATGTGTTTCTAATGTTGATGGCCTGAGGGAGGCGATTCTAGAAGAAGCACACAGTTTGCAGTATTCTATTCATCCAGGTGCTACGAAGATGTATCGTGACATGAGGCAACATTACTGGTGTCGGAGGATGAAGAATGACATAGTTGAGTATGTGGCGAGATGCCTAAATTTCCATCATGTTAAATATGAGCACAAGAGACCAGGTGGCCTACTTCAGCGGATGGTTATACTGGAGTGGAAGTAGGAGCGCATCACTATGGACTCGTAGCTGGGTTTCCGCGGACGTTGAGGAAATTTGATGCTGTTTGGGTTAAGCAGAGGGATCTTAATCTGAGGCAGCGCATATGGCTTGAGTTACTGAAGGATTATGAAATTACTATCCTTTATCATTTGGGCGAGGCAAATATGGTTGCGGATTCCTTGAGCAGAAAGGCTGAGAGTATGGGTAGTTTGGCATTCATTTCAGTATAGGAGAGGCCATTGTCTTTGGACATTCACTCCTTATCTAACAGACTTGTGAGGGTTGATATTTCAGAGCACAGTAGAGTTCTTGCATGTGTTGTGGCTCAGTCTTCATTATTTGAGCGGATCAAGGCTCGTTAGTACGATTACCCGCGCTTTCTGGTTCTTAGAGAGATAATGCTATGGGGTGGTGCCAGAGGGATTACTATTGGTGATGATGGTGTTCTGCAACTCCAGGGTCGCCTATGTGTTCATAATGTTGATGGCATGAGGGAGGCGATTCTATAGGAAGCACACAGTTTGTTGTATTCTATTCATCCAAGTGCTACGAAGATGTATTGTGATCTGAGGCAGCATTACTGGTGGCGGAGGATGAAGAAGGACATAGTTGAGTATATGGAGAGATGCCTAAATTGCCAGCAGGTTAAGTATGAGCACCAGAGGCCAGGTGGCCTACCTAGCGGATGGTTGTACTAGAGTAGAAGTGGGAGTGCATCACTATGGACTTCGTAGTTGGGTTGCCACGGACGTTGAGGAAATTTGATAATGTTTGGGTCATTGTCGATAGACTGACCAAGTAGGCACACTTTATTCCGGGTGTGACTACGTATTCTTCATAGAGGTTGGCCCAGATTTATATTCAGGAGATCGTCTGGTTGCATGGTTTACCTATTTATGTCATTTTAGATAGAGGCCCTCAGTTCACTTTGTATTTCTGGAGAGCAGTACAGAGTGAGTTGGTTACCCGGGTAGAGCTCAGCACAACCTTTCATTCGCAGATCGATGGGCAGTCAAAGCGGACAATTCAAATTCTGAAGGACATGCTCAGGTCGTGTGTGATTGACTTCAGAGGGAAATGGGATCGATTCTTACCATTGGCCGAGTTTGATTATAACAACAATTATCAGTCCAACATCGAGATGGTTCCATTTGAGACTTTATATGGTGGGTGATGTCATTCCCCTATTGGTTGATTTGAGTCCGGCGAGGCTAGGTTATATGGCACTGATTTGGTAAAGGATGCCTTGGATAAGGTAAGGTTGATTCAGAAGTGACTTCGCACAACACATTCCAGACAGAAGAGTAACGCAGATCAGAAGACATGTGATTTATCATGTATGGTGGGTGATGAAGTTCTCTTAAAATTCTCGTTGATGAAGGGTATTATGAGGTTCGAAAAGAAAGGCAAGTTGAGTCCGAGGTTTATTCGCCCATTTGAGGTATTGAGGCGAGTTGGGGAGGTTGCTTATGAGCTTGCTTTGCCTCCTAGTCTATCGGGAGTTCATATGGTTTTCCATGTGTCTATGCTCCTGAAGTACCATGCTGACAGGTCACATATATTAGATTACAACATAGTTTAGCTAGATGAGAGTTTGGGTTATGAGGTGAAGCCAGTTGCTATTGTTGATAGGCAGATTGAGGTCTAAGAAGATTTCTATGGTAAAGGTCTAGTGGAGGGGTCAACCAGTCGAAGAGGCGACTTGGGAGACCGAGAATGACATGTGAAACAGATATCCACACTTATTCAAGGCTCCAGGTATGATTCTAGACCCATTCGAGGACGAACGTTTGTTTAAGAGGTGGAGAATATAACGATCCAACCGATCATTTTGCTTTCCAGATCCCCGTTCGCTTATTTAAGACTCCCCATATGTGCTTTTACTGTTTTATGACTTGCGGGAATCGTTGGTTTGGTTTTGGAAGGGTTCGGGTTGAAATCGGAACACTTAGTTCCTTAATAGTGGCCTAAGGTGGCCAAGTTTGACTTGAGTCAACACTTTGAGTGAACGATCTCAGAATCAGAATTTGATGGTTCCAATAGGTTTGCATAATAATTTTGGACTTGGGCCATGCGTTCGTATCGAGTTTCGGATGATCCGGGAGCGTTTCAATGCTTAATGTTGAAAGTTGGCACCTTGAAGGTTTTCAAGTTCTATAAATTTGGTTTGAAGTAGACTTTGGTGTTATCGATGTCCGTTTGAGATTCCAAGCCAGGGAATAGGTTCTTATGGTTATTTATGACTTGTACGCAAAATTTGGCGTCATTCCAAGTTGTCTAAGTATGATTCATTGCATTCGAAGCTAGTTGAAGAAGTTTAAAGTTCATAAGTTGATTGATTTGGTTTTAGGGTCTGATTCTTAGTTCCGATGTTGTTTTATGTGTTTTGAGGCTTCGATAAGGTCTATATTATATTTATGGACTTGTTGGTGCGTTTGGATGGGGTCTCACATGGCTCGGGTGTGTTTCGGACCACCCGGAGCTAAGTCTAAAATTGCAGAAATGTTGGTTCTAGTTTCCCTCTTCGCGAACGCGGAGGTGGTGTACCTGTGGCCTTCACGTTTGTGACAGTACGTCTGCGTTCGCGTAGAAGAGTAAGAGGGCTGGGGTCAGTGGGTCGTTGCCCTTCGCGTTGGGCAGGTCACGTTCGCGAAGGGCAGGTTGCGTTCGCAAAGCTTGGGCTAGGCTAGCCTTCGCGATCGCGAGGACCCTGTCGCATTCGTGAAGCGCTTTTTCTGAGCCTTGGCAATTTTTCCTTTGCGATCGCGAGGCCCTTTTCGTGATCGCGAAAAAGGGTTCACCGGCCATAGACATGTTTTAAATCGAGACTTAGGCTCATTTTCTCTCATTCCATTTTGGGTTGGCCGATTTTGGAGCTCTTTCATCTAGAATTTTAAGGTAAGTAATTCCTACCAAATGTGAGTTTAACATATAGATTATGGGTAGATTTTAACATGTAAATTATGAAAATTTTAGGACTTTATTGAAAAACCTAGGTTTTGGTAAAAATGGGACTAGACCACGAAAATGATTATGGAATTGAGTAAAAATTATATATTTGAGTTCGTAAGGTTATGAGTAGCATTTATCTATAAAAATATCCGAAATCCGAGCACGTGGGCCCGGGATGACTTTTTAGAATTTTTTAAATTGGGTTGGGTGATTACTCTAATGGTTAAATTATGAACTTTTGAGTATATATTAATTAGTTTGTATGACTTTTGACTAGTTTCAGGTTGGTTGGCGTTATTTTGCGTCTATTAGTATGGTTGGAGGGCCGAGATGAGGACTTGGAGCGAGGTAAGTATCTTGCCTAACATTGTAAGAGGGAATTAACCCCATAGGTGTTTAAATTATTATTTTTTAATAATTGCTGGTGTTATGTACGCACGAAGTGACGAGAGTCCGTACGTAGCTAAAATCATATTATGTCCGGGTAGGCATAGGACTTTATTATGCAATACTTGTGCTATTTGAACCCAACTTGTTAGTTTAATTACTTGTATTAATAAGCGAAACTTAATTAGAGATTATGTTAGACCGAGCTTTGTCACTTTGAGTTTTGGCGGAATATTTGATTATTCATAGAAAATTTATGTTCCTTTATGTGCTTATTGGTGTTGTAAACGTACATTCTGTAGTCCGGCCTATTCCCGTGAAAAATATTTATATACAATGATATGCATCTATGAATCGAGCCGTACGACCTCAGTAGTGTATGTACACGATAATTATGGATCGGGCCGTACGACATCGGCATAACTCGTGTGTGATGTCACTAGGAGTCCGATTATACCTGATATTTCCTTCATGACTTAAGAAATTTATAATTACTTGATGATCCTTATTTCTTGAAATTGGCATATGATATTTGGGGATTTTAAATTGATATTGTGTTAAAGAATCACTCACTTACTGCTTCTTATTCTATTGTTACTGTTGTATTTGTTGATACCCAATTTTCCCCTCATATTTCCTAAAAATGCATATATACTTTCAAAATGCCATATTTGCATCATCATTTAGTTTACAAGCATTTTCTATAATTTTTCATAATTTTTAAAGCTCTAAATCAATTGCTTTCTACATTTTTATTATATAAATATCTAATAATTATCATTTAAATCATTTTGTGATGATTTAATCATCCAAACTTATTATTTACACCAACATGTATGTTTTAAAATTTTTTTTCTATAATTGCATTTGTATTTTTAGGCTAATTGCACATTTTTGTAATAATAGCCTGTATTCGTGTATAATTACATTATTTGTGCCAAAATAGCTTTTTATATTTTTTCATAATGTTAAATTATTATTTTCAATCATTTTTAATGCACAAATAATATTTTTGTTATTTATTAATTACTTTTATAAATTATTTTTGATAAATGTTGGGTATTTAAAAAACAACCCAATTTTTAAACCAATTTCGGACCAAATGAATGGTCCAAACACTCAAATACCTAGCCCAATTACCCCAGCCCAAAGCCAAACGATCCCTTAACCCAATACCTGGTCGCGACCCGCTTAGTAACCCGCCCCGCTGCCCCGTTCAATCTTGGCCGTTGATATTAAACGATCAATAACTCGTAATTAACCTACCCTTTCCTTATATCCCCAAATACCCCAAACCTTAGAGACAAAAATCCCCACCCCACCGCCTCTGTATCCTCACACGCTTTTATCTCTCAAACCTAAACCCTAGCCGTCCTCACTCAAATCTCGGTCCCAATCCGATATTACATGGAAATCATCCATGATTCCTTTCCTTTCTTGCATACGCGGAGTTACTTACCATCTTTTGAATGCTACAAGTACTGGTTACTTAATTATTTATGGAAGCTAAGTCGCTATGTTCGTTTGATTCCGATGTTGTATCATATTCATGTTTCTGACTTGATACATTAACTATCAGACTCCTTGGTTTCGATTCAGCGAGATTTTGGCCATTATTTGTTCCTCGTCTAAACTAGGGTTTACCCGTTTTCTCTCCTAAATTGATCTGAATCGATTTTGCATGCTTTATTTCCTTATTTTGGGTTTTTATTTACTTGTTTCCTTATTTATTCGTCTAATTTTGCTATTATATAAACCCCTCCCCTTTCCCCTTTGAAGCAGATGGGGAATCGATATTTTCACTAAAATATTTGGAGCTTTGTTTCCCTCATTCTATTGTTCTGTACTTCATTTTGGCCGGTTGAAAGCCAAGACCACTAAGATTCTGTTATTCGAACTTTCCCTTGGTCCGAGCATTGCCCGGAGTTCTTTTGAAGCTCTTGGGAACTTTGACGCATTGAGATTCTGGGTTCTTGTGGAATTTTTGTTCTTTGTTGTTGTCCGTTTAACTGGTGAGTCGCTTGATCTTTTGCAATTTTATTTTTATGTGTCTCTAATTTGCATGTGTTCTCGCTTCTGAAATCTATATCTTAATGTGTTTCTGGGCTACTTTTATGCATAACACTTAGCTTTACACTCGTTTTAAATCTCTCTAGCATTTAACTCCTCCTAATGTTGCTAGTTCTGAGATTGTCTATGTCTAACTTGGATAATCTGAACTTTCCCAAGCTTGTTTATCTAGTGTATTGGTGTCTGAATGTTCATGAATATGCTTACCTGCTTTGTCCTGAATCTCTGCAATGAATGCCTCAAATCTGTAGTAACCTGTGTTAAGATCTTCACTGTTAACTATGACTTGTTTCTCTGCTAGTGTGTCACTCAGCATGCTCACTTGATCTCATACCCCTTTGATGATGGTTTTAAATTATAGAACAGTTATCTAAACTTGTTTTCCCTACCATGTTTGAATTGTTTTAAGATAAATCCCGGGCATTGCTTAGATTTTCCTAGTTAATTAGTCTATTGGTCAATACTTGAATGCCTACTTTTTCCATTTGACACGAGTTTATTTTCACTCTGTTCTGAACCTCTGCAATGATTATCTTGCATATGTAATGTGTTCTAATCTGTGTTAAAATTTTTTCTATCAATTATGACCTTGCTTCCCTGCTAATATGTCCCCCAGCATGTCTTTGGCTTACTTAATTCCTTGTTCCTTCAGTGATTATTTGACTTGTCACAATGTGTGTTCCCCTATCATGTCTGAATGTTGTCTTGTTCCCTGATGAAAGTTAACATGTCTGTCTTATGACACTAGGATGTATACTTAGCATAATTTGGACCTTTTAGGTTTCAATTTGTTAGTATTATGCACCTGTGCATGATAATCTTTGTCAATCTTGCAAACTTGTTTTCCCCCCTAACTCTTTCAATATGTGGCCGTCTATGTGTTCTTTACTAAGTGTTGAACTTGCTTCTAATTCCCTGCCGAACCTATGTTTAATTTTTTTGGCATGTTTGATTAGTTGCTTTGTGTTCTCATCCTTGCTATGTCTACTTTAAGTTATAAGTGTATTCCCTCAATTCCTGCCCCTCAACCATTGTCCACTCTCCCTCATTTGTTATCTATGCCATCTCTAACCTCTCATTCTTGGCCGGCTAAAAGCCAAGGCTATTAAAGCTTTTCTCAATTAACCTCCCTAGTGTGAGCACTGCTCGGGGTCCATTTTGAGACCCTTGTGAACTATGACACACTAGGGCCTGAGGTTCTTTGGCCATTTTCCTCACTACTCAGTTCTATCCTTCTTTATGCCTGTTGAATGTTCAAATTGACTTGTGTAAACAATTATTTCCTGGATCCTATTATCAAACCATGGTTGTTGGGTTTGGTTCGAGTTCTCCTATGGTTTTTGGGCTATGTTGAGATCTGTGTGGAGAAAGAGCTTAGTTGAAGGCTCGTCAGTGCTAGGTATCTTTTGGGCATGTCTTGGGCCTACTGTTATTGCTTGTACTACTTTATAATTTATTCATTATTGGGCCTGTAATAATTCTGTAATAACAATTGGGGTGATAGTAGAATTGAAAAATGGGTATCTCTTAATACTTGCATGAAAAAGAGTAGAAAACATGCTTATAGGATTTGTGTGATCTATTTGCTATCCGACCTGTTATATGTGAATCTCTTTGTGCACTATTAAAAATCATGTCATTAGGAATCACACACTCGCATAATTAGTATGTTGTCAATGCATGCGTATTCTATCTATTTTTGTGTTTACTGCTATGTGTTGTTAGACAGCATGCCTATAGGAAATAATTGCTAATCACTACTCCTTAATATGTTCAATAGATATCATGCCCATAGGGTTTTAACTAATTAATTCGCTATTGCAATCTCATCGTTCACCTAGAAAGCATGCCTATATGAACTAATTGTATGAGAACCAGTTCCAATCGCCAAGCTTTAAAAATCATGCCTATAGGACATCACTACTCGCTTTTCAAATGTTGTCCATCCACGTGATTATTAGGAGGCATAATAATTTTGAGCACTTCTAATGAGTTTCATTGTTCCTTATTGTATAAATCTCCTAGAAATCATGCCTATAGATTTATCCACTGATAATCTGTAATAAGCCACTTGACAGCATCTGGCACTCACCAACTGGTAATTTAGAAATCCTAGGTCTAAAGTTGCTAGCGCATCTGAATCAGATCATTTAGAAACCATGCCTATAGAGTTTAACAACTGTAATCCCTTCAATTCTGAAAACTACCTAATATGTAAAATCTGTTTGCGTGTATTTGTTTGCCTAATTGCGGAGGCTAATGTGAGCCTTTAATTGGATTTAATTGCAGTCCTATTTATTTTGAATTGTCGCTTAGTTTTAGCATTTTTGAGCAGCCTAAGTCAAGTCTAAAACCACCCAAAAATAGAGGTCCAAATGCCTCCTGGACCATAGGCATGGGACGGGTAGTGCACACATAAGGCACGATTTAGAATCAACTACTGCGCTTTAGGTAATAACTTAAAGATAGTAATCGGGTAGCAGGAGATGATAGTCTGTGCCCACTGAATAATACGAGTAACACCCCATCTTGAGGGAGTTACGAAGTATTATTTATGTTGCACGGGGTGATCATTTAGGCTAAAAAACTTAGGACCCCCCGTCTATCTTTGAATCAAGTGTTTGTATTTACTCAAAGCCTTTGATAATCAAACTTCCCAAATTTCTTATTTCCTTTGTCTTTGTTTATCTGACTAATTCATATAATTCAAGTTCGGTCGGGACCCACAGTTGTGGACCTCGAAAAGTGCCTAACACCTTCTCTTTGAGGTAATTTCGAGCCCTTACCCGATCTTTGGTGATGCAAACTAGTCAAACCCGAGTCATATGCAAATAAGTGCCCTAATGCACCTTAAACCGTTAGGCGGCGACTCTCCTCTTTTAATACCTCCTTAAAAGAGTTGTCATACGTCGAAACCCGATTTCGAGAGAAAACGGGGCGCGACAGTATTCCGTGCCTATTCATATTTCTTGCACTTTATATATATTGACCACTAGCAAGTGTCGAAGTCGACCACCCCTCGTCACTACTTCTTCGATGTTAGACTAGATACTTTGTTTTACGTACTCACGCTATATTTCTGCACAAATTGTGCAGGTACTGAGGCAGGTACATCTGGTGTTTGTTCAGGCGCGCATCCGCATTATCCGTAGGCCTAGTGGTAAGCTGCTTTCCATGCTCCGTTCGGTAGCACCTGGAGCCTCCTCTTGTTGTATTTGTTAGTTTTCTCTACTTTATTTCAGACAGTAGTTGTAGGGGTTTTGTATATTCTACTAGATTGCTCGTGCACTTGTGACACTGGATTTTGAAAAGTTCTAGTAGATATTCATAGTTTTGTCTATTGATATTACTAATTCACTCTCATATTTTATTTTATGCTTTATATCACCATGCCCCTTTTATACTTGGTTTCCCTATTAAATAAAAATTCATGATTTTAAAAATAATAAAATGACTAATAAAATGGATAGTTCACCGTTGACTTGACTAACAACGACAATTGGCGCCATCACGGCCTATAGTATGAATTGGGTCGTGACAAACACTTTATTTTTTTCTGTGTGTAGTTTTTGTGTTTTGTCACCGTGTGTACTGCAGAAGCGGACGTGCATATTCAGTCAATACTAAGGCTTAAGTATTTACCCGTTAGTTCGATTCTTCCTTTTCCTCTATATTTTTAGTAGTTTTTATCTTTTTTTTTTACTTTATTTTTATTTACATTTGATCTCTTTACTAAAATTCAGCGGAAAATATTTTTACAATTTATGTTACTTTATAAGGATCAAACTTTTCTACAAAATGAAATCTTACATTATTTTAGCTAAAATATGCAAGTGCAACCTTTGAAATTATTTATAAATTGTTAGTTCAATTTAAATTGTTTATTTATGTTACACTAAAATTATTAATTTACTTTATAAGCTCTCTTCTCTAATAATTTGTATTAGTTTAGTTTAAGTCATAATTCTTTATTTTTTCATCGTCTTTTATTTGTAAATTAACAACTTTTTTCTTTATCAATAATAAAAAGATTTTAGATTTTTTCCAATTTCTAAAAATTTCAGTTAAAGTGTAACAAAGGTGAAATTCTAAATTGGATAAATAAATTTTCAGTTAAAATGTAACACAGGTGAAATTCTTTGAAATAAAACTCTTAAACTAAATTGATAAATTGTTAATATTTTTAATTAAAGTAAGCGGTCTTTGTTGGATATTTTATATTTCTTGTTCAACTTTTTTATTAAAGAAAAAGGATGTTGACTGCAACTTTTTTAAGTTGTTCATTTTGTTGTACCTTTTAAAGTAAGATCCTTATCTTTGCATAGAAAAAGACATAAGTTAGTTTCTTTTCTTTTTTATAAACATAGAAAAAACTGAAGTAAATTTGGATTTATGAAAGATAATGTCCTATTAAGTTGGGTATCACATTGTGCATTAAAAGAAATATTTTGAAATCAAACTGAAAAATGAATAATTTACTCTTTAAATAATAAAATGCATATAATTAAAAACTATACAAAATAATAAAATAAAATCCAAGAATTTTTCATTTGAGCGTTCTTTTTAAAAGTTAATAAATTGTGGATAAAGATAATTGTTAAGCTTGACTTTTCATAAAGCAAACATGATAGTTTGAACATAAAGAGATATTCAAAAGGCTATTATGTTTATTGAAATTAAAATGTTATATTCTAACATCTTCATATTAAGTGTTATATTTAGATTCGAATACCAATTTTAGTTTTGTTTTATTAAAAATTAATATATAAAAAAATAAATTAGATAATTTAAAGACTATATTCATAGTATTTGATTGCACTGTGATGGTCGGTGGTAACTAGCAATGATAGTTGGCAGTAATTAAAGTAGTTGGTGGTAGTGCCTTGCAGTAGTAGTGGTGGTAATTGTATACGATGGTGAAACTGGTTGGCTGCAGTGGTAGGTGACGTCGCGTTAATTCGAATTTTTCAATTACCAAATCAAATCAATTGTATCGGATTATTAAATCTAAAAATCAAACCAAACCAATAAAAGTCGAGTTTTCTAATCTCGATTTTTCTCGGATTTTTAGATTTTTTTTTCATAAAGTTTTCATAGCATAAAATATAAAATTTGTGCTGAAAATATTTTTTTAATCTTAATAAGACAAAGCCCCATTAGGGTTGTAGCTATTTGCTAGTTGCACCCTTGTAATTTGCGGGATCCTATGACCTCCTTATTCTTGTCTCGGATGTATCATTTACCTCCTTTCGAGATAAAGACCACTACAATGGTTGGGGGTGATAGAAACGCGTTGCCACGTGTCAACGTGCTAAAAAGAATGAAAAAATAAGATTATTTTCTATATTACACCCACCCTACTTCCCCATGTCTTCTCTTCTTCCCCAAACAAACCCAACAGAGATCCACCCACCCCCACTTCACCCCACCCCTGCACGAAATTAATTTTTCTCCGATTGATTGGCTATGGCGTTACCAAAAAAAGAGAGGACTGTCACACCTCCTTTTTCCCGAGGGGATATGGGAGTTTTTTCAATTAAAGTGACATTAATCGAAATGAGATTATTTATTTAATTTCAGAGTCGCCACTTGAAATAATATATGGTGTACCAAGTCACCGGTTTATTTTAAATCTCAAATCGAGGAAATTTGACTCTGTTTTAAAGTCTACGAAAATCAGAAGATCGGGTAAGGAATTCTGTTAACCCGGAAGAAGGTGTTAGGCATTCCCGGATTTCGTGATTTTAGCACGGTCGCTTTAATCATACCTGGCTTAATTAGACCTTTTACCGCTTTTAATTGCTTGATTATTCATGATTTTGGAATTATCTTGAAACGATTCACGCGTACGTGTACTCTTTTTGTTTGGCGCGTCAAGAATCATGTCACGCGTACGTGTACACAATTAATGTCATGGGCGGTTGTCCAACCATGCCCCATGACCCCTTGGATGCGCCTCGTGGCGTCCTGGCCAGCTTCCCAACGCCCGTCGCCACGGTCGGCCCTGTGGTCTCGGCAGCTCCAAGTGACAAGCGCGTATGTGCCTTTGTCGCCCCACCGATAGCCATCACCAGCGCCCAGCCACAGGCAGATGCCAACAGCGCCGCGCGCGCAGACCCTGATGCTAAAAATAAAGTTGCTGCCAACAGACTTGTTTCTGCTTTGTAGAAGATTAAGTCCTTTTCATTGTAAATATAGAGTAGTTTTACTGCATTTTCTTTAAGTGTGATTTTCCATCTTTCATAGGTCTAGTCATGTAACTTTGGTTTATTTTTTTTAAGCATTATTAAGGGGGACCAAGCAATCAAACTTTCAAGCAAGCAAACAATTCTCTGTACTGGTGTCTCTCCCCCCGACACCGTATTGTTTTTCTATAATAGCTTTCATTCAATGCAATCAAGCTTTCTTTCATTCTCAATTCTCTTTTCTGCTCTCTTTCAATTGATCACGATATTGGTTTTTCCGTACGGCACTGACAATCTAGTCTAGAGTACGGAGGGGACCTCAGTTGGCGGACATCAATCGCACTGACATCGGTTGCTTAGCCTTACGTCGCCCTTCCAAGGAATTTCAGGAAGGTGCCGCATAACAGTTGGTATCAGAGCCTAGGCTCGACATTGGACGAGGGATTACATTGCAATTACCACCATTTCTGACCATGGTGAATTATGGGGATCGCATCGCGACCCTTGAGGGAACGGTTGACGCATTATGGCCCATCGTGGAAATGGTGCCTGACCTAAAGACCAGCCTAGTGAAAAAGTTGGACGACCTGGACCGCAGACTGATCCAGGCCGAAGATGACATAGAAAACATCAGTCGCGACTCTGAAGGAGACCGGCAAACGGCAGCCACAGAGGCAGCCAAAATATTTGGTAAATTTGAGGTCCTCCAACAGGAGCGCGCCGAGGATTTAGCCAATAGGGCACAAGAGGCAGACAGGGTGACTACCATACAACAAACTATAAACAACTTGACAGGCCAACTCAACGTTGTTAATGCTGCTTTACAAGGCTTGCGTCGAGGAGGTAGAAACCAAATCGGGGGTATTGTGAACCTCGCCCCTGTGGCCCAAAAACTGAAAAATCCTGAGCCAAAACCACACAGTGGAGCTCGGAATGCCAAAGAAGTGGAAAACTTTATCTTCGACATCGAACAATACTTCGATGTCGTGGGGGGCCTAGAAGAAGATAAGAAGGTAGCAATTGCTGCCATGTATCTTCAGGGTGATGCCACACTCTGGTAGCGGGTGAAATACGAAGCCATCAAGGCTGGTGAAGATGCCCTCGAGACATGGGCAGAACTGAAGGCAGCCATACGCCTACAGTTCTTCCCCGAAAATGTTGAGTACAATGCTAGGAGAAAGCTATGGGAGCTCCGCCAGACCAAATCAGTGCGGGATTACGTACGGGAATTCTCTGCGCTCATGCTGAACATCCGTGACATGGGGGACAAAGACAAACTCTTCACCTTCCTGGAAGGGTTGAAACCTTATGCCCGCATGGAGTTGCAAAGACAAAGGGTAGACACGTTACCTAAGGCAATCCAAGCAGCAGAGTGCCTTGGGGATTATCAAGTGGAAGCCCGGAAGGACATGCCTCAACAGCCTGTCCGAGGAGGATACAAAGGAGGCCAGCCGAACACTGGTGGCCCTAGCAGAAGTGGAGGAGACCGGAGTGCAACCAAATCTAAGGCTCCCTCCTCAAGCAGTAGTAGCGATGCATCTAACAACAATGATCGAGGGAGGAAACCCCCCTCAGGATGCCGTCATTGCGGCGGACCACATTGGAATAATGAATGCCCACATGCACATATGAACGCCCATCAAGCTTTTGAGGATGGGACAGATGACGATGCTGATGATGCGGACCAGACCAAACTAGTTGGTGCATTCAATGCCATTGTTGGCTCTATTTCTGAGCCCCTAGCAGGAACCAGTGCTGGTATCCGTAAGAAGAAGGACCCCCTGTCCAATCGCCAAGAAAGGGAAAAAGAAGGCGAACGAGAGGACTCCTCCTCATCAAGAGAGGACCTTAGTGTTCGTTGACATGAAGGTAAATGGCAAGCCCATTCGGGCGATGATAGACACGGGTGCTACCCACAACTACTTAGCCTCGACTCAGGTGGAGCGCCTTGGCCTAGTTGTAGGAAAGGGCAAAGGTCGTGTCAAGGCTATCAACTCACCACCTCAGCCAGTGGGTGGAATAGCCAAAGAAGTACCGGTGAAACTTGGCCCTTATGAAGGAAAGTTCAACCTGCGCGTGGTGATCATAGATGACTTCGAGTTGATAGTGGGGTTGGAATTCCTGAGACAGACCAATACCATGCCCGCACCGTATGCAGACTTGCTACTGATGATGGGAGAAAATGGAGCTAAGCCCTGCATTATTCCTTGCATTCCCATGAAGATGGCCGCCGAGAACATCTCGGCCTTGCAGTTGAAGAAGGGGGTAAAAAGACATGAACCCACGTTCCTGGCTACCCTCTGCATGGAAGATATAGAACGCTCCTCGAATCCCATTCCTGCACCCGTGAAGGAGTTGCTTCTGGAATTTGAAGACATTATGCCACAAGACATGCCAAAGCGTCTTCCGCCTAGGCGAACTGTGGACCATGAGATTGAGTTGGTGCCGGGTACGAAGCCACCTGCCCGGGCGCCGTACAGAATGTCACAACCCGAGCTCACCGAGCTTCGGAGATAATTGACGTAAATGCTAGACACAGGGATCATCGTGCCCTCCAAGTCCCCATACGGGTCACCTGTGCTATTCCAAAAGAAACATGATGGTAGTTTACGACTCTGCGTAGATTACCGGGCTCTAAACAAAATCACCGTGAAAAATAAGTACCCTATTCCGCTAATGGCAGACTTGTTTGATAGACTGGGTGGTGCGACGATATTCACCAAAATAGACCTGAGGACAGGTTATTGGCAAGTTCGGATTGCAGAGGGTGATGAGCACAAGACGACCTGTGTGACATGATATGGGTCGTACGACTTCCTGGTTATGCCCTTTGGCTTGACTAATGCGCCAGCCATATTTTGCACCTTGATGAACCAAGTCTTCCGAGAATACATTGATGAATTCGTCGTGGTTTATTTGGATGACATTGTGGTACATAGCCAGACACTGAAAGAACACCTGGAGCATTTGCGGAAGGTCCTAGCCCGATTGCGGGAGCACGAATTATATGCGAAGCTATCCAAGTGCTCCTTTGCTCAGAAACAAATTGACTTCCACGGACATGTCATCGAGGAAGGGCGGATCAAGATGGACCAGCAGAAGATTCAGGCCATCACAAAATGGCCGCCTCTTAAGGATATCCACGCCTTGAGGTCGTTCCTTGGCCTATGCAACTTCTATCAGCGTTTTGTGAAAAGTTACTCCCTCATTGCAGTGCCGCTGACAGAACTTCTCAAGAAGGTCACACCGTGGGATTGGGGCCCCAAGCGGGCAGAGGCCTTCGACGCATTGAAAATGGCTATGTCTAGTAGCCCAGTCTTGGACCTCCCTGACTTGGCCAAGCCATTCGAAGTGCAAACGGATGCCTCCGACTATGCACTTGGTGGAGTATTGCTACAAGAAGGGCATCCCGTAGCGTACGAGAGCTGGAAACTGAAGGATGCAGAGCGGCGCTATGCCGCCTATGAGAAAGAATTATTGTCTGTCGTTCATTGCTTACGCCTTTGGAGGCATTATCTACTGGGAGCCCCATTCGTGGTCAAGACAGACAACACAGCCGTTAGCCATTTCATGACCCAGCCAAAGCTGAATGGTCGACAGGCTAGGTGGCAGGAACTCCTAGCGGAATTTCACTTCAACCTGGAGTACCGAAGTGGGAAGACCAATCATGTTGCTGATGCACTCAGCCGGAGAGCTGATCTAGCATCGGTGTGTGTACTCGCCGCCCTAAAGGGAAGCGAAGTAACCACCACCATAAAAGACCAGATACAGGATCTACTCATCAAGAATCCTGTTGTACAGTATTTGGTTGATTTGGTAGGACAGGGCAAGACTCGCCAGTTCTACACCGAAGATGGTTTCCTGAAAGTGAAAGGGAACCGACTTTATGAGGAGGGCTCTTCTAGCGGAATGCCACGATACTTTGTGGGTCGGCCATCCCGGTGAGGAACGCACCATGGCATTGCTTCTCCGTACATATTATTGGCCTCGAATGGTCGATGACGTCGCTCAGTATGTGAAGACTTGTCTAGTATGCCATAAGGATAAGTCAGACCGCTTGATGCAGGCAGGGCTCTTGGAACCACTAGCTGTCCCAAAAAGACCTTGGGAAAGCGTTTCCCTGGACTTCATCACCGGATTGCCCAAGGTCGGAGATCTCACAACTATCTTGGTTGTGGTGGATCGGTTTTCCAAGTATGCTACCTTTATAGCAGCCCCACAATATATATCAGCAGAAGATACATCTCGACTATTCTTCTCTCATGTCGTCAAATATTGGGGCCTACCTAAAGACATTGTTAGTGATCGCGACTCACGCTTCACTAGCAATATTTGGACCCAACTCTTTAAGTGTCTCGGGTCAAAATTGAGTCATAGCTCAAGTTTTCATCTGCAATCTGATGGCCAGACGGAGCGATTCAATGGCATGCTAGAGGAATATCTCCGGCACTTTGCGACCGGATCGCAGAAGAACTAGGTGAAGCTTCTGGATGTTGCTCAACTGTGTTTCAATTCACAAAAGAGCTCAAGTACCAACAAAACCGCTTTTGAAATTGTTACCGGACAGCAATCGCTACTCCCACACACAGTGAACGCACCAAACATGTCAAAATCTCCTCGGGCTGCTAGCTTCTCAAAAGAATGGAAGCAAAATTTGGAGATAGTGCGGAGCTATCTTGTCAAAGCCCAAAAGCGGATGAAGAGGCATGCTGATCAGAATCGCCGCTCTGTTGAATACCAAGTGGGAGACAAAGTAATGGTCAAAATCCCAAAGCGGTACTTGTTTGCAGGGGTCCATGACCCTCGCCTATTGCAAAAATATATTGGACCCTTGTCCATTGAAAGGCGCATTGGGAAAGTTTCATACCGGGTGGATACCCAGCTTGGTGGAAAATCCATCCTGTTTTCCATGTCAGTCTCCTGAAACCTTTTCGGGAAGATATGAAGGATCCTTCACGAAGCCAACTCACAATACCAAGTATTCGAGGTCCCAATTCAACCGGGAAAAGGCGTGCTGAAGCTATTCTTGATGATCGAGTGATTCACGCCTCAAGAAAAGATCACCAGGAGTTCTTGGTGAAATGGCAGGGATGTGATGCAGAGGAGAATACTTGGGAGAGAGGAACAAACCTCAAAGCCTACAAGAGCCTGATTGATGATTACCTTGCAAGGAAGGCGCCGAGGACGTCGCCAACTCAGGTAGGGGAGAATGTCATGGGCGGCTTTCCAACTATGCCCCATGACCCCTTGGACGTCCCGTGGCGTCCTGGTCAGCTTCCCAACGCTCGTCGCCACGGTCGGCCCCGTGGTCTCGGCAGCTCTAAGTAACAAGCGCGCATGTGCCTCTGTTGCCCCACCGATAGCCATCGCCAGCGCCCAGCCACAGGCAGATGCCAACAGCGCCGCGCGCACAGACAATGCCACGCGCGCAGACCCTGATGCTAAAGACAAAGTTGCTGCCAACGGACTTGTTTCTGCTTTGTAGAAGACTAAGTCCTTTTCATTGTAAATATAGAGTAGTTTTACTGCATTTTCTTTAACTGTGATTTTCCAGCTTTCATAGGTCTAGTCATGTAACTTTGGTTTATTTTTTTTAAGCATTATTAAGGGGGACCAAGCAATCAAACTTTCAAGCAAGCAAACAATTCTCTGTACTGGTGTCTCTCCTCCCGACACCGTGTTGTTTTTCGGTAATAGCTTTCATTTAATGCAATCAAGCTTTCTTTCATTCTCAATTCTCTTTTCTGCTCTCTCTTTCAATTGATCACGACATTGGTTTTCTCGTACGGCACTGACAATCTAGTCTAGCGTACGGAGGGGACCTCAGTTGGCGGACAACAATCGCACTGACATCGGTTGCTTAGCCTTACGTCGCCCTTCCAAGGAACTTCAGGAAAGCGCCGCGTAACATTAATCACGCTTTATTAATTATTAAGATTGTTTCGTCCAAAGTGGCGCGAACGCATACCTTGGTTTTAATGTTGTAAACCATAATTATATCACGCGAACGTATACATAATCACGATAATTTATTTATTAATACACACGTAAAGTATTCTAACGCATTTATGAATACTAACGACCTAAGCATGCTCCTAACGATCAAAACAATTGAATAATGCAATAAAGGTTACAGTTTCAATATTCATTTCAATTTAGCCCAACGACCCTACGGCCCATTTCTTTCATTATCCAACATAGACCAATCATTCTAATTATTTAGCTAACACCCACATATCTTCCTTAATTAATTTGCTCAAAACAAAGCTGAATCCATGCAGATTTGAACAGTGATAAAAAATATAAAAAAATCACTAAGAGCAATGATTGATCACGAAGCAAGGAGCCATATTGCCAAAACAACACATAAAATTAAATAGGAACAAAATGAACAGAGGAGTGAATAATTGAACCTTAGAATAGCATAATCGGATTTTCGTCGAAGCTTTTAGAAGCGTACATGGATTTCCAACCAGAAACCAATCAGAGTTGGCGAACTCGAAGCGGAACCGCGAACGGAACTCAAACCAGAAGCCAACGACAGTACCTCGACTTGCGATCAGGGGCGGCTCAACGAAATTAGTGGCCTAAAGCCAAATTGTATTAAGAGGCCTATTTCACAAAATTCAGGTAACAGTGAGACACAAAAGATCTCATGTTCTAATCAATGAGTCAATTAAACATTAGAAAGTAGTTAAATCAAAGAAACAAATCTTGAAATTGGAAAGCGAAATCTCAAAGTCATGTGAAAGGAGGAAAAATTAGAACAGAAGAGGAAAATAAATATACTACTAACAAGACAGAGATTTATCGCTCTTTACTCACTCATCTGTGCATTCTTAACCAAATATTAAAATTTGGACTCTTAAGAGTAATCGCATAAGATATATACTAATATATAATAGGGATCTTTACACAAATAGCCGGTCATATTCACTATTTACTTTTTCTAATCATATACATAGATTATACGTTGATTATACACAATTATTCATATATAATACATAAATTATGCATATGTTATACCTTCATCGGCTATTTTTGATTTAAGTGGTTGGGTGGATAACTATTTGGGTTAATTTTTCTACATAATAATATAGTATAATATTTTTGGGACCCTCTAGAATTTGGGGCCCAAGGCAATGGCTTGAGCAGCCTTACCCTCCATCCGGCCCTGCTTGCGACTGAAACGGAAACTCGGACAACAACTTTCGATGACCTCGAAGCTCACCGGAAAAATCGAACAGATCTTATGGATGCAATCAACGATTCTGGTGTTGCTATTGCTATTATTTCACCCACTTATGATTCGTCGAGATGGCGTCTCGAGGAATTAGCGATGATTTGTGAGTTGGGTAAACTCGTTCTGCCCGTGTTCTACCGGGTTGACCCGTCAGATGTGCGAAGGCAGAGAGGACCGTTTCAACATGATTTTGAGAGTTTGAAAGGAAGGTTTGGAGTGGAAAGGTGGTGAGATGGAGAAATGCTATGGAAAGAGTTGGTGGAATCTCCGGCTGGGTTTTTGGAGTTGAGGGGTCTGCCCTTTTTTTTTTATAGAGTTAGTAGGAATTTTAGGAGATTAAAAGGTAGGTTAGAGTTTGATTATAATTGAGTTTAACTATGGGTGTAAGAATTGATATGGGCCATTAGATTGAAGAGGAATCGATGACTAAGATTAAATCTTGTATTTAAGTGGAGAGTGGACTAATGGGTTGTGAAGAATGTGCCTTTGTCTTGCTGGGTCACTAAAATTCGAAAATGAGCTCCCAATTTACCCAAATTCAATTCTTTCACATTGAACAAAAATAAAAAATAAAAATAAAAATACTACCAAAATATACTAATTAATAGGAGAATAAGTATTATAAAATTATTTTTGTATTGTTAAACTTATATTTTTTTGAAATTAAAATTAAAAGTTGACTGAAATCCTATTAAAAATGAAAATAAGTAAATACTACTTTTAAAAGTTGCGTGAGTCAAAAATTACGTGCTTACAAGGACAATATGAACTTATGCAAGTTTGATAGATCTTAAGGAAAAGTTTGTAAATTCTAAAACATCTGGTCACATTTTAAAGAGGATGACATGAAATGGGGTTATATTTTTCAATCGCCGGATATTTTTTCGGTCGTTGGATATGTTTCCGGATAGATTCATTTCTCTCCCCACGTTAGTGTATTGTTTGGATCAATTAGGGGTGGCAAACGGGTAGGTCGAGTCGGATATGGTTCAAGTCGAAAATGAGTAATAAAAAAATGGATAAATTATCTGACCCGACCCATATTTAATACGGATAAGAAAAGGGTTAACCAGCGGATAATATGGGTAATCATATTATCCATGACTTCTTGAATATGATCATTTTTTGGAGAATTCCTAATCTCCCAAACTTGAGAAACCCCCAATTTGAGTTTTTACAAATGTAAAAATTAAACACATTAGTTATTCATCTAAATAGATAATATGGTTCTTATCCATATTTGACCCATTTTTAAAAAATTTATTATCCAACCCATTTTTAATGGATAATACGGGTGGTTAACTGTTTTCTTTTAACCATTTTTGTCACCACTAGGTTCAATATTGGGAAATTTTCTTTGATTTAAAATCTAATAGAGTTTCTTGTTATTATTTAATCTTTTAAAAAAATTTAATTTATGAGATTGAAGTAAGCGCTATCATATTAATCTCCATTGTTTTAGGTGAGGAGTGAGTGAAGAAGAAAAGAGAAAGAAGTAAAAAGAAAAAGGAAAAGGAAAACTTGGAAAAAAACTATAATAAAAAAAAGTAGGAAATACATTTAAAAATATGGCAGAATTAAATTTTTAACTTGTGTTTTTGTCTCCCACTCTCCTCGAGAGAGTGTATATCACTCTTTATGCCACATCAGCTTAAAAGGTGGAACTTTTTATACTTTGAATACATAAAGGGGGGAGAGGGGTCATAGAACCCCGCAAATTACAAGGGTGCAACTAGCAAATAGCTACAACCCCAATGGGGTAATTATGTATTATCCCAAGACAAAACTATACAAGGTATTTTTTAAAAAAAATAACATAAAATATGAGATGAGTCATGGCATTGTACTAAAATATTCAACAATAAAAATAATAAAATCGCATAAAATAAATATTATTAATAAGCCATAATGAAAAATGAATATAATCTAAAATTATAAAGTTGTTAAAATAAGTACGACTAATAAGTACTACATTATTTATATGACTAAACACTAAAAAAAAGTTATACAGTTTATCTAAATAAAAACTAAAGTATATATATTCAACACTATTGTCATTCCTAGTACAATTAAATTGAATGTTTTTTGATAGCATTATTATTGATTTGATTTTGGTTTGAGATTTATTTGAGTTACTAATATTTATGGACTATAAAACTTGTTCGAGCATTCAAAAATTATAAGTCCAAGATTGAAATAATACGTTAAAAGATAAAACTATGAAAAAGTTTAAGAAATATTTATAAATTACGCTACAATAAATATTTTTACGTATTAAATATATTAAAAACTTCTACACATGTTCTGTCGGGTTGGTTTAGTTTCGGTTTGACTTCTTTTAGTTAAAACCAAATCAAACGAATTATGGTCGGGGTTTTTCCCTAACACCAAACCAAATCAAACCAAACCATAGTCGAGTTTTTATTTTTTATATTTGACTCGGATTATCGGTTTGATGCGATTTATCGGTTTTCTTTGTACACCCCTAGTTGGTGATAATAGTTGGTGGTGGTCGAAAATGGTAGTAATGTTGGTAATAGTGTAGGTTCCTAGCAGTAATGGCTGATGGTGATGGTGATAATAGTTAGTAGTGTTAGTGTTTGTAGTTGGTGATAGTTTTTTATATTAGTTGTGGCTAACGATAATGGTTGTGTAGTGATGACTGTTTAGTGATAGTGGGTGATATTGTGGGTAAAACGATGATGAAAAAAATCATCTTCACAAAACTCTTTAACCAAAAAGTCTCTTAGATGTCACGACCCAAAATCCATTATAGGTCGTAATGGTGTCCAACGTCGTCGTTAGGCAAGCCAACGGTGAACTATCACGTCAATTGTCCATTTTATTACTTTCGAAATCATAAATTTTATTAGGTAAAGAAATTTACGCATTTAAAATTATGGGTACATACATAATTAGTAAGGCATAAAAATAAAAGGTGATAATAATATGCAAATCCATAAACATCAACTAGAGTATCCCAAAATCCAGTGTCACAAGTGCATAAGCATTTACTAAGGAGCATAATAATACAACCTGTGTCTAGAATGTAAATTAGACACAATAAAATAAATAATACGATAGAGACGTCGTGGGCTGCGATGCGTTCCTTAGAATGCAGCTCACCATAAAGTCCCCTTAGCAGTTGCGCCTACGCGCCAAGATGACCACCAAATGAACCTGTCAGATCCTGCACATTTAGTGCAGAAGTATAATATGAGTACGTAAATTAACACGTATCCAGTAAGTATCTAGCCTAACCTCGGTGAATTAGTGACGAGGGGTCGACATTGACACTTACTAGTGGTCCAATAAATTAGTATGATAAAGCATAAACAGGTATGAAGCATAAGAGTAATAATGAGGTAAGACGGTAACTAGCATAATCCTCCAACATTTCTTTTAACGATATAAATCTCTCAAATCTCCTATGCTATATCAACAGGCCAGAAATATCAAATGTCATATCCAACGAATAAGGAACACCATATAAATGCCATGCCTCAATAAAGAGGGAATCTCCTAAATATCCGGACTGCTAGCGGTATCACGCACGATTATGCCAAGGTCGTACGGCCCGATCCAGAGTGATATGTACACTGCCGAGGGTCGACTGGTGCGAACCAGATATGCATCTCAATATACCGCTGAGGCGTTTGACCCGATCTATAGGAAAGGAAGAAACTTATCGAACTACAAGTCACGTGCTTACAACACAAGCACAAGAGCATAAAGTAAATATGACTTTTACCGTTGATCAAATATCTCTCCAGACAACTCAAGTCCATAAAGCTCGGCCTAATATATTCCCAAATCAATTTCAATTATAAATTCACTTAATTAAGCTAGCAAAATGAGTTCAAATAATTTAAATATTATATGATAAAATCCAAGGTCTACCCGGACATAAATATGCTTATAGCTACGTACGGACTCTCGTCACCTTGTGCGTATGTAGCACCCATAATTAGTAGCATATAATATTTTAATACCTACGGGGTAGTTTTTCCCTCACAAAGTTAGACATGAAACTTAACTCACTCTGAAGTTCCATAACTGGCTCTAACGTCTCTCTAACACCTCAAACTGATGTCCATCAATCCGAAACTAGTCAAACAACATGCAAAACAATAAAAATATACTCCAACACCCATAATTAATCAATTTATAACCGTTCCTAACTTCGTTCGAAAAGTCAACAAAGTTAACCCTCAGGTCCACATGTCAGGATTCCAAAAATATTCGAAGATAAACATTACCCATAACACCACAAACTCGAATATATAATTTATTCCTAATCTCACGTCCAATTTTGGGGTCAAAATAAAAAAATACCAATTTCTAGGTTTCTCCCAAAATCTCACAGTTTCTACAAATTTTCATGTTAATATCCTTGTACAACCGTGTATATAGCTTACAATAAGTGGGAATAGCTTACCTCATGATAGATGATGAATCCTCTTCAAGAGTTCCAACAATTGCCCAACAAAGTGAAAATGAAAGAAAAATGAGCTAAATCCCGTATTAAATCAGATCTACCTAGGCTCGCTCTTTTTCGCGATCGCGGAAAAAGTCTCGCGATCGCGAAGGCCAACTCCTCCCAGTTGCGCAGTTACCCTTCGCGTTCGCGACCTCCCGATCGCGTTCACGACCTTTCGATCGCGTTCATGACCTCCCGATCGCGTTCGCGATGCCCAGCTGACCCCGTCCTTCACATTCGCGAAGGCCTTCTGCCTCGCAGCCATCCCCCTCCCAGCCTTCTTCGCGTTCGCGATCAAGCCTATGCGTTCATGAAGTAGGGCCGGTCCTTCTCCGCATTCGCGTGATCCTCCTCGCGTTTGCGAATAGAAAAACATGGGCCCTTCACCAGTCTTCTTCGTGATCGCGAAGCACACCAGCAACAACAAATCATCAAAACTTGGTTCGAAACACCCTGAAACACACCCGAGGCGACCTGGGACCCCGTCTAATCACACCAACTAGTCCCAAGATACGACACGAACCTGATTGAGGCCTTAAATTATACCAAACAACATTCAAACTACGAATCGACTATCAAAATCCTTCTTTTAACATTCAAACATTCCAACTTCGACGAACGCGTCCGATTCATACTTAAACATTTCGGAATGACGCCAAACTTTACGCACCAGTCATAAATTTCAACGCCAAACGGACATCGATAACATCAAAGTCCACTTCAAACCAAACTTAGAAAATTCCAAAACCTTAAAAATGTCAACTTTCCATAATAAGCGCTGAAATGCTCCCGGACCACCCGATACTCAACCTGAATATACGTCTAAGTCCAAAATCATCATACGAACCTATTGGAACCTTCAAATCCCGATTCTGAGGCCGTTTACTCAAAATTCAAACCTTAGTCAACTCTTCCAACTTAAAGCTTCTGAATTGAGAATTTTCCTTTTGAATCAACGCCGAACTTCTCGAAATAAAATTTTGACTATGTGTACAAGTCATAAAACAGATGTGAAGCTACTCGAGGCCTCAAACTGCCGAACGACGTGCTAGAGTTCAAAATGACCGGTCGGGTCGTTACATTATCCCCAATTTAAACATACATTTGTCCTCGAACGTGCCAATAATTGCTCCAGAGTTGCCCAAATTTGTTGTTTAACACTTTGTGCACCTATGCGTGCCACCACAATCCATGTGAACACATTAACTCGAGTCAAACTGAAGATCCTCCCTTGCTTCTCCTAGCTCGTGATATTCCTATCAAAACTGAACCGCAACCTTGATCCTCAACTTCCGATTACCATATCGCTCACTGCACCTACCATGCCACTACGCGAGAGTAGAAGAATTACATCATAACCCCTGAACCACCAATAGAATAAATACTTCATCGGCTAGAGCCCTTTCACATAACTCATTTCAGAAGAACAATTGCAACACGCAATCGAATTCCCATAACCGCAGAAAATGCAAACCTCAAGTCGTATTCTAAACCGCCATAACTCTTCCAGGATCCATTTACACATAACAAAGCCATCAGAAGCAAATACCTCTAAATCAATCAAATCACGGTGGTAGTCAAGCCCGCACGTACAACCACGAATCACCTGTATAGCCTTAACACACCGAAGGAATCCGGTCATTTCCACAGCCATGCTGATTCAAACCATTACTAACTGACTCAACCTCTCCCAATTTACTCTAGACTTGCCTTTTAAATAATAGTTCTATTCAAACACACAATGGACCTCAAACAACACTCATCTCAAGTGATCCCAAATCATGAGACCGCATCGCTTCAACACCCCTCATCCATCCCATATCCTCCTCGTGCACTCAATAGTATCTCCAACTGATACACTCATTTTGAAAGATCTTCTACGAATCTGAAACTGTTTCCTTTCATCTCTTTAACATCACATCGTAGACCCGATGATAACATAGAAAATTTCCAAGTCCCTTTTCATAATCCACTGCAAAAACTCAATCCTTAACCATACAACGGACCCAAAATCTTTAGATACAATACTTTAATTCTTCAACCCACTAGAACCATTGTAAAGAGTCACCCACTCTGACCTGGTCCAGAATATAACCAAACTCTAACACTCGGTTAGCACATGAACATTCCCAATGAAGCAACCAGATGAAATCCTTTCCTTGTTACTCTAAGTCATCCCAAAACCTGCACATGAATCGATAAGGCGAAATGTAGCACACATCCTCAAGTCTGAATTACCCCTGATATTCCCTTTTCTTAGTCATAATTAATCCACCAATGCACCGATAACTAGAAACTGCACAGGCACACAAAACACGTGAACCAATCGGAGACGGTGGCCTCCCCCACTTAGCCTTAAGCTATAATCACATAAATCTAGAACCCACAATGACTCCTTCTTCTCAATTACCATGATCTGCACCGCTAACCCACCCACAGGAGATAGCCCACCTGTGGAATTCCATACCGACATCTTCTAGCGGCATTGCCCTAGTTACAACTACCACGAAATCAATAAACCCTCCTGAACCCATGCTCGTCCACCAGCTGTCGGATTCTGTTCATTCCTTGTTAGAACCAACTGAAGGTCCAACTATACGTTCCAAAACTCGAAATCATGTTGCATCCCAAAATGATAATCAAGCTTTCACACTCCTCTTCATTTCACGTAAACTCCTTTCCGTCATATTCAAACTCCCTCGGTACAATAGCCACCATCCCCAAATAGAATTCATAGACTTAGTCATTGTCCACCATGATCCCCAAATCGCTCTAAACTTTCTCAAGATATGTGGCTATCCTACCACATAATCCATACGTTACTCTGCCACTCCCACTTCGGTTAAACCATCTACTTAAGCAACTACTCAGCCTATATTATTCATACTTGACCTGCTAGCAATTTAACCCCCACGTACGAGACACTTCCCACCATGTCCTTCCTCCTCGTTCACTGTCAAAATACTACTCAAATCATAAATCATCTTTTTAGCTCCCGAATGAATAAATTGCCACCAATGCTGAGCCTCCATTAAGATCATTTCTCTCGAGCCATCAACATTAGAAACACTGATTCGACTCTAAAGTCGTCTTATACCGCCATCTTTGATAACCGCTGCTCAAGTACCATTCCACAACACTCTACCCCGAAGGCAAATCAAAGGAGACCCTAACACTGATGGTTCTTAATGCGTTCCAACAAGGACGACAACACCACACCACAAATGAAAATTCTACCACGTTCGAAAAAATCAAATCTTGCTACTCTGTTAACCAAGGCCTGAACATCCATAGTTCAGTTGTCTTTCCTCTGTCAGAATTAAATGGACCTAGAGCTCTGATACCAAGATTTCACAACCCAAAACCTACTATAGGTTGTGATGGCGCCCAACGCCGCAGTTAGGCAAGCCAACAGTGAACTATCACGTTAATTGTCCATTTTATAACTTTCAAAATCATAAATTTTATTAGGTAAAGAAATTTACGCATTTAAAATCATAGGTACATACATAATTAGTAAGGCATAAAAATAAAAAGGTGATAATAATATGCAAATCTGTAAACATGAATTAGAATATCCCAAAACCCGAGGTCACAAGTGCATGAGCATTTACTAAGGAGTATAATAATACAACCTCTGTCTGGAATGTAAATTAGACAGGATAAAGTAAATAATACGATGGAGACTCTATGGGCTTCAATACGTAGCTTGGAATGCAGCTCACCATAAATCCTCCTCAGCAGATGCGCCTACGTGCCAAGATGACCACCAAATGAACATGTCAGATCCTGCACATTTAGTGCAGAAGTATAGCATGAGTACGTAAATCAACACGTAACCAGTAAGTATCTAGCCTAATCCCGGAGAAGTAGTTATGAGGAATCGACATCGCCGCTTACTAGTGGTCCAATAAATCAGTATGATAAAACATAAACAAGTATGAAGCACAACAATAATAATTAGATAATACAGTAACTAGCATAATCCTCCAACATTTCTTTTAACGATATAAATCTCTCAAATCTCTTATGCTATATCAACAGGCCAGAAATATCAAATGTCATATCCAACGAATAAGGAACACCATATAAATGCCATGCCTCAATAAAGGGGGAATCTCCTAAATATCCGGGCTGCTAGCAGTATCACGCACGATTATGCCGAGGTCGTACGTCCCGATCTAGAGTGATGTGTACACTGCCGAGGGTCGACTGGTGCGAACCAGATATGCATCGCAATATACCATTGAGGCGTTCGACCCGATCCATAGGAAAGGAAGAAACTTATCGAACTACAAGTCACGTGCGTACAACACATACACAAGAGCATAAATTAAATATGACTTTTACCGTTGATCAAATATCTCTCCAGACAACTCAAGTCGATAAAGCTTGGCCTAATATATTCCCAAATCAATTTCATTATAAATTCACTTAATTAAGCTAGCAAAATGAGTTCAAATAATTCAAATATTACATGATAAAGTTCTAAGTCTACCCGAACATAAACATGCTTTTAGCTACGTACGGACTCTAGTCACCTCGTGCGTACGTAGCACCCACAACTAGCAGCACATAATAATTACATCACCTAGGGGGTAGTTTCCCCCTCACAAGGTAGACGGGAGACTTGCCTCGCTCTGAAGTTCCATAACTGGCTCCAATGTCTTTCTAACACCTCAAACTGATGCCCATCAATCCGAAACTAGTCAAACAACATGCAAACCAATAAAAATATACTCCAACACCCATATTTAATCAATTTATAATCGTTCCCAGCTTCGCTTGAAGAGTCAACAAAATCAACCCTTAGGCCCACATGCTCGAATTCTGAATATTCTCGAAGATAGACATTACCCATAACACCACGAACACGAATATATAATTTATTCCTAATCTCACGTCCAATTTTGTGGTCAAAATCCAAAACTACCAATTTCTAGGTTTCTCGCTAAATCCCGCAATTTCTACAAATTTTCATGTTAATATATGTGTACAACTCGTGTATATAGCTTACAACAAGTGGGAATAACTTATCTCGTGATAGATGATGAAAGTCTCCTATTCAAGAGCTCCAAAAATCTCCCAACCAAGTGAAAATGAAAGAACAATGAGCCACTTCCCATATTAAATCAGATCTGCCCAGGCCCGCTCTTCTTCGCGATCGCTGAAAATGCCTTGCGATCGCGAAGGCCAACTCCTCCCAGATGCCCAGTTACCCTTCGCGTTCGCGACCTCCCGGTTGCATTCTCTATGCACAGCTGACCCCGCCTTTCGCGCTCGCGTTCCACACCTCACGTTCGCGAATTCCTTTAGCCTCACAACCATCCCCCTCCCAGACTTCTTCGTGTTCGCGATTAAACCTATGCTTTCGTGAAGTAGGGCCATGTCCTTCCCCATCTTCTTGTGAACTTCCTCGCATTCGCAGAGAGAAAAACAGGGTCCCTCACCAGCCTTCTTCGCGATCGCGAGACTAACTTTGCAATCTCGAAGCACACCAGCAACAGCAAATCATCCAAACTTGGCCTGAAACCACCCTAAAACACACCCGAGGCCCCCCTAGGGACCCTGTCCAATCACACAAACCAGTCCCAAGACATGACACGAACTTGCTCGAGGCCTCAAATCATACCAAACATCATCCAAACTACCAATCAACGATCAAAATCATTCTTTTAACTTTCAAACATTCCAACTTCGATGAACGCGTCCGATTCATACTTAAACATTCCGGAATGACGCCAAACTTTACGCACCAGTCATAAATCACAATACGAACCTATTCCAAGCCTTGAAACTCCAAACGAACATCGATAACACCAAAGTCCACTTCAAATTAAACTTAGGAAATTCCAAAACTTTCAAAATGCCAACTTTCCATTATAAGCGCTGAAATGCTCCCAGACCACCCGATACTCAACTCGAATATACGCCCAAGTCTGAAATCATCATACGAACCTATTAGAATCTTCAAATCCCGATTCTAAAGTCGTTTATTCAAAAGTCAAACCTTAGTCAACTCTTCCAACTTAAAGCTTTCGAATTGAGAATTTTCATTTCGAATCAACTCCGAATTTCCTAAAATTCAATTCCGACTACGTGTACAAGTCATAAAACATGATATGAAGCTACTAGAGGACTCAAACCGCTGAACACTGTGCTAGAGTTTAAAACAATCAGTCGGGTCGTTACATTCTCCCCTACTTAAATATATGTTCGTCCTCGAACGTGCCAAGAACTACTCCGGAGTTGCCCAAAATTGTTGTTTAACACCTTGTGCACCTATCCGTGCCACCACAACCCATGTGAACACATTAGTTTGAGTCAAACTGGAGATCCTCCCTTGCTTCCCCGAGCTCATGACATTCCTATCAAAACTAAACTGCAGCCTTGATCCTCAACTTTTGATTTCCATACCGCTCACTGCACCTACCATACCGCTACGCGAGAGTACAAGAATTACATAATAACCTTTTGAACCACCAATAGAATAAACACTTCATCGGCTAGAGCCCTTTCACATAACTCATTTCAGAAGAACAGTTGCAACACGCAATCGAATTCCCATAACGACAGAAAATGCAAACCTCAAGTCCTAGTCTAAACCGCCATAACTCTTCCAAGATCCATTTACACATAACAAGGCCATCAGAATCAAATACCTCCAACTCAATCAAATTAGGTGGTTGTCAAGCCCGCACGTACAACCACAAATCACCTTTATAGCCTTAAGACACCGAAGAAATCTGGTCATTTCCATAGCTATGCTGATTCAAACCATTACTATCTAACTCAACCTCTCCCAATTTACTCTAGACTTGCCTTTGAAATAATAGTTCTATTCAAACACATAACAGACTATCACGACCCTAATTTCTCGTCCTTAGGATGTCATAATGGCACTTAGTATCTAATACTAGATTAGCCTAACATACATGCAATATTAATTTAAATAACGAATAATTCTGAAATACTCAACAACTATTATAAAGAAAACTCTACAACTCAACGTATATAACTTCCTAAAACCTGGTGACAAGCTCTACGAATAAGTACTGATCATCCATATAAAACAATATGTCTAAAAAGGGAAGGAAAATGAAGTAGACTAGATAGAGTGGGACTCTGAGGACTGCGGACGTCGGCAAGTATACCTTGAAGTCTCTGAACTAGGCTCGCCTCACTGGTACCTGGACTGGTAGGAGGTACCTGGATCAGCACAAAAAGATGTACAGAAGCGTAGCATGAGTTACACCATAATGGTATCCAGTAAGTTCCAAGCCTAACCTCGGGAGAGTAGTGACGAGGTCAGGTCAAGGTCCTACTTGAATAAATAAGAAGTTGAACATGTATATAACAGTAAAATAATGAAAATAATGGAAATGAGACAAAAAAGGAATACACCAAGATTTACTACACTGAACTAAGGCAATTAATGCATCACGGAAGGAAAACAAGGAATGCTATAACACGGAACAAAGCAACAAAACACAAGTGAAGTAATAGAAAAGTGTTAACAAGAATAACTACCGAGGGAGCCTTGCATTTAGTTTTGAAAATCATTTATCCCGAAACAACTTCCCACGTTTCAGCCCACCTTATCACACCACGTGGTTTCAAGTAGTTCCCCTACTAGCAAAACGCATATCAAGCCCACCTTATCTCACCGCATGCATTTCAACCCCAAACCTTATATCACTGCATGCTTATCAATATCACAATGTATCACAAATCGCACCTCAAGTGCCCAATATCACAACTTGCTAAATAAATCAATAATAACGGTGTTGTCGCAATAAATATCCCATGGCTCAACCACAATATGCACAAGAATCTCAACAATAACAACCGAAAATGAATAACTCAACAAGAATAGTATTTCACACTTTATAACATTGCCTCAATATGAATCACGACCTTTATAACTCAATACCAATTTTAACAAGATATTCCAAGAATAACAACTTCAAATAAAAAATTCACGATTAGATCAAGAATAAGGAATGAAGGAAAACAACTTCAACTAAACATGTAGAGTAGTTAACAAGTAAGAGATAAGACAAGTAAGCATGTGAAAATAGGCTAAAGATGAGAGTATGATATATTGTGATAACTCAATTAAAGGCATGAAGTGAATCTACATAACTAGAACTGGTAAATTACCATATTTAGTCCATGCACACACTCGTCACCTTGCGTACATGACTTCCACATATCACAATTAACTCAACACCACCAAATCCTAAGGATAATTTCCCCCGTACAAGGTTAGGCAAGTCACTTACCTCAAAACACGCTAACGCAATCCACTAGTAAGCCTTTCCCTCGATTATCCAACTCTAAACAGCTCGAATCTAGCCAAAACAACTTCATACCATAAATATAAACTATATAAACTATTTCGAACAAAATAATTACGATCTTTACAAAGAAACAAAAAGTCAACTCAAAATTCAACCCAGACCCGTATCTCGGAACTCGCCCAAAATTATAAAATTCGAACATCCATTCAATAACGAGTTCAATCATACAAGAATTACTCAAATCTGACCTCAAACGCCTTTCAGATCCCCAAATTTTAGCCTAAGAAGTTTCACAAGTTTCCCCCAAATTTTCAACTCAAATCACTAATTAAATTATGAAAATAATGATGGATTCATGTAATATAACCAAAACCTAGTTATAATCTCTTATCCCAATGAATTTCTTGAAAATATCACGAATAATAGCCAAACACCGAGCTCTCTAGGTCCAAAAATGAATAATGAAATCAAACCCTCGAATTTAACCCCTTTTTTGCCCAGCGAATTCGCATCTGCGAACTCATAGCCGCACATGCGGCTCCGCACATGCGTAATTTCCATCACAAGTGCGGTTCTCAAGCCCAGCATCCTCCGCTTCAGCAGTCTTAACATGCATCTACGCTTTTGCTTCTACGGACATGGGAGCGCTTTTGCGCACTCGCTCCTGCGGGAAGTGCCCGCTTCTGTGACCCTAGGCTTTCCGCTTCAATGCTCCCTCCCACGCACCAGCGAGTCCGCTTCTGCAAAACACCAGATGCATCTGCGGTCCCATATGGTTATAATAAGTCTCGCTTCTGCGGTTCGAGGTCCGCTCTTGTGACGCCGCACCTGCGACCCAAAATACGCAGGTGCGATTCCACCAGAAGCAACAGTGTTTCAGTAATACACCAAGTCCAAATTTGATCCGGATTCAATCCGAATCACACCTGGGGCCCCCAGAACACCATCTGAACATACCAACAAGTTCCAAAACACATAACGGACCTACTCGAGGTCAAAAATCACATCAAACAGAATGTATTCTACGAATTGCAACCCAATTCAAGCCTATTGAAACTATGAACTGATGGTAGGCTATAATTGTGTATTTTAGTCGCTTGTTGTACTCTAACTTACTGCACTTTATTCATGATTGAGCTTTAATTGGTAGAGTTTTTCACTTATTGTATGTTTTATGCCTTATAGGGGTGAATTCGAGCTATTTGGAGCTTTGAAGTCTGAGTAAAAGCCCAATGGATTAAGTCGGGATCGTGTTCGGGGGTCGAGGACCAAGTCTGGACGTCAAACATCAAGCAAAAATCCATACTCTGAGAAATCCTCACTGTCGCGGCGCGTGGGGCACCGCGGCTGTACAAATCTCTGCTACCTATCAGAATTAGCTCTCTGGATTTCCCTACTAATGCCCTACATGGAGCGTCGCCCCATGCGACGCGCCTGTGCAATTTTTACAGAGTGAAAATCCAATTTCAGCTAGGAGAAGGTGATTTCGTTTAGGCCCGACCCTACTTGGTGTAAATAGATGGAAAACGTTATTTTTTGGACTTTTGACACATATTCAACCTAAGGAGGCTAAGGAGGAGTTTGAAGAACACGAGCACAAGGATTTCATCATTCTTTCCTCACTCAAGACCCGAGTTTGGATCGAATTTATGTTTTCCTATACGTTAACTTTATTTGTGATGCATTGCTCCATATCTATGGAGTAGTTCTCTTTAGGGTTTGATGGATTTAGTGTATTGATGATTGTTTGTGTATTATAACTCTAGTTTTTATGTATTGAAGCTTTTTTGGATGATTTAATTGTTGCATCTATATTCATTTATTCATGTAATCGAGAGAGGCATAACTTGTGATATCCTTGCATTATATTATTGGTTAAGTTAATTAATTCTTTTTAGTATTCGAAAGAGGCTAGTTGAGTCATTGATTAAACCTAATTGGGAGGATAATCGAGATAGGTTCTCCTAAAGACCAATCCACTACGCATTCTTGCATATTTTCACGTGCTTTAATTGGTTCATCTTGCAAGGTTAAGACTTAATCGATAGAGGAGTTTTTACCTAACCTTTGAACTAATAATTGAGTGAATTTGAGAGACTCACTTGAACATTAGAAGTGAATTATCTAGAGTTAGATCCCGAACAATTATCTTGCACCTATCCTATCAACCCCTATTTTCTCCCATTGATAACTTCCTTGCTTACCTTTGTTGTGATTGTCATTAGTCAATAGATTTAGATTCTTAGTTAATTGTAGTTAGAAATCATAAAAATCTCAATTGTTGATTATCTTGGATAGCAACCAAGCTAAAAACTACAAGAATATTGTTTAAATTCAATCCCTATGGATACATTATTATACTATATTTTATTAGCGAGCATAATTTAGGTGTGTGTTTCGAGCACGTCAAATTATGGCGCCGTTGTCGGGGATTGACAATCAATAGTGTTTGAAATAGTTTGTAGTGCTAATTCAAGAATGTTTTTCTTTTTTATTTTTATTTTTCTATTTTTGGTGTTCTTTGACTGTGCGCAAGTTACAAGTTTAGATTGGTGCATGACATGAGCTTCTGCGAAAGAAGTGCTACCATACGAGCCAGAGATAGAAAAATAACTGCAACAACTAAGGAAGGGAAGAAATCTCACTAAGACATCAGAAAAGGTTAGGCAATCCTCAACCAAAGAAACTATGGCTGGAAACGGTGATGATAATGTAGATTTGGCTGTGAGGGAGGCAACACAACAACGAGAAAAAGTTGCACGGGATGCTGAGAATGTAGCTGTTAAAGATGCACAGATTATCTATGAAAAGGAGAGGGGTCGGAGAATTGCTCAAAATAAACCCTTGGCTGCAGACCAGTTCGGAAATACAGCTCCCATTCCTGGGAGACCACTGGGCGATTACCCTAGACCGGTCTACAATCAAGGATTATCAAGTGTGAGACCACCTCTAATTACAGCTAACAATTTCGAATTGAAGCAAGGTTTGCTTCAAACCCTTCAAAATTGTTGTGTTTTAAGAGGGAAGTCGAACGAAAATCCAAACACTTATCTAATGGACTTCGAGGAGATTATGAACACCTTTCAATACAATGGGGTATCACAAGATGCAGTGTACTTAAGGGCATTCCCCTTTTCACTTAAAGATGATGCTAAGGAGTGGCTTCGGAGTTTTCCTAGTGAATCGATCAGAACTTGGGAGGAGATGACCAGAAAATTTCTTGATAAATATTTCTCATTTGCTAAGACGGGCAAGATTAGAAGAGAAATCCATAATTTCTGCCAGAAAGAGACTGAAACAGTTTTTGAAGCAAGGGAGAGGTTTAAGGAGATTATTCGAAAGTGTCAACATAACGGAATTGAACTCTGGATTCAACTCCAGGATTTTTGGGAAGGATTGACATCGGCCTCGCGTAGAATATTGAGCAATACAGTTAGAGGCCCTTTGATGAAAAAGACTACAGAGGAGATAGTTACAATTCTTGATGAGTTCTCTGAAGCTGCAAACTAGTGGCCCACAGAGAGTGATGAAAGAAGAAGATCAACTGGTGTTCACCAAGTTGATGCTACTACATCTGTGCAAGTACAACTTAATGCTATGGCTAAAGAAATACGAAATATGACCTTAGCCTCGATACAAAATGAGCCTCACGCAGCTTGTGATATATGTGAAAGAGGACACCCTACTCATAAGTGCTAAGCCTCAACTGAGGAAGTGAATGATGTAGGCAATTATAATGCAATGGATCAAAGACACCCCAGTTTTTCATGGAATTCACCTGGAGGTACTGCGAATGCTTGGCAACAAAATAACTCTAGACCATAGGGACAAGGAGCTCCAACATACCAAAATTAGCAGAGGTAGCAATATCAGCCTCAACAACCCATTCAGCCTGTTGTAGAGGATCTAATGAAGGTTGTCCCTATCAAGACAGATGAGAGGTTGGACGCCCATGGAGCATCTATCAAAGAACTTGGCACTGGTTTTCAAACCCTAGAGAGACAAATAGGATAGATTGTAACAATATTATCTGAGAGAGCTCCAGGAACTCTCCCAGCTGATACTAAGAGAAATCCTAAAAGAAATAGTGAATGCTTTAACTCTGAGAAGTGGTCAAGTGTTGAAAGATCTCACCCCGATCCAAAATGATGTGAAACTCGAAAAAGGAAGTGGGAAGCAGCTAAAGAAAGATGTTTCTAAAAGAAGAAAGGCCCGGTGAAAACTGATAAGAAGAAGAAGAAGAAGAAGAAGAAGAAGAAGAAGAAGAAGAAGAAGGAAGAAGAAAAATCAAGAAGTGAGGAACATGATGAGAGCGAGCATATGCCTGCTTTACCTTTCCCTCAAAAGCTATATAGAGAAAAGTTGGACAAGCAGTTTGGGAGATTTTTGGATGTGCTAAAACAGGTTCATGTAAACCTACCTTTCACAGAAGTACTCTCACAAATGCCTGCTTACACCAAATTCTTGAAGGAGATCCTTACAAAGAAGAGGAAGATCGAAGAGACCTTAGTGGTCAATCTCACATAGTATTGCAGCGCCATATTGCAAAAAAAAACTCCCAAAAAAGTGTGGAGATCCAGGGAGTTTTACTATACCTTGCTCTGTAGGAACTATTCATTTTGATAAATCATTATGTAATTCTGGTGCCTCAATTAATTTAATGTCTCTATCTATTTACAGGAAACTGGATAAGGATATTGGAGAGATAAGGTCTGCACCAATATCATTGTAGTTGGCAGACCAAATGACTTTAATACTCGAGGGGATAATGGAAGATGTGTTAGTTCGGGTGGATAAGTTCGTATTTCCTACAGACTTTATAGTGGTGAATATGGAGGAGAACAAGGAGGTCCCCCTCATCCTAGTAAGACCATTCTTAGAAACGGGTAGAGAAATATTGTATATACACAAGAGGAAAGTCATGCTTAGAGTGGGTGAGGAGACTGTGACTTTTGAGATGAATGTAGCAAAGGGGGCACAAAAGGAAAAACCAGGTGCAAGTGTTGAGTGGAAAGTGAAGGGCTCAAAAGAAAAGGTTGCACTTAGTGAGAAAGATAAGTGTGGGCTGTACCCTAAGAAGGCTGAGAAACAGTTGTCTGCATGGATGTGTGCATTAGTTCGGGCGCGAGGAATGGAGCCCGAATTCGACTTAGACCCCGTCTAGATGTTCAGGGAAGTTTCCTTTACCTTATACTTTTTAACTTTGTGTTATGAAGACATGCCACAACTTAAAGTGTGGGGTGGGAGATATGTTGTATGTATGTATATGTGTTAGTTTAAAAAAATATTAAATTTGAAAACTTTCTATTTTTCCCGACGATAAATATCATCGACAGGTTTCTTGAGGGATTAAAGTCGAAAGAGAAAGACAAAAAGATTTTATTTTGTTAGGTAGTGTAATAATTTCCCCTTGATTTTTCTTTGTGCCGCGGTTCTTTTCTAAGGGTTTTGTTTGAACAGGGTGTAGTTAGTTTTTATTTTTATTAGTGGTAGGAAACCTTCTGTTGTGATTTGAATTGAAGACAATGTCTCTTAACTTTATTATACCTTGAGAATAGTGAGTGCTTTAGTTTTGACGCTTAGGCTCAGTTTGTGACTCTTGTATAAGCACCTTAAATGGGATGATCATAACTTTGCTTAACTGCTTTGACTAGTGTGACTTGATGAGTCCAATCTTGAGTGAGTTATGTGCCATGTGTGTGAGAGGTTTTGTGTATTCTGTGCATTGCATTTGATGTCTAGAACTTGCCCCGAGTGTTTGCAAAGTGAAATGGTAGTATTTTTCAGTCTTGGAAGTGATATAGGCATTTTTTTGTTGAGCCAGTTACATGCTATTACCCACCTAATTGTTATGTACCTTAGTTAACCTCATTGAGCCTGTAATCCGGTTACTTCGGCAACTACATTACAAGCCTTACCCATTTATTTAAATTGATCATTTATTTGAACCTTGTACCTCTCGTGAGCACTTGAAATTATTATGAACTTTATAAAAGTTAAAGTGTGGGGTGGTTGGTTTGGCTTTTGAGTGGAACTATTGAAATAAGGAGAAAGGTGCAATATTTTGAAAAAGTAAGAGCCACTTGAATTGAAAAAAAGAAAGGATAAAACATTAAGTGTATGATTGTGAAAAATATTCCTTGATAGTGCTTACTTGATGTAATTGTGCTTAAAGAAGAGTTAATGTATATTGATATGAAGGTGGAGTTATGGTTTGACATAAATGTGCGGTTTTGAATGGTTAATTGTATATATTAAAGTACTTAGGAAGGTGTAGTCACTCTTATATCTAAATATATCATACCCATCCCGCAGCTTACATTTCAACCAAATGAAGTCCTACTTGATCCTTGATTGAATGAGCTCGATTAGTAGAGTAGTACACAACGGGCAAGCCTATGCTACGTCTTTTGTGGCATATGAATGGTACTTCTCAGAGTGAGTGAATTCTTTCTATCTTGAGTTCATAATTGTTCTTAAATTTTATTGTTGTGTGAGGGCACTTGATTCATGAAGGAAAGGTAATGTCATTAGTTGATACCCAATTTTGACCTCATATTTTAAAATAGTATATATACTTTCAAAATATCATTTTGCATCATTACTTAATTTACGAGAGTTATACAAGTATTTTCTATAATTTTTAAAGCTTTAAAAATTAATTTTCTTGCATTTAAATTACTTGAATATATATTAATTACCTATTTAAATTATTTTATGATACATTAATCATCCAAATTTATTATTTGTATCCATATATATACTTCATAATATTTTACTTTGTATTATATAATTATATTTGTATTTTAAAGATATTTTACATAATTTTGCAATAATAGCTTATATTCTATACATAATTGTATTTATTATATTATTTATACTAAAATAGCATTTTTTTATATTTTATAATGTCAAGATAGTATTCTAAATCATTTTACTGTAGAAGTGATGTTTTTATTATTTATTAATTTCTTTTATAAATTATTTTTAAAATAATTTCGCATATTTAATTTATTTCCCCAACACAAGGGTAATTTCGGACCAAATTTGGCCCAAATCATTAGCCCAACACTGCAACCCAATCCAAACAACCCTTGTGACCAACCCGGCCGTGACCCGTCTAAACGACCCACCCTGCTTCCCTTTCTATCTTGGCCGTTGATCTCAAATGATCAACGACCCCTAATAAACTAACCCCTTTCCATATATCCCTCCTATCTAACCCTAAATACCCATTCCTCACTTCCGCTGCCTCTACTTCTCAAACCATAATAGCTTCCTGCTTAATCCTCCCCAATTCCGGCTTAGATATGGAATCTCTCTGTGATTTTCCTTCCATATATGCTCGATTCCTCCGTTCTTTACATGGTTTTGGTATCACATGATACTTGCCTATCTTTGGCAAGTATACGGTCCTAAATCAAGAAACCATCTCCAGACCTTTGAGATTTAGACGATATTTCATCTATATACACCCACTACCAAGCCTTATGGGTCCGATTTAGTGAGATTTTACTATTTTTGGTTCTTCGTTTTAAACTAGGGTTTACCGGATTTCCCCTAAATTAATTCTAATTGATTTTGTAATGACCCAACCGGTCATTTTAACTTTTGAAACCCCGTTCCCTAAAATAAAACTTCTCGTATGTGTTTTTAATGATTTACGACTTGCGGAGATGGTTGGTTCGGGATATGAAAGTGTTCGGGTTGAAATCGGAACACTTGGTTCCTTAAGTTAGCCTTAAAAGGGCAAGTTTGACTTCGGTCAACATGTTTAGAAAACGACTTCGGAATCAATATTTGACGGTTCCAGTAGGTTCGTATGATGATTTCGGACTTGAGCGTATGTTCGAATCGGGTTTTGGATAACCCAGGAGCGTTTTAATAGTAAAAATTAGCTATTTGAAGGTTTAAATGTTCTTTAAATTTGGTTTGGAGTAGGTTTTGGAGTAATCGAGGTCCGTTTAGAATTTTGATCCTGGAAATAGCTCCGTATGGTGATTCTGGTCTTAGGAGCGTGTTCGAAATTTTATTTGGAAGTTCGTAGTTAAAGTAGGCTCGAAATGGTTAAAACAAGAATTTAAGTTTGGAAGTTTGACCGGGGAGTTGACTTTTTGATATCGGGGTCGGAACTCAGTTCTGAAAATTTTTATAGCTCAGTTATGTCATTTATGACTTGTGCACAAAATTTGAGGTCAATCGGACTTGATTTGATAGGTTTCGGCACCGAATGTAGAAGTTGGAAATCTTAAGTTTCATTAAGCTTGAATTGGAGGATAATTCATGATTTTAGCATTGTTTGGTATAATTTGAGGGTTCGACTAAGTTCGTATGATGTTTTGGTACTTGTCGGTAAAATTGGATGGGGTTCCGAGGGGCTTGGGTGAGTTTTGTGGACGGCTAACGAATCATATTTGGCCTTTGGAAGACAGCTGATAGCTGCTGGTATTTTCTTCTGATTTTCCTTATACGCGATCGCGTAAGTTCGTCTGCGATCGCGTAGTGTAAATTGGGCAGAGGCGACTTTGTTCTACGTGATCGCGTAAGATAGTCTACGATCGCGTAGGCTTGTTTGAGGCAGTGATATTTTTGTTCTTCGTGAACGCGTGAATAGGGTTGCGATCGCGTAGGTGTGTGAATTTGGTATTCGCGACCGCGTGGAGGAGGTCGCGTTCGCGTAGAGTAAGTAGAGCAGCAGGGAAGGCCACACACTTAATGCTTCGCGATCGCGTGCGGAGGTTCGCGATCGCGTAGGTTTGCGGAGTCAGTGCTTCACGATCACGTGGGACTTTATGCGATCGCGTAGGGTTATTTTCTGGGCAGTAAAATTTGTGCTACGCGATCGCGTGAGGAAGTTCGCGATCGCGTAGAAGAAATCACTGGGCTGTGAGTTTAAGTTCTAAAAATGGGACTTTGTCCCATTTTCCATTTTTAATGATTTGGAGCTCGGATTTGGACGATTTTTGGGAGATTTTCAGAGAAAACAATGGGGTAAGTATTCTTAACTCAATATTGGTTAAATTACCCGAATCCATCATTTGTTTTATCATTTAATTGGTGAATTAAGTTGGAAAAAGTTTGAAAATCCTCTTGGATAGATTTGAGGATTTGAGGGCCGAATTGTTATCGTAATTTAGTGATTTTGGTATGGGTAGACTCGTGGTTGAGTGGGCATTCATATTTCGTAAATTTTGTCAGATTCCGAGACATGGGTCGCACGGACGATTTTTAAATTAATTTCGGACTTTTATTGAAAAATATAGTATTTTCTTATAGAATTGATTCCTATAATTTTTAGTGATTGTATCGAATTATTTTGGCTAGATTTGAGCTAGACAGAGTTGGATAATCATGGAAAAGGCCTTTCTAGTGGATTAAATTGGAGCAAGACGAGGTAAGTCTCTTGTCTAATCTTGTGAGGGGAAAATCACCCCATAGGGATTAAATTGAATAATTGTTGCTAATTGCGGGGGCTACGTACGCACGAGGTGACGAGAGTCCGTGCGTAGCTACTATTAATGCTAAAGTCCGGGTAGTTTAGGACTCATAGCATGAACTTCTTGTGTAAATTACATTCCTTGTTTAATATATATATATATATATATATATATATATATATATATATATGTGAAATGTAAGATAAAAGTATTAAAGGATGGAAATCTCATATACTTGATTATCTGTTTAAAATAATTAATTGTTAAGAGAAATCATTCTTCCTCCCGAATTTATCTTATAATAAATATATTCTCCTTCCAGAGGTACATAAGAAAATGTCCTCCTTTCTTGTGGAGCGGGCCGAACGCCTCGGCAAGATAGATGCATCTATGGATCGTGTCGCACGTCCCTCGGCAGTGTACACGAAACTCTGGATCGGGCCGTACGACCTCGGCATAAATAGTGCTTAATAATAATAATTACACGATACTTTGATAGTTTATTTCAGCTTGTGAATCTAATTGAAATTTGGAAATTATTGGAATTTAAAGAATTTATTTATCTCTGCTTGTTAAGAAAATTATTGTTATTTCTGTAAATGAGGCTAAATTGATAAATTGAAAATTTATTGGAATTGAAGGAATTTAATTATTTCTGCTGGTTAAAGAAAATCATTGTAAATTCTATAAATCATGTTGATCTAGATATTGCTATTTTTATTTCATTTATTATTATTGACTCTTAGTGAGTGTCATAGTCGGCCATCTCGTCTCTACCTCTTCGAGATTAGGCTTGATACTTACTGGGTACATGTTGTTTTTCATACTCATGCTGCACTTGCTGCACATTTTATTGTGCAGGTACATATATGTCTAGCAATCTTGTGGGAGCTGAGGTGTGGTTACAAATGTGGGGACTTAGGTGAGCTGCATTCTATATTACAATCCACAGCCAACAGAGTCTCTTTCAGAGATATGATATTTTCTGATCTAATTTATATTCTAGACAGATGTTGTGTTTTAAATTTTAATTCCCTAGTAAATGCTCATGCACTTGTGACACCGGGTTTTGGGAATGCTTGTGAGTTGTTTAGAAATTTAGTTGCTAAAAATATTTATCATTTACTCTATGAGTTTTATTTTTATTATTTCATTGAAGAAATTTTGATTTTAAATCCATTAAAATGGGTAATTAAGCTAGGTATGTATTGTTGGCTTGCCTGACAGCGGTGTCCAGCACCATCACGATTTTTAATGGATTTTGGGTCGTGACAGATTTTGCATGCTATGTTTTCCTTATTTTGTGTTTAATCGACTGTCTTTCCTTATTTGGGTACTTAATTTTGATGCTATATAAACCACTCCCCAATTTCCCCTTTGGAGGGACTCTAATTGCTAAATATTACTACTATCTTTCTTATCTTACACTATTCTAAGGCTCAATCTTTTGGCCGGCTGAAAGCCAAGGCCACCATATTCTGTTAACCTTCCTCCAGTGCAAACACTGCTCGGGGTCTGTTTTGAGGCTTTTGTGAACTCTGAAGCACTGGAGGTTTGGGGTTTTTTATCACTCTTCTGCAATTGCTGCTATTCATTAAATTTTGAGTTTCTCGTTCTTTACCCTCGTAATTCTACTCATTTCTGTTTGTGCTTATGTTATGTGCATTAATGTTCTTTGGTTTTCTCTGAGTTAATTTCGATATTATGCCATTCTGCTTCTTTTAGCATTACTCTATAGTTCCATTAGCTCCAATTTTGGGCAAGCCTTGATGTTAACCCATATGTGTATAGCTAAGTTGACTCATGATGTCTTCCTGATACGTAATTGAAATCCAATTGATGGTTGTTGAACTTTGTTTGACTTCTTACACTGAAACCCCTTTGTGAGACTATATTCTTGTTCGAAATTGCTTTATTCATGTTGAATCCTTCATGCCTAATCTGCTATTTCTCTGGAAGTTATACTTAGCCTAATATGCCAACCTTAATTGTGTCCAACCCGAATGATCATTATGTTACTTATACCTGTTGCTTATTCTCGGTTTGGCTTCTTGCCTTGTTCTGTACTATCATGATAACTAACTTATGCCCAAAATGTGTTCTAAATCCTGTTGAGACATTCATGCCCAACCTGTTATCTTTATGGAATTCTTCTGTTAGCTATGATCCTTTCCCATGCTATTTGTAACTCCACTGAGTTTGTGGCTTGCTCAATCTTGTGTTCCTCAGTATCAATTGAGACCTTTATAGTAGATACCATAACGTGCACTTTTCCCATATATGTGACCAACTAGCTTAAGGTTTGATGCTTGTCTAATGTGAATGTGACATATTTTGTTCACTATAAGTCTTCTGGTACTGTAATTGATACTCAGCATGTTAAAATTTTCTCATTATCGACTAAGTGATTGCTCTAACTTGTTCTGTTATGTTGTCTTCATTATGCCTTCATGTTGAAACTTTTCATGAGAAGGCTATGCTCTATTTGATCTTGTCCATGACTCTATTAGACTCTCACGCTTAAATCTTGTGTCTAAGGTTCTTTAGGCTAATTCTGAATCAGTTTACTTTTGAAGCTCTTTTTTTTTTTTGGAATAGCTCACTATCCTTGATGATTAATTCTGTTACTTTAACTTTGTTTCTGAAAATACAAGTATGAATCCGCCTTGTGAACTTGTCTGTATTCTTGTCTATATGTTTGGGCATCCCTTTGGTTAAGTGAGTTATTCATTTGGGCCTAGTATGTTGGTCTTGCTATGGTACTGGAGGTCTGAAATGCAATGCTCGCATTTGAAGTTTGGGTCTGCTGTCCGTGTGAAGTTCTGAGCATATTGGAAGGCCCAGATATGTTATTGGGTTATTCTATTTTTGTAATTGGTCCGGAGCTTTGTTCAATATGGTCTGTAATAACTTGTAAAACTGAATAATGGGGGAAACTAGTGAAATTGGGGAAAACGAGTACATTCTAATGCTTGCAAAAAGGGTAGAAAACATGCATATAGGGTCTACGTGGTCTATTTGCTATTTTGTTCAACATGACATATATGCTATTTAGCTTAATGTGTTGTACACTAATAGAAAGCATGCCTATAGGAATCACGCACACACTTCACTTCATTTGTCAAATATGTTATATTTGTCTCCATGTCAACTATCCAACACTCTTAGATAACATGTTTATAGGATGCAACAATGTAATGCATTTACTTACTTAGATGCCATGACTATAGGGTCTTGACTAAGTAATCAACTACTTCGTGTTATTTTTTGCACTGCTTCACTTAGATAGCATGCATATAGGGATAAAGTACCATAAAATCAATTTCAACTACCAACTATTAGAAATCCTGCCTATAGGATACCTTCACCTGCCTAAGACGCATATCTATAAAATCAGCTTTAGTAATTCAGCATTACGAGATTGCGTTCGTTATTTTATTATGCAAACAATTAGAAATCATGCCTATAGGGTTTGTAATGATCTAATCTGCCCACGCGTTAATCCAGAAGCTGCAACACTACTCGTATAATACTGGAATCATATAGAAATCATGCCTAGAGGACTTAACGATTCTAATGCGTCCTAATTCTATCTACTGCCCAACCAGAAATCTATTTGCGTGCTTTATTGCTTATGTGTGGAAGTTAACTTGAGCCTTTTGTTACTATTATATGCAGTCCTATCTATTTTGAATGTCGCCTAGTTTTATCATTTTTTGAACAACATAAGTAAATTCTAGAACCACCTAATAGTAGGTCCAAAGTCTCCTGGACCATGGGCATGTGACGTGTAATGCACGCATAGGGTACGACTTAGAAATGAATTAGAACGCCTTTAAGTAAACAACTTCAATTTAGTAATCGGGTAGCAGGAGATGATAGTCTGTGCCCGTTGAATAATATGAGCAGCCCCTACCTAAAGGAGTTGCGAAGTATTATTTATGTTGCACGGGGGTGATCCTTTAGGCTAAGAAACTTAGGACCTCCCTTTATTTATATGCTTGTTATCCTTACTTAACATAGATTAATGTGGTCTGTACTCACATAGTCATTAAGACTTGTATCAATTCTCATATGTTTAACAAGACTCAACGACTTCTGAATTTCCCTTCTATTTATTTGATCACCTAGCTTAACTATATAATCCACACAGTCTAAAGATCGGCCGGGACCCACAGTTGTGGACCTTGAAAAGTTCCTAACACCTTCTCTTTAAGGTAATTTAAGCCCTTACCCGATCTTTGGTAGCGTTGACTAGTCAAACAGAGTTATTTGCAAAAAAGTGCCCTAACGCACCTCAAAGTCATTAGGCGACGACTCTTCTCTTTTAATACCTCCTTTAAAAGAGTTGTCTCACGTCGAAACCCGCTTTTGCGAGAAAAAGGGGCGCGATAGCATGGCGACTCTGGTGGGGAAACTTAGGCTTTTACCATAATGAACTTGACTTATGTGGATTACTTTCTCTTATTTATTTTAAACTGCTATTATATGCACATCCCTTCCCTTGTTCTCCTTTGTTTGATATGACATGTATGACCGCTCTCTATTTTTTTTCATCTTGTCTAAGGCTGCTATATTATGACTCTCCCATCCCTATTTCCCTACCTGCGTTATTACGTTCTCGCACATTTTCATGAGCTAAACTGACTTCTCTCTTTTGTCTTTCTTTTCTCTTCTTTTCATGTTCACTTTTGCTATTTTATTTACTGCTTTTACGTACTTTTATTATGAAAATACTTGGCAATGTGTTATTATTTTTGCATAAAGCATGCTCCATATCATACTCCACATGTGCCAATTATCAACATAGCGGCGCTTGATGAGTGTCTGCGCTTTCCTGAAAACTACCCTTTTAAATCAGAAAGGCTTACTTGCGGTATACTAGTCGATCAGCGGTGCAATCGACGGTCCAGTGCCTCCCTCCCAAGTTGTCCACTTGGGAGTACCATTCTAGACCCTTCTAGAAACCCTACTCCAATTTGACATGTACATGCATCATGCTAAACCTAGTACGAGTTGAAGCATTATTAACGTAATAACCCATTAAGATGAACCTTGTCCAAATTCCGACGGGATTTTCACAATCCTAAAGGACACTATCATATTATGTTCATTACTTGGAGAAAATGTGCCAACGTGTTGATCATTATTGCGTAAGTAGTCAAATATGGAGGGAGAAAGGGCTAACTTTTGTTTGTTTGCAGAAAATGAAGCACGAAATCCCCAGGTTTGGTATGGTCCAAAACATCCCACCTTTGCTACTTGACTGGTGGAAAGACCTTACACCTTGTGACAAAAATCATGTGAGGAGAGTACTTGGCGACCTTCCATCTTTGATGAACGTTCGACCAAACATGGAGTTGATCGAGGCCGCTACCATGTTCTGGGATGAGAAAAGGGTTGTTTTCCGATTTGGCAATATAGAAATGACTTGTCTCTTAGAAGAAATAGGAGGCTTTACCAAATTTCCATGGGATAGTCCGGGATTATTGGTACCGGAGAATCGCACTCCCCACAATTTTCTGAAAATATTGAGTTTTAAGAAGAATGATGAATTGCTCTGTCTAAAGAAATCATACATCCCTTTTGAATTTCTTTATGAGCGTTATGGGCATAGCAAGTTATATCGCCTTCACCATGATGAACTCGCCATTACTTCCTTAGGTTGGGTGCACCGCCGTGTTTATGTGTTCGTCGTCTGCTTCTTGAGGTTGTTGATATTTCCAATAAAAGGAGGAAGGATTAATATTCGCTTAGCCTAGGTCGCTAGGACCTTGATGGATGGCATCGAGGGACAAACTTGTACCATCATTCCTATGATCTTAGCTGAGATGTACCGCGCTCTAGATCGGTGTAAGCAGGGATTTGGATACTTTGAGGGTTGTAATTTATTGCCACAAGTCTGGCTGCTAGAACACTTTCAGAGAGGAGAATACCATCAAGAGCTTCTGTGAAGGCCACTGAATGACTACATACCCAACCATCACCCAAAGAAAATGATATTTATTCTGGACAGGTTTGCTCAACCTGGAAATGTTGTATGTTAGGTGTGTTTCTTCAGCAATCTGACAGACGAGCAGGTACATTGGATGTTTGAATGGTCTCCTAGTAGTGAGTTCATCAACAAGTCAAGGGGGACTACTCATTTGGTACTAATCCGGTCGCGAGGCATGTATCCTTACGCTTCTATAAGGGTAATGAGACAAGATGGAAGGAAACAAGTCATACCTCGGGTTTCCAACACGGTCCAGTACAAAGAAGATTTCAAGGGAGACTTCATTCCATTCAAGTTCGAGGCGCAACATATGTGGAACCAAAATATCATTGTGGAAGGAGAAACTATCGAGCCAGACAGGTATCACGCTGGTCATATGTACTACTATCTATCATTGCTGGAAGACGACGTAACAGGGGACGTCAAGCCAGGAGTTAATCTAAAGGATAGGTTCATAGATGAAGTGGTTGAGGCACAGGATAAGTACAAGAGGCGACGCAAAAGGGTGTTCGAGTCCGAAGCTAAACATTTGGAGTAGCACAAAGTGAACATGGAGGCGATAAGGGAATGGAAGGAGATTGCCACTAAGTCAACAGAAAGATTGGAATATTTGGAACAAGGACTGATGGATCTAGAATGGAAGATGAGAAAGAGACTCTCGGATTGTCAAGGCATGAACGACGATGAAGGAGGAAATATGGCAAAAGCTTATTTACTGTTGTATATTTGCGATCTGGGAAACCTCATTGATGGGGTCAAAAGATCCAAGCATGGAGAGGGTTCTTCAGGGACCAAGTAGATTAGGAAATAATGTTCTTTACCGCTTTCTAGCTTAGATTTCGATGTAATAAGGCTTGATGCCATTAGTGACTTTATTATTATTGTCGATTTAGTGAAAGTTTGTTTTGGCCTATTTTCGCATTAATGAAATGAAGCAAAGTTGGCATCAATTTTCTCCAAGTCTATGTGTAGCTTAGGCCTACCTCAAGAATAATGAGGTTCCCAAAATTATGACGCGAATTATTTCATGACTTTGTGAAACATGTTTAAATACTGAAAACATTCTTTTATTTTTACCTTACTAACTTGGTTACCTTTTGCTTTTTCTTTTTTTCTATTTTTTTATTATTCCCATTCCCAAAGGTTGGTTCGTGTATACTGGTATCATCAGCATACCACACTAGATCCAGAGGTCCTCCACCTAGCGACCCGAAAAGGAAAACCAAGGGAAAGGGGAAGATGGATGATTTAAGCATCAGGAAAGACAATGCTACTATGGTAGAAAATGTGGAAACTTCAGATGGCAGAAGTAGTCCAGAGCAGAACGAGTTGGTCTCACTTTTAGAACAGAAAATCCCGGGACTACAGGGCGAGCTCGAGCAGGACCGAAATTTGGAAAACCTCTCCCTCACTTTCAATGTTCCTGACATCAACCAACATAACCCGACTACCCAGAACCAAACGCCACCACAAAACCCACAAAACCAAAATCCGCTACCAAATCCTCCTGCACCACACCAATATCATAACCTCGCACTTCCCCATAACCTTAACCCGCCACCAGTGCCGCCCCTCAACAACAACACCATCACCCAACTCAATACCCGCAAACCACTACCTATCACACCCCCAAAAATGCACCACAATTCGCCCCTGATCCCTAAAACTCGACCAATGACCACCCATATACCCAAGTTTCGGGAACTCATCAAAACAATCCGATATATGTGGAAACCTTACCCCATACCCCGCAGCAAACTCTATACATACCATAATCGAATGAAAAGGACTTGCTCATTAGAAACATGGAAGAGGAGCTCAAGAAGCTTACAGGGAGAGTCTAGAATGTCGAAGGTGGTAAAGTCGCTGAAGGACTAAACTATGAGGACCTATGTATTCAGCCGGATGTGGAACTGCCAGAGGGTTACAAACCTCCTAAGTTTGAAATGTTTGATGGTACTAGTGATCTGAAGGTACATCTGAGAACATACTGCGACAAGCTTGTAGGAGTGGGTAAGAACAAGCAAATCCGTATAAAACTGTTCATGCGAAGCCTTACAGGAGACGCTTTGTCTTGGTATATCAGTCAAAACCCAAAGAAGTGGGTTAATTGGGTGAGTATGGCATCAGATTTCATGGATAGATTCAGGTTCAACACGAAAAGCGTGCCAGATATTTTCGACATCCAAAACCTCAAGAAGAAGATGGTAGAAAACTTTCACGAGTATGCTACTCGTTGGAGATCATAGGTCGTGAAGGTAAGGCCAGCACTTGAATAAGAACAAATGAACAAGTTCTTTGTTAGAGCCCAAGATCCATAGTATTACGAAAGGTTGATGTTCATGGAAAATCACAAGTTCTCCAACATCATCAAGTTAGGAGAGAGAATAGAAGAAGGAATTAAGAATGGGATGGTAACCAATTTCGAGGCATTACAGGTCACGAATAAAGCTTTGCAATCAGGAGGTGTTTCAAAGAAGAAAGAAGTGGGTGTCATGATGGTAGCCCAGGGCCCTAAGTCTCCCCTCACAAACCAAACACCTCCATCCATATATCAACCCTCACCCCCGAAATACCAATACCCTGCCACCTACCATACCTACAATGCTCAAATTGTATATTACCATTCACCTCCACCCGCCCACCAAAACTACCCGAAGCCACGCCTAAATTTCGACCGCAGACATCCTATACAATACACCCCAATTGCTAAACCCATATACCAACTGTATGAAAGACTGAAGGTCGCTGGTTATATTACCCTTATTCCTGCTGTTGTTGTGGAAAATCCCTCCCAATGGATCAACCCCAATAAAACATATGCTTATCATTAAGGCATGAAAGGTCATACCATTTAGGAATGTCGCATGTTGAAAGACAAGATTCAGACATTGATCGACACTAATGTTATACAAGCAAAGGAAGTAGCATCAAATGTTCGCAACAACCATCTCCTGGATCATAGAGGTGAGGGAGTGAATGTGATATAAACTGACGAGGAGTGGGATAGGAAGGGTCCATTGGACTAATCCGAGAGTGAGACGCTCCTAAAACATCTCCAGTCACCCTCACGCCAGTTGTGGTACAAACCCAGACACCATTTGAAGTTGAGGTAGCTACAACCTTCAATGTGATAATAGCTCCTACACCATCTTACAAGTCTGAGACTGTCCCATGGGATTATGTAGAGGAAGCAAGGAGAAAGGGAAAGGCCAAAGTGGAAGAACCAGGTGTCGCGCAAGGTATGACTAGAATAGGTAGAGTTTCCACACCTGAGAATATGGGAGGAACAAGTAAGGAAGCTGCACCTAAGACGCCTGTTGTCGAGACTGGCACAGATGATCTTTGGAGGAAGATACAAGTAAGGGAGTACTCTGTTGTTGACCACTTGAACAAAACTCCTGCTCAGATATCCATCTAGTCACTGCTGCAAAACTCATACGTGCACAAGAATGCTTTGATGAAGGTGTTAAGTGAAGCTTATGTACCCACCGGCATCACTAGTGGAGAGATGTCTAACATGGTCGGACAGGTATTGGAGAGCCACAAAATCACTTTCCACGAAGATGAATTAACACCATAAAGACTGAGTCACAACAGGGCGTTGCACATCATAGTGCAATTCGAGGATAAGTTCATTGCCATGGTCTTGATTGATGGAGGTTCAAGTCGCAATATTATGTCCATTGACCACTCTAAAGAGATTAGGTAAAGGCCTACACGAGATACGAATGAGAAGCATGAATGTGAAAGTGTTCGATGGACCTCAGAGAGACTCTATCGGAGAAATCAACCTCAATCTACATATGGGTTCGACTTGGTTTGATGTTGAATTCCAAGTGTTGGATATATCTGCTACTTACAATCGATTGTTGGGATGACCATGGATACACGTAGTCAGGGCAGTGGCTTAAACTCTGCACCAGGTTGTGAAGTTTGAGTGGAATCATCAAGAGGTAATCATCCATGGAGATGGGAGCAACCCCATCTACACTAACCAGACCGTTCCAGTAGTCGAAAATAGAAGGAAGCTGGGTGGAGGAACATATATCGTATTCAACAGATTAACGCAATTGAAAAGGAACGATGGTGGAGCAACACGATAGAAAGCATATTGCTATGGACGGGGTATGAACCAGGAAAGTGTCTCAGCAAAAAGTTTCAAGGGATCACCAAACCCGAACAACCACAGTACCATGGCATGACTTTTGGACTCGGATATGAATACACATGGTAAGAATATCAAGATTGGATACCACCATGGCGTTCTCCTTATTATCCACTGGAACAACCTGTACCACCTCTGCACCAGACATTCCATCAGGCTGACATGATGTGGGGATCTGAGGAGGATGAGGTTTTGGATGGCATGAGGAAGATGTTTCTAGATGAAGAAAACATGGACTGCAGTGCAATTATTGAGGAGGGGATGAAGACCTTACCATTTAAACCATGAAAGAAGGAGTTATTCTCAAGAACTAGACCGTTGCACCATCCCGGGCTCGCCGAGTTCCTGGGTAGCCTAGAAATTAGCATGAATTACCTTCAAATAGTTTTGAGCATTTAAGACATTTTTCAGTATTTTGTTTTGAAATAATTACTCGAGCCACCGAGTCGTATTTGTTGACATTTTTAAAGTTTTATTAATGCATTACTGCTTTTCATATTTGTTATTATCTTTCTACATTCTTTTCAGCATAATTATTACATATCCTGATGAACCCACGACTGTGAAATGTAATGAGACAACACAACATAAGGACAGTGATTTAGAGGATCTGGAGGATGATATAATACCTGAGGAAATTGTCAGAGAAGTAGAGAACTTTTAAAACAAACTAAAGTATAATTTGGAGGAAACTTAGGCCGTTAACTTAGGGGGTTCCGAAACGGTCAAGGAAACGCGTATAAGCATTCATCTATCACCGTCGGAGAAGAAAGAGTATATCAGATTCCTAAAGGAATATGAATACATCTTTGAATGGTCCTATGGTGATATGACTGGTTTAAGCACATCTATAGTAGCTCACAAACTACCCACCAATCCTATGTGTCCACCAGCAAAGCAGAAGCTCAGAAAGTTCAAGTCGGATATGAGTTTGAAGATAAAAGAGGAGGTCACCAAGCAAATCAAAGCCAAGGTTCTCTGAGTGGTCGAATACCCGACTTGGTTGGCCAACATTGTGCCAGTTTCGAAGAAAGATGGGAAAGTTAGAGTATGCGTCGATTACCGGGACCTGAATAGAGCAAGTCCTAAGGATGATTTCCCGCTGCCCAACATACACATACTGATTGACAATTGTGCCAAGCATGAGCTCCAATCCTTTGTGTATTGCTTTGTAGGATACCATCATAACTGGATGGATGAAGAGGATGGTGAAAAGATAGCCTTTATCACACCATGGGTAATATACTATTACAAAATGATGTCGTTTGGTTTGAAGAATGTTGGAGCCACCTACATGAGGGCCATGATGACTATCTTCCATGACATGATACACAAGGAAATAGAGGTGTACATGGACGATGTTATCATCAAATCTAAAAGAAGTTCGGATCATATAGCAGACCTGGAGAAATTCTTCGATTGAAGTTGAATCCTGCAAAATGTGCCTTCGGAGTCCCTGCTGGAAAATTGTTAGGATTCATCGTCAGTTGCCGAGGTGATGAGTTTTCTAGGGCGCCTCAATTACATCAGCTGCTTCATAGCACAATCGACCGTGATATGTAAGCCAATCTTCAGAATGCTAAGGAAAGATGTTGCAACGAGTTGGACTGAAGAATGCCAAAAGACCTTTGACAAAATCAAGGAGTATTTATCTAAACCGCCCGTTCTGGTCCCACCAAAACCAAGAAGACCTCTACTACTTTATTTGTCCGTGTTAGATGGGACTTTTGGTTGCGTTCTGAGACAACATGATGAAACTGGAAGGAGAGAGCAGGCGATATATTATCTGAGCAAGAAGTTTACGCCTTATGAAGCCCGGTACTCTTTGTTAGAATGTACCTGATGTGCCTTGACATGGACAGTCCAGAAGTTGAGACATTATTTCTATGCATACACCACATATCTCATATCAAGGATGGATCCACTAAAATACATCTTTCAGAAACCCATGCCTACGGGTAATTTAGCAAAGTGGAAAATATTGATGAGTGAGTTTGACATCATCTATGTAACTCAGAAGGCAGTCAAAGGGCAAGCATTGGCGGATCATTTGGTAGAAAATCCCTTAGACAGAGAATACAAACCATTGAAAATGTATTTCCCCGACGAGGAGGTGTCATTTGTGGGAGAAGATATCACCGAGGCGTATGATGGTTGGAGGATGTTCTTTGACGGAGCTTCAAACTTCAAAGGAGTAGGTATCAGAGCTGTCTTAGTATCAGAAACCGGTCAACACTATCTGATATCCGCAAAACTCAAGTTTCCATGCACCAACAATATCACGGAATATGAGGCCTGCATCCTGGGACTCAAGATGGCCAATGACATGAACGTTCAGGAGATGCTGATAATTAGAGATACAAATCTTTTGGTGTACCAAGTTCTAGGGGAATGGGATACAAATAACACTAAAATATTACCATATTTGCACTATGTACAAGAGCTGATCAAGAGGTTCACAAAGATAGAGTTCAAACATGTTCCAAGGATTCGGAATGAGTTTGCAAATGCATTAGCCACTTTGTCTTCCATGATACAACACCCAGACAAGAATTTCATCGATCTTATCCCAATAGGAATTCATAAGCAGCCAACTAATTGTGCGCATGTTAAAGAAGAGATTGACGGAAATCCGTGGTTCCACGACATCAAGGAATACTTGGAAAAGGGAGAATAGCCAGAGAGTGTTCCCCATACTCAGAAGTGCACGCTTCGAAGATTGGCCAACCATTTCTTTCAAAGTGGAGGAATACTTTATAGAAGGACTCCTAATTTGGGTTTGTTGCGATGTGTCGATGCTAAGGAGGCGTCTAGATTGCTCGAGGAAATACATGCCGGAACTTGCGGACCCCATATGAATGGTTTCGTTCTAGCCAAGAAGATACTAAGAGCAGGGTATTTCTGGATGACTATGGAAACGGGCTGCATCAAATATGTTCAAAAGTGTCACCAATGCTAGATACATACTGACATGATACGGGTACCACCCAACGAACTTAATGCAACAAGTTCGCCTTAGCCCTTCTCTATTTGGGGTATGGATGTCATTGGGCCAATCGAACCTGCTGCTTCAAACAGACACAGGTTCATTCTGGTGGCTATAGACTACTTCACAAAATGGGTTGAAGCCGCATCTTATAAAGTTGTAACTAAGAAGGTTGTAGCATACTTTGTTTGGGACTGCATCGTTTGTCGATTTGGAGTATCGAAGTCAATCATTACTGACAAAGCTTCCAATCTCAACAGCGATTTGATGAAATCCATGTTTGAAATATTCAAGATCAAGCATCGGAACTCTACATCATACAGACCGTAAACGAACGGACCCGTAGAAGCCGCCAATAAGAACATTAAGAAGATATTGAGGTAAATGGTAGGCAATTACAAAAATTTCACGAGAAGATACCATTTGCTTTGCTCGGATATCGCACCACAGTTCGTACATTAACTGGGGAAACTCCCTATCTACTGGTTTATGATATTGAAGTCGTTATTACCTCCAAAGTGGAAATCCCTTCCTTAAGAATCATACAAGAAGCCGAGCTCAGCGATGCAAAATGGGTACGAAGCCGGTATAAACAACAAGCTCTTATTGATGGAAAAAGAATGAACGCGGTATGTCACGATCAACTCTACCAGAATAGAATAAAAAGAGCTTTCAACAAAAAGGGCAGGTCGAGGCAATTCACATCGGAGCAGTTGGTACTAAAGCGAATCTTCCCACATCAGGATGAAGCAAAGGGGAAATTTTGTGATGACCCAAAGTGTCATCTTTAAATTTAATAATTAATTATGTATTCTAAGATCTCGAAAAGCACTATTTATCATTCTTCGACTTGTGTGCGCAGTCTGTATAATTTTCCGGAACGTTTTTGTGTGAAAAATGGATTAAAAAGTGAAATAGAGCTTTAAAACTCAACTGAGTTGACTTTGGTCAGCATTTTGAGTATACGGACTCGGATCAGTATTTTGACAATTTCGGTAGGTTCGTATCATAATTTGGGACTTGGTCATATACGCGGAATCGAATTCTGAGGTCCCTAGCCCGAGATATAAAATTTTGATAAAAAATTAAAAGTTTGAAAGCTTAATGATTTTAAGAATTGACCGATGTTTGGTCTTGTTGACACCGGGTCTGTATTTTGGTTATGGAGCCCGGTACAGGTCCACTATAATATTTATGGCTTGTTTGCCGAATTTGGTGAGAAAAAGAGTTGATTTGATGTGATTCGGACGTCCAATTGTAAAAATATAAGTTTTAAAGTTTTCTTGAAAATTTACTTTGATTTGGTGTCCGATTCGTAGTTTTAGGTGTTATTTTGGCTATTTGATCATGCGAGCAAGTTCGTATGATATTTTAGGACTTGGGTGCATGTTTGGTTTGGAGCCCTGAGGGCTCGGGTGAGTTTCGAATAGGCTGCGGGATGATTTCGGAGTTAGAAAATCTGATTTTCTACATACTTCAGGCTTTTAGTGTGTTCTTCTTCGCGTTCGCGAAGCTACTCTCGCGAACACGAATAGTAAATTAGGCTTGCACGTTTTGTGCTTCACGTTCACAATAAGGAGAACGCGTTCGCGAAGGGTTGAGGTGCAAAGCTTCGTGATCAAAGCCTCGCGTTCACGAAGGGAAAGAGGCTGGCCAGCTAAATTGCCTTCGTATTCGCAAAGGGAATCTCGCGTTCGCGAAGGCCAAGCCAGGCAAGCTTCGCGTTCACGAGATATACCTCACGTTCACGAAGGGTAAAATTAGACAACCCAAATTTGTGCTTCGCGAACGCGAGGCACTGACCAAGTTCGAGAAGGGTAAAAATTCCAGAAATAGAACTTAAGTTCTGAAAAATGGGATTCGTCCCTTTTTCAACCCTTTTCCATTTTTGAGCTCGGGTAAGGCGATTCTTGGGCGATTTTTACAAGAAAATATTAGAGTAAGTGTTCCTTATCCTACATTGATTCTATTTCATGATTCCATACTCATTTATATCATGAATCCGTGAAAATTTGGAAGAAAAATCAGATTTTTCTAAAATCTTCCAAAAACGAAAATTTAAGATTTGAAAGTTCATTTGAGATCAGAATTGGATAAATTTTGTATGGTTGAACTCGTAGCGGAACAGGTGTTTGGATTTTGTGAGTTTTTCCGGAATTTAAGATGTGGGTCCCACTGTCAAATATTAAAATGAATTTCGGATATTTATCCGGAAAATTAGTAAATTCATATGGAATTAATTCCTATGATTCGTATTGAGTATATCGAATTGTTTGTGAATAAATTTGAAGCTTTTGGAGACAAATTTAAAAGGAAAAGTTGTGATCGAGTAATTGATTGGAATTTACAAAGTGAGGTAAGTGTCGTAGTTAACCTTGACTTGAGAGAATAGAACCATTAAATTAATTGTTATGTGAAATGCATGTGAACGACATATAGGCGAGGTGACGAGTGTCTATACGTCGTCAAATTAATTATTTGCATAATTATTTAAAAATCCTAAATTGTTTTAATACATGAATTAATTGTTATAAAAATTGTTTCTCTCCTATTCTTTGTCAAATATTAGTTTTTGAATTTCTGCAATAATTGCTACATGCTTATTTGATTTATGTGCATTAATTTCTATATGACATTTAGCATATTAAATATTAAACTGCCTATTTTGTCCCTGATTTCCATAATCAATTGCTATTTGTCATTGTTTGTTACATTATGAAATCATAATTATTGTATGTTTGTTGTCTTATAATTTTATATTAATTGTTACATTTATTGGGAAAATTTCTTCTATATGAATTGGTAAATGAATATATTGGAGGAGCGGGTGGCACGCCGCAACAGAATTGATTGAAATGATTATATTGGAGGGCACGCTGCAACGGAAATGAAAGTAAATATATATATATATATATATATATATATATATATATATATATATATATATATATTGGGGGATCGGGTTGCACGCCGCAACAGACTTATTAAAAAGTCTATATTGGGGAATCGGGTTGCACGCCGCAACAGACTTATTGAAAAGTCTATATTGGAGGATCGGGTTGCTCGCCGCAACACACTTATTTAAAAGTCTCATATACTTGACTAAAATAAATATATGGGAGGATTGAAAATGAATATGTTGTGTGAGCTAATTGCACGCTGCAACGAAAATTGGTTGAATAATGGGTTATAACTGCTGAGTTGACTTCAACTATTATAAATGAGTTATCTGATCTATTATTTGTTGTTGTCACTAATATTGCGTACAGGTTAATGTAAGTGACCTGCCATAGCCTCGTCACTACTTCGTCGAGGTTAAACTCAGCACTTACCAGTACATGGGGTCGGTTGTACTGATACTACACTCTGCACTTCTTGTGCAGATTTCGGAGTTGGTCCCAGCGGCGTACTATAGATTTGCTCGGATTTTAGCTACCAGAGGAGACTTGAGGTATAACTGCACGGCGTACGCAGTTCTGATATCCCCGTCTACTTTACTTTAGCTGTGTGTTAGTTTCCAGATAGCTTTATTTTATTCAGACCTTTATTTGTATTATTCTAGAAGCTCGTGCACTTGTGACACCAATTCTGGGATGGTATTTAGACATCGTTATTTTTATGGATTATTCACTATATTTCATACCTTACTTTCACAATTGTTTCTTTGTTATTAATAAATTTAAAAATTGTTTTAAAATGGATAACATTATTCTAACGTTGGCTTGCCTAGCAAGTGAAATGTTAGGCATCAGCACTGTCCGATGGTGAGAACACATAATACATCTACCGATGGACAGGGACCAGAGCCCCCGGTGGCAACTATGGCCAGGGGTAGAGGTCGAGGTCGTGCTAGAGGCAGAGGTAGAGCTCAGTCTAGAGCTCGAGCAGTTGCACTTATTGTAGAACCTCAGGTGGATCTTCAGGAGGAGGTTCCAGTTCAGAATGTACCAGTTGAACCAATTCAGGTCCCGGAAGGATTCATAGCCACTCCAGTACTTCAGGACGCTCTAGTGCGTTTGATAAGTCTTATGGAGGGCGTGGCCCAGAATGGTACATTTCCAGTGGCACCAGCCGTATCACAGGCTGGGGGAGGAGTACAAACTCCCAATACTCCCGCTCCAGAGTAGATGGCTCCCCAGAATCAGGCTCCAGCAGCCTTGCCAGTTGGGGTAGTTCAGCCAGTTGTTGCGGCACAGACCGGTGATAGGCCCGCCATGTCTTTTGAGGCCTTATTGAGACTGGATAAGTTTACTAAGCTCTTTCCAGTTCACTTCAGTGGTACACCTTTTGAGGACCCAAAGGATTATCTTGACCGCTGCAATGAGGTACTGCGGAACATGGGTATAGTTGAGACCAATGGGGTTGATTTTGCTGTATTTCAGATGACGGGTTCCGCCAAGAGGTGGTGGAGATATTATACATTGACCAGACCAGTTGGATCGCCTGCACTTACCTGGGAGAACTTCTCTCAGCTATATCTGGAGAAGTTCCTTCCTATCTCACTGAGAGAGGATTTTCGCAAGCCGTTTGAGCGTCTACAGCCGGGCAGTATGACTGCTACTCAGTATGAGTCCCGTTTTGTGGATTTGGCCCGTCATGCTCTCCTTTTACTACCTACTGAAGGAGAGAGAGTGAGGAGGTTTATTGAGGGACTCACTCACCCTATCAGGCTTCAGATGGCCAAGGAGACCAGAAGTGAGATTTCTTTTCAGGCGGCTGCTAATGTCGCGAGTAGGATCGAGATGGTTCTTACACAAGAGAGAGGGTAGAGGTCTGATAAGAGGCCTCGTCAGTTCGGTGGTTTCAGTGGTGCCTCGTCTAGAGGCAGGGGTAATTTTGGTAGGGGTCATCCTCCCAGACCGTTTCATTCAGCACTTCATGCATCTCCCGGTGCTTCAGGGAGTCACGGTCCTATTATGCCTTACTCTGGGCAGCTAGTATTCAGTGCACATTCAGCTCGTTATCCGACCCATTTGGGTTAGCTTCAGCAGCCACATCATCAGTATGGGTGTTATGAGTATGGGAACATTGGTCACATCAGGAGATATTGCCCTAGGTTGGCGAGTAACAGATCTCGGCAGGATTCTCGTGCCATCATACCAGCACCGATTGCTTCACCGCCTGCTCAGCCAGCTAGAGGTAAGGGTCAGGCAGCTAGAGGTGGAGGTCAGGCCATTAGAGGTGAAGGTCAAGCCATTAGAGGTGGAGGTCAGACCGTTAGGGGTGGAGGCCAGCCAGTTAGAGGTCGTCCCAAGGACGCAGTTCAGAGTGGTGGGGCTCGGCCCTGATTTTATGCTTTTCCAGCTAGACCTGAGGCCGAGTCATCTGATGTTGTGATCACAGATATTATTCCAGTTTGCCATAGAGATGCTTCCGTTCTATTTGATCAAGGATCTACTTATTCCTATGTGTCCTCCTATTTTGCTTCATATTTGGTTGTGCCTTGTGATTCTCTGAGTGCTTTTGTGTGCGTATCTACACCGGTGGGAGACTTTATTGTAGTGGATCATGTCTATCGTTCGTGTGTGGTTACTATTGATAGTATTAAGACTAGTGTGAATCTTCTACTTCTTGGTATGGTAGATTTTGATGTCATCTTGGGTATGGATTGGTTGTCACCTTATCATGCTATATTGGATTGTCATGCCAAGACAGTGACCCTAGACATGTTGGGGTTACCTCGGTTAGAGTGGAAAGGAACTCCTGGTCATTCTATCATCAGGGTTATTTCTTATATTAAATCTTGGCGCATGGTAGAGAAAGGGTGTCTAGTCTATTTGGCTTATATTCGCGATCCCAATGCGGATAATCCTTCTATGGACTCAGTACCAGTTGTTCGTGAATTTCCAGAAGTATTTCCTGCAAATTTGCCGGGGATGCCACTCGACAGAGATATTGACTTCTGTATTGATTTGGCTCCGGGCACTCAGCCCATTTCTATTCCACCATACAGTATGGCCCTGCTAGAGTTGAAAGAATTGAAGGACCAGTTGTAAGACTTGCTTGATCAGGGATTCATTAGACCCAGTGTCTTGCCCTGGGGTGCACCAGTATTATTTGTAAAGAAGAAAGATGGTTCAATGCGAATGTGTATAGATTATCGGTAGTTGAACAAGGCCACTAGCAAAAACAATATCCTCTGCCAAGAATTGATGACTTATTTTGATCAGCTTTAGGGTGCCAAGGTATTTTCGAAGATTGATTTATGGTCTGGTTACCATCAGTTGAAGATTAGGGCATCTAATGTCCCTAAGATAGCTTTTCGGACTCGGTATAGGCATTACGAATTCCTAGTGATGTCATTTGGGATGACAAATGCCCCAACAACATTTATGGATTTGATGAATCGGGTGTTCAAGCCCTATTTGGATTCTTTTGTGGTTGTATTTATTTATGATATCTTGATTTACTCCAGCAGTCGAGAGAAGCCTGAACAGCATCTTCGGAGTGTGCTTCATACTTTGAAGAATAATCAATTATATGCCAAATTTTCAAAATGTAAGTTTTGGTTAGACTTGGTTGCCTTTTTGAGGCATGTGGTATCGGCTGAAGGTATAAAGGTGGATCCTAAGAAGATAGAGGTTGTTCAGAATTGGCCTAGACCTACTTCAGTTACAGAGATCCAGAGTTTCCTGGGTTTAGCAGGTTATTATCGTCGATTCGTAGAAGGGTTTTCATCTATATCAAGCTCATTGACCAGACTGACCCAAAAGGGTGTCCCATTCAGATGGTCAGACGAGTGTGAGTTGAGCTTTCAGAAGCTCAAGACTGCTTTGACTATGTCGCCAGTGTTGGTATTACCCACAGGTTCAGGATCGTATACGGTATATTGTGACACATCTCACATTGGGCTTGGTGCAGTATTAATGCAAGATAGCAGGGTGATTGCATATGCGTCGCGACAGTTGAAAGTTCACGAGAAGAATTATCATATTCATGACTTAGAACTGGCCACCATTATTCATGCGCTGAAGATTTGGAGGCATTACCTCTACGGTGTCTCGTGTGAGGTATTTACTGATCATCGTAGCCTTCAGTATCTGTACAAACAAAAAGATCTTAATTTGAGGCAGATAAGATGGTTGGAATTGTTGAAAGACTATGATATCACCATTTTGTATCACCTCGAAAAGGCCAATATGGTGGCCGATGCTTTGAGTAGAAAGGTTGTGAGTATGGGCAGTCTTGCGTATATTCCGGCTGGTGAGAGGCCATTAGCTGCAGATGTTCAGACTTTGGCTAATCAGTTCATGAGGTTAGATGTTTTAGAACCCAATCAGGTTCTAGCTTGCACAGTCGCTCGATCTTCTTTATAAGAGCGCATCAGAGAGAGGCAGTATGATGATCCTCATTTACTTGTCCTTAAGGACACGGTGCGGCACGGTGATGCCAAACAGGTTGTTGTGGGGGAAGATAGAGTTCTACGAATGCAGAGTCATATTTGTGTGCCTAATGTTGACGGGCTTCGTGAATTAATTCTTGAAGAGGCACACAGTTCCAGGTATTCTATTCATCTAGGTACCGCCAAAATGTATCAAGATTTGCGGCAATATTATTGGTGTAGGAGAATGAAAAAGGATATAGTTACTTATGTAGCTCGGTGTATGAATTGTTAGCAAGTTAAGTACAAGCATCAGGGACCTAGTGGTTTGCTTCAGAAGTTAGAAATTCTTGAGTGGAAGTGGGAGCGTATCACTATGGATTTTGTAGTTGGGGCTCCCACGAACTCAGAGAAAAATTAACGCAGTTTGGGTCATTGTGGACAGGTTGACCAAGTCAGCACATTTCATTCCAGTGGCAGTTACCTATTCTTCAGAGCGGTTAGCTGAAATTTACATTCGTGAAATTGTTCGCCTTCACGGTGTGCCCATGTCTATTATTTCAGATCGAGGTATGCAGTTTACCTCACACTTCTGGAGGGTTGTACAGCGTGAGTTAGGCACGTGGGTTGAGTTGAGAACAATATTTCATCCACAGACAGACGGACAGTCAGAGCGCACCATTCAGATATTGGAAGATATGCCTCACGATTGTGTTATAGACTTTGGAGGTTCTTGGGATCAATTCTTGCCACTTGCTGAGTTTGCTTATGATAATAGCTACCAGTCGAGCATTCAGATGGCTCCATGTGAGGCATTATATGGAAGGCAATGCCGATCGCTAGTTGGTTGGTTTGAACCGGGAGAGGCTCAGTTGTTGGGTACTGATTTGGTACAGGATGCTTTGGATAAGGTCAAAGTTATTCAAGATCGACTTCGTACAGCTCAGTCTAGGAAAAAGAGTTATGTCGACCATAAAGTTTGTGATGTTGCATTCATGGTTGGAGAAAGAATATTACTCCGGGTTTCACCTATAAAAGGTGTAATGAGGTTCGGAAAGAAGGGCAAGTTGAGCCCTAGGTATATTGGACACTTCGAAATTCTAAAAAGGGTGGGTGAAGTAGTCTACAAGCTTGCATTACCACCTAGTTTACCAACGGTTCATCCGGTATTTCATGTGTCTATGCTCCGGAAATATTATGGAGATCCGTCCCATGTGTTAGATTTTAGCTCAATCCAATTGGACAAAGATTTGACTTATGAGGAGGAGCCGGTAGCTATTCTAGCCCGGCAGGTCCGACAGTTGAGGTCTAAGAGTTATCCTTCAGTTAGGGTGCACTGGAGAGGATAGCTGGTAGAGGCATCCACCTAGGAGTCCGAGTCGGACATGCGGAGTAAATATCCACACTTATTCACCAGCTAAGGTATTTTTCTAACTTCGTTCGAGGACGAACGTTTGTTTTAGAGGTGGGGAATGTGATGACCCAAAGTATCATATTTAAATTTAATAATTAATTCTGTATTCTAAGACCTCAAAAGGCACCATTTATCATTTCTCGACTTGCGTGCGCAATCCGTATAATTTTTCGGAAAGTTTTTGTGTGAAAAATTGATTAAAAGTGAAATTTTAAAACTCAATTGAGTTGACTTTGGTCAACATTTTGAGCAAACGGACTCGGATCAATATTTTGACAGTTCTGGTAGGTCCGTATCGTGATTTGGGACTTGGGCGTATGCCCAGAATCGAATTTCGAGGTCCCGTGACTGAGATATGGATTTTTTATTAAAAAAAATTAAAAGTTTGAAAGCTTAATGATTTTAAGAATTGACCGATGTTTGGTCTTGTTGACTCCGGGTCCATATTTTGGTTCCGGATCCCGTTACAGGTCCAGTATAATATTTATGGCTGGTCTGCCGAATTTGGTGAGAAACGTAGTTGATTTGACGTGATTCGGACGTCCGGTTGTAAAAATATAAGTTTTAAAGTTTTCTTGAAAATTTCCTTTGATTTGGTGTCCAATTCGTAGTTTTAGGTGTTATTTTGGCGATTTGATCACGCAAGCAAGTTAGTATGATGTTTTAGGACTTGGGTGCATGTTTGGTTTGGAGCCTCGAGGACTCGGGTGTGTTTCGGATAGGCTACAGGATGATTTCGGACTTAGAAAATCCGGTTTTCTCTTCTGGTGTGTTCTTCTTCGCATTCGTGAAGGTACTCTCGCGAACGCGAAGAGTAAATTGGGCTGGCACATTTTGTGCTTCGCGTTTGCGACAAGGAGAAAGTGTTCGCGAAGGGTTGAGGTGCAAAGCTTCGCGTTCGCGATCGAAGCGTCGTGTTCGCGAAGGGAAAGAGGCTGGCCAGGTAAATTGCCCTCGCGTTCGCGAAGGCCAAGCCAAGAAAGCTTCGCGTTCGCAAAAGGGTAAAATTAGACATCCCAAATTTGTGCTTCGCGAACGCAAGGCACTAACCGCGTTCGCAAAGGGTAAAAATTCTAGAAACAAAACTTAAGTTCTAGAAAATGGGATTCGTCTCATTTTAAACCCTTTTCCATTTTTGAGCTCGGGTAAGGCAATTCTTGGGCGATTTTCACGGGAAAACATTGGGGTAAGTGTTCCTTATCCTATATTTATTATATTTCATGATTCCATACTCATTTATGTCATGAATCCGTGAAATTTTGGAAGAAAAATCAGATTTTTATAAAATCTTTCAAAAACGAAAACTTAAGATTTGAAAGTCCATTTGACATCGGAATTGGATAAATTTTGTATGGTTGAACTCGTAGCGGAACGGGTATTCGGATTTTGTGAGTTTTTTCGGGATTTAAGATGTGGGTCCCACTATCGAATATTAAAATAAATTTAAATAGTAAATTCATATGGAATTAATTCCTATGATTCGTATTGAGTGTATCGAATTGTTTATGAATAGATTTGAAGCTTTTGAAGACAAATTTAAAAGGAAAAGTTATGGTCGAATAATTGATTGGAATTTGCAAAGCGAGGTAAGTGTTGTGGTTAACCTTGACCTGAGGGAATAGAACCCTTAAATTAATTGTTATATGAAATGCATGTGAACGACGTATAGGCGAGGTGACGAGTGTCTATACGTCGTCAAATTAATTGTTTGCATAATTATTTGAAAATCCTAAATCGTTTTAATATATGAATTAATTATTATAAAAATTATTTCTCTCCTATTCTTTGTCAAATATTAGTTCTTGAATTCCTGCAATAATTGCTACATGCTTATTTGATTTATGTGCATTAATTGCTATATGACATTTAGCATATTAAATATTAAACTACCTATTTTCTCCCTGATTTTCATAATAAATTATTATTTGTCATTGTTTATTACATTATTAAATCATAACTATTGTATACTTGTTGTCTTATAATTTTATATTAATTATTACATTTATTGGGGAAATTTCTTCTATATGAATTGGTAAATGAATATATTGGAGGAGCAGGTTGCACTCCGCAACAGAATTGATTGAAATGAATATATTGGGGGATCGGGTTGCACGCCATGTGTGTGTGTGTGTGTGTGTATATATATATATATATATATATATATATATATATATATATATATATATATATATATATATATATATATATATATTGGAGGAGCAGGTTGCACTCCGCAACAGAATTGATTGAAATGAATATATTGGGGGATCGGGTTGCACGCCACAACAGAAATGAGAGTATATATATATATATATATATATATATATATATATATATATATATATATATATATATTGGGGGATCGGGTTGCACGCTGCAACAGACTTATTAAAAAGTCTATATTGGGGGATCGGGTTGCTCGCCGCAACAGTCTTATTTAAAAGTCTCATATACTTGATTAAAATAAATATATGGGAGGATTGAAAATGAATATGTTTTATGAGCTGGTTGCACGCTGCAATAGAAATTGGTTAAATTAATAATGGGTTATGACTGCTGAGTTGACTTCAACTATTATAAATGAGTTATTTGATCTATTATTTGTTGTTGTTACTAATATTGCATACAGGTTAATGTAAGTGACCTGCCATAGCCTCGTCACTAATTCGTCGAGGTTAGGCTCAGCACTTACCAGTACATGGGGTCGGTTGTACTGATACTATACTCTGCACTTCTTGTGCAGATTTCGGAGTTAGTCCCAGCGGCGTACTATAGATTTGCTTGGATTTCAGCTACCAGAGGAGACTTGAGGTATAACTACACGGCGTCCGTAGTTCTGAAGTCCCCGTCTACTTTACTTTAGCTGTGTATTTGTTTCTAGACAGCTTTATTTTATTCAGACCTTTATTTGTATTATTCTAGAAGCTCGTGCACTTGTGACACCAATTCTGGGATGGTATTTAGACACCGTTATTTTTATGGATTATTCACTACATTTCAGACCTTACTTTCGCAATTGTTTCTTTGTTATTAATAAATTTAAAAATTATTTTAAAATGGATAACATTATTCTAACGTTGGCTTTCCTAGCAAGTGAAATGTTAGGCGCCATCACGGTCCGAAGGTGGGAATTTCGGGTCGTGACAAATTCTCACCCAACTAGCAAGACTCTTACATGGATCACCGGGTATTGACAGGAAGAGATGGATAGAGAGATTTGCCCAAAACCTATCAATTCGGACGCAGTCAAGAGATAGTATATTTAAGATTATGTTTGCACTTTTTATTTGATGTAATTGAACTACGCTTGACCTGATTTCCATTTAAGAGGGGATACGTAGGCAGCCCTGTGGGTCGGTCACATCATAATAAAATTTTCATTTCCCCTATGGTCAGAAACAGGGGCAAGGTCGCAAGTTTTCCTGATCTTATCATGTTCGGAATCGCCAAAGAATGTATTGCGAGAAGTATGCATTTAAACTAGGGCAGAATTTTGAGGAGGATGCAATGCCTCAAAAAATGCGTCAGTGTCATCAGTTCATCAAAATCATTTGATCTCGTGCATTATCACATATTTCAAACAACTACATGAAATAATTTGTCAAATGCATGCATGTTTTTCAAAATTTCGTTTCTATGGCAGCCAGACGTTACCCAGGGTGACTCAAGCAAGGCCTCAAGACAAGAGTAAAGGCGAAGCATGTATGCCGAAGACTCTGGGAAACAAACTCTCTCATGAACATCTCTGAGAACTGAAACCAGGTGAGTGAAGCTTCCTCTATCGTGCTACCCAAATCATATGCTTGCCACCACTGATAAGCCACTCCCTTAAGCAGGAACGTGGTGAAAGCAACCCCACTCGACTCCACATTACCCATAGTATGGAGGATGCAGTGGCACTCCTCAAGAAAACCATGTGCATCTGATACAATCAAGATAGCCATCGAGCAATTTAGATTCTAAATTGGAGGCTACTTTCACAACTAGGCGGCTACATGTATAATTTTCCCAACAATTAAGGACCACATTACATTTGGTGGCTATACTTATAATATTTAGCTCCCTAGTATAAATAGCCCTTAGGGCTCTCATTTTAGGGTTAGCTTATTTTGATATTGTGAATGAAAACTCATTGAGAGTGCTTAGGATGAATTCCTATGTTGGTTGATGACTTGTTAAGGTGAACTTGCAAGGGGATTACTTTCCCTTGAGGGTTGTTCAAATAGATTTGGGTAAATTAAGTCTTAAATTGATTGGGTATTTATTTATTTCAAATGTTCTCTTAATTTTCTTAGTTGGTTCTATACTAAATCTCTATCTTTCTATCATTTTATTTGTGTTCTGTTACTTTGCTTCCGCGTTCGTATCATCTTGGTATTAGAGCCCAGGCAAGTGTTTGTTTTTACAATCACTGTTTAGGATTTGATTTATCAGAAAATCACAAAAAATTATTTTTTTCGAAAATCCAAAAAAAAATCATGAGTTGTTCTTCACTGTTTATCTTCAGATTTGTGCAAAACCTGATGGAAATTTGTTGATTTTGCTTGAGTTGTTGTCACTTAATCTGAATCAAGACCTAGATCTAACCGAAAATCGTGTATTGGTATTGAGATTTGGCATTATAAATAGAAATAGCCATTGTTGGCCGTGAGCTACAAATCGGGAGAATCAGATCCGAAAGTTTGGTGGATTTGGTTGGAAATTGCTGAATTAATCTGGAATTTTGTTTGAAGAATGTGTTGAATCTAATTTTAACACTAGATCTGAATGATAGTCCTGGATTGAATCTGGATTCGAAGATTGAAATTGTGAAAACACCTTTATTGGCCGTAGAGCTTGAAAATTAAATTTTTGATTTTTGAATTTTCATGGCTTGTTTGTTCTGAAACTGATTCGAGATTGTTGTTAGAGCTATTCATTGCTAATTGTAGCTTAAAATTTAAAGAAATCATGGCTCAAAACGGAAGATTCTCCATGAAACTTTGAAGAACTTTGAAGCTAGTGTTTCGAAAATTGGATTTGAGATTTGGTTTTTTGGGGTTAAATTGTTTAATGGGTGTTTTTCTTAATAATATTATGAACTTAGTCCTGAAATTTGTAAGGAATTCACGAAGTCTTCAGGTGATTTAGGTCGGATTTATAGTTGGGTTTCGTTGAAGGAGAAGATGAAGTTATTCCTCTAAGTTCTTGCCGAAATTTCAGTAAACCGGTAGCTACAGTTATTGCACAAGTTAAATTCGTGCAAATTTCCAGTACTCTTTTTGGGTCAATTTGGTTAATTCTTAATCCTTTTTTTTCTTTCCTTTTTGTGTATTCTTAGCTAGATTTTAACTAGTATTTGTCCTTACTAATATTATCTAGTTAGTTGAGCATGTGGTTTTTCATTTCGTGCCACTTATTTCGTGCTTTTATCTTTTTGTTTCGTTGTTAATTTCTTGTTTTCATTGTCCGTTTGTGTTTATTTCACGTTCTTGTTGAGTCACATAAACTCCATTCTCGCTACGAAGCTGGAAGAATCACTTGAAAGTTCCCTGATTTAGTTTGACATCAACTTTGGATATTCATCGAAGAGTGAAAAAAGGCTTGAGTGGTGAGATTATTAGAGTGTGTGCCTAAAAGCTAAGTGCACAAGAGTGATACACGAGTGGTAAAATTTGAGTGCAATCTTTGAGGGATACACTATGAGAGTGAATTGGAGAGGTCATTTTCCTTTTAACTTGTTTTTCTTTGTTTGTAGGTACTATGTCTTTGAATATTTGAGGTACTTCAACTCCAAAGGAGGGATTCTCTAATGAGACCATTTTGGAAGTCTTACAAGCTTTGATTATGAAAGTAGATAGCATGGAACAAGTGATCAAGTCTCATAGCAACCTCTTTAACCAATGGCAAGGCGTGTCACCTAATCCTAACCAAGGAGTGGGAACTAGTGCAACACAACAAATGAGTTCTACTCCTACCGCACCACATATTGCAAGGCTAATCAATCAACCACAAGTTGCTAACACTCAAGTACCAAGACAAGGTCCAGTTCTACAATATAGACAAGCAAGTGTTAAGAATCAACAACAACCTCTTAGGCCACAACAACCACAAAATGACTTTGATGATGATTTGGACTATGACGAGCAATATGATGAAACGGTTAGAGTCCAACCTAGAAGGAATGGACAAGGAGGCTTTAGAGGGAGAGGTGGAAGGCATGGTCAGAATTATCAAGGTAGAAACTTGAATGAAGCTTATGATTATGGTTATGATGAAAATGTTGGTAATGAAGAACATGGTAGAAGATGGGGAGATGAAGAAGACTGGGGTCTTAACAACATCAAGACTTCACTTCCTACTTTCAAAGGAAGTAGTGACCCCGAGAAAATTTTAGAATAGGAAATACAAATGGAACGGATGCTTGAGCTTAACAATGTATCCGATACAAAGAGGTTCAAGCATGCCATTTCTAAACTTGTTGGTTATGCTTCTTCTTGTTGGGGGAAAGAGAAATGGGATAGAAATAGAAATGGAGATATTGCTATTGATTCTTGGGGGTTTCTTAAGGTAGTTATGAGATCAAGATTTGTGCCCGAAAAGTATGTGAATGACTTTCTTACCAAAATTTACAACATGAAGCAAGAAAACATGAATGTGGAGGCTTACTTTGAAGAGTTGGAGAAAACTAGCGTTAGAGTCAATCTTGATAATAATGGAAAACTCATGATTTCTAGATTTTTGGCGGGGCTTGAGCATGAAATCTCTAGCCAGATGACTTTGCACAAATTTGCTACTATACATGAGGCACTACAAGGGGCTATCAAGGTTGAAAATAAACTCCAAGAAGAGAGGCAACTCAAAGAGAGCAAATCCAAAAGTTACAACACTTAATGGAGCAAAAACAAGAACACTTGGCAATCTCTTTCAAATGACAACAAGTCAAAAGTTGACTCCAAGTGGAAAAATGACAAAGGCAAAACCAAAGGTGGGGGACAAGGAGGGAGGTAACAATTCTAAACCTTATTTCTAAAATCCTAACTCTAATAGGTGCTACAAATGTCAAGGATATGGTCACAAAATGAGTGAATGCCCTAATAGAAGAACCATAATCCTTATGGAAGAATGATATGAAAGGGAAAAAAGTAGATAATCATGTGAAGAAGAGGAGGCCGAATGTGATGATGAAGTAGAATATGCAACTCCTAATTTACCTTTGTATGCTGTTAGAAGAGTGTTGAGTGCACAAGTGATGGAAGACATAACCCAAAGAGATAACTTGTTCCATGGAAGGTATAAGATTAAAGATCAAGTGTGTTCTTTGATTATTGATGGTGGTAGTTGTTCTAATGTTGCTAGTGCTTTTATGGTTGACAAGTTGAACTTGAAGACTCAAAGACATACCCATCCTTATAAACTCCAATGGCTTAAAGAATATAGTAAACTTAAAGTGACTAGACAAGTTTGGTGGGTTTCAAAATTAAAAAGTATGTTGATGATATTCTTTGTGATGTGGTGCCCATGCAAGTATGTCATTTATTATTGGGGAGGCCGTGGCAATATGACAAGGGTGCTCTACATGATGGAAGGACTAATAAATATTCTTTTGAGGAAAATGACCCAAAATAAATAGTCCTTACTCCTTTGACTCCATTTTAAGTGAGTGATGACTATAGGCATATAAAAGAATTGAGTGAGAAAGCCAAGAAAGAAGGAAAGGAAAAGATTGAAAAGAAGAATGAAAAGAAAGAAAAGAGAAAATAAGAGAGTTCAAGTGAGGAACACTCTTCTTATAATTCTTTCATGACTAACTTGCTAGCCTTTTGGCTTATTGTGTAAGATCCTTTGAAGAAATATTCAAGTGGAAGTATTCAACAAAGAACTCCAAGTGAGGTGACCATATCCACCCTAGCCCAAAGTGAAGATTCTTCCACTCTTCAAGGAGGTAAAATAGAATCTTTAGAAGTGCATCAAGGTATGAATGCTAAGCCTAACACCATATCTTCTTGTGATGAGCTTAGTGTTGTTTCAAGTGTTAGTTTGGGTACATTCATTGATTCTAATGATTCTTTGAGTTGTGAAGATACACTAGATAGTGATTCTAGTTGTTTTGATGGTTTGAATGACCTATTTGCTTATGAAGAAGCATTGATTGAGGTTGAGGAAAACGTAAAGGTTGCATCTTTATATGATTTTGTTGAGTTTGATCTATTGATTCCTATTGTTCATGCTTTCTATTTTGAGGACCATTCTTTAATTGGTGACGATTGCTTATTTGAAGGTGAATTGAGCGATAAAGTTTCAAGCTTTAAGCCATTTGATTCTTTATTGTTTGATTGTGAGATGGAATCTTTGGAGTTTGATTTGGATCTATCGAACAAAGGTTCCATTTTTGAGAAGTTGTTTGAGATTACTAATGAGATTGTTTTGGAAGCTAAACTTTTTGAAAAAGAAGAAAGTTCTTTACTTGGTTTGGTGTAAACTTTCTAACTTTTTCCACTCATATATTTGATAGAGCTAATTTGTTCCACTACACTAGTGCTTTGAGTTAAAAACAAGTCGATAACTTTCATGTGGATGGGTGTGATGAGTTTACGAAAAAGCATGCTAAATCTTTCTTGAATGATAATATTGGCGAAGCCAAGAGATTTATTTTGTTTGAACATACCATTCTTATTCTTGATTTCTCATGTCCGCTTGAATTAAAGAATGGCTTGTTTATTTGGCTTATGCTTATGCTTGGACTTGATAAAGCTATGAGAGTTAATACTTTTCTTGATGATTCTTATATTGGGGCATACTTGGTGTGTAGATTGGAGGTATTTCATGATAATTCTCATATTTTGGGTAGCATTTATGCTTTGTTTGTCTATGGGTATCATTAGATTTTGGTTTGAATGGTAGACTTGTCTTATTTATTGGTTTGGATGCTTGGATTTACTATAAATTTGTTAAAATATGGTTTGCTTGTTAGTTTTGAGGCACTTGTTTATGTCCAAGTTAAAATTTTACTAATGAAGCTCCTTTTCTTTTGTTTAAAGGTCCAAATTTGAGGACGAATTTCTTTTAAGGGGAGGGAGGATGATACAATCAAGATATCCATCGAGAAATTTTGATTCTAAATTGGAGGCTACTTTCATAACGGGGCGGCTACATGTATAATTTCGCCAACAATTAAGGACTACATTACATTTAGTGGCTATACTTGTAATATTTAGCTCCCTAGTATAAATAGCCCTTGGGGCTCTCATTTTAGGGTTGGCTTATTTTGATATTATGAATGAAAACTCATTGAGAGTGCCTAGGATGAATTCCTATGTTGGTTGATTACTTGTTAAGGTGAACTTGCAAGGGGATTACTTCCTCTTGAGGGTTGTTCCTATAGTTTTGGGTCAATTAAGTCTTAAAATTGATTGGGTATTTGTTTATTTCAAATGTTCTCTCAATTTCCTTAGTTAGTTCTCTACTAAATCTCTATCTTTCTATCATTTTATTTGTGTTCTTGTTACTTTGCTTCCGCATTCTATCAGTATCCTCTGAAGCTAAGCCACTGAAAGTAGGGGTGGTACTTTTGGTACCTCTCGAGCTTGAGTTGCTCCCCCTCAGATGTTGCTGCCCTAAACTCGGGCTGAACTGGGACAATCGGTTGTACTGGTATGACCTCTAGGACCTGGTGAACTTGGACCCGTTGCTCTGGGGTACAGGCGGCGGGAGTCTGTGCTTCTCCTCTGGCCTGAGATGTGGCGGGAGCAAGTGGAATCAACCCTGCCTGATCTAGAGTGCCAAACAAATTTGCATGATAAGGAATCAAAGAAGTGAAACTTTTCCTAACAGTTCCATAGCCTCCCGAAGATAAGTACAAACGTCTCCTTATCGACCCGCGAGACTCTACTAAACCTGCTTGTGACTCATAACCCATATGAACCTAGAGCTCTGATACCAACTTGTCACGATCCCAATTCCCCTCCGTAGTATATTGTGATGGCACCTAATCTCTAAGACTTTGTAAGCCTAACATACATGCAATATTAACTGAAATAACGAATAACTCTTAAATACCCAACAACTATTATAAAGAAAACTCCACAACTCAGCATATACAACTTCCCAAAACCTGGTGATAACAAGTCACAAGCTCTACGAATAAGTATTGATCGTCCCTATACAACAATATGTCTAAAAGGGGAAGGAAAATGAAGTAGACTAGAGAGAGAGAGACTCTAAGGCCTGCGGACGTTGGCATGTATACCTTGAAGTCTCCGAACTCGGCTCGCCTCACTAGTGCATGGACTGGTAGGAGGTACCTAGATCTACACAAAAGGATGTGCAGAAGCGTAGCATGAGTACACCAAAACGGTACCTAGTAAGTGCCAAGCCTAACCTCTGTAGAGTAGTGACGAGGTTAGATCAAGGCCCTACTTGAACAAATAAGAAGCTGAGCAGGTATATAACAGTGAAATAATGAAAACAATTGAAATGAGACAATAAAGGAATATACCGAGATTTACTACACTGAACTAAGGCAATTAATGCATCGTGGAAAGAAAATAAGGAATGCTATAACACGGAACAAAGCAAGAAAACACAAGTGAAGTAATAGAAAAGTGTTACCAAGAATCACTACCGAGGTACCACCTCGTAGTCTCAAATCAAAAATCATTTCACAGTCTTTCCTTATATCACCGCGGGAGCCTTGCATTTAGTTTTAAAAATCATTTTTCCCGAAATAGCTTTCCGTGTTTTAGCCCACCTTATCACACCGCGTGGCTTCAAGTAGTTTCCCTACTAGCAACACGTGTATCAAACCCACCTTATCTCACCACATGCGTTTCAACCCCAAACTTTATGTCACCGCATGCATATCAATATCACAACGTATCAGAAATCGCACCTCAAGCGCCCAATATCACAACTTGCCAAGGAAATTAATAATAACAGTGGTGTCACAACAAATAACCCATGGCTCAACCACAATGTGCACAAGAATCTCAACAATAACAACTGGAAATGGATAACTCAACAAGAATAGTATTTCACATTTTATAACCTTGCCTCAATATGAATCACGACCTTTATAACTCAATACCAATTTTAACAACAAGATATTCCAAGAATAACAACTTCAAATAAAGAATTCACGGCTAGATAATAAATAAGGAATGGAGGAAAACAACAACTTCAACTAAACATGTAGAGCAATTAACAAGTAAGAGATAAGACAAGAAAAGCATGTGAAAATAGGCTAAAGATGATGAGTATGACATATTGTGATAACTCAATTAAAGGCATGAAGTGAATCTACATAGCTAGAACCGGTAAATTACCACATTTAGCCTGTGTACACACTCGTCACCTAGGGTACACAACTTCCACATATCACAATTAACTCAACAACACCAAATCTTAAGGGTAATTTCTCCCACACAAGGTTAGGTAAGTCACTTACCTCAAAACACGCTAACTCAATCCACTAGTAAGTCTTTCCCTCGATTATCCAACTCTGAACGGCTCGAATCTAGCCAAAAATAACTTCATACCATAAATATAAACTATAGGAAACTATTTCGAACAAAAACATTACGATCTTTACAAAGAAACAAAAGTCAACCTAGGCCCGCATCTCGAAACCCGACCAAAATTATAAAATCTGAATACCCATTCGATAACGAGTCCAACCATACAAGAATAACTCAAATCCTACCTCAAATCGCCTTTTAAATCCCCAAATTTTAGCCTAAGAAGTTTTCACAATTTTCCCCCAAATTTCCAACTCAAATAACTAATTAAATGATGAAAATAATGATGGATTTGTGTAATATAACCAAAACCGAGTTATAATATCTTACCTCGATGAATTCCTTGAAAATATCTCGACAAATCGCCACACACCGAGTTCTCTAGGTCCAAAAATGAATATTGAAATCAAACCCTCAAATTTAGCCCCTTTTCTGCCCAGCGAATTCGCATCTGTGAAGCCACTGCCGCACCTGCAGAATTTCCATCGCATGTGCGGTTCTCACTTAGCCCAATATCCTAAGTCCAAAATCACCATAAGGAGCTATTGGAATCGTCAAAACTCCATTCCAGAGTCGTCTCCATAAAAGTCAAACTACGGTCAACTCTTTCAATCTTAAAGCTCCCACTTAGGGACTATATGTCCCATTTTACTCTGAAACTCACCCGAAACCAAAACCAAACACCCCAGGTAGGTCATGTAACCATAATACAACATAAAGGAAGCATTAAATAGGGGATCGAGTCTAAAAAACTCAAAATGACCAGTCATGTCGTTACATGGAACTCAAAGAACACTCATATCGAGTGATCCCAGATCATGAGACCGCATCGCTTTAGCACCCCTCATCCATCTCATACCTTCCTCGTGCACTCAATAGTATCTCCAACTGATACACCCGTTCTGAAAGATCTTCTACGAATCTGAAATTGTTTCTTTTCATCTCTCTAACATCGCATCGTAGACCTGATGATAACATAGAAATTCTCCAAGCTCCTTTTCATAATCCACTACAAAAACTCAATCCTTAACCATACAACAAACCCAAAATCCTTAGACACTACACTTTAATTCTTGAACTCACTAGAACCATTGTTGAGAGTCACCTACTCTGACCTGGTCCAGAATATAACCAAACTCTAATGCTCAGTTAGCACATGAACACTCCCAAAGAAGCAACAAGATAAATTCTTTTCCTTGTACATCACATCCACAAGAAGCATCAACTTTGAGTCATCCCAAAACATGCACATGAATCGATAAGGAGAAATATAGCACACAATCCTGAAGTTTTTTGCCCGAATTACCCCTGATATTCCCTTTTCTTAGTCATAATTAATCCACTAATACACCGATAACCAGAAACCGCACAGGAAAACAACCACGTGACCCAATCGTAGATGGTGGGTTCCCCCACTTAGCCTTAAGCTACAATCACATAAATCTAGAACCCACAACGACTCCTCCTTCTCAATTACCATGATCTCGCACCGCTAACCTGCCCACAAGAGATAGCCCACCCGTGGAATTTCATACTGACATCTTCTAGTGGCATTGCCCTGGTTACAACTACCACAAAATCAGTAAAACCTCCTGAACCCATGCTCGTCCACCAGCTGTAGGAGTCTGTTCATTCCCCATTAGTACCAACTGAAGGTCCAACTATACGTTCCAAAACTCGAAGTTATGTTGCATCCCAAAACGATAATCAAGCTTTCACACTCCTCTTCATTCCACGTAAACTCCTTTATGTCATATTCAAACTCCATCAGTACAATAGCTACCATCCCCAAATAAAATTCATAGACTTAGTCATTGTCTACCATGATCCCCAAATCGCTCTAAACTTTCTCAAGACATGTGGCTATCCTACCACATATCCATACACTACTCTGCCACTCCCACTTCGGTTAAACCATCTCCTTAAGCAACTACTCGGCCTCTATTGTTCATACTTAACCTGCTAGCAATTCAACCACTACGGGACACTTCCCACCATGTCCTTCCTCCTCTTTCGCTGCCAAAATACTACCTCGAATCATAAATCATCTTTGTAGCTCCCAAACGAATAATCTGCTACCAACTCTGAGCCTCCATAAAGATCATTTCTCTCGAGCCATCAACATTAGAAACACTGATTCGACTCTAAAGCCGTCTTAAACTGCCATCTCTGATAACCGTTGTTCAAGCACCATTTGCACAACACTCTGCTCTGAAGGCAAATCAAAGGAAACCCTAACACTGATGGGTCTTAATGCGTTCCAACAAGGACGACAACACCACACCACAAATGAAAATTCTACCACGTTCGAAAATATCAAGTCTCGCTACCCCGTCAACCAAGGCATGAACATCCATAGTTCAGTTGCCTTTCCTCAGTCGGAATTAAATGGCGAACCTCTAAACCATGACCCGAGTAGTCCTCTTTTCGAGTCTTCACTGCCATGACACATACATAGCACCATGCCATTTACACCAACACTGCGCGATAACAATGCATGAACATCATAATACACTATGTACAGCCTCGAAACCATAGGCAACACTAGCACTGGGCTGAAAGGACATAACACCCTTCCACAAGGCGACGATAACAGCCCGCCCGAATACACAGGGAGAAATATCCTACACCACATCCACAGTATTACTGCAACTCCTCGATGCCAAATCGATAACAAGTGCTCTACATCGTATAAGAATGAGTAGGAAGGAAATTAAGACATAAGCTTCAATGGAGTCAAATCGCACGACGAGGAATCAAGAAGGGAAGTGCTCCTAACAGCCCTATATCCTCTCGAAGATAAGTTCAGATATCTCCGTACCGATCCGCAAGAATCTACTAGAATTGCTCATTACTCGTGAGACCTAAATGAACCAAGAGCTCTGATACTAAGCTGTCACGACCCAAAACACTATAGGTTGTGATGGCACCCAACATCGCCGTTAGGCAAGCCAACGGTGAACTATCACATTAATTGTCCATTTTATTACTTTCAAAATCATAAATTTTATTAGTTAAAGAAATTTACGCATTTAAAATCATGGGTACATACATAATTAGTATGGCATAAAAATAAAAGGTGATAATAATATACAAATCCGTAAACATGAACTAGAATATCCCAAAACCCGATATCACAAGTGCATAAGCATTTACTAAGGAGTATAATAATACAACCTCTGTCTGGAATGTAAATTAGACAGGATAAAGTAAATAATACTATGGAGACTTTGTGGGCTGTGATACGTAGCTTGGAATACAGCTCACCATAAAGCCTCCTCAGCAGTTGTGCTTACGTGACAAGATGACTACCAAATAAACTTGTCAGATCCTGCACATTTAGTGCAGAAGTGTAGCATGAGTACGTAAATTAACGCGTACCCAGTAAGTATCTAGCCTAACCCCGGAGAAGTAGTGACGAGGGGTCGACATCGACGCTTACTAGTGGTCCAATAAATCAGTATGATAAAGCATAAACATGTATAAAGCACAACAGTAATAATAAGGTAAGAAGGTAACTAGCATAATCCTCCAACATTTTTTTAACGATATAAATCTCTCAAATCTCCTATGCTATCTCAACAGGTCAGAAATAGCCAATGCTATCTCCAACGAATAAGGAATACCATATAAATGCCATGCCTCAATAAAGGGGGAATCTCCTAAATATCCTGACTGCTAGGGGTATCACGCACGATTATGATGATGTCGTACGACCCGATCCAGAGTGATGTATACACTGTCGAGGGTCGACCGGTACTGCCGAGGTGTTCGTCCCGATCCACAGGAAAGGAAGAAACTTATCAAACTATAAGTCACGTGCGTACAACACAGGCACAAGAGCATAAAGTAAACATGACTTTTACCGTTTATCAAATATATCGCCAGACAACTCAAGTCGATAATGCTCGGCCTAATATATTCCCAAATCAATTTCAATTATAAATTCACTTAATTAAGCTAGCAAATTGAGTTCAAATAATTCAAATATTACATGCTAAAGTCCTAGGTCTACCCGAACATAAACATGCTTTTAGTTACGTACTGACTCTCGTCACCTTGTGCGTACGTAGCACCCACAACTAGTAGCACATAACAATTTTAATTCAAATGGGTAGTTTCCCCTCACAAAGTTAGACATGAGACTTACCTCGCTCCGAAATTCCATAACTATCTCCAATGCCTCTCTAACACCTGAAATCGATGCCCATCAATCCGAAAGTAGTCAAACAACATGTAAACCAATAAAAATATACTCTAACACCCATAATTAATCAATTTAAAATCGTTCCCAACTTCGCTCGAAAAGTCAACCCCCGGGCCCACATGCCCGGATTTCATAAATATTTGAATATAAATATTAACTTGAATCTATAATTTATTCCTAATCCCACGTCCAATTTTGTGGTCAAAATCCAAAAATACCAATTTCTAGGTTTCTCCCAAAATCCCACAATTTCTATACATTTTCGTGTTAATATCCGTGTACAACTCTTGTATATAGCTTACAACAAGTGGGAATAATTTACCGCATGATAGATGATGAAAATCTCCTCTTCAAGAGCTCCAAAAATTGCCCAACCAAGTGAAAATGAAATAAAAATGAGCCAAATCCCGTATTAAATCAGATTTGCCCATGCCCGCTCTTCTTCGCAATCGCGAAAAAAGCCTCGCAATCACGAAGGCCAACTCCTCCCAGCTGCCCAGTTACCATTCGCGTTCGCGACCTCCCAATCGCGTTCACGATGCCCAGCTAACCCCGCCCTTCGCATTCCACACCTCACGTTCGTGAAGACCTTCTGCCTCACAGCCATCCCCCTCCCATCCTTCTTCGTGTTCGCGATCAAGCCTATGCGTTCGTGAAAATGGTCCAGGTCCTTCTCCGCGTTCGCGTGAGCCTCCTTGCATTCGCGAAGAGAAAAATAGGGGCCCTTCACCAGCTTTCTTCGCGATCGCGAAGCACACCAGCAACAACAAATCATCCAAACTTGGTCCGAAACCACCCCGAAACACACCCGAGGCCTCCCGAGACCTCGTCCAATCACACCAACCAGTCCCAAGGCATGAAACGAACCTGCTTAAGGTCTCAAATCACACCAAATAATATCCAAACTACGATCGACGATCAAAATACTTCTTTTAACTTTCAAACATTCCAACTTCGACGAATGCGTCCAAATCATACTTAAACATTCTGGAATGACGCCAAACTTTACGCACCAGTCATAAATCATGATACGAATCTATTCCAAGGCTCGGAACCCCAAACGGATATCGATAACACCAAAGTCCACTTCAAATCAAACTTAGGAAATTTCAAAACCTTAAAAATGTCAACTTTTCATAATAAGCGCTGAAATACTCCCGGACCACCCGATACTCAACCCAAACATACACCAAAGTCTGAAATCATCATACAAACCTATCGGAACTTTCAAATCTCAATTCTGAGGTCGTTTACTCAAAAGTCAAACCTTAGTCAACTTTTCCAACTTAAAACTTCCGAATTGAGAATGTTTCTTCCGAATCAACCCCGAACTTCCTGAAATTCAATTCCGACTACGCGTATAAGTCATAAACATGATGTGAAACTACTCGAGGCCTCAAACCGCCGAACAACACGCTAGAGTTCAATACGACCGGTCGGGTCATTACATTAATACTTTTAAATTTACTTAAAATCTTAACGATTCAAATTTATGCAGACTCATTTAGTTGTTTAATCTTAATGAAAATTAAATAAATTTAATAAATTGAGATTTGAATATTCTAAATCAAATGTTCATTAAGTGCAAATAAATAAAACCTAAATATTATGAAAGACTAAATTTCTTATCAATAAAGAAAGAACCAAGTGTTTATTTCAAAATAGCTAACCAAATATTTATGTAGGGGCCGTTTGGTTGCACGTATAAGGATTAATACTATATGCATAAAATTGAACATTAACAATACAACATTTAGTTAGAATTTTGGTATTTTCATATAAAATTCAGTAATAGCAATGAGTTTGGTTATTATTTTCGTTGTCGATATAACCTATGTGTTACTACGTATTGTGTTTGCTTCTTTTATTTATATTTTGAGCCGAGGGTCTAACAAAAATAACATCTCTACCTTCACAAGGTAGACGTAAAGTCTACCCCTCCCAAACCCCACTTTGTGGGATTACACTAAATTTTGTTGTTGTTGTTGTTGTTGTTGTTGTTGTTGTTGTTGTTGTTGTTGTTGTTATATAACCTATGTATTATGTTATGTGGAATAGCAGATGGAAGAAATTATATGAATCAATAATACATGGATTAAAACAACTAAAATGATCAAAACATAACTCTTATGTATTAAATAATATTTTAACGTTAAACAAACAACATAATTTTGGTTATTGCATTAATATTCATGCATTATTAATCCCTCCATTATTATTTCATACATTACTAGTCCATACATTATAATTCTTATGTTTTAAATCTATGCACAACTTATCTCTCAATCAAGCGACCCCTTAGGCGATGTTTGAAAGTTACCGTGTAATTGCTACTCTAATAATTACACAATAAGGTAATAAAATAATATAATAGTAATTACGAGATTAGTTTAATTGTATAAATATAATTATATAATTTATTAAAGTTAATAATAAAAAAATAAATGCACCATATTTCTTTTAATCTCGTAACCTATAAGCTCTTAGGGGATATTGTATTTTAGAACATTGGTTCGATCAAACAAACAACCCCTAAGAGTAACTAATTAGGCCTAAATCCGAGAAGGTATAAAAATCACATCCCAAAAGGGTCATTGACGGCAAAAAGTTGTTGTTGCCTTGCAATACTCAGAAATCCAAATTCGTAAGCATTTCCCCAGTGTAGAGATGTAACCAGTAGCCTCTGTTTGAAATAATTTCATAAATTATTCACTATCAAATTTCAACCTAATATAGTATAGTTATTAATAATAGGATTATTAAAAGCTATTTAACTAGGTCAAGACGGCTCCATAAGATTAGTGGCCTAAAGCCAAATTTTAATAACAGGCCTTATATTTTTTTTATTAGTACGTATACACATATATGCAAAAACAAATAATCTTGCCATTTTTTTTCATACTTGTTGTTTATAGTATATATTCTTACATGACATAAAGTCTTTAACTTCGCATAGTAATATTATTTTTATTAGAAAAGGATAATTTAAATGAATGAGATGTTAGTCGTGTATTTGCAATATGTTACCTTTGATATTGTAGTAGAAAATATATTTACTAATATGAAGATTTAAGTAGTTTAATTCGAAATTTTAAAATATTTTAACTGTTAAAGAGCAGACACCTACAATTTTTTTTGTACTTTTTATAATTTTTTCTACAAATATTAATATTGTCTAATTTGAAATAAAATTATAAAATCCATTATTAAAAATTTTGGGGGACCTAAATCAAGTCTTTACTATTCTCCTACTAGAGACACTTGTCCACCCCTAACAATTTCAATCAAATTTATAGAGTCCCACTTAAGATAATGCAGTAATGACAAGAACATTAAAGGCAGTGAGTGTGTCATCAGTTACCAAATGTAAATAAAGCTGGTTGAACAGTACGTTCATGGTAGGGCATTAGTATGTAAATAATTGTTGATCGTCAATGAGGGGCGACTCAACAGAACTGGTGGCCTAAAACCAAAATATATTAAAAAGACCTTGAATTTTATTTTATTTTATAAAATTTATAAAATATTGAGACACAAAAAAACCTACATGACTTTGATCTAGTGGTGAGAGCGCAACTCATGATGTATGAGTTAGGTGCACGTCATATGGTATTGAATTCTTCCCTTAAGTGAAAATAATAAAGGGTGAGCCCACTATCCATCGTGTTTTGGACCTTGCGACATTTGTCTCGGGGATTTCTTAGTTAAAAAAGATAGACACAAAAGAATTTGCTTTCTGGTGTGTGAATCAATCAAATGTGACAATTTTTTTTAGCTAATTTAGAGAATTTGAGTTGAAATTAGAAAGTAAAATCGCGAGAACCATGAATAAAAACTATACATAAAGGAAAAAAAATAAAATTGATGAGATAAAATTGATGAGAAGATAAATATATTATTTAATTTAATGAAAAAAATTTATCCAATTAACTCATTCAATCTTACGTCTACCAAATGTTAAAAATTATTAAAATTTAAAATCTTTTATTAATAATTATATAATATAAATTATGGAGTATATATTATATAATAATATAGTAGTGCTTCTTATTTTCGAGGCCTTAAATATTCAGAAAAGGATATAAAGTACCCCTGAAGCATCGAATTTGGTTCGTCTCCCAAATTACCAATTTGCTTTCAGTTCTCTGTTTACACATAATAGCCTTCATGGGTTCTTCATCGACGGATGCTTTTCCCCAAATTCAGGTACCCGCTAAATTTGCTTCTATTGTTATTGTTCTGCAACACCTTAGCACTGTTAATACCTGCTAGAAGATTATGTTCTTAAACTTCGTCCTTATTCAAGGACTCTCTTGTATCATTTTTATCTTTTTCCTTGGCGGAGGAGTTAGGAAAAGCAATTTGCAGCTTGACTAGATTATCGTGCATAGAAGACTATCGTCATTTAGATGTAAGTAGTGTCAGTAGGACAAGGAACAAAAGCTAAGAGGTCCATGGCATATGTAGAGTTAAGGTGCATCAGTCTTATTGTCTATTCGGTCACTACTTATGCTATAAGGAATTATGCCAGCAAGGTTGAGATAGAGCTGCAAAGGTATTAGGTTAAGAAAATAGATAACATATGTAGTACCTAAGGGTGTGACAGAGCCGTCAATAAAATAAGTAAAAATCTCGGGAGATTAGGATTCAAATTCCAACAGACACCTAATCTTTGGTGGTAGAGTTACTCAGTACATGACTACATGTGTTGGTGGAAGATAGAAGCTACGTGATGGAATAGTCGAGGTACGCGCCAACTGATATTAATAGCATCATTATTTAAAAGGAAAAGCCTTTGTTGGAGGTAAAGACTTGGTTGATACAATCATATGAATAGATTAAAGAAGACTTGCAGATCTTGAGGACTCTAGCAATGTGAACAAAAGCTTCTACGTAGGTTCGTCTTTAAAGAATGACTATACTATATTGGCCACCCTTTACATGCTGCAGTCAGGCCCTTGATGGTTAGTTGATTGATTAATTGGTCACTGGTAATTTAATTATATCTTATGACACGCTGAACATATTATCATTAAATTAAAAGGCTGTTTGGTTAAGTTAAATTTAAATAACTATTAGTAACAAGTGCTGAATAGGACTTTTAAGTGTTGGAGATAAATTTATGAATAAGCGGTTATGTGTTTTTTAATTTTAATTTAATTTCGATACAGATTAATTTGAGCATATACTAATTAATAATTTGACTAAATTCGTAACTAAAAAACATACTTAAATAGTGTAAACGATTCATATAGTATTATTCAAAAAGTAAACAAAGAAATGTTTAATCATAAAATGAAATATCAATATAAATTATTTTTCAAGATAAAAACCCCACACAAATGGGACTTGAAAGGAGTGATGAGATTCTGGAAGAGGGGCAAACTCTTATCTTTCGTGGAAGGCAATCGAGTACTTCTTAAGTTTTTTCCCATAAAAGGAGTGATGAGGTTTTGGAAGAGGGGCGAGCTCTTCGTGGAGGGCAATCGAGTACTTCTTAAGGTTTTTCCCATGAAAGGAGTGGTGAGGTCCAGGAAGAGGGGAAAACTTAAATTCGAGGTATATTTGCCTGTAGGAGATACTAGAACGGTTGGTGCATTGTCTTACAAACTCGGATTGCCACTAGAGTTGTCAGCGTTTAATTTAGAGTTCTACATGTTGATACTCCGAAAGTATATTCATGACTAGACGTGTCATTCAGGTTGTCCAGGTAACCTAGAACTTGACTTATGAAGGGGTCTCGATAGCTATATTAGACATACAGGTTCACTAGTCAGGGTCAATTAAGATTTCTTTGGTTAAAGCGTTGTGGTAGAACCATCCTTCCGAGGAGGCTACTTGGGAGTATAAGATAGGACATGCATAGAAAATACCCGTAGCTGTTTGACACTTGGAGTATGCTTCTAGCCACGTTCATCCTCAAACATTATTTTGGGGGGGGGGGGATGTAGTAACCCGTAGCTGATGAGGACTACTTTTGTCATTGAGCATAAAAAAGGAGAATGAAATAAGTGAACGTTCAAAGCCCACAAAACAAAATTGAGGAGCAAAGGGTTTTATAGAGTCATCGCAGTCGTCTAAGCTTCTGCTGTATTAGCTCTATGTGAAGTTCATCAAGTGAGCTCATTTAAGAGCTCTCTGACGTGAATGAAAGTTTTAATATAATCTATAATACAAGCTAAAACATTTAATGGGGCTTCCAAAAGATTGGGGTGCACTTCTCTAGAAGCTGTACCGAGACAAGGCAAATAAGATTCATCCGAAACAATTCCTTAACTTGAGAGTGAGGTAGAAAGAGAGGAGGAAGAAGAAAAAAGGGAGAGAAACCCAAGCTTGGTTTGCAATGATTCAAGGTTCTAATCCTTTTTGTTTCCATTTATTTAATATTATTAGATACAATTTTTTTTTTTTATCTAGCAGGAATATTTATAGATACAATTATTGTTGGGATTGAAATTCAATTTGTTTAGATTTAAGTTTAAATTGTATTGTTAGCATTGAGATTAAGTTATATTCAATTAGAATTGATTGGGTTTATAGATTCAAGATTTTATACATGAATCTATGTATACTTTTGATTTGAGATAGAGGATTTAGACATAGAAAAATCATGAATTTGAGCCTAAAGTCCAAACAAAAAAAATTGAGTAATTGAATGGGTAATTGGACCAAGAATGGATAAATCACATATTTGACTCACTGAATATGAAAACGTAGTAGGTCTATCGAGACCTTGTTGATGGAGAGTTGTCCTATATGGGTAATTAGCATTGTTATTGCATATTTTGCCTAGATTGGATGTGTCTGACTGAGATCAGACACGGAAGATAAGTAGAGAAGCTATATGCTTTGGCTTGGCTTTGAGCTAAGTGAGACTTTAACCTCTTGATTGCTTTCTTTTCTACAAACGTGATTAAAAAACTTGCATAAGTGCTTTAAAAAGGTGTTTTGACTGTCTAGTATGTGCGGGGGCGAACATATGCTAGACATAAGCACTTTTGAGATATATACAGCTTATGGTATGAAATGATTTCTATAAGTTCTTTAGCTCCATTATTTTGGGGACTAAAGCAATGAAGGATGCATCTAATCGCCTTTTAAATTGATCATGACTATGGAAGAAGTTCCAGGCATTCAACAGATCACTTTTAATGACTTCCCAGTAATGTTGATAGAATCCCATAGTTAATCCATTCAGACCTGTTGCTTTTTTACACTGTACAATAATTAGGACTGGGAGAAGTTCAGGGCGTTCAATTTTTGACATGATGCCGATTATTATGCAGTGTAAACAACCTGCATAGGTGTTGCGCTTTTCCTGCTCTTAACACAAAAGTTGTGGTAGAAAGAACTGAACTACATATCTGAAGATGTAAAACAAAACCTAGACCTGAAGTGTCAAGCTTCTTTATTTAAGTGTTTATAATTTGAAGAGAAATAGAATAAGGTTTGGGTGCAAGCATTTAAAGAAAACTTCTCTTTTAAACGTATTCTCCTAACTAAAAAAGAAAGAAACTTTTGTGTGGGTGGCAGCCTGTAGTTAGTAGCACACATCATAATTATAGAATTTTTTTTGGCATTTGGCATATGTCTGAAAAGCCTTAAAACTGTGGTGGTGGCGGTAGCAACAGACATTTTCCCTCTTTTACTCAAGTGCAAGATAGGAAGGAAAATACAATAGTTGATCTGGAGGATGTTAAATGGTTGAAAAGCACAATAACACAATCAACGGTTGTTATAAGAGTACCGATAAAAAATGATGGTTACAAGAATGGTACAGCAACCTGCAACTAGTGTTTTCAAAGGCATGGTTTAAGTTGACCTGTGGATGAGGCAAAAGAAAGCTACCCTGACAGTCGAGGGAGGGTGCTTGTCTAGGCGGGTGCGCACTCATCCAAAATGGATTGTACTTTCATGTTTTATGCTTTAGTGGCTTATGTGTTTGCCCTGCTGGAAATCTTCTTTAGTTTAGGTAAGCATAATCAGCAAGAGACATAGGGAGTTTGGAATCATGCTAAGTTTGATTTGTTTTTTTCCAGAATGGTTGATTTCTAGCATTGTCTTTCTTTCATTAGAAAGCAGATCCTTACTTGGATAGAAAATTCATTCACCGCAAGGATCATTAGAATTGACGGTGCAACAGAAATTGCCAGAGGTTGCCTGAAGGGGCAAGGAGGGGGGGGGTGTGGAGAGTGAGAGAGAGAGTGAGACAGGGTGTTACTAAATTTAGTTAGATTTTATTTTAGGTTGTTTGGGTTTCTTGTCTGGGCTATTTATTTATTTCTTTTTCGATTTTATAGTTGATTTTATGTCAGTCCGAAAAATTTGTGCTTTATGCTTATATGTTTCCCCTGCTGGAAATCTTCTTTTGTTAAGGTCTCTCTCATAATCAGCAGAAATGTGAGGGAGTTTGGAATCATGCTTAGTTTATTATGTTTTTCCAGTGTGGTAGATTTCTAGCATTGTCTTTCTTCTATTCGAAAGCAGATTTTTACTTGGATGAGTGAAAATCATTCACTGAAATGGATTATTAGCATTGACTGCGGGACAGAAATTGCCCGGGGGGGGGGGGGGCAGTGTTGTAAATAGCGCTCGCCTTAGCGCTAATAGCGTGAGGCGAGGCGAGCGGCCATCGCTATTTTACAGTGTGGCGTAGCATTTTCAAGGAGGCGAGCGCCTCTGCCTCTGTAGCGTGTGGCGACCTGTAGCGTCGCTTTTTGCAAAAAAGAAAAGAAGAAGAGCCCGTTTGGATTAGCTGATTTGAAGTAGCTGATAAGCATTAGGTGTTGAAATGCACTTTTAAGTGCCGAAACTGATTTAATAAATAAGCAGTTACGTGTTTGGATACAAGTACTGAAATTGATAATAAGTTGCTGCAGTATCTGATAAAAAAGTGCTGATAAACTCTTTTTCTGTTAAAATGACTTAAATAACCTTAGAATTGTTTACACTTATAAGGGCGTAATTTCTTCAAAATTTTAGATTCTAGATCGATTCAAATACAAAATATTCTATTTGTCATTTTATTTTAAATACAACTGTGCTTAGATAAGATAATTTTTATGATAAATATAATTTATTTTATGATAAGCATATAATCATAAGTTATAATAATTAATAAATTGACAAAAGTTTCTCAGAAAAATAAACCTAAATAGGACAAAATATTTGAAGAGAAACAAACATTGTCTTCATCACCACAACACTTAGAAAGCAATACACCAAAAAATTGATATGTCCTCATTTATTACATACAGTTCAAAGATTAATAGACAATTACATTGATACAAATATGCAAAGGAATAGATGATTTGCTTATCTTAAATAGTCAATGAGAATTGCAGACTTGAAGAGGCGGGGGGTTTAGGTTGAAAAACTACTTGAGGCAGAGATTATCGATGTAGGAGTTTTGTTCTAAAAAGGAATATTTTAACGATAAAATAATAAAAATCTTGGTCAAACTTAAAGTGCTTATAAGCTAAAAATTCATAAGTTGGGGGTGACCAGCTTATGACATTTGGCTTATTTTTGACTTATAAGCACTTTTAACTTTACCAAACGCGTAAATAAGCCGAAAAGTGCTTATAAGCTAGTTTGACCAGCTTATAAGCATAGCCAAACACACTCGAAGTCAGCAACAACGATCTATTAAAACAAAAAATTAGGGCTCGCGATTTCTTTACTCTTTCTCCTTCAAGTCGACAACAGACCTACAACATACCAGCAATTTCCTTTCTTCTTTCTTCATCAGGTATGCTTCTCTTCATCTCTTTTCTTCTTCTCCTTTCTTCTTTCTTCGAGTTTCTGTTCTGTGACTGTCCAATTTTTTTCTTTCTTCTTTCTTTTTTTTTTTTTTGATAAGGTAAATTGTATTAATCAAAAGGGAGAGAACTCCCGTGTACACGAAGTATACCCAAGACGTAGAGAATTTACATCAGAACATGATTCTCTACAAAAGACGCCCAATCTTCTATACAAGTAGGGGCTAAATCAGTGCACCAAAAAGCGATCAAAGATAAAAGACTATTCTTAAGATGTGAAAAAGGAGACTCAATCTCCTCAAAAGCTCTCCTATTTTTCTCCCCCATACTACCCACATGAGAGCTAACGGGGCGAATTTTCACGCCTTTTGCTTTCTTCTTCTACGAAAACCGCCCCAGCTATATAACATTTCCTTTACAGTGCTTGGCATCACCCATTGAACACCAAAAAGATTCAGGATTGACCTCCACAATGCAGAGGACACAGGGCAATGCAACATAAGGTGATCAACTTCTTCCCCAGAGCTTTTACACATGTAGCACCAACTAACAAGTGTAATTCCCCTCTTTCGGAGATTTTCAGCAGTCAAGATCACTTCCCTTGCCGCTAGCCATGCAAAAACGCACACCTTCGTGGGCGCCCTAGGAATCCAGATCGAGGAGTATGGAAAATTGGTCTCCTCTCTCACCAACATACTCTGGTAAAAGGACTTTACGGTGAACAAACCATCGCCACGCAAGCCCCATCTCCAAGAGTCACAGGATGGCTGGAGCATGTCTTGCCCGTATAGCAGTGCCAACAAGACTTGAAGCTCCGCAATCTCCCAATCTTGCATGTTCCTTCTGAATGAGAGGTCCCATACTACCCCCTTCATGCTCCTTGCGAATCTGTTGGACCATCAGTTCCTTCTGGTTTGAAACTCTGAAGACGTGGGGGAAGGAGACCCTCAGAGTAACCTCTCCACACCACCTATGATTCCAAAAGCTGACTCTCCTTCCATCTCCCACCCTGTAAGTGATGTTGCCATTGAATGCTTCCCAATTCTTCATGATACTCCTCCACATGCCACACCCGAAAGGTGTTGTGATCGCCTTGGTCCTCCAACCCCCTCCCGTTGAATCGTACTTTTCTACTATGACCTCCCTCCATAGAGCATGCTCTTCTACCCCGAATCTCCACAGCCACTTTCCCATTAAAGCTCTGTTAAATACCCTAAGATCTTTCACTCCAAGTCCACCCCACTTCTTTGGGGAAGTGACTGTCTGCCAATTCACTAGATGAAACTTTCTAGTTCCATCCGCCGCATCCCACAGAAAGTTCCTTTGAAGTCGCTCCAGTTTTTCTGTGATGCTCACCGGTGCTTGCAACATGGATAAGTAACAGGTGGGCATACTCGATAAAGTGCTTTTGATAAGCACTTCCTTACCTCCTTTTGACAAATACCGTTTCTGCCACCCTGCTAATCTTTTTTCAACCCGCTCGATCACTGGATTCCAAACCGTAGTATCCTTATATGAAGCGCCCAAAGGGAGGCCCAGGTAAGTAGTGGGAAGGGAGCCCACCTTGCATCTGAGAACACCAGACAAGGCATCAATATTAGTAACCTCACCTACCGGGAAAATCTCACACTTGCCGATGTTGATTTTGAGTCCTGATACTAACTGAAACCACTGCAGGACCTGCTTCAGGTAGGTCAACTGATCCATATCGGCATCACAGAAAACCAGTGTGTCATCCGCAAAAAGCAAATGTGAGACTCTTCGGGCACTGAGCACCCCAATCGGAGCTGAGAATCCTCTCAAGAAACCTCCGCCCGCCGCACGATCCATCATTTTGCTCAGAGCATCCATCACTAGAATGAATAACATGGGGGATAGGGGGTCACCTTGCCTGAGACCCCTGGAGCTGCCAAAGAAACCACACGGGCTACCATTAATCAGGACAGAGAATCTGACTGAGGAAATGCAGAACTTTATCCATCCCCTCCATCTTTCCCCAAACCCCATCCGCATCATAATGAAGTCCAGGAACTTCCAATTGACATGGTCGAAAGCCTTCTCAAGATCTAACTTGCAAAGTAAGCCGGGTTCTCTATTTTTCCTTCTGGAGTCTTTAGAAATAATCTTGTAAATGCTCCCCACTAGACTAATAGGCCTGTAGTCTCTGATACAAGATGCACCTTCTTTCTTAGGCACAATAGTAATAAATGAAGCATTGATACTTCTCTCGAAAACACCATTCGCATAGAAGTATTTAATGGCTTCCATCAACTCCCCCTTGATAGTGTCCCAAAAGAGCTGAAAGAAAGCCAAGGAGAAACCATCAGGCCCGGGGGCCTTATCACCAGCACAACACGACACAGCCTCGTGCACCTCCTCCTCCTCGAAAACCCTTTCTAGTCACTCGTTGTCTCCCTCCCCTATATGGTTGAACTCTATTCCCCCCAAAGTCGGCCTCCAACTAACTTCCTCTTTATATAAGTTCTCATAAAACCCCGCTATCGCCCCTTTTACCTCCTCTTCTCCCTCAATCCTCAGCCCATCCACAACTAAGGACTCTATGAAGTTTCTCCTTCTATTTGCGACCGCCACCCTATGGAAATACTTGGTATTCGAATCCCCCTCCTTTAGCCAGAGCGCCCTCAATTTTTGCCGCCAACTAGTCTCCTGAGCTATTGCTAACTCGACTATTTCCCTCTTAACCTCCCCCAATCTCTCTTTCTCAGATTCGTCTAACTCCCCCGCCCCTTCCCCTCTTTCTAAATCCCCCAATTCATGCATAAGCTCCCTCATTTTAACCTCTACCCTCCCAAAAACCTTCTTATTCCACCTAATAATATCTCCCTTGAGCAATTTGAGTTTCTTCGAAAGACGGTATGAAGGTGTCCCTGATACCCCATAGCTTGTCCACCATTCTTTCACCTTGTCACAGAATGCTGGCACTTTCAACCACATGTTTTCGAATCGGAAGGGAGCACGCACCCCCCTTCCTCTGCATCCATCTAGCAAAATAGGCAAATGATCTGAAGTCAACCTAGGTAAAGGAATCTGCAGCACATTCGGCACCAGCTCATCCCATGAGGGAGATGTCAGGAATCTATCAATTCTAGACCTTGAGTTGGAATCCTCCGCCCTGGCCCAAGTAAACCTTTCCCCTGACAGAGGAAGGTCAATGAGAAAGTGATCATTGATGAAGTCAGAAAACTCCTCCATGGCCCTCGAAATCACACTACCCCCTAATCTCTCCTCCGGGAATCTAATAGTGTTAAAGTCTCCCCCTAGAACCCATGGAATGTCCTATTCCCCCATAATATTGGCCAGTTCCTCCCAGAAAGACACCTTGGACCCTTCCCCTACCGGCCCATTCACTCCCCCAAATCCCTACTCCATCCCACTCACTCTGTCTTTGATGAGAGCTGCCAAAGAGAAAACTCCCTTCCTAATCTTCTTTACCTCCAAGCTTCTATCATCCCACATAAGTAGGAAGCCCCCCGAACTTCCCACTGCTGGGACCCAGTCATATTTCACCCAGCTACCTCCCCAGACATTTGTCACGATCGCATCCGACAAAACTTTCATTTTGGTCTCCTGAAAACAAACTAGGTTGGCACCCCACTCCCTAACTCCCACTTTGACGATGACCCTTTTGTTTGGGTCATTCATCCCCCTCACATTCCATGAAAGGATCTTAACTTCCATAAGCAACAATAGCCCCCATTTCCCCACCCCCCTAGCCGAGGTCCCTTTCTCTTTGTCACACACTCGCCCCCTTCTCTAATACACCACTACATCCCCTAAGTTATTTTGCTTAACACCTTTACCCAACTCCATCCCTGCACCATCGTAAAGAGATTGTTGCTCAATCTCCCTCAACAGTTCTAACACCCTATCTTCCTTCCCTTCAACAGAAACACCTAGAAACTTCCCAAAGTTTAATAGTTTATCCTCCATCCAAAAAGACATATCCCCTCCTCCGATCCTTGACGAAATTGGGCAGGCTTCTTCTATATGTGCCCTTTCCTTGCTACTACCAGAGGAATACAAGACCATATCATTGCTAGCACTAGGAGTTTTAACCTCCGAAAGGGTCTCACCGTTTCCTTGGGGGTCAGCAACCTCTGAAATTAACACCCCGCTGCTATAGGAATGTCCAGAACCATCAGTAGGGTAGCATGGCGGAAGAGAGCACGGAACCCTTGGCGGCATATTAACTGAAAATACTGGTCCGACACTAACATCAATAGGGGCATGCTCAACAATCTCCCTAGAAGAAGAAGAAGCTTTAAGTGTGGCCTCAGCACAACTAAGCCCAGGAGCTGGTGAGGGGTTGATGGAACCGGGTCCATCAGAGGCGGGGGGCCGTGGATTAACAGCATCATCCTTAGCCGGTTCTGCCCCTGCAGCAGCGGCCACCGTAGAGGGGCACATGTCACTAGAGCTCGGTGAAGGAGTGCCACTGTGTGAAGCACCTTGGCCAGAGGAAGGAGGAACGACTGTTCCTATATGCTTAAGAGCTTTATCATGCGCAGCTTTAGATAAACTGGGCCCCTTAGGGTCAATTCTAATGGAATTGGGGAAAGTTGCTGGGCCCATGTGAGGAAGCCCAGGCCTATACTTGCTGAAAACATGCCCGACCCTATGATAAGTAGAAGAGGACCGTCCCATTCTGCCTTTCCAGTCCGCCTCACTGACCCATTCACGTCTCCTCCTGTTAAAATTTTGTCTTTCTCCCCCGATTTCAAACCTCTCGTCTCTTCTCGATCTAACATTTGATTCCGGCTTAATCCAGTGATCCGGTGAACCCTCCCCTCCCCTCAGAGACTGATTTCCCCTCCCCTCCCTTATATCTGACCTTCCCTTTTCTTCCGTCGCTATCGCAGGCATAAAGATAGGGCGAAATTCAGGGCTCAACCAAACCCTATAACTCAAGTAGCCATCTTCCACCACAGTGGAGACAGGGATTCTGCCCCCTTTCCTCACCACAATCCTCACTCGCGAGAGATCGTGTAAACTGCAAGTGACATCAATAAAACCCCCACAGATTTTCCCTATCTTCTTGAATAGGTCAAGACACCAAAGATGCACCGGGAGACCCACCATGTTGACCACCAATGTTTCGCCAGTGAAGCGAGGGTCAAGACACCCATCATGCTCCACCTATCTGTCTAGATTTAAAAAGTTCCCATCGAACCACCTGTTTCCTCTGACAAGAATTTCCGATGCTTGAGACTTGTCAACAAAACGAAAGAGATATTGAGTGTCCCCCAATTGCGATATTTTCAGCCCGTCCTTGACGTTCCATGCCTCTGCTGCCCAGTTCCTAACAGCCTTCGGAGAACCAACCCATTTGGAGAAAGACCCAATGAGACTAGATACCAAGAAACCCTTGCGCCTGAGAGTGTGCTCCTCGGACAGCGAGAAATGCGGCTCCTGTCCTACGTCGAGCTTTCGATGGCATCTTCCCCCAAGTTCTAGGGCTGGCCAAGAGACAGCTTTCATAAAAGACATGTTTTCCAGTTTTCTAGATTCTAGAGAGAAAAAAGAGTTTTTCTCTGTACAATCCATCATATTCTAAATGTGGCTGTCCCGGAAAAACTGGCCGGAAAAAGCCTCAATAGTCGGGATAACAGTATTCACAGTGGGTGAAAACAGTATATATGAAGGGAGGAAGGTTTTCTCGTACTGAACAAAGGAAACAATCGTCAGAAACTGGGGTTTAAAGGCCGGAAAAAGAAAAAGTCGTCGGAATTTGGTGAAACTGGCACGGGATGGCTCGGAAATGCCTCGAGAAGAGGCTGTCTGAAGAGAAAAAATTGAAAAGTCGCCGGAAAAGGCCACACGCGCCGGCGCGTGGCTGAAAGCTCGCCGGAAAAACAGGTGAGTTGGCGGCGCGTGAGGGCTCAGTTGCCGGAGAAATTTACTGGGGTTTGGACGCGGGGAGTTTGGCTCTTGATGGGTGTGGTGGAAAATTAGGAAGAAGAAGAGATGGAAGAGGCTCGGCCATAGAAAGCACTGTTGCGAAGGCACTGTTGCGATGACACTGTTGCGATTAGGGCACTTCTTTCTTCTTCTCTTCTTTCTTTTTGTTTTGGGCTTTGTTTTTTATCGCTGGTGCTGCAACAGAACAGAGTCTGTGTTGCTCTGTTTTTTCTTCCTTTTTTTTCTTTCTTTTTGTTTTGGGCTCTGTTTTTGATCGTTGCTGCTGCAACAGAACAGAGTCTGTGTTGCTCTGTTTTTTCTTTTTTTTTTTTTTTTTTTTTTTTTTCTGGCTTTGTTTTTGATCACTGCTGCTGCACTCACCAGAACAGTCCGAGAAAAGCTCTGTTTTTTTTATGAAGACTCCGAAGATGAAGAAGATGATAGCCAATATAATGCTAACGTTCTTGAAATTCAAGAATTTGAAAATCTTGAAGAAGAATAGATGTTGCTAGTTAGACTTTTAGTTTATGAATCTACTATGACTATCTATTGAGTTTTTAATTTTTGAATTTATATATTTATTAATATATTATTGCTATTGAGTTTTTAGTTATATATATAATATTTTATTTTTTGTATAAATTGTCGCTTCACATCAAAAAGGCGAGCAGCGAAGTGAAGTGGGCCCTCGTCGCTATTTGTCGCCGCACGGTATCCAAAACACTGGGGAGGGGGGGGGGGGAGAGATTGTTACTAAGTATAGTTACATTTTATGTTAAGCAGTTTGGGTTCTTGCCTGGGATATTTATTTATTTTTCGATAAGTAAGACTAGGCTATTTATTTGGCGGTTCTATGATCTTTTGTACTTAATTAAACTGTCTTGGTGATTCTTTGCTTGGATTTTGTGCTGGTCCAAACCAACTCAATTCTATCTAACTTTAAGGAAATGCTACATAATGTCCCATCACTTCAATATATCTAATTCACTATTTTCTTAATGATATTGTATTCTCAAAACATTTTTAAATAATGAAAGCCCTTTCTCTTGCTTTACACCTTTTACCTTCAGCCAATATTTGAAGGTTTTTTCTGATTCGAAGCTAGCTAGTGTTGTGCATCTTCCTCAGTTGTCTTCTGATAATCAAGTCTCAAGGTTGAAGGGAGTGATAGGAAGGTTTGCAAATATTTTAACTTGATAATTAACTGTTTTCGGCTTTCCTAAGATTTTAATTGTTCCAAAAAACAGCTCCATCCATTTTAAGTATATATGGATGTCCAGCAGAAGTAATATCGTTGCTATCTTGGTCTGGGAGGCCAACCCCAGTGGAGGAGGAAGGCATACTGCCAGTAGCTTATTTGTGGCCTCTTAATTCCACCACTGGTTTGTATTGAGCAATGCTTTGCTTTACTGTTACTGCATTGTCAAGTTTTGATAGCAGCAGGTCAATGGAGGAAGCGATGCCTGTAACTTTTCCCAGTATGTTGTTTTGGTTGATATGGATGAAAAGCAATTACGATGAAGTCAGCTGAATTCATCACTTTTTAGACTCTTTCCAGATGAAGAATGAATAATCCAAAAGCAGCCCCATATGATTCTTGTTTGAGAAAGCATAGTACAGTATAGTGAAGAGCTGTCCGTTCTTTTTGGTCTTTTGTTTAGGAAAACAAAGGGGTGATGCTTGTGGTATCTAAGTTAGAAAGATATTACCAATACATTAGAAAACAAAAGATTTAGTACAAAATGTAAATTTTGAGCTGGTTTGTCATGGGGATAATTATGTTCGGCTGTTTTTTCAGTCTCATAGATTCTGCAAATTTTGCAATGCTAGTCAAAATAAGATTGGTGAAGTCTTGAAATTCACTACGTGATTCATTTAAGCAGCGTGCACGTCAATTTTGGCATCAAACATGATAAGTTGCTCATAGTTGTGGTCAGGTATTGGAAGATGAGAAGTCTATGGCATTCATGCCATTAGCTATGAGAAACTCAGAAAGTTATCATGACTGTTAAAGAGCGGCAGCGGTTAAGCGAGGGTAAGGAGAAGTTGGATGCATCAGGCAGGTTAGAGCATGTATCATTCAATAAGCATGTGCAAGGGTGGGATGGATGTCATGAGGAGGACAGAAGTGGAGTGCAGAGTTTGGATATTTAAAAAACTTCTGTTATGATTGTGTAAGGTTATAGTGTTTGAGATGACTTTCAGAAAATTGGAAGTGGACTGAGGTGCAGGGGGCAGGTTCTTGGTGAAATCCTTGTTAATCTTCCTCTGAAGAGGAAGGGGTGTGACTTAATCATAGAGTCTGTCTGGCTACTTTGCTTTCCTAACTTACCATTTTTCGTATAGATTGTCTTGGATTCCCAACTTAACAGTAGAAAAATGTAGGAAAGAGGCAGATCCTTTATAAAATTGGTGTTTTTGTGCTAAAATACTGGATCCTTATGATACACTATGATGGCCATCCATATTGTAGAATAAGATGCTTAGCTAGGTTATTCCTAGATGTGCCGAGGAGCTTACAACCAGTTGGAGCGGAGGAGGAAAGAGGAAGAGAGAGAAGCCGTCGGATGTGATCCATCCACACATGGAAGGATATGAATTGGAAGACATTTGAAGGAGTCAAGGATGCCACTTCTTTGACGGAAAATGTGCAAGTACCTTTTGTTCATCTTGGAGTATACAGAACATCCCAATTTATATGCACAGATTGGATGACAGTCACAGAGAGCTCTGCCCCTTTTTTCTTCTTTCCTATAGCATAACTCTCTTACTCTCTTGTATGTCGAATTTCTGATTTTCTCCATAATGAAAATTGTTAGTTGTCAAAGATAGGAATACCTTTGCTAATTTTTCCTGTATCATTGTTCAATTGTTTTCCCCTTTCTAAAGAAAACAAAATTACAAAAAAGAAGCGCAGCATACATGTAGTCTATCTTATGAAATGGTAAATATTTTTCTGTTCATTTGACATTTCATTGGTTCTTATTGGTGATATAAATGACATATATTGGTATTATTTTGAGCAGGAAACTTTGATGGAATTTCGTGCCGGTAAAATGATCATAGAGGGGAAAAAAGTTATCCCTGATTCACGGAAAGGACTTGTTCGTATAGGCAGGGTATGAGGAATTCAAAAGAAAGCATATTTGATTTGGTTTGTCATTTTTGTTGTTCGCCTAAGTTTGACCCCGTCTAGCTTAAATGGTGGCGATCTTACAAAGGCGTTGCTTTATAAATGTCTAAATATCTGTTATGAAATTACGGTGTCATTTTTTATATTTTAGGGTGACGAGGGACTACTCCATTTTCAGTGGCTTGACCGTAATCTCAACATTGTCGAAGATGTATCCTTTTTCCCGCCAAATCATAGTGAATTCTGTCTTTGGTATTGCTTCACTTCTATTTTATTGATCATTGCTCTTATTCTGGAAATAGTACTATCCACAGTAATTAATAAAATTCTGAGAGTTATTTCTTGACAAAAGTTGATCATAGGATCAGATTGTTTTCCCAGAGGAGGCAGTTTTTGAGAAGGTATTTCTATTACCCGTTGCTTGTTACTTTAATCACTGAAGAACTATCCAATTGCAACAAAAGATTTCTGTAATGTTTAAGATGAAGTTCACAAAATACAGAATCAATATTGTCTAACGACTAATGAGTGACTCTAAACATGATTGCCTATCTAAGAGTTAATTCCCCGAATGGTCACCCAACTTATGGGAATAACCTATCAAAGTCACTTTTGTTTGGTTTGGGACAACAAAGTCACCCAAAGAAAATAAAGAACACCCATTTGGCATGCTATGTCATATTAAAAAATATGTTTTAATGATAAAACCCATTTAACCAATGTCTATTATACCCATTTAACCCATCCGATAAGAAAATGGGTCTACTTTAAAATAACAAAGTTCTTGTTTTTAACAAAGTAAATTCTTGTTAAAAGGATCGAAGCAACAAAGATAGACAAATCTTTTGACCGGAGGAAGTACTTACTGCACTTTTTCAAAGTCATTAAATTAGCTTCTTTTTAATCTCAGAAACATCCGTGAGGTAATTAAATACCTGTGCTTGCTCCTGTTGTATTCCCACCAAATAAGAGAGTAGAAGCTCTTTACTTTGGTTCTCGACTCAAGTGCTTTTACATCCAAAAATTGAGGCTTTAGAAATCTAGAATAGAAATCCAAAAGCAATGAAAATTCTGTTTTTAATCCAGAATCAGTGTACGAAAGCTAAATACACGAATCTTTTTTCAGAATTATGTTTAAAACCGTATTTTAAAAACAAACCTGGGAGTCCAGTGTCTCCATAGGAAGTATACATGCAGTACAGAATGTCAAATTAAAATAGGTTATTACTTAACCTTTAAATTTTTAAGAAATGAGTAATTAATTTTGTAATTTGTAATGTTTTGACTTCACCACCCTCTTTCACACTATTATCTGGCCTCTAGAGACTGTAAATCACTGTAAAACTGTAAATCACTCTAATCTTTTAGTATATTATAGTTTGAAAAGAATATAATTGGCACTGCTTTGGAAAGTTCTGAACATTAATATAATAGATCATCTTTTTTAATATAGATCGATTTTCTTATTGGGTGGGTTAATTGGGTATAAGGGACATGGGTTAAATGGTTTATCATTAAAAAATATATTTTTTATATGACATGGCATGCCAAATGAGTGTTCTTTATTTCTGAGTTAAAGAAAAAAGCAATAGTTGGATGACTTTGCTGTCCCAAACCACACTTTGGTAGGATATTCCCGTAAGTTGGGTGACCATGGGAATTAACTCTCGATCTAACTATTCATTATTTACTTACAGGAGATCCAAACGTTCCTCCTATTTAAATATTTTTCCTTAAATTTGTCATTCAGAGGTTCTCACATTAATTAATCTCTGCTATTAATCCGTTGTTGTCTGAATCTCTTCAGGTCAATCAATCATCTGGAAGGGTCTACATCTTGAAGTTCTGTACCGACGATAGAAAGTTTTTCTTTTGGATACAGGTCACTTCTGTTGCCATGGATATTTCTGTATGCTTTTGAGTTACAAGAACATGCATTGTGATAATTTATCCTTTCATTTTGTGCAGGAGCCAGCAGCTGACAATGATGCACAGATATGTAGCTCAGTCAACTTCCACTTGAATCAACCACTTGGTAGTCAAGATTTATTCCTGTTTTTGTTGGTTTATTCTTACTATTTTTTCCCTTTTAATTTTGCTTTATCTCCTTTTTAAAGTTTAATTTCTTGAAAGTTGATTTGGAAAAAGAATAATACATCTTCCACCAACTTAATTTATGATTATACGAGGATAAGCGCAGCAAATATTAAGAGTTTTCAAGATATCAGGCCAATGTCTCTCTGCCTTAAGTTTCCTTCTTTCCTGTCTGCCTATTTTGATCTTGCAGACTCGAATGCGTCATGCACTTGCAGTGTGGCAGGCTCTTCCTGAGCTTTGTGTGTGTTTCATGTTGTTTGGTTCTTTTTTTTTTTTTTTAAAAAAAATTTTAAATTGTTTGATTGATACCAATTCATGAAAATATTATTCATCAAGTGTCATGATGTTTGGCTCTTAACATTTTCGATTTATTATGTGTCAAGTGTGAATCTTTTACCTTTAAGAACTTTAAGGGGGCTAGTTTAGGGTTGAGGTGTAGTACTCGTTGTAACAACCTAAAGGGGATGGAAATGGAATTCTAATTTGGGGAATGCACTCTAATATATTGTTATAGTACCTACATTTGGATGACGTTAATTGACTTTTTTTATCTGTATAACTTTTATTATTCCCCAAAGAATGAAGATTATTTAACATACCTGTTTTAACTTTGGTATATTTTGAACTTGTTTGAATAGAGTTCCCTGGTGAAGATGAGCCTGAAGCTTCAGCTCCATTACAAAATTCTGAAGATATGGTAGAGGAAGATATTTCATCGAGGTAATGCTAATATAGTTGAGCAGTATACGATCTGTTTTTGAAGTTGCATCTTGCTACAAATATTGGGAAGATTTATATGCTAACAAAGATTTTGAAGGACTCATGCAAATGGGTTTGTCTCACTTCACATTTACTTAAGAACACAAGCGACTAGTTCGAGGTTGAGACAGCACCAACAACTACGACTCAATCCTAGCAAGTTGGGTCGGCTATATTATTCCTCACTGACTATGCTGCTTCAATCTTAGGCCGAACAGATTACCGGCTCCGAAGGCCTGCAAGAGGCATAGTTAATTAATTGATTGATTTGTTTTCCTTTTGGTGTTCCTTTTAAGTAGTAGTACACGACTATCTTTATCTCTATGAAATTGCTGGAGGCTGGAAATATTTAAATATCTGGCTGAGCTCTTTCAGGGCGGGAAATTTGGTTAGTGCAAGCATGAATACTGAAGCAAGTAGTGATGTAACGTCTTCGGGTCCTGTAAAGTTGGCTGATCTTCAAAGAATATTGAGTAACATAGGATCCACAGGTTTAGTTGACTGCTTTCCTTCAATTTTGTTATGTTTAACAATCTCTATCATTTAATCTCCATTTGGACATAATGTTATTTCTTATGGTTGATGCAGATGAGGCTGTAGATCCTGATGCAGGTAGGCATTTGGTTGACTCATAATTTGTTTGAGCATTTTGATGTTTGGTGACGGCATACTGTAATTCACTATTTTTAAGTTAAAAGGATTTTGACGCAGTTAAACTGTTGTTGAGATGTTGATTAAAATTAGAGTGAAGAATATTTAGCAATTTTTTGGTATACAGGAATTAAAGCTTGATGTATAATCTGCTTCGTTTGCTGCCTTCTATTTTTCTTATGAGGGTTCTCCTTTACCTCTTTTTTTCTTCTTTTTATTCCTTGCAATTGGAGAACATCATCTAGAAATTTTAATGCCAAGTGAGTACGAGTACAACAATACTTTTCACTTGAATCAAGCCCAATCTGGTCGTTTATGTAATGCGAACAATATAGCATATACACCATTGTTTTTAACTTATCTTGCTGCTGTACCAGGATTGGGATTGGGAGATATTTTGAGGCCTGAGCTCATATTACCACTGATTGAAGAAATACCACTAGAAGGAGAACTAGCTTCACACTTGCCTGAGGTAAAAATTTGGCTCCACTGTTTTCCCAAACTACAAGAATTGCACTGGTGACATTATCTTGAAAATTGTCATGTTTGCAGGGCCATTGGACACCACATGAATTATTGGAGTTGCTGCAGAGTCCCCCATTCCGCCAGCAACTAGACTCGTTTACTTATGTGAGTGATCAAATTCTCTGTCCTGCCGCTTCAGCTTTTTAGGTATTGCTTGCAGGTTGTGTTTGTAATTTGACTCTCTTCTCACTGCAGGTTCTTCGAACTGGACAAATAGATCTGACTCAGTTTGGAATTGATCCCAGTCAATGTAAGCAAGCATTGAGTTGTTAGTCATCTCGGTAGCTAAAAGGAATGAAACACTAATAGATTAATTTCCAATAACTACTTAATTTTTCCAAATGATCGAGTTTTCATCTACTCCCTTGTCATCTCTGTTAAATTGTGTTTGCTTGTGGATGATGTTTACTCTTCCCTCTGAGCCGAAATACTTTTGACTTCCTCTCCTTTTTTGGCTCCGTCCTTAAAAAGATTGAACTTTTTCCTTAAATGGAAGATTGCTCTCCCCCCATCAATTTATACTAATATAAACTGATTTTAATCTGGGATGACCCGTATATGATGTGATATAATACGAAAGTTCAATATTGTAAATTTTAAGCCATTACTTTACCCTGCCATACTCAATTTCTTTATCATTGCAAAGTGGGTGAAGTATCAAACCTTTGCCTTTTGGCACCTTGAGCTCCGGTTCATGTGAGTGTAACTCAATTTATCTTAGGTCCCGCTGGTCATACCTCTGATTTAGCATTTCAACTGGTCGTTGCTGATTTAGTACCAGAACTTTGTTTCTAAGTCATTTCTGATGCACTGAATCATGCTGGGACTATCAAACTGTCAGTGCTGTTTTGAGTGTTGAAATTGGTTATTGTTTATGTATAATTTGTGCAGATAAGTTAACGGTCCCATCTTTTCTTGAGGCACTGGAAGATTCTGTTTCCGGTGCATCAGGATCCAACGAGTCAAGGCAGGATGAGAAGGATGTAAGATCTCAAACGTGTAACAGAAGTGATCCCATGGATGAAGGCCATTAAGATATGAGTCCAAATCAGTACAAGATGCTCTTATGGAGTTCTCACAATGTTGATTCCCCTTGTTTATTTTAGAGAAAAAGAATTGATTTCCAGATTATGTTGTTTACTAGCACTGTAAAGAATTAATGATTCAGGGTGAAGTTTCTTTCATTTCTTGCCTCATTTTATGCAGACAGTATACGGCAAATTGTGTTCAACTTATTATTGCAGCTCTTCAGGTGATAAGACATTCAAATCATTCAAGGTATGATGTTTCACCATCAAAATTAAAGGTTCTATTGCATTAATCATGGATTCTCAAAGTTCTCTTTTTTCCTCTTTCATTATTTTCAAAGAAATTTGATTAGATCGTTGATGGTAGCTCAACTAGAATGAAATTGGATTGTGTTTAGATAAGGATTTTCTTAAGTTGCCTAGACAGCACTATTTCTTGAGTAAAATATGTTATACTATTGGTTATTGCTTGGCAGAAATGTTCTTTTGATAGGACCCCGCAAGAAGGCATTTCTTATGACGTTAACAAGAAGGAATATGATTCCTTTTGAGTTTTGTCAACTACACGAGGATAAAGAATGGGAATCGTCGTTATTTAGGGTGATATGCATGCATTTCATTCTTTCTATTGCAAGAAATTTCTCAGAAAGTATTCAAAATTTAATATATATGTATAAAATAATTTCCCAATTTAGGTATAAGAATCCAAAAAAGTGGGATTTTTTGGACGATTCTTTATGTCCACTTGTTTGATCTTTGACCTATGATTGAGTTAAGGATATACAAATAATGACTATTGTGATATAATTATCGGGTCCGAGTAGGGGTGGGCATACTAACTAACACCTTTAATACTTATTCAGTTTTTTCGGTCGGTTTCAGTTTAAAATTTTAAAAATTTAGTTTTTCGGTTCGGTTATCGGCTATTAATTTATTTGGTTCGGTTAACCGAAAAATCGAATTATTAGCAGATAGATTCTTTAAGTTATATATAGGCTAAGCCCATAGGTAATAATATAGGCCTAATTTTGAAGTCCATCAAAGACCCAACCCAAATAAGTAACCCAATCGGTTATTCCTAATTTCCCATTCCTCAAAACTTTTAACTCTAACAAAACTTACCATTTTATTCTAAGTTGTCTCTAGGGTTCTTCAAGCTTCAATTGTGCCCCTCTATTGCCATTGATATGCTTGTGCCAGTGGTGCTCCATCAGTTTTCGTTGTCGTCGGATTTCTTGTAGCTATCCAGGTAAGCTTATTTTTTGTTATATTTCTCTCATTCTTGAACAATAGTATGGACAAATCAAACTTATAAAAATAACAAACCAGATTTAAGATTGAAAAATTGGCATTCTATAACAACATATAACAGAAATTGGCAATTTTTTAGCCTTATATTAGGTTTGGCAAAGATAGCCCCAAACAATTGGCATTATATAGCCAAATCTTAAAAAACCTACTCTCTTTTATATTCTCTAAAAAAAAACTACACACTTATTTTGGCTTCTCACCCCTTTTCTATCCTTGTATTTCTTCTCTATCTCTTCTCTTTTCTCTTATAGTTTAGCAAAAATTCTTGCAAATTATGCAACAAAAATCAGTGGGATGAAAAGGTAAGGCTGATCTCACATCAGAGAAAATCAGAAGCAAAAACTAAGAGAAAAAAATATATATTTCAACTTTGTTTTTCTTCTCTCTTCTTTTTTTGGTTGGATTGAATGAGTGGGGTGATTGAAATTAGTTGAAAATACCTAAACGAGGCTATATACAAAATTCGAGCAAGATTAGCAAAAACTAAGAGAGAAAAAATATATTTCAACTTCGTTTTTCTTCTCTCTTCCTTTTTTTTGTTTGGATTGAATGAGTGGGTGTGAATGAAATTGGTTGACAATGCCTAAACAAGGCTATATACAAAATTTGAGCAAGATTAGAAGTGATTTAGCCTGGTTTCAGGTAAAAAAATCAGACCTAAAAATCCAACTGCGACATGTGTATATCACGTTGTATATCGTGTACATCAGTGAATATCACACACAAGTTTTTAGGACGTCTGGGTATCTCACTTTGTATATCGTGTATATAACATAATTTTTTTTATGGACGCCCGTGTATATCACATTGTATATCGTATATATAACACAAATTTTCATGGATATACAGACACACATAATATACATGAGATATCACTGATGTGCATAGAGATATACACGGGTTACAATAGGGTATACACATGTGGAGTCGTCTTGAACTTGAGTTTTCAATATGAAATGTGTTATACAAAGAAGGAAAATAAAATTTTAATAAATGTTTTTGATATACACATTATTATTATATTATACACTGTGATATACAAATAATATAATTATTAATTATTGATCAAAAAAGGAATTATTTTTTTATATAGCATGTTTAAGCAAGTTCTAAAATATAAAAATAATAAATATAATTGCGGGAGTAAATAATCCGAAACCAAAAACAAGACCTCGCGGCAAGTCACATAAGCAGAAACAGATACGGGAAAAATAGTAAATAGAGGATCGAGGCTAATACACTCAAAACGACTGACCGGGTCGTTACAGGTACGGTGTTGGTTTCTACCACATTTGATGGTACTGGTTATGGGAGCTGGCGAAGGGTCATGTTACTAGGTTTATCTTTTAAGAAAAAATTAGGGATGATTAAAGGTACACTTCTGAAACCTAGCCTTTCTTCCTCTCTATTTGAGCCTTGGACCAGATTTAACGATATGGTAGTCGCTTAGATACTCAGTAGTTTCGATCGAGAGATTAGGTAAACTGTTATGTACACTGAATCTGTTGAAAGGTTGTGGAATAAAATTGAAAAAGGCTTTGGATAGGCCAGTGGTATCAAGATATATCAGATTCGAAAGGAAATCTCATTTGTTTCTCAAGGAACATCCAGCATTTCCTCCTATTTCAATAGGATCAAAAAGCTGTGGGATGAACTCTCATTTTCTATCTCTTATCCTGATTATGATAAATTAGCCATTACAAGTCTTATCACTAATAATCGATCTCTACCTCGACCCTTGTGACATTTTGACTGCGATCTCTATTGATATCTCGACCACCGCTTATATCGACACCGCGACCATTAATCTCGCTATGGTTTAGGCGAGCTCGACCGATGACATTCATTAATGTCATTTTATGCTAAATATTCCAAGGGGGAAGTAAATTTTGCAAGTGAATTCAAGGTTTCGTGGTGTCGGAGTAGGCTTACGTGTTTGAGGATGGTATAAAATCTTCGGACTTTTTGGGTTGAACAATGCACCGAAAAGTGACTTCACATTTTTGCGGTTCATTATGCGACCGTAGAACCACTCTGTGGGCCGCATAATGGCCAAAGAAGTGAGTAGGAGAAGGGCCAGTTTGGGGGCAATTATGCGGTCGACTATGCGACCGCATAACTGTTATGCGGTGCATTATGCGATCGCATAACAATTATGTGGACCGCATACATGGACAAATTTTTGATCGTTTTGTTCTATAATTATGGGACTGATATGCGGTCCGCATATCCATTATGTGGTCGCATATGCGACCGCAAAACCTGTTCCGGAACTCCATTTTTTGGTTCTTACAACCCGACCCTACTTCGTTAAATACACGCAAAGGGTCATTTTTGAGCAAATATTCTCATGTTTTAGAGAGAAGGGAGAGTGTTTTAGAGAGAGAGGAAACCCTAGGCTAATTATTCATCAAGTATTGCTCAAATATTGGAAAATTAACAAGGAAAACCCACAAGTTCTTCATCTAAGAGATAAAGTTCCATACCCTAGTTTTCAATTTCGAATTTGGGTAAAAGATGGTTGATTAGGAGTATGATTCATGGGTATGAGATTATTATTTATACATGCATGTACCAATAATAATTGTGGGAAGATTGTTGAGCTGAAATAAGTAAGGATTGGGTTGTGGATTGAAGGAAATCTTGAAGAAGAACCTTGTGGTTAAATTTTCACACCTAGTGTCTGATAAAATACTCAAATGGGCTGAGAGTACGAATATCTTCCTAATTATGGTTCAATTTTGTTATGTATCAAAATAGATCTGGATTGCTAAGCATCCCGGATCATTCTAGAGTTAAGGAAGCTCGAGTGAGGTATGTTGGCTAAACTTTCTCTCTTGGAATTGAATCCCATAATATTTTCGTAAGTTTCAAAGTATGGGTTGCGTATTAAAAGGTTATGGATCAATATTCTTAAGACTCTTAATTGCTCATATGTATACCTAAAGACTTGATTTGGAAATGTCTTATTGTTGATAATCTATAAAGATGGTTGGAAGTGAAATAAGTTAATTGGGGATATAGAGTGTGGCCAACGTGCCAACAATTTAAGTTATGATTGTGTCTAGTAGTGTAAATGATTTGAGAAGATGCGATAAAGAATATGAAATGAGCCTCGACTCAATTGTTTAAAAATGACTTCGAAGATAGAATTACCTAAAAGCTTTTATACTCAATTCATGCCCATTAGTGGTTGCTTTAATTAATGCTTTGCTTTATAAATATATCTAGTGTGATTCAAGTTCTATATACTCATGTATTGAACTGGTACATTGTCATTGCTAGGGAAGGGCATTGTAATAATAAATGGTGTATTGATTGTTTATGATTTTCATGTGTGTTTCTATTGTTGGATGGTATGCCTCATTCTTTGGGAAGAAACCATTTGTGTTTGAAGTTTCCATTTCAAATGGATTTGAAGTATATAATTTCTGAAATATCCTATATGTTGATACTTGATGGTGATCTTTGAAATTGAAAGAGGTGAAAGTATTGAATATGAAATACGGCCATCGTGCCAGGAATAAAGAATCTTGTGAATGGCCTAATGAGCCAAGGAAATATTGTCGTTGTGAATGACTGGGAATACTAATGAGAATTTATACAATGTGAAATATGTTGAGGTGAGTACAATTGTATTTATGATATTTCTGTTTGCAAATCAAATTAAAAATGTTTTTGGGAGCATCATTAGAAAAACTGAGGAAGGGTGGGTCATAAGGCCCACACCTAGAACTACACGTGCTGGTGTAGGGGTGGATTCTAATTATTCCCCTTATTTGGGATGAAATTGGAACCTTTGGGAAATTGTGATATTATTCTCCTTAATTGGGATGAAACTGGAACCTTTGTGGATTGAAAAAGTCAACCCGCACGGCATATGTGGGAAGGCGGCCTAGCTGATTGGGTGGAGATCAGACACCATATTGCACATATGGTGGTACTACTCTTGGTAACAACTTTCTTTCGCATCACATATCAAACCACATTGTTCATGGGGAGATGGCCTAGCCGATCGAGCGTGATTAGACTCCGTGCTAACAAAGACGGTGGTATATCGGTGCTAATGATCTCCCAACCAAAATTGTATATGAAGTTCATATTTTAAAAATTATTATGTTTTAACTGAACATTTGGATATTGTTGATTTTGAGTTGCTGTTTCTATGTGTTGCCTTTTCTTATATGGGCATTCTATTTTGAAAGAGGACTTTTAGTTATGCATACTAGTGTTATTCGACATTACTAACGTCCCTTTTGCCGGGGGTGCTGCATCTTTAATGGATGCAGGTGGTTCTAGAACAATCGGCGTTGATCAGTGATAGCAATGCACTCTTTTCAGCTGATTTGGTGAGCCTCACTTCATTTCGGGGTCATGTATCTTTTGTTTCTCATGTACTGTGTTTTGAGGTATAGCCGGGGCCTTATTGCTGGCATTTCCATATTACTCTTCTATTGTATTTACATGCTCCGTAGACAAGTTGTGGGTTGTGGTTGAAGTTGGGAATTGAACTAGAAATGTTGGTATTTGAAAATCATGTTTTTCATTAATTCTATAAACTCGTAATATTTTGGAAATTATGAACAAAGCTGCTAATGAGAATGCAAAAGGAAGTTGTTAATAAAATATTTTCAGTGAATGATTAATGGAGTATATCTCCTCTTTATTCATGGATGAGTTTGGGTAGAAGGAAATCTAATAGGCTTGCTCGGCCGGGTTCTCTCGGTTGAGCGCCAGTCGCGCTCCCCGAGTTTGGGTCATGACAGTTAGCAAATATCATCCCAGTACCCAAGAAAGATGGCTAGATCATGATATGCGTGGACTACAGAGATATCAAAAATGCTAGCCTGAAGGATGGCTTTCCTTTACCAAACATCCATAACCTTATCAACAACTATGCAAAGCATGGACTGCATTCGTTTGTGGATTGTTTCGCTGGATACCACCAGATCTTGATGCATGAGGAAGATGCAGAAAATACAGCCTTCACCACACCTTAGGGAGTTTGCTACTATAGAGTCATGTCATTCGGCCTCAAGAACGTCGGTGCCACTTAATTGAGGGACATGACGACCCTCTTTCATGACATGATTCACAATATGATCGAGGTATACGTGGATGACGTCATCATCGAGTCTCAGAAGAGTTCAGAACAATTGGATGATTTGAAGAAATATTTTGAGCACCTGCAGAGGTACAACTTGAAATTGAACCCGACACAATGTGCGTTCAGGCGAAAATTCTAAGGGTTCATCGTAAGAAGAAAAGTGATAGAACTTGACCCATCAAAGATCAAGGACATTCATGTAAGGCCACGTACAATTTTACCCAAACCCGGGATTTTGTGGTGATGAAGTACAGACCTTTTGGGTTGAACAGTGTGCAGTGGAGTAAGGAAAATATTTGGCAGAAAAAGACATTTATGTAGCCCACTATGCAGCTGCAGAATCACTCTGCGGGCCGCAGAATGGCTGCAGAGTGAAGCAGAAAACTGGGCAAGTTTGGATGACATTTTTTGGTCAACTATGAGATCGCAAAACCGTTTCGCGGGCCGCACATCGATCGCAGAACCAGCATGAAAATTTTCTGGAAGGAGGTTCTGCGACGCATTATGCGATCGTCGAACAGGTCTATGGACCGCATAATGGCCACAAAGCGGACCGCAAAATAATTTTGCGATCGCATATGCGACCGCAGATCTGTGACAGGGCTCTTTTTTCTTTTAATTTTTGTACCCGACCCTATTTCGATATATTAGAATAAAGAACCACTTGTGAAGCAAAAACATACATTATAGAGAGAGGGAGTGCCATGGAGTGAGAGGGGAAGTTCCTAAGCTCATCACCCATCAATTCTTGCTCAAAGTTGAAGAAATTGTAAGAATAATTCACTAAGTCTTCATCCTAGAGGTAAGTTTCTACTCCATAGCCCTATATTTCGTGATTCTAATTGAGAATGGGTAATTAGTAAAGCAATTATTGGGTGTGGGAGTTGTTTATTTTACATGCATGGACCATCTAGGGTAGTGGGAAGATTGTTGAGATCTTTTGGGTAAGCTTTGGGTATTGGGATGATAGAATCCACCATAGGAGGACCTTGGAACCTTAATACACGCATAATGTTTGATAAAATGCTCAAGTGAGCTAGAATTATGAACGCTTTCCTAATTTGTGTTTAATTTTGCTATATCTCTAAATAGATCGACGAGGCTAAGAATTACGAAATATTGTAGTAATTCTAAAAGTTCGAGGCAAGGTATGTTGGATAAACTCCTCTCTTAGAATTCAATTCCCATGATGATCTTGTAAGTCCCGTGTTGTCGACTGTGAATTGACTTTTCTGATTAAGTTTGGTGTTGGATGATGTATATATATATAAATGAATATGTTCAAATGTGTTCTAGAATGTTCTTATTAAATTGTGCTATTCTTCGAGAGAGTATTTGAAGTATGAGTATGTATTAAAATTTTTTGACTTCAAGTCAAGTCCAAATGAAAGTGATCACATCAAATTGTATAAGAGATCATATGTGCCTAAGACCCTAGTTTGCTCAAGTATGTGTTTAAAGTCTTAATTTGAAAGGCCTTGTTGTTGATTATCCATCATAATTATTGAAAGTGTAATTATGAGCATGAATTATGAAGTACGGCCAATATGCCAATAATGTTATTGTGTTATGGAAAATGATGCCAATATAATGAATGACTTGTAAAAGAATATGAACTGAGTGGTAAATACTCTTAATCATAAATGCCTTGGGAGTATTGTTTAGCCACCGAGGAAGGGTATGTTAGAACAACCTAACCCCGAAACTACACGTGACGGTGTAGGAGTGACTGAGGGGTAAATCCCCGTATTAATGTGATGAGACTGTTTCCCCTTATATGTGATGATATTGGTGTGTTGAAATATTTCCCCCTTAAACGGGTGAGATTATTGCTAGCGAGATGTGATGTGATGTCGATCCACACGACATTGTGGTGAGACGGCTTAGCCGACTTAGCCGGTTGGGCTGAGATCGGACTTCGTGCTAAAACACAGTGGTGTATCGGTGCTAAAGATCTCCTAACTTAAATTACCGAGACCTATTTGAGCCTTAACTTGACACCTTGATACTGTTTGAGTCTTTTATTGATTTTATGTTTTATTCTTCGTTTACTGTTGCTCACTCTATTGAGAGGGTGTTTAGTTTTACATACTAGTACTATTCCATATGTACTAACGTCCCTTTTACCGGGGGCGCTGCATCTTTAATGGATGCAAGTGGTTTCATAGCAGGTGGTATTTATCAATGATAGTAGCATACCCTCTCCTCAGCTAATTTGGTGAGCCCCACTTCATTTTGGGATCCTGTATTTTCTATCCTTTGTACGTAGCGTTTTAAGGTATAGCCAGGGCCTTGTTGCTAGCACTGTCTTAGCACTCTTTTGTTCCTGTTAGAGGCTCCGTAGACATAGTTGGGTTGTATCTGATTTTTGTAAAGTTAAAACTACAAATGTTGTAATTGTTTCATCTGTTCCACTTCTTTGATGAGACGCACAAGACTCTCAGAGTTATGCATGCTACTGAAACAGAGGGAGCAGAGTTGGCCTCCTACCGCATGAAAGGGGTGGCCTATTCTTGGTTTGAAATGTGGGAGGACTCCTATGAGGAGGGAAGCCCTCCAGCGAGATGGAGTGAGTTTGCCGATGCTTTTATTGATCTTTTATTTCCTACCGAGACTAAGTCAGCCCATGCCACCGAGTTTGAGAACCTGAAACAGGGTAGCATGAGTGTGTGGAAGTATCATATGAGATTCACGCGCCTGTCCAAATATGCCATCTACATGTTGCCTACTATGGAGGCTAGAGTGCGCCGGTTTGTACAGGGCCTTAGCCCCTTGGTTATTAATGAGGCTACTACAACTGCCTTGAATTCTGATACGAACATTAGTAAGATGGTGGCCTTTTATCAAGCCACAGAGACCCACAAACTGAACTATAAAATTAAGCGAGAAAGTTGCAACATGGCCTGGTCAGCGGGCAACTTCAGTGGTACATCTGGCGGCGGCGGTGGTGGTAGGACAGCTTTCAGGGGAGGATTATCAGGGCCGTCCCAGTCTTATGCTCAGTCTTCAGTTAGTGCTCCGCCATCGGGGCTCAGTCAGCAGCAGGGGAACCGTTTTAAGCCCAGCCAGGGCAACAAGGGATCCTACCAGCATGGTTGGTCTGGTTGGAGATTTCAGCAGCAATAGAGGCTCTCATGCCCTTGATGCAGGAAGATGCACATCGGGGCCTGCTACATGGACCAGCCCATATGCTATGGGTGTGGTATAAGGGGCAACATTTAGAGGGATTGCCGTTCATCTCATCAGAACATGGGCAGAGGTACAACACAACCACCTAGTTCTGCAGCTACTACATCCGCAACACATCCCCCAACTTGAGGCACCCCAACACCCGCAAGGCGTGATGCAGCTAAGGGTGGCACACAGAGTTCAGAAGGACCCAGTCGTTTCTATGCTATGAGGGGTCGCCAGAGTTCCGAGGCTTCTTCAAATGTAGTCACGGGTATATTGACTGTCCAATATCATGATGTGTATGCTCTTATTGATCCCAGTTCCACTTTGTCCTATATTACTCCCTATGTTGCTATGGGATTTGGGATAGAACCGGAACAACTCCATGAGTCATTCTTCATATCTACTCCGATTGGTGAGTCTATTGTGGCCACGCGAGTTTATAGGTATTGCGTTGTCACTGTGTGTGGTCGAGACACCATGGCCGACCTCATCGAGTTGGGGATGGTCGATTTTGATGTAATAATGGGAATGGATTGGCTTTATTCATGTTTTGCCAAGCTTGATTGTTGAACCAGAACCGTTAGGTTTGAAGTTCCAAATGAGTCAGTGATTGAATGGAAGGGGGATGATGTGGTGCCAAAGGATAGGTTTATTTCTTAACTTAAGGCCACAAAAATGATTAACAAGGGGTGTATTTACCATTTGGTCTGGGTTACAGACACCGATGCTGAGGCACCTACACTTGAGTCTGTGCCGGTTGTGAATGCATTTCTGGAGGTCTTCCCGGATGAGCTCCCTGAGATTCCGCCAGACAGGGAGATTGATTTTAGGATTGATGTGATGCTAAGCACACAACCTATATCTATTCCACCCTAAAGAATGGCACCAGAAGAATTGAATGAGCTAAAGGAACAATTAAAAGATTTGTTAGAGAAGGGTTTCATCCGGTCGAGTGTGTCGCCTTGGGGCGCACCAGTTCTATTTGTAAAAAAGAAGGATGGGTCGCTAAGAATGTGTATTGACTATAAGAAGCTCAATAAGGTTACAATAAAAAATAAGTACCCGCTTCCAAGGATAGATGACTTATTTGATCATTTGCAGGGTGCTAAGTACTTATCCAAGATCGATTTAAGATCTGGGCATCACCAATTGAAGATTGAGGAGCACTATATTCCGAGAATAACTTTCAGGACCCGGTATGGGCACTTTGAATTTCTGGTAATGTCTTTCGGGCTGACAAATGCCCCCGCAGCTTTCATGGATCTTATGAATCGGGTTTTCAAACCATTCCTCGACTCCTTCGTAATAGTGTTTATTGACAATATTCTGGTTTATTTGTGGAGTCGGGAGGACCATGCCGATCATCTCAGGGCAGTTTTGTAGGTCCTGTATCAGCACCAGTTATATGCGAAATTTTCGTAATGCGAATTTTGGCTTGAATCTGTTACGTTCTTGGGTCATGTTGTCTCTAGAGAAGGAATTGAGGTTGACCCCCAGAAAATTTCAGCCGTGAAGAATTGGCCTATACCTACTACTCCAACAGAGATTCACAATTTCTTGGTCTTAGCTGGATATTAGAGGAAGTTTGTAGAGGTGGTTAAATTCCAATGGTAAGATGCTTGTGAAAGGAGCTTCCAAGAGTTGAAATCAAGACTAACTACGACACCGGTGTTGACCCTACTAGAGGGTACATATGGATTTGTGATATATTGTGATTCCTCAAGAATCAGACTTGGGTGTGTATTAATACAACAAGGCAAGGTGATAGCTCAAGAGTCACAAAAATAATTATCCAACACATGATTTCGAGCTTGCGGCGGTGGTATTTGCATTGAAGATTTGGCGTCATTATCTGTATAGGGTCCATGTGGATATACTCATAGACCATAAGAGCTATCAATATATTTTCGAACAAAAGGAACTGAATCTGAGGTAGAGAAGATGGCTTGAGTTACTCAAGGATTACGACATCGATATCCTGTATCATCCGGGGAAGGCTAATGTTGTGGCAGATGCTCTTAGCCGGAAATCTATGGGTAGTTTGGCTCACTTGGAGGCATATCAAAGGTCTTTGGCCAATGAGGTTCATTAGTTAGCTAATTTGGGAGCTCTTCTTGTGGACTCTAAGATTGAAAAATCCGATTTTATTGGTTTGTTTGGTTTATAAATTTTAAAACCCGACACCATTGGTTTGATTTGATAATTGAAAAATTCGAACCAACCTGACCTATGTACACCCCTACATCATATGTGCACTTTTGCTAATAAGTCAAAAGACCAAATAAATAGTAGAATAAATATTCGTAAATTCGAAATGCGATCACCACCCTTACAACATTAAAAGTTTTTTTTAGAATTACCTGATTTATTACTACTAATTGAAAATTAGCTATAATTTTAAAATTGATCAAAATTTAATCACTTTTTCATGATTAAATAATATCTTAACAAAAATTGCCTTAGTTAAGATCCGAAAATATTTCAGCATAATTTTTTGGAGTTCAAAATTTTTATATTTGAAATTCCAGTGTAGCAATTCATAATGTGCTGAAAATCCAATATGATATGCTCGAGTTTTATATGTAACAGTTTCATAATCCTGTATATTATGCTGGATTTTTTGTGTTTCAGCTAAGGATATATTTATTCAATTTTTATCCCCGTATTAGATAGTATCTATTTTTTAATTACTTTAATCCGTATTAAATAGTGACCATGATTAAGGTGGTCAATGTCTCAACTGGGGAACCCGGTGCTCATGCATAATTTTCGGGAAGCAAACAAGGTGGCACATCTTTTGGCTAAGGAAAGTACCAAACTAGTTACTATGAATAAAACAACGAAAAATGGTTAAAATTGTCCTCGAACTATCGAAAATAACTCAAATATACCCTCCGTTTGTTTTTGGTACCAAATTTGTCCCCGACATCTAAAAATTGGACCATTATTGCCTTAAAAACTAACGTCTGCCATATCAACTTTTGGACATATTTAAATATTACGAAAAATGGTCAAAATTGCCCTCGAACTATCGAAAATAGCGCAATTATATCCTCCGTTTGTGTTTGGTACCAAATATGTCATTGACGTCTAAAAATTTGACCATTACTGCCCTAAAAACTAACAGCCGTCACATGAGCTCCTGCGAACAATAAAAGTCTATCTCCATCAGACGGTCCTTCATCTTGACAAAAGCCCCCACGGATAAAATTTCTTTCTCCATTTTCATTTGTTGACTTATCTAAGTATTGCTCCTTCCATATAATTAAAGCTACACCAATCTTATTATGAGAAATTTAGTTGGGCTATTCTTAAGATTCAAAAATTTGTAAAAAATTTCAATATACTATACAAGAAATAAAATACCAACTTTTATCACTTAAAATCAGAAATCTTATCACAAAAATGGGGGAGAACAACAAAAGCTGCATATTGCAGTACTCCCATGGCTAGCTATCCAAGCTCATAGCTCAAAAAGGTCACAAATTAGTTGCAGAGATATATCCTCTTAAAAATAACTCTCATAAAGAACTCGAAAACCATTAGAATGAGACCATCTTCTAAAATACTATACCCTTCCACTTCCAGCCGTCATCAACAGAAAAGAAAAGAAGACCGACGACAAATAAGATCTAGACCCAAAACCTCATAAAAAGATACACTTTTTAGATACCACCTAATCATTCTCCGCCCCACTTGCCTAGCTAGCAGGCCACCTGAAGTACGCAGACCTAGGCACAGATCTCGATGGGAGTGTATGCAGAGAAGGCCGATCTAGTGGCCAAAGAACACAGGGAAGAGGAGACGAAGGAGTCAGTCTCCAAGTGATATTCGATATGCTTCAGGCTCAGCAAACCGCTATTACTCAGTTACAAAATCAACATAGAGCTCCGAATAGGGTCGAGCTGGTAATTACTCGCCGTACCGAGCCAGTACCGGAAAGGTCGAATGGTAATGAATCGGGGACTGATCCTGCGGTAATGAAAATGCTCGAGGAGCTCACCAAAAGAATTGATCAGGGGAGAAGAGAATCGAAGCCAACGATAAAAAAATGGAGACATACAACTTTCGAGTTGATCAGATACCGAGGGCACCGCCAATCTTGAAAGGGATGCATTCGAAGAAGTTTGTACAAAAGCCGTTTCCTCCAAGTGTGGCTCCGAAGCCTATTCCAAAGAAGTTTCGTATGCCAGACATACCCAAATATAATGGGACCACCGATCCCAACGAGCATGTTATTGCATATACATGTGCCATCAAGGGTAATGATTTAGAAGATAATGAAATCGAATTTGTGTTGTTGAAATAATTCGGAGAGACCCTTTCGAAGGGAGCAGTGATTTGGTATCACAACCTGCCACCAAATTCCATTGACTCATTTGCCATGTTAGCAGATTCTTTCGTAAAGGCATACGTCGGGGCCATAATGGTCGCAACTAGGAAATCAGACCTTTTCAAGGTAAGACAAATGGATAATGAAATGCTGAGGGAGTTCGTGTCCCAATTTCAAATGGAACGCATGGATTTGCCACCTGTCACAGATGATTGAGCCGTTCAAGATTTCACCCAAGGGTTGAACGAGCGGAGTTCGATAGCATCACGTCAATTGAAACAAAATTTGATCAAGTATCCAGCTATAACTTGGGCAGATGTGCACAATCGATATCAATCGAAAATCAGGGTCGAGGACGACTAATTAGGAGCCCCTTCCGGTTCAGTACATCCAAACAGGTCGGCAATTAAAAACCAGAGGGACGTCGACAGGGAGCCAAGGTTGAAGAGAGAACGATATCAACCATATACCGCAGATCGAAAGAACAATGGTTCAGGAGGCAATTCCGCCCGGAACGATCAAAAAAGTGATCGAGGACAGAATTTTCGGGGACTTATGAGCAAAAGGGATTTTGACAAGTATGCCGATCCCACAGAATCACCTCGGTTATGGGAATATAACTTTAGCATCGATGCATCGGGCATTGTATCAGCAATCAGAAGGATCAGAGATACTAGGTGGCCCAGACCCATACAAACCGATCCTTCCCAAAGAAACCTAAATTTGATGTGCAAGTATCATGACACGCATGGTCACAAGACTAAGAATTGCAGGAAATTAAGGGAAGAGGTAGCCCGTCTATTCAATGAGGGCCACCTTCGAGAGTTCCTCAGCGATCGAGCCAAGAATCATTTCATAGAAAGGGATGCCAACAGGAAATATGAACAGGAGGAACCCCAACATGTCATTCATATGATTGTCTGTGGGGTCGACATTCCACATGGACCCATATTCAAACGCACTAAGGTATCAATCACTAGGGAAAAACTAACTCGAGATTATGTGCCCGAAGGCACTTTATCATTCAACAACGAAGAAACAGAAGGCATTTCTCAACCCCACAACGACGCTCTAGTAATTTCTATCTTATTAAATAAAGTTCAAGTTAAGTGTATTTTAGTGGATCCAGGTAGCTCGGCGAATATCATCCGATCGAGGGTCGTGGAGCATCTCAGCCTACAAAATCAAATCGTGCCTGCAACTTGGGTTTTTAAACGGCTTCAATATGGCCAGTGAAACAACTAAAGGGGAGATTATTCTACCGGTGAACGTAGCTGGAACTATTAAAGATACCGAGTTCCACGTAATCGAAGGCGACATGAGTACAATGCCTTGCTCGGAAGGCCTTGGATCCACAATTTGAGGGCGATCCCTTCGACTCTCCACCAAATGATGAAATTTCCGACGTCGGACAGTGTAAAAACAGTATATATGGAGCAGCATGTTGCAAAGGAAATGTTTGCGGTCGATGAGGTAACACCGATATCGACACTATCAACCTCGAAAAGGTCGAGGATCAAAGGTAAATAGGAAGTCAAATAACAATCACAGCCACAAGCCTCGACCGAATCGGGGAAGCAGGAGATAGAAGAAGAAGATGAGGATTTTCTGACCCCTTGAACTTTTATTGTTCCCGAAGATTCTGACGCCACCAAGTCAATGGTCGAAGAGCTGGAATAGGTTATTTTGATCGAGTACCTGCCCGAGCGAAAGGTATACCTGGTAACGGGATTAACCCCTAAACTCAGGAAAAAGCTTATTCAATTTCTTATTGATAACATAAATTGTTTTGCTTCGTCCCATTTAGACATGAAAGGGATCCCACAGGAGATAACGACACATCGGCTAAGCCTGGACCCTAGGTTCAAACCGGCGAAGCAAAAGGACAAGGTAAAGCACACATTCATAAAGGACGAGATAACTAAACTTCTCAAAATAGGGTCCATTCGGGAGGTGAAATATCCCGAATGGTTAGCCAATGTAGCTGTAGTCTCTAAAAAAGGGAACAAACTTAGAATGTGTGTAGATTATAAAGATTTAAACAAGGCGTGCCCCAAAGATTCTTTTCCACTGCCTAACATTGATCGCATGATCGATGCCACGGCTAGCCACGAGATCCTTACTTTTCTCGATGCCTATTCCGGGTACAATCAAGTCTAAATGAACCCGGAGGACCGAGAAAAGACTTCATTTATCACCAAGTATGGAATATATTGTTATAATGTAATGCCCTTCGGGCTAAAAAATGCAGGAGCTACTTACCAACGCCTAGTAAATAAAATGTTCGAAGAACAAATAGGTAAATCAATGAAAGTTTATATTGATGACATGCTAGTTAAGTACCTACGCGCAGAGGACCATTTGGCTCATTTGCAGGAAACGTTCGAGATTTTAAGAAAATACAACATGAAGCTCAACCCCGAAAAATGTGCTTTCGGGGTTGGTTCGGGCAAGTTCCTTGGCTTCATGGTATCGAATCAGGGGATCGAGATCAACTCTGATAAAATCAAGGCCATCGAAGACATCACCATCGTGGATAGTGTAAAAGTCATGCAGAGGCTAACTGGACGGATAACTGCCTTAGGCCGATTCATTTCGAGGTCGTCAGATCAAAGCCACAAATTTTTCTCTCTACTAAAAAAGAAGAATGATTTCGCCTGGACCCCGGAATTCCAACAGGAATTAGAGGAATTGAAGCGATACCTATCGATCCCACCACTGCTTCACACTCCAAAGGCAGATGAGAAACTTTACTTGTACTTGGCAGTATCGGAAATCGCGGTAAGTGGTGTCCTAGTTTGAGAAGAGCAAGGTACGCAATTTTTCATTTATTATGTAAGTCAAAACTTAGGAGAAGCAGAAACTAGATATCCACACTTAGAGAAATTGGCACTTGCACTGATAAGCGAATCTAGAAAGTTAAGACCATACTTTTAATGTCACCCCATATGCGTATTAACCACTTACCCACTTCGTAATATTTTGCACAAGCCTGAACTATCGGGCCGATTGGCCAGACTCAGTGGGTACGATATCGAATATCAACCCCGGACAGCCATCAAGTCTCAAATTTTAACTTCGTGGATGATTTCACGCAAACACTCGTACCCGAAGTTGAAAAGGAACTCTTTTTAAAATCGGGTACATTATAGGGGGTATGGACCCTCTTCACAGACGATGCTTCGAATGTGAAGGGGTCCGGGCTAGGCATCATTTTGAAGCCGCCCACGGGTAGCACTATTAGGCAATCTATCAAAACTTCTAGGTTGACTAAAAATGAGGCCGAGTACGAGGCCATGATTACAGGTCTCGAGCTAGTTAAAAGCTTGGGAGCAGAAGTCATTGAAGCCAAATGTGACTCTTTACTAGTGGTGAACCAAGTAAATAAAACCTTCGAAGTTCGAAAGGATATAATACAAAGGTATTTGGACAAACTGAAGGTAACTTTGCACCGTACAAGGAATGGACTTTACAACATGTACCTCGAGAACAAAACAGTGAGGCCGATGCACTTGCAAATTTGGGGTCATCGGTCGAGGAAGATAAGATAAGCTTGGGGACTGTCGTTTAACTCTCGAAATCCGTGATCGAGGAAGGTCATGCCGAGATAAACTCTGCAAGCTTAACCTGGGATTGGAGGAATAAATATATTGAATACTTGAAGAACGGAAAGCTCCCATCGGACCCTAAAGAGTCGAGGGACTACAAACCAAAGCTGCTCGATTCACATTGGCTGAAGATCGAACATTATACAAAAGGACATTCGATGGACCACTGGCAGTATGCTTAGGACCAGGAGACACCAATTATGTTCTACGAGAGGTCCATGAAGGCACTTGTGGGAACCACTCCGGCGCCAAATCACTGATTCAAATAATCATTAGAGCAGGATACTACTGGGATAACATGGAAAAAAACACTAAGGAGGTTGTTCAAAAATGTGATAAATGCCAAAGTTTTGCACCAATGATCCATCAGCCCGGAGAACAACTTCATTCGGTCCTATACCCATGGCCATTCATGAAATGGGGAATGGATATCGTCGGCCCTCTGCCATCAGCCCTAGGTAAATCTAAGTTCATTTTATTTATGACTGACTATTTCTCTAAATGGGTTGAAGCACAGGCGTTCGAGAAAGTGAGAGATAAAGAGGTTATAGACTTCATATGGGATCACATCGTATGTTGATTTGGGATACCCGCCGAAATAGTGTGTGACAATGGAAAACAATTTATCGGCAGCAAAGTGACGAAATTCCTTGAAGACCATAAAATAAAAAGGATATTATCAACGCCGTATCACCCTAGTGGGAACGGACAGGCCGAATCGACGAACAAGACTATCATTCAAAACCTAAAGAAAAGGTTGAACGACGCTAAGGGAAAATGGAGAGAAATTCTACCCGAAGTCCTTTGGGCATATCGAACAACATCAAAGTCCAGCATGGGGGCAACCCCATTTTCCTTAGTATATGGCTCCGAAGCCTTGATTCCAGTCGAAGTCGGGGAATCCAGTGCCAGGTTTTGACATACAACAGAAGAGTTAAATCACAAGGCTATGAATACTAGCCTTTAATTATTAGATGAAAAATGAGAAGCCGCACTCGTTCGAATGGCTGCACAAAAGCAACGGATCGAAAGATACTACAATAGGAGAACCAACCTTTGCCACTTCAAAATAGGGGACTTAGTTCTGAGAAAAGTCACCCTCAACACTCGAGATCCAAACGAGGGGAAACTCGGCCCAAATTAGGAGGGACCCTACCAAGTCCTCGACATCGTCGGAAATGGATCTTATAAGCTCGGCATGATAGACGGCGAACAATTGCCAAATAATTGGAATATATCGCTTCTCAAACGGTATTATTGTTAAGGTGACTCTATCTCCTTTTTTTCATTTATATATTCGACACTAACTCCCTGCAGGTGTTCGATCGAAGACATTGAGACCTCAGGTTTTAAAGCACCCGTTGTACTCTTTTTCCTTTAGATCAGTTTTTGTCCCTAGTGGGTTTTTCCGACGAGGTTTTTAACGAGGCAATAATTATGTGCTACCTGAGGACTTCAACATTATCCAAGGCTTCTTTACAATCAACCTCGAATACTGGGGGGCATCACCCTCGGATGTTACACTTTCGAGGAAAATACTTCGTGTCAAAGGGTCTCGATAGAGAAACTTTGTAATGGGCCAAACTGTCGAATAAACCGTGTCCGTATAGATTAGTCGAGCCCCGATGGCAAAACATGTACGCATGTATAAATTATACAAAGAAACATTCTTTCTATATCAAACATCTTGTGTCTCAAAGAAAATTTTCTATTATACATGCTCCATACTTATGATTTTGTGAGAAATGGCTCAAGGGCCAAGTGCAAATATACCTCGTACACTCGGGGACTACTGTCGACGATCAAAGAGGCACCCCTCAACCATAAGACCTCAAAGAGGCACCCCTCGATATATAGGCCAAGGACATCACTCTCGGGGACTAAAACTTTGAACAAGTTCGAAGTGTTATTGGGAAATAAGCCCAAGAGGCATATCCAAAGGCTATGGCCAAATTAATGCGGCTCGGAGACGTCCGAATCTCTCAATAACAATAGGCATTCGAATTCTTTGAAAAACCGATTAAAAAAGGCTACCCTCGGCAAGTAATCAAAAGGGTTTCGATGAAATCAGCCCTCGAAAAACCTTAAGAGGTATCAAATTATCTTAACACAAGCGTGCTAAGGCACAAAAAACAAAGGGGTTTTAATCGACATCGAACCCTCAAAAAATCCAATGGGTAAAGAATACGTGTTAAGGCATAAAGAAATTTTTTACTAAGTCTTCTAAGACGAAAAAGGGAAAAGAATAGCCATATTTTAGAGGCCATATCGGCCCAATCTAAAGAGCCTAAGTGCCAATACACTTAGAGTTTGAGATTTTGTTCTCACTCAATTCAGACCTAAGGGTTCCACTATTCTGAGATCAAATAAAACTGACTTGAATATAGCTCGAGGATTCATCATTATTTGATATAAAACCTTAAGGGTTCTGTTACTGTGAGTTCGAAACTTACTCGAAGTCGGCTATAAAAATAGTACAATTACGGCTTCGATCAAGCCATCCGAAATCAAGATCCCGAACATATTGTTGAGCTCGGGGACTCGCCCTCGCTTAACTAAAAAATCTAAGGGTTTTTTCTACTATGAGTTCGAGCTATTGCTCACTCGATTATAGAGGCTACAACAACTCGATTGCAACAAAGTTTTCACAAGGCAAAGGCAAAACGGAATTTATCATAAATCAAAAATCGGAGACGAAACGGAAAGAAATGGAATCTTTCATATATGCAAAGTATTTACAAAGACCACACAAGGTCTTACACAACAAAAAGGAGAAAATATCCTAAGTGCCTAGTCCGCCTCGGGAGCCACATCTTCGGGAGCTTCATCTTCATCTCCTCCACTCTCGGATCCACTCGCGCTCCCGGAGTCATAATCATTAGAGAGTAAAGCTTTGGCTTCGTCCTCTAGTACTTTCTCATTCTCGACATCGGCCGTGAGGTCAAAGACACGAGCATGAATCTCTTTGAGAGTCTCTCTCCGAGAATGGCGCCTTGCATGCTCGGCAACACGGGATAATCTAAACTCAACAACATCATAAATTTCCTTTACCCGAGTGTTAGCGGCTTTAACGTCAGCTCGGTAGGAGGCCACGAGCGCCTCTGCCTTGGATGTGGACTTTGCAAGCTCAGCGGCCAACCGAGTCTCGAGCTCTTCAACCTTCTAGGCTCGAGCCAAGTTCTCCTTCTTCACACTTTGGAGTTGACACTCAACCAAAGACAATTGGGCCCGAACCACATCTTTCTTCGAGGCGAGATGATCCTTGTTCTGCTTTCACTCCAAAGTCTCTACCTCTTTCATCTTGGCCTCCTCACGAAGCTGCTCAACTAATTCGGCCTCCTGTCGAACCTGCAGTATCAAAGTGTTAGTCGCCAATATCAAGTTAATACATAACAAGCTCTGAAAAATTTACATTACCCGTTCAATGAGCTCGGTCTGATCTTGATGAGCTCTTGTCAATTCAGCTTGAATACTCATGATCTCCTCTTCTTTTTGCACATAGAGGAATTTGAGGGCATCTCTCTCCTCCGTAAGCTTTTTGAGATCAGCCTCACATCGGGTTAGCTCAACTCGGTATATGGAGGACGCTTCTCGATGGAGCGTCGTAGCCTGTACAGAAAGGAAGGAAATCAGACTTAGAGAAATAAGAACAAATGCAAGCATGGTAACATGGGCTAAAACTCACTTGGTTCATAAGCCGCCGAGCCTCATAAAAAATGAGTGATGCATCCAGGTCAGGAACATCATCAACCCCGCGAAGCAGCCGCGAAATATATCATCCCCTTCGGGGGCCGTCCCCACATCGGGGGGTCCCCATGGACGGTCCATCCCGAAACTGCCCCTCAGAGAACGTGGGGCCGGGCAGTGAATCATCATTTTTAATTCCCCGAGCGAGTCACTTGGGGCATTCTCTTTGAAAGGACTCAGAACTAGACCCTTCGGGCACACCCGTCAGTTGCTCATCACGGCAGGAGGCATCATCAACACCCAATGACTCGAGGACTCTGCCCGGACCTTCCTCCGAGATCACCCCAGTCTGCGGCTAAACCTCCTCGACCGTCACCGGCTCAGCAGTTCTCGAAGATTCGATTCCTTCCCTCTTCCGAGCCACCACCAGGAAGTCGGCATCTTCTCTCTCATCGTCTTCATCTCGTAGCATTTGGACTACATCGACAGACAGAATGATGGGATCAGTCTTCGACTTTCGAGCCCTGCTTTTCTTGGGTTGTGAGGTATCTATAGGCGAGTCCCTTCTCCTTTTCTTGTCTTTGGTCGACTTCGGGACCTCCTCTTCCCCGGGGGGGAGGTGGACTCATGATGAATCTCCAAGACCTATATGAGAAGAAATCAAGTTAAAAAGAAGTATTTCACAAGAAAGCATTAAACACGAACAAGGGAACTTACCATGATTTTTGGCCTCCTATCGACCCTTGGCCAAATCGCGCCACGAGCACTCAATATACGAAGAGGTTGAAACCAGTTGTCGAACCTAACCTGCAAGGTCCGGGACTGCACCAGGAAACCACATGGAAGCCGCACCATAAAGAAGAATATAGATGAGAAGAGGTAAAGGAAACATAACAAGTAATCAATTGTTATCAGTGAGGTTCTACTTACATTTCATGTTCCATTCTTCGGGGAATGGCATCTTCTCGCGGGGATAAAGTCAGAGGTCCTGAATCGGATAAACCGACCCATCCATTCTCGGTCCTTGTCCTTGTCTATGCTTTAGAACAGCACCTTCGTGGCCTAGTGCTGAAGCTTTATCAGTCTGCCCGATAAAGATGGGGGCTGTATAGCCTAATGAGATGATCGAGGGTGAAAGACATCCCCTCGACCTTGCTCGAGAAGAATCTGAGCAAAATGACAATGCGCCAAAAAGAGGGGTAGATCTAGCCTAGGGTTACCCAGTATTGGCAGCAGAAGTCGATTATGACTGGATCGACGGAACCCAGTATGAAAGGGTAAGTATACATACTTAAGAACCCTTTCACATGAGTGGTGATGTCCTCCTCGGGAGTAGGAATCACCACCTCTTTATTCTCCTAGTGGCAGTCTTTTTTCACCTGCTCGAGATCTCCTTCGGATATCGAACAGATATATCTAGACATGGGCTTGCATCGGCCAGGAACCGAAGAGGGTTTTTCGACTTTAAAGTCAGAAGTAAGTTCACATGGCCCGAGGATGCACTGTAATGACCCGATCGGTCATTTTGAGCATTTACGCTCCTTTAAACTATTTGAAGTCTTGAATAATATCCTACGAGGTATTATGACTTGTGTGAATTATTGGTTTTGGTTTTAAGGTATTTCGGAGTTAGCTTAGAAGAATGAATTTCATGTTGGAAGCTTAAGTTGAAATAGTTGACTGGAAGTTGACTTATGTGCAAACGATCCCAGAATAGAGTTTTGATGATTCCAATAGCTCCATATGGTAATTTTGGACTTAGGAGCGTGTCCGGAAAATTATTTGAAAGTTCGTAGTGGAATTAAGCTTGAAATGGCGAAAGTCAAATTTTTTGGAAGTTTGACAGGGGGTTGACTTTTTGATATCGGGGTCGAAATGTGATTCTGAAAATTTGAATAAGTCTGTTATGTCATTTATGACTTGCATGCAAAATTTGAGGTCAATAAGACGTGATTTGATAGGTTTCGAAGTCGTTTGTAGAAATTAGAAATTTCAAAGTTCATTAGGCTTGAATTGGGGTGTAATTCATGGTTTTAGCATTGTTTGAGGTGATTTGAGGGTTCAACTAAGTTCGTATGACGTTTTAGGACTTGTTGGTATAATTGGTTGAGATACCGAGGGGCTTAGGTGAGTTTCGGATGGTTAACGGATCAAAAATTTGGACTTAAACAACTACTGGAATTTTTTGATATATGTATCTGATTTCCTCAAACGCGATCGCATGAATGCGTCTGCGATCACGTAAATGCGTCTGCGATCGCGTAGGCTTAGTTGATCCATGGAGGATTTTGTTTTACGATCGCGTGGAGATATATGCAATCGCGCAAGGTGAGTTTGAGACATTGATATTTTGTGCTTCGCAATTGCGTGAGGCGGGACGCGATCGCGTAGCTATATGAGTTTGTTATTCGCGAACGCGTGAAGAAGGCCGCGTTCGCGTAGGGGAAATAGGCAAAAATGGAAATCACGCGTTTGTGCTTCGCGATCGCGTGGTTAGGTCCGCGATCACGTAGGCCTTTGATGTTGTACATCGCGATCGCGTGGAGATATCTGCGATCGCGTAGAGTTAAATTTGGGCAGTGGCAAACTGTTCTTCGCGATTGCGTAGAGCAAATGTCTGGGCAGAGAGTTTAAGATCTGAAAATGGGACTTCGTCCCATTTTCCATTTTTGGCGGATTTGAGCTCGGGAAGAGGCGATTTTTGGGAGATTTTTAGAGGAAATAATAGGGTAAGTGTTCTTAACTCAATATTGGTTAAATTACCCGAATCTATGGTTGTTTTTATCAGTTAATGGGTGAATTAAGTTTGGAAAAATTTAGAAAACCCTCTTGGTTATTTCTGATCCCTATTTGCATTTTAGTGGGCTCCAGTGTCTGCTAAGATGCTCCGGTCTTTGGTTGACGCTATTATGTGGAAAAGACCCCGATTTTCTCAAAGATTAGAGATCAACTTGTGGGGTGTCACATACCCTGCAGACAACAACCGCAGCAGTCACCAGTCTGGTCCCCTACCCCACAAAGTAGCTTGATGGCCGAACCACTCCCAAGGCGAATAGTGCCCTAGGGGCCGACCCGGCACATTGAAGATTTGAGGGTCGACCAGATTTTAGTAAAATTGGTAAAGTTAGACTCGTGGTTGAATGGGCTTTCAGATTTTTGTACGTTTTGTTGGGTTCCGAGACGTGGGCCCCACAGACGATTTTTGAGCTAAATTTTGGTTTTTTATGAAAAATTAGTATTTTCTCACGGAATTAATTTCAATAAATTTTATTAACTGAAATGAATTATTTGTGGCTAGATTTGAGGCGTTTGGAGTCCAATTCACTAGGCAAAGGCTTAGCGGAATAAGAATTTCAATGTTTGAGGTAAGTAACAGTTTTAAATCTGGTCCTAAGGGTATGAAACCCCGTAATTTGGTATCATGTGATTACTTTGGAGGTGACACACATGCTAGGTGATGGGCGTGTGGGCGTGCACCGAGGGGATTGTGACTTGATCCGTCCCGTGAGACTGTAAAGTCGAATAAATTATTGTTAGCTATGTTCTCTCTATGTGTTGTGGAAATTTGACTAGAAACCATGTTTAGTTTATATGTTGGAACTATTGGGAACCACAGAGGTCGTGTACATGTTGAACTATTTGCTTAATTGTTGTTTGTACTCAGCCATAGTTTACTTGATTATTTTATCTCAGTCTCTATTGTTCATTATTGATGCATCATATCATTGTTGTTTGGGCTGATTTTCATGATTTCTGAGAGCCCGAGAGACTGAAGAGATTTATGACTAAGCAAGGCCAAGGGCCTGATTGTGAGATATATTATTATAGCACGTGAGTTGTCCGTGTGGATCCTTATATTATACTATAGCACGTGAGTTGGCCGTGCAACACGTGAGTTTTCCGTGCAGATCCTTATATTATACTATAACACGTTAGTTGGCCGTGCAGATCCAAATATTTATATTATGGCACGTGAGTTGTCATTATAGCACGTGAGTTGTCCGTACAGATTATGGCGCTTGGGTTGTAGGAGCCCCTCCGGAGTCTGTACACCCCCAGTGAGCGCGGGTACCCATTGAGTGTGAGTGCTGAGGGCTGAGAGCCGAGTGGTTGAGTTGTTGTGATGAGTTGAGTGACTAATGCCCTGAGGGTCTATACTTGCTTTTCATTTTGTTGTTGCACTTAGTTGCTATTTGTCATTGTTGTGAAATTCTCTGAATGATTTTATATTCGGATTACATGAACATGAACTGTATAAATTGACTTGACTTAAACTGCTGGATTTGAAAGCATGTCTACTCTCTGTTGGAAATTACTGGAAATGAACTATAATTGTGTAGCTCATCACTATCTTCAGTTCCTTTTTTATTATTGTTGCTTGCTGAGTTGGTTGTACTCATACTACACCCTGCACTTCATGTGCAGATCCAGGCGTTCCCGGATATAGCGGGTGTTGATCCTTTTGCGCAGTTGATTTTTTCGGAGATTCTGAGGTAGCTGCCGTGTTTCGCAGACCTTGTCTCTCCTTCTCTTTCTCCTTGTTTATTGTATTTGGTCTCAGACTATTATAGACCATATTTTCCAGACTTGTAATCATATTAGATGCTTATGTACTCAGTGACATCAGATTTTGGGGAGTGTTCGTATCAGTATTTGTGGGATTTTGTATTGTATTTAAATATTATATTTTCAAACTTAAGAGAAATTGTGGTTTATTGAGATTATCGGCTTGCCTAGTATTGAGATAGACGCCATTACGACAGGCTAAAATTTTGGGTCGTGACAAGTTGGTATGAGAGCTCTAGGTAAGATAGGTCTCACGAGTCATGAGCAAGTTTAGTAGAGTCTTGCTGATCAGTACGGAGACGTCTGTACTTATCTTCGAGAGGCTACCGAACCCTTAGAAAAATTTCACTTTCTTGTATTCTATGGTGCAGAATTCCTTCCACGCATTTCGTATACGCATATGAGCGCTAGGTATCAGCTGTGCATCACCGTCTTAGGATTCTATGAACGAGGTTCAAGATGTGTATTCTGTGTTTTGGTGATGGGCCTGTTTGGAGGAGTTGAGGCCAGGTTTAGACCGCAACTTAGGCTCGATAGCTTCAGTTGTAACCTGTACATTTGGACTTATATGTCCGGTAATATCCCTACAAGTGGAATTTGTGGCTTGATGAGCGGTGGAATGGCTTTGTGATGAGTATGATGTAACTGCGGGATGTGTTAAGATGATTTTGATGTTCTTTTATTCTAGCTCAGTATCTGTATTTTTTTTATGATTTCGAGACTGCACGGGTTGCTACGATGTCTATGCGTTGTTATAGCACAATACTGGTGTAATGGTCGGGTGCTCATTATGTGTTGAGGTGGTGAATGGCTCTAAGAGAGGATTTATCAGTACATGATTAAGGGGTTTAACAATTAATTCCAGCGGAGGAAAAGTAGTCGGACTATAGATGTCCAAGTTTGGTTGTTAAAGTAACAAGACTTGGTATTTGCGAGCATGGTTGAATTTTCAATGTGATGCTGTGTCGCCGTCCTTGTTTGAATGCATTATGGTCCGCCGGTGTTATGGTCTTCTTGGATTTCGCCTTCGGGGCAGGGTGTTATGAAATGGTGCATGAGGGGCGGTTGCCAGAGATAGATATGTGCATCGGTTCAGTATTGAATGGATATTTCTAATGTTAACGGCTCGAGAAAGATGATCTTCGAAGAGGCTTAAGGTCGGTAACAATTTATTGGTTCATGTGCTACAGAGTTGCATTTTGATTTGATGCAACAGTTGGCCAGCAAATTATGAGGGAAGAATGACGGGAAGTGTTTCGCGGTGGTTGAAGTACTGGCAGGTCAAGTAGGAGAAGTAGATGTTGAGAAGTTGCTTAAAGGAGATGCTTTAACCGAAGTAAGAGTGGCAGATTAGCATATGGATTATGTGGTAGGGTAGTCACGCGCCTTGAGAAAGTGTAGAACGGTTTGGAATCGTGATAGAATGTAATTTGGCCTACATACTTTATTTGGAGTGATGGTTACCGTACAGAGAAAGATTGAATATGGCAGAAAGGAGTTTGTTTGAAATGAAGAGGGATGTGAAGATCTGATTATCGTTTCAGGCACAATATGACTTGAGTTCGGAAGGTATTGTTAAACTTTCTGTTGATGTCAATAGGGAAAGTGCATACTATACAAATAGTGGGCGGGCATGAGCTCAGGAGAATTTACTGATTACGTAGTCGTTGCACCCAATGCAGCGTCGTTGGAAGATGTCGGTAAGGAATTCCACAGGTGGGTTATCTCTTGTGAGCAGTTAGCGGTGGCGTGATGTTGATGAAGCTTCTGTGAGGAATATTACTTGCTACCCGATAAGAGGTCGAGTGTGTGACAGTGGCTGGCGATTCAGAATGTTCATGAAAAGCTTAACAAAAGACTTCGAGAAGTTTGACAGGTTAACGATGCGAGATCATAGTAATTAAGAAGGAGAAATACTTGTGGGTTCTAAGTTTATATAATTGTAACTTAAAGCTAAGTGGGGGAGCCTGCTATTGACAATTTGAATTCATGGTTATGTATTAAAATTTTAGTTGGTCGAAAACATACTTGTGGATCAGTTATGACTTGCAGAGATGGAGATCGAGGATGACTCGAGTAAGAAAATTCTTGAATACGGGTTATATGGTACTTTATAGAAATATGAAAATGATGGAATGATTAAATTATTATTTTGAAGAACATAGTGCACACAAAGTATGAATTTGACTGGTAGTATTAAGGCATGGTTACTTTTTGTGGGGTTGTTGTGCTAATGAGGCTTGTGCCTTTCGGCCCGTTTTGGCAGTGCAATTTAGATTTGAGCAAAGTGGGTGACTCCCGAGAAAATTCTAATGGGTTTGAGAATTATATATAGCAATTGAGAATATTTTCGGACTTGTGTATGGATAAAAGCTGAGATTTGCATTTTAAGGTATCGGGACTTGCGGTAATTTTGTATGACTATGGATTCTACATTTCAGTATAAGAACGGAATGAAGAATAATTTTAAATTCACATAAGGTATTTTCAGAGTGAGTGTTACAGTTGTGGTATTTATGGGATAATTATGATGTTGTGAGATTTTACAGAAATTTTGGTGGCAATATTCTTGGTTTTGGTGACCTGCGTGGCTTGGTCGAGTTAGAGGGATTCAGTTATGATAGCTTGGTTATGTGCAAATGGATTTCAAAGTGATCTTAATGGTTTCTACCATGTGTTGAATCAGATATATCCTACCGGTGTAGGGAACGTGTTGTGTATTATGAATTCCACCTGGAAGGAAGCAAGACGAAGGTTACTAAATGTCCGGGTAGGTAATTTGTTGGTTACCCAAAGTTGATAATGAGATTCTCGTGCTTGTCACATGATGCGCATGATAGATGTGGTGTGTGGCGCGGGATTAAGATTTACATGTACAAGGTGACAATTCATTCTTGAAAGGGAGATCACAAATTTTGGACAGAATGGTCAATTTCAGATAATTAGATGAATGTTATAACTGCTCGGTAATCCCTGAGAAGGGTGCGCATTTCAAAAGGCGCATTGTGTTTTGACTTACGGATGTTCATTGGTATTGCACTACTCACTTGGTTGATAGACTGTCGATATTTAAATTATTGCTATGTGGCATGGAAGAATTATGAAAGTTTTCCTTATGGGAAGATCGTGAATGAAAGATGTGTTAGTCATTCTAGTGCTGGAGTTGGGATCAATTACGGTGATTCATGTGTTTGATGAATTTGGAGACTGGGAGTTCTCAGAAGTATATTATTTCGGGTTGCAGCCTGTTTGAGGTGAGTATTTTATGTTAACTCAGTGGAGGCACTAGTTTCGTTAATTATTTGTGATAGCTATGCGCTATAAGTGTGCATATATGTGAGGTTTGAGCCAATGTGCGGGCATCAGGGCAAGTATTCATACTCGAAAGAATGCTTAGGCTATGATATGCCTAGAGTTGACTGTTAAGCATAAAGTTATAATGTTTCTCGTGTTCGTACCTTGTTGAGAACTATCTGGGCTACATTTGAGGTTACAAAGAGGCTACTTCCCCTGAATAAACGGGGTAGTTGCTATTTCTGCGTTAACTTGCCGATTTGAAGTGTGATAGCAAACTTTGCACATGCTTACGCTATGGCGTGTTATTTATACCAGTCTGGGAGCATGAGAATCTTATTTCATTATCATATACAAGTGTACTTGTTTAATTGCTCCTGTATGATATGCTGGGACTGGAGGCCTGTGACCATGCGAGGCGATTTATATTATTGGCACGTAAGTTGTCCGTGCCGTTTGTGGGAATTCTATTTCTATAATAATTTATCTGATTTATTAATTTCCTTTCTCTACAATTATGCACATGCGCCTACGGTTATCCTCTTCACCAAATTTGTGGAGTTAGTTGTAACAGTGCGATTGTGGTGGTGCTTGTTGAAGTTGCAATACGGTTCTCTTCCTTGAGACATTTCCCATATTTGGGTACACGGATTGCGCAATTGTGGCTTGAGTTATATTGATATGGCGTGTCTGTGGGATTGTTGTGTTTAATAATATAAGGTTATTAGACCTAGAATGGGTACTGTCAGGTTTGATTACGGTATATTCAGGAGGATAATATTGAAAGTCGGCTTAGAAAGTGATTATGATTATAGTTGGGGCAGGAGAACTCCATGACTCGTTGATCTGATAAGGGATCATGAGATTTTTTTGCATGTGTTCTTTTATTATCAGCAATGCATGGAGGTTTTGGAATGAGGTTTGGCTTGATATGAGGTTTAATACTTGTACTTGGTTGGTTTGGAGTAATTACTGTGATCGAGAATGGTGCTGCGAGTATGTGAGTTGTGTAGCATGCAATGTGATTATATTTGGGGTTATGTCTATGGCTTGATACAACTTGTTCATACTTATACGGTGTATGAGATTTAGATCTTGGAAAGAATTCTTGGTGTTAGAAATTGTGCTCCAAATTTTGGGCTAAGGTTAAATTAATGATTTTCAGTAGTGTTATGTTGTCATGCATATATAGAATAGGGTGATGTAGAATCACCCCCATGTATGTGCATGGTAAGGAGGAACAGTGATTTGAAATCTTAGGAACAACTCTTGGCACGTTCGAGGACGAACGTATGTTTAAGTGGGGGATATTGTAACGACCGACCAGTCATTTTGAGCATTTACGTTCCTTTAAACTATTTGAAGTCTTGAATAACTTCCTACGAGGTATTATAACTTGTGTGAATTGTCGGTTTTGGTTTTAAGGTATTTTAGAGTTAGCTTAGAGGAATGAATTTCATGTTAGAAGCTTAAGTTGAAATAGTTAATCGGATGTGGACTTATGTGTAAATGACCCTGTAATAGAGTTTTGATGATTCCAATAGCTCCGCATGGTAATTTTGAAATTAGGAGCGTGTCTGGAAAATTACTTGGAAGTCCGTAGTGGAATTAAGCTTGAAATGGCGAAAGTAGAATTTTTGGGAAGTTTAACCGGGGGGTTGACTTTTTGATATCCGGGTCAAAATCTGATTCTGAAAATTTGATTAAGTCTTTTATGTCATTTATGACTTGCATGAAAAATTTGAGCTCAATCGGCCGTGATTTGATAGGTTTCGGAGTCGTTTGTAGAAATTAAAAATTTCAAAGTTCATTAGGCTTGGATTGAGGTGTAATTCATGGTTTTAGCGTTGTTTGAGGTGATTTGAGGGTTCAGCTAAGTTCGCATGACGTTTTAGGACTTGTTGGTATAATTGGTTGAGATCCCGAGGGGCTCGGGTGAGTTTCAGATGGTTAACGGATCAAATATTTGGCCTTAAACAACTGCTGGAATTTTCTGATATCTCTATCTGATTTCCTTATACGCGATCGCGTGAATGCGTCTGCGATCGCGTAGTCTTAGTTGGTCAGTGGAGGATTTTGCTCTACGCGATCGTGTGGAGATATCTGCGATCGTGTAGGGTTAATTTGAGACACTAATATTTTGTGCTTCGCAATCGCGTGAGGCGGGACGCGATCGCGTAGCTATGTGAGTTTGTTATTCACGAACCCGTGAAGAAGGTCGCGTTTGCATAGAGGAAATGGAAAGAAATGGAAATCACGCAAGTTCCTTATTTATTATTGTTACTTGGTGAGTTGGTTGTAGTCATACTACACCCTGCACTTCGTGTGCAAATCCAGGCGTTCCCGGACATAGCTGGTGTTGATCCTTTTGCGCAGTTGATTTTTTCATAGATTCTGAGGTAGCTACCGTGTTCCACAGACCTTGTCTCTCCTTCTCTTTCTCCTTGTTTACTGTATTTGGTCTCAGACTATTATAGACCATATTTTCCAGACTTGTAATCATATTAGATGCTCATGTACTCAGTGACATCAGGTTTTGGGGAGTGTTCGTATCAGTATTTGTGGGATTTTGTATTTTATTTAAATATTATATTTTCAAACTTAAGAGAAATTGTGGTTTATTGAGATTATCGGCTTGCCTAGTATCGAGATAAGCGCCATCACGACAGGCTGGGATTTTGGGTCGTAACAAGTTAGTATGAGAGTTCTAGGTAAGATAGGTCTCACTAGTCATGAGCAGGTTTAGTAGAGTCTTGTAGATCAGTACGGAGACGTCTGTACTTATCTTTGCGAGGCTACCGAGCCCTTAGGAAAATTTCACTTTCTTGTATTCTATCGTGCATAATTGATTTAGCTTGAAACATAACTCTTTGAATTCCTTCCATGCATTTCGTATGCGCATATGAGCGCTCGGTATCAGCTGTGCATCGCCGACTTGGGATTCTATGAACGAGGTTTAAGATATGTATTCTGTGTTTTGGTGATGGGCCAGTCTGGAGGACTTGAGGCCAGGTTTAGACCGCAGCTTAGGCTCGGTAGCTTCAGTTGTAACCTGTACATTTGGACTCATATGTCCGGTAATGTCCCTACGAGTGGAATTTGTGGCTCGATGAGAGGTGGAATGGCTTTGTGATGAGTATGATGTAACTGCGGGATGTGTTAAGATAATTTTAATGTTCTTTTATTCCATCTCATTATCTGTATTTTTTTATGATTTCGAGACTGTGCACAGGTTGCTACGATGTCTATGCGTTGATATCGCACAATACTGGTGTAATGGTCCGGTGCTCGTTATGTGTTGAGGTGGTGAATGGCTCGAAGAGAGGATTTCTTAGTACATGATTAAGGGGTTCAACAATTAATTCCATCGGAGGAAAAGCAGTCGGAGTATAGATGTCCAAGTTTGGTTGTTAAAGTAACTAGACTTGGTATTTGCGAGCATGGTCGAATTTTCATTGTGATGTTGTGTCGCCGTCCTTGTTTGAATGCATTATGGTCCGCCGGTGTTATGGTCTTCTTGGATTTCGCCTTTGGGGCAGGGTGTTATGAAATGGTGCATGAGGGGCGGTTGCCAGAGATAGATGTGTGCGTCATTTCAGAATTGAATGGGTATTTCTAATGTTAATGGCTCGAGAAAGATGATCTTCGAAGAGGCTTAAGGTCGGTAACAATTTATTGGTTCATGTGCTACAGAGATGCATTTTGATTTGATGCAACAGTTGGCCAGCAAATTATGAGGGAAGACATGACGGAAAGTGTTTCGTGGTGGTTGAAGTACTGGCAGGTCAAGTAGGAGAAGTAGATGTTGAGAAGTTGCTTAAAGGAGATGGTTTAACAGTAGTAAGAGTGGCAGATTAGCATATGGATTATGTGATAGGATAGTCGCGCGCCTTGAGAAAGTGTATAATGGTTTGGAATCATGATAGGAAGTAATTTGGCCTACATACTTTATTTGGAGTGATGGTTACCGTACGGAGAAAGATTGAATATGGCAGAAAGGAGTTTGTTTGAAATGAAGAGGGATGTGAAGATCTGATTATCGTTTCAGGCACAATATGACTTGAGTTCGGAAGGTATTGTTAAACTTTCTGTTGATGTCAATAGGGAAAGTGCATACTATACAAATAGTGGGCGGGCATGAGCTCAGGAGAATTTACTGATTACGTAGTCGTTGCACCCAATGCAGCGTCGTTGGAAGATGTCGGTAAGGAATTCCACAGGTGGGTTATCTCTTGTGAGCAGTTAGCGGTGGCGTGATGTTGATGAAGCTTCTGTGAGGAATATTACTTGCTACCCGATAAGAGGTCGAGTGTGTGACAGTGGCTGGCGATTCAGAATGTTCATGAAAAGCTTAACAAAAGACTTCGAGAAGTTTGACAGGTTAACGATGCGAGATCATAGTAATTAAGAAGGAGAAATACTTGTGGGTTCTAAGTTTATATAATTGTAACTTAAAGCTAAGTGGGGGAGCCTGCTATTGACAATTTGAATTCATGGTTATGTATTAAAATTTTAGTTGGTCGAAAACATACTTGTGGATCAGTTATGACTTGCAGAGATGGAGATCGAGGATGACTCGAGTAAGAAAATTCTTGAATACGGGTTATATGGTACTTTATAGAAATATGAAAATGATGGAATGATTAAATTATTATTTTGAAGAACATAGTGCACACAAAGTATGAATTTGACTGGTAGTATTAAGGCATGGTTACTTTTTGTGGGGTTGTTGTGCTAATGAGGCTTGTGCCTTTCGGCCCGTTTTGGCAGTGCAATTTAGATTTGAGCAAAGTGGGTGACTCCCGAGAAAATTCTAATGGGTTTGAGAATTATATATAGCAATTGAGAATATTTTCGGACTTGTGTATGGATAAAAGCTGAGATTTGCATTTGAAGGTATCGGGACTTGCGGTAATTTTGTATGACTATGGATTCTACATTTCAGTATAAGAACGAAATGAAGAATAATTTTAAATTCACATAAGGTATTTTCAGAGTGAGTGTTACGGTTGTGGTATTTATGGGATAATTATGATGTTGTGAGATTTTACAGAAATTTTGGTGGCAGTATTCTTGGGTTTGGTGACCTGCGTGGCTTGGTCGAGTTAGAGGGATTCAGTTATGATAGCTTGGTTATGTGCAAATGGATTTCAAAGTGTTCTTAATGGTTTCTACCATGTGTTGAATCAGATATATCCTACCGGTGTAGGGAACGTGTTGTGTATTATGAATTCCACCTGGAAGGAAGCAAGACGAAGGTTACTAAATGTCCGGGTAGGTAATTTGTTGGTTACCCAAAGTTGATAATAAGATTCTCGTGCTTGTCACATGATGGCATGATAGATGTGGTGTGTGGCGCGGGATTAAGATTTACATGTACAAGGTGACAATTCATTCTTGAAAGGGAGATCACAAATTTTGGACAGAATGGTCAATTTCAGATAATTAGATGAATGTTATAACTGCTCGGTAATCCCTGAGAAGGGTGCGCATTTCAAAAGGCGCATTGTGTTTTGACTTACGGATGTTCATTGGTATTGCACTACTCACTTGGTTGATAGACTGTCGATATTTAAATTATTGCTATGTGGCATGGAAGAATTATGAAAGTTTTCCTTATGGGAAGATCGTGAATGAAAGATGTGTTAGTCATTCTAGTGCTGGAGTTGGGATCAATTACGGTGATTCATGTGTTTGATGAATTTGGAGACTGGGAGTTCTCAGAAGTATATTATTTCGGGTTGCAGCCTGTTTGAGGTGAGTATTTTATGTTAACTCAGTGGAGGCACTAGTTTCGTTAATTATTTGTGATAGCTATGCGCTATAAGTGTGCATATATGTGAGGTTTGAGCCAATGTGCGGGCATCGGGGCAAGTATTCATACTCGAAAGAATGCTTAGGCTATGATATGCCTAGAGTTGACTGTTAAGCGTAAATTTATAACGCTTCTCGTGTTTGTACCTTTGTTGAGAACTATCTGGGCTACATTTGAGGTTACAAAGAGGCTACTTCCCCTGAATAAACGGAGTAGTTACTATTTCTGCGTTAACTTGCCGATTTGAAATGTGATAGCAGACTTTGCACATGCTTACGCTATGGCGTGTTATTTATACCAGTTTGGGAGCATGAGAATCTTATTTCATTATCATATACAAGTGTACTTGTTTAATTGCCCCTGTATGATATGCTAGGACTGGAGGCCTATGACCATGCCAGGCGATTTATATTATTGGCACGTGAGTTGTCCATGCCGTGTGTGTGAATTCTATTTCTATAATAATTTATTTGATTTATTAATTTCCTTCTTCTACAATTGTGCACATGCGCCTACGGTTATCCTCTTCATGAAATTTGAGGAGTTGGTTGTAACAGTGCGATTGTGGTGGTGCTTGTTGAACTTGCAATACAGTTCTCTTCCTTGAGACATCTCCCATATTTGGGTACACAGATTGCGGAATTGTGGCTTGAATTATATTGATATGGCGTGTCTGTGGGATAGTTGTGTTTAATAATATAAGGTTATTGGACATAAAATGAGTACTGTCAGGTTTGATTACAGTATATTTGGGTGGATAATATTGAATGTCGGCTTAGAAAGTGATTATGGTTATAGTTGGGGCGGGAGAGCTCCACGACTCGTTGATCTGATAAGGGGTCATGAGATCTTTTTGCATGTTTCTCTTATTATCAGCAATGTACAGAGGTTTTGGAACGAGGTTTGGCTTGATTTGAGGTTTAATACTTGTACTTGGTTGGTTTGGAGTAATTACAGTGATCGGGAATGGTGCTGCGAACATGTGAGTTGTGTAGCATGCAATGTGATTATATTTGGGGTTATGTCTATGGCTTGATACAGCTTGTTCAGACTTATACTGTGTGTGAGATTTAGATATTGGAAAGAATTCTAGGTGTTAGAAATTGGGCTCCAAGTTTTGGGCTAAGGTTAAATTAATGATTTTCAGTTGTGTTATGTTGTCAGGCCTATATAGAATAGGGTGATGTGGGATCAGCCCCAAGTATGTGCATGGTAAGGAGGAACAGTGATTTGAAATCTTAGGAACAACTCTTGGCACGTTCGAGGACGAACGTATATTTAAGTGGGGGATGTTGTAATGACCCGACCGGTTATTTTGAGCATTTACGTTCCTTTAAACTATTTGAAGTCTTGAATAACTTCCTACGAGGTATTATGACTTGTGTGAATTATCGGTTTTGGTTTTAAGGTATTTTAGAGTTAGCTTAGAAGAATGAATTTCATGTTAGAAGCTTAAGTAGAAATAGTTGACCGGATGTGGACTTATATGTAAACGACCTTGTAATAGAGTTTTGACGATTCCAGTAGCTCCGTAAGGTGATTTTGAAATTAGGGGCATGTTCGGAAAATTATTTGGAAGTCTGTAGTGGAATTAAGCTTGAAATGGCGAAAGTAGAATTTTTGGGAAGTTTAACCGGGGGGTTGACTTTTTGATATCGGGGTCAAAATTCGATTCTGAAAATTTGAATAAGTCCGTTATGTCATTTATGACTTGCATGCAAAATTTGAGGTCAATCGGACGTGATTTGATAGGTTTCGGAGTCGTTTGTAGAAATTAGAAATTTCAAAGTTCATTAGGCTTGGATTGGGGTGTAATTAATGGTTTTAGCATTGTTTGAGGTGATTTGAGGGTTCGACTAAGTTCGCATGACGTTTTAGGACTTGTTGATATAATTGGTTGAGATCTCGAGGGGCTCGTGTGAGTTTCAGATGGTTAACGGATCAAAAATTTGGACTTAAACAACTGCTGAAATTTTCTGATATCTGTATCTGATTTCCATATACGCGATAGCGTGAATGCGTCTGCGATCGCGTAGTCTTAGTTGGTCAGTGGGGGATTTTGTTCTACGCGATCGCGTGGAGATATCTGCGATCGCGTAGGGTTAATTTGAGACACTGATATTTTATGCTTCGCGATCGCATGAGGCGGGACGCGATCGCGTAGCTTTGTGAGTTTGTTATTCACGAAACCCGTGAAGAAGGTCACGTTCACACAGAGGAAATGGGAAGAAATGGAAATCACGCATTTGTGCTTCACGATCGCGTGGTTAGGTACGCGATCGCGTAGGCCTTAGATGTTGTACATCGCGATCGCATGGAGATATCTACGATCGCGTAGAGTTAAATTTGGGCTGTGGCAAACTGTTCTTCGCGATGGCGTGGGAATGTTCGCGATTGCGTAGAGCAAATGTCTGGGCAGAGAGTTTAAGTTCTGAAAATGGGACTACGTCCCATTTTCCATTTTTGACGGATTTGAGCTCGGGAAGAGGCTATATTTGGGAGATTTTTAGAGGAAAAACGGGATAAGTATTCTTAATTCAATATTGGTTAAATTACCCGAATCTATGGTTGTTTTTATCAATTAATGGGTGAATTAAGTTGGAAAAATTTAGAAAACCCTCTTGGTTTAAATTGAAGATTTGAGGGTCGAGTTGAGGTCGGATTTTGGTAAAATTGGTATGGTTAGACTCGTGGTTGAATGAGCTTTCGGATTTGGTAACTTTTGCCAGGTTCCGAGACATGGGCCCCACGGGGATTTTTGAGCTAAATTTTGGATTTTTATGAAAAATTAGTATTTTCTCACGGAATTAATTCCAATAAATTTTATTAACTGAAACAAATTATTTATGGCTAGATTCGAGGCGTTTGGAGTCTAATTCACGAGGCAAAGGCTTAGCGGAATAAGAATTTCACGGTTCGAGGTAAGTAACAGTTTTAAATCTGGTCCTAAGTGTATGAAATCCCGGAATTTGGTATCGTGTGATTACGTTGGAGGTGACGCACATGCTAGGTGACAGACGTGTGGGCGTGCACTGAAGGGATTGTGACTTGATCCGTCCTGTGAGACTGTAAAGTTGAATAAATTATTGTTAGCTATGTGCTCTCTATGTGTTGTGGAAATTCGACTAGAAACCATGTTTAGGCATGTTGGTACTGTTGGGACCCACAAAGGTCGTGTACATGTTGAACTATTTGCTTAATTGTTGTTTGTACTCAGTCACAGTTTACTTGATTATTTTATCTCAGTCTCTATTGTTCATTATTGATGCATCATATCATTGTTGTTTGGGCTGATTTTCATGATTTCTGAGAGCCCGAGAGACTGGAGAGATTTATGACTGAGCAAGGCCGAGGGCCTGATTGTGAGATTATTATACTATAGCACGTGAGTTGGTCGTGCATCACGTGAGTTGGCCGTGCAGATCCTTATATTATGTGAGTTGTCCGTGCGGATCCTTATATTATACTATAGCACGTGAGTTGGCCGTGCGGATCCAGATATTTATATTATGGCACGTGAGTTGTCTGTACATCACGTAAGTTATCTGTGCAGATTATAGCGCTTGGGCTGTAGGAGCCCCTCCGGAGTCTGTACACCCACAATGAGCGCGGGTACCCATTGAGTGTGAGTGCTGAGTGATGGGAGCCGAGTAGTTGAGTTGTTGTGACGAGTTGAGTGACTGATGCCCTGAGGGTCTATACTTGCTTTTTATTTATTGTTGCACTTAGTTGCTATTTGTCATTGTTGTGAAATTTTCTGAAAGATTTTATTTTCGGATTACATGAACATGAACTGTATAAATTGACTTGACTTAAACTGATGGATTTGAAAGCATGTCTACTCTCTGTTAGAAATTACTGGAAATGAACTATAATTGTGTAGCTCATCACTATCTTCAGTTCCTTATTTATTATTGTTACTTGCTGAGTTGGGTTGTACTCATACTACACCTCGCACTTCGTGTGTAGATCCAGGCACTCCCGGACATTAGCAGGTGTTGATCCTTTCGCGTAGTTGATATTTTCGGAGATTCTGAGGTAGCTGTCGTGTTCCGCAGACCTTGTCTCTCCTTCCCTTTCTCCTTGTTTACTGTATTTGGTCTCATACTATTATAGACCATATTTTTCAAACTTGTAATCATATTAGATGCTCATGTACTCAGTGACATCAGGTTTTGGGGAGTGTTCGTATCAGTATTTGTGGGATTTTGTATTGTATTTAAATATTATATTTTCAAATTTAAGGGAAATTATGGTTTATTGAGATTATCGGCTTGCCTAGTATCGAGATAGGCGCCATCACGACAGGTTGGGATTTTGGGTCGTGATATGCACTCTTCGATACGTGGCTCCACCAGTGTTTTTTCACCGGCCGGCCACGATGAGGGGGTCTTTTCTTCTTGAGGAATGGTCTTTGATGATTTTGCCATTGTTATATGAGGTTTAATGAAGAAGAAGGCGGAATTTGTGTTTTAATAAGAGATTGGCAAACGGAAACCGACAAAGTTGATGAAGTTGAAGAGAATAGAAGAGCTTTTGAAGATTAGAAGAAGTTCGAAAGTAAAGTTTGAGAAGATTATGGAGGTGGTCTATTTATAATAGCCACTTTGATGGTTTGAAAGCACTAGTGGCCGACCATCAACTGGCGATAATTAATGACCTTGGGAACTGTGTAGACGCGATGCTTTAATCGCTTCTGCCGCTCGTCACGATATTGACATCATAATTGATCGAGGTATTAAATTGAAGTCTCAGATTCGTTTCTTCTCGTTACACTCCAAAAAACGAGGGGACTATCTGTATACGGTCGAAATCGGGCATACCCGATTTCGTTGGCAGGGGAGTTGCCTCGAGGGTAACCTCATAATAGATCGGGCTCGAGCTCGAGATAGAACATCAAGCCTGGAGATCGAAGTGTTCATTGAGATCGTGGCCAGAAACAATCGATATCAAGCATGACTGACTTCGAATAAGGCGTAATAACGGAATTGCGAGATATCAGTAACCGGTCGAAGATCACGGTGAAAATTCCGGAATAGATCAAATCAAAGCGGTTATTAGTGCCAATCATGGGATCTACTTCCGTGATTAGAGTTGTACCTTATTTAGAATTCCTCTATTATATAAAGAGGGATCCCATTCACTTGTAAAAAGGAGAATCATTATTCACTGATAAAAATATACACATACACTGTTTTCTTTGTTTTACTTACTGTTCATCGCGATTTATTCCATCCTCTACTGTTCTTATTAACTAACCTCGAGACTATCTCGAATTGAGGTCGAGACATTGTTTGCAGACCGGTTTGATTTATTTTATTGTCCAATTTATCTATTTAATTCGTTGTTTATCAATTGGTACTGGTTTAAATCATACATCGTTAAAACCACCATATAACTTTAATTGTTAGTCAATTTTTTGGTTAAACAAACGTACTATCTTTGTAGTTCCCTGGTACTTGCCTTCATTTAAACCTGATCATTCCAGCGTTTATTCATACCCCCTCCCCCCCCCCCCTTTTTAATGGATTTCTCAAGTCTATAGTTTGGCCATGTGCAATCTTCTTAAATAAACTTGCTAGTGATGATCTGTTGGTGTTCATATTTGGCTTTATTAGTATATAAGGATTTTAGGAATCCACAATTATTAAATTGATTAGAAGAAAGAAATTCAGGCGAATTTGGTTTCAACATTGATCATAACCGGTACGTACGTGTTCCCTTTATGGTTTCAACATCAACACTGGTATATTAGCAATAAAATTAGGTATGTCTGCTCTTCGCTTCTCCCATTATAGTTTCTGGGGTGCCCTTTAATGTGCTTTTCTTTTTTACATCTGGACTTTGGTGTTCATAGATGGTAAGCTTTCAACGTAACAATCTAACAGAAGACAGTAGTGTACATGACTTTAGTTAGTTAATGGAATTTCACTCGTACGTGTTCTTTCTTTCCCTTTTCCTACCCAGGGCGGCTCAATGATATTTGTGGTCTAAAGCCAAACTTCAATAGGGGCCCCTAAGATTTTTGGTGTAGAAGAAAACTCATAATTTTATTTGAAATTTATTTTTCTAGCTTTTTGAGATGCGAAATAATTAATAATTTGTTTGTAATTGATTTCTTCTAATAATTCTTTTTCAATTGATAATATAGCTAATCCATTTAATCTATCTTGAGACATTGTTGATCTTAAGTAAGATTTTATTAATTTTAATTTTGAAAAACTTCTTTCCGCTGAGGCAACTGTTACAGGAATTGTTAACATTATTCTATAAGCAATATAAGTATTTGAAAAAGAATCAAGTCTTTTTATATGATTAAGTATATCGATTAGATTATCATCTTCTACGTGTATTATTTCCCTTAAAACTTTTAATTCATAAAATAAGTCTAAACCATCAATATCAGAGTTACTATTATGTTTCAAAGAACATTCAAGGTTAAGACAATTTTTATTTAAGTTCTCATCATCTAGAGATCTCAATGTTTTGCCACTAAATAGGAAACCAAAAATATTTTCATACGCTTCAAATTGCTCAAATCTACTTTGAAGTAAAAAAATAGCTTGGTCTACGATGTATAATAAGTAATCAACTCTAAAAGATTCTTCAAGAGATTTTGTAATTTCATTATCAACGTTATCATCAAATTGTTTCTTTCTATATATTACACGTTTATTACGAAATTCAGGTTCTATATTCAACTCATATGCAATTTCCTTAGCAGAAATCATGGCATTTGCAAATCCTTCTTCTCTATATTTTTTGAAAAAAGAAATCAAACCCCTAAGTTGATCTATGGCAACATCAATATGCATATCTTTTGTCACGACCCAATTTCGCCTATAGGTCGTGATGGCGCCCAACACTACAGCTAGGCAAGCCAACTAATAAGTCAAACATACATTGGTTAAACTTTTATTCCAAGAAGATAATAAAATACCAATTTCTACTAATGTGTGTGCCAAGACCCGGTGTCACAAGTGCATGAGCATCTAGTAGATTATACAAAACTCCAAATATTGTCTGAAATAAAATAGACAGAATAGAAATATCAGAAGAGACACTGGTAGCTGCAGAACGGCTCAGAAAGGCAGCTCACCACTATGCCTCGGGATGACGTGGGTATGTGATGATAGGTCCTCCACTAGTACCTGTCTCAGATCCTGCACAAAAAGTGCAGCAAGTGTAGTATGAGTACGTAAACAACGTGTACCCAGTAAGTATCAAGCCTAATCTCAAAGTGGTAGAGACGAGATGGCCGACTTTGACACTCACTATAGGTCAATAATAATTGAAATAAAACTAAGATATTTAAATCAGCATGATTTACAGAATTTACAAATAATTTATTTACTCAGCGAAAATAATCAAATTCCTTCAAATGTAACAATTCTCAATATATTAATTAAATTACTTCAACTCAAATAATTTTCAATTTATCAATTAAATCTCATTTACAGGAGTAACAATTAATTCCTTAACAAGCAATAATAATAATTTATTAAATTCCAAGGATTTTTCAATTTATTAATTAGCTTCACGAGCTAAAATAATTTATTAAAGTATCGTGTAATTATTATTATTAAGCATGATTTCTGCCGAGGACGTACGGCCCAATCCAGAGTGTCGTGTACACTGCCGAGGGACGTGCGGCGCGATCCATAGATGCATCTATCCTGCCGAGGCATTCGGCCCGCTCCACAAGAAAGGAGGACATTTTCTTATGTGCCTCCGGAAGGACAGTATGTTTATTATATGATAAATTTGGGAGGAGAACAATTTCTTTTGACAATTAATTGATTTAAATAGAAATCAAGCCTATGAGATTTTCATCCTTTAATATCTTTATCAAACAATTCACAATATATTCATATATATATATCATATATATATATATATATCAATTAATATTAATTAATCAAAGAATACAATTTACACAAGTAATACATGCTTTGAGTCCTAAACTACCCGGACTTTAGCATTAATAGTAGCTACGCACGGACTCTCGTCACCTCGTGCGTACGTAGCCCCTACAATTAGCAACAATTATTTAATCTTAATCACCTATGAGGTAATTTTCCCCTCATAAGATTAGACAAGAGACTTACCTCGTTTTGCTCCAATTTAATTCATAATTTTGCCTTTTCTACGATTATCTAACTCTGTATGGCTCGAATCTAGCCAAAATAATTCGATACAATCACTAAAAATTATAGAAAATAAACTCTATAAGGAAATACTACATTTTTAATAAAAATCCCGAAATTAATTAAAAATTCGCCAGCGGGGCCCATATCTCGGAATTCGGTGAAAGTTATGAAATCCGACAACCCATTCAATTACGAGTCCAACCATACCAGTTTCACTCAAATCCGACTCCGAATCGATACCGAAATCTCAATATTTCGTTTCTATGAGATTTCTAAACTTTTTTTTTTAAATTTCAACCTCAAAACACTAATTAAATTGTGAAAACAATGATATACTTGTATATGTAGACCAAATCCGAGTTAGAATCAGTTACCCCAATGTTTTTCCCTTGAAAATCTGCCAAAAGTCGTCTCTGCTAAAGCTTAAGTTCGTCAAAAATGACAAATGGGACGAATGCCCTCTTTTTATAAAACTGCCCAGCAGCCTTCGGAACTGGTCCTCGAACTGGGCCTCGATCGGGGCTTCGATCATAGGCTCGAGCCTGGACCTCGGTCATGGCCTCGATCAGGGCATCGAGGTTGGGCCTTCGATCATAGCCTCAATCATGGCATCGAGCTTGAGCCTTCGATCAGGGCATCGAGCATGGGTCTCGATCCTAGCCCTCGAGCCTTACCTTCGATCATGCCCTCGAGCCTTGCCTTCGATCGAGGCTTCGATACTGAGCCTCGTCCCTGGCTTCGACTCAGGCCTCGATCGTGGGCTCGATATCTGGGGCTCGATCTGAGGCTCGATATCTGGGGCTCGATCTGAGGCTCGATATCTGGAGCTCGATATTGCAGCAGCTTTTTAAGTCCAACTTTTGATCTGTTAACCATCCGAAGCTCACCTGAGGCCCTCGGGACCTCAACCAAATATACCAACAAGTCCTAAAACATCATACGAACTTAGTCAAACCTCTAAATCACATCAAACAACGCTAAAACCATGAATCATACCCCAATTCAAGCTTAATGAAACTAAGAGTTTTCAACTTCTACATTCAATGTCGGAACTTATCAAATCAACTCCGATTGATCTCAAATTTTACACACAAGTCATAAATTACATAACAGAGCTATGAAAATTTTCAGAACTGGATTCCGACTCCGGTATCAAAAAGTCAACTCCCCGGTCAAACTTTCAAACTTTAAATTCCTATTTTAGCCATTTCAAGCCTAATTTTACTACGGACTTCCAAATAAAATTTCGACCATGCTCCTAAGTCCAAAATCACCATACGGAGCTGTTGGAATCATCAAAATTCTATTCCGGGGTCGTTTTCTAAAAATGTTGACCGAAGTCAAACTTAGCACATTAAGGCCAACTTAAGGAACCAAGTGTTCCGGTTTCACCTCAAATACTTCCAAATCCCGAACCAACCATCCCCGCAAGTCATAAATTATTACAAGCACCTACGAAAAGTTTTATTTTAGGGAACGGGGTTCTAAAAGTTAAAATGACTGGTTGGGTCATTACATTCTCCACCTCTTAAACAAACGTTCGTCCTCGAACGGGTTTAGAATTATACCTGAAGTGCTGAATAAGTCTGGATATCTGCTCCGTATGTTTTCCTCGGTCTCCCAAGTCGCTTCCTCGACTGGTTGGCCCCTCCACTGGACTTTTTACTGCAGAAATCCTCTTGGACCTCAACTGGCGAACCTGTTTATCAACAATGGCAATTGGTTCCTCTTCATAACCCAAGCTATTATCTAGCTGAACTGTGCTGTAGTCTAACACATGTGATAGGTCAGCATGATACTTTCAGAGCATAGATACGTGAAACACCGGATGAACTCCCGATAGGCTGGGAGGCAAGGCAAGCTCATAAGAAACCTCCCTAACTCGTTTCAACACCTCGAATGGGCCTATAAACCTTGGGCTCAATTTGCCTTTCTTCCCGAATCTCATAATTCCCTTCATCGGCAAAACCTTCAAGAGAACTTTTTCACCTACCATAAATGATATATCACGCGCTTTCTGATCCGCGTAACTCTTTTGTCTGAACTGTGCTGTACGAAGTCGCTCCTGAATCAACTTTACCTTTTCTAAGGCATCCCTTACCAAATCAGTACCATATAACTTAGCCTCACCTGGCTCAAACCATCCGATAGGTGAACGACATCGCCGACCATATAAAGCCTCAAATGGAGCCATCTCGATGCTGGATTGGTAATTGTTATTATAAGCAAACTCGGCCAAAGGCAGGAAACGATCCTACTGACCTCCAAAGTCAATCACACATGCCCTGAGCATATCCTCCAAAATATGAATTGTCCTCTCTGACTGCCCATCAGTCTGCAGATGAAAGGCTGTGCTGAGCTCTACACGGGTCCCCAACTCACTCTGTACTGTTCTCCAGAAATGCGAAGTAAACTGAGGACCTCTATCTGATATGATGGAAATTGGCACACCGTGCAACCGAACTATCTCCTGAATATAAATCTGGGCCAACCTCTCTGAAGTATACGTAGTCACAACAGGAATAAAATATGCCGACTTAGTCAACCTGTCAACAATCACCCAAACTGCATCAAATTTCCTCAAGGTCCGCGGCAACCCAACTACAAAATCCATAGTAATTCGTTCCCATTTCCACTCTGGTATGGTCATCTGCTGGAGTAGGCCACCTGGCCTCTGGTGCTCATATTTAACTTGCTGGCAATTTAGACACCGAGCTACATACTCAACTATGTCCTTTTTCATTCGTCGCCACCAATAATGTTGCCTCAAGTCACGATACATCTTAGTAGCACCTGGATGAATAGAATATCGAGAACTGTGTGCCTCTTCCAGGATCTTTTTCCTCAGTCCATCCACATTAGGAACACATAGACGATCCTGGAGTCGCAGAACACCATCCGCTCTAATAGTAACTTCCTTGGCATCACCTCGTAGTACCGTTTCACGAAGAACCACCAGGTGTGGGTCATCATACTGGCGAGCCTTAATCTGCTCAAATAGTGAAGGTTGGGCCACAACACATGCAAGAACTCGGTTGGGCTCTGAAATATCCAGCCTCACAAGTCTGTTAGCCAAGGATTGAATATCTAAGGCTAATGGCCTTTCCTCTGCTGAAATGAAAGCCAAACTACCCATACTCTCCGTCTTTCTGCTCAAGGCATCTGCAACCACATTTACTTTGCCCGGATGATACAAGATAGTAATATCATAATCTTTTAGTAACTCCACCCATCTGCGCTGTCTCAAATTTAGGTCCCTCTACTTGAACAAATGTTGCAAACTGCAATGATCAGTGTAAACTTCACAAGACACCCCATAAAGATAATGCCTCCAAATCTTAAGAGCGTGAACAATCGCAGCTAACTCCAAATCATGTACCGGATAATTCTTTTCGTGGGGATTCAGCTGACGTGAAGCATATGCAATAACTTGCCCTTCCTGCATCAATACACAACCCAAGCCAATGCGCGAAGCGTCGCAATACACTGTATACATCCCCGAACCAGAAGGCAACACTAACACTGGTGCTGTAGTCAATGATGTCTTGAGCTTCTGAAAGCTCACCTCACAATCATCGGACCATCGGAATGGAGCACCCTTCTGGGTTAATTTGGTCAAAGGTGCTGCAATAGATGAAAAACCTTCCACGAACCGACGATAATAACCTGCCAAACCAAGAAAACTCCTGATCTCCGTTGCCGAAGTGGGACGATGCCAATTCTGAACTGCCTCAATCTTTTTGGGATCAACTTTAATACCTTCGCCCGATACGATATGTCCCAAAAATGCTACAGACTCTAGCCAAAACTCACATTTAGAGAACTTCGCATATAACTTTTGTTCCCGCAATGTCTGAAGCACTACTCTCATATGCTGCTCATGCTCCTCCTTACTACGTGAGTAGATCAAAATGTCATCAATGAAGACAATGAAATATGAGTCAATATATGGCCCGAATACCCTGTTCATCAGATCCATAAATGCTGCCGGTGCATTAGTTAAACCAAAAGACATTACCAGAAACTCATAATGATCATATCTAGTACGGAAAGTAGTCTTCGGAACATCCAAATCCCGAATCTTCAACTGATGGTACCCCGACCTCAAGTCGATCTTAGAGAATACCCTAGCACCCTGCAACTGGTCAAATAGATCATCAATACGCGGCAACGGGCACTTGTTCTTAATAGTGACTTTATTCAATTGGCGATAATCAATACACATCCGCATTGTTCCATCCTTCTTTTTCACAAACAATACTGATGCACCCCAAGGCGATACACTCAGTCTGACAAACCCTTTGGCTAGTAACTCTTCAAGCTGTTCTTTCAATTCTTTCAATTCTTTCGGAGCCATACGATACGGTGGGATAGATATAGGCTGGGTATCTGAAGCCAAGTCAATACAGAAATCAATATCACAATCAGGTGGCATACCTGGAAGATCTGACGGAAACACATCGAGGAACTCCCGAACTACAAGCACTGAATCAATAGCTGGAGTCTCTGCAGTAGTATCCCGAACATAGGCTAGATAAGCCAAACAACCCTTCTCAACCATGTGTTGAGCCTTTATAAAAGAAATAACTCGATTAAATGAACTAACAGGCGAACCCTTCCACTCCAGCTTAGGAAATGCTGGAATAGCCAAGGTAACAGTCTTGACATGACAATCTAGAATAGCATGATATGGAGATAACCAGTCCATACCCAGAATAATTTCAAAATAGGTAATCTCAAGCAATAGGAGATCTGCTCTAGTTTTATAACCATAGAATATAATAATACAAGACCGGTAGATCCGGTTCACAACAACAGAATCGCCCACAGGAGTGGATACATAAACAGGAGTACTCAAGGACTCACGAGAAACACCCAGGAATGGAGCAAATAGAGATGACACATATGAATACGTAGATCCTGGATCAAATAATACTGATGCATCTTTGCCACAAACATAAATAATACCTGTAATCACGGCATCTGAGGCCTCTGCATCTGGTCTAGCCGGAAAAGCATAGAACCGACCTGGAGCGCCAACTGGCTGGCCTCCGCCCTGGCTGACCTCCACCTCTAGGACGGCCCCTACCCACCTGTCCTCCACCTCTGGGTAGTCGGACTACTGGTGGAGCAACTGGTCCGGTAAACATAGGCTGCTGACCCTGCTGTACTGGTCTACCCCGAAGCCTGGGACAAAACCTCCGCATGTGACTGGGATCCCCGTACTCGGAACAACTCTTCGGTGTGATGGGCTGCTGACTAAGTGTCTGGCCCGGGGACCTGAATACCCACTGCGAGGACCGTGAATAGCTAGTGGGCGGTAAGAACTCTCTGGGATAGCATTGAGATAAGGTCGCACTAGAGCACCTCGAGGAGGTAGTGGTGCTGGATATGGGGGTCTGCTGGACTGTCCCCTCACGAACTGACCTCTGCCCCCGGACGGAGCACCTCTGAACTCTCCAGAGTACCTGAACCGCTTATCTCTCATAATCTGCTCTCGGCTTCGCTGACGTACACCCTCAATCCTTCGGGCTATCTCCACAACTCGCTCATAAGAAGTACCCATCCTAACCACTCAAGCCATAGTGGCCTGAATACCAGTATGTAAACCGGCTACAAACCTCCGCACTCTCTCCGCCTCAGTAGGGAGTATCATTAGTGCATGGCGAGATAATTCAGAAAACCTCACCTCATAATCGGTCACTAACATCTGACCCTGCTGGAGCTGCTCAAACTGAAACCGCAATTCTTCCCTCTGGGAGGGTGGAATATACCTGTCCAAGAAGATACGGGTGAACCTGTCCCAAGTCATGGGAGGAGAATTTGCTGGTCTGCCAAGAGCATAAGACTGCCACCATCTACGGGCTCTACCCTCTAGCTGAAAAGTAGTGAAATCAACCCCATGGGATTCCAATATCCTCATGTTGTACAGTCTATCCTTGCAACGATCAATGAAATCCTGTGGATCCTCATGTCGCTCACCCCCGAAGATAGGAGGATGTAGCCTAGTCCATCTGTCCAATAGTTTCTGAGGATCCGCGGCTACAGCTGGCCTGGGCTCAGGTGTAGCTGCTGCCACTGGCTGGACTCCACCCATGGGCAGTGCACCCTGGGTCTGATATACAGCAGCTGCTTGTCCATGAGCCTGTGCGGTAGGGGTCTGTGCTCCCCCGTCCGCCTGAGATGTGGCTGGGTCTGCCAGAAATAAACCGGCCCGAGTCATATTATCCATGAATCACAGCATACGACCCAAGACATCCTGAAATCCCGGTGCAGATGTGAAGTCCACCGGAGCTAGCTCTGCCACAGGCACCTCACCCTGCTCATCAATAATGGGATTCTCTGCTGGATCCACTGGTGGCATAAGCGGAATAGTCCTTGGACGTCCTCGCCCTCTACCACGAGCTGGAGCCCTCCCTCGGCCTCTGCCTTGGCCTCTAGCAACTGGGGGAGTAGCTCTTCCCTGGTCTGGAATCTCATTAGAGTGTGTTCTCACCATCTGTGAGAGAATAAGAGAAGGATATTTAGTACTACATCAATTGCACGATAGAATATGAAGAAAGGTAGTTTCCTAACACCATATAGTCTCTCGAAGATAAGTACAGACGTCTCCGTACCGATCCGCAAGACTCTATTAGGTCTGCTCATAACTTGTGAGACCTACGTGAACCTAGTGCTTTGATATCTTTTGTCACGACCCAATTTCACCTATAGGTCGTGATGGCGCCCAACACTACAGCTAGGCAAGCCAACTAATAAGTCAAACATACATTGGTTAAACTTTTATTCCAAGAAGATAATAAAATACCAATTTCTACTAATGTGTGTGCCAAGACACGGTGTCACAAGTGCATGAGCATCTAGTAGATTATACAAAACTCCAAATACTGTCTGAAATAAAACAGACAGAATAGAAATATCAGAAGAGACACTGGTAGCTGCAGAACGGCTCAGAAAGGCAGCTCACCACTATGCCTCGGGATGACGTGGGTATGTGATGATAGGTCCTCCACTAGTACCTGTCTCAGATCCTGCACAAAAAGTGCAGCAAGTGTAGTATGAGTACGTAAATAACGTGTATCCAGTAAGTATCAAGCCTAATCTCAAAGTGGTAGAGACGAGATGGCCGACTTTGACACTCACTATAGGTCAATAATAATTGAAATAAAACTAAGATATTTAAATCAGCATGATTTACAGAATTTACAAATAATTTATTTACTCAGCGGAAATAATCAAATTCCTTCAAATGTAACAATTCTCAATATATTAATTAAATTACTTCAACTCAAATAATTTTTAATTTATCAATTAAATCTCATTTACAGGAGTAACAATTAATTCCTTAACAAGCAAGAATAATAATTTATTAAATTTCTAGGATTTTTCAATTTATTAATTAGCTTCACGAGCTAAAATAATTTATTAAAGTATTGTGTAATTATTATTATTAAGCATGATTTCTGCCGAGGACGTACGACCCGATCCAGAGTGTCGTGTACACTGCCGAGGGACGTGCGGCACGATCCATAGATGTATCTATCTTGCCGAGGCATTCGGCCCGCTCCACAAGAAAGGAGGACATTTTGTTATGTGCCTCCGGAAAGACAGTATGTTTATTATATGATAAATTTGGGAGGAGAATAATTTCTTTTGACAATTAATTGATTTAAATAGAAATCAAGCCTATGAGATTTTCATCCTTTAATATCTTTATCAAACAATTCACAATATATTCATATATATATATCAATTAATATTAATTAATCAAAGAATACAATTTACACAAGTAATACATTCTTTGAGTCCTAAACTACCCGGACTTTAGCATTAATAGTAGCTACGCACGGACTCTCGTCACCTCGTGCGTACGTAGCCCCTACAATTAGCAACAATTATTTAATCTTAATCACCTATGAGGTAATTTTTCCCTCATAAGATTAGACAAGAGACTTACCTCGTCTTGCTCCAATTTAATCCACAATTTTGCCTTTTCCACGATTATCCAACTCTGTCTGGCTCGAATCTAGGCAAAATAATTCGATACAATCACTAAAAATTATAGAAAATAAATTCTATAAGGAAATACTACATTTTTAATAAAAATCCCGAAATTAATTAAAAATTCGCCCGCGGGGCCCACATCTCGGAATCCGGCGAAAGTTATGAAATCCGATAACCCATTCAATTACGAGTCCAACCATACCAGTTTCACTCAAATCCGACTCCGAATCGATACCGAAATCTCAAAATTTCGTTTCTATGAGATTTCTAAACTTTTTTTTCAAATTTCAAAACACTAATTAAATTGTGAAAACAATGATATACTTGTATATGTAGACCAAATCCGAGTTAGAATCACTTACCCCAATATTTTTTCCTTAAAAATCTGCCAAAAGTCATCTCTGCTAAAGCTTAAGTTTGTCAAAAATGGCAAATGAGACGAATGCCCTCTTTTTATAAAACTGCCCAGCAGCCTTCGGAACTGGTCCTCAAACTGGGCCTCGATCGGGGCTTCGATCACAGGCTCGAGCCTGAACCTCGGTCATGGCCTCGATCAGGGCATCGAGGTTGGGCCTTCGATCATAGCCTCAATCATGGCATCGAGCTTGAGCCTTCGATCAGGGCATCGAGCATGGGTCTCGATCCTAGCCCTCGAGCCTTACCTTCGATCATGCCCTCGAGCCTTGCCTTCGATCGAGGCTTCGATACTGAGCCTCGTCCCTGGCTTCGACTCAGGCCTCGATCGTGGGCTCGATATCTGGGGCTCGTTCTGAGGCTCGATATCTGGGGCTCGATCTGAGGCTCGATCTGAGGCTCGATCACAGCCCAGAATATGCAGCAGAAGAGAAAATTGCAGTAGCTTTTTAAGTCCAACTTTTGATCCGTTAACCATCCGAAACTCACCCGAGGCCCTCGGGACCTCAACCAAATATACCAACAAGTCCTAAAACATCATACGAACTTAGTCGAACCTCTAAATCACAACAAACAACGCTAAAACCATGAATCATACCCCAATTCAAGCTTAATGAAACTAAGAGTTTTCAACTTCTACATTTAATGTCGGAACTTATCAAATCAACTCCGATTGACCTCAAATTTTACACACAAGTCATAACTTATATAACGGAGCTATAAAAATTTTTAAAACTGAATTCTGACTCCGGTATCAAAAAGTCAACTCCCCGGTCAAACTTTCAAACTTTAAATTTCTATTTTAGCCATTTCAAGCCTAATTTCACTACGGACTTTCAAATAAAATTCCGATCATGCTCCTAAGTCCAAAATCACCATACGGATCTGTTTGAATCATCAAAATTCTATTCCGGGGTCGTTTTCTAAAAATATTGACCGAAGTCAAACTTAGCACATTAAGGCCAACTTAAGGAACCAAGTGTTCCGGTTTCACCTCAAACACTTCCAAATCCCGAACCAACCATCCCCGCAAGTCATAAATCATTACAAGCACCTACGGAAAGTTTTATTTTAGGGAATGAGTTTTAAAAGTTAAAATGACTGGTTGGGTCATTACATCTTTTGATTGTAAATGTTTGCTAACTAAATTAACTGCAAATAGTATATCATACCAAATAGTCATACCCAGTAAAAACTCAAAACTTTCAAACTCATAAGTTGCTAAACAACTAGCTTCACTTTTAGTTTTTGGATCCTCACTAACTTCTACTAATTTCAACAAAGCATTTCTTATTTGTGGAGTTTGAAATCGTATTGCTTTAATACTTTCAATTCGACTTTCCCAACGCGTTTGTGATAATGATTTAAGAGTTAGGCTAGGTACATTATCTTTTAAAATTTTCCAACGCTTAGTAGAAGAAGAAAATAGTGAATATATGCGTTGTACTACTCCAAAAAATGATATAGCTTTGGTACAAGAATTAGCCATATCACAAAGTACTAAATTTAGATTATGACAACCACATGGTGTATAAAATAATTTAGGATTTATGTCGAGCAGTATTTTTTGCTCTCCTTGGTATTTTTCCTTCATATTGGATCCATTATCATATCCTTGTCCTCTTAAATTATCAATATCAAGTCCTATACTTTTTATCTCATCTACAATAACTTCAAAAAGACCTTTTCCACTTGTATCATCAACTTTTAAAAACTCTAAAAAATATTCAGTAATTCTTACTGGAGTTACAGTGATGTCGACACTCCGTAATATAAAAGACATTTGTTCTTGATGACTTGCATCTGGAGTGCAATCAAGTATGATTGAAAAGTACTTTGTTTCTATAATTTTGTCAATAATTTTATTCTTAATTTTACTAGCTAATAAATTTATCAATTCATTTTGTATATTATGTCCAAGGTATTGATTATGGATTTCATCATGCTTAATTCGGCGAACATGTTCCTGCATGATTGGATCAAATTCTGCAATCATTTCAATTAGACTCAAAAAAATTCCGTTACTTTCTTGATAGATATTTTTATTTTTTCCCCTAAATGCCAAATTAATTTTTCCAAGAGTCTTTATCACAACAATAATTCTTGATAATACATTATTCCAGTGCTCTCTATCTCTATTGATTTGTTCTTGAACATCTTTATCAATTGTTTTACTTTTGTGCAATCTCATTTCTAAATCAATCCATGCATCCATATTAATAATATGCTCTTTTGATGTTTCATGAGCTTTGAGCTTAGCACTAATATTTCTCCAATCATTACTACCATCACTAGCTAACTTACTGCTACAAAAGCTAGAAGTCGTATTAAACAACTTACAACAAAAACAAAATACCTTATCCAAATCGTTAGAGTAAACTAACCATCTTCTTTCATGTCTTTCTCCATTAGCCAATTTTTGAATATAATTTGTAGTAGAAAAATGTCTAAAGAATTTATCCTTTGAAAAATCTATGTTAGTAATTTTAATTGGCCCCTTTTCTACTAATAGATCTCTCAACTTTGTATCTATACTAGTCTATTGACTAGGATCATATATATTCCTGAGAGTATAATTATCCAACTTATTTAGAACTTCTTATTTTTCTTGAGGATATATGTTAGGTTTCTCGACAACTTCTCCTCCTTCCTCTTCTTCTTGAATTTTATTATTGTCTATCTCAATTATATTAGTGATTTGTTCATCTATCATAAAATCTTCCACATTTTCTGATTTAGAATTTTTACTATTCGCTACAAATTTATCAAGTGCTCCTTTTTGGGATTGTACTAGAGTTTCAATCCTTTTCCTTTTTTGACGTTTTGAACATCCGTATTCATATTTTCTAGTTGACATATTAAAACTCTAATAAATAACTAAAAAGACAATATATACTTACAAAGAAAATATATCCAAAAATAATTAAAAAGTAGATGCAAATAATAAAATATAGAACGATCAAACCTGATTCAACAAGACAACAAATAGATAATTTGATAAGCTTTTGCTACTTCAAAATTCTTTAGAGCAAATCAAACAGATGGTACTTGTGTAGTTGTGTTCTAGTATTTTATTTTGAGGTAGTAACCGAATGAGATTGAAATTTTGGAATATAGAGTCTAGAGAAGCTTTGCAGAGAGAAAGATAAAAAAGATAAAGAATATGGGCCCATTTATAATAATAATGGTAGACAAATGACACAACAAGTAGGATGCTCAGTTGTTCATGCGTGGGGCTTGAATTCCCAAAATAGATTCAATTTTCGATTGTTCTCCAACGTCCTTTCCTTGAAACTTAACATTTTTTTTCTTTTCAAATACTTAATATTATTAAATTAATGGATAAATACATTAAAAATCAGAAAATTTTGGGCCCCTACAAATAAGGAGCCCTAGCAACTGCTTTACTTGCTTGGCCATTAGGCCGGCCCTGTCCCTACCTACGTTGGTTTTGATTAACGTAACCTAGCTATTTAAAATTTTCCTCCGATCCGGGCTTAATTTGTTGGCCAGTTTGTCTTTCTTCACCTTGTCCTGCCTACCTTCTCTCACAAGTGAAGGAACGTAAAAAAAGGCCGGACATTTTTGTCTACTCTCTTTACATTTTCATCAACTTGATCGTTAGTTATCCTCACAACTTTTGAGGGCATTTCTTCCACTATTTCATTCCTTGTGGATTTATAATTTGATTGTGGTTATTATTGGGGATTAAACTGTAACAAAATGATTCCTAGCCGAATCACATATTGTTAGCTTTGCATGTCCAATCAACTCCACAGACACAAAACCAAGAAAAATATCGACATTTGGGGTTGGTTTCGAGGGACGCTTGAGTTAAGGTATCGTCAACATATTGCAATGAGTAAATGCATTTATGGCACGGAGAGAAGTAGATGGTTTTTTCTTTCACCCATGTGCTGTTTGTCTTCATATTGGTGTGGAATTCTTGAATCGGCAGAGGAAATTAAGTACCTGTATCGGTGTTCAATGACTTCCTCCCAATTTTTTTCTTTTGAATTAAACCCAGAATATTCTTCTTTCCTACTATTTCATCAGGTGAGAATTGCAGTCGTTTTTACTCAATGAAATCCCGATTTTTGTTGTTCTTAAACCATGTTTGAGTTTTAAAAGGCACGTATAATATAACATTGCATTTTTGTGGGATGTATCCTTGACACCAAAATTGATTTTCTTGATCTTTTTTTGACAGAATTTTGGTGAAGGTGGGGTCCAATAAGAATGCTCTCAAAATCCTCTAGAATGGGACTAAGAAAGTCAATTTCTGCCTCAACAAGCTAGGCCTCATTTCCTCGAAATACAATGCTAGCTTATATATGTCTTTTGAAGCTCAGGCATGTGAGAATCGGGATTTTATTGAAGAAAAAATTGCAATTCTCACCTGAAGAAGGAGTTTAGGGTGAACAATACTTTGGATTTAATTCAAAAAGAAAAAAATAAGAGAAATTAATCGTACACCCGATGCCTAAACAACCTAATTCCACTATTGACAAAAATCCCATTTCGCGCGCGCCTAGAGAGAAGCTCTGACGATTTTGGGAGATTCTGAGGCAACTAGAGATAGAAAGAGCTTCAATGGCCGTGCCGGCCACTGGCCAGCCTCTAACGGAGGTTGATCAGTCATCTTCCAACCCTAAACAACCCTCACAAACACCTACAAACCCTTGTTCGATCCCTAACTACGCGTTACTGTTACATCACCAAGCTTTAAATGCCCCATGCACGTACCAACTGTAAACCTAAAGCCAGTCGAATACCTACATGGAGAACCAATGGTGCGATGGAAGAAAACAAAAGTTAAGCAATCAATAATGCAGCAAGGATTACATCTCGCAGTTCTGGGCAAGTTTTCCTATGGAAAACCAGTGATATATGAGTTAAGGAAGGTTATCCCAATTCAATGTGAATTAAAAGGCCCATGTTCAATAGGTTTGATTGAGGATACATATGTTTTGATCAAGCTGTCGTTAATGGAGGACTATATTCACTTGTTGTCCAAGCCAACTTTTTATTTGAAGACTCAAGGTGATCTTTGGGAGATGAGATGCATTAAATGGAGTCCATGCATAGTGAAAACCTGACGAGGAAACTCCCTTTGAAATTGCTTGGATATCGTTTCTGGATCTTCCTTCCAATTTGTTTGGTAAGGACTTTGTGTTTTCTTTAGCTAATGCAGCTGGTAGGCCTCTCCATGTTGATTTGGCCACACAAAATGGCACGAGGCCTAGTTATGTTAAGGTCAAAGTTGAGGTGAACTTATTAGCCACATTGCCTCAAATGATAAAGATTATTGAAGAAAAAGATGAGACAGGTCTTGAGGAGTCAAGATGGATTAAAATTAAATACGATTACATGCCTAAATACTGCAAGACATATAAAAATTAAGACCATAATGAGAGTGAATGCTAGATAATTCATCAAGAGTTGCATAAAAAGTTCAATGACGAAGGGGATGATCAAGGTAAAGAGAAGGTTGTGGTTGTGCAAAGTGATGCAATTGGTACTGCTGATGCTGCTACTAAGGTCATAACAAGATGCTGCTACTAAGGTCATAACAAGTGAAAAAGTATTGAGAAAACCATTACCAAATACCACTAGGAATGAATGGATACAAAGGAGAAAGAATAAATACCAACAAGACAGTAGAGGGTGTCACACCCCTTTTCTACCCAAGAAGATATGTATTATGGATTCTTCTGGGTTAAAGAGTTTTTCCAATTAAAGTGACAAACTTGAGTAGGGATTATTTTATTTAGAGAGTCGCCACTTGAAATTGAGTTTTTTGGGTGTTCCAAGTCACCTTTTATTTGAATCCCTAGTCAAAGGAAGGTTTGACTATATTATTATTGGTCTGCGAAAATAAAAGTTCGGGTAAGAAATTTTGTTGACCGAGGAGAAGGTGTAAGGCATTTTTCGAGTCCCGTGATTCTAGCACGGTCGTGTTATTAACTATATTTGGCTTATATTATTTGAGTATTACATGTTTTAGACCTATTTTGTATTTTATCTTTTACCGCTTTTAATTGCTTGCTATTTGTAATTATGGAATTATCTTTGAAACGAACCACGTGGGTGTGAATCCGTTTTGCTCGCCACTTGAAATTGAGTTTTTTGGGTGTTCCAAGTCACCTTTTATTTGAATCCCTAGTCAAAGGAAGGTTTGACTATATTATTATTGGTCTGCAAAAACAAAGTCCGGGTAAGGAATTCTGTTGATCGAGAAAAAGGTGTAAGGCATTTTTCGAGTCCCGTGATTCTAGCACGGTCACGTTATTGACTACATTTGGCTTATATTATTTTAGTATTACATGTTTTAGACCTATTTTGTATTTTATCTTTTACCGCTTTTAATTGCTTGCTATTTGTAATTATGAAATTATCTTTGAAACGAACCACGTGGGTGTGAATCTGTTTTGCTCGTGTGTCGAAATCATGTCATGCGTACGTGTACACAATCAATTAATAACACTTAATTAATATTAATATTATTTTACCTAAAGTTGCGCGAACGCATATTTCGATTTTAATTTTGGAAATCACAATTATGTCACGCGAACGTATACGTAATCACGATAGATTAATAAAAAGCGCGCCTAAAGCACTCTAACAGTGTTCATTATTCTTCCTAAACTTTGAGATTATTGTAAGGTAATGAATTATGAAAATCGTTGTGGATAATATGTGTATGGATTAGCTATTTGGAATTATAAGACATTTACACTATGTAGTTTCAGTTTGAAATTTAATTATATATTGAATCTCTCTGAATACATTGAAGAAGAGAGTACCGATATAACTCGAACATTACCCGAATCATCAACCAAAGATTACGAACGGGGGGACCTCGATAACCTTGACGGACTGAGCTTAACTTAAGAGAATAACAACAATTAATGAAGGTGGAGCTACTGCGTTTTATAGTGAAAGAGATCCGGCAGGAGATGGTGAAACTCCGACAAAATGCTGACAATGTAGTGAACTAGCGGAAACACATTTACATGGCTTCAGAACTGATTTTAGGAGTGGAATGAAGAAAAAAAAATAGTTGTTGCATTTTCCTAGATCTGCTGCTGCGTTTTCTGCTGTGTTTGGAGGGCTTTTGGAGTTGGGTTGATAGTGGATTTCAGTTGGGTTTTGATGGAGGCTTCAACGGATTGTTTCGGTGGGCTTCAAGGGAGCAAAACATGAAGGATCGAGAGTAATCTTTGGCTGTCAAAGATTAGTTATGAAGAAAATGACCTTGCAGATCTGTTTCTCCCCCTGTTTCTCTCTCATTTTTTTTTTCCAGATTTCTCTTGTTTCTTTTTTCTTCATATCCCCTTTTTCGTGTCCTCGTGTCTTTTTTCTATATAGGAATGAGAATGGGGTCCGTCCATCTGGTGTGGAAATGAATGTCTGTTTTTATATAAGTAAGAGTAAGTGGGAGTGTGAGTTGTTAAAGAGAAAGAGTGAGAGTGTGAGTTGTTAAAGAGGAAGAGTGAGAGTGTGAGTTGTTAAAGAGGAAAAGTGGGGAGGTGGGAAGTGAGGTGTGTACTGTGAGGGAATAATTGTGGTGTGTCTATGGTGGAGTCCACCAAGACATGAGTATACTTTGGTATATTATAAAGATGTTCAGAGAATGAAATCGTACCAAAAAATATTATGATGGATTTAATTTAACTTTTCCTTCTCTTTTATTTAAATTATTTTTTTCAAATAAAACCTATAAAATGGTGAAACAAAAGCTAAAATATCAAGATTTAAATTTAAAATTATTTTAATACTAAAAGTGATAGAAAATCTAAATGTGGTAAAAAATTAGGTACTCACAGAGGGCACATTATTGATGATGCTGGGAATGGTGCTACAACTACTACACATGAGCAAAAGGAGAGGAAAGGCAAGGAGGTAAACGGGAAGGGTGATACAACTGGGAAGGAGCAATCTAATGTTCCTGTGATAATTACCAACAAATTTGCTTTGTTAGAAAAAGGGGACGTTGAAATCCAAAGACAAGTTAAAAAAGAAGCAGTAGAAAAAGTGTTAAAGAAGGATCAAGAAGAGGCAAAGAAGGCTAATCCTAATCCTACTTCTAATGGGAAAAGTTTTCCGAAGAAGAATGGGGTGCAAAGTGTGGCAAAGGAAGTTCCTAATTCTAGTGTAACTAGGATTGAAGAGGCAAATAAAAGGGAATCCACACTTGAATGGGTTTATAGAAGATTTGGCACGAGTAAGGAAGAGTTGAGAGAGATGAATGTAACAGTGAATCACTCTTGCCATGATGTTCCATCACAAACGTATGATGATTGATGTTTGGCTAAAATTCTATGTCTTTGCATGCAATTTGCATTGCATTATGCTTTGATATTTTTAACTTTGGTGTGAATATGTGTGACTCGAGCTTAATAATGGTATTTTTATGTGCATGGGTCAATTGAAAGTGATTTGGGGAGTTTGCATGCAAATTATTATCAAAAAGGGAAGAATTTGGAGGAAGTAAAAGTAGGTGCCTAGGAATGCTTAGACATGAATTGGAGAAAAGTTGCACGAAATGGTACCTTAAAGCTACAAAATTGAGCAATAAAAGAAGACGTGCAAGGCAATAAAAAGTTGTGGCCATAGACAGTACAAGGCATTGTCCAGAGCACTGTCATTGTCACCCCAGACAGTGCCTCGCGCAAAACTAATGGCGCCATAGACAATGCCCCGCGTAGAAATATTGGTGCCCCAGACAGTACCTTGCGCTGATGATGCCATCCGAGCAAATTTTAATTTCTCACTAGTTTTGGACATGTAGACTTCGGCCCATACCCTATAAATACCTCTTAAAGTTAGTTTTTGAAGGGTTGCATTTTTTTCGAGGCAAGAACATCACGTGGAACAACCTTTGAAGGAGAAAATCATCGAGTTCTTCATTCCTTCATATTTTCTTTGTAATGTTTTTATGCAAAATATTTGAAAAATTGTTACTACGAACATGAGTGGCTAAGCACTCTAGTTACTAGGGTTGTGGTTGATATGATTATTAACGTTTATTAATTACATCTTCGTTAATTCGGATTATCATCTTGTGGTTGTTTCTTTAATTCTAGTTTTAACTTATGAATTGTTGTAGCTACCAATTCACCCGACTATCTATGCTATGCTTGGGAAATCCATATTTAGATTAGAGTAGAATTAAAGAAAGCTTTTTTCTGAACCCGTGGCTCGGGGAACAATTTCGTGGTTAGGATAGGAATATACCTAACAGTCTTGCTTAGTTAAAAATCGTGTTATATTCATTCATGATAGACTCAATACCATAGGAATATAGGATTGATATATTGTGGATATGCGAGTAGTATTGTGGGAACATGCTACTCATATAAACGATCCGGTCAATTAGCAACCATTGATAATCTGGATTAACAAGTGTGGTTATTGAACTCAATAGGATTGATAAACCGACTATAACCCTGGTATCTTCATCTCATCTGAGCAAAATCCAAAACACACGTTTGCATCTCTGATAAATTAGCTAATTACTTGTTCAATATTTGCAAAAGTAGTTTAGTAGATAAACAATATTTTTGATTATCTTGGACAGTTAATTAATTTTAGTTTGCTTAGTTAACGATTAATCTAAGTCTCTGTGGGTTCGACATCCGACTTTCGAGTCACTTTATTACTTGACGACCACGTATACTTGCGTGTACTTGGGGAATTAACAAGTTTTTAGCGCCGTTGCCGGGGACTTAGTTCTTGATTGTTTCTCTAAGTTAAGCTTTTAATTGATTTATGTTCAAGTTTTTAATTTTTCTATTTATTTATTTTTCTAGATTAGACTTTTACTTTTATCTTTACAGGTTTTGCTTATTTTTTCTTTTTGTAAATATTTTTATTTTTATAACAATTTAATTTTTCTTTTAGTGTGTTAATAGTTCTTTCAACATGACATCTGGGGATGAAATATTCGGAGGTAAGGTTATTGATGAAGACGCTTGGTTGACGGAAGACTTTTATGGCCCTTCTTTTTGGGCTTGTCATGACCTGAACTCTGGGAGGTCTGAATTTTAATATGGGAGTAAGGGTTGGTATGGGGACGGATATTCACGATTAAGAGAATATGCGGAACGACGTTATCTTCTAACAAAGTTGGTGAATGATTGGTCGAAGGAGAGAATTGATCTTGCACAAGAAATTGACAAGTTTGGCTTGGCTTTGCACAACTTGGATGCAGATTTGAGTGTGAAGGTTGATGCGTTCAACGCCCAACAATTTAATGATGAGTTGTGTGAAACTGAAAAAAATCTTCTAGACCAAATTGAGTAGCTAAAACAAGAAAACCAAGCATTAGACCATATCTTTCTTGATGATGCCAATGTTGAGAAGAGTATTCTAGAGTCATGTGAGGAAGTAGATAATATTATATTTGAAGACTCTAGTGTGGGTACATATGAGGATGTAAATAGTGACGCAGTTCTAGAGTTAGAATGCATTGGTCCTCATTCCATGCATTTTTCGACTTTGTGTTTGGATGATGATATGAAAATTGAGTCATTCGAGCCTTTGGAGGAGCCAACAGACGAGGAATAAGGTGCTTGCATTCTTGATTTTATCGTGCCAGAGAGACATAATTACATCACTCATCTGAAGACTAAGAAGTATAGAATGCAAAATTGGTTACTTTGCCCAATTATATTTGTCCCACCACCCCCACGAGCATAGCAAAAAGCTTGAAACCAAATTGGGGGCTCAATTAATAAGTTCGAGTTGGAGACAAAAAGTGCTTCAAGTCGGGCCGCGACGTTAAATCAGGCGCTTGTTGGGAGGCAACCTAGCTTTACTGCTTTCTTTTATTTTTATTTTTATTATATTATTTTTGTAGTGTCTATTTTTATTTTGTAGGATTATAAGCATAGGAATCAAAGCCATTGGAAGATTGTAAAAGCGAGCTAGATAGTGAGAACTAAGTGTGGGGTGCTCATACAAAGGACCATGCTTGGGGAAAGTCTGAGTACCCCGTGAGCCACTATTGTTTCGGCCTTTGGCCTCTCAGGGAATTTCTTGTCTACCCTCGTTATTGTTTTGCTTTATTTGTGCATTGAGGACACTACACTCCTTTAAGTGTGGGTGGGAGAATTCTTCTAGATAATTAGTAATAGTATGTTAGTAAAAATGTTAACTTTTTATTTTGATTTTAGCTTCTTATTTTTTATTTTCGTAGTTGTGTAGTATTTTAGCAGCTTAAATAAAGAAAAATCAATTTTTTTAATAGAAAAATTGGACTTTTCCCGACGATGGATCTCCTAGATAGTTTGTTTGAGGGATTAAAGTCTAAATAAAAATCCAAAAATATGTCTTTTAGTTTCCTTTAGGTAGAAATAATCTCTCGTGGTTTTTCTTTGTGCCTCGGTTCTTTTTCATGGTATGTAGTTTGAACTGGGTAGTAGTTTTTTCTTTTATTTTATTATTTTAGAGTAGGACTTAGGAAAAAATGGAGGAAGAAAGATGAGATTCCTAGGCGTCCTTGACTTGTTTGCTAGTAGTAGCATATTTAGGATTTGGCATGTGTTATCTTCTCTATGTGATAAAATGGCTTATGATGCCTTTATAAATTGGATGGCATGTCTCGTGACGCCTATGTCTTGTATTCTTGACTTATGTTCACTTTGTTCTTAATGCTTAATATCTTGTGACTCCGTGAATAACTGCATTAGTTTGAGAGTCGGAATGAGACCGTCCTTAGTGAGTCATGTGCGCTGTGCCATGTGTGATGTGAGATTTTTGTGTAGTCCATGTCATTGTACTTGTGTCTAGAACTTGCCCCGTATATGAGTCGAAACAAATTTTAGGTGAGGCTCGGTTTGAAAATTGATTTTAGGCTTTCTTTGATCTTTTCGAGCGTTATTGCTATCACAAATAAAATCTATCCCTAGTTAACCATTTTGATCCTATCGACTTTTATTTGGCACCCACATTACAAGCCCATACCTTTTTTTATTCTTAATTGATGTTGTTTTGATCCTTTTACCTCTTAATGCACTTTAATTGTGAAATGAGCGATAAAAGGAGTAAGAAGGGACTAAGTGTGGGGTGACATTTGAGTGGAACCAATGAAAGGAAGAAATGTGCACTTGTTTTGTAAAAGAATACACCACTAGTGGAAATTGCAAAAGAGAAAAAAAAATGTAGATGAATAAATATCTTATTTTTGCTAGTGGAGTGTAAATAACGATAGTGCTTAAAGAATGATGGAACATTGTTAGGGATGATTTTAGTTGTGAAATTAAAATTGAGATTGAAGAATTTGCGCTTATAGATGATTATGTGATGTGTTAAAGTGCTTAGGAGGGTTAGCCACTATTCCTATATATATCCTGCCCGTCCCTTAGCCCACATTACAACCATAAAAAAGTCCTAATTGATTTTAGATTGAGCGAGTCTACATTAGTAGAGATTTACCATAAGGGAAAGCATATGGTGCTAATCGCATGCATGTGACTTCTTTTGTGAGAGTGAGTGATTTTCTTTGATATATATGAGTCCTTAAAATATATTTGAGAATTTGATTTGAATGTGTGGATTCAACTTGCTCTTTTGTTCTTGTTGTGAGGGAACATGGTTTCATGAGGGATAGGTAACATTATTAGACTTCTCTAGGATGTTGGGTGTTCGAGCCATGAGTGCATTGTGACACTGAGTCAGTTTTAGAGGCTAGGATTGTTATAAGCATGTCGTCTTTGTTGTGAATATTTTTTAAGAATGGCATAAGAAAAGGGAAGTGTAAGTGATTGCATATGCTACAGTTTAATTATTGCTGTCAACCATGGTCATTGGTGAAGTGTGCTTCAAATGTGTAAATATAAAGTGCTCAAGAATAGTGTTAGTTGTTGGTTGCTCGAGGACGAGCAAGAACTTAAGTGTGGGGTGGTGATATTGGGCTAAAATTCTATGTTTTTTATGTAATTTGTCTTGCATTATGCCGTGATCTTGTTAACTATGGTGTGAATATTTGTGACTCGAGCTTAATAATGATATTTTTATGTGCAGGAGTCAATTAGAAGTAATTTGGGGAGTTTGCATACAAATTGACGTCAAAAAGGGAAGAATTTGGAGGAAGTATAAGTTGGTGCCCAAGAATGCTTGGACATGAATTGGAGAAAAGATGCACGAAATGGTACCTTAGAGCTACAAAATGGAGAAATAAAAGAAGACGTGCAAGGAAATGAAAAATCATGGCCATAGACAATGTAAGGCATTGTCCAAGGCACTATCATTGGCGCCCCAGATAGTGCCTCGCGCAAAACTAATGGCGCCATAAACAATGCCCCGCGTAGAAATATTGGTGCCCCAGACAGTGCCTCGCGCCGACGATGCCATCCGAGCATATTTTAATTCTTCACTAGTTTTGAACATGTAGACTTTGGCCTTACCCTATAAATACCTCTTAAAGTTAGTTTTTGAAGGGTTGGACATTGTTTTGGAGGCAAGAACATCATGTGGAACAACTTTTGGAGGAGAGAATCATCGAGTTCTTCATTCCTTCATCTTTTCTTTGTAATTATTTTATGCAAAATACTTGAACAATTGTTACTATGAACATGAGTGGATAAGCACTTTAGTTTCTAGGGTTGTGGTTGACATGATTATTAACGTTTATTAATTACATCTTCGTTAATTCAGATTATTATCTTGTAGTTGTTTCTTTAATTTTAGTTTTAACTTTTGAATTGTTGTAGCTACCAATTCACCCGACTATCTATGTTATGCTTGGGAAAGCCATGTTTAGATTAGAATAGAATTAAAGAGAGCTTGTTTCTGAACCCGTGGCTCGGGGAACGATTTCGCAGGAATATACATAACAGTCTTGCTTAGTTAAAAACCGTATTATATTCGTTCATGATAGACTCAATACCATAGGAATATAGGATTGATATATTGTGGATAGGCGAGTAGTATTGTGGGAACATGCTACTCATATAAATGATATAGTCAATTAGCAACCATTGATAATCTGGATTAACAAGTGTAGTTATTGAACTCAATAGGATTGATAAATCGACCATAACCCTGGAATCTTCATCTCCTCTGAGCAAAATCCAAAACCCACATTTGCATCCATGATAAATTAGCTAATTACTTGTTCAATATGTGCAAAAGTAGTTTACTAGATAAACAATTATTTTTCTTATCTTGGACAGTTAATTAATTTTAGTTTGCTTAGTTAACGATTAATCTAAGTCTCTGTAGGTTCGACATCCGACTTTCGAGTCACTTTATTACTTGACAGCCACGTATACTTGCGTGTACTTGGGGAATCAACAATGATTCTAAAGAGATTGAGGCAAACAATGAGGTCAGTTCTGGTTGAGCTTTATGGAGTGATTAAGTTGAGATTATGGAGGCTGAGGTAAATACAAATTTGAGTAACAGGAACAAGGAGGAAAGAGGCAACAAACAAGAGCAACATATAGTAGTTGCGAGCCCTAATTCAACAGTAAACCTTAGAATTTCACTCACTAGGATTGAGGCTGGGGAAGAAGCTAGACAATCTTCAGCTAATCCAACACCTGGGGTAGATCAAGGAACACATCTTGAAGCTAATTTTACAAGTGGATCAGTTGGTGATGCTTCAGCTAAGAACATCACCAATGAAATAGTATACCTTAAGGATTCAGTCTAGTTTTTTGCCAATGTTGGAAGAGATCCGATGGAGGTTTCAAGTGATGTTCAGGTGGATGTACCTGATAAGACAATGCAGTCTCCTTACCAAACAGTTGATGAGAAGGTGCCCAAAGGCAATGGAATAGTAACTTCTGGGTTCACAGCTACAGTGAACCCTAGTCTAGAGGATGTTTACAATTTGCAGTTCAAAGCTATTCAATAGGCTATGATGGCAAAGGAAGTGAATGCTAAGATATTGACAGAGCCTACAAGGAGATCACCATATCAAATTGCTTTTATTCCTATGGCAAGTACACTAGAATCTGGGCAAAGAAATAATGCTATGCAAGTAGCTGCTCCAGTTGTAGATGATACCGGGTTACTAGCTGGAAAAACTTTCAGTGTAACAAGTGGTATTTGGTCTAAAGGAATCCTTATTAATAATAGGGGTCAAAGGGAGTTGTTAATGATAGCCAAAAATCATGAACCAAACCCTTTGGCCATGTAGGTGATTGATGATGAACAAGGTGAAGAGGAAGACTTGGGGGAGGACATAGAGGAGGAATCTACAACTGCTAACTTTAAACAAGCAGCGAGAGATGGTGATATATCTCCCAAAAGTGTGGACAAGAAGAAATCAGCTGGCAAAGCTTCAAGGAGACAAAAGAAAGACAATAAGGACATTGTACCTTTAAGGGTGCAACCAAAGAGGAGTGCGATCTCTCTTTCCAAATAATCTTATGGATAATGCTGTAGTTTGGAATGTGAGGTCGATAAACACACAAAAAGCTTTCAATAGGATTGATGGAACCTTGGCAAGACATCAACAAGTTGGAGAAGTATAGAAGGAAGTTGGGGATTCGCTCTGCTTATGCTAACATGAATGGCAAGATATGGGCTTTTGTTGATGAATATATTGATGTAGACATTTTGATGAACATGGAACAACAAATGACTTTGAAGCTATTTCATAGGAATCTGAGTAAGGAGTTATATGTGACATTAGTATATGCCAAATATGATATTATAGAAAGAATTGAGCTATGGGATTCCATGTACCACTTAGCTTCATATATGGAATCTCCTTGGCTTGTAGGAGGAGATTTCAATGTGATTTTATCTGGGGAGGAGAAATATGGCCCCCTGCTAGTTTACTTGAGTGAAGTTGAAGACTTTGCACATTGTGTGGACACATGTGCATTGTATGATCTTGGCTTCAAAGGGAGTTTGTATACTTGGTGGAATGGGAGGTCTAATATTGATTGCATCTTTAAGAGACTTAATAGGTTCTTTGCAAATCAACATTTCTTAGATTTATTCCCAACATTGAAGGTTGAGCACATGATCAAGTATGGTTCATACCATGCCCCTCTCTTATTGTCTTGCGACATTGACACTGTCCAAGTTAAGAAACCTTTCAAGTTTCTCAACTTCTGGACCAAACATGAGACGTTTTTGAAGGTAGTGAAGGAGAATTAGGTAGCTGATACTATGTGGAATCCATTTATTTTATTCCAAAGCAAGCAGAAGAAGGTGTAGACTGTATTGGCAACTTGGAGCAAGGAGACATTTGGAGACATTTTTAAACAAATTGCAGCACTGGAGGATGTAATTAAGGTGCATGAGATTGAGTTTGAATTGAATCCAACAGCCCAGAATACAGCAAAATTGCATAAGGTAGAAGCTGATCTTACAAGATACTATCATCTTGAAGAGGAGTTTTGGAGACAAAAGGCAGGAATGTAGTGGTTTAAGGATGGGGATATAAACACTAAGTTCTTTCATGCTCATGTGAGAGGTAAGACGAAAATGATGAAGGTATCCAAAATATTGGACAACAATGATAACTGGGTTGAATCTCAAGAAGAAATGGCAAATGAGGCAGTAGACGTTTTCCAAGCTCAGTTCATTGAAAAAGGGATTCCTAATAACTTTGATATCATTAATCATGTTCATAGGATGATTTCTGCTGAGAAAAATGAAAGGTTGTGGGAAGAACCTACCATGGAAGAGGTTAAGGTAGCAATGTATGGTCTGAATGGTGATAGTGCGAGTGGTCCTGATGGATTCACAGGCCAGTTTTATCATGTTGCCTGGGAGGTTATCTGTGATGATGTGCTTAATATGGTGAGGTCATTCTTTTGTGGTGCAGAACTTCCAAAGAAGAAGAATGTAGCTACATTTACAGATATGAGGCCAATCAGTTTAAGCAACTTCTCCAACAAGATCATATCAAGAGTGATTCATGAGAGGTTAGTAGAGCTACTGCCTTCATTAATCTCCCCTAATCAGGCTGGTTTTGTTAAAGGTAGAAGTATTGTGGAGAATATCTTGTTAACTCAAGAGATCATAACTAATATAAGGTTGAGAGGGAAGCCATCTAATGTGGTCAAAAAATTGGACATGGCAAAGGCTTATGATAGTGTCTCATGGTTGTTTTTGACAAAGGTGTTGAGGCAAATGGGATTTGGAGAGATCTTCATTGACATGATATTAAGATTAGTGTCCAATAGCTGGTATTCAGTACTTTTGAATGTGCAGGCAAATGGGTTTTTCAAGTCTTCGAGGGGTGTTAAACAAGGAGATCCTCTTTCTCCTACTTTGTTTATTTTAGCAGCTGAAGTGCTAGGGAGAGCCTTAGATGCCTTGTTTGACAATCCAGATTTCATAGGTTTTGGTATGCCAAAGTGGAGTCACAACATTAACTATCTATCCTATGAAGATGATACAATCATTTTCTGTTCTTCCCACTATGGGGCAGTACATCTTATCATGAATGTATTGGATGAATATGAGGCAGCTTCAGGTCAGAAGATCAACAAGGAAAAGTCTTCCTTTTATATGCATGAAGGTGCACCTGCAGATGAAGTTAACACTGTCCATTTGATCATCGAGTTTCAAAGACACTCATTCCCATTTACATATTTGGGATATCCTATATTCTACAGTAGAAGGCAGAAAGATTTTTACAAGAACATCATTTCAAAGTTCAAGAGAGGCTATCAACATGGAAGGGTAAGTTATTATCAATTGGTGGCAGGGCAGTTGTCACGACCCCAAATTCCCTCTGTAGGATATCGTGACGACACCTAATCTCTAAGACTAGGTAAGCCTAATCAATATGCGGAAACATTAAATAAGAGATTAAAACTTGAACATCCCAACAATTTCATAAAAAGAATCTACCAAAATTCAATACGTAAAATTCCAAAACCTAGTGAGATATAAGTCACAAGCTCTAAATACAGTACTGAACAATCCTATACATCATTGTCTATCAAAATATAAAGAAATAAGAAAAGAACGGGATAAAAGGGGATTCCGAGGCTCGCTGACGTAGGAAGGTGTACCTTGAAGTTTCCAAGCAGCAACACAGTGCACTAATATCGAGGCTGATAGGATGCACCTGGATCTGCACAAAAACATGTGCAGAAGCATAGTATGAGTACATCACAACGGTACCTAGTAACTGCCAAGCCTAACCTCATAGAGTAGTGGCGGGGTCAGGTCAAGGTCCTACTAGAAATAATAGGAAAAACAAAGAAGAAGTTATAACGATGTAATGAAATGACAGAGAAGTGTAACAATAGAAATTCATAGAAGATAACAATGCAGAATCAAAGAAAATAATTACAACACGTAAGGAAGCACGGATCTTACAAGTTAAGGAACAACAACAATGTCACGACCCGAAATTTTCCACCGACGGGACCGTGATGGCGCCTAACATTTCACTTACTAGGCAAGCCAGCGTTAGAGAATCATTTACTAATTCCTTATTTCCATTCAGTAATTAGCAATAATTAACTACGATGAAATATAACAAGTGCGAAATATCATAAATCTGTATTAACTACTACCACCCGGATCTGGAGTCACAATTCACGAGCATTCTAGAACTCACTACAAGTAATAGTCTAAAAGAAATACAACTGTCTGAATGAAAGAAAATAGTAGGACATAAAAAGATAGACGGGGACTTCAAGGTCTGTGAAAGCCGACAGATCTACCTTGAGTCTCCGGACATCGGACCAATAGCAAATCTCGATCAACCTGAGCCGATATCAAAATCTGCACAGAAAGTGCAGAGTGCAGCATCAGTACAACCGACCCCATGTACTGGCAAGTGTCGAGCCTAACCTTGATGAAGTAGTGACGAGGCTAAGGCAAGGCACCTACAATCAACCTGTACAATTTAACAGTGTATACGCAAATAACAGGAATGAAGAACTAAACAGGAAATGTCGGGAGGGGAGACATACTGAGGGGAATACAAGATAAAGAACTATAACAGAATGATCACCGGAGCAGTCAATATACCATGAATCAACAAGAATAGTGAATACAGTAAAGAAGAATGCACAGCATCACTCTTCGTGCTTTTACTCTCAATCTCACCATAATATTAATAGAAACGGCACGACATCACTCTTCGTGCTTTTACTATCATATCATGGCACGACATCACCCTTCATGCATTAACACTCACAATATGGCACGACATCACCCTTCGTACATGCATTAACACTCACAATATGGCACGACATCACCCTTCGTGCATTAATACTCACAATACGGCACGGCATCACCCTTCGTGCATTAACACTCTCCCTTACCGTAATGCAATGCATAAATAACAATAGGGAGAGAGAATAACAAGTACAAACCTTACTTCAACATTTGGTTCCATAATATCAATCTTAACTTTGAAATAAAAACTCAATTATCACCAGAAAATTCCGTAAACATGATAAGAATGATAATTTGAACAACACTAGTATAACACATAGCAATTTGGCATAGGAATGAGACAATATCAGAAAAATAGAGAAACATGGAAAAATAGGTAAATTGGCGGTGCATAGGTACTCGTCACCTCACATATATGCCGCTCACATGAATTTCACTTAACAAATAATCTAAGGTTCCTAATTTCCTCAAGTCAGGGTTAGACACAACACTTACCTCGCTCTGAAGGCCACTTAATTCTCAATCATAGCTTTTCCTTTAGAATTCACCTCCAAACCACTCGTATCTATTCAAAAATGACTCAATAATATCAAATATTGTTAAAGGAATCAATTATATTGCATAAATTAAATTTTCCAAATTTTTCTCCAAAAAGTCGAAAAATCGACCCCGGGCCCGCTTGGTCAAAACTCGAGGTTCGGACCAAAATTCTTTTACCCATTCACCCCCGAGCCCGAATATGTAATTAGTTTTGGAATCCGACCTCAAATTGAGGTCTAAATCCCCGAATTCCCGAAATCCCTATTTTCTACCCTAACCCCTAATTCTACCATGAAACTCTAGATTTCTAGGTTACATTCTAGTGAAATGAAATAAAAGATTGAAAGAAACGAGTCAAGGAACACTTACCTATGATTTGGGGAAGAAAATGTCTTTGAAAAATCGCCCTAGGCCTCCTATCCTTTTGAAAACGAGAAGAAAAAAATGGCTGGATTCCGAATTAAATGCTCACTGCCCAGCAACCTTCGCACCTGCGGTGCTTTGGTCGCACCTGCGCATCTGCATGTGCGGACGGGGTGTGTGCTTCTGCGAAAAAGGGCTGGGCCAACTGGGGCCGCACCTGCAGACAGGGTTCCGCTTCTGCGATCCCACTCCTGCGGAAAAAAGTTCGCATCTGCGGAAATATGAAGTCCAGGCATGGGTCGCATCTGCGGGGCTTTCGCTTGCACCTGCGACCAAAGGCTCGCAGGTGCGGGCACACCAGAATTGGTGCACCAGCAGCCTTGTTGAGGTTTGAACTCAACTCGCGCATCGCCCGAATGGTACCCTAGCCCTCGGGGCTCCAAACCAAACATGCACGCAAGTCTATAAACATCATACGGACCTGCTCACGCGATCAAATCGCCAAAATAACACCTAGAACTCTAAATTTAGCACCAAATCAAATGAAATTCTCAAGAACACTTTAAAATTTCTATTTTCTCAATTGAACGTCCGAATCACGTCAAATCAACTCCGTTTCTCACCAAATTTCACAGACATGTCTTAAATATCATAATGAACCTGTACCAGGCTCCAAAACCAAAATACGGACCCGATACTAATAATGCCAAACATCAATCAATTCTTAAAAATAATTAATTTTTAGACTTTTAATTTTTATCAAAAATTCATAACTTGAGCTAGGGACCTCTGAATTCGATTCTGGGTATACGCCTAGGTCCCATAATTTGATACGGGCCTACCGGGACCGTTAAAGCACGGATCCGGGCATGTTTACCAAAAATGTTGACCAAAGTCAACTAAAATCAACTTTTAAGGCAGCAATTCTTATTTTTATCAGTTTTCAACATAAAAGCTTTCCGGAAACCTGCCCGGACTGCACACGCAAATCAAGGAGGGTAAAAATGAGATTTTTAAGGTTTAAGAGCGCATATTCGAGTTCTAAAACATAAGATGACCCTTTTGGGTCATCACATTCTCCACCTCTAAAACAACCGTTCGTCCTCGAACGGACATAGAAAAATACCTGGGCTGGTGAAAAGGTGGGGATATCTACTCCGCATATCGGACTCGGACTCCCAAGTAGCTGCCTCAATAGGCTGTGACCTCTCCACTTCACTCGAACTGAAGGGTAACTCTTTGACCTCAACTGACGAACATGCCTATCTAGAATGGCCACCGTCTCCTCCTCGTAAGTCAAATCCTGGTCCAACTGGACAGAGCTGAAATCTAACACATGGGACGGGTCACCATGATATTTCTGGAGCATAGACACATGGAATACCGGATGAACTGAGGATAACCCTGGAGGCAACGCAAGTCTATAAGCTACCTCCCCCACTCTCTCGAGGATCTCAAATGGCCCGATATACCTAGGGCTCAACTTGCCCTTCTTCCCAAATCTCATAACACCCTTCATGGGCGATATCCGAAGCAATATTCTTTCTTCAACCCTGAATGCAGTATCACGAACTTTACGGTCAGCATAACTCTTTTGCCTGGACTGAGCTGCACGAAGTCGACCCTGTATAATCTTGACATTGTCCAAGGCCTCCTGAACTAAATCTTTACCCAATAATCGAGCCTCCCCCGGCTCGAACCACCCAACTGGCGACTGCACCGTCTACCAGATAATGCCTCATAGGGAGCCATCTGAATGCTCGATTGGTAGATGTTATTGTAGGTAAACTCCGCTAATGGAAAAAACTGATCCCAAGAACCTCCAAAGTCAATAACACAGGCACAGAGCATATCCTCCAAGATCTGAATAGTACTCTCGGACTGCCCGTCCGTCTGAGGATGAAATGTTGTGCTTAACTCAGCCCGCGTACCCAACTTACGCTGAACTGCCCTCTAAAAGTGCGAGATAAACTACATACCTCGATCAAAAATGATAGACACGGGCACACCGTGAAGACGGACGATCTCATAAATATAAATCTCTGCCAACCGCTCTGAGGAATAAGAAGCTGCCACAGGAATAAAATGCGCTGACTTAGTCAGCCTGTCCACAATGACCCAAACTGCATCGAACTTCCTCTGAGTCCGTGGGAGTCCAACAACAAAGTCCATAGTGATATGCTCCCACTTCCACTCAGGAATATCTAACATCTGAAGTAAACCACCAGGTCTCTGATGCTCACACTTTACCTGCTGGCAATTTAGGCACCGAGCTACATAGGCAACTATGTCCTTCTTCATTCGCTTCCACCAATAATGCTACCTCAAGTCCTGATACATCTTGGCGGCATCTGGATGTATAGAATACCGGGAACTGTGGGACTCCTCAAGGATCAACTCACGAAGTCCATCCACATTAGGCACACAAATACGACCATGCATCCTCAAAACTCCGTCATCTCCAACAGTAACCTGCTTGGCACCATCGTTCCGCACTGTGTCTCTAAGGACAAGTAAATGAGCATCGTCATCCTGCCAATCTCTGATGCGCTTAAATAAAGAAGACCGAGCAACTGTACAAGCTAGAACACGACTGGGCTCAGAAACATCTAACCTCATGAACCGGTTGGCCAAGGCCTGAACATCCAATGCAAGCGGTCTCTCACCAACTGGAATATATGCAAGGCTACCCATGCTGACTGAATTTCTACTCAAAGCATCGGCCACCACATTGGCCTTCCCAGGATGATACAATATGGTGATATCATAGTCTTTCAATAGCTCCAGCCACCTCCTCTGCCTCAAATTGAGTTCCTTCTGCTTGAACAAATACTGCAAGCTCTGATGATCAATGAATACCTCACATGGCACGCCGTAAAGATAGTGCCTCTAAATCTTCAGCGCGTGAATGATGGCTGCCAGCTCTAGATCATGAATAGGGTAATTCTTCTCGTGAATCTTCAGCTGTCGTGAAAAATATACAATAACCTTGCCACCCTGCATCAATACCGCACCCAAACCAATACGAAATGCATCACAATATACTGTATAAGATCCTGAACCTGTGGGTAGCACCAATACCGGTGCCGTAGTCAAAGCTGTCTTGAGCTTCTGAAAGCTCGCTTCACACTCATCTGACCACCTGAACGGGGCACCCTTCTGGGTCAATCTGGTCAACGGGGTTTCTATGGATGAAAACCCCTCCACAAATCGACGGTAATAGATCGCCAAACCCAGGAAATTATGGATCTCTGTAGCTGATGTGGGTCTAGGCCAATTCTGGACTGCCTCAATCTTCTTAGGATCTACCTGAATACCCTTTGTTGATACAACGTGACCCAAGAAAGCAACTGAACTCAAACAAAACTCGCATTTTGAGAACTTAGCATATAACTGGTTGTCTTTTAGAATCTGAAGAACGATCCAAAGGTGCTGCTCATGCTCCTCTCGACTGTGGGAGTAGATCAAGATATCATCAATAAACACAACCACAAAGGAATCCATGTAGGGTTTGAACACCCGGTTCATCAAATCCATGAATGCTGCTGGGGCATTTGTCAGCCCAAATGACATTACTAGAAACTGATAATACCCATATCGAGTCCAAAAAACTGTCTTAGGAACATCGGATGCCCTAATACTCAACTGATGGCAGCCAGATCTCAAATCAATCTTTGAAAACACCTTGGCACCCTGAAGCTGATCAAATAAATCATCAATCCTCGACAATGGATACTTGTTCTTGACGGTGACTTTGTTCAACTGCCGATAGTCTATACACATCCTCATCGATCCATCTTTCTTCTTCACAAACAACACAGGTGCACCCCAGGACGAGACATTAGGTCTAATGAACCCCTTATCAAGCAAATCTTGCAACTGCTCCTTCAATTCTTTCAACTCTGGCGAGGCCATGCGGTATGGCGGAATGGAAATGGGCTGAGTGCCCGGAGCCAAATCAATGCAGAAATCAATATCCCTGTCGGGTGGCATCCCCGGCAGGTCTGCAGGAAACACCTCTGGAAACTCACGAACAACCAGCACTGAATCTATGGAAGGAACCTCCGCACTAGAATCGCGGACATAAGCCAAATAAGCTAGACACCCCTTCTCGACCATATGCCGAGAGTTCACATAAGAGATAACCCTGCTGGCAGAATGGCCAAGATTCCCTCTCCACTCTAATCGAGGCAACCCCTGCAAGGCTAAGGTCACCATCTTGGCGTGACAATCTAATATAGCATGATAAGGTGATAGCCAATCCATACCCAGTATGACATCAAAATCAACCATGTCGAGAATTAGAAGATCTACAACAGTCTCAAGACTCCCAATGGTGACCACAGGTGAACGATAAACACGATCTACAACAATAGCATCTCCTACTGGTGTGGACACATACACAGGAGCACTCAAAGAATCACGGGGCACAACCAAATAGGAAGCAAAATAGGATGACACATAGGAGTAAGTAGATCCCGAATCAAATAGAACTGAAGCATCTCTACTGCAAACTGAAACAGTACCTGTGATAACAGCGTCAGATGACTCAGCTTCAGGCCTAGCTGGGAAAGCATAACACCGGGGTCGGGCCCCACCACCCTGAATTACATCCTTGGGATGGCCTCTAGCTGGCTGGTCTCCACCTCTAACAGCCTGACCTCCATCTCTAACTGTCTGGCCCCTACCTCTGGCTGCCTGACCCCTGCCTCTGGCTGGCTTAGCAGGTGGTGCAGCAACTGGTGTCGGAACCATGGCACGAGAACTCTGATGCTGTGAGATGCACGTTGCCCGAGGGAAATATCTAGCAATGTGCCTCAGATAACCACAAGTATAACATAACCTTGACTGCTATGACTGCTGACCCTGAAACTGACCCTGTCGACCTGAATGACTACCCTGATAACTCTAGAGTGGAGGTGCACTAATAGGAGCTGGTGGTGCACTATAGGCTAGCTAGTCGAAATAATGCATCTGAGGGCCACGACCAACTGAGGTACCGTGGGATGCCTGGAGTGCTGAATAAAATGGCCTGGGAGGATGACCTCTACCAAAAGTACTCCTGCCTCTAGATGAGGCACCGCTGAACTCACCGGAATGACGAGGCCTCTTGTTAGACCCCTGACCTCCCTGAGTAAGAACCATCTCAACTCGTCTGGCGACATTAGCACCGCCTGAAAAGAAATCTCACTCCCAGCCTCCTTGGCCATCTGCAATCTGATAGGCTGAGCAAGTCCATCAATAAACATCATCACCCTCTCTCTCTCGGTGGGAAGCAGAAGAATGGCATGACGGGCCAAATCCACAAAATGGGTCTCATACGGAGTAACAGTCATACCGCCCTGCTGGAGATGCTCAAACTGACGGCGACGCTCCTCTCTCAATGTGATAGGCAGAAACTTCTCTTCGAAGAGCTGAGAGAACTGGTCCTAAGTAAGAGAAGGCGACCCAGCTGGTCTGGTCAACAAGTAATCTCTCCATCATTTCTTGGTGGAACCATTCATCTGAAATGCAGCAAAATCGACCCCATTGGTCTCCACTATACCCATGTTTCGTAGAACCTCGTGACAGTTGTCAAGATACTCCTGGGGATCCTCTGAAGGAGCACCACTGAAGTGAACAGGAAAGAGCTTGGTAAACCTATTCCATCTCCATAAAGCTCAGAAGACATAGCTGGCCTATCTCCGACATGTGCCGCAATAACCGGCTGAACTAATCCGACTGGCTGAGCTACTAGAGCCTGATACTGGGGAGCTATCTGCTCCAGAGTGGGAGTGGTGGGAGTCTGGGCTCCTCCTCCAGCCTGAGAGACTGCTGGTGCCATGGGAAATGCTCCAGTCTGGGCCACACTCTCCATAAGGCCCACCAAACGGATCAAAGCATCCTAAAGTATTGGGGTAGCAATGAACCCCTCCGGAACCTGAGCTGGTCCGGCAGGAACAGTCTGGGCTGGAACCTCCTCGTCAAGCTCTATCTGAGGCTCCACTGCTGGTGATGCTGCTCGGGCTCTAAGTTGCGCCCTGCCCCTGCCTCGGCTTCTGGCACGGCCTCGGCCTCGACCTCTGCCCCGCGTAGGAGCTGCCACTGGAGGCTCTGGCTGCTGCTAAGCTGAGGAAGCGGTATGTGTTCTCGCCATCTGTGAGAGAATAAAAGTAGAAGAGTTCAATCAGCATAGAGAAAGTAAAATCGCACGACAGAGAAAAAAAGAAGTGAAACTTGTTCCTAAACTTCATAGCCTCTGGAAGATAAGCACAGACGTCTCCGTACCAATCCTCCAGACTCTACTAAGCTTGCTCATGAATCGTGAGACCTAGGCAACCTAGTGCTCTGATACCAACTGTCACGGCCCAAAATTTCCCACCGACGGGACCGTGATGGCGCCTAACATTTCACTTACTAGGCAAGCCAACGTTAGAGAATCATTTACCAATTCCTTATTTTTGTTCAGCAATTAGAAATAATTAACTACGATGAAATATAACAAGTGCAGAATATCATAAATCTGTATTAACTACTACCACCAGGATCTGGAGTCACAATTCACGAGCATTCTAGAACTTACTACAAGTAATAGTCTAAAATAAATACAACTGTCTGAATGAAAGAAAATAGTAGGACATAAAAAGATAGACAGGGACTTGAAGGTCTGTGAACGCTGACAAATCTAACTTGAGTCTCCGGACAGCGGACCAATAGCAAATTTCGATCAACCTGAGCCGGTATCAAAATCTGCACAGAAAGTGCAGAGTGCAGCATCAGTACAACCGACCCCATGTACTGGTATGTGTCGAGCATAACCTCGACGAAGTAGTAACGAGGCTAAGGCAAGGCACCTACAATCAACCTGTACAATTTAACAATGTATACGCAAATAACAGGAATGAAGAACTAAACAGGAAATGTCGAGAGGGGAGACATACTGAAGCGAATACAAGATAAAGAACTACAACAGAATGATCAACGGAGCAGTCAATATACCATGAATCAACAGGAATAGTGAATACAGTAAAGAAGAATGCACGGCATCACCCTTCGTGCTTTTACTCTCAATCTCACCATTAAATTAATAGAAACGGCACGGCATCACCCTTCGTGCTTTTACTCTCATATCATGGCACGATATCACCCTTAGTGCATTAACACTCACAATATGGCACGGCATCACCCTTCGTGCATTAACACTTACAATATGGCACGGCATCACCCTTCGTGCATTAACACTCACAATATGGCACAGCATCACCCTTCGTGCATTAATACTCACAAAACGATACGACATCACCCTTCGTGCATTAACACTCTCCCTTACCATAATGCAATGCATAAATAACAACAGGGAGAGAGAATAACAAGTACAAACCTTACTTCAATATTTGGTTCCATAATATCAATCTTAACTTTGAAATAAAAACTCAATTATCACCAGAAAATTCCGTAAACATGATAAGAACGATAATTTGAACAACACTAGTATAACACGTAGCAATTTGGCATAGGAATGAGACAATATCAGAAAAACAGAGAAACATGGAAAAACAGATAAATTGACGGTGCATAGGTACTCGTCACCTCACATATACGCCGCTCACATGAATTTCACTTAACAAATAATCTAAGGTTCCTAATTCCCTCAAATCAGGGTTAGACACAACACTTACCTCGCTTTGAAGGCCACTTAATTCTCAATCACAGCTTTTCCTTTGGAATTCACCTCCAAACCATTCGTATCTATTCAAAAATGACTCAATAATATCAAATATTGTTAAAGGAATTAATTATATTGCATAAAATATATTTCCCAAATTTTCCTCCAAAAGGTCGAAAAATCGACCCCGGACCCGCTTGGTCAAAACCCGAGGTTCGGACCAAAATCCTTTTACCCATTCACCCCCGAGCCCGAATATGTAATTAGTTTTGGAATCCGACCTCAAATTGAGGTCTAAATCCCTGAATTCCCGAAATCCCTATTTACTACCCTAACCCCTAATTCTACCATGAAACTCTAGATTTCTAGGTTACATTCTAGTGAAATGAAATAAAAGATTGAAAGAAAAAAGTCAAGGAACACTTACCTATGATTTGGGGAAGAAAATGTGTGCTTCTATGGAAAAGGGCTGGGCCAACTGGGGCCGCACCTGCGGACAGGGTTCCGCTTCTACGGAAAAAAGTCCGCATTTGCGGAAAAACAAAGTCCAGGCCTGGGTCGCATCTGCGGGGGCTTTCGCTCGCACCTACGACCAAAGGCTCGTAGGTGCGGGCACACCAGATTTGGTGCACCAGCAGCCTTGTTGACGTTTGAACTCAACTCGCGCATCGCCCGAATGGCACCCGAGTCCTCGGGGCTCCAAACCAAATATGCACGCAAGTCTATAAATATCATACGGACCTGCTCGCGCGATCAAATCGCCAAAATAACACCTAGAACTCTAAATATAGCACCAAATCAAATGAAATTTTCAAGTACACTTTAAAATTTTTATTTTCTCAATTGGACATCTGAATCACGTCAAATCAACTCTGTTTCTCACCAAATTTCACAGACTTGTCTTAAATATCATAATGAACCTGTACCGGGCTCCGGAACCAAAATACGGACCTGGTACTAACAATGCCAAACATCAATCAATTCTTAAAAATAATTAATTTTCAGACTTTTAATTTTCATAAAAAATTCATAACTTGAGCTAGGGACCTCTCAATTCGATTTCGGGCATACGCCCAGGTTCCATAATTCGATACGGACCTAACGGGTCCATCAAAGCACGGATCCGGGCCCGTTTACCAAAATGTTGACCGAAGTCAACTAAAATTAACTTTTAAGGCAAAAATTCTTATTTTCATCAGTTTACAACATAAAAGCTTTCCGGAAACCTGCCCGGATGGAACACGCAAATCGAGGAGGGTAAAAATGAGATTTTTAAGTCTTAAGAGCGCAGATTCAAGTTTTAAAACATAAGATGACCCTTTTGGGTCATCACAAACAATAACAACAACAATGCAGCAAATATAGGAAAACGACAAGGGCATTCCCGAGGTACCGCCTCGTAGTTCCAAAAGTAAATATCTCACAATGGCATGGCAGAAACCTCGCGCAACAATAACTATCCGCACGACATAAACCTCGTGCCACAATAAACAATCCACACAGTAGAAACCTTGTGCCACAATAACAATCCGCAGAGTAGAAACCTTGTGCCATAAAAAAAGATCCACATGGCAGAAACCTCGTGCCTCAATAACAATATGGACGGTAGAAACCTCGTGCCACAATAACAACCGCACGTCAGAAACCTCATGCTACAATAACAACCTGCACGGCAGAAACCGCGTGTCACAATAACAATTTGCATGGCAGAAACCTCGTGCCACAATAACAGTCATCTCAACAATAATCACGAAACCAACATATCACAATTGAAACAATGATGATACACGCAAAGAATCCTACAGTTAAAGAATGAATACGGAATCAAGGAAATAGGTAATTTAGCTATGCATGTTGTACAAATTCCAAATAAGAGATAAGACACGTAGGCATGTGAAATTAGGCTAAAATGTCGACCTGAGCCCGCGTCTCCAAAACGTATCGGAACCCGACAAAAATTATAAAATCCAAACACCCATTAGATAACGAGTCCAACCATACAAGAATTACTCAAATCCGACCTCAAATTGCCTTTCAAATCCCCAAATCTTAGCCTAAGAAGTTTTCCAAACTTTTCCCCAAATTTTCAACTAAAAACACTAATTAAATGATGAAAAAAACAATAGATTCGTGTAATATGACCAAAACTGAGTTAGGATCTCTTAACCCAATGATTTCCTTGAAAACTCTCGAAACTTCACCAAAAATCGAGCTCTCTAGGTCTAAAAATGGATAATCAATCAAACCCTTGAACTTAGGCCTTTTCTGCCCAGCGACTTCCTCTTCTGCGGACTTTGGGTTGCTTCTGCGACGCCGCACCTACCGAAAACCATCGCAGGGGAGGAATCCACTTAAGGCCAGGAGTTCCGCTTCTACGGACCATGGCTCGCACGTGCGAGCCCGCTTCTGCGGAGAAAGAGACCACACCTGCGGTCCTTCCCAAAGCCCCTCCTCCACTTCCACTTATGCGGATGCGACCTGCGAGCCCAGCCCTGGGCTCTCCTTTTCGCTTCTGTGATTGACCATCCGCACCCGCAACTCCGTACCTACGGTCAAACCCTCCGCAGGTGCGATGACACTAGCATGCCTGGGACTTCAGCAATGAAGTTAAAATTAGTCCAAATTCGATCTGATTCACACCTGAGGGCCCCGAGACTCCGTCTGAATATACCAACAAGTCCTAAAATATCATACGAACTTAATCGAGCCTTCAAATCACATCAAACAACACTAAAAACACGAATTGCGCATCGATTCAAGCCTAATAAACTTTAAAACTTCTAACTTCTACATCTGATGCCGAAACCTATCAAATCAAGTGCGATTGACCTCAAATTTTGCACACAAGTCATAATTTACATTACGGACCTACTACAACTTTCAGAATCAGAATTAGAAACCGACCCCGATATCAAAAAGTCCACTCCAGGTCAAACTTTCCAAAAATCATCCATCTTTCCAACTTTTGCCAATTAACGCCGAAGTGACCTACGGGCCTCCAAATCAACATCCGTACACGCTCCTAAGACCAAATTCACCATACGGAGCTATTGGAAATATCGAAACTCTATTTTGGAGTCGTCTTCACACAAATCAAACTACGGTCAATTCCTACAACTTAAACTTCCGTTTAGGGACTATGTGTCCCATCTAACTCTGAAACCAAACACCAAACCTCCCGGAAAGTCACGTAACCACAGTAACACACAAAGAAGGAAATAAATAGGGGGTCGGGACTAATACACTCAAAATGACCGGCCGGGTCGTTACATCCTCCCCCTCTTAAAACAAACGTTCGTCCTCGAACGAGTATAGAGACATACCTGAAGTGGTGAAAAGATGAGGATAATGACTGCACAAATCATGCTCGAACTCCAAAGTCACCTCCTCGACCAGATGACCCTCCAATGAACCTTTACCGAAGCGATATTCTTCGACATCAACTTTCGAATATGCCTGTCCAAAATGACTATCAACTCTTCAACATAAGATAGATCCTTGTCCAACTAGAGTGAACTGAAGTCTAACACATGAGATGAATCGACGTGATACTTCCAGAGCATGGACACATGGAACTTTGAATGAACTGCAGAAAGACTAAGTGGTAGTGCAAGTCTATAGGCCACCTCTCCAACCCTATCAAGGATCTAAAAGGGTTTGATCTACCTAATCGGGTCCAAGCTTACACTACTATTGAGTAGCGAGGGTGGTCGATGCAGTTTTAACCCAACTAGATCGGGATCGAATCCATGGGGAGTCAATGTTTGGAATTAGGTTTATATCTAAGTTAGATGCGGGTTTTGAATCTAGTTACACTTCCACAAGTTTGGGTTTGATTTCTACTTCTAACTTTACTCTAAAGATTGCAATAATTGAAACTAAGGACAATATTTTTGTTGATTTCTACTTCTAACTTTACTCTAAAGATTGCAATAATTGAAACTAAGGACAATATTTTTGTTGTTGTTTTTCAAATGTTTAAAGAGACTAGGGTAGTGACTTCTACCTAGGTGGATATCTAACGGGTAGCAAAATCTAGGGCAAGCTTGATTAGTTGGGATTGTAATATAGCTATCATACCCGAGTACTCACTCTATACCTCTCAGTAGTTTGAGTGATTTTGCCCAATTTGGCTTTCTCAAGTCCAATTGGGTATTCTTGCAAATCAAGTGATATTAGCTCAAGTTGGGTATTACTATCTCTAGGTTTAACCCTTTAATTGGGGCTATCAATTTCTTGAGTTCACCTCAATTCCTTGTTAGCCTAGTTTTTCTAGACTTAGTCCCTCTTTATCAAGTAGAGACTAAGTCATAAAGGCACGAATCAATGTTTGCAACCATTAATTCTTGAGTTCTAGCAAGAACTAGGCTAAATATCACTAACCCATTCACATTCAAGCCCTAAAATCAAATACCCATTAAATACCCACATTAGGGTTGGGTCACAACCCTAGCTATGAGCTTAGCTACTCATGGAAATAACAGAAATGAAAGATGAAATGAAGATAAAATCCATAATATTAATTTATGGAATAAAAATCTAATGTTAAGAAGTCAATCTAGTACAAAATTTCCGAAAACAGAAAAGTCAGTCGTCTCAGGTGCTCATACAAAACAAACATAACATAACCTAAAAATAACAAAAAATTCTATTTATACTAAGCTTAAAATATCTGACAAAAATGCCCATGCGGAGGTTGTGCGGCCGCACTCTTGCTTTCGTGGCCGCATAATTCTGATGCGGTCCGCGTTCTTCTCTTTTAGATATGGGTTGAGCTGAACTTTCGCAGACCGCATAATTCTAAGTGTGGTCGCTCTCCAGATTATGTTGCCGCATAAAAGTGATGCGGTCTGCACTTGCTTAAGTTTGGCTTGAAATCAACTCTCTGATTCTTCATCTTGTGGACTGCATAATTTTGATCGCGGCCTCACAAGGGACTTTCGCGGCCGCACAATTCTGGTGCGGTCCACACTTCTTTCTTTTGCTCAAGTTGGCAGCTCTGTGAATCTCAGTCATCGCGGTCCACGAAATTTCAATTGCGGCCGCACATTTCTGGTGCGGCCCGCGCTTATCATTTAGCCCAAAATCACACTCTCTGAATCTCCCTCTTGCGGATAGCATAATTATGATCGCGACCGCATCATGGCTTTCGCGGCCGCACAATATTTGTGTGGTCCACACTTGAGACCTCTTTGCCCATCCTTGGTTTTTGTTCAACTTTTGACTCCTTTGTGAGTTGATTTTTATTCCTTTGGCTTATTTTGAGCAATTCCTGCAAGCAAGCATATTTCATTAGTTTCCGGGAATACCTTCAAGCATTTTTGGCCTAAAACACAAGTAAAAGAGAGCAAATAATAGGTTAAAATCCCTACTTATCAACTCCCCCAAACTTAAGCTTTTGCTTGTCCTCAAGCAAATAAGGTAATTCTCACCTCCACTAGAAAAAAGGATATTTCAGCTGGCCTAAGGTGAATCAATCATGCATAAATTGGGACTAACAATTACCCTCAACACAAATGAATTATCAACAACACCATGTTTTGACCTTTTGAGTACCATAGTTCTAATGTGACACTAGAGCATCAAGAGTTGACTTAATTCACCAAGGAAGCTCGCTCTATCACGTAGGTCATTGTGAAATCCAAACTCCTCCTTCTCTACTCTCCATGAGCAAATCTCACTTTAGAATGTAACACTCAAAACAAGGATTGTGAAGAAGTGCTCCCATCTATCTCAAAAGAATGTCACAATTCCGGCTCTAAGTACCATAAGCTTTCCCCTTATGTAAATCGCCACTAATGTAAGCTCACTCAACTTGAAATCATATAGGGTTTTTGCGGCAATGTAATGAAGTCTTTTGGATTAAAGAAGGACTTATCGATATATGATGGTTTCATCTTTCCTTAAGCACTCCATTTCATCTTTTTGGCTCATACTTTCTTGACTCTTTGAGTCATTTTATTCTTCCTTAGTGGAATTAGAGAGACGTAATGTAACTCTTTCTTTCTCATGACAATCATTTTTTTCTTTTCTAATCACTCCATATCTTTCATCATTGCTTTCTTTGAATCCCTTCAACTTTCTACTTTATTCACTTTCTTTTTGACATATTTCTTTTTGGCTTTTCTTCCTTTTCTTTGTCTTCCCATTTCTTCATTCTTTTTATTCTTTGTACCTTTTATCACTTTCACATTCCTCGTCTCTCCCCCAAACTTATGCTTTTACCAATTGTATCAAGAATTCTAAGGAAAGATCGGGTGCCAAGTGAGGGTCATTATAAAATAGATAAAGGCTTGTAACATGACTATTGAATGAAAAAGGGCTTCGGCTCAAAGGGGTTGACTAGGGATAACACATTGGTAGGCTATGGAAGATTTCAAGTTTCAAATTGGATCAAGAAGAGCCTACAATCATTTCTCAAGTCGAGCTACACTTAGAATTTCGCCTAGACAAACATTCAGGGCAAGTTCTAGACTTATTGGCACGGAACTTGGACTTGCAATTCAATACCTCACCTCTCAAGTTGCTGGATTGTTAAAGAGAACAGAGTCGAGGTCCCACAACAACCCTAGCTAAGATTAAAAGTCACAAATGGCTCAAAGAAACCACTCGATGATTGTTTTAGTTAACACAAGAGACTAAAGGTCACAACTAGAGCAATTCTTTGCCAGTCAACTTATTTCTAACCATAAGGTCGAAGGTAAATGTGTTACTACCAAGTGAAGCCTTCTTGAGACACTTTTCTTCATTACTAATATATATATATACAAAAACATAAAGAAAACAGACTCAATCCCTTAAGAAGGTTGTCATGCCATCCATAGTTGGGAACAACCACCTGGTTCACACAACATCCACCTTTGAAAAGAACCGTGGCATTAAGAAAACCAAAGGCTTATTGTTCACCCAAAACGTAAAAAGAAGCTAACAACTTAAAAAGAAGCTATGCTACTAAGGAAAATCAACGAAAGAAGTTATGAAGTAAACTACGGAAAGTAGACTGAATATGTACAAAATGAAGTAAAGCGAATATATACATAATGGAAATGAATATATACATCGAATGGTAAAAATATATACATACCAAAAGTGAAAATAAAGATAAATAAAGATAAAGAAAAATAGTATAATGGCTATTACATACCAAATGTCATCAAATCAAAATGGACCACCCCCCAAATAAAAAATAGCATTGTCCTCAATGCTCATAACAAATAAGAACAGGAAAAAGGGGTAGAGAGTAGAGAAAACTCCCTATGTGGTCTTTGTCTGCATCGGGTCCTCAATATGGATGGGATCCTCAGCATGGATGGGCTCATCAACACCCTCCGTATCCTCTAACTGGATCTCCACATCCTCTGACTGGGGGACTACGGGCTTGCTGAGCATCTGAATCAGCTCCTCCGCAGTGTTTGAAGTGGCAACCGGCTCCTCAGACTGGCCGGCTGCTGCCTCTGATGTGTCGGGCATTGCTGCATGTGTTGCTGGGACTGTCTCCTCCATGAGCAGGTCCAGTTGAATATCACCAGCAGAAGCAATCTTCTCAACCTCTTTGCGCAACTTCTCCACCGACTCCTTAGATGCCTGAGCCTTCCGCAGCTTCTTCACCTGCTTCCCCAAATCCTTGATAATCCTCCCATGTGTATCAAGAGTCTCTTGGATCTTCTTCTGGTCGTCCAGAATCTTCTTCTGGTTGTCTAGAATCTTCTTCAAAGAGTCCTCCATTGATGGAGGTACCTGAAGCTCTGATGGGGATGAAGACTGTGCTGCCACTACACTGGATATGGCAGTTAGCTTTGTGGTAGCTGCCTGTATCCAATTGTTGAGACTGGATAATGTCTATAAAACCCGCAGTGCACTCTAATGGTAGGTAGAAGATGTGGGCACTGATAGTGGCACCGAGAGGGATGGTCCGGATGAAGGAGGATGCATGGCAGTTGCTCTGGCATAAGTACCGATTGCTGTGGAGGGCCCGACAACTGACCTGGTGGCCACTACCCCTGGCTCTAGAGACTGTTTAGTGGAGGTAGTGGATTTACCCTTGAATTTAGGGTTGTCCGCTCCCTGGAGGTGGTACCATGAGAAATTCTTTATCGCCTTCACCTCCACATCAAAATGTCGCGGCTCTACCCCTTGATCTTGGAAATACTCTGTGAGGAAGTTGGGGTAGGGATAAGATCTTTCTTCTTTCTAGACTGCATTGGAGATGTTGTAGGACATTAAGTTTCCTACATTAATAGGATAGCTTGCCATGATGGAAGCTACCAATACTGCCCGGGGGTGTGGAAGGACATTCTCATGCTGGCACGGGTCAAGACGGCTGCACACAAATGTTTGCCACCCTTTTGCTTCAAAGTTAAGGGTGGCTCTGACAATTTGAACTCCTGTTGTGAGCCATGCAGGTGTTGTTCCCGGAATAGCAAGTATCTCAGCTAGCCATGGGCGAACTACATCACCCACGGCTAGCTTCTCTAGGTATTGCACTGCCTCGACCTCCTCAAACCCTACGTATATGTTCAGTGCGTGGCCATCAAACCGGATTTTCAAGTTTCGGACCTTCGTCGCCTATATACCCTTTTTGATGTGGGCAACATTGGCATAAAATTCCTTGACCAGGTATTCATTGGCATCTTGCAACCTGCCGGTGAACCATTTCTATCTTTTTCTCTCCGTAAATTGCTTTAGGACATTCAGATTGTGCTGGCTTAGGTCTTTGGTTATGAATTGTCGCTCAAGAGTGAGCGACCTTTGGGGCCACCATTCCTGAAATTTTGCATACTCCTTCTCACTTACAAATCTATTAGCCCACACCTCCGACTTCCTTGATCTAGCTAGTCCTCCCACAATTGTGTCACCCCCTCTCCCATCATCTGGGACCTCATCATCATCATCTGAATTGATTGGGGTAGCTGTTGTTGCAAGTGTTGTAGCAGGTAGGGAAGATGGTTCAGATGCCTGACTACCTCCCTCTGAGCCATCAGAAGAACTATAGGAGGAAGTAGGTTCATTGACTAAAAGGAGTCTATGGGGGAATCGTTGTGATTGTGCCCTCGGTTGTGGTTGTACAGAATCCCCCTCAAAAGTTTCCCGGGATGGGAGGTATTCACTGTTGTCTGAGGAGTCCAGAGCTGGTCTACTGAGAGTAGTCTTTTTTCCCAAGACTTTCTGGAGTGATAGTGGCATGTTAGGTTTTCCTCTACCCCAGCCTCGGAAGGATTCTGCCCTCCCTTTGGAAGTATCACCTCGACCACGAGAACGCACCATTATCTGCAACACACAAGTAGTGAAAGTCGATTAGAATTGGGGTATAACATGTGTTATTGAATTACAGTTGAAAAGAAAGACACTGCTTCTCATAACAAGGCAGCGCGGACCGCACAAAAGTGAGTGCGGCCACGGACTGCACAAAAATGAGTGCGGCCGCATAATACCCATCGCGGACCACACAAAATTGAGTGCGGTCGCGGAGATACCAGGGTCAGACTATTGGTTCTCTGAAGTTACCTCAGCGCGGACTGCACACTTTTGAGTTCGGCCGCGAAAACCCATCGCGGACCGTACAAAATTGAGTGCGGACGCATAATCGATTTGTTGGGTCTCTGAAGTTTAATTGCGCGGACCGCACAAAATTGAGTGCGTCCGCAAAAACTTAGCAATGACAAGTGCCTTCAACCTAGGGTATCGCGGACCGCACAATTTTGTATGCGGCCGCATACCCTAGCGCGGACCGCACAAAAATATGTTCTGCCGCGAAATTCAAATCAGAGCGGCACTGAAGTATGATTAATAGTAGGGTTTTACTAATTAGGCATGATTTGTGGCAATTAAACAATAAAAGCTACTAACCCCAGCCCCCATTATGCATTCAAACACTAGCCACATGCTTCTAAGCAAGAAGTAAACATCAATTTGCATTTTTGGCATGAATCTAACCCTAGATAAAAAGAAAACTAAAACAAAGAGAAAAGAAAAGAAAAAGATGAAATTAATTCATTGAAATCAACATACCAGTAATGAAATGTAGTAGGAAATCAACACTTGATGAATATGGGATGAGATTGAAAACAAGAAAGAGTGCATTGTGATTTAGTTTAGCTTGAGAGGTCAGAGTGTGTAAAGTGTGAATAGTCTCAAAAAGTCCTATTTATACTCTGACCATGTTGGCCCACCGACTTACCTGAGTGCGGCCGCACAATTTTGGTGCGGTCCACACTCTTTACCTTTTCTAACTTAGCAGCTGATTCCGTGACACAGTCCGTGTAAAAATGGTTTCGGCCGCACAATCTGTGCGGTCCGCAAAATTTTGATCACGGCCGCGAATCCTTAAGGGATTTTATCAGGCCAAACTTCAGAGAGTTGGCATTTACCATATTTCAGTTGTGCGACCGCACACAGAATTATGCGTCTGCGAAGGGCTTGTGCGGTCCGCATAATTCTAGCGCAGTCCGCACAATATCACTACTTGGCCAATTTTTGTCTTGTCAATTTTCTGCACTGCACACTCAATTCCTGCATACACTTCACAACCAGTTAGTCCAAAACAATGCCTAATCTAAAAAGAAAATCAAAAGAAAGAAAAACACATGGGTTGCCTCCCAAGAAGCGCCTGATTTAACGTCGCGGCACGACGTATCTTACCATCATTCATTTAAAAAGGAGCAATGCCACAACGTGGCCATCATCAACCTTACCAAGGTAGTGCTCCACCCGGTGCCCATTGACTCTAAAGATCTCACCATTATTATTTTTCAAATCAAGAGCACCAAAAGGAGTCACATGTACCACTTCAATAGGACCACTCCACTTTGATTTAAGCTTTCCCGGAAACATCCGTAACCGAGAGTTGAATAAAAGAACAAGGTCACCTTCTTTGAATTCTTTGTTCTGGATATACTTATCATGTAGGTACTTCATCTTGTCCTTATACAAGAACGAACTGGAGTAAGCATGGAACCGGAACTCATCAAGTTCATTCAATTGCTCCACCCAAAGATTGGCAGCTACATCCCGCTCAAGGTTCAATTTCTTCAACGCCCACAGGGCCTTATGCTCTAATTTCACCGGAAGGTGAGATGCTTTCCCAAACACCAACCAATACGGAGACATACCAATTGGAGTCTTGTAACTGTTCTATAGGCCCAAAGAGCATCATCAATTTTCCTTGACCAATCAGTCCGATTTGCATTAACAGTCTTAGATAGAATACTCTTGATCTCCCTGTTGGAGACTTCAACTTGTCCACTTTCCTGGGGGTGATAGGGGGTTGACACCTTGTGAGTGACACCATACTTGGAGAATAAAATGTCAAAGGCCTTGTTGCAAAAATGTGAACCCCTATCACTAATGATAACCCTTGGGGTGCCGAACCTTGTGAATATGTTTTTCTTCAAGAAAGCCACCACACTTTGTGCTTTATTGTTGGGCAAAGCCACAGCTTCAATCCATTTACAAACGTAATCCACAGCAACAAGAATATAGGTATTCCCACATGAGCTCACAAATGAACCCATAACGTCAATGCCCCACACATCGAAAATATCAATCTCGAAGATGATGGTGAGAGGCATCTCATTTTTCTTGGAGATCCCACCGGCACTTTGGCAATCTTCACAATGCTTAACGAGCTCGCTAGCGTCTTTGTACAAGGTAGGCCAATAGAATTCACAGCTTAGGACCTTTGTATCAGTTCTCGCCCCACCATGGTGACCACCATATGGGGAAAATGGCAAGATTCAAGAATACCCAATTGCTCTTCTTCTAGAATGCATCTCCGGATAACACTATCAGTGCAAATTTTGAAGAGATATGGCTCATCCAAATAGTCGTCCAGGCAGTCCCATTTGAGCTTCTTCCTTTGGTTTGAGGAGAACTCATTCGGAACAATGCCACTCACAAGATAGTTGGCCACATCGGCAAACCATGGCATCCCAGTCATAGAAATGGAAAGGAGTTGTTCGTCAGGAAATGAATCATTGATCTTAAGGCCATCATGTGGCCTTCCCTCCTCCTCCAATCGAGACAAGTGGTCCGCCACTTGAATCTCACTACCCTTTCGGTCTTGAATCTCTAGATCAATTCTTGCAATAGAAGCACCCACTGCATCAACCTTGCCTTAGAGTCTTTCTTGCTCATCAAATAATGAAGTGCCGCATGGTCGGTGTGAACAATCACCTTTGTACCTATTAGGTATGGGTGGAACTTCTCCATAGCAAACACAATGGCTAGGAGTTCTTTCTCGGTCACCGTATAGTTGACTTGGGCCTCGTTCATGGTCTTCTAGCATAGTAGACCAGATGAAAGATCTTATTAATTCGTTGCCCCAATACCACACCAACCGCCATATCGCTTGCATCACACATGGGCTCAAATGGTAAGCTCCAATTTGGCGCGGTGATAATAGGAGTGTTAGTCAACTTATACTTGAGTAGTTTGAATGCCTTCATACAATCTTCATTGAAAAGGAACTTGGCATCTTTCTCCAAGAGTTTGCACAAGGGGTTTACCACCTTAGAAAAGTCCTTGATGAATCGGCAGTAAAATCCCGCATGACCTAGAAAGCTTCTCACTCCCTTTACGGAAGTAGGGGAGGGAGTTTGGATATCACTACAATTTTTGCTTTATCAACCTCAATACCATTCTTGGAAATCATGTGACCGACGACAATGCGCTCCTTGGCCATAAAGTGACACTTCTCCCAATTCAGCACCAAGTTAGTTTCTTCACAACGTGCCAATACCTTATCCAAGTTATCCAAGCACTCTTCAAAAGATTCCCCCACGACAGAGAAATCATCCATGAAAACCTCGAGAAAGTCCTCCACCATATCGGTGAAGATGGACATCATACACCGCTGAAACGTTATCGGTGCATTGCATAACCCGAATGGCATCCGCGAGAATGCGAAAGTGCCATATGGACAAGTGAAGGTGGTCTTCTCTTGGTATTCAAGTGCAATAAGAATCTGGTTATATCCGGAATATCCATCCAAGAAGCAATAATAAGCATGTACGGCTAACCTATCCAATATTTGATCAAGAAATGGAAGCGGAAAATGGTCTTTCCGTGTAACTTTGTTTAGCTTTCTATAATCCATGCACACTCTCCACCCGGTGACAGTTCTTGTGGGGATCAATTCATTTTTTTCATTTGTTATCACAGTCATGCCCCCTTTCTTTGGGACACATTGCACTGGCGAGGTCCACGAACTATCGAAAATGGGGTAAACCACCCCGGCATCCAACCAATTGATGATCTCATTCTTTACTACCTCTTGCATGGCCTCATTTAATCGTCTTTGATGTTCCATGGAGGGTTTGGAATCTTCCTCCAAAATGTTTTTGTGCATGCAAAAGGCGGGGCTTATACCTCGAATATCCTCCAATGTCCAACCTGTTGCTTTCTTCCTCCTTTGAAGCACTGCAAGGGTGGCATCTACCTTCACGTTAGTTAAGCACGAGGAAAGAATAACAGGTAAAGTGGAATAAGGGCCTAGAAACTCATACCTGAGGTGTGAAGGCAAAGGCTTTAACTCCAAGGTGGGAGGCTCCTCAATTGAGGGCTTTGTTGGTGGAGTCTTCCGATTTTCGATATCCAAGGAAAGTTTTCGGGGCTTATAAGTATATGATCCCATTCCTTGCAAAGCATTAACACATTCTACAAAGCCTTCCTTCTTATCCTCATCATGATTCAACAACACAATTTCCAAGGTATCTTTCACATTTATCATAGCACTTGTGTCATCAACAATTACTTCAGTCACAAGATCCATGAACGAACACACTTCGTTGCTATTTGGCTGCCTCATTGATTTACAAACATGGAATACCACTTTTTCATCGCCCACCCGGAAGGTGAGCTCTCCAGCTTCCACATCAACTAAGGCCTTCCCTATAGCAAGGAAAGGTCTCCCCATAATGATTGGCACCTCGTAGTCAACCTCACAGTCAAGTATCACAAAATCTGCGGGAAGGATGAACTTGTCGACCCTAACTAACACATCATCAATTATCCCTAATGGCCTTTTCATTTTCTGATTCGCCATTTTCAAACTCATGGATGTGGGTATTGGTTTCCCAATCCCCAACGATTTGAACACGGAATAGGGCATCAAGTTAATGCTTGCCCCAAATCACATAAAGCTTTGGCGAAATCGGCACTCCCAATAGTGCACGGGATTGTGAAAGCACCGAGGTCTTCCAACTTTGGAGACATGGAGTGCACCATAGCACTCACTTGATGTGTCATTTTGATCGTTTCACAGTTCATTGATCTCTTCTTTGTTACCAAATCCTTCATGAACTTGGCATATCCCGGCATTTGTTCTAAGGCTTCAACCAACATCATATTTATGGACAAACTTTTCATCATATAAATGAATTTCTTGAATTGATTCTCATTGTTTTGATTTACAAGTCTTTGAGGGTATGGAGGATGAGGCCTTGGCATTGGTACCTTAGCCTTTGTCACTACCGGTTCCGGCATGTCAATCACGTGCTCCCTAGACGGGTTCACTTCTTCTTGCGTCTCCTCCATATTTTCATCAATATTAATCCTTGATTCTTCATTAGCTTGAACATCATTGCTTGTGTCATAATCACCTTGCACCAACACATCATCACCCACATGCCTTCTTTGGTTTGAGGTACTAGCAACTCCACCTCTCCCACTTCTTGTTGTCATGGCCATTGCATGCCCCGTATTCCCACCTTTCGGGTTCACCACCATATAACTAGGTATTGTCCCCTTTGGGAGAGTATTTAAAGCTTGAGAAATTTGGCCCAAGTTGAACCTCCAAGTTGCGGATAGAAGTGTTGTGGGAGGCTAATTGGGCATCGGAGTCGGAGTTTTTCTCCATCATTTGCTTAAACATGTTTTCAATCCGTCCCATTTCACTATTGGAAGAACTAGGACCTTGCGACGGATATGGAGGCGGGTTGTTTGGTTGTTGATACATCGGGGGCCTCTGAAAGCCCGACCCCGATTTCCTTGATTGCTATTGTTCCAACCCCCTTGATTATTGTTGTTACCCCAATTGCTTTGATTGTTTCCACCCCAATTACCTTGATTATTTCCTCTCTAATTGCCTTGATTACCTTGATTACCCCAATTGCTTTGATTATTATTGTTGCCACCACTCCAATTTCCTTGGTGGCCTTAGTTGTTCCAGTTTCCTTGGTTTCCTTGTAATCTCCATTGTTGTTGATTTGGAGCATTGCTTCTTTGACGTTGATAATTGTTGACATATTGAACCTCTTCATCTTGCTCATCATATAAATCATCTTGATTATACCCACTATTACTTTGCTCAAATTATTCTGGATGGTTTTGTACTTGTTGACCTCGTTGCCGTCTCTTGTTTACCATCATGTTCACCCCTTCCATAGCATTCACCTATTTCGACCCTGGAACCTGTTGAAGCTGAGCCTTGGCCAATTGGTTCATGGTGGTTTTCAATTCCGCAATAGCTTGCCCATGATCATGTAGCTCCTTGTGTAGGTGAATAACATTTGGGTAACCCTGAGGAACATTGGCTCTACTTTGCCACGCCGAAGAGGTGTCCGCCATCTCATCCAATATTTCACAAGCTTCAGAATAAGGCGTGTTCATGAAGTTACCCCCAGCGAGTTGATTTACCACACATTGATTTGTTATGTTGATCCCCCTGTAGAAGGTCTATTGGATCATGGCCTCGATCATATCATTGTTCGGGCATTCTTTGACTATGGTGCGATATCTTTCCCAAATCTCGTGCAATGGCTCATTGGGCTCTTGTTTGAAAGCTAAAATTTTATCCCTTAGTGTAGCCATGTGCCCCGGAGAGAAGAATTTGGCAATGAACTTCTCGGCCAACTCATCCCAAGAGTGGATGGAATGATTGGGCAATCTCTCTATCCAGTCCAAAGCCTTTCCCCGTAAAAAAAAAAGGGAAACAGCCTTAACCGCAGTGCATCCTTGGTGACATTTGTTTGCTTGCTCCCCCAAAAAGTATCGACAAAACCCTTGAGATGCTTGTAGGCATTTTGGTGTGGAGCTCCGGTAAAGAAACCTCGCTGCTCAAGCAGTGCAAGCATCACGTTGGTAATTTGAAAGTTGCCCGCCCTAATCCGGGGCGGGACTATTGCACTTGCATAGCCCTCATTCGGCAACACCTGATGCACTACTCTTGGTGGAGGTGGTCGACCTCGCCTATTTACTTGAGGCTCGGGATGAACCTTATCCACTTGATCGTCATCTACATCCTCCCCCAATGGTAAATTTCCGAGGGGCTCGTTGTTAAGGGCCATTTTGTACCTAAAAGAAATTCACAAACAAAATTAGTGACTCGGAAGGAAAGAAAGACAAAACATACAAATATCTAGATATATAGATAAATCCGTTTAACTCCCCGGCAACAGTGCCAAAAATTGATCAGGTCCAAGCCTACACTACTATTGAGTAGCGAGGGTGGTCGATACAGTTTTAACCCTAGGTCGGGATCGAATCCACATGGAGTTTATGTTTGGAATTAGGTTTATATCTAAGTTAGATGCGGGTTTTGAATCTAATTACACTTCCACAAGTTTGGGTTTGATTTCTACTTCTAACTTTACTCTAAAGATTGCAATAATTGAAACTAAGGACAATATTTTTGTTGTTGTTTTTCAAATGTTTAAAGAGACTAGGGTAGTGACTTCTACCAAGGTAGATATCTAACGGGTAGCAAATTCTAGGGCAAGCTTTATTAGTTGGGATTATAATATAGCTATCACACTCGAATACTCACTCTATACCTCTCAGTAGTTTGAGTGGTTTTGCCCAATTTGGCTTTCTCAAGTCCAAATGGGTATTCATGCAAATCAAGTGATATTTGCTCAAGTTGGGTATTACTATCTCTAGGTTTAACCCTTTAATTGGGGCTATCAATTTCTTGAGTTCACCCCAATTCCTTGTTAGCCTAGTTTTCCTAGACTTAGTCCCTCTTTCTCAAGTAGAGACTAAGTCATGAAGGTATAAATCAATATTTGCAACCATTAATTATTGAGTTCTAGCAAGAACTAGGCTAAATATCACTAACTCATTCACATTCAAGCCCTAAAACCAAATACCCATTAAATACCCACACTAGGGTTGGGTCACAACCCTAGCTATGGGTTTAGCTACTCATGGAAATAACAGAAATTAAAGATGAAATGAAGATAAAATCCATAATATTAATATTATGGATTTTATTAATTTATGGAATAAAAATATAATGTTAAGAAGTGAATCTAGTACAAAATTTCCGAAAACAGAAAAGTCAGTTGTCTCAGGTGCTCATACAAAACATAACATAACCTAAAAATGACAAAAAGTTCTATTTATACTAAGTTGAAAATATCTGACAAAAATGCCCATGCGAAGGTTGTGCGGCCGCGTAATTCTGAGTGCGGCCGCACTCTTACTTTCGTGGCCGCATAATTCTGATGCGGTCCGCGTTCTTCTCTTTTGGATCTGGGTTGAGCTGAACTTTCACGCACCGCATAATTCTAAGTGCGGTCGCGCTCCAGATTATGCGGCCGCATTAAAGTGATGCGGTCTGCACTTGCTTGAGTTTGGCTTGAAATCAACTCTCTGATTCTTCATCTTGAGGACCGCATAATTTCGATCACGGCCGCACAGGGGACTTCTGCGGCCACACAATTCTGGTGCGGTTCGCACTTCTCTCTTTTGCTTAAGTTGGCAGCTCTCTGAATCTCAGTCATCGCGGTCCGCAAAATTTTAATTGTGGTCGCACAGGGATTTTCGCAGCCGCACATTTTTGGTGCGGTCCGCGCTCATCATTTAGCCCAAAATCACACGCTCTAAATCTCCCTCTTGCGGACCACATAATTATGATCGCGGCTGTATCATGGCTTTCCTGGCCGCGCAATATTTGTGCGGTTTGCACTTCAGACCTCGTTGCCCAGCCTTGGTTTTTGTTCAACTTTTGACTCCTTTGCAAGTTGATTTTGATTCTTTTGGCTCATTTTGAACAATTCCAGCAAGCAAGCATATTTTATTAGTTTTCGGGAATACCCTCAAGCAATTTTGGCCTAAAACACATGTAAAAAAGAGTAAATAATAGGTTAAAATCCCTACTTATCACTACCTAGGGCTCAACTTGCCCTTTTTTCTGAACCTCATAACACCCTTCATGGGCGAAACCCGGAGCAAGACCCACTCCCCAACCATGAATGAAACGTTGCGAGCCTTCTGATTCGCATAACTCTTCTGTATGGATTGGGCTGTACGAACTCGATCCTAAATCAATTTAACCTTTTCTAAAGCATCCTGAACCAAATCTGTAACCCATAGCCTGGCCTCACTTGGCTCAAACCAAACCACCGGAGATCGGCACCGCCTACTATACAAAGCCTCATACGGTGCCATCTGAATGCTAGATCGATAATTGTTGTTGTAGACAAACTCCGCAAGTGGAAATAACTGATCCCAAGCACCCCCAAAATCCATCAAACACGCACGAAACATATCCTCCAATATCCGAATAGTGCGCTCGGACTGTCCGTCCGTCTCAGGGTGAAATGTTGTACTCAACTAAACCTGTGTGCCTAATTCTCGCTGCACTGCTCTCCAAAACTGTGATGTAAACTGCGTGCCCCGATCTGAAATGATAGATAACAACACACCATGAAGCCTGATAATCTCGCGAATGTAAACTTGAGCCAACTGCTTTGAATAATAAGTAGTCGCCACTGGAATGAAATGAGCTGACTTGGTCAATCTATCCACAATCACCCATATTGCATCGAACTTCCTCCGAGTTTGTGGGAGACCAACAACAAAATCCATAGTGATCCGCTCCCATTTCCACTTTGGAATCTCTAACTTATGAAGCAATCCACCCGGCCGTTGATGCTCATACTTCACCTACTGATAATTTCGGCACCGAGATACATACTCCACTATGTCTTTCTTCATCCGCCTCCACCAATAATGCTTCCTCAAGTCCTGATACATCTTCGCGGCACCTGGATAAATGGAGTACCACGAACTGTGAGCCTCCTAGAGAATCAACTCATGCAAGCCATCCACATTGGGCACACATAGACTGCCCTGCATCCATAACACCGTCATCTCCAATAGTGACTTCTTTGGCATCACCATGCTGAACCGTGTCCTTGAGAACAAGCAATGAGGGTCATCATACTGACTCTCTCTGATACGATCATAAAGGGAAGACTGAGAAACCACACAAGCCAAAACTCAACACGACTCGGAAACATCCAATCTAACAAACTGGTTGGCCAAGGCCTGAACATACAAGGCTAAAGGCCTCTCTGCTACCGGTAGATATGCTAAGCTGCCCAAACTCTCCGCCTTGCGACCCAAGGCATCGGCCACCACTTTGGCCTTCTCGGGATGATATAGAATGGTGATATCATATTACTTAAGCAGCTCCAACCATCTCCCTTGTCGCAAGTTAAGATCCTTCTGTTTAAACAGATGTTGTAGACTCCGGTGATCGGTATAGACCTCACAAGGGACACCATACAAGTAGTACCGCCAGATCTTCCAGGCATGAACAATAGCTGCTAACTCGAGATCGTGGACATGATAGTTCTTCTCATGCACCTTCAACTGCCTAGATGCATAGGCAATCATTCTACCGTCCTGCATCAACATCGCATCGAGACTAATGTGTGATGCATCACAATACACCGTATAGGACCCCGAACCAGTAAGCAATACTAACACTGAGGATGTCATCAAAGCAGTCTTGAGCTTTTGAAAGCTCTCCTCACACTCCTCGGTCTACCTGAACGGAGCACCCTTCTGGATCAATCTGGTCATAGGTGCTGCAATAGACGAGAAACCCTCTATAAATCGACGGTAATACCCCGCCAAGCCGAGAAAACTCTGGATCTTCATAGCTGAGGACGGTCTGGGCCAACTCTGCACTGCTTCAATCTTCTTCGGATCTACCTTGATCCCCTCACTCGATACTACATGACCCAAAAATACCACTGAATTCAGCCAGAATTCACACTTCAAAAAATTTGCATATAACTTCTTTTCTCTCAAGGTCTGAAGCATAGTACTTAGGTGCTGCTCATGATCCTCTCGGCTCCAGGAGTACACCAGAATTTTGTCAATAAACACAATGATGAACGAGTCAAGATAGGGATGAAATACATTGTTCATCAAGTGCATGAATGATGTCGGGGCGTTGGTCAGCCCAAAAGACATCACAAGGAACTCATAATGACCATACCAAGTCCTGAATGCAGTATTCGGGATATCTAGCTCCCGAATCTTCAACTGATGATAGCCTGAATGCAAGTCGATCTTAGAAAACACTCTGGAACCCTGAAGCTGATCAAATAAATCATCAATACGTGGCAATGGATACATGTTCTTCACTGTAACCTTCTTTAACTAGTGATAATCAATACACATTCGCATAGAACCGTCTTTCTTCTTTACAAACAAGACAGGATCACCCCAAGGCGACACACTGGGCCTAATGAATCCCTTATCAAGAAACTCTTGCAACTGTTTCTTTAACTCTTTCAACTCTGTTGGGGCCATACGATATGGTGGAATATAAATGGGATGAGTGCCCAGTAACAAATCAATACCAAAGTCGATATCTCTATCGGGCGGCATGCCCGGAAGATTCGCCGGGAATACATCCGGATAATCCCTCACTACTGAAACTGACTTGACGGTAGGATTATCAACACTAACATCCCTCAAATATGCCAGATACGTATCACACCCCTTCTTAACCATTCGCTGAGCCTTAAGAAATGAAACAACCCTGTTAGGAACATAATCTAAAGTACATCTCCACTCTAACCACGGCAGACCTGGCATAGCCAATGTCACTGCCTTGGCGTGACAATCAAGGATAATGTGATAAGGCGACAACTAGCCCATGCCCAAAATAACATCGCAATCCACTATACTGAGCAACAATAAATCAGCTCTGGTCTCAAAACCACTGATAACAACCATACATGACCGATACACACGGTCAACAACAATCGAATATCCCACGGATGTAGACATATAGACAGGAGAACTCAAAGAATTATGAGAGACACCCAAATATAGAGCAAAATAAGATGACATATAAGAATAAGTAGAGCCTGGATCAAATAAGACCGATGCATCTCTACGACAGACTGGAACAATATATGTGATGATAGAGTCGGATGCAACTGCCTCCGTCCTAATAGGAAGAGCATAGTATCATGCCTGGACTCCCCCTCTAAAGAGACCTCTACCTGCTGGACCTCCACCTCTAGCTAGCTGTTCATGTGGAGTGGTAGTTGGTGTTGTAATCATAGCCTGAGGACCCAGTGGGGCACGTGGTGCCTGAGTGGTCTGTGGAGGTGCACCCATCCTGAGTCTGGGGCAATCCCTCACCATATGATGAGTGTCACCATACTCAAAACAAGATCTCGGAGGACATGGTTATTGTGGCTGGCTCGGGCCTGATCGGCTGGACTGACTGTTGAAAGCACCCCATGTAGGAGGTGCACTAGACAATGGCGGTGCATAATAGGGAGCCCGGGGCCTAGGAGTGGTCGGAATACCGCTAGAAGATAGAAGTGCTGAATGAATAGGGAGACTCACATAACCCATACCCTGACGAGCTCCAGCTGGGGCACAAGTACCACTATAAGTGCCAGACTTTCGAGACCTCTTAGCATCTCTCTCCTCCCTCTCCCGAGTCAGTATACCCTCCAATCTCCTAGCAATCCCTACTACCTACTCGTATGTGATGTCCATATCCAATGCTTGGGCCATAATAAATCTGATACTGGGGTTGAGCCCCTCAATAAATCGACGAACCCGCTCTCACACAGTAGCAACTAAGGCTGGTGCATGCCTAGCCAAATCACTTAACCGAACCGCATACTCTGACACGGTCATAGAACCCTGGCGCAACTGCTCAAACTCTGTGCGCCATACATCTCTGAGACTCTGGGGAACATACTCCCTCAAGAACATATTCGAGAACTGAGTCCAAGTGAGTGAAGCTACCTCGATCGGACTACCCAACTCATATGCTCGCCACCACTGATAGACTGATCCTCTAAGCTGGAACGTAGTGAAATAAACCCTACTAGACTCCGCAACACCCATATTACGGAGTATACTATGGCACTCCTAAAGAAAACCTTGGGCATCCTCTGACACCAACCCACTGAAAGTAGGAAGGTGGTACTTCTTGTACCTCTCGAGCCTGAGCTCCTCCTCCTCAGAAACTTCTGCCCAAACCTCGGGTTGCACTGGGGCTACTGGCTGTATTGGTATGACCTCAGGAACCTGGTCGATCTGGACCCGCTGCTCTAGGGTACGGGCGGCAGGAGTCTGTGCCCCTCCCCTAGCCTGAGATGTGGCAGGAACAAGTGGCATCAACCCTGCCTCAGCCAAGTGCTGAACATGCTCAGAAACTGGACGAGAGTCTCCTGGAGGGCTGGTGCATTAATGGGTGTCTCAGGTGCCTGCCCTCCAACTGAAGCTATTGGTGGCTCCTCTGTAGCAGCTCATGCGGGTGCTCTAGCTGCACCACGTGGACATCCTCGGTATCTACCCTGGCCCTGGCCTCTCGCGGCTCTAGCAGGGGGCGCGAGTGTTTGGTCATCTGATCCAGTTGTACGTGTCCTCACTATCTGTGGGAGGATAGAAAGACAAAAATTTAAAATTCTAATTCAAAATTTCGCACGATAAGGAATCAAAGAAGTGATACTTTTCCTAACAGTTCCATAGCCTCCCAAAGATAAGTACAGACGTCTCTGTATCAATCCGCAAGACTCTACTAAACCTGCTTGTGACTCATAACACCTATGAACCTAGAGCTCTGATACCAACTGTCATGACCCTAAATTCCCTTCGTAGGATATCGTGACGGCACCTAGTCTCTAAGACTAGGTAAGCTTAATCAATATGCAGAAACATTAAATAAGAGATTAAACTTGAACATCCCGACTATTACATAAAAAGAATCTACCAAAACTCAATGTGTAAAGTCCCAAAACCTTGTGAGATATAAGTCACAAGATCTAAATACAGTACTGAACAATCCTATACATCATTGTCTATCAAAACATAAAGAAATAAGAAAAGAACGGGATAGAAAGGGACTCTAAGGCCTGCGGATGCGGGCAGGTGTACCTAAAAGTCTCCAAGCAGCAACACATCGCACTAATATTGAGGCTGATAGGATGCACCTAGATCTGCACAAAAAGATGTGCAGAAGCGTAGTATGAGTACACCACAACGGTACCTAGTAAGTGTCAAGCCTAACCTTGGTAGAGTAGTGACGAGGTCAGGTCAGGGCCCTACTGGAAATAATAGGAAAAACAAGGCAGAAGATATAACGATGTAATGAAATGACAGAGAAGTGTAACAATAGAAATTCATAGAAGATAACAACGCGGAATCAAAGAAAACAATTACAACATGTAAGGAAGAACTAATTTTACAAGTTAAAGAATAACAACAACAACAACAATGCAGCAAATAGAGGAAAACGACAAGGGCACTCCCGAGGTACCTCCTCGTAGTTCCAAAATTAAATATCTCACAGCGACACGACAGAAACCTCACGCAACAATAACCCGCACAACAGAAATCTCATGCCACAATAAACAATCCGCACGGCAGAAACCTCATGCCACAATAACAATCCGCACGGTAGAAACCTCGTGCCATAAAAAAAAGATCTGCATGGCAGATACCTCATGCCACAATAACAATCTGGACGGCAGACACCTTGTGCCACAAAAACAACCGCACGATAGAAACCTCATGCTATAATAACAACCCGCACAGCAGAAATCGCGTGCCACAATAACAATCCGCATGGCAGAAACCTCGTGCCACAATAACAGTCATCTCAACAATAATCACGAAACCAACATATAACAATTGAAATAATGATGATACACGCAAAGAATCCTACAGTTAAAGACTGAATACGGAATCAAGGAAATAGGTAATTCAGCTACGCATGTTGTACAAATTACAAATAAGAGATAAGAAACGTAGACATGTGAAATTAGGCTAAACATGATGAATACACATGCTAGAGTAACTCAGTTAAGGAAATAAAAAGGGAACTACTTAGCAAAAATTTGATTTTTCAACATTTAGCCCGAGTATGCACTCGTCACCTCGCGTACACGACCTTCACGTATTGCAAATACTTTAACAGTACCAAATCCTAAGGGAAATTTCCCCCATACAAGGTTAGACAAGTCACTTACCTCAAACCTCACTCAATCAATCAATAAGAAGGCCTTTCCCTTGATTTTCCAACTCCGATCGGCTCGAATCTAGTCAAAATAATTTCATACTATAAATATAACTATAGGAAACTAATTTAATAAAATTTCGACTTTAGCAAAGAATTGAAAACTTGCTCCAAAAAGTTGACCCGGGCCCACGTCTCGGAACCGGCAAAAATTATAAAATCCAAACGCATATTAGATATCGAGTCCAGCCATACAAGAATTACTCAAATCTGACCTCGAATCGCCTTTCCAATCCCCAAATCTTAGCCTAAGACATTTTCCAAATTTTTCCCAAATTTCCAACTAAAATTACTAATTAAATGATGAAAACAACAATAGATTCGTGTAATATGACCAAAACTGAGTTAGAATCTCTTAGCCCAATCATTTCCTTGCAAAAATCTCAAAACATCGCCACAAACCGAGCTATCTAGGTCCAAAAATAGATAATGAATCAAACCCTCAAACTTAGGCCTTTTTTGCCCAGCGACTTCCGCTTCTGCGGACTTTGGGTCGCTTCTCCGACGCCGCACCTGCGGAAAAGCCATCGCAGGTGCCGATTACACATAATACCAGGAGTTCCGCTTCTACGGACCATGTCTCGCACCTGCGAGCTCGCTTCTGCAGAGAAAGAGACTGCACCTACGATCCTTCCCAAAGCCCCTTCTCTACTTCCGTTTCTACGGAGGAAATGGTCGCGCCTGCGGAGGCGCACCTGTGCCCAGGTGTCTGTACCTATGATCCCAGCCCTGGGCTCTCCTTTTTGCTTCTGCTCTTCACCTTCCGCACCTGCGGTCAAACCCTCCGTAGTTGCGATGACACCAATAGGCCTCAGACTTCACCAATGAAGCTAAGTCCAAATTGGTGTGAATTCTATCCGATCCACACCCGAAGCCCCCAGGACCCCGTCCGAATATACCAACAAGTCCTAAAACATCATACGAACTTAGTCGAGCCTTCAAATCACATCAAACAATGCTAAAACACGAATTACGCATCGATTTAAGCCTAATGAGCTTTAGAACTTCTAACTTCTACATCTGATGCCGAAACCTATCAAATCAAGTCCTACTGACCTCAAATTTTGCACACAAGTCATAATTAACATTACAGACCTACTCCAACTTCTGGAATCGGAATCCGACCCCGATATCAAAAAGTCCACTACCGGTCAAACGTTTCAAAAATCATCCATCTTTCCAACTTTCGTCAATTGACACCGAAGTGACCTACGGACCTCCAAATCAATATTCGTACACGCTCCAAAGACTAAAATCACCCTATGGAGCTATTGGAACCATCAAAACTCCATTCCGGAGTCGTCTTTATACAAATCAAACTGCGGATCAACTCCTACTACTTAAACTTTCATTTTAGGGACTATGTGTCCCATCTCATTCTGAAACCAAAAACCAAACTTTCCGGCAAGTCATGTAACTATAGTAACACACAAAAATGGAAATAAATAGTGGGTCAGGTCTAATACACTTAAAACAATCGGTCGGGTCGTTATAGTAGTATTGATCTCCCATGTGTTAGGGAGCATGGCAATACACCTCTTGTCGACTGTGAATCCACCAGCATATGTGATCAATCAATTGCACAAGATGTTTGCTAGATTTTACTGGAGCAACTCAGATAATGGAAGGGCAAGACACTGGGCTTCATGGGAGAATTTATGCCTACCTAAAAGGGAGGGAGGTCTTTGTTTCAGGTCATTACATGATGTGTCAAAGGCATTGTTTGCCAAGCTTTGGTGGAACTATAGAGCAAATGACTCAGTATGGTCTACATTTATGAGAAACAAGTTCTACAAGAAGATCAATAAAGTAGTGGTACCATGGAGATATGGATCTCATGTGTGGAAGAAAATGCTTCAAATGAGGGATGAGGTGGAGCACCAAGTGTGGTGGCAATTGAAGAGTGGAAACTCATACTTCTGGTATGATAATTTAACTAGACTTGGAGCACTTTATCATGCTTCAGGTCCAGACCATTAGTGTGATGAATCCATAAGATATATTGATGAAGTGATGGAGAATGGGGCATAGAATGAAGTGCTTCTGAGAGAAAGATTGACCGATGAACTTGCTGATCATGTTTTGGAGAATATCACACCACCTTCTGATCACTCTATGAAGGACAAGCCTTGGTGGAAGCTAAACAAAAGGTCAATTTACAGCGAAATCTGCATGCCATTACATAAGAAGGAGAAGGGAAGAAAGAAAATTGTACAAATTCTTTTGGGTGAAGGGGCTGCCTTTCAAGATAAGCTTCTTCATGGAAAGCAAAACTACCTTTGGATGATTGGTTACTAAGGTTGGGGTACTTTAGAACTTCAGGATGTTGGTACTATAGGAACCCTAAAGAATAGACATTGCCTCATGTCTTCTTGACATATCCAGCTACCAGATTTGTGTGGAACTACTTTGGTGCACCTGCAGGTATTAAAACAGAAGGGAAGCAGCTTGTACAAGTGATAAATGAATGGCGGAGGAAACCTGTTAATACAAGTTTAAAGGCAGTGTACCAAGATATGCCAAGTCTGATTGTTTGGCACCTATGGAAGAAGAGGAATTCAGGAAAGCATGGAAAGAATGTGTCCATTAATAGATTGATCTTTCAGATATCAACCTCAATACAAATGTTACTGAAGGTGAGAAGGCCAGGTTTCAAGGGTGTTACTTATAACTGGCCAGATCTATATGAGAAGTTGTTACATCATGTCCCTAGATTGAGGTATACTAAGGTATTGTGGTAATTTTCTTCTGATGGTTGGATTAAATGCAATACTGATGGGGCCTGTAGAGGGGACAATGGAGGAGATTCATACGGTTTTTGCATAAGGGATGGAATATGGGATCATATTTATGCCCAGGCAGATGCAGTTGAGGATGCAACTAATAATATAGTTGAAGCACAGGCTATTCTTGAAGCTCTTAGGTACATAATTCATATGCAGTTTCCTCCATGTATAATTTAGACTGACTCTTTTCTCATGAAGAAAGTGTTGGAGGAAGTGTGGGAACCACCTTGGAACATACCTAATCAAATTGATGAAATCAAAACTCTACTGTCTATGGGTGTATTCCAAGTAGTTCATGTATTGAGGGAAGGCAACAAGTTAGCTGATCATTTAGCTAACTGGACATTGGATCAACAAGCTATTATACAGGTGCAATCCTTTTGGGAACTGGACAGACAAAGCAATGACAAGCTCCAAATACCATACCTTAGGGTAAGAACTGCCAAGACAAAGGATAATTGATGATGGATATGAAATTACGGAGAATACTTCTGATTGGAAAGGGGAGGAGGAGAATGTATGCTGGAAGAATGGGGCAATATATAAGGAAACAGATAATATACACTTCCAACTCAAATCTTTAGGGAGGAGAGAAGGAAAGATTTTTTCTCTAATATATTTTATGATTTTGCACGTACTTTGGAGGGGGCTTGGCTTTATGTTGTGACCAAACCTATTAGGGTGGTATTAGTATCTTTGATACTCATTCCCTATAGGTGCAACCACTACATAGGTCAGCCCAAATATACACTCAACAAGGCAAAGAAAAGGCTGCACATAAGCCTTAATTTCTGGATCCACATACATGTCCAGTATGGAGAAAACGGGGAGTACTATAATATAAAATGCAAATTCATTTGCATCTACTATTCCCTAAGGATCACACAAGGTAATTCTAGCAGAGCACATCAAGCCACAATGACCAGTTACGTGCGCAAGTACTTTCTACTGCCCAGATCAGATATGATTGACCATGGGACCTCTCATCTTTGTGCGGATTATTTTAGCAATAGTTGAAGGAGCTTCCAGGTACAATGGGCATCTATCACACATGATGAAGCTAGCTACAATAGGTTCACAGCAAGACGGATTAGGTATGAACGCGTACCTTGAACTGGACATGCATATTGGAATGTTTTGCGTGCAATTTTCTTACAAGGCAGCCCTTGTCAAACTTGTATTTTAGTCATAGAGATCAGGTAGAGTTTCCTAATGCTCCATATAACAAGTGCAAATGCCCAAAATCAAATGTAAGGAGAGGCAACTATTCAAGAATTTCTTACACATCATGTGCAAATAGGCCTTCTCAAGGATCATGGTTCTTAGTTCTTTTTATACTATCAAAAGAGTGTTTTACACATGACTTTGATATTAGGCTTCATGTACGTTCAATTTTTATGCACTTTCATTTTGTGAGACCTCCAGACACATTTTATTTTATTTTGATTATTAATAAAAAAAACACCACTAGGCAACCAGCCTAGTGGTATATTTGCTTTTAAAAAAATTCCACTATTGATTAAAAAATTATATCTACATATGGATGTAGAGGAAAACCATCTACCTCTTTCCTAATGGCATAAATGAATTGTACTCATTGCAAAATGTTGATGACATCGTTACTCAAACGGCCGCAAAATGTTTATGACAGTGTTACTGAAGCGGCCCTCAAAGCCCTAAACATTGATGATATTCTTGATTTTATTTGCCCTTATGGAGTTATCGTGACCAGTGTTTTAAAAGGCGTGAGCGTAAGGCGAGGCGTTTTACATATGCCTCAGCGGGGCGTAAGCCCCATAGGTATTTAAATTTTAATATTTTATAAAATAATATAATGACAGTAAATATTTATAAACAGGTAAAATTGCGAGCGCTTCATCCCTATAAAACACTAATCAAAACAATCTATTATACGCTACTTACAAGCATACGTAATTTGAGTCTAAAAGAATAAAGTTTTCTATATGGAGGACCAAAAAGGATGATTAACCTCCAATTTGAACTTTGAATTTGCCGCTATGAAGGATAATGTAGTTCTCTTTGTATTTGTAAAAAAATTAAATATTCGTTACTTTTGGGAGATATTAGCAGACTAGTGGACAAGATAAAAATTTGGGAAAGACCATGAATTAGGGCTTAAATCAATAAAAAAAGGTCTTGACTTTTAAATTTAATACTTTTGAGTTCACTATTAGAAAAACGCTAAATTCCGACCGAAATTTCCGACTGAATTTTTTTGTCGGAAATTTCCAACGGAATCCGTCGGAATTTTCAAAAATATATCTCCTATATATTTTTAAAAAATTTTCGACCATATTTCCGACCAAATCGATCGCAACTTTTGGCGGAAAGTTTATTTTGACTTGTTTGACTTCATTTCCGACCGATTTGGTCAGTAGGTTTTTAAAAATAAAAATAACAATTCCTACCGAATCAGTCGGAATGTTTTTTAAAAAACCCTACACCCTGTCCCCAAAAAACAAAAGCTCACTTTTCCTCCTCCTTCTTCTCTTATCTCTCCCTCTCGTCCCCAAAAAACAGAAGCTCCTCTCTCCCTCTCGTCCTTCTCCCCCATCTCCAAGAACAATGTATGTTTTCTCTCTCTCTCGTTTCCTCCTCCCTTCTCCCTCTCCTTCCTCCTCCCTTTTCCTCTTAATTTATTTTTTTTTAATCTGTTTTGCAGCAGTGGTTGGCGGCGGCTCCTCAGTCGACTTCTCCGGCATTTTTTTCATGGAGGTAAGTATTTAATTGACATATATATAGGTATTCTTTTCGTCGAGGTAAGTATTTCGTTGACATATATATCTTGTTTTTATTGTTAAATTTGTAGTAATTTTCTATATATGAACATCCTAGCTAGTTGAAGTAGGTATGGTTGAAATTTTAGGGATTTTAGTTTTTTAATGATACTTAATATAAAACAAAAAGAGATAAGAATATGTTGAATTAGGTATGGTTGAAATTTTGGGTTAAACAAGAATATGTTAATAATACATGTCCACTCATAAGCCCGAATTTTTCTATATTCACTTTTTAGAATGATATTAAATTTAATTTTTTTCAATTTTAACATTAAGATTAATTTGTAAATTTGAGAAATCATTAGCTAATTTGGATTATATGAACATTTAAGAAGCTATTCAAATTTAATTATTATATTTAAAGACGTATATTATTTAGAATAGGGATTAATGTGAGATTTCGAGTGTTAAAAAATATTAATTTAAAAAATAAAATATATCAATTAAAGTGCTTTGACACAATAATATGTATATATCTAAATCGAACTTTTGAAAGAGTATAACTTTGTAACCAGTTTAAATAAATCAAATTATTTTAAATATCTCATTTCTAGATTTTAATTTGTATAGATGGAATTGTTGCATCGTAAGTGGATGTATAATAGGAATTATCCTAATCGTGTGGGGTTAAGGGATGAATTTATTGAAGGGGTTATTGAATTTATTGTTAAGGCTCAAACACTTGATGATTTTCTTATTGGAGGAAGGATTAGGTTCCCTTGGGTGAAATGTAAGTGTGTTAAGTTATTGAAAACAGACGAAGTTAAAGCTCATCTCTATAAGAAAGGGCTTGTAGAAAATTATTATATATGGACTGTTCACGGGAAGAATCATGCTAGTTTAGATGATGTTAACTTTCATAATTCTTTTGGTTGTGAGGGTAGCCCCATTGCGGAGCATAACTTTCATATTTCTTTAGTTGTTTAATTTGTAGAGTAATTATTTTAAATTTACTGTCACTTGTTGTATTTTTTGTTTTGTATTTTTTGTTTTGTATTTTACTATGATTATATTACAGATATGGCATCTAAGGGAAATGAAAAGATGAAATCTAAGAAGAAATAACAATATGTTCCAACTTACTCAAGTATGCCAAATACAAGTCCTCCTCTTCCTCATCCTCCTAAGTCGACTTCATTGCCATCTACCATGTTGGATATTGGAGGCTCTCGCTCAGCTACATCTAGTGCTACTTCTGCACCATCTAGTAGACATACGTAGAATCCTGGAGGGGATGTACAATTTGATAGTTATAATCGATTGATAATTGTCCCCTACGAGGATGGGTAAGAAGGTTCTTATACTATTTTTTAAGTTTTGAATGTACTTTTAGATATATTAATATTAAGGAATATTTATTTATAATTAAAACTTTTAAAACTTTAAGATGTTTATTCATTATATATATATATATATATATATATATATATATATATATATATATATATATATATATATATATATATATATATATATATATATAAACTTTAATTATAAGCGGATTAAAGATACTCTGTTCGCTGCTCGGAATGCTGGTAAAATACCGGAGTGGTTAAGAGAAGATGTTTGGGATAAACTTTTTGAGAAATGCAATACCGCAAAATGGAAGAAGAAGAGTGAACAAGCAAAGGCAAACCGTACCTCCAGTAAAGGTGGCTCATTGCACACAAGAGGTTCGATTAGTTTTGCGGCCCATAAACTAAGATTGGTAATTACTTATAAATATTTTCTTAGTTTTACATATAGAATTTTACGATTGTAATTTCTAACTCATACTTTTTGTTATGAAGGAAAAGGAAAGAGGGCGAGATATGAGTCACGATGAGGTCTTCGAGGAGACGCATACGAAAAAGAAGAAGGATGGTACAAGAAAACACTGGGTGGAGATGCGTGTGCCGGACACATATGTAAAATACTAACTTCATAATTATTTATGATTTATTAATATTAGTTTGTTTACATAATAGTTATGTTTTCATTTCAGGAAGATTATCATAAAATAGTGGAAGAATGGCAACAAACTCAGCCTCATTCAACTCAACCAACACCTGATGATATGGCTTCATTGTGGACAGAAACAGCGGGTGGAGTAAACAAAGGGAGAGTCTACGGGCTTGCTTTAATCCATATAAAGCTTTCTTCAACCACAACACTTTATCTTCATGGTTTTTGACCACAAAGCCCAATGGTTGTTCAACATAGACTTCTTCTTCAAGATAGACATTCAAAAAAGCTGACTTGACATCTAGTTGATGGATCTTCCACTTCATTTGCGCCGCCAAAGAGATAAGCAAACGAATCGTCTCCATGCGAGCAACAGGTGCATAGACGGCTTCATAGTCAATGCCTTGCCTTTTCTTATAGCCTTTAGCCACAAGTCGTGCCTTGTATCTCTCCACATCTCCATCAGCATTCTTCTTTGCCTTGTATACCCTTTTAACTCTAATTGCTCGATGACCCTTGGGAAGTGTTGTTAACTCCCAAGTTTTGTTCTTCTCTATTGAGTCGATCTCCTCCTGCGTGGCTTGTCTCTACCTTTTGTCTTCAACAACTTCATCAAAGTTTATTGGTTCACCATCAGCAAAGAGACAATATAAAAAATCAAAATTAGTAACTTCTTTTGTGTCCTCATAGAGCACTTGAATACTCCTTGTCCTTTGCGGTTGTTCATTTGAACTTTCTTGAGAAGAGGGAGATGCAACATTTGTTGGAGAAGGAGGTGGAGTTGTATCCTGCACAGGTTCCATGGTCTCTGGTTCTTCTTCATTACCAAAGTATGTAAGAAAATCATATGAAGTTTCTTCCTGAGCTTCCCAGTTCCATGCCAATTCTTCATCAAATTCAACATCGCGACTTACCATCATCTTGCCTCTACTTGGATTGTATAGCTTGTAGTCTTTTGAACTCGTATCATAGCCAACAAACACATGCTTGACACTTCGACCGCCAAGCTTCGCTCTCCCTTGATGTGGCACATGAGCATAGGCTATGCTCCCAAAGATTCTCAAGTGCTTGACACTTGGCTTTCTTCCACTCCATGCTTCTTGAGGGATTTGATCTCAAACATTCTTTATTGGAGACTTATTGTTCAAATAAACTGCACAAGATACAGATTCTGCCCAAAATTCCTTGGGCATATTTTTAGTTTTTAATATACATCTAGCCATATTAAGAATCGTTCGATTCTTTCTCTCTGCAACTCCATTTTGTTGAGGTGAATAAGGTATCGTTAGAGGGAGACGAATTCCATGAGATTCACAAAAGTCATTAAATTCTTTTGAAGTGAATTCGCCTCCTCTATCGGACCTTAAAGCTTTTATTTTATAGCCACTTTTTTTTTCTACAAGTACTTTAAAATTTTTAAAAGTAGCAAAAGCTTCAGATTTTTGGTTCAAGAAATAAATCCAAGTCTTTCTACTAAAGTCATCAATGAAAAGTAGAAAGTATTTACTTTTACCAAAGGAAGGTGGATTGATTGGTCCACACACATCAGTGTGAACAAGCTGAAGCGACTTGGTTGATCTTGACATGGCCTCCTTTGGAAAACTCCTCCTTGCATGTTTTCCAAGAAGACAAGCGAACACAATGGATTGGGATGGCTTATTGATAGTCTCCCATGCACCATGTTCTTTTCTCCCATTGATTTGAGCGCTTCAAAATTCAAGTGCCCAAATCGCATGTGCCAACACCATGATTCATCTTGCACATTAGCCTTCAAACACTTTGCATCAATTGTCTTAAGATTCAGAGAGAATAATCTATTCTTAGCCATATGCACTTTAGCAATTAGAATTCCACTTGAATCTCTAAGACAAAGATGCATATTTTTCATGTGGATGTCATATTCCTTTTCAAGAAGTTGGCCCAAACTCAAAATATTACTTTTTAATTTTGGGACATAATAAACATCTTGAATTAACTTGTGACTACCATCTTTACAGGAGATCAGAATCGTACCTATCCCTTTAATTTGAATCTTTGAAGTATCTCCAAAGGACACATTACCTCTCACCATTTTATTGATCTCCACAAACTTCTCTTTGCATCCACACATATGATTGCTTGCTCCATTGTCCAAATACTACGAGCTGCAATCATCCTTGTCTTCTTCCTTGAGTGCGATCAACAGCGTTGACTCAACTTCTTTTTTCTTGTTGTCAACAAGGTTAGCTTTTTCTTCAACATTGCTACGACATTCCCAAGAGTAATGGCCAAATTTATGATAATTATAACACTCAATTTTTGATTTGTCATACCTTTGTCCATTATTTTCTTGGTAGTAGCCACGTCCTCTTCCTCCTCTATGTCCACGATCACGACCTCTGAATGTCTGGTGGATTTTAACTTCATTGTTGAAGTTGTTAGCGTTGCTTCTTCCTCTTCCATGACTGCCACGACCTCGTCCCCGTCCATTCCCTCGATAGCTCTTTTCACCTCCATAATCTTTGAAGGATGCCTGAGTTTTAAGAAGTTGCTCCAATGGCACTTCTTGTCTCCTCTTGATCTTTTCTTCATGGGCCTGTAAAGAACCCTCCAATTACTCTACCATCATAGAGTCTAAATCTTTAGACTCCTCAATAGCACACACCACAAAATTAAATTTAGGTGTTAAAGTGCGAAGGATCTTTTCTACCACACGGACATCTTTTATGTCCTCCCCATATCTTCTTAATTGATTTACAACCGCCTTCACTTTTGAACAATAATCTGAAATGCATTCGGATTCTTTCATTTTTAAAACTTCAAAATCATCCCTTAGAGTTTGAAGTTTTACCTTCCTCACCTTGTCAACTCCTTGAAGAGAATTTTGTAAAATCTCCCAAGCTTCCTTTGAGGTGGTAGCATCTGCCACCTTCTCGAACATGGCATCATCCAGACATTGATGGATGAGCGTGAGGGCTTGTTGATCCTTCTTCATTGTCTTTGTCAAGACATCTTTTTCATTTTTAGGCAGAGCTTCCTCATTATCGGGTTTTGCATACCCTATATCTATGATTTTCCACACATCCTAAGAGCTAAGAATGGTTTTCATACGTAGACACAATTTCTCATAATTATCTTTTGTGAGACGGGGGTACTGAAAAGACAGCGTACCATTATTTGCCATGGCTCTGATACCATGTTGTTGGAAAAAATAATAATTCCGCCCAGGAATAATATCCACAACAAATAATAATAATACAAGAGAGTAACAACGACACCAACTCTTTTAATGGGTAAAATATAATACCCGAGCGGAGCAATATAACCACTATAATATTACAACTTAGTAGTGTTAAGAGACTACTACAATCTTGAAAAAAATAACACTCTTTATTTAAAATACCTCACTACAATATTACTCACACTCACTATTTATCTCACAGACTACAATCTGTGGATTACTCTCTCTAACTTCTCTTGCTTCTCTCTTATTTTGGTGTGATTGAAATGAAGAATGGAGGCCTCTATTTATAGTAAGAGATGTCATTCAACTACTACAAAGAAGATGTCTTGTTGTTGATTTAGTCCTATAATTTTTCAACAAAGTTAGGCACCTCCCATCCATGGTTATGCTAATCTAATAATGCATATTTTGTTGATATATGATGCCTGTCAATTCATATTACATAGTTCTAATCTAGATATGAATGCTTAGAAAGTTTGGTTGGCTTCCTTTTTGGTTTGGTTAGAAACTTCTTACTAAGCTAGATAGTTTCCTACTAGGTCTAAGACAATAGTTCAGGTTTTTTGTTTTGCTGAAGCATGTATTAACTCATTTATGAGATTTTTCCTTACTAATTGCTTCTAGTAGTGTTTAAGATAGTGTCGAGGCTTATCTGATTCGAACATGATTTGCAGAATGCTCTTTATTGTCAATGGTCTCGGGCGAGTTTTTACTTTTAGTTGAATATCGTCTTTGTGGATTAAGCTAATAAGTAAAGTTAATAGGATATCTGGATGACCAATAAATTCGTGTTTGAGATTTCGAAAAGGTGGAATTAAATTCTTTGGACATGGAATCTTTGATTGCTACTGATGTGCAAATGCATGTTGGCATAAAAAGTCTCTCTAGGCTCAGTTTATTTTGTTTGGCCTGAATCATCATCAAAACATTAGCACCCAACCATGAAGCGAAAGAATCTGACTACTTTTCTTAAAAGAACAATCAAGACAGTTGGCAGGCATTTATTAGAAATAAGCAAAGAATGAGAAGATCCGAACACCTTTTGACCATTACTTGTCGTTTAATGATCTGTTTTTGGCTTATGACTTGTTTTTAGGGGTTAACTATATTTTGTATTGATGATATGAAAACTAAAAAGTTTGTGACGCTGAACTTCCGATAGATGAGAGAAAATTGGAGTGTAAGTGAAAAGTTTAAGTTGGGACACCATGTCGATTGACTTTGCATTTCCGCCATCACATATTCTACTTTCAGGTTTGGAGTGGTCCATCTGATTAGTTCAGCTATTACTGCTGAGAAATCGAGAGTCCGACTCGGGCAAGTGAGTGAGGTGTGGGTAAGTTGATACCTGCTGGAGTACTTGGATGACGCTGGCTATGAGCAACTGTTGAAATAATCTTGACTTCTAAGGTGATGGTACTGGTGGTGATTCTGCTTCATCTATCAATTCTTCTCTACAGCAAAAAAGAAAATAAAACTTGATATGTTAAATTGATGTTCCTTCCATGTTGCTAAGAGGGAAGCGAATTCTACCAGACTGTAGTAGCCCTTACCTCACCCTTCATATTACAAGTTTCTCTTACTTTTGTTTTAATGTAACAAATCCCTAAACATAAATTTTAATTAATTATCTGATAATGTGACAGATTTTTCCCCGGTCAAGTAGCATACATTGTTAGAACATGCATAATGGAAGCAAGCATAAACATAGGTATCACATACATGTAATTACTAGACAATGATTGAATTACAGAGATTACAAGCACTAACCTCTCTTAGAATTTAGAATCGGTAGTAGCCCGGGTTCGGGCATTACAAAGGACTGCCAGTAAAGGGCCAAGCAGAGGCTTCATCTAGTATATATATATATATAAAAGTTATATTTTTGATAAATTTTTTTAAGGCCTCTTGTTGAAGTTTGCTTTAGGCCCCCAATAGTATTGAGCCGCCCCTGACCGCATGGTTAATAGTATATCCAACATACATAATTCACAAGATTTTCTAGTTACATCTATACGGGGTTTTTTTGGGTGAGATACAAGTTATATATTGTGGGAGAAATTGAATCTTTCTATAAAATTAAAAAAAATAAATCAAAAGCAGCTTTTTAGTTTATACAGTTTTGGTTCTTTTCAAGTGTTTTCTCAAACTCATCTTTAGCTTTTTCTATTGCTTTTATGCTTGAATGTAATTCTTTCACAATCTTGTCATATTCAACTTCGCTCTCGATTGTGCTCTAGTAAATGATATATGAAGAAAAAGACAGTAGTAACTAACCATGCTATATGTGCTGCATCATGTGGTAGCTAGTTGAGTTTAACTATCACTTTCAAATTAAAATAAAATTCAAATTTAAGGACTGTAATATATTTTAATATGTCAAAATAGCATGGGTTGATCAGTTTTTTTATTGATAATTTTTTTTTTGGTTGAAACATGAAGTATTTTATTTAATACCAAGGAATAGTACATAGATCGCTCACAGCCATCCCATTGGAATCGAAACTGTGAGATGTTACAAAAGTACAGGTGCGATTAACAACATTAACATTCCCCATACTAGCTAGTATATTACAAACTTCTTCGGATATGGACCTAGAGTAGGAAATTCCTTCGGCATCAGCATTCACCACAACTTCCACCATTGGTGTAGGTGCAGGAAGGATGATTGTTTTATCGGAAAAGGGTCAAAATTGTCCTTAAACTATCGAAAATAACTTCAATATATCCTCCGTTTGTTTTTGGTACCAAATTTGTACTCGCCTAAACATTAACGGTCGCCACATCAGCTTTTGGACATACTTAAATATTACGAAATAATGGTCAAAATTGCCCTCAAATTATCGAAAATAGCTCAATTATATCCTCCGTTTGTGTTTGGTACCAAATATGTCCTTGCCCTAAAATCTAACGGGTGTCGCATCAGCTTTTGGACCTATTTAAATATTATAATCATGTTGACAAGCCAGTACAACATGACAAAAAAAAAAATCTCCACCCGCAAGAACCCATTTTCTGCGAGGGGTTGCTGTGTGTGGATGCGTTTTGTGAGTTTGACATGTTTTAACCTGAAAGCAAAGATACTTGACAAGAACAAGCGTAAAATAGTGTGTTTTACCAGAATCAGTACTAAACAATCACTATTATCCTTACCCTAAAAATTGAGTAACAATTAAACTTATAGGTTTTAAGGATATGTGATTTAAATCAGTACCAATTGATAAACAACGAATTAAATAGATAAATTGGACAATAAAATAAATCAAACTGGTCTGCAAACAATGTCTCGACCTCGATTCAAGATAGTCTCGAGGTTAGTTAATAAGAACAGTAGAGGATGGAACAAATCGCGATGAACAGTAAGTAAAACAAATAAAGTAGCGTATGTGTATATTCTTATCAGTGAATAATGATTCTCCTTTTTTCAAGTGAATGGGATCCCTCTTTATATAATAGAGGAATCCTAAATAAGGTACAACTCCAATCACGGAAGTAGATCCCATGATTGGCACTAACAACCGCTTTGACTTGATCTATTCCGGGATTTCCGCCGTGATCTTCGACCGGTAACTGATATCTCGTCATTCCGTTATTACGCCTTACTCGAAGTCAGTCATGCTTGATCTCGATTGTTGCTGACCTCGATCTTAATGAACACTTCGATCTCTAGGCTTGATGTTCTATCTTCGAACTCGAGCCCGATCTATTATGAGGTTACCCTCGAGGCAACTTCCCTGCCAACGAACCCGATTTCGACCATATACAACTTTAATTTAACTACTAGTAATGATGATTAATCAACAACGTGGCATTATTGGGCAGCAATATAGCTCTGATGCTTACACGTGGCATGCTCTCACACTATGATGGGGCACCTTCTCAAGGTGATGGCGTGCACTATCTCCAGGTATTATTGTGGCAAAAGATTCCAATTTACAAAGACCTGAATTAACAACAAAATTTGGAATTATATTAATATCTGCTAAGCATATTGCAACTCAAGTTAAGTGCAAAGCTAGTGATACGTCAAACCAACTTTAGCAGCAACTTCTTCCACGTCTTCTATTGGTGGAGTAATTAGACTCCAGAAAAGTACAAAATTCGTGGTTCTCACACCTTCCATCGATTAGGTCAAAATCCATTTCAGTTTGAAATTTTCGTCATTTTTGTTCACATCACTATATTGTCTTTTCACTTTTTGATACATTATTCTAATTTTTCCAATCTTTAGCTCCCAATATTTGAGCTCATGTTTAATTTGTTACGAAATTGTCACCGCTCGTTCCCACCTAAATAACAACAAATAGTATATAGTTACGCGGATCCGTTATTTGGATTAAAAAGGATAAACCGAAAAGTCTGTTCTCCGTCTCTTTAATTTAAGTGATATTTTTCGAATCTCGAGATTCGAACTATGTGTATTTTAATTAATATTTTAAAATTAATTATTTTTAGTATATTGGCATGAAAAGAATTTCAGCTTATAATATTTTTTGCATAATTGTTTTTAATATTTTAATTTTAATTTTAAAATGTGAAATTGATTTAATCCAATTTAACTTTGAAAAGTAAATTGATTCTCAAAAAACAAAAATTGTCCCATAAAATGAGACGAAAGGAGTAATATTATCCACTATTCTTCTAATTACTTCATATGAATATATTGTTTTAGATAAAACAATTAAAAGTCAACAAATTCCGCTGAAGTCATCGGCTCGCAGACTTTTCGTAGATATATTATGTTTGCTAACTTTATTTGTAAATGGCCATTGGAGTATATGGATCATTCCTATGCTGGTAATGACTTAATCTCCAAGCCAAAGAAACACAGCCTTTCAGTTTCGGAATTTGAGGTTCGACTGTTTGAGTTGGTCTTAGTCTAAGAATCCATATACAGACTTCAAATTAAAAATGGTAGTCGTGATAGAAATTGCTCAAAGTTATATTGTCCAGCTGTTTTGTGGGGGTTATCCATAGTGATGACATGAAATCGATCCACCATCAATGTCTTCTAGGTCCGAGCATGTCGCACCGGATTTATCTAGTGCGATTTACATCTCCTGTGTGATTTGCAGGCTATTACACAGTGGAGGTTTACCTAGTGCGCACAGAATGCTCACCCGAAGGGCATAGGCTGTAGCGGCGGTAGGTGTTTCTGGGGTTCCAAAAAAAAAAAAAATTATCATGAGTATATTAGGAAAATTGTCAAGTTGCAATTCTATTTATACCTTCTTTGTAAAACCTATATTAAATTATTTCCATTTCACGGTGCTACTAATTAGCTATGCATGTTGTCATGGTTCATGCTCATAATGGTCTCTCTTCAAATTTGTGGTTATTTTCTTAATTAGTTTTTATGTCTACAATTTTAGAAAGTTGTACAAACTTTTTAAGTGGCCAACCATATATATCTTATAAATAGTCCACGCTAATACTAGTCCTCTCTTCAAAAAGTTTTTAAAAACGACTCCTGGTATTTCTTAATTATATATACACATCCAATTCTACTAATAAGAAGATTAAGAATGATACCACAATTTTCGATCTCTCTCAAAGTCCATAAATATGCCTTGTTAGTTTATATTGGAAACCAAATAAGCGGCGAAGTTTTTGGTAATAATCATTCAGCCAGCTATGATTAGAACCACTGTTCTACAAGTTAATTTCAACTGTGTTCTGTGCAAGAAATTCGTTCTGCAAGCCATTGCAAAACGTGAAGGTAATTGAACCTCCCCACCCACCCCCCAAAAAAAGGAGAAAAAGAGAAATATCAAAACAAAGACAATAGTTTTCTTATTATCACCATGTAATTACTTGATATTTAAATATGTTACTTCCTTGTTTTATTTATCTATTTTTCCTGAGCTTAATTTCTATGAGGTAACAAGTGTCTATCAAATCAATAGGCAGAGTTTAACTGAGTCCAATAGTTTTTCTGAGTCATTCATATTCTCTGTATGTGTTTGAAAACCATCTAATAAATTACAAATAATATATTTTGAAACCAATAAATAAAATAAGATGTGACAGTCTCAAACTCAAACTCTAACTCAAGCTGGGTCATTTATTAGGTAAGTACAAGTAAATTTATATTTTATAATAAAAGTAGGAAGCTCATAACTTAAATGTTGAATTACTAAAATATTTTTTTTTTGTTTAAATGAATACCCTAAGAGTCCCAATAAATAACTTAAGGCTTCAACCGAACAATCACAACGCTTCACATTCAAAAGAATCATGTACGGAGGCTCCACAGGATTACAACTTTTCCTCACTTACAAGTTTAGATCTTTTTTAAAGTACAATTATAAAATTCGGATTCATCCATTGTTTTTTCTCATGATAATTTCTTCCACTATTCTTTCATTTTCCGTAGAGATAATTATTTCTTAACGAGTGTCTTTGTTGTTCCAACATTGAATATATGAAAACTAATTATCATGTCTGCCAGATGATAACTCTTCAATAATTAAAGACTAACTTGGATGTCCTATTGTAAAATTAAAACGTGAGCAATGAGTCAGTGACATAAACTTATTTATTGTATTTATTGTTGAGGTTTTGGTATGGAGTTTTAACCAAATTATTTTCTAGATCTTTATTCCTCATATGGTCACTCCACTTATAAGAACATCCTATCAAAGTCAAGTTTTATTTCTTTTAGGACAACAAAATCATTCAACAATTGCATTTTGACTCAGAAAATAAATACTATACAGTTTGACATACCATGTCATATTAAAATTTTATTTTTTAATGATAAAACTCATTTAATCCATAACCCAAATTTCTAATAATCTTATATAGTGACTTCTTTTTGTAAGTCTATATGAGTAATTTATATTCAAGGTTATCTATATAATTAATTCAGTAAATCATACGATATACCTTGGGGGTAGAGTTTTAATATGACACAACATGTCAAAATTTATAGTATTTATTTTTTGAGTCAAAATGCAATAGTTGGGTGATTTTATTGTCCTAAAAAAAATGAAAGTAACTTTGATAGGATGTTGACCATCCAAGAAATTTACTCATCAAATATTTTTATTTTGCAAATATATTTTGGGTGACTTTATGACTAGATGCTCATTTTGTTTTGATTAAATGGTCAATTTATGTGAGAAGCATCTAGATAATTAGAGCATATCAATATGGGGCTAACTTTTCACAATTTTAATTGCATGGTATCATTAGATTTATTTTTATATTTGGGAGGGTTGTAATGATGGATTGACGAGATAGCATGTTTGTATAACCTATTTTCCTTTGACTTCTCCTTCTGGATCAAAAATACTTTTTGAACCCTTGTAAGTAAGCACTTGATTACACACTCTAAGTAAGTGATTATATTTTTTTATTTTAGGATTGCAACAAGAGATCTAAACCCACAATTTTAAAAATCTAATAGACTCAACGTGAAAAATCTTAAAGGTTAACCCATATAGTTTAAATCATGAATTCGTGTCTGCTTAATTATAAGCTGGTCAAATTGTCTTATAAACACATTTTGACTTATTTATACGTTTAGTAAAGAACCAAAGTGCTTATAAGCCAAGTCTTTATAACCTTATATCAGCTAAAAGTCATAATAAATTGTGTTATCCTTTTATTTTTTTAAATTCTCAAATTACCTTTCCACAAATAAAATTTTCTCTCCGATCCATATTTATCATTCCTTTTTTTCTTAATATACTTTTAAATATATAATTTTCATAAAACAATTAAAGGTATTTCAATTATTTAACAAAGGAACAACTTATAAGTAATTATTTTACTAAATACATCAATTGTGTATTACCCATTTTAATATTTCTATCCAAACAAGTAGCTACTTATTATAAGTGAATTTCAGCACATAAAAAAGCTTCTGGCACCTAAAGCTTATCTATGTACAATTATCAGCCAATCTAAATACGCACGTGTCGAAAAACTAGTTTCTTTATAAGCATTAACTGGTAATTTGATAAAAATAATAAATAACATGTCATCACAGGTTAAAATCATTAATAATATAAAAAATTCTTTAAACTAACAATGTATACTCCCTCTATTTTAGTTTAAGTGAACTTTGGGAGTTAAATTAACTAATTTTTGGTATGAATTCGAACATAGAATTCTCAAAAAAATTGAAATAAAATTTATATATTTAAAATTTACATAAAAACTATTTTAAGTCGCAATAGTTAATAATTCAAAATAATTAAGCATATTTGCAAGAAATGTGATCAACAAAATTATGTTTGACTCTTCAAATAGTAATAGATTCACATAAATTGAAACAGAGGAAGTATAACTTAAATTCTTTACCTTTTTTTTTTTTTTGGAGTCGTTAATTACTAGTCATTGTTATTGGGTTAATAGGTATAGACTCTGTGAGCATAAAAACAGGGGAGAGGAAATTAGTAGTGGTTGGAACAGTACGTCCGGAGTTTCTTGTAAAGGAAATAAAGAAAATTGGAAAGGAGGCGGAGATAATACAAGTTACAGAGCATAAAAGGAATGGCGATGATACACAGGCGGCAGCGGCAGCGGCAGCGGCAGCTCCGACTAATGATGAAAATGCTGAAGGAAATAATAACGTAAGACAGTTGCCAAGAATGTGCAGAGAGTGCCAGAGTCGTCGAACTGGGGTTGAAATTGGTTGTAGGCCTTAATTGCTCATGATCCACGCTACTATATGATTAGTATAGTCACGGAAATTGCTGTTGTTTAATTATGTGAATTGTCTTAGACTGCTAATTTGGTGTTGTTCTTGTGTTTTTCTCGTATGGTTCTTGGAGTTATACATGCCCAAGTCCCAACCTTTATTTCACGCTACATCCAGTTCTGCTGATCGGGTTGAGCACAAAATCTATGACCAACACCCAGGGCGAAACTATGTATGGCGTCAGCTGAATATTTTTTGCCGAAAAATTATACTATGTATATGGTAAAATATTATTTATTATTGATTAAAAAATAGATGTTGAACACACTTACTGAATATCCTGGTTTCGTCACTGCCAACACCCCAAAGCATTGGCAAAATATGTACAAGCCGTGTAAGTAGGTTTCGTGCTCGAAAGAAAATTAATGTTTACACCAAACCATTAAATATATGATATGTGTATCTTTTATATATTCATTTAGGAATATTCAGTGATTTAATTTATGATAATGAGGTTAATTTTTTATTTGTTATTATGTGTTACCGTCCATTTGCCACGTTATGTCTGGTTACATGATGCATGGAGGGGCCTACTCCTATTTCGGCTCTTATACATTGTACTACTAGGTTTGATAATCAATAACCTTCTTCATTAATTTTATAAGAGTTAAATTCTTTTAAATCAACATAATCTAAACTCATTTTTCCCCTTTGAATTGATAATATAGCAATTTTGATTGAATTTATCGGTCGTTATAATTAAATTGTTGTTGTATTCTCAAATTAACTTTGATTCAAAGAGTTTTGTAACCCTAAAGATTACATTAGTTAGTTTGATATAAATTTGGTGCAAATAATTTTTTCTGCCCAGACCCTATGGTGCACAGTGCACACCCTTATGCGGGAAATACGAGTATGGCTTTGGTGGTTGTGTTTGAGAATATGAACAAATGAGATGGGTTTTTGGTCTTAATTTGGCTACTTCATTAACTCGTGGAAGAACAAAAAGGTTATAAACTCTTACAAGGCTGTCTAACTATAGTTTTTCACTTTCTAAATTTCTATTAAGAAAGGATTTTGGGCATTACTCAAGCCAAATGGCTATCACTTATTAGTTTTGTTATTTTGTGGCTTGAATTATTTTCTTGTATTTTTAGAAAAATCATAATCCCTATAGATTTGAAAAAACCTATTGTTCTAATAGATTTGGGGAAAAAAAAAATTATTGTCCTTGTCAAATTGGGTTACTTTTCTCTTATAGGTTTGAGATTATTTGTGCTCTATATATAAGGGTTGTAGTTGGAGATTTTATAGATTGTATTGTGTTTTTCTTCCCATTCATAGTGAAAAACTCTCTCTGTTTCTACCCGAGGATTATGCTTAGTCGAACCTCGTTAAATGTGTTAATTTTTTCCTTCTCTATTTACTTTGTGTGTGATTGTGTGCTAGTTAACCCACGGTCTTCTACAACAATTGGTATCATAGCAAGGTTCGGGTTTTTACATATAATTTAAGGTTAAGATATCTTCATCGTCTTCAATAAAGTACGAAATAGAGAAATTTGAACGGGGTTCTAGTTTCAGTCTATGGAAGATTATGATGAAATTGTCCCTGGCATACAAGGGTTAAGGAAGGCAATTGATGAGGTTTTTCCTAAAGAGATGAAAGAGACAGAGAAGGCAGACATGAAGGAGATGGCTTTGAGTGCAATCTTAGATAGCGTTCTTCGGGAAATTGCTGAAGAAACTTCTACAACAATGACATGGAAGAAGTTGGAAGATCTGTATTCTAAGAAATCGCTGACGAACCGACTCTACCTGAAAAAGAAGTTATACAATCTCCATATGAATGAAGGTACATCTGTTAAAACTCACCTTGATGAGTTTGATTCAATTATAATGGGCCTGAAGAACGTGGATATCAAAATTGAGAGTGAGGATCAGGCCTCGATTGTGTTATGTTCTTTACCGCCGTCTTATGATACTTTTGTCGATACACTGCTATATGGAAAAGACAACATTTCATTGGAAGATGTTAGTAATGCACTAAAATCTAAAGAGTTGAAAAAGAGCTTTCCAGATAGCAGGATTGAGGGCGAGGGTCTTGTGAGTAGAGGAAGAACACAATAAAAGGACTTTAATAGGAAAAAGTCAATCGCCCGATTGAAGTCTAGAGCAAGGAAGCAGAATTGTTATGAGTGTGGGGAGCAAGGTCACTATAAGAGAGATTGTCCCAGGTGAAAGAGAAAAGAGGGAAGCAGAAAATAAATAATTCGGCAAATATTATTGACATTGCAATAATTATGATGATAGTGACTAATATTGTTGACACTAGCAATATCATGGGCAGAATTCCTGGGTTCTTGATTCTGGTGATACTTTTCACATGTGTCCACACAAGAATTGATTTGCAACTTTCAAGCAGATGAGTAGGACTGTCTACATGGGAGATGATAATCCATTACCAGTAGAAGGGATTGGTAACATCAGATTGAGAATGTTCGATGGAATTATTAAAATATTAAGTGTTGGCATGTTCCTTGGATAAAGAGAAATTTGATTTTCCTTTCGACTTTGGATGATCAAGGGTATAAATTTCACTCCGAGAATGGAATACTTAATGTGTATAAAGGCTCCATAGTACTCATAAAGGGTAAACTGTATTCTAAAGTGTATCATTTTCTGGCCAGTGTAGCTGAAGGGGAAACTTTTGTAGCTTCTTGGTAAGGTGATCTAAATTAGTCTCAGTTGCGGCACTTGCGACATGGTCATATGAGTGACAAGGGATTGTCTTTGTTGAACATATAAAATTTGTTGGGTGGGTACGAAAATCAAGTTTTGAATTTTTGTGAGCATTGTGTGTTGGTAAACATACAAGGGTAAAACTTAGCAAGAAGGCAGAGCACAAGACCAGAGATAAGTTAGATTGCATACATTCAGACTTATGGGATCCAAATAGAGTTTCATCCAAAAGTGGTGCCAGGTATTTTATGACTTTGATTGATGATTACTCAAGGATGGTGTGGGTGTATTTTCTGAAAATAAAAGATGAGGCATTTCCGATATTTGTTAAATGGAAGACGATGGTTGAGAGGCAGACGGAAAGAAAAGTTAAGCGTCTTCGGACTGATAATTGATTAGAATTTTGCAATTTTGAGTTCAATAATTTCTACGGCAGGGAGGGCATAGTGAGACACTGCACGTGTGTCATAACACCACAACAAAATGGTATTGCAGAACGTATAAACAGAATGCTTTGTGATAGGGCATGAAGCATGATTTTACACTCATGTGTTAGCAAGGATTTTTGGGTTGAAGCAATTAATACAGCTTGTTATTTGGTCAACAGATCTCAATCCACAACTATTGAGTTCAAAACTCCTTTTGAGGTATGTTTCGGTTTGCCTGTTGATTATTCAAATTTAAGGATATTTGGTTGTCCTGCTTATGCTCATGTGAGGGATGAAAAACTTGAGCTGAGAACAAAAAAGTGCATATATTCTAGGGTATGTAATTGGAGTGAAAGGTTGTAGGTTGTGGTGCATAGAGCAGAAGACTCCAAGGCTAATTATCAATATGGATGCAACATTCAATGAATCTACCTCATTGGATAGTCAAAAGGAGAAGGAAATAGCAGAAACAAATCGTGGTGTCAGTGACCGCATAGAGCTAGAAATTGAATCTCCACTAGCTCAGCTCAGTAGTTCTAAAGTAGATGAAGTGGAGGGGATGCAAAATATTTATCAAGATGATAATGTTGATGCATCTGCACAACAACAACCATATAGCATTGTAACATGCAGAGAGAAGAGAATGATCAACTGACCATAATGGTTTGCAATCGTAGCTGATGGTAGTTTTCCTGGATATGCAAATTTTGTGGAGTTTGCTTTATCAGTTGCAGAGACCATTGACGTGCTTGAGCGTAATAGCTATAAAGAAGTTATTTCTAGTTCAGAAGCAGATTAGTGGATTGGTGTTATGGGTGAAGGGATTGAGTCTCTTCATAAGAATCAGACATGGAAACTTGTTCCATTGCCATAGGGACAGAAAGTACTAGGCTGCAAATGGATTTTCAAAAGAAAAGAGGGTAATCCAGGGGTTGAAGCATCCCTCGATCTGACGGTCCTCATTCTCCCACTTGGCAAACTGTTAATGTGAACAACAAAGTAAATGATACTTCCAGAAACCGTCTAGGTTCTTCATAGGATCTTTTTGTCCTATTGAGAGGATGATCCTTGACCATCGCTTGTGGTGTTATATCAGAAAAGTGACCACATCTAATTTCGAGGTTGGCCTAACCTAACTTGATGGTACAAGGAAAGATTAATAGCTAAATATTTTACACAGAGGGAGAGGATAGATTACAATGAAGCATTCTCTCCAGTGGTAAAGCATAACTCTATCAGGGTCTTACTGGCTTTGGTGGCTCTTCATGACTTAGAGCTAGAGCAGTTAGATGTGAAAATTGCATTCTTGCATCGTGAGTTGGATGATCAGATTTATATAAGTCAACCTGAGGAATTCATTACTCCGGATAAGAAAAATCATGTTTGCTTGCTTAAGAAATCTTTATATGGTCTAAAACAGTCGCCTAGGTAGTGGTATAAAAGATTTGATATATTCATGATTCAGAATGCCTTTTCTCGAAGTGCATATGATAGTTGTGTGTATTACAAAAAGCTTGAAGATGTTTCTTGTGTATATTTATTGTTATATATGGATGACATGCTTATTGTTGCTAAAAGCATGTCACATATTATCCGATTGAAGAAGAAACTATGTGAGGAGTTTGAGATGAAGAATTTGGGTGTTGCAAAGAAGATATTGGGGATGGAGTTACTTGAGATAGACGGGTTGAAAAGCTTATGCTGTCTCAACGGTCCTATATTGAGAAGGTCCTCAAGAAATTTAATATGACAAATGTTAAATTTGTGTATGTTCTTTTTGCTTCTCATTTCAAGTTGTTTACACACATGTCATCAAAAACAGACGAGGAGATGGAGCAGATGTCTAGTGTTCCATATTCGAGTGTTGTAGGTAGCATTATGTATGCTATGGTTTGCATTCGCCCGGACATTTCACATGATGTTAGTGTTGTGAGTAGACACATGGCGTATCCTGGTAAAGACCATTGACAGGCGGTGAAGTGGATCTTGAGATACTTGAAGGGTACTGCACATGTAGGCTTGATTTTTTACAAAGACAAGTTGAGTGAATCCGTAGTTGGCTATGTCAATTCAGATTATGCAGGGGACTCGGATAAGAGAAGATCTCTGACGGGTTATGTTTTTACTCCTTTTGGTAGTGTCATCGGTTGGAAGGTGACTTTGTAGTCTGTTGTTGCTTTGTCTACCACAGAATCTGAGTATATGGCAATTACGGAAGCAGTGGAAGAGGCTATTTGGCTACAAGGCTTGGTAAGTGATCTTGGACTAGCTCAGAAGAAGACACCAGTATTTTGTGACAGTCAAAGTGTCATTTATCTGACTAAGAATCAGATGTTTCATGAGCGGACAAAGCATATTGAAGTCAGACATCACTTTATTCGAGACATTATATCAAAAGGGGTTGTTAATGTGGAGAAAGTATCTACACATGATAATTCAACGGATATGATGACCAACAAGTCCCGCCCAAATCCGAACGCCACCACTCAACCCCAGCAGCTTATCCCTTTTTCTTTCCATATAGCTCAGTTTGCCAAAAAATGTCACGTGACAAATACTCAGAACGAAAAATTCATCCCAAAGTCAAGAAAATCACCCGTCAAACCTTGCTCACAATTCAAATAGAGGTTCTGTTTTGAAGGACGTTGAGGAGTTGTGTATAAGAGAAGTAAATTTACATCGAAACCCTTATTTTAATGTGGTGACAGTAAATTTTTCTTCTCAAAACATTTCAATTACATATAATTATGCAACTAATTTTAGGGTATGCGTGTCGCTTATGTAGTCTTTATCAGTGAAATTTACGATTGAGTGATTTTTGGAGATGATAATAATGTTCGGTTTATTGTATTTATTATACTGGCTTTTTAAATACTGGCTAAATGATAATAAAGTGACTATTTCACGCAACTAATCAAGTGTCGACATAATATCTGGGCCGGAGGCGTTCTGAAGCAGAATGGGCTGGAGTCCAAATGTATTAAGGATTGGGCCCAAATCCAGTGGCATCTTCTCCTCTCCTACCTCCTGAACTGAAAACCCCCCAAACCCATCTCCTTCTCCTCCTCCGCCGGCCGCCACATCAAAGTCCTCATTTTCCACCACCGAAGGTGAGAATCTTGTCTTCTTTCACGCTCTCTCTTCTTTTTTTTTTTTTTTTTTGTGAAAAATCATATTAGGATGTTAATTTCATGAAATTAATTGAGATCAGGGGAAGGATGTCGTTCATGAAAGGTGATTTGCTGAGTAGAACGAGAAAGCTTGTCAAAGGCTTCGCCAAGGCCGAGCCTGTCTGGCTCAAGGCTATGGAACAGTAAGCTCCTACTCTCCCTCTTTTTGTTTTTCCCTTCGTTTTTTTTTTTTATCAGTAAAAGATAATTTTATTAAATAACAGCGTTATAAGTAGGTGCTGCAGTGTTACAAACAAAAGTAATTACATCCTTTCCTAATTCTGAAGCTTGCTTATGAAATCCAGCATATTAACAGCATCCTCAATATAGTCATTCTTGCACCAGAAAGACAACAATGTTAGCTAGGAATTTGTACTGATTGACTCTGCTTTGCTATCAAAACTCCTAGCATTTCGTATGGTTCCACCAAATACAAGCCGCAATTGTTACCTGTATCTTCTTTTGTGTTGTTTGCTCAAATCAGGTTTATACTTTATACCAGCTTTCCAGGAAACTATGTTGATTTTGGCATTGACCATTTCAGACCGAATATATTCAGGAACATGTTCCATAATTCTGCAGTCACTTCACAGTGAAGGAATATGTGGTTATTTCCTTCACTTTTCCTTTTCGCCTAAGTAAACACATGTTGCACATGTTGTATCCTTTCCTTTGTTTATCTCCTGGGATGCCGACCATGAAAAACATTTGACTTTGTAGGAAGCATTTGTTTTCCAAATCTTCTGCATCGTCACTGGCTCCTCAATTGTGTATTTGTTAGTGTTAGGGCCTTGTAACAGGATTTGACAGTGAAGTTTCCTTTACTTTGTTGCTTCCAGAATAACTTATCCTTCTCAGTATGCAGCCTTGGTATCCCTGTAAAAATATAAAGAACTCAGTTCGTCTAGTAGAACCCAGTCATTGACATTCCTTCTCAAAGTTATGTTCTATCCTGTGTCTGAAAAGTACCAGTACAACTTTGCCTCCTTGTTCTGGCTAACTGAAAAAGTTCAGGGAATTGCTCCTTCACAGGTAAGTGACCTCTCGAGTTGTCTTGCCAGAATGCTATCTTTCTTCCGTTACCTGGACTTTGATGAGCAACAGGCTTCTAATAGAAGTGTTAAAATGCTCGTAGAATTCTTAGACGTAATTTTGCTATAAACTTTATCCATTTTGCCTTGAAGTATGAAATTGTGCTCGTAATGCTGGTTGTTGCTTGGAATTTTGTTTGAAACCAGGGCTCCACCGGCAACATTCCCTCGTGCCGAAAAGAAACTGAAACCCATCAGTCTACCAGAGGATGTCTATATCAAGAAGTTCTTCCAGAAGCATCCAGAATCTAAACACGAGGATGCTATTAAGTATGGCTTCTAACCTATTCATGGTTCTGAGTATGTATTTTTGGACTCCTACAATCATCATATGCATTATAATGTGCTCAGATAATAAATTACCCTCGAGGCGTATGCCGTGTTATACTGTTGATCCTTTAGTTTAAGGTCTCAACATGAATATGTAGGCTTTAATCTTGCTAGTTTAACATGCAATATGCTGCCCGTCAAGGGAAGAAGTAGGGAAAGGTGCTACTAATTACATAATATGAAAAGTACTATATCGAGGAGTAAAAGTAAAAGATCATCTATGGTCTCAGCACATCTTATGTTGTCCACTCGAGGACAGAATCAGTATTTTATGTTATTCGTTATTTTCCTATAGGAGAAGTTGGCATGCTGAATTTACCTTTTTGCACAATAGAGGCTTTATTTTCTTGATACTTCTAACAGGATTTCCGGATTTGATCCTCCTCCAGCCCGTATATTTGGGGGGCGAGTGCTCGATTTAAAGGAGCAGGGGGTCAGTGAAGAGGAAGCAATGGCTGTTGCTGATGTACGTATTTCGTCTTTCTATATTCAAATTCGTTGAGGCTCAATCTTCTTCTAGGATCTCTCGTTTAAAACCGGTGTGGCTTTGTTGTTATAGATGGAGTATCGAGCAGAGAGAAAAGCAAAAAAGAAAGCATATTCTCGACTTAAGCAGATTGCACGACTTCAAGGGAAGAAACCACCTCCTAATCCATATCCAAGTGCTATCAAGGAGATACAAGCTGAAGAAAGAAAGTTTGTGCACGATCGTTTCTATAACCGAGATATTCTTAAAATTGCGGAGAAACTGAAAGAGGAGAGGCAAGCAGAGTTGCAAGATAGAAGAGGTGGAGGTGGCTGGTAAAAGCACATGGTCTTGTTCAGTTGTTCTAATAGGTTTTCTTTTCACTCTTTTGATGATTCAATTGTCTATCCTGAAATATTTGAACCTCTGTCCAAGTGGTTATACTTGATAATTTTATGATATCATTTCATCATATGTTACAAAGAAAACATTTAATTTCTTGTTTATGTGGTAGGCATGGAATTCCCTTTTCAATTAAATTTGAAGAATAAGTGAGTGTTATCTCTCACCTGCGTTTGACAAATTTTTCAAATGTATAGTTTTCATCTAACTACCTGTCATGTATTGTTTATTGCCTTTTCCTTTAAGGGGAGGTTACTCCAGCCTCGGTTATAATAATGAGGGATTTCTTCTCAACTTCTTACCCGGTGTAGTAAATGCCGGAGATCTCATCTTGGTAACAATCTCAGGCATTGGCAGTTCTAACAACGTATTATGCATGTTTAATTAAGTTAAAAAAACTTATTTTGCATGCACTATGTTGCTCGAACTCTCCGCAAAATGTCATTGGGTGCGTGACGGATCCTCCAAAAGTAGTGCATTTTTGGAGGATTCGATACGGGTGCAGCAGCATTTTGGTGAGTCCGCGCAACATAATGCATGCATATATTATTGAGTCTTCTGGAGATTACAACCTGCTGTAGAACTCTCATGCTACTTAACCTTCATCCCGTGTGACGGGCAATGTGTTCCACCGCCGTTTAGCGAATGATTTGTTGCAGAATCAGTTACTGACACAGGAAAAGTCATCTTTCGAAAATGCAGTGTTTATTGCATTATGTGTGTTGCCCCACGAATTTGATGATGGATGTTGCATGTCCTAGTGGATGTATGCAAATTCCATGATGTGGTAGTGAATTCATGCTCAGACTAACTTGTGTAGAGTAACTTTCAAAGATCTACCAGTTTTTTACTTTTACTTTCTCTACACATCGAATTCCTTGTATCTTCAGCTGCTAGTGTAAAATTATACTTCTAGCTATGCTTCAGTGTCACTTCTATAACTATATGGTCGCCATGTTTCTTTGTATCTTCGTTCTGCCCTTTCTTCGTTGCTAAAGTAGGCATGAGAGCAGGGAAGATTGGTGCATCTAATAGCTTTGGCTGATTTAATGCTGGAGTTAGATTTTAAGTGACTGTTGTTAGAATGGGCGTTGGTGTAAGGGTTTATTATTCATTTGTGTATTGCCAGTGTTGGATGCAAGTGAGTGCATCAGAATGGCTTTAGGCAAAGCAAGGTAGATGAAAATCCCTGAGCTAAATTATAAAAGGCTTGATTATCTCTAGCTTCCACGTTGAGTGTGATTTAAGAGAAAATCAATACGAAAAAGAAAAGTATCTTTACCTAGTTAAACTGATGATTGCTAATCCCGGCTATCGGGACCACGGTATAGGAATCTATCACTATTAGAAGATCTGAATTCAGAAAGCTTTTTCGAAGATTCATTTCGTGACTAGGATTCGATATTCGAGGTTAAATATCATATAAGCGGAGAAGAAATTAATAACCAACATGTAGTTTAGCTAACTTGAAGCTTTCTTAAGGCAAATAGAGTGATTAAATAATATTAACAAACATTTAATATATTATAAAACTTAGTATAAATAATAAGGTGGCTTGAAAATACTCAAAATGGACAAAATAAAATGCCGGAAGGGTTGGTCCAAGACTAGTATGTCGCACAAGCATAGCACCATAAAATCAGAAAAATTTCGGAGTTCTTGTGCCACGGTTGTGGCTCAAACAACATCTGAAAAAAATTCAAATTTTGCCTGGTGCTCCGATTGTCCACACACAGTAATTCTCCAAGCCCAAAATTTCATCAGATATAAACTTACTTTAGGGAGAGATAAATCCACTTATTTCTATAACATTTTTGAGAGATTTTTGAAAGCAATAACGACTTAAAAGTTTTCCAATCCACCCAAGGTAAGATTCCTGCCACGAATTCAAGTTAAGAACTTATAATTAATGTTGTTTAATATCTAGAATTTCCAAAATCCTAGGTATGTTTTCAAGTTTTGCTCTTAACTGTCAACTTAAAGAAGGGGAAAAACATAAAATTGACAGATCAAAATACATGTATCAGGGCATAACTCATGCCCAGAGCAAGAAAATAACTCTGATTTGCCAGGAAAAGAATCAAAACAGTTAACAACTTTAAGATGACCAGGCTGCTGCTAGAAATCCATATGGACCATACAAGTAGCAATTTAGTTTCTTCAAGAGCTTATTTCACGATTAGACGTCACTTCCAATATATGGAAGTATGTGTTTGCACTGAAAAATTGTTCTACAATTGTCGAATGGAGCTTTAGCAAGTCAAACCTGTCTATTTACAACATTGGAACCTACATTCCGTGAAAAGACTTCCACAAAGAATTTTATAACTGTTGGCTATGTACTAGTGGTATCCATTTATCCAACTGGACCGATGATTTCAACAATCAAATAAATGCAAGCCTAGATGGTTTGCTTAGTCAGGAAAAATTGTAAAAAGAATGCTGATACAACAGATGTGGTGTGTTTCCTCATATACTGCTCACGCAACATTTTTCCAAACATGAGGCATGCCAGTGCTAGAATGAGTTGAAGGTGCCGGCCCGTTTACTATCACGACTCGCAGAAAAAGGCATGAATTACAATGTTCAAAGGCATCAATGACACAGTGTCTCTCCATAGTTTATCCAACGTACAAAGCTATCTGAAAGTTCCTCGACAACTACAAAGCTCTGGGTATCACTATAGGATGCCTCTGCTCCAGCATTTTCGATTACCTGCAGATAATGAATTCTATAGTTGAATATCAAGCAAAGAGAAAGTAGACAACACTGCCCAGTAACTTAGACATACTAATATAGCATTAATTTATTGTTAATATGGTTTGTAAATTTTACCGAAAACAAAAACTGAGTCGGTCAAAACATGGCTTCAAATCAGAAGCAACTACAATCGTATGTCAAGGGTGACTGTAATGAACCAGCACATTTGAGGAAAGTTGCTAAAATTGTTCAGATAACCTTGTTCTTTTCTTCTTTCTTTTTTATGAAACTAGCACCAACAGAGTGCTGGACATGTACAGGGAGGATCAAGGAAACAGTTATTTCAATCCTTCAGGGAGTTGAGAAAGTCTAGCAAAGTGTCGATGACATACAAGAAATAGTTGTTTCTCCACTAAGCAAGACATTCTTCAACAACTTTTCTGTTAGTAGCTGCCCAGTTACCAATAATCATTCACTACCAATAATCCTGTGGTATTGTTGTCTTCTCAGGTGGAAATCTCAGAACTAAAGTTATTAGGTGGTGGCTGACTAACCCTGACAACAAAGTTCATGAGCAGATTTTGCAATGTTTACCATCAGTTTGCTATGGGAAATAGGGAAGCACATATGTGCGATTGAGTATGATGGAACAAAAGTTCAACTAGTATGATTATAGATCAAGCTTCCAATTTGATTCAACTTTTGCTTAACTCACAATTTCCTTCTTTAGATCTTTCCAGTTCACGGCCATATATACTTGCTATCAAGTTGGTTAGATGAATTAAACCAAGCTACACCGAATGTTGATGGTTGTAGTAAGGGCTGGCATGGAGAAATCACAAAGGACACTTGGTGATAGCATTCACTGCCTATTTTGGCTGCAACAACAATAAAGATGAGATCCAAGCCTGGAAGATTGGACTACAATGGTGCTTTGATCATGACTATCACAGGGTAAGAGTAGAACCTAATTTTATTTTTATCACAATCAAGAAGGAAATTAAAGCTTGCTAGCAGATAAAAGAAGACATCCGGGAGGCACAACAAATGAGCACACAAGGTATTGTTACAGGGAGGCTAATTGTGGCTGACCAACTTTCAAATTTGGGGGAGCAAATTTGAATTCATTCTTCCCCAAGGACATAAATTTCCCTATAGAAGTTATAGCCACATTGAAGAATGATGAAAATGGATTGCCAGGTTCCTTGAATTCGTGTGAAGAAAGGTAAATTTTCTTTTGAACCTGGATGAACCACTACTTTTGTCAATAGATAGGTTCTAACATTTAGTTAGATATGCTTTTAAAATATCAAATGCATACATCTCGTAAAGGAGAAGTCCTCCTCATTTCGTTTAACATAACTTTTGTATAGGGATAGGTTTACTTATTTCCCAGTGTAACATAGGAGGCAAGGCTTTTATAAGCACCTCCTCATGCAATCTTTTTTTGGTGATATGAAGTAGCACTCAAGAACATCACTTGAGTGGTTTGGCAAAAAAAATAAGTGTAGAAGCCTTACTTGTGAAGTAACTGAAATACCAACATTCATGCTACATCCACCTTCACTGGAGAATGGAGTTGTTGTTTCCCCCACTATGTTACTGACAACATTCTCTGATGATAGTCCACCTATTGGCGAGTTTGTGAACAATGACCTGCATCCATAGAAGGCATCAATGACATCGTTTCTCCAAGTAAACTCTAACATTTACATCATATGTGCAATCAGTTCTAGATGGAGGAAGTCAACAATTACTCTTCCTGCAGTTCACGATTATGGAACAGCAACTTGACAACACCATTATGAGAAATTTTAGAACACGGGGAAAGAAAAAGTAAGTGTAACTGTCAACCCTCAACTCTTTTGCAATGTTTGCCTAATTCCTACACAACAATCAAGATTAAAAACCACCTTATCATAAATAGATATCACCAAAATAATCAGTTGAAGCAAACCTTTTGAACCAAAAAATACAGATTGGCAACAGGAATACTGCCCACATAACATATCCAACTGATAGAGCATGACCAGTGGTAAATTATACAACCCAAGAAAATTAAAGGCATAGTGGAAAGCAAGTGAATTCTCAAGAGTACTAGAACTGATAGAAGATTTAAGAACTTGAAAGCAATTCGATCTCCTATTTCACAAAAAATTAATTTCACTGCACAACACTTTAGTCTTAAAATTAAACAACAACCCAGTGGGATCCCACAAGCGGGGTCCGGGGAGGGGAGGGTAATGTGTACGCAGACCTTACCCCTACCCTGGGGGCAGAAGGTTGTCCCTCGGCTCGAGAGGAAGAATAGGAAAAAGTAAATAACAACAACAAGGCCAGGAAAATGACACCAGCAATGTAAGAACCGGAGAAAAACAAATGGAAGAAAGCGGTAGAAAGAGCAATAGCAAAAGCAATAGAAACAAGTAGTAACACAACAAGGTACTCGAAAACCGAAACAGAAGATAGTACTAAAACAACCCTAATACTGGCACTCTAAGAATCGAAGACAATGTACTAGTCAGCTAGCCCTAATAAACCTGGAACAGATCAGAAAAACACACGATGGTCTATTACCCTTCTACCCTAATCTTCGACCTCCATACCCTCATGTCAAGGGCCATGTAAGCTGAAGTCGCGCCATGTCCTGCCTGATCACCTCTCCCCAATACTTCTTAGGCCGCCCTCTACCTCTTCTCCTACCTGCCAGTGCCAGCTGTTCACACCTCCTCACTGGGGCATCTAGGCTTCTCCTTCTCACATGCCCGAACCATCTAAGCCTCGCTTCATGCATCTTATCCTCCATAGAGGCCACACCCACTTTCTCCCGAATATCCTCATTCCTAACCTTATCCAATCTAATGTGCCCGCACATCCATCGCAATATCCTCATTTCAGTTACGTTCATCTTCTGGATATGGGAGTTCTTGACTGGCTAGCATTCTGCCCCATACAACATACCCAGTCTAATCGTCGCCTTGTAGAACTGACCTTTAAGTTTTGGTGGCACATTCTTGTCACACAGGACGCCAGATGCTAGCCTCCATTTCGCCCACCCCGCCCCTATACGATGTGTGACATCCTCGCCAATCTCCCCGCTCCCTTGGATAACTGACCTGAGATACTTGAAACTTCCTCTATTGGGGATGACTTGTGAATCAAGCCTCACGGCTATATTTGCTCCCCATGTGACTACGTTGAACTTGCACTCTAGGTACTCCGTCTTCGTCTTGCTCAACTCGAAACCCTTAGACTCTAAGGTCTGTCTACAAACCTCCAACTTTTCGTTGACACCGCCTCACAGTGGAGGATCTAGAATTTTTAGATCGTGGGTGCTCAATTATTCTTAATTTAAAATTTACTACTTAGACTGGGTGCTTAGCTAATATATTTGTTTAAATAACTAATTTTCTATATAAGTAGTAGTGTTGTTTTCAAAAGCAATAGGTGCTCAAGCACCCATAGTACATAACGTGGATCCGCCATTGCCGCCTCGCGTCTCATCAATCAGTACTATGTCGTCAGCGAATAACATACACCATGGCACCTCCCCTTGAATATGACGTGTCGGTGTATCCATCGCCAAAGCAAAAAAGAACGGGCTTTAGTCTTAAAATTAGATACCAGTATAAAACAAAAGTTGAAATGAAAAGGAAAGCATACTAAAACATTTGAAATATCAGTAAATAGATAATTTGGATTCACAAAATTAAGAGTTGCATAGAAGAGTAGTGAACATTTTGGAATGACCTAAGTGCAAAGTTTCTCAGGCTCTCAGCTAACTGAGTTGATGGGACATATAAGTTTTATGTTTGAAAAATGCAGAAATAAACACCGTTTCATTAAAGGAATCAGATTAAAAGATGGCATCAGCAGTGACTTAGTTCCTCTAAGACTCTAAAGCCAACTGAACTTGAGAGAATTTAAACCTCGACGAAACATGTCATAAGAAAGCAAATATCTCAGCTGTAATGTCCAGCCTCACCTTATTATCCAAAAACCTGAAATTTAAGTCAATCAATTACCTGTCCAATAACTCTTCCTCACAGGAATTCCCAGAAGAAGACAACCAATCTAAGTCAACAAAGTTGGAGCAGTCATATGCATCTGCATTTCGGTGTTCCAGGGATTGATCTCTTTGCATTTCTACAAAAAGTTCCCTTCCAGGAACTGTTTGAGCATACCTGCATAAAGAAAGATAAATAAGCAGAGCAGAAGGCGAGAAAGAAAACGATGTATATGGAAGTTTTTGCTTTCTAGGATAACAGAAACTTAAACTAGATTTTCATGCTAAATGTAAATTCATTTGAATTCTCAGAAGTCACATACTCACTTGTGCATGCAGTGAGAAATAGAATCCATAGACCATAGATCAACTAACCACAGAAATAATGGTAAGACAACACACAACTATTGCAGATTGTGGTTCTTATGGCTTACCTACTCTTTATACTTCAATCAGACCTCAACTTCCAGCTTGTCATTCCAAACTTTCACACTACAGTGCATGTGTCAAATGTCAGCTAAGATGTTACTGTGGAACTGTAGCGTTGGCAAACTGAAAATTTACACTACTAAGGTTTCCCCTTGCTGGAACCTTTTCAGGGAAAGGAGTCATCACGCGCTTCCTTGTCTACTTGGTAAATTGAGAATGAAAGCTGAAGGAACTCAAACATTGGTAAGGTATTGGGGCACGTTTCAACTAGTTTTCATCTGACTTGCCATTAGCATGATTTGGGATGGGCTTGGAATCAAAAGAAACGCAATAGGGTAATCGAATAAGGGTTGAGACAGGATCCCTGGATAACCCCAGTACTCTAAATTTTTTATAAGTGACATCATTGTATTAACGAAAAAAGGTCAAAAGTATCCTTAAACTATTTGAAAATAGACCACTTTCATCCTCCGTTAAATTTTGGTGCCAATTAAGTCCTCGCTGTCCAGGGCTGAATCTTAAACCCTAATCCTTGTCTAATTAGATGAATTTTCTGTTGACGGGTAATTTTGACCCTTTTCCGAAATTTTAATCCTCCTCTTTTAAAATTCATTTTAAAGTTTTGTTAAACCCCCCCCCCCCCCCGGGTCAATCTCAGCAAATAAATTCAAATCTAAACACCCCATTTGGTTTCTTCAAGCTCTTATTGGTTTTAAAATTCTTCCACAAGCTGCTCCAAAATCAGTTCAATCTTCATGTTTAAGTACCAATGAGTAACACTGATAATTTTCAACAACAAACAACCTCAATCTTGTAAGTTTCCAGCACCAGAATTTTAAATCACAAAGTGAGTTTTCTATTTTCATCACTTTTTTACACCCAAGCTCCAAATCAGCGTATAACTATGAATCTAATTACACATCAGCAATACCCATCGTATTTCACCTTCAAACATTTTTGGTTTTAAAAGAACCCAGATCCGAATATGTTAGCTCAAAATGGATTTTCAAAATTTTTCTTCAGAGTTGTTCACAGTTGTTCGTGCCAACTCTAAATGAGTGTTTAGCGATTAGGTTTCAAGCTCCAATTTCAAATTCGACTTAAGTTCACAAATCAGCACCAAAAGAATGAAACTGGATTCCGAATGAAATTTAAAACGATATCAGTCCAGATCTCGGCTTAAGTTCACGAATCAGCACTCAATAATTCAAGCTCCAATTTCAAATTCACTGAACTCCCACTTGGAACAAAACCCCTCAAATAGCGGCTAAATCGATACTTAGCACAAAGTGGTTTCAATCTCCCCCAACAGAAGCAAATCGACACTTTTCTTTTACTTTTTGTCTGATGATTTTGCCGCAATATTGCTACCATGCATTGGAGCAAGAATCTCACGGGAGGGGGGAAGGAAGAGAGAAAAAGAAAAGAGTACTAAAATTTCTGAAAAAGGGTCAAAATACCCTTCAACTATGCTAATTAATCTAATTAGACAAGGATTAGGGTTTAAGATTCAACCGTTAAAAAATAAGGATAGAAGTGGTCCAACATTTAGACAGCGAGGACTTAATTAGTACCAAAATTTAATGGAGGCTAAAAGTGATCTATTTCGAATAGTTAAAGGGTAATTTTGGCCTTTTTATGTTTTATTAGTTATGTTCCAACACCAAGAGTGTTTAAGTGCGTGACCATCTCATTTAAAAGCTCAAGCTTTTAAATGAGATGATCACACACTCAACATGGTATCAGAGCAAGTAGAGGTAGTGGGTCCAAGTCTCACCATCACTCATTATCAAAAAAGAATTTTCATATGCTTGGACCAATGAAAAAGAATCAAGCTTGCACGTGAGGAGGCGCGTTGAAGACATAACTTATTTTTCACATACAAATGATATCTATTAGTTGTGAATAGATTTTATTATTGTTAGAGAACTTCTAATATTATTATTGTTACTATATATATATGTTGTATGTAAAACTTCTTTTTCGCTTTTATTTTATTTGGTATGATAATAACATGAGTTGAGCTTAAATGGACAAGGACTCATATAAGCAACCCTAAAGTTGTTTGAGACTGAAGTGTAGTTGTTGTTGGGGAGAAGACAATGGGGTTAAGTGAGAACCCATCTCAGAACGACATGACACGATTTTCAGGTCAAAGTTGGAGCTCCACATATACAATAAGAGCAAAAAAGGAAAAAAGTAGAGAAACAACTAACAAATCGTAATTGCACAATGATGTTGAGAGTAGTCCAAATTAGCAAGTCACTAGATAATACATTGCAAAACATGCTATGGATCCATAATTGCACAGAATTATAAAGATGCATCACTGAATACACTTCCTTCAATCAAATATGCTGTACCTTGAATATGTCAAATCACTTCCACAAGTTGATATTTCTGGTGTCGATTCAGAGAGCACTTTGCTCCCTTCTTTTGACTGATGAGACAGGTTAGACTTAGAAAGACACTTTCCAATACTGCGAGTTGATATGGGAAATTGACTTTCATGAAGAATATTCCCATCTGAGAATGATCTTTGGAAGAGCGACCTGTTTATCACCGTAAGAATATACAGTTAACCTTTACATACTTTAAAACAGCAATTACAGGAAAAGATCAAGTCAGACTAGGAGGCATTTCTGCCATCTCTTTTGTAACACATTATCTCAGCGTAAATTAATTAAGCCTTAAAAATGCAACGGAATATTGAAGTCTTTGGAATGAAATAGATTCATTAGTTACTTTCACAATATTTGTCTCATCCTAATCTGGATGATAAATATCTAATCTATGAAAAACAAGAAAGTTAAAGGGATGACACCACAGCTTTGACCATTATACCTTCCATTGTCACCAGCATAGCTTTCCCCATTCCTACCCACAAAGTAATGCTGATCGGAGTCCAGTTCCCATATATCACGCCCACCCTCTTGCGGCTGAAAGTGTCCCAAAAACCTGCTCATAAAATGTCATCAAAATGTCAAGGTGCAGACCACAGCCATTTTTCATATTATCTGAAATTTCGAGCAAGTGGGCAAACAGAATATTGAAAGAAGAGAAGTTGAACTTAAAGCCTAAAGGATTTGAACAAACTAGACCACTCACTCAGACTGCATTGGCACATAAGAATAGAAAGAAAATGAGCTTACACATTAATAGCATTTTGTTTTTCTGTATCCATGTAGGCATTGCTGTAATATCTCTGAAGAGTTCTAAAGAACTCCTGCGATTGAATTGCAGCTTTCCACTGGCCCCTCTTCGCTGAAAATATCTACATGACACATTACAATGTTGTCAACTAACCCCAAGCTTAAACTATTAACATTGGGTGAGAAAAGATAAAACCTACATGTGTAGAATGCCCTGGGCTTTGTTTCCATTAATATCAAAGAGGCGTATAATAGCTAATAAAAATGAGGCAAGATTGACTAAATTTTGGGTCCCTACCATTCTCTCTTCTTAAGTTTCATTCTCTGATTGCTGCATCGTATCTTCTATTTACATAAAAAAAGATCTATTAGGTCACTGGTTCTAGTTACAAGTCAAAAGGTTCTTTCCTTTCTCAATTTGCAAATGAGATGAAAAACAAAACAAAAGAGAAAACAGAATTTGGATGTACAAACACATGAACTCCCCACCCACGCACCCCCTGAATCGACATTATGGAAGTTGCTTGTAACAATAACTTCTATGATATTTTTCTTTTTATTTATTTAAAAAAACTTCTATGCTATTTTTATCTACCATGGGAGTAGAGTCAGGATGGTAGTGAGGTGACAACATAATCAGACTCCACCACAATTCAAATTTCAAAGAAGATAACTGAAAGATTTATGAATTATCTACCTCATTAATCATTAACGCAAATGTTTTTCATCACAGTCTAGCCAACCTAATAATTTGCAAAAAGAAAATTAGAGAAATGGAAGATTGTTTCATAATAGCAAGAATGATGAAGAAAACCATAAAAGTTCTCTTATTTCATCTGTATTTTGGTGTAAGGAAAGAATCATATTAATTGATAGTTGGACAACTTAATGGACGATTGTGAATGACTCCGGTTGTGTCATTTTCGCAACTTATACATATTTTTGACACCTATATTTTCTAAATGAAATTATTGATTCATAAAATTGCGCAAAAAGAAAGGAAAATGCTAAGCACTAGCTTTACCTTGTTGTGAGCTGCAGAGCCACCATATTGATGAGCAAGTGTATCACCCATCCTCTCATAGAACCCCATTAATTCTTCTGCCAAAGGATCATCAAGGTCTATCTTTGTTGAATTTGTAACTCCTAAAACATGGAGTTGATGACCCAAAGCAGCCAATCCATATGCATATTGTGCCACATTAGTACGATCCAGACAATCTATGCAATTTGTCCTTAGCACCCCCCTTTGGAACATTGGTGGTTTCATTGAAGGATAGCCATTACTCACATTATTACATCCACTAGATTTTCCCTCTGAGTTATCTGAGTCACCGACGTCATTATTATATTGTTTCTCAACATCAGGGTCAAAATGTTTCAAAGGAACCATATTACTAGCAGCAGCATTCCTGTGCCACATCATTGCAACTATTTTTAAATACAATTCTAAGTGGCTCAAGCATACAACAGAAAACCTAATGTATATGCAATTCAAATTTATCCATTTTTTATTGACCTACTTTAAATGGTAGCTCACATCAACATATAAGAAGCATATTTTTTCGTATCATCTTTGGGAAACACAGAAGTGCAGAAATTCTATGCTGCATCATTGAATATGGAAGAGCTTTTTGACTCTTATCGTGAACCCAATGACTTGAAAGATAACAGATGGCATCAAGAAAATATATATAGCAAGGATTTATATAAGGAAGCAACAACTATCGGGGTATTAAGCTGCTTAGTCACACTATGAAGGTGTGGGAGAGGGTGGTGGAGCTAAGGGTGAGGAGAAGGGTGTCTATTTCCGAGAACCAGTTTGGGTTTATGTCGGGCGTTCGAGTACGGAAGCCATTCACCTTGTTAGGAGATTGATGGAACAATATAGGGAGAGGAAGAGGAACCAGCATATGGTGTTCATCGATTTAGAAAAGGATTACGATAAAGTCCCGAGGGAGGTTCTGTGGAGATGTTTGGAGGCTAGAGGGGTACCTGTGGCCTACATTAGGGTGATTAAAGACATGTATGAGGGAGCGAAGACCGGTGTGAGGACAGTGGGAGGGATCTCGAACCATTTTCCGGTCATGATGGGGTTGCATCATGGGTCGGTACTCAGCCCTTTTTTGTTTGCCCTGACGATGGACGATGGACGATGGACGTACTGACTCGCCACCTCCAAGGAGAGGTGTCGTGGTGCATGTTATTTGCAGACAACATTGTTTTGATTGACGAGACGCGAGACGGTGTTAACGCGAGGTTAAAGGTGTGGAGACAGACCTGGAGTCTAAAGGTTTCAAGCTGAGCAGAACCAAGACAGAATACTTGGAGTGTAAGTTTAGTGGTGCTACTCAGGGAGTGGAAGGGGAGGTGAGGCTGGATTCACAAGTCATCCCTAGGAGGGGAGTTTTAAGTACCTTGGGTCTATTATACAGGAATATGGGGAGATTGATGAAGATGTCACACATCGTATTGGGGCAGCATGGATGAAATTGAGACTTGCTTCCGGTGTTTTGTGTGACAAGAAGATACTACCAAAACTTAAAGGTATGTTTTATAGAACGGTGGTCAGACCGGCTATGTTGTATGGGGCTGAGTGTTGGTCAGTCAAGAACTCTCACGTCCAGAAGATGAAGGTAGTAGAGATGAGGATGTTGAGATGGATGTGCGGGCACACCAGATTAGATAGGATTCAGAATGAAGTTATTCTGGACAAGGTGGGTGTGGCCCCTATTGAGGACAAAATGCGGGAAGCATGACTTAGATGGTTTGGACATGTGAGGAGGAGAAGCACAGACGCTCCGGTAAGGAGGTGTGAGAGGTTGACATTGGAGGGCCTTAGGAGAGGTAGAGGTACGCCAAAAAAGAGTTGGGGTGAGGTGATTAGGCATGACATGGCGCAGCTACAGCTAACCGAGGACATGACCCGTGATAGGAAGGGGTGGAGGTCTAAGATTAGGATAGTAGGTTAGGTAGTCTAGATTATTCATACCGGTAGTGTTAGTACGTACTCTCGTATTTGGTTGGTAGTAGGCTTATTTGATTTTTTTTTCCTCTGCTTTTACATGGTTTTTTGGTATTGTCCCGTATTGTTTCTTGTTATTATTGTGGTACCTATGCTTGCCTGAGCCGAGAGTCTATTGGAAACAGCCTCTCTACCTCCACAAAGGTAGGGGGTAAGGTCTGCGTACACACTACCCTCCCCAGACCCCACTATGTGGGATTATACTGGTATGTTGTTGTTGTTGTTTGATTTATATGAGGAAGCAAATGATCCAGACGGTTGTATTATTGCCAATTGAATGTGGCTGCAGAGAAGCGAGTGCAATATGTGAAAAGAGTCGTACCGGACGTTGAGTATTCATCATTTAGGAATAGATGTATTCACATCCCCTATTGGGGAACAAGAATCAACGCACAATGATAGATGACACGGGCTCCATTAGGAAATGTTGGAAAGCAAGTTAAAACCAGCAACTAATAGTCTAAAGAGTCTTCCCCTACGCCCTTCGCATTCAACTAGGCTTTTCAACCACACTAGGACCTACTTATGTATAAAACATCTTTCCCTTTGTCCCATCTCATAGGATAAAATCTGATCCCAAAGAAACAATATATATATAGAATCTTAATTGATGATGAATAATTACTATAGATTTTAAAAAGAAATCTATTTATATATTACCTTTTCAACAAAAACAAAATAGATTTTAAAAAGAACTAAAATATCAATATGTTTCGTTCTTATATCAACTTAGTAGTTTATTTCAAAACTAACTAATTATTCATGTATATCAAAGTAATTCCTTCAAGTATAAGCCTATCCCTTCATCATGCCATCCGACAATAATGAGGACTAAAACCTAAATCTTTTTGCAGCATTCCTCCACAAATTCAATATCAAATCAGCACAAGTTTTCCCTGCTGCAGCGCAATCATATGGCTAGTGAACCTTCGCCTGTCTAGATTGCAGCAGTCATGGGCTGATCACTTAGCACTTCAAATATGACAACCAATATGTCAAATGCCAAAAATGAGATGTCCAAAAAGTTTCAGCCTATTGCCGTCTTAAGACAATTATACCCAGCTAATCAACTGAGATGACCGACACAGCATAAACTATTGTGCTTTAGCAATTCCGAGAATATTGGTTTTCTCCTGGGGTAATTTATTAGTGTGTGTTAGGATGTATGCTACCAATAACTGATCCAAAATTCAAATACATGAAGTTCAAGAAACGACGGCCATTACCACCCCTTTGATGCAATTTGGCAAAGATTTACATTCATTCCTCAATAAAATTTACAAAAGCCTCTAAGAATGGATAAAAAAGGGGATCACTACCCGAAGGAGGATAATTAATGCACAATACGCCAAAGAGGAAACAAAATCCTAAAGATTCAATACCATGACAAATAATAATACAAAAGTGATGGGTTTTCTGACTGCTGCATAGAGGTATAACTACCAAAAAGAAGTAAATATGCAAGAAGAGGGATAAGGTGAAGCATCATTGAGAATGAAACACCATAAGAAAGATTTGGCTTTGCTGAAGATAAGGAATGTGAATGACCAATTGGACATGATGTAAATAATCAACTCAATTGTATATATGTGCTACCACATAAACTGATAAAAGCAGGTTATTTGAATAGAAATTATGTCTTACAAGTGCTTGCAGATTTGTCAAATGGGATGAGAAACTTACTCAAATATGGGCCATTTCAGACATCCCTCAGATCTTAAGGCTGGTGTTACTTGACAATAGAAGAAACCAGTCAAATTCAATGCATATGTAGCCACTTTTCCCAGAGAAAACAAGACATTTGTAGCTTTGCTGGAAAGGGGAAAAAAGAAAGAGCAAAAGTTATAGCAAATCAGATATTTGAAAAAGAAGTTAAAGAAACAGAAATGAACAAGTCAAATACCTTCGTGAATGCTTGTTCAAATCCCAGTGGAGAAATCTAAGTCGATTCTCCTCAGACAGATCTTTATTGATGTATTCAATTGCATTAGCAAATTCGGTGCGAAGGATAGACTCCCGAGGCCTTTTTTCTTGGGTCTGCCAAAGAATTTCACAGTAGTGAGATGCTTTCTTACTTATTCACCCTTCTTTTAGCAAATTAGCATGCCTAATGAGCTAGGGTAGGGGTAATCAGGTTGTTCGGGAAGAAGGCGCTCTGCTCCTAAGAAGAAATGCTTTTACTTACCCCTTAGGACATCATGACAGTATAGTTCTGATCTTTTGTCAGATTATTACAAGAGAAAACAACAGACTGACAAAAGCATCCCTCACCTTAATCAGATCCAAAATAATGATGGGGTTCCCATATCTCACAGCAAGATTCTCGAAATGAAGTCTTGTAGCTTCATATGTCTGGTCCCTCTTTGACACTAAATGACAAACACTAAGTTAACCGAACAGCAGTTTTAAATTCTTACAAAGGGAGCATGAACTTGCTTGAACATACATATAATATCGGGCTTGATATTTAGTCGTGAAGTTTCCTGAGACCAAAAGAGCGGGATAGACCCACGATTTTGAACAGAAGAACTAATATGCACTGGGAAATCTTCTGGAACATCCTCAAATAGAATCTGCTCAGTCTCAACATCATTTGCAACTCTACCCTTTTCATTTACGCCTCGTTTCAGATATCTAGAAAGGGGAAAAAAAGAGTTAGCACCAGAATTGCAGAGTAAGCACCAAGAAGAAAGACAGTTATGATGTCCAGATGAGAAATATATCTAAAGAAGACTGATGGGAACACCCAAGTAGTAGAACACAAAACTGAAACCTATAGCATTGCATAATAGACCATGCTAAGAAAGTACAACACAATCACCCATTTAAGAGGTCCAATAATAGAAGCCTGGGCATCTTTGTACAGTAACTCATAAAGTTATGCTGCAACCATGTTTGCTCCTGTAAACATAAGCTATAATAGCTCATTAGTAGCCATGTAGGCTAAGCTATTAACTGCCAACTATGGATTGAAGGCACAGATCATACAGAAAATCAGCTAACGTGCCAAAATAGAATACCTTGTGCAGAACTGCAGATGTAGACTAATCTTGAGAAAATTGAGAAGATAATTTGTGACTACTTTTTGATAAAGACAAATTGTAAGTACTTCTACACACACAATACAAAAAACTTTAAATACCACAACTCCCCACCCCCCTCCCTCCCCCACCCCCAAATATATTATACATATTATCCATGCAGAGGCCCAAAGCATATGTATATTTTATAATGAGAACAGTACATAATAAACTGTTTAATAGGGCAGAAAAAGGCTAATATACAGTAACCAAACAGAAGATATCACATGCCATATTCCAGAATGCATGACTGACATAAATGCACTCAAACATTATAGTCAGTTCTAAAAGTTATCACTAGTGACAAGATTGCACAAATTGTCACCCTCCAAAAGCAAGATAAAAGATTAAAAAGTAGTGGATGAGAAGACTAGATCCTTCAATATGGAAGGGAGGGTTATGATAAGGAGACTAGAGGCCTTCCATATGTCCCTGTTGGAATGGCTATGGACATCCGCAAATACAAGGAATGCATAAAAGAGAGGAGATATTTGATAAATATGGGAGATCGAGTAATGGATTAAGTAACAAGCCCTTATGAAGTAAGCTTCTGGAAAGGAATTATGAAAGGGAAAGATTCTCTCTTCGTACCAGTTTTTTAAAATTAATGAAGTACCAGATGAGAAGGGCAACTAGTTGGATGAGTGGTTTAGATACTTATTCCTGAATGAAGCATCTCCATGCCACGAGTCTATGCTATAACAAGCAATAGATTAGCATCACCACTGGTTCTTTTCATTACATAACCCATCTTGGGAAGTAAGCATCCCAAGAGATATTCAGAACTGGGAGGGGTCAAATTTCCCGAATCTCTCGGTACGGATCCCTAGGGTACAGAGAAATGTGTGTTTTCTCACTTAGCTTAGGGGTGGGCGTCGGTCGGTTCGGTTCGGTTTTCATGAAATTTGGTTCGGTCTATTCGATTTCCAATATTTTACTTGTTGCATCAGTATCCGAACCGAAATTAGTTTTTTTTTTTTGTTTTTACTAATTTGGTTCTGTCGATTTTCGGTTTGTTTCAGTCGGTTTAAGTATGTCAAAAAATATTCAAAATTGTATTACAGAACAAAGAACGAAGAATTTAGTAGCATCAATACTTACTGCACACTAAAATGTCCAGATCTTATCAGTTAAAGCACTTAAGCTTGAGCAATTATAGAGAAAGTGCAGCAACATGCATCAACTGTAGTAAACTCAACAAAATGAACATAATAGATCTTGTCATTTAACTTTAGTCAAGCAAAAGAATAGGCAAAGTGTTGGCTAGTATGTCGAATAACATTCAAGGACATGTTAAGCCTAGGGAACATAAGAGAACGCGAGGAGAACAGACGTGCCCTGCAGGCTTGCAGCAGCAGGATATCCAATAACGGCAAATTCAGCAATCATTATGACTGGTGAATGGGAAAATAAAAAATGGAATTGGAACCCTAGTCTACTTATTATCCGCTGGGCTGGAACCCTAGTCAAGTGTTAGATGCATGGCCCTGGAAGTTAATATGGAAGACTAAGCTACCTATTAAAGTCATTTGTCATAACTGGGTTGCGCTCAATGAGGCATGTTTAACACAAAACAACCTAAACAGAAGAGGTTTTCAGTTGGTCAACAGATGCTACCTCTGTATGGAGAACGAGGAAACTGTCAACCACCTATTTTTGCACTGCCCAGTGGCCACCGACCTCTTGAACATGTTCTACTGTCTTTCTGGTTTGAAGTGGGTCATGCCACAGAATTTGAGAGATGCACACATGAGCTGGAGTTTATGGAGAGTTGATAAGACCATCAAAAAGATTTGGTTGATGATCCCTGCTGCTATTTTTTGGTGTTTATGGAATGAGAGGAATTGCAGATGTTTTGATGGAATCTCAACTCCAAATCACGTTCTCAAAACTAAATGCTTACTCAATCTTTTTTGCTGGACTAAGTTAGCTACTGTAATCAGTACTGACCAATTAATGGATTTTGTTAGCTCCTTTGTCTTTGACAAGATGTAGAAGGACTAACATGTAGTAGTATTTATGCATTCCAATTTCCTTGTAACGTTGCATCTCCTAGATGCCTTTTGTTAATGAAACAACTTACTTCATCAAAAAAAATTATTATCCGCTGGGCTTGTTAGTTTTAGATTTCAGATATGCGAGTAAGAAAATTGCATTGGGCTTCAGCGTTAGACTTCAGTTATGCCATATGTGGTTAAGGAGAGGAGAGCCCACCAGAGCTCTTATTAAGAAAACTTCGGTTTTTCGGTTAACCGAAAAACACCAACCCCAAAACCGATCACCGAACTGAACACCAAACTTTAGAAAATTATAAACCGCAAACCGACCGAATACATCGAACCGAATAAACCGAAATTATCGGTTCGGCCGGTTTTCCCAGTTCGGTCGGTATCATGCCCACCCCTACTTAGCTAGCTACGAGAGGTTGATCTCGACAACGGAGAATATGAGAAAGAGGGAGATTAGTTGTGTCAGTTGATGCTTCATGTGTAAATACTTAGAAGAAGATGTGAATCATCTCCTTTTATATTGTCGGATAGTGTCCTGTTTGTGGTGGGAAATCCTAAGATGGTTTGGACTCCAGACGTGATGTCAGGAACGATGAAAGAAACAATGTTTAGCTGGACCTTCAAAAGACGGAAGAGAAGAAGCAGGGCATGGGACATTAGAGCATTTGATGGAGTATAGAAAGATTCTGCACACTTGAGGAATAGAGTCTTATCCCTTTTTTTTGGCGCACCCACAAGGTTCCTATATGCATAGAAGATTAGGTTTTTTCTTTTGTAGAAAACCATATTTTCTGTAAAGTTTTTTTTTTTGGGTATACTTTTGTATAAGGATGTGTTTTTCACTCTCTTTTAATGAAATTTATTACTTTATCAGAAAAGGAATGGGGTGATGTTCCGAATTGAAAGAAAATTTAAGATGAAGAAAGATTTATGATTCATTTGTACTTTTGGCTCAAAGAAAGAATATCACTTAGTATAGACAGTTGGTTGGACACTTGGACTTTTTAGAAGATCAGTAGCATACGTACTCACGCCATATATACTTTTGACATTGCCTTGGTGAATCAATGAAGGAGTTTTGACTTGTTAAAAAGAAAATAATAATCTGACAACAATAATAACAAGCTATATTCATCTTGAATATATTCAACTGTTTACCTGGTACCAGCATAATGACGTGAACGTCTTGCTATTAGAGTCAACTTGAAGTCCCGCCCAGAGAGAGACAAAGTATCCTGAATTCACCAGAATAACTACATTAATGGCACATCTTAAGTATGCAAATTAGAGTAAGTCGCACAATGTTGTTTGGCAGGGCTGCTCTTTGGAAACAAAAAACCAATCTAAGTATCAAACCATCAAAGTAACAGTAAGAATAACTTATCAAAAAAAGTAACAGTAAGAATAATGTATTATGCTTTAAACAAAGCAGCCTCGCATTTCAATCCCATAAACCTTCTTAAGTAGCAAATTATGTGGCAGCATGCTAACAGAGCTACATAATGCTTGGCCATTTTGGCTGTGAAGGCTCTTCTGGCTACCTAGATTGCATTAACTCTGACAGCTTTATACGAAAGTTGATGATGTAATTTGTCCAGGACAAGAACAATCCAACCAACTTCAAGGTAGTAACATTAATAGAATTCATGCCCTCTATCCCAATTTAGGAGCCCCATTCGATAGGGAGTGACCATAGAAGTTAGAGTTTCAACATGCTTATCAAAAAAAAGAATTTAGAATTTCAATACATTTTAATGGATGAGGGTTATTTATATAAAAAACGTAGGAATAAACGACAGAAGTGTACATAAAGTTGACTTTTGAAGAGCTTGAATATTATATAGAATAAAAGTCCACCAATAGTACCCATTCACTGAACGATGGAAATGTACATAAAGTTGACTTTCGAAGAACTTGAATATTATATAGCATAAAAGTCCACCAAAAGTACTTTCGCTATCTTAATCATGCCAATGTAGTTTTGGTTTTCTAATTGCATTACCTAGTGCTAGTTTTGTATTTTCGCTTCGGTTGTCAGATTGGTTTGCTTGTTATTGCCCCTCCCCTTGTCCCTTCCTGAGTCGAGGGTCTAGCGGAAACAGTCTCTCTGCCATTAAAGACAAGGGTAAGGTCTGCGTACACTCTACCCTCCCCAGACCTCACTTGTGGAACTACGCTGGGTATGTTGTTATTGTTGACCAGCCTTACTTGTCTAATAAGCCAAAACTATAGAAATTTCAATGTGTAGGAGAAACCCTTAAAGGAATAAGCAAGTAGGCAGGCACTTAAGTTCTTCTGAATATCCTGCCTCTAGAATTCTCCGTGAAATTCCTAAACCTTTTTTATTTTTTGACTTTTCCCCTTTTCATATCCATAGACCAATTTCCCTCACCATTCACCAGGTGAGAACAACCTACCTTCATGTTTGTTGTCTATTACTACCTCCGTTCCAGTTTATGTGAACTTATTTCCTTTTTGGTCCGTTTCAAAAAGAATGACCCCTTTCTAAATTTGGAAACAATTTTGCTTAAACTTACAATTCTACCCTTAATGAGAAGCTTTTATAACCACACAAATACTCTGGGCCCCTTTTTGAATTGTTTAGGACCACAAATTCCAAAAGTCTTCATTTTTTCTTAAACTCCGTGCCCAATCAAACAGGTTCACATAAATTGGAACGGAGGGAGTATTATTTATGCTACATTTAGATAGTTAGTAGTTGTATAAATAAGTAGTCCCGCTTGGAATAGAATTAGTATATGTATTGTGTATTGTTATAAATAGGGGTCCTTGTATTATAGTAAAACGTATCAATAATATAATTTTCCGTGTATTATTTCTCACATGGTATCAGCTAAGTTGCTCCGACACGGCAGTTTAGGTGCCGCACCCGTGTCGAGGCGACACTAGTATGGGTGTGGGTACGGGATCCACATCGGATCTGGTCAACAATTTTTGGTATTGTGACCACGACGGAAGGAAAAATACGAGATGAGATACAATTTGATTCCCAAAATCATAACCAAAACTAGGGTAAATTTGAAGAAAATAGCATACCTTATCTAGAAAATCAATCTTTACTTATCTACAACTTGAGAATAAAAAGAAATCCACACTTTACAAGCTATACGTAAATCTTCCATAAAATTTCTCATAATTTAAAGAATTTTTTTATATTTTTAATTTTTTAAATTATTTTTAGTCGGACCCTTGCACCTGTATCCGTACTAGAATCTGTATCTCAGAATCTTAGAATTTACATCTCGAAGGATCCGACCTCTAAATCCGACCGGTGTCGGGCACTCGCACCCGAGTCCGAGCAACTTAGGGTATCAGAGCATTGGTGAGAAACATCCGGGAAAGAGAACTCCATCAGACAGTCGCCATGGGTCAATTTTAAGCGACTTCTAGGGTTGTTATTGCGTCACCTACGTTTCCGTCAATGTTGTGCTAAAACCAACACCACCACAGGCCATTCGACGACCAAACCCCACTGGAAAACTACCCCCCACGCGCCCTCGCGTGCCTCCCAGAAGTAAAATTTTCCGGCGAGATCGCCAAAACATGAACCACCTTTCAATTAGTTTCTGACGATTTTTGGACAGCTTACTTGCGAGGTTATTCCGAGTATGTTCATCCAAGTTTCATCAAATGCCGTCCTTTTTTATTTTCCGGACCTGTGCAGATTCCGGCGGCTGCTCAGTTTTCGTCGAACTACAATGTCTTTTTCTTCATTGTTCCTCTTAGTTACTATTGTTATTGATTGTCTCTGCTACTTGGTCCAACAATGTTTTTTGGACTGACGTTTTTGGTTCTAAAAGCACGGGTTCTGAAAATTCAAGTTTGATGATTACTTCGGAACCCTTAATGGGAAGTTCAAACTATTTAGCCCGGGCTTCTTCTGTTGAGTTATGGTGCAAGGGTCAAGGTGTTCAAGATCATCTATCCAAGAAGGCTAGTGATGAAAATGAAAAGGCCAAAGCACATTGGGAAAAGACAGATACTCAGTTATGTAGTATCCTATGGCGATCTATTGATTCCAAGTTGATGCCTTTGTTTCGTCCATTCCAGACATGTCATTTAGTTTGGGAAAAGGCTCGTACTTTATACACTAATGACATATCACGTTTCTATGATGTGATATCGCGGATGACAAATTTGAAGAACTAGGAATTGGATATGTCTACTTAATTAGGACAAGTACAGGTAGTCATGGAGGATTCACTTGTAGACTTAAGGATAGAAATAGAGGACAAAGAAAAAACAAAAGCATAATGGGGTGATGACAAGCGATGATAACTTAAACTGATATAATGTGGATTTAGATTAAGTGTGGACTGTATACCTTTCCGAAGTGCAATCTGCGGACTAGGGGGAGACAAGTCTGCAGTAGGAGCAGGGTCAGGTGCAGGACGTGAATCAGTTGGCCCTGATGCTGGACGCGAACGACGACGATAAGTTATGAGTGGTGTTCCGGTGGCTGAGGATCTAGGAGGAGCAACACTAGATTCCTCAACAGTCGGTGTTGGTAAGGCGTCTGAGGCTGAGGATGCAGAAGGAGTTGTAGTAAACTCCTTAAGAGTCGGTATAGGTGAGACCTCAGATATATCAAAATGGTTAGAAAGGTCGAGACATAAAAATATGTGACAGCGGACATAAGGTACCTACGAAGATTAGGTGAGTAGCAATGATATCCCTTTTGAACTCGAGAATATCCAAGGAAGACACACTTGAGAGCATGAGGAGCTAACTTATCTTTTGCGGGAGTTAAGTTATGAACGAAGCATGTGCTCCCGAACACACGAGTGGGAAAAGAGTGTAAGGGTGATTGAGGAAGAAGATGAAGACGTCCGATTAATCAAATAATAAGGCGTGAGAACTTCATCGTCCCAAAAACGCAGTGGAACATGGGACTAAATGAGAAGTGTGCGAGCAGTCTCAATAAGGTGCCTATTCTTTCTCTTTGCTACCCCATTCTGCTGAGGGATATACAGACATCTTGTCTGATGAATAATATATTGAGAAACTACTGAAATTGAGAAGATAAGTATTCTATGGCATTATCACTGCGAAAGATGCGAATGAGAACGCCAAACTGATTTTTTATTTCAGCACAAAAACTCTGGAATATAGAAAACAGCTAAGACTGATCTTTCATTAGGAAAATCTAAGTACATCTTGAGTAATCATAACTGAAACAAACAAAATAATGAAACCCTAATGTTGAACGGACTCTACTAAGACCCCATATATCATAATGAACTAAAGAAAAAATAGACTCTACACGACTCTCAACATTACGCGAAAAGGTGGTTCGGGTATGTTTCCCAAGTTGACACGACTCACAATCTAATGTAGACAAACTAGAAAAACTAGGCATCATCTTCTGAAGCTTGGATAAACTCGGATGTCCTAAACATTTGTGAATTAGGTCTGCAGGATCTGTAACTAGACATGTTGTGGAAGGATTGAATGAGTCAAGGCAGTAAAGGTCTTGTGATTCACGCCCTATGCCAATCGTATGTCCCGTACTGCGGTCCTGTATAACAAAAGAGTCATTAATAAAATCTATACCATAATGAAGGGCACGAGTCAACCGACTAACAGATGCAAGATTAAAAGGACAACTAGGGACATAAAGAACAAAATCTAAAGTGAGAGAGAATAAGGGATTAGCTTGTCCGACTCCTTTTGCTTTTTGTTTGGAGACCGTTGGCTAAAGTAACATTGGAAAGAGACTGTGAACAAACAATATCTGACAAAAGTTACCTATTACCAAAAATATTATCAGAGGCGCTTGAGTCCATAACTCACAATCCAAGAGTAGTAGACTGGAAAACACAAGCAAAGGAATTACCAGCAACAGAAGTATCAGTTTGAGCAACATAGACTACTTGTGGAGGTGTCTGCTTACTTGCTCGATATTGAAGGAACTCACTAATTCCCCTACAGATAAAGAAAATCCCTGGTTACCTGCAGTCTCGGTTTGAGCAACATGAACATTTTTAGGTGGTCGACCATGCAAAGAGTAACACACCTCACGGGTGTGTTCAAGCCTATTACAATAAGAACACTTGGGCCGAGACCTTCCAAAACGGCCTTTCCATCTATTCTGCATAGTCTGAGATGTTCGATTTTCCACTATCTGGGATGCGAGAACAGAAGAGTCAGTTGTCTGCGATAAGATCACTATGTGACTGGGCGCTGCAGCAAGGCGAAGTAATTGAGAGAATAGTTCATCAACTGTAGGGACAGTCGGACTAGCCAAAATCAGATCGCATACTGAATCAAGGTCATTAGAAAGTCCAGCGAGTGTAAGAATTAAACACATTTTCTGTCGTCGCTCTTGCTGCTTTCCAACACTAACAGAAACTGACATAAACTTCTCAAATGCACTGTCTTATCCAAGATGGCGACAGGCTATGAACCGATAGATGTACGAAGGGTATATTTAGCCCAGTGTTGTCAAAGGCGCGCTTAAGCCCTGAAGCGAGGCTCAAACAGGTTGAGCGCTTCGCCTCGCTTTGTGGGCGCTTTAGTATCGCATCAAGGCTCTTAGGCATACTTTTACTCGCCAATGAGTGTAATCCTGAAAAGGCATCATTAAACAATTGATACATCACTTTATCGTAAATTTTTTCCAATTTCTTTGTCCATATATTTGTTATTCATGCTTATAATTATTAGTCTTAGACTGCATATACATATTTTTACTTTTTCTCCAGTTGCCCCTTTTTTCATTAAACCTCACGTTTTATTTGCGTTTTGCGCTTAAAGCTCCAACAGACCTTAGAGCTTTTTTGCGTTTTTCGCCTTTGATAACACTGATTTAGCCCTGGCCAATAATTCAAGCGTAGTTTTGGCCTTTTTCCATTTATTTAATTTGATTGGACCAGTAAAAATTGATACGTGGAATTTAAATAAAACTCTTTTTTAATTCAAGTTGACCGTTAGTCATAAGGGCAAAAATGAGCGGAAAAGATAACGTTGGGAGCATTTTTGAACCGATAGGTGAATTGAGGTGATATTTAGCCCTTGGCCAATAGTTCAGGGGCAGTTTTGGCCCTTTACCGGATATTAAATTACCTCACAGTGCTTAGACCTGACATTTTCTTTCCTGTGAGTGTTGAGTCAGTTTATGAATTCTCCATGAATTCTCCCTATGATAGCCACTGGGATGCAGCTGTCCGCACTCTTCGGTATATACAATCAGCACCATGCAAAGAGTTATTGTTTGAGGATCGAGCCATGAGCAGATCGTTGGATACTCAGATGTTGATTGGGCAGGATCACCTTCTGATAAACGTTCTACGTCTGGGTATTGTGTTTTAGTAGGAGGTAATTTGGTGCCTGGAAGAGCAAGAAACAGAATGTGATTGCTCGATCTACTGTAGAAGCAGAATATTGAGCAATGGTTATGGCAACATATGAGCTAGTTTGGATCAAACCGTTGCTCAAGGAGTTGAAATTTGATGAAATCGGCCAGATGGAACTTGTGTGCGATAATCAAGCTGCCATTCATATTGCGTCAAATCCGGTGTTCCATGAGAGAACTAAACACATTGAGATTGACTGTCACTTCGTCAGAGAAAATATATTGCTACAAAGTTTGTGAAGTCGAATGATCGGCTTGCAGATATTTTCACCAAGTGTCCTCGTATCAGTTATATATGTAATAAGCTCGGTACATATGATCTGTATGCACCGACTTGAGGGGGAAGTATTAGATAGTTAGTAGTTGTATAAATAAGTATAGTCTCACTTGGAATAGGATTAGCGTATGTATTGTGTATTGTTATAAATATGGGTCCTTGTATTATAGTAAAACGTATCAATAATATAATTTCCCATGTATTATTTCTCACATCTACTACACAATGCCATTCCTATTCCAAAACCATCATTGCGGCCCCTGAATTTCTCTTCTATTTTTGTTGCATCAGTAGAGCCCCATAAACCAAAATCACAAATTAGCATTTTTAGATATGTATGTAAGAAAAACACCCCCCATGCTTGCACAAATAACAGGAGCGCTATTAACATGATAATTCAACAGCTGGAAGAAAAATCAGTTAATCAAACAAGTTTGAGTGTATCCTTAACATCACCCCAGCCAAACAGAAAAGAGAAAAAGAACGCTTGTGGAATCATATGGTTTTCCTTGCACTCTTGGGCTATATCAGCAGGCCTTTTCATGATTGTCTTTGTGATATATTCCGCAAGAGTGAGAAGCAATGTAAAGTAATTTTAAATACCAGATGAATCACCTGCTTGAAGAATCCATAAACCAATGCCACTGTCCAAGTAGTGTTGTGAAGGAGATTCCGTACTGTACGTGTCAGATATTCATTCCAGACAAACATGGTCTCATAAATGTCTGGTCCAGTCTCCTTATTGCACATGTTCATCTGTAGACTCCTCATAATATGGTATGAGTAACTGAAGAAGAAGTCCTTTGTAAGGTCCACCATGCAAAGGAGTTTCTTGTACCTACAACATGAGCAGATCAGGACTAATAAATAATAAAACTAGTATAAGTTGAAGTCAACAAAAACGTACAAAGGCCTATATTCTTGAGGAAATCGACCATCCCTTCCCTCAACATGATAGAGAGAGACAGAGAATCAACATGATACTTTCTTAGTCATCATCAATGCTTTCTTCCAAAGACCAAAAATTATTTGTCAAACACATAGGAAAAAACTAAAGGAACTAGCTGACTAGCAACCTCCCAAGCTAAATTTGGTGAAAGTAACAATTTTGTAATTCTGCTTTGTTTCCTTTATTTTTTTTTTTTTGTGTGTCTAAAAATATACCGATATCAATTTTGTGCTGGAATTGAAATTCTTTCTCGACCCATGCATTCAATTTTGATGTTTTGTTAGAATACATTGGATGTGCATGCATATACATGTAGTAGTAATTTACTACATACCAGATTAACAAATTGTAACCTTATTAACAACCTATTAACAGTAAATCAGAACCAATAATTTGCACACAGGATCGAGATCCCTAATTAACCTTTTCTTGATAAAGTGAAATAATTCTATTGATGATGGAAAAAAAACTCTTTTACACAAGTAGTATACTAAAAAGTAGAGAACTTATGAGGAAATATGATTCTCTGGGAAAGACATCCGGTCTTTTATACACATTAGAACCTCATGAGTGCACCCAAAGAAAAAAACGGATAAGAGGTAATTCCTCAAAAATGTACAAAATCATCATGTGTCCACTTCGAAAGCGCTCCCAATTTTCTATTTCTGCACAGCCCACATGCTAGTGAGCAACATCACAATTAGCATCCAACTTTTATCCAAGATTAAAGACAAATTGGAGTAGATCCAGATGAGCTTCAAACTAGATTAGATTATATGATTGAATTAGGTCTAGCCCAAATATCTAAGTTCCCAAACAGACCTTTAAATGTACGGTTCATAGACAAAGTTATGTGGGGATTATGACGCAGGAGTTGCAATACAAAATTAATAATCACTTTTTTTTTAAGAAGCAAAATTTAATAATCACTTAATGCATATGTTGTTGGTGGACACTTGGTTCATTGCATTAAGAATGGGATATATGGTGCATAATGCAAAAGTTTAAAAATAATTTTAACTTAAATAAAAAGTGAAAAAGATAAAATCAATGTTATTTTAGTCTTTTATGTGTTTTATCCTCGTAAAGCTAATCCACATATAAGTTATCCCATGTTGAATTCTATATAAACTAATGCCGGCATTGTGGTATAAAAAATATACTACTATCGCTTATACCAGAAATGACATGCCAAACAACAACAATACAGATTATCAAATTTTATACGAGATTATTTTTCTAATCCCGATAACCAAATGACACCTTAATGCATGAACTTTTCTCAAACTAAAAATGGCATAATTACTCAGTGGCATTCAACAGACTCCACATTCCAGCTGTCAAATACGCAAGAACAGCTGGAGATGTTAACACCTAAGGCTAAGAAAAATATGCGCATTTGAATTCTACCACACCAAAGCTCACTGTCAAGATCGTAAACATGATATTGCATTGACATATGAACCAATGACATTGACAGATGGTCCAATTTGGACCTGAATCTCAAATTTGTGCAGTCGACAAGGTCAGGAATATCGAGAGAACGTTTGATGTACAGCAAACTGGGTTAAAATGCAATTAACCAAGGTGTACCACCAATGCAGGGGAACTGAGAAAGGTGGATGGTGCTTAACCTCCAGCTTCACTTGCAGGAAGTGGGAGCTTTCAAACTCATTTCAGCATTCTTATAGTTTGCTGCCTAATCTTCTATCATCGGAGCAAAAAAGGGTGATTTCCACCAGTAACAAATCAAACAAAAAACAGCCAGAATATATAAATGACTCGAAAAGTTTAAATTGTAATGGACCTTATACAAAATCAATATCATATAAAAAGAACCCAAACATAGAAAAAGACAAACCTGTTTTCACTACTATAATTAACCATCTTTGACCTTGTTGCGGCATTTGGAAGCGGGATCATTTCACTCTTAGTGACAGCATATACAGAGTGACCACAAATAGCGCCAATCTCCCTCCTTTTCGTGATGAGAAGCATGTAATAAGGCCCCAGAAATTTGATGAACCCTAACAAAGAGCATAGAGATAACTGGAATCAGAAGAATGGAACCCTCTTGTATCTGAAAAGTTAAAACCCAAGAATTCACATACCGACAATGCCGTAACAGGTAGTGACAAATTTCAGACCTCCTGTAGACCTGTTACCCTCGTGTATCCTTCTCAACAAGTCAGAGCACTCGCGTTCAGTATAGGTAGTGGAATCTTCACGTATGTTAAGCTCATAAGGCTCCATCCTATCAATTTTCAACACTCTCCAGTGTGTTCTACTTTTGTCCCTTCCTATCATGTAAAATTTCTGTAACAGTTTTTTTCCAACAAATAAAAGTATGTCAATTGAGAAAACTTTTATGAGAGAAAAGGGGAAGAATATAAAACATGGACAAGACACTAAGACGGAAAAGGACCCCAAATACGCCATACACGCACAATGCCATTGTTCCATAATAATCATTGCACTTTGAACAGATAAATAAGGAAGATTGTGTTATATTAGCATAGCAAGTTGAAGGTCGCCTGACAGGTTATAGAAAGTAATTAAAATTATTTGATGAAGAAGAACGTACTAACAAAACAATACATGCCAGCTAGAGGAGATTTGACAGGCTCATTTTCGAATAAGAGAATGAAACGCCGCATAATTGCCAGGTTAAGACTATCCTATGAATCAATACAAATTACCATAATCAAATATAAAGCACTGTTAGCACTCCATAAACTGAATAACTATTATTATCCTAGAGGGAAGTCAAAATGGTCAAATATATCATAAGATCTTGATTCGAATTAGCTAAATCAAGTGATCAATCCGCCACATGAGATTCAAACTTGTGCAATGCAGTTTGACTGAGCTGTTAACTTTTGGACTGTCTTTAAGTACTTTCGACAGACTTTTAAGCACACCCTTTGATCCCCTGCAATAAGAGAATGAATTATTACCGATAGAGTTTGATAGAGCCTGAATTTCTGCATAAACCCTTGTCGAATTGGTGAAAACTGGTCTTGTTCCTGTTGATGTTGAGATTCCATATCACAAGCTGCCATTGGTAAAATTTTGTACTGATATCCCAAAATATGATACAATCAAAACCCGAGCCCCTGGCTCGGGAACCAACTATTCCAGCATTCAAATCCAAGAAAGAACCAAAAACCAAATCCAATTATATAGCAGTACATACACAACTCAAAGCAACAAGCATCACCACACACTTGAGTTGCTTCAAAGCTAGCATTTTATTTTTCTTAATACCCACAAAATGAAAAAGGGGCCCCTTTGACTTAGATTGAAATTACACAATTCTTCTTCAGCTTCAGGAACAAAAAAGACTCAATTTTGGAAACCCTAAATTGCATTTAAATCCCAAATTAGGGAATGATCATGGATCAAAAACGAAAAGGGTCAAATCTTTGATGAAACAAACAAAGAGGAAAGGGATTGAAGAGTAACTTATATGATGGGTTTTACAATTTTATATGTATATAAACAAAGGAGAAGAGATGGGAAATGTGGGTATGTTCTAGAAAAGCTGAAAATCAACAGAGAGAGAAAATGAGAGCTAAGAGATATATCTGTCTCTGATGGCGATTATGATGATGATATAATAATGATATTGATGATGATGTTGCGTATTTTCTGTGGGGGGGGGGGGGGGTTTCTTTTCTTTTTCCTTTTTTGACATATAAGAGTATCGTTAATATTAAATTGAAGAGTAGAATAGATCTTGCAATAGCCAAATTGATGGAAACCACAATTTTTTTAGGGTCGGAGCACGTATCACCATATTGTGGACGGTGAGGACTAGGCTGTGTATTTGGATCGGATATCCGAGAATCCGAACCGACCCGCACAATTCAAATTTTTGAATTTCATATTTCAGATATTTGGATCGAATATGTATTATGTTTTTTAAAATTTCGGATATCCGGATCGGATTCGGATTGGTATAATTTTAACCCGATCCGATCCGAAATCCGAAATTATTAGGACATGTATAAATACTAAACTTTAATTTTACGGTTAGGTCTTATTTCATCGAGCCTCTCTATCTCTAAGCTCTCTTCAGAGAGACTGTTGCTCTGTTCCGCCTCTCTTCTCTATGTTCGTACTAACCGGACGATGCCTCTTCCTTTATCGACTCGAATAATCCTATGAATTCAGCTTGCCTAACCTTCCAGCAGAGATCTTTTGGTATGAAACGGTCTAAAGTTGTTACTGAATGAAGATCTAACTAAGTCATGCTGGCATCTTATGCATTATGAGATCACTAATTGCCTTTTATGTTGCTAAACTGTGTGTTGAAAAAAATTATTCTGTTGTTGATGCAGAATGGATGAAATGATGTGTGGTCAGAGAGGATGGAGGGAGTTGGCTGCGTTAGGGAATAATGCGTACAATTCGATCCCGACAATCCGAAATATTTATCCGATCCAAACTTTAAAATCCGATCTGATTTATTTTGTAGAATTCAAAATCTAAAATTTCAATCTGAAATTGTTAAATCCGATCTGATTCATGCACAACCCTAGTGAGGACCATAAAAATATCAAAATATACAAGCATTACTTTATGTTTTAGTTAACATGCCTTTATATGATTTGAAGGAGATAAGCATATGAAGGAGAATTTTACGGTCCAATTTGGAAGTCATTTGGTGGAAGTAAAAAGGTAAATAATCTAACTAAAGTATGTTCTAACTTTCAAAAATATATATTTAAAATTTGTGTGACAGAAGTAAGATGATATCTTCACAAACTATAAAAAAGTTAAATTTATAATAATAATAATAATAATAATAATAATAATAATAATAATAAAGAGAATGTATTCAAATTTATATTTGAAAACGAAATTACTAACTATATTTAACTGGAAAAACTAGCATTTTTGCAGATCACGTCATTGCAGACTTTGCATCAAATGAAAGTATCACTTCCTTTCATTACTTTTGAATCGCTTGTTTTAGAGCTTTTTTTATTGCTCGAATCTTAGCATTTATAGTTTTTCCAACTTATTAGAATCCAAAATTCACAAGCATAACACTAATTGTTCACAACTATTCGTAGAGGTCACATATTTACTTGTCTTGCTCAAGACAATCTATAACCTTGCATCAGTAACAATAGAATTCCATCTTTAACATGTTCTCCAACTCTGTTTGGAACTTCAACAGGCCTTCTTATACTCTCCCCTCTATTCTCCTTAACTCCATTAAAAGTATCTTCATTCTTAATGCTCCATTTGAGGAGGACAAATTCATTTGGGATTTGACAACTAATGAATTATTCTTCACCAAATAAGCCTATCAGTTTATCCACAATTAGGCTAGGGGTAATCGAGCCATGCAGGATGCTGACATGAGCTAGATCTAGAAACTCCAAACCCTAATAAAATCAAGTTCTTTCTTTGAATTTCTCACATTTCATGTTTCCAACCAATCACTGCATCCACTTCATTGGTCTAAATATGAGCCTCTTATGTTATTACTGTTCTGACGTCCAAGAGGATATTCCACATATCTTATTTGAATGCACAATAATTCTGGCACAAACTTTCCTAAAAATACACAATACTTCGCGTCTCCACCAGCTTAAATTCAATCATACTGACTGCCCCACCACTTGGAATAATATCAGAAGTAAGGCTTTTAATACATCTATTAGTGGGGACACCTCCTTCCTTTCAGTTTCTGGAATATCTGGCTTTCCAGAAATAACAACTCATTTGACAAAAAACCATAATCCTACTTCTGATTCTAACATAATCAGCAAGTAGTTATATTACATGTCAAATGAGAACCTCCCGATAATGGATGGTTTAAACTGAACATTAATGGCTCCTTCACGGGGAATATGGAGTAGGAAGAATAGGGGTGTTAATCGAAATAACAAGGAGGACTGGATAGTAAGATACATGAAAGGACTTCCCAACACGACTAATAACCTTTTAGAGCTACTAGTTATCATGCAGGAACTAAAGTTAGCACTGATAAAGGGCTTCACACCTCTGCAAGTCAACACAGACTCAATAAGGGTAATTGATATGATTACAAATGGACATCTACCTTATGACTCTACCATTCTTGAACCAACAACAATCTAGTCATCAGATATAGCTACTGTGTGCTAAGCAAAAGCTCTCTGAGAGAACTCACTTTTTGGTCGTTACTCCAATGTTCGGGTCTAAAACGCTTTGGGCAGACATCTTAAGAACTATTTAAAAAACAAATATCATGTAATAGCCCTTTCCTTACGCATCAGTTGTTTTTAGTAGAGCTGGCTCCCTTGATATATATATATATATATATATATATATATATATATATATATATATATATATATATATATATATATAAATCCAGTTAACCCAAAAAAAAAGAATTCCGTCTTTGAAGCAGTTAGTTCAACAACACGAGTATTATTCAAACTGATAACATAAGAAGAATAACAGACATATGATCTTCAAATTTATAGTCATCAAACGATGACTTATGAAAAACGTTGGTTCAAACATCTCTTAATTAAAGTATCAAATATTTCTTATTTTTCAAATCTGCTACATAATATTAACACTTGATTTAAGTAACTATACAAATTTAGGACATCATTTAGTATTTAATCCAACCGATATCACCAAATAAATTACTAATTTTCGAAATCTTATCAGTTAGCATGACTCATTGTCCAGAACAGTTGAGATCGGTGGTATCAAAAATAGCATATGTTTTACCTTTCTAAATGGCTAAAATTTCATTAGATTTAAATTCATAAAACGTGTTTGAATTTATTTTTAATCAGAAATTGCCCAAGATTAAGGAAGAGAACAATAACTTGATTAGACATACTTTTATCCCTGCCATTATGTATCTTCCTGGCTAAGTAGTACCATGATTTTACCTCATAAATTTTAAATTTTGTAAAATATTAGATAATCTCGTAAATTATACTATTAGATAGTGCAATAAATAACATGGAAACATACGCTGAAGTGAAAATGTACCTCCAATGTAACGATCCAACCGGTCGTTTTGTTTTATAGAATCATATTTTCCTAACTAATACTTCTCGTATTGCTTTTACTATTTTATGACTTGCGGGATAGTTAGTTTGAGGATTTGGAAATGTTCGGGTTGAAATCGGAGCATTTGGTTAGTTAAGTTGGCCTTAAAAGGCCAAGTTTGACTTCGGTCAATGTTTTGAGTAAACGACCTTGGAATCGGGATTTGATGGTTCCAATAGGTTCGTATGATGATTTCGGACTTGGGCGTATACTCGGATCGGGTTTTGGATGATCTGGGAGCGTTTCGACACCTAATAGTGAAAGTTGGTTCTTTGAAGGTTTTTAGAAGTTATTTAAATTTGGTTTAGAGCGGGTTTTGGTGATATCGAGGTCCAAACAGAATTCCGAGATCGGAAATAGTTCTGTAATGTCATTTAAGACTTGCACACAAAATTTGGTGTCAATCAGAGTAGTTTAAGTACGTTTCGACGCATTGTGAGTCAATTGAAGAACTTGATGTTCACAAGTTTGATTCAATTGATTTTGGGGTGTGATTCTTAGTTTTAATGTTGTTTCGAGCGTTCCGAGAGTTCGAGCGAGTCCGTTTTATGATTTCAAACTTGTTGGTATGTGCGGGCGGGTCCCCGGGGTCCCTGAGTGTCAATCGGACGAGGCTCGGGCCAAGTTGGAAATTGGAAGCAACAACTGAAGCTCCCAGTTATTGTCATAATCGCACATGCACTTGGCCAGCCGCAGGTGTGAGCTACGATACGCAGAAGCTAAAGAGTGAGGGTAAGCCAGCTACTGCAGGTGCGGAAGTTTTGGCGCACCTGCATGACCGCAAGTGCGAGAGCAGTGGTCGCAGGAGCGGATGGGCTCGCAGAAGCGACTCCTTTTGTCCACAGATGCAGAGCTTGGCCAGGTAAGGGAAATGCGCACTTGCGAGGATTTTGCCGTAGATGCGGCCAAGGCACCGCAGGTGCGAAAAATCACTGGCCAGAAGGGTTCATTTAATACGGGACTTAGGCCATTTCTAACACATTTCTCTCACTCTTGGGCGATTTGAGAGCTTTTAAGGAGGGGATTTCGACCTAGCTTCTGAAGGTAAGTAATTTCTACCTAATGTGAATTTAATACATAGATTATGGGTAGATTTTAACATAAAAATCATGAATTTAGATGAAAAACTTAGGTTTTGATAAAAATGGAATTTTACCACGAAAATAGTTATGGAACTTAGTGAAAATCATATATTTATGTTCTTAAGGTTATGGGTAATAGCTTTCTTCTAAATTTTCCGAAATTCGGGCACGTGGGACCGGGGGTGAATTCTTAGAATCTTACATTTAGGGTTGGGTAACTTCTTTAATAGTTGGAGTATAAATTTTTGAGCATGTATTGATTAGTTTATATACTATTTGATTAGTTTTGGATTGATTCGGCACCGACTTGAGGGTGTGAGCGCATTCTTGAACCGGGAAGTAGGCTTGAGGCGAGGTAAGTCTCTTTTCTAACCTTGTAAGAGGAAATTAACCCCACAGGTGAACTTAAATCAATATGTACTTCTATTTGTGGGGGCTACGCATGCACGATGTGACGAGAGTCCGTGCGTAGCTACTATTAATGCTTATGTTTGGGTAGATTTAGGCTTACACCATTATTTGTTGATACCGTTGCTTGATTATGTTTACTAACTGTTGGATTAAAGTGGAGGTTGAGAATCTCAATATTTTTAAGCTCAAAGTTGAATTTCTTATGTTAAAAGAAATTGAGAAGTATTATGATAATTTAAGAAAAACTATGTTCAACCGCTTCGCAAGTATATTCCGTGAGCGAGGTAAACTTTCACTACTCTCATGGGAGCGGATCGTTCGCCTCGGCAGGATTTATTGATACATTATATGGTTTGGGTCGTTCGACCCTCGACAATGCATATATATATTATATATATATATATATATATATATATATATATATATATATATATATGGATCGGGCTGCACGCCGCGGCATAACTCGTGTGTAACGATATTGGAACCACCTTACCTATTTGGTATTGTTTGAGAGACTTGGAAATTGAAAGGTTTAGATGAAAGAAATGACTTAGTTCTTACTTGAACAAAATGATTGTTTACTTATTTCCTACTTTGAGTTCTATTGTCATTGTATAATTCATGTTTAATTAGAACTCTATATTATTATATTGTTGGCCCGTAGTGAGTGTCGAAGTCGACCCTTCGTCACTACTTCTTCGAGGTTAGACTAGATACTTATTGGGTACATGTTGTTTATGTACTCACGTATATACTTCTGCACTTAAATGTGGAGAAACTGAGGCAGGTGCATCTGGATATCAGTCTGGCGCGCACGCTTGACTTGCACTTCGATACTTCATAGTGAGCTACTTTCTGAGTCGTCCTACAGCAGCTGAAGTCTTCCTTTTGTTATATTTTCTGTCTATTCCCTTTTCAGACACTAGACTAGTATTCTTTTGTATATTCTACTAGAATGCCCATATACTTGTGACACCATGTCTTGACACACACTAGTAAACTTATGATTTTGGATCTATATTATGACTTCGATTTGCACTCAGTTGCTTTCGTTTAGTTGCTTTACATCTGTAAATTGCTAAAACGTTTATCAATGAGTAATGTTATTCACTAAGCAAACATATTAAAAGTGGAAACCACTAAATTGATCAGTGTTATCTTGCCTAACAACGGATTTGGGTGCCATCACAGCCTATAATGAAATTGGGTCGTGATAACATGGTATCAGAGCACTAGGTTCACGTAGGTCTCATGAGTTATAGGCATGCCTAATAAAGTCTTGCGTATCGGTGCAGAAACGTCCGTACTTATCTTCGAGAGGCTATAGGGTGTTAGAAAACTACTCTTTATTCATCTCTTATTGTGCAGTTGATGGTGTACTAAGTTTCTTCTTTTACTCTCTCACAGATGGTGAGAACACGCACAACAGATGTTCCGGACCCGGGAGGAGCTGCTCCCCCTATTGCGGGAGGCCGAGGCATAGGTCGGGAGAGGGCACCAGCCCGAGGTAGGGGACGAGGATGTCCTAGAGTTTCCCTAGTTGCACCACCAACCGATCCAGTGGAGGATCTCATTGACGAAGAGTAGGGCGAGGTGCCCGCATCAAAGCCATCCCCGGTAGATTTCACGTCAACACCGGGCTTTCAGGAGGTCATGGGTCGTATGCTGCGGTTCATGGATTCTATGACCCAGGCTGGTTTATTTCTACCAGACCCAGCCACATCTCAGGCGGGATTGGGGAGCACAGACCCCTACCGCTCAAGCTCCTGGGCATGCAGTTGCAGTATATCAAACCCCGGGCACACTACCCGTGGGCGGAGCCCAACCAGTTGTAGCAGCTATACCTGAGCCCAGACCAGCTGCGACCGGCGAGCCGCAAAAGCTACTGGATAGATGGATGAGGCTTCACCCTCCAGTCTTTGGGGGTGAACGACATAAGGATCCCAAGGACTTTATTGATAGGAGCAGGGACAGAAGGCACAACATGAGCATATTGAAGTCTCACAGGGTGGATTTCACTACCTTTCAGTTGGAGGGCAACTTACGTAGGTGGTGGAAGGCTTATCTTCTTGGCAGACCAGCAGATTCTCCTCCTATGACTTGGGACCAGTTCACACGCCTATTCCTGACAGGTATATCCCACCCTCCCAGAGGTAAGAGTTGCGGTGTCAGTTTGAGCGGCTCGAGCAGGGTCAGATGTCAGTGACCGATTATGAGGTGAGATTTTCTGAGCTGTCTCGCAATGCACTTATGATACTTCCTACTGAGGCGGAGGTTTGTTGCGGGGTTGCACTCTAGTATTCAGGCTAGTATGGCTCGGGAGGTTAAGATGGGGACTTCTTATCAGTTGGTAGTGGAGATTGCTCGGAGGATTGAGGGTTACCGTCAGAGGGGTAGAGAGCAGATGTAGCGGGACAAGAGGTCCCGATTTTCTGGAGAGTTCAGAGGTGCCCCAGCTGGGGGCAGAGGTCATTTTGGGAGGGGTCAGCCTAGAAGGCCCCCATATTCAGCACCACCACCTCCTCGAGGTGTTCCAGTGCAGTCCTATTTCAGTGCTATGCCGTAGAGTTCTTATCGCCCGCCAGCTATTCAGGGTCCTTCTAGTGGATACTCTGGTCATCAGGGTTCTTCCAATGTCTATTGCAGTGCCATGCCAGAGAGTCAATATCACCCACCAGCTCCTCAGGGTTCTTCCGGTGGGTATTCAGGCCACCAGGGTCAGACTTCAGGGCAACAACCCACCGCTTCGAGAGGTTGTTACGAGTGCGAGGATCCTAGTCACATGAAGAGACATTGCCCCAGACTTCGGGGCAAGGCAGTGCAACAAGGTCAGTAGCCCACAATTACAACTTCATTAGCTACACCAATCGTCCGGCTGCCCAGAGGCAGAGGGCATGTGGGTAGTGGCCATCCCAGAGGTGGAGGTTAGGCAGGCGGAGGCCAGCCAGGTGGCGCTCCATCCAGATTTTATGCTTTTGTGGCCATACCAGATGCAGTGGCCTCAGATGTCGTGATCACATGTATTATCTCTGTCTGCGGTAGGGATGCTTCAGTATTATTTGATCCAGGATTATGTGTCATCTCTGTTTTCTCACTTTTTGGATATTCCTCGTGAGTCCTTGGGTACTCCTGTCTATGTGTCCACTCATGTGGGCGATTCTGTTGTTGTGGATCGGATCTATCGGTCCTGTGTGATTACATTCTACGGTTACGAGACTAGAGCGGATCTTTTGTTGCTTGATATGACCGACTTTGAGGTCATCCTAAGCATGGACTGGCTATCTCCATATCACGCTATCCTAGATTGCCATGCCAAGACTATTCCCTTAGTGATGCCAGAGTTGCCTAGATTGGAGTGGAAAGGTTCGTCTGTCAGTACATCTAGTTAGGTTATCTCTTTTATGAAGGCTCGACACATGGTCGAGAAGGGTTTTTTGGCTTATCTAGCCTATGTTCGGGATACTACTGCAGAGTCCCCAGCGATTAATTCAGTACCAGTAGTCTGGGAATTCTCTGATGTGTTTCCTTCTAATCTTCCAAGCATGCCACCAGATCGCGTTATCGATTTTTGTATTGATTTGGCTCCAGGTACCCAGCATATATCTATCTCACCGTACCGTATGGCTCCAAAAGTATTAAAGGAGTTGAAGGAACAGCTTAAGGAGTTGCTAGCAAAGGGGTTCGTCAGGCCGAGTGTATCACCTTGGGGTGCACCAATATTATTTGTGAAGAAGAAATATGAGACTATGCAGATGTGCAATGATATAGCTAGTTGAATAAAGTCACAATTAAGAACAAGTACCTGTTGCCGTGTATTGATGATTTGTTTGACCAGTTGCAGGGTGATAAGGTGTTCTCTAAGATCGACTTGAGATCATGGTACCCTCAGTTGAAGATTCGGGACTCAGGTGTTCCGAAGACTGCTTTTCGTACTAGATATGGCCGTTATGAGTTTCTAGTGATGTCCTTCAGTTTGACTAATCCCCCAGCAACGTTTATGGACTTGATAAATATGGTGTTCAGACCTTATATTGATTCGTTTGTCATTGTCTTCAATGATGACATTTTGATTTACTCACGTAGCATGGAGGAGCATGAGCAGCATTTGAGAGTGGTGCTTCAGACCTTGTGGGAACAGAAGCTATATGCTAAGTTCTCCAAGTGTGAGTTTTGGTTAGATTCTATGGCATTCTTGGGGCATGTGGTATCAGGCGAGGGCATTAAGTTGGATCCCAAGAAGATTGAGACAGTTCAGAGTTGGCCTCGTCCTACTTCGGCGACTGAGATCAGGAGCTTCTTGGGGTTAGTAGGTTATTATCGCCGGTTCGTGGAGGGCTTCTCATCTATTGCAGCACCTTTGACTAGATTGACCCAGAAGGATGCTCAGTTTCGTTGGTCCGATGATTGTGAGACGAGCTTCCAGAAGCTCAAGACAGCTTTGACTTCAACACAAGTCCTAGTGTTGCCTTCTGGTTCGGGGATGTATACTGTGTATTGCGACGCTTCACGCGTTGGCTTGGGTTGTGTATTAATGCAGGAGGGGCGAGATACTGCATATGCTTCACGGTAGCTGAAGCCTCATGAAAAGAATTATCATGTGCACAATTTGGAGTTGGTCGCGATTGTTCATGCTCTTAAGATCTGGAGGTATTATCTAGATGGGGTGTCTTGTGAGGTTTACACTGATCATCGTAGTTTGCAGCATTTGTTCAAGCAAATGGATCTCAATTTGAGGCAGCGTATGTGGCTTGAGTTACTAAAGGATTATGACATCACCATTCTTTATCATCCGGGCAAGGCAAATGTAGTCGCGGATGCCTTGAGCAGGAAGGCAGAGAGTATGGGTATCTTGGCATTCATTTCAGTAGAGGAGAGGCCACTAGCCTTGGATATTCAGTCCTTGGATAACAGACTTGTGAGGTTGGATATTTCATAGCCCAGCCGAGTTCTTGCTTGCGTCGTTGCCCAATCCTCACTATTAGAGCAGATCAAAGCTCGACAGTTTGATGATCCGCACTTAATGGTTCTCATGGAGACGGTACTACAAGGTAGTGCCAAAGAGGTTTCTATCGGCGATGATGGTGTCCTATGACCCCAGGGTCATCTATGTATTCCAAATGTTGATGGTTTGAGGGAGAGGATTCTAGAGGAGGCGCACAGTTCTCGATATTCCATTCATCCAGGTGCTACGAAGATGTACCGCGACCTGAGGCAGCATTATTGGTGGCGGCGGATAAAGAAAGACATAGTTGAGTATGTAGCCAGATGCCTGAATTGCCCGCAGGTTAAGTATGAGCACCAGAGGCCAGGAGGCCTACTCCAGCAGATGACTATACCTGAGTGGGAGCGCATTACTATGGACTTCGTAGTTGGGTTGCCGCGGACCTTGCAGAAATTTGATGCAGTTTGGGTCATTGTAGACCGATTGACCAAGTCGACACATTTCATTCCTGTGATGACTACGTATACTTCAGAGAGATTGGCCCAGATTTATATCTAGGAGATAGTTCGGTTGCACGGTGTGCCTGTTTCCATCATATCAGACAGAGGCCCTCAATTTAATTCGCATTTCTGGAGAACAGTACAAAGTGAGTTGGGGACCCGTGTAGCACTGCATTTCATCCCCAAACTGACGGGCAGTCCAAGCGAACATTTCATATATTGGAGGACATGCTCATAGCATGCGTGATTGACTTTGGAGGGCAGTGGGATCGATTCTTGTCTTTGATCAAGTTTGCTTACAACAAGAGTTGCCAGTCAAGCATCGAGATGGCTTAATTCGAGGCTTTATATGGTCGGCGATGTCGTTCACCCATCGGGTGGTTTGAGCCCGGTGAGGCTAAGTTATATGGTACTGATTTGGTGAAGGATGCCTTGGAAAAGGCAATGTTGATTCAGGAATGACTTCACACAGCACAGTCAAGACAGAAGAGTTACGCGGACCAGAAGGCACGCGACTTATCATTTATGGTAGGCGAGAAGGTTCTCTTGAAAGTCTCGCCGATGAAGGGAATCATGAGGTTTGGGAAGAAAGGCAAGTTGAGCCCAAGGTTTATAGGTCCATTTGAGGTATTGAGGCGAGTTGGGGAGGTTGCTTATGAGCTTGCTTTGTCTCCTAGCCTATCGGGAGTTCATCCATTTTTCCACGTGTCTATGCTCCGGAGGTATCATCCCAACTTGTCGCATGTGTTAGACTTCATCACGATTCAGCTAGATGAGAGTCTTGGTTATGAAGATGAGCCAATTACGATTGTTTATAGGCAGGATCACCATTTGAGATCCAAGAGGATTTTCGCAGTAAAGGTTCAGTGGAGGGGCCAACCAGTCGAGGCGGTGACCTGGGAGTCCGAGGAGGACATGCGGAGCAGATATCCTCACTTGTTCAACACTCCAGGTATGATTCCAGACCCATTCGAGGAAGAACGTTTGTTTAAGAGGTAGAGAATGTAACGACCTGACTGGTCTTTTTGCTTTCTAGAACCCCGTTCCCCCAAATAAGACTTCCAGTATGTGCTTTTACTGTTTTATGACTTGCGGGGGTGGTTAGTTTGAGGATTTGGAAAGGTTCGAGTTGAAATCGGAGTATTTGGTTCCTTAAGTTGGCCTTAAAAGACCAAGTTTGACTTCGGTCAATGTTTTGAGTAAACGACCTCGGAATCAGGATTTGATGGTTCCAATAGGTTTGTATGATGATTTCGGATTTGTACGTATGCTCGGATCGGGTTTTGGATGACCCGGGAACATTTCGGCGCCTAATAGTGAAAGTTGATTCTTTAAAGGTTTTAAAAGTTATTTAAATTTGGTTTAGAGCGGGTTTTAGTGATATCGAGGTTCAAATAGAATTCTGAGATCGGGAATAGTTTCGTAATGTCACATAAGACTTGCACGCAAAATTTGGTGTCAATCCGAGTAGTTTAAGTACGTTTCGGCGCATTGTGAGTCAATTGAAGAACTTGAAGTTCACAAGATTGATTCAATTGATTTTGGGGTGTGATTCTTAGTTTTAATGTTGTTTCGGGCATTCCGAGGGTTCGAACGAGTCTGTTTTATGATTCCAAACTTGTTGGTATGTTCGGGCGGGGCCTCGGGGGCCCCGAGTGTCAATCAGACGAGGCTTGACCAAGTTGAAAATTGAGAGCAACAGCTGAAGCTCCCAATTGCTGTCATAATCGCACTTGTGCTTGGCCAGCCGCAAGTGCGAGCTATGAGCTGCAGAAGAAAAAGAGTGAGGGAAGCCTAGCCACCGCAAGTGCGGAAGTTTTGGCGCACCTACATGACCGCAGGTGCGAGAGTAGTGGTTGCATGAGCGGATGGGCTCGCAGAAGCGACCCCTTTTGTCCGCAGATGCGGAGCTTGGCCAGGTAAGGAAAATGCGCACCTACGAGGATTTTGCCACAGGTGCAGGACCGCAGATGCGACCAAGGCACTGTAGGTGCGAAAAATCGTTGGGCAGAAGGGTTCATTAAATACAGGACTTAGGCCATTTCTAACACATTTCTCTCACTCTTGGGAGATTTGAGAGCTTTTAAGGAGGGGATTTCGACCTAGCTTCTGAAGGTAAGTAATTTCTACCTAATGTGAGTTTAATACATAGATTATGGGTTGATTTTAACATGAAAATTTGTGAAAATTATGGGTTTAGATGAAAAATCTAGGTTTTGATAAAAATGGGATTTTACCACGAAAATAGTTATGGAACTTAGTGAAAATTATATATTTATGTTCTTAAGGTTATGGGTAATAACTTTCTTTGAAAATTTCCGGAATCCGGGCACGTGGACCCGGGGGTAAATTCTTAGAATCTTACATTTAGGATTGGGTAACCTCTTTAATAGTTGGAGTACGAATTTTTGAGCATGTATTGATTAGTTTATATACTATTTGATTAGTTTTGGATTGATTCGGCACCGACTTGAGGGTATGAGTGCATTCTTGAACCGGGAAGTAGGCTTGAGGTGAGGTAAGTCTCTTTTCCAACCTTGTAAGAGGAAATTAACCCCATAGGTGAACTTAAATCAATATGTACTTCTATTTGTGGGGGCTACGCACGCACGATGTGACGAGAGTCCGTGTGTAGCTACTATTAATGCTTATGTCCAGGTAGATTTAGGCTTACACCATTATTTGTTGATACCGTTGCTTGATTATGTTTACTAACTGTTGGATTAAAGTGGAGGTTGAGAATCTCAATATTTTTAAGTTCCAAGTTGAATTTCTTATGTTAAAAGAAATTGAGAAGTATTATGATAATTTAAGAAAAACTATGTTCAACCGCTTCGCAAGTATATTCCGTGAGCGAGGTAAACTTTCACTACTCTCATGGGAGCGGATCGTTCGCCTCGGCAGGATTTATTGATACATTATATGGTTCGGGCCGTTCGACCCTCGGCAGTACACAATATATTTTATATATATATATATATATATATATATATGGATCGTGCCGTACGTCCTCGGCATAACTCGTGCGTAACGATATTGGAACCACCTTACCTATTTGGTTTTGCTTCACATACTTGGAAGTTGAAAGGTTTAGATGAAAGAAATGACTTAGTTCTTACTTGAACAAAAGGATTGTTTACTTATTTCTTGCTTTGAGTTCTATTGGCATTATATAATTCATGTTTAATTAGAACTTTATATTATTATATTGTTGGCCCGTAGTGAGTGTCGAAGTCGACCCTTCATCACTACTTCTTCGAGGTTAGACTAGATACTTACTGGGTACATGTTATTTATGTACTCACTCTATACTTCTGCACTTAAATGTGGAGGATCTGAGGCAAGTGCATCTGGATATGAGTCTGGCGCGCACGCTTGACTTGCACTTCGAGACTTCACGGTGAGCTGCTTTCCGAGCCGTCCTGCAGCAGCTGGAGTCTTCCTTTTGTTATATTTTCTGTCTATTCCCTTTTCAGACAGTAGACTAGTATTCTTTTGTATATTCTTCTAGAATGCCCATATACCTATGACACCATGTCTTGGCACAGACTAGTAGACTTGTGATTTTGAATCTATATTATGACTTCGATTTGCACTCAGTTGCTTTCGTTTAGTTACTTTACATCTGTAAATTGCTAAAACTTTTATCAATGAGGAATGTTATTCACTTAGCAAACATATTAAAAGTGGAAACCACTAAATTGATTAATTTTTGCTTGCCTAACAACGGAGTTAGGCGCCATCCCGACCTATAATGAAATTGGGTCGTGACATCCAAAATTTGTGCTGGTTATTTTTACTAATGTCCAATTTAGTATATGTTAAAGTTCAAAAATTGAACTTTTAGAAATGATCTCAATTCTCAGGCTGTATGTGATTTGTGTGGATTAAATTTTAAAATTAACTCATACAATCATATATTTCATGCATTACAAAATATGAAAACAATTAACTCATTTTTGTTTTGTATTTAATATAACGAATTGTCAATTAACATAGTTTAAAGCGATACAAAAACATACAATGTGATGAGACAATCAATTAAAAAAATGTTAGAACAACAACAAATTTTATAGAGAATCTTAATTGATATGGTGATACAAAAAGTTTTTTTTTTAATGAAACATGCTCTAAAAAGCTAATTACAGTAGTTCATAATAGTGGACATTGGTCATGAGATCATAGCTAATAGTGGTAATTGTTAAGATTTAAGATATAAAATGCGATTTTTTTTAATTTTAATGATTTTAGATTTTTCCTATTTATGTTGGTTTGATTAGTTGACCACTTGTCTCATCATTTTCCCCTTTCTTTCTTTTCTTTGTTGGTGAACCATCTCAAAAATAGTTTATTTGTAATTTTACACAGCCTAGTGGCGTGGAGTGTTTTGTTTTGTGTTGCTTATTTGATTATAGTAAGGAAACAGTCAAACGGAATCTTAGAAGTTATTAGTTTACTCTAAAAAAATGTGTTGCTTCTTCTAATTGATAACCTTCGATTTTCATTTTAGAAGTTTTTATTCTACTTATTGGTTTAGAGAATTTTCTACAGTGATATTTGAATTATAACATTTATATTAATTTCTAAATAAGTGAACTTATTTTTCAAAACTAAAAACAACTCAAACACATAATTTCACAAAAACTAAAATGCATGATCTCTTAAAAAAGAATCTCAAAAATTAAAACAAATACCCAATTTTTTCATAAGAAAATAAATTCAAATGCCTCCAAGGACTTGTCGAAAAGAAGAGATGCTGACCACAACTACTATACATGGAACTCAATCTACCAAATCTTCGATGATCCCATTTTAATAAAGTTTTTTGTTGATCTAATTTTCACTTTTTCATCCTCGCAAGTCATACATCAATGGTGATATCTAAGATCCATTTATCCTTTAATAAATATTTCAAATTTAAACTCTAACAATAAAAAAACTTGTTGTAAAAACGCTTCCCCTTTGTCAGACGCCGTATGACATTAATTCGAATTAGTTGGATCTATTCTGAATGAACACAGGATTAAACAAAAAGAGAGAGAGAATGACTTGTAATGGAAAAATGGGCAAATGGAAGACTTGAGCCCACGACTATCAATGACTCACAATTCTTTTTTTTTTTCTTTCTTTCCTTGACAATTCACATTTGGTTTGGTTCAAGTATTTTAGTACATGTGTTTACTTTAACGATTCAAATAAATATTATTCAACAAAATTGATAGTTCATCAAGTAAATTCGATTAAGTAACAGTAACAGTAAAAATCTTTAATCATAGTGAGAGTCATTTTAAGACCATCGAACTATGAAACTTAGCTTATTGTTTTAGTAAACTGTAACATTGTTGGTTTGTAGTACCAACGAAGTAAAATACGGTCTTAATTATAATTTTATATTTGGTCTATTGAAAGGAGTTGACCAATTTATTTTGATGGTAATTCCCAAGGAACTTGGACATAGACTTTTTTTATGAGACAATTTTGAATTTAAACATTTTGTTTTCAATTTTACTAATAAAATGTCCCTCATTCAAATTATTTTTTGAACATGTTTTTAATTAATGAGAATATGAAATGGTGAAAGCTACAAAAATGAGTATGACCCATTTTTGTCATGATTTTTAACTAGACCAATTCTTGATGTACTAGACTTATGATTATATATCGTGCCAAATATAGTTTTTCTTTTGAATTATTGGTCAAAGTAGTACATTTTAAAGAGGCAATTCTTTCAAATAATGTTGGAGAATCATCCCTTTGCTTTCTAGAATATCCATGAGATGATCTACCAAACACATTTGCCACAAGAACTTTTTATGGGACAAGACAATTATCAGCTTGGTTCTTCATATCAGCCGGCATACCTATTTTATAAATTTTTATAATCAAGAGATCTCCGATGACTAGTGTTGAATAGTTCTAATTTTAGTAGATAATGGGTTCGAGCTCCACTCTTTTTCACTTAAATTGTAATGACCCAATATGTCATTTTAACCTTTAGAACCTCGTTCCCTAAAAATAAAACTTTCTGTAGGTACTTGTAATGATTTATGACTTGCGGGGATGGTTGGTTCGGGATTTGGAAGTGTTTGGGAGTGAAACCGGAACACTTGGTTCCTTAAGTTGGCCTTAAAGTGCTAAGTTTGACTTCGATCAACTTTTTGAGAAAACGACCTCGGAAAAGAATTTTGATGATTCCAACAGCTCCGTATGGTGATTTTGGACTTAGGAGCATGTTCGGAATTTTATTTGAAAGTCCGTAGTTAAATTAGGCTTGAAATGGCTAAAAATAAGAATTTAAGTTTGGAAGTTTGACCGATGAGTTGACTTTTTGATACTGGAGTCGGAATCCAGTTCCGAAAATTTTTATAGCTCTGTTATGTAATTTATGACTTGTGTGTAAAATTTGAGGTCAATCGGAGTTGATTTGATAGGTTCCGACATCGAATGTAGAAGTTGAAAACTCTTAGTTTCATTAAGCTTGAATTAGGGTATGATTCATGGTTTTAGCATTATTGTTTGATGTGATTTAGAGGTTCGACTAAGTTCGTATGATACTTTAGGACTTGTTGGTATATTTGGTTGAGGTCCCGAGGGCCTTGAGTGAGTTTCGGATGGTTAACGGATCAAAAGTTGGACTAAAAAAGCTGCTGCAATTTTCCCTTCTGCTGTATATTCTGGGTTGTGATCGAGCCCCAGATCGAACCCAGATATCGAGCCCACGATCGAGGCCTGAGTCAAATCCAGGGACGAGGCTCAGTATCGAAGCCTCGATCTAAGGCAAGGCTCGAGGGCCACGATCGAAGGCAAGGCTCGAGGGCCAGGATCAAGACCCAAGATCGAACTTGATCGAGGCCATGACCATGTCCCAGGCTCGAGGCCTGATCGAGGCCAGATCGAGGCCATGACCAGCTCCCAGGCTCGAGGCCTGATCGAGCTTCCAAGATCGAGCTCCCAAGATCGAGCTCCCAAAATCGAGCTCCCAAGATCGACCTCCCAAAATCGAGCTCCCAAGATCGAGCTCCTTGAGATTGAGCTCACTGAGATCGAGCTCCCTGAGATCGAGCTCCCCGAGATCGAGCTCCCCGAGATCGAGCTCCCCTGATCGAGCTCTTTGATCGAACTGGACAGAGATGTAAGTTATTAAAATAGAGGACATTCGTCCCATTTGCCATTTTTTACGAAATTGAGCTTGAGCAGAGGCGACTTTTGACAGATTTTCAAGAAAAAAATATTGGGGTAAGTGATTCTAACTCGGATTTGGTCTACATATACAACTATATCATTGTTTTCACCATAAATTAGTATTTTGAGATTTAAATTAGGGAAATTTTTAGAAATCTCATAGAAACGAATTTTTGAGATTTCGGTATCGATTCAGAGTTGGATTTGAGTGAAACTGGTATGGTTGGACTCGTAATTGAATGAGTTATCGAATTTTGTAACTTTTACCGGATTCTGAGATGTGGCCCCCACGGATGAAATTTTAATTAATTTCGCGATTTTTATTTAAAATGTAGTATTTTCTTATAGAATTGATTCCTATAATTTTTAGTAATTGTATCGAATTATTTTGACTAGATTCGAGCCAGATAGAGTTGGATAATCGTGAAAAAGGCCTTATAGTGGATTAAATTGGAGCAAGACGAGGTAAGTCTCTTGTCTAATCTTGTGAGGGGAAAATTACCCCGTAGGGATTAAATCGAATAATTGTTGCTAATTGCGGTGGCTACGTACGCACGAGGTGACGAGAGTCCGTGCGTAGCTACTATTAATGCTAAAGTCCGGGTAGTTTAAGACTCAAAGCATGAATTACTTGTGTAAATTGTATTTTTTGATTAATTATTATTAATTGATATATATGAATATATTGTGAATTGTTAGATAAAGATATTAAAGGATGGAAATATCATAGGCTTGATTTTCTGTTTAAATCAATTAATTGTTAAAAGAAATTATTCTCCTCCCGAATTTACCTTATAATAAATATACTCTCCTTCCGGAGGCATATAAGAAAATGTCCTCCTTTCTTGTGGAGCGGGCCGAACACCTCGACAGGATAGATGCATCTATGGATCGCGCCGCACGTCCCTCGGCAGTGTACACGACACTCTGGATCGGACCGTACGTCCTCGACAGAAATCGTGCTTAATAATAATAATTACACGATACTTTAATAATTTATTTCAGCTTGTGAAGCTAATTAATAAATTGAAAAATCCTTAGAATTTAATGAATTATTATTCTTGCTTGTTAAGGAATTAATTGTTACTCTTATAAATGAGATTTAATTGATAAATTGGGAATTATTTGAATTGAAGGAATTTAATTAATATATTGAGAATTTTTACATTGGAAGGAATTTGATTATTTCCGCTGATTTAATAAATTATCGTAAATTCTGTAAATCATGCTGATTTAAAAATCCTAGTTTTATTTTAGTTATTATTATTAACCCATAGTGAGTATCAAAGTCGGCCATCTTGTCTCTACCACTTCGAGATTAGGCTTGATACTTACTGGGTACACGTTGTTTACATACTCATACTACACTTGCTGCACTTTTTGTGCAGGACCTGAGACAGGTACTAGTGGAGGACCTATCATCACATACCCACGTCATCCCGAGGCATAGTGGTGAGCTGCCTTTCTGAGCCGTTCTGCAGCTACCAGTGTCTCTTCTTATATTTACATTCTGTCTATTTCATTTCAGACAGTATTTGGAGTTTTGTATAATCTACTAGATGCTCATTCACTTGTGACACCAGGTCTTGGCACACACATTGGTAGAGTTTGGGTTTATATTTTCTTGATTTTAAATTTTATCAACGTATGCTTCATTTATTAGTTGGCTTGCCTAGTAGTAGTGTTGGGCGCCATCACAACCTACAGGTGAATTTGGGTCATGACAACATGGTATCAAAGCACTAGGTTCACGTAGGTCTCACAAGTTATGAGCAGATCTAATAGAGTCTTGCGAATCGGTACAGAGACGTCTGTACTTATCTTCGAGAGGCTATAGGGTGTTAGGAAATTACCTTTCTTCACATTCCATCGTGCAATTAATGTAGCACTAAACATCCCTCTCCTATTTTCTCACAGATGGTGAGAACGCGCTCGAATGAAGTTCCAGACCAGGGAAGAGCTACCCCCCCAGTTGCTAGAGGCCGAGGGAGGGCTCCAGCCCGTGGTAGAGGAAGAGGACGTCCTAAGACTATTCCAGTTATGCCGCCAGTGGATCCAGCAGAGAATCCCATTATTGAGGAGCAGGGTGAGGTGCCTGTGGCAGAGCCAGCTCTGGTGGACTTCACATCTGCACCGGGATTTCAGGATGTCATGGGTCGTATGCTGCGATTCATGGACAATATGACTCAGGCCAGTTTATTTCCGGCAGACCCAACCACATCTCAGGCGGGCGGGGGAGAATAGACCCCTACCGCGCAGGCTCATGGACATGCAGCTGTATATCATACCCAGGGTGCACTACCCGTGGGTGGAGCCCAGCCAGTGGCAGCAGCTACACCTGAGCCTAGGCCAGCTGTAGCCGCCGATCCTCAGAAATTATTGGACAGATGGACTAGACTACATCCTCCTATCTTCGGGGGTGAGCGACATGAGGATCCACATGATTTCATTGATCGTTGCAAGGATAGACTGTACAACATGAGGATATTGGAATCCCATGGGGTTGATTTTGCTACTTTTCAGCTAGAGGGTAGAGCCCGTAGATAGTGGCAGTCTTATGCTCTTGGCAGACCAGCAGATTCTCCTCCCATGACTTGGGACAGGTTCACCCGTATCTTCTTGGACAAGTATATTCCACCCTCCCAGAGGAAAGAGTTGCGGTTTCAGTTTGAGCAGCTCCAGCAGGGTCAGATGTCAGTGACTGATTATGAGGCGAGGTTTTCTGAATTATCTTGCCATGCACTAATGATACTCCCTACTGAGGCAGAGAGAGTGCGAAGGTTTGTAGCCGGTTTACATACTGGTATTCAGGCCACTATGGCTCGAGAGGTTGAGATAAGTACTTCTTATGAGCGAGTTGTGGATAACCTGGAGGATTGAGGGTGTACGTCAGTGGAGCCGAGAGCAGATTATGAGAGATAAGCGGTTCAGGTGCTCTGGAGAGTTCAGAGGTGCTCCGTCCGGGAGCAGAGGTCAGTTAGTGAGGGGGCAGTCCAGCAGACCCCCATATCCAGCACCACCACCTCCTCGAGGTGCTCCAGTGCGACCTTATCTCAATGCTATCCCAGAGAGTTCTTACCGCCCATCAGCTATTCAGAGTCCTTCTAGTGGGTATTCACGTCCCCAGGGCCAGACACTTAGTTAGCAGCCCATCGTACTGAAGAGTTGTTACGAGTGCGGGGATCCCAGTCACATGCAGAAGTTTTGCCCCAGGCTTCGGGGTAGACTAGTACAGCAGGGTCAGCAGCCTATGCTTACCGGACCAGTTGCTCCACCAGTAGTCCGACCACCCAGAGGTGGAGGACAGGTGGGTAGGGGCCGTCCTAGAGGTGGAGGTCAGCCAGGCGGAGGCCAGACAGTTGGTGCTCCAGCTCGGTTCTATGCTTTTCCGGCTAGACCAGATGCAGAGGCCTCAGATTCCGTGATTACAGGTATCATTTCTGTTTGTAGCAAAGATGCCTCAGTATTATTTGATCCAGGATCTACGTATTCATATGTGTCATCTCTATTTGCTCCATTCCTGGGTGTTTCTCGTGAGTCCTTGAGTACTCCTGTTTATGTGTCCACTCCTGTGGGCGATTCTGTTGTTGTGAACCGGATCTACCGGTCCTGTATTATTACATTCTGTGGTTATGAAACTAGAGCAGACCTCCTATTGCTTGAGATGACCGATTTTGAAATTTTTCTGGGCATGGATTGGTTATCTCCATATCATGCTATTTTAGATTGTCATGCCAAGACTGTTACCTTGGCTATTCTAGAATTTCCTAAGCTGGAGTGGAAGGGTTCGCCTGTTAGTTCATTTAATCGAGTTATTTCTTTTATAAAGGCTCAAAACATGGTTGCGAAGGGTTGTTTATCTTATCTAGCCTATGATCAGGATACTACTGCAGAGACCCCGTCTATTGATTCAGTGCCTGTAGTTCGGGAGTTCCCCGATGTATTTCCGTCAGATCTTCCAGGTATGCCACCTGATTGTGATATTGATTTCTGTATTGACTTGGCTTCAGATACCCAGCCTATATCTATCCCACCGTATCGCATGGCTCCGAAAGAATTGAAAGAACAACTTGAAGAGTTACTAGCCAAAGGGTTCGTCAGACCGAGTGTATCGCCTTGGGGTGCACCAGTATTATTTGTGAAAAAGAAGGATGGAACAATGCGGATGTGTATTGATTATCGCCAATTGAACAAAGTCACTATTAAGAACAAGTACCCATTGCCGCGTATTGATGATCTATTTAACCAGTTGTAGGGTGCTAGGGTATTCTCTAAGATCGACTTGAGGTCGGGGTACCATCAATTGAAGATTCGGGATTCGGATGTTCCGAAGACTGCTTTCTGGACTAGATATGGTCATTATGAGTTTCTGGTGATGTCCTTCGGTTTAACTAATGCCCTGGAGTGTTTGTGGATCTGATGAACAAGGTATTCATGCCATATATTGATTCGTTTGCCATTGTCTTCATTGATGACATATTAATCTATTCACGCAGTAAGGAGGAACATGAGCAACATATGAGAGTAGTGCTTCAGACATTGCGGGAACAAAAGCTATATGCTAAATTCTCTAAATGTGAGTTTTGGCTAGAGTGTGTAGCATTTTTGGGACATATTGTATCGAGCAAAGGTATTAAAGTTGATCCCAAAAAGATTGAGGCAGTTCAGAATTGGCATCATCCCACTTCGGCCACTTAGATCAGGATTTTTCTGGGTTTAGCAAGTTTTTATCGTCGGTTCATGGAAAGTTTTTCATCTATTGCAGCACCTTTGACTAAATTAACCCAGAAGGGTGTTCAGTTCCGATGGTCCGATGATTGTGAGTCAAGCTTTCAGAAGCTCAAGATAGCACTGACTATAGCACCCGTGTTAGTGTTACCATCTGGTTCGGGAATATATACAGTGTATTGCGATGCGTCACGCGTTGGCTTGGGTTGTGTATTGATGCAGGAAAGGCGAGTTATTACATATGCTTCATGTCAGCTAAGCCCACAAGAAGAATTATCCAGTACATGATTTGGAGTTAGCTGCTATTGTTCACGCTCTGAAGATTTGGAGACATTATCTTTATAGGGTGTCTTGTGAAGTTTACACTGATCATCGCAGTTTGCAGCATTTGTTCAAGTAGATGGATCTAAATTTGAGGCAGCACAGATGGCTGGAGTTACTAAAAGATTATGATATTACTATCTTGTATCATCCGGGCAAAGCAAATGTGGTTGCATATGCCTTGAGCAGGAAGGCAGAGAGTATGTGTAGTTTGGCTTTCATTTCAGCAGAGGAAAGGCCATTAGCCTCAGATATTCAGTCCTTGGCTAACAAACTTGTGAGGCTGGATATTTCAGAGCCCAGCCGAGTTCTTGCATGTGTGGTGGCCCAATCTTCACTATTGGAGCAGATCAAGGCTTGACAGTATGATGACCCATACGTGATGGTTCTTCGTGAAACAGTACTACGAGGTGGTGCCAAGGAAGTTACTATTAGAGCGGATGGTGGTCTGCGACTCCAGGATCGTATATGTGTTCCTAATGTGGATGGACTGAGGAAAAAAATCCTGGAATGACACACATAGTTCTCGGTATTCTATTCATCCAGGTGCTACTAAGATGTATCGTGACTTGAGACAACATTATTGGTGGCGATGAATGAAAAAGGACATAGTTGATATGTATTTAGGTGTCTAAATTGCCAGCAAGTTAAATATGAGCACCAGAGACCAGGTGGCCTACTTCAGCAGATGACTATACCAGAGTGGAAATGGGAACGAATTACTATAGACTTTGTAGTTGGGTTGCCGCGGACCTTGAGGAAGTTTGATGCAGTTTGGGTGATTGTTGACAGGTTGACTAAGTCGGCACATTTTGTTCCTGTTGTGACTAGGTATACTTCAGAGAGGTTGGCCCAGATTTATATTCAGGAGATAGTTCAGTTGCACGGTGTGCCAATTTCCATCATATCAGATAGAGGCCCTCAGTTTACTTCACATTTCTGGAGAGCAGTACAGAGTGAGTTGGGGACCCGTGTAGAGCTCAGCACAGCCTTTCATCCGCAGACCGATGGACAGTCAGAGAGGACAATTCAGATTTTGGAGGATATGCTCAGGGCATGTGTGATTGACTTTGGAGGTCAGTGGGATCGTTTCCTGCCTTTGGCCGAGTTTGCTTATAATAACAGTTACCAATCCAACATCGAGATGGCTCCATTTGAGGCTTTATATGGTCGGCGATGTCGTTCACCTATCGGATGGTTTGAGCCAGGTGAGGCTAAGTTATATGGTACCGATTTGGTAAGGGATGCCTTGGAAAAGGTAAAGTTGATTCAGGAGCGACTTCATACAGCACAGTCCAGACAAAAGAGTTACGCGGATCAGAAAGCGTGTGATATATCATTTATGGTAGATGAAAAAGTTCTTTTGAAGGTTTCGCCGATGAAGGGAATTATGAGATTCGGGAAGAAGGGCAAGTTGAGCCCAAGGTTTATAGGCCCATTTGAGGTGTTGAAACGAGTTGGGGAGGTTGCTTATAAGCTTGCATTGCCTCCCAGCCTATCGGGAGTTCATCCGGTTTTTCACGTATCTATGCTCCGAAAGTATCATGCCAACCTATCACATATGTTAGACTTCAGTACAGTTCAGCTAGATAATAGCTTGGGTTATGAAGAGGAGCCAATTGCCATTGTTGATAAACAGGTTCGCCAGTTGAGGTTCAAGAGGATTTCTGCAGTAAAAGTCCAGTGGAGGGTCCAACCAGTCGAGGAAGCGACTTGGGAGGCCGAGGAAGACATACAAAGCAGATATCCACACTTATTCAGCACTCCAGGTACAATTCTGAACCCGTTCGAGGACGAACGTTTGTTTAAGAGGTGGAGAATGTAATGACCCAACCTATCATTTTAACTTTTAGAACCCCGTTCCATAAAAATAAAACTTCCCGTAGGTGCTTGTAATGATTTATGACTTGCGGGGATGGTTGGTTCGGGATTTGGAAGTGTTTGGGGTGAAACCGGAACACTTGGTTCCTTAAGTTGGCCTTAAAGTGCTAAGTTTGACTTCGGTCATCTTTTTGAGAAAACGACCCCGGAATAGAATTTTGATAATTCCAACAGCTCCGTATGGTAATTTTGGACTTAGGAGCATGTTCGAAATTTTATTTGGAAGTCCATAGTTAAATTAGGCTTGAAATGGCTAAAAACAAGAATTTAAGTTTGGAAGTTTGATCGATGAGTTGACTTTTTGATACCGGAGTCGGAATCCAGTTTCGAAAATTTTCATAGCTCTGTTATGTAATTTATGACTTATGTGTAAAATTTGAGGTCAGTCGGAGTTGATTTGATAGGTTCCGACATCGAATGTACAAGTTAAAAACTCTTAGTTTTATTAAGCTTGAATTGGGTATGATTCATGGTTTTAGCGTTGTTTGATGTGATTTAGAGGTTCGACTAAGTTCGTATGATGTTTTAGGACTTGTTGGTATATTTGGTTGAGGTCCCGAGGGCCTCGAGTGAGTTTCGGATGGTTAACGGGTCAAAAGTTGGACTTAAAAAGCTGCTGCAATTTTCCCTTCTGCTGTATATTCTGGGCTGTGATCGAGCCCCAGATCGAACCCAGATATCGAGCCCACGATCGAGGCCTGAGTCAAAGCCAGGGAAGAGGCTCAGTATCGAAGCCTTGATCTAAGGCAAGGCTCGAGGGCCATGATCAAAGGCAAGGATCGAGGGCCAGGATCAAGACCCAAGATCGAACTTGATCGAGGCCATGACCATATCCCAGGCTTGAGGCCTGATCAAGGCCATGACCAGCTCCCAGGCTCGAGGCCTGATCGAGCTCCTTGATCAAGCTCCTTGATCGAGCTCCCAAGATCGAGCTCCCTGAGATCGAGCTCCCTGAGTTCGAGTTCCCCGAGATCGAGCTCCCCTGATCGAGCTCCTCGATCGAACTGGACAGAGATGTAAGTTATTAAAATAGAGGACATTCGTCCCATTTGCCATTTTTGACGAAATTGAGCTTGAGCAGAGGCGACTTTTGACAGATTTTCAAGGAAAAAATATTGGGGTAAGTGATTCTAACTCGGATTTGGTCTACATATACAACTATATCATTGTTTTCACCATAAATTAGTATTTTGAGATTTAAATTAGGGAAATTTTTAGAAATCTCATAGAAACGAATTTTTGAGATTTCGGTATCGATTCAGAGTTGGATTTGAGTGAAACTGGTATGGTTGGACTCGTAATTGAATGAGTTATCGAATTTTGTAACTTTTACCGGATTCTGAGATGTGGCCCCCACGGATGAAATTTTAATTAATTTCGCGATTTTTATTTAAAATGTAGTATTTTCTTATAGAATTGATTCCTATAATTTTTAGTAATTGTATCGAATTATTTTGACTAGATTCGAGCCAGATAGAGTTGGATAATCGTGAAAAAGGCCTTATAGTGGATTAAATTGGAGCAAGACGAGGTAAGTCTCTTGTCTAATCTTGTGAGGGGAAAATTACCCCGTAGGGATTAAATTGAATAATTGTTGCTAATTGCGGGGGCTACGTACGCACGAGGTGACGAGAGTCCGTGCGTAGCTACTATTAATGCTAAAGTCCGGGTAGTTTAAGACTCAAAGCATGAATTAATTGTATAAATTGTATTCTTTGATTAATTAATATTAATTGATATATATGAATATATTGTGAATTGCTAGATAAAGATATTAAAGGATGGAAATCTCATAGGCTTGATTTTCTTTTTAAATCAATTAATTGTTAAAAAAATTATTCTCCTCCCGAATTTACCTTATAATAAATATACTCTCCTTTCGGAGGCACTTAAGAAAATGTCCTCCTTTCTTGTGGAGCGTGCCGAACGCCTCGACAGGATAGATGCATCTATGGATCGCGTCGCATGTCCCTCGGCAGTGTACACGACACTCTGGATCGGGCCGTACGTCCTCGGCAGAAATCGTGCTTAATAATAATAATTACATGATATTTTAATAATTTATTTCAGCTTGTGAAGCTAATTAATAAATTAAAAAATCCTTGGAATTTAATGAATTAGTATTCTTGCTTGTTAAGGAATTAATTGTTACTCTTGTAAATGAGATTTAATTTATAAATTGGAAATTATTTGAATTGAAGGAATTTAATTAATATATTGAGAATTTTTACATTGGAAGGAATTTGATTATTTCCGCTGATTTAATAAATTATCGTAAATTCTGTAAATCATACTGATTTAAAAATCCTAGTTTTATTTCAGTTATTATTATTGACCCATAGTGAGTGTCAAAGTCGGCCATCTCGTCTCTACCACTTCTAGATTAGGCTTGATGCTTACTGGGTACACGTTGTTTACGTACTCATACTACACTTGCTGCACTTTTTGTGCAGGATCTGAGACATACACTAGTGGAGGACCTATCATCACATACCCACGTCATCCCGAGGCATATTGGTGAGCTGCCTTTCTGAGCCGTCATGCAGCTACCAGTGTCTCTTCTTATATTTACATTCTATCTATTTCATTTCAGACAGTATTTGGAATTTTTTATAATCTACTAGATGCTCATTCACTTGTGACACCAGGACTTGGCACACACATTGGTAGATTTTGGGTTTATATTTTCTTGGTTTTAAATTTTATCAACGTATGCTTCATTTATTAGTTGGCTTGCCTAGCTGTAGTGTTGGGTGCCATCTCAACCTACAGGTGAATTTGGGTCGTGACATAAATATCAATATTTATTTAGAGCATGGTTCGAACTTGTGACACATTTAACCTATACATCACGGGTTGCACTCTTGCTACTTGGCCAAAATTCTAAACAACAATTTTATTATCTATAAGATCTCTGTTGCTACTTATCGAAAGCTTGAGAAGATCTAAGTGTGGAGAAATTAAAAAAGAAAAAGTTTTATAAATTATAAGGTAATTTATACACACTAAATCAATTAAGTATTAGTTAGTATAAAACTATACTCAAGAGTAGAGGTGCCAAAATGGGTAAAAAAAAAATAGTTTATCCACCCATATTATCCATTAAAAAATGGGCTGAATAATGAACTTTTTAAAAACGGGTTGAATATGGATAAGAACCATATTCTCCACTTAAAAAATGGTTAACCAAATGGATAACCAATAGATAACTAATGTGTTAGCTTTTACATTTATAAAACCTCAAATTGGGAGTTCCTTAAGTTTGAGAGACTAGGAATTTTCCCATAAGTAATCATATTCAAGAAATCATGGATAATATGGATATCCATATTATCCGCCAGATAACCCATTTTTTATCCGTCTCAAATACGGGTTGGGTCGGATAATTTATCCATTTATGAATTACCCGTTGTTGACCCGTGAATATTCGACCCGACCCGCCAATTTGTCACCCCTACTCAAGACTAATAAAGAGGTTTTTCATTGTTAGGCACAACCTTTTTTTGGGTCAAATGAGTAAATTAAATCGAAACAATGCCACCTCTCTTTTTTAGGTATGCCTGTATACGGGTAAAATAGAGTCTACTGAACACCTCGATTTTTCGGTGAGTCAAATGGAGTAGGAGCGCGACCGTAATGAATCAGAGTCAAAGCGAGGAGCCTCTCGTATTGGGGCTCGGGCAAAACATCTGCCCTCGGGGGTATCGGGACCATGTCCTCCGGGTCTGGTTTGAGGATCAAGACTTCGGAGAATAACCAAATAGCTGTACACGACTTACAAAGGGATGTGATGTCCATGCCCAACTGGATATCACAGCGTAAATCTTGGCCCGTATCGGCAGAAAATTAGTGATTAGCGAAACATAAGATTTTTACCTTACTTAGAATTGTACTTAGGGTAAAACTCCCCTACTATATAAAGGGGAAAGCTTATTATTCATGCGACACATTGTAATACACATATCAAGGCAATTTATTTCAATTCTCGTTGTTGTTCAAAGTTTTTATTTTTGTTCTTAAGTTCTTCATAAGTACAAGCTTGGAATCGAGGGCAGGTTCCTTGACGAGCTCGAATCACACACTTAAATTATGCTCGCTATTCAAATATAGTATAGTATAATATCGTATCCACAGGGATTGGATTTAAACAATATTCTCGTAGTTTCTAACTTGATTGCTATCCAAGATGATCAACAATTGAGATTTATATGATTTCTAACTAAAATTAACTAAGAGTCTAAAGCTATTGACTAATGACAATCAAAACAAGGAATACGCAAAGAAAGTTATCAGTGGGAGAATATAGGGTTTTGATAGGATAGGTGCAAGATAATTATTTGGGATATAACTCAAGATAATTCACTTCTAATATTCAAGTGAGTCTCTCGAATTCACTCAATTATTAGTTCAAACGTTCAGCAAAAACTCTTCTCTCGATTAAGTTTTAACACAAGATGAACCTTTTAAGCACGTGAAGATATGCAAGAATGCGTAGTGGATTGGTCTTTAGGAGAAGTTCTCTCGATTATCCTCCTAACTAGGTTTAATCAATGATTCAACTAGCCTTTTTCGATTACTAAGAAGAATTAATGAACTCAACCAACAATATAATGCAAAGATATCACAAGTTATGCCTCTCTCTATTTCATGAACTAGTGAATATAGGTGCAACAATTAAATCATCCAAAAACGCTTCAATATATAAAACTAGAGTTATAATCCACAAACAATCATCAATACACCAAATCCATTAAACCCTAAAGAGGACTACTCCATAGATATAGAGCAATTCATCACAAACAAAATTAAAGCATAGGAAAATATAAATTCAATCCAAACTCGGGTCTTGAGTGAGGATGGAATGATGAAATCCTTGTGCTTTTGCTCCCCCAACTCCTCCTTGGCTTCCTTAGGTCTAAAGTATGCCAAAAGTTTAGAAAATAACATTTTCTATATATTTATACCAAATAGGGTCGGCCCCAAATGAAATCACCCTTTTCTTAGCCAAAATAGGAAAACTTGCAAACTTAATGCTTTTCATGCGTCGCCCTATGATACGCCCAGTGCGTCGCATTAGTGCAATTTTCACTGTCGTAAACTCTCTGAACTTAGCTTGTCTGACAGAATTTTGTACTGATGCTACGCACCATGCCACGCACTATGCTTAGCATTAGTGTATTTTTCTATCAGACCTCAGAAACCCATCCTCTGAACTTTGTCAATCTTTTGACATAAACTTACCCTAATGCATCACACTATGTGTCGCCCAGTGCATCGCACTAGAGCATTTCTTCAGTTGTTGCTTCTTCCTTGATTTTTGACGTCCAGAAGTGATCCTCGACCCCTGAACACAATCCCAGCTTAATCCTTTGGGATTTTACTCAGACTTCAAATATCCAAATAGCTCGAATTAGTTCAACAACATCTACATAACTCGGAATCATTCCTACATGGCACAAAATACGCAATAAATGCAAAATACTACCAATTATAGCTTAACACAAGTAAAGTATAGTGAATTAGAGTGCAATAAGTGACTAAAACAAGAGAGTATAACCTATCATCATTCCTCATCGAGCCATCAACCGAGCTCGGAATCACCTTATCATTGGTTTGGCCATTTATTACATCTTTCATTTGCTTAGTATAACGTCATTAATCACTCATATTGAATTAATCCACACATCCTTAAAACCACATATAAATTAAATTATTATCCATTTTTGAGGGTAAACAGTTTGGTGCCCACCGTGGGACTAGGGATAATAGTGGTAATTTGATACAAATTTTCATAACGCACTCTGTTTTACACTTGTTCTTTGAGATTTTAATTTCAGGTCAAATTAAAAATGTCGCACTCGCAATCTGCTCATTTGAATGTTGATGCCGAGTCTGGCCACCCTGATGAGAACAACAATGTAGTGCCTAGCAACGAGGTACTTCCTGTTGACCCCAACGGAGTTCCAGTCGCGGACCCGATCGATGCTAACTCACATGTGGCTATTAATGCAAACTTGCCTACCGACCCCGAAAACAATTTTCGCGGGGGAGCCCAATTGATATCCCGGAGTACACACGATGGCGAAGGTGATGGGATCAATTTACGGGTGATCTTCGAAATGTTACAGGCTCAACAAGCAGCAATAGACCAGTTGCAGAACCAAAGCTGCGCCCCCAGCAGAGTTGATCCCCGAACTATCCCAAGAAAATACCCGCAGAAATGAACCAGCCACAGAAAGGATGGATGAAGTTGAACCCGAGACCAACCCCGAGATAATAAAGATGCTTGAGGTACTGACAAAGCGGGTGGCAGAAGAAAAGAAAATCGAAGCTAATGACAAAAAAATGGATACCTATAACTCCAGGGTTGATCAAATCCCAGGAGCGCCCCCGATATTGAAAGGCCTGGATTCCAAGAAATTTGTTCAAAAACCTTTCCCTTTGAGCACAGCTCTGAAATCGATCCCAAAGAAGTTTCGTAAGCCCGAAATTCCGAAGTATAATAGGACCACGGATCCAAATGAACACGTGACTTCCTACACGTGTGCCATCAAGGGGAATGACTTAGAAGATGACGAAATCGAGTCGGTTCTGCTGAAAAAGTTCGGAGAAACCATGTCTAAAGGAGCAATGATATGGTATCACAACGTGCCCCCTAATTCCATTGATTCGTTTGCTATGCTTGTAGATGCCTACGTAAAAGCTCATGTCGGGGCCATTAAAGTCGAGACCAAAAATTTGAACCTCTTTAAAGTGAAACAAAGAGATAACACAATGCTCAGGGAATTCGTATCGAGGTTTCAAAAGGAAAGGATGGATCTGCCCCCAGTTGCAGACGATTGGGTGATTCAAGCATTAACTTAAGGATTCAACCCCCAAAGCTTCTTTGCTTCACAACAGCTGAAATAGAATTTGATAGAGTACCCGATGGTAACTTGGGTTGACGTCCAAAACATGTACTAATCAAAAATTAGAGTCGAGGATGATCAGCTCGGGCCCCCCTCTGGGTCCGTGTATCCCATCAGAACTAATGACAGGTCAAAAAGAGTCATCGATAATGAACCAAGACCAAGCAGAGATCGATATCAACCATATAGCGAAGATCGAAGGGGCAGCGGATCTGGACGTAACCCTGCGAGGAATGAAAAAAGAAGAAATCGAGGTCATAATAGCCAGGGACTCATGAGCAAAAACGGTTTCGATAGGCCAATCGGGCCAGGGAGGCACCAAGGTTATCAGAATACAACTTCAGCATTGATACTGACGTCATCGTGTCAGCCATCAAATGCATCAAAGATACCAAGTGGCATCTGCCATTGCGGTCCGATCCTACCCAAAGAGACCCCAACCTGATGTGTAAGTATCATTGCACTCACAGCCACAGGACCGAAGATTGCCGACAGCTAAGAGAAGAAGTGGCCCGATTATTCAATAACGGACACCTCCGGAAATTTCTGAGTGATCGAGCCAAAAACCACTTCAGGAATAGAGACTCCAACAAGTAGACCGAGCAAGAGGTACCTCAGCACGTCATCAACATGATCATCGGTGGAGTCGACATCCCCTTGGGGCCAATGCTAAAGCGTACTAAGGTGTCCATCACAAGGGAAAAACTAGCCCGAGATTACATGCCGGAGGGGATTATCTCTTTCAACGATGAAGACGCTGAAGGCATCATGCAACCGCTTAATGATGCATTGGTAATTTCTACACTCATAAATAAATCTCGAGTTAAGCGTGTGTTGATTAATCAACGTAGCTCGTCCAATATCATCAGATCGAGGGTAGTCAAGACCAAATAGTGCCTGCAGTCCGGGTCTTAAATGGATTCAACATAGCATGTGAAACTACTAAAGGGGAGATAACCCTACTAGTGAATACCTTCGGAACCATTCAGGAAATGAAGTTCTACGTCATCGAAGGGGATATGAGGTATAATGCTCTATTTGGGAGGTCGTGGATTCACAACATGAGAGCAATACCCTCGACACTACACCAGGCATTGAAGTTCCCCACACCGGGAGGGATCAAGATAGTTTACGGAGAATAGTCGACCGCAAAATAAATGTTCGCGGTCGATGAGGTGATCTCGATGTCCGTACTCTCGACATCAATGAGCCCAGGGTCGGTTAGGAAAGAAGAAACTAAATAGCAATCACCGACACCGACCCCGACCGAACAGGAAAAGCAAGAGACTGGCGAGGGTGATGATTATGAAGTTCCTAGGTCGTTCATCACCCCTGACGATTCCGATGCCACCAAGTCAACGATCGAGGAGCTGGAGCAAGTCATATTGATCGAACATTTTCCTGATTGGAAGGTATACCTAGGCACAGAGTTGACTCCCGAGCTCAGGAAAAAACTCATTGAATTACTTATAGCTAACGTGAATTGTTTTGCTTGGTACCTTCTAGATATGACAGGGATCCTACCAGAAGTGACCACTCTTAAGCTAAGCTTGGACCCGAAGTTCCACCCAGTTAAATAGAAAAGGAGGCCTCAGTTCGGAGTCAAGCATGCGTTCATCAAAGACAAGGTATCCAAACTCCTTAAAATAAGTTCTATTTGGGAAGTTAAGTACCTGGATTGGTTGGCTAACATAGTAGTAGTGCCTAAAAAGGGAAATAAATTAAGAATGTGCGTAGATTACAAAAACTTGAACAAGGCGTGCCCCAAGGATTCTTTTCCTTTGCCTAATATCGAATGCATGATCGACGCAGCGGTCGGGCACAATATACTCAGCTTTCTCGACGCCTATTCCGGGTACAACCAAATCAGGATGGACCCAGGCAATCAAGAAAAACCTTCATTCATTACTGAATTCGGCATCTATTATTATAACGTAATGTCGTTCGGACTAAAGAAATATTAGTTCCACTTATCAACGCCTAGTAAACCGGATGTTCGAAGAATAAATAGGATAATTAATGGTGGTTTACATTGACAACATGTTAGTTAAGTCCCTGTGAGCAGAGGACCATTTGGAACATTTACAGGAAACCTTTAACATACTGAAGAAATACAATATGAAGCTGAACCCGGAGAAATGCACATTCGAAGTCGGGTCCGGGAAATTCCTTAGATTTATGGTGTCCAACCGGGGGATCGAGATCAATCCCGACAAGATCAAGGCCATAGAAGACATCACCGTGGTAGACAATGTCAAGGCCGTTCAAAGGCTAACCGGCGTATAACCGCCCTGGGTCAATTCATTTAAGGTCCTACGATAAGAGCCATCGATTCTTCTCGTTATTAAAGAAGAAGAATAACTTCTCGTGGACCCCGGAGTGCCAACAAGCTTTGGAAGAACTCAAATGGTACCTTTCGAGTCCGCCTTTGCTTCATACTCCGAAGGTAGACGAGCAGTTGTACCTGTACTTGTTATGGCGGGGAGGTAAATTTTGTTCCTTAGGTTGTATTTGATGTCCTGAAATTTTTTTAGGCGACCCGGGTCCAGGTCCCGGGCCTATGGAGGAAGGCATGGGCTATAGCATACGAAAATATGGGAATCAAGTGGAATTCTAGTTTTATGGCCGTAAAATGCCAAAAAACAAGGAACGGTTATGGAAGGGCGGTTACTGTGGTTCCTTAGGTTTTATTTGATGTCCCGAAAAAGTTTTAGGCGATTCGGGTCCGGGGGCCCAGGCCCACGGCGGAAGGCGTGGGCTATAGCATACGAAAATATGGGAATCGAGCGGAATTCTAGTTTTATGGCCGTAAAATGCAAAAAACGAGGAACACTCATAGCTGGGCGGTGATTCTGGTTCCTTAGGTTGTATTTGATGTCTCAGAAAATTTGTAGGCGATCTGGGTCTGGGGGACTAGGCCCACGGCGGAAGGTATGGTCTAAAGCACACAAAAATATGGGAATCAGGCAGAATTCTAGTTTTATGGATGTAAAACGCCAAAACACGAGGAACAATCATGGATGGGTGGTGACTCTTGTTCCTTAGGTTGTATTCGATGTCCTGGAAAAATTTTAGGTGATCCGGGTCCAGGGGCCCGGGCCCACGGCGGAAGTCGTGGGCTATAGCACACGAAAATGTAGGAATCGGGAGGAATAAGGTAAATAATTTCCTATCTATTATGTTAGCAGGAATCTAGGCGAGGCTGAAAAAAGGTACCATCACCTAGAGAAGTTGGCGCTCGCTTTGCTAAGCGCCTCCCGAAAGTTAAAGTCATACTTTCAATGCCATCCCATATGTGTCGTAACTTCTTATCCACTGAGGAACATAATGCACAAACTCGATCTCTCGGGATGATTGGCCAAATAGGCCGTAGAAATTAGCGGGTACGATATCGAATATCGACCTCGAACCGCCATTAAATCTCAAACTTTGGCAGACTTCATGGCCGACTTCACGCCAGCCTTAATACCCGAAGTCGAAAGGGAATTGTTGTTAACCTCGGAGACTTCCTCGGAAATCTGGACCCTCTTTACGGATGGTGCCTCGAATGCAAAGGGGTTTGGACTCGACATCGTGTTGAAGCCACCTATGGGTAACATAATCAAGCAATCTATTAGAATTATGAAATTGACTAACACTGAGGCCGAGTATGAGGCCATGATTGCAAGTCTCGAACTAGCTAAAAGCCTGGGGGCTGAAGTGGTCGAAGCTAAGTGCGATTCCCTCATGGGGGCTGAAGTGGATGAACTATGTACTGGGGAGTAAATGAAATTTTTTGCCAGAAAAAGGCATTTCTGCGGCCCACTATGAGGTCGCAGAATCACTCTGCGGACCGCATAATGGCCGCAGAGTGAATCTGAGGAGGGGAAGCTTGGAGGAAGATCTGCGGTGCATTATGCAACCGCAGACCAGTTTTGCGGTGCATTATGCGACCGCAGAACAAGTCTGCGGGCCACATAACTACCGCAGACCCAGGCATGCGACATCAGTTTTGGGCACCAAATTGTGCGGCCGATATGTGAACCACATATCCATTCTGCAGTCGCATGTGCGACCACATATCCTGTTCCGAAGCTTCAATTTTATGTTTTTATAACCCGACCCTACTTCGTTAAATAGACGCAATGGACTATTTTTTAGCTAAAATCTGATATTTTAGAGAGAAGTGAGAGTGTTTTAGAGAGAGAGGAAACCCTAGGCTAATTATTCATCAAGTCTTGCTCAAATCTTGGAAGATTAACAAGGAAAACCCACAAGGTCTTCATTCTAAAGGTAAGATTCTACACCCTAACCCTCAATTTTGAAAGTTAACTAGAAATGGGTAATTAGCAAGACAATTCTTCGGTATGGGAGTTGTTTATTTTGCATGCATGTGTTATCAAAGGGTGTAGGAAGATTGTGAGCTAAAAAGGGTAAAGAATGGGTTGTGGGATGATGGAATCCTCCATTAAAGGACCTTGAAATCTTAATGCACACCTAGTGTTTGATAAAATGCTCAAATGAGCTAGATCCTTGATCATCTTTCTAATTTTGGTTCAACTTGTTATATTTCTAAAATAGATTGAAGTTTCTAAGAGCTTCGGAACATTTTAGAGTTTAAGGAATCTCCATTGAGGTATGTTGGCTAAACTCCTCTCCTTGAATTGAATCCCACGATATTCATGTAATTTATATAAGTCACGAGTTGTTCAGTATAAAGTTGGCTATTCCGAATAAGCTTATGTTGAAATATATATGTTCAATATGTATACCAAATGATTTTATCATGTTATGTTGTCATTTGACAATATGTTCAAAGTTTGGGTGGTGCAATAATAATGTTTCGACTCCAAATTAAGTTCAAACGAAGGCTATTATGCCAAAATTTGTGAAAAGTCTCTATGTGTTTAAGACTCTTAATTGCTCACATATGTGCTAGAAACCTTGATTGTAATGCCTTATTGTCGTTGATGATGGTGATGTTTGAAAGTGAAAAAGGTGAGCATGAAATACTAAATACGACCGATGTGCCAAGAATGATTATATAATTGTGGCCACTAATGCCAATGAAATAAAAAGATGTGAAAGAGGTATGAAACCAAATGATTGGTATAAAGTAATGATGTCTCAAATGCGACGACCTAGCCGATCGGGTCGTGATCGGATACCATGCCGCACACATGGTGGTGATTGTGCTGGAAATTATAATTGTGGTTGATGTCTCTAATGAGATGGCTTAGCCGATCAGGTCGTGATCGGACTCCGTGCTAAAAGTACGATGATATTGGTAATGTGAATATTGGTATTGTGAAAGGTGACATTATTGGTACTGAAAATCTCCCAACGTAAGTTATGGAAATTAATTTGAACACTGTCTTGATCCTAATTTGAGGTTTGATGTTGTTTAAGGCTTCCATTGATATTATGATTATTCTTGTTTATATTATTTCTTATTCTATTGAGAGGGTGTTTTGTCATTCATACTAGTACTATTCCATATGTACTAACGTCCCTTTTCCCAGAGGCGCTGCATCTTTAATGGATGCAGGTGGTTCCACAGCATGAGACATTGATCAGTGATAGTGGTACATCCTCTTCCCAGCTGACTTGGTGAGCCCCACTTCATTTCGGGGTCATGTATCTTTTGTTCCTCGTGTATTGTGTTTGAGGTATAGCTGGGACCTTATTGCCGGCACTATCATAGTACTCTTTTGTATCTATTAGCGTCTCCGTAGATATAGTGTGGGTTGTATATTGATTTTGGGGAAGTCAAACTAGTTATGTTGTGTTTGAATTACTTATTCCACTTTAGACTATGAAAAATGTGTGTGAAATTTGAGACTTTAAAATGAGATAACTAATGGTAATGAATTGGTATTGTAGACATGATCCCCTTATTGTCTAATTAACCAAAATATATATTATCCTTAATCATGGATGAGTTTGGGTAGAAGAAAATCTAACAGGCTTGCTCGGCCAGGTTCACTCGGTTGAGCGCCGGTCGCGCTCCCCGATTTTGGGGCGTGACAAAGTTAATGTGACATTCGAAGTAAAAGAGGAATGAATGCGAAGATATTTGGATAAATTACAGGTAACACTGCATCGATTCAAGGAATCGACCCTACAACACGTGTCCCGGGATCAAAATAGCGAAGACGATGCTCTGGCTAACTTGGGGTCATCGGTCCATGATGATGAATTCAGCTCAGGATATGTCGTACAACTCATGAAATCGGTTGTGGAGGAAGGCATGCTGAAATAAACTCAACAAGCTTAACTTGGGACTGGAGAAACAAGTATATAGATTACCTGAAGACCGGGAAGCTGCCATCGGATACTAAAGAATCGAGAGATCTATGCACGAAGGCGGCCAAGTTTAGCCTATCCGAAGGCACCATGTTTAGAAGAATGTTCGATGGTCCACTTGCCATATGCTTTGGGCCGGGAGACACCGAATATGTTTTGAGGGTAGTTCACGAAGGCACATGCGGAAATCATTCGGGAGCAGAATCTTTGTTTCGTAAGATAATCAGAGTCGGATATTACTGGATCGACATGGAGAAAGATGTGAAAGCTTTTGTACGGAGATGCGATGGCTGTCATAGGCATGCACCAATGATCCATCAACCTGGGGAGTTACTACATTTGGTCCTTTCGCCTTGGCCATTCATGAAATAGGGAATGGAAATTGTCGGTCCTCTGCCATGGTCACCTGGTAAGGCTCAATTTATACTATTTATGACTTACTATTTCTCTAAGTGGGTTAAAGCTCAAGCATTTGAGAAGGTCCGGAAAAGAGAAGTCATCAACTTATTTGGGACCACAGAGTATGCCGGTTCGGTATACCAACCGAGATAGTGTGTGATAACGGGAAGCAGTTCATCGGCAGTAAAGTAAGCAAATTTTTCGAGGACCATAAGATCAAAAAGATCTTGTCAACACCCTATCACCCTGGTGGGAACGGACAGGCAGAATCTACGAATAAGACCATACTTCAAAACCATAAGAAAAGGTTGATCGATGCCAAAGGAAAATGGAAGGAAACTTTGCCCGAAGTCTTATGGGCATACCGTACGACCTCAAAATCTAGTACGGAGGCCACTCCATTTTCATTGGTATATGGTGCCGAAGCACTAATATCGGTTGATGCGGGAGAACCGAGCCTCGGGTTCTGATATGCAACCCAAGAATCAAACAGTGAGGCCTTGAGCATGACCCTGAAACTATTAGATTAGATGAGTGAGGCTGCCCTAGTCTGGTTGGCCGCCCAGAAACAGCGGATAGAAAGATATTACAACAGAAGAGCCAACCTCTAACACTTCAATGTCGGGGACTTGGTGTTAAAAAAAATAACACTGAACACCCGAAACTAGAATGAATGGAAGATGGGACCGAAATGGGAAGGACTATATCGAGTCATCGGTATTACCGGTAAGGGTTCATATAAACTCAAGGGCCACCCCTATCCGAGCCCAAGGGGCTAACCCAACTTGGGGACTGTCGTCCTTGATAAGTTCAGATGGATCGGGTTATCAAAACCCAAAGGCACAAGACCTATTAGGCAGTGCCCAAACCTAAAAGGCTACGGCCACCCTAAAAGCAGCTCGGAGACATCCGAGGCCCATAATCAAAACATAAGGCCTTCAAAATTTCAAACCGGTTCAAAGGTTACCCTCAGCCAAATTATAGCCTAAAAATATTTAAACAAGCATTTTGGGGAAAGCTTCCGGTCATTCCGAGCCCCCACAAGTTTCAAACAAAACCTGCATTGAAAACAAGTCTTGTTCAGACCTCCGAAAAATAACTTATTACTATGTTTTATTTCGTGCTAAGGCATTTGAAATCTTTGCAATTGTAAAAAGGATGTTAAAAGGTAATAGACTTGAAAATTGCCAAAAGGGGAAAAACTTTATATATACATTCCAGATGTCTTTACAAAGGCCAATGAAAATAGCCTCAACAAAATAAATGTACAAGGTGTAAAAACAAAGACAAATATTCCTAAGGCACCTACACTAGATTTTCACCAGAACCCGCCTTGTTACCTGAGCCATCATGGCCTTCTTCATCTTTGGGTTCGTCGGAGCCTTTAGAGCTTTCTTCATCCTCGGGATCAACCAGCTTCTTGGCGTCGACCTCGAGCCTTTTCGCCTCCTCGATCTCGGTAGATAGGTCGAAGCCTCGAGCATGGATCTCTTCAAGGGTGTCCCTTAGAGACAACCGCTTCATGTACTCAATGGTGGTTTTCAGATGGGCCTTAGATGCCTTGACATCAGCCCTTTACTGGGCCACCATCTCTTTAGTAGTATCAGCGGAGGTTGTGCGCATCTGAGCCTTTACAACTTCACATTCACTACCGAGGGCATCCCGCTCTGCCAGGGCCGAGTTCAGTTGAGCTTGGATTTCCTCGTTCAGCTGGGCACACTTATCGACCTTCTAGTTTGACACTTGGAATTGAACTTCTACCGATGCCAGCTATGCCTGGGCGGTCTCCTTTTTCGAAGCCAGCCGGTCCATTTTGCCCTTCCAAACATCGGCCATAGCTTGGACTTCGTTCATTTCAGCTAGGAGTTGGTCAATCCGGTCAATTTTCTGCTGAACCTGCGCAGTTTGATCGTTAGTCGCCATGGCTAAATCCTTATTGATAACTTCAAAAACCTTTACCTTTTCGATTAAGTCGGCATGCTCCTTCTGAGCTGTTTCCGGCTCGGGTTGGAGATTCTTGACGACCCCTTTGTGTTGCTCGCTAAGAAGCTTATACGTGTCTCTTTTCTCCGCAAGCTCCTTGATCTCGGCCTCAAGCTGGTTAACCTCAGCCCGATACCGAAAAAAGCTTTAGTGATGGAGCACCGAGGCCTGCGTAAGGGTAAAAGAAAGAAGACGTGAGAAATATCAAAGATTAAGTAAAGGTCAAACGATCGTAATGATACCTTACCCGATTCAGTGTCCGTTGTGCCTCGTTGAACAGGCACGATGCATCCACCTCATTCATTTTCGCCTGGTCTTCTTCGATCACCAAGCATCAAAGGTGGCTCGCTACTCCCACGAGAATAGAAAGAACCCGGGCATCCTCCGGGATAGTGATGACTATCGACCTCTTGCGGCCTGGATCTACACTCGAGGCAGGGAATTGGTTGACTAACTTTAGGCTTGAATTCAGCCCGCCAATTTCTGAAGACGACCCCTATCTCAGCACCTCCAGGTTGCCCAGCCCGAAAAAATCCTCCAAAACGGAAGTCCACACTGTCAAAAAAGGAATGAAGGGGATCGTCCACGCTATGAGTCCCTTCTTTAGACCTCTCCTTTCCCGCTCGGGCCTCCTTGAGAATGGACTCGATATAGGAAGGCGACCCTGAAATCTCTATTACATTGGGTGCCTCCTTCAGGGCGTGGACGGCATTCCGGGAAGTCTCAGACCCGATCTCCTCATCGACCCCCCAGGGCTGAGGGGGATCAGCCTCATGGATCTCCTCTTCAATGGCTGCTCGCTCCTCGAGAGATATGGCCCCTGGGCCACGAATAAATCATCTTCTTCGGGCTCATCCTTGAGCCGATAAAGCAAATTCGAGTCCGGCGCTCAAAAGCTATAACTTTCCTTAGGCTTACGGACCTTTTCTTTGGATTCTTCCTCTCTGAGCTCGGGGAGCCCGGAGCCTTCCTTTTCATCTTTTCTCTTGCTGCAGCCCCGAGCTGCCCCAAAGCGGAGGGGTCAACGGAAAATCTCAATGGTCTTAGGCAAACCTGCAAAAGGAAAAGTGAAGAAAAGAGGGTAAGTATGATGCGAATGAGAGAGCCAGATGGTACCTATTCGAGGAAGGGTCTTACCGTGAGAACGAGCCTCCCAATGACCCTTTGAGAGTTTGCACCATGAGTGCTCGGAATAAGGCATATGTGAACAAATGCCCTCGATCCACTCCTTGAACCGAGGGATCGCGTTACGACTGCACCACCACAAATACCAGTAAGAAAAGAGGAGATGGAGTTAAAATGGCGTTCAAGGGGAAACTATACTTACAAGTCATGTTCCACTTCTCGGGGAATGACATGAGTTTGGGGGGAACCAAGTCTTCGATTTTCACCAGAACGAACATCCTTGCCAGCCCCGGTCCTCATCGATGCTCGAGAGTGGTGCTTTTCTGACCTGACGTGTGAGCTTTATTAGTCCCCCTTGGAAGATTTGGGGATTGTATAGGCAGAGAAGGTGATCGATGGTGAACCGACGGGACTTGGTCTTATTCATGAAATAACGAAGGAGGATCACGATCCTCCACAGTAACGGGTGGATTTTACCGAGGCATACTTCGTACCTCTTGCAGATATACAACTGGACTATCTGTATATCGGTTACCGAGGCATACTTTGTACCTCTTGCATAAAAGGGAGTATAACTATTCATTAGACATCATTATAACACGCATATCAAGGCAATATACTCTTATTTTCTCTGTTATTTAAAGTTTTTACTTTTGTTCATCAGTTCTTCATTATCGTGAGCCTGGGATCAAAGACGGGCATTTCATTAAAGTTGTTACTTAGTCCGGGATCACTCCCCGTAATTAGTTTGAAAATTTATTATGTCCTTTATCTATTTAATCTAACGCAATTTATCATTCGTATTGAATTAATCTGCGTATCCTTAAAACCACATATAAATTTAATTTTTATCCATTTTTTTGGGGTAAACAACTATATTAGTAGTAGAATGGTGATCTCTCTCTATACTTACTTTGTTATGCAACTTGTTCCATAGATAATTGTTATAGCTTCGAGAACCATTCTAAACAAACTATATATATTTTGAAAGATGCAGATGCCTTGTGTTTCCTCTCCTCAATAATAAATAAATTAAAACTACAAATGGTGAAAGAATATTCACTCTTCCAATTCATACTATCGATACCAAATCATACCAAGTTTTTCTATTCAAACAAACAATTGTCAGTAAAAAATTTATAAATTTCGATTATGCCTTAAATAGGAGTCCCAAAGTCTGACAATTTGTGCACCTGAACCGTGTATGTATATATTGTAGGAAAATAACACAATAAAATAACAATAATATTGTAATAATATTATTATAGAAAAATACATTGAAGGCTTAAGTCGTGCTGGGCAATAGTCCTAAGAATGGGCAATAGTCCTAAGAAACCATTTCACCAGTGTGAAATATCTCCCCAAGATTAAATAAGCCTACCTCTATTTATGAGGATACATGAATCAACAAAATAATAAATAAGACCCAGCTAAAAAGAAAAAGGAATAAGAGCAACTAAAATGGAAAAAAAAGAAAAATAAAGGAAAGAAAGAAGAGAGGCTTAAGGGAGAAAGGAAGTAGAAATAGGAAGTATTTCTGTTGCTACATCATCAGGAAATGAGTACCTTTTTACAGGCTTATAAATAGTTTTAAATATAGACAAGTGTCCATACACTTGTCCTTAATTCCCTTTGCAAATTGCCATTCTAATATTTCTTTTCATGCATAGTGACACTTGGTTTAAAGCATGACACTTTGGACTAATTTATTTTGAAAATATCACAACAGTCCACATATTTTCAAAATAATAAAAATGATAGTATAATAAGACTTGCTGGATTTGTATGGTCCAAATGTAATAGGTTTGGTATCTTTTGGACTATGAACCAAACCTAGACCGATAAAAATTAACTTATAGAATTACTGGTGAAATATAAAACTTCTATGAACCAATAATTCTTATCGCAAGTCAAAGATTTTATCTATTACATTTTCGACCCTCACAATTTTGCTGTTCAATGCGGTTTTGCGCCATTAAGCCATGCACGTGCCTGATAATTTATGAGAGCTCTAGAGACTAGGCCAATATCTCATAGGAGCGGCCTCAATCCACTCTCATATAGGTGAATTCATCAAGTGTATACTGCTTTTAAATACACCATCCATAAGGAATATGAATTAGTTATAACTCATCCTCTCAATTAGTAGTAGTCAAGCACTCCTTTTAGTGTTTTCGTGCCAATATCGACTTGTTATTACCCATATGAACCTACTTCACGGTATCTCCCATCACATAGGTTGGGTTACCATCTCTATTGACAACATATCGGCCTTAACCCCATCTCTCTTGAGGTTTGAAGAGTTAATTTTCTTCCCACAGGTTTAGTCAGAGGATCGACCAAATTTATCTCTAACTTCACATAGTCAATGGAAATTATTCCATATCTTAACAGCTGTTTTATGACATCGTGTCTTAATTTCATGTGTCTACTTTTACAATTATAAGATTTATTTTTTGCAATAGCTATTGTCGTTTGACAATCATAATGCATAGACACATGAGGCAATATGTCTGCACGACCCAAAATTCCTACTTAGGCATTGTGATGGAAGCCTAGGTGAGCCGATTACTGAAATAAGCCTATGCAGCAATAATCACTACAACCTCCTAAGACTAGGTAATAAAGAGTCACGAACTCTAGCTGAATACATGGAAATATCTCAAAAATTAAAATAAAATACTGTTTGGATATCAAGCTGACAGTACAATAAAAGGAAAGGACTCCAAGGGAATACGATGACAAAGCATCTTTACCCTGAATCCTCGCGACCTATAGCTAACTCTGCATGAGTCTGATATCACCTATACTTGGATATGTACAAAAATAATACAGCAAGGTAGTATGAGTACACCACGGTTGGTACCCAGTAAATATCAAGACTAACCTCGATAGAGTGGTGACGAGGTACAAGTCAAGATACCTACTAGTCAAAATAACCTGTGCAGTATAAAAGTATAAAGATAATAATGAAAGCAGAAATCAGTAAATGGCAACAAGAATCAACATATGATATAAACAATAAAGTAATAAGAACACAGTTAAAGTACCAGGGAGAACATATAAGGGAACAAATGACAATCATCTAATCAAGCCGTTCTAACACAAGTCTCACAATGAATTACTCTAAGATACCTCATCTCATAATCATAAGTCACGAGTCTCAAACCACAATCATATGCTCACAGAATCTTGTGCCCACATTTCTAATCACCACCACATGGAAAACTCACGTGCCAATATCTCAATCCACCTGGCATGATTGCAGGCTAACAATCACAATCCGCCCGTCATGGTCACAAGTCCAATATCACAATGAAAGCAGATAAGACAAAAATACATGGTCATAATCAATAAATGTCAAGTTTCATACTCCTGAACTAGTTTAAGTGGCATACTACAGTGTATGCTTGTGCGAGTGTCCTATTACAGCCCGAGTTAACAAGTAATATCAAAGACATCGAGTAGCTCATTGAAGCAACACAACAATTCACGTAAGGTGTATAACATACACAAGGAAAATCACACCATCACACAAATATCATCAATATAATTCGCCCAGGCCATCACATATCATCTCTGACATTGCCACCCTTATCTCTCCGATAGTCACCCGTATCACTTCGGCCCGACAATATTAATTGCCACCCGTATCACTCCGATCTGACAATATCATTAGCCACCCGTATCACTATGGTAGCCACCTGTATCACTCCGCATAATAGTCACCATTATCGCGCCGTCCGGACAAAAATACAATAGCCACCTGTATCACTCTGCACAATCTACAACAGTGAGATGCCACCCTTATACTCTGCATAACAACAACCAATCCACACAACAATTTACATGTGCTAACATCACAACAACATGACATATTAACTCGTACCACAAGTGCCTATAGGCCATAACCTTTCCAAAATAACGATACAAACATCACCATATCACATAGCCCACAGCTCAAACACAATGTGTATAGAATCTCAATAACAATAAAATAAATCGGAAAGTAACTCAACAATGATCAACACTCTCTTTAAACACAACTTCAATTGAAATAGATTAATGACTTTCAATAACTTCAACTCCAATTAATTGCTTAAGAAGAAACTCAATAATGAAGGTATTTTCATGAAATGGCAAACTTCCAAATTCTAGTGTGTAAAATAAGCTAACAGCGAAAGAGATGGCATGAACTAGCAACTACGTCTAAATGAATAAGAACAACCCGACAATGAAAGTATATCATGTAACAACAATTTTAATTAAGAGTAACTCAATAATAAAGGAGGTCACATTACAATAAAAGAGGTAACAACTCCAAATAAAGCATATAAGTGTAAACTTGACAAGTAAAGGATATGACATGCAACAAAAACTTCCAATCAAGCATGTGAGAGTAAACATGACTAATAAAAGATATAACATGTGCTAACAATTTCAAATAAATACATGAAAGAAGCCTAATAGTCTAAACCGATCAGTTTTCACATCTAATCCCGAGTACGCACTCGTCACCTCGCGTACACGGCTTTCGCATAACACAAATAGCACAAACAACTCAAATCCTAAGGGGTAGTTCTCCCCCACAAAGTTAGTCAAGATAATTACCTCAAAGAATCTAAATCAATATTCTAAAATGACCCTCTCGTATGAAACAATCTACGGACGGCTCGATGCTAGCCAAAATAACTCAAAAACATCAAATAATGCCTAAGGAAACAATTCCAAATGATAAAGTTCAAGTCTTTACACATTTACTCAAAGACAACCAAAAAATCAAACCCTGCCCACATCTCGGAACCTGATAAAACTCACAAAATCTGACAACTCGTTCAATTACGAGTCCAACTATACTAATTTCACTCAAACCCGACCCCAAATCGATGTTCAAAACTCAATTATTCACTTTAGGAAAGTTTAGACAAAAAACCCGAATTTATTCTCTTCAAATCCTTAATTTAGGTGTAATAATCCACGAAAAATAAAATATATAATCAAAACAAATATAAAATTACTTACCCTCAAGATTTGGGTATTTATTTCCTTCAAAATCGCCTTACTTGTGCTCCAAGAACTCAAAAACTGAAGAAAATGAACTCAAATCCGGAAAAATGTATTAATGCAATGCCGAGGGTCCTTCTTCATGATCGGGGTCTCTAATCTCGCGATCGTGATTCAAAAAATTCCAGCCCAATTTTTACCCTTGACGTCGCGGCTATGTTCCCGCGATCGCGATGAATAACTTCCAACAAGCTTGCCCAACTCTTTCAGATAGCCTCTAGTATAATGGCTATTACTTTTTGTATAAAACTCCAAATGACAAACAGTTTCATTTTCTGAAAATTAGACACAAAGAGCTACAACTTTCAATGTTGGATCATCTCCAAATTCCTTATAGATTGCAAGATATAAGTTTCCTAAGTCAGTCTTGTGACAGCTGAAATTTCTTCTACGCGATCGCGAAAAGGCTTCCACGATTTCGATTCACAGTGCCCAAACAACATTTTGCTCTTCGTGAACGTGACCCAAAGTCCGAGATCGCGATGCACACCACTGTGGCAAAAAAGCAGCAACTAAAAATGGCCTAGAAATGGTCCGAAATTACCCCAAAACTCACCCAAGCCCCTTGGGACCCCGTCCGAACATACCAACAAGTCCCAAAACATATTAAGGACCTACTCTAGGCCTCAAATCACACATAATAACATCAAAACCACGGATCATCGATCTAGATCAATCTCTTAAGTTCATAAACTTCGAACCAAGCATCCGATTCAAGCCTAACTAATCCGGAATGAATCCAAATTTTGCATACAAGTTCAAAATGATATATCGAACCTATTCCAACTACCGAAACAACAATCTGAACCTGATAACATCAAAGTCAACTTCCGATCAAACTTATGAACATTCTAAACCTTCAAATTTCTAACTTTTGCCAAAATGCATCAAATCAACCTACGGACCTCCAAACCAAATCCGGACATACGCCTAAGTCCAAAATCACCTCACGAATCTATTGAAATCATCAAAATACCATTCCGGAGTCGTTTAAACAAAAGTCAAACTCCGGTCAACTCTTACCATTTAAGCTTCTAAAACAAGAATCATCCTTCCAAATCAATCCCGAATCATCCAAAATCCGAACGCGATAATACACGCGAGTCACAATACATAACACGAAGCTACTCGAGACCTTAAGCCACCAAAGGGGATGCTAAATCTCAAAATGACTAGTCGGGTCATTACATTCTCCCTCTCTTAGACAAATGTTTGTCCTCGAACGTGCCAAGAACCGATCCGAAGCCACAAAATCACTAAATGAACTCAACATACATATACTCGCGGGTGATCCCACGTCACCCAAATCCACATAAGCCCGACAACACCCTCTAAACTGAAGATCATTCTTTCCACCCACACCGATAAGCCTTAAAACCAAAGTTTCACTATCCGATCATTTCCCAAAGACCCGATTCCTGCATAAACACATTGTATCAACCTCAACCAGCTATTACAACTCATGCATATACCCACAAGGTATGACCACCTGACGTAATACATCACCCATATGCTCATATTGAAAATACAAGAGGGGGTAGGGGTGAATTGTAGCCGATTTGTAAAACTTAGTTGACTATGTAGGAAATTAGTCGACTAAACTTCACACAGGAATTAATCGCACCAGAAATATATTGATCAAACAAAAAAGTAAAGGAGGCGCAGTAGTTTTTATACTGGTTTAGTACCGGTATGGTACGTAGGTCCAGCTCCCTTGGGTCACAAGGGTTCTATTAGATCTTCAGTAAGCTTTTACAACAGTGATGGTTTTAGTACATTCACCACCAACGATATACAGTAACAAGGTTTCTTTCTTGTGTTGACATAACTCTTATTTTGTTTTCTAACTCTTCCTATCTTTTGCGATATTTGTAGACTCAAGAATACAGTCTAGAAAGGTGTAGTAACAGATGTGAAGTTGCGAAATCTTCTTTGCCCTTCTACTTCTTCTTTTATAGCTTGATGAGTCTTCTGATTCCTTGTCTTTTGGGATTACATAGCATCAATGATCGGAGGCCCTTCCTTGTGAGGCATAGATATCTAAGAGTGAGACCCAAGGGTAGCATCATGAATCTAGCTTTAAAAATGTGGCTAGATTCATTCTTAATCTTGAAGAATTGGTTCCTCCACTTATCCTTGATTAGAGCTTCCACAGATTGTCCTTGATTTGCTCTTTAGCCATGATTAGCTCTCTTTCCTTTCTTGTGCGCTTGAGGATCTTTAGCAAGTCTGATTGATTGACTTTCCTTCCTTGTTATTTGATTGATTGATTCTCTTTCCATTTGATGCAAAGTTCGAAATACATAGCTGTTGGGTTCCTCTGATTTCCCCATATGATTTTCTTTCCTTTCATCAATTTCGTTACTCTTTGAATATGCACACAATGAGATGTCATTAGTCAAGGCTCTTTTGATTATTTATCATTATTAAAATTCTAAACTTAACAATCTCCCCCTTTTTGATGATGACAATAATCCAAAAAGAGTTCGACTAATTTAGGGGATACTTCCCTTTACGAGTGTACTTCTGGTCCCACTGGCTTTGAGCTCTACTGTTCTTTGTATGTTTCTCCCCTATCTTTGTACTCTTTTTCTTCTCCCCCTTTGCCATCAATCAAAAAGAGAAAGAAGAGAACAATAGATAATAATAATACTAGTTAAACAAGCAAAAAATATATACAACTAGCAGTTATATCGGGCATACTCGACTTACATGCCCATCCAGACATAGCCAAAAGAAAAATTTTTAACAATCAACATATAAAACAAAATAAAAAGATTTTTTAAATAGCCCAGACACTTAATTTCTTCCAAGGAAATACTTCAAGGTGTTCACCACTTTGGTGCAGAAACCATCATAGGAGGCACCAATCTCCTTGGTGACTTTGATCAGCTTCTCAGTTACATCCTACATAGCCCTGATTCCTTGCCTCTTTGTGGCTTGGATAGTGATCCTTAGCCTAGCCATATTTGCTCCAGTTTCCTTAGTTACTTCGCGAATCTTGTCCACCTATTCCTGCATAGAGGTTAGCAATTCCTTGATACCTAAAATATTTTGCTGCATTAGCAGCAACTGATCTAAGGAAGAGGATTTGCTGGCTTCAGATTTAATCCCTCCAGTGCCCTGTTGAGGAGTGGATTCTGGTTCCTTGTCTTTCTTGAACCAGGTTCCCTCAACCAAAGTATATCTCATCATGTCCAAGGAAGTCATCGGAAGATGAAACATCCCTGATGCTTTCAAGCATATACTGGCGTACCCAAGCAAACCAATTAACAACCTTCCCGTTTACCAGACAGTACAAGACAGACACATCTCGGAGAGACAGGGTGTTAAGAGAACCAGTACGGGGTTGCAAAGTGGTAGCAATAATGTGGGCTAGTACACGGTGCTCAAATTTCAATTTTTTTGGAACAATACCAGAGGGGTTCTTAGACAACACACTTTTTGCTTCCTCAAATGACACTTCCTCAAACTTTGTTGCAATGATTTTCTCAAACTGATAAGCATCAAGAATAATACGAGTTCCTAATACCATGGATTCTAAATCAACTTTATCATTCACAAATAGATTTGCATAAAACATACACACAGGCTCTTCATAGAAGTGTCACCAACAGTAGCAAATAGAAAGAGGTGTTTTTGAGTTTCAAACACAAAGATAACATCAGAGTGAGAGTTTTTCATAGATTTCAAACTTATAGTGCGACCATACGCAATCGACTTCCCTTTTGAGACGGTTGTTTAGGGAAGGACTCCATTGGGTGTTTTCCTGCCCTCTTTTGGGAGACGAGAATATCTTCTTGAGAATCACTGGACTCATCCTCGAACAGTGGATGATCTGTGCTTTCTGAGGATTCTACATCTACAGGATCATCAGTTTGATGGCTTTTCTTGAAGCGTTGGCTTCTTCTGGGTATGGAGGAGGAATGAGAGGGTTTGGTTTTGGCCATGAGTAAATGAGAGTAGAGAGAGAGAGAGAGAGAGAGAGAGAGAGGGAGGGAGGGAGAATGTGTTTCTTTGAGATAATGAGAGATATGATCGAGAGAGGAGAGGTTACAAAGGGGGTGAATGGATGCCTCAATTCTTGGAGAGACGTGTGAAGGGCAACTGAAAAGTTGCATTCTACAAAGCCCGCCGTCAGTTCAGTCATAAATGCATGTACAGGGTAATCATGTACTTAAGATTTTAGGGCGTAAATTACGAAGAACAATTATGGAAAATTTTCTAAACTAGACAAATTTAGAGCAGTTATACGGGAATTAAACAAATACTAGTTTTGTCACGAAAGAAACAAAATCTTTCTTCAAGCAATGGTTTTGTAAAAATGTTTGCTAACTGATTTTCAGTATTGACAAATTCTAACAAAATATCACCTTTCGCAACACGATCACTTATAAAATGATGCTTAATCTCAATATACTTAGCCCTAGAATGATGTACATTATTTTTGGAAGGCAAATAGCACTAGTGTTATCACACATAATAGGAACACAATTGAGACGTAAATCATAGTCTAACGGTTGATGCACAAATCCATAGAACTTGTGTGCAGCAGTTACCTACAGCCAAATATTCTGCTTCAGTAGTAGATAGGGCAACACATCTTTGTTTCTTGCTATGCCAGGATATAAGAGATTTTCTAAGTAATTGGCACGTTCCACTTGTGCTTTTCCTGTAAATTTTATCTCCTACAAAGTCTGCATCTGAAAAACCTTTGAGATCAAAGACATTTAAGCTTTCGTACCATAATCCATAGTCGTCTGTCCCTATCATATATCTGATAATACTTTTAGCAGCAGTCAAGTGGGATTCTTTGGGAGCTTACTTATATCTTGCACATTTGCAAACACTGAACATAATATCAGGCCGACTAGCCGTAAGATAGATTAGAGAACCAATCATACCTCGATATATTATTTCATCGACACTCTTACCATTTTTATCTTCATCCAGGGTGGTTGACAGACTCATAGGAGTCCCTATGGCCTTTGCATTAGACATGCCAAACTTTTTGATGAGCTCTTTTGTGTATTTGTTTGACTAATAAAAATCCCTTTCTGTATTTGCTTGATTTGAATCTCAATGAAGAAGGTTAATTCTCACATCATACTCATTTAATGTCACACCCCGACCTCGGGGAGCGCGACCGGCGCTCAACCGAGATACCTCAGTTAAGCAAGCCTGATAGATGCCTTCTACCCAATCTTGCCCATTAACAATATAAGAACTAGTGCAAGTGATAGATATGAGAATAGTCAAGTGTTCCACAATTGTTTCCATTACATAGGATTTTTTTTTGATTTCCAAAATATTACAAGTTTATAGATATGATGAAAAACATGTTTGCCCAAATACAACCATTTATCAGTTAAATTCCCAACATCAAACACCACCACAGCTTGTCTACGGAGCCTTTAAGTACAACAAAAGAGTAGTATGCATGTTCCGGCGATAAGGCGCCGGCTATACCTCAAAATGTAACGTATAACATCAAATGACATGAAGCCCGAAACATAGTAGGGCTCACTAAAATCTGCCGAATAGAGAGTAACTTCTAACGAGGGTCAAAACCACCTGCTGACGAACCACCTGCATCCATTGAATATGTAGCGCCCCGGCAAAAGGAATGTTAGTACATATGGAATAGTACTAGTATGTAAAGCTAAATGTCCACTTTCAAAATAGAATGCCAATGTAAAAAAGGGAAGACCATATAAACATCAAGCACAATCAACAACATCCAAATGCTCAGTTAAAACATGGTAATTTTCAAAATACGAAAAAAAATATATATTTTTGGTTGGGAGATCATTAGCACTGATATACCACCATGTTTTTAGAACGGAGTCCAATCACGCTTGATCGGCTAGGCCATCTCCCCACGAACAATGTGATTTGATATGTGGTGCGAAAGAAAGATGTTACCAAGAGTAGTACCACCATGTGCGTAACATGACATCCGATCTCTACCCGATCGACTAGGCCGCCTTCCCACATATGCCGTGTGGGTTGACTTTCCAATTCACAACTAATATCACTATCATCTCAATTAAGGGGAATAATCATAATCCACCCCTACACTGGCACGTAGTTTCTGGTATGGGCCTTATGACCAACCCTTCCTCGGTTTGCTAATGATACTCCCCAAAACATTTTTGATTTACATACAAGGGAAACAAAAGCACAAATTCACCTCATTACCTTTCACACTATAAATATCTTCATTAGTTCTTTCAACCATTCACAACATCGCTATTTTCTTGGCTCTCTTGGCCCTACTTATGATTCCTCATCCCAAGGCACGATGGCCGTATCTTATATTCCACACATTCATTTCTTTACTTTCAAGGATCATCATCATAAATATCAACAAGTAGAATATTCAGAAAATCAATACTTTATGTTTATTAGCAATGAAGACTTTAAACACAATGAATTTCTTTCCAAGAAATGGATTAAAATGGTTGGCAATCGAAGCACAATTTAAAAGCATAAATGAGTAACACATCATTTAATCTTGAAATACTTTTCCCAAAAAGGGCAATACACAATTTTGTGTGTGTGTGTATATATATATATATATATATATATATATATATATATATATATATATATATATATATATATATATATATATATATATATAAAAGAGCTAAAGACACATTGGAAACACCGACGAAGCATAACATTAGTTAAAACAACCACATTTGGGCACAAGTAAAACTCTAATTATTTGCACGGTGGCCATATTTTCCATCTCCAACCCACTTCATTCACTTTCAAGCATCCTTATAGATTATCAACAATAAGACATTTTAATTCAAGACTTTAGATACACATTTGAGCAACTAATCAAATTAGGGGTCTTGGACACATGTGATTTCTTACACAATTCAACATGTTAGTTTTCCTTAGAATCACGCTTCAAATCGTAATATATTAACACACAACCCATGTTTAATCACTTTCTCAAATAGTAACTCACCAAGGAAGAATGTTTGGAATACCATTTGAATGCATATATCTTTTGACACAAGGCTTGTTCTGAATAATCAATTTATAATGAGCAACACGGGACTTACAAGGCCATTGTAGGGTTCAATTCTAAACGAGGAGTTTAGCCAACATACCTTGTTTGAGCTTTCCTTAAGTTACTACAACGTCACAACACTTCTAGCAATAACAATATATAGGAAGATAGCAAAACTCGGATAATAATTAGAAGGATTCACATGATGTGACTCTCCTAGGAATTTTGTCAAACATCTAGTATGCAAAATAGACTACAACTCTACAATGGTAATCCCTTCCTCCCTCAACCAATTCCAACAAGAAACTAACCAAAATGGTTCATTAATCCCACATACTACAACCTATTGTCACATGCATGGCCTATTTCCAACACCCCACAATATACTAGAACTCATAACCTCTTGCATGAAAGCTTAGGAGTAGGACTTACCCGGATAGATGATAATCTAGTAGTTGGTTTCCTTGATTCTTAAAGGCTGGTGCAAAATTGGATGATTAGAGTGTTAGGCTTCCTCCTTCTCTCTCTAAAATGCTCTTACCTCTCTCTAAAAAGATCAGATAATCACCCCAAAATAAGCCCCAAAGGCTATTTATTGAAATGGGGTCGGAGTTATAAAAATATAAAAATGGACCCTCCGAACTCAGGTCTATGGTTGCAGAATGGACTGCATAACAGATATGCGTTCCGCAAAATGGACCGCAAAACTGATGCTCCAAAACTGGAAAGGTCTGGACAGGTCTGCGGTTCACAGACCACTTCAGCAGTCGCAGAATGACCCAACAAAATTCTTCATGACAAATCTGCGACGGAAAATGCGGACCGTAAAACAACTATGCGACCGTATAATGGACCGCAAAACGACTTTTAAATTCAACAAACTCCCTGCTCAACTCTGCGATGATTATGCGGCCCACAAAACGGTTCTGCGGTCGCAAAACAGAATGCAGAATTGCCTTCTTCTGCCAAAAATTTCCATCAACTCCTCAGTGCATTCTTCAACACAAAAAGTCCGTACCAATCTACAAACATATAAGCCTACTTTGGCACCACAAAAATTTGAATCCCTTGGAGAAATTTTATGGGACCTTACATTTAAAATTTCCCTTTCATGATGTTTGAAAAGTCCTTGCATAAAACAAGGTTAGTACTGCCAAAAATAATATCATCTACGTAGATTTGTACTATTAAATTACCTTCAGTTGATCATTTGATAAAAAGAGCAGTATCAATATTACCTCTGTCAAACCCATGTTCAACTAGGAATGAACTCAACCTTTCATACCAAGCTCTAGGAGCTTGCTTTAGATTGTACAGAGCTTAGGTTAATTTGTAGGCATGATTTGGAAAGAATTCATTTACAAATCCTAGAGGTTGCTTAACAAACACTTCCTCAGAGATGAAACCATTTAAGAAAGCACTTTTCACATCTATCTGAAATAGTATGAAACATTTGTGAGCAACATAGGCTAATAAGATGCGAATACATTCTAATCTGGAAATAAGAGTGAAAGTATCCTCGTAATCAATTCCTTCTTGATGTTAATAGCCTTGAGCAACCAGTCTAGCTTTATTTCGTATTACTTGTCCAGACTCATTCAATTTATTTCTATACACCCATTTTGTTCCAACAATGGATGCATTTGGAGGTTTAGGAATGAGTTCCCATGCTTTATTCTTCTCAAATTGACCAAGCTCTTCCGTCATTGCAGTTATCCAGCTTTCGTCCTCAACAAGGGCATCATCCACCTTTTTTGGTTCGAACTGAGATATAAGGGCAATATTCGATGTCTGCTTTAGTGATCTTCTAGTTTTCATTCCTTCCTGAGGATTTCCAATGATGTACTTATGTGGATATCCAGGCTCACTTTTTCATTCAATTTGAATGACTGATATTGGCTCCTTTTCAATAGGACTTGACTGTTCAACTGTAGGAAGTTTTTTATTATCTACGCGACTATTAGTCTACTGATCCTGCTGATTAGTCACCTCATCACAAGTGTTTTCACTTGTATTGATAGACTTTGGAACTATGAAAATTTTCTCATCTTTAGGAAGTTTTTCATTTCTTAAGAGAGGGTTAGTTTCCACAAAAATAACATGTATAGATTTAAAAGAGTAAGTTTATTAAAAACTTTATATGCTCTACCGGAGGGAGAGTGTCTGAGAAAAATACCTTCATCGCTTTTGGGATCAAACTTACCAAGATTGTCTTTTCTATTGTTGTGAATGAAACATTTGCAACCAAAAGGATGGAAATAACTGATGTTGGGTCTTTTACCTTTCCATAGTTCATATGGAGTCTTTTTGAGAATAGGTCGAATTACACATTTGTTGATGATGTGACATGCTATGCTTATAGCTTCGGCCCAGAAGTGGTGTGGAAGGGAGTTTTCTACAATCATAGTTCTTGCCATATCTTGCAAGGTTCTATTTTTGTGTTCTACCACTCCATTTTGTTGAGGTGATCTTGGAGATGAAAAATTGTGGGAGATCCCTTGATCACTGCAGAAGTTCTCAAATGCTTTGCTTTCAAATTCTCCTCCATGGTCACTTCTTATGGAAGATATGTAGTAACCTTCTTCCCGCTATACCTTATTGCAGAAGACTTCAAAATTCCTTAATGCTTTATCTTTATGACTCAGAAAAATAACCCAGATAAATCGGGAAAAATCATCTACTATAACATATGTATATTTTCTACCACCAATACTAGTAGTTCTAGTTGGACCAAAAAGATCCATATGTAAGAGTTGAAGAGGTTTTGTAGTAGAAATTATGTTTTTAGCTTTAAAAGAGGACCTGATTTTTTTTCCTAGTTGACATGCAACACATATTTGATCTTTTGAAAAATCTAGTTATGGAAGACCAATGACAAGATCATGTTTTGAATATTTATGGATAGTATGCATGCTGGCATGACCAAGTTTTCTATGTCAAACACAAGGATCATTAATCATGAAGGCTAGACAAATCTGATTTCCATGACTATCTATATTACTGATGGTGTAGACATTCCTATGTCTACTTCCAGAAAGAATAACTTTACCTGATTCATCTTCAATAAACCAACCATGCTTTTTAAAATGAACCTCATAGTCATTGTCACATAGTTGACTGATACTGAAAAAGTTGTAGCAAAGTTCATCTACCAGGTATACTTCATCTACACCACATGATGAGATGAGAGGGACTCTTCCAACTCCAATTATATTTCTTTTTGATTTGTCTCCAAAGGTGGCTGTTCCTCTATCTAGTTTGGTGACAGTATTGAACAATTGTTTGTCACCTGTCATATGTCTGGAACACGCGCTATCAAGGTACCATTTTCCTTTTCGATTCTTCTTATGGTGTTCCTGCAAAAATAAATTGCTTGTTTTTAGGTACCCAAGCCTGCTTGGGTCCTGAATGGTTAGTGTTCTGAATATTAGCTTGACTAGAGGGCTTGGGTCGCTAGACCCATCTCCTGTTATTCTTGAACCTGCAATGGTTAGATGTATGACCAGGTTTTCCACAATAAAAACAGGAGGGGTTATTGGAATTTTCAAAGACTTTTTCTCCTATGATTCTAAACCTGCAGTGATTAGAGGTGTGGTCATTTTTGCCACAATGAGTGCATGCAGAGCGATTTCTAGTTCTAGGTGACAAATTATGAGGAGCAAACTGATTTGATCTAACTAAGCTATGACTGGTGGATTTTTGCAATCCATTCAGTTGGAGTTGAAGTTCATTAACTTCATCTTGAAGCATATCTCTCTCAATTTTACAACCTTCTAATTTCAGAGCCCAGTCTTTCTTTTCTCTTTGAATTTTTCGAAGTTCATTTAGAACTTTCTCAATATATGCGAGAGCAATATCAATAAATTCTTGAAGTTCATGACAGTTAGGACATGTAGGAAGATGTACCTCACTTGTTCCTTCGTTTACCATGAGACCAAGCTCACTTGAGTCTTCATCACTATCTTCTTTGATGGTCATGAAATACATGCTGGCAATTTCCTCATGGTCAGATTGTTCTTCATCACTTCAAGCTCCAAAGGTTTTCTTCTTTAGGAAATTTCTGCTTATTTTCTTTTTTAGTTCAGGTCATTCGGCTTGAATGTGTCCATGTTTTCCACACTCGTAGCATCTTCTGTCATTTTTATCATTTTCATTATTCATCTTCCCTTTTCTGAAATTTGTTCTACTATTTATATTTTTTCTCATCATACTTGTTACAAATTTAGAGAGCATAGCTATATTCTCTTCTTCTTCTTCTTCTTCTTCTTCTTCTTTAGTTCAAGTCATTCGGCTTGAATATGTCCATGTTTTCCACACTCATAGCATCTTCTGTCATTTTTATCATTTTCATTATTCATCTTTCCTTTTTCTAAAATTTGATTTACCTCCTCTACTATTTATGTTTTTCCTCATCATGCTTGTTACAACTTTAGAGAGCATAGCTATATTCTCTTCTTCTTCTTCTTCTTCTTCTTCCTCTTCTTCTTCTGATTCAACTACGGTTGTTTTGAACGCAACTGTCTTCTTTTCCTCTTACTGGAATTAACTATCTTAATGTATTTTCTCAAACGCAATTAGATCACCTCCGAGTTCATCATAGGACATTTTGTCAAGATCCTGACATTCCAAAGCAATAACTTTGGGTTGCCAAATTGTGGAGAGATTTCTCAAAATTTTTCTGACTTGTTCTCCACTTCTGATTGGTCTACCAAAGGATTTCAAATCTCCAAGGATTTTGCTGAACCTAGAGAACATTTCCTCCACTGATTCTCCATTCTCCATCCTTCATTAATAATTTATAATCTCAAACCAGGAGATTAATCCTTGCTCTTTCACTTTGTTAGTTCCTTCATATGTGACTTCTAACTTATCCCACATTTCCTTTACAGTTTCACAGCTAGATATCTTTTCATATTCTTCTCCGCTTATGGCATTGTACGACATATTTTTTGCCTTGGCATTCACTTGGATAACAACTGCTTGTTTTTCAGTGTAATCATCTAAATCAAGAGCATCAGATGATACTATGATTTCACCGCCTTTATCCTTATTTGGCAGAATTGGAAGATTTCCCTTTTTGATCACACGTCAAACTTTAATGTCATATGACATAGTGTAGGTCTCCATGCGCACTTTACAATATGAGAAGTGCTGGCCATTGAAGAAAGGAGGCCGTACCTTAGAAGTTCCTTCTTAAAATAGTGATCCAACGATTGTGTTTGATGCCATGATATTTTCCTCCCTTGTTGTTAAGCAATATTCGTGAGTCCTTACTCTGATACCAATTGAAAGTATAAGAGGGGGAGGGGTGAATTGTAGCCGATTTGTAAAACTTAGTTGACTATGTAGGAAATTAGTCGACTAAACTTCACACATGAATGAATCGCCACAAAAATAAATTGAGCAAACAGAAAAGTAAAGGAGGCATAGTAGTTTTTATACTGGTTCAGTACCGGTGTGGTACCTATGTCCGGTTCCCTTGGGCCACAAGGGTTCTCTTAGACCTTCAGTAAGTTTTTACAACAGTGATGGGTTTAGTGTGTTCACCACCAACGATATACAACAACAAGGTTTCTTTGTAGTGTAGACATAACTCTTGTTTTGTTTTATAACTCTTCCTATATTTTGTGACACTTGTAGACTCAAGAATACAATATTTGTACTAAGAACAAGAAAGGTGTAGACACAGATGTGAAGTTGTGTAACCTTCTTTGCCCTTCTACTTCTTCTTTTATAGCTTGATGAGTCTTCTGATTCCTTGTCTTCTAGGATCACATAGCAGCAATGATTTGAGGCCTTTCCTTGGGAGGCATAGATATCTAAAAGTGATTCCCAAGGGTAGCCTCATGAATCTAGCTTAAAATGTGTGGATATATTCATTCTTAATCTTGAAGAATTGGTACCTCACTTATCCTTGATTAGAGTTTCCGCAGTTTGTCCTTGATTTGCTCTCTAGCCATGATTAGCTCTCTTTATTTTCTTGTGCGCTTGAGGATCTTTAGCAAGTCTGATTGATTGAATTTCCTTCCTTGTTCTTTGATTTATTGATTCTCTTTCCATTTGATGCTAAGTTCGAAATACGTAGCCGATGAGTTCCTCTGATATCCCCATATGATTTTCTTTCCTTTCATCAATGATGTTACTCTTTGAATCTGCACACAATGAGATGTCATTAGTCAAGGCTCTTTTGATTATTGGTCATTATTAAACTTCTAAACTTAACAATCTCCTCCTTTTTGATGATGACAATAATCTAAAAACAGTTCGACTAATTTTGGGAATACTTCCCTTTACGATTGTACTTCTGCTCCCCCTGGCTTTGAGCTCTGCACTTACTTGTTTGTTGCTCCCCCTGTCTTTGTACTCTTTTTCTTCTCCCCCTTTGACATCAATCAAAAAGATCAATAAGAGAACAATAGCTAATAATAGTACTAGTTAAGCAAGCAAAAAATTATATACAACTAGCAGTTATATCGGGTATAGTCAACGTACATGCCCATCCAGACACAACCAAAAGAATAAGTATTAACAACCAACACATAAAATAAATAAAAAGATTGTCTAAGCAGCATATACACTTAATTTCTTCCAAGGAAATACTTCAAGGTGTTGATCATGTTGGTGCAGAAACTATCATAGGAGGCATCAATCTCCTTAGTGATTTGGTCAGCTTCTCAGTTACATCCTGCATAGCCTTGATTCCTTGCCTCTTTGTGGCTTGGAGAGTGATCCTTAGCATAGACACATCTGCTCCAGTTTCCTTAGTTACTTCCATGATCTTGTCCACCTGTTCCTACATAGAGGTTAGCAATTCTTTGATACCTGCAATATTTTGCTGCATTAGAAGCAACTCATCTGAGGAAGAGGATTTGCTCGCTTCAGATTTAATCCCTCCAGTGCCCTGTTGAGGAGTGGATTCTGGTGCCTTATCTTTCTTGAACTAGGTTCCCTCAACCAAGGTACATCCCATCATGGAAAAGGCAGTCTTGTCATATGTGCTGCAGATGGTTTTAGGGGCATAGAGAGACAGATCCAATTTTATAACTTGCAAGATGTGAGAGATTAGTAAACCATAGGGCAAATTGTTAGTAGAAGATGAAACATCCCTGATGCTTTCAAGCATGTACTGACGTACCCAAGCAAACCAACTAATAGCCTTCCTATTTACCAGACAGTACAAGACAAACATATCTCGGAGAGATAGGGTGCTAAGAGAACCAGTACGGGGTAGCAAAGTAGTTGCAATAATGTGGGCTAGTACACGGTGCTACAATTTCAAATTTTTTGGACCAATGTCAGGGGGTTTTCAGACAACACACTTTTTTCTTCCTCAAACCACACTTCAAAAATATCAGGCCAAGAACGTTGCACAAATAACTATACCAAACAAACTTTGTTGCAAAGATTTTCTTAAACTGATAAGCGTAAAGAATAATACGAGTTCCTAATATATGAAGAAAGATAGGAGGACTCACTCCGATAAACAGGACCGAATCAAAATAAAACAAATGCTCCTCTACAATAAATCTGAACCATACCTGTAATGACACCATCTGGTGCAGCAGCCTCAGCCCTACTAGGGAAAGCATATCAACAAGCCAGGCCTCCACCTCTAGAGTGCCCACTACCCGCTTGTCCTCTACCCCTAACTGGCTATGCAGGTGGGGTAGCAACTGGAATGGGGCCCATAGCCTGAGTGCTCTGTTGGAATCCACATCTTCTGAGTCTGGGACAATCTCTCATGATGAGGCTAGTATCTCCACCCTCATAACAACCCCTCTACGGGCGTGACTGTTGGGACTGAGTCTGTGCCGGGTAACTGGAATAACCGCTGTTGGAACCCCGTGAAGGTGGTGCACTAAAAGAGGACTACCTTATATGAGTACACTGAGGTCCCTGACTAACTGGAGCACCACGAGTAGTTGAAATCCGGACTAGACTATCCGACTGCCCGAGCCTATGCCGTGATGGGTCATAGCTGAAGAGTAGAATCCACTGAATCCTCCAAAACCTTGAGACCTCTTGGCCTCCTTATCCTCCCTCTCCTCACCTTGAATACGCTTGAACCTTCTAGCAATCTCTAACTCCCGAGCCATACTAAATCTAAGACCCTAACCGAGCCCCTCGATAAATCTGTGGACTGCTGGCATACTCTGACACCATCATGGTGCCTTGACGCAGCTGCTCGATAGCCACCTATCGAACTCCCTAAAAAATATCTCCAAAAATTAAGTCCAAGTGACTGGTGCTCCATCAGCTGGCCTACCCTCCTCATAACTTGCCACCACTTATACGCTGCCCCTGACAGGTGAAATGTAGTAAAATCAACTCCGCTCACCTCCACAATACCCGTGGTGCAGAGAATACGATGACACTTCTCTACAAAACCCAGTGCATCCTCGGTGCCACTGAAAGCAGGTGGACTGTACCTCTTGAACCTCTCAAGCCTCTTCTGTTCCTTCTCTGATGCCCTTGTCCTGACCTCAGTCGCTATCAGAATAACAAGCTATATCGGCACCATACCCGGAGTATGGCCAACATGAGCCTACTGCTCTGGGGTACGGGCGGTGGGAGTCTAATCTCCTCCCCCAATCTGCGAAGTAGCTGGTGCAACGGAGATCAATCCCACCTGAGCTAATGTACCAAACTGGCTCAGGAACTGCACTAAAGTCTCTTGAAGTCCGGGGGTAACAACAGGCGCCTCCGATGCATGTCCCCCAATCGGAGCTACTGGCAACTCCTCAACTGTTACTCTAGCAGGTGCTCTAGATTCGGCATGTGCCTCTCCTCATCCTCTACCTCGACCTCAACCTCTTGTGGCCTCCAGCAGGGGCGCGAGTGTCTGCTTGGCTGATCCGGTAGCGCGCGTCCTCATCATTTGTGAGAAAATAAAGATACAAAGGCTCAAACTTCGAAATCAACAAATCCGCACGACAAGAATGAAAGAAGTGGAATTTTTCTAATAGTTCTGTAGCCTCTCGAAGATAAGTACTGACGTCTCCATACCGATCTGTAAGACTTTACTAAACTTGCTCGTGACTCGTAGAACCTATGAACCTTGAGCTCTGATACCAACTTGTCACGACCCAAAATCTCGCCTTCGGTTTCGTGATGACACCTAGTCTCTAAGACTAGGTTAGATGATTACTTACAACAATTAAGCCAATTTAACCATGATATTTTAAATAAGAGATTTATATAAATACCGAAATAAATATGAAATAAACCTACGCGACAATAATCACCACAACCTCCCAAGACTAGGTAATACAAAGTCACGAACTCTAGTTGAACACTTGGAAAGATCTCAAATTATTGTTTGGATATCAAGCAGATAGTACAATAAAAGGAAAAGACTCCAAGGGACTGCGATGACCAAGAAGCTCTACCTTGAATCCTCACAACCGATAAGTTAACTCTGCCTAAGTCTGATATCACCAATACTTGGATCTATAAAAAAGATGTGCAGTAGTGTAGTATGAGTACACCACGGTCGGTACCCAGTAAGTATCAAGACTAACCTCGGTGGATTAGTGACGAGGTACAAGTCAAGACACCTACTAGTCAAAATAACATGTGCAATATAAAAGTATAAAGCTAATAATGAAAGCAGAAATCAGTAAATGGCAACAAAAATCAACATATGATATAAATAGTAAAGTAATAAGAACACCGTTAAAGTACCAGCGAGAACATATAAGGGAACAAATGACAATCAACTAATCAAGCCGTTCTAACACAAGTCTCATAATGAATTACTCCGAGATACCTCATCTCATAATCACAAGTCACGAGTCTCAAACCACAATCATATGCTCATGGCACCTTGTGTCCATATTTCTAATCACCACCACACGGACAACTCACATACCAATATCTCAATCCGCCCGGCATGATCATAGGCTCACAATCACAATCTACTTGGCATGGTCACAAGCCCAATATCACAATGAAAGCAGATAATAAAAGATACTTGGGCATGATCAATAAATGTCAAGTTTCATACTCCTGAACTAGTTTAAGTGGCATGCTACAGTGTATTCTTGTGCAAGTGTCCTATTACAGCCCAAGTCAACAAGTAATATCAAAAACATCGAGTAGCTCATTGAAGCGACACAACAAGTCACGTAAGGTGGATAACATACATAAGGAAAATCACACCATCATATGAATATCAGCAACATAATGCCCCCAGGCCATCACACAGCATCCCTGACATTGCCACCCTTATCTCTTCGATAGCCACCCATATCATTCCGTTCTGACAATATTTTGCCACCCGTATCATTCCAATAGACATCCATATCACTCCGCCCTGTCACTATCAATAGTCATTCGTATCACTCTGATATACACCTGTATCACTCCAAATAATAGCCACCCTTATCGCTCCACCCGGACAATAATACAATAGCCACCCTTATCACTCTGCACAACCAACAATAGTGAGACACCACCCTTATGCTCTGCATAACAACAACCAATCCACAACACAATTCACATGTGCTAACATCACAATAACATGTCATAACAAATCGTACCACAAGTGCTCATAGGCCACAACCTTTCCAGAACAATGCTACAAACATCACCATATCACAAAGCCCACAGCTCAAACACAATGTGTATAGAATCTCAATAACAACAAAATGAATGAGAAAGTAACTCAACAACGATCAACACTCCCTTTGCACACAACTTCTATTAAAATAGATTAATGACTTTCAATAACTTCAACTCCAATTAATTGCTTAAGAAGAAACTCAATAATGAAGGTATTTTCCTGAAATGGCAAACTTCCAAATTCTAGCGCGTGAAATAAGCTAACAACGAAAGAGATGGCATGGAATAGAAACTACGTCTAAATGCATAAGAATAACCCAACAACGAAAGTATATCATGTAACAACAATTTTAATTAAGAGTAACTCATTAATAAAGGAGGTCATATTATAATAAAAGAGGTAACAACTCCAAATAAAGCATATAAGAGTAAACTTGACAAGTAAAGGATATGACATGTAACAACAACTCCAAATCAAGCATGTGAGTGTAAACATGACAAATAAAAGATATAACATGTGCTAAAACTTTCAAATAAATTCATGAAAAGAAGCCTAATAGTCTAAACCAGTCAATTTCCATACATAAGCCCGAGTACGCACTCGTCACCTCGCGTACATGGCTTTCACATAATACAAATTGCACAAACAACTTAAATCCTACGGGGTAGTTCCTCACACACAAAGTTAGGCAAGATACTAACCTCAAAGAAGCTAAATCAATACTCTAAATATACCCTCTCGTGTGAAACAACCTCCGAACGACTCGGATCTAGCCAAAATAACTCAAAAATATCAATTGATGTCTAAGGAAACAATTCCAAATGATAAAAGTCGAGTCTTTACATATTTACGCAAAGTTAACCAAAAAGTCAAATCGGGCTCGCACCTCAGAAACCCAATAAAACTTACAAAATCCGACAACCCATTCAATTACGAGTCCAACCATACTAATTTTACTCAAATCCGACTCCGAATCGACGTTCAAAACTCAATTATTCACTTTAAGAAAGTTTAGACAAAACCCCCCAATTTCTTCTCTTCAAATCATTAATTTAGGTGTAATAATCCATGGAAAAACAAAATATATAATCAAAACAAAGATAAAATTACTTACCCTCAAGATTTAGGTGTTTATCTCCTCCAAAATCGCGTTACTTGTGCTCCAAGAACTCAAAAAGTGAAGAAAATGAACTAAAAATCCCGAAATTTGATGTTTTAATGCACTGCCAGGGGTCCTTCTTCGCGATTGCAGTCTCCAATATTGCGATCGCGATTAAAAAAATAATTCCAGCCCAGTTTTTACCCTTCGCGATATCGGCCATGTTTCCCGCGATCGCGATGACTAAATTCCAACAAACTTACCCAACTCTTTCAGACAACCTCTAGTATAATGGCCATAACTTTTTGTACAAAACTACAAATGAAAAAAGGTTCATTTTCTAAAAATTAGACAGAAAGGGCTACAACTTTTAGTGTTGGATCATCTCCGAATTTCTCATAGATTGCAAGATATAAGTTTTCAAAGTTAGTCCTATGATAGCAAAAATTTCTTCTACGCGATTGCGAAAAGGCTTTTGTGATCCTGATTCACAATGCCCAAATAACAATTTTCTCTTCGTGAACGCGACCCAAAGTCCGTGATCGCAATGCACACCCCTGTGGCCAAAAACCAACAACTAAAAATGCCCTAGAAATGGTTCGAAACCACCCCAAAACTCACCCGAGCCCCTCGGGACCCCGCTCGACCATACCAACAAGTCCCAAAACATATTATGGACCTACTCGAGGCCTCAAATCACACATAATAACATCAAAATCATGGATCATCGATCAAGATCAATCTCCTAAATTCATACACATTAAACTTCGAACCAAGCGTATGATGTAAGCCCAACCAATCCGAAATGAATCCAAATTTTGCATACAAGTTTTAAATGACATATCGAACCTATTCCAATTCCCGGAACAACAATCCTAATCTGATAACATCGAAGTCAACTCCCAATCAAACTTATGATCATTCCAAACCTTCAAATTTCCAACTTTCGCCAAAATGTATCAAATCAACCTACGGACCTCCAAATACAAATACGGACATACGCCTAAGTCCAAAATAACCTTACGAAGCTATTAGAATCATCAAAACACCATTTTGGAGTCATCTACACAAAAGTCAAACTCCGGTCAACTCTTACCGCTTAAACTTCTAAAACAAGAATCATCCTTCCAAATCAATCTTGAATCATTCGAAAATCGAACATGACCACACACGTAAGTCACAATACATAATACGAAGCTACTCGAGACCTTAAGCCACTGAATGGGATGCTAATTCTTTAAACGACCGATCAGGTTGTTACAATGTCATTTATTAAAGGAATATTATCTAAGAAGTTTCTTAGCCACTCAACCTCAGAACCAGCTAACTCCAGAGCTACAAACTCTGATTCCATAGTCGATCTAGAAATGATCGTCTGTTTAGATGATTTACACGATATTGTACCACCACCAAGGGTGAATACATAACCACTAGTGAAGTTTGTCTCATCTGAATCAGAGATCCAATTTGCATCAATGTACCTTTCTAAAGTAGAAGGAAATCCACTATATAGGATACCATAATTCATGGTTCCTCTCAAGTATTTCATTAGGCTTGCTAATGCAGACCAATGCTATCTGTTGGGATTATGGGCATATCTACTCAATCTACGCACAACATAGGCTATATCAGATAATACGACACAATTTCCGCTATAGGTCGTGATGGCGCCCAACATTGCCTTTAGGCAAACCAATGGTGAAATATAAACTTAATTACTCATATTGCTTTTGAAAAATTATGGGTTTTATTAAGTAAAGAAAATTAGGCGTAGGAAACCTTGAAAATATAAAGCATTAATAATAAATAAAAGAAAAGAGTAACAATATTAGATAAAAGCTATATATCTACTGGAAACTCCCAAAACCTGGTGTCACAAGATGCATGAGCATATACTAAGGAGTACGATAATAATACGATATATGTCTGGAATATAAAATAGACATGCTAAAATAAATAAATATGATGAAGACTCTGTGTGCTACGGCATGTAGTATGGAATGCAGATCACCATAAAGTCCCTTCAGCAGTTGTGCCTACGCGCCAAGATAACCACTAAATGAACATGTTAGATCCCGTACAATAAGTTAAGAAGTGTAGCATGAGTATGTAAATTAACGTGTACCCAGTAAGTATCTAGCCTAGCCCCGGAGAAATAGTGATGAGGGGTCTACATCGACACTTACTAGTGATCCAATAAATCAATATAATAAATTATAAATAGATATGAAACACAACAACAATAATGAGGCAAGAATTATAACTAACAAAATCCTCCAATTTTAGTGACAGGATAAATCCCTCAATATGATACCCTATCCCAACCAGGTAAGGAATAGCAAGTGCTATCTCTGACAGATAAGGAATATCAAGCGTTATTTGAGACAGATAAAGAATATCATGTAAATACCAAGTCTCAATCAAAAGGGAGATATCATGAATATTCGGACTCCTAACGATACTACGCACGAGTTATGCCGAGGTCGTACGTCCCGATCCATAATAATGTGTACACTGCCGAGGGTCGACCAACATGAACCATAGATGCATCTCAATATACTTCCGAGGCATTCGGTTCAATTCACATGAAGAGAAGAAACTTATCGAAATACAGGCCACGTGTTTGCAACACAAGAATAGGAGCATAAAGTAAACATGACTTTTACCAACTATCAAATATCTTGCCAAACATCTCAGGGTGGTCAAGATCGTTCTAACATAATCCCAAATCAATTCCCATTATAAATTCAAGTAATTAAACTAACAAATTGAGTTTAAATAATACAAATATTGCATGATAAATTTCTAAGTCTACTCGGACATAAACATGCTTTTAGTTACGTACGGACTCTCGTCATCTCGTGCGTACGTAGAACCCACAACTAGTAGCACATAATAATTTAATACCAACGGGGTAGTATCCCCCTCACAAGGTTAGTCAGGAGCCTTACCTCGCTCCGAATTCTGATAACCAGCTCCAATGCCTCTCTAACTCCACAACCGATGCCAAATAATTCGAAACTACTCAAACAACGTGCAAACCAATCAAAATATACCCAAAGACTCTTAATTAATAAATTAATAATAATTTCCAACTCCGCTCGAAAAGTCAACTCCCGGGCCCACGTGCTCGGATTTCGAATATTTTCAAAGATAAACATTACCCATAATACCACAAACTCAAATATATATTTTACTTAATTCCATGTCCAATTTCGTAGTAAAAATCCAAGATTTTCATTTCTAGGTTTTCTCACAAAATTCCATAATTTTTACAAAATTTCATGTTTAAATCCATATATAATTTACAACAAGTAGGAATAACTTACCTTATGATATACGGCGAAAATGGTCTTCAAGAATCACACCAAATCGCCCTACATGTGCTCCAAGAACTTAAAAGTGAAGAAATGAGTTCAAAATCCCGAAATTAGTTATTTAATACACTTGCCAGGCCTCTTTCTTCGCGATCGCGGTCATTAGCCATGCTATCGCGGTTAAAAAAAGTTCCAGCATTGTTTCCTTCACCGCAATCGCGGCCAAAATCCCGCGATTGTGATGTACAAATTGTGTTTTCTTTTTCACATACACCTTTTAATATAATGACCATAACCTTTTTTACAATATTTCGAAATGACAAACGGTTTGATCTTCTGAAAACTAGATTCAAAGGACTAAAACTTTCATTTTTGGATCATCTCCAAATTCCTTATAGATTGCAAGATATAAGCTTCCGAAGTCAGATCACAAATAACAGAAATGCCTTCTTCGCGATCACGACCCTACCTTACGCGATTGCGATTCACAAGGCCAAAAATGCACTTTGCACTTCGCGATCGAGGCCCAGACCTCCGCAATCGTGATTCACACCCCTGGCATCAGATATCAGCAGTTCAAAAAGCCTCAAAGTGGTCCGAAACCACCCCAAAACTCACCCGAGGTCCGAGGAACTCCGTTGAATCATTCTAACAAGTTTATATACCCTATGTAAACTTGTTCAAAGGCTCGGAACATGAATTACAACATCAAAACCAATAATTAAAGATCAAACTCAATTTTTTAAACTCTCTTAACTTTCAAACTTTCATGCACGCATCCGAATCCCACTTAGACATTCTGGAATGATGCCAAATTTTACGTACAAGTCATAAATCACAATACGAACCTACTCCAAAGCTTGGAATCCCAAATGGACATCAATAACACCAAAGTCCACTTCAAATCAAACTTAAAAAATTCTAAAACCTTCAAAATCCTAACTTTTCACAATAGGCGTCGAAATGCTCCCGGACCATCCGATACTCAACCCGAACATACGCCCAAGTCCAAAATTATCATACAAACCTATTGGAACCTTCAAATCTCGATTCCGGGTTCGTTTACTCAAAAGTCAAACCTTGGTCAACTCTTTCAACTTAAAGCTTCCTAATTAAGATTTTCCTTCCAAATCAACTTCGAACTTCCTCAAATTCAAATATGACTACACGTACAAGTCATAATACATGAAGTGAAACTACTCAAGACCTCAAACCATCGAACGACGCACTAGAGCTCAAAATGACCGGTTGGGTCATTACATAAGGCCGTGTAAAATTCATTAAATGCATTAGACTCCCAATAATCTGAGCATATTTAGACTGAGCAAGTGGGTCACCATTATTCTTTTTCAATTGAGAGTTAGCATCGAAAGGAGTGCTCATAAGTGTGACATTAAAATATTCAAACTTCTTAAGAAATATCTCAATATAATGTTCTTGTGACAACATTATGTCACCTACACTCTTTATAACTTTAACTCCCAATATCGTATTTACTTCAACCAAATATTTCATATCAAAATTGGTAGATAAAAATAATTTAGTACTTTGCACAATATTTGAACTTGAACCAAATATGATTATGTCATCATAGAGACATATTATCACATAATCGTTGTCTACCACTTTAGTATAAACACATTTATCCACCTCAATTAAAGGAAAACCGTCTCTGTAAGACTTGTTCAAATTTCTCATATCACTGCTTAAGAGCTTGTTTAAAGCCATAAAGAGATTTAATTAATTTATAAATATTATTTTCTTGTTTAGTAGTGACACAACCTTGAGGTTGAATCATATAAATTTTATCTTCTAAATCATCATTTAGAAAAGCAGTTTTGACATCCATTTGGTGGATAAAAAACTTATGAATTGAAGCTATGACAATTAAAACTTGTATGGAAGAAATTCTAGTCACCGGTGCAAATGTATCAAAATAATCTATATTTTATTTTTGAGAAAATCCTTTTGCTACTAACCGGGCTTTATATTTATCAAAATATTCATCAGGATTAGATTTTCAAAAATTAGATTTTCTTTTGAAAATCCATTTACAACCAATAGGTTTTGCACCAGGAGGTAAATAAGTTAAAATCCATGTATTATTTTTCATGATGGAATCAATTTCAACTTTTATTGCTTCTTTCTAATATTTAGCATTTGGAGAGGATATAGGTTCAAAATAATTTGATGGTTCATTATCGACAAGAAAAGTTTGAAAATCATTTCTATAAGAAAAATATTCTTTTCTAGGCCTTTTGCTCCTTCTAGTTCCTGGTTAGAGGTATTTTCATTATTTGTGTCATGACCCAATTTCTACTATAGGCCGTGATGACGCTCAATATCACCGCTAGGCAAGCCAACAGTAGACTATCCATCTAATTGTTCATTTTAATATTTTTAAAGTCATTGATTTTATTTAATAACAAAGGAAATAATAGATGATCGTAGTATGTAAAACATAAACTAAACATGAGAGTAAAGTAGCGAATTTAATGATAAGAAACCATTATTATCCACTAGGACTCCCCAAAAATCCGGTGTCACAAGTGCACGAGCATCTAGTAAAATATACAAAACTCTCTAAAAATACTGTCTGAAACAGAATAGACAGAAATGATAAACATAACAAGAGAAGGCTCCGAGTGATGCAGAACGGAGCATGAGGAGAAGCTCACCACTAGGCCTCCGGGTAATGCGGATGCGCGCCTGGACGAACTCTAGATGTACCTGCCTCAGAACCTGCACAATATGTGCAGAAGTATAGCGTGAGTACGTAAACAACGTATACCCAGTAAGTATCTAGTATAACCTCCAAAAGGTAGTGACTAGGGGTCGACATCGACATGTACTAGTGGTAAATATACATAAAATTCATAGATTACAACCCAAGGCAAGCCCATAAAGGAGTTATGCATTTTCCATCGATAATTAATCATTCTGCCAAAATCTCTAAGTAGTGAAGTTCGATCTAACATAATCTTTAATCAAATTTTACTTATTAATACAAGTAATTAAACTAACAAGTTGAATTCAAATATTGCAAGTATTTCATGGTAAAGTCCTATGTCTACCCGGATATAACATGAATTTTAGCCATGTATGGACTCTCGTCACTTCGTGTGTATGTAGCACTCACAATTAGTAGAAAATAACAATTTAAGAACCTATGGGGTTAATTCTCTCTTACAAGTTTAGGCAAAAGACTTACCTCGTTTCTAAATCCACTTTCCTGTCCACAAATCACATTAAAAGCCTCAAGTTGGTGCCGAGCAATCCGAAACTAGCCAAAGGTTGTACAATTTAACTATTAGAGTAAAATCCCAACCCAATTTGGAATGTTCCTAAAATTCACCCCCGGGCCCTCGTGCATGGATTGAGGAAATATTTATAAATAATTATTACCCATAACCTCACGAACATAAATATATAATTTTTACTCAATTCCATAACCATTTTTGTGGTCTATCTCATTTTTAACAAAACCTAGGCTTTTCAACAAACTCCTAAAATTTTCATATTTTATATGTTAAAATCTATCCATAATCTATATATTTAACTTACATTGTATAGAAATCACTTACCTTCAATAGATAGGTGAAAACTCCTCTCCAAGAAGCCTCAAATTCGGCCAAGGAAAATGAAAATGAGAGAAAATAGCCTAAGTACCGATTTTAATAAAGGCACTGCCCAGATTTTCCTTCTTCGCGATCGGGGAAGAAGCCTCGCGTTCACGAAGGCAAACCCCAGGCCTAGGAAACCTTCATCACGAATGAGAGGGATGTCTTGCAATTGCGAAGGCTTGGCCTGCCTGAGCACCGCGAACACGAAGGGTAATGGGTGTTGGCCCCCTCCCAGGCCCCTTTCTTCTACGTGAATGCGAGAGGGACTTTGCGAACGCATAGGCCTAGGACCTCAAACCTTCGCGAATGTGATGGCCTAATCGTGAATGCGAAGTACAAATCACCCACTGCCCAAATCCTTCATCGCGAACGTGAGAGAACCTCCGCGTTCGTGAAGAAGGAAACCAGAACTAGAAATGCATCGATTTTGCACTTAGCTCCGGCGGTCCGAAACACACCCGAGCCACCCGGACCCCGTCCAACTGCACCAACAAGTTCATAAATATAATACAGACTTTCTCGAACCCTCAGAACACGTAAAACAACAACGAAACTAAGAATCGCACCCGAAAACCAATTGAATCAACTTATGAACTTCAAACTTCTCAACTCACTCCCAATGCGCCGAATCATACTTAGATTACTCGGAATGACACCAAATTTTGCGTACAAGTCATAAATCACCATACAGAACTATCCTCAGGCTTGGAATCAAACAGACCTCGATAACACCAAAGTCTACTCCAAATCAAATTTAAAGAACTAGAAAATCTCGAATGAACCAACTTCTAACATTAAGCGCCGAAATGCTCACGGATCACCCAAAACCCGATCCGAACATACGCCCAAGTCTAAAATCATCATACGAACCTATTCGACCATCAAATACCGGTTCCGGGGTCATTTACTCAAGTCAAACTTGACCCTTTTAGGCCACTGTTAAGGAACTAAGTATTCCGATTTTAACCCAAACCCTTACAAACCTAAATCTACCATCCCCGCATGTCATAAAACTGTAAAGCATGTACGAGGAGTCTTAATTAGGGGAACAAGGACTTAGAAAGTATAATGACCGGTCAGGTCGTTACAATTTATTTCAATAGGTGTATGAGAAATTTTATCAGATAGTGGATAAATATATTCAAAGAATTCAGCATTCTTAGTCTCAATTATAGTATTGCAATCAAGTACATCACTTTTTAAAACAAGAAATCTATATGCAGCATTGCATTCAACATATTCAATAAGCATGCAATCAACAGTTTTAGAACCTATTTTTCTCTTTTTAGGTTCATGCAAAAGAACTTTAGCAAGACATCCCCACACTTTTAAATATTTCAAGTTAAGGTTTTTAACCATTCCACAATTCATACGGAGTTTTGCCAGTTCTTCTATGTGCTATTCTATTTTGTAAGTGACATACAGATAATATAGCTTCACACCACAAATTATTAGGTGCATTAGAGCTAACTAACATGGAGTTCATCATCTATTTTAATGTTCTATTTTTCCTTTCAGCACCTCCATTAGACTCAGGCGAATAATGCGGAGTTACTTCATGAATAATTCTATTCTTTTCACAAAAATCATTCAAAGATAAATATTCTCCACCTCTATCAGATCTAATTCTCTTGATTTTTCTACTAAGTTGATTTTCAACCTCAGTTTTATAAGAAATAAAAGCATTAAAGGTATCATCTTTATTTCTAAGCAAATACAACTTAGTAAATCTAGAAAAATCATCAATAAAAGTCACATAATATCTTTCACCACCTTTAGTTATAGTCTGCTTAAATCGCCTAAATTAGTGTGAATTAAAGATAATAATTTAGTTTCTCTATTTACAGAAAAATAAGTGTGATGACCCAAAATGTTATCTTTAAATTTAATAATTAATTTTGTATTCTAAGACCTCGAAAAGCACTATTTATCATTCCTCGACTTGCGTGCGCAGTCCGTAAAATTTTTCAGAAAGTTTTCAGGTGAAAAATGAATTAAAATGTGAATTAGAGCTTTAAACTCAACTCATTTTGAGAAAACGGACTCGGATCAGTGTTTTGATAGTTTTGGTAGGTCCGTATCGTGATTTGGGACTTAGGCGTATGCCTGGAATCAAATTCCGAGGTCCCTAGCTCGAGATATGGAATTTTGATGAAAAATTAAAAGTTTAAGTTCAAATAGTGACCAGATGTCAAATTATGTGCAAACGACCCCGGAATAGAATTTTGATGATTCCAACAGCTCCGTATGGTGATTTAGGACTTAGGAACGTGATTGGAATTTTATTTGGAAGTCCGTAGTGGAATTAGGCTTGAAATGCCGAAAGTTGAATTTTTGGGAAGTTTGACCGAGGGGTTGACTTTTTGATATCGGGGTCGAAATCCGATTCTGAAAATTTTCATAAATCCATTACGTCATTTATGACTTGTGTGCAAAATTTGAGGTCAATCGGAATTGATTTGATATGTTTCGGCGCAAAATATAGAAGTTGGAAGATTTGAAAACTCATAATTCGATTCGATGCGCGATTCGTAATTTCGGCGTTGTTTGGCATGGTTTGAAGCCTCAACTAAGTTCATATTGTATTTTGGGACATGTTGGTATATTTGGTTAAGGTCCCGAGGGCCTCGGGTGGATTTCGGAAGGTTAACGGAATGGATTTCGGACAAAAAGGAACTGCTGGAATATTTCTGCTGCAGAAGCTATTTTTGGACAGCAACCAGTGCAATCGCAGAGCTGACTTTGGAAGCTTATATCTCGAAATCTATAAGGACTCTGAACATTTTCAAAACATGAAAGTTATAGCCCTTTGATTCTAGTTTCCAGAATTATAAACCATTTATCATTCAGACATTTATACAAAATGTTATGATCGATTGACTGAAGCTAGTACTGCAGATTTTGGCTACAGCAGTGTGCATCGCCAGAAATTTCTGCTGCACATGTCTGACTTTGGAAGCTTATATCTAGAAATCTATAAGGAATGTGAACATTTTCAAAACATGAAAGTTGTAGTACTTTGTATCTAGTTTGCAGAACTTTAAACTGTTTGGCAGTTGGAGTTGAGTACAAGAAGTTATGATTGATATACTACAGGCTGTCGAGGAAGAGTTTGATGTTTTCAACATAAGCATATAATGATCCAAAAGTCCATTTTAGTTCTAGAGATAGAAATTCGATTTCGAGACTTTTGACATTTTGATAATGAATTATAGGAGTGATCTGAAAAGTTTGGTCTAATTTCATCAAGTCGCGATTGAGTTTTAAGCGCGAAATATGAGTTAATTGTTTAACGAGCGAAATTGGTATCACATTGAGCAAATGAGCTCCGAATTGAGTTTCGATTAAACGAATGGGTTCGTAGTTTTATTTGTGACTCATAGGAACAAGAATCGTCGAATTCCGAGTTCGTATGATGGAGTTAGGGCCTTTTTAGTGAAATAAAATTGCTTGTATAAATAGTCCTGGTGTGCACTTTTAGCGACCGGATTGGACTTTTAGCGACCGGATTGGACTTTTAGCGACCGGAATAGTATTTTTGGGGCAGAAACTTAAGGACCAAAAATGGTCATTTCCTTCATTTCGTTTTGGAGTTTTGGAGCACGGTTCTTGGGCGATTTTGAGGATTTCTTCAAGACTTCAACTTGGGTAAGTGTCCTATATCCAAATGTGATTATATTTCATAAATCCATGGTCATATTCATCATTTATTTCGGATTTAAATGGAAGAAATCAAGATTTTTGTAAAATCTTCCAAAAACGAAAATTTAAGATTTGGAGGTCGAGTTGTTATCGAATTTTAGTAAAATTAGTATGGGTGGACTCGTAATTGAATGGGTTGTCGGATTTTATAAGTTTCGCCGGATTCTGAGATGTGGGCCCCACGGGCAAATTTTGAGCTAATTTCGGATTTTAATAAAAATGTAATATTTTCTTATGAAATTGATTACTATAATTTTTGTTGACTGTATCGAATTAATTATGACTAGATATGAGTCGATCGGAGTTGAAAATTCGAGAAAAAAGCATAATACTTGGTTAAATTGGAGCAAGTCGAGGTAAGTGACTTGTCTAACCTTGTGTGGGAGAAATTTCCCGTAGGATTGGTATTGACGTGATTATTGAAATGTGTTGAAAGTCGTGAGCACGAGGTGACGAGTGTGTACACGGGCTAAATTGCGAAAGATTATATTTTTAAATTGTGTAGATCACTGTTGCGCATTTATTAAATTATTTTATCTTGTTATATTCTTCGTCATTGACCTGAGATATATACTTCAAATTTGTTCAATCTTTTCTTACTAATTGTTTTAGCTGTTTAGTTGAAACTTGGTTTCTTTTATTCTGTGCATTATTTGAAGGTTGATTTTCTTTAAATTAAATATTATTAATATGAAGTATTTGACATTTTTAAACTTGATATTGAAGCAATGTAGTAAAGATTTTAAAATATTATTTTCCTAAATTATTTACTCCTGAATATTTTTATACTCATTGTGAGGGAGCCGTGAGCTCTTTATTGTAGAAAACTATTATTGATGATTTATTTTAGCATGAGCCATGAGCTCTTTATTGTGGAAACATATTGTTGTTGAATTATTTTGGCAAGTTAAATTATTTGAGCACTTGAGGTACAAATTGTGATATATTGTGATATTGATACGCATGCGGTGGTATAAGGTCTGGGTGTTGAAACGCATGCGGTGAGATAAGGGTGGCTTGATACGCGTGGCTAGTAGGGGAACTACTAGAAGTCATGCGGTATGATAAGGGTGGCTAAAACGCCGGATGCTATTTCGGAAAAAAATATTTTCTTTAAATAAATTGTGAAGGCTCCCGCGGTGATATAAGGAAATGAGATATTGTGAATTTATTTATGATTTGGGACTATGAGGCGGTACCACGGGAGTGCCCTTGTTGATATTGATTTATGGCCGTAGTTGCCTTTGATTATTGTTGTGATTTTCTTAAAGTTGAAAAGAATTCTGTTTTGTTTCAACGAGGTATTTATTTGCCATTATTTGATGTTATTAAATGTGACATACTACTTGATTCATTTTTATTGTCATTTTATCTTATAATATTATTTAAATATTTTATCATGCCATTATTTATTCTCCAGCAGGGCCTGACCTGACCTCGTCACTACTCTACCGAGGTTAGGCTTGGCACTTACTGGGTACCGCTGTGGTGTACTCATACTACGCTTCTGCACATCATTTTGTGCAGATCCAGGTACATCTTAATAGACCACGCATCAGTAAACTAGCTATACGAGGAGACTTCAGGTATATCTGCCAGCGTCCGCAGACTCCGGAGTCCCCTTCTATCTTACTATGTTGTCTTCCTTATTTGCTTTAGACTCTAATATATAGAGACATAAAGAATAAATTTTTAGAAGCTTGTGACTTATTTCTACCGGGTTTTGGGAGTTAAAATTATTTGAATTGTAGTTTATTTATTTAAGATATTTATTATTATTCCGCATTGATAGGCTTACCTAGTCTTAGAGACTAGGTGCCATCACGACATCCTACATAGGGAATTTGGGGTCGTGACAATAAGCCTTTTAGTACTTTTAGTTTCAGCACATATTTCACACTTATTAATAGTATTTGAGTCTAAACCAAATATTAAGCCTAGTGACTGCATTTTTCTTATATATGCGATGTTAATATTCCCTAATCTAGCATGCTATAAAAAATAGACTCATCCATATAAGCAAAAGAAATTGCATTTTCATTGTTAGTATCATAAACATAAGCACAAACAAACCATGGTTACAATATTCATTGCCCACAAAAATATTATTTTTGGTCAATACGATCTCATCATGTTCAAAGAAAACCTTCACTCCAACCTTTTCTAATAATTCCACAGAACTAAATTGGTTTGGATATTAGGAACATGCAACACATCACTCAATGCTAGAGTTTTACTAGATGTGAGTTTGAGAAGAATTTTTCCTTTCCCAAGAACGCAAGTTGTTCTTGAGTCACCAAGATAAATAGGTTCTTCTCCTTTCTCAACTTGGGTGTAAGACAAAAATTTATTTTTATTAGTACAAATATGCCTAGTAGCACCATAGTCTATCACCCAATCTCTCACATTGGCCATATCATTTATTTTTGGGAGATGATCGCAATAACTATATTATCCGCTTTAGTCAAATTTAATTTTGACTTACCAAGATTGCCATTTATCCTAACTCTTCTCTTGCATCGAGGGACATTTTTCTTGAAGGTTTTAATATTAGCATTGAATATATAACCCTGTCTATTTAAATACCGTATTTTGACATCAATGTCTGCTTAAGTTGTAGATGCAATAACGTGCTTGCAACACCATGGATATCCGGTAGGATAATTGGAATAGTAACAACGGGGACAACACCAAAATTGGTAGAATCTTAAAAAATTTCAGTAGCAGTATTGTTTGCCGTAGTTTCTTAGATTGTAGGAAAATAACACAAGAAAATAATAATAATAGTGCAATAATATTATTATAGATAAATATACGGATTGGGTTAAGTCATTCTAGGCACTGTCCTAAGAGACTATTTTAGTAGTGTGAAATATCTCCCCAGGATTAAACAAGCCTACCTCTATTTATGAGGATACATGAATCAGCAAAATATTAAATTACAAACCCAACTAAAAAGAAAAAGGAATAAAAGCAACTAAAATGGAAAGAAAGAAGAGAGGCATAAGGGAGATAGGAAGTATTTCTGATACTTCATCATCAGAAAATGAATGTCTATTTATAGGCTTATAAATAATTTTAAATATAGACAAGTGCCCATAAACTTGTCCTTAATTCTCTTTGCAAAGTGCCACTCCAATGTATCTTTTCATGCATAGTGACACTTGGTTTAAGGCATGACACTTAGAATGATTTATTTTGAAAATATCACAGCATACATACATACATATATATATATATATATATATATATATATATATATATAATATATATATATATATATATATATATTATGAACACTAACTAGAAAAAGTAAACAGTCGGCCAACTATTTGTGTAAAATTTTCTTTTTGTGTCACTTAAATTGAATATCCATCCTTCTAGCAGGAAATTACGTCCAATGACCTTTGAAAAATGGGTGGTCTTGAACTTTTGACCCCCGCTTATCCCATGGGTAAACCTTAAGGCTAAAAGCCAAAAGTTTTACCCACTTATTACACTTCAAAGTTTGCCAATGGGATAAAGCAGGCTCAAAAGTTCAAAACCACTTACTTCCAAGATCATTTTTGTAAATCACCCTCCTTTTGGCCCTATTTTGAGGGTGATTGACAAGAATGGCCTCGAAGGGGCTGGTCTTAGCCGAATGTTTTCAAAATTGGTGGTATTTAAAAATAACACCGAACCCGCACGTAGCTCTTTATGGGTTTCTCTATCAGATTAAATTGTTCATCGAAGTATACCCGATTGTCATGCTTTTGCTCGCTCTTCAGAATTTTTCTACCGGATTTGTAGAGTTGTTGTTGTTGTTGTTGTTGTTATTATTATTATTATTATTATTATTATTATTATTATTATTATTATTATTATTATTATTATTATTATTATTATTATTATTATTATTATTATTATTATTATTATTATTATTATTATTATTATTATTATTATACTGAATTAGCTAGATTAAGAATTCTCAAGTATGTTAAAATAGAAATCTTTAACTGGTGGAAACCTCGGTGGACATATAAATGTCAGCAGAGGTGCGAAACAATTCCAGTTCCCGGTCAAACGGTGATTTCTATTTTAGCTTAGTTGAGAAGGCCGTGCGGATTACCGCCCGCCACTTGATCCTGTTAAAATGGTATCAGAGCCTAGGTACTTTCATGGTATATATAAGATAGATATGAAATATTCGACATAGATATGTTTCTAAAATATGGATTTAGGAGAAACTGGTATGAAAAATACTAGGTTGGAAGAGGTAGATATACCTCAAAACCTTGATTTGTTAAACAAATGGACTATTCCTAAAGTCCCTATTAGAACAATCTATGATTATGGATGGTTTGATAAACTCTCTTCTAAACAACTTGTTAAAACAACTGGGCAATCTTTAGCTTTAAATTCGTCTGAACAGACTATTCATTTGTTAAACAAGCATGATGTAGATGTTTATAGAAACCAATATAATTATCTGCATATTGGTATGGTTCAAATTACTTTTAAGCCATTAACCCTTAAAGGGTTACCAGAAGCGTTTTTGGCTGCTCTCAGAGACGCCAGAAATCTGAATTTTAGACAGTCTCTGATGGGTTCTATTGAATCTACTGTTGTCTACGGCCCAGTATATTTTAATACTCAACCCAATCTCCAATTATCTCTATCTGATGTTAATATACTTGATGCTTTGACATTAAATGTGAAAACGCATGGTTATAATTATGCACCTGGTTCTGAACTTATATGTTTATCATATAGGATTTACTTTAAATTGCTATCTACGTTAAACCCTAGATGTAAATTATATGATACATCTGATCAGACTATATTAGTGAAAACGAATTTTGCAAAGTCTAAGGTCACCACGAGGAGACCTATTAAGTGGGAAGAAATTAATTTTTCAACTACATGGACTTTGGATTCGGTTATATCCCCCAATCAGATAACTAATGCTGTCAGTAATACTGAGTATTCTCATATTACTCAAAATCCGTATGGAAGGATTTGCATTCAGTTTGATGATAATAGTTCCACTTATAGTAGACAGTCATTTTCTAATAATAGTCTGTTGCCTGCTATTAGTTCTAATTATAATAGACATTCTTTTACTAGTCGTAGACTGTTGCCTGATATTCAACACATTTCTCCTATTGAACCAGTCTACGGACCAGCTAAAAATCGTACTGCATCTTTACACACAATTTCTACTAAAGTAGGTGATAAGCCAGTTGGAAGGGTTAAGATTAATCTCAAGACAAATATTGTTCAGGATAATGATAATATTTCTGATAAGGATATTCCTTCTGCGTCCGAGATGGATTTTGACCCAAATGATGTTTAAATGATTCCACACCAAATTGATTTTAGTCCAGGGTCACAAGCTAGGTGTTATATTCAAAAAAAAAATTTCAGTGATAAATGGAACCGGTTTAAAACTTGGTTTTTTGATACTTATAGTAAAGAGGATTTAAACAATATTTCTCAAGAATTTTACGAAAATTGTGCTTTACTTAATCAAATTATGTATTTTGTTCCTTGGTTTATAACCACATATTTACCACTCTTTATAAAAGTTTTAGAAAGATCTTATAAAGACGGGAGTGGCAATATTACTAAAGCTATTTACCCTCCTCAAGCACCTTTTGTTTTACCTAATAATACATGTATTACTTTTACTGCATTTCAAAAATTTATTGATGAAGATGTTGCTGCAGTCAGCATCGCATAAATTAATAAATTAATTTTTCAAAATAATTATTTGAGCTTATATGTTAAAGTTTTGGGAGAACATATTAGTTTTCTTGATAAAAAACTTGATGTTTTAACAGTTTTGATAAAAGAAATGAGTACTAGCAAGAAAATAACTGATATTGCCTCTACTTCAGGAAGCAAATCAGAACCTCAAATTGTTGTTACTCATATTCAAAGACCTCCTGAGATTCAGGATTTTTAAATTTAAATCTTTTAATGATTTAGAAGAACTTCTTGATAAAAAGTTATCCGGTTTGAATATTAAACCCATAGATTTATCAAAAGATTTTGCTGATAAATTAGATACTACTTTTAACTATAAAAAGGATGTTTTGTCAGAGTTTAATAAACTCAGAAGTTACCCCAAAAAGAATAGTAAGTTTGCAGATAGCAGATATGCTGATAAACCTAGAATGCAAACTTATTATTACAATCGTCCAACTCCTCAAGATGTTTTAATAGAGGAACGTGATTGGAATCAGACTAATACGTCTTACAGTGGTTCCAAAATTTACGAATGGAATCTTGATGGATTAACTGATAGACAATTGACTATTCTTGTACATAGAATGCTTATGTATGCAACTATCTGTAAAAGTGTGAAAAATACAGATAGAAATATTTGCAGAATGATTGTTGCAGGTTTTACTGGCCAACTTCGTGGTTGGTGGGACAATTATTTGACTATCGAAGAAAGAGCAATGGTTATTAATGCTCAAGCCACTGAAGAAGGAGTTGATAACTTAGGAATGGCCCTAGTGGCAAATAGAGAAGATGCTGTTTATACTCTTATTCTTACTATATTAGAACACTTCAACGGTAGATTTATCAACCAGAATGAGACTGTCCGTACTCTCCTTAATGGCCTTAGATGTAAGACCTTAGGTGAGTTTAGATGGTATAAAGACACTTTTATGAGTAGAGTGATGGAACTACCAGAAAATAAGCTTGGACATTGGAAAGCTAAGTTTATAGATGGCCTTCCCTCTTTATTTGCTGAAAGAGTTAGAAAGATTTTAAGAGGTAGTTATGGTGAAATTCCATACAGAGACTATACCTATGGTAAGTTGATAGGAATTTGCACACAGGAAGGGTTAAACCTGTGCAATGAATTAAGATTGTCCAGACAGCTTAAAATGGATAAGCTTAAGGAAAGAAACTAATTAGGGGACTTTTGCACCCAGTTCGGTTTACCCTAGACTTCTACTCATAAGAAGAAGAAACATAAGTATCATAGATACCCCAACCAAGACAGTCCTTATAGGAGAAAGAGATCTAGATATAGATCCAAAGAAGAACGAGAAGCTAAGAAAGCTCATCGCAAGTCTACTAGATTTACCAAAAATAGGTCTAAGAGAGATCTTGCTGACATTAAGTGTTATAAGTGTGGCAAATTTGGCCATATAGCCCCGAATTGTAAGCTTCAAAAACTAAAAACCTTAGGACTAGACGATGAGTTACGTGATAAGGTTTATGATTTGTTATACACTTCTGGATCAGAATTTGATTATTATTCTGAGTCAGAATCCGAAGCTGAAATAGATTTGCATGATTTATCTGATAGTGATAAAAATGTTGATAATACTTGTGCAACTTGCAAAGGTGATACATGTACTTGTGATGATGATGAATTTTATAAATTACAATCACAGTTTCAAGATTTGAACATGAAAACTATTACATATGATAATGTAATAGAACTTTTAAAAGAAGTTACTGATGAAAAACTTCGTGAAAAAATTATTAATTTGGCTGCTAGTTCAAGTTCTAATTCAAGTTCTAGTTTTGTAAAACCTTTTGAAAAAAAATTTGAATATTCCCCGCCTTATTCTTTACTGGAGGTTAATAACTGTCTTTTAAATAAAAATGCAACTCCAACAAGAGATTCTTCTTTCGATGATTTGAAGGTTAAAGTTGAAAACTTGAAACGAGAGATCAAATCTCTTAAACAGAATCAGATGATTTGTGATCATAGGATTACTCAGATTGAGAAAATCAATTCTCCAGCTGAGAAATCTAATGATAAAAACAAAGATATTTTTGAAAATGATATTGAAGAAAAACCTATTAGTTTTAATCCTAAACATGATATGTTTTTAGGAATGATGCAAATTATTACTGCTCACAAATGGTATATTAAATGTACTATTCTCATTGATAATAGTTTTTCTATTACAAACATTGCCATGATTGATAGTGGAGCAGATGTTAGCTGCATTCAAGAAGGTTTAATACCTACGAAATATTTTCAAAAAACTACTCACATGGTTAGATCTGCATCCGGACATGCTTTAGATATAAAGTATAAATTGCCTAATACGGGTATTTGTCAGAATAAAGTCTGTATTTCTCACTTCTTTTTCTTGGTTAAAAACTAGTTATACCCTCCAATTATACTTGGAACACCGTTTATTAACGTCATTTATCCTTTTACTAGCATAGACTCCAAAGGTTTTACTGCTACTTATAAGGATAAAAAGATAAGTTATACTTTTGTTACAGATCCTGTAACTAGAGATATTAATGCTTTAATTGATATGAAGCAGAAACATGTTGATTCTTTACAGTTAAAGTTGTTTAGTATGAATATATTTGATACTTTGAATTCTACTAAAGTACAGAAAAAAATCAAATTGATTTCCGAACAGATTGCTATTGATATTTGTGCTGAGCATCCTAGTGCTTTTTGGAATAGAAAAAAGTATATTGTCACTTTGCCTTATGAAGATAATTTCTCTGAGGATGATATTCCTACTAAATCTCGACCTTGTCAAATGAACGCAGAATTGGTAGAATTCTGCAAGCAAGAGATTGATAGCTTATTACAAAAGGGTTTGATAAAACCCTCAAAGTCTCCTTGGTCTTGCACAGCTTTTTATGTTAATAACGCAGCTGAAAAGGAACGTTGTATTCCTAGATTAGTCATTAATTATAAACCTTTGAATAAATATTTAAAGTGGATTAGGTATCCTATTCCCAATAAAAGAGATTTATTATCTATATTATATGATGCCAATATATTTTCAAAATTCGATTTAAAATCTGGATATTGGCAGATTCAAATATTCAAAGAGCATACTTACAGAACTGCTTTTAATGTTCCATTTGGGCAATATGAATGGAATGTTATGCCTTTTGGTTTGAAGAATGCCCCTTCTGAATTCCCAAAAATTATGAATGATATTTTCAACCCATATCTAGACTTTATCATTGTTTATATCGATGATATTTTGGTATTTTCCAAAACACTTGAAATGTATATTAAGATTTAGATATTTTTAAAAGAATTATTATACAAAATAGTTTGGTTATCTCAAAACAAAAAATGAATTTATTCCAAACTAACGTTCGATTTTTAGGACATTATATTTGTCAAGGAAAGATTACTCCTATTCAGAGATCGATCGATTTTGCTTCAAACTTTCCCGATGTTATTACTGATAGAACCCAGTTACAAAGATTTTTGGGAAGTTTAAATTATATATCGCCTTTTTATAAAGATTTGTCGCGTGATTTAGCCCCCTTATATGATAGGCTAAAAAAGGATTATAAAAACCCTTGGACTGATAGTCATACTGCTTTAGTTAAAAATATTAAGCAACGTGTTAGATCTTTACCTTACTTGACCCTTGCTAATCCTGCATGGCTAAAGATTATCGAGACAGATGCGTCTAATATTGGTTACAGAGGGATTTTGAAATAGATAAATCCCAATAATAAGCATGAATACCTGATTAGATTCTACTCTGGTAAATGGTCTGAAGCCTAGAGAAAATACGCTACTGTGGCACATGAAATGTTAACCATAGTAAAATGTGTTTTAAAATTTCAAGACGATTTATACAATCAAAAGTTTTTGATAAAAACTGACGCACAATCTGTTAAATATATGTTTAACAAAGACTTTAAACATGATGCCTCGAAAATGATATTTGCAAGATGGCAGACTCAATTAGCCCCTTTTGATTTTGAAATACAATATAAAAAGGGAATTGATAATTCTCTGCCAGATTTCTTATCTCGTGAATATCTATAGGATGGACCCCCCCTGGGGTAGGGGAAGAGGTAGAGGTTGGGGAAGATCATCCCCACAGTCCACATCAAATTCCCCAGTTATACAAATGGGAAGAAAGAATTTAACCAATGGGAGGATATCTCTCAGAGAAGAAGCATCAATCGGACCATCCATCCATCTGGAAGATATTCCAGAAGATAGTCCGTTATACGCACATTTGCAGGCATATTTGACTGCTCAAAAATAGAAAGATACTTCTGCTAAGCAAAGTGATACTTTTGCTTCTATTACAAAAGATGACAATGATGATATCAAGTCATATGAAAAAGTTTCTAAAAAAGAAATGATATTTCTTTTAGAAAATTCTGATATTCAGAGAAAAGAAGAGCCGTGGAAGTTATTCCAAAGGTATTTAATAAATGGATTATATTATCCGGGTGAGTCATACAAAACCCGCTCCTATTATGAAATAATACTAACTAGTACTGGCAGTGCAGATTTTCAGCACTTTTCTGGGTATAGCACAGATGAGAACGTTTATAACTTCTCGAAGATTATAATTAAACAGATTATATCTGTTGAAGACTGGGGTATATCCACAATGAAAGAAAGGCAGATAAGCCTTAACAAATCTAGAATGAATTTTACCTATTGGGATTATATCCAGGCATTTGATAAAGTGTTATACTACAATAATGATCGACACAAACATACTTGGTTTATTAAAGTGTGTGCAAAGATATTTGCAGAGGCTGTTCCTAATTGGTTTTTGAACTGGTGGTCATACCACGGTCCGACAGTAAAAATTTTATCAGATCCATTTCTCAGGTTATACAAAGAATGGATAAAAATTTCCCCTTTTATAAACAACTTATATCACACGGATCATATCTGTTACCCAGATAAAATTAACCAGATTTATTTCTTTCTGGAATTCTCTATTCCCTGGATTCACAAATGGACTCCAGAAGTCGGATTCACCGAAGAACAAGTCTCATGCTTATACAGGACTTTTTACAACAATTTTTGGGATAAACTAATGAAGAAGGATCCCAAAACAAAGACATTATATGGTCAAGAAATCTTGGATTCAATCGAAATAAAAATTCAAAAATATTCCAGTAAATCTCAGAAAGAGGTAATTGATGACAACTCAGTGAGGCATATTGCCAGAAGGATTTCCTTTCAAGAAGGAGATAAAGCAGAAATGATTAACAACTACTTGGAAGAAGTCAAAAGAAACTTACTTCATTCCATTAATCAATATGAGAAATCAGACACTTCTATGCAGAGTGAAACCAGCAACGATGATATCGCTGAAGATTCTCAACCCTTTGAATCAGAAAAAATACTGTCTGATGAAGATTTGCATAATGCGGAAGAATTCATCCGCAAAATGAAAGAAGCAGACAAGAGACCAGCACAGTGAAATAGCTGGACCCCACAAGAACAGTGAAGCCGCCGGACCCACAACACAGTGAAGCCGCCGGACCCCACTCAAACAGTAGATACACTGTTCATCAACAGTAGATACACTGTTTCAACAGTAGAAACACTGTAACAGGGACCCACGAGACCCATTTTTTACTGTTCATAGATTCCATTTCTTTTTCTATTTATAGGATTCATTAGTTCAGGAAGAAAGGAGGAACCGAGACCTTCTCTCTCTTTCTCTCTCTCTCTCTCTTCAAAGTGTAATTAAGAGTTTGTAGTTTGTTGATTGTAACAAGAAGAACAAGTAAATAAAGTTTTCAGTTCTTTATCTTCAGGCCTTGCATCCCGGCCAAAAGGTACTGATTTCTTTCTTAGTTAGTTTTTCTTCTAGTCTCTCCTCTCTGGCCGTGACGATGTCCGGCTAAGAGACTTCATATCTATGTTGAGTATCTAACTTCTCTCCTATATAAACCATGAAAGAGACGACATCTATTAAAATATAAATGAACTTTCTATATAGAGTTTTGACTTGGTGTCAAGATGGTTGGTACAGTCTAATATAACACTGTTCTTATTGGCTTTGCCTTAGTGGCTTCGTCTAGCCAGCCGAGAACCTCAGCCCGATAAAGGAGTTAAAAGGGCATCTTCTTTCACGGTTAGAACTGCTAGACACATGAGCTCAATAAAAGTATATATTATATTACGACAGACCCCTTGCTTGAGTAAAGGTTTTAACCTTCCATACAGTCATTAAACTATATATAAAATTCAAGTATATTTCAATTCTTATATCCTTACTGATTGTATGGATTACCGCCAGTCTTTAAATATAAGGATACTGAATTAGCTAGATTAAGAATTCTCAAATGTGTTAAAATAGAAATCTTTAACTGGTGAAAACCTCGGTGGACATATAAATGTCAGCAGAGGTGCGAAACAATTCCAGTTCCCGGTCAAACGGTGATTTCTGTTTTAGCTTAGTTGAGAAGGCCGTGCGGATTACCGCCCGCCACTTGATCCTGTTAAAATGGTATCAGAGCCTAGGTACTTTCATGGTATATATAAGATAGATATGAAATATTTGACATAGATATGTTTCTGAAATATGGATTTAGGAGAAATTATTATTATTATTATTATTAAGATTTTATTTACTTCAACGGAAAACAGTACTTACAATAGAGAGAGAGAGAGAGAGAGAGAGAGAGAGAGAGAGAGAGAGAGAGAGAGAGAGAGAGTTACAAGATAGAGAGAGAGTTTTGGCTGATGCCTCTCTCAAAAACAAAACGATCCTATATATAGAAAAGAAAAAAAAACAGAAAGATTCTATGCACAGTAAAGTGGGTCCCATATATGGGTCCCTTATACAGTGTATCTACTGTGTATAAGTGTTTCTACTGTATAAACAGTGTATCTACTGTTTAGTGGGGTCCTCGGTGGCGGCTTCACTGTTAATCACACTCCATGTTTTTCTAATTCTTTCATCTGCTGGATGAAATCTTCCGCATTTTCTACGGCTTCATCAGATAATATCTTCTCTGATTGAATAGGCTGGGAATCTTCTACAATATCATCGTTGCTTGTTTCACTCCGCATTGAAGTGTTAGATTTTTCATACTGGTTAATAGATTGAAGCAAGTTTCTTTTTACTTCTTCCAAATACTTATTAATCATCTCATCTTTATCTCTTTCTTGAAAAGAGATTCTTCTAGCAATATGCTTGACTGAGCTATTATCAATTATTCCCTTCTGGGGAGCTGCTGAGTATTCTTGGATTTTTGCTTCAATAGAATCCAAGAGTTCTTGACCGTATAACCTTTTTGTTTTGGGATATTTTTTCATTAATTTATCCCAGAAATTATTGTAAAATATCCTATATAAACAAGGAATTTGTTATTCTGTGAATCCTAGCTCTGGAGTCCATTTATGAATCCATGGAATAGAGAAATCTATAAAGAAATATATTTGGTCAATTTTTTCTAAATAGCAGATATGATCTGCGTGGTATAATTTATTCAAATGTGGCGATACTTTAGTTCATTCTTTGTATAACATAAGAAATGGGTCAGGTAATATCTTGACTGTTGGACCGTTGTATGACCACCAATTTAAGAACCAATTAGGAATGGGCTGTGCAAATATCTTTGCACATACCTTTATGAGCCAAGTATGTTTATGTCTATCATTATTATAATAAAGCACTTTATCAAAGGCTTGGATATAATCCCAATATGTGAAATTCATACGAGTCTTGTTAAGGCTTATTTGCCTTTCTTTCATCGTGGAAATTCCCCAATCTTCAACAGATATAATCCGTTTAATAATAATTTTTAAGAAGTTATAAACATTCTCATCCGTGCTATAACCGTAAAAGTGCTGAAATTCTGCACTACCTTTACTGGTAAGAATGGTCTTATAATAAGAACGGGTTTTGTCTGACTCACCTGAATAATATAATCCATTAATTAGATACCTTTGGAATATGTTGCATGGCTCATCTTTTCTCTGTATCTCAGAATTTTCTAAAAGAAATATCATTTCTTTTTTAAGTATTTTTTCATAGGACTTGATATCATCAGTGTCCTCTTTGGAAATTGAAGCAAATGTATCACCTTGCTTTTGAGCAGCTAAGTATGCCTGCAAGTGACCGTATAACGGGCTGTCCTCTGGAATATCTTCCAGATGAATAGAAGGAACTGGCGAAGATTCGCCTTTGAGAGATATCTTCTCATTAGTTAAGCTCTTTTTTCCCATTTGTATCACTGGGGAGTTAGATGAGGACCCGTATGATGATCCTTGAGAATATAATTTTTCTGGGGATGATCTTCCCCCTCTGCCTCTGCCTCTACCTTTGGCCCGCGGAGGGTCCATGCTGAAAACATAACAATTCATTTTATTCAGATAAATAATCTTCCATATCATGTCTAATTTCTTCAGAATAATCATGAATAGAAAATTCTTCTTCGACAATGTCATGAATAACTTTATCAATTATAAGACTTTGTAAGTCTCTATATAACTTAACCACTTTCAAAATAGTGATTAACGTTTTCTTATTTAGAAATGTTTTATAGAAATTCATGATTAATTTAAGTATTCACGGGATAAGAAATCAGGAAGAGAATTATCAATTCCCTTTTTATACTGAATTTCGAAATCAAAAGGGGCTAATTGATCCTGCCAACTTGCAAATATTATTTTCGAAGCATCATGTTTAAAATCTTTGTTAAACATATATTTAACAGATTGAGCATCAGTTTTTATTAAAAACTTTTGATTGTATAAATCATCCTAAAATTTTAAAACACATTTAACAATAGTTAACATTTCATGAGCCACAATAGCATATTTTTTCTGGGCTTCAGTCCACTTTCCAGAATGAAATCTTATCAGATATTCACAATTATCGTTGGGATTAACTTATTTTAAAATCCTACCATAGCCAATATTAGATGCATCTGTCTCAATAATTTTTTGCCATGCTGGATTAGCATGAGTTAAACAAGGTAAAGACTTTACACGTTATTTAATATTTTTAACCAAAGTAGTATGGCTATCAGTCCAAGGTTATTTATGATCCTTTTTTAGCCTATCATATAATGGGGCTAAATCATGAGACATTTTTTTTATAAAATGGGGATATATAATTTAAACTTCCCAAAAATCTCTGTAATTGAGTTCTGTCAGTAATAACATTAGGAAATTTTGATGCAAAATTAATCGATCTTTGAATAGGAGTAATTTTTCCTTGGCAAATATTATATCCTAAAAATCTAACATCTGTTTGAAATAAACTCATTTTTGGTTTTGAAATAACTAAACCATTTTGTATAACAATTCTTTTAAAGTTATCTAGATGCTTAATATGCATTTCAAATATTTTTAGAGAATATCAAAATGTCATCAATATAAACAATGATTAAATCTAGATATGAGTTAAATATATCATTCATGATTTTTTGAAATTCAAAAGGGGCATTCTTTAAACCAAAAGGCATAACATTCCATTCATATTGCCCTAATGGAACATTAAAAGCAGTTATATAAGTATGCTCTTTAAATATTTGAATCTTCCAATAACCAGATTTTAAATCAAATTTCGAAAATACATTGGCATCATATAATCTTGCTAATGAATCCTTTTTATTGGGGATGGGATACCTTATCCACTTTAAATATTTATTTAAAGGTTTATAATTAATAACTAATCTAGGAACACCACGTTCCTTTTCAGTAGCATTATTAACATAAAAAGTTGTGCAAGACCAAGGAGATTTTGAGGGTTTTATCAAACCCTTTTGTAATAAATTATCAATCTCTTTTTTGCAGAATTCTACCAATTCAACGTTCATCTGACAAGGTCGAGATTTAGTAGGAATATCATCCTCAGAGAAATTATCTTCATATGGAAGAGTGACAATATGCTTTTTTCGATTCCAAAAAGTACTAGGATGCTCAGCACAAATATCAATAGCAATTTGATCGGAAATCAATTTAATCTTTTCCTGTACTTTAGTGGATTTTAAAGTATTAAAGATATTCATACTAAATAATTCTAATTATAACAAATCAATATGTCTTTGCTTCATATCAATTAAAGCATTTATGTCTCTAGTTACGGGATCTGTAACAAAAGTATAACTTATCCTTTTATCCTTATAAGTAGCTGTGAAACCTTTCGAGTCTATGCTAGTAAAAGGATAAATAGCATTAATAAAAGGTGTTCCAAGTATAATTGGAGGGTATAACTGATTTTTAACCAAGAAAAAGAAGTGAGGAATGCAGACTTTATTCTGACAAATACCCGTATTAGGTAATTTATACTTTATATCTAAAGCATGTCCTGATGCAGATTTAACCATATGAGTAGTTTTTTGAAAATATTTAGTAGGTACTAAACCTTCTTGAATGCAGCTAACATCAGCTCCACTATCAATCATAGCAATATTTGTAATAGAAAAACTATTATCAATTAGAATAGTACATTTAATATACCATTTATGGGCAGTAACAATTTGCATCATTCCCAAAAACATATCATGTTTAGAATCAAGTCTAATAGGTTCTTTCTCAATATCATTTTTAGAAATACCTTTGTTTTTATCATTAGATTTCTCAGCTGAAGAATTGATTTTCTTGATCTGAGTAATCCTATGATCACAAATCATTTGATTTTGTTTAAGAGATTTAATCTCCCTTTTTAAACTTTCAATTTCAACTTTTAAATCATCGAAAGAAGAATTTCTTGCTGGAGTTGTATTTTTATTTATAAGACGGTTATTAACTTCTAATAAAGAATAAGGCGCAGAATATTTAAATTCATTTTTTGAGTTTTCAAAAGGTTTTGAAGAACTTGAACTAGTACTTGCAGCCAAATTTATAATTTTTTCTCGAAGTTTTTCATCAATAACATCTTTTAAAAGTTCTATCACATTATCAGAGGTAATAGTTTTCATATTGAAATCTTGAAATTGTGATTGTAATTTATAAAAATTATCATTATCATAAGTACATGTATTACCTTCATAAGTTGTGCAATTATTATCTAAAGTTTTATCACTATCAGATAAATTAAGTAAATCAACTTCATTTTCAGATGCCGAATAAGAATCACAATATGATTCTGATCCAGATGTGTATAACAAACCATAAATTTTATTATGTAACTCATCGTCAATTTCTAAGGTTTTCAACTTTTGAAGCTTGCAATTTGGAGCTATATGGCCAAATTTTCCACATTTATAACACTTTAGGTCTGCAAGATCTCTTTTAGACCTATCTTTCGTAAATTTCTTTGACTTACGATAGTTTTTCCTAGTATCACGTTCTTCCTTAGATCTATATCTAGATCTCTTTTTCTTGTATGGACTATCAGGGTTAGGGTATCTATGATACTTGTATTTCTTCTTCTTGCTATGAGCAGAGGTCTCGGAAAAATCGAACTGAGTACAAAAGTCTCCTAATTGTGATTTTTCTTTTAGCTTATTCTTCTTAAGCTGTGTAGACAATTGCAACTCATTACATAAGTTTAATCCTTCTTGTGTGCAGACTCCTATCAATTTTTCATAGGTATAATCCTTATACGGAATTTCACCGTAGCTACCCCTTAGAGTTTTTCTTACTCTTTCAGCAAATAAGGAGGGAAGGCCATCTATAAACTTAGCTTTTCAATGTTCATACTTATTTTCGGGTAATTCCATTACTCTACTCATAAAAGTATCTTTATACCATCTAAACTCATTTAAGGTCCTACATCTAAGGCCATTTAGCAGAGTACGGACAGTCTCATTTTGATTGGTAAATCTACCATTGAAATATTCTAATATGGTAAGAACAAGGGTATAAACAACATCTTCTCTATTTTTCACTAGAGCCATGCCTAAGTTATCAACTCCTTCGTCAGTGGCTATTGCATTAATAACTGACGCCTTTTCTTCAACAGTTAAATAATTATCCCACCAGCCACGAAGTTGGCCAGTAAAACCTGCAACAATCATTTTACAAATATTTCTATCTGTATTTTTTATACTTTTACAGATGGTTGCATACGTAAGCATTCTATGCACAAGAATAGTCAATTGTCTATCAGTCAAACCATCAAGATTCCATTCATAAATTTTGGTACCACTATAAGACGTATTAGTCTGATTCCAATCTCGTTATTCTATTAACACATCTTGAGGAGTAGGACGATTATAATAATAAATTTGCATTCTGCGTTTATCAGCATACTTACTATTATTTTTGAGATAACCTCTGAGTTTATTAAACTCTGACCAAACTTCATTTTTATAATCAGGAGTGGTTTCTAATTTATCAGCAAACTTTTTTGATAAATCAATTGGTTTGATATTTAAACCAGATAATATTTTATCAAGAAGTTCTTCTAAATCATTAAACGATTTAAATTTAAAATCCTGAATCTCAGGGGGTCTTTGAACATGAGTAAGAACAATTTGAGCTTCTGATATGCTTCCTGAAGTAGAGACAATATCAGATATCTTCTTGCTAGTACTCATTTCTTTTATCAAAAGTGTTAATTCTTTAAGTTTTTTATCAAGAGAGTTGATATGTTCACCCAAAACTTTAACATATAAACTTAAATAATTATTTTGAGAAATCAAATTATTAATTTCTGCGATGCTGACTGCAGCAACATCTTCATCAATAAATTTTTGAAATGCAGTAAACGTAATACCTGTATTATTAGGTAAAACAAAAGGTGCTTAAGGTGGGTATATGGCTTTAGTAATATTGCCACTCCCATCTTTATAAGATCTTTCTAAACCCTTTATGTAAAGCGGTAAATAAGTGGTTATAAACCAAGGAACAAAATACATAATTTAATTATGTAAAGCACAAGTTTCATAAAACTCTTGAGAAATATTATTTAAATTTTCTTTACTATAAGTATTAAAAAACCAAGTTTTAAACCGGTTCCATTTATCACAAAAAAAATCCTTTTGAACATATTTTCTTGCTTGTGACCCTGGACTAAAATCGATTTGGTGTGGAATCATTAAACATCATTGGGGTTGAAATCCATTTCGGATGCAGAAGGAATATCCTTATCAGAAATATTATCATTATCCTGAACAATACTTGTTTGAGGGTTAATCTTAACCTGTGATGACCCAAAATGTCATCTTTAAATTTAATGATTAATTATGTGAGATAAGTACTATTTACCATTACTCGACTTGCGTGTGAAGTCTGTAAATAAAAAAAAAATCCGGAAAGTTTTCAGGTAAAAAATGGATTAAAATGTGAATTAGATGTTTAAAACACAACTGAGATGACTTTGATCAATATTTTGAGCAAATAGACTCGGATCAGTATTTTGACAGTTTCGGTAGGTCCGTATCATGAATTGGGACTTGGGCGTATGCCCAGAACCAAATTCCGAGGTCCCTAGCCCGAGATATGGAATTTTGATGAAAAATTTAAAGTTTGAGTTCAAATAGTGACCGGATGTTGAATTATTTACAAATGACCCCGGAATAGAATTTTGATGATTTCAACAGCTCCGTATGGTAATTTTGGACTTAGGAGCGTTATCGGAATTTTATTTGGAAGTCCGTAGTGAAATTAGGCTTGAAATGGCTAAAATAGGAATTTAAAGTTTGAAAGTTTGACCGGGGAGTTGACTTTTTGATATCGGGGTCGGAATCCAGTTCTGAAATTTTTCACAGCTCCGTTATGTCATTTATGACTTGGGTGCAAAATTTGAGGTCAAGCGGACTTGATTTAATAGTTTTCGACATCGAATGTAGAAGTTGGAAATTCTAAGTTTCATTAAGCTTGAATTGGAGCATGATTCGTGATTTTAGCGTTGTTTGATGTGATTTGAGGTTTCAAATAAGTTTGTATGATGTTTTAGGACTTGTTGGTATATTTAGTTGAAGTCCCGAGGGCCTCAGGTGAGTTTCGGATGGTTAACGGATCAAGAATTGAACTAGAACAACTGCTGCAATTTCCTTCTGTTGGAAATTTTGCTTCTGCCCAGAAATCGAGGCCAGATCGAGGTTAGGGTCGAGGGCCACGATCGAAGCCCAGATCGAGCTCATGATCGAGGGCCACGATCGAAGCCATGATCGAGCACAGAGTCGAGGCCACGATCAAAGCCATGATCGAGCCCAGAGTCGAGGGCCACGATCGAGCCCAGGGTCGAACCCCATGATCGGACTCCCCAGGATCGAACTCCCACGATCGAGGTCCAGGATCGAACTCCCATGATCGAGGACCAGGATCGAACTCTCATGATTGAGGTCCAGGATCGGACTCTCATGATCGAGGTCCAGGATCGGACTCCACGATCGAGGTCAGCCTGGACAGATCAGTAAGTTATAAAAAAAATAGGGGGGCTTCGTCCCATTCGCCATTTTAACAACTTGGAGCTTGAGCAGAGGCGATTTTTGATATATCTTCAAGGAAAAACATTGGGGTAAGTATTTTTAACTCAATTTTGGTTAGATTACCCGAATCCATCACTGTTTTCAACATTTAATTGGTGATTAAGTTGGAAAACATTTTGAAAACCCTCTTGGATAGATTCGTGGATTTGAGGGTCGAATCGTTATTGGAATTTAGTCATTTTGGTATGATTAGACTCGTGGTTTAATGGGCGTTTATATTTCGTAACTTTTGCCAGATTCCGAGATCCATTTTTGAATTAATTTCGGATTTTTATTGAAAAATATAGTATTTTCTTATAGAATTAATTCTATAATTTTTGTTGACTGTATCGAATTAATTATGACTAGATACGAGTCGATCGGAGTTGAAAAATCGAGAAAAAAGCATAATACTTGATTAAATTGGAGCAAGTCGAGGTAAGTGACTTGTCTAACATTGTGTAGGGGAAATTTTCCCTAGGATTGATATTAATGTGATTTTTGAATTGTGTTGAAAGTCGTGTACACGAGGTGACGAGTGTGTACACGGGCTAAATTTAAAGAATTATATTTTTAAATTGTGTAAATCATTGTTGTGCATTTATTAAAATATTCTATATTGTTATATTCTTCATCATTGATTAAATATTTATATTTTAAATTTGTTTGATCTTCTCCTGCTAATTGTTTTATCTGTTTAGTTGGAACTTGGTTTCTTTTATTCTGTGCATTATTTGAAGGTTGAATTTCTCTAAATTAAACATTTTTAATTTGAAGTATTCGGCATTTTAAAACTTGATATTGAAGCAACGTGTTAAAGATTTTAAAATATTATTTTCCTGAATATTTTTTTGTAAGATTTCCGTACTAATTGTGATGGAGCAGTGACCTCCTTATTATGAAAAAAAATATTGTTGTTGAATTATTTTGGCAAGTTAAATTATTTGAGCACTTGAGGTACAAATTGTGATATATTGTGATATTGATACGCATACGGTGGTATAAGGTCTGGGTGTTAAAACGCATGCGGTGAGATAAGGGTGGCTTGATACGCATGGCTAGTAGGGGTAACTACTAGAAGTCATGCGGTGTGATAAGGGTGGCTAAAACGCGGGATGCTATTTCGGAAAAAAATATGTTTTCTTTAAATAAATTGTGAAGGCTCCCGCGGTGGTATAAGAAAATGAGATATTGTGAATTTATTTATAATTTGGGACTACGAGACGGTACCTCGATAGTGCCCTTGTTGATATTGATTTATGGCCACAGTTATTTTCGATTAATTGTTGTGATTTTCATAAAGTTGAAGAAAATTCTGTTTTGATTCCACGAGATATTATTTGCAATTATTTGGTGTCATTTTATTTTACTACATTGATAAACATTTTACCATGCCATTATTATATTCCAGTAGGGCCTCACCTGACCTCGTCACTACTCTACCGAGGTTAGGCTTGGCACTTACTGGGTACCGCTGTGGTGTACTCATACTACGCTTCTGCACATCTTTTTGTGCAGATCCAGGTACATTTTACCAGCCTAGATGTCAGTGAGTTACCTGCGCACGGAGACTTCTGGGTATATCTGCCAGCGTCCGCAGACTCCGGAGTCCCCTTCTATCATTTTATGTTGCTTCCTTATATTTTATTTAAACCTTGACATATAGAGATATTGAGAATAAATTCTTAGAAGCTTGTGACTTATTTCTACCGGGTTTTGGGAGTTGTAATCATTTGTACTGTAGATTAATTATTTTCAGACATTTATGATTATTCTGCATTTATAGGCTTACCTAGTCTTAGAGACTAGGTGCCATCACGACACCCTACGGAGGAAAATTTGGGGTCGTGACATAACCCTTTCAACAGGCTTATCACTTTTAGGAGAAATAGTGTGTAAAGATGCAGCACGATTTCGAGCAGGTCCATAGACTGGTTCAACAGGAGAAATATGTTGAATTGTAGGTAAAAGTCTATGATTAGAAAATGAATGCCTATTATAATTAGGACTAATAGTAGATAAAAGTCTATTATTAGAAAATGACTGGCTATTATAAGTAGAACTATTATCATCAAATTGAATGCAAATCCTACCATCGGGATTTTGAGTAATATGAGAATATTCAGTATTAGTGACAACATTTGTTATCTGACTTGGGGATATAACCGAATCCAAAGTCCAAGTAGTCGAAAAATTAATTTCTTCCCACTTAATAGGTCTGCTCGTGGTGACCTTAGACTTTGCAAAATTGGTTTCCACCAATATAGTCTGATCTGATGTATCATACAATTTACATCTAGGGTTTAACGTAGATAGTAATTTGAAATAAATTCTATAAGATAAACATATAAGTTCAAATCTAGGTGCATAATTATAACCATGCGTTTTCACATTTAATGTTAATGCATCAGGTATATTAACATCAGAAAGAGATACTTGAAGATTGGGTTGAGTATTAAAATATACTAGACCGTAGGCCATAGTAGATTCAATAGAACCCATCAGAGACTGTCTAAAATTCAAATTTCTAGCATCTCTAAGAGCGGCCAAAAACGTCTCTGGTAACCCTTTAAGGGTTAATGGCTTAAAAGCAATTTGAACCATACCAACATGAAGATAATTATACTAATTTTTATATAATTCAACATCTTGTTTATTTAACAATCGAATAGTCTGTTCAGACGAGTTTAAAGCTAAAGATTGCTCAGTAGTTTTAACCAATTGTTTTGAAGAAAGTTTATCAAACCATCCATAATCATAAATTGTTTTAATAGGGACTTTAAGAATTGTCCATTTGTTTAACAAATCAAGGTTTTGAGGTATATCTACCTCTTCAAGTCTAGTATTTTTCATACTAGTTTCTCTTAAATTCATAATAAGAATAACATATCTATGCCGAATACTTCAGATCTATCTCATATATACCATATATTAAGCATCTAGATATCTTTAAAAGAATTGTTATACAAAATGGTTTAGTTATTTCAAAACCAAAAATGAGTTTATTTCAAACAGATGTTAGATTTTTAGGACATAATATCTGCCAAGGAAAAATTACTCCTATTCAAAGATCGATTGATTTTGCATCAAAATTTCCTGATGTTATTACAGACAGAACTCAATTACAGAGATTTTTGGAAAGTTTAAATTATATATCCCCATTTTATAAAAATTTGTCTCGTGATTTAGCCCCATTATATGATAGGCTAAAAAAGGATTATAAAAAACCTTGGACTGATAGTCATACTACTTTGGTTAAAAATATTAAACAACGTGTTAAGTCTTTACCTTGTTTAACTCTTGCTAATCTAGCATGGCAAAAAATTATTGAGACAGATGCATCTAATATTGGCTATGATGGGATTTTAAAACAACTTAATCCCAACGATAATTGTGAATATCTGATAAGATTTCATTCTGGAAAGTGGACTGAAGCCTAGAAAAAATATGCTACTGTGACTCATGAAATGTTAACTATTGTTAAATGTGTTTTAAAATTTTAGGATGGTTTATACAATCAAAAGTTTTTAATAAAAACTGATGCTCAATCTGTTAAATATATGTCTAACAAAGATTTTAATCATGATGCTTCAACATTAATATTTGCAAGGTAGCAGGCTCAATTAGCCCCTTTTAATTTCGAAACTCAGTATAAAAAGGGAATTGATAATTCTCTTCCTGATTTCTTATCCCGCGAATACTTAAATTAATCATGAATTTCTATAAAACTTTTCTAAATAAGAAAACGTTAATCACTATTTTGAAAGTGGTTAAGTTATATAGAGACTTACAAAGTCTTATAATTGATAAAGTTATTCATGACATTGTCGAAGAAGAATTTTCTATTCATGATTATTCTGAAGAAATTAGACATGATATGGAAGATTATTTATCTGAATAAAATGAATTGTTACGTTTTCAGCATGGACCCTCCATGGGCCAGAGGTAGAGGCAGAGGCAGAGGGGGAAGATCATCCCCAGAAAAATCATATTCTCAAGGATCATCATACGGGTCTTCATCTAACTCCCTAGTGATACAAATGGGAAAAAAGAGCTTAAGTAATGAGAAGATATCTCTCAAAGGCGAATCTTCGTCAGTTTCTTCTATTCATCTGGAAGACATTCCAAAGGACAGCCCGTTATACGGTCATTTGCAGGCATACTTAGCTTCTCAAAAGCAAGGTGGTACCTTTGTTTCAATTTCCAAAGAGGACACTGATGATATCAAGTCCTATGAAAAAATACTTAAAAAAGAAATAATATTTCTTTTAGAAAATTCTGAGATACAGAGAAAAGATGAGCCATGGAAGATATTCCAAAGGTATCTAATTAATGGATTATATTATCCGGGTGAGTCATACAAAACTCGTTCTTATTATGAGACCATTCTTACCCGTACAGGTAGTGCAGAATTTCAGCACTTTTCCGGTTATAGCACGGATGAGAATGTTTATAACTTCTCAAAAATTATTATTAAACAAATTATATCTGTTGAAGATTGAAGAATTTCCACGATGAAAAAAGGCAGATATGCCTTAATAAGACTCGTATGAATTTCACATATTGGAATTATATCCAAGCCTTTGATAAAGTGCTTTATTATAATAATGATAGACATACACATACTTGGTTCATAAAGGTATGTGCAATGATATTTGCAGAGCCCATTCCTAATTGGTTCTTAAATTGGTTGTCATACCACGGTTCAACAGTCAAGATATTACCTGACTCATTTATTATGTTATACAAAGAATGGACTAAAATATCGCCACATTTGAATGAATTATACCACGCAGATCATATCTGCTATTTAGAAAAAATTGACCAAATATATTTCTTTATAGAGTTCTCTATTCCATGGATTCATAAATGGACTCCAGAGTTGGGATTCATAGAAGAACAAATTCCTTGTTTATATAGGACATTTTACAACAAATTCTGGGATAAATTAATGAAAAAAGATCCCAAAACAAAAAGGTTATACGGTCAAGAACTCTTGGATTCTATTGAAGCAAAAATCCAAGAATACTCAGCAGCTCCTCAGAAGGGAATAATTGATGATAACTCAGTCAAGCATTGTCACGACCCAAAATCCAACTAGTCGTGATGGCACCTAACCCAAACCGCTAGGTAAGCCAACTTTCAACTATCCAATCCCATTAACAATTATTAAAGAACTTTAAGTAAATAATTATCTTAACCTTATACATTCCCCAAGAACTGGTAGTACAAATCATGATCTTCTAAGAATAGAGTATACAAAGCGAAAATGAAATAAATACATAGTCTGTTTGAATAATACATAAACAGGGCTTTTATAAATCTAAGGCTACCTTGAACAAAAGTGTCACGACCCGAAATTCCCACCTTCGGACTGTGATGGCGCCTAAAAGTTCACTTGCTAGGCAAGCCAACGTTAAAATAATATTAACCATTTTTAAACAATTTTTAAATTTATTAATAATAAAGAAACAAATGCGGAAGTAAGATCTAAAATATAGTGAATAATCCATAAAAATAACGGCGTCTAAATATCATCCCAGAATTGGTGTCACAAGTGCACGAGCTTCTAGAATAATAAAAATAAAGGTCTGAATAAAATAAAACTGTCTGAAAATAAACACACAACTAAGTTACAGTAGACGGGGACTTCAGAACTGCGAATGCCATGCGGTTATACCTCAAGTCTCCTCTGAGTAGCTGAAATCTGAGCAAGTCTATGGTACGCCGTTGGGAGCAACTCTGAAATCTGCACAAGAAGTGCAGAGTGTAGTATTAGTATAACCGACCCCATGTACTGGTAAGTGCTGAGCCTAACCTCGACGAAGTAGTGACGAGGCTAAGGCGGTTCACTTACATTAACCTGTACGCAATATTAGTAACAACATCAATAATAGAAATAAATCAGGTAACTCATTTATAATTGTTGAAGCCAACTCAGCAGTTATAACCAATTATCATTTCCATAAATTCTGTTGCAGCGTGCAGGTTAATGTAACCCGATATGGACTTTTAAACAAGTCTGTTGCGGCGTGCAACCCAATCCTCCAATATGGACTTTTAAACAAGTCTGTTGCGGCGTGCAACCCGATCCTCCAATATATTCATTTCAATCAACTCTGTTGCGGCGCGCAACCCGCTCCTCCAATATATTCATTTACCAATTCTTATAGAATAAATTGCCCCAATAAATTCAACAATTAATTAAAATTTTAAAACAACAAGCATTCAATAGTTATGATTTAATTATGAAACAAGCAATGACAATTAGCAATTTATTATGAAAATTGGGGAAAAAATAGACAGTTTAATATTTAATATGCTAAATGTCAAGTAGCAATTAATACACATAAATCAAATAGCATGTAACAATTATTGCAGGAATTCAAGAATTAATATTTGTCAAGGAATAGGAAAGAAATATTTATTATAACAATTAATTCGTGTCTTAGAACAATTTATGATTTTCAAATAATTATGCAAATAATTAATTTGATGACGTATAGACACTCGTCACCTCGCCTATACGTCGTTCACATGCATTTCACATAATAAATAATTTAAGGGTTCTATTCCCTCAAGTCAAGGTTAACCACGACACTTACCTCGCTTTGCAAGTTCCAATAAATTACTCGACCACAACTTTTCCTTTTAAATTTGTCTCCAAAAATTTCAAATCTATTCACAAACAATTCGATATACTCATTACAAATCGTAGGAATTAATTCCATATGAATTTACTAAATTTCCGGATAAAAATCCGAAATTCACTTTAAAAATTGACAGTGGGGCCCACATCTCAAATCTCAAAAAAAAAACTTACAAAATCCGAACACCCATTCCGAGACGAGTCCAACCATACAAAAATTATCAAATTCTGACATCGGATTGACCTTCAAATCTTCGTTTTACATTTTTGGAAGGTTTTGTAAAAATCTGATTTTTCTTCCATAAATTCATAGATTCATGATGTAAATGAGTATGGAATCATGAAATATAATCAATATAGGATAAGGAACACTTACCCCAATTGTTTCCCGTAAAAATCGCCCAAATATCGCCTAAACCGAGCTCCCCAAACTCAAAAATGAGTAAAATGGCTAAACTCCCCGTTTTATGGGGTTTCTGACATTTTCGAGCGCCACAGGTAGCGTGGGGCGCTGCCTGTGGCGCACTTTCCAGAACACCAATAATTCCTAGCGCCAGGGCTAGCGCCCCACGCTACCCTGGGCGCTGGCGGCTACGAAAAATCTTTCCCAACACGAAAATGGGCATAACTCTCTCATACAATGTCCGAATTCGACGATTCTTTTTGCCATAGCTCCAAAATTTCAATACGGATCTAATACTTCCACCAAAACTGAATTTGGAATTCATTTGCTTAATGGGATACCACTTATTCTTGAAGAAACGACGTCGAACGTTCTTGAAATGCCAAAATTAAATTCTGTTGACCACCCGAAATACACCCGAGACCCTCGGGATCTCAACCAAATATACCAACAAGTCCTAAAATATTATACGGACTTACTCGGGGTCTCATATCACGTCAAACGACGCTGAAATTATAATTCACACCTCAATTCGATCTTTTGAGTTTCCAAACTTTTCAATCTACAAATCTTGTGCCAAAACATGTTAAATGAATCCGGAATGACTTTAAATTTGGCACACAAGTCATAAATGACATAACGGAGCTATTCCAATTTTCCGAATCGGATTCCGACCCCGATATCAAAAAGTCAACCCCGTGGTCAAATTTGAAAATCTTTAGCCTTTAAATTGCTAGTTCCGTTAAATGGTCATAACTTAAGTTAGGGACCTCCAAATTAAATTACGAGCATACGCCCAAGTCCCAAATCATGATACGGAGCTACCGGAACTGTCAAAATACTGATCCGGGTCCGTTTGCTAAAAATGTTGACCAAAGTCAACTCACTTGAATTTTAAAGCCCTATTTTACATTTTAATTCATTTTTCACATGAAAACTCTCCAGAAAATTTTACGGACCGTGCACGCAAGTCGAGGAAGGATAAATGGTGCTTTTCAAGGTCTTAGAACATAGAATTACTTATTAAATTTAAAGATGATATTTTGGGTCATCACATTCTCCACCTCTAAAACAAACGTTCGTCCTCGAACGGAGTTAGAAAAAAAGTACCTGAGTTGGAGAAAGGTTGTGGATATTTACTCCGCATGTCCGACTCGAACTCTCAGGTAGATGCCTCTACCGACTGACCTCTCCATTGCACCTGAATTGAAGGATAACTCTTAGACCTCAACTGTCGGACCTGCCGGGCTAGAATAGCCACCGGCTCCTCCTCGTAAGTCAAATCTTTGTCCAATTGGACTGAGCTGAAATCTAACACATGGGACGTATCACCATGATATTTCCGAAGCATAGACACCTGGAACACCGGATGAACCACTGATAAAGTAGGTGGTAATGCAAGCCTGTAGGCTACTTCACCCACCCTTTCAAGAATTTCAAAGGGTCCAATATACCTAGGGCTCAACTTTCTCTTCTTTCCGAACCTCATTACACCTTTCATAGGTGAATCCCGGAGCAATATTCGTTCTCCAACCATGAATGCAATATCACGAACTTTACGGTCGGCATAACTCTTTTACCTAGACTGAGCTGTGCGAAGTCGATCCTGAATAATCTTGACCTTATCCAAGGCATCCTGTACTAAATCAGTACCCAACAACCGAGCCTCTCCCGGTTCAAACCAACCAACTGGCGATCGGCATCGCCTTCCGTATAATGCCTCATATGGAGCCATCTGAATGCTCGACTGGTAGCTATTATTATAAGCAAACTCCACAAGTGGCAAGAAATGATCCCAAGAACCTCCAAAGTCTATAACACAAGCATGGAGCATATCTTCCAATATTTGAATAGTGCGCTCTGGCTGTCCGTCAGTTTGTGGATGAAATGTTGTACTCAAATCCACCCGCATGCCTAACTCACGCTGTATAGCTCTCCAGAAATGTGAGGTAAACTGCATACCTCAATCTGAAATAATAGACACGGGCACATCGTGAAGGCGGACAATCTCACGAATGTAAATTTCAGCTAACCTCTCTGAAGAATAGGTAACTGCCACTGGAATGAAATGGGTTGACTTGGTCAACCTGTCCACAATGACCCAAACTACGCCAAATTTTCTCTGAGTCCGTGGGAGCCTAACAACAAAATCCATTGTGATACGCTCCCACTTCCACTCAGGAATTTCTAACTTCTGAAACAAACCACCAGGTCTCTGATGCTCATACTTAACTTGCTGACAATTCAGACAGCGAGTTACATGTGCAACTATATCCTTTTTCATTCTCCTCCACCAATAATGTTGCCACAAATATTGATACATTTTTGCAGCACCTGGATGAATAGAATACCTGGAACTGTGTGCCTCTTCAAGAATTAATTCACGAAGCCCATCTACATTAGGCACATAAATACGACCCTGCATTCGAAGAACCCCATATTCCCCCACAACAACTTGTTTGGCATCACCGTGCCGCACCGTATCCTTAAGGACAAGTAAATGAGGATCATCATACTGCATCTCTCTGATGCGCTCATATAAAGAAGACCGAGCGACTGTGCAAGCTAGAACCCGACTGGGTTCTGAAACATCTAACCTCACGAACTGATTAGCCAAAGTATGAACATCTACAGCTAGTGGCCTCTCACCAACCGGAATATAAGGAAGACTACCCATACTCACAACCTTTCTACTCAAAGCATCGGCCACCACATTAGCCTTTTCGGGGTGATACAAAATGGTGATATCATAGTCTTTCAACAACTCTAACCATCTTCTCTTCCTCGAATTAAGATCCTTTTGTTTGAATAGATACTGAAGGCTACGATGATCAGTAAATACCTCACACGAGATACCGTAGAGGTAATGCCTCCAAATCTTCAGCACATGAACAATGGCTGCCAATTCTAAGTCATGAACAAGATAATTCTTCTCGTGAACTTTTAACTACCGCGACGCATATGCAATTACCTTTCCATCTTGCATTAATACTGCATCAAGCCCAATGTGAGATGCGTCACAATATACTATACGATCCTGAACCTGTGGGTAATACCAACACTGGCACTGTAGTCAAAGCGGTCTTGAGCTTCTGAAAGCTCAACTCACACTCGTCTGACCATCTGAATGGGACACCTTTCTGGGTCAATCTGGTGTTAATAGTTGTTCATAATCAATTATAGAATCGTCAATTTAACTTCATGTTAACAAAAATCTCACTGCAAACCTACACAATACTGATGGCGATATGCGAGGCACGAAGACCTCATAATTATTTACCCAAATTAATGAGTCACATTTAACGCCACCTGGGCGGGCACCTACCTCGTAGGTTACAACTCAATATTACAACACGAATTTGGCAAGTATGCACAGAGAATTTCATACAAATATTTCTCAAATAAGCCTAGAAGGCATGACTCCCTATTAGTACTATAGTACAAATTTAATTTTCACAAGGGAGAATTTAAACACATGAATTTTTATCACAAGGATCTCGTCCTTATATAACTTCCACCGCAGCTCATAGCCTGATTTAAACATATCAATTTATTTTCAAATACGAGGACTTCAGCCTCAGTTCTGAATCACAAGTAATATGCACATCTTGCCAATCAAAACTTTCCATTTTCTCCTTTTAAATAACTTTCGTTAAACAAAATCACAACACATAATGAACCCCATATCGGTAGAGCATATAATTCATAATTTGTAATTAATTATTCGAAAATACATCAAAACATACCGAAATAAGTACCAGAAAGGCACCTTTAGCCTCACAGATCTTATTAGAGTCCATCATGGAATGATAGGTGTAGTTATCTCCATAAAACCTCCCAACAGAAGTAAACACATAAGTAGATTATAGAATTACTCACTCATAAGTGGAGCACAATAAGAGGACTCGTCTTTATACTCAGAACCGAATCAAGTTAAGGAAATTATTCCTTTATTTTAAATCGAGGTCTTACCTATAACGACACCATCTCATGTAACGACCTCCACCATACCATAAAACAAATATAACAACGGTTGGGTCTCCACCTCTAGGACGCCTTCTACCCGCCTGTCCTCTACCCTTAACTGATCGTGTGGATGGTGTAGTAACTGTAATGGGGCACGTAGCCTGAGTGCTTTGATGAAATATGCCTCTCCCAAGTTTGGGACAATTCTCTCATGATGTTCCTAGTATTGCCGTATTCATAACAACCCTTTTTCGGGTTTTCCTGCTCATATTGAGTCTGTGCCAAATAACTGGGATAACCATTGTAGGAAACTCATGTCAGTGGTGCATTAAAAGAACTTACTAGAGCACCTCGATTAATTCGATGTGCGAACTGGGCTGACCGACTACCCGAGCCCCCGCCATAATGATTTATACTCGCAGAGTAGAATCCACTGAATCCCCCAGAACCTCGAGACGTCTTAGTCTCCTTAGTTTCTTTTTTTTCCTCACCCCGAACATGTTCTAATATCTGGGAAATTTCTACCACTAGTGGAAATGAATTATTAGTTTGTAGCTCCCGAGTCATACAAAATTTTACGATCATAATTAAGTCCTTTAATGAGTTTGTGGACTTGCTCTCTGGCTGTAGTAAGCAAAGTAGGAATATGATGGGCTAACTTATTGAACCTGATAGCATATTATGACACTGTCATGGTGACCTGCCGTAGTCGTTCAAACCCTATGCGCCATGCATTACGGAGAGTCCGGGAAACAAACTCTTTCAAAAGTATTTCTGAGAACCGAGCCAAGTGGGCGGTGTTGTATTGGATGGTCTGCCCTCTTCATAGGCCTGCCACAAACACCTATGGAGAATTATCTCTCCCAAGGCCAATTTCTTCTTTTCTTATGCTGACTCAACACTGTTGAGCTGACCCATTTCTTAACATACTCTTCGATTCTTCTTTGGGGTAAACTTTACCCCTATTTATATACATGATCACAAAAGTAGAGCTCCATACAGACAATTCTTAGTCCAGAATCTTGCCAACCACTGTACTTCCTCCGAAGCACCCTAAAATCCGTAACCGTGACGTCCACGCTGAGTAGACCTTCAGTAAATTTAATGTTATTTCTCTAACTCCTTTGGTACTGAAGTATAAGATTATTATGGAGGTGTACATACCGCAAGTCCCAACCTTATTTTCTACAAGATCTCAGGCCTTAAACACATGTAAATTTTGGGAGAACCTTTCAGTACCACATATATACATTTCAGGCCAAAACTGATATAACACATGACTCGCAATCCATTCATTGATAGTGGATTCCCCTACTCGGCGTGAAGTTATAGTTCACCATGTCCGATGGTCCATAATATTAACCTTCACAACTTGTATAAATCAACCAGATGCCAAGGTACGTTGTACCCCCCACATTATTCACTGGGTGATCTCTTTATATGTCTGCATCTTCAGTCGGAATCACACGTTGAGGCAATGTTTGAGCATCTCTGGCTCCCTCGTAGTTCATCTGCGGCATCACGAACCGTCGACGCACAACTGATACCGAGTGCGCAATGTCATACATGAGTAGATACAAAGGAATGTGAGATATAGGTTTCAAGCAAAATCAATGCCGCACAATAAGGAATGAAAGAGGTGATATTGTTCCTAAACTTCATAGCCTCTGAGAGATAAGTACAGACGTCTCCGTACCGATCCTTCAGACTCTACTAAGCTTGCTCGTGACTCGTGAGACCTATGTAACCTAGTGCTCTGATACCAACTGTCACGACCCGAAATTCCCACCTTCGGACCGTGATGGCGCCTAACATTTCACTTGCTAGGCAAGCCAACGTTAAAATAATATTAGCCATTTTTAAACAATTTTTAAATTTATTAATAATAAAGAAACAAATGCGGAAGTAAGGTCTGAAATATAGTGAATAATCCATAAAAATAACGACGTTTAAATACCATCCCAGAATTGGTGTCACAAGTGCACGAGCTTCTAGAATAATAAAAATAAAGGTCTGAATAAAATAAAGCTGTCTGGAAATAAACACACAGCTAAGGTACAGTAGACGGGGACTTCAGAACTGCAAACGCCGTGCAGTTATACCTCAAGTCTCCTCTGAGTAGCTGAAATTCGAGCAAGTCTATGGTACGCCGCTGGGACCAACTCCGAAATCTGCACAAGAAGTACAGAGTGTAGTATCAGTACAACCGACCCCATGTACTGGTAAGTGCTGAGCCTAACCTCGACGAAGTAGTGACGAGGCTAAGGCGGTTCACTTACATTAACCTGTACGCAATATTAGTAACAACATCAATAATAGAAATAAATCAGGTAACTCATTTATAATGGTTGAAGCCAACTCAGCAGTTATAACCAATTATCATTTCCATAAATTCTGTTGCAGCGTGCAACCCGCTCTCACAATATATTTACATTCAATTATGTTGCAGCGTGCAACCCGCTCTCCCAATATTTTCCTTTTAATCAAGTATGTCATATATTTATTTCAATCAAGTATATATATAGACTTTTAAATAAATCTGTTGCGGCGTGCAATCCGATCCCCCAATATTGACTTTTCAATTAGTCTATTGCGGCGTGCAACCCGATCCTCCAATATTAACTTTTTAACAAGTCTGTTGCGGAGTGCAACCCGATCCTCCAATATGGACTTTTAAACAAGTCTGTTGCGGCGTGCAACCCGATCCTCCAATATGGACTTTTAAACAAGTCTGTTGCGGCGTGCAACCCGATCCTCCAATATATTCATTTCAATCAACTCTGTTGCGGCGCACAACCCGCTCCTCCAATATATTCATTTACCAATTCTTATAGAATAAATTACCCCAATAAATGCAACAATTAATATAAAATTATAAAACAACAAGCATTCAATAGTTATGATTTAATTATGAAACAAGCAATGACAATTAGCAATTTATTATGAAAATTGGGGAGAAAATAGACAGTTTGATATTTAATATGCTAAATGTCAAGTAGCAATTAATACACATAAATCAAATAGCATGTAACAATTATTGCAGGAATTCAAGAATTAATATTTGTCAAGGAATAGGAAAGAAATATTTATTATAACAATTAATTTGTGTCTTAGAATAATTTATTATTTTCAAATAATTATGCAAATAATTAATTTGACAACGTATAGACACTCGTCACCTCGCCTATACGTCGTTCACATGCATTTCACATAACAAATAATTTAAGAGTTCTATTCCCTCAAGTCAAGGTTAACCACGACACATATCTCGCTTTGCAAATTCTAATAAATTACTCGACCACAACTTTTCCTTTTAAATTTGTCTCCAAAAATTTCAAATCTATTCACAAACAATTCAATATACTCAATATAAATCGTAGGAATTAATTCCATATGAATTTACTAAATTTCCGGATAAAAATCCGAAATTCACTTTAAAAATTGATAGTGGGGCCCACATCTCAAATCTTGAAAAAACTTACAAAATCCGAACACCCATTCCGAGACGAGTCCAACCATACAAAAATTATCAAATTCCGACATCGGATTGACCTTCAAATCTTCGTTTTACATTTTTGGAAGGTTTTGTAAAAATCTGATTTTTCTTCCATAAATTCATGGATTCATGATGTAAATGAGTATGGAATCATGAAATATAATCAATATAGGATAAGGAACACTTACCCCAATTTTTTCCCGTGAAAATCGCCCAAATATCGCCTAAATCGAGCTCCCCAAACTCAAAAATGATAAAATGGCTAAACTCCCCGTTTTATGGGGTTTCTGGCATTTTCGAGCGCCATAGGTAGCGTGGGGCGCTGCCTGTGGCGCACTTTCCAGTACACCAATAATTCCCAGCGCTAGGGCTAGCGCCCCACGCTACCCTGGGCGCTGGCGGCTACGAAAAATCCTTCCCGACACGAAAATGGGCATAACTCTCTCATACGATGTCCGAATTCGACGATTCTTTTTGCTATTGCTCCAAAATTTCAATACGGATCTAATGCTTCCACTAAAACTGAATTTGGAATTCATTTTCGTAATGGGATACCACTTATTCTTGAAGAAACGACGTCGAACGTTCTTGAAATTCCAAAATTAAATTCCGTTCACCACCCGAAATCCACCCGAGACCCTTGGGATCTCAACCAAATATACCAACAAGTACTAAAATATTATACGGACTAACTCGGGGTCTCATATCACGTCAAACGACGCTGAAATTATAATTCACACCTCGATTCGATCTTTTGAGTTTCCAAACTTTTCAATTTACAAATCTTATGCCAAAACATGTTAAATGAATCCGGAATGACTTTAAATTTGGCACACAAGTCATAAATGACATAACCGAGCTTTTCCAATTTTTCGAATCGAATTCCGACCCCGATATCAAAAAGTCAACCCCGTTGTCAAATTTGGAAATCTTTAGCCTTTAAATTGCTAGTTCCGTTAAATGGTCATAACTTAAGCTAGGGACCTCCAAATTAAATTTCGGGCATACGCCCAAGTCTTAAATAACGATACGGAGCTACCGGAACTGTTAAAATACTGATTCGGGTCCGTTTGCTAAAAATGCTGACCAAAGTCAACTCACTTGAATTTTAAAGCCCTATTTCACATTTTAATTCAGTTTTTACATGAAAACTTTCCAAAAAATTTTACGGACTATGCACGCAAGTCGAGGAAGGATAAATGGTTCTTTTCGAGATCTTAGAACACAAAATTACTTATTAAATTTAAAGATGATATTTTGGGTCATCACAAAAGGGCAGCTACAACAGGAACGCACGTATATCTTCAAGTCCCGCAACCATCAAGCATAGCAACAACAGCAGCCAACATCTGCACGCAATGTGCAGAAGTGTAGTATTAGTACAACCGACCCCATGTACTGAGTAAGTAACAAACCTAGCCGTAGGTTGATAGTAGTGACGAGCTTCCACCAAGGTCGGGTCCAAAATCAATAGTCCACAACAATCCATTACAACATAAAGCAAATAATACTAGAAGTAACTCAGGGATAAAATACCCAGCCAAATCATGATTTCAAAAATAGTAGTTCTTTCTTTCAAATACATCAGTGAAAACCCAAATCGTTTGCTGGAGTTGCCAAAAATATGAATAGTTTGAAAACAATAAATTTCTCCCAAAATCTTGTCAAAAATATATAAGATGTTTCATTTTCCTTCCGGATAACCCATGTAAAACAAATGCATCACTATGCCCATCTATCAAAAAATGTGTGAGAAATCATGATTGATGTGATGTTGTACAGCATGAGAAAAAATACATCTCTATGCATGTATGTCATGTGTGCATGCCAATGCGATGCAATTTAGTGATAAAATCATAAACAGCCCCTCGGGCAGAACATCACTCATATACAGCCCCTCGGGCAAACCTCATAGTCACTCGTGCCACTCGGGCATACCTCACAATCACTCTTGCCACTCGGGCATACCTCACAATCACTCATGCCTCCCAATCACTCAGCACTCGGCACTCGCACGCAGTAGGTACCTGCGCTCACCGGGGGTGTGTACAGACTCCGGAGGTGCTCCTTCAGCCCAAGCGCTATAATCTGCACGGATAACTCACGTGCTGCACGGACAACTCACGTGCTATAATAATAAAATATGCTGCAGGCGGGCAGCCCTGATCCACACTCATCCTCACAAATCAGGCCCTCGGCCTCACTCAGTCATAAACCTCTCAAGCCACTCGGGCATTTCAGTAAAACATGGCATTCGGCCCAAAATATTTATATGCATCAAAATAGAGTCATAAAGCTGAGTTATGATATGCAATGAAATGAATATGACTGAGTATGAATTTTCAATTTAAGACAATAATTCACAGCAATATGACATCTGTGGATCCCAATAATACTGGCACATAGCCTCAACATGATTTTTAATATGCTTTTCAGCTCAATTTCTTTAACACATAAAACCGCATGGAAAATGCCAAGATTATTTAACTATGAAATTCCAGAGAAACAATTATGTCATAATTTCGATAGTGCACGCTCACATGCCCGTCACCTAGCATGTGTGTCACCTCCTAACAATTCACAAAATAAATATATTCAAGGTTCATACCCTCAATTCCAAAATTAGAAGAGTTACTTACCTCGAACAAGCCGAATCCAATGTCGAGCAAGCTAAACAATGCTCCAGAAATCCCATTATGCGCGTATCAACTTCCAAACGGCTCGAATCTAGTCACAATTAATTTGATTCAGCCCACAAAATTTATAGGAATTAATTCCATATCAAAATACTAATATTTTCACAAAATCCGAAATTACGCCCCAAAATCACCCATGGGGCCCACGTCTCCGAATCTGATAAAATTCTCACAAAATCCAAACCCCAATTCAACCACGAGTCCAACCATACAAAAATTACTCAAATCCGACTACAACTCGGCCTTCAAATCCTCAATTTAAACTAAGAGAGTTTTTAAACTTTTTCAACTTAATTCACCAATTAAATGATAAAAACAACCATGGATTCGGGTAATTTAACCAATATTGAGTTAAGAACACTTACCCCGTTATTTCCTCTGAAAATCTCCCAAAAATCACTTCAATTCGAGCTCCAAATCGTTAAAAATGGAAAATGGGACGAAGTCCAATTTTCTGAACTTAAACTTTCTGTCCAGACCTCTCTTCTTCGGGAACGCGACAGGTCCCTCGCGTTCGCGAAGCACAAAATGTGCTTCCCAACATTTGTTCTTCGCGAACGCGATGCTTAACGGAGCCCTTCTTTGTGAACGCGAGCTCCCCTTCGCGAACGCGAAGGCAAAAACCCATGCCCACTATGTTTCCCTTCGCGAACGCGATACCCTATACGCGAACGCGATGCACAACCCAGCTTCGCTTCGCTTCGCGAACGCGAGGCCTCCTCGCGAACATGAAGAGTAAATCCTGCCTGCCATAAATTCCTCTTCGCGAACGCGAGGGCCCACTCGCGAACGTGAAAGAGAAAATCCGAAAAATGCAGCAACAGATATCAGCAATCTCACCAAGGCCAAAAATGATCTGTTAACCATCCAAAACTCACCCGAGCCCCTCGGGACCTCAACCAAATATACCAACAAGTCCTAAAACATCATACAGACTTAGTTGAACCCTCAAATATCCTCAAACAACGCTAAAACCATGAATTACACCCCAATTCAAACCTAATGAACTTTGAAATTTCTAGTTTCTACAAACGACTCCGGAACCTATCAATTCACGTCCGATTGACCTCAAATTTTGCACACAAGCCATAAACGACATTACGGAGCTATGAAAATTTTCAGAACTGGATTCCGACCTCGATATCAAAAAGTCAACCCCTCGGTCAAACTTCCCAAAAATTCAACTTTCGGCAATTCAAGCCAAATTCCACTACGGACCTCCAAATAATTTTTCGGACACGCTCCTAAGTCCAAAATCACCATACGGAGCTATTGGAATCATCCGAATTAAATTCCAAGGTCGTTTACATATAAGTCGACATTCGGTCATTATTTTAACTTAAGCTTTAAACCTTGGAACTAAGTGTTCCAATTCATTCCAAAACCTCACCGGACCCGAACCAATTACCCCGGAAATTCACATAACAACTATAAAGTACAACTTGAGTAGTAAAGGAGGAAGCGGGGTTGTAATACTCAAAACGACCGGCCGGGTCGTTACATTCTCCCCCACTTAAACATATGTTCGTCCTCGAACGTTCCAAGAGTTATTTCCAAGCCATCAAATCACTGTTCCATCTTACCACACACGTACCCGGGGGTGAACCCACGTCACCCTATCCCACATAGGCTTGACTGCACAATGCAACTGAAAGTCATTAATTTAACCTTAGCCCATAACCCTTGGAGTTTTAATTTCCAACCTTAAAAATTTCTTTCAAGACACGAATCTTACATTTACATACTGTATAAGTCCGAATAAGTTGCATCGAGCTATAACTATAACCACGGATATAATCACCCAGCATATTACACAACGCGCATGCTCGTAGCACCATTCCCGATCACAGTAATTACTCCAAACCAACCAAGTACTAGTATAAAACCTCATATCAAGCCAAACCTCATTCCAAAACCTTCATATACTGCCAATGATGAAATAAATAATCAAAAACTCATAACTACTCATCAGATCAACTAGCCATGGAGCTCTCTCGCCCAACCAAAACAATAACCCTCTTGAATATACCATAATAAACTGATAATACCCATTCCAGGACCAATGACCTTATATTACTAAACATAACTGCTCCACAGACATACCGTACCAATATAACTCAGAGCCACAACTCGTGCCATCCGTGCACTAAATTCAAATGTACCCAGTCATGGAAAATGACTCAAATGAGAGAACTGCCCCGCTAGATTAACAAGTACTTCCACAACGAAACGCTGAAAATTCATCATACACCGTAGAACCATCACCCGATTCTAACACGAGGTTCATATTATATACTCCGAGCCACCTTGCTCCAATTTAATAACGACAGAGAGGGAAATGACAAAAATACCACACAAAAACCTGAAAGGACATAACCATTACGCTATCGATCATGCAATACCTAATTACTCATCACACTCAAATTCTGCTATAAAGCTCAAATAGAACCGCACCATTTGTGCACATAACCAATGAATCACAACTCAACGTAGCATAAAGGAATAACTCACAGATCAGTTGAGAACACGAATAAGTTCAACATCAACCAAATTACACATCCCTAAATAATAGCAGTATGGAGCCAACCATTTCGGCTCGGTGTATAATACACATCTTAATTGGGCCTACCTATGGACCCCTAAATCAACTCGGGTTACCCACAAATAGATACAAATTCTTCCGAAAATCCATAATGACTGAATCATAACTTATTCTATCATATGGCTAGCTCCGGCCACAACTTCACAGTCCACAACCATGAAACAATCCGCTCCTGAGAACTCCCAATCTCCAAATCCATAGAACACGCGAATCACCATATTTGATTCCATCTCCACTGCCTGAATGCCTAATAACTCTTTCATACATGATCATCCCACGAGAAATACTTTAAAAGTTCTTCCGTGCCAATTGATAAAATTTGTATATCAGCAGTCTATCAACCATGTGAGTACCGCAATAATAATTTATACCTCCGTAAGTAAAAGTACAATGCGCCTTCTGAAGTCCGCCCCTTTCTCATACAACACCAAGTAGTAATAGTATTTATCTAGTTATTTGAAACCGTCCATGTTGTCCAACATTCGTTACCTTCTCTTCAAGACTGTACTGCCACCTTGTACATGAAAATCTAGCTTTCGTACAACATGTAACATCTATATTGCCATCATGTGAAAAGCATAAGAATCTTATTATCAACTTTGAGTCACCAATAATTTACATACCATTTTAGTTAGAAACCTTTCTCTTGCTTCTTTCCAGGAGGAAATCACAATACCTAACACGTTCTCCACACCGGTAGAAACCATCAAGAATACTTTGGAATCCATTTGCACATAATCAAGCCCTTAAAACTAAATTCCTCTAGCTCGACCAAGCCATGCAGGTCGCCAAGTCCAGGTGTATTGCCACAAAGAACCTGTAGAAAACCCCCCACATCATAAGCACTCAAAGAACCGATCATATCCATTACCATACTGATCCAACCTACTACCAAGCTGTCCTATTTCTCCAAGTCCCTTCCGAATTTGTCTTCAGATTGATACTTCTTCTTGCTAAAATACCATGATCTTTAACCACAACTTACCCCACAAACATTAGCATAGAACCACAACGCCCTACGGCCCATAAGCAACTGTATTCTTCTTAAGCACCTTCAAAAATACCACAACTATAACACTCACTCTGAGAATATCTTATGTGAATTTGAAATTGTTCTTCTTACCTTCCTTATACAAAAATGTAGAATCCATTGTCATATAGAATTTCCGCAAGTCCAGGCACCATCAAACGCAAATCTCAGATTTTTATCCATACCCAAGTCCGGAAACATTCTCACTTGCTATATATAATTCTCAAACCCACTGAAATTTTCTCAGGAGTCACCCATTTTGCTCAAATCTAATTGCACCGCCCAAATGGGCAAAAAGACACGTGCCCCATTAGCACCACAACACTCAAAGAAGTAACTCTACTTTAACACCACATATCAAATTCATACTTCGTGCACACTACATCATTCACCAATAACAACTCACTCATCCCGCGAATTTCATTTACTCATACGTGAAATATAATCCTTAACCAGGAATCTCCTTATTCGAGTCATCCTCGATCTCAACTTCTGCAAGTCATAGATAACCCACAAGTATGGCTCCGACCAAAATTAAAATTTAACACCTAACCATGAAATCAAATGGTCAATAGCAGACTCCCCCACTTGGTTCAAAGCCATAGATTAAAAAATTCCATAACTCACAATACCAATATTCTCTTACTGCCATAATGCCACAGTCAGTCCAACGAAACTTCTTCCCAAGTTCATACAACGCCAACCATAAAAATACCTCAATCATCCGCTAAGATCCTATTCATCCTCTTAACACACAAGTCAACCTTCTCAACCAGATTCAGATTCAAATCTCCACCCATACACCCCATCGGCAGAAAAGAAACTCTCCACTCACATCATAAGAAATACTCCTACATAGATTACTCCACAGAGGATAATTCACCTGCTTAGCCTCAATCTGGTATCTTGTTATATCTTTTCGCAGTCACAATTACTATGCAACCACTTAGTCAATCTGCGTCCAAACTCATTACCCAGACGTGAGAATTTAATTTACCCCAAAATTTAACAATATAAAAGATCCTTCAAAACATTCATACTTGAGACTGTACGTCACATTAAAACGAAAATCAAACACCCAATGGACATTTCTTTACATTTCAAGGAAACACTTCTCGTTACATTCAAATCGTCTTAACACATCCCGCGGTCACATCATACCCATCATACCGCCATTTCACCGCTCATCGAGCCACAAATTCTACTGTAGGGTCATTACCGGACATATGAGTCAAATTGAACAAGTTATAATTGAAGCTGCCGAGCTTAAACTGCGGTCTAACCATGGCCTCAAGTCCTACAGACTGGCCCACCACCCAAACACAGAATACTCACCTCGAACCTCGTTCATAGAATCACAATCTGGCGATGCACAGCTGATACTGAGCGCTCATGTGCGCATACGAATACGTGGAAGGAATTTAAAGAGTTTATATCTCAAGCTGAATCAATCTCGCACGATAAGGAAAGAAAAATAGGAAGTATATATCCTAAATGCCCTGTAGCCTCTCGAAGATAAGTATGGACGTCATCATACCGATCCGTAAGACTCTACAAGACACTTGCTCATGATTTGTAGAACCTATGAACCTAGAGCTCTGATACCACCTTGTCACGATCCAAAATCCAACTAGTCGTGATGGCACCTAACCAAACCCGTTAGGTAAGCCAATTTCTAACTATCCAATTCCAATGAAACTAATTAAAAGAAAATATCTAAAACCAATACATCTCCTTCGTAGTACAAATCATGAGCTTCTAAGAATAGAGTATACAAAGCGGAAATAAAATAAATACATAGTCTGTTTGAATAATACATAAATAAAGCTTTTATAAATCTTAGTCTACCCTGAACAAAAGGCAGCTACAACAGGAATGCAGGTACATCTTCAAGTCCCGCAACCATCGAGCACAGCAACAACAACCAACATCTACACGCAATGTGCAGAAGTGTAATATCAGTACAACCGACCCCATGTACTGAGTAAGTAACAGACCTAGCCGTAGGTTGAAAGTAGTGACGAGCTTCCACCAAGGTCGGGTCCAAAACCAATAGTCCATAACAATCCATTACAACATAAAGAAAATAATACCAGAAGTAACTCAGGGATAAAATACCCAGCCAAATCATGATTTCAAAAATAGTAGTTCTTCCTTTCAAATACATCAGTGAAAACCCAAATCGTTTGCTGGAGTTGCCAAAAATATGAATAGTTTCAAAACAATAAATTTCTCCCAAAATCTTGTTAATAATAAATAAGATGTTTTATTTTTCTTTCGGATAATCCGTTTAAAACAAATGCATCACTATGCCCATCTGTCAAAAAATGTGTGAGAAATCATGAATGATATGATGTTGTACAGCATAAGGAAAAATACATCTCTATGCATGTATGTCATGTGTGCATGCCAATGCAATGCAACTCAATGATAAAATCATAAATAGCCCCTCGGGCAGAACATCACTCATATACAGCCCCTCGGGCAAACCTCACAGTCACTCGTGCCACTTGGGCATACCTCACAATCACTCTTGCCACTCGGGCATATCTCACAATCACTCATGCCTCCCAGTTACTCAACACTCGGCACTCGCACTCAGTAGGTACCTGCGCTCATTGGGGTGTGTGTACAGACTCCGGAGGGGCTCCTTCAGCCCAAGCACTATAATCTGTACGGACAACTCATGTGCTACACGGACAATTCACGTGCTATAATAATAAAGTATGCTACAGGCAGTCAGCCCCGATCCATACTCATCCTCACAAATCAGGCCCTCGGCCTCACTCGGTCATAAATATGTTGCAGGCGGGTAGCCCCGATCCACACTCATCCTCACAAATCAGGCCCTCGTCCTCATTCAGTCATAAATATGTTGCAGGCGGGCAGCCCCGATCTACACTCATCCTCACAAATTAGGCCCTCGGCCTCAATCAGTCATAAACCTCTCAAGCCACTCGGGCATTTCGGTAAAACAGGGCATTCGGCCCAAAACATTTATATGCATCAAAATAGAGTCATAAAATTGAGTTATGATATGCAATGAAATGAATATGACTGAGTATGAATTTTCAATTTAAGACAATAATTCACAGCAATATGACCTCTGTGGGTCCAATAATACTGGCACATCGCCTCAACATGATTTTTAATATGCTTTTCAGCTCAATTTCTTTAACACATAAAACCGCATGGAAAATGCCAAGATTATTTAACTATAAAATTCTACATAAATAATTATGTCACAATTTCTATAGTGCACACTCACAAGCCCGTCACCTAGCATGTGCGTCACCTCCTAACAATTCACAAAATACATATATTCAGGGTTCATACCCTCAACTCCAAGATTAGAAGAGTTACTTACCTTGAACAAGCCGAATCCAATGTCGAGCAAGCTAAACAATGCTCCAGAAATCCCATTATGCGTGTATCAACTTCCAAATGGCTCGAATCTAGTCACAATTAATTTGATTCAGCCCACAAAATTTATAGGAATTAATTCCATATCAAAATACTAATATTTTCACAAAATCCAAAATTACACCCCACAATCACCCATGGGGCCCACGTCTCGGAATCTGATAAAACTTACAAAATCTGAACCCCAATTCAACCATGAGTCCAACAATATCAAAATTACTCAAATCTGACCACAACTCGGCCTTCAAATCCTCAATTTAAACTAAGAGAGTTTTCAAACTTTTCCAACTTAATTCACCAATTAAATGATAAAAACAACCATGGATTCGGGTAATTTAACTAATATTGAGTTAAGAACACTTACCCCGTTGTTTCCTCTGAAAATCTCCCAAAACTCGCTTCAATCCGAGCTCCAAATCGTTAAAAATGAAAAATGGGACGAAGCCCCATTTTCTGAACTTAAATTTTCTGTCCAGACCTCTCTTCTTCGCGAACGCGATAGGTCCCTCGCGTTCGCGAAGCACAAAGTGTGCTTCCCAACATTTGTTCTTCACGAATGCGAGACACTGCTCGCGAACGCCATGCTTAACGGAGCCCTTCTTCGTGAACGCGAGCTCCCCTTCGCGAACGCGAAGGCAAAAACCCATGCCCACTATGTTTCCCTTCGCGAACGCGATACCCCATACGCGAACGCGATGCAAAACCCAGCTTCACTTCGCGAACGCGAGACCACCTCGCGAACACGAAGAGTAAATCCTGCCTGCCACAAATTCCTCTTCGCGAACGCGAGGGCCCACTCGTGAACGCGAAAGAGAAAATCCGAAAAATGCAGCAACAGATATCAGCAATCTCACCAAGGCCAAAAATGATCCGTTAACCAGCCAAAACTCACTCGAGCCCTTCGGGACCTCAACCAAATATACCAACAAGTCCTAAAACATCATACAGACTTAGTCGAACCCTCAAATCACCTCAAACAACGCTAAAACCATGAATTACACCCCAATTCAAGCCTAATGAACTTTGAAATTTCTAGTTTCTACAAACGACTCCGGAACCTATCAATTCACGTCCGATTGACCTCAAATTTTGTACACAAGTCATAAACGACATAATAGAGCTATGAAAATTTTCAAAACTGGATTTCGACCTCGATATCAAAAAGTCAAACCCCCAGTCAAACTTCCCAAAAATTCAACTTTCGGCAATTCAAGCCAAATTCCACTATGGACCTCCAAATAATTTTCCGGACACGCTCCTAAGTCCAAAATCACCATACAGAGCTATTGGAATCATCAGAATTAAATTTCGAGGTCGTTTACACATAAGTCGATATCCGGTCACTATTTTCACTTAAGCTTTAAACCTTGGAACTAAGTGTTCCAATTCATTCCAAAATCTCACCGGACCCGAACTAATTATCCCGACAATTCACACAACAACTGTAAAATATAATTTGGGCAGTAAAGGGGGAAGCAGGGTTGTAATACTTAAAACGACCGGCCGGATCGTTACAAGCATATTGCTAGAAGAATCTCTTTTCAAGAAGGAGATAAAGATGAGATGATTAATAAGTATTTGGAAGAAGTAAAAAGAAACTTGCTTCAATCTATTAACTAGTATGAAAAATTTGACACTTCAATGCGAAGTGAAACAAGCAATGATGATATTGCAGAAGATTCCCAACCTATTCAATCAGAGAAGATATTATCTGATGAAGCCGTAGAAAATGCAGAAGATTTCATCCAACGGATGAAAGAATTAGAGAGATGTGGAATATGATCAACAGTGAAGCCGCCGACCCCACTCAACAGTAGATACACTGTTTACATAGTAGAAACACTGTATATACAGTATAATACACTGTATTAGAGGTCGAGAATGTGATGACCCAAAATGTCATCTTTAAATTTAATAATTAATTATGTGTTCTAAGACCTCAAAAAGTACTATTTATCATTTATTGACTTGCGTGCGCAATCCGTAAAAATTTCTGGAAAGTTTTTATGTGAAAAATAGATTAAAATGTGAATTAGAGCTTTAAAACTCAATTGAGTTGACTTTGGGCAACATTTTGAGCAAACGGACTCGGATCAGTATTTTGACAGTTCCGATAGGTTTGTATCATGATTTGGGACTTGGACGTATGCCCGGAATCAAATTCCGAGGTCCCTAGCCCGAGATATGGAATTTTGATAAAAAATTAAAAGTTTAAGTTTAAATAGTGATCGGATGTCTAATTATGTGCAAATGACCCCGGAATAGAATTTTGATGATTCCAACAGCTTCGTATATTGATTTTGGACCTAGGAGCATGATCGGAATTTTATTTGGAAGTCCGTAGTGAAATTAGGCTTGAAATGGCTAAAATAGGAATTTAAAGTTCGGAAGTTTGACCAGGGAGTTGACTTTTTGATATCGGGGTCGGAATCCACTTCTAAAAATTTTTATAGCTCTGTTATGTCAGTTATGACTTGTGTGTAAAATTTGAGGTCAATCGGAGTTGATTCGATAGGTTTTGACATCAATTGTAGAAGTTAGAAATTTTAAGTTTCATGAAGCTTGAATGGGAGCATAATTCGTGGTTTTAGCGTCGTTTTATGTGATTCGAGTTTTCAAATAAGTTTGTATGATGTTTTAGGACTTGCTGGTATATTTGGTTGAGGTCCCGAGGGCCTCGGGTGAGTTTCGGATGGTTAAGGGATCAAAAGTTGGACTTAAAACAGCTGCTGCAATTTTTCCTTTCTGTTGGAAATTCTGGCCCAAAATCGAGGCCCAAAAAATCGATCTCCAAAAAATCGAGGCTGAGGATCGATGCCGAGGATCGAGGCTGAGGATTGCGGACGAGGATCGAGGCCGAGAATCGAGGCCATGGATCGAGGGATGCCTGGGCAGAATTATAAAAGAGGGCATTCGTCCCATTCGCCATTTTTAACAAATTGGAGCTTGAGCGGAGGAGATTTTTGATAGATTTTCAAGGAAAATACATTGGGGTAAGTGATTCTAACTTGGATTTGGTCTATAAACATAAATATATCATTGTTTTCATCATTTAATTAGTGTTTTGAGATTGAAATTTGGGAAATAATTAGAAATCTTATAGAAACGAATTTTTGAGATTTCGGTATCGATTCGGAGTCGGATTTGAGTAAAACTGGTATGGTTGGAGTCGTAATTTAATGGGTTGTCGGATTTCATAACTTTTACCGGATTCCGAGACGTGAGTCCCACGGACAAATTTTTAATTAATTTCGGGATTTTTATTAAAAATGTAGTATTTTCTTATAGAATTGATTCCTATAATTTTTAGTGATTGTATCGAATTATTTTGGCTAGATTCGAGCCAGACAGAGTTGGATAATCATGGAAAAGGCCTTCTAGTGGATTAAATTGGAGCAAGACGAGGTAAGTCTCTTGTCTAATCTTGTGAGGGGGAAATTACCTCATAGGTGATTAAAATTAAATAATTATTGCTAATTGTGGGGACTACGTACGCACGAGGTGACGAGAGTCCGTGCGTAGTTACTATTAATGCTAAAGTCCGGGTAGTTTAGGACTCAAAGCATGAATTATTTGTGTAAATTGTATTCTTTATTTAATTAATATTATTTGATATATATACATATATATTGTGAATTGTTAGATAAAAATATTAAAGGATGAAAATCTCATATACTTGTTCTTTTTGTTCTGTTTAAATTAATTAATTGTTAAGAGAAATTGTTCTTCCTCCTGAATTTATCTTATAACAAATATACTCTCATTCCGGAGATACATAAGAAAATGTCATCCTTTCTTGTGGAGCGGGCCGAATGCCTCGGCAGGATAGATGCATCTATGGATCGTGCCGCACGTCCCTCAGCAGTGTACAAAATATTCTGGATCGGGCCGAACGACCTCGACAGAAATCGTGCTTAATAACAATAATAATTATACGATACTTTGACGGTTTATTGCAGCTTGTAAAGCTATTTGATAAATTAGAAATTCATTAAAATTGAATTGCAGCTTTACAACTTGTAAAGCTATTTGATATATTGGAATTTTATTGAAATTGAAGGATTTAATATATATATATACGGAGAATTGTTGTATTTTGAAGGAATTTAATTATTTCTGCTGGTTAAATAAATTATTGTTATATTCTGTGAATCATGCTGATTTAAATATTCTAGTCTTATTTCAATTATTATTATTGACTCATAGTGAGTGTCAAAGTCAGCCATCTCGTCTCTACCACTTCGAGATTAGGCTTCATACTTACTGGGTACACGTTGTTTACGTACTCATACTATACTTGCTGCACTTTTTGTGCAGGATCTGAGACAGGTACTAGTGGAGGACCTATCATCACATATCTACGTCATTCCGAGGCATAGTGGTGAGTTGTCGTTCAGCAGCTACCAGTATCTCTTCTTATATTTACATTCTGTCTATTTCATTTCAAACAATATTCGGAGTTTTGTATAATCTATTAGATGCTCATGCACTTGTGACACCGGGTCTTGGCACACACATTGGTAGAATTTGATATTTTATTATTTTTCTTGGATTAAACGTTTAACCAATGTACGTTTGATTTATTAGTTGGCTTGCCTAGCAGTACTGTTGGGCGCCATCACGACCTATAGGTGAAATTGGATCGTGACAACATGGTATCAGAGCACTTGGTTCACGTAGGTCTCACAAGTTATGAGTAGACCTAATAGAGTCTTGCGGATCGGTACGGAGACGTCTGTACTTATCTTCGAGAGGCTATATGGTGTTAGGAAACTACCTTTCTTTATATTCCATCGTGCAATTGATGTAGTACTAAATATCCTTATCTTATTCTCTCACAGATTGTGAGAAGATGCTCTAATGAGATTCCAGACCAGGGAAGAGCTACTCCCCCAGTTGCTAGAGGCCGAGGAAAAGGCCGAAGGAGGGCTCTAGGCCGTGGTAGAGGGCGAGGACGTCCCAGGACTGTTCCAGTTAAGCCACCAGTGGGTCCAGCAGAGAATCCCATTATTGAGGAGTAGGGTGAGGTGCATGTGGCAGAGCCAGCTCTGGTGGATTTCACATCTGCACCAGGATTTCAGGACGTCATGGGTGGTATGCTGCGGTTCATGGACAATATGACTCAGGCCGGTTTATTTTCGACAGACCCAGCCACATATCAGGCGGGCGAGGGAGCACAGACCCCAACCGCGCAGGCTCATGGACAGGCAGCTGTTGTATATCAAACCCAGGGTGCACTACCCGTGGGTGGAGCCTAGCCAGTGGCAGCAGCTACACCTGAGCCCAGGCCTGCTATAGCCTCCGATCCTCAGAAATTATTGGACCAATGGACTAGACTACATCCTCCTATCTTTGGGGGTGAGCGACATGAGGATCCAAAGGACTTCATTGATCGTTGTAGGGACAGACTACACAACATGAGGATATTGGAGTCTCATGGGGTAGACTTTGCTACTTTTCAGCTAGAGGGAAGAGCCCGTAGATGCCAGCAGATTCTCCTCCCATAACTTGGGACAGGTTCACCCGTATCTTCCTGGACGGGTATATTCCACCCAGAGGGAAGAGTTGAGGTTTCAGTTTGAGCAGCTCCAGCAGGGTCAGATGTCAGTGACCGATTATTAGGTGAGGTTTTCTGAGTTATCTCGCCATGCACTTATGATACTCCCTACTGAGGCGGAGAGAGTGCGGAGGTTTGTTGCGGGTTTATATACTGGCATCCAGGCCACTATGGCTCGAGAGGTTGAGATGGGTACTTCTTATGAGCTAGTTCTGGAGATAGCCCGGAGGATTGAGGGTGTACGTCAGCGTAGCCGAGAGCAGGTTACTAGAGATAAGCGGTTTAGGTATTCTGGAGAATTCAGAGGTGCTCCGTCTGGGGGCAGAGGTCAGTTCGTGAGAGGGCAGTCCAGCAGGCCCCCATATCCAGCACCCCCGCCTCCTCGGGGTGCCCAATACGACCTTATTTCAGTGCTATACTAGAGAGTTCTTGTCGCCCACCAGCTATTCAGGGTTCTTCCCGTAGGTATTCAAGTCCCCAGGGCCAGACACTTAGTCAGTATCCCATCACACCGAAGAGTTGTTACGAGTGCGGGGATCCCAGTCACATGCGGAGGTTTTTCCCCAGGCTTCGAGGTAGACCAGTACAGTAGGGTCAACAGCCTATACTTACCGGACCAGTTGCTCCACCAGTAGTCCGACCACCGAGAGGCGGAGGACAGGTGGGTAGGGATCGTCCTAGAGGTGGAGATCAGCCAGGCGGAGGCCAGCCAGTTGGCGCTCCAGCTCGGTTCTATGCTTTTCCGGCTAGACCAGATGCAGAGGCCTCAGATGCCGTGATTATAGGTATTATTTCTATTTGTGGAAAAGATGCCTCAGTATTATTTGATACAGGATCTACATATTCATATGTGTCATCTCTATTTTCTCCATTCCTGGGTGTTTCTCTCGAGTCCTTGAGTACTCCTATTTATGTGTCCACTCCTGTGGGCGATTCTATTGTTGTGAACCGGATCTACCGGTCCTGTATTATTACATTCTGTGGTTATGAAACTAGAGCAGATCTCCTATTTCTTGAGATGACCGATTTTGAAATTATTCTAGGCATGGACTGGTTATCTCCATATCATGCTATTCTAGATTGTCATGCCAAGACTGTTACCTTGGCTATTCTAGCATTGCCTAAGCTGGAGTGGAATGGTTCGCATGTTAGTTCATTTAATCGAGTTATTTCTTTTATAAAGGCTCAACACATGGTTGAGAAGGGTTGTTTGGCTTATCTAGCCTATGTTCGGGATACTACTGCAGAAACTCCGGCTATTGATTCAGTGCCTGTAGTTCGGGACTTCTCCAATGTATTTCCGTCAGATCTTCCAGGTATGCCACCTGATCGTGATATTGATTTCTGTATTGACTTGGCTTCAGATACCCAGCCTATATCTATCCCACCGTATTGCATGGATCTGAAAGAATTGAAAGAACAGCTTGAAGAGTTACTAGCCAAAGGGTTCGTCAGACCGAGTGTATCGCCTTGGGGTGCACCAGTATTATTTGTGAAAAAGAAGGATGGAACAATGCAGATGTGTATTGATTATCGCCAATTGAATAAAGTCACTATTAAGAACAAGTACCCATTGCTGCGTATTGATGATCTGTTTGACCAGTTGCAGGGTGCTAGGGTATTCTCTTAAGATCAACTTGAAGTCGGGGTACCATCAGTTGAAGATTCGGGATTTGGATGTTCCGAAGACTGCTTTTCGGACTAGATATGGTCATTACGAGTTTCTGGTGATGTCCTTCAGTTTAACTAATGCTCGGCAACGTTTATGGATCTGATGAACAGGGTATTCATGCCATATATTGATTCATTTGTCATTGTCTTCATTGATGACATATTGATCTATTCGCGCAGTAAGGAGGAACATGAGCAGCATATGAGAGTAGTGCTTCAGACATTGCGGGAACAAAAGCTATATGCTAAGTTCTCTAAATGTGAGTTTTGGCTAGAGTCTATAGCATTTTTGGGACATATTGTATCGAGCGAAGGTATTAAAGTTGATCCCAAAAAGATTGAGGCAGTTCAGAATTGACATTATCCCACTTCGGCGACTGAGATCAGGAGTTTTCTGGGTTTATCAGGTTATTATCGTCGATTCGTGGAAGGTTTTTCATCTATTGCAGCACCTTTGACCAAATTAACCCAGAAGGGTGTTCAGTTCCGATGGTCCGATGATTGTGAGTCAAGATTTCAGAAGCTCAAGACAGCACTGACTACAACACCCGTGTTAGTGTTACCATCTGGTTCGGGAATATATACAGTGTATTGTGACGCGTCACGCGTTGGCTTGGGTTGTGTATTGATGCAGGAAGGGCGAGTTATTGCATATGATTCACGTCAGCTGAAGCCCCACGAGAAGAATTATCCAGTACATGATTTGGAGTTAGCTGCGATTGTTCATGCTCTAAAGATTTGGAGGCATTATCTTTATGGGATGTCTTGTGAAGTTTTCACTGATCATCGCAGTTTGCAACATTTGTTCAAGTAGAGGGATCTAAATTTGAGGCAGCGCAGATGGCTGGAGTTACTAAAAGATTATGATATTACTATCTTTTATCATCCGGGCAAAGCAAATATGGTTTCAGATGCCTTGAGCAGGAAGGCGGAGAGTATGGGTAGTTTGTCTTTCATTTCAGCAGAGGAAAGGCCATTAGCCTTGGATATTCAGCCCTTGGCTAACAAACTTGTGAGGCTGGATATTTCAGAGCCCAGCCAAGTTCTTGCATGTGTGGTGGCCCAATCTTCACTATTTGAGCAGATCAAGGCTCGCCAGTATGATGACCCACACTTGATGGTTCTTTGTGAAACGGTACTACGAGGTGGTGCCAAGGAAGTTACTATTGGAGCGGATGGTGTTCTGCGACTCCAGGATCATCTATGTGTTCCTAATGTGGATGGACTGAGGAAAAAGATCCTGGAGGAGGCACACAGTTCTCGGTATTCTATTCATCCAGGTGCTACTAAGATGTATCGTCACTTGAGGCAGCATTATTGGTGGCGACGAATGAAAAAGGACATAGTTGTATATGTATTTAGGTGTCTAAATTGCCAGCAAGTTAAATATGAGCACCAGAGACCAGGTGGCCTACTTCAGCAGATGACTATACCAGAGTGGAAATGGGAACGAATTACTATAGACTTTGTAGTTGGGTTGCCGCGGACCTTGAGGAAGTTTGATGCAGTTTGGGTGATTGTTGACAGGTTGACCAAGCCGGCACATTTTATTCCTGTTGTGACTACGTGCACTTCAGAGAGGTTGGCCCAGATTTATATTCAGGAGATAGTTCGGTTGCACGGTGTGCCAATTTCCATCATATCAGATAGAAGCCCTCAGTTTACTTCACATTTCTAGAGAGCAGTACAGAGTGAGTTGGGGACCCGTGTAGAGCTCAGCATAGCCTTTCATTCCCAGACCGACGGGCAGTCAGAGTGGACAATTCAGATTTTGGAGGATATGCTCAGGGCATGTGTGATTGACTTTGGAGGTCAGTGGGATCGTTTCCTGCCTTTGGCCGAGATTGCTTATAATAACAGTTACCAATCAAGCATCGAGATGGCTCCATTTGAGGCTTTATATGGTCGGCAATGTTGTTCACCTATCGGATGGTTTGAGCCAGGTGAGGCTAAGTTATATGGTACTGATTTGGTAAGGGATGCATTGGAAAAGGTAAAGTTGATTCAGGAGCGACTTCGTACAGCACATTCCAGACAAAAGAGTTATGCGGATCAGAAAACGCGTGATATATCATTTATGGTAGGTGAAAAAGTTCTCTTGAAGGTTTCGCCAATGAAGGGAATTATGATATTCGGGAAGAAGAGCAAGTTGAGCCCAAGGTTTATAGGCCCATTTGAGGTGTTGAAACGAGTTGGGGAGGTTGCTTATGAGCTTGCATTGCCTCCCAACCTATTGGGAGTTCATCCGGTTTTCCACGTATCTATGCTCCGGAAGTATCATGCCGACCTATCACATGTGTTAGACTTCAGCACAGTTCAGCTAGATAATAGCTTGGGTTATGAAGAGGAGCCAATTGCCATTGTTGATAAACAGGTTTGCCAGTTGAGGTCCAAGAGGATTTCTGCAGTAAAAGTCCAGTGGAGGGGCCAACCAGTCAAGGAAGCAACTTGGGAGGCCGAGGAAAACATGCGGAACAGATATCCACACTTATTCAGCACTTTAGGTATAATTCTAAACCCGTTCGAGGACGAACGTTTGTTTAAGAGGTGGAGAATGTGATGACCCAAAATGTCATCTTTAAATTTAATAATTAATTATGTGATCTAAAGCCTCGAAAAGTACTTTTTATCATTCCTCGACTTGCGTGCGCAATCCGTAAAAATTTCTGGAAAGTTTTTATGTGAAAAATGGATTAAAATGTGAATTAGAGCTTTAAAACTCAATTGAGTTGACTTTGGTCAACATTTTGATCAAACGGACTCGGATCAGTGTTTTAACAGTTCCGGTAGGTCCGTATCGTGATTTGGGACTTGGGCATATGCCCGGAATCAAATTCCGAGGTCCCTAGCCCGAGATATGAAATTTTGATGAAAAATTAAAAGTTTAAGTTCAAATAATGACTGAATGTCTAATTATGTGCAAATGACCCCGGAATAGAATTTTGATGATTCCAACAGCTCCGTATGTTAATTTTGGACTTAGGAGCGTGAACAAAATTTTATTTGGAAGTCCGTAGTGAAATTAGGCTTGAAATGGCTAAAATAGAAATTTAAAGTTTGGAAGTTTGACCGGGGAGTTGACTTTTTGATATCGGGGTCGGAATCCAGTTCTAAAAATTTTCATAGCTCCATTATGTCATTTATGACTTGTGTGTAAAATTTGAGGTCAATCGGAGTTCATTTGATAGGTTTCTACATCAAGTGTAGAAGTTAGAAATTTTAGGTTTCATGAAGCTTGAATGGGAGCATAATTCGTGTTTTTAGCGTCGTTTTATGTGATTCGAGTTTTCAAATAAGTTCTTATGATGTTTTAGGACTTGTTGGTATATTTGGTTGAGGTCCCGAGGGCCTCGGGTGAGTTTCGGATTGTCACGACCCAATTTCACCTGTAGGTCGTGATGGCGCCCAACACTACAGCTAGGCAAGCCAACTACTAAATTAAGCATACATTGATTAAACTTTTATTCCAAGAAAATAATAAAATACCAACTTCTACCAATGTGTGTGCCAAGACGCTGTGTCACAAGTGAATGAGCATCTAGTAGATTATACAAAACTCCAAATACTGTCTGAAATAAAATAGACAGAATATAAATATCGGAAGAGACACTGGTAGCTGCAGAACGGCTCAGAAAGGCAGCTCACCACTATGCCTCTGGATGACGTGGGTATGTGATGATAGGTCCTCCACTAGTACCTGTCTCAGATCCTGCACAAAAAGTGCAGCAAGTGTAGTATGAGTACGTAAACAATGTGTACCCAGTAAGTATCAAGCCTAATCTCAAAGTGGTAGAGACGAGATGACCGACTTTGACACTCACTATAGGTCAATAACAATTGAAATAAAACTAGGATATTTAAATCAATGTGATTTACAGAATTTATTTAATCAGCGGAAATAATCAAATTCCTTCAAATGTATCAATTTTCAATATATTAATTAAATTCCTTTAATTCAGATAAATTCCAATTTATCAATTAAATCTCATTTACAGGAGTAACAATTAATTCCTTAACAAGCAAGAATAATAATTCATTAAATTTCAAAGATTTTCCAATTTACTAATTAGCTTTACAAGCTGAAATAAATTATTAAAGTATCGTATAATTATTATTATTATTAAGCACGATTTCTGCCGAGGACGTACGGCCCGATCCAGAGTGTCGTGTACACTGTCGAGGGACGTGCGGCGCGATCCATAGATGCATCTATCCTGCCGAGGTGTTCGGCCCGCTCCACAAGAAAGGAGGACATTTTCTTATGTGCCTCCGGAAGGAGAGTATATTCATTATAAGATGAATTTGGGAGGAGAACAATTTCTTTTAACAATTAATTGATTTAAATAGAAATCAAGCCTATGAGATTTTCATCCTTTAATATCTTTATCAAAAAATTCACAATATATATATTCATATATATTAATTAATATTGATTAATCAAAAAATACAATTTAGACAAGTAATATATGCTTTGAGTCCTAAACTACCCGGACTTTAGCATTAATAGTAGCTATGCACGGACTCTCGTCACCTCGTGCATACGTAGCCCCCCACAATTAGCAATAATTATTTAATCTTAATCACCTAGGAGGTAATTTCCCCCTCACAAGATTAGACAAGAGACTTACCTCGTCGCCCAACACTACAGCTAGGCAAGCCAACTAATAAATTAAGCATACATTGATTAAACTTTTATTCCAAGAAAATAATAAAATACCAACTTCTACCAATGTGTGTGCCAAGACCCGGTGTCACAAGTGAATGAGCATCTAGTAGATTATACAAAACTCCAAATACTGTCTGAAATAAAATAGACAGAATATAAATATCAGAAGAGACACTGGTAGCTGCAGAGCGGCTCAGAAAGGCAGCTCACCACTATGCCTCTAGATGACGTGGGTATGTGATGATAGGTCCTCCACTAGTACCTGTCTCAGATCCTGCACAAAAAGTGCAGCAAGTGTAGTATGAGTACGTAAACAACGTGTACCCAGTAAGTATCAAGCCTAATCTCAAAGTGGTAGAGACGAGATGACCGACTTTGACACTCACTATAGGTCAATAACAATTGAAATAAAACTAGAATATTTAAATCAATGTGATTTAAAGAATTTATTTAATCAGCGAAAATAATCAAATTCCTTCAAATTTATCAATTTTTAATATATTAATTAAATTCCTTTAATTCAGATAAATTCTAATTTATCAATTAAATCTCATTTACAGGAGTAACAATTAATTCCTTAACAAGCAAGAATAATAATTCATTAAATTCCAAAGATTTTCCAATTTACTAATTAGCTTTACAAGCTGAAATAAATTATTAAAGCATCGTGTAATTATTATTAAGAACGATTTCTGCCGAGGACGTACGGCCCGATCCAGAGTGTCGTGTACACTGCCAAGGGACGTGCGTCGCGATCCATAGATGCATCTATCCTGCCGAGGTGTTCGGCCCGCTCCACAAGAAAGGAGGACATTGTCTTATGTGCCTCCGGAAGGAGAGTATATTCATTATAAGATGAATTTGGGAGGAGAACAATTTCTTTTAACAATTAATTAATTTAAATAGAAATCAAGCCTATGAGATTTTCATCCTTTAATATCTTTATCAAACAATTCACAATATATATATATATATATTCATATATATCAATTAATATTGATTAATCAAAGAATACAATTTACACAAGTAATACATGCTTTGAGTCCTAAACTACCCGGACTTTAGCATTAATAGTAGTTACGCACGGACTCTCGTCACCTCGTGCGTACGTAGCCCCCCACAATTAGTAATAATTATTTAATCTTAATCACCTAGGAGGTAATTTCCCCCTCACAAGATTAGACAAGAGACTTACCTCGTCTTGCTCCAATTTAATCCACTATAAGGCCTTTTCCATGATTATCCAACTCCATCTGGCTCGAATCTAGCCAAAATAATTCGATACAATCACTAAATATTATAGGAATCAATTCTATAAGAAAATACTACATTTTATAGAAAAGGTCCGAAATTAATTAAAAATTCGCCCGCGGGGTCCACATCTCGGAATCCAGCGAAAGTCATGAAATCCGACAACTCATTCAATTATGAGTCCAACCATACCAGTTTCACTCAAATCCGACTCCGAATCGATACCGAAATCTCAAAATTTCGTTTCTATGAGATTTCTAAACTTTTCCAAATTTCAATCCCAAAACACTAATTAAATCGTGAAAACAACGATATATTCTTGTATATTGATCAAATCCGAGTTAGAATCACTTACCCCAATGTTTTTCCCTTGAAAATCTGCCAAAAGTCGCCTCTGCTCAAGCTCAAGTTCGCCAAAAATGGCAAATGGGACGAATGTCCTCTGTTTTTATAACTGCCCAGCAGTTCGGAACTGGGCCTCGAACAGGGCCTCGATCGCGGCATCGAACATGTGCCTTCGATCAGGGCATCGAGGGTTGGGCCTCGATCCTAGCCCTCGAGCCATACCTTCGATCATGCCATCGAGCCTTACCTTCGATCGTGACTTCGATCACAGGCTCGAGCCTGGACCTCGGTCATGGCCTCGATCAGGGTATCGAGGTTGGGCCTTCGATCATAGCCTCAATCATAGCATCGAGTCTGAGCCTTCGATCAGGGCATCGAGCATGGGTCTCGATCCTAGCCCTCGAGCCTTATCTTCGATCATGCCCTCGAGCCTTGCCTTCGATCGAGGCTTCGATACTGAGCCTCGTCCCTAGCTTCGACTCAGGCCTCGATCGTGGGCTCGATATCTGGGGCTCGATCTGAGGGTCGATATATGGGGCTCAATCCGAGGCTCGATATCTGGGGCTCGATCTGAGGCTCGATCACAGCCCAGAATATGCAGCAGAAGAGAAAATTGCACCAGCTTTTTAAGTCCAACTTTTGATCCGTTAACAATCCGAAACTCACCCGAGGCCCTCAGGACCTCAACCAAATATACCAACAAGTCCTAAAACATCATACGAACTTAGTCGAACCTCTAAATCACATCAAACAACGCTAAAACCATGAATCATACCCCAATTCAAGCTTAATGAAACTAAGAGTTTTTAACTTCTACGTTCAATGTCGGAACCTATCAAATCAACTCCGATTGGCCTCAAATTTTACACACAAGTCATAAGTTACATAACGGAGCTATGAAAATTTTCAGAACTAGATTCCGACTCTGGTATCAAAAAGTCAACCCCCCGGTCAAGCTTTCAAACTTTAAATTCCTATTTTAGCCATTTCAAACTTAATTTCACTACGGACTTCCAAATAAAATTTCGATCACGCTCCTAAGTCCAAAATCACCATACGGAGTTGTTGGAATCATCAAAATTCTATTCCGGGGTCATTTCGAAGTCAAACTTAGCACTTTAAGGCCAACTTAAGGAACCAAGTGTTCCGGTTTTACCTCAAACACTTCCAAATTCCGAACCAACCATCCCCGCAAGTCATAGATCATTACAAGCACCTACGGAAAGTTTTATTTTAGGGAACGGGGATCTAAAAGTTAAAATGACCGGTTGGGTCATTACATTCTCCACCTCTTAAACAAACATTCGTCCTCGAACGGGTTTAGAATTGTACCTGGAGTGCTGAATAAGTGGGGATATCTGCTCCGCATGTCTTCCTCGGCCTCCCAAGTCACTTCCTCGACTGGTTGGCCCCTCCACTGGACTTTTATTGCAGAAATCCTCTTGGACCTCAACTGGCGAACCTGTTTATCAACAATGGCAATTGGCTCCTCTTCATAACCCAAGCTATCATCTAGCTGAACTGTGCTGAAGTCTAACACATGTGATAGGTCGGCATGATACTTCCGGAGCATAGATACGTGAAAAACCGGATGAACTCCCGATAGGCTGGGAGGCAATGCAAGCTCATAAGCAACCTCCCCAACTCGTTTCAACACCTCAAATGGGCCTATAAACCTTGGGCTCAACTTGCCCTTCTTCCCGAATCTCATAATTCCCTTCATCGGCGAAACCTTCAAGAGAACTTTTTCACCTACCATAAATGATATATCACGCTCTTTCTGATCCGCGTAACTCTTTTGTCTGGACTGTGTTGTACGAAGTCTCTCCTGAATCAACTTTACCTTTTCTAAGGCATCCCTTACCAAATCAGTACCATATAACTTAGCCTCACCTGGCTCAAACCATCCGATAGGTGAACGACATCGCCGACCATATAAAGCCTCAAATTGAGCCATCTCGATGCTGGATTGGTAACTGTTATTATAAGCAAACTCGGCCAAAGGCAGGAAACGATCCCACTGACCTCCAAAGTCAATCACACATGCCCTGAGCATATCCTCCAAAATCTGAATTGTCCACTCTGACTGCCCGTCGGTCTGGGAATGAAAGGCTATGCTGAGCTCTACACGGGTCCCCAACTCACTCTGTACTGCTCTCTAGAAATGTGAAGTAAACTGAGGGCCTCTATCTAATATGATGGAAATTGGCACACCGTGCAACCGAACTATCTCCTGAATATAAATCTGGGGCAACCTCTCTGAAGTATACGTAGTCACAATAGGAATAAAATGTGCCGACTTGGTCCCTGTCAACAATCACCCAAACTGCATCAAACTTCCTCAAGGTTCGCAGCAACCCAACTACAAAATCCATAGTAATTCGTTCCCATTTCCACTCTGGTATGGTCATCTGCTGGAGTAGGCCACCTGGCCTCTGGTGCTCATATTTAACTTGCTGAAATTTAGACACCGAGTTACATACTCAACTATGTCCTTTTTCATTCGTCGCCACCAATAATGTTGCCTCAAGTCACGATACATCTTAGTAGCACCTGGATGAATAGAATATCGAGAACTGTGTGCCTCCTCCAGGATCTTTTTCCTCAGTTCATCCATATTAGGAACACGCAGACGATCCTGGAGTCGTAGAACACCATATGCACCAATAGTGACTTCCTTGGTACTACCTCGTAGTACCGTTTCACGAAGAACCCCCAGGTGTGGGTCATCATACAGGCGAGCCTTGATCTGTTCAAATAGTGAAGACTGGGCCACAACACATGTAAGAACTCGGCTGGGCTCTGAAATATCCAGCCTCACAAGTCTGTTAGCCAAAGACTGAATATCTGAGGCTAATGGTCTTTCCTCTGTTGAAATGAAAGCCAAACTACCCATACTCTCCGCCTTTCTGCTCAAGGCATCTGCAACCACATTTGCTTTTCCCGGATGATACAAGATAGTAATATCATAATCTTTTAGTAACTCCAGCCATCTGCGCTGCCTCAAATTTAGATCCCTCTGCTTGAACAAATGCTGCAAACTGCGATGATCAGTGTAAACTTCGCAAGACACCCCATAAAGATAATGCCTCCAAATCTTAAGAGCGTGAACAATCGCAGCTAACTCCAAATCATGTACCGGATAATTCTTTTCATGGGGCTTCAGCTGACGTGAAGCATATGCAATAACTTGCCCTTCCTGCATCAATACACAACCCAAGCCAACGCGCGAAGCATCACAATACACTGTATACATCCCCGAACCAGAAGGCAACACTAACACTGGTGTTGTAGTCAATGATGTCTTGAGCTTCTGAAAGCTCACCTCACAATCATCGGACCATCGGAATGGAGCACCCTTCTGGGTTAATTTGGTCAAAGGTGCTGCAATAGATGAAAAACCTTCCACGAACCGACGATAATAACCTGCCAAACCTAGAAAACTCCTGATCTCCGTCACCGAAGTGGGACGATGCCAATTCTGAACTGCCTCAATCTTTTTGGGATCAACTTTAATACCTTCGCCCGATACGATATGTCCCAAAAATGCTACAGACTCTAGCCAAAACTCACATTTAGAGAACTTAGCATATAGCTTTTGTTCCCGCAATGTCTGAAGCACTACTCTCATATGCTGCTCATGCTCCTCCTTACTACGAGAGTAGATCAAAATGTCATCAATGAAGACAATGACAAATGAGTCAATATATGGCCTGAATACCCTGTTCATCAGATCCATAAATGTTGTCGGTGCATTAGTTAAACCAAAAGACATTACCAAAAACTCATAATGACCATATCTGGTACGGAAAGCAGTCTTCGGAACATCCGAATCCTGAATCTTCAACTGATGGTACCCCGACCTCAAGTCGATCTTAGAGAATACCCTAGCACCCTGCAACTGGTCAAATAGATCATCAATACGCGGCAACGGGTACTTGTTCTTAATAGTGACTTTGTTCAATTGGTGATAATCAATAAACATCCGCATTGTTCCATCCTTCTTTTTCACAAACAATACTGGTGCACCCCAAGGCGATACACTCGGTCTGACAAACCCTTTGGCTAGTAACTCTTCAAGCTATTTTTTCAACTCTTTCAATTCTTTTAGAGCCATGCGATACGGTGGGATAGATATAGACTGGGTATCTGAAGCCAAGTCAATACAGAAATTAATATCACGATCAGGTGGCATACCTGGAAGATCTGACGGAAATACATCGGGAAACTCCCGAACTACAGGCACTGAATCAATAGCAGGAGTCTCTGCAGTAGTATCCCGAACATAGACTAGATAAGCCAAACAACCCTTCTCAACCATGTGTTGAGCCTTTATAAAAGAAATAACTCGATTAAATGAACTAATAGGCGAACCCTTCCACTCCAGCTTAGGCAATGCTGGAATAGCCAAGGTAACAGTCTTGGCATGACAATCTAGAATAGCATGATATGGAGATAACCAGTCCATACCTAGAATATTCAAAATCGGTCAACTCAAGCAATAGGAGATCTGCTCTAGTTTCATAACCACAGAATGTAGTAATACAGGACCGGTAGATCCGGTTCACAACAACAGAATCGCCCACAGGAGTGGACACATAAACAGGAGTACTCAAGGACTCACGAGAAACACCCAGGAATAGAGCAAATAGAGATGACACATATGAATACGTAGATCCTGGATCAAATAATACTGAGGCATCTTTGCCACAAACAGAAATAATACCTGTAATCACGGCATCTGAGGCCTATGCATCTGGTCTAACCAAAAAAGCATAGAACCGAGCTGGAGCGCCAACTGGCTGGCCTCCGCCTGGCTGACCTCCACCTCTAGGACGACCCTTACCCACCTGTCCTCCACCTCTGGGTGGTCGGACTACTGGTGGAGCAACTGGTCCGGTAAGCATAGGCTGCTGACCTTGCTGTACTGGTCTACCTCGAAGCCTGGGGCAAAACCTCCGCATGTGACTGGGATCCCCGCACTCGTTACAACTCTTCGGTGTGATGGGCTGCTGACTAAGTGTCTGGCCCTGGGGACCTGAATACCCACTGGGAGGACCCTGAATAGCTGGTGGGCGGTAAGAACTCTCTGGGATAGCACTGAGATAAGGTCGTACTGGAGCACCTAGAGGAGGTGGTGGTGCTGGATATGGGGGTCTGCTGGACTGTCCCCTCGCGAACTGACCTCTGCCCCCGGACGGAGCACCTCTGAACTCTCCAGAGTACCTGAACCGCTTATCTCTCATAATCTGCTCTCGGCTCCGCTGACGTACACCCTCAATCCTCCGGGCTATCTCCACAACTCGCTCATAAGAAGTACCCATCTCAACCTCTCGAGCCATAGTAGCCTGAATACCAGTATGTAAACCGGCTACAAACCTTCGCACTCTCTCCGCCTCAGTAGGGAGTATCATTAGTGCATGGCGAGATAATTCAGAAAACCTCGCCTCATAATCGGTCACTGACATCTGACCCTGCTGGAGCTGCTCAAACTAAAACCGCAACTCTTCCCTCTGGGTGGGTGGAATATACCTGTCCAAGAAGATGCGGGTGAACCTGTCCCAAGTCATGGGAGGAGAATCTGCTGGTCTGCCAAGAGCATAAGACTGCCACCATCTACGGGCTCTACCCTCTAGCTGAAAAGTAGCGAAATCAACCCCATGGGATTCCAATATCCTCATGTTGTACAGTCTATCCTTGCAACGATCAATGAAATCCTGTGGATTCTCATGTCGCTCACCCCCGAAGATAGGAGGATGTAGTCTAGTCCATCTGTCCAATAGTTTCTGAGGATCGGCGGCTACAGCCGGCCTGGGCTCAGGTGTAGCTGCTGCTACTGGCTGGACTCCACCCACGGTTAATGCACCCTAGGTCTGATATACAACAGCTGTCTGTCCATGAACCTGCGCAGTAGGGGTCTGTGCTCCCCCGCCCGCCTGAGATGTGGCTGGGTATGCCGGAAATAAACCGGACTGAGTCATATTATCCATGAATCGCAGTATACGACCCATAACATCCTGAAATCCCAGTGCAGATGTGAAGTCCACCGGAGCTGGCTCTGCCATAGGCACCTCACCCTGCTCCTCAATAATGGGATTCTCTACTGGATCCACTGGCGGCATAACCAAAATAGTCCTGGGACGTCCTCGCCCTCTACCATGGGCTGGAGCCCTCCCTCGGCCTCTGCCTCGGCCTCTAGCAACTAGGGGAGTAGCTCTTCTCTGGTCTGGAATATCATTAGAGCGTGTTCTCACCATCTGTGAGAGAATAAGAGAAGGATATTTAGTACTACATCAATTGAACGATAGAATATGAAGAAAGGTAGCTTCCTAACACCATATAGCCTCTCGAAGATAAGTGCAGATGTCTCCGTACCGATCCGCAAGACTCTATTAGGTCTGCTCATAACTTGTGAGACCTACGTGAACCTAGTACTCTGATACCATGTTGTCACGACCCAATTTCACCTGTAGGTCGTGATGGCGCCCAACACTACAGCTAGGCAAGCCAACTACTAAATTAAGCATACATTGATTAAACTTTTATTCCAATAAAATAATAAAATACCAACTTCTACCAATGTGTGTGCCAAGACCCGGTGTCACAAGTGAATGAGCATCTAGTAGATTATACAAAACTCCAAATACTGTCTGAAATAAAATAGACAGAATATAAATATCGGAAGAGACACTGGTAGCTGCAGAACGGCTCAGAAAGGCAGCTCACCACTATGCCTCTGGATGACGTGGGTATGTGATGATAGGTCCTTCACTAGTACCTGTCTCAGATCCTGCACAAAAAGTGCAGCAAGTGTAGTATGAGTACGTAAACAACGTGTACCCAGTAAGTATCAAGCCTAATCTCAAAGTGGTAGAGACGAGATGACCGACTTTGACACTCACTATAGGTCAATAACAATTGAAATAAAACTAGGATATTTAAATCAATGTGATTTACAGAATTTATTTAATCAGCGGAAATAATCAAATTCCTTCAAATGTATCAATTTTCAATATATTAATTAAAATCCTTTAATTCAGATAAATTCCAATTTATCAATTAAATCTCATTTACAGGAGTAGCAATTAATTCCTTAACAAGCAAGAATAATAATACATTAAATTCTAAAGATTTTCCAATTTACTAATTAGCTTTACAAGCTGAAATAAATTATTAAAGCATCGTGTAATTATTATTATTATTAAGAACGATTTCTGCCGAGGACGTACGGCCCGATCCAGAGTGTCGTGTAAACTGTCGAGGGATGTGCGGCACGATCCATAGATGCATCTATCCTGTCGAGGCGTTCGGCCCGCTCCACAAGAAAGGATGACATTGTCTTATGTGCCTCCGGAAGGAGAGTATATTCATTATAAGATGAATTTGGGAGGAGAATAATTTCTTTTAATAATTAATTGATTTAAATAGAAATCAAGCCTATGAGATTTTCATCCTTTAATATCTTTATCAAACAATTTACAATATATATATTCATATATATCAATTAATATTGATTAATCAAAGAATACAATTTACACAAGTAATACATGCTTTGAGTCCTAAACTACCCGGACTTTAGCATTAATAGTAGCTACGCACGGACTCTCGTCACCTCATGCGTACGTAGCCCCCCACAATTAGCAACAATTATTTAATCTTAATCACCTATGAGGTAATTTTCCCCTCACAAGATTAGACAAGAGACTTACCTCGTCTTGCTCAAATTTAATCCACTATAAGGCCTTTTCCATGATTATCCAACTCCGTCTGGCTCGAATCTAGCCAAAATAATTCAATACAATCACTAAATATTATAGGAATCAATTCTATAAGAAAATACTACATTTTAAAGAAAAGATCCAAAATTAATTAAAAATTCGCCCGCGGGGCCCATATCTCGAAATCCGGCAAAAGTTATGAAATCCGACAACCCATTCAATTACGAGTCCAACCATACCAGTTTCACTCAAATCCGACTCTGAATCGATACCGAAATCTCAAAATTTCGTTTCTATGAGATTTCTAAAATTTTCCAAATTTCAATCCCAAAACATTAATTAAATCGTGAAAAAAATGATATATTCTTGTATATTGATCAAATACGAGTTAGAATCACTTACCCCAATGTTTTTCCCTTGAAAATCTGCCAAAAGTCGCCTCTGCTCATGCTCAAGTTCGCCAAAAATGGCAAATGGGACAAATGTCCTCTGTTTTTATAACTGCCCAGCAGTTCGGAACTGGGCCTCGAACAGGGCCTCGATTGCGGCATCGAACATGTGCCTTCGATCAGGGAATCGAGGGTTGGGCCTCGATCCTAGCCCTCGAGCCATACCTTCAATCATGCCATCGAGCCTTACCTTCGATCGTGACTTCCATCACAGGCTCGAGCCTGGACCTCGATCATGGTCTTGATCAGGGTATCGAGGTTGGGCCTTCGATCATAGACTCAATCATAGAATCGAGCTTGAGCCTTCGATCAGGGCATCGAGCATGGGTCTCGATCCTAGCCCTCGAGCCTTATCTTCGATCATGCCCTCGAGCCTTGCCTTCGATCGAGGCTTCGATACTGAGCCTCGTCCCTGGCTTCGACTCAGGCCTCGATCGTGGGATCGATATCTGGGGCTCGATATCTGGGGCTCGATCTGAGGCTCGATCACAGCCCAGAATATGCAGCAGAAGAGAAAATTGCACCAGTTTTTTAAGTCCAACTTTTGATCCGTTAACCATCCGAAACTCACCCGAGGCCCTCGGGACCTCAACCAAATATACCAACAAGTACTAAAAGATCATACGAACTTAGTCGAACCTCTAAATCACATCAAATAACGCTAAAATCATGAATCATACCCCAATTCAAGCTTAATGAAACTAAGAGTTTTCAACTTCTACGTTCAATGTCGGAACCTATCAAATCAACTCCGATTGACCTCAAATTTTACACACAAGTCATAAATTACATAACGAAGCTATGAAAATTTTCAGAACTGGATTCCGACTCCGGTATCAAAAAGTCAACCCCCCGGTCAAACTTTCAAACTTTAAATTCCTATTTTAGCCATTTCAAGCCTAACTTTACTACGGACTTCCAAATAAAATTCCGATCACGCTCCTAAGTCCAAAATCACCATACGGAGCTGTTGAAATCATCAAAATTCTATTCCGGGGTCATTTTCTCAAAATGTTGTCTGAAGTAAACTTAGCACTTTAAGGCCAACTTAAGGAACCAAGTGTTCCGCTTTCATCTCAAACACTTTCAAAACCCGAACCAACCATCCCTGCAAGTCATAAATCATTACAAGCACCTACGAAAAGTTTTATTTTAGGGAACGGGGTTCTAAAAGTTAAAATGATCAGTTGGGTCATTACACGGATGGTTAATGGATCAAAAGTTGGACTTAAAACAGCTGCTGCAATTTTTCCTTTCTGTTGGAAATTCTGGCCCAAAATCGAGGCCCAAAAAATCGATCTCCCAAAAATCGAGAATGAGGATCGAGGCCGAGGATCGATGTCGAGGATCGAGGCAGAGGATCGACGTCGAGGATCGACGTCGAGGATCGACGCCGAGGATCGCGGATGAGGATCAAGGCTGAGGATCGAGGCCGAGAATCGAGGCCATGGATCGAGGGCTGCCTGGGCAGAATTATAAAAGAGGGCATTCGTCCCATTCGCCATTTTTAACAAATTGGAGCTTGAGCAGAAGCGATTTTTGATAGATTTTCAAGGAAAAGACATTGGGGTAAGTGATTCTAACTTGGATTTGGTCAATAAATATAAATATATCATTGTTCTCATCATTTAATTAGTTTTTTGAGATTAAAATTTGGGAAATAATTAGAAATCTTATAGAAACGAAATTTTGAGATTTCGGTATCAATTCGGAGTCGGATTTGAGTGAAATTGGTATGGTTGGAGTCGTAATTTAATGGGTTGTTGGATTTCATAACTTTTGCCGGATTCCGAGACGTGAGCCCCACGGACAAATTTTTAATTAATTTCGGGATTTTTATTAAAAATGTAGTATTTTCTTATAGAATTGATTCCTATAATTTTTAGTGATTGTATCGAATTATTTTGGCTAGATTCGAGCCAGACAGAGTTGGATAATCATGGAAAAGGCCTTCTAGTGGATTAAATTGGAGCAAGACGAGGTAAGTCTCTTGTCTAATCTTGTGAGGGGGAAATTACCTTATAGGTTATTAAAATTAAATAATTATTGCTAAATGTGGGGACTACGTACGCACAAGGTGACGAGAGTCCGTGCGTAGTTACTATTAATGCTAAAGTCCGGGTAGTTTAGGACTCAAAGCATGAATTACTTGTGTAAATTGTATTCTTTGTTTAATTAATATTATTTGATATATATACATATATATTGTGAATTGTTAGATAAAAATATTAAAGGATTGAAATCTCATATACTTGTTTTTTTTTGTTCTATTTAAATTAATTAATTATTAAGAGAAATTGTTCTTTCTCCTGAATTTATCTTATAACAAATATACTCTCATTCCGGAGGTACATAAGAAAATGTCATCCTTTCTTGTGGAGCGGGCCGAACGCCTCGGCAGGATAGATGCATCTATGGATCGTGCCGCATGTCCCTCGGCAGTGTACACAATATTCTGGATCGGGCTGAACGACCTCGACAGAAATCGTGCTTAATAATAATAATAATTACACGATACTTTGACGGTTTATTGCAGCTTGTAAAGCTATTTGATTAATTGGAAATTCATTGAAATTGAATTGCAGCTTGTAAAGCTATTTGATATATTGGAATTTTATTGAAATTGAAGGATTTAATATATATATACGGAGAATTATTGCATTTTGAAGGAATTTAATTATTTCTGCTGGTTAAATAAGTTATTGTTATATTCTGTGAATCATGCCGATTTAAATATTTTAGTATTATTTCAATTATTATTATTGACACATAGTGAGTGTCAAAGTTGGTCATCTTGTCTCTACCACTTCGAGATTAGGCTTGATACTTACTGGGTACACGTTGTTTACGTACTCATACTACACTTGCTGCACTTTTTGTGCAGGATCTGAGACAGGTACTAGTGGAGGACCTATCATCACATATCCACGTCATCCCGAGGCATAGTGGTGAGCTGCCTTTTTGAGTCGTTCTGCAGCTACCAGTATCTCTTCTTATATTTACATTCTGTCTATTTCATTTCAGACAGTATTCGGAGTTTTGTATAATCTATTAGATGCTCATGCACTTGTGACACCGGGTCTTGGCACACACATTGGTAGAATTTGGTATTTTATTATTTTTCTTGGATTAAAAGTTTAACCAATGTACATTTGATTTATCAGTTGGCTTGCCTAGCTGTAGTGTTGGGCTCCATCATGACCTATAGGTAAAATTGAGTCGTGACACACATATGGGACCCACTTTACTGTGAATAGATTCTTTCTGTTTTTTTTGTTTTCTATATACAAGATCGTTTTGTTTTTGAGAGAGGCATCAACCAAAACTCTCTCTCTTTTGTAAATCTCTCTCTCTCTCTCTCTCTCTCTCTCTCTCTCTCTCTCTCTCTCTATTGTAAGTACTGTTTTCCGTTGAAGTAAATAAAATCTCAAGTTCATTGCATTCAGGCCTTGCATCCCGGCCTCAAGAGGTATTTATTTTACTTTAATTTCAAGTCTCTTCTCTAGTCTCTCCTCTCTGGTCGTGATGTCACGACCCAAAATCCAACTAGTCGTGATGGCACCTAACCCAACCCTTTAGGTAAGCCAACTTTCAACTATCCAATCCCAATAATAATTATTAAAGAAATTTAAGTAAATAATTATCTTAACCTTATACATTCTCGAAGAACTGGTAGTACAAATCATGAGCTTCTAAGAATAGAGTATACAAAGCGGAAATGAAATAAATACATAGTATGTTTGAATAATACATAAACAGAGCTTTTATAAATCTAAGGCTATCCTGAACAAAAGGCAGCTACAACAGGAACGCAGGTACATCTTCAAGTCCCGCAACCATCGAGCACAGCAACAACAGCAGCCAACATCTGCACGCAATGTGCAGAAGTGTAGTATCAGTACAACCGACCCCATGTACTGAGTAAGTAACAAACCTAGCCGTACGTTGAAAGTAGTGACTAGCTTCCACCAAGGTCGGGTCCAAAACCAATAGTCCACAACAATCCATTACAACATAAAGCAAATAATACCATAAGTATCGCGTTCCCTTCGCGAACATGATACCCCATACGCGAACGCGATGCACAACCCAGCTTCGCTTCGCGAACGCGAGACCCCCTCGCGAACGCGAAGAGTAAATCCTGCCTGCCACAAATTACTCTTCGCGAACGCGAGGGCCCGCTCGCGAACGCGAAAGAGAAAATCCGAAAAATGCAGCAACAGATATCAGTAATCTCACCAAGGCCAAAAATGATCCGTTAACCATCCACAACTCACCCGAGCCCCTCGGGACCTCAACCAAATATACCAACAAGTCATAAAATATCATACGGACTTAGTCGAACCCTCAAATCACCTCAAACAACGCTAAAACCATGAATTACACCCCAATTCAAACCTAATGAACTTTTAAATTTCTAGTTTCTACAAACGACTCAGGAACCTATCAATTCACGTCCGATTGACCTCAAAGTTTGCATACAAGTCATAAACGACATAACGGAGCTATAAAAATTTTCAAAACTGGATTCCGACCTCGATATAAAAAAGTCAACCCCTCCTCCCCGTCAAACTTCCCAAAAATTCAACTTTCTGCAATTCAAGCCAAATTCCACTACGGACCTCTAAATAATTTTCCGGACACGCTCCTAAGTACAGAATTACCATACAGAGCTATTGGAATCATCAGAATTAAATTCTGAGGTCGTTTACACATAAGTCGACATCCGTTCACTATTTTAACTTACGCTTTAAAACTTGGAACTAAGTGCTCCAATTCATTCCAAAACCTCACCGGACCCGAACCAATTACCCCGGCAATTCACACAATAACTATAAAGTACAATTTGAGCAGTAAAGGGGGAAGCGGGGTTGTAATACTCAAAACGATCGGCCGGGTCGTTACATTCTCCCCCACTTAAACATACGTTCGTCCTCGAACGTGCCAAGAGTTGTTTCCAAGCCATCAAATCACTGTTCCATCTTACCACACACGTACCCAGGGGTGAACCCACGTCACCCTATCCCACATAGTCTTGACTACACAATGCAACTGAAAATCATTAATTTAACCTTAGCCCATAACCCTTGGAGTTTTAATTTCCAACCTTAAAAATTTCTTTCAAGACACGAATCTTACATTTACACACTGTATAAGTCCGAATAAGCTGCATAGAGCTATAACTATAACCACGGATATAATCACCCAGCATATTACACAACTCGCATGCTCGTAAACACTATTTTCAATCACAGTAACTACTCAAAACCAACCAAGTACTAGTATAAAACCTCACATTCAACAGCACCTCATTCCGAAACCTTCGTACACTGCCAATGATGAAAGAAACAATCAAAAACTCATAACTACTCATCAGATCAACTAGCCATGGAGCTCTCTCGCCCAACCAAAACCATAACCCTCTTGAATATACCATAACCAAGCCTAATAGTACCCATTCCAGGTTCAATGACCTTATATTACTAAACATAATTGCTCCACAGACATACCGCACCAATATAACTCGGAGCCACAACTCGTGCCATCCGTGCACTAATACGCAATAATTCAAATGTACCCAGTCATGGAAAATGACTCAAATGAGAGAACTGCCCCGCCAGATTAACAAGTACTTCCACAACGAAATGCTGAAAATTCATCATACACCGTAGAACCATCACCCGATTCTAACACAAGGTTCATATTATATACTCCGAGCTACCCTGCTCCAATTTAATAACGACGGAGAGGCAAATGACAAAAATACCACACAAAAACCTGAAAGGACATAACCATTACGCTATCGATTATGCAATACCCAATTACTCATCACACTCAAATTCCGCTATAAAGCTCAAATAGAACCGCACCATCTGTGCACATAACTAATGAATCACAACTCTCATAGCATAAAGGAATAACTCACAGATCATTTGAGAACACGAATAAGTTCAACATCAACCAAATGACACATCCCTCAATAATAGCAGTATGGAGCCAAGCATTCCGGCTCGGTGTAGAATACACATCTTAATTGGGCCTACCTATGGACCCCCAAATCAACTCGGGTACCCACAAATAGATAAAAATTCTTCCGAAAATCCATAATGACTGAATCATAACCCATTCTATCATATGGCAAGCTTCGACCACAACTTCACAGTCCACAACCATGAAACAATCCGCTCCTGATAACTCCTAATCTCCAAATCCATAGAACACGCGAATCACCATATTTGATTCCATCTCCACCGCCCGAATGCCTAATAACTCTCTCATACACGATCATCCCATGAAAAATACTTTAAAAGTTCTTCCGTGCCAATTGATAAATTTTGAATATCAGCAGTCTATCAACCATGTGAGTACCGCAATACTAATTTATACCTCCGTAAGTAAAAATACAATGCGCCTTCTGAAGTCCGCCCCTTTCTCATACAACACCAAGTAGTAATAGTATTTATCTAGTTATTTGAAATCGTCCATGTTGCCCAACATTCGTTACCTTCTCTTCAAGACTGTACTGCCACCTTGTACATGAAAATATAGCTTTCGTACAACACGTAACATCTATATTGCGATCATGTGAAAAGCACAAGAATCTTATTATCAACTTTGAGTCACCAATAATTTACATACCATTTTAGTTAGAAACCTTTCTCTTACTTCTTTCTAGGAGGAAATCACAATACCTAAAACGTTCTCCACACCGGTAGAAACCATCAAGAATACTTTGGAATCCATTTGCACATAATCAAGCCCTTAAAACTAAATTCCTCTAACTCGACCAAGCCACGCACATCGCCAAGTCCGGGTGTACTGCCACAAAGCACCTGTAGAAAACCCCCACATCATAAGCACTCAAAGAACCGATCATATCCATTTCCATACTGATCCAACCTACTACCAAGCTGTCCTATTTCTCCAAGTCCCTTCCGAATTTGTCTTCAGATTGATACTTCTTCTTGCTAAAATACAATGATCTTCAACCACAACTTACCCCACAAACATTAGCATAGAACCACAATGCCCTACGGCTCATAAGCAACTGTATTCTTCTTAAGCACCTTCAAAAATACTACAACTATAACACTCACTCTGAGAATACCTTATGTGAATTTGAAATTGTTCTTCTTACCTTCCTTATACAAAAATGTAGAATCCATAGTCATATAGAATTTTCGCAAGTTCAGGCACCATCAAACGCAAATCATGGATTTTTATCCATACCCAAGTACGAAAACATTCTCACTTGCTATATATAATTCTCAAATCCATTGAAATTTTCTCGGGAGTCACCCATTTTACTCAAATCTAATTGCACCGTCCAAATGGGCCAAAAGACACGTGCCCCATTAGCACCACAACACTCAAAGAAGTAACTCTATTTTAACACCACATATCAAATTCTTACTTCGTGCGCACTACATCATTCACGAATAACAACTCACTCATTCCGCAAATTTCATTTACTCATACGTGAAATATAACCCTTAACCAGGAATCTCCTTATTCGAGTCATCCACGATCTCAACTTCTGTAAGTCATAGCTAACCCACAAGTATGGCTCAGACAAAAATTAAAATTTAACACCTAACCATGAAATCAAATGGTCAATAGCAGACTCCCTCACTTGGCTCAAAGCCATAGATTAAAATATTCCATAACTCATAATACCAATACTCTCTTACTGCCATAATGCCACAGTCAGTCCAACGAAACTTCTTCCCAAGTTCATACAATACCAACCATAAAAATACCTCAATCATCCTCTAAGCTCGTATTCATCCTCTTAACACACAAGTCAACTTTCTCAACCAGATTCAGATTCAAATCTGCACCCATATACCCCGTCGGCAGAAAAGAAACTCTTCACTCACATCATAAGAAATACTCCTACATAGATTACTCCGCAGGGGATAATCCACCTGCTTAGCCTCAATCTAGTATCTTGTTATATCTTTTCGCAGTCACAATTACTATGCAATCACTTAGTCAATCTGCGTCTAAACTTATTACCCAGACATGAGAATTTAATTTACCCCAAAATTTAACAATATAAAAGATCCTTCAAAACATTCATACTCGAGACTGTACATCACATTAAAACGAAAATCAAGCACCCAATGGCCATTTCTTTACATTTCAAGGAAACACTTCTCGCCACATTCAAATCGTCTTAACACATCCCGCGGTCACATCATACCCATCATACTGCCATTCCACCGCTCATCGAGCCACAAATTCCACTGTAGGGTCATTACCGGACATATGAGTCCAATTGTACAAGTTATAACTGAAGCTACCGAGCTTAAACTGCGGTCTAACCATGGCCTCAAGTCCTCCAGACTGGCCCACCACCAAAACATAGAATACTCACCTCGAACCTCGTTCATAGAATCATAATCCAGCGATGCACAGCTGATACTGAGCGCTCATGTGTGCATACGAATACGTGGATGGAAGGAATTCAAAGAGTTTATATCTCAAGCTGAATCAATCTCGCACGATAAGGAAAGAAAAATGGGAAGTATATATCCTAATAGCCCTGTAGCCTCTCGAAGATAAGTATGGACGTCATCATATCGATCCGCAAGACTCTACTAGACACTTGCTCATGACTTGTAGAACCTATGAACCTAGAGCTCTGATACCACCTTGTCACGACCCAAAATCCAACTAGTCGTGATGGCACCTAACCCAACCCTCTAGGTAAGCCAACTTTCAACTATCCAATTCCAATAACAATTATTAAAGAAATTTAAGTAAATAATTATCTTAACCTTATACATTCCCCAAGAACTGGTAGTACAAATCATGAGCTTCTAAGAATAGAGTATACAAAGCGGAAATGAAATAAATACATAGTCTGTTTGAATAATACATAAACTGAGCTTTTATAAATCTAAGGCTACCCTGAACAAAAGGCAGCTACAACAGAAATGCAGGTACATCTTCAAGTCCCGCAACCATCGAGCTTTACAACAACAACAGCTAACATCTTCACGTAATGTGCAGAAGTGTAGTATCAGTACAACCGACCCCATGTACTGAGTAAGTAACAAACCTAGTCGTAGGTTGAAAGTAGTGACGAGCTTCCACCAAGGTCGGGTCCAAAACCAATAGTCCACAACAATCCATTACAACATAAAGCAAGTAATACCAGAAGTAACTCAGGAATAAAATACCCAGCTAAATCATGATTTCAAAAATAGTAGTTATGTCTTTCAAATACATCAGTGAAAACCCAAATCGTTTGCTGGAATTGCCAAAAATATGAATAGTTTGAAAACAATAAATTTCTCCCAAAATCTTGTCAATAATAAATAAGATGTTTCATTTTTCTTCCGGATAACCCGTGTAAAACAAATGCATCACTATGCCCATCTGTCAAAAAATGTGTGAGAAATCATGAATGATGTGATATTGTACAGCATGAGAAAAAATATATCTCTGTACATGTATGTCATGTGTGCATGCCAATGCAATGCAACCCAATGATAAAATCATAAACAGCCCCTCGGGCAGAACATCACTCATATACATCCCCTCGGGCAAACCTCACAGTCACTCATGCCACTCGGGCATATCTTACAATCACTTTTGCCATACGGGCATACCTCACAATCACTCATGCCTCCCAGTCACTCAGCACTCACTCGGCACTCGGCACTCGCACTCAGTAGGTACCTGCGCTCACTGGGGGTGTGTACAGACTCCGAAGGGGCTCCTTCAGCCCAAGCGCTATAATCTGCACGGACAATTCACGTGTTGCACGGACAACTCATGTGCTATAATAATAAAGTATGTTGCAGGCGGGCAGCCCCGATCCACACACATCCTCACAAATCAGGCCCTCGGCCTCACTCAGTCATAAATATGCTGCAGGGGGGCAGCCCCGATCCACACTCATCCTCACAAATCAGGCCCTCGGCCTCACTCAGTCATAAATATGCTGCAGGCGGGCAACCCCGATCCACATTCATCCTCACAAATCAGGCCCTCGGCCTCACTCAGTCATAAATATGTTGCAGGCGGGCAGCCCCGATCCACACTCATCCTCACAAATCAGGCCCTCGGCCTCACTCAGTCATAAACCTCTCAAGCCACTCGGGCATTTCAGTAAAACAGGGCATTCGGCCGAAAACATTTATATGCATCAAAATATAGTCATAAAACTGAGTTATGATATGCAATGAAATAAATATGACTGAGTATGAATTTTCAATTTAACACAATAATTTACAGCAATATGACCTTTGTGGGTCCCAATAATACTGGCACATAGCCTCAACATGATTTTTAATATACTTTTTAGCTCAATTTCTTTAACACATAAAACCGCATGGAAAATGCCAAGATTGTTTAACTATAAACTTTCACAGAAACAATTATGTCACAATTTCTATAGTGCACGCCCACACGCCCGTCACCTAGCATGTGCGTCACCTCCCAACAATTCACAAAATACATATATTTAGGGTTCATACCCTCAACTCCAAGATTAGAAGAGTTACTTACCTCGAACAAGCCGAATCCAATGTCGAGCAAGCTAAACAATGCTCCAGAAATCCCATTATGCGCGTATCAACTTCCAAACGGCTCGAATCTAGTCACAATTAATTTGATTCAACCCACAAAATTTATAGGAATTAATTCCATATCAAAATACTAATATTTTCACAAAATCCGAAATTACGCCCCAAAATCACCTGTGGGGCCCACATCTCGGAATATGATAAAACTCACAAAATCTGAACCCCCATTCAACCACGAGTCCAACCATACCAAAATTATTCAAATCCGACTACAACTCGGCCTTCAAATCCTCAATTTAAACTAAGAGAGTTTTCAAACTTTCCAACTTAATTCACCAATTAAATGATAAAAACAACCATGGATTCGGGTAATTTAACCAATATTGAGTTAAGAACACTTACCCCATTGTTTCCTCTGAAAATCTCCCAAATATCGCTTCAATCCGAGCTCCAAATCGTTTAAAATGGAAAATGGGACGAAGCCCCATTTTCTGAACTTAAACTTTCTGTCCAGACCTCTCTTCTTCGCGAACACGACAGGTCCCTCGCGTTCGCGAAGCACAAAATGTGCTTCCCAACATTTGTTCTTGAGATGGGTATATGGCTTTAGTAATATTGCCACTCCCATCTTTATAAGATCTTTCTAAAACCTTTATGTAAAGCGGTAAATAAGTGGTTATAAACCAAGGAACAAAATACATAATTTGATTTTATAAAGCACAAGTTTCATAAAACTCTTGAGAAATATTATTTAAATCTTCTTTACTATAAGTATTAAAAAATCAAGTTTTAAACCGGTTCCATTTATCACAAAAAAAATCCTTTTGAACATATTTTCTTGCTTGTGACCCTGGACTAAAATCGATTTGGTGTGGAATCATTAAACATCATTGGGGTTGAAATCCATTTCGGATGCAGAAGGAATATCCTTATCAGAAATATTATCATATTCCTGAATAATATTTGTTTGAGGGTTAATCTTAACCCTTTCAACAGGCTTATCACTTTTAGTAGAAATAGTGTGTAAAGATGCAGCACAATTTCAAGCAGGTCCATAGACTGGTTCAACAGGAGAAATATGTTGAATTGCAGGTAAAAGTCTATGCTTAGAAAATGAATGCCTATTATAATTAGTATCTTAAGTTTAAAGGCTGGCGATAGTCTGCACGGCCAGTAAGGATATAAGAACCGAAATATACAAGAATTTTCATATAGCTTGCTGACTGTATGGAAGGTTTAACCTTTTACCCAAGCAAGGGGTCTGTCTTAATCTAATACATACTCTTATTGAGCCCATGTGTATAGCGGTTCTAACCGTGAAAAGAAGATGCCCTTTTTTAACACATTTAACGGGCTAAGGTTCACGGCTTGCTAGACGGAGCCACTAAGGCAAATCCAATAAGAGTAGTGCTAGATTAGACAGTACCACCATCTCGGAAACAAGCCAAGAAACTATATAAAAAATTCCTTTATATTTTGATAGAGGCCAGATCTTTCATGGTGTATATAGGAGAGAAGTTAGATATTCAACATAGATATGAAATCTCTTAGCCAGACATAGTCACGGCCAGATAGGAGAGACTAGAGAAGAGACTTGAAATTAAAGTAAAATAAATACCTCTTGAGGCCGGGATGCAAGGCCTGAATGCAATGAACTGGAGATTTTATTTACTTTAACGGAAAACAGTACTTACAATAGAGAGAGAGAGAGAGAGAGAGATTTGGCTGATTCCTCTCTCAAAAACAAAACGATCCTATATATAGAAAAGAAAAAAAACAGAAAGAATCTATGCACAGTAAAGTGGGTTCCATATGTAGGTACCTTATACAGTGTATTTATTGTGTATACAGTGTTTCTACTGTATAAACAGCGTATCTACTATTTAGTGGGGTCCTCGGTGGCGGCTTCACAGTTGATCATACTCCACATTTTTCTAATCCTTTCATCTACTGGATGAAATCTTTCGCATTTTCTATGGCTTCATCAGATAATATCTTCTCTGATTTAATAGGCTGGGAATCTTCTACAATATCATCGTTGCTTGTTTCACTCCGCATTAAAGTGTCAGATTTTTCATTCTGGTTAATAGATTGAAGCAAGTTTCTTTTTACTTCTTCCAAATACTTATTAATCATCTCATCTTTATCTCCTTCTTAAAAAGAGATTCTTCTAGCAATATGCTTGACTGAGCTATCATCAATTATTCCCTTCTGGGGAGCTGCTGAGTATTCTTGAATTTTTGCTTCAATAGAATCCAAGAGTTCTTGACCGTATAACCTTTTTGTTTTGGGATCTTTTTCCATTAATTTATCTCAGAAATTATTGTAAAATGTCCTATATAAACAAGGAATTTGTTCTTCTGTGAATCCCATCTCTAGAGTCCATTTATGAATCCATGGAATAGAGAACTCTATAAAGAAATATATTTGGTCAATTTTTTTTAAATAGCAGATATGATCTGCGTGGTATAATTCATTCAAATGTGGCGATACTTTAGTCCATTCTTTGTATAACATAAGAAATGGGTCAGGTAATATCTTGACTGTTGGACCGTGGTATGACCACCAATTTAAGAACTAATTAGGAATGGGCTCTGCAAATATCTTTGCACATACCTTTATGAACCAAGTATGTTTATGTCTATCATTATTATAATAAAGCACTTTATCAAAGGATTGGATATAATCCCAATATGTGAAATTCATACGAGCCTTGTTAAGGCTTATCTGCCTTTCTTTTATCGTGGAAATTCCCCAATCTTCAACAGATATAATCTGTTTAATAATAATTTTTGAGAAGTTATAAACATTCTCATCCGTGCTATAACCGGAAAAGTGCTGAAATTATGCACTACCTGTACTGGTAAGAATTGTCTCATAATAAGAATGGGTTTTGTATGACTCACCCGGATAATATAATCCATTAATTAGATACCTTTGGAATATCTTCCATGGCTCATATTTTCTTTGTATCTCAGAATTTTCTAAAAGAAATATCATTTCTTTTTTAAATATTTTTTCATAGGACTTGATATCATCAGTGTCCTCTTTGGCAATTGAAGCAAACGTATCACCTTGCTTTTGAGCAGCTAAGTATGCCTGCAAATGACCGTATAACGGGCTGCCCTCTGGAATATCTTCCAGATGAATAGAAGGAACTGACGAAGATTCGCCTTTGAGAGATATCTTCTCATTAGTTAAGCTCTTTTTTCCCGTTTGTATCACTGGGGAGTTAGATGAGGACCCGTATGATGATCCTTGAGAATATAATTTTTCTGGGGATGATCTTCCCCCTTTGCCTCTGCCTCTACCTCTGGCCCACGGAGGGTCCATGCTGAAAACATAACAATTCATTTTATTCAGATAAATAATCTTCCATATCATGTCTAATTTCTTCAGAATAATCATGAATAAAAAATTCTTCTTCTACAATGTCATGAATAACTTTATCAATTATAAGACTTTGTAAGTCTCTATATAACTTAACCACTTTCAAAATAGTGATTAACGTTTTCTTATTTAGAAAAGTTTTATAGAAATTCATGATTAATTTAAGTATTCACGGGATAAGAAATCAGGAAGAGAATTATCAATTCCCTTTTTATACTGAATTTCAAAATCAAAGGGGGCTAATTGAGCCTGCCACCTTGCAAATATTAATTTTGAAGCATTATGTTTAAAATCTTTGTTAAACATATATTTAACAGATTGAAACTTTTGATTGTATAAATCATCCTAAAATTTTAAAACACATTTAACAATAGTTAACATTTCATGAGCCACAGTAGCATATTTTTTCTGTGCTTCAGTCCACTTTCCAGAATGAAATCTTATCAGATATTCACAATTATCGTTGGGATTAACTTGTTTTAAAATCCCACCATAGCCAATATTAGATGCATCTATCTCAATAATTTTTTGTCATGCTAGATTAGAAAGAGTTAAACAAGGTAAAGACTTAACACGTTGTTTAATATTTTTAACCAAAGTAGTATGGCTATCAGTCCAAGGTTTTTTATGATCCTTTTTTAGCCTATCATATAATAGGGCTAAATCACGAGACAATTTTTTATAAAATGGGGATATATAATTTAAACTTCCCAAAAATCTCTGTAATTGAGTTTTGTCAGTAATAACATCAGGAAATTGTGATGCAAAATTAATCGATCTTTGAATAGGAGTAATTTTTCCTTGGTAAATATTATGTCCTAAAAATCTAACATCTGTATGAAATAAACTCATTTTTGGTTTTGAAATAACTAAACCATTTTGTATAACAATTCTTTTAAATATATCTAGATTCTTAATATGCATTTCAAATATTTTAGAGAATATCAAAATGTCATCAATATAAACAATGATTAAATCTAGATATGAGTTAAATATATCATTCATGATTTTTTGAAATTCAGAAGGGGCATTCTTTAAACCAAAAGGCATAACATTCCATTCATATTGTCCGAATGGAACATTAAAAGCAGTTCTATAAGTATGCTCTTTAAATATTTGAATCTGCCAATAACCAGATTTTAAATCAAATTTCGAAAATATATTGGCATCATATAATCTTGCTAATAAATCCTTTTTATTGGGGATGGGATACCTTATCCACTTTAAATATTTATTTAAAGGTTTATAATTAATAACTAATCTACGTTCCTTTTCAGCAGCATTATTAACATAAAAAGCTGTGCAAGACCAAGGAGATTTTGAGAGTTTTATCAAACCCTTTTGTAATAAATTATCAATCTCTTTTTTGCGGAATTCTACCAATTCAGCGTTCATCTGATAAGGTCAAGATTTAGTAGGAATATCATCCTCAGAGAAATTATCTTCATATGGAAGAGTGACAATATGCTTTTTTCGATTCCAAAAAGCACTAGGATGCTCAGCACAAATATCAATAGCAATTTGTTCGGAAATCAATTTAATATTTTCCTATACTTTAGTGGATTTTAAAGTATTAAAGATATTCATACTAAATAATTCTAATTGTAACGAATCAATATGTCTTTGCTTCATATCAATTAAAGCATTTATATCTCTAGTTACGGGATCTGTAACAAAAGTATAACTTATCCTTTTATCCTTATAAGTAGCTGTAAAACCTTTCGAGTCTATGCTAGTAAAAGGATAAATAGTGTTAATAAAAGGTGTTCCAAGTATAATTGGAGGGTATAACTGATTTTTAACCAAGAAAAAGAAGTGAGGAATGCAGACTTTATTCTGACAAATACCCGTATTAGAAAATTTATACTTTATATCTAAAGCATGTCCTGATGCAGATTTAACCATATGAGTAGTTTTTTGAAAATATTTAGTACGTACTAACCCTTCTTGAATGCAGCTAACATCAGTTCCACTATCAATCATAGCAATATTTGTAATAGAAAAACTATTATCAATTAGAATAGTACATTTGATATACCATTTATGGGCAGTAACAATTTGCATCATTCCCAAAAATATATCATGTTTAGAATCAAGTCTAATAGGTTCTTCCTCAATATCATTTTCAGAAATACCTTTGTTTTTATCATTAGATTTCTCAGCTGGAGAATTGATTTTCTCGATCTGAGTAATCCTATGATCACAAATCATTTGATTTTGTTTAAGAGATTTAATCTCCCTTTTTAAACTTTCAATTTCAACTTTTAAATCATCGAAAGAAGAATTTCTTGCTGGAGTTGTATTTTTATTTATAAGACGGTTATTAACTTCTAATAAAGAATAAGGCGTAGAATATTCAAATTCTTTTTTTGAGTTTTAAAAGGTTTTGAAGAACTTGAACTAGTACTTGCAGCCAAATTTATAATTTTTCTCGAAGTTTTTCATCAGTAACTTCTTCTAAAAGTTCTATCACATTATCAGAGGTAATAGTTTTCATATTGAAATCTTGAAATTATGATTGTAATTTATAAAAATCATCATTATCACAAGTACATGTATTACCTTCACAAGTTGTACAATTATTATCTAAAGTTTTATCACTATCAGATAAATCAAGTAAATCAACTTCATTTTCAGATGCCGAATAAGAATCACAATCTGATTCTGATCCAGATGTGTATAACAAACCATAAATCTTATTATGTAACTCATCGTCAATTTCTAAGGTTTTCAACTTTTGAAGCTTGCAATTTGGAGCTATGTGGCCAAATGTTCCACATTTATAACACTTTCGGTCTGCAAGATCTCTTTTAGACCTATCTTTCGTAAATCTCTTTGACTTACGATAGTTTTTCCCAGTATCACGTTCTTCCTTAGATCTATATATAGATCTTTTTTTCTTGTATGGAATATTAGGGCTAGGGTATCTATGATACATGTGTTTCTTCTTCTTGCTATGAGCAGAGGTCTCGGGAAAACCGAACTGAGTACAAAAGTCTCCTAATTGTGATTTTTCTTTTAGCTTATTCTTCTTAAGCTGTTTAGACAATTTCAACTCATTACACAAGTTTAATCCTTCTTGTGTACAGACTCCTATCAATTTTTTATAGGTATAATCTTTGTACGGAATTTCCCCGTGTAACGACCCGGCCGGTCGTTTCGAGAGTTATAGCCCCATTTTCCCCATTTCTACTTCTTTTTGTGTTATTTAGCTATATCATGTTATATCGGGTTAGTTGGTTTGGGTCCGGGAGGAACTCAGAGTAAAATGAGACACTTAGTCTCATAATTGAAAAATTGAGTTAGAAAAGTGGACCGGATATGGACCTATGTGTAAACGATCTCGGATTCGGATTTTGATAATTCCAATAGCTCCGTGTGGTGATTTTGGGCTTAGGAGTGTGTCCGGAATATTATTTGGAGATCCGTAGATGAATTAGGCTTGAAATGTCGAAAGTTTAATTTTTGAGAAGTTTGACCGAGGGGTTGACTTTTTGATACCGGGGTCGGAATCCGATTCTGAAAATTGGAATACCTCTGTTATGTCATTTATGACTTGTGTGCAAATTTTGAGGTCAATCGGACGTGATTTGATAGGTTTCGGAGTCATTTGTAGAAATTAGAAATTTCAAAGTTCATTAGGCTTGAATTGGGGTGTAATTCATGGTTTTAGCGTTGTTTGAGGTAATTTGAGGGTCTGACTAAGTCCATATGATGTTTTACGACTTGTTGGTATATTTGGTTGAGGTCTCGAGGGGCTCGTGTGAGTTTCGGATGGTTAACGGATTGGATTTTGGACTTAGAACTCTGCTGGAAATTTTTCTGATACACCATCTGGTTTCCTTCATCGCGTTCGCGAGTGGAGCCTCACGTTCGCGAAGAGGAACTGAGAGGCTGGCAATATTTGCTCTTCGCGTTCGCGAAGAGAAGCACGCGTTTGTGAAGGGTGGACTGGATGTGCATCGCGAATGCGAGAGGTGTTACGCGTTCGCGAAGAAGAGAGGAAGCATCCGAAGACCCCAGGCAATTGGTCTACGCGTTCGCGTAGGGAGTGTCGGGTTCGCGTAGTGAGAGGGAATGAAGTATCGTGTTCGTGATGGGTTGAACGCGTTCGCGTAGAAGGCATTAAGGCAGAGGCATTTTGTGCTTCGCGAATGCGAGGGTGATGTCGCGTTCGCGAAGGAGGAATTTGGACGGGAGTTATTTTGTGCTTCTCGAACGCGAGGCACTGACCGCGTTCGCGAAGAAGAAAAGTCTGGGCAGTGAGTTTAAGTTCTGAAAATGGGACCTCGTCCCATTTTCAGTTTTTGACGATTTGGAGCTCGGATTTGAGGCGATTTTGGGTGATTTTCAGAGGAAACAATGGGGTAAGTGTTTTTAACTCAATATTGGTTAAATTACCCGAATCCATGGTTGTTTTTATCGTTTAATTGGTGAATTGAGTTGGAAAAATTTGAAAACCCTCTTGGTTTAAATTGAAGATTTGAGGGTCGAGTTGGGGTCGGATTTTGGTAAAATTGATTTGGTTAGACTCGTGGTTGAATGGGCTTCCGGATTTTGTAACTTTTGTCGAGTTCTAAGGCGTGGGCCCCACAGGCGATTTTTGAGCTAATTTTCGAATTTTTATGGAAAATCATTATTTTCTTATGGGATTAATTCCAATGAATTTTATTGACTGAAACGAATTATTTATGACCAGATTCGAGGCGTTTGGAGACCAATTTACGAGGAAAGGACGTTGCAGAATAAGAATTTCGCGATTTGAGGTAAGTAACGATAGTAAATCTAGTCCTGAGGGTATGAAACCCCGGATTTCGTATCACTCTACTATTTTGAAGTGACGCACATGCTAGGTGACGGGCGTGTGGGCGTGCACTGTTGGGGATTTGTGACTTGGTCTGCCCCGTAGCAACTGTAAAGTTGCATACTTTGTTGAAACCATTTGATACTTATATGTTTTAGAAAGAATTTCTGTAAATTCGGCTGAATGCCATGTTTGGGCCTTGCGCCAATGCTGTTTGGACCCTTAGGGGTTGTTTCTTACCATCCTCTCATTGTTTTCGATTGATAATCTATACTTAGTCATGTTTATACTTGTTTACCGCATAACTCGGTTTTATGACTCTATTTTGATGCATATAAATGTTTTGGGCTGAATGCCCTTTTTTTACTGAAATGCCCGAGTGGCTTGAGAGGTTTATGACTAAGTGAGGCCGAGGGCCTGATTTGTGAGGATGAGTGTTGATCGGGGCTGCCCGCCTGTAGCATACTTTATTACTATAGCACGTGAGTTGTCCGTGCAGCACGTGAGTTATCCGTGCAAATTATAGCGCTTGGGCTGAAGGAGCCCCTCCAAAGTCTGTACATACCCCAGTGAGCGCAGGTACCTACTGAGTGCGAGTGCCGAGTGCTGAGTGACTGGGAGGCATGAGTGAATGTCAGGTATACCCGAGTGGCAAGAGTGATTGTGAGGTATGCTAGAGTGGCACGAGTGACTGTGAGGTTTGCCCGAGGGGCTGTATATGAGTGATGTTTTGCCCGAGGGGCTATTTATGATTTCATCATTTTTGCTCACCTTTGCATTGAGCCTTTGTTTGAAAAACTGTTGGAAAAATATCTTTAAATGGTTTTTTTCTGGAACCGGGTTTAAACGAGATGATTTGATTCAAACACTGATTTTTAAAGCATGTTGTACTTTACTAAGATTTCACGATATGGACGTTATATGCTTTATTGCTCGTCACTACTGCTCAGTCTTTATTTATTGTTGTTACTTACTGAGTTGGCATACTCACGTTACTCCCTGCATCTTGTGTGTAGATTCAGGTGTAGCTGGACACGGTAGCAGTTATTGAGTGTTCTGGTTGCAGATTTTCTTGGAGATAGCAAGGTAGTTTTTTGGCTATCGCAGCCCCTGCTCTTCTCCCTCTTATCTTCCTCTAGTTGTATTTAGCTATTTTCCAGGCTGAGTTAGCCTTGATATTGTTAGACAGATTGTAGTAGATGCTCATGACTAGTGACACTCCGATGTCGGGCTTTTTTTTTTCCGCACTTCTGTTTTTCTTTGATTTGAACTCTTTAAATAGAGGTTTTATGTTAAATAACCTTGAAATTATCTTTAAAATAAAAATATCGGTTTGTTTTGGAAATGTGTCGGCTTGCCTAGTTCCACGATAGGCGCCATCACGACAGGGGTTAGTTTTGGGTCGTGACAGATTGGTATCAGAGCCTAGGTTACATAGGTCTCACGAGTCATGAGCGGGTTTAGTAGAGTCTTGCGGATCGGTACGGAGACGTCTGTACTTATCTTTAGGAGGCTGCAGAACCTTTAGGAAACTCCACATTCTTGAATTCTTGCCATGCGAATCTGTTGATTCTAGTAACTAAACATTTGTTGTTTCATTCTTTCATAGATGGTGAGGACTCGTACTACCTGTCAGGAGGGCCAGCCACTAGTACCACCAGCCAGGGTCATGAGAGGCCGAGGCCGCGGTAGAGGTCGTGGTAGGGGAAGAGGCGCAGCCTGTATAGAAGCTGGGGCAGTACCTGCAGATCCACCGGTTGTCCCAGATCAGGACCAGGTTCCAATTGTTGATGCACCAGCTCAGGCACCACCTGCGCCTATTGTGATTCCAGTCCTTCAGGAGGCCCTAGCTCAGATTCTGGCAGCGTGTACTGGCCTTGCTCATGTGGTCTCTATTTCGACGGCCACAGCCACTTCTCGGGCCAGGGAAGGCACTTAGACTCCCGTCGCTCGCACACCCGAGCAGGTTATTCAGGGACTTCAGACACCAGAGGCACCACCAGCCCAACCGGTTGATGTTGCTTAGGATTATGTGGTTCATGCTATGCCTGAGGATGATCAGTGTAGGTTGGAGAGGTTTGGGAGACTTCAGGCACTACCTTTCAGTGGCACAGAGAGAGAGGATGCTCAGGACTTTTTGGACAGGTGTCAGAGGATACTCCGTACTACTAGTATTTTGGAGACTTGTGGGGTCTCATTCACTACCTTTCAGTTTTCTGGGGCTGCACTCAGATGGTGGGAGACTTACGAGAGGCGTAGGCCAGCGCAGCACCCCTTACTTGGCAGCAGTTCTCCGTGGTCTTTTTGGAGAAGTTCGTGCCTCGATCCCGCAGAGAGGAGCTGCGTAGATAGTTTGAGCGGCTCCGCCAGGGTGATATGTCTGTGATGCAGTATGAGATGCGGTTCTCCGAGTTAGCCCGTCATGCTATCTGGTTGGTTCCCACGGACAGAGAGAGGATCATGAGGTTTATTAATGGCCTCACTTATCAGCTACAGTTGCTCATGACCAGGGAGAGGGTTTCGGGTGCTACCTTTGATGAGGTTGTTGACATTGCTCGACAGATTGAGATGGTTCGCGGTCAGGAGAGGGCTGAGAAGGAGGCTAAGAGGCCTTGTGGTCAAGGTGGATTCAGCGGTGCTCCTTTTGGGGGTCAGTTCCAGCACGGTAAAGGTCGTCATTTCAGACAGGCTCAGTCAGCTCGGTCATTTCACCATGGTGCATCATCTGTCCATAGTTCTCACAGTTCTTATCAGGGCCACTCATCACTTAGTGCCCTTCTAGCTCAGAGTCTATCCCGTGCTCCACCTGTTCAGGGCTCTTCCATGCTAGGTTCTTCTACCAGTCATCCCGGTGCTAGGGGTTCCCTTCAGTTTCCGCCACCAGCACCAGGGAGTTGTTTTGAGTGTGGGGAGCTTGGGCATATGTGGAGGCAGTGTCCTCGTCGTCATGGAGGTCTATCTCAGCAGAGGAGTCAGCCTCCGACTATAGCACCAGTTACCTCACTACCCGCCCAGTCAGCTCGGGGTGGAGGTCAGTCTTTTAGGGGTCGCCCTAGAGGGGGAGGAAGATCAGGGGCTGGTCAGGCCCATTTCTATGCTCTCCCTACTAGACCAGACGCTATTGCTTCAGATGCTGTGATTACACGTATTGTCTCAGTTTGTCACCGAGATGCCTCAATATTATTTGACCTTGGTTCCATGTATTCATATGTTTCCTCGTATTTCACCCATTTTCTGGATATGCCCCGTGAGTCTCTAGTTTTTTCTGTTTATGTATCTAATCCTGTGGGCGATACTATTATTGTGGACCACGTATATCGGTCATGTGTGGTGACTATTAGGGGTCTGGAGACCCAAGTGGACCTTTTGCTGCTCAGTATGATCGACTTTAACGTGATATTAGGTATGGATTGGTTATCTCCATGTCATGTTGTTCTAGATTGTCACGCTAACACGGTGACGTTGGCTATGCCGGGAATTCCGAGGGTTGAGTGGAGCGGTTCTGTAGATTATGTACCAAGTAGGGTGATTTCATATTTAAAGGCTCAGCGTATGGTTGAGAAGGGTTTCCTATCTTATTTGGATTTTGTGAGGGATGTTAGTGCAGAGACTCTTGTCATCGATTCTGTTCCGGTGGTACATGATTTTCTGGATGTGTTTCCTGCAGACCTGCGGGGCATGCCGCCTGATAGGGATATTGACTTTGGTATTGATTTGGTGCTGGGCACTTAGCCCATTTCTATTCCACCGTATCGTATGGCACCGCCGTAGTTGAAGGAATTGAAAGAACAGCTTCAGGAACTCCTTGATAAGGGGTTTATTCGGCCTAGTGTGTTACCTTGGGGTGCACCGGTTCTATTTGTGAAGAAGAAGGATGGTTCCATGAGAATGTGTATTGATTACAGGCAGTTGAACAAGGTCACAGTCAAGGATAAGTATCATTTGCCTCGCATTGATGATTTATTCGACCAGCTTCAGGGAGTGAGGTTGTTCTCCAAGATTGATTTGAGGTCCCGTTATCACCAGCTAAAGATTCGGGATTCAGATATTCTTAAAACAGCTTTCAGGACCCGATATGGCCATTATGAGTTCTTGGTGATGTCTTTTGGGCTGACCAATGCCCCAGCAGTGTTCATGCATTTGATGAACAGTGTATTCTAGCCCTATTTGGACTCATTCGTTGTTGTATTCATTGATGACATCCTGGTGTACTCTCGTAGACAGGAGGAGCATGCTCAACATCTGAGGATTGTATTACAGAAATTGAGGGAGGAGAAGCTTTATGAAAAGTTCTCCAAATGTGAGTTTTGGCTCAGTTCAGTAGCATTCCTGGGGCACGTGGTGTCCAGTGAGGGTATTCAAGTAGATCCGAAGAAGATAGAAGCGGTGCAGAGTTGGCCTAGACCGTCCTCAGCCACGGAGATTAGGAGCTTTCTTAGATTAGCGGGTTACTACTGTCGCTTTGTGGAGGGATTTTCATCTATTGCATCGCCCTTGACCAAATTGACCCAAAAGGGTGCTCCATTCAGGTGGTCGGATGAGTGTGAGGAGAGCTTTCAGAAGCTCAAGACTGCTTTGACCATAGCTCCAGTGTTAGTTCTGCCATCAGCTTCAGGTTCTTACACCGTGTATTATGATGCCTCGAGGATAGGCATTGGTTGTGTTTTGATGCAGGAGGGTAGGGTGATCGCCTATGCCTCGCGCCAGTTGAAAACCCATGAAAAGAACTACCCTCTCTATGATCTTGAGTTAGCAGCTATTGTTCACGCCTTGAAGATTTGGCGTCATTATTTATATGGGGTTCATTGTGAGATCTATACTGATCACCGGAGTCTGCAGTATCTGTTAAAGCAGAAGGATCTTAATTTGCGTCAGCAGAGATGGTTGGAGCTTCTTAAGGACTATGATATCACTATTTTGTACCATCCGGGGAAGGCCAATGTGGTGACCGATGCTTTGAGTCGCCGGGCAGAGATTTTGGGGAGTCTAGCATATCTTCTAGCAGCAGATAGACCTTTGGCATTGGATGTTTGGACCTTAGCAGGCCAACTTGTCAGATTGGATATTTCGGAGCCTAGCCAGGTATCGGCTTGTGTGGTCTCCAGGTCTTCTCTTTATAACCATATCAAGGAGCGTCAGTATGATGACCCCCACTTGCTCGTTCTTCAGGACAAGGTTCAGAGAGGTGATGCTAGGGATGTGACTATTGGTGATGACGGCGTGCTGAAAATGCAGGGCCGGATATGTGTGCCTAATATAGATGGGCTTCGAGAGTTAATTCTTAAGGAGGCCCACAGCTCGCGGTATTCCATCCATCCGGGTGCCGCGAAGATGTACCAGGATTTAAGGCAGCACTATTGGTGGAGGCGGATGAAGAAGGATACAGTTGGGTTTGTGGCTCGGTGTCTAAACTGTCAGCAAGTTAAGTATGAGCATCAGAGACCGGGTAGCTTGCTTCAGAGGTTAGAGATCCCAGAGTGGAAGTGGGAGCGGATCACCATGGACTTTGTAGTTGGGCTCCCACGGACTTTGAGGAAGTTCGACACTATTTGGGTTATTGTGAATCGGCTGACCAAGTCTGCGCACTTCATTCTAGTTGGTACTACTTACTCTTCAGAGCAGTTGGCTGAGATTTACATCCAAGAGATCGTTCGCCTGCATGGTGTCCTAGTTTCCATCATTTCAGATAGGGGTACTCAGTTCACATCGCAGTTTTGGAGGGCCGTGCAGCGAGAGTTGGGTACTCAGGTTGAGTTAAGCACAGCTTTTCACCCTCAGACGGACGGGCAGTCCGAACGCACTATTCAGATATTGGAGGACATGTTGCGTGCTTGTGCCATTGACTTTGGGGGTTCATGGGACCAGTTTCTACCACTCGCGGAGTTTTCATATTACAACAGTTATCAGTCGAATATTCAGATGGCTCCGTACGAGGCTTTATATGGGAGGAGGTGTACATCTCCGGTTAGATGGTTTGAGCCGGGTGAGGCTAGGCTCTTAGGTACAGACTTGGTCTAGGATGCATTAGATAAGGTGAAATTGATTCAGAAGCAGCTTCGCACGACGCAGTCTAGGCATAAGAGCTACTCGTATAGGAAGGTCCGTGATGTGTCTTTTATGGTTAGGGAGAAGGTTTTGCTGAAGGTATCACCCATGAAGGGTGTTATGAGGATTGGGAAGAGGGGCAAGTTGAGCCCCCGGTTCATTGGGCCTTTTGAGGTGCTTCAGAGAATATGGGAGGTGGCTTATAAGCTTGCCTTGCCACCCAGCTTGTCGAGTGTGCATCCAGTATTTCATGTTTCCATGCTCCGGAAGTATATTGGAGATCAGTTGGAGGGTGATATGACTTATGATGTGGAGCCGGTAGCTATTTTGGATTAGCAGGTTCGAAGGTTGAGGTCAAAGGATATAGCTTCAGCGCAGGTGCAATGGACAGGTCAGCCTATGGAGGAGGCCACCTAGGAGACCGAACGGAAGATGCGGAGCAAATATCCATGCCTATTCGTGACTCCAGGTATGTTTCTAGACCCGTTCGAGGACGAACGGATGTTTAAGAGGGGGAGGATGTAACGACCTGGCCGGTCGTTTTGAGAGTTATAGCCCCTTTTTCCCCATTTCTACTTCTTTTTGTGTTATTCAGCTATATTATGTTATATCGGGTTAGTTGGTTCGGGTTCGGGAGGAACTCGGAGTGAAATGAGACACTTAGTCTCATAATTGAAAAATTGAGTTAGAAAAGTGGACCGGATATGGACCTATGTGTAAACGATCTCGGATTAGAATTATGATAATTCCAATAGTTCCGTGTGGTGATTTTGGGCTTAGGAGCATATCCTAAATATTATTTGGAGGTCCGTAGAGGAATTAGACTTGAAATGCCGAAAGTTTAATTTTTGAGAAGTTTGACCGAGGGGTTGACTTTTTGATATCGGGGTCGGAATCCGATTCTGAAAATTGGAATACCTCTGTTTTGTCCTTTATGACTTGTGTGCAAAATTTGAGGTCAATCGGACGTGATTTGATAGGTTCGAGAGTCGTTTGTAGAAATAAAAAATTTCAAAGTTCATTATGCTTGAATTGGGGTGTAATTCATGGTTTTAGCATTGTTTGAGGTGATTTGAGGGTTCGACTAAGTCCGTATGATGTTTTAGGACTTGTTGGTATATTTGGTTGAGGTCCTGAGTGGCTCGGCTGAGTTTCGGATGGTTAACGGGTTGGATTTTGGACTTGGAACTCTGCTGGAAATTTTTCTGATACACCATCTGGTTTCCTTCATCGCGTTCGCGAGTGGAGCCTCGCATTCGCGAAGACGAACTGAGAGGCTGGCAATATTTTCTCTTCGCGTTCACGAAGAGAAGCACGCGTTCACGAAGGGTGGACTGGGTGTGCATCGCGAACGCGAGAGGTGTTACGCGTTCACGAAGAAGAGAGGAAGCATCCGAAGACCCCAGGCAATTGGTCTACGCGTTCGCGTAGGGAGTGTCGGGTTCGCGTAGTGAGAGGGAATGAAGTATCGTGTTCGTGATGGGTTGAACGCGTTCGCGTAGAAGGCATTGAGGCAGAGGTATTTTGTGCTTCACGAACGCGAGGGTGATGTCGCGTTCGCGAAGGACGAATTTGGACGGGAGTTATTTTGTGCTTCGCGAACGCGAGGCACTGACCGCGTTCACGAAGAAGAAAAGTCTGGGCAATGAGTTTAAGTTCTGAAAATGGGACCTCGTCCCATTTTCAGTTTTTGACGATTTGGAGCTCGGATTTGAGGCGATTTTGGGTGATTTTCAGAGGAAACAATGGGGTAAGTGTTCTTAACTCAATATTGGTTAAATTACCCGAATCCATGGTTGTTTTTATCGTTTAATTGGTGAATTGAGTTGGAAAAATTTGAAAACCCTCTTGGTTTAAATTGAAGATTTGAGGGTCGAGTTGGGGTCGGATTTTGGTAAAATTGGTATGGTTAGACTCGTGGTTGAATGGGCTTCCGGATTTTGTAACTTTTGTTGAGTTTCGAGGCGTGGGCCCTACGGGAAATCTTTGAGCTAATTTTTGGATTTTTATGGAAAATCATTATTTTCTTATGGGATTAATTCCAATAAATTTTATTGACTGAAACGAATTATTATGACCAGATTCGAGGTGTTTGGAGACCAATTCACGAGTAAAGGAGATTGCAGAATAAGAATTTCGCGGTTTGAGGTAAGTAACGATAGTAAATCTAGTCCTGATGGTATGAAACCCCGGATTTCGTATCATTCTACTATTTTGAAGTGACGCACATGCTAGGTGACGGGCGTGTGGGTGTGCACTGTTGGGGATTTGTGACTTGGTCCATCCTGTAGCAACTGTAAAGTTGCATACTTTGTTGAAACCATTTGATACTTATATGTTTTAGAAAAAAATTCTATAAATTGGGTTGAATGCCATATTTGGGCCTTGCGCTAATGCTGTTTGGACCCTTAGGGGCTGTTTCTTACCATCCTCTCATTGTTTTCGATTGAGAATCTATACTCAGTTATGTTTATACTTGTTTACCACATAACTCAGTTTTATGAGTCTATTTTGATGCATATAAATGTTTTGGGCCGAATGCCCTGTTTTACTGAAATGCCCGAGTGGCTTGAGAGGTTTATGACTAAGTGAGGCCGAGGGCCTGATTTGTAAGGATGAGTGTGGATCAGGGCTGCCCGCCTGCAGTATATTTATGACTGAGTGAGACCGAGGGCCTGATTTGTGAGGATGAGTGTGGATCGGGGCTGCCCGCCTGCAGCATACTTTATTATTATAGCACGTGAGTTGTCCGTGCAGATTATAGCGCTTGGGCTGAAGGAGCCCCTCCGGAGTCTGTACACACCCCCAGTGAGCACAGTTACCTATTGAGTGCGAGTGTTGAGTGCCGAGTGCTGAGTGACTAGGAGGCATGAGTGATTGTGAGGTATGCCCGAGTGGCAAGAGTGATTGTGAGGTATGCCCGAGTGGCACGAGTGACTGTGAGGTTTGCCCGAGGGGCTGCATATGAATGATGTTTTGCCCGAGGGGCTGTTTATGATTTCATCATTTTTGCTCACCTTTGCATTGAGCCTTTATTTGAAAAACTGTTAGAAAAATATCTTTAAATGATTTTTTTTCTGGAACCGGGTTTAAACGAGATGATTTGATTCAAACACTGATTTTTAAAGCATGTTGTACTTTACTGAGATTTCACGATATGGACGTTATATGCTTTATTGCTCGTCACTACTGCTCAGTCTTTATTTATTGTTGTTACTTACTGATTTGGCGTACTCACGTTACTCCCTGCACATTGTGTGCAGATTCAGGTGTAGCTGGACACAGTAGCGGTTATTGAGTGTTCTGGTTGCAGATTTTCTTGGAGATAGCAAGGTAGCTGTTTGGCGATCGCAGCCCTTGCTCTTCTCCCTCTTATCTTCCTTTAGTTGTATTTAGCTATTTTCCAGGCTGAGTTAGCCTTGATATTGTTAGACAGATTGTAGTAGATGCTCATGACTAGTGACACTCCGATGTCGGGCTTTTTTTTTTCTGCACTTCTGTTTTTCTTTGATTTGAACTCTTTAAATAGAGGTTTTATGTTAAATAACCTTGAAATTATCTTTAAAATAAAAATATCGGTTTGTTTTGGAAATGTGTCGGCTTGCCTAGTTCCACGATAGGCGCCATCACGACAGGGGTTAGTTTTGGGTCGTGACACCCCGTAACCACCCCTTAGAGTTTTTCTTACTCTTTCAGCAAATAAGGAGGGAAGGCCATCTATAAACTTAGCTTTCCAATGTTCATTCTTATTTTCGGGTAATTCCATTACTCTGCTCATAAAAGTATCTTTATACCATCTAAACTCGCTTAAGGTCCTACATCTAAGGCCATTTAACAGATTACAGACAGTCTCATTTTGATTGGTAAATCTACCATTTAACAGCATCTTCTCTATTTTTCACTAGAGACATGCCTATTATTATTATTATTATTATTATTATTATTATTATTATTATTATTATTATTATTATTATTATATATTAATATTATTACTATTACTATTACTATTACTATTACTACTACTATTATTACTACTATTATTATTACTATTACTATTATTACTATTACTATTATTACTATTACTATTACTATTATTATTATTACTATTATTATTTTTATTATTATTATTATTATTATTACTATTATTACTACTATTATTATTACTATTACTATTATAATTACTATTATTATTACTGTTATTATTACTATTATTATTATTATTATTATTATTATTATTCTATCTGTCTGTTAATTTGTTCATCGAAGTCTACCCCAATTGTCATAATTTTTCTCTTAGATGCTATATTTTCTCTAGCTATTTGTTAAGTTGTTCATCGAAATTTACCCGATTGGTATACTTTTTTGGGTTATTTTAACAAAGCGATCTTTGAATTTGCAACTTTAATTTCAATCAAACCACCCCAAATTTATTCAAAATAATCTCAAATATGAAACAAAACTTCTAAATACCAACACAAATAATCCTCAATCACCAATTTAGTCGAATAACACTAAATAAAAAAGACTCACTTTGTCTTCTTCAACACTTTCTAAGATCCAACAATAGAATTTTGAGATTTCATAGTAAATCACAAGAATTGTATTTGAACTAAAAATTTAAGCGCAAATTATCAATATTCAAACGATTTAAACAATAATCTATCATTAACTTCTATTTTTCGACCACCAAACAAGAATTTCAAGTTTCAAAGATTGAATAACTATGGTGTTCAAGTAAAAAAAGGGAACTTTTCGCTAAGACCATAAAAAAAAGGGATATTCTGGCAAGACCAGTCCCTTTGGAGGACGCGCCATGCAAATATTTGGGTTATTATCACTTTTAGCCAGCGCCAGAAACTATTTACATCTGGTAGCCGAAAACGTGTATAAAATTTGTGTGTGTGTATATATATATATATATATATATATATATATATATATATATATATATCGGCTATTATTTTGAGAGCAATTATATGTCATTTTTCCCAAAATATTTGCTAATGTAAAATGAGATTTTTTAGTTCCTATACACTATTTGAAATTTTATTACCAAAAATGTCCACGTTTAGTTAATTACCTGACCTAAACAAGTTTTATCTACAAAATATATACATTCCACCTTAAAAGGCTCCCAATCCATTATTAATGCCTTCAATCAAAGGATTTAATTATACCCATTTCTTTTTTTTTCTCCTTTTCTCTTTCCTTATTTATCTTGCGCCTTAATATACGGTAATCATGAAAGCTATTTTTCTCCACCCAAATCATTAAGTGTTATCCATTATGATGAATAGCATGATGATCAAATCTTCCTCCCATACATTCTGGGTTAAGAATATTTGTCTTCTGGAAAATATGCTTGTCTTTCTCCTTATTTTCAGTCTCCATCGTGTTATTTTATTCTTAAAAAGCATAGTCGTGTTTGAATGAATACGTTGACTAATCAGTTCATATATGAAATATAAAAGCAACTTTCAGTTCATTAAAAGGACTTCCAATGGGTAAGTATAACTACAGTCAAATTGCTGTCACGACTCGTAATTTTCCACCGATGGGACCGTGATGGCGCCTAACATTTCATTTGCTAGGTAAACCAACATTAGAGAATCATTAAACCAATTCCTTATTTCCATTCAGTAATTAACAATAATTAACTAAGATAAAATATAATAAGTACAAAATATCATAAAAACTATATTAATTACTACCACCCGGATCTGGAGTCACAATTCACGAGCATTCTAGAATTTGCTACAAGTAATAGTCTGAAAGAAATACAACTGTTTGAATGAAAGAAATAGTAGAACAGAAAAGATAGACGGGGACTTCAAGGTCTGTGAACGCTGACATATCTACCTTGAGTCTCCGGACAGCGGACCAATAGCAAAATCTCGATCAACCCGAGCCGGTATCAAAATCTGCATAGAAAGTGCAGAGTGCAGTATCAGTACAACCGACCCCATGTACTGGTAAGTGTCGAGTCTAACAGGAAATGTCGGGAGGGGAACATACTAAGGGGAATACAAGATAAAGAACTACAATAGAATGATCACCGCAAATAACAGAAATAAAGAACTAAACAGGATATGTCGGGAGGGAAAACATACTGAGGGGAATACAAGATAAAGAACTACAATAGAATGATCACCGGAGCAGTCAATATACCATGAATCAACAGGAATAGTGAATACAATAAGGAAAAATTCACGGCATCACCCTTCGTGCTTTTACTCTCAATCTCACCATAAAATTAATAGAAACGGCACGACACCACCCTTCGTGCATTAACTCTCATATCATGGCACGGCATCACCCTTCGTGCATTAATACTCACAATATTGCACGGCATCACCCTTCGTGCATTAACACTCACAATATGGCACGGCATCACCCTTCATGTATTAACACTCACAATATGGCACGGAATCACCCTTCGTGCATTAACACTCACAATATGGAACGACATCACCCTTCGTGCATTAACACTCTCCCTTACCATAATGCAATACATAAATAACAATAGGAAGATAGAATAAGAAGTACAAACCGTACTTCAACATTTGGTTCCATAATATCAATCTCAACTTTGAAATAAAAACTCAATTATCACTAGAAAATCCGTAAACATGATAAGAACGATAAATTGAACAACACTAGTATAAAATGTAGCAATTAGGCATAGGAATGAGACAATATAAGAAAAATAGAGAAACATGAAAAACAGGTAAATTGGCGGCGCATAAGTACTCGTCACCTCACATATACGCCGCTCACATGAATTTCACTTAGCAAGTAATCTAAGGTTCGTAATTCCCTCAAGTCAGGGTTAGACACAACACTTACCTCGCTCCGAAGGCCACTTAATTCTCAATCACATATTTTCCTTTGAAATTCACCTCCAAACCACTCGTATCTATTCAAAAATGACTCAATAATATCAAATATTGCTAAAGGAATCAATTATATTGCAGAAATTAAATTTCCCAAATTTTCCTCCAAAAAGTCGAAAAAAATTAACCCCGGGCCCACTTGGCCAAAACCCGAGGTTCTGACCAAAATTCATTTACCCATTCATCCCCGAGCCCGAATATATAATTGGTTTTGGAATCCGATCTCAAATTGAGGTCTAAATTCCCAAATTCACGAAATCCCTAGTTTCTACCCTAACTCCTAATTCTACCATGAAAACTCTAGATTTTAGGTTGAAAATTCAAGAAATGTAATGTGTAATTGAAAGAAAATAGTTTAGAATCACTTACCTATACTTTGGGAAAGAAATGACTCTTGCAAAATCGCTTCACACTGTTTGGTTTTTGAGAAAAATGAATTTATGGCTAAATTCCGTGTTTGGATTCTGTTAAGTGTTGGGCGACAGTGTTCATTGCGTTCGCGAGAGCACTATCGCGTTCGCGAAGAGTATAGGCTGCCAAGCCTTCGCGTCCGCGAGACAGTGCTCGTGTTCGCGTAGGCTACCCTTCCCTGGTCTTCGCGTTCGCGAGACAGTGTTCGCGTTTGCGATGAAGAAAAGGCTGACTCCCCCTCCCCAGTGCCTAACACTACGCATTCGCGATGGGCTTATCGCGTTCGCGAAAGGTAACGCCCCCATCGCTTCGCGTTCGCGAAGAAAAAATCCCTGCCTCATCAGTTTACTCCTTGCGTTCGCGAGAGGACCTTCGCGAACACGAAGAAGGACATGCCAGAACCCAAACTCTACCGAAAAAACCAGATTTTTCAAAGTCCAAAACATCTCGTGGCCTATCCGAAACTCACCCGAACCCTCGGGGCTCCAAACCAAACATGCACACAAGTCTAAAAATATCATACGGACCTGCTCGCGTGATCAAATCGCCAAAATAACACCTAGAACTCTAAATTTAGCACCAAATCAAATGAAATTCTCAAGAACACTTTAAAGCTACTATTTTCTCAACTGGACGTCCGAATCACGTCAAATCAACTCCGTTTCTCACCAAATTTCACAGACAAGTCTTAAATATCATAATGAACCTGTACCGGGCTCCGAAACCAAAATACGGCCCCGGCACTAAAAATTCCAAACAACAATCAATTCTTAAAAATAATTAGTTTTCAGACTTGTAATTTTCATCAAAAATTCATAACTTGAGCTAGGGACCTCCGAATTCGATTCCGGGCATACGCTCAGGTCCCATAATTCGATACGAACCCACCGGTACTATCAAAATATGGATCCGGTCCCGTTTACCAAAAATGTTGATCGAAGTCAACTAAAATCAACTTTTAAGGCATAAATTCTTATTTTCATCAATTTTCAACATAAAAGCTTTCCGAAAACCTGCCCGGACTGCGCACACAAATCGAGGAGGGTAAAAATGAGATTTTTAAGGCTTAAGAGCATAGATTCGAGTTCTAAAACATATGATGACCTTTTGGGTCATCACATTCTCCACCTCTAAAACAATCGTTCGTCCTCGAACGGATATAGAAAAGTACCTGGGCTGGTGAAAAGGTAGGGATATCTACTCCGCATATCAGACTCGGACTCCCAAGTAGCTGCCTCAATAGGCTGACCTCCCCACTGCACTCGAACTGAAGGGAAACTCTTTGATCTCAACTGGCGAACTTGCTGGGCTAGAATTGCCACCGGCTCCTCCTCGTAAGTCAAATCCTTGCCCAACTGGACAGAGCTGAAATCTAACACATGGGACGGATCGCCGTGACACTTTCAAAGCATGGACACATGGAGTACCGGATGAACAGCTGCTATACTAGGTGGCAGCGCAAGCCTGTAAGCCACCTCTCCCACTCTCTCCAAAATTTCAAAATGTCCGATATACCTAGGGCTCAACTTGCCCTTCTTTTCGAACCTCATTACACCCTTAATGGGTGATACCCGAAGTAACACTCTCTCTCTCCGACCATGAATGCAACATCACGAACTCTACAGTCGGCATAACTCTTCTGCCTGGACTGAGCTGTGCGAAGTCGATCCTGAATAATCTTGACCTTATCCAAGGCATCCTCTACTAAGTTTGTGCCCCACAACCGAGCCTCTCCCGGCTCGAACCACCCAACTGGCGACCGACACCGCCTGCTATATAATGCCTCATAGGGAGCCATATGAATGCTCGACTGGTAACTGTTGTTGTAGGCGAACTCTGTAAGGGATAAGAACTGATCCCAAGAACCTCCAAAGTCTACGACACAAGCGCGGAGCATATCCTCCAAGATCTGAATAGTATGCTCGTACTGCCCGTCCATCTAAGGATGGAATGCTGTGCTCAACTGACCCCCGCGTACCCAACTCATGTTGTACTGCCCTCCAAAAGTGCGAGGTAAACTGCATACCTCGATCAGAAATGATAGAGATGGGCACACCGTGAAGGCGGACAATCTCACGAATGTAAATTTCAGCTAACCGCTCTGAAGAATAGGTAACTGCCACTGGAATGAAATGTGCTGACTTGGTCAACCTATCTATAATGACCCAAACTGCGTCAAATCTTCTCTGAGTCCGTGGGAGCCCAACAACAAAATCCATAGTGATACGCTCCCACTTCCATTCAGGAATTTCTATTTTCTGAAGCAAACCATCGGGTCTCTGATGCTCGTACTTAACTTGCTGACAATTCAGGTACCGAGCTACGTATACAACTATATCCTTCTTCATTCTCCTCGACCAATAATGTTGCCGTAAATCTTGATACATTTTGGCAGAACCTGGATGAATAGAATACCTGGAATTGTGGGCCTCTTCCAGAATTAATTCACGAAGCTCATCCACATTAGGCACACATATATGACCCTGCATTCGCAGAACTCCATCCTCCCCCACAGCAACCTATTTGGAATCACCGTGCCGCACCGTGTCCTTAAGGATGAGTAAATGAGGATCATCATACTGTCGCTCTCTGATGCGCTCATATAAAGAAGACCGAGTGACTGTGCAAGCTAGAACCCGATTGGGTTCTGAAACATCTAACCTCAAAAACTGATTAGCCAAAGTCTGAACCTCTACAGCTAACGTTCTCTCACCAACCGGATTATACGCAAGGCTGCCCATACTCGCAGCCTTTCTACTCAAAGCATCGGCCATCACATTAGCCTTTTCGGGGTGATACAAAAATGGTGATATCATAGTCTTTCATCAACTCCAATCATCTTCTCCGCCTCAAATTGAGATCTTTTGATTGAACAGATACTGCATGCTACGATGATCAGTGAATACCTCACATGGCACGTTGTAAAGATAGTGCCTCCAAATCTTCAGCGCGTGAACAATGGCTGCCAGCTCTAGATCATGAACAGTGTAATTCTTCTCGTGAATCTTCAGCTACTGCGAAGCATATGTAATAACCTCGACACCCTGCGTCAATACCGCACCCAAACCAATACGAGATGCGTCACAATATACTGTATAAGATCCTGAACCTGTGGGTAACACCAATACCGGTGCCATAGTCAAAGATGTCTTGAGCCTCTGGAAGCTCACCTCACACTCGTCTGACCACCTGAACGGGACACCTTTCTGGGTCAGTCTGGTCAATGGGCTTGATATAGATGAAAACCCTTCCACGAACCGACGATAATAACCTGCTAAACCCAGGAAACTCCGGATCTCTGTAATTGAAGTAGGTCTAGGCTAATTCTGAACAACCTCAATCTTCTTAGGATCCACCTTTTTTCCTTCTGCCGATACAACATGCCCCAAAAAGGTAACTGAGTCTAACCAAAACTCACATTTTGAAATTTTGGCATATAACTAATTATTCTTCAAAGTTTGAAGCACACTCCGAAGATGCTACCCATGCTCCTCTCGACTGCTGGAGTAAATCAAGATATCATCAATGAATATAACCACAAAAGAACCCAAATAGGGCTTGAACTCCCGATTCATCAAATCCATAAGTGTTGTTGGGGTATTGGTAAGCCCAAATGATATTACTAGGGATTCGTAATGCCCATACCGAGTTCGAAAAGCTGTCTTAGGGACATTAGATGTCCTAATCTTCAACTGATGGTAACCAGACCTCATAATTATTTACCCGAATTAACGAGTCACATTTAACACCACCTGGGCATGCATCTATATCGTAGGTTAAAACTCAATAATTACAACATGAATTTGGCAAGTATGCACAGAGAATTTTATACAAGAATTTTCAATTAGGCCTAACAGGCATGACTCCCTATTATTGCTATAGTACAACTTTAATTTCACAAGGGAGAACTTAAACACAAGAATTTTGCTCGTAGCCCGGTTTAAACATATCAATTTATATTAAAGTGTGAGGTTCTCGTCCTCAGTTACGAATCCCAAGTACTATGCACATCGTGCCAATCAAAAAAATTCATTTTCTTCTATAAAAAAAAAATAAAAAAATCCGGTTACACCAAATCACAACTCATAATGAACCCCACATCGGTAGGGCATATAATTCACAATTTGTAATTAATTATCCGAAAATTACATCAAAACTTACCGAAATGGGTAACAGAAAGCCACCTTTAGCCTCACAGCACTTATTAGTGACCAACATGGAATGATAGGCGTAGTTATCTCCATAGAACCTCCCAACAGGAGTAAACACATAAGTAGATTATAGAATCACGAAGCTCACTCATAAGTGGAGCACAATAGGAGGACTCGTTTCGATACTCAGAACCAAATCAAGTTAAGGAAATTATTCCTTTATATTAAATCGAAGTCGTACCTGTAACGACACCATCTAATGTAGCGACCTCCGTCATACCATAAAACAAATATAGCAACGGCCGAGTCTCCACCTCTAAGACGCCTTCTACCCCGCATGTCCTCCACCCTTAACTGATCGTATGGGTGGTGTAGTAACCGCAATGGGGCACGTAGCCTGAGTGCTTTGATGAAATATCTCTCCCCCAAGTTTGGGACAATTTTCTCATGATGTGCCTGGTATCGCCGTATTCATAACAACCCCTTTGCGGGTTTGGCTACCCATATTGAGTCTGTGCCAGATAACTGGAATAACCCTTTGTAGGAACTCATGTCGGTGGTGCATTAAAAGAACTTACTGGAGCACCCCGGGTAATCCGATGTGCGTACTGGGCTGGACGACTGCCCGAGCCCCTGCCATAATGATTTTTACCTGCAGAGTAAAATCCACTGAATCCCCTAGAACTTCGAGATGTCTTGGTCTCCTTGTCGTGGCAATTTCTACCACTAGCGGAAATGAAGTATTAGCCTGTAGCTCCCGAGTCGTACGAAATTTTACGATTATAATTGGGTCCTTCAATGAGTCAGTTGACTCGCTCTCTGGCTGTAGGAAGCAAAGTAAGAATGTGACGGGCTAACTTATTGGACCTGATGGCATATTATGACACCGTCATGGTGACCTGACACAACCGTTCAAACACTATGCGCCACGCATTACTGAGAGTCCGGGAACTGAGCGTTTCTGAGAACTGAGCCAAGTGGGCGTTGTTGCTTTGGCTGGTCTGCCCTCTTCATAGGCTTGCCACGGACACCTGTGTAGAATTATCTCTCCCAAGGACAATTTCTTCTTTTGTTATGCTGACTTAACACTGTTGAGCCGACCCATTTTTTAACATACTCTTCGATTCTTCTCAGAGGTAACCCTTACCCCTATTTATACACAACGATCACAAAAGTAGAGCTCCATACAGACAAATCTTGGCACGAACCACATAGTCCAGAATCTCGTCAACCACTGTACTTCCTCCGAAGCACTCCAAAATTCGCAACCGTGGCGTCCACGCTGAGTAGACCTTCTGAAATTTTAAAGTTGTTTCTCTAACTCCTTGGGTACTGAAGTATAGGATTATTAAGTAGGCGGACATACCGCAAGTCCCAACTTTATTTTTTGCGGAACCTTTCAGTACCACATATATACATTTCAGGTCAAAATTGATATAACACATGACCCCGCAATCCATTCATTGATAGTGGACTCCCATACTCGACACGAAGTCATAGTTCACCACGCCCGATGATCCATAATATTAACCTTCACAGCTCGTATAAATCAACCAGATGCCAAGGTCCGTTGCATCCCCCACGTGATTCACTGGGTGGTCTCTCAATGCGCTCGCATCTTCAGTGGGAACCACACGTTGAGGCAATGTTTGAGCATCTATGGCTTTCTCGTAGTCCATCTGCGGCATCACGAACTGTTGACGCACAACTGATACCGAGTGCGCAATGTCATACACGAGTGGATACAAAAGAATACAAGATATATGTTTCAAGCTAAATCAATGTCGTTCGATAAGGAATGAAAGAAGAGATATTGTTCCTAAACTTCATAGCCTCTGAGAGATAAGTACAGACGTCTCCGTACCGATCCTTCAGACTCTACTAAGCTTGCTCGTAACTCGTGAGACCTATGTAACCTAGTGCTCTGATACCAACTGTCACGACTCGTAATTTCCCACCGACGTGACCGTGATGATGCCTAACATTTCACTTGCTAGGCAAGCCAACGTTAGAGAATCATTAAACCAATTCCTTATTTCCATTCAGTAATTAACAATAATTAACTAAGATAAAATATAATAAGTGCGGAATATTATAAAAACTGTATTAATTACTACCACCCGGATCTAGAGTCACAATTCACGAGCATTTTAGAATTTGCTACAAGTAATAATCTGAAAGAAATACAACTGTTTGAATGAAAGAAACAGTAGAACAGAAAAGGTAGACGGGACTTCAAGGTCTGTGAACGCCGACAGAACTACCTTGAGTCTCCGGACAACGGACCAATAAAAAAATCTCGATCAACCCGAGCCGGTATCAAAATCTGCACAGAAAGTGCAGAGTGCAGTATCAGTACAATCAACCCTATGTACTGGTAAGTGTCGAGGCTAACCTCGACGAAGTAGTGACGAGGCTAAGGCAAGGCACCTACAAATCAACCTGTACAATTCAACTGTGTATATGCAAATAACAGAAATGAAGAACTAAACAGGAAATGTCGAGAGGGGAAACATACTGAGGGGAATACAAGATAAAGAACTAGAATAGAATGATCACCGGAGCAGTCAATAAACCATGAATCAATAGGAATAGTGAATACAATAAGGAAAAATGCACGGCATCACCCTTCGTGCTTTTACTCTCAATCTTACCATAAAATTAATAGAAACGGCACGGCATTACCCTTCGTGCATTAACTCTCATATCATGGCACGACATTACCCTTCGTGCATTAACACTCACAATATGGTACGGCATCATCCTTCGTGCATTAACACTCTTAATATGGCACGGCATCACCCTTCATGCATTAACACTCACAATATGGCACGGAATCACCCTTCACGCATTAACACTCACAATATGGCACGACATCACCCTTCGTGCATTAACACTCACAATATGGCACGGCATCACCCTTCGTGCATTAACACCCTCCCTTACCATAATGCAATGCATAAATAATAACAGGGAGATAGAATAACAAGTACAAACCTTACTTCAATATTTGGTTCCATAATATCAATCTCAACTTTGAAATAAAAACTCAATTATCACCAGAAAATCCGTAAACATGATAAGAACGATAAATTGAATAACACTAGTATAACACGTAGCAATTAGGCATAGGAATGAGACAATATAAGAAAAACAGAGAAACGTGAAAAACAGGTAAATTGGCGGCGCATAAGTACTCGTCACCTCACATATACGCTACTCACATGAATTTCACTTAGCAAGTAATCTAAGGTTCCTAATTCCCTCAAGTCAGGGTTAGACACAATACTTACCTCGCTCTAAAGGCCACTTAATTCTCAATCACAACTTTTCTTTTGGAATTCACCTCCAAACCACTCGTATCTATTCAAAAATGACTCAATAATATCAAATATTGCTAAAGGAATCAATTATATTGCATAAATTAAATTTTCCAATTTTTTCTCCAAAAAGTCAAAAAATCGACCCCGGGCCCTCTTGGCCAAAACACGAGGTTCAAACCAAAATTCATTTACCCATTCATTTCGGAGCCCGAATATATAATTGGTTTTGGAATCCGACCTCAAATTGAGGTCTAAATCCCCAAATTCCCTAAATCCCTAGTTTCTACCCTAACCCCTAATTCTACAATGAAAACTCTAGATTTTAGGTTGAAAATTCAAGAAATGTAATGGGTAATTGAAAGAAAATGGTTTAGAATCACTTACCTACACTTTGGGGAAGAAATGACTCTTGAAAAATCGCCTCACACCGTTTGGTTTTTGAGCAAAATGAATTTATGGCTAAATTCCGTGTTTGGATTATGTTAAGTGTTGAGCGACAGTGTTCATCGCGTTCACGAGAGCACTATCGCGTTCGCGAAGAGTATAGGCTGCCAAGCCTTCGCGTTCGCGAGACAGTGCTCGCGTTCGCGTAGGCTACCCTTCCCTGGTCTTCGCGTTTGCGAGACAGTGTTCGCGTTTGCGATGAAGAAAAGGCTGACTCCCCCTCCCTAGTGCCTAACACTACGCGTTCGCGATGGGCTTGTCGCGTTCGCGAAAGGTAACACCCCCATCGCTTCGCGTTCGCGACCAAGCCTTCGCGTTCGCGAAGAAGAAATCCCTACCTCATCATTTTACTCCTCGCGTTCGCGAGAGGACCTTCGCGAATGCGAAGAAGGACATGCCAGAACATAGACTCTACAGAAAAAACCAGATTTTCCAAAGTCCAAAACATCTCGTGGCCTATCCGAAACTCACCCGAGCCCTCGGGGCTCCAAACCAAACATGCACACAAGTCTTAAAATATCATACGGACCTGCTCGCGTGATCAAATCACCAAAATAACACCTAAAACTCTAAATTTAGCACCAAATCAAATGAAATTCTCAAGAACACTTTAAAGTTACTATTTTCTCAACTGGACGTCCGAATCACGTCAAATCAACTTCGTTTCTCACCAAATTTCACAGACAAGTCTTAAATATCATAATGAACCTGTACCGGGCTCCGGAACCAGAGTACAGACCCGACACTAACAATGCCAAACATCAATCAATTCTTAAAAACAATTAGTTTTCAGACTTGTAATTTTCATCAAAAATTCATAACTTGAGCTGGGGACTTCCGAATTCGATTTCGGGCTTACGCCCAGGTCCCATAATTCGATACGGATCCACCGGAACTATCAAAATATGGATCCGGGCCCGTTTACCAAAAATATTGACCGAAGTCAACTAAAATCAACTTTTAAGGCATAAATTCTTATTTTTATCAATTTTCAACATAAAAGCTTTCCGAAAACCTGCCCGGACTGTGCACGTAAATCGAGTAGGGTAAAAAAAATGAGATTTTTAAGGCTTAAGAGCGCAGATTCGAGTTCTAAAACATAAGATGACCTTTTGGGTCATAACAATTGCTCCTTCTATTATAGTTGAATTTTGCTAGCCAATAATTTCAAATGTTTAATTTTTTTCCCCCAAAAAAAGTATATGTAATACAGTAGAATTTGGGACGGATTTAAACAAAATCTAAAAGAGAACTTCTACTGAATCTAAACTTCATTGCATATTTATATTCAAACTAAACATATAAAATCTCTATCTCTAAGAACAATATATGGTACATCAACATACAAATTAAAAACTTATCTACAACTTTCATACATTATTTCTACCCAATTATATACAACTGCAATATCATACCACTTAAATACAATTTTTATACAATATGTCTTTTGTATATTTTGTATCTGATTTATACATAGTAAAAATAAATTTTATACAACTAATTATATATTACACAACTTATCTACAACTTTCATACATTATTTCTACCAAGTTATATACAACTACAATATCATACCACTTAAATATAATTTTTATACAATATGTCTTTTGTATATTTTGTATCTGATTTATACATAGTAAAAATAAATTTCATACAACTAATTGTATATTATACAACTTATCTACAACTTTCATACATTATTTCTACCAGTTATATACAACTACAATATCATACAACTTAAATACAATTTTTATACAATATTGTTCAACTTTCATACAATATTTAAATAAAATATATATATAAACAACAGAATACAATTTTTCTACAATTATACTACAAACTTTATTACAATTTCGTAAGTATTCTTCTTCTTCTTCTTCTTCTTCTTCTTCTTCTTCTTCTTCTTCTTCTTCGAGTTTCAATCTGAAATTCAGCCAAAATCAAGTCTAATCTTCACCAAAACACCCTCAAAATTGAGATATAAACTCCAAACAATATTTTTAATTAATTGTAACAACATCCAATCCAAACAAATAACGGTTTTTGAAAATCCAAATTCGAATTCAAAGCTTCAAAGCTTTTTAATGGTTGTCAATGATGGAGAGTCAAACACCTTCAAAATTTATTGATTGACAATTTCAATTTGAACACCAATTGTGCAACATTACTGGAATTTGAACACTAATTGTGCAACACCTTCAGCTCTACAATACTGAAATTTCAATAAGCATGGAATTGCTGCTCTCTTTTCCTTTGCTCTACATTATTGGAATTAGGATTGAGAGATAGAGAGAGACGTAGAGAGAGAGAGCGCGCGCGGGAGAGAGAGAGACGGAGAGAGAGAGCGCAGGAGGGATGAGAGAATAAGAATGAGAAATAATTGATTCCTAATATAAATGGATACTTATTTAATTCCTAAAGTGTATATAATTGGTAAATTTGTATATAGTATGTAGACAAGGTGGGTTGCTCTGATGGTAAGCACTCTCCACTTCCAACCAAGAGGTTGTGAATCCGAGTCACCCCAAGAGCAAGGTGGGAGTTCTTGGAGAGAAGAATACCGAGGGTCATTTAGAAACAGCCTCTCTACCCCAGGTTAAGGGTAAAGTATGCGTACACACTACCCTCCCTATAGTACGTAATTAAATTGAAGCTTGAGCAGGTGAATGTAAAAATTACATGTGAAATCCATTAAAAAGCCTTCTACACAGTTTGGGTTAGGCCCATATTTGAGCGACAAACTTATACAAGAAGCTGAAGGTTGTTTTTGTCTTTTTGAATCTTTACCAATCTATAGGCTCTATAGTCATCGTCTACCTCCTCGCTCTTCACCCCAATCTGCAATTGAGGAATAAGCTTTCAAAACCATGTCTTCCTCCAAAAGAAATCACAAGGAAAAGATAATTCGTCACAAGAAGTTCGTTTTCCATTCTCTGACATCTTTTTTTTTAATTTAAATTTTCTTCATCTCTTCTACTATTATGGCGTTGTGTGAGTTTTTGTGAAAATCTCAATTGAATGTGGAACTGTGGAATTTGGATAGCTCCCTAATTTGGTAACTGTTGCTGAAAAATGAGAATTTTTGTTACAGAGAAGAGAAGACGGAAGAACCGGAACTACCAAAGTACAGAGACAGAGCTAAAGAAAGAAGAGAAGATCAAAATCCGGATTATGAACTCACTGAATTAGGCGCTTTTCATGCTGTCGCTCCTCCCGGGAATGTTGATCTTCTGTAATATCTCTCAACTCCATTTTTTTTTTTTTTTTTTTTTTTGTATATTCCTTTTTTTCTTCAGCCTTTATTGGAGAGCTATCTATATAGGGACCTTGCCCTGCATACGAAGTGCTTCAGTGCCAGTGCAGGGTAGGGGGAAGAACTTAACCGCACCAGGTGTTTTACACCAAACTATACTAATTTAGCATGGTTAAGTAATAAATTAAGGTGAAATGTGTTATTAGTGTATATGAAGACATGTGTCATGTATTTATTGAATTGGTGCAAACACTGGACGCAAGGAAATGTTTTACCACCAAAAATGGTGCGCAACCTTGCCATCAGTTTTCTGCAAAGAGGGTGTTTCCGTGCCTTGAACTTGTGACCTAGGTCACCAAAGGAGCAACTTTAGAAGTTGCTCTAGTTTTTGCCTTAGAGAGCTGTCTATATAGTTGACGGTAAAAGAGTAATTTTCTTACACATTTCATGTTTTAAACTTGTTGGCAGGTCTGCTGATGCTCACAAATTATCTATTGAGAAGAGCAAGTATCTTGGAGGTTAGTCTGCTCTGCTAAACTGCTGTTTCTATACAATACATAAGAATATTTCTGATTTTCCAGCTTGCTTTTGGAATTAAGAGAAAAGATATTATAGAACAGCTAACTTAAAGAAGAGAGTTTCCTCGTGTTATTGTGGAAGGGTATATTTCTAATTGTATGCCCAAACGAGTTGGCTTATTTTCAGCTTGGTTTTCTTGATATATGTTCTAATTGATTTAGCTGTTCTGTTCAGCTGACCAACCATTTTTTTGGCTGATCGTGTATCAGGTGATGTGGAACACACACATTTAGTTAAAGGGTTAGATTATGCTTTACTTCACAAAGTGAGAAGTGAAATAGATAAGAAGCCAGATGCTGGAGATGAGTATGAAGGAAAACCTAGGTAACTACTGATTGCTTTGTCGCTTAACTGGATGCATAATTCCTTGACTTTAAAATTAAGGCATAAGCAACTGACAGTCTAAGGGCCTGTCAATTTGTCTGGAATGATGCAATTTCGAGCTAATAAAGTCGATCCATGTGTAGTTTCCATGCGTAAGACAATAGTTTCAGATACGAGGTTTTTTTGTAGATATTCCTATAGCTTTTCCATGCATTACCCTTGATTTATGACCACTATCATGAGATGCTTGTGTGACTTGGTAACATCTTTTTGTCTATTTATGAACTAACGAACATTTTTTGTGAATTGTTCTTTTATACCATGTCTAAGAAGCAATGGGTCCGGATAATGTTCTGTTTAATTATTCCATTCCATCTCTTTTGCTAACAGAGCATCAAAGGAAGATCAGCAGATGTCATTCCGTACTGCAACTGCCAAGGTGCATTAGCTCTTTAATTGCTTCAGAGTCTCGAATATCTATAGTTGTTGCTAGGTGTTTTTATGTTTCAATAGAGTGATTGGTAAGCTTTGGGTTGCAGTCAGTATACCAATGGATGATCAAGCCTCAGACTGTTATAAAGACCAATGAAATGTTTCTTCCTGGACGGATGTCTTTTATTTTTAATATGGTATGTTTCTCTTTTTTACTTCCTCTCCTCTTATTTGTGTGATTCCAGGATTCTATTTGCCCGAGAAGGGATCATTTTCGCAGACCATTGATTGAGTTTTCTTATAGTGCTTTGTGCCCTAAGATCTTTTTCATATGGCGGTTGGACACGATAATAGTAAAAGAACAGCTCCTCTCTTATCCCACCTTGCTTTCCCAAGTAAAAGAAGGGAAAATGCTGTAGGGAAATTAGAGTTTGTTTCTTATGGCTGGGATGAACTGTCTTGTCCTTGTCAAGTATATGCTGAAGGCCTTTCTCTTTCTTTGTTTGTGGGGGGGGGGGGTGTTGTTGGGTTAAATGCTAGAATCATTGAAGTAGCATCATTTTAATGCTAAAATACATGGTGACCAGATGTGTAATCTGCATAGTGAAAAAGTTGTGAACTATTCTGTTATTTTAATGCTTGCATTTACTGTGAGCGTTTTTTCTTTTGTGGTCTCTTTTTCTTCTCATGCTTATGGTTCATATGTGTCTGGCAGGAGAGTGGATACAACACTGATATTCCGACCACTCTACACAGGAGCAAAGCTGACTGTCCAGTCCCTGAGGTGTTTCTTTTTTCCCATTTTCCACTGCTGTCAGGCAATGACTTACTTTTCCATCTAAATGGGTTACCTCACCTCTTTTTTGCAGGAAATGGTTACAGTCAGTGTTGATGGTTCTGTTCTAGACCGAATAGCTAAAATCATGTCCTATCTCCGCCTTGGATCATCAGGAAAAGTTCTCAAGAAGAAGAAGAAGGAAAAAGGTGGCAAAGGTGCTTAGCATTCACGCCTCTTAACCTTTACTTGTATTTTCTGAACATTTGCTCATAGTCTGAATGTGATGTAGATTCTCATATATCCAATTTATTTTATGAAAACCTTTTCTCTGATTTCTGATTGGTGCCGCTGCATGCTTTTGGTATATCTATTATATTCTTGCTCACAGAGGTGAATTTGGGCCTGGTTTCCTATAAAGAAGTAGAATGTTTGTAGGCGGGATAGAATGTGGGCTTTATTCATCTTTGATTACAGGGGCACAGGGTGAAAATTAGAGGAATGCCATGTGGGGCACAACGGTAGTTGATGACTAGATATGTAGGTATATTATTCCGTATTGCCATGGAGATTAAACAAAAACATTTGGTTCTCTGGAGTCTATTATGTGTTTCTCGGAAGTGAATTTGGGCTTTGGGGTCTCCTATTCATTGGTAAAGGGCAGGGCTTTGTACTTTTGGCTTTTGGGGGGTTTTGTTATCTCTTCTCTTAATTGATGAAGGGATGTGCTTCCGGTTCCCTTGTTCTGACACTAGTTTTTAATATTGTGCAGGGAAGACTGTTATATCCAATGGTTACGACGAATTATCGAAGTCTGATGCATCAAAGAGCCAAAATGATACAGAAACTGTGCCTCAATCTGCACCGCTTCCTAAAAAGAACCATTTAGAAAGAAAAGAGAATCAGGGACCTGCTGCAGCTAGAGTTGAAGAGGAAGATATCTTCGTAGGGGAAGGTGTTGACTACTCTATTCCTGCTGGAGATATTGGTCAAAGCCCTGTATCAGAGGATATGGAAGAATCTCCTCGAAACAAAGAGAGGACCTCATATTTCAGTGAACCTGCCTATGGCCCAGTCCCGCCATCCGAGCCTTCTCATGATTGGCAACAGGCGGTGAGTCAGTTTTGAGTCTTAAAGGCATAATTAGACCTTTCCTGTTAAAAAGGCTTCGTAATATTTGCTAACAAATTTGCTTGCTTCAATCTTTGTCCTACATTTCTCTGAAGAAAAGATGAAGTTGGATGCTGTCATCATATTTGTCCAGCATCGACTTTCCTGTAATTACTACCTTAATTAGATGGCTCTATGTGTTGCAACTGATATTCATCTTTTGATTGTTGAATCTGTTTGTTCTGTCCAGAATGGATATGATGCTATGCAAGCACAAGCACTAGCTGGTGTTTACCAACCAGAATGGCAAGATTATCAGTATTCTGAGCAGCTGGCTTATCCCGAGCAATATCTCCAGCAGAATTATGATATGCAAGCTGATGCTGGCGTTCTACAGGATCCACGATTTATGAGTCAAGAAGAAAAGGATAGAGGGCTAGGTTCAGTATTCAAGAGGGATGATCAAAGGCTTCAACAGCTGAGAGAGAGAGATGCCCGAGAGAAGGATCCTAATTTCATTTCTGAAAGCTATTCTGAGTGCTATCCTGGTTACCAAGAGTACAATCGTGAGATTGTTGACAGTGATGATGAAGCTGATTTGTCAAAAATGGACATGGGTGGACGTGTAAGTGATGTTCTATTCTTGCTGAAGATCAAGTCCATTAATTTTGCACATGCAATTCCTTGGTTTACCCCTTCCGCCACCTTTTGAACCTACATTGTGTGTTAAAAATTTTGATCCGTGTAAAGGGAAAGAATTTATTGCCTCACAAGCATGAAAATTGTTGGAAGTTGTATCTGCTTGATCAATAATAACACTTGTCAGAGAAATTAACTGCAACTTAACGTGGTGGTGTCAGTCAGAAACCTCTGTTGTGATGGATAGTATTTGATAAAAGATTAATTTTTCTACAGGCAAAGGGTCGGCTTCATCGATGGGACTTTGAGACAGAGGAGGAGTGGGCAACGTACAATGAGCAGAAGGAAGCAATGCCAAAAGCTGCATTCCAGTTTGGAGTGAAAATGCAGGATGGTAGGAAGACCAGAAAACAAAACAAAGAGCAGAAACTTACCAATGAGCTGCATAAGATAAACAAAATACTCACCAGAAAGAAGACGGAGAAGGAGAAAGGTGAAATGCTTGAGGACGGTGAAATACAACCTGGAAAGAAGCTGCGTGTATAAACAGAGGAAACTTGTGATTTTTTCTGTCTCTGACTTTTAGATCTTTCATACTTGGTGTTCAGAATATCTTGAATTTGAAACGGTCTCTCGTCCTTAGATAAAAGCTGGTCTTAGACGTTAATGTACCTGTGATACAATGATACCTGTAATCCTAAGCTTCTTTTTATTTTAATTATTTAGTATTCGAAATCCACTGCCCCTCGGCCAATCCAGCTTTGCGTGGGGGAAGCTCTCCCTACCATCAATTTCTCCATTCCAAGGGCTTTAACCCGAGTAACCGTAAGCTTTGAAGTAGCAATAAGCCAATAACTCAAATCTTTCAGCAAAGACGGAAATAATTAGTTTTTCAAGTTCACCATTCCTTTCTTGGGAATACAATATGAGATGGATTTTTTCCGAGAAATGTTTTTTCTTTTGAAGAATTAGTTTTAAAGTAGAGTGAAGAAAGTAAGGATGGGGAAGAGATTTGGTTCCCTTGGATTGTCTTTTTTGTGAAAACATAATCTCCTTGATGGTCTCGAAAAAGGCACATTATTTCTTCAAAGTTAAGATCGAATTGTTACAGTTACGTTTTAGAAGCTGTAACGTACTGTCTCATTTTAGATTTATACACTCTTAATTTATGATGCAAAAGGATTTATCATTCGTCTAAAATGTCTTTGGTTTTACTTTTGATATTTTTATTCTCTATTTTGTGTTTGTAGTAATAAAAAACTTGGCATCGTGAGGAGGTTAAAGCAAAACATTTAACTATATGTTGTAAAAAAATAAAAGAAGAAGAGTATTGCAGAGAAAAATAGAGAGAATTCTTATTTTTTTTGGATCAATTACAATGGGATAAAACCTCTCTATTTATAGGGGAAAAGTGACCTAGCCATAAAGTAACAAACTGTAGAAACTTTCTAAAAGATAGATATTCACCTTAAATATAATTTATTTATAACACTCCCCCTTGAATGTTTATTCAACAGATAATGTGCCTCGTTAAAACCCAGTGGGAAAAAAAATTCTAGTGAAAGAAAAAGAGTACACAAGTTTAGAAATACGCCTTTTGGTTGCCTCATTAAAACCCTTTCAAGGAAAACCCAGTGAGACAAAACCTTATTAAGGAAAAAGAGTACAACGCGTATTAACTCCCCATGATGAGAGCATCAATTCATATGTTTGAGCCTTCGCATCCCAATCTTATACACCAGCTTCTTGAAGGTTGACGCCGGTAGAGATTTAGTGCAAATTAGCCATATTATCACTTGAACGAATCTGTTGCACGTTGATATCACCATTATTTTGAAGATCATGCGTCTGAAAAAGAACTTAGTGAAATGTGCTTTATTATGTCTCCTCCGATATATCCTTCTTTCAATTGAGATAGGCAAGCAATATTGTCTTCAATATTATTGGAATCTTCTTTTCAAAGAAAATCCATACATATGTTATGGGTTGAGTCACTTGCTTTATAAGTTGTTAGTATCTTGGCATGTGTCACGACCCCAATTTCCCACCTTAGGATGTCGTGATGACACCTAGTCTCTAAGACTAGGTAAGCCTAACACATGCTGATCTAATAACAGAATTAGAATTGAACTATTTAATCATTTATCATAAACCATTAAATAACACACATAGCCGCAAACGGCCAATAGTTATACATTTCCCAAAATCGGTAGTACGAAATCATAAGCACTACTAAAACACACTAGAATTTCTAAACACAATACTGTTTTGAATTATAATTTAACAGTAGCATAATGAAGTAAAATGGTGACTCCGAGGCCTGCAAACGTCAAGCAAGTATACCTTGAAGTCTCCCGCCGCGCAGACACAACTCTCAACAACACAATCAGAAAAAATGTGCAGAAGCATAGCATGAGTACACCGCAACGGTACCTAGTAAGTATCAAGCCTAACCTCGGTAGAGTAGTGACGAGGCCAGGTCAAGACACCTACTAGACATAGAAACATGTTCAAGATATACATAAGCTAACAATGGAAAGAACATCAATGTAAGACCAACATCGGAAAAATTATTGATTTACAACGAACAATGAAGTAATAGAAACATAAATGATAGTAAGTAGTAAACGAGTAATAAACAAACAACATAATCAGAACACCGATGAGATGTAAATGAACTCAAATAAGAAAAAACAGATGACAACTCAAATAATCAAATCGCTCCTAACGTATGGACTTACAACAAGAATTACCCCGAGGCACCACATCTCATAAACCACAAGTCATGAACCATAATTTCCAAATCTTACACATATGCCACCTCGTTCCCACAATAACAATCACCTTCGCACAACAAAGCCCACGTGCTACCATGTACTTTGCAACCGTGATAAATATTAATTTAAATGAATGAAAGATATATTTAGATACCACAAAAATATAATAAAAATCTTGAATAAGGTAAGGTGTCAAATAAAATAATGAGTTTATTTTAAAAATCAAGTAAAGTAAAATAATATACAATTTGTACGAAATAAAGTATAAGATGGGTTGAGTTTACAATCAATAAAATAGAGTAAAAGTATCATTTTTAAACAAAGAAAAATATAAGTTAAATTAACGAATTAAATATAGAATTTGTTAAAGAAAAATATGATAACAATAAGTAAGGTAAACATCTAACATGGTGATGAGTATAATATGAGAACCCAATTATAGTGAAAGTGCGATAACCATTTAGAATAATAAGGCATCGAGTGAGATAACAAGTTCTATCTTAAGAGGCACATAGAGTAAAGCGTGTTAATAATTCTTTTATTTAAACTATTATGTTACTAACAACTCAATAAAATATGATATAGTGACTCCCCATAATTAAATTGACATTGACAATCAATTCTCCAAGTTATAACGGAGGCACAAATTGACATGTTAAAGAAATACAACAAATCGCGTAGAATACATGACTCACACAAGAAACCACAATCGTTCCAACACCAAGATAACAACGAATAACCAAATACAATCAAAATACGGATGAATGATTGAAGGAAGAACAATGACCGTTCATATCAATAAATTGTTCCAACATGGAATGTACAATGAAAATCACAACCGAGGTACCGCCTCGTATTCACATTTCACTATTTCAATCACAATCTTTCCTTATATCACCGCGTGAGACTTATATTTAGATTGGAAAATTATTTTTTCCGAAATAGCTACACGCGTTTTAGCCCACCCTTATCTCACCACGTGGCTTCAAGTAGTTCCCATACTAGCAACACGCGTATCAAGCCCACCTTATCTCACCGCATGCGTATCAACCCCTAGCCTTATACCTCCGCATGCATATCAATATCACAACACAATCACAACTCGCACCACAAGTGCCTATATGCCACAATTTTCTACAAAGTCAACAACACAAATATTTCCATAATAAATAGCCCATGGCTCAATCGCAATGTGTACAAGAATTTCAACAATAACAAAATAAATGAGAATGCTCAACAAGAAAAGGTATCTCAACAATTAACAACTTCGCCTCAATGTGATAACGACTATTACAACTTCAACACCAATAACTCAACAAGATGATATTCCACGAAATAACAACTTCTATTAAAAGTGATTCAACAATTAAGAGGTAACAAGACAATAAGGAAAGCAATAACTTTAACTAAAGCATATAAGAGAAAAATAACAAGTAATAGGTAGAACAAGTGCTAACAACGTCAAATAGAGCATATAAGAGTAGATTAACAATGAGAGATATGACATGTTATGACAATTCAATTAAAGGCATGAAAAGAGTCTAGATAATCTAAACCGGCCAAATACCACATATAGCCCGTATATCCACTCGTCACCTTGCGTACACGGCTTTCACATAATACAAATAGCACAATCAACCCAAATCCTAAGGGGTAGATTTTCCCCCACAAAGTTAGGCAAGATACTTACCTCAACTAGGCCAACTCAATCCTCCGAAATAGCTTTTCTCTTAAATTCGCCTTCACACGGCTCAAATCTAACAAAAAATGACTTAATAACATCAAACATTGCAAGAGAAACCAATTACATAAATAAAGCTATGATCTTTATATTTTCCCCAAAAAGTCAACAAAAGTCGATGATCCCGCCCTGGATTCCGAATCCAAGCTTACCCGAGTGAACCCCGAACCAATACAAGCTCACACGAACAAAAACCGACTCAATCGGAGTTCGATAGCTCAACCAATTCGCCAAAATATCGCTCTTGGGTGTTCATAACCTCATGAGCAAGTTACACTAGTTGGGTCCTATATCTCCCGAAATACTCCTCCAAAACTTTCCAAATCCGAGTATGTTCTTCTCCTAATATACGAGAACAAGACCCCAAAAGGAATCGGGAAATAAACGTCTCTAACTCATTTTCAAATTTTAAAATTTAGGACATAACCCTAGGTCTTGATTTAAAGAATTAAATGGGATTTCAATTAAAATCATGGATTAACGCTTAAACTAAGGGAATGAATCAAAGAGAAATACTTAGGTTATAGTTTAGACCTTATCCCATGGAAGAAATTTGAAGAACATCCTTAAATTCTCCCAATTCCAAACTTTCAAGATGAGAAAAACTCCAACAACATTAATAGCCAAAAAATGCCCAGCTATTCTGCCACGTTTCTTATGCCAAAGGACCCCAAAACTCGTTTTTGATGCTTCCAACGAATTTCTAGTGAAATTCCAGTCAAGTTAGGCTTTTGAATCATTCCATTTGACCTTATAATGAAGGAGATATGTTGGTTTCAATATTTGAAAATAATACAAATTTTTAAATACGAATTTAGTGGCAATTTCGTAATTAATCTGAAAAATCTAACAACTCAATTCTTAGTAAAGTGACCACAAATTCCTCATACGATGTCGAAATTTGATGATTTTAGTTGCTACAGTTCCAAAATTACGATATGGATATAATGGTTTAGTCGAAACACGAATCAAATGCCGTTTGCTCAATATGGTAACCTTTATGCTCAAATATACGCCGAAATCGAAAACAATCACCATACAACCCAAACTTATCCAAAACTCATCGGAATTTAACCAAACTTTATGGACATGTACAAAATCATCATTCAAACTTATTGGAATAATTAAAACTCGGTTCCGAGTCCGTTTATTCAAAAGTCAAACCTTGGCCAACTCTTTCAATTTAAAGCTTCTAAAGTGAGAATCATTCTTCCAAATCAATCCCGAACCACTTGAAAATTGAAACCAACCATACACGTAAGTCATAATACATAATATGAAGCTACTCAAAGTCTCAAACCACCGAATGGAATGCTAATGCTCAAAACAACCGATCGGGTCGTTATATTCTCCCCCACTTAAACATGCGTTCGTTCTCAAACGTGCCAAGAGTCGTTCCAAAGCCATCAAATCGCCATATACCCTCACCATAAACATAACCATGGGTGATCCCAAGTCACCCCAATCCATATAAGCCCGACAACACCACCTAATAGACGATCCTTACTTCAACCTTAGTCCATAAACCTTAAAACCAAAATCCCCAACATCCACAACTCATTATATTACCTGATTCTTGCATATATGCACTGTATAACTCTGAACAATCTGTGTCAATCCATAACCATATCTCAAGACATAATCACATGATATACCACATAACTCAAATACTTATAGCAATAACTTCCGACCGCAATAGCTGCTCGATATCCAACCCGACACCGGTAACAAATCTCATATCAACTAAAATCTTGTTCTGAACCTTCGTACACTGCCAATGATAAAAGAAATATATATTTTTCATAACCATCTATATGATTAACAAGTCGCGGAGCTCTCTTGCCCGGTAAGAACCATAGCCAAAAATCTAAGCCAACAAGTGACACAATTCTTGCAAACATACCTTAATCAAATTCGATGACACCCATTTCAGGCGCAATAACCTCACCTCATCCAGTACAAGCTACTTGGCCGACCTGTCACACAAATCCTACTTAGAGCCACATACCATGCAATCTGTGCACCAACGAACAATAACTCAAATATACCCAATGATGGAAAGAGAATGGAAATGAAGAAACCATCCCGCTAGCTCAACAAATACCACCACGAAGCGCAATGCTATCAATCCACCACACAAGGGGAAACATAACACACAAAATAAGCATAAAGGATCATATCATAGCATAACGCCGTTGCGATGCATGACCCAATACGAACATCGGTCCATATGAAATACCTCAAGTCACAATGCTCAAAATCAACAACCACACGCAATTCGACATCAAGTACACGAAGTGCATGACCATAACCATGGAGCAACGAATAACATAATATACCACATCACGAAAAGACCATAATCATGGCGCAATCAACCATTCAACACCCCAATAACCATTTCGCTCGAATTCCGCTACAAGGCCCAAACAGAACCACATCGGGTGTGAATATAACTAACAAATCACAACCCCTCGTAGCATAGAAGAGTAACACATAGAATATATCAGAACACGAACAAGCTCAACTCTAACTGAATGACACACCTTTCAGCAATAACGGTGCTGAGTCAACAAATCCAACCCGATGCAGAATACACATCCTCATTGGGCCTACCAAGCCCCCAAATCAACTTCGGTCATCCCCAAATGGATAAATGGCCCTCCAAAAGTCCAAAATGACCTAACCGTAGCATGTACTATAATCTAGCTAACTTTGGCCACATCTTCACAGTCCGTAACCCCGAAACAATCTGCTTCTGAGAATTCCTAGTCTCCAAATCCATAGAACACATGAATCACCATAGCCAATCCGAACTCCATCACTCGAATGACTAACACATATCTCATACATAATCATCCCTACGAGAAATACTTCTATAATTCTTCCATGCCACATAGCAAAATCTGAACATCACCAGTCGATCAACCAAGCGAGTACCACAATATGAATGAAGCATCCGTAAGTCAAAACATAGTGCACCTTCTGAAAAGCGCACCCTTCTCAGGCAATACCAAGTAGTAATAGCATTCATTTAGTCATCTGAAACCGTCCATGTTGTCTTAGAATTCATGACCTTTCCTTCAAAACTGAACCGTGACCTTGCACATGCAAATCTTAATCCTACACAACACATCACATCTATCATGCCATCATATGAAAAGCATGAGAATCTCATAATCAACTATGAGTCACCAGCAGAATACATACCCGATCAGTCAGAAAACATCCATTTAATTCCATCTAGGAAAAAATCACCATATGCAACATGCTCCTCACGTTGGTAGGAAATATCCATCTCAAACCGTGGTAGAAATGATCGAGAACTCTTCGAAACCTATTTGCACATACCCAAGCCATCAGAACTGAATTTCTCTAACTCAACCAAGCCACACAGGTCACCAAACCCAAGAGTATTGCCACAAAACACATGTAGAGACTCACCACATCATAAGTACCCAAAGAACATATCATATCCAATACCGTGCTGATCCAACATACTACCAAGTTATCCTATTTCTCTGAGTTCCTTCCGAATTACCCTAATGTTGACACTTCTCCTTGCTAGAACACCACGATCCTTACCCAAAGCTAACCACAAGAGATCCTAGCATAAAACCACACCGCCCTAAGGCCCATAAGCTGTTGTATTCCCTCTTAATCACCCCAAAAGTACCACAAGTGAGACACCTACTCTGAAGAGACCTTCTTTGAATCTAAAGTCGTTTCCTTCACCTTCTTGATACTAAAATATAGAATCCATAGGGACTCAGGTGAATCTTAGCACAGCTTTTCATCCACAGACTGATGGACAAGCCGAGCGCACAATTCAGACGCTCGAGGATATGTTACGAGTATGTGTGTTGGATTTTAAAAGAAGTTGGGATGAACATCTACCTCTTATCGAGTTTGCATATAATAACAGTTACCACTCCAGTATCCAGATGGCTCCGTACGAGGCTTTGTATGGGCGTAAGTGCAGATCTCCTATAGGGTGGTTTGATGTTGGAGAATCTGGGTTACATGGGCCAGACCTGGTTCAGCAGGCCATAGAGAAAGTAAAGCTTATCCGGGAGCGACTGTTGACAGCTCAGAGTCGTCAGAAGTCATATTCTGATGTGCGGTGACGAGACTTAGAGTTCAGGATTAATGACTGGGTATTCTTAAAGGTATCACCTATGAAGGGCGTGATGAGGTTTGGCAAGAAAGGAAAGCTTAGCCCACGGTATATTGGGCCTTATAGGTTCATTCGGAGAGTGGGCCAAGTAGCTTATGAGTTAGAGTTGCCCTCAGAATTGGAGTCTGTCCATCCGGTTTTTTACGTATCTATGCTACGGAAGTGCATTGGCGATCCTACCCGAGTGGTGCCCACGGATGATGTACAGATTACAGAGGACTTGTCATACGAGGAAATTCCAGTTGCCATCCTAGACCGACAAATCCGCAATCTACGAAATAAGGAGGTAGCTTCCGTAAAGGTTTTATGGAGGAGCAAGAATATAGAAGAGATGACGTGGGAATCGGAGGGAGAAATGAAGTCTAAATACCCCCACCTATTTCAAACTGAAGATATGGTTCGAGATGGGACGCTACAACATAGCTCTATGTAGGCTAGAAGGTCATCAGGTAAGCTTTTATTTTTCACTTTCAATATTTATGATTTACGGTCGGTGAGGCAAATTGCTGCTATTTATAAAGATTGGCCATGTGTGGCATGCATAGTATGTTTTCTGGCTGCGTGCAGGTTGGTTTTAACCTAGTGTACGAAGGATACTCTGGCAAAATTTTCCAAAGTCTCTAAGAGTAAACATTCGAGGATGAATGTTCCCAAGGGGGGAGTGATGTTATACCCTATATTTTCGTACGTAAAAATGCGTCGTAAGCAAACTAATGTAGGACCAAAAATGAGATAATATTTAAAAGTATATAAAGTACGTTAATCATGTTACCTCTGAGGTTACAGATATTGAAGATCATGAACAACAAGTACAAAGAGGGTTGGACAGTTCAGAAGCTAAAGCAATTAAATAAAACAATATTTCGTCGAAAGTCGACAAGTTGGGAATGTTATAACATGTACCTTTGGGGTGAGACTAGGGTTATTAACATGATAAGGAGATTATGTTATGATTTATATTAGTCGTATGACATCCGTGTGTTATGTTTTGAAGTTAAGCGAGTTGTGGAACAAAAGTCGATGAAAGTCATCACAAGTTACATTCATAAGTTTTACTGAAACTTTGGGTCAAATGTAACTGCAATTTTCTCCCAATATACTTAGAGTTATGGGGTGTTCCACCCTTCAAATTAAATATCTATGAGTCTATTTTCCAACAAATTAAACCGTTTGTCAATACGACATTGGAGTAGAGAGATATGGGCATTTTTGCGATACTGCACAAGCTGCTAGGTAACAAGTAGGTGTGTCACCTACTTGCTTAAATGAAAGCCCATAAATGGGCCATTTCGGGTCGTCCAAAGAGGCCTTTTAAAGGCCTATTTTCTTCATATATTAGACTTAAAATAGAGCATAATAACCAGACATAAGCTCTGCAAAGAATCCTCCCAAATATTTCCCACAAACCCTAATTGATTTTCTCTCCCTTTCAAGTTCTAATTGAAGGTAAAACCTAGAGTTTGAAGAACCAAGATAGGAGCTGAGTTATCCAACAAATAAGGTGAGTTTACTGATCTCTTTCATCCAATTTTTCTGCTGTAAATTCATGGTAAGTCATTCTATACTTGTAAGAACTCACGGGACGGTGATCGGAAGCCGTGAGTTCGAGTTATTCACTTGTAGCGGACTATTTTGTGGACTGTTTTGTGTTGCTGTTGGGCTGCGTGTTTTACTACTATTTTGTGGAGTTTTGGAGGAGGAAGGGGGTGTAGAAACACCATATAAATGTAGGGTGGTTGGCTGGTCGTTCGTCATAACATTTTCGGGTCGTTTGACACTACTACGGTGGTCGTTTTGTGTATGAAGAGATTGGGGTGTGTTGGGCTGTTTTGTAGTATTTCATGGTGTATATAGGTCTGGAAAATGATGTATATATGTTGTTATTGTTCTGTTCTTGTATTGTTGGTGTTATCTTGAATTTGGAGGAAGTAAGGATTATAGGGGAGATGCTGCCCGTTTTAATACAAAATAAGTTTGTCGTTCGTTGTGCGATAGTTGTACCTTTCGTAACTTAACGATAGTATTATTATCATTCTTGTAGATTAAGGTGCAAAGAGGTGAGTTCAACTTGGTGATTGGAAAGATTGTGATAAGGTATGTTAAGGCTAAGCCCTTCCTTCATTTTGGCATGATCTCATAGCTACATGTGTTAATAATAAGACATAAAGAGAAGTTCGTATTCATGAATTTATTGACATTATTCTAGTCTCATAAGTTACAATATTATTCCTTATCGAGACTTCATATTCAGTTTAGTTTTGTCTTTATTCAGTCAAGAGAGCAGAGGGTCTATATATATATATATATATATATATATATATATATATATATATATATATATATATATACAGTATTACACTATTTTCACCACCATCGAGCTATAATCGGTGGGCAGGCCCCTATTGGGCAACCTCTGATCAGATGGTAAGTTATATATACCGAGCCTACTGTGGCCGAGCGCCTATGAGCGAGCCCAGGATGGCCGAGGTACAGAGCCCAGTATGGCCGAGCGCCTATGAGCGAGCCTACTACGGCCGAGCAGTTACACGTACCGAGCCTTATAGGGCCGGACATTTATTTTACTTACTATATTGAAGGAGTTTAGTCACTATCAGCAGGTAAGTATATCTCCAGACCATCTTTGACTCCCAGTTAATTTCAGTTATCATATTATCAGTTCAGTTTTAGATTTCAGTTATTTTATTCCCTTACATACTCGGTACATTATTTCGTACTGACGTCCCTTTTCTGGGGGCACTGCATTTCATGCGTGCAGGTTCAGACAGACAGACGGGTAGAACTCCTCAGTAGGTGTTTCCCGAGTTCAGCCTGATCGGTAAGCTCCACGTCTTTCGGAGTTGCCAATTCTAGAGTTTTGTGTACATCTTATGTATATCTGTATATGTTATGGGTAGGTCGGGGCCCTGTTCCGATCATAATATATCTATCAGTAGAGGCTTGTAGACATATCCTGTTGGTTAGTGCAGTATGTTGGGTTTGTAGGCCTGGTATGTATAATTTGGTGGTTTGTCAGCTGTAGTAGCTATGACGGCCTTTTCGGCCTAGCTTTATATTGATGTTTAGTTAGCGCTAGTTTCCATTCAGTTTTATATTTTGCTTCGCAAATTGTCTTGCAAGGTGGCCCCATGGCCAAAGTATGACATTATATGTTCAGAGTCCCTTAGTCGCAATTTGGTACGCCAGGTTAGGTGGGGCACCGGGTGCTTGTCTCGCTCCTAGGTTCGGGGCGTGACAAACTTGGTATCAGAGCAGTTCTTTCCTAGGGAGTCTACAAGCCGTGTCTAGTAGGGTCTTGTTTATAGATGTGTTGTGCACCACATTATATAAGCAGGGAACTACAGGGCATTTAGGAGTTGGTTACCCTTCTTTGAAATCTAAATCGTGCTATAGAACTGAGTTATAGGAAATTTGAATTAAACTTATGTGTTGGTGTTTACATGCACAGATGACGGTGACTAGGAAGACTACGGCTAGCCAGAGGAGAGATACAACAATAGGTGAGGGGACCAGCAGGGTACCCCCAGTAGATGGGGCCCAGTCTGAGGCTCAAGGCGAGACCCCTACTCAGCCATTACTGGCTCCTCCACCAACTGCAGAGATTCCTAGGGAAACCGCACATCCAGTTCCCCCCACTTCCATCAGATCAGGACTTGAGAAGTGCGGTGCATTTGTTGACACAGTTGGTAGCTACCCAGCAACAGGCTAGGGCATCAGCTAGTGCAGGAACTTCTGAGGGGTCTGGGAGTTCAAGGGTCCGAGAGTTTATTGCTTTGAGTCCCCCAGAGTTCACGGGGACAGATCAGAGGGAGGACCCGCAGGATTTCATAGATCAACTTCACAGGATCTTTCGTGTTATGCATGCCACGGAGAAAGAGGCACTTGAGCTAGCAGCTTTTCGACTCCGAGATATAGCCATCCTTTGGTACGAGGGATGGGAGAGGTCCAGGGGACGTGATGCACCTCCAGCTATTTGGGAGAATTTTTCAGATGCCTTCCTTGACCAGTACCTACTGCGGGAGATCCGACAGGCTCGAGTCAATCAGTTTCTAGCCCTCAAGCAGGGTAATATGAGTGTTCGAGAGTATAGTCTCCGTTTTGACTCATTGGCCAGATATGCACCATCCATAGTTGCTACTATACGGGACAGGATTCACAGGTTTATAGCAGGGTTAGCCCCAGAGTTAACCGAGGCATGTGCCACCGCTGTATTGCAGGATAGTATGGATATCTCCCGGATTCAGGCATTCGCCCAGAATATAGAAAGGGGTAGGCGTCGGCAGCAGGGTACAGAGAAGGCTGAGCAAGGGCAACGTAAGAGGATGAGATTTCCCAGGTCTCAGGAGCAATCTCAGGGTAGTTATAGGACCCAGTACTTCGGATGGCCACCTAGGCCTCCGCCACCTCAGTTACAGGGTTACAGGTATAACCGCTATATTCAGTCAGGACCAGGTGAGAGCTCACGGGCGTCGGGTTTGCAGCGACAGCGAGGTTCTGCGCAGACGTGGTCATTTCCTCCACGGTGTGACATCTGTGGTAGAGGACACTTGGGCCAATGCCGAGCAGGTTCTGATGCTTGTTATACATGTGGGCGTCCGGGGCATATAATGCGAGATTGCCCAAATAGAGATTCTGGGGGAATGGCACAACCAGCGAGTTCAACAACAGGATCATCTATGTTCGTGCATCCTTCAGGGCGCGAGTCTCAGTCTTCGGCTGGTAGAGGTCGAGGCAGAGGTAGAGGTTCTAGTTCAGGTGGTAATCAGAACCGTATCTATGCTTTAGCGGGTCGACAGGACCAGGAGTCTTCACCAGACGTTGTGACAGGTATATTAACCATTTGCTCTCACGATGCTTATGCTTTGATAGACCCAGGATCTACTTTATCGTATATTACCCCATTTGTCACGAGGAAGTTTGGTATAGTGCCTGAAATACTAAGTGATCCTTTTGCGGCATCTACACCGGTTGGAGAATCGATTATTGCTAGACGGGTTTACCAAGGTTGTATGGTGACAATTTGTAGTCGTCAGACCTCAGCTGACCTAGTTGAGCTAGAGATGATGGATATTGATGCTATCATGGGCATGGACTGGTTGGCAGCTTGCTATGCCACAGTTGATTGCCGAGCAAAGGCAGTCAGATTTCATTTTTCGGGTGAGCCAGTCCTTGAATGGGTAGGTAATACAGCAACACCCAGAGGTAGGTTTATTTCCTATCTGAAGGCGAGGAAAATGATTGCAAAAGGGTGCATTTATCATATTGTGCGAGTTAGAGATGCAGATGCTGAGATACCTACACTTCAGTCTATTCCCGTAGTCAAAGAGTATGCAGATGTGTTTCCAGATGAGCTTCCAGGTATTCCTCCATAGCGAGAGATTGATTTTAGCATCGATTTGCTTCCAGGAACTCAACCAATATCCGTCCCTCCGTATAGAATGGCACCTTCCGAATTGAAGGAGTTGAAGGAGCAGTTAAAAGATTTGCTGGAGAAAGGTTACATCAGGCCCAGTACCTCACCTTGGGGTGCACCGGTACTATTTGTGCAGAAGAAAGACGGCTCGCTGAGGATGTGTATCGATTATAGGCAGCTGAACAAGGTAACTATTAAGAATAAGTATCCACTTCCAAGGATCGATGACTTGTTTGATCAGTTGCAGGGGGCTAGATGCTTTTCAAAGATAGATTTGAGGTCGGGGTACCACCAGGTCAGAGTTCGGGAAAAAGATATTCCAAAGACAGCCTTCAGGACCCGATATGGCCACTTCGAGTTCCTTGTCATGTCCTTCGGGTTGACTAATGCACCCGCCATATTTATGGACTTGATGAATAGCCTATTCCGGCCATTTTTAGATCTGTTCGTGATAGTATTTATTGATGATATTCTGGTTTATTCCCGTTCAGAGGATGACCATGCGGACCACCTGCGAGCGGTACTCCAAACCCTCCATGATCGTAAGTTGTATGCTAAGTTTTCTAAATGTGAGTTCTGGTTGAAGTCTGTAGCATTCTTGGGGCATATTGTATCAGATGAAGGTATAAAGGTGGACACTCAGAAGATTGAGGCCATGAAATCTTGGCCTAGACCTACCACTCCGACAGAGGTTCGTAGCTTTCTAGGCTTAGCAGGATACTATCGGAGGTTCATAGAGGGTTTTTCTTCCCTTTCGGCACCATTGACGAAGTTAACACAGAAAGAAACTAAGTTTCAATGGACAGAAGCTTGTGAGCGGAGTTTCCAAGAGCTTAAGAACAGGTTGACCTCAGCTCCAGTTCTAACACTTCCAGAGGGTCTAGAGGGTTATGCCGTGTATTGTGATGAATCAGGTGTCGTGTTAGGATGTGTCCTGATGCAACATGGGAAGGTAATTGCGTATGCTTCAAGGCAGTTAAGGAAGCACGAGAGGAATTATCCGACCCACGACCTCGAGTTAGCTGTGGTTGTCCATGCACTTAAGATATGGCGGCATTATTTATATGGTATTCATGTTGATGTATTTACTGATCATAAAAGCCTACGATATATCTTCAAGCAGAAAGAGTTGAATTTGCGACAGAGGCGATGGCTTGAGTTATTGAAAGATTACGATGTTAACATTCTCTACCATCCAGGGAAAGCTAATGTTGTAGCAGATGCCTTAAGTCGCCGATCTATGGGTAGCTTAGCACATGTAGAGCCCGAGAAAAGACAATTAGCTAGAGAGATTCATCAATTGGCTTCGTTGGGGGTTCGGTTAGTAGATTCTGAGGATGGTGGAGTTGTACTCCAAAACACTGCAAAATCATCCCTCATAGCTGAAGTCAAGGAAAGGCAGTACGAGGACCCAGAGTTGGTCGAGTTGAGAGAGCGAGTTCCGCAGCAGAAGAAGCCATTGTTAGAGCTCAAGGGAGATGTGGTTCTCAGATACAGGGGTCGTTTGTGTGTTCCAGATGTACCAGGGCTACGAGACAGGATTATGTCAGAGGCACATTATTCATGGTATTCCATCCATCCTGGATCGACGAAGATGTATCATGACATTAAGGATGTGTACTGGTGGAACGATATGAAGAAGAACATTGCTGAGTTTGTCGCCCAATGTACTAGTTGCCAGCAAGTGAAGGTAGAGCACCAGAAGCCCGGAGGGCTAATGCAGACTATAGAGATCCCGACATGGAAATGGGAGGCGATAAACATGGACTTTATCACGGGTTTACCTCGTTCTAATCGTAAGTTCGATTCCATATGGGTGATAGTCGATAGGCTCACGAAATCAGCTCACTTCCTACCGGTCAGATCTACATATACAGCAGAAGATTATGCAAAGTTATATATTAAGGAGATAGTACAGCTACACGGAGTACCGGTTTCTATTATATCTGACCGTGGGGCTCAGTTTACAGCACATTTTTGGAGGTCATTTCAGAGAGGTCTAGGGACTCAGGTGAATCTCAGCACAACTTTTCATCCACAGACTGATGGACAAGCCAAGCGCACAATTCAGACGCTTGAGGATATGTTACGAGTATGTGTGTTGGATTTTAAAAGAAGTTGGGATGAACATCTACCTCTTATCGAGTTTGCATATAATAATAGTTACCACTCCAGTATCCAGATGGCTCCGTACGAGGCTTTGTATGGGCGTAAGTGCAGATCTCCTATAGGGTGGTTTGATGTTGGAGAATCTGGGTTACATGGGCCAGACCTGGTTCAGCAGGCCATAGAGAAAGTAAAGCTTATCCGGGAGCGACTGTTGACAGCTCAGAGTCGTCAGAAGTCATATTCTGATGTGCGGTGACGAGACTTAGAGTTCAGGATTAATGACTGGGTATTCTTAAAGGTATCACCTATGAAGGGCGTGATGAGGTTTGGCAAGAAAGGAAAGCTTAGCCCACGGTATATTGGGCCTTATAGGATCATTCGGAGAGTGGGCCAAGTAGCTTATGAGTTAGAGTTGCCCTCAGAATTGGAGTCTGTCCATCCGGTTTTTCACGTATCTATGCTACGGAAGTGCATTGGCAATCCTACCCGAGTGGTGCCCACGGATGATGTACAGATTACAGAGGACTTGTCATACGAGGAAATTCCAGTTGCCATCCTAGACCGACAAATCCGCAAGCTACGAAATAAGGAGGTAGCTTCCGTGAAGGTTTTATGGAGGAGCAAGAATATAGAAGAGATGACGTGGGAATCGGAGGGAGAAATGAAGTCTAAATACCCCCACCTATTTCAAACTGAAGATATGGTTCGAGATGGGACGCTACAACATAGCTCTATGTAGGCTAGAAGGTCATCAGGTAAGCTTTTATTTTTCACTTTCAATATTTATGATTTACGGTCGGTGAGGCAAATTGCTGCTATTTATAAAGATTGGCCATGTGTGGCATGCATAGAATGTTTTCTGGCTGCGTGCATGTTGGTTTTAACCTAGTGTACGAAGGATACTCTGGCAAAATTTTCCAAAGTCTCTAAGAGTAAACATTCGAGGACGAATGTTCCCAAGGGGGGAGTGATGTTACACCCTATATTTTCGTACGTAAAAATACGTCGTAAGCAAACTAATGTAGGACCAAAAATGAGATAATATTTAAAAGTATATAAAGTACGTTAATCATGTTACCTCTGAGGTTACAAATATTGAAGATCATGAACAACAAGTACAAAGAGGGTTGGACAGTTCAGAAGCTAAAGCAATTAAATAAAATAATGTTTCGTCGAAAGTCGACAAGTTGGGAATGTTATAACATGTACCTTTGGGGTGAGACTAGGGTGATTAACATGATAAGGAGATTATGTTATGATTTATATTAGTCGTATGACATCCGTGTGTTATGTTTTGAAGTTAAGCGAGTTGTGGAACAAAAGTCGATGAAAGTCATCACAAGTTACATTCATAAGTTTTACTGAAACTTTGGGTCAAATGTAACTGCAATTTTCTCCCAATATACTTAGAGTTATGGGGTGTTCCACCCTTCAAATTAAATATCTATGAGTCTATTTTCCAACGCATTAAACCATTTGTCAATACGACATTGGAGTAGAGAGATATGGCCATTTTTGCGATACTGCACAAGCTGCTAGGTGACAAGTAGGTGTGTCACCTACTTGCTTAAATGAAAGCCCAAAAATGGGCCATTTCGGGTGGTCCAAAGAGGCCTTTTAAAGGCTTATTTTCTTCATATATTAGACTTAAAATAGAGCATAATAACCAGATATAAGCTCTGCAAAGAATCCTCCCAAATATTTCCCACAAACCCTAATTGATTTTCTCTCCCTTTCAAGTTCTAATTGGAGGTAAAACCTAGAGTTTGAAGAACCAAGATAGGAGCTGAGTTATCCAACAAATAAGGTAAGTTTACTGATCTCTTTCATCCAATTTTTCTGCTGTAAATTCATGGTAAGTCGTTCTATACTTGTAAGAACTCACGGGACGGTGATCGGAAGCCGTGAGTTCGAGTTATTCACTTGTAGCGGACTATTTTGTGGACTGTTTTGTGTTGCTGTTGGGCTGCATGTTTTACTACTATTTTGTGGAGTTTTGGAGGAGGAAGGGTGTGTAGAAACACCATATAAATGTAGGGTGGTTGGCTGGTCGTTCGTCATAATATTTTCGGGTCGTTTGACACTACTACGATGGTCGTTTTGTGTATGAAGAGATTGGGGTGTGTTGGGCTGTTTTGTAGTATTTGATGGTGTATATAGGGCTGGAAAATGATGTATATATGTTGTTATTGTTCTGTTCTTGTATTGTTGGTGTTATCTTGAATTTGGAGGAAGTAAGGATTATAGGGGAGATGCTGCCCGTTTTAATACAAAATAAGTTTGTCATTCGTTGTGCGATAGTTGTACCTTTCGTAACTTAACGATAGTATTATTATCATTCTTGTAGATTAAGGTGCAAAGAGGTGAGTTCAACTTGGTGATTGGAAAGATTGTGATAAGGTATGTTAAGGCTAAGCCCTTCCTTCATTTTGGCATGATCTCATAGCTACATGTGTTAATAATAAGACATAAAGAGAAGTTCGTATTCATGAATTTATTGACATTATTCTAGTCTCATAAGTTACAATATTATTCCTTATCGAGACTTCATATTCAGTTTAGTTTTGTCTTTATTCAGTCAAGAGAGCATAGGGTCTATATATATATACAGTATTACATTATTTTCACCACCATCGAGCTATAATCGGTGGGCAGGCCCCTATTGGGCAACTCTGATCAGATGGTAAGTTATATATACCGAGCCTACTGTGGCCGAGCGCCTATGAGCGAGCCCAGGATGGCCGAGGTACAGAGCCCAGTATGGTCGAGCGCCTATGAGCGAGCCTACTACGGCCGAGCAATTACACGTACCGAGCCTTATAGGGCCGGACATTTATTTTACTTACTATATTGAAGGAGTTTAGTCACTATCAGCAGGTAAGTATATCTCCAGACCATCTTTGACTCCCAGTTAATTTCAGTTATCATATTATCAGTTCAGTTTTAGATTTCAGTTATTTTATTCCCTTACATACTCGGTACATTATTTCGTACTGACGTCCCTTTTCTGGGGGCGCTGCATTTCATGCATACAGGTTCAGACAGACAGACGGGTAGACCTCCTCAGTAGGTGTTTTCCGAGTTCAGCCTGATCAGTAAGCTCCACGTCTTTCGGAGTTGCCAGGTCTAGAGTTTTGTGTACATCTTATGTATATCTGTATATGTTATGGGTAGGTCGGGGCCATGTTCCGATCACAATATATCTATCAGTAGAGGCTTGTAGACATATCCTGTTGGTTAGTGCAGTATGTTGGGTTTGTAGTCCTGGTATGTATAATTTGGTGGTTTGTCAGCTGTAGTAGCTATGACGGCCTTTTCGGCCTAGCTTTATATTGATGTTTAGTTAGCGCTAGTTTCCATTCAATTTTATATTTTGCTTCGCAAATTGTCTTGCAAGGTGGCCCCATGGCCAAAGTATGACATTATATGTTCAGAGTCCCTTAGTCGCAATTTGGTACGCCAGGTTAGGTGGGGCACCGGGTGCTTGTCTCGCTCCTAGGTTCGGGGCGTGACACCCCGAAGATGTAGTAATGAGAGGTTAATATTGACACTTACTAGTGGTCCAATAAATCAAATATAATAAAGTAGACAAGTATCAAACATGGTAAATAAACAATAAGAACAAATATAGGCAAACAACATGGTCTACAACTGAACAATGAACACAATGTCCTCAATTATCAGATACCTCCTCAAAGGGAATACGTAATGGTCAATACCAAATCAACGATCACATCTCAAGTCAGGAAACTTATGAGTGCGCTGACTCTTTATCAAGTATTACGCACGATTCCCGTCAGGAAACTAAAGCATGACGGGAGTCTAAGTCTACCCATACATAATTAGGAATTCTAGCATACGCACGGACACTCGTCACCTCAAACGTGCATAACTCCCACAATATGTAGTAGATAATAAATATAACACCTACGAGGTATATTTCCTCTCAAAAGGTTAGACATGGGACTTATCTCGCTCTGAAATTTGATAACCGGCTCCAACGACTCTCTAACTTCTCAAACCGATGCCAAAAGTTCTGAAACTAATCAAATAACATGCAAACCAATCAAAATATAATCCAACACTCATAATTTAATAATTTATAACAATTCCCTCTGCTCGAAAAGTTAGCATAGTCAACCCCCGGGCCCACATGCCGGATTCCCAAAATTATTAAAAATACATATTATCCATAACTCATATGGTCTATATCTAGAAAATCATCCAATTTCGTCCATGAATCGACCCTCAAATCAAGGATTTACCATTTCTCAACTTTGGGGCTCAAAATCCCAATTTCTACAATCTAAACACGGATAAAAATAATAACCAACGGAAATAATCATGGAGAAACATCAAAATAAAGGTCATATATTTACCCCCTTGTTGATATGAGAACAACGCCGTGAAAATCACCTCAAACGGAGCTCTAGAACTCAAGATATGCCCAAAATACTAAAATTCTCGGTTTAAAACACTATCTAGATGATTTTTCTTCATAAGCCTTCAGGGGAGACCTTCGCGTTTGCGAGGAGCAATTTTTCATGTTGAACGGTCAACCCAGAAATCTTTCTTCACGTTCGCGAAGAACAAAAGTTCGCACCAGAAACCAGCAATCTTTCCCGACACGGAAATGAGCTTAACTCTCTCATGTCTCATACGACCTCGGAATTCGACGATTCTTGTTGCTATGGCTCCGTAACTACGATAAGGATCTAATGGTTCAATCTAATCATAAATCAAAGGTATTTTGCTCAATATAGTTCCCTTTATGACCAAAGAAACGAAGCCAAAACATCAAATAAGAGCGCCACACAAGCCAAACACATCCGAAACACACCCGAGGCCTCCGGGACCCCGCCCAATCACAAAAACCGGTCCCAAAACGTAACACGAACCTACTCGAGGCCTCAAATCACACCAAACAATATCAAAACCATGAATCGCATATCAATTCAAGCATAATGAACTAATGAACTTTTAAACTTCTAAAACCCATGCCAAACTATACCGAATCAACCCGGAATGACCTCAAATTTTGCATGCAAGTCCCAAATGACACAAAAGACCTATACCAACTCTCCGAACCATAATCCGTATCCGATATCAACAAACTCAATTCTCGGTCAAACCTATCAACCTTCTAAACCTTCAATCTTCCAACTTTTACCAAAAAGTATCAAATCGACCTACAGACTTCCAAATCCAAATATGGACATACGCCTAAGTCCACAATTGCGTACCATGGCCAGCTCTTCCATCTTAAAGGTTCTGAATTGAGAATTATTCTTCCAAACCAACTCTGATCTTCCTGATTATCTAATCCGACTACACGTGTAAGTCATAATACATGAAGTGAAGCTACTCAAGGTATCGAACCGCCGAAGGACACGCTAGAGCTTAAAATGACCTGTCGGGTCGTTACAAACCCCGACTTAACGCAACCGAGCAAAATCCTACTCCATGCGCACTGCATACTTCATGAATAACAATTTAATAATTCCATGATTCCCATATACCCATAAAGTGTAGTACATCATACATCCATAAATTTCCTTGCTTCAATCATTCTCAAAACCAGCCTCTGCAAGTCATAACCGATCCACAAGTATGCCTCAGACATAAAGCAATACAACACGTAACCATGCAATCAAATCGTCGATAGCAGACTCCCCCACTTGGCTCAAAGCCATAGATCAAAAGAATCGATAACTCACAATGCCCATACTCTATTACTGCCATAATACCAAAGTGAGATTCAACTAAATCCTTCATAAGCTCTTGTAACACAAACCATATAATACCTCAAATCATCTGCTACGCTCGCATTCATCCTCGTGATGGTCAAGTCAACTTTCTCAACCAATCCAAACTCAAATCGCAACACCTATACCCACTGATAGAAAAGAAAGCCTCCACACAACATCGTAAGGATCACACATCCATAGATTACTCCGCAGGTGATAACCCACCTGCTTAGCCTCAAACTGACATCTCTCTATACCCTTTCACAATCACAAATACAAAGCAATCAACTTAATCTTCCTGAGTCTGAACTCATCAACAAGACGCGAAAATCTACTTCGTTCCACAAATGAAATAACACGAAAGAATCTCTCAAAACCTTCATAACTCAAGACTGTATGACACATCCACATAAATGGAGTATCCAATTGTCACGACCCAAACTGATGGGCCGCGACGGGCACCCGGTACCTTACTCAACCGAGTACTAATGTAACATATCTTTCGTATCATAGTATCATAGGTAAATGAGCCGGAGAGGTTGTCATGAGATAAGTAGAATAAAACATGAGGAAATACTTAACATTGGACGACCCAACATGTAATGCAAACTTATACATATGACATACGGGCCTATAAGACCAAAATGATCACTCGTACACTGAACATAGATCGACAAGGCCATACAATCTTTCACGTACATGACATATGTCTACAAGCCTCTAAGAGTAGATAAATACCATAAAGGTCGGGACAGGTCCCCGCCATACTAATCTATACATGTCCAAATTATACTGACCAAATAAGCAACTCCAGAGCAAATAGAGCGCATCAACATCTTCCGCTGAGCTGATATCCTACTTGGAGGACTCTCAAACTGTTTATCGGGACCTGCGGGCATGAAACGCAGCGTCCCCAGAAAAAAGGGACGTAAGTACAAATAATGTACCGAGTATGTAAGGAATGAAAATTAGTAATTAAAAGACATGAGAGAAATATGGAGTAAAAGTCTCAACATGTAAGTCTGAATAGCTTCGTGAATCATTTCATATTTATCATGTCACGCATATGCATATAAATGTCGTACCATGCATAGGTATATGCGTACATAACATCATCAAGCCTCTGAGGGCATCCCATCATATCATCTCGGCCACTGTGGACAAATCATCAACGTAAACCAGTTGATTAGGTGGTGGTGCGTATATAACGCCATAACCTTTTTTCATATCCCATATACATATAATAAAATAATATACGCGTATATAACGCCATATGGTCATGGGTCAATGTACATATGTCATAAGAATAATACGCCTTTGATTAATATCATGAAATAGACTTTATCAACATACGTATTTCCCGAGCCTACGTTGATTAACTTACGTCGAAACTTTAATGTACGAAAATGCGGGATGTAACATCTCATTTTCGAGTTTATCTCAATTTACTTATGCCGTACTTTCATGTATGAAATCATGGGGTGTAACACCAGTAGTCCTTTTCACATCTCAAGAAAACTCTTTCCGTCACATTCAAACCATCTGAATACATACCCCAATCACATCCTACTCATTATATAGCCATCCAACCACTCACCGAGCCACCAGTTCCACTTATAGGGACACCTCTGGACATATATGTCCAAAAGCACATGCTCACACAATTGAAACTATCGAGCCTAAGCTGCTGTCCAAACCGGACCTCAAGTCCTCCAGACTGGCCCATCACCAAAACACAGAAAACACATCTCGCGCCTCATCCATGGAATCCACAAGCCGTCGATGTACAACTAATACTGAGTGCTCACATGCGCAAATGAGGGAGTGGAAGGAATTCAAAGAGTTATGCTTCAAGCCGAATCAATGCCACACGATAAGGAAAGAAAGATGGGAAGTTTATCCTAAATGCCCTGTAGCCTCTCGAAGATAGGTATGGACGTCATCATACCGATCTGCAAGACTCTACTAGACACTTGCTCATGACTCGTAGAACCTATGAACCTAGAGCTCTGATACCAACTTGTTACGACCCAAAGTTCAACTAGTCATAATGGAACCTAACCTAACCCACTAGGTAAGCCAATTAACAATAAACCACAATATAATGATAATGATAAGAGTAAAAAATAAAATAACCGAATTTTATACAATTTCCCAAGAACTGGTAGTACAAATCATAAGCTTCTAAGATTTAGAGTTTACAAAGCTGGTATAAAATAAATACATCATCTGTTCGTAACGTACATAAAGAGATTTATAAATCTAAATCTACCAAGAACAAGAGGCAGCTATAACCGGAACGCAGGTACATCTTCAATGCCAGCTCCCGCCACTCGCAGCAATATTAACTCCAAAATATACGCGCAAGGACCGACCCTATGTACTCAATAAGTAACAAACCTAACCTTAGGTTGAAAGCAATGGCAGTTGACGACCAATTTTGACCCTCCCTTTTTAAATTAATTTATTTATACTTAATAATTTACAATAAATATTTTAAAAGTGTTTTCTAGTAATAAATATCTATTTTTACAAATTAATTAAGTATTAGTTTTTAAACTTAATCGTGTAGTATTAACATTATGTAATTATAAATCTATTTACTATTTTTAAGATTATTAAAATAATTCTTATATATATGCATTACATAGGTTCTATAATTAGTTTGATAAATCACTCTTTAATTTCTAGTCAATTATATTATTATGTGAAATTCAAAATTTGTGTTGCAATTTCGAAAAAATAAGTGTTTTACAAATAGTTAATTAAATTAATTAAGTATTAGTTTTTAAACTTAATCGTGTAGTATTAACATTATGTAATTATAAATCTATTTACTATTTTTAAGATTATTAAAATAATTCTTATATATATACATTACATAGGTTCTATAATTAGTTTGATAAATCACTCTTTAATTTCTAGTCAATTATATTATTATGTGAAATTCAAAATTTGTGTTGCAATTTCGAAAAAATAAGTGTTTTTACAAATAGTTATATTATCTATTTTTACAAATTAATTAAGTATTAGTTTTTAAACTTAATCGCATAGTATTAACGTTATGTAATTATAAATCTATTTACTATTTTAAGATTATTAAAATAATACTTATATATATACATTACATAGGTTCTATAATTAGTTTGATAAATCACTCCTTAATTTCTAGTCAATTATATTATTATGTGAATTTCAAAATTTGTGTTGCTATTTCGAAAAAATAAGTGTTTTACAAATAGTTAATTAAATAATTAGTAGTATATATAGTAATTATAATTTTTACCACATTTATTAAAAATTGTCAAGTTTATATAAATTAATTTCAAAAAGGAATTAAAAGACAAAGTCTATAATTGTAATTTCTAAATCAAAGAGAAAATGGCCATTCTTTAAATCATTTTCGACCCAATTACTCAAGCCTAGTCCGACCCCTACATACTTGAATCAACCAAAGCTTATACAAATCCGTGTAAAGTCTCAAATCAACCCATAAATCATTCCTATTGCCAGCTAAATCCGCGAATCCTGTTGCCTTCTTCCCTTTTTCAATATTGAGGTTCAAAATCCCCAAATCCAAAAACCCTAACCTAGAAACGAAACTTCAAATCGTCCATGATCTTTCAAATCCATGACATGCATGGCTATCCATCTTGTCCCTGTACTACAAATCTTGCTATTTTCTTTCCGTTTTCACCATTTAATCTCAAAAGCTCTAATATTGACATCATAGACCCAAAGAATGAAGCCTCAAATCGACTGGGACCTTCTTTGTTCTTTCAAATCAAAGCACACGAGGAGCCATTTTAGAGCTTCATCATGAGTATTTTGTACCCAGAGGTCAAACGCAATGACCTCTGGGTTTTGGGGCTATATCCGATGGATTTCTTTCAGTGGTTGACTACTCTCCACTCAGGTAAAACTATCATGAATTCCCCTCTGTCTTTGAGATTTCTTCACTCGATTTGCTATCATCATCGATGTTTCATCACTTTTCACTACTGGTTTGAATATGAAGCCCTAAGAGCCTTAAATGGCACTATAAATAGAGCTCTTTAATATTTTCACCAACACGACCTAATACGAAAAATACACACCTAACACTGAAGAAAAATAGCTACACTATCCTCTACGAGTAATTCTGATTTTTTTGAAACCTAGGGTTTCGTACTGTATCCTATTCTTTGTTTTATGAGTATTATCGCTGCTTCGAGCTTGAAATCTCTGAGTTCTTAAGAAACTAAGAGATATCCTCATTTGGTCTGCTTCCCTTAAAAGGGTTAGTACATCCCTCATCTCTCTCTTTTATTCATCTCCTTTGAATGCTATAAATGTGCTAGTTATCTTTTGAGAATTACAGTAGTTTATGGTGTTTGTAATTACTATGGGAATGCTTATTATCTGATAGTATATTGTCTGCTTGTGATTATTTGTCATGCCTTTTGAGTCTTTAATTGATGATTAATCAAGTTAAAAGGTGATTCTTGATGATTTTCGTTTCCGAGTTCCAATAGTCTACATGTTTAAGTTATAATGTCTCTTGAGTGATTATTCATACTTACCTAAACTTCATAATCTTTCATTGATGATTCTCCCGTGATCTTCACTTCTGCCTATTGTTTTCCCTATGTTCTGTTTTTCATGTGAACGACTTTATAATTTAATAGTCCTAACTTAGATGAATCTGAAGGTTCCTTAGTTCATATCATCTACCATTTAATATAAGCATGAAAATCTAAGTGTTTATATGCTCTTCCTCTCTATACTAGTATCTGTTAACTTCGAAAACAACTTCTGGGCTATCATTATGACTCTCATGGTTATACTTAACTATCGGATGCAGTTGCATGAAACCATCTTGTTTGAGTTAGGCTGTCTTCTTTTCATGAACCTTTACTGTATATATTCTGTTAAGATTAAGCTATCTTCCTCTTCATAGAACAAGTCATGATCATGTCCGGTTATAGTCAACCGGTAATTGCTGTACAACTGAACTTGGTTGTCTCATAATTAGTTAAAATCTTCAGATACATGTTTAATTCAAAACTTACTTGGTGTAGTACTTCATTGTCTTTAATCCCTTTGAACTACTGTTGGTTTTGTGAAGCTTACATGCATCTATATTATCTTCCATAAAAAGTAGGATTTAGTTATTATGTATAATCCAGTGATAATTTTAGAAGATGAAGCATGACCACTTCATACTTAGATACTAAGCTAGACTTATGTCTGAGTTAAACTTATTTTGATACAATGCTTTCTTTACATGTAATTCCTTCTTCATTGACATGTTTAACTTGATCCTGTAATGTGCAAAGCTCCCCTGTCTATATGAAATCACTACTTCACTTACCTTTCCTGTGTATAGCTGACTGAATATTGCAAGTATCCATGTTTGACTCTATAATTCAATGTTCTTGTCTTAAATTATGCTCAGTCCTTTCCTTATTGTTAATTTGAAACTGAACCTGATCCTTAAACCTTGTGAGAAGCCCTTTGTTGATACTGTTTGAACATGATGGCATGTTTAAGGATAATACTGTTAGGGATATAACTCTGTTGAACTCTTAGGGATTCCATGTTCAAATCTGTGAACTTGTAGTTATGTTTAGAGTTCAATCCTGTTTCTAATATCGTCTGTAAAAGTGGCGAGTCATAACTGTTTTGTCTGAATCTTTATTGATGACCTTTAAAGTGCTAAGTAGTGTTGTCAACCCATGAATGTACTAAAAGCAAACCAATCAGTTCACAGTTGGTTTTCCAGGGACAGGAGCATCTGTATCTTTGTGTTGTTGCATATATGAACCATGTATAACTCGCCTTCCCTTTGAGTGTGCTCTTCTCTAATGCTCAGACCTTTAACAATATGCTTGTGATATTTCTGCTCCTCTCATGTGTGCATTCTAAAGTCAGACCTTTAAATTTACTTGATATGTATTCTTTTATTTGGTATCAAAAGTAGTATGTATCCTCTTATGTTATTCTATTAGGAGGGAAAGTATATTGTTGTGGTAAGTAATGCTATAACATTTAGTTTATATTGAAAGGGCCCCATTGGCTCTTAACCTATAAGAAAAACATGTTGTTAGTGTTTAAGGGTATTTGGGAGTAGAGTTTAACTTTAGGTTGGGCTTCCCTCCCCTGTACAAGTATTGCCTTGGGCCTTGAGTCCCTTGAGAACTTTGAAGTATCGGGGAATTCAAAGGGGGCCTCGAAATTTAAGTAGAACTTCCTCCTTAGCCTTTAATTCATTGACACTTTCGGTTCTTTAGAGGTTTAGTATTTAATGACAATGAAAGATTTTTAATGTAAATTATTTGCAATGTATAACTACCACATTAGTATAATTTCCCATAGTATTTGGGTATTGATAGTTTCTTGTTCTAGTCGTTTGTTTATATACATTTCATACATGGTTGAATATGTTGAATACATGGAGTGTGTGTCTAATGACTTTTCCTTTTTTTTTGGGGGGCATGTACACATTTGGGCCTGCTGAATTCCTAAGGAACTTAGACCCTAGCCAGCCTTCTTGCATTTTTCTGGAGGGTCCAGTCAGCTGTAGCCGTATCTTTCAATTGTTGGGCCTACCTTCTTGAGGCCCAACCATCAAAGTCCAGTCTTATTTCCCTCATTTCCTTTATTATTATTTATTGCTTCCTTAATCTAGTTTACTGCTTCATTACTTTCACTTACTACCTTGTCGTTTTATCGTATTTTATTACCATCGATTTAACACTCATATATTAGATCACGTATTTTATCTTTATGCTTTAATATCATATGAAACATAGGCAAGCTTTAAGTAATATAGGGTTTAAAAGGAATTAGTTAGTAACTAATCTTCATTTCACTAATTCTAATATGCCGGTCTAATTATGATCTCATCACTCACTTGCTTTTTCTTAAAGATTTTTGAAGCCAAGAATTTTGTCAAACACAGCAGCCCCGTTTTCAGAAAGAAAATTAGAAAAGAATCGTCGGTCTTACTAATAAGAGGTAAATCAGATTTTCATAAAAAAAGGGTGAAATACTATTGCCCAAATGAATTTTCAAAGATCGCTCCTCTTCAGATTTTAAAATCAAGGTACATTTAGGTTCACTTTTTTAGGAACATCTTTTAGAGTTATATAAACACCATTCCCTAAATCAACTGCTTCCATAAATTAATCTCATTTACAAGCCTTATAAAATATGGACTATTTTCAGAACTCTTTTAACCTATCTCTAGACTCTTTTTTATAATTCCACATCCCTCTTAAGTCTTACATCCCTTTTAGATACCCTCCCTTAGATATATATAGTAAGTGCTTTTAATAGTAATTAAGTATAGTATAAATAACCGATCCCTTAAAATTAGTTTAACTCCTATGGAGCTACCTCAAGTAGATTTTAAGAGGTGCCTAACACCTTCCCCTTAGAAGAACAAGAACCCTTACCCATGATCTCACCGGTTCGCAGACCAATAAAAAATATAACTTAGTAATCAAATAGGTACCTAGTATACCTTTAAATATTAGGCGGCGACTCTCTTTCATCAACAACAGAGAAACCACAAGTTGAATCCTGTTTTGACAAGTGCAAAATAGGGTGCAACAACATGGTGACTTTGCCGGGGAATCACACTTAGTTTTGACCATAGCAGACTTAGACTAATTTGGCATCTAGATTTATTTATACGTTGCTTTAATTATAGTTAAAATTACAATTACATGCTTACCTGCTTTAGTTGCTCTTTATAATTATCATGCTTATTACTGCTACACCCTTGTCCGTTACTGCTTTATATATACACTGTCATCATATTTCTCTGAATCGAGTCTTGGACGTACACTATCACACACAATGGCATGCGAGAATTGTCTTTTACACCCCTCCGAACCATTTTTTCTATACTCTATAGTTTCAGAGAATGGCTTTGTCAGGTCAACTGACATAACTTCTCGCAGTCTTCAGTCCAATTCAAAAGTAGGAAACATTCTACTATAGTAAAATAGGTCATACTGCATAAACCTTAGGTGAATCGGTCCTTGGCACCGACACACAATTAGGAAAGCCACCCTAGTGTCAATGAGTCATGAACCCAACGACATGACCTCTGTGGAAAGACAAATAAGCTTGACAAGACACTTAAAGATCTGAAACAAACACTTACCCAAACATCTTTGTTTTACCCACCTTAGAAAATGGAAATCAATTGAAACATTCCTGAGATGGAATGGTAATGGGAACACCACATAAGCTGAAACAGTGGTGGAAGAATATTCATCGGGAACACGGAGATGAGGTTCCCCTGCACCTGGGGGCATTAACCGCATTGCTGAACATCAGAGCAGATAGGGTGCTCACTCGCCTGCTGATAGAATTTTGAGATCCGGCTAAGGTGGTGTTCAAATTTTCCAACTTTGAGTTAGTACCAACATTGGAAGAAGTCACAAGTTTGACGGAGCTGCCGTTCAACAGAAGAAAGCCAGTATTGCCAGTTACTATGCCCGGTTACCGGTTCTTGGATGCTTTATGCCTTGCCAATAGTAGGAGTCTCAAAAGTATCGAGGATGGATATGTGAGCCTCAACCAACTGTTCGACAAGTTTGGGCACTGTGAAAGATACGAATGGTATTCACGAGAGTTTCAATGTGACCAAGAGACGTGGGAGAATCTCAGGCCTATCACTTTCTCAATGGCACTATTGGTACTATTGGTCTTCCCGCAGCGAAGGATCCGTATCAACATCAACTTGTTACCTGCGGTTCTAGCGACCTTCTGGGGAAATTTTCAAGTTACTTGGTGTCGATGGTGTTAGCTGAGATGTTGAGATCTTTGTCCGCATGTGCACGAGGGTATGGTTTCTTTAAAGGTTGTAACTTGCTGCTTAAGATCTGGGCTACCGAACATTTCTTCCAGTGAGAGGCCACCATCGACTACTTTATGGGCGTCAGCAATATGATCCGCAGCCACAATGAAAGAATGAGAAATTGGGTCTCCCCACATGGGCAAGAAGAGTGGAGTGAAACGCTGACCAATCTGACTGGAGAATAGATCAACTAGAAGATATCCTGTTTAGGTGGAAGGGAAATCTTGAGGACTCCTCAGAAATACTTCATTGAGTTGATCGGACTGGAAGGTATTCAGCCATACTCACCCCTGTGGGTCCTAAGATAGTTCTGTATGATCCAATATGTGCCTTTGTGGACAAGGACCACGCTATACGAGGATGAGTACAACGGGCATATTCCAATTCCTAGGATAAGAAAGCTATAAGAAGAATGGAATGACCTGGTCACAATGCCTATGGGTAAAAACTCGTGGTGTACTCATGAGTATTATGTTTGGATCAACGAGGAAGAAGAGCTGGCCCGGCCAAGCTGATAAGGTATAGCCTTGTTAGAGAATGCGGTGGTTGCTTTGCAGATTTACCATGAGATCCTGCCACATTACCTAGTGACCACTTCAATGCACCGTCAGGTGGTCCTAGGATCCATTGACCACATGTTTCCACCTACTGAAGACGCTGACCAGAAGAATCAAGCACAGATCCAGAAGAAGATCCGGAGGAGGAGTCTGAATTCAACGATGATGAGGAGGAGTTTGAGGAAGACCCGGAGGAGGAGCCATAAGAAGATAAGGATATGGGAAACGACTAAGGGGATGGTTATTAGAGTTGGTAGATTTCCCTTCTTTCCCACTTTGTACCTTCATACCAAGATCTCTTTTTATTTTTCAAAAGGGCAAGTTGTCCAAACCCATGCGGTTCTATGAAACAGTGATGTAATCTTTGTTCCCACTTGTATTAGTCCAAACTATCAATAAAAACAAATTTCTTCGGATCTAAATGTGTCAAGTTTTAATGTTTGTCATCTCTGTGAATTAGGCCTACCTCTGGCAACGAGAGGTCCCTGCGAATTCTAGGAAACACGCTAGCTGTATTACACAAATTATTTGCAATGTGTGATTTCCTGCTTGTATAAATGAAGAATCTGGCTCTTGTTCCTTTTCTTTTCTTTCTTATTAATCTGTCACTTTATTATTATCCCCAAAAAGAAAAGAAAGTTGGTTTGTGTCGACCAAAACTGGCAGAACCACCATACAATCTAAGGTCAAAAGGAAAGATGTCAGCCGCAGAAGACCCAACTGAACATGTTCTGGTCATAGTCGACAGCCCGGGGCGATCAGGGGAAAACGACAACACCAGGAATGATGAGCACGTGGCAAGGATGGCCTAGGAGAAAAAGTCTTTAATAGAGGAGGTATAGCATATCAGGTAACGAGCGGAACTTGTCGTGATAACACTTCCTCAAACACCTCGATTCCCTTCTCCGGATTCGCTCCCAGACCACTTTCCTTCCACATCACGCCAAAACTACAACACCCAAACTTCATCTCCTACCACTTAAGTCATACCTCTAGTAACCCTCGGTAACCCACCGAATCCCCCTATTCACACTCCTTATGTACCACAATACACTCAGGCATCACAATTCCCACCTATTACTACTAATGCAACTATCCCTCCTCGTGACGGGGTCACTTTTACTACCAAGCAGCATATACATGTGGCACATGCTTCCACCCATGAGCGCTATGTTCCCCCTGTATATGCCATTTTTGAATCTATATTTACAGCACCTGTCACGGTTAAGGTGCCTTATGAGATTGAGCAATACGCTGAGATAGAGAGAGAAGCCAGGCGTAAGGAAGAAGAGTCAGTATCTGAGTAGTTACAAATGTTGCGAATGCAAATGAAAAGCCTCCAAGTTGCCCGAGGAAGTGAAATTTTGGACTACAAGGATTTGTGTATTCATCCAGATATGGATATGCTAGCAGGATACAAACCCCCAAAGTTCGATATCTTCGATGGGACGGGGGACCCTCATGAACATTTAGGACTTCATAAATCATTTTTTATTCAACACAGAGATTACTACTGATCGGTTCGCACTGGTGAACCTGTAGAAAAAACTATCTAAGTCATTCCAAGAGTATGCACGTCGGTGGAGGTCAGAGGCCACCAGGGTGCAACCTCCGCTGGATGATAGTGAACTAACCAAGTACTTCATCAGAGACTAGGAGGGAATATACTTTGAAATGATGGGACAGAAATTCCCGAGCTGGTTAAGATGGGAGATTTCTTAAAAGAGGGCATAAAATCTGGTAAAGTACAATCCATGAAAGCATTGCAAGTGGCCAACAAGGCCATCCAATTAGGGTCAATTGGTAGAGGAAAGAAGAAGAAAGAGAAGGTCTCGGCCGTCGTCCCTTACTACCAACCCAACCCGTATCACTGAAGCACCTCTCATTCCCCAAACAACCATTCACCACCACCCAATTATGCTCCAGTCTATATAACTATCCATATTACCACCCTCAACCACAATAAAACCCTCATCGAGCTAACAACAACCAAAACCCACAGCCACCATATACTCCTATCCAAACCATAACTCATCAAAATCGATCTGCTTATGCACCACGCCCTCGTCCCAACTTTGAAAAAAGGGGTCCTAGAACTTATACCTTGATTGCCGAGCCTCTGGCCCAATTGTTCGAGAGATTGAGAAGAGCAGGATTGATACACCCAGTCGAAGGAAGGGTTCCTGAACATCCCTCCAAGTATTTTGATGCCACTAAAAGATGCGTATACCACTCCAATGTACCTGAGCATGATACTGAAGATTTTTTTAAGTTGAAAAATGAAATTGAAACCCTGATCAAGAGCGAAGCCATTCAGTGCATTCTGACACCGCCTAATGTGAATCGCAATCCGCTGCCAAATCATTGAAATCAGGGAGCTAACATGATCGCATTGGACGAAGAGTATTACCTAAAGGGAACTATTGTCACTATAGGAAATACAGAAGCCACCAGGATCCCTTCTCAAAAGGCTCCGATGATTATAGTACAACTGAAGCCTACAATGATGGTTCAAACTTATCCGCAGCAACCTGCTCCTGCTGTAGGAGACGAAGAAGGTCGGGAGTACAAAACCATCCCATAGACGTACCACCAAAAGGGAAAGGCCAAAATGACAGACTCTGCTGCAGCCCATGGTATGACCAGGTCTGGGAGATGCTACGCTCATGAAGATATCAATCGAGGAAACCCGGGAAGAGAACAAATTGCAAAAAAGGAACATAATAGTCCCAAAAGCCGCCGAGTTTTGGAAAAGAATGTCAAGCAAAGAGTATTCTGTTGAGGAGCAGCTGAAGAAAACTTCGGCACAAATATCAATCATGGATCTATTAATGAGTTCCGATAGTCACAAGGATGCCTTGTTGAAAGTACTAAGTGGGGTAAGTGTACCAAGTAACACCAACAATGAGGCGTTGGCTGCGATAATTGAGAAAATGGTCGAAGCAAACATGATAACCTTCAAAATAGATGAACTTCATGTTGAAGGCGCAAGTCATAACAAGGCTCTTCATATCATTGTCAAATGCGGGGACAAAGTGGTGTCACGGGTGCTAGTCGATGGAGGTTCAGGAGTCAATATTTATCCTCTCTCCACTCTGTGGGAGTTAGGAATTCATTTGAGGGAGGTCAAAGAAATCCACGTAAGGGTGAGAGCCTTTGATGGTTCTCAAAAGGATGTTATTGGAGAAATTTGTTTAGCCTTGTAGATCGGGCAGGTAGATTTTCCGGTGTTGTTTCAAGTAATGGATATCTCCTCTTCCTACGACTTGCTGCTGGGCAGGCCCTGGATATATATGGTAGGGGCCGTGCCATCCACTTTGCACCAATGCATAAAATTTGAGTGGGGATGCCAAGAGATCGTGGTTCATGGTGAGTGAGGTCACTTCTCCTATTTGGAGTATGTGTTCAATTCATTGAAGGGCTAGACGGAGTTGCTTTCCATACGGTGGAAATCATGCAGACTACCAAGATGGAGAAGACTGAACAAAACTTGGGAATGCAGTCGCTGTGTAGATCCAAGATGGCTATGAGGGAGATGATGAAATATGGATACTGGCCAGGAATAGGGTTGGGAGCCAAGTCAGATAGAATCATAGAGCTAATTGAACATAATGGGTAGAAATGAAGGGCTAGCATAGGATATCTGCATCCGAAAGGGAAAGCTCACACCGTTGGCTCCGGGAAAAGGGTTTTTGTGCCAGAGCATGTTGAAAGTCCGGGACAGGGCTCAGTACTTGAAGATGATATCATCGACGCGATGTGAAAGCTGTTCGTGAATATGATTAAATAATGCTATGAAGGAACTGACATCAAGAGACCGACTATCAGGGATGCCTAACTAGGGGAAGAGCTGCGGAATTGGGCTGCTAGTCCATCTTTGGTTCGCCGAGAGTCTTGGTAGTATGGAACTGTAAGGGGTTGTTTGGTAGGATGCATTAGATAAAATAATGCATGCATTAGTTTTGTGTATTAATAATACTTTGTTTGGTACAGTTTTTGAACCGATGCATTAGTTATGCAAGCATTAGTTATACACCTTATTTGGTATTATTCTATGCATAACTAATGCATAGAAAATCATGGTATTAGCAATGCAATGGGTTTTAATGCATGTATAAGCTTAGTTAAAGACAAAATTGTCCTTCAAAATTTATGCTGGATTAAAATATACTATTATATTAATGTAATTTTAAAATAATCCCAATAGTGAGAAATAAAATTATATCCCTAGTAAATAAATAAATACTTCGCATATTTTCTTTTTTATAAATAAATATTCAGTTCTATACTACAATATAACTAGACAAATCAAATAAATTTTTTATGACTTTTTCATATAAAAAATTCCTCAACATATCTTTCTTTTAAAAGATAAAGTGATGGACTGGTTTTGAGGGCATTTTTGTAAACAAACAATTCTTTTAGAAATTGCGCAATGCTTTAATACATCAAACCAAATAATGAATAAGAAATATGTCAGCATAACTAATGCAAGCTTAACTAATGCCAGCATTACCAATACACCCTATTCAGCATTATTCTTATGCACCCTACCAAACGACCCCTAAAAGTTTTCCTTCGAAAAAGCGCATGGTCAATTGAGGCCTGTACCGTGTCTGTACCTTTTTATCATTTACCTCTTATGAATGCTTAAGACGTTCTCCTTTTGATGAAATAAAAGAATCATTTTCTCAAATATTGCGAGGCCAAGTATACCCTGATAGAACGCATTTGTTGTGCTCTGACCTGGATTGCTCAGAAACTAAGGCATTATATGTCATCATGCGATATCTCGGCTCGATCTGCTCAAGTACATCCTCCAGAAGCTGATGCCTACCAAAAAGCTAGCTAAATGGAAAATTCTCCTCAGCGAATTTGACATTGTGTACATAATCTAAAAGGCTATCAAAGTACAAACTTTAGCCGACCACCTCGTAGAAAATCTGGTGGATGGGGATTACGAACCGCTTACCACGTCTTTCCCCGATGAAGAAGTAATATTTGCTGGAGAGGATATTGCAGAATCGTACCATGGATGGAGAATGTTTTCTGATGGAGCAGCAAATTTCAAAGGAGTCGAGAATGGGGAAATCCTGATTTCGGAATCTGGACAACACTATCAAGCATCAGCAAAGATAAGATTTCCGTGTACCAATAATATGGATGAATACGAGGCATGCATCCTTGGAATCAGAATGGCAGTCGACATGAACATTAAAGAACTTTTGGTCATAGGAGATTCTGACTTGCTGATACACCAAGTCCAAGGGGAATTGTCCACCAAGAATGTCAAGATACTTCCATACCTGCACTATGTGAAAGAGTTGTGCAAGAAGTTTACAAAGATTTAGTTCAAGCACGTCCCTAGGATTAAGAACGGATTTGCCAACACCCTTGCAACCCTATCATCTATGAATCAATATTTGGACAAGAAATACATCGACCCTATCGAGGTGGAGATCAGGGATCAACATGCCTATTGTTTCCATATAGATGAAGAACCAGACGGTAAACCATGGTATCACGACATTAAGAGATTCCTCGCAACTAGAGAATACCCGAAGAATGTTGCTAATGGTAAAAAGCGAGCCCTCAGGAGGCTGACAAACCACTTTTTCCTCAACGAGGAATTCCTATAAAGGAGGATCCCAAACTTAGGTTTGTTGAGATGTGTAGTGTAACACCCCAAAAAATTTCGAAGTACTTAAGTGTAAAGCCCCGAAATATTTCGCAAATGAATTCAAGGTTTTGTGGTGCCGGAGTAGGCTTACGTGTTTGAGGGTTATAGAACTCAGACTTCTTGGGTTGAACAATGCACTGAAAAGTAAAGAAAAAATTTGGGCAGAAGAAATGCACTTCTGCGGCCCACTATGCGGCCGCAGAATCACTCTGCGGACCGCATAATGGCCCCAGAGTGGGGCAGGCAACTGGGGAAATGTTTTTGTCATTTCGCGGTCCATTATGCGACCACGAAACAATTTTGTGGGCCACACATTGATCGCAGAACCAGCTTGGAGATTTTGCGGAGGGAGGTTTTGTGACGCGTTATGCGACTGCAGAACAAGTCTGCGGACCGCACAACGGCCGCACAGTAGGGCAGGCCAGCCTAGTTTCGGAGGGCCATTTTGTACAAGGCCATAGGCCCTTGGTTATTAATGAGGCCGCTAAAACTGCCTTGAATTCTGATATGAACTATGGTAAGATGGTGGCATTTTCTCGAGCCACAGAGACCCGCAAATTGAAGAATAGAATAGAGCGTCAAAGTAGCAGCAAGGCCCAGTCCACGGGCAACTTTGATGGCTCTTCGGGTGGTAGTGGTGGAAGGTCGGTATTTAGGGGAGGGTCATCAGGACCATCTCAATCACTCGCTCGGTCTTCAATGAGTGCACAGTCATCTGGGCCCAGTCTGGGCAACATGGGTTACTGAGTGGTACACTCAGGCAGAGTATGGCACCGGGTGCCGGCCATGCCTCTTTAGATTTGGGGTATAACATTTCCGTGATTATTTCTATTAGTTATTATTTTTATCCGTGTTTAAATTGTAGAAATTGGGATTTTGAGCCCCAAAGTTGAGAAATGATAAATCCTTGATTTGAGGGTCAATTCATGGACAAAATTTGATGATTTTCTATATATAGACTATATAAGTTATGGGTAACATTTATTTTTGAACGGAGTTGAGAATTGTTGTAGACTATTACGTTACGAGTATTGGACTATATTTTGATTGGTTTGCACGTTGTTTGATTAGTTTCGGATCGTTTGGCATCAGTTTGAGTTGTTAGAGAGACGTTGGAGCCGGTTATCGGATTTCGGAGCGAGGTAAGTCTCTTGTCTAACCTTGTGAGGAGGAAACTACCACGTAGGTACTGTATTTGTTACGTGCTACTTTTTTTGGAGTTACGTACGTTTGAGGTGACGGGAGTCCATACGTAGAAAAAATCATGCGAATGTCCGGGTAGACTTAGGACTTTATCATGCGATATTTGTATTACCTGAGCTCAACTTATTAGTTTAATTACCAAAAACATGTAAATGTAATTTGATTAGAGATCATGTTAGAACAAACCTCATTACCTTGAGGTGTTTCGCGGGATATTTGATCATTGGTAATAGTTATGCTTACTTTATGTTCATGTTTTTGTGTTGCAAACACGTGGTTTGCAATTCGATAAGTTTCCTCTCTTCTTGAGTATTGGGTAGAATGCCACGGTAGTATATTTGAGATGCATTTATGGCTCTCGTCGGTCGACCCTCGGCAGTATACACACTATTCTGGATCGTCCCGTACGACCTCGGCGTAATCGTGCGTGATACCATTAATAGTCTGAATATTCATGAGATTCCCCTTGATTGAGATCTGGCAGTTACATGATATGCCTTGTTTGTTTGAGATAGTGCTTGATGTCCCTTACCCGTTTGAGGTAGATTTTGATTCTTCTATTTGTTGAGATAGTATTTGAGATTTGAGAAATTTATGTCGTCGTCAGGTCGAGGCTATACGCAGTGTATTGTGATGTTTATGCATTGTTATCGCGCAGTGCTGGTGTAAATAGTAGGATGCTTTATTATGTGTTGCAGTAGTGAATGACTCGAGAGGAGGATTATTTGATTGATGGTTTAAAGGTTCAACATTTAATCCCAGTAGAGGAGAGACAATTGGACTATGGATGTTCATGGTTGGTGGGGTAGCGAGATTGAATATTTTTGAACTTGGCCAAAATCTTGTTTGTGTTATGGTGTTTTCGTTCTTGTTTGGACGCAGTAAGGTTCGTCAGTATGATGGTCTTCATTTGTTTTCCTTTGGGGCACGATATTGTGAAATGGTATGTAAAACGCGGTTATCGGGAATGATAATGTGTTGCAACTTTAGGGTCCAATAGGTGTTTCTAGTGTCAATGGCTCGAGGAAAATGATCTTAAAGAGGCTTAAAGTTGATGGTAATCTATTTGTGCGGGTGCTACAAAGATGGATCATGATTTAAAACAATATTGTTAGCAGCGAAAGATGAGAAAGGACATGGAGGATTATGTCTTGTGGTGGTTGAAGTTTTAGAAGATCAAGTACGAGCAACAGTGATCGAGTAGTTTCTTAGGAAGATGGGTTATCCGGAATGGGAGTGGAAGTGTATCATTTGGATATTAGGTTGTAGGATGGCCACATGCTTTAGGAAAATTTAGAGTGATTAGGGTCATGGTTGACAAATGACTAAGTCTGTGTATTCTGTTTAGGGAAGTGGTTTCTGTACTTAGGAAGTTTGAACGTGAAGGGAAGAGTTTGCCTGGAAAGTAGAAGAACGTGAATGCTTGATCATTATTTTGAGATACAACATGACTTCGAGTTTAGGAATGCATTGTTGGATCTTTAGTGGGTGCTTAATGGAAATGAACAGACTCTTACATATGGTGGGTGAGTGTGGGCTCAGGGGGATTTCTTGATTTTGTGGTGGTTTTAACCAGGGCAATGTCGTTGGAAGATGTCGATATGGAATTAAACAGGTGGGCTATCTCCTGTGAGCAGGTTAGAAGTTGTGTGTTTTCTAATAAAGTTCCTGTGAAGGGTTCTACTTTCTATCCAACGGGAGTCATGTACTACGATATGGGCTTGGATCGCGTGAAGAAGATAAAGCGACTCCTAGAAGGTTGTGTGTGCGTTTGGGGCTGGTAATTTGGGGTATGTCACGATTCGTGCAACAAAAGCTTGTGAGAATTTGGCTGGGTAACGGTGTGAAATCATGGTAACTAAGAAGGCGGAGTCATTGTGGGTTCTAGATTTATATGATTGTCACTTAAAGCTAAATGGGGGAGCCTACCGTCTATGATTGGGTCACATGGTTATGTGCCTTGGCAGATTAGGGTAATCGATATGTTGTTGGATTAGTTATTACTAAGGGAAGAAAATATCAGGGGTAATTCATGCAATGGATTTGATGGATGTGTGCGATGTGTAACCTTATTGATATGTGAGGGTTGTGGAATGATTCAAATTTTATACTTCTGGTGGATATGATGTGCAAGGGAAATGATTCATCTGGTTGCTTCATTGGAGTGCTCATGTGCTAACAGAGCATATTATTTGGTTAAATAATTTGGACTGGATTAGAGTGAGCGACTTTCAATAATGGTCCTAGTGAATTCAAGATTTAAAGTGTGGTGTTTAAGGATTTATGGGTTTGTTATGTAGCTGAAGATTGGGTTTTGCAGCAGAGTGTGAAGGATACTTGGAGTATTCTATGTTCTCATCGGGTCTGTGGTGTAGTGTTAGAGAAATGGGAGAAATAGTTTCGGATTCGCAGAAGATCTAATCAATGCAGGTGTATCAATTGTAGATACTATTGAGTGCATGGGGGGGGGGGGTATAAATGTCTTATGGATGTTAAGATAACGTGGTCTCATGATTTCAGTCACTCGGGATGAGTGTTGATTGAGGTCCTTCATGTGTTTGAATAGAGGTATTATTTCGAAGGCAAGTTAAGAGTAAATCGGAAGAAGCTGAGTTAGTCTAGTAGTGGTCTGGATCGGCATAGTTAAGGGAAGGATCGGTTCCTTCGGTGTGGTAAGGATATACATGTTATTCGTGGCTAAACATGCAGGCTCTACAACCTCCGTAATCTGATTGATTTGGAGGTATTTGATTCAGATGGTTTTGTTATGTGTAAATGGGTCCTGAAAGAGTCATGGCGGTTTAGAACACAACTTGAGGTTTGCATTTTCTGTAGTTATGGGAAGTTTGTTGTGTGTTGCGGTTCTTCTTCAAAGATGAGTTAAGTGAAAGGTTTCTAGCTGGCGAAGTATTTATTCTACTGGTGGCTCATGAGTTATGGAGAGATTCTTGTACTTTCGTGTAGAAGCATGATAGGTGCAGTGAGCAGTATGGAATTGGAACTTGAGGATCCAGGTTGCGATCCAATTTTGATAGGAATGTCATGAGCCCGGAAGAGCTGGGGAGCAATCTTAGGTGTTTAGAGTATGTTGGCACTATTTTTGTGTCGTCCGAGAATAGTGTTCCATAAAAGAGGCATTGTGTATTGAATCACAGATTCTTGAATTGCATTACAGAAATAGTATGGTTGGTAGCCATAGATGTGCAGATTTTGCTACCCGGTGTTGAAGGTTGTGGGAGTATGTCCCATAGGATGACCCTATAAGTGTGACGTATCAGCTATTTAAGTGGCAGAGTTGAAATCAGGTATGGAGATTCTGGTACTATCGCTGATGGGAGAGTTTATGTATGTGAGACGCTCTATTCCCTTGGTTGCGGATTGTGGAAGTTGTTCCAGATTGTATGAGTCATGGATAGGGTCATTATGGATCTTTAGAAGGTCATTAACCAATTTTAGGATGACCGAAATCGGATGCGAGGTGAATGGGTAGGCCTAATGAGAATGTATGTTCTATACCAGATCAGATATGCTTATTCGGCATAACATTGCTTATGGATGGGTCTTCGGGCGTGGTGGATATTATTCCTGCCTTTGTCTATTTCAGATGCTAATTTTTTATTCCATGTGGGTTGTGAGACCGCTTGATTATTCACACGTGTGTTGTGATCTTATGTAGCTTGTGGTGTTATATGAGCGAGATGGTCCTCAAGACGTAAGTTGTTTATTTCACCTTAGTCATGCTTAGTATTTTGTAACACATGGTGCTATTTGTCTCCCCAGGGTTGTGTTTATGCACTTGGCGTGCTTGTGATCTATATTCGAGCATTAAGTGGGTAAGGGCATTTTGGCTCGATGGGTATTTCCTTATTGATTATTATGTGTGGATGGGGTGGCACGCCGCCACGAGTATGATGTTTAGATCGGGTTGCATGCCGCAACATTGAGATGTGGAGTACGGTTCCTTATACTTAATTTGTGTGTTTTGTTTCTTACACTTGAGATAGGTTTATAGCGTTTTTCTGGTTGATTTGAATGTTATGCGGACTGGTTTGTTCTTTACCAAAGTTCATTTTTCCTTATTGGTCATATTCGAGTTGTATCCTATTGGCGCATTAATGGCATTGTATGAGATTTTAGATGGTGTTTGAGGTGGCTTATTTCCCGAGTAGCTTGTACTGGGTGAGACAAGGTTGTTGGACCTAAAATCAGTGCAATCGAATTTGTATAATATATATTAGAGGAAAAATGTCACTAATCAGTTTAGAATGAGGCAATGGTTCTTGTGAAGCGGAAAGAATCTATGAGTTATTGATTTGGCAGGTGGTTATGAGTTTCTAAACATCCCTTTTATCGTTACAATATTGCAAGGGTTGGAACAAGGCTTGTATGTGCTATGAGGTATGTTACAGACATCGGGTTCATGAATTTGCAGCTATTGTGGTTGGAGGATGTTATTGTGGGCACACGAATTATGCGGTGCATTGGTGTTATTTTAGCATGGGTGCTTGATCATGTTTTGGTACAACGTGTTGAGATTGAGGTGGTGTTCGTATGGGTTGGGGTAGCAGGAAAGACCTTTAGTCTAGATTGAGCTAATGTGCTCATGTGGGTTTGTGGTGGCACGAGTAGGTGCACGAGGTGTTAAACTGTGATTTTGGGTAACTCAGGGACGGTTCTTGGCACATTCGAGGATGAACGAATGTTTAAGCGGGGGAAAATATAATGACCCGACTGGTAATTTTGAGATCTAGCATGTCGTTTGGTGGTATAAGATCTTAGTTGCTTCACTTCATGTATTATGATTTGCACGCTTGGTTGGTTTCGATTTACGAGAAGTTCAGACTTGATTTGGAAGAATATTTTTTAATTCAGAAGCTTTAAGTTGAAAGAGTTGACCAAGGTTTAACTTTTGACTAAACGACCTCGGATAGGAGTTTTGACGATTTTGTTAGGCTCGGAGGGTGATTTTGGACTTAGGCGTATGTCTGAATTTGGATTTGGAGGTCTGTAGGTTGATTTGATGATTTTTGACGAATGTTGGAAGATTGAAGATTTGGAAGGTTATTGGTTTAATTGAGAGTTGACTTTGTTTATATCGGGTCTGGATTGTGGTTTTGGGAGTTGGTATATGTCTGTTGTGTCATTTAGACTTGCATGAAAAATTTGAGGTCATTACGGGTTGATTTGGCATGGTTCGACATGAGTTTTAGAACTTTAAAAGTTCATTAGGCTTGAATAGATGTGAGATTCATAGTTTTGATGTTGTTTGGTGTGATTTGATGCCTCGAGTAGGTTCGTTCTTTGTTTTAGAACTGGTTGGTGTGATTGAACGGGGTCTCGGGGTCCTCGGGTCTGTTTCAGATGGGTTTGGGTTGTGTCATGCTCTTATTTGATGTTTCAACGTAGTTTATTTGGGCATAAAGGGTACTATATTGAGAAAACGACTTTTGATTTGTGATAAGATTGAACCATTATATCTGTATCGTAATTATAGAACCATATCAACAAGAATCATCGAATCCCGGGGTCGTATGAGAGTTATTCACATTTACATGTCGGGAAAGATTGCTGGTTTCTGGTGCGAACGTGAGAGTGGTCCCGCGAAAGCGAAGAAGGAATTCCGGGATGAATGGTCAACGCTAAAATTTTCTATTTGCAAACACGAAGGTGTATTGCGAAGGCGAAGAACATAAATCACCTTGCAAGTGTTGTAAATGGGCAGACCGTGCATTTTAGTATTTTGAGCATATCTTGAGTTCTAGAGCTCTGTTTGAGGTGATTTTTGTTGCGTTGTTCTTGTCTCAACAAGGAAGTAAATATATAATCTTTATTTCGATGTATTTCCATGATAATTTTGGTTGGTATTATTTTTATCCGTGTTTGGATTGTAAAAATTGAGATTTTGAGCCCCAAAGTTGAGAAATGATAAATCCTTGATTTGAGGGTCAATTCATGGACGAAATTGGATGATTTTATGTATATAGAATATGTAAATTATGGATAATATTTATTTTTGATAATTTTCGAAATCCAGGCATGTGGGCCCAAGGGTTGACTTTTTGTACGGAGTTGGGAATTGTTATAAATGGTTAAATTATGAGTATTGGAGTATATTTTGATTGTATTGCACATTGTTTGATTAGTTTCAGATCGTTTGGCATCAATTTGAGATGTTAGAGAGGCGTTGGAACCGGTTATCATATTTCGGAGCGAGGTGAGTCTCCTGTCTAACCTTGTGAGGGGAAAACTACCTAGTAGGTACTGTATTTGTTACGTGCTACTTGTTATGGGAGTTACGTACGTACGAGGCGACGAGAGTCTGTACGTAGCTAAAATCATACTTATGTCTAGGTAGACTTAGGACTTTATCATGCGATGTTTGTATTACCTGAACTCAACTTGTAGTTTAATTACCAAAAGCTTGTAAGTGTAATTTGATTAGAGATAATGTTAGAATGAACCTCATTACCTTAAGGGGTTTGGCAGGATATTTGATCGCTGGTAACAGTTATACTTACTTTATGTTCATGTTCTTGAGTTGCAAACACATGGCTCGCAATTCGATAAGTTTCTTTTATTCCTGTGGATCGGGCCGAATATCTCGCTAGTATATTTGAGATGCATCTACGGTTCGCGCCGATCGACCCTCGACAGTGTACACACTATTCTGGATCAGCCCATACGATCTTGACATAATCGTGCGTGATACCGCTCGGAGTCCGAATATTGATTGGGTTTCCCTTGATTGAGATCTGGCAGTTACATGATATGCCTTGTTTTGTTTGAGATAGCACTTGATGTCCCTTACCCGTTTGAGGTATCCTTTGATTCTTCCATTTGTTGAGATAGTATTTGAGATTTGAGAAATTTATGTCGTCGTCAGGTTGAGGATTAAATTAGTTATAAATCTTACCTCATTATTATTGTTATGTTTCATATATGTTTATAAATTATTTTAATATATTTATTGGACCACTAATAAATGTCGATGTTGATCCCTCGTCACTATTTTTTCGGGGTTAGACTAGATACTTATTGGGTACGCGTCGATTTATATACTCATGCTACACTTCTGCACTAAATGTGCAGGATCTGACAGGTTCATTTGGTGGTCATCTTGGCGCGTAGGCGCAGTTGCTGAGGGGACTTTATGGCGAGCTGCATTCTATGCTACGTGTCGCAACCCGCTGAGTCTCCATCATAGTTATTTATTTTATCCTGTCTAATTAACATTCGAGACAAATATTGTATTATTATTGTATTTCTTAGTAAATGCTCATACACTTGTGATGTTGGGTTTTGGGATATTCTTGTTGATGTTAATGGGTTTTCTTTAATATTGCCACCTTTTACTTTATGTCTTACTAATAACCTTTTACTTTATGTCTTACTAATAATGTATGCACTTATGATTTTAAATGCATTAATTTCTTTACTTAATAAAACTTATGATCTCAAAAGAAATAAAATGAACAATTATTTAGATGGTTCATCGTTGGCTTGCCTAACAGCAACGTTGGGTGCCATCACGGCATATAGTGGGTTTTGGGTCGTGACGGATCAACTGGATGATAGTATAACCAAAATACAAAGATTTCATTGATTTTTTGGTTCGACAACGCTTCATAGCAGCTCTCCTGGGTCGTATTTCATAGGTATTTTTATTTGGTTCTAATCTAGAACTCAAGAATATCATCAATACCTTTGCTGTTGTACTGAGATTTCTAGTTGGAAACCAATCTCTCTGAAGATAAGTATCAACATGCCATTCAATTCCAAGAGGGCAGAGTGTTGGACCAATCTCACACGTAATTGGGTTTCAAATTATTGTTTGCAAAGGCACATCTTCTAAAAACTGGAGTTTCATACAACATATTGATGAATTCTACACCAAAAAGAATCTTTCGTCTCCTGACAGTGGAAGTATTAGTTGTCACTGTCATGACCCCAATCTCCCTTCATAGGATGTCGTGATAGAACCTATTCTTTAAGACTAGGTAAGCCTAACATACATAAAGAATTTAACTAGAAATAGAAATAAAACTTCCAATTTAAACCAATAGCTATCATAAAAAGGACTCCGCAATACAACTCAACATAACACCCAAAATATGTTGATACAAAGTCACAAGATCTATACGAGTATACTGAACATCCCTATACAACAGTATCTACAAACAAGGAGAATGCAATAGAAACTAGATAGAGGGTGACTCTGAGGCCTGCGGACGCCAACAGGTATACCTTGAAGTCTCCGATCCAAGCTCAACTCAAAGGTGCCTAGGCTAGTATGAAGTACCTGGATCTGCACAAAAAATGTGCAGAAGCATAGTATGAATATACCATAACGGTACCCAATAAGTATCAAACCAAACCTCGGTAGAGTAGTGACGAGGTCAGGTCAAGACACTTACTGGAATAAATAGAGAAAATGAACAGGTATAGTACAATATAATAATGGAAATAATGGACATGATACAATGAAGAAATATAACAAGAATAGCTACACTGAAATTAAGGCAATTAAGACATCAAGGAAGAAACACATAATAAGAATGCCAAGGAAATGATGCAAACGAAACACAAGTGATGTAAATGAAAAGTATCAACAAGAATCACTACCGAGGTACCGCCTCGCAGTCTCATTTCACAAATCAATTCACAATCTTTCCATATACCACCGCGGGAGCCTTGCATATAGTTTTTGAAAATCATTTTCACGAAATTGCTACTCGCGTTTTAGCCCACCTTATCACACCGCGTGTCTTCAAGTAGTTCCCCTACTAGCAACACGCGTATCAAGCCCACCTTATCTCACTGCATGCGTATCAACGTCAATCCGTACACCATCGCATGCGTATCAATATCACAATATATCACAAATCCCACCTCAAGGGCCCAAAACCACAACTTGCCAAAGTAGTCAACAACAATAATGTTTCCACAATAAATAGACCATGACTCAACCACAATATATACAAAAGTCTCCACAATAGAAACCGAAAGTGAATATCTCAACAAGATTGGTATTTAAATAATTTACAATTTTGCCTCAATGTGAATCGTGGACTTTATAACCTCAACACCATAATTCAACAATAAGATATTCCAAGAAATAACAACTTCAAGTAAGGTAACTCGACGGTTAAATAATTAATAAGAAAATGAGAGAACAATAACTTCAACTAAGCATGTAAAGGCAAATAACAAGTTAAGATTAGACAAGTATTCACAATGTCAAGTAAATCACGTAAGAATAGATTGACAGTGATGAAGATAACATGTTATGACAATTCAATTAAAGGCATGAAAAGAATCTAACCGGTCAATTACCACATTTCGCCCGTGTACCCACTCGTTACCTTGCGTACACGTCCTTCACATATCATAATTAGCACAAAACAACACCAATACGAAGGTATAATTTCTCCACATAAAGTTAGGCAAGACACTTACCTCAAAATGCGCTAACTCAATCCGCTACTAAGCCCTTTTTGCGATTATCTAACTCCGAATGGCTCAAATCTAGCCAAAATAACTTTATACCATAAATACTAACCATACAAAACTATTCCGAACAATAAAGTTGAAATATTTAAAGAAAAATAAAAAGTCAACTCAAAAAGTCAACCCCAAGCTTGCTTCTCAGAACCCGACCAAACTTACAAAATCTAAACACTCATTCTATATCGAGACCAATCATACAAAAGTTACTCAATTCCAATCTCAAATCGACCTTTAAATCCTCAAAATATAGTCTATGAAGTTTCACAAATTTTCCCCAAATGTTTCAACTCATAACACTAGATAAATGACAAAAACAATGATGACTTCATGTATAGCCAAATCCGAGTTAGAATTACTTACCCCAATCAATTCCTTCAAAATCCCTCTAAAAATTGCCACAAACTGAGCTCTCTAGGTCAAAAGATGAAGAATGAATGAAAACCCTTGAACTAACCCTTTTCTACCCAGTGATCTTGCTTTTGCGACCCCTCAACCGCATCTGCGGCTCCGCACCTGCGGAACTTTCATCACAGGTCCTCACTTAGGCCCTTGAAATATCGCACCTGCGGACCCCTAAGTGCATCAGCCCTTACGCTTATGCAGAGGCCAATCGCTTCTGCGGATAGCTGACCGTACCTGCGGTCCCAGCTGGCCAGGACATCCTTCACTTCTGCGGGTCACAGGCCGCTTCTGCAGTGCTGCACCTGCATGCCAAAGTGCGCAGGTGCGATTGCACCAGAACCTCAGCATCTTCAGCATTCCATTAAGTCCAAAATTATCCTGATTGCAATCTGATTCACACCCGGGACCCCTGGGACCCCGTCCGAATATACCAATAAGTTCTAAAAGACATAACAGACCTACTTGAGGCCAAAAATAACATTAAACAACATTGATTCTATGAATCGTAACCCAATTCAAGCCTATTGAAACTATGAACATCCGACTTCCAAAACTAATGCCGATTCATACCAGAACAACTCCGATTGACCTCAATTTTTGCACACAAGACTTAAATAACACAACGGACCTATTCTAACTTTCAGAATCATAATCCAACCCAATATCAATAAAGTGAACTCCCGGTCAAACTTCTCAAACTTCCAAACCTTCAACTTTCTAACTTTTGCCAATTCAAGTCGAAACGACCTACGGACCTCCAGATCAATATTCGGACACACCCCTAAGTCCAAAATCACCATACGAAGTTATCAGAATCGTCAAAACTCTATTACGGAGTCGTCTACCCAAAAGTCAAACTCCTATTAGCTCTTTTAACTTAAGCCCCCAACTTCGGGACTAAGTGTCCCATTTCACACCGAAACTCACCCGAAAACAAAACCAACCACCTCGGTAAGTCACATAACCACAATATAACATAGAGGAGGCATAACATAGAGGGGAACGGGACTGAAATACTCAAAACGACCGGCCGGGTCGCTACATCCTCCCCCCTTTAAAACAAACGTTCGTCCTCCAACGAGTATAGAGACATACCTGAAGTGATGGAAAGATAAGGATAACGGTTACGCATATCATGCTCGGTCTCCCAAGTCGTCTACTCGACTGGTTGGACCCTCCACCGAACCTTCACTGAAGCAATGCTCATTGACCTCAACTTTCGGACCTGCCTTTCTAAGATGGCCACTGGCTCTTCAACATAAGACAAATCCTTGTTCAATTGGACTGTTTTGAAATCTAACACGTGCGACGGATCATAATGATACTTCCGGAGCATAGAAATATGGAATACCAGATAAACTACAGCTAGACTAGGTGGCAAGGAAAGCTTGTAGGCCACCCCACCAATCCTCTCAAGAATCTCAAAAGGTCCGATATACCTAGGGCTCAACTTGTCATTCTTCCCGAACCGCATAACACCCTTTATAGGAGAAACCTGGAGCAAGACCCGCTCTCCAACCATGAATGCAATATCACGAACCTTCCGTTCCGCATAACGCTTCTATCTAGATTGGGATGTACGAAGCCGATCCTGGATCAACTTGAACTTCTCCAAGGCATCTCGAACCAAATTCGGGCCTAATAACTTAGCCTCTCCCGGCTCAAACCAACCAATTATAGAACGACAATATCTCCCATATAGGGCCTCATAAGGAGCCATCTGAATACTCGATTGGTAGCTGCTATTGTAGGAAAACTCCACAAGCGGCAAGAACTAATCAAAAGAACCCCCGAACTCCATAACACAGGCACGAAGCATATCATCCAATATCTGAATGGTGTGCTCGGACTGTCTGTATGTTTGAGTGTGGAATGTTGTACTAAACTCAACCCGTATGCCTAACTTATGCTGAACAGCTCTCTAGAAGCGCGATGTAAACGGCGTACCCCGGTCAGAGATTATGGATACTGGCACATCATGAAGTCGGACAATCTCGCGAATGTAGGCCTGAGTCAGCTGCTCTAAAGAATAATTAGTCACCACCGAAATTAAATGAGCCGACATGGTCAACCTATCCACAATCACCCATACTGTGTCAAATTTCTTCTGAGTCTGTGGGAATCAAACAACAAAATCTATAGTAACTCGCTCTCACTTCCACTCAGGAATCTCAAGTCTCTGAAGTAACCCACCTGACCTCTGGTTCTCATACTTCACTTGCTGACAATTTAGGCACCGAGCAACATACTCCACTCTGTCTTTCTTCATTCTCCTCCACCAAAAGTGCCGCCTGAAATCCTGGTACATCTTAGCGGCACCCGGATGAATAAAGTACCGCGAACTGTAGGCCTCCTGAAGAATCAACTCACGTAGCCCATCCACATTGGGCACACATAATCGGCCCTGCATCCACAACACATTGTCATATCTGATAAAACCTCCTTGGCCTCGCCGTGCTGTACCGTGTCCTTAAGGACAAGCAAATATGGATCGTCATAGCGACACTCTCTGATGTGATCATATTGAGAAAACCGAGAAACCACGTAAGTGAGAATTCGATTTGGGTCCGAAACATGCAATCTAACAAGCTAGTTGGCCAAGTCTTGAACATCCAATGCTAATGGCCTCTCTGCTGCCGGTAGGTATGCTAAACTGCCCAAGTTCTCCGCCTTTTGACTCAAGGCATCGACCATAATATTGGCCTTCCCAGCATGATATAGAATAGTGATATCATAGTCCTTAAGCAACTCTAACCATCTCCACTGCCGCAAGTTAAGATCCTTCTATTGAACGGATGTTGTAGACTTCGGTGGTTGGTATAGACCTCACAGGGGAAACCATACAAATAGTTCCGCCAAATCTTCAAGGCATGAACAATGGCTATTAATTCTAGGTCGTGGACATGATAATTCTTCTCATGCACCTTCGGCTACCTAGACGCGTAGGCAATCACCCTACTTTCTTGCATCAACATCGCTCCAAGGCCCACACGCGGTGCATCACAGTACACAGAGTAAGACCCCGAACTCATAGGCAACACCAATATTGGGGCTGTAGTCAAAACAGTCTTGAGCTTTTGAAAGCTCTCCTTACTCCTTGGTCCATCTAAAAGGAGCACCATTCTGGGTCAATCTTGTCATAGGTGCATCAATAGATGAGAAATCCTCTACGAAACGATAATAATACCCGGGCAAACCAAGAAAACTCCGGATCTCATTAGCTGACGACGGTCTGGGCCAACTCTACATTGCTTCAATCTTCTTCAGATCTACCTTGATCCTCTCGCTCGAAACCACATGACCCAAAAATGCCACTGAATCAAGCTAGAATTCACACTTTAAAATTTTTGCATACAACTTTTTTTCTCTCAAGGTCTGGAGCGCAATCCTCAGGTGCTGCTCGTGATCCTCCCGGCTCCGAGAGTACTCCAAGATGTTGTCAGTAACCACAATGACGAATGAATTAAGATATGACTGGAATACACTATTCATCAAGTGCATGAATGTTGTTGGGGTGTTGGTCAGCCCAAATGACATCACAAGGAACTCGTAGTGACTATATCGAGTCCTGAAAGTAGTCTTCGGAATATCCGGATCCCGAATCTTCGGCTGATGATACCCTAACCGCAAATCAATCTTTTAGAACACTCTGGTACCCTGTAGCAGATTAATGTATGGTAATGGATATCTATTATTCATTGTAACCTTGTTCAACTGTCATTGGTCAATACACATGCGCATGGAGCCATCCTTCTTCTTCACAAATAAGACCAGAGCACCCCAAGGTGACATACTAGGCCGAATGAAACTCTTTTCAACCAACTTTTGCAACTGATCCTTTAACTCTTTCAACTTCGCTGGGGCCATATGATATTGTGGAATAGAAATGTGCTGAGTGACCGGCAACAAGTCAATACCAAAATCAATATCCCTATCGGGCGGCATGCCCAGACGATCTGCTAGAAATACATATGTATAGCCTCTCACTACCGGAACTAACTCAACGGTAGGGGCATCAACACTGTGAACTCTAGAGGGATAACCCTCAACTTAGGCCAATGAAGCCATATTCTGAATCATCTAAAAATAAAGTCTACAACCAGCAATACCAAACTAAACATCTACATAGGGCTGGTAAAGCCACAATACTGATATAAAAAATGTACATGACTCGTCTACAAGCCTCTAGGGATAACCGAACTGTATCATGGTCGGGACATAGCCTCGACCTACCAATCAAACTTGTATATATAAACTGGACTCCAAGGTATAGACATGTTAACTCCGAGGAAGTATAGCTTACTAACCAATCTTATGTTTGATTTTGTCTATAGGGAAGGTCTATCCAGTTGTCTATCAGGACATGCAGGCATGAAATGCAGCATCCCCAGCAAAAGCGTCGTCAGTACAAAATAATGTACCGAGTATGTAAGGCAACAGAATAACTGAAAGTTAAAACTAAACTGATAATATAATAACTGAAAGTACCTGAGAGTCAAATATAATTGAAGATATGCTTACCTGCTGGTACTGACTCATCTCTCTCAATATAGTAAGTAAAATAGTTGTCGGGCCCTATAAGGCTCGGTATTTGTAACTACTCTGCCGTAGTAGACTCGCTCATAGGCGCTCGGCCATGCTAGGCTTTGTATCACGGTCATTCTGGGATCGATCATAGGCGATCGACCATAGTAGGCTTGGTATATAACTTACCATATGATCAGAGGTTGCCCAATAGGGGCCTGCCCATCGATTACAGCTCGATGGAGATGAAAATACTATAATACTGTATATATATAGACATTGTGCTCTCTTGGATGAAAGAAGACAAAACTAAATTGAATATGATGTCCCGATAAGGGAGAATGTTGTAACTTATGAGACTAGGAAAATGCACATAAATTTAGGAATATGAACTTCATTTTATGTCTCGTTATCAAACACATGTAGTTACTGGATCATGCCAAAATAAAGGAAAGGTTTAGTATTAACATACCTTATCACAATCTTCCCAATCACCAAGTCGAACTCGCCAATTCGTACCCTAATCTACAACAACGATAATAGAACTATCATTAAGTTACGAAAGGTACAACTATTGCACAACGAACGACAAGCTTATTTTGTATTAAAACGGGCAGCATCTCCCCTATAATCCTTACTTCCTACAAATTCAAGATAACACCAACAACACAAGAACACAACAATAACAACCTATATACATTATTTTCCATCCTTATATACACCACAAATACTATAAAATAGCCCAACACACCCCAATCTCTTCATACACACCATAAAATACTACAAAATAGCCCTAGTGTCAAACCACCCGAAAATGTTACGACGAACGATGTGGTGTTTATCCACACCCTTTCTCTTTCAAAATGCCATAAAACAGTAGCAAAACACGCAATCCAACAGCAACACAAAACAGTCTGTTACAAGTAAATCACTCGAACTCACGGCTTCCGATCACCGTCCCGTGAGTCCTTACAATTATTGAACAACTTTCCACACTTATCCAGCAGAAAAAAATAGATGAAAGAGAGAAGTAAACTTACCTTATTTGTTTAATAACTCAGTACCTATCTTGGTTCTTCAAACTCTAGATTTTACCTTCAACTAGAACTTGAAAAGGAAAGAAAATCAATTAGGCTTTGTGGGAAATATTTGGGAGGATGTTCGCTAGGGTTTAGGTCTGGTTATTGTGTTATGTAATGGGTGTTATATTTCAGGAGATAAGACCTCAAATTGGCATCTTTGGACGACCCGAAATAGCCTCTTTTTGGACTCTCATTTAAGCAAGTAGGTGACACACCTACTTGTCACCTAGCAGCCTACGTAGTCTCGCAAAAACGGATATATGTCTCTACTCTGATGTCTTATTTACAAACGGTTTAATGAGTTAGACAATAGACTCATAAAGATTCAATTTGATGGGTGGAACACCCCGTAAATCTAAGTATATTTTGGGAAAAGCTCATCTACATTTGACCTAAGTTTCAACACATTTATGAATGTAACTTGTGATGACCTTTTCCAACTTTTGTTCCATAACTCGCTTGACTTCAAAACATAACACACGAGTATCTTACAAATAAAATAACTCATAACATAATCTCCATATAATGTTAAGCACCCTAGTCTCACCTCAAAAGTACATGTTATTACATCCTAGCTTGTCGACTTTCGACGAAACTTATTTGTTTCGATTCGTTTAGCTTCTAAGCCTTCCAACACTCTTGGTACTTGGTATTAGTGATCTTAGATATTTGTAAGATCCATGGTAATATGATTAACTTACTTTATGTACTTTCAACAATGATCTCATTTCTGAGATTACATCAGTTGACTTACCACGTACTCTCACGTACGAAAATATGGGGTGTAATATCATACCCCCCCCCTTTGGAACATTTGTCCTCGAATGTTGTCTGATGTGCTTATCAGTCTCATAACGAATAGTTGTTACAAATATTTTAATATTGTCCTTGCTATCTAGGCAACTGTTCTATGAATAAATCCTAAGGCTAGGTCATTCCCCCCATTAGGCCTCTTTCTCACACCACGACTTGTTGTCAGAATTCTTCCAATGTCGATATTGTTACGACCTTCTATCATGCAGCCTATACGACTTTGTCCTTGTATGTGCACCTATGCGACTCTTTTTTCCTTTTTCCTTCAGCTTTTAGCCAATCTCTAGGCCTCACTTTGGGAATATATATAGAACTATGACAAGTTGTTCCTCCCGGTATATATAGGTGTATTGAAGTTCTTCGCTCGGTACTTTGTTGAACTTACGACTGTTGCTATATCTTATTTTATAGCCTTGTATATCTATCCTTATAGCTTTACTACATCTAGGTAGGTTATACTTTACCATAACACTTACTTCGATTTATTATTACCAAGGTTTGCTACCCAACTCCAGGGTACTCTCTTGTTGCTTATCCTATATGTATAAATCTATGTCCTTTAGTTCTTCCTCATTACTGTTCATCTTAAGAATGACGGCCTAATCTCATCTCATACTTTTGAACTTTTTTTCGCCTATTGTTGATTCACCTTAATGTTGATACATAATCTACCTCTGATAACTTGAAACCTCTTACGTAATACATTGTCACTAAGGCTCACGTCTCGTAGGGGAACATCTGAAGTTATTTGCCTGATCCACCTAGGGACGATACTATACTTCAATAACCATATTTTATCGCATCCCATTGTGATTCATCTTATGGGGGTATTCTAATCTCATGTAATTCATGAAATCCCTTCTCTTTGAATAATTACTCAATCAAAAGCCTAAATCTCATCCTCTTAACATTTATCATAATTACACAATTATTCTACTACCAAGCTAGCATTCCCTCTTTTCTAAATGCTCATAGTCTTAAACTCCTCTGAGTTCATTCAAGGTGTACTGAGTTTTTTTTTCTATAACTTACGGAAACCCTCAGCTATGTTGTTTTGATGTGTTTAATCCCGAGGGCTTACCTATTCTGGTCACCTTCTCACTTACATTTTCTTATCCTTACTCTTGTCTACCTAAAACCTTGTCGCTCTACTATACTTTAGCTTGCGACCTACACATATCTATTTATACTACTCGCAACCTTCCTTTAACTTGATAGCACCACAGATTTCCTTATGTTATTCTGGAACCTCAAGCAAGACATCATGTCGTCTCTAACTCTTCTTTACTCTCTTAACTAGACCTCTCGGTACCTAGAAACTATAGGCTAGAATATAGGCCACTAACGACACAACTATCATTTGTGGATACTGAATCACAGTACTTCTAACCCTCTATTTGAAGTATGTACTCTTCACAATCTTCTGCACTTGAGTATCTCGTACCTTCTTCACCTTTACCTTACTTACCTTTAAATCTAGCATCATATTTTCTTTCTTTTTCATTACTACCCTTCAACATAGGTGGAATTCATATCCACAACTTGAAGCTCTACTATAATACTTGGACCTCTGGTGCATAAATAATCCAACGGGAGCTTCATACTTACTCCTTATGAGGCTGGTACTTTTCTAACTTGCTTTATCATAGAGACATTATGGAATATGACTGTTGTACTATCTCTATTGGACCTGTAATATTAAGAGTGATTTTGCAATGTTCTGAATCATGATTTCTATAATTATCTTGGTCTAATAATATTCACTTACCTGATGTAATTCGTTAGTTTCCTCTTCTCTCTCATCCTTTAAGTAGGCTTAAGCTATCGTCCGATCTATGGCTTAGGGTATTAGTTATTACTTTCGCCCTTGGTGGACGCTATGGAACATACATAATATAATCTTCTAACAATTCAAGTCTTTGTCTGTGAGGTGGACTCAATTCTTTCTTTTAACTTATACCGGAGTCTCCTATAGCTGTAGGAATGTCAATATATATGCTGCATGGATAATACTCAGAAATGTTAAGTGCGGTCATAACGTAACTAACTCTAGGTCATTGATCGAATAATTCCTTTTGTGCCTTCTCAACTTTATTTAAAAGTAAGCACTTACTTTTCCTGGTCGTTCTGCCACTTGTTGCATAAGTACTTCGCTTATCTTACTGCCCACAAGGCTAGCTATGAATTACACCCTTTCCCAACCATCCGATGTGCCTTAAGGAATGACACAACCCTACTAGGAACATAATCCAAAGTACCCCTCCACTCCAACCGCGATAAACCTGGCATAGCCAAAGTCACCGTCTTGGCATGACAATCAAGAATAGGATTAAAGGCCGACAAGCAGTCCATGCCAAAAATAACATCAAGGTCCACCATACTAAGAAATAATAGATCAACTTTGGTCTCAAAACTGCCAATAACAACTTAAACATGACTGATACACACAGTCAACAACAATAGAATCTCCTACATGCGTGAACACATAAACTGGAGAACTCAAAAAATCACAAGATATACCCAAATACGGAGCAAAGTAAGATGATACGTATGAATAAGTAGAGCCTAGATCAAATAAGACTGATGTATGTCTATGGAAAACCATAACAATACATGTGATAATTGCGTCTGATCCAACCACCTCCGTCCTTCCCGGAAAAGCATAACATCTGGCCTGGCCTCCCACTTTAGGGCGACCCCTACCCGCCTGACCTCCACCCCTAGCTGGCTGTACAGGTGGAGCAACAACTGGTGCGGTAATCATGACCTAAGAAGTCTGGGGACCATGTGGAATACGTGGAGCCTAAGTAGTCTGTAGAGGTGCACCCCTCCTGAGTCTGGGGCAGTCCCTCACCACATGACGAGTATCACCACACTCAAATCAAGCTCTCGTAGAATGCAGCTGCTAAAACCGGCTCGGGCCTGGTCGGTCGGACTGACCACTGAAAGCACCCCGTGCAGGAGGTGCACTAGACAGTGGCAGTGCAGAATAGGAAACCTGAGACCTGGGAGTGGCCGGAGTACCACTGGAAGATGGAAATGCTGAATGAAATGGACGGCTCACATAGACTCTACCATGACGGGTTGAAAATCGGGTACGAACACCACTATATCCTCCAGAATCTCGAGGCCTCTTAGCCTCCCTGTCCTTTCTCTCTCCTGGCCCCGCATATCCTCCAATCTCTGTGCGATCTCTACCATCTGCTGATATCAATCTCCAACTCTCGAGCCATGCTGAATCTAATACCATAGTTGAGCCCCTTGATAAATAGACTGACTCGCTCTCTGACTGTGGAAACCAAGACAGGTGCATGCCTAGACAACTCATTGAATCTGACATCATACTCTGATACGGTCATAGCACACTAGCGCAACTGAGCCCATGTGAGTGAAGCTACCTCGGCTGGACTACCCTCCTCATAAGCCCACCACCATAGGTACGCTGGTCCCGACAGCTGGAAAGTAGTGAAAGCAACCCCGCTCATCTCCACAATACCCATGGTACGGAGAATACAGTGGCACTTCTCTAGAAAACCATGTGCATCCTCTATAGCTAGACCGCTAAAAGTAGGAGGGTGGTACTTCTTCTACCTCTCGAGTCTGAGCTCCTCCTCCTCAGATGTTGCTGCCCTAACCTAGGGTTGAACTGGAATAACCGACTGTACCGGTATAACCTCTGGGACCTGGTCAACATGGACCCGCTGCTCTAGGGTACGGGCTGTGGGAGTCTAAGCTTCTCCCACAGCCTGAGATATGGCTGGTGCAAGTGGAATCAACCCCGCCTGAGCTAGAGTACCAAACATGCCCAAGAACTGTGTGAGGGTCTCCTGAAGTGCAGGGGTGGCAACAGGCGCCTCAGGGGCCTGCCCCTCAACTGGAGCTATTGGTGGCTCCTCTGTCAAAGCTCGGGCAGGTGCTCTGGCTGCACCATGTGCCCCTCCTCAGCCTCTGCATCGGCCCCTCGCGGCTCTAGCAGGGGGCGCGGGTGTCTGATCATCTCACCCAGCGGTGCGTGTCCTCACCATCTATGAGAGAATAGAAAGACAAAGATTCAGAATTTCAAAGTCAACAACTTCGCAAGATAAGGAATTAAAGAAGTGAAGTTTCCTAACAGTTCCATAGCCTTTCAAAGATAAGTACAAACGTCTCTGTACCGATCCGTGAGACTCTACTAAATCTTCTTATGACTCTTAATACCTATTAACCTAGAGCTCTGATACCACCTTGGCACAACCCCAATCTTCCTACGTAGGATGTCATCATGGAACCTAGTCTTTAAAACTAGTTAAGCCTAACATACATGAATAATTTAAGAAAAATAGAAATAAAACTTCCAAATTAAACCAATAGCTATCATACAAAGGACTCTGCAATACAACTGAACATAATACCCAAAATCTGTTGATACCGAGTCACAAGCTCTACACGAGTATATTGAACATCCATATACAACATTATCTATAAAAAAGGAGAATGAAATAGAAACTAGATAGAGGGTGACTCCGAGGCCTGCGGACGCCGGCAAGTATACCTTGAAGTCTCCGATCCAAGCTCAACTCAAAGGTTCCTAGGCTGGTATAAAGTACCTGGATCTGCACAAAAAGATGTGCAAAAGCGTAGTATGAATACACCACAATGGTACCCAGTAAGTATCAAGCATAACCTCGGTAGAGTAAAGACGATGTCAGGTCAAGAATCCTACTAGAATAAATAGAGAAACTGAACAGGTATAGTACAATATAATAATGGAAATAATGGACATGATACAATGAAGAAATATAACAAGAATAGATACACTGAAATTAAGGCAATTAAGACATCGCAGAAGAAACACATAATAAGAATGCCAAGGAAATGATGCAACCAAAACACAATTGATGTAAATGAAAGGTATCAACAAGAATCACTACTGAGTACTGCCTCATGGTCTCATTTCACAAATCAAATCACAATTTTTCCTTATTGCATCGCAGGAGCCTTGCATTTAGTTTTTGAAAATTATTTTCCCGAAATAGCTACCCACGTTTTAGCCCACCTTATCACATAGCGTGGCTTCAAGTAGTTCCCCTACTAGCAATGCGCATATCAAGCCCATCTTATCTCACCACATGCGTATCAACCCCAATCCTTATGCCACTGCATGCATATTAATATCACAACATATAACAAATCGCACCTGCAATGCTCAAAACCATAACTTGCCAAAGTAGTCAACAACAATAATATTTTCACAATAAATAGTCCATGGCTTAACCACAATATGTACAAAAGTCTCAATAATAACAACTAAAACTGAATATATCAACAAGAATGGTATTTCAATAATTTACACCTATGCCTCAATGTGAATCACGGCCAACTTCAACACCATAATTCAACAATAAAATATTCCATGAAACAACAACTTCAAGTAAGGTAACTCGATTGCTAAATAATTAATAAGGAAACGAGAGAACATTAACTTCAACTAAGCATGTAATGGCAACTAACAAGTAGAGATGAGATAAGTATTTACAATGTCAAGTAAATCACGTAAGAATAGATTAACGATGATAAAGATAACATGTTATGACAATTCAATTAAAGGCATGAAAAGAATCTACATCACTCTAACCGGTCAATTACCAAATTTAGCCTGTGTACCCACTCGCACCTTGCGTACACGGCCTTCACATATCACAATTAATGCAAAACAACACCATTCCTAAGGGAAAATTTCCCCACACAAAGTTAGGCAAGAGACTTACCATAAGCTCTTTCCGCGATTATCCAACTCCAAACGACTCGAATCTAGCCAAAATAACTTTATACCATAAATACAAACTATTGGAAACTATTCTGATTAATTAAGTTGCAATCTTTAAAGAAAAATAAAAAGTCAACTCAAAAAGTCAACTCGAGACTCGCATCTCTGAACCTGACCAAACTTATAAAATTCGAACACCCATTCGATAACGAGTCCAACCATACAAAAATTACTCAATTTTGATCTCATATCGACCTTAAAACCCTTAAAATATAGTCTATGGAGTTTCAAAAAGTTTTTGCCAAATTTTCCAACCCAAAACACTATTTCAATGACAAAAACAATGATGGATTCATCTATAATAGCCAAATCCGAGTTAAAATCACTTACCTCGAACAATTCCTTAAAAATCCCTCTAAACATCGCCACAAACCGAGCTCTCGAGGTCAAAAGAGGAAGAATGAATCGAACTCACCCTTTTCAGCCCAGTGATCTCGCTTCTGCGAGCCCTCAACCTCATCTGGGGCTTCGCACCTGCGGAACTTCTATCACAGGTGGGGCCCTCACTTAGTAACCTGAAATAACACACTTGCGGACCCCTACTCGCTTGTGCGCTTACGCTTCTGTGGAGGCCAGCCGCTTCTACGCATCCGCTTCTGCGGTCCCAGCTAGCCAGACCAACCTTCGCTTATGTGGCTCACAGGCCGTTTCTACGGTGCCGCACTTTCGGCCCAAAGTGCGTAGATGTGATTGGACCAGAACTTGAGCAGCTTCAACATTCCATTAAGTCCAAAATTATCCCGATTTTAATCTGATTCACACCCGGGCCCCAGGATACAGTTTGAATATGCCAACAAGTTCTAACCTACTCGAGGCCAAAAATCACATCAAACAACATTGATTCTACGAATCTATATCCAATTTAAGCCTATTACAACTATGAACATCCGACTTTCAAAAATAGCGCCGATTCATACCAAAACAACTCCGATTGACCTCAAATTTTGTACACAAGTCTTAATTGACAAAACAGACCTATTCTAACTTCCGTAATTGGAATCCGACCCTGATATCAATAAAGTCACCCCCGGTCAATCTTCTCAACCTTCAAACCTTCAACTTTCTAACTTACGCCAATTTAAGCCGAAACGACCTACAGACCTCCATATCAATATCCAGACACGCTCCTAAGTCCAAAATCACCATAGAAAGTTATCGAAATCGTCAAAACTTCATTACGGAGTCGTCTACACAAAAGTCAAACTTCGGTCAACTCTTCCAACTTAAGCCCTAACTTAGGGACTAAGTATCCCATTTCACTCTGAAACTCACCCGAAACCAAACCAACTACCTCGGCAAGTCACATAACCATAATATAACATAGAGGAGGCAATAACTAAGGGAATGAGCCCGAAATACTCAAAACGACCGGCCGGGTCGTTACAGTCATATTCATATTAGCATAAAACTCGCGAACGAGCATTAATACTACTGGCCTAGGATTTCGAACAAGCTCGGTCCATCCAAATGGTTCAATCAAAGTAAGAATAGGTAGGATTGTTCTCCATCTTCTTCAGTAAAATCAAGTAGGCGTTCCTCTACGAGATGATGGGTTACTGCTGCTCTCTCACATGCATCAGCTTTAAAAGAGATATTATGTTTTGTCACACCTTCTATTTTGTTGTGCCATTTTTCAGAAGTGAAACAGAGAAGAAAAAATGATGTGAGGTGAATAGAGTGAATGAGATGAGCTGTTCTGACTCTGTTTTCTTTTTAATTGAGGGTGAAGAATGTTATATAGGAGAGAGTGACGAGCAAATAGGTTGCGAAAAGGTTTTACCAATGACCTATTACATAGTATTCGTTATATGGGGTTTTGGTTTTCCTTGAACAATGTAAATGGTGTAAATGGCGTGTATACAGGTTTTGGGATGATAATCTCCTTCCAAAGCTATAGCATTGTCTCTAAAGTATAGCCTCCTTCTCATTCCTAAAGATCGGAAACAAAATGTTTATGGCTTCAGCAATAAAGGTTAGAGATTGTTTATTTTTAGTTACTATCAATAGTTTTCTTTATATATATATATATATATATATATATATATATATATATATATATATATATATATATATAAATTTATATATAAAAAAGATTATAATATAAAAGTATATAAAATAGGAAAGATGTAGTGCATATGCTGTAAATGGACGTAAGGTATAGTTAATGCCTTGGTACAAAAATAAATAGATTTTTAGTTTCATCCTCCAAAGGTCTAAAAACATATCCATATTTGTAACATATCAATTTAATAAATATATATATTTAATGGTAACTATAAATTTCATCATTTCAACTTACCATATCACATCATATTATTAAATAGAACAACATGTAACTGTAACTTTATTTTTAAGAAGTAAAGGCTCTTAGGCCTCCACGTTAACACAAATTTCACACTCCTAAAAAAAGTTCCCCTTAGTTGGCTTATTAAAGCTTAAAAAGGAAAACTTCTTTATATAGTTATTATTATTATTTTATTTTTAAAAAAAAGTAGAGATAATTCTGAGTTTAATGTTGTTAGCTCGACTTAGTAATATATATATTTTTTAAGCAAAAATGATTGTTGAAGCCTGTTTGTCAAAGTTTTTGGTGACATAAGGCTTCAAACGATGACCATTCACTTTAAATTTTTTCCTCCTATCCATATATTGTATTTCAACGGCACCATAGGGGGTTACTTTTGTTATGATGTACGGTCCAGACCAACGTGACTTAATTTTTCTAGAAGTAATCTCAATCAGCTATTGTACAAAAGAACTTGGTCTCCAACTTTAAAATCCTTATGGCGAATGAGGTTATCATGCCATCTTTTCGTCTTTTCTTTTTATAATTTAGCATTTTCATATGGTTCAAGTCTGAATTCCTCTAATTCATCTAGCTGAAGTAGACGATTTTTACCTGCATCTGACAAATTTAGATTCAACAGATTCATAATCCAATATACTTTATATTCTAATTCCACAGGTAAATGACAAGCTTTTCCAAAAACTAATTTATAAGGGGATGTGCCTATTGGAGTTTTGAAAGCAGTTCGGTATGCCCATAAAGCATCATCTAATTTAAAAGACTAATCTTTTCGATAAGATCCAACGTATATTTCTAAAATTCTTTTCAATTCTCTATGGAAAACGTCTACTTGCCCGCTCGTTTGAGCATGATATGGAGTCCATGTGTTATGAGTTAATCCATATTTTAATAACAAATTTGCAAACTTTTTGTTTATAAAATAAGTTCCCTTATCAATTATGATAACACATGAGTTCCAAATCGAGAAAAAATATTTTTCTTGAGAAAAGCACAAACAACATGAGCATCATTTTTTCTAGTAGCTATTGCTTCTACCCATTTTGAAACATAATCAACAACTACTAAAATATATTCACAGCCATTTGATGGAGGAAAAGAACCCATGAAATCAATGCTCCAAATATTAAATATTTCAAATATAAGAATAGAGTTAAGAAGCATCTCATCCCTTTTTGAAATGTTACCACTTCTCTAGCATTTGTCACAAGTGGTGACATAATTTCTTGTATCTTTGAACATAGTGGGCTACAAAAAACCCGCTTCAAGTACTTTTGCGGCTGTTTTTCTTTCTCTATAGTATCCTCCTACAACTCCATCATAACAGTTGCTTAGGATGTTGTTTATTTCTGTTTCTGGCATACATTTCCAGATCATGCCATCTGCACAAAATTTAAATAAGTAAGAATATTCCTAAAAATAATATCTTATTTCTTTTTGAGTTTTTTTCTTTGTTCATAAGACAAATATTTTGGGATCCATCCTCAAACTAAGTAGTTGGCAATGTCAGCGAACCAAGGTGGCCGATTTGTAACAGTGGTAATTGTATAAATATGTTCATCAGAAAATTCCTCCTTGATATTTGTTGTCTCAGTTGAAGGATTTTCTAATCGTGAAAAATGGTCAGCTAACTGATTTTCTAAACCTTTCCTATCTTTTATTTTAAGATAAAATTCTTGCAAAAGAAGTATTCATCTTAGCAATTTGGGTCTAGCATCTTTCTTTGCTACGAGGTACTTTAAAGCAGCATGGTCAGTAAATACTCTAACCTTCATTCCTATCAAATAGGAATGGAATATGTCAAATGAAAATACAATTGCCAATAGCTCCTTCTCTGTTGTGACATAATTTATTGAGCTTCATTGAGGGTTCTACTGGTGTAGTAAATAGGTCTGACAATCTTTTCTCTCGTTTGTCCCAATATAGCTCCAATTGCTGTATCACTTGCATCACGCATTTCTTCAAATGACTGGATCCAATCAGTAGAAACAACAATTGGAGCATTAGTCATCTGTTCCTTGAGAAACTCAAATGCTTTCATGCAATTATCTGAAAATTCAAACTTCACATCTTTCATCACTAAGTTAGTCAGAGGTTTCGAAATCTTTTATGAACCTTCTATAAAAACCCGCATGCCCTAAGAAACTTCTAATACCTTTAACAGTGGTAGGAGGGGGTAATCCTACTATAAGATCAATTTTAGCTTTATCAACTTCTATTCCCTTAGCAGTGATTTTATGTCCTAAAATAATTCCCTCTATTACCACAAAGTGACATTTTTCTCAGTTAAGAATTAAATTTGTCTCTTCATATCTTTTAAGCACCAAGTTAAATGATAGAGACAATCTTCAAATATCTTGCCAAAAAGTGTAAAATCATCCATGAAGATTTCAAGAAACTTTTCAGTCATGGCTAAGAAAATTACTGACATGCAACGCTGAAATGTAGCAGAAATGTTACATAGTCCAAATGGCATTCTACAGTAAGCATACATACCTTAGGGGCATGTAAATGTGATTTTCTCCTGATCTTTGAGAGCAATTAGTATCTGATTATACCCAGAATATCCATCAAGAAAACAGTAAAAACCATGACCTGTAACTCTTTCAAGTATTTGGTCAATAAAAGGCAAAGAAAAATGATATCATTTTCTTGTAGCCTCATTAAGTCGTCTATAATCAATACAGACTCTCCATCTTGTGATTGCTCCAGTAGGTATAAGTTAATTATTTTTATTTTTTTATTACTGTCATACCTCACTTCTTTAGTACTACCTGCACAGGACTTACCTAAGGGCTGTCAGATATCGGATAGATAATACATGATGCTAAAAGTGTCACCACTTCTTTCTTGACATCTTCTTGCATTGCTAGATTCAGTCTCCTTTGGGTTGGACTATTGATTTGTGATTTTCTTCCATGTGGATACTATGCATACAAATAGCTGGATTGATTTCTTTCATGGCAGCTATCGTCCACCCTAAAGTTCTTTTATGTTTCCTCAAGACTTCAATCAGCTTTTCTTCATGTTCTATAGTCAAAGAAAATGAAATGATTACTGAAAATAATTCAGATTCAAGAAAAATATATTTCAAATGAGAAAAAAAAATTTTGAGTTCAATTTTTTTATTGAACTTCTTCTTGTGAGACTTTCTGATTCTTTTTCTAATATTTCAACTTCTTTTCTAATTGTAGGATTATCATCACTTGTGGTAACTGATCTAGTCAGACATCTTTCTAATGAGATAGTAATCAACTGATCGTCTTTGTATTCATCTGCAAGGTCATTTATCAAGTCAATTTGAAAATAAGAAGATGATGACTCATCCTCGGGAAACTTTATTATTTTTTGCATGTCAAAAATTACTCTTTCCTCATCAACTCGCAAAATCAATTGTTCTTGATGGACATCAATAATTGCTCTTCCTATTGCAAGAAATGGTCTACCTAAAATTAATGGTAACTCAGTATTTTCTTCCATTTCAAGTAATATAAAATCTATTGGGAATATAAATTTGTCAACTCTAACTAGAATATTTTCAATAATTTCTTTTGATTTTTTAGTACTTTAATCAGCCAATTGCAGTGATACACCAGTGTCTTTCATTTCACCAAATTTTAATTTTTTAAAAATTGAAAAAGACATTAGATTTATAGAAGCACATGAATCACATAATGCTTTTTCAAAGTGAGCACCTCCCAAAGTGCAAGTAATTATAAAACTACCTGGATCATCAAGTTTATATGAAAACTTATTTTAAAGTATAGCACTATATTTTTCTGTAAGCTTAACCACAGATACTTCTTGTAATATCCTTTTACTAGAAAAAATTTCTTTTACAAATTTAGTATAAGATGGCCTTTGCATTAAAGCTTCTATAAAAGGTATATTAATATAAAGTGGTTTCAAGATATCCTAAAACTTTGAAAATTGTTTGTCAAGTTTTTCTCATTTCATTTTTTATGGAAAAGGGAGGGGTATAGAGTGAGGATATGTCATCAATTCATTTTCTTACATTTTTTCCCCGTTATCTTTTTCTTCTTTTATTCTCACTTTATTTATCTGTTCCACTTCTTGTGGCTTTCCTTCTTTATCTGCATATGGATCATCAAGAGCTTTACCTAACCGTAGAGAGATGGATTTGAGATATATTTTTGGATTTTTTCTCAGTGTTACTTGGTAGAGCACCTTGAAGTTGTCCATGTATGAGAGCTGCTAATTGACTTACCTGAATTTTCAAATTCTTTATAGCTGAATGTTGACTTTCAACCTTCTCGTTAGTAGTCTTAATGAATTAGTACATCATGTCTTCAACGCTTTGTTGATGAGATTTTTGAGGCTGCTGTTGATATTGTTGAAAATTTTGTTGCCCTCTATTTTGATTTGGAAAATCAGGTGATCGTCACAACCCAAAATCCCAACCTGTCGTGATGGCGCCTATCACATTACTAGACAATCACATAGTGACTACACATTTGAATTTAAAATATGATTTTAACAAGTTCAACTGTCACGACCCAAAATCCATTAAAGGTCGTGATGGCATCGGACACTATTGTCAGACAAGCCAACAATAAATACTTAACTTTGTTCTCATTTTATTATTTCAGAAATTTTATTTTCCTTTAATTAAACAGTAAAAGATTGAATATACAGAATAAAAAATAATATTTTACAACAATTTCAATACAGTGCAACCCATAGTCTCTCCAAAATCCGATGTCACAAGAGCATGTGCATCATCTAAGAATATACAATAAAATACAGCATCTGCCCGGAATAAAAATTGGACAGGAGAAATACAAATACTCTGAAGGAGACTCTACTGGTTGGGGGCCGTAATAAGGAGTGCAGCTCAGCTAAGTCTCCACATGCATACCTGCCTCAACTCTCACAGAGCTGCTAAATATAAATGCACTTGCACAAAAATGTACAGTAAGTGTAGTATGAGTACATAAATCAACGCATACCCAGTAAGTATCCCGTCTAACCTCGAATAAGCAGTAACGAGGAGTCGACTCTGACACTCACTATGGGCTATCAATAAAATGCCAATATTATAATTAATCATGAATTATATGAAACAACTGAAGGCTCAAAAATCAAGAAGTAAGTAAACATGTCTTTTATTATTTAGGAAATCTCCATTTCTGGCTTCGTCATTTAATAACTTATACCTCAAGCCAATGAAGAAGAAACATATATTCTTAATTCCAAAGAGTTATCATGCGCAAACAATGCCGCGGACGTACTGCCTGATCCAACCTATAAATGTAAATTGTGCACTGTCGAGGGTCGAACAGCACGAACCATAGATGCATCTATTAACATGCCCAGGCGATCGGCCCGCTCCCATGAGAGTAGTGAAAATTTACTCCGCTCGCGAAATATTAATTGCGAAGCTGTTGCACATAGATTTCTCAAGTTATTACAATATTCCTCAATTCTTTTCAAAAGTATAAAATTTAAGAGAAAACTTTGAAATCACGAAATCCTCAATTTTAACTCTTTTCAAGGCAATTAATAAACACAATCAAAAAATAGTATCAACAAGGCATGGTGTAAGCCTAAAACTACTCGGACATAGGCATAACTAGTAGATACGTACGGACTCTCGTCAATTCGTACATACGTAGCCCCCCCAAGTAAGAGTACACATAAATTCAATTCACCTATGGGGTTAATTCACTCTTACAAGGTTAGAAAGGAGACTTACCTTGCTCTGAAGTCCCAAAACCGGCTCCAACACCTTTCTAGCAACTCGAATCGATGCCCAACACTCCAAAACTAGTCAATAAACATGCAAATCCTTAAATATGCACTCTAATACCTATTATAATCCAATTCATAACAATTTCTAACTCCGCTCGAGAAGCCGATAGAAATCACCCTCGGGCCCACGTGCCCGAATTCTGAATAATTTCGAAGATAAACATTTCCCATAACCTTATGAATTCAAATATATGATTTGTTCCCAATTCCATGTCCAATTTCGTGGTCAAAATCCAAAAATACCAAATTCTAGGTTTCCTACCAAAAATCCTATTTTCTACAAGTTTTCATGCTTAAATCCGTATATAAATCATGTATTTAACTCACAACAGTGCTCCAAAATCAGCTCCCAAGGACGAAATGAAGTGAAATTGAGCCAAACCCTCATTTTAAAGAAGCACATTGCCCAGCCCGATCTTCGCACCTGCGGTCCAATAGTCGCTCCTACAGCTCCGCACATGCGGAAAATCCTTCGCAGGTACGGCTCTAACTCAACCCAGCACCCTTCGCTTTTGCGGCCCAAATAGCGCTTCTGTACTTCCGCTTCTGCGCTCATGCACCTGTGTGCTAATGATCGCTTCTGCGGCCTCAGGCCTTCTTGGCCAATTCCGCTTCTGCGACCTCCCCTCCGCATCTGCGGCTTCGCAGGTGTGGATATTTCCTCACACCTGCGCTCCTGTCCAGCTCGCCCAGAAACGCTTTTGCGACCCTCCTGGCGGCTTTTGCGGCTGCGCACCTGCGGCTAAAACTTCGTAGGTGCGGTTACACCAGATGATAGCTGCTCCAACATTTCTCCATGCCCAAACTCGATCTGTTTACCATACGGAATCCACCCGAGGCCCTCGGGACCTCAACCAATTATACCAACACATCCCAAAACACTATACAGCTTCAGTCGAGCATTCAAATCACATCAAACAATGCTGAAAGCACGAATCGCACCCCAATTCAAACTTAATGAACTTTAGAACTCCAAACTTCTATATTCGATGCTGAAACCTATCAAATCACATCCGATTGACCTCAAATTTTTCACACAAGTCACATTCGACATTACAGACCTAGTCCAACTTCCAGAATCAAAATTCGACCCCGATATCAAAAAGTACACTTCCGATCAAACTTCTCAAAAAGCTTCAAATTTCTAACTTTTTCCAAATGACCCAAAAATGACTTACAGACCTCCAAATCTACTTCCGGACGCGCTTCCAATACTAGAATCACCATACAGAGCTATTCCCAAACTCGGAATCCCAAATGGACATCGATAACATTGAAATGCACTTCCACCCAAATTTATAAAATATTTTCAAAATGCCAACCTTCCACAATAGGTGCCGAAACGCTCCCGGGTCATCCAAAACCTGATCCGAGCATACGCCCAAGTCCATAATCATCATACGAACTTGTTCGAACCTTCAAATTTTGATTCCGAGGTTATTAACTCAAAATCAACCCTTAGTTAGATTCTTCCAACTTTAAGCTTCCGATATGAGAATTCTCTTTCCAAATCCATTCCGAGCTTCCGAAATTTAAATTCCAACAATGCGTACAAGTCATAATACCTGAAGTGAATCTACTCATGACATCAAACTGTCGAACGACGCGCTAGAGCACAAAACGACCGGTCGGATCGTTACATTCTCTCCCACTTAAACATATGTTCGTCCTCGAATGTGCTAAGAACTGCTTTGGAGTTGTCTGAGATCATTGTTTAACACCTCGTGTACCTACCTGTGCTTCCACAATCCAGTTGAGCACATCAGCTCAAGTAAACCTGCAATTCCTCCTTTTTATTTAGTCAAATAAGCCCTAAAGCCAAATTCCAACACCTGAAATCCTCTACCACGTCCGTTCCAACATACAACCACCGTACCCATCACCACACGATGTACCAATACATGATTGTATACCTGTTCTGAATCTACACCATGCACTGCATAATTCACCTGACCATAATAACACCCTCTTGCAATAATAGCCACAATTCCACGAATCTGATGCCCACAACACACCCCATGACACATATAAGTCTTGTTATAACTCTTGCAATACATCCACGACGAAAGAGATGTGTAGAAATTCATAACCAACTCCCGAGTCAATAAATCATTGAGTCTCCCCTCTAGATAAAAGCCATTACCTCATTATGAACCAAATAACGATATTTGCTCTCAACTATACTGCATGTAAATCCGATCGCACTGATCCCAGGTCCAATAATCTCGTCTAACCTAGTATAGCTGCTTAGGCAATAAGCCACCTCAAGCACTGCCAAAAGTCTCATATAATGCCACAATGTGCCAAAAAGCTACAAACTCGAATGTAATACATAAAGAAAATGAACTTTGGAAAGAACTACGCAACCCACGCGACTAATTAAACAACTGAAAAAAATAGTATGAACCTTCCTCAGAAATTAAGAAATAAACACACAAGATTAGGTATAGGGAACTGTACTCAACATCACATTGTTGCGGCGTGCAACCCGATCCAACCATGATACCATTGCGGTGTGCAACTCGATCCAGCCATGATACCTGTGGCGGTATGCCACCCGATCCAAACAATATACCTGTGGCGGCGTGCCACCCGATCCACACATAATAATCTATAAGAAAATACTTACCGAGCTAAAATGCTCATAACTACGAAATACTCGAATATCGACCATAAGCACGCGAAGTGCGATATACAAATCTCGGGGAGACGGATAGCGCCATACACTACGAAACTCAAGCATAACTATGGTGCAATAAATGACCTGCATCTCGAGAGCCATCATGCACTCATAACACCACAAACCACACCGGATCTCAATACGAGTGTGAATGATCAAACCGCCTCACAACCTACGAGGCACAATGAAGCATTACATGAAATACCCAATGACGAAATAACATCCAATGTCCGAATACTCCTCCATAAACAATGCTATGCTGAAATGAACACATCCGACCTGATACAGAACTACATCCACAATTAGATCCATCCACAGACCTCAAGTTGATTCCGATCGTACCGCATAGGGCCAATAATCTTTCAGGACTCCACAACACCCCTCTTTCCCATGATGCATAAGAACAACCGTCAAATTCGGAACAAACTTCCACAGTCCACCACTAGATGAACCGAGCGCCCTTCAAGCATAAATTCTCACACTAGCAATAGTACCACAATCTCCATACTTGATTTCAGTCTTTAATCGACTAAGTGACTACATGTCACACTTATATGATCCTTCCGTGGGATATGCTCCCACAATCGTCCGCACCATGTAACAAGTCTGCACATCCATACCACCAGCCATATCAATGATGTAAAACAAATCATGGATCCGCCAATCAGAACACAAAGCCTCTTACATAGGACACTGATCTCAGGTGACGCTAAAGACAATACCAGCTTACTCTAACATCTGAATCCCTTCCTGCTAACCCAAGCTCGTAACATTTCTGCCTACACCAAACAGAAACCTTGATCCTCCAATTCCAATTCCCATAACTGCAGGAAATACAAACCTCGAGTTGTGGTCTAACCCACCATAATTCTCCCGGGATCCATCTACACATAATAGGCCATAATACTCGAATGCCCCCAAACAAAATCAATTACGGCGGCCTTCAAGCCTCGCGCGCACCGCCACAGTCACATGTGTAACTTAACACGCTGAAAGAACTGATCATTGCTACCATCATGTCAATCCAAACATAGGAATAGTCGTAGCTCCATTCAAACATAGGGGACTCAAATCCGCACTCATCTTGAGTGACCTTATTTGACGAGAATACTCTGTCCCTAAAACCCACGAACTATCTCTTACTCTTCTTGTGTGACACTCGCATCTTCAATTGGTATACTTATTCTGATAAATCCCTCCATAGATCCGAAGTCACCTTCCCCCATTCCTACAATGCTACACCGCGGACCGAACATGGCATGGAAAACTCCAAGCCCCTTTCATAACCCACTGCAAAGCTCGATATCTAACCACACTACGGACTCGAGATCCTTAGGCACCGCACTTTAACTTTTGAATCCGCTAGGACCGTTGATGAGAGTCACCCACTCTGACTTGGTCCCAAATATAATCAAACTCTAAGGCCCTGCTAGCATATGAAAACCCCCTCAAAAAAGCACCCCGGCTGAATCGTCTTCCTTGTAACTTACCTCTATACGAAGCATAAATTCTGAGTCTTCCCAAAGCTTGAACATGAATCGATAAGGCCAACTATAGTACACATTCCCCAAATCCTTTGCTCAAATTACCACTGATGGTTTCTTCCTTTAGTCGTAATGACTCACCAATATGGCGATAACCAAAAACCTCACAAGTAGACAACCATGCAATCCAATCATAGACGGTGGGGCTCTCCCACTTAGCTTGAAGTTACAATTTCATAACCCTGGAACCTACCAAGATTCCTGCTTCTTCATTGACATGACCTCGCATAATCGACCAGCCAAATTCCTCAAAATCTTCCTGTTAACCATTTCATGAACACTCTGAATCACTAGCCGCATTTACATATTCGACCGCTTACGGGATAGCCAGTAAAATTCTTCGTATAAGCTTCATCGACACCACACAACCGCTAATCTCCTCACAGGAGACAGCCCACCTGTGGAATCTCCATGCCGACATCATCCATCGACGCTGCACTAGGTACAATTACTACGGAACCAACTATACAAAGCCGTCCACTCCCCATTGACATTAACTACAGGTGCGATAATACATTCCAATCCGAAGTCGCATTGCATCCCACTTCACATCAAGTAACTCCTTTTGTCTTATCCAACCTTTCCTAGCATAGCAGCCAACATTCCAAATTAAGTCCGTAGACCTAGTCACTGCCCACCATGAATCCCCAAATCACTCTAAACTTTGCTCAAGGAATGAAACTATCCTACCATGGGACCCATATGCTTCTCTGCCATTCTCCCACTTTAGTTAAACCCTCTCCTTTAAGCGGCTACTTGACTCCTGCTTCTTACCCCTGGCCCTCTAGAAATTTAACCACCGCAAGATGCCTCCCACACATTCTTCCTTATCCTTCGCTGGCCAGATACCGCCTCAAAGCATCATCCATCTCTGCGGCACTTGATCTGACCAATTGCTACCAACCCTAAGACTTCCCGAAGATCATCTTTCTCGAGCCATCAACATTAAAAATGCTAACTCTATCCCGAAACTGCTACACACCGCCATCTCTGACAACCGCATCTCAGACACCATTTCCTGATACCCTGCCCCGAAGGTAAATTAAAGAAGGCCATAATATCGGCGAACCTTATCACCCTCAACAAGGATGATGACACCACATCTCAATTGAGAACTCTACCATGCTTGAAAATACCAAGCCTCGCTACTCCATCAACCCGAACCTGAGCATTCCTATCCGATTGCCCTTCCTCTGCCGGAAATAAAATACTGAATCTCTGAATCATGCACTGTAAACCTTCTTCCAAGTCGCTCACTGCTTTGACGCATAGACAAGCATCCTACCATTACACTAACACTGTGCGATAGCAATGCATGAACCGTCATAACAATCATTGCCAAATATTGAAACCTTAGGTAGTACTGATACTGAGCTGAAACGACAGAATGTTCCTCCGCAAGGAAACGGTAATAGCCCAATCAAATACGCAGGTAGAAATATCCTGCACCACCTCTGCAGTACCATTACAATTCCTCAATTCTTGATTTATAGCAAGCGCCTCGCGTCGCATAAGATTGAATTGGAAAGAAATGAAGGCATAAGCCTCAAAAGAATCAAATCGCAGAATGTGGAAACAAGAAGGGAAGTGCTCCTAACATCTTTGTAGCCTCTCGAAGATAAGTATAGACATCCCCGTACCGATCCGCGAGACTCTACTAGACTTGCTCATGACTCGTGAGACCTATGTGAACCTAGTGATCTCATACCATGTTGTCACGACCCAAAATCCATTGAAGACTGTGATTGCGACGGACACCACTGTTAGGCAAGCCAACAATAAATACTTAACTTTGTTCTCATTTTATTATTTCAGAAATTCATTTTCCTTTAATTAAAAAGTAAAAGATTGAATTTACAGAATAAATAATACCATTTTACAACAATTTCAATACAGTGCAACCCATAGTCGCCCCAAATCTCGGTGTCACAAACACATGAGCATCATCTAAGAATGTACAATAAAATACAGCATCTGCCCGGAATACAAATTAGACAGGAGAAATACAAATACTCTGAAGGAGACTCTGCTGTCTGCAGGCCGTAATAAGTGTGCAGCTCACCTAAGTCTCTGCATGCATACCCGCCTCAACTCTCACAGGGCTGCTAAACATAAATGCACTTGCAGAAAAATGTGCAGCAAGTGTAGTATGAGTACATAAATTAATACGTACCCAGTACGTATCCCATCTAACCTCGAAGAAGCAGTGACGGGGAGTCGAATCCGACACTCACTATGGGCTATCAATAAAATGCCAATATTGTAATTAATCATGAATTATATGAAAAAACTGAAGGCTCAAAAATCATGAAGTAAGTAAACATGTCTTTTATTATTTAGGAAATCTCCCTTTCTGGTTTCGTCATTTAATAACTTATACCTCAAGCCAATAAGGCAGAAACTTATATTCTTAATTCCAAAGAGTTATCATGCACAAACAATGCCGAGGACGTACTGCCCGATCCAACATATAAATATAAAATGTGCACTGTCGAGGGTCGAACGACGCGAACCATAGATACATCTATTAACCTGCCGAGGCGATCGGCCCGCTCCTATGAGAGTAGTAGAAATTTACTCCACTCGCGGAATATAAATTGCGAAGCGGTTGCACATAGATTTCTCAAGTTATTACAATATTCCTAAATTCTTTTCAAAAGTACAAAATTTAAGTGAAAACCTCAAATCTCAAAATCCTGAATTTCAACTCTTTTCAAAATTAATAAAAAAATCAAATAATAGTATCAACAAGGAATGGTGTAAGCATAAAACTACCCGGACATAGGCATAACTAGTAGCTACGTACGGACTCTCGTCACTTCATGCGTACGTAGCCCCCGCAAGTAAGAGTACATATAAATTCAATTCACCTATGGGGTTAATTCCTTCTTACAAGGTTAGAAAGGAGACTCACCTTGCTCCGAAGTCCCAAAACCGGCTCAAACACCTTTCTAATAACTCGAACCGATGCCCAACACTCCAAAACTAGTCAATAAACATATGAATCCATAAATATGCACTCTAATACCTAGTACAATCCAATTCATAACAATTCCTAACTCCGCTCGAGAAGTCGATAGAAATCACCCTCGGGCCCACGTGCCCGGATTCCAAAATTTTCGAAGATAAATATTACCCATAACCTTATGAACTCAAATATATGATTTGTTCCCAATTTCATGTCTAATTCCGTGGTCAAAATACAAAAATACCAAATTCTAGGTTTCTTACCAAAAATCCCATTTTCTACAAGTTGCTATGCTTAAATCCATATATAAATCATGTGTTTAAACCACAATGTGAAGAAAGCACTTACCTCATTATAGTTGATGAAGATGGCAGTCCAAAGGTTCTCCGAAATCGGCTCCCAAGGACGAAATGAAGTGAAATTGAGCCAAACCCTCGTTTTAATGAAGCACACTAACCAGCCCAATCTTCGTACTTGTGGTCCAATAGCCGCTCCTGCAGCTCCGTACCTACAGAAAATCCTTTACAGGTACGGCTCTAACTCAACCCATCAGCCTCCCCTTTTGCGACCCAAATAGCGCTTCTGCGCTCACACACTTGCGTGCAAATGTCCGCTTCTGTGACCCCAAGCCTTTTTGGCCAATTCCGCTTCGCGACCTCCCCTCCGCATCTGCAGCTTTGCAGGAGCGGACATTTCCTCGCACCTGCACTCCTGCCCTGGTCGCCCAGAATCGCTTCTGCGACCCTCCTGGCCGCTTTTGCGGCTTCGCACCTGCGGCCAAAACCTCGCAGGTGCGGTTACACCAGATGACAGTTGCTCCAGCATTCCTCCAAGCCCAAACTCGATTCGTTTACCATCCGGAATCCACCCGAGGACCTCGGGGCCTCAACCAATTATACCAACACATCCTAAAACACCATACAGACTTAGTCGAGTATTCCAATCACATCTAACGACGCTGAAACCACAAATCATACCTCAATTCAAGCTTAATGAACTTTAGAACTTCAAACTTCTACATTCGATGCCGAACCTATCAAATCACGTCCGATTGATGTCATATTTTGCATGCAAGTCACAATCGACATTACAGACCTACTCCAACTTCCAGAATCGAAATTCGACCCCGATATCAAAATGTCCACTTCCGGTCAAACTTCTCAAAAACCTTCAAATTTCTAACTTTCGCCAAATGACCCCAAAATGACTTATGGACCTCCAAATCTACTCCCGGACGTGCTCCCAATATCAGAATCACCATAAGGAGCTATTCCTAGACTCGGAAGCCCAAACGGACATCAATAACATTGAAATGCACTTCCACCCAAATTTATGAAATTCTTTCAAAATACCAACCTTCCACAATAGGTGCCGAAACACTTCCGGGCCATCCTAAACCCGATCCGGGTATATGACCAAGTCCATAATCATCATACAAACCTATTGGAACCTTCAAATTTTTATTCTGAGGTCTTTAACTCAAAATCTACCCTTAGTCAGATTCTTCCAACTTTAAGCTTCCGATATGAGAATTCTCTTTCTAAATCCATTCCGACCTTCCCGAATTTAAATTCCAACCATGCGTACAAGTCATAATACCTGAAGTGAATCTACTCATTACCTCAAACTGTCAAACGACGTGCTAGAGCTCAAAACGACCGGTCGAGTCATTACATCAACAGTGGAAAACCTCATAGATAACTGATAAAACAACTGAAACTCAACGACAACAAATCCCAAAATCCTAGTCTCACCGAGTACATGAGCTACTAATATCATTTAGTCTAAAACTCTAGTACAACTGTCTGAGAAACTAGAATAGTACTAAAATAAAATGAAAGGAAGGAGAGTAAAGGTCTGTGGGCGTCATAGAAGCTACCTTAAGGTCTCCGAGCAGGTACTAATACCACGTCTAGAAATCACCACATCTAGATGCACCTGGATCTGTACACAAAGTGCAGAGTATAGTATGAGTACAACCTACCCAATATACTCAATAAGTAACAGGACTAACTTTTGGGTGAAAGCAGTGACGAGCTAAGAAATATACAGTCTGAATCAAAACAATGACAACACTTATATAACAAGATAATGATAGTAATAACTCAGGGAACTTCCATATTCAGCTAGTACACAGTACATAAATGTAGGCATGCCTTAAAGGTCAATAATTTAATTTAAACACTAATAAAATATGCCAAGTACAACTAGCATGAGGAATGCTACATTTCTATGCCTACAAGTCAAATATGCATGTTAAATGTAATGCATCACAATGATACTCTTAGGTACTCACACTCTCAGAGTACTTAATCTGTCTGTCTCAAACTCCCACTCATCAGCACAATCACTCAGCATTGTACGGTACCTGCACTCAATGCTATTATATCAAACTTCGGAGGGGCGAATCCTGCCCAAGCGCTAATATAAAGACAATATGGTCTACTATGACATGCATCCCGATCCCATAATAATAGATAAGAAAATTAGGTCTGATACGTTGTGCAGCCTGATTCCATAAATAAACCAATAAGGCTTATTACGGCTTGCAGCCCAATCCCATAAATATCACTCAAAATCCGGCTCTCAGGTCCCAAGTCAGTCATCAATCTCTCTAGTCTCACGGGCTCACAAATCTCATACCACTTAGACCGAACAATGATAACATGATGTAACAGTAAATGATAACAGAGACCGAGATATGATATGCAAATGAATAAATATGACTTAGTACATAATTGCAACTTAAGCAAATAACTCAATGGCAGAAATGACCTCAGTGGGTCCCAACAGAATAAGCACATAGCGTAAACATGATTTCTAATATGGATCACAACTCAATAACTCTAACACATAGGAATTACACGGGTAGAAACAAGATACATAACTACACAGAATCAACTGAGTCATAATTAACACGGTGCACGCCCACACTCCCGTCACCTAGCATGTGAGTCACCCCAACACCAACCATATAACACGTATTCCAAGGATTCACGCCCTTAATACCAAGTTTAGAAGTGTTACTGACCCCAAAGTGTGCAACTCAATGCTCCAAGAAACCCTTGCCTCGCAAATCGGCCTTCAAACGACTCAAATCTAGTCACAAACAACTTAATATAATCAATACAAGCTATAGGAATCTATCACATACGATAAAGCTATGTTCTTTCACCAAATTCAAAATGTCAACACAAAAACTCAACCCCTGGCCCATCCTTCAGAACCTGATAAAAGTTACAAAATCCGAACACCCATTCAATAACGAGTCTAACCATACCAATATCATCAAATTCCGACCATAAATAGACCCTTAAACCCCCAAATCTTACTATCCAATCCATAGTCCATAGAGATAGAGGCGAAACATCAGGCCCTTCCTCTTAATGAGAAGAGCAAGATCCCCTATTTTACACTAACATGTTTGTTTATATGTGCAGGTACCAATATGGTGGATAGGCCTAACCTATTGAGGTGTTCTCAGTGTGTGGTATCAACACTTTTAGTGCTCATTCTTCTGGGAACACATGAAAAGGTTAAGGCATATCAACTTCTCAAAGACATGCACACATGTTTTAACAGAATGGGCAACCAACTGGACACATTGGATTGAGCAGTTGTCTTCAATGTAGCTGCAACACCTGCCCTCATATCTTATCATTCCAACTTGCCTGCAGCAGTTCCAACTCCAGGATTCAGTCATTAACAGTCTAACTGACCTACTCCCAAGTTCCTGACCACATGTACAAGTCTAAAGGTCAGGACAGGATATTCCATCTGCCACCTGTACTACTGTCCTTTGTCTGCAGCAGCATCACTCTCAGTGTTCAAGTGCTGAGGTTTGATCAGGACACACTTAGGGGCTCAAACCTAACTGTCCAATATGTCACTACTATTATTAGCCTCCAAATGTAGAAGGTTACATATTGCAATAGCTCCAACAGTAGCTCCCCGCTGCTACCAGTTCTCTTCTTATACTCCTATGTTTTTTGGATGAAGACAACAAGCCAAGGCTCAATCTCTTCTGTCAACTTCACTATTCAGAGGCAGCAAGTTAAGTCATCTAAATGGATCTCAGTAACAACTGTCTTCAACTTGGCTTTCTATGCTCTCATTGTCAAAGCTAAGTTGAAGACAACTTCTAGCATACTCACCTGTTTTTTTCCTTAGTCCAAAGGGAGAATCAACCTACTTTTTAGATGTAGGTCCTTTTGTTTTTGGAAGATGTCCTTCCAAATATCTTACCTTGTTATTTTAGGTTCACTTGTGATTTTTTGTATGGTTGACCTAGACTCACTTCACCTTGTTTTTGTATACCAAATTGCTTATCAATTATGGATAGGCAATTGGCACTTCACTACATGTGATGACCCAAAAGGTCATCTTATGTTTTAGAACTTAAATATGCACTCTTAAGTCGTAAAAATCTCATTTTTACCCTCCTCGATTTGCGTGCATAGTCCAGGCAGGTTTCCGAAAAGCTTTTATGTTGAAAACTAATATAAATAAGAATTTTTGTCTTGAAAGTTGATTTAGTTAACTTTGGTCAATATTTTTGGTAAACGAGCTCGGATCCGTGCTTTGACGGTCTTGGTAGGTCCTATCGGATTATGGGACCTGGGCGTATGCCTGGATTTAATTCAGAGGTCCCTAGCTTGAGTTACAAAATTTTGATGAAAATTAAAAGTCTGGAAATTATTTGTTTACAAGAATTGATTGATATTTGGCATTATTAGTATCGGGTCCGTATTTTGGTTCCAGAGCCCGGTACAGGTTCATTATGATATTTAAGACTTGTCTGTGAGATTTGGTAAGAAACGGAGTTGATTTGACGTGATTCAGACGTCCGGTTGAGAAAATAGAAATTTTGAAGTGTTCTTGAGAATTTTATTTGATTTGGTACTAAATTCATAGTTCTATGTGTTATTTTGGCGATTGGATCGTGCGAGCAAGTTCGTATGATATTTTTAGACTTGCGTGCATGTTTGGTTTGGAGCCCTTAGGGCTCGGGTGAGTTTTGGATAGGCTACTGAGTGATTTGGACTTAGAAAAATAGCTGGTGTGCTTCAGCTGTGTTGCAGGCCTCAGACTTCGCAAATGCGAGGTCAGGGTTGGCATTTGCGATCACTATTGAGGTCGCATTTGCGAACTTTTCATCGCAAATGCGAAGAGAAGCTGGGCCAGCCTGTGTTCGCAATTGCGAACTTTTCTTCGCATTTGCGAAGGGAGTCTGGGAGGGGTATGGATCGCAAATGCGATCTTTTGTCCACATTGGCGAGGTTAGTGATCGCAATTGCGACACTTTCCTCGCATTTGCAAAGGGTAGCAGGATTATGAAGGCTTCGCAGTTGTGATAGCCCCTTCGCAATTGCGAGCTTCGTATACGCGAAGATCAGGTCGCAAATGCGACGTCTGCAGCTGAACAAAATGACTTTTGGACAGGAATTTTCATTCATTTTCAAAATTTTTAAGACCTAAAACACAAGAGGCAATTTTTCAAAGACCATCAATTTCCCAAATCAGAGGTAAGTGATTCTAAACTGGTTTCTTTCAATCTTTCACTACATTTTATAAGATTTCAACCAAAAATCTAAGGTTTTCGTCGTAGAACTAGGGGTTTTGGGTAGAAACTAGGGATTTCAAAAATTTGGGGATATAAACCTCAATTTGAGGTCGGATTCCAAAACCAATTATATATTCGGGCTCGGGGGTTAATGGGTAAATGAATTTTGGTCCGAACCTCGGGTTTTGACCAAGCGGGCCCGGGGTCGATTTTTGACTTTTTGGAGGAAAATTTAGGAAAATCTAAATTTATGCAATGTTATTGATTCCTTTAGAAATATTTAATATTATTGAGTCATTTTTAAATAGATACGAGTGGTTTGGAGGTGAATTCCAAAGGAAAAGCTGTGATTGAGAATTAAGTGGCCTTTGGAGCAAGGTATGTATTGTGTCTAACCCTGACTTGAGGGAATTAGGAACCTTAGATTACTTGCTAAGTGAAATTCATGTGAGCGGCGTATATGTGAGGTGACGAGTACTTATGCGCTGCCAATTTACCTATTTTTTCACGTTTCTTCCGTTTTCTTATGTTGTCTCATTCCTATGCCTAATTGCTATGTGTTATACTAGTATTGTTAAATGGATTGTCATTATCATGTTTACGGATTTTCTGGTGATAATTGAGTTTTTATTTCAAAGTTGAGATTGATGTTATGGAACCAAATGTTGAAGCAAGGTTTGTACTTGTTATTCTATCTCCTTGTTGTTATTTATGCATTACATTATGGTAAGGGAGAGTTTTAATGCACGAAGGGTGATGTCGTGCCATATTGTGAGTGTTAATGCACGAAGGGTGATGTCGTGCCATATTGTGAGTGTTAATGCATGAAGGGTGATGCCGTGCCATATTGTGAGTGTTAATGCACGAAGGGTGATGCCGTGCCACATTGTGAGTGTTAATGCACGATGGGTAATGTCGTACCATGATATGAGAGTTAATGCACGGAGGGTGATGCTGTGCCGTTTCTATTGATTTTTATGGTGAGATTGAGAGTAAAAGCACGAAGGGTGACGCCGTGTATTTTTCCTTATTGTATTCACTATTGCTGTTGATTCATGGTATATTGACTGCTCCGGTGATCATTCTGTTGTAGTTCCTTATCTCGTATTCCCCTCAGTATGTTTCCCCTCCCGACATTTCCCGTTTAGTTCTTCATTTCTGTTATTTGTATATACACTGTTAAATTGTACAAGTTGATTTGTAGGTGCCTTGCCTTTGCCTCGTCACTACTTCGTCGAGGTTAGGCTCGACACTTACCAGTACATGGGGTCGGTTGTACTGATACTGCACTCTGCACTTTCTATGCAGATTTTGATATCGGCTCGGGTTGATCGAGATTTTTGCTATTGGTCCGCTGTCCGGAGACTCAAGGTAGATCTGTCGGCATTCACAGACCTTGAAGTTCCCGTCTATCTTTGCTGCTCTACTGTTTCTTTCATTCAGACAGTTGTATTTCTTCTCTAATATTAGCTTGCCTAGAAAGTGAAATGTTAGGCGCCATCACGGTCCCGACGGTGAGAAATTTTGGGTTGTGACAATTGGTATCAGAGCACTAGGTTTCCTAGGTCTCACGATTCACGAGCAAGCTTAGTAGAGTCTGGAGGATCGTTACGGAGATGTCTGTGCTTATCTTCTAGAGGCTATGAAGTTTAGGAACAGGTTTCACTTCTATTCTTCTCTGTCGTGCGATTTTGCTTTCTCAATACTTATTGAACTCTTCTACTTTTATTCTCTCGCAGATGGCGAGAACACGTACCACTTCCTCAGCTAAGCAGTAGCCAGAGCCTCCAGTGGCAGCTCCTACGCGGGGCAGAGGTTAAGACCGAGGCCGTGCCAGAGGCCGTGGCAGGGGCAGGGCTCAGCCTAAAGCCCGAGCACCAGCCCTAGCAGTGGATCCTCAGATAGAGCTTGATGAGGAGGTTCCAGCCCAAACTGTTCCTACCGGACCAGCTCAGGTTACGGAGGGGTTCATTGCTACCCCAGTACTTAGGACGCTTTGGTCCGTTTGGTGGGCCTTATGGAGAGTGTGGCCCAGACTGGCGCATTTACCATGGCACCAGCAGTCTCTCAGGCTGGAAGAGGAGACCACACTCCTACCACTCCTACTCCGGAGCAGATAGCTCCCCAGTATCAGGCTCCAGCCGCTCAACCAGTCGGATTAGTTTAGCCGGTTATTGCAGCACAGGTCGGAGATGGGCCAGCTATGTCTTCTGAGGCATTATGGAGATTGGACAGGTTTACTGAGCTCTTTCCTGTTCACTTCAGTGGTGCTCCTTAAGAGGATCCGCAGGAATATCTTGACAGCTGTCACGAGGTTCTACGAAACATGGGTATAGTGGAGACCAATGGGGTTGATTTTGCTGCATTTCAGATGACTGGTTCCGTCAAGAAATAATGGAGAGATTACTTGTTGACCAGACCAGCTGGGTTGCCTGCTTTTACTTAGGACCAATTCTCTCAGCTCTTCATAGAGAAGTTTCTGCCTATCACATTGAGAGAGGAGCGTTGTCGTCAGTTTGAGCGTCTCCAACAGGGCAGTATGACTGTTACTCAGTATGAGACCTATTTTGTGGATTTGGCCCGTCATGCCATTCTTTTGCTTCCCACCGAGAGAGAGAGGGTGATGAGGTTTATTGATGGACTTGCTCAGCCTATCAGATTGCAGATGGCTAAGGATACTGGGAGTGAGATTTCTTTTCAGGCGGCAGCTAATGTCGCCAGACGAGTCGAAATGTTTCTTACTCAGGGAGGTCAGGGGTCTGACACGAGACCTCGTCATTCCGGTGAGTTCAGCGGTGCCTCATCTAGAGGCAGGAGTACTTTTGGTAGAGGCCATCCTTCCAGGCCATTTCATTCAGTGCTTTGGGCATCCCACGGTGCCTCAGGTGGTCGTGGCCCTCATATGAATTATTCCGACCAGCTAGCCTATAGTGCACCACCAGCTCCTATTAGTGCACCTCCACTCCAGAGTTATCAGGGTGGTTATTCGGGTCGACAGGGTCAGTTTCAGGGTTAGCAGTCACAGCAGCCGAGGTTATGTTATACTTGTGGTGATCCGAGGCACATTGCTAGATTTTTCCCTCGGGAAACGGGCAGCTCACAGCATCAGAGTTCTCGTGCCATGGTTGCGGCACCAGTTGCTGCACCACCTTCTCAGCCAGCCAGAGGCAGGGGTCAGGCAGCCAGAGGTAGGGGCCAGACAGTTAGAGGTGGAGGTCAGGCCGTTAGAGGTGGAGACCAGCCAGGTAGAGGCCATCCCAGGGATGTAGTTCAGGGTGGTGGGGCCCAGCCCTGGTGTTATGCTTTCCCAACCAGACTTGAGGCTGAGTCATCTGACGCTGTTATCACAGGTACTGTTTTAGTTTGCAGTAGAGATGCTTCAGTTCTATTTGATCTGTGATCTACTTACTCTTATGTGTCATCCTATTTTGCTTCCTATTTTGTTGTGCCCCGTGATTCTTTGAGTGCTCCTATGTATGTGTCCACACCAGTGGGAGATGCTATTGTTCTAAATCGCGTTTATAGTTCATGTGTGGTCACCATTGGGAGTCTTGAGACTCGTGTAGATCTTCTACTTCTTGACATGGTTGATTTTGATGTCATACTGGGTATGGATTGGCTGTCACCTTATCATACTATATTAGATTGCCACGCCAAGATGGTTACCTTAGGCTTGCAGGGGTTGCCTCGATTAGAGTGGAGAGGGAATCTTGGTCATTCTACCAGTAGGGTTATTTCTTATATGAAAGCTCGGCGTACAGTAGAAGAAAGGGTGTCTAGCCTATTTGTCTTATATTCGCGATCCTAGTATGGATGTCCCTTCTATGGACTCAGTACCAGTTGTTCGTGAATTTCCAGAAGTATTTCCTACAGATTTTCCTGGGATGCCACCCGACAGAGAGATTGACTTCTGTATTGATTTGGCTCCGGGCATTTCGCCCATTTCTATTCCACCATACTGTATGGCCCCACCAAAATTGAAAGAATTGAAAGAGCAGTTACAAGACTTGCTTGATTAGGGATTCATTAGACCAAGTGTCTAGCCCTGGGATGTACCGGTATTATTTGTAAAGAAGAAAGATGGCTCTATGCGGATGTGTATAGATTATTGGCAGTTGAACAAGGCCACTATCAAAAATAAATATCCGTTGCCAAGAATTGATGACTTATTTGATCAGCTTCGGGGTGCCAAGGTATTTTCGAAGATTGATTTGAGGTCTGGTTACCATCAGTTAAAGATTAGGACATTTGATATCCCTAAAACAGCTTTTCGAACTCGGTATGGGCATTACGAATTCTTAGTGATATCATTTGGGTTGACAAATGCCCCCAACAACATTTATGGATTTGATGAATCGGGTGTTTAAGCCTTATTTGGATGCTTTTGTGGTTGTATTCATTGATGATATCTTAATTTACTCCAGCAGTTGAGAGGAGCATGAGCAGCATCTTCGAAGTGTGCTTCACACTTTGAAGAATAATCAGTTATATACCAAATTTTCAAAATGTGAGTTTTGGTTAGACTCAGTTGCCTTTTTGGGGCATGTGGTATCGGTAGAAGGCATAAAGGTGGATCCTAAGAAGATAGAGGCTGTTCAGAATTGTCATAGACCTACTTCAGTTATGGAGACCTGGAGTTTCCTGGGTTTAGCAGATTATTATCGTCGGTTTGTGGAAGGGTTTTCATCTATAGCAAGCCCATTGACCAGATTGACCCAGAAAAGTGTCCCATTAGGATGGTCAGACGAGTGTGAGTTGAGCTTTCGGAAGCTCAAGAACGCTTTGACTACGGCGCCAGTGTTGGTATTACCCACAGGTTCAGGATCGTATACTGTATATTATGACGCATCTCACATTGGGCTTGGTGCAATATTAATGCAAGATGGCAAGGTAATTGCATATGCGTCGTGGCAATTGAAAGTTCACGAGAAGAATTATCATATTCATGACATAGAATTTGCAGCCATTGTTCATTCGCTGAAGATTTGGAGGCATTACCTCTACGGTGTCTCGTGTGAGGTATTTACTGATCATCGCAACCTTCAGTATCTGTTCAAACAAAAAGATCTTAATTTGAGGCAGAGAAGATGGTTGGAGTTGTTGAAAGACTATGATATCATCATTTTGTATCACCCCGAAAAGGCCAATATGGTGGCTGATGCTTTGAGTAGAAAGGCTGTGAGTATGGGCAGTCTTGCATATATTCCGGTTGGTGAGAGGCCATTAGCTGCAGATGTTCAGACTTTGGCTAATCAGTTCGTGAGGTTAGATGTTTCAGAACCCAGGCAGGTTCTAGCTTGCATAGTCGCTCAGTCATCTTTATATGAGGGCATCAGAGAGGCAGTATGATGATCCTCATTTACTTGTCCTTAAGGATACGGTGCGGCACGGTGATGCCAAACTGGTTGTTGTGGGGGAAAGATGGGGTTCTACGAATGCAGGGTCATATTTGTGTGCCTAATGTGGATGGGCTTCGTGAATTAATTCTTGAAGAAGCACACAGTTCCAGGTATTCTATTCATCCAGGTACCACCAAAATGTATCAAGATTTGTGGCAACATTATTGGTGGAGGAGAATGAAAAAGGATATAGTTGCATATGTAGCTCGGTGTCTGAATTGTCAGCAAGTTAAGTACGAGCATAAGAGACCTGGTGGTTTGCTTCAGAAGTTAGAAATTCCTGGAAGTGGGAGCGTATCACTATGGATTTTGTTGTTGGGCTCCCACGGACTCAGAGAAAATTTGACACAGTTTGGGTCATTGTGGACAGGTTGACCAAGTCAACACATTTCATTCCAGTGGCAATTACCTATTCTTCGGAGAGGTTAGCTGAAATTTAAATTCGTGAGATTGTCCGCCTTCACGGTGTGCCCGTGTCTATTATTTTAGATCGAGGTATGTAGTTTACCTCATATTTCTGGAGGGCTGTACAACGTGAGTTAGGCACGCGGGTGAAGTTGAGTATATCATTTCATCCACAAACAGACGGACTGTCAGAGCGCACTATTCAGATATTGGAAGATATGCTCCGCGCTTGTGTAATAGACTTTGGAGATTCTTGGGATCAGTTTTTGCCGTTAGCGGGGTTTGCCTACAATAACAGCTACCAGTCAAGCATTCCGATGGCTACCTATGAGGCATTATATGGTAGACGGTGCAGGTTGCCAGTTGGGTGGTTTGAGCCGGGGGAGGCTTGGTTATTGGGTACAGATTTAGTTCAGGAGGACTTGGACAAGGTCAAGATTATACAGGATTGACTTTGCACAGCTCAGTCCAGGCAAAAGTGTTATGCCGACCGTAGAGTTCGTGATGTTGCATTCATGGTCGGAGAGGGAGTGTTACTACGGATATCACCCATGAAGGGTGTAATGAGGTTAGGAATGAAGGGCAAGTTGAGCCCTAGGTATACCGGACCTTTCGAGATTCTGGAGAGTGGGAGAAGTGGCTTACAAGCTTGCGTTGACACCTAGTTTAGCAGTTGTTCATCCGGTATTCCATGTGTCTATGCTTTGAAAGTATCACGGTGATCCGTCCCATGTGTTAGATTTCAGCTCTATCCAGTTGGACAAGGATTTGACTTACGAGGAGGAGCCGGTGGCAATTCTAGCCCGGCAAGTTCGCCAGTTGAGATCAAAGAGTTAGACTTCAGTTCGAGTGCAGTGGAGAGGTCAGCCTATTGAGGCAGCTACTTGGGAGTCCGAGTCCGATATGCGGAGTAGATATCCCCACCTTTTCACCAGCCCAGGTACTTTTCTATGTCCGTTCGAGGACGCAAAATTGGTATTAGGTATAGTATTTGGTATTTTAAAATGAAATGCCGAAATACCGATACCATACAGAAATATATATTATATTACACAATACACATTTTATTAATTATAACTTAAATGTAAGAAATCTAAAATTTTACTTTCCTTTATTCTCTAAGTTCATCAATTAATTCTAAGCAAGCAACAAGATATTTCTCTAAGTTTTCTCTCTCTAGGTTGATATTTGCTGATTTTTGACAAAAATTTTGTCAACAAACGTTTTTAGTTTTGCACTTTTGAGTACTTTTGTATACGGTTAAAATCGGGCTCACCAATTTTATTGATTAACCGAGACCAGGATAGTGGGCGGAGGATCAGCCCGTGTTATATCAAACCGAGACATGAAGGTGCGGTACCGAGCTCGGGATTCGAAGTACCAATCGAGATCTAGACCAGTAATGATCGTGACCAAATAGGATAGATATCGGGCAAGACCGAAGATAGCATACTAACGGAAAGCCGAGATATCTGTGACAGGTTGAGGATCGAAGCGGAAATCTCGGAACGGATCAAATCAAGAACGGTTATTTAGCCAATCATGGGTTTTTCTTCTGTATTTAGAATTATACCATAAGTAGAATTCCTCTACTATATAAAGGGGGTCTAATTATTTGTAATCATCTAATTCTGGCATATCAAAGCAATACAATACTTTTCTCTCTTAAATTCTCTTGTTCTTTAGTTCAGAGCATATTTCTTAACTATATTTTCAGCCGGTTCGAGGGCAATCTAGCTCGAGGTCCAAATTACATTTCTATACTGGTTTGCTTTATTTTACAATCAATTTCTAGCATTAATTATCATATTTGTCAATTTGTGCTAGGTAAAATCACATATCTTTAAAACCGCTTACGAGTTTAATTGTTATCCGATTTTAAGGGTAAATAGTTTGGCGCTTACCGTGGGGCTAAGGATAATAGTGATCGCCTGGTACTAATTCTTATAACACACACTGCTTTACGCTTATTCTCGTAAGTGTTTTTGACTTCAGGATCAGCATGTCGAACTCTCAAACAGTACCCACATACGCCGATAATGGCCTTGGTTTTCATGAGGAAAACGACAATATAGCCGCATCAGGGATTGAAGTACCTCGGGCTGGCCTTGAGGGAGTACCGATTGCAGATCCCATCAACGTCAGTTTCCATGTCACCCTAAATACAAATCTGGGCATCAACCCCGAGAATAGAGTCCGCAGAGATGTTCGACCAGTCGGTCAAGATACACACGGCGGCGAAGACGGCAGAGTCAGCCTTCGACTAATATTTGAAATGTTGCAGGCTCAACAAGCTGCCATAGCACAACTCCAAAATCAGAACCGCGCACCAAATAAGGTTGAACTCGAGCCCTCACTAGAAGTTGTTCACAGGGCTGAACCAGTACCGGAGAGGTCAAACGTGAATGAATTGGGGACTGCCCCCACCATTATGAAAATGCTCGAATAGCTTACAAAGCGAATTGGATCGGGGGAGAAAAAGATTGAAGAAAATGACAAAAAGGTAGAAACGTATAACTCCCGAGTTGATAAAATTTCGAGGGCACCACCGATTCTGAAGGGTTTGGATTCGAAGAAGTTCGTGCAAAAACCTTTCCCCCCAAGTGCGGCTCCTAAGCCCATTCCGAAGAAATCTTCATGCCATAAATTCCCAAGTATAATGGAACAACTGACCCCAATGAGCATGCCACTTCTTGCACATGCACAATAAAGGGGAACGACTTAGAGGATGATGAGATTGAGTCCGTTCAACTGAAGAAATTTGGAGAAACCTTATCGAAGGGGGCGATGATATGGTATCATAATTTGCCCCCCAACTCCATTGATTCCTTTGCCATGCTTGCAGATTCCTTCGTCAAAGCACACGTCGGAGCTATAAAAGTCGAGACTAGGAAGTCGGTCCTCTTCAAAGTGAAGCAAAAAGACAACGAAATGCTTAGAGAGTTCGTATCTCGGTTCGAGATGGAACGTATGGACTTACCCCCGGTCGCAGATGATTGGGCCGTCCAAGCTTTTACTCAAGGGCTGAACGAACAAAGTTCGGTGGCCTCACGACAGTTAAAACAGAATTTAATTGAATATCCAGTTGTGACTTGGGCCGATGTGCATAATCAATACCAGTCAAAAATCAGGGTCGAGGATGATCAGTTGGGACCTCCTTCCGGTTCCGTTTATCCAAACAGGCCCGTCGGCAGAATTCAAAGGGACATCGATAGAGAACCACAATCAAACAGGAATCGATATCAACCATACGGTGGAGATCGGAGAAACAACGGTCCTGGACGTAATCCCGTTCGAAGTGATCGAAGAAATGATCGAGGGCAGGGCTCATGAGTAAGAGTGGTTTCGATAGAAATGTCAAGCCCACAAATGAGCCACGACTATCAGAATACAACTTCAACGTTGATGCATCAGCTATTGTATCGGTCATTGGGCGGATCAAAGATACCAGATGGCCTCGACCCTTACAGATCGATCTGGCCCAGAGGAATCCTAATCAAATGTGCAAATACCATGGTAATCATGGTCATAGAACGAAGGACTGCAAATAGCTAAGGGAGGAGGTAGCCCGTTTGTTCAACGAGGGTCATCTTCGAGAATTCTTGAGCGACCGAGCTAAGAACCACTTCAGAGACAAGGATGCAAACAGGAAGAACCACAACATGTGATTCACATGATCGTTAGTGGGGTCGATATTCCACATGGACCCATATTCAAGCGTACCAAGGTGTCGATCACGAGGGAAAAGCAAACTCGGGACTATGTGCCGGACGAGACCTTGTCTTTCAATGACGAGGATGCAGAGGGGATCTCATAACCCCACAACGATGCACTGTAATATCTGTTCCAGGAAGCTCGGCCAATATTCTTCGATTGACGGTCATGGAGCAGCTCGGACTACATGATCAAATTGTGCATGTAGCTCAGGTTCTTAACGGCTTCAACATGGCGAGTGAAACTACCAAAGGTGAAATTATCTTGCCAGTAAACATTGCCGGGACCGTTCGAGAAGCAAAGTTCCATATGATCGAGGGTGACATGAGGTACAACGCCTTGCTCGGAAGGCCTTGGATCCATAACATGAGGGCAGTACCTTCGACCCTTTACCAAGTTTTGAAGTTCCCGACACCGGAGGGAGTAAAAACGGTGTACGGGGAACAACCTGCCGCCAAAGAGATGTTTTCAGTCGATAAAGTGATACCGGTATCGGTACTCTCATCAGCGAAGGGATCGGAGTCGAAGGGAAAGCAGGAGGCCAAATAGCAACCATAGACACCGGCCTCGACCCAATTACAGGATCAAAGGATCAACAAGGATGACGATTACTGGATCCCTCGATCCTTCATAATTCCCGATGACTCTGACACCACCAAGTCAACGGTCGAAGAGCTGGAACAAGTCACGTTGATCGACTACCAGCCCGAACGAAAAGTATACCTGGGCACGGGGCTAACCCCCGAGCTCAGGAACAAACTTATTAATTTCCTTGAAGCTAACATGGATTGCTTTGCCTGGTCCCATCTCGATATGACAGGGATCTTACCAGAAATCGCTACCTATCGATTAAGTCTGGACCCAAAGTTCCGTCCAGTAAAGCAAAAAAGAAGGCCCTACTTCGAGGTTAAGCATGCATTCATCAAGGACGAGGTAACCAAACTTCTCAAAATAGGGTCCATTCGGGAAGTGAAATATCCTGAATGGTTAGCAAACGTAGTGGTAGTTCCTAAGAAGGAAAATAAACATAGAATGTGCGTACACTATAAGGACTTAAACAAGGCATGCCCTAAGGAATCTTTTCCTTTGTCGAATATCGATCGCATGATCGATGCCACGGCCGGCCATAAGATTCTCAGTTTTCTCGATGCCTACTCCGGGTACAACCAAATACAGATGAACCCGGAGGATCAGGAAAAGACTTTGTGTATCACTAAATACGGCACCTATTGTTATAACGTAATGTCGTTCGGACTAAAAAATATTGGTGCAACTTATCAACGCCTAGTAAATCGAATGTTCGAAGAACAAATAGGAAAATCAATGGAAGTTTATATTGACGACATGTTAGTTAAGTCCCTGCGAGCATAGGGCCATTTGAAACATTGTAGGAGACTTTCGATATACTGAGGAAGTATGAAATGAAGCTCAACCCGGAGAAATGTGCGTTCGGGGTCATCTCGGGCAAGTTCCTCGGCTTCATGGTATCAAATTGGGGAATCGAGATCAACCCCGATAAAATCAAAGCCATCGAGGATATCACGGTCGTGGATAATGGCAAGGTCGTACAAAGATTAACGGGGCGCATAACCGCCCTAGGACGATTCATTTCGAGGTCCTCAGATAGAAGTCACCGATTCTTCTCACTACTTAAGAAGAAGAGTAGATTCGCATGGACTCCGGAATGTCAACATGCCTTAGAGGAACTAAAACAATACTTGTCAAGCCCGCCACTACTTCACACCCCGAAAGCGGACGAGTAACTCTACTTGTACTTGGCAGTCTCGGAAATAGCGGCAAGTGGGGTCCTAGTCTGAGAAGAACAAGGTATGTAATTCCCTGTTTACTATGTTAGTCGGACCTTAGGTGTGGCCGAGACCAGATACCCACACTTAGAAAAATTAGTGCTTGCTTTAATAAGCGCCTCTAGGAAATTAAAATTGTATTTCCAATGTCGTCCAATATGCGTTGTAACTACCTATCCCCTTCGCAATATTTTGCACAAACCCAAACTTTCGAGTCAATTGGCCAAATGGATCATCGAGATCAGTGGGTACGATATCGAGTATCGACCCCGAACGACCATCAAGTCTCAAATCTTGGCAGACTTCATGGCCAACTTCACGTCAGCCCTCGTACCCGAGGTCGAAAAAGAACTATTATTAAAATTGGGTACATCATCGAGGGTGTGGACCCTCTTCACGGACGGTGCTTCGAGGGCGAAGAGGTCCGAGCTGGGTATCGTTTTAAAGCCACCCACGGGTAATATAATTAGACAATCTATTAGAACATTGAAATTAACTAACAATGAGGCCAAGTATGAGGCCATGATTGCAGGTCTCGAGTTGGCTAAAGGTTTGAGAGCATAGGTCATCGAGGCCAAATGTGATTCCCTACTCGTGATAAACCAAGTCAACAGAACTTTCGAAATCTGAGAAGACCGAATACAGAGGTATTTGGACAAGCTACAGGTAACTTTACATTGGTTTAAAGAGTGGACCTTACAGTATGTACCTCGAGAACAGAACAGCGAGGCCGACGCTCTTGCAAACTTGGGGTCATCGGTCGAAGATGACGAACTTAACTCGGGGATTGTTGTACAACTCTCGAGATCAGTGATCGAAAAAGTCCACGCCGAAATAAACTCTACAAGTCTGACATAGGATTGGAGAAACAAGTACATAGAATACCTAAAGAACGAGAAGTGTCTATCAGATCCAAAGGAGTCGAGAACTCTACACACAAAGGCAGAACGATTCACTTTGTTCGAGGATGGAACATTGTTTAGGAGGATGTTCGATGGACCGTTAGCAATATGTTTGGGACCGAGAGATACCGACTAAGTCCTACAGGAGATTCACGAAGGCACTTATGAAAATCATTCTGGTGCCGAGTCATTGGTTCACAAAGTTATCAGAGCAGGGTACTACTGGGTCGATATGGAAAAGGATACAAAAGAGTTCGTTCGAAAGTGCGACAAATGTCAAAGGTATGCGCCAATGATTCACCAGCCCGGGGAGAAGCTCCACTCGGTCTTATCCCCTTGGCCGTTCATGAAATTGGGAATGGATATCGCCGGCCCTCTCCCTTCGGCCCTAGGTAAAGTTTATTTTATTTTATTTATGACTGGATATTTTTCTAAGTGGGTTGAATCATAGGCTTTCGATAAAGTCAGAGAAAAGGAAGTCATAGACTTCATTTGGGACAACATTATATGTCAATTCGAGATGCCTGGCGAGATTGTGTGTGATAATAGAAAGCAATTCATTGGCAGCAAAGTGACTAAATTTCTCGAGGATCACAATATCAATCGACACCTTATCATCCCAGTGGGAACAGACAAGCCGAATCGACCAACAAAACCATTATCCAAAATCTTAAGAAGAGACTGACTGACACCAAAGGAAAGTGGAGAGAAATATTGCTTGAGGTTCTTTAGGCGTACCACACAACATCGAAATCTAGTACGGGGGCAACACCGTTCTCTTTAGTCTATGGTGCTGAAGCCATTATCCCAGCCGAGGTCGGTAAACCTAGCCTCAGGTTTCGATATGCAACAGAATAATCGAATCACGAGGCCATGAATACAAGCCTAGAATTGTTGGACGAAAAACACGAGACCGTCCTCGTTCGATTGGTCGCACAAAAATAACGGATCGAAAGGTACTACAATCAAAGAGCCAATCTTCGACATTTTAAAATCGGAGACTTGGTGCTAAGAAAATTTACCCTCAACACTCGAAATACGAATGAAGGAAAACTGGGTCCAAATTGGGAGGGACCATACCAGGTCCTCGACATAATCGGAAAAGGATCATATAAGCTCGGCACGATGAACATCGAACAATTACCAAATAATTGGAACGCATCTCTCCTAAAACGATACTACTGCTAAGGTACGACCCTTTCATTTTAATTATATTTCAAACTAACCATTGCAGGTGTCCGACCAGGAACGACGATGGATTCTTCAACACGAAGTCATTAGGTCTGAAAGTACCGTTGCACTCTTTTTCCCTTAGACCAATTTTGTCCCAAATGAGTTTTCATTTTCTGGTGAGGTTTTTAACGAGGCAACCATTGGTCGTGCTAACTTAGAACAATTCAACAGTATCTGAGACTTCTTTACAATCGACCTCGAATACTAGGGGGCATTACCCTTGAATGTCAACTTTGTTGCAAGGAAATTACTTCGTTACATCGGGGGCTCGATAGGTAAATTTTGTAAGGGCCAAACGGTCGAATGAACCGTACCCATATAGGTTGCTCGAGCCCTGACATCGAACATGTACGCATGTATAATCATTTATTAAGAGAAGTATTTTTCCTTGCCGATATCTCATGCCTTCGAAAAATTTTCTACTTTACAATTTCATACTCTTGACCTATTGTGTAAACAGGCTTAAGGGCCGATTATAACTGAAGTTCGAACAACTAACCCCACACTCGGGGACTGCCGTCCAAAAAACAGACAAGATTGAATTATTAAAACTTCGAGATCATAAGACCTTAAAGGTAACTCTCGATTTTTATAGGCCATGGCCACCCCACTCGGGGACTGACACTTCGGACAAGCTCGAAATGAAATGGGAAAATAAGCCCAAGAGGCAAGTCCCGAATTTAAAAAGGCTATGGCCAAACTAACACGGTTCGGAGACGTCAGAATTCCGTAATAAAACAGGCCTTTGAATATTTTCATAAACCGGTTAAAAGGGCTACCCTCGGCAAAATCATAAAGGGCTTCGATAATATCAAGCCTTGAAAACTCTAATGAGTACAAAATCGTTCGAACTCTCGAATAATTCCTTATTTCATGCTAAGTCATTACATATTTTTACAAATACAAATGATAAAAACTTTTCAAGTTGAAAAGGGGAGAAAGCCATATACAATTCTCTTTACAAAGGCCATATCGGCCTAATACAAAAGCCTAAGGGGTATTTTTTACTTTTGAGTTCGAGAGATCGTCCTCGCTCAAATAAAACCTAAGGGTTACCTTACTTCGAGTTCGAGCAAACACTCACTCGATCGTAAAAACTATACTAGTTCGGTTTCGGTCAAATTGCCTAAACCTCGAACCTATGAATACAATTTCATAAGGCATAAATGAAGCAAAAATTTCATAAGGCATAAATGAAGTAAAAATTTCACAAGACAAGACAGAAAGAGAAAAATATCTTTATATATATCAAAAATTATTTACAAGGGCAACATGGCCCGATCGGAATTCTATAGAAAAACCCCCAAAAAGATCCTAAGTACCTAATCTTCTCCGGGAGCAACATCTTCACCATCAGGGTCTTCTCCACTCTCAGACCCGCTCATGCTCCGGAGTCGTCGTCATCGGGAGAGGCCAATGCTTCGGCTTCAAGCTCTTTGGCATTTTCAATCGCGGCAGTAAGACCGAAGCCACGAGCATGGATCTCTTCGAGACTGACACTTGGCATACTCAGCAACCCAATGTGCTCGAACCTGAGCAACTTCAGCAAATTCTTTTGCTCGAGCTTGAGAAGCTTCAGCGTCGATAGACGGCCACGATTGCCTCGGCATCGGCCTTGGCCGTCTCAACCTCAGATTTGGCCACTGCAAGTTTCGTGACCAGCTTCTCTCGATCGGAGGTTGCTGAACCCAACCGAGTCTGGAACTCCTCGATTTTCTTGGCTTGCACCAAGTTCTTCTCTCTCATGCTTTGGAGTTGGTTTTCAGCCGAAGATAGCTGATCCCGAGCATCCTCTTTCTCTGAGTCAAGACGGTCCATATTTTGCTTCCATGCTATGGTCTCTGCCTTCACCCCATCCACTTCTTCCCGAAGTTGGCCGATTATCTCAAGCTTCTGCTAGACTCGTGGGATCGAACTATTAGCCGTCACGCCCGAACCGATGTCATAAACTTCTAAGATTCTTATTACCTGCTCGACCAGGTCGCTTTGTTCTTTCTGAGCCAAACTAGCTTAGCTTGAAGGCCCTTTGCTTTCTCTTCTTTTTGCTCACTGAGAAGCTTGAGGGCTTTTTCTCCTTAGTGAGCCCTTGAATTTCGGCCTCATATCGACTCAGTTCCCCTCGAGACCTAAAGAAATCTTCATGATGAAGTACCGAGGCCTATACAAATAGAAGAAAAAGAATTAAGCAAAAAGAGAAAAAACATAAGTATAGAAACTGATATTGACAAAGGGAGTTGGGGCTTACCCGATTCAAAGCTTGTTGGGCCTCATTAAAAAGACATGGTGCTCCCACCTCGTCCATCAGAGCCTGATCTTCCTCCGTGACCAGACTCCGAAGATAACAAGCCACCCCTACGGGGGCGGCAAGAACTCGTACATCCTCCGGGATCAAGATGCTGATTATTCGTTTGCCCCTGGGATTGACACTAGGGGTCGAAAACTGGCTGGTCAATCTGAAACTCAAGGAAGTTTTGCCCGAGTCCTTCCTCGGTACCTCCAAGTCACTCCCCTCCGTGGGCTCTTTCTACCTAAGGAGTCTTCATGGCCCGAGCCTCCCGAATCATTTCCTCGGAGAATGAAGGAAGCGACAGGGAGTCTCTGATTTCTATTTCCCCAAGTGGGTGTCTTGGGGCGTTCTCTCCATCTCGAGGAGCCTCGAGATCGGCCTCCACAGCCACTTCCGCCGCTTTCTCACCCTGAGGTAAGGCACCTTCGGCTTCAATCGGCTCAATGACTCCAACTGAATCCCCCTCTTGGACCCCGTCAGATCGAGGCAGAATATTTCCAGCTTCGACCGATCTAGTTACCTTTTGACCCTCGGTATTAGCTCGTGCTCGAGCCACCAGACCGAAATCATCCTCATTTTCTTCTTCTTCTTCTTCTTCTTCTTCTTCTTTTTTTTTTCTTTTTTCTTTTTCTTCTTCTTCTTCTTCCGCCTCTCTTAGGAGTTGAACTGACTCCATGGACAGGGGGATCACATTCTTCTTAGGCTTACGAGCCGCTCTACATATACCCTAATTTGTTTGAATAGCCATGTAATCGATTCTATTAAATTGTTCCTTGTGAATTTTGTATCATTTGTACAGTTGATGTTAAAGGTGTTCCTCTTTTGCAATATACTGCGTGTGAGGCCACGATGGGCGTTGTTTTTATGTTATGTTGCGTCGTTGGTTTAGGTATATGTTGTTAGGACTGATTTTGAGATTCTTTGGCATGTGGATAGGCCCAATTACAGGGGAGACTCTGGCGAAATATTTTGAAATTTAAGGAGTTTGTCAAAATTTTGGAACAGTTGGTGTGTGTAATTGAAATTGACTCACACTGTCTTCTAATGGCGGATTTGGACCCTCATTCGAGGACGAATGATCTTAAGTGGGGGAGGTTGTAAGGCCTCGTAAAATTTCACCTAAAACCCGGGGTTTCGTGATGCCATAATACACTTATGTGTTGATGATTGTAGAGATTCTTCGCGGCGAGCATGATAGGCAAGTTCGAAAGTTAAGGAACAAAGAAATTGCCTCCGTGAAAGTGTTATGGCAAATCCAACAAGTCAAAGAGCCACCTGAAAAGCCGAGGACGAGATGAACAAGATGTACCCTAATTTGTTTGAATAGCTATGTAATCGATTCTATTAAATTGTTTCTTGTGAATTTTGTATCATTTGTACAGTTGATGTTAAAGGTGTTCCTCTTTGGTAATATACTGCTCGTGAGGCCACGCTTGGAATTGTTTTTATATTATATTGCGTCGTTGGTTCAAGTATATGTTGTTAGGACTATTTTTGAGATTCTTTGGCATGTGGATAGGCCCAATTATGGGGGAAACTCTGGCGAAATGTTTGAAAATTTAAGGAGTTAGTCAAAATTTTGGAACTGTTGGTATGTGTAATAGCAGCTGAGTCGCATTGGTTTCTAATGGCGGATTTTGAACCTCTTGCTCTCCTTTTCCAGCTTTGGGATAGGGAATGAGGTTTCTTCTTCACCAGATGGGGGCCTCATGATGGCATCTTTTTCGAGACCTGCAAAAAAGGGAAACAGAGTAAGCTCGAAAAGGCGTTTTAGTAAATAATCAAATACAAGAACGGTGACTTACTATGATTTTTAGCCTCTCACCGGCCCTTTGATAGATCGCACCATGTGTGCTCAGCATATGATGATGTCGAGACTAGGCTCCTGACCCAGCACTCAAGGTGAGGGACCGCACCCGGCATCCAAGCAACAGCTACACCGAGAAAAAATGCTGATAAGGAAAAACGAAGAAGTAAAAATGACAAACATGAACTAATAATGGAATCATACTTACATTTCATATTCTATTTCTCGTGAAACGACATGCTCTCAGCCGGAATCAGGTTTGAGGTCCTCGCTCGGACAAACCGACCCATCCAACCTCGATTTTTGTCTTCATCTAAGCTCGAGATAAGTATATTGGTAGCCCGGCATTGAAGCTTTATTAGCCCGGGGCTATACAACCTTATAAGGTGATCGAGGGTGAAAGGGAGCCCATCGATTTTGCTCACAAAGAATCAGAGCAATATTACAATCCTCGAGAAAGAGGTGTGGATTTGTCCGAGGGTTACTTGGTACTTTCTGTAGAAGTCTACGATGACTGGATCGAGGGGACCTAGCGTGAAAGGGTAAGTGTAAACACTCAAGAACCTTTCCACATAGGTAGTGATATCTTCTTCAGGGGTATCACGACTTCTTTATTTTCCCAGTTACAGTCTTTCTTCACTTGTTTGAGGAAACTCTCGGATATCGAGCATATGTATCTCGATACCGGCTCGCATCGACCGGGGACCAATGAGTTTTTCTCGATTTTAAAGTCAGAACTAATAACACACTCCCCGGGAACACACTCCTCAGGGCGTGGCTCCACCGTTGTGTTCTCGCGGGCCAACCGAGGTGATGAGGCATTTTCTTTTTGTGGAACAATTTTAGATGTTTTCTCCATTAGGTTTTGAGGGTAAAGAAGAATGAAGATGATAATTTGGTATTTTAGAAGGGATCAACAATGGAACTTAAAGATTTGAAGGTGAAAAATGTAGAGAGCTTTGAAGATTAGAGCAGAAAAGATTGAAAGTAAAGTTTGAAAGAATGGAAAAGGGACCTATTTACGGGTTTCACGACGACGGTTCAAAGCTGGTAGTGGCCGACCGTCAACTGACACACATTAAATGCCTGGGGAACTGTACCGACGGGACGTTTCGCCACCTCTGTCGCTTACATCATGATGATGACGTCATGACAAATCGGGTGAAGATCGAAGACTCAATTCGTTTCTTGTCATTACACTCAAAAAAATGAGAGGACTATCTGTATACGGTTAAAACCGGGCTCACCCGATTTTTTTGATTAACCGAGACCAGGATGGTGGGCCAAGGATCAACCCCGTGTTATATCAAACCGAGACATGAAGGTGGGTACCGAGCTCAGGATTCGAAGTACCAATCGAGATCGAGACCAAACATGATAGACATCAAGCAAGACCGAAGATAACATACTAACGGAAAGCCGACATATCCGTGACCGGTCGAGCATCGTGACGGAAATCTCGGAACGGATCTAATCAAGAACGGTCATTTAGCCAATTGTGTGTTTTTCTTTTGTATTTAGAATTATACCATAAGTAGAATTCCTCTACTATATAAATGGGGGTTTTAATCATTTGTAATCATCTAATTCTGGCATATCAAAGCAATACAACACTTTTCTCTCTTAAATTCTCTTGTTCTTTAGTTCAGAGCATATTTCTTAACTATATTTTCAGCCGCTTCGAGGGCGATCTAGCTCGAGGGCCAAATTGTATTTCTATACCGGTTTGCTTTATTTTACAGTCAATTTCTAGCATTAATTATCACATTTGTCAATTTGTGCTAGGTGAAATCATATATCCTTAAAATCACTTACAAATTTAATGGTTATCCGATTTTAAGGGTAAGCAACTTTAATTAAGAATATTACCGCCTATGACTCTATGCACTAGTTAGCATTAAAAACCGAATAAACCGAATCCGAAAGGAGAAAAATCGAACCATACTGAATTTAGTTAGGTACGGTATTGGTATAGCATTTTACGAAACCGAATACCGAAGATACCGAACCGAAATGTCTAAATATTGTACCGTACCGACCGACGAACACCCCTAGTTTTGAATGTGAGATTCTACTATTGTTCTGTGTAATTTTTCAGGTAGAATTAGTATAGTATTAGAACATTACATTCAGTTATTTAAAAGAATTTTATTATTAGTTGGTATCGAATTCCTAAATATTAGGCAAATTATTATTAGATTACTATTTTAGCCAATATGGAACTATCTTTTTAACAAAATATTTAAGGATATAAAAGTCGATTAACATTTCAAGTATATTTTAGTCGTTCAACATTTAACGTGAAATATATAGATAGATATAGATAAATATAGATATAGATAGATAATAATATTAGTATAGATAGATCGTTTTGTGTTGGCGCAATGTACGTCACGAAACTATAAATATTTCAACACGAACGTATAAATACAGAAATATTTTTTAAAATAGCCCCAATCCAAACAAGGGTGAAATCTCCGAAGCGTCTGTCCGGTTTCCCAAGCAAACAGGGAACTCACGAAACCACAAACCCTCTCTTATCGCCTTCTTCCTTCCTCCCACAAACTCAACCCTTATACAAATTCACCGACCACAGACAAGATCCGGTAATTTTACTCCTTTTTTTTCAAATTTCTTCCGATCGAATTCCAGTATAATTGATTAATTTCTCTCTTCAATATTCAGTTTTGTCTATGTCTCTGTGTGTATGAATTTTTTGGTATACAAGATAACCCTAGATATAGAGAAAGTTGATATTAAAATGTTATTTTGTAGGTTGAAGTGTTGTCGTAGCTAGCTAGTGAACGCTAGCTTATACACATCAGCTATTAGCTGAAAACCCTAGATTTTGTTTCTCCAAATTATTGTTTATTTTGCTGTTTGCTGTTTGTGATTTTATTTATTGCTTTAATTGTGTATGTTCTGCTGTAAGTGCTTACTTTTGTGGTATTTTTGGTTCTCGGATTGATTTTTCTTTTTTAATATTCTCAATAATGCTTAAGTTCTCATTTCTGGCTGGAAGGAATTCGCTTTTGGGTGAATTAGTTCATTTATAGTACTGGAGTCGGGGCAGGCAACAACTAGCTTGGGCTTGAGGCTTTAGTTGATTTGATTGTTAATAGGACTACTTCCCTGCTCCCTCCTTATTGTTTGAAGTTGTCTAGTAGCTAGCTAGTAAGCTCCTGCTTTATACTCATCAGCAATTAGCTGAAAAACTCAGGATTCTGTTTCTCCAAATTAGTATTTTTTTTAACAATTACGGCGTAGTATGTTTTTTAACAATTACGGCGAAGTATACTTCCCCAACCAATTATAGCCTATATTCTTTTTTTCGTACCTAATTTAGCTTATTTTGTAGATAATTTGAAACCTCTTTTCACCTATTAACATTGTAATTATATTAAGAAGTTCTTAGCTAGAAACTGTTTGAGGTGATATTCATGTTTATCATCACAAATTTAAATATTGTACCGAGAACTAAAAGTGAAAAATTAAAAATGTCATGGTTGGGATTTTTAAAATCTTGAAAAACTCATAAATGGGTTTTGTGATTTGTTGAAGTTTTTGACAAATTGAAGTTTGGGGTGCGCTGGGATGTCATTTTGAAGTTGTGGTTCAAATTTGAAGCTATTTGGTGATACTTTTTGTGAGTTAGAAGTTCTTAGGATACAAAAGCTAGATTTTGTATACAACATTATACGACATTATGCAATATTATAATAAGTGGATAAAGTGTATACCTGGTGCAAACACTGTTTCAAAAAAAATAATGGGCTATGCGGTTGTGAACTTAAAAACATGGCGTACAATATAGTGTGTTGTGTTATACTTTTGTGCAAATCTCTTTTTCTTTGGGGTATGCTATTTGGGTTTTCTTTTTATAGATTTGATTGTGTAATGTTGCATATTTTTCTGGTATTTTCGGTTATGGTTTTTTTTTTCTTGATGGTGGTGTCCAGACCCACCTGTGCCCACCTTACTATTCTATAGGGTACATGTTATCTCCCACCAGGTATCGAGTAGGTAACTCTGTCAACTCATGTTTGAATAGATAGGCATAAATCACCTATTACTTTTTTTTTAAACTAGTAAAAAGAAAGCTTGGGGCATGTAAGAATGCTCCCAGGCACTTTTCCCGGACTAACTTTTCCTAGTCTTTCTTTTCATTCTAACTACTTTTTCAGGGGGTTATTCCGGCAGCATAGTTGGTTTCTAATCAGGCTCACTAACATTCTTGGTATTAAATTCAGGCTCACTAACATTCTTGGTATTAAATTCTTTTTAGTAGACATGGGCGATAACACAATTTACTTTGCAGTGGGATTCGAGTCCTATGATATCATCAAAAGCGCCAATAGAGGTGAGGAGTGGTACAAATGGACGGAACGTGGTCGGAACGTGATCAGAACCTTATAAGAAGAACAACCTTTAGCCGGAGGACGATGGGGTGGATATGCGAGACTTTGAAGGAAGCTTCAAAAGTTAAGAGGAATTATGTGAAGAGATGGAAACTTCATGATCACTCATCAGAAGTTTTCTGTGCCAAAAACTTCAACAGATATGGCTGTTAAGTAACAATCATTAGCATTCAAGGAAGTAGGAGATCAGTTATAATCATTCCTGAAGTGGCATTCAATACGGGGTGGCTGGATATTGCACTAAAGATTGAGAGGTTCATTAATTACAAAGGTCATTTGTTAGTTACAAATGTTCCCAAACGTACCGAGGAAGGCCTTCTCTATTCCGACACTATCAAAAGGTATAAATGGTCATCTAGAGACATTCAAGAAGCTACAATTCAGGCAATAAGAGGCATTATACACATCGAGGGAGGAAACAACTCAATTCAAAATGATCTTCTTGAGCGAAGTATGGTGGGGAGCCTCTTAGAAGATATTTTTGATATCCCAACCCTGTCGGAAATTCGTCGATGGGCCAGCAGCTCTTGGAAACGGGTACATGGAACTAACATATACGAGATGGGTCGCAATCGCTTTCTCTTTGAATTTCATTCTAAGGAAATTATGAGAGGTGTCTGGTTCCGGAAAAAACACAAACCCAACCTCCAATGGTGGTCGCCAGTAGTGGGTTCTGTCCCAAGAAAAGAAAAGGTGAATCATGTCTGGATCAGATTGGTAGGGCTTCCTCTTCAACTATGGTCCCAAAAAGTTTTCAAGGAAGTTGGAGACTACTGGGGTGGCTGGATTCAAACTGAAGAGGAAACGAAACTGAGAAACCACTTGAAATGGGCGAGGTTGAAGGTTAAAGGAGATGGCGATGCAGTTTCGAAAGTAGTAAAGGTGGAGTTCGAAGGAATCCATGGAAATTCAGATCTGGTGCGAAGCTCCAGTAAGAACCAGTACGGGAGCTGTTGCAGGCGCACGGACCAGTGAGTAATCGAAGAAATCTCATTCGGGGGAGGGGGGGCTTAAGAAAAGTTAGATCTGACAGGGCACGTGGGTTCTTCAAAAGTGGCGGAGGCACTGAGTAGCTATAATTTAGGGTCTTCATGTAGGGTCTCACGTGAGATAGGGCTATCAGTTCCTATTTCTAATGAGGGTCAAGTTTTTAAAATAAAATCTTTGGGCCAAATTTTTTGGCCCAAAGTATTTCAGATATTAATGCCCAGAGGGCTGCTAACATAGAGCCCAGGACTGACCCACATCAAGAAGAGATTATGGCCAATAATTATACACCTCTGTTTGGAACTCAGTTAACGAGTTATGAAGAGCTGATTTCTACGAAAGAGAATCAAAGAGAAATTGAAGAAGGGGTAGATGTCCAACAACATATGATCGAAGAGGAAGATGCTATGACAATCTTCAAAGAAACAGGAAGTCAGGAGAGAGAAAATTAGGGTTTCAGCAACAAACACATGCAAACTTCAGAGGTGGAAAAATTTGTGGGTTTGGTAATTGAAGAAGCTACTCCTCTAAATTTACAGAGTTTAGAGGAAGAGAAGAACCCAAAATTTGAGACCTCAATTTGGGTACACCAGAACATAATCAGACTCGAAAAGGAGTTTGGGATACATTTTCAGGGATGCGAGAGAGAAGCTTTGAAGTTTTTCATGAAAATTGACAACAAAAGACAAGAGAACAAAGGTTTCCAGATATGCAAATGTCAGAAACTCCTCGGCGAAAATGGATTAAAAACTAAAGGGGTTGGAAATAGGAAGCGACTTCAGAAGCAATGGTACTTGAAGTAAGGGGGGGTGTATGGTTATCCAGGGACCAATGAAGGTAAACATTTCTCTCATGGAATGTTAGGGGGTTGAATCGACATAGAAAAAGAATGTTGATCAAGAGTTTAATTCACAAGTGGAAAGCAGATGTATATTGTTTTCAAGGATCCAAAATCGAAGGAGACATTGGGGAGATTGTGAAAGAACTGTGGAATAATAGATGGGGGAAATTTGCACAATTGGAAGCTAGTGGGATTGGAGGGGGCATATTAGTTATGTGGGATGGTAGAATGTGGGAAGGGGAGATTAGTAGCTTAGGTTCTTATACAATAACCTGTAAATTTTTTGGTAAATGTCAGGGATTCACCTGGTACCTATCCAGTGTATATGCACCAAATCATATGAAGGAAATGCATAAAGTCTGGTGGGAATTAGCAGGAGCTAGGGTACTCTTTGAGGGGTCATGGGTGGTATGTGGGGATTTCCACACAGTGAGGTTTCCATCAGAGAAGCACTGCAATAGAATCTCTAGAGCAATGAATGGATTTTCAGAGTTTATTGAAGACATGGAGTTGGTGGATTTTCAAGTGGCAGGAGGTAACTACACTTGGAGAAAAGGCGACATGCATGTGATATCAGCTAGGTTGGACAGGTTCTTGATCTCTATGGATTGGAATGAGAGCTTCAGAAACATTAAGCAATCAATCCATCATAGAGTGACATCTGACCACTCCCATGTGATGCTTCAATGTGACAATTGGGATTCAGTTAAATCCTATTTCAAGTTTAAGAACTGGTGGCTTCAAATTGAGGGCTTCCAATCAAGGATTAAACACGGGTGGAACTCTTTTAATTGTGAAGGAAGACCTGATTTTATTCTGGCCTTTAAACTTAAAGCCCTGAAGGCAAAATTAAAGGAATGGAGTAAAACACTACAAGGAAATCCGGAGATGCAGAAACTTAATCCTCAACCAACTAGCTGAACTAGAGGAAATACATGATCAAAGATGTCTCACTGAGGAAGAACTACATGTTAAGTCTGCTTTAGCTCTAGAATTTGAAGAGATTGCTAGAAATGAGGAGGTGGCTTGGAGGCAAAGATCTAGGGATCTTTGGTTGAAACAAGGGGATAAAAACACTAAATATTTCCACAGAACTGCAAATGCTCATAGGAGGTACAATAACATTGACAAATTGATTGTAGAAGGGGAAACTATGGAGAATCCGACAGACATAAAAGAGGAGATTGTAACATTCTACCAAAAGCTATATTCTGAACCAGAAATATGGAGGCCACATGGCAATATCATAAATTGTCCTAGGATTTCTCCAGAGGAAAACTTAATTTGCAAAGTCCTTTTGAAACTCAGGAGATTTGGGAAAGTGTAAAGGCTTGTGCAGGGGACACCAGGTCCTGAGGGATTTTCTATGGCTTTCTTCTTTCAATGCTGAGAGGAAGTAGTAACTGCAATCCACAATTTCCATGAGCAGGGTGTGTTTGAAAAGAGCTTTAATGCCACCTTTGTGGCATTAATTCCCAAGAAGATGGGGCTAAAAAGTTGAAAGATTTTAGGCCTATAAGTTTAATAGGCAGTGTTTACAAGATCATATCTAAATTAATGACTGAAAGACTCAAAAAAGTGGTAAACAAGCTGGTGGATGCTCAAACAGATGGCTTTCATTAGGCCAGACAGATAATGGATGCCATTTTAATTGCCAATGAATGTGTAGATGCAAGATTGAAAAGCAAAGAGCCTGGAATATTATGCAAACTGGACATAGAGAAGGCATACAATCACTTAAATTGGAACTTTTTGTTGGAAACTCGGACTAAAATGAGCTTTGAGGATAGGGATAAAATTTTGCATCAGTACAGTAAAGTTTTCAATTATGGTTAATAGTTCACCAGCTGGTTTCTTCCCTTCTCAGAGGGGTTTGAGGCAGAGAGACCCTTTTATCTCCTTTTCATCAATACTATGGAAGGATTGAATGGTATGTTGAAAACTGCCCAATTAAACAATTGGGTAAGGGGTTTTAAGGTAAATGCTAGGGCAGACAACAATTTGGAGATATCCCATCTACAATATCCCGATGACACTATTGTATTTTGTGAGGCTGACAGTGAGCAACTGAAAGTGTTAAGGGCAGTTTTTGTCTTGTTTGAAGCTACATCAAGTTTTATGTATCTAGTTAATAATGTAAGTGAGATGCAATACTTGTCTAGAATTCTTGGAGGTAAAATAGGGGAGCTGCCGTCAGCCTATCAGGGAATGCCATTGGGGGCAAAAAACAAATCAAAAGGGATATGAAATGGTGTTGATAGAGAAATGTAAAAAGAAGTTGACTAACTGGAAGAGTCAGTACCTATCAATGGGGGTAGATTAACTCTGATTAAAACTTTGTATTAGATGCTATGCCTACTTACATGATGTCCTGTTTCCAATTCCTGAGAGGATAGATGCTTTAAGAAGGAACTTCTTGTGGGAAGGGAACTGTGTTAAGAAGAAAATACATTTAGTCAAATAGAACTCTCTTGCTATTAACAAAAAGGATGGGGGTTGGGAATAAAGAACTTGAGAACTCAGAATCAAAGCTTGATGATGAAGTGGTTATGGAGATTTGCCGAAGAACAATCCTTATGGAAAAAGGTGATTAGGGAGAAGTATGGTATGAATGGCAAATGGACAACCAAATCAGTGAATGGGCCTCATGGGGTTAGTCTATGGAAATCCATCAGGAATCTATGGCCTAAATTCATGAACAAAACAAGTTTCAGTGTAGGAAATGGCATAAAGATATCCTTTTGGAAGGATAACTGGTTAGGGCAAGGATCTTTGAGTCAAATGTTTCCTGACATCTACATCCTCAATCAACAACAAGAAGCAACAATAGGAGAGGTATGGAATATGCAAGTGTGGAATCTTACTTACAGAAGATTGTTAAATGACTGGGAGATTGGTAGACTAACAGAGTTCTACAATGTTTTAGAACAGTTTAAAGGAATTTCAAACTTTGAAGACTGTTTGAATTGGCAAGGAAATAAAATTGGGAAGTTCTCTGTTAGATCAGCTTATAATGAATTCAGCCTTTCCATGAACCAAGTTGGTTGTTGGCCATGGAAACTGATTTGGAAAGTTAAAATTCCTTATAAAGTTGCTTGCTTTACTTGGTTGTTGGCAAAGGAGGCAGTGTTGACACAGGACAACCTAGTCAAGAGAGGATATCAATTATGCTCTAAATGCTAGTTGTGTGGAGAGGAGGCAAAGACAATTAGTGCTCAACTATGGAGAATTTTTATCAACTTAAGGGGTATTATGTGGACTGCCAAGAAGAATTCCTGAAGTTCTTGCATGTTGGAATAGAGATGTAATTTGTCCTATCAGAAGCAGAGATGGGGGATTGTCCCTACTTGCATCTGGTGGACAATTTGGGAAAAGAGAAACAAGAGATGTTTTGAAGACAAGTATAATCATGTACAGGAGATAAAAATGAAGTGTCTATTGTTGTTCTACTTTTGGTGTAAAGGAAAACTTTTAGAAGAACATGAGCCTTTTTGATGTTTTAGATTCCTTGTGAGAAGACCAAGGATTAGGAGTCTTTTTTCCTCTCCTATGTAATTATGGGTGACTCCACATTTTTTGTGTAGTCTTTATATTAATATACAATATGTAACCTACTCAAAAAAAAAAAAAATCACCTATTGCTTTTTGGTTTCATTGGGATTTAAACCCGAAGCTTCATGGCGATCCTCCCACTTTATCAGTTTAGCGACACCCTTGGATGCATTTTTCGGTTATGGGACTTGATTCTTCATTTTTACTATTCTCAATAATGCTTTAATTCTCATTTCTGGCTGGAAGTAATTTGCTTTTGGGTGAATAAGTTCAATTATAGTACTGAAATTGGGGCCAGCTCCAACTAGTTTGGGGATTGAGGTTTAGTTGATTTGATTGTTAATTGGATTACTCTCCTCCCTATTTGCTTGTGGACTTTTGGCCTGCCACAATTATTAACAGAATGTGTAGAAACATACCCGGGTATATATTTTCTGTGACATTTTAAATGAATGGAAAAGAGGATAAAGATGTGAATAGTTAAAGTGCGTCTCATAAACTTTTTACGGTATTTAAAATGTTTTAGAACCTTCAATTTAAATCAGGAGAAGCATTTTAGGGCGATGGGGTTCTTTAAATTGGTTGATGGCTATTATGAGTATCTCGTTAGATAACAGAGTTGAAATTTTGACGGTTCCTTCTGAATTTTCTTGTTAAATTTTCTTTTGACTGGTGTCATGTTGCCTATTTGCAGCCTATCTATTGTTGATGTGCTGTACTGCTTATGCTGGAAGCATGGTGAAATCAGAAGGCAAAGTTGTGTATTCTTCACTTGCTAATTTGGAAAAGGACAATGTGAAATTTCAGTTTGTTGAAGACGAAGTTGATGAAGATTCATTCGGGAGATTCCCAGAAGCTTCCCAGTCTGCTGGGCAAAATTATCTCTGTGGGTACCCTTCGATCGAATCTGATGATGTATTAGATAGGGGATATGATTCTGGTAATGACCCATATAACTTCGTGCCACAAAATCGTCCTCCTGAGGTCAATTTAAAAAATGTCTTGAGTGGGCTAGTTGCTATTGTAACTGGGCAGAATAAAGGTCATGTTTCAGATGCAGTTCCTCAGTTGCCTAGTTCTGATGTTTCATTTCTTGGATCTAGTAAGAATGGAGATACTTTCTTGCACTCATCAGTTTACATACCAAGTGCTCCCCCACTAGTTGAACCAAGTGCGTTTAACTATAGTGCTTACAAGGATGTGTTGGAAGCTGAGCCTCCAGAGTGGCTCCCAGACAGTTCTACAACTGTTTGCATGCAGTGCACTGCGCCTTTCACGGCCTTTACTCGTGGAAGACATCATTGTCGGTTTTGCGGAGGGGTTTTTTGTAGGACATGTACAAAAGGGAGGTGCCTGTTGCCCATGATGTTTCGGGAGAAGAACCCCCAGAGAGTGTGTGATTCCTGCTATGATAGGCTTGATCCAGTGCAAGGCGTTCTCATCAACACCATCAGCAACGCTGTGCAGGCCGCAAAGCATGATGTTATGGACTGGACTTGTACGAGAGGTTGGTTGAACCTTCCAGTGGGTTTATCTATGGAATATGAGATATACAAGTCATCAAACACATTGAGGACTTATGCACAGGTCTATTATATTTACTACTTTTTCTTTTCCTAATTCTGGTTGCTCTAACCTCAGATCACCACTGTGTCTTTTGTTACTATTGAGATGAATATTGACAACTTTTTTTCTTTTCTTTGGATACAACTTTTTTTCTTTTCTTTGGATATTCTCTCTCTCTCTCTCTCTCATACACACACACAGAGAGCTCATATGGCATTCCGTCGTCCCTCTCTTCCTGTAAGGCGTATACAGGAATGGAATTAGTTCCAGAAGATTCTGATAGAAGATCCTATCAGAATCTTTAGATTCGTTTGTGCTTGACTTGCTGTCCCTATCGTGCAACTTCTGCCTTGTGATGCTGACTAAATCTTGTAATGCACAGGTTGCTCGGTTGAATCCTGAGAGGTCCATACCTGGTGCAGTTCTCAAAGGAGCTAAAGGTCTGGCAATATTAACGGTTGCAAAAGCTGGGGTGCTGCTTACGTATAAACTTGGTACTGGCCTGGTGGTTGCACGAAGGTCTGATGGTTCATGGTCTGCACCATCTGCTATAATATCAGCCGGTTTGGGATGGGGTGCGCAGGTATACTTAACGGTCTTTGCTAGTGAGTCTTTTTCAGGTTTGAGAATGCAGTCAGTTTAGATTATGTAGAATACTAAATTTTAGGAATTCAGATGAGTTGAGTGATTGACTATGCTGTCTTTAATCAGATTCATTTTCTGTTTTCTGCCAAAGGTTGGGTCTGAATTATAAGTATTTTATGTCAAAGGGGAACAAAAAGATCCATGGGCATGTAATCGGCATTTTTCTTTACCCTAATTGACAAATACTTTTTGGTTTTTCCTGAATTAAGAATTTGATCCATTTCTCTCTACTAAAATGAATGGCTTATTCTCCTATTAACTAAATAGTAGAGCACATATTTATTGCATTTGTTTTTTGCTACTTTTTTCATCATCCTTTGTCCAAAAGATTGATATTTGTCTCTGTGTAGATTGGAGGCGAGTTGACGGACTTCATTATTGTGCTACATGACTCTAAGGCTGTGAAGACATTTTGCAGCCGTATGCATTTTTCTCTTGGTGCTGGTTGCAGTGCTGCAGCTGGTCCAGTTGGGAGAGCTGTGGAGGCAGATCTTCGAGCTGGAGAGAGAGGTTCTGGCATATGCTATACTTACAGTTGTAGTAAAGGTAAGTAGCTTCTTTTGGGCCTAGATTTTCCGTAACATATCATGAAAGTTTGTTTTGAATTTCCAATATTCAAGGTTGGCCTTGTGCCATGCCTTAGGTCATACAAGAATTACTTGATACAATCTTGTGCAGACATTGGAGCTATTAATCATCTTTGGTCATGCATATGTTAAAATTCGGAAATATGAGGAGGGACACGAGTCTCGATTTTTGTTTTAACTGTGTCTGGAATTTTGTTTCAGAAGTTTGTCAAAATAGTAAGGGCGACCTCACAAGCCAGTGCCTATGTGAAAACTCTTAGGAAAAGATAAAATCCATTGTCACACAGTAAAAGACCTCTTATTCATGCAAATTGCACTTTTTTGTATGCATAGTTATATCGAGATTCAAATGAATTAATCCAAAACGAGTCCAAAGTATGCTGCTGATGACTCTTTAGAAAACGGAGCGGCCAGGCACATTATTACCGTTTCCTCTCTTTGGTGGCTATCTCCTGCACCAGTGGGGGTTATCAGCAAAACTGTGATCGCTTAATTCTCGTTGGGTTTGACTTGTGTGCTTCAGGTGCATTTGTGGGAGTCTCGCTTGAGGGGAACATCGTCACGACACGGATGGATACAAATCTCCGATTCTATGGGGATCCTTACCTTACTACAGCTGACATCCTTCTTGGGACAGTGGAGAGACCCAAAGCTGGAGAACCCTTGTATGCTGCACTCAGAGACCTATATGAAAGCTTTCCACTACGCTTGAAAGGAGTCCATGATTAAAATGGTGAGATGTGTTGGCTCTTGCAGTCCCTTGTTCATACTGGAAGAAATGTGAAGTATTTGGTTTAATAGGGTAGAGGAATGTGCTTTCGAACCAGGATAATAGCTTCTCTCCCTTGTACATAAACAATATACTTGTACATAAATAGCAGTTGCAATATACTGTTATGATTCTGATAATTTGGAGTTAATTTTCATGCTATGGATATTTGTCAGATATACTACTAGGGTATGACGGATCTGGTAAGTGCTAAAATTGGTTATTATTGCTGTAGATGGCTTCTATTGTGGCAAAATAGGAACATAACATGAAAATGCAGCAGTTCTTTCAATAGCATGAACATCAAGCTGTTGAAATTGTAGGTAGACAGCTTAGGAATAGTGTATTGCCGTCTCATGAACTTTTTCATTTCTGCTGATGAAAAAAGGTGATAATAATTGAGGGAGTACATGTTTAAGATTCTTATTGCACTTTTTCCTCTAATGAGATAATGGTTAGATTGGTCCAGAGACAAGTGAAACAATCCAGCACTTGCCGTATTGGCCAAATTTGCATGATTGACTTATATCTGCTTGATTGAAAAACTATTGTAAGATTAGAGACTGCCAAAAGCTGATTCTATTGCCCCACATTATCTTAGAAGAATAATCACAAATGCAAAACAGCAAATTTAAGAGTAAGATTCACAAATCGTTAAGCAGTCATGATACGGAATCGTATAGAAAACACGGATAATGCAAAAATACACGGAATCAAAAAGATAGAAGATTAGGGTTTAAAATAGAGAAAGACAAGAACCTAACTATGAACTAGTTAGATACGAAACACGGATTAAGCTAAGTAAAGAATGCAATCCAAACTAGAACAATGAATTAACATCCAAATACAAAAGATAATCCAAGAATATGAACATGAACTCATACATGATAAACCTAATATAGATAGTCTAAAAACATGGTAAATAAAGAGAAATAAAAGATATCCTAAACCTCTCAAGGTTTGGTCTATTTAGGCTAGATGACTAAAATACCCTTAGGCTAGTAAAGAAGCTAAGTAGACCTATATTATAAGACTAGCCTAAATAGCTAAATTGTCAATATAGCCTTCTTGATCTTGATTCCTTTAAAGCACTCCAATGCTATGATGTTGACTAGGAAATCATCCTCATTAAGCGTGCTCATCCGGCTCGTATCAAGTCACGAACAATCGATAAGCAAAACGAAATATACAGATTCTTATTTTTATGTTTCGGAATTTGTGATTATATAGAGATTTGTTGGTCAATTGAACGCAGTACATGCCTTGTAAACTACTCAACTGGAAGATAAAGTTTCCAATGCGACCGAGAATAAGGTCGTAGCAAATCGAGTAAGTTTATAACTAGCATTGTTGTAAATTGTAATACGTAGTATAAACCGGAAATTCCAGTATAGTTTTTGCATCATTAGTTATAAAGCCCAGATGGTTTCATCTATTTGCTAATCACATCCATCGGAGATTTGGCTAAATAGAGAACTTTGGTGAGGGGGGTGAATCATCGAAGCCAAAATAGTGGCAAGAACTTGACATTGACAGAGCCATTGCTCCATTTTTCATGTTAGATTCATTGTTGGACCTTGTTACCGTGCCAGACATTCAAAGTTATGCACACCTATTGTCAACTAATAGTAGAATATCATTATCAAAACATTTGAGTACTTTTGGCTAATAGAACAATCTTGGAGAAGAATAAGGGTGATAACAACTACTCCCTCGTCACAATTTAGAACACACATTTTTCTTATTAGTCTGTTCCAAAAAGTATGACACATTTTTATATTTAGAAACAATTTAACTTTAAACTTTTCATTCTGCCAATTTTATCCTTAATGAGAAACTTTTATGGCCATACAAATATCATGACCCCACTAAGCTTTTGCCCATGAAGCTTTTAGCATCACATGTTTCAAAAGTCTTTTTTTATTTCTTAAACTTTGTGTCAAGTCAAACTACATCATCTAAATTGAAACGGGGGAGTATTTAGAAATCACTAAAATATGTGGAAAGGATAAGGGAAATCACATGACTTGAAACTTCAGTCATTTAATTTGCTGATATAAAACTTGCCAAATCATATGGATTCATAATGCAATGGAGTTTATTTGTATATATGATTATGTATCATCAAAGTAAACAAAAAAAGCATGTCCTATATTATATAATAGTGGGAATAAAATTTAATTTGTTAAAATAATCACTTTTCAAAATTGTTTCAGGAATTGATACATTTCTACAACATTTTTTAATATATAAGAGTCGAAGATATCAGCCCCCTAAAATTGCAAATAACTGTTTTTACTATTTAGCCTACAAAAGAGGGTATTTTAAATACAAATCTATTATTTGAACAGTGGCTCTTATAATTATGAAATGACTCTCTAAAATAGTACTTTACATTAAAAGTTTGTGACGTAAAGATTTTGATACCTGGTAGATTACCATAATAGAGGCAATTTGAGTGAATTGTATAAAATTATCAATATATTAGTCTTAAGGTACCACACGTGTACTTTGTATCAATGAGAATAATTTTTTAAAAAACAACATAATAATATTAAAAAGATGTGTTTGTTTTTTTAAACTAGAAATAAAAATTAACAAAGCATTACAAGTTCCTGAAAATAATAATCACGTTTAGAGTTTTGATCTATTCTAATCATGCTTCTTTTAGTTTCAGTACATGATACATTGTACAAAAACATTAGGAACATCGTTTGAATGAAAGGTAAAAAGATCATTCATCTGTACATGAACATTTTGGCATTTTAGCCTTTTATTTTGGGCGTTTCACTTTATTGATTGTCATAAAAATCAAAGAATATAATTTATATACTATATTAAAAGCACGAAGGCCCTTAGCAAAATGTCGTTCGCCTTTTTTACCCTTTAAAAATAGAGTTCCCACTAGATAAAATAGTCATTTAATTATTTTCCTAATATTAAAGAATATCTATTTAATTATTTTCCTAATATTTAGGACTTCCAAATCAACTAAATATTATATGTTGAATCCCTCAACAATATATTTAAATAGAAAATTAACACCCAAAAGGACTAAAGTAGGAACGTTTCGTTCACTTAGAACTCTTTTTAGATTTAGAAGTCTATATTCTTTGTATAGAATTATAACCAATTATTTATTTATAATTTTAGTAAAATAAAGCTAATTGAAAGAGAATAAATTTAAAAGTACAAATAAAGTCTCGTGCATGTTTATCCTTAAAATTGGATAACAATTAAACTTATAATGTGATTTTAAGGACACGTGATTTCACCAAATACCAATTGATAAATATGAAAATTAGTAATAGAAATTAACAATAAGATAAAGCAAACCAGTGCTGAAACAAAATTCAACCCTCGAGCTAGAGTGCCCTCGAACTAGTCGATATTAGAACAATTATGAATAAAGCAGAAGTAAACTGATGAACAAGAATGTATAAGCGGGAGAGAAAGTGTTATATTGCTTTGATATGTGTGAACAATGTGTGTTACAAATGATTAGAATTTTCCTTTATATAGTAGAGGAATTCTACTTATGGTATAACTCTAATTACAGAAGGAAATCTCATGATTAGCTAATTAACTGTTTCTGATTTGATCCGTTCCGAGATTTCCGCCATGATCTTCGACCAGTCATGGATATCTCGCCTTTATGTTATTATGCTATCTTCAATCTTGCCCGATGTCTGTCTCATTTGGTCTCGATCGCTATTGGCCTCGATCTCGATAGGTACCTCGAATCCCGAACTTGGTACCTTGTCCTCGTGCTTTGGTCTGATCCACTACGGGGATGACCTTCGATGCAACTCCCTGGTCTTGGTCAAATAGTAAAATTGGATGGGTCCGGTTTTAACTATATACAGATAGTCCCCTCGTTTTTTGGAGTGTAATGACAAGAAACGAATTGAGCCTTCGATCCTTGACTTGTCATGACGTTACCTCCGTGACGTAAGCGATAGAAGTGACCGAAACGTCCCGTCAGTGTAGTTCTCCAGGCATTTAATGCATGTCAGTTGGTGGTTGGCCACTAGTGGTTTCGAACCGTCGCCGTGAAACCCATAAATAGGCATTTTTCCTATTTACTCAAACTTTACTTTCAATCTCCTCTATTCTTCAAAGCTTTTTACATCTTCTAAGTTCTTCCATTCTACAAGATCTTCAGGTTTTGTTGTTAACCCCTTCTTAAACATCAAATCCCAATAGCTTCTTCTTTCTTCAAACTCAAACAAAAATGGCAAAAATGTCAAAAACGGTACCACAAAAAGAAGATACTTCATCTTCTCAACCGGCCGGCAGAAAAGCGCCAGTGGAACCCCGCCTTGAGGAATGTATTCCTGGGGGGTGCGTACTAAACTCTGATTTCAAGATAGGGAAGACCTCATCGGTTCCCGGTCGTTGCGATCCGGTATCGAGATACTTATGCTCGATACCTAAGAGCTATCTCGACAAGGTAAAGGAGGATTGCAACTGGCAAAAGAAAGATGTAGTGATTCCGGGCCCAGATGAGGCTATTACTACCCACATGGAAGGGTATTTGAGTGTTTACACTTATCCTTTCACGTTGGGTCCTCTTGACCCAATCATCGTGGACTTTTGCAAGAAGTACCAGGTAACCCTCGGTCAGATTCACCCCTCCTTCTGGAGGATCATCATATTGCTCAGTTTTTCTCGAGCAAAATTGACGGGCTGCCCTTCACCCTCGACCACCTCATCAGGTTATATTGCCCCCCGGCTTTACCGAGGTGGGTTAACAAAGCTCCAACGTCGAGCCACCAAAATCTTCATCTCCAGTATAGACGAGGACAAGGACCGAGGCTGGATGGGTCGATTCGTCAGGGTGAAGACCTCGGACCTAATTTCGGCTGAGAAGATGCCTTTTCCTGAGAAGTGGAATATGAAACATAAGTACGATCCCCTTCTATTTCTTACTTGGCTTTTTTGCTTTCTCTCACTGATGTTCTTTTTCGATGTAGCCGCTGCATGGATGCCCAGTGCCATCCCCGACATAAAGAGCTGGGTCAGGGACCTAGTCTCGACATCGACCTATGCTGAACGCCAATGGCGCGATTTATCGAAGGGCCGATGGGAGGCCAAAATTCATGGTAAGCTTTCTTTCACGTGTATAGTGGATTGATCAAGATATTCTTCTCATACTAACTCAATTTTCTTGTATACAGGCCTAGGAAAAGATGTGACCATGAGGCCCCCGTTTGGTGAGGAGGAAACTTTGACCCCGGTCACAAAACCGGTGAAGGATAAAAAGAGGAAAAAGACCTCAACCTCCGAGGATCCAAAGCCCAAGAAAAATACGGCTCGTAAGCCGAAGAAAGACACCATCACCCTGCCTGCAGAGGTACTTCGGCGCCTAAGAGAGGAAGAAGAAGAAGAAGACAACGGCTCCGAACTGGTGGCCCAAGTGAAGAGGAACACCGAGGCCCCCAAGGCCACTTAGTTGGTAGGGGCTGAAGAGATTCCGCCTCGAGCCAAAGGGGTCTTGTAAAAGGACTCAGGCAAAGTCCCCGAGTTGTCGAAGACTGAAGATGCCTCCCACCGGAATGAGCAAATGGCGGGTATGTCTGAAGGGGCTAGCTCTAAGGCCCTTTGAAATTAATAGAACGCCCCAAGCGACCCATTTTGGGCAATAGGAATTGGAGACTCGTCGACTCTCCTTACATTTTTCGAGGAGGCAATTCGGGAGGCCCAAGCTATGAGGACTCCCGATGTAGAAGGAGCCCACGAAGGGGAGGATCCCTTCCGTGGTTACTTTACAGGAGTCGAAGACGCTACCGGCCTGAGTGATTTGGAGATTTCCAGGAAGGACTCGAGCGAAGCATCGAGTCTCTTCGATGAGGCTCAACAAGTCCTGAATCGGGTAAGCGTAAATTCCCCTCGTCGATATCACACTTATGTTTATTTCTTCTTTTCCTGTTTGATTTCCTTTTTTCTTTCCGTATAGGCCTTGGCACTCAATCAGAAGGCATTTTCCAAATCCCGAGCAGAGATGAGTCGATGTGAGGCCAATCTTCAAGGGCTCACGGAGGAGAAAAATGCCCTCAAACTTCTTAGCGGGCAAAAAGAAGAAAGATCAAGGACCTCCGAGCCTAGTTGGCCACGGCTCACAAAGAACAGACCGATCTGATCAAGCAGGTAATGAAAATCTTAGAAAGTCATGGCATAATTTAGGGGATGATGGCTAAACAATTTAATCTCACAGGTTCAGCAAAAGGTTGAGAGAATCGAGAAGTTCCGTGAGGAGATCAATATGATGAAGGCGGATACCTTGGGGTGGAAACAAAATATGGACCGCCTTCAGCCGAAAGTCAGCTTCAAGGTATGAAGGAGAAGAGCTCGGCTCAGGAAAAGAAAATAGAGGAGCTCGAGGCTCGATTGTCCACCGAACTTGTGAAGGCCAAATTCGAGACGGAAAAGGCTAAGGCCGATGCGGAGGCGATCATGGTCGTCTACCGGTCTGATGCTGAAGTTGCTCAAGTCCAAGCAAGAGAGACTGCCGAGACCGCTCAAACTCGAGCACATTGGGTTGCTGAACTCGCCAAATACCAATCTCGGAGGGAAATCCTCGAGGAGATCCATGCTCGAGGTTTCGATCTCACTGACGAGATAATAAAGGCTAAAGAGCATGAAGCCGATGCTAGAGAACTGGCCTCCTTCAATGATGATGATGATAATGATGCTGACACCGAGAACGGGTCCGAGAGCGGGGGAGGGGGACCCCGATCGAGAAGTTACCCCTAGAGAAAATTAGGAACCTTAGGATTTTTTTCTCTTTTTATTTTTTGTATAGGGTCCCGATCGGATCTTGTAAATATTCTCATATATAAAAGATCTCTTTCCCTTTTGACTTGTCTTTATTTCATCTTCTATTTAGTGAAAATTTTGTTTCATTCATACTTTATGAAAATTTTGCTCATAAGTTCGAGGTTTAGGCAACTTGGTCGAAGTCGGACTAGTGTAGCCTTTATAATCGAGTGAAGTGAATATTTGCTCGAACTCGGAGCAGGGTGACCCTTAGGTCTTAATTTAGTGAGGATGGTTTTTTGAACTCAAAAATAAAATGGCCCTTTAGGCTCTTTAAAATGGCCCTTTAGGCTCTTGAATTAGGCCGATACGACCATAGTAAAAAGAATGGCGTCCCCCCCTTTTCGGCTTGAAAAGTTTATTGTTTAATCATATAAAATCTATTATGCCTTAGCATGAAATAAGGAATTTGCTCGAGAGTTTGAACGATTCCGTACCCATTAGGATTTTCGAGGGTCGATATTATCGAGACCCTTTTTTTCGTAATGCCTTAGCATAAAATAAAGGATTTGTTCGAGAGTTCGAACGACTTTGCACCCATTAGGGTTTTCGAGGGTCGATATTATCGAGACCCTTAGTAATTCAGCCGAGGGTAGCCTTTTTAACCGGTTTATAAAAATATTCGAAGGCCTATTTTATAACGGAAATCAGACGTCTCCGAACCGTATTAATTTGGCCGTAGCCTTTAGTTTGGGATTTGCCTCTTGGGCTTGTTTCCCTATTGTACTTCGAACTTGTTCGAAGTGTCAGTTCCCGAGTGGGGTGGCTGTGGCCTATAAAATCGAGGGTTGTCTTTTTAAGGTCTTACGATCTCGAGGTTTTAGTAATTCGATCATGTCGATTTTTCTGACGGCAGTCCCCGAGTGCGGGTTTAGTTGTTCAAACTTTAGTTGCGATCGGCCCTTAAGCCGATTTCCACAATAAATCACTAGCACGAAATTGTAAAGTAAAAATTTCTCTAAGGCATGAAATATTTGGCAAGGAGAAAATACTTCTTTCAGTAGATCATACATGCGTACATGTTTGTCACTAGGGCTCGAGTAATCTACATGGGCCGGTTCGTTCGACCGTTTGGCCCTTATATACAAAATTTACCGATCGAGACCCTGTTGACAGGAAGTACTTTCCTTGTAACAAAGTTGACATTTGAGGGTGATGCTCCCCAGTATTCGAGGTTGATTGTAAAGAAGCCTCGGATACTGTTGAATTGCTCTAACTTAGCACGAACAATGGTTGCCTCATTAAAAACCTCACCGGAAAAACCCATTTGGGACAAAAACCGATCTAAGGGAAAAAGAGTACAACACGTGCTTTCAGACCTAAGGACTTTGTGCTGAAGAATCCCTCGATGTCTTTGATTGAATACATACAATCGGTTAATATAAAATTTAAATGAAAAATGGAGAAGGTCATACCTTAGCAGTAATATCTTTTGGGGAGTGATATGTTCCAATTGTTTGGTAATTGCTCGCCATTTATTATGCCAAGTTTGCAGGATCCTTTTCCGATGATATCGAGGACCTGATACGGTCCTTCCCAGTTTGGGACAAGTTTTCCTTCGTTTGGGTCTCGAGTATTGAGGGTGACCTTTCTCAGAACTAGGTCCCCGATTTTAAAATGTCGAAGATTATCTCTTCGATTGTAATACCTTTTGATCCGTTGAATCTGTGCGGCCATTCAAACGAGGGCGGCTTCCCGCCTTTCATATAGCAATTCGAGGCTTGTATTCATAGCCTCGTGATTTGACTCTTCCGTTGCATACCGAAACCTGAATCTAGGTTCCCCGACTTTGACCGGGATCAGAGCTTCGGCACCATAGACTAAAGAGAACGGTGTTGCTCCCGTACTGGATTTCGATGTTGTTCGGTACGCCCAAAGGACCTCGGGCAATATTTCTCTCCATTTTCCTTTAGCTTCGGTCAATCTTTTTTTTAGATTTTGAATGATGGTCTTGTTTGTCGATTCGGCCTGTCCGTTCCCACTAGGATAATATGGCGTTGACATGATCCTTTTTATTTTGTGGTCTTCGAGAAACTTTGTCACTTTGCTGCCGACGAATTACTTTCCATTGTCGCAGACGATCTCGGCAGGCATCCCAAATCGGCATATAATGTGGTCCCAGATGAAGTCTATGACTTCTTTTTCTCTGACTTTCTCGAAGGCCTGTGCTTCAACCCACTTAGAAAAATAGTCAGTCATAAACAAAATGAATTTAGCTTTACCTGGGGTCGATGGTAGAGGGGCGATGATATCCATTCCCCATTTCATGAATGGCCATGGGGATAAGACTGAGTGGAGTTGCTCCCCGAGTTGGTGAATCATCGGCGCATACCTTTGATATTTGTCGCACTTTCGAACAAACTCTTTTGTATCCTTTTCCATATCGACCCATTAGTATCCTGCTTTGATGACTTTATGAACCAATGACTCGGCACTGGAATGATTTCTGCAAGTGCCTTCGTGAATTTCACGTAGGACGTAGTCGGTATATCCTGGACACAAACATATTGCCAACGGTCCATCGAACATTCTTCTATACAATGTTCCATCCTTGGCCAATATTGTAATGACCCGGCCGATTGTTTTAAATATTATAACCCCGTTCCCCCATTTACTGCTCAATTTATGTCTTGTAATTGATATATGACTTATCGGGTTAGTTGGTTCGGGTCCGGAAGGAACTCGGAGTAAAAATGAGATACTTAGTCTCATAATTGAAAATTTAAGTTAGAAAAGTGGACCGGATATGGACCTTTGTGTAAATGACCTCGGATTTGAATTTTTATGATTTCAATAGCTCCGTATGGTGATTTTTTGACTTAGGAGCGTGTCCGGAATATTATTTGGAAGTTCGTAGAGGAATTAGGCTTGAAATGCCAAAAGTTTAATTTTTGAGAAGTTTGATCGGGGGGTTGACTTTTTGATATCGGGGTCGGAATCCGATTCTGAAAATTGAAATACCTCTGTTATGTCATTTATGACTTGTGTGCAAAATTTGAGGTCAATCGGACGTGATTTGATAGGTTCCGGAGTCGTTTGCAGAAATTAGAAATTTCAAAGTTCATTAGGCTTGAATTAGAGTGTAATTCAGGATTTTAGCATTGTTTGAGGTGATTTGAGGGTTTGACTAAGTCCGTATGATATTTTAGGTCTTGTTGGTATATTTGATCGAGGTCCCCAGGGGCTCGGGTGAGTTTTGGATGGTTAACGGATCAAAATTTTGGACTTGAATAGCTGCTTGAATTTTCTGATATCTGATAATGTTTTCCTTCTACGCGATCGCGTGAATGCGTTTGCGATCGTGTAGGCTTATTTGGTCAGTGGGGTTTTTTGTTTTACGCGATCGCGTGGGGATATCTACGATCGCGTAGGGTTAATGTGAGGCAGTGGCATTTTGTGCTTCGCGATCGCGTGGACTAGTCCGCGATCGCGTATGTCCGTGATGTTGTGCATCGCGATCGCGTGGGAAAGTCCGCGATCGCGTAGAGTAAAATCTGGGCGATGGAAAATTGTTCTTTGCGATCGCGTGGGAATGTTCGTGATCACGTAGAGAAAATGTCTGGGCAGAGAGTTTAAGTTCTGAAAATGGGACTTTGTCCCATTTTCAGTTTTTGACGATTTGGAGCTCGGATTGAGGCGATTTTTGGATGATTTTCAGAGGAAATAACGGGGTAAGTGTTCTTAACTCAATATTCGTTAAATTACTTGAATCCATGGTTGTTTTTATCATTTAATTGGTGAATTGAGTTGGGAAAATTTGAAAACCCTCTTGGTTTAAATCGAAGATTTGAGGGTCGAGTTGGGGTCGGATTTTGGTAAAATTGGTATGGTTAGACTCGTGGTTGAATGGGTTTCCGGATTTTGTAACTTTTGTCGAGTTCCGAGACGTGGGCCCCACGAGCGATTTTTGAGCTAATTTTTGGATTCTTATGGAAAATCATTATTTTCTTATGGAATTAATTCCAATGAATTTTATTGACTGAAATGAATTATTTATGACTAGATTCGAGGTGTTTGGAGACCAATTCACGAGGAAAAGACATTGCAGAATAAGAATTTCACGGCTTGAAGTAAGTAACAGTTTTAAATCTGGTCCTGAAGGTATGAAACCCCGGATTTTGGTATCATGCGATTATTTTGGAGGTGACGCACATGCTAGGTGACGGGCGTGTGGGCGTGCACCGAGGGGATTATGACTTGGTCCGTCCCCGGAAACTGTAAAGTTGAATAATTTGTTGTTAGTTATATGCTCTCTATGTGTTGATAAAATTTGACTGTAAATCATGTTGGAAATCATGCTTAGGCTATGTGATAGTACTGTTGAGACCTACAGAGGTCGCGTACTTGTTGAATTGCATGCTAACAGTCTCATTTTTTTTACTTGCACATTTTATCTCAGTCTCTGTTATTATTATTGATACATCATATCATTGTTGTTTGGGCTGATTTCATGATTATTGAGAGTCCGAGAGACTGGAGAGATTTATGACTGAGTGAGGCCGAGGGCCTGCTTGTGAGATATTGATACTATAGCACGTGAGTTGTCCGTGCAGCACGTGAGTTGGCCGTGCAAATCCTTATATTATACTATAGCACGTGAGTTGGCCGTGCAGATCCTTATATTATACTATAGCACGTGAGTTGGCCGTGCAACACGTGAGTTGGCCGTGCAGAATCCTTATATTATACTATAGCACGTGAGTTGGCCGTGCAACACGTGAGTTGGCCGTGCGGATCCAGATATTTATATTATGGCACGTGAGTTGTCCGTGCAGATTATAGCGCTTGGGCTGTAGGAGCCCCTCCGGAGTCTGTACACCCCCAGTGAGCGCGGGTACCCATTGAGAGAGTGATGAGGGCTTGGGAGCCCAGGAAGTGATGAGGGCTGGGAGCCCAGGGAGTGATGAGGGCTGGGAGCTCAGTGAGTGATTGTTGTCCTAAGAGGTTGTGCTTGATTTCCATTTGTTGTTGCACTTAGTTGCTATCTGTCATTGTTGTGAAATATCTGAAAGATTATTGATATACGGATTACATGAACATGAACATGAACTGTATAAAGATTGATTTGACATTAAACTGCCAGATTTGATAGCATGTCTATTCTTTGCTGGAATTACTCGAAATGAACCATAGCTGTGTAGCTCGTTACTATATTCAGTTCCTTATTTATTATTGTTACTTGCTGAGTTGATTGTACTCATACTACACTCTGTACTTCGTGTACAGATTCAGGTATTCCCGAACATAGCGGGTGTTAATCCTTTCGCGCGGTTGATTTTCAGGAGATTTTGAGGTAGCTGCTGTGTTCCGCAGACCTTGTCTCTCCTTCTCTATCTCTTTGTTTACCGTATTTGGTCTTAGACTATTATAGACTATATTTTCTAGACTTGTATTCATATTAGATGCTCATGTACTCAGTGACACCAGGTTTTGGGGAGTGTTTGTATTATATTTAAATATTATATTTTCAAACTTGAGAGAAATTGTGGTTTATTGAGATTTTTGGCTTGCCTAGTATTGAGATAGGCACCATCACGACGGGTGAGATTTTGGTCGTGACAAATGTGAACCGTGCGACCTTCGTACGTAGAGTCCGCGATTCCTTAGGATCCGATGGAAGCTTCCCATTCTTTAGGTACTCGATATATTTATTCCTCTAATCCCAGGTCAGACTTGTAGAGTTTATTTCAGCGTGGCCTTCTTCGATTACTAACCTCGAAAGTTGTACAACAGTCCCCGAGCTTAGCTCGTCGTCTTCGACTGATGACCCCAAATTTGTAAGGGCATCGGCCTCGTTGTTTTTTCTTGAGGTACATGTTGTAGGGTCCATTCCTTAAATCGATGTAGAGCCACTTGTAGTTTGTCCAAGTACCTCTGCATTCGGTCTTCTCGAACCTCGAAAGTTCTGTTGACTTGGTTTACCACAAGTAGGGAGTCACATTTGGCCTCGATGGCCTTTACTCCCAAACTCTTAGCTAGATTGAAACCTGTAATCATGGCCTCATATTCGGCCTCATTGTTAGTCAATTTTAAAGTTTTGATAGACTGTCTAATTGTATTACCAGTGGGCGATTTCAAAACGATGCCTAACCCAAACCCCTTCACATTCAAAGCGCCGTCTGTGAAAATGTTCCACACCCCCGATGACGTACCCGATTTTAGTAATAGTTCCTTTTCAACCTCGGGTACGAGGGCTGGTGTGAAGTCGGCCATGAAGTCTGCTAAGATTTGAGACTTGATGGCTATTCAGGGTTGATACTTGACATCGTACCCGCTGATCTCGACGGCCCATTTGACCAATAGGTTCGAGAGTTCGGGCTTATGCAAAATATTGTGAAGGGGATAGGTAGTCACCACACAAATTGGGTGACATTGAAAATATGGTTTTAATTTCCTAGAAGCGCTTATTAGAGCGAGCGCTAATTTTTCTAAGTATGGGTACTGGGTCGGCCTCACCTAGGGTTAGACTAACATAGTAAACAGGAAATTGCATGCCTTGCTCTTATCGAACTAGGACCCACTTACCATGATTTCCGAGACCGCTAAGTACAACTAGAGTTGCTCGTCCGCTTTCGTAGTATGAAGAAATGGCGGGCTCGAGAGATACCGTTTTAGTTCCTCTAATGCTTGTTGGCATTCCGGGGTCCATGCAAAATTGTTCTTCTTTTTAAGCAGTGAGAAGAACCGGTGGCTCCTATCTGAGGACCTCGAAATAAATCGACCCAGGGCGGCTATGCGCCCTGTTAACCTCTGTACGACCTTGACATTATCCACGATCGTGATGTCTTCGATTGCCTTAATTTTATCGGGGTTGATCTCAATTCCCCGATTTGACACCATAAAGCCGAGGAACTTGCCCGAACCGACCCCGAATGCACATTTCTCCGGGTTGAGCTTCATGTTGTATTTTCTTAGTATGTCGAAGGTTTTCTGCAAATGTTTCAAATGGTTCTCTGCGCGCAGGGACTTAACTAGAATGTCATCAATATAAACCTCCATCGATTTTTCTATATGTTTTTCGAACATTCGATTTACTAGGCGTTGCCTTCATTACGTTATAACAATAGGTGTCGTACTTAGTGATGAACGAAGTCTTTTCCTGATCCTATGAGTTTATTTGTATTTGATTGTACCCGGAGTAGGCATCGAGAAAGCTAAGGATCTCGTGGCCGGCCGTGGCATAGATCATTCGATTGATATTCAGCAAAGGAAAGGAGTCTTTAGGGCATGCTTTGTTTAAATCCTTATAGTCTACGCACATTCTAAGTTTATTCCCTTTTTTAGGGACTATGACTACGTTTGCTAGCCATTCAGGGTATTTTACTTCCCGGATGGACCCTATTTTGAGAAGTTTGGTTACCTCGTCCTTGATGAAAGCATATTTAACCTCGGACTGGGGCCTTCTCTTTTGCTTTACCGATCAGAACTTTGGGTCCAAGCTCAATCGATGGGTAGTGATCTCCGGTGAGATCCCTGTCATATCAAGGTGGGACCAAGCAAAACTATCCATATTATCGATAAGGAATTTAATGAGTTTTTCCTTGAGCTCGGGGGTTAACCCCGTGCCCAGGTATACCTTTCGCTCGGGTAGGTACTCGATTAGTATGACTTGCTCCAGCTCTTCGACCATTGATTTTGTGGCGTCAGAGTCATCGGGAATTATGAAGGATCGGGGAATCCAATGTTCGTCATCCTCGTTCTCCCCTCGTTCCTCTGATTGGGTTGAGGCTGGTACCTGTGGTTGCTATTTAACCTCCTTCTTTTCTTTTGACTCCGATCCCTTTGCTAATGAAAGTGCTGATACCGATATTACTTCATCGACCGCGAAAATCTCTTTGGCAGCATGTTGTTCCCCATACACCCTTTTTACTCTATCCAGCATCGGGAATTTCAGCATTTGGCAAAGGGTTGAGGGGACCGCCCTCATGTTGTGAAACTAGGGTCTTCCGAGCAGGGCGTTGTATCTCATATCGCCCTCGATCACATGGAACTTGGTTTCTTGAATAGTCCCAGCTATATTTACTGGTAAGATAACTTCGCCTTTAGTTGTTTCATTTGCCATATTGAAACCATTGAGAACTCGAGTTGCGGGAACGATCTGATTCTGTAGGCCGAGTTTATCCATGACCCTCGATCGAATAATATTGGCCGAGCTCCCTGGACCAATTAAAACACATTTAACCTGAATTTTATTCATAAGAATAGAGATTACCAATACATCATTGTGGGGTTGTGAGATCCCCTCTGCTTCCTCGTCATTGAACGACAAGGTGCCTTCCGGTACATAGTCTCGAGTTCGTTTCTCCCTGGTGATCGACACCTTGGTGCGTTTGAACACAGGCCCTTGTGGTATGTCGACCCACCAACGATCATGTGAATGACGTGTTGTGGTTCTTCCTTTTCATTTTTCCTATTTGCATCCCTGTCTCTGAACTGATTTTTAGCTCGGTCACTCAAGAATTCTCGAATGTGACCCTCGTTGAACAGACGGGCCACGTCCTCCCTTAGTTATCTGCAGTCTTCGGTTCTATGACCATGGGTACCATGGTATTTGCATATTTGGTTAGGGTTCCTTTGGGATGGATCGGTCTGTAGGGGTCTGGGCCATCTAGTATCCTTGATTCTCCCAATGTCTAATACAATACCTAATGCGTCGATGCTGAAGTTGTATTCTGATAATCGTGGTGCTTCTGTGGGATCGGCATGTTTATCGAAGCCACTTTTTCTCATGAGCCCTCGAGAACTCTATCCTCGATCATTCCTTCGATCATTTCGAGCGGGATTAGGTCCTGGGCTGCTATTTCTACGATCTGCGTTGTATGGTTGATACCGATCTCTATTCGGTCGGGGTTCTCTGTCGATGTCCCTTTAAACTCTGTCGATGGGCCTGTTTGGATAAACGGAACCGGAAGGGGTCCCCAATTGATCATCCTCGACCCTGATCTTTGACTGGTACCAATTATGCACATCGGCCCAGGTCATCGCTAGATATTCAATTAAATTCTGCTTTAGCTGCCGTGATGCTACCGAACTCCGTTCGTTCAAACCTTGAGTAAAGGCTTGAATAGCCCAATCATCTATGACCAGGGGTAGGTCCATGCATTCATCTGGAACCGATATACGAATTCCCTTAATATTTCGTTATCTTTCTGTTTCACTTTAAAGAGGTCCGACTTCCTAGTTGCAACCTTTATTGTTCTGGCGTATGCCTTCACGAAGGAATCTGCAAGCATGGTGAAGGAATCGATGGAACTGGGTGGCAGATTGTGATACCATATCATCGCCCCTTTCGATAGAGTTTCTCCAAATTTCTTCAGTAGAACATATTCAATCTCATCATCTTCTAAGTCATTCCCTTTTATTGTGCATGTATAAGAAGTGACATGCTCATTAGGGTCAGTGGTCCCATTGTATTTGGGAATTTCCGGCATGCGGAATTTCTTCGGAATGGGCTACGAAGTCGCACTTGGGGGGAAAGGCTTCTGCACGAACTTCTTCGAATCCAAACCCTTTAGAATCGGTGGTGCCCCCGGTATTTTGTCAACCTGGGAGTTGTATGTTTCTACTTTTTTGTCATTCACCTCGATTTTCTTTTTACCTGATTCAATTCGTTTAGTGAGCTCCTCGAGCATTTTCATAATGGTGGATCAGTCCCCGATTCATTGGCATTCGATTCGGCCCTACGAACAACTTCTGGTGAGGGTTCGGGTTCGACCCCACTTGGTGCTCGGTGCTGATTTTGTAGTTGTGCTATAGCGGCTTACTGAGCCTGAAGTATTTCAAATATCAATTGGAGGCTGACTCCACCGTCTTCTCCACCCTGCGTACCTCGACCATCTGATCGACCTTCCCTGCGTACGCTACCTTCGGGATAAGCGCCCAGATTTGCATTTAGGGCGATATGTGAACTAACATCGACGGGATTTGCAATTGGTATTCCCTCGAGATCAACCTGAGGCACTCGATCCCTGGGGCTGTTATATTATCGTTTTCCCCGTGAAATCCGAGGCCGTTGTCACCATGTGTGGGTGCTATTTGTGAGTTTGACATGTTTATCCTGAAAACAAAAACACTTACAAGAATAAGCGTAAAGTACTATGTATTGTCGGAATCAGTATTAAGCAATCACTACTATCCTTAGCCCCACGTGGGCGCCAAACTGTTTACCCTTAAAATTGGATAACAATTAAACTTATAATGTGATTTTAAGGACACGTGATTTCACCTAATACCAATTGATAAATATGAAGATTAGTAATAGAAATTAATAATAAGATAAAGCAAATCAGTGTTGAAACGGAATTCAACCCTCGAGCTAGAGTGCCCTCGAACTAGTCGATATTAGAACAATTATGAATAAAGCAGAAGTAAATTGATGAACAAGAATGTATAAGCGAGAGATAAAGTGTTATATTGCTTTGATATGTGTGAACAATGTGTGTTACAAATGATTAGAATTCTACTTTATATAGTAGAGGAATTCTACTAATGGTATAACTCTAATTACAGAAATAAATCCCATGATTAGCTAATTAACCGTTCCTGATTTAATATGTTCTGAGATTTCCTCCATGATCTTCGACCAGTCACGGATATCTCGCCTTTCTGTTATTATGCTATCTTCGATCTTGCTCGATGTCTGTCTCATTTGGTCTCGATCGCTACTGGCCTCGATCTCGACAGTTACCTCGAATTCCGAACTCGGTACCTTGTCCTTGTGCTTCGGTCTGATCCACTACGGGGTTGACCTTCGATGCAACTCCCTGGTCTCGGTCAAATAGTAAAATCGGATGGGCCTGATTTTAACCGTATACAGTACACATAGCTTTTTTAGGTTTAGGAATTCTTATTTTATTATGACAGAATTATAAAATAGTACTCTTTTAGCATGAATATTTCAAAGGATATTCACAATCCACCTTTCAACAAGTAACTTTAAAAAAATAATTAAAGGCTAAAAGGTAGAACTAAACCTAATTTTAATTTTAACATGAATTTTATATTTTTACTGCTTCTAAAATAGTATTAACGTACTCCTTTTATAACCCGTGAATTTCATATAATTTTATTACAATCATAGACGCTTAGTTCTTTACTAATTTGTTGAAATAATCATTATAGTTTTTCTTATTGATTGAACTAATAGCACAATTTGTATTTTTTCAGCGAGAAAAAAGGTATGTTTTGTTAGTTAGTTGACTTTATTTCTGTTTTCTATAATGAATTTAAGAATATATAACTTTTCAAACAAATTTTTACATAATAACTTACATGTTCAAGGGTTAATGCGTTATTGCTAAAACTAAAAATGAAGAACGATAACTTGTGAAACTAAAGTAATGATATTATATAAAATTTGTAATGATTTTTAAGTTGAATATATTGATGTCACGACCCGAGGGTTTATATGGGGTATAGTTTCTCTGTTTATTATGTTAGCTAGATAAGTTCAATAATTACTATTTTCAAGAACTTATATTTTTTATAACTTTTATTTTATCACTCAAACATAATTTTCAAATATATATATATATATATATATATATATATATATATATATATATTATTTTAATAGTTCATATTCATCGAGATAGTGTTCGCTCATAATCGTTTGTCTTTTTTACCCTTTAAAACTGGCTTTCACGTCAGATAAAATAGTAATTTAAGTTATTTTTCTAAATTGTAAGAATAGTCATTTATTATTTTCCTAATATTTTGGAATAATTACTAAATTCTTTTCCTAACACTTATGATATTGATCTAAAAAAACATATTGTTTGATTGGAGTCCTTCATTTAAACTATATTTAGATTTAGGGTATTGAATTCCAAGCATTTGACGAGTATTTTTTTATATTGGTTTAGGAGTATTGTTTTTTGTTATAAAAGCTTAGGTTTAGTAGTTCTTGTTCTCCTTTTCTTGTTTTAGGAATCCTTTTTTTTTCTTCTTCTTTTTTTCCAGTTTTTGAAGTACTTTGTCAAGGTTTACGAGTATTTCTTTCAAATAATAAAATACTCATTGAATTATTTTTCTTATATTTAGTATTTAATGTCAACTAAACTTTTGTAATTAAATCAAACTTGGAGTATGAACAAATATCTCGCAATCATAAATGTAACAACCTCAATCAATTCTATTTTTTACAAATTTCAAGTATCAAGCTTACTAAGAAAATATTTTAATTTTAAGAATATAAGAGAAAGACAAGTGTTGGTAAGATTCAACAACACTAATGGTTGTACTAACATAAAAGTCCAAAAGTGATGTCATAACGGATTTTTTATTACAATGAACATAGATTATTATTGGATAAAAATTATAATTATAGTTAAATATTTAAACATGCGCTAATATTAAAATTTGAATCAATGACAAAAATAATTATTTTCCTTAACGTTAAAAACAAATCATTATGTCTCGATTAACCAAAAAAAGCCTTTGATTTAACGTGTGTGCAAAAATTTCAAGTCATTTTTTTGCGAAATTCATCATATAAATCGGTTATAGTATAGTATTAAGAGTTAAATTATTAAAAATGCAAATGTTTAACAACAAAAGTGAAACATTAGAAGACAAAATATATTCTAAGTGAGTTGGCATTAATTAATTTTCTTTCTTGGTATTCGTTTAAACAAATGACAACTTTCTATACTTATTGTAAAATATTAACTTCATGTAGACATTTTTAAAGTTAGCATTTGATAACTTGATTTATATGTTCTTCATATATATATATTTTTTATTGATTGACGCCAAGCACACGTGCAACACACATACACTAAAGTTAGTATAATAAAAGAGGTATGAAACACATTTGTAATAAATTCTTATTTGCTGTCCAAAAATATGCAACCCATATATGATGCTTGTCAACAAATATAATATGAGCTCAATAATTGTAAACCAGCAATGCTAATCAAGATACAAAGGCATCACATCAGTAGATCAAAGTCATAAAAACTTTAAATAATACAATAGTGAGAACAAAGCAACATCTAACGGACTTCTATTATTTTTGTTGATCGGCCGATGCCTAAATCAACCATTCTAATAGCTTGTTTGGCCAAGTTTTTAAAATCAAATATATTTTTTTCTCAAAGGCGTTTTTTTCAAAGCATTTCTGAACAGCAATTAGTGTTTAGGCCAAGCTGTAAAAAAATGTTGCTAAATATATTTTCTCTCAAAAGTGCTTTTGAAAAAAGTATTTCTGAAGAGAAATTATTTTTTCCTCTTCTCCAAAACTGTTTCTGTTTCTCCACAAAAACACTTTTTTTTCATTTTAAAAGCTTGAACAAACACTTCAATTTTGAAATAGAACCATCTTTTTCTTTTGTTGGAAAAAAATGCTTTTAGCATAACCTTGACCAAACAGGCTACTAAGATTCATAAACAAAGGTCCACAAACAAAGTTGAATGTCTTCATTCATAGTACTGCTACAAATTTTTAAATTGTGGCTCATCATTTACTTATTCAAACAAACAGTTCAACTCAAAACACAGCATATGTATCAAATTATCGAAAAGAACATGTCGGTATAATTGAAAATAGAATCAAACATATTACCTTGTCATAATGCTTATGCAGTCTACATCAATTAAAAAAAAAAAGTTAAAATAAATTACCCAAGGCAATAATGCAAACATGACAACATAAATACACGTAATATATGAATTAATTGACATACAACTCGACGATAGAGGTACACCAATCTTAGGGATGGCAAACAGGGCGAATTTAAGCTTACGCGGGGCGGGGTGGGTTTAAATTTCCGCGGTGCGGGTTCAAAAATATTTTAAAAATTCAAAGCGGTTGCGGGTTAGGCAGTTTTGATTTTTGGGTAATACATGTATCGTACATTACTTCTCTTCATTAAAAAGAAAATCAATTATTTTGTACATTTCTGTTCAAGTAAATTTCTGATAGACTTTCTCAGTGGTATTTGGCATTTATAATTTTTCCCTTGCTTATCTTTAACATTTTCTTTAAAAAAAATTGTTAGTTCATTTATCTTCTCCTCTTTTTCTTGCTCCTTTAAGCTTAAATTTGCAGGCCATATTCTAGCTATGATCTAAACGTAGATACTACAAATCATTCAAGCTCTTTTTCTTCTTTTTTGTTTTCCTTAAATTTCTTTAATTGTTCTATAAGGAGTAAGGACCCATCGCATGACCAACACTTTTTGACAGGTTTATTTTTGTGCAAACTTCGTAGTTCTCAAAAAGAAAAAAGATATTTATGAGATTCAGTGTCTTATTATTAATTAATCATAAAATATCGATACCAGCTTCTGTCGGGCATGAGTGTTAGCAGTTTTAAAAATATATATTTAATACCGATTAATATAATTAACTCTCTAATTAAATTACTACTTTTATGGAGTATTATACTAAAAAATATTTTCTAACAATACAATTAGTAGTAGACAAACGGCCAAGAAAAAGAGAAAAGAAGGCTATAGGCCATTGCTAATTTTTTCTTCTAAAAAGAAATCAAAGAGAAACTACACATTAAAAATGAAAAAGAAAATTTTTTGCTTCGCGGGGCTATAGGCCTTCAATTTCAATAAAATTTTCAATTTATCAAATAGTTTTACAAGTTGCAATTCGATTTCAATAAATTTTCAATTTATCAAATAGCTTTACAAGCTGCAATAAACTGTCCAAGTATCGTGTAATTATTATTATTATTAAGCACGATTTATGACGAGGCCGTACGGCCCGATCCAGAGTATCGTGTACAACTGCCGAAGGGCGTGCAACACGATCCATAGATGCATCTATCCTGCCGAGGCATTCGGCCCGCTCCACAAGAAAGGAGGATATTTTCTTATGTACCTCCGGAATGAGAGTATATTTGTTATAAGATAAATTCAAGAGGAAGAACAATTTCTCTTAACAATTAAATAAATTTAAACAGAACAAAAAAAATAACAAGTATATGAGATTTCCATCCTCTAATATTTTTATCTAACAATTCACAATATATATGTATATATATCAAATAATATTAATTAAACAAAGAATACAATTTACACAAGTAATTCATGCTTTGAGTCCTAAACTACCCAGACTTTAGCATTAATAGTAGCTACGCACGGACTCTAGTCACCTCGTGCGTACGTAGCCCCCGCAATTAGCAATACTTATTTAATTTAATCGCCTATGGGGTCACAAGATTAGACAAGAGACTTAGCTCGTCTTGCTCCAATTTAATCCAAGATTTTGCCTTTTCCACGATTATCCAACTCTGTCTGGCTCGAATCTAGCCAAAATAATTCAATACAATCACTAAAAATTGTATATATATATATATATCAAATAATATTAATTAAACAAAGAATATAATTTACACAAGTAATTCATGCTTTGAGTCCTAAACTACCCAGACTTTAGCATTAATAGTAGCTACGCACGGACTCTAGTCACCTCGTGCGTACGTAGCCCCCGCAATTAGCAATACTTATTTAATTTAATCGCCTATGGGGTCACAAGATTAGACAAGAGACTTAGCTCGTCTTGCTCCAATTTAATCCACGAGTAGGCATTTTTCCCGATTATCCAATTTTGATTGGTTCGAATCTAACAAAAAATAATTCGATACAATCACTAAAATTTATAGGAATCAATTCTATAAGAAAATACTACATTTTCAATAAAATTTCGAAATTAATTAAAAATTCGTCTGTGGGGCTCCCATCTCGAAATCCGGCGAAAGTTACGAAATCCGACAACCCATTCAATTACAAGTCCAAACGTAGCCCCCGCAATTAGCAATACTTATTTAATTTAATCGCCTATGGGGTCACAAGATTAGACAAGAGACTTAGCTCGTCTTGCTCCAATTTAATCCACGAGTAGGCATTTTTCCCGATTATCCAATTTTGATTGGTTCGAATCTAACAAAAAATAATTCGATACAATCACTAAAATTTATAGGAATCAATTCTATAAGAAAATACTACATTTTCAATAAAATTTCGAAATTAATTAAAAATTCGTCTGTGGGGCTCCCATCTCGAAATCCGGCGAAAGTTACGAAATCCGACAACCCATTCAATTACAAGTCCAACCATACCAGTTTCACTCAAATCTGACTCTGAATCGATACCGAAATCTTAAAAAATCGTTTATATGTGATTTCTATAAAAGTTTTCCAAATTTCAATCCCAAAATACTAATTAAATGGTGAAAACAATGATATATTTGTGTGTGTAGACCAAATCCGAGTTAGAATCACTTATCCCAATGTCTTTCCCTTGAAAATCTATCAAAAGTCGCCTCTGCGCAAGCTGAAGTTCGTCAAAAATGGCAAATGAGACGAATGCCCTCTTTTATAAATCTGCCTAGGCAGCCTTGCCACGATCGAGGCCCTCGAGCCTGGGCTTCGGTCATCGTCTTGATCATGGCCTCGATCATGGCATCGAGCATGTGCCTTCGATTGTGACTCTCGATCTTGGGTCTCGATCCTGGCCCTCGAGCCTTGCCTTTGATCATGGCCCTCGAGCTAGGCCTTCGATCGTGGCTTCGATATTGAGCCTCGTCCCTGGCTTCGACTCAGACCGTCTACCCTGGGCTCGATATCTTGGCTCGATCTTGGGCTCGAACACAGTCCAGAATATCCAGCATAAGGAAAAATTGCAGCAGCTTTTTAAGTCCAACTTTTGATCCGTTAATCATCTGAAACTCACTCGAGGCCCTCGGGACCTCAACCAAATATACCAACAAGTCCTAAAATATCATACGAACTTATTTGAAACCTCAAATCACCTAAAACGACGCTAAAACCATGAATTATGGTCCAATTCAAGCTTAATGAAACTTAAAATTTCCAACTTCTACATTCGATGTCGAAACCTAACAAATCAATTCCGATTGATCTTAAATTTTGCACACAAGTCATAAATGACATAACGGAGCTATTAAAATTTTCGGAACTAGATTCCAACCCCGATATCAAAAAGTCAACTCCCCAGCCAAACTTAAACTCCTATTTTAGCAATTTCAAGCCTAATTTAACTACGGACTTCCAAATGAAATTCCGAACATGCTCCTAAGTCCAAAATCATCTTACGGAGCTGTTGGAATCGTCAAAATTCTATTCCGGTGTAATTTTCTCAAAATTTTGGCCGAAGTCAAACTTGGCCTTTTAAAGCCAACTTAAGGAACCAAGTATTCCGATTTCAACCCAAACACTTCCAAATCTCAAACCAACCATCCCCACAAGTCATAAATCATTAAAAGCACATACGGGAAGTTTTATTGTAGGAAACGAGATTCTAAAAGTCAATATGACCGGTTAGGTCATTACATTCTCCACCTCTTAAACAAATGTCCGTCCTCGAACGAGTTTAGAATTATACCGAAAGTGCTGAATAAGTGTGGATATTTGCTCTGCATGTTTTTCTCGGCCTCCCAAGTTGCTTCCTCGACTGGTTGGCCCCACCACTGGACTTTTACTGCAGAAATCCTCTTGGACCTCAACTGGCGAACATGTTTATCAATAATGGCAACTGGCTCCTCTTCATACCCCAAGCTATTATCTAGCAGAACTGTACTGAAGTCTAACACATGTGATAGGTCGGCATGATACTTCCGGAGCATAGATACATGGAGAATCGGATGAACTCCCGATAGACTGGGTGGCAATGCAAGCTCATAAGCAACATCACCAACTCGTCTCAACACCTCAAATGGGCCTATAAACCTTGAGCTCAATTTCCCCTTTTTTCCCCTAATCTCATGATTCCCTTCATCGGCGAAACTTTCAAGAGAACTGTTTCACCTACCATAAATGATAAATCACGCGCTTTCTGATTCACATAACTCTTCTGTCTGGACTGCGTTGTACGAAGTCGCTCCTGAATCAACTTTATCTTTTCCAAGACATCCTCCACCAAATCAGTACCATATAACTTAGCCTCACCGGGCTCAAACCAACCGATGGGCGAACGACATCGCCGACCATATAAAGTCTCAAATGGAGCCATCTCAATGCTGGATTGGTAACTGTTATTATAAGAAAACTCGGCCAAAGGCAAGAAACGATCCCACTGACCTCCAAAGTCAATCACACATGCCTTGAGCATATCCTCCAAAATCTGAATTGTCCGCTCTAACCGCCTGTCAGTCTGCAGATGAAAGGTTGTGCTGAGCTATACGCGGGTCCCCAATTCACTCTGTACTGCTCTCTAAAAATGTGAAGTAAACTGAGGGCCTCTATATGATATTACAGAAACTGGCACACCGTGCAATCGAACTATCTCGTGAATATATATCTGGGCCAACCTCTCTGAAGTATACATAGTCACAACAAGAATAAAGTGTGCCGACTTGGTCAACTTGTCAATAATGACCCAAACTGTATCAAACTTCCGCAAAGCCCGCGGCAACCCAACTACAAAGTCCATAGTGATGCGTTCCCATTTCCACTCTGGTATAGTCATCTGCCGAAGTAGGCCACCCGGTCTCTGGTGCTCATATTTAACTTGCTAGCAATTTAGACACCTAGCTACATACTCAACTATGTCCTTTTTCATTCGTCGCCACCAATAATGCTGTCTCAGGTCACGATACATCTTCGTAGCACCTGGATGAATAGAATGTTGAGAACTGTGTGCTTCCTCTAGGATCTTTTTCCTCAGTCCATCCACATTAGGATCACATAGACGATCCTGGAGTCGCAGAACACAATCCGCTCCAATAGTAACTTTTTTGGCACCACCCCGTAGTACCGTTTCTCGAAGAACCATTAAGTGTGGATCATCATACTGGCAAGCCTTAATCTTTTCAAATAGTGAAGACTAGGCTACAACATATGTAAGAACTCGGCTGGGCTCTGAAATGTCCAATCTCATAAGTCGGTTAGCCAAGGATTGAATATCCAAAGCTAATGGCCTCTCCTCTGCTGTAATGAAAGCCAAACTACCCATACTCTTCGCCTTTCTACTCAAGACGTCTGCAACCACATTTGCTTTACCCGGATGATATAGGATAGTAATATCATAATCTTTCAGTAATTACAACCATCTGCGCTGCCTCAAATTTAGGTTCCTCTGCTTGAACAAATGTTGCAAACTGCGATGATCAGTGTAAACTTCACAAGACACCCCATAAAGATAATGCCTCCAAATCTTAAGAGTGTGTACAATAGCAACTAACTACAAATAATGCACTAGATAATTCTTTTCGAGGGGCTTCAACTGACGTGAAGCATATGCAATAACTCGCCCTTCCTGTATCAATACACAACCCAAGTCAATGCGTGAAGCGTCACAATATACTGTATACATTCCCGAATCGGAAGGCAACACTAACACTGGTGTTGTAGTCAATGTTGTCTTGAGCTTCTGAAAACTCACTTCACAATCATCGGACCATCGGAACGGAGCACCATTCTGGGTTAATTTGGGCAAAGGTGCTGCAATAGATGAAAAACCTTCCACAAACCGACGATAATAACCTGCTAAACCCAGAAAACTCCTGATCTCAGTCTCCGAAGTGGGACGATGCCAATTCTGAACTGCCTCAATATTTTTGGGATCAACCTTAATACCCTCACCCGATACAATAAGCCCCAAAAATGCTACAGACTCTAGCCAAAACTCACATTTAGAGAGCTTAGCATAAAGCTTTTGTTCCCGCAATGTCTGAAGCACTACTCTCATATGCTGCTCATGCTCATCCTTATTGCGCGAGTAGATCAAAATGTCATCAATGAAGACAATGACAAACGAATCAATATATGGCATGAATACCCTGTTCATCAGATCCATAAACGTTGTCGGGGCATTAGTTAAACCGAAGGACATCACCAGAAACTCATAATGACCATATCTAGTCCGGAAAGCAGTCTTCGGAACATCCGAATCCCGAATCTTCAACTATTGGTACCCCGACCTCAAGTCGATCTTAGAGAATACCCTAGTACCCTGCAACTGGTCAAATAGATCATCAATACGCGGCAACGGGTACTTGTTCTTAATAGTGACTTTGTTCACTTGGTGATAATCAATACACATCCGCATTGTTCCATCCTTCTTTTTCACAAATAATACCGGTGCACCCCAAGGTGATACACTCAGTCTGACGAACCCTTTGGCTAGTAACTCCTCAAGATGTTCTTTCAATTCTTTCAATTCTTTTGGAGCCATGCGATACGGTGGGACAGATATAGGCTGGATATCTGGAGCCAAGTCAATACAGAAATTAATATCACGATTAGGTGGCATACCTGGAAGATCTGAAGGAAATACATCAGAGAACTCCCGAACTACAGGCACTGAATCAATAGCCGGAGTCTCTGCAGTAGTATCCCGAACATAGGTTAGATAAGCCAAACAACCCTTCTCAACCATGTGTTGAGCCTTTATAAAAGAAATAACTCGATTAAATGAACTAACAGACGGACCCTTCCACTCCAGCTTAGGCAATCCTGGAATAGCCAAGGTAACAGTCTTGGCATGACAATCTAGAATAGTATGATATGGAGATAACCAGTCCATGCCTAGAATAATTTCAAAATCGGTCATCTCAAGCAATAAGAGATCTGATCTAGTTTCATAACCACAGAATGTAATAATACAGGACCGGTAGATCCGGTTCACAACAACAAAATCACCCACAGGAGTGGACACATAAACATGAGTACTCAAGGACTTACAAGAAACACCCAGGAATGGAGCAAATAGAGATGACACATATGAATACGTAGATCCTGGATCAAATAATACTGAGTCATCTTTGCCACAAACATAAATAATACCTGTAATCACGGCATCTGAGGCCTATGCATCTGGTCTAGCCGAAAAAGCATAGAACCGAGCTGGAGCGCCAACTGGCTGGCCTCCGCCTGGCTGACCTCCACCTCTAGGACGGCCCCTACCCACCCGTCCTCGACCTCTTGGTGGTCGGACTACCGGTGGAGCAACTGGTCCGGTAAGCATAGGTTGTTGACCCTGCTGCACTGGTCTACCCTGCAACCTGGGGCAGAATTTCTGCATATGACTGGGGTCCCCGCACTCATAACAACTCTTCGGTGCGCTGACTAAGTGTTTGGCCCTGGGGACCTGACTACCCACTGGAAGGACCCTGAATAGCTGGTGGGCGATAAGAACTCTCTGGTATAACATTGAGATAAGGTCGCACTGGAGCACCTTGAGGAGGCGGTGGTGGTGGATATGGGGGCCTGCTGGACTGCCCTCTCACGAACTGACCTCTGCCCCCAGACGGAGCACCTTTGAACTCTCCAGAATACCTAAACCGCTTATCTCTCGTAACCTGCTCTTGGCTCCGCTGACGTATACCCTTAATCCTGTGGGCTATCTCTGCGACTAGCTCATAAGAAGTACCCATCTCAACCTCTCGAGCCATAGTGGCTTGAATTCCAGTATGTAAACCTGCAACAAACCTCCGCACTCTCTCCGCATCAGTAGGGAGTACCATAAGTGCATGGCGAGATAACTCAGAAAACCTCGCCTCATAATCGGTCACTGACATCTGACCCTGCTGGAGCTGCTCAAACTGAAACCTCAACTCTTCCCTCTGGAAGGGTGGAATATACATGTCCAGGAAGATACGGGTGAACTTGTACCAAGTCATGGGAGGAGAATCTGTTGGTCTGCCAAGAACATAAGACTGCCACCATCTACGGGCTCTACCCTCTAGCTGAAAAGTAGCAAAATCTACCCCATAAGACTCCAATATCCTCATGTTGTACAGTCTAACCTTGCACCGATCAATGAAATCCTGGGGATCCTCATGTCGCTCACCCCTAAAGATAGGAGGATGTAGTCTAGTCCATCTGTCCAATAGTTTCTGAGGATCAGCGGCTAGGCCTGGGCTCAGGTGCAACTGTTGCCACTGGTTGGGCTCCACCCATGGGTAGTGCACTCTGGGTCTGATATACAGCAACTGCCTGTCCATGAGCCAGTGCGGTAGGAGTCCGTGCTCCCCCGCCCTCCTGAGATGTGGCTGGGTCTACCGGAAATAAATCGGCCTGTGTCATATTGTCCATGAACCGCAGCATACTACCCATGACATCCTGAAATCCCGGTGCAGATGTGAAATCCACCGGAGTTGGCTCTGCCACAGTCACCTCACCCTGCTCCTCAATAATGGGATTCTCTGCTGGACCCACTGGCGGCATAACTGGAACAATCCTGGGACGTCCTCGCCCTCTACCACGGGCTAGAGCCCTCCCTCGGCTTCTGCCTTGGCCTCTAGTAATTGGGGGGTAGCTCTTCCCTGGTCTGGAACCTCATTAGAGCGCGTTCTCACCATCTGTGAGAGAATTAGAGAAAGATATTTAGTACTACATAAATTGCACGATAGAAGATGAATAAAGGTAGTTTCCTAACGCCTTATAGCCTCTCGAAGATAAGTATAGACGTCTCCGTACCGATCCGCAAGACTCTATTAGGTCTGCTCATAACTTGTGAGACCTACGTGAACCTAGTGCTCTGATACCATGTTGTCACGACCCAATTTCACCTATAGGTCGTGATGGCGCCCAACACTATAGCTAGGCAAGCTAACTAATAAATTAAACATATACCGATAAATTTAAATCTAAGAAAAATAATAAGACACCAAATTCTACTAATGCGTGTGCCAAGACCTGGTGTCACAAGTGTATGAGCATCTAGTAGATTATACAAAACTCCAAATACCGTCTGAAATAAAAATAGACAGAATTAAAAATACAAGAAGAGGCACTGATAGCTTTAGGACGGCTCAGAAAGGCAGCTCACCACGACGCCCCTGTATAGCGAGGATGTGCAATGATAGGTCCTCCACTAGTTTCTGTCTCAGATCCTGCACAAAAGTGCAGCAAGTGTAGTATGAGTACGTAAACAACGTATACCCAGTAAATATCAAGCCTAATCTCGAAGTGGTAGAGATGAGATGACCGACTTTGATACTCACTAAGGGTCAACAATAATAAATGGAATAAATTATAATTATTCAAATCAGCATGATTTACATAGTTAACAATAATTTTATTCAATTAGCAGAAATAATAAAAATCCTTCAAATGCAACAATTTCCAATATATTAATTAAATCCTTCAATTTCAATAAAATTTCCAATTTAACAAATAGCTTTACAACCTGCAATTCGATTTCAATAAATTTTCAATTTATCAAATAGCTTTACAAGCTGCAATAAACTGTCCAAGTATCGTGTAATAATTATTATTATTATTAAGCACGATTTATGACGAGGTCGTACAGCCCGATCCAGAGTGTCATGTATACTGCCGAGGGACGTGCGACATGATCCATAGATGCATCTATCCTGCCGAGACGTTCGGCCCGCTCCACAAGAAAGGAGGACATTTACTTATGTACCTCCGGAAGGAGAGTATATTTATTATAAGATCAACTCGAGAGGATGAATAATTTATTTTATTTATTAATTAATTAATTTAAACTGAAAATTAAGCATACGAGAATTCCATCTTTTAATATCTTCCCTAACAATTTATAATGTGTCCGGCGCCATCACGACCTTTAGGTAAGATTGTGTCGTGACATATATCAAATAATTTAATTAAATAAAGAATATACTTTACACAAGTAATTCATGCTTTGAGTCCTAAACTACCTGGACTTTAGCATTAATAGTAGCTACGCACGGATTCTCGTCACCTCGTGCATACGTAGCTCCCGCAATTAGCAATAATTATTTAATTTAATCACATATGGGGTAATTTTTCCCTCACAAGATTAGACAAGAGACTTACCTCGTTTTGCTCCAATTTAATCCACGAGTAGGCTTTTTTCTCGATTATCCAACTTCGATTGGCTCGAATCTAACAAAAAATAATTCGATACAATCACTAAAATTTATAGGAATCAATTCTATAAGAAAATACTACATATTCAATAAAATACCGAAATTAATTATAAATTCGTCCGTGGGGCCCCAGTCTTGAAATTCAGCGAAAGTTACGAAATCCGACAACCCATTCAATTACAAGTCCAACCATACCAGTTTCACTCAAATCCGACTCCGAATCGATACCGAAATCTCAAAAAATCGTTTATATGTGATTTCTATAAAAGTTTCTCAAATTTCAATCTCAAAATACTAGTTAAATGATGAAAACAATGATATATTTGTGTGTGTAGACCAAATCCGAGTTAGAATCACTTACCCCAATATTTTTCCCTTGAAAATCTATCAAAAGTCGCCTCTGCTCAAGCTCAAGTTCGTCAAAAATGGCAAATGGGACGAATGCTCTCTTTTATAAATCTGCCTAGGCAGCCTTCGGAATTGGGCCTCGATCGTGGCCCTCGAGCCTGGGCTTCGGTCATGGCCTCAATCATGGGACTCGGTCATGGCATCGATCCTGTGCCTTCGATTATGACCCTCGATCTTGGGTCTCGATCCTGGCCCTCGAGCCTTGCCTTCGATCATGGCCCTCGAGCTGGACCTTCGATCGTGGCTTCGATACGTAGCCTCGTCCCTGGCTTCGACTCAGGACACCGACCCTGAGCTCGATATCTGGGCTCGATCTTGGGCTTGATCATAGCCCAGAATATCGAGCAGAAGGAAAATTTGCAATAACTTTTTAAGTCCAACTTTTGATCCGTTAACCATCCGAAACTCACCCGAGGCCCTCGGGATCTCAACCAAATATACCAACATGTCCTAAAACATCATACAAACTTATCTGAAACCTCAAATCACCTAAAACGACGCTAAAGCCACGAATTATGCTCCAATTCAAGCTTAATAAAACTTTGAATTTCCAACTTCTACATTCGATGTCAAAACCTATCAAATCAACTCCGACTGACCTCAAATTTTGCACACAAGTCATAAATGACATAACGGAGCTATAAAAATTTTCGAAATTGGATTCCGACCCCGATATCAAAAAGTCAACTCCCCGGTCAAACTTTCAAACTTAAATTCCTATTTTAGCCATTTCAAGCCTAATTTAACTACGGACTTCCAAATAAAATTTCGAACACGCTCCAAAGTTCAAAATCACCATACGGAGCTGTTGGAGTCGTCAAAATTCTATTCTAGGGTCGTTTTCTCAAAATATTGACCGAAGTCAAACTTGGCCTTTTAAAGCCAACTTAAGGAACCAAGTGTTCCGATTTCAACCCAAACACTTTCAAATCCCGAACCAACCATCCCCACAAGTCATAAATCATTAAAAGCACATACAAGAAGTTTTATTTTAGAAAACGGGGTTCTAAAAGTCAAAATGACCGATTGGGTCATTACACTTCCTACATATCCTCTACTAGTTTAGCCTTTCATGCTTTATTTATCTCCTACCCAGCTAAGTGCCCTCCTTCTTCCCTCATATATTTTTTTCGATTTCTCACTCGGTATTTGGTACCCGCATTGAAACCCGACTATATCTAGATTCGCGTTGCATAGGGTCCCATTTGGGGGGAAGCGCTCCCTACCAAGAATTGTTTCATGCCCAAGGCTCGAACCCGAGACCTCTAGGTAAGGAAAGAACTAACCCTACGTGATGCACCACATCTTTTAGTGATCTCTTACCCCATATATATTCGTCTTCCTCGGTTTCATATTTGATGTGACTAAAGTGCTAGGGCTTTTCAACATTTTGCAGTAAATATAAATTAGAGTTCTACAGTTTTTTTCATGGCCAAAAAAAAAATACGTATTCTTCTTTCGTGATTGACACAAGAGTACGCAATTTTGAATTTCTAATAGGATATAAATTGAAAAAAAATAGGAATATAAGTAAAATATTATGTTCTTCATATAATTCAAATAAAAGAATATCGAATATTTTTAATTAATTCCAAAGTTCTAAATATTAGGGTTTGTTTGGAAAGCTACTCGGTAGTGGAATTGGTGTAATTACACAGCCTAGTAATTACATAGTAATTGCGACGACCTATTTATTTGTCATATCATAATTAATTACAGTGTAGTTACAAGCGTACTGTTTGATTGCACAATTGTATGTACACGATTAGATTAAAATTTAAATGAAGTAATTATCAAAAGTTAAAAGTTAATATAATATATGCCTATAAATGATTTTTATAAGTATAAATGATATTAGGTTTGATATTTAAGATGCATATTTTTTCTTGAATATACATTAATTAGTAATCATTTATTTATAACTAATATTGCAAAATATTTGATATATATTTTCCAAATTAATAGTATTTAATCTAATTAATTATAAAAAATAAAAAACATACATTTTGTAAGAACATCAGGGAATACATGTTTGATAAAATAAGTTAATATGTATAAATATAATGTCATAACATTATTCAAATGTTTGACAAAATTAATCTACTAATTCTAACTAAATAATGAACAACATGCAATGTGAAATAACAAGACAATACTACTAAAATAAGTAAATTGGAACCATAAATATAACACAATTTTAAATTTAAAAAAAAATAGTTTAACATATGTCAAATTCCAACATAATAAAAACAAGTTCCAATATAATTTAAGATTAAGAAACATAAAAAATTGATATCCTCATTCAACAACGAAATTCTACTTTAATGACATCACTCATTATATGCCAAGTTTGTTAATGACTCATTATTTCTAATATTAGGAGGTCTAGTTTCAAAATCTAGAATTATAACGCAACCATGCTAAATGAAGAAAATAAAATAAATAAGAAATAAAATATACGAGCAATTATATGGAATCACAATAAGTAAAGGTAGAGAATAAAAGATAATTAATGTACAAAAAAAAAATATTTTAAAATTAAAAATAAAATAAAAAGATTAAAATAAAAAGAAATTAAACTAATGGAAATAAAAAGTTATATAGAAAATAAATTAAAATAAAAACAAAAAGAAGAAATTTAAAAGTAACCTACATTTCAAATTACACCCAATTCAATGTTGACCAGATAATTACTTGGTTAGACAAACATGCCAAATGACGTGATTACATCCAATTACACCCAATCTAATCCCTAGGTTGCTTTCCAAGCATGATATTCGTATTATTAATTACATATATAGGGAAAATAATGTTTAACTAATGATACTTAGATTGAATTAATTTCTCAAACTTTTATGCGTTCGTGCTTTTAATTTCCTAGTATGAATTAATTTGTCAAAACTTTATTAACTAAAAATAAATATCCTAAACCTAAAAAGTGAAAATTTAATACTCCTAAATATTACTCCGTTCGTCCCAATGTATGTGAACCTGTTTGACTAGGCACGAGGTTTAAGAAAAAATAAAAACTTTTGGAATTTGTTGTCCTAAACAAGTCAAAAAGGGTCGAGAGTATTTGTGTGGTTATAAAAGCTTCTCATTAAGGGTAGAGTTAGAAGTTTAAGCTAAATTGTTTCCAAATTTAGAAAGAAGCCATTCTTTTGGGACGGACCAAAAGAAAATAGGTTCACATAAATTGGAACGGAGTGTGTACTGGAATAAAAAGTCAACGAAGCTTCCCTAGTATGAATCGAAAGTGCTTCAAATTCTAAAGAACCGAAAGGAATTGAAAAATCAAAATTCTAAATATTAGGAGATAATTAAATGATTATATCTAAATAATATGAAATTAATTAAATGAATATTCCTAAATATTAGAGAAATAGTCGATTATTATACAAATCATACTATATTATAAATATGAAGACCTAAAGGGAAAGTTAAAAGATCAAAATACCCATTAAAAGCTTAATGGCCATTTTGCCCTTCAATCAAATATTACTCCTCTAATGTTACTGTGTACGTAAAGTAATTTCACATTTATGTTTTGTTTCTTCCATCTTCCATGTTAATAGCCTTTCTATAGCTTCTTACATTCTTTACTGGATTATAAATTTTCTTACTTATTACTGATTGTTTGGATCTTTCATCTTCTACTGAAGTAATAATAATTTTCTTGCACAACTTTTCACATTCTTTAAAGTATTCTATAAAAGTGCAAAATAAGGTGTCTAAAAAATTCATATATAGTACAATAAAATAAATTAAATGCATCAAAGAAAGATGACTTTCTCTTCAAAAATAATATTTTTAGTGGTTTTTTTCTTTACCAAACAACTCGTATTCTATCAAAAACTTTCTAATAGAGAACAAAACGCTGAAGAATGTAGATTAACAACAGGAGGATTATTTGTAGTTTCCTCTTCTGACTTCTCATTGTTTTAAGTAAGTGTCACTTTATCGTTTTTATATAAAAGAATTTTAAATTCTTCTCCAAGTCACTATGCCTTCAAGATCTATTTCTACGTGGTTATACAGTGCTGGTAGTTTTATATTTCATATTAATTTTTCTTTGTTACTTTCAACGAGTATTCATGGAACTGTACAAGTATTTTTTTTCTGAGATATATCATCATCCATGTTAGAACTGGTAACTACGATAGATGAATGGTGATATTCAAATTAAAGTTTACTGTGCAAGTATCTTCTTATTTATATAGAATCATATATGTTAGAACTAGTAACTACAACAGATAAATAGTGATATTTAAAGTTTGAAGTCTATTCTAACTTGAGGTCATATTACTTCGACATTATTTACTTACAAATTGTATTTTTCTTTTTGTCAGTTCTTGGAAGAGTTTTAAAATAAAAATGATATTAGTGCAAAAAAGCATGTAAAAAGTCACAAGCATGTTAAGTTTATATGGAAAACTTTCAGGACTGTACTGAATACCTTTAAATTATCATCTTTTACTCAAATAGGCTAATTATTCATCAAATTGAGCTTGTAATTTTTCCGTTTTATAATTTTTATTATTCATTATACACATACTTTAATATATTATTTTAAACAAATTTGTTCTAATTTATATGAGACACGGCACGTGTACAGAAACTTCTATAGAATGATATAAATAGATATAAATTTGACAATTAACTGCACACAAGTCACTATCTTTTTATATCAACCACGCGATTCTAACTATTCGATGAATATTTCGTTCAATAATATATAAGTGGACAAAGTTAAAACTTCAATTTTTTTATTTTTTTTGGAATAATTAGATTAGGTAGTGAGATAAAATAGAATGAACAACAGTTAAATTTTGAAGTGGTTTACCGAGACAAAAGCACAACAGTAACACTATTAAGGAGAACTATTCATACTTTTCAGATATTTACGTATATATCCTATGTAATTTCAATTGTATATATAAATCTCTCTACTTTCATATATTGTCCGAAAAAATTATATCATAATATGATAAAATTTGCATGTGGCGTCTTATTTGGTCGCCCACATTTAAGCTATACCCATATTTTTAAAATTATTTAACCTATACTCTAATTTTGACAACTTCAGACCCGTCGTTGCCTCCTCTTCTTCTCCTGCGACCTATGCGCTCCTTTCTTCCTCCTCTTCTTTTTCCTCTTCTTCTTTTCTCTCTCAAACATGTTATAGTTTCTGGAAATTCGACAAAGTGACAAATCAAGAAGAAAGAAAGACTCGCCACTGCCTCTCAAACACAGAGGCAGACCCATGTGTAAGGGTGAGGGGTCACCGGACCCAGTAAACTTCGGCCGAAATCCTCTATATATATACGTATATACCTTGAAAATGATTAATTTAAAGCAGTTGGCACCCTGAACACAAAGCATTTAGGGGGCACTGGTTGAGCAGAATAATGTACCCCCGCTGCATAAAAATTCTGGGTCCGCCTCTGCTCTAACAGTAATACATCCCAACACAAAGTACGTAATAATAAAACAAGAGTTTATTGTCAAAACTCGAAGAAGCATCAACTGAAGTTTGGGACTGTAGGGCCAAACTTCAGACATTACTAGGTTAATTTTTGTCTGAAGTTTGCAACTATCATGCCAGGAAAAATTATCTGAAGTTCAAATATAACAAGCTGATTTTGTCCGAAGTTTGCACTACAAACTAAAGAACTTCAGACTAATTTGTCTGAAGTTTGCACTACAAACTAAAGAACTTCAGACTAATTTGTCTGATGTTTGCACTACGAAATGAAGTTTTTTTGATTGCTTTTGCAAGTGAGGCCAAACTTCAGACAAAAATATTTGAAGTTTTACTTTGATAAGGTCACACTTCAGGAAAAAAATGCTACTTCAGGCCCCGTATGTCTGAAGTTACCCGACAAGTAATTACGCTTGTATTTTTTTTATAAAGCGGATATAGGTTAAATAGTACCCCAAAAGGTGAGTATATACATGCAAATGCCCCATAATATGCGATTAAAATATTACATGCTTTTATAATATATATTTTTGTCACAATACTAATAGATAGGAAAGTCATTTTCGAAAGAAGATAAGATGTGCTAAGTAGGATACTTATTACAATGATGTACGTTGTAATTCTTTCTTCCTGTTTTTAAATAGACGAAAAAAAAAAAAAATTAAAATTGAAGTGGGCACGTGGCAAGAAACTGAAAGATGAAGAATTCAAAGAAATGCATGCACACAAAACCCTCACCACCTTTATTTGTGTCTCTGTCTTCCTCTCATATTATTTTCGTGACTCTCTTTATCTTTTTAACTTTCTTGTGTTTTTTTCCTCCTTAACAAAAATCAAAATGATTAGTGTACTACTTTTCATGCACATCTAATCACTGCCTCCAATTTCTCAGCTGCAACTTTAATTCCACATTCTGATTATTTTCTCTACAACCGAAAAACAAAATATCAAAAAAGAAATTTTAACTGAAAGAACAAGTTTAAAGAAGAAGAAGAAGAATAAGAAGGCGGTGGCCAGTGGTGGGTTCGGTGTATAGAGGATCTGAAATTGGTTATATTCTGTTAACTGCTGGAATTAATAAAGCAATTTTCATATGCACTTCATTTGTTTGATTTAATGTCTATTTGAATTGCTATTGTACTCTTCAATTTTGTAGTATTGTCATATATAATGGTTATGTAATATAAGGAAACAGTGTAATCTGTGTTTTTTGATAATCGTGGTGTCGGGCTAGTTTTCACGCACCTGTACTGATTCCACATGTATTTGGTGCCTGCCACCAGCACACATACGGATAACAATGAGAAGAAATCACTTAGTGTTTTTGACTCCGTTTAGATTTGAACATGAAAATCTCATGGTTCTCAACCTATTTCGTTGACCATTACGCCACACCCTTGGGGATGTAGCGGAATCTGTGTTGCTTGATTTATCCGCAGTAATTTGGGTTTCAGTCTATATAAGATGCTGAAGAGAGAGCTGCAAAAATAAAAGATGTTTCTTTTATGGTAAAGTAGCAATTCCATTGTAAAGTTTAGCTAAATCGTGAAAAGGGTTTGAGTTAAACTCACTTCTTTTAGGTGTTGTGGTAAGGATTTGGGTGGAGAGAATAAAATTGGTACTTATAATTTTTCTTTTGTGATTTTTGCCTTGAAAGGAGAATTAGTTCGTATTGGAATGAAATAGGTCTAAATAGAGCGGAGCAGGTATATAATTCATATAGCCAACTCCAATTACTTTGGGATTGCGGTGTAGCTTATCGATTGATATTCTTTTGTGATTTAAGAATTTTATTATCGTTTACCTTTTCCAATTGTGATTGCTTTGTCTAGAATTTATTTTCTTTTGCCTTTTTCAGTTGTGATTGCTTTGTCTCATATTAACAGTCTCCACAAAATAGAAGTCTGAGCTAAAAGAACACCTGCTGTGAGATATGAGATATCCCAACTAAAGCTTGATTGTCATTTCTTTAGATGTTGGAGAATATTTGAATTGGTAGTTGTAGAATCTCTAGCGGATGATAGTAGGCAGTGATGCGTATGATAATCTGAATGTGCGCTGAGTTCCCTTTTTCTTTATGCAGTATATATTGGAGACACATACATATTGGTAGTAGCACGAGCAGTGGCAGATGATTATTAGATAATGATGAGCATGATATCCTGGAAGTTGCATTCATGGATACGCCTGAAAATAAGAAGCTCAATGAGATAGTTGACATAGTAAAATCATGGATCCCGAGAAGGACAGAGCAGGTGAGTGTGTCCAGGGATTTCTGGATGCCCGACCAGAGCTGTAGGGTATGCTACGAGTGCGACTCTCAGTTTACTGTATTTAACCGCAGGCATCATTGCCGTCTCTGTGGCCGAGTTTTCTGTGCCAAATGTGCATCAAACTCTGTTCCTGTCCCAAATGAGGAGCCCAAGGCTGGCCGGGAAGATGGAGACAGGATAAGGGTTTGTAACTTCTGTTTTAAGCAGTGGCAGCAGGGGTTAGCCACAGTTGATAGTAGGATGAACCTTTCTAGTCCAGGCCTCAGCCCATCTCCTTCTACCACAAGTTTGGCCAGCAACCAGTCGGGCTGTACTTGTAACAGTGGTAGCAGTGGTAGTTCAACTGTTTACCCTACCGGGCCATATCAGCATGTAACATGCAGCTCATGCCAAAGCGCTTCTCAATCAGCTCAGATGGGTCCTGCAGGTCTCAAGCAAGACCAAGAAACAGCTCTGGGGAATCCAGATTTTGGTCATTTTGTCTCTTGCTACAGGTATCTATTATTAGTGTCATATGTATAGACAAACAACATGTATAAACAGGATTTCATTTCCTTTACGCCCCTCTTGCTAGTTTGCTGACACATTTAAATTGCGTAATCGCTGCAATCTTTCCCTCCCGAGACCCCACTCCCTCCCCAGACTTCACTTGTGGGACTAAACTGGTTTTGTTGTTGTTGTAATTGCTGCAATCTTATTTAATATATGATCAAAATCATAATTTGCATGTTGCTAGATCTACATATGAACAGAAAGCTTTTAGCTGATCTTTCTATGTGATCCTGGATTAAGAAACCATCTATATTACAGTGCTTCAATTAATAGAAGATACTTTTTCAAGGTTCTTTAACAATTTTTACTTTTTTGATTTATGGCCCTTCTATTAGTGCTTTGATTTATTGTCTGTCCATTTGTGAGTTGTAAAGCCTCACTGCTTTAGAATAACTTTCAGTATTTAGTTGCTGATTGTTGCTATGTAAAGAATTTCTGGGATAATAGTTGATTGGTAAACTTGATCAAAGGTATTCTCTAGCTAAGCAAATTTAAACCCCAGTTGGTAAATCCAACAGGTCTTGATCTGGTAAACCTAACAAAGAATAAGAAACTTAATGTCGCCCCATTGTTGCTATATTTAGAGCTGGATATGAGCTGAATCACACCAGCTTTATAGGTTTGAACTTGGTTTAGCATATATACAAGGCTCGAATCGAGCTTAACCTTGTTTGGATTAAGTTTTTACGAGCTCAATCTCGACCTCCGCTCGGTTCTTTTGTATAGCAACTAAGCTCGAACTCGTTCATATAATTAGTTGGGATCAAGTCATTTAGATAAATTAGAAATAGGATTTTATTTATGCCATGTCAACACCAGATCATAGGTGTGACATCAGATGACTGAAGATTTTAAAATGATGGGATAGACCTATATGACTTGGACGAAGTATGTCTGGAAAGACGTACAGTTTTTTAAAATTTATGTGGACTTAGCAAAGAACAAAATATATTGGAAGCAAAATATCCTTAAAGGCAACACCAACTACTTGAAATTTAGGTTAGTCGTTGTAAGCACACTTGCATTAGGTCAAGTGTTTGAAAGAGTTTTTAAAGCTTGAATGCAGATTCTATGAAAATGTAAGGATATGTCTAAGATTTAGAGGATCCCTAGTTTTAGATAATCTTAGGACACATTGTGGAGTAGTGCAATGAATGTGTCCAATTGGAGCTCATCAGATATTAAGGATGTATATAGCTGACCGCAACTAGTTTGAGATTGAGGGTTAAATGTTGTTGTTGTTGTCGTCATTCGATTTATGCCGTATAGGCAAATAACTCAGTTAAAAAACTATATTCGAGAGCTAAAGGAGAAAATCCGTGTGTGCCCCCGGTGGTGGGGGTGGTGCTAAGGTTTACTTGCTGCTGGTTTCACCGGAGAAAATGATGAGGAATAGAATTTCTAGAAAAAGAGAACTAGAGAAAGCAAAGTTCGCCAGATAAGGAAGGGAGAATCTGATAGCCATATGGCCTAGGTTAGTAGGAGCTGTGGCCTGTGGAGGTCACTGGTGATGTTGAAGGCGGTTAATTGAAATAATGATGATGAAATGGAGGAGGAGAGAAAAGAGCCCCGGTGGTCGCGGTTTGGAGTTCGAAAGACCGGAAGGGTTGACAAATTGGAAACACTAAAATGGAAAGTATCCTGAGTTTTCGCGAGTATTAAATGGGTTGAGCTTTTGCAAGTTTGTTCTGTTTGATAAACTTTAACATGGATCCTTTTTTTGCCTTGATATACATGTGTTGAGAGGGTGTGACATGCGTATAGGTTCTTAATGCAGGTTGTTCAAAATACACTAAAATTAGCCAAAAACTGAAACTGTACTGAACACTTGTGAGTGACCCATATCGGATATGGTTATGTACCTTAGTCCGTGTACTAAAGACCCATAACGGCATATTTGGATCGTGACCAAGGTTTTTTTTTCCTTGCGGCTCTGCCTTGTCTACAAGTTTAAGGATTTTTGGGAGGGGAGAGCTATATTTTATGAGGAGCACCCTCTGAGTTGCAGGTTTGATTATCTTGTATGGACCAAGTATGTATAGTATTATCATGACAGATAGATGAGACACTTGAAATCAGACCTTTACTTTACCTGCTCTTATGTATAATTTCATGTATTATTTCTAGGCAAATATCATCTATTCAGTGTATGTTTCAATTAGCTATCTTACTTAGCATTGCTATGGCAGGAGTGATGATGAGGATGATAATTATGGTGTTTGTGGATCACATTCGGAGCCAAGGCACTTTACTCCACCAGATGTCTATTATGGTGCTTTCAACTACAAGGAGATGAATAATATTTGTGGACCAAGCAACAACCAACCTGCTGAAATTGAATCAAATAGTGTAAATTCTTCATTATTGGCAGAGAAAAGTGAATGGCATAACTCAGAAGGGATGAAAGAGCTTGGGAATGAAGCAGATACTTGTATCAATGGTATCGAGCATGAAGGTCCTCCTCCTAATGATGTGAATGATACAGATAATGCACCTGTTGACTTTGAGAATAGTTATTTACTCTGGTTGCCACCAGAGCCAGAAACAGAGGAGGATGACAGAGAATCTCTTTTATTTGACGAGGATGATGGTGGTGGTGAAGAAGCCCCAGGGGAGTGGGGTTACATGGATTCATCATGCAACTTAGCTGGTGGAGAGTACCATAGTAGGTATAGGTCAACCGAAGAGCATAGAAATGCCATGAAAAATGTAGTTGATGGACATTTTAAAGCTTTGATTGTGCAGCTTTTGCTAGTTGAAAAAATTCGTCCAGCTGAGGAGGATAATAAAGAGAGTTGGTCGGAGATAATCACATCTTTATCCTGGGAAGCTGCTACACTCCTAAAGCCTGACATGAGTCAAAATGGAGGAATGGATCCTTGTGGATATGTGAAGATTAAATGCATTGCCTGTGGACATCGTAGAGAAAGGTTTTTCTACATCAGATTATATGGCTTTTCTATTATGACCTAAACTAAACTTTCTCATATACCTTCTTTTCATCTTCTCTGTATAAGAATTACAAATAAACCTAACTTTCGACACCTAAACAAAATGTTCATGTTGTGTATCGTTGCAGCTCAATTGTTGTTCCCCCTGCATTCAAATTTGATACTTGGCTTATTTTAGTTATTGACTTCAGTTTGTCTTTGATTAGACTCCTATTCTGTGCTGCGATTACTTCTGATTGTCAACTGAGAAAGCACGGGAGAAAATATTATTGATTAATATTCTATGTTTACAATAAACCCTATTTACATGTGTACATAACCCATAACCTACTCCTATTACGTAAGGGACTAGGACTAATTACATACATTCACATAACTATTCTAACACTCCCCCTCAAGCTGGTGCATATAAATCATATGTACCGAGCTTGTTACATACGTAGTTAATACGAGGATCAGTTGGGGACTTGGTGAAAATATCTGCAAGTTGATCATTCGACTTTACAAACTTTGTAGTAATATCTCCCGAGAGTATTTTTTCTCTAACAAAGGGACATCAATCTCAATGTGTTTAGTTCTCTCATGGAACACTGGATTTGATGCAATATGAAGAGCAGCTTGATTATCACACACAAGTCCCATTTGACTAATCTCACCAAATTTCAACTTCTTGAGCAACTGTTTGATCCAAATTAACTCACATGTCGCCATAGCCATTGCTCGATATTCTGCTTCTGCACTAGACCGAGCAACCACATTCTGTTTCTTGCTCTTACAAGACACCAAATTTCCTCCTACTAAGACACAATATCCAGACGTAGAACGTCTATCAAAAGTGATCCTACCCAATCAGCATCTGAGTATCCAACGATCTGCTCATGGCCTCGATCCTCAAACAATAAGCCTTTGCCTGGAGTTGATTTTATATACCGAAGAATGCGGACAACTGCATCCCAATGACTATCACATTAGTCAAGGAGAATCCATAAACTGACTCACAACACTCACAGGAAAGGAAATTCAGGTCTAGTCACTGTGAGGTAATTTAATTTACCAACTAACCGCCTATATCTTGCAGGATCGCGAAGTTTAGAATTCAGATCCATCGGAGTGTCAACAGGTCTACAACCTGTCATTCCTGTCTCCTCAAGAATATCTAAGGCATACTTCCGTTGTGAGATCACAATACCTGAGCTAAACCTAGCGACTTCAATACCAAGAAAATACTTTAATCTGCCCAGATCCTTAGTCGACAAGAGTGGGTTGCTCTAGTGGTGAGCACCCTCCACTTCCAACCAAGAGGTTGTGAGTTCGAGTCACTCCAAGAGCAAGGTGGGGAGTTCTTGGAGGGAGGGAGCCGAAGGTCTATCGGAAACAGTCTCTCTACCCTAGGGTAGGGGTAAGGTCTGTGTACACACTACCCTCCCCAGACCCCACTAGTGGGATTATACTGGGTTGTTGTTGTTGTTGTTGCTGCCCAGGTCCTTAGTCTGAAAGTGCTGAAAGAGATGTTGCTTCAACTTAATAATACCATCTTGATCATTGCTGGTAATAACAATATCGTCAACATAAACGACCAGATTTCGAGTGATCAGCTTCACTACGAGTCATGCCAAACTCCTGAATAACTGTGCTGAACTTACCAAACCAGGCTCGAGGAGACTGCTTTAGACCATAGAGGGACCGGCGCAACCGACATACAAGGCCACTAGACTCCCCCTGAGCAACAAAACCAGGTGGTTGCTCTATATAAACCTCATCCTCAAGGTCACCGTGAAGAAAAACATTCTTAATGTCCAACTGATAGAGAGGCCAATGGCGAACAACAGTCATGGATAGAAAAAGGCGGACTGATGCTATTTTAGCCACGGGAGAGAAAGTATCACTGTAATCGAGTCCAAATATCCGAGTATACCCTTTGGCAACAAGACGGGCCTTGAGTCGATCAACCTGGCCATCTGGACCAACTTTGACTGCATACATCCAACGACAACCAACAGTCGATTTACCCGAAGGAAGAGGAACAAGTTCCCAAGTACCACTCATATATAAAGCAGACATCTCGTCAATCATAGCCTGTCGCCAACCGGGATGAGACAGTGCTTCACCTGTAGACTTAGGGATGGAAACAAAGGACAAAGATGACACAAATGCACAATGGGATGATGACAGACGATGGTAACTTAAACCGACATAATGGGGATTAGGATTAAGTGTGGACCGTATACCTTTTCGTAGTGCAATCGGTTGATTAAGAGGAGACAAGTCTGCAGTATTAGCAAGGTCAGGTGCGGGATGTGAATCAGCTGGGCCTGATGCTAGGTGCGGACGACGATGATAAGTCAGGAGTGGTGGAGCTGTAGAAGGTTGAACTGGACTAGGTGGTGGCGCTGGAGCTATAGTTGGTGGAACTGGACTCGGTGGTGGCATTGGACTCGGTGGTGGCACTGGAGCTATAGGTGGTGGAGCTGCAACTGGAGCTGGAGGTGGTGGAGCTGCAACTGGAGCTATGGAGGAAGATGAATGGGAGATAGTGACTGAATGTCCAAAAGACGGAACTGGTAGCACCTCAGAAATATCTAAGTGATTAACTGGACCTGTGAAATATGATTGGGTTCCAAAGAAGGTAACATCAGAAGACATAAGAAACCGCTGGAGGTCAGGAGAATAACATCGATATCCCTTTTGCGTTCTCCAGTAACCCAGAAATATGCACTTAAGAGCACGAGGAGCTAACTTATCGTTTCCTGGAGTAAGGTCATGAATAAAACACGTACTCCCAAAGACACGGAGTGGAAGGGAGGTAAGTGGGGAAACAAGACAGAGAATGGAACTTGATTCTGGATAGCTGAAGATGGCATACGATTAATAAGATAGCAAGGTGTAAGAACTGCATCCCTCCCAAAACGCAGCGGAACATGAGATTGTATGAGTAGGGTACGAGAATAAGATTTCTATTCTTTCTTTCAGCTACCCCATTTTGTTGGGATGTGTACGGACAAGATGTTTGATGAATAATCCCATGGGAGTTCATAAACTGCTGAAATGGGGAAGACAAATACTCTAGGGTATTATCACTACGAAATGTGCGGATAGAAACCCCAAATTGATTTTGAATTTTAGCGTGGAAGGTCTGGAAAATAGAAAACAACTCAGATTGATTTTTCATCAAAAATATCCAAGTGCACCTGGAATAATCATCAATGAAACTGACAAAGTAGCGGAATTCCAAGGTAGAATTCACCCGACTAGGACCCCAAACATCTGAATGGACTAAAGTAAAAGGTGACTGCTCGATTATCAAGACGCCGCGGGATATGGGAGCGGGTATGCTTATCGAGCTGACATGACTCACACTCTAGAGTGGACAAGTGAGATAAGCCAGGTACCATTTTCTGAAGTTTTGACAAACTAGGATGTCCCAACTGTTTATGTAATAAATTTGGTGAATCAGTAACGAGACAAGTTATTGAAGGAAGACAAGGATAAGGTAATAAAGTCCATCCGATTCACGTCTGGTACCAATGATCCGCCCTGTACTGCGTTCCGGTATAAAAACAAGGTCATCAAGAAATAAAACAACATATTTAAGTGATTTGGCTAAGCGACTAACGACTATTAGATTAAAAGGACTACCGGGAACATAAAGAACTGAGTCTAAAGGTAAGGAAAGAAGTGGACTTGCTTGACCTATTGCAGTTGCCATGGTTTGAAACCCATTGGTCATTGTGACTATTGGAAGAGATTGAGAATATGAAATATTGGTGAAAAGAGATTTGTTACCAGAAATATGATCAGATGCACCTGAATCAATGACCCAAGACTCAGAAGTTGAAGATTGGGAGGCACAAGTCATGCTACTATCTGTTGGAACAACGGAGGCTAATCCTGAAGATGTCTGTTTACGTGCTTTGTACTGAAGGAACTCAATATAATCCGGTAAAGAAACCATCTGGATTGGATTCAATGAATTGGATCCAACGGATTGTGAGGTAAAGACTTCTTATACGAACGCCATTATAATATTGGGCCGAAAAAACACAAATTTTCTGGAAATCACTGTTCTCGCCGGAAAAACTCATTGTTCACGCCGGAAAAATATCAAAGTGCTCGGAATAAAAAGAAAACAGTATGGGCCTGGTCGGAATTACTAGAAGATTAGACTGTCCTGAAGAAATTTTCGAAAAAGATGGCCGGAAAACTGTTCACGCGCCGGCTCGTGGGTCTGACGCGCCGCCGGCGTCAGAAGCTCTGGAGGCGCGTGAGAGCGCGTGGATGGGGTTCTGCCGGGGTGGTTTTCTGGGGTTTGGTCGCCTGAGAAATCCGCACCTGCTGGTGGTGTTATTTTTCGTAAAAAACCCACCGGAGAAGGGATTTAGTAAAAAACCAGCCTGAAAGTCACCGGAAAAAGGCACAGTGACTGTCCCGGACTCGCTGGTAACTGCACAACGGGGATTTCTCACTAGTTGCTCTAATACCATGTGAGAAGCACGGGAAAAAATATTATTGATTAATATTCTATGTTACAATAAGCCCTATTTATATGTGTACATAACACATAACCTACTCCTATTACATAGGGGACTAGGACTAATTACATACATTCATATAACTATTCTAACATCAACCAAATAACTGCAGGCTCCATGATGTAGGAATCAGATTTTCGAGTTGCTTGTTTTTTTGCTTGCACAGATTCTATGTGATGTGTTTAAATTGGTGCTAAATGTTAATTTTTCCAGCAGGAGCAATCCTATTGAATGATTCTTTCACTTGGTTTCTGGCATCATTGTGCTTTATTTTTCCATTAAATTATTGCTCATACTATGAAAGTTTTCTGAAGTTTATTTTCCTTCTGCTGATAAAATTCTCCTTTATGCTATTTATTAGTATGGCGGTTAAAGGCATTGTTTGTAAGAAAAATGTGGCGCACCGGCGAATGACCTCAAAAATAGATAAGCCTAGACTCCTAATTCTTGGAGGAGCACTGGAATATCAACGGGTGGCTAACCATTTGTCAAGTTTTGACACTTTATTGCAGCAGGTTTTCACTCAATCCAATTCTTTATTGATAATTTTTAGTTACTTGATAGGACAAGGAAATGCAATTCTGCCCCCAGACTGCAGGATCTTTTTCGTGTTCAGCACCTGGTTGTCGTTTTATCTCTTAGCTATACCTCCTTATCACTCTTTGTCCTTCTCTAGACATTTTTCAAGTTCGTATATAGATTAAGTTTTTGTGCAAAATGCACCATCTCTCTTGTTCTTTTTCCTTGCACATCAACTCAAACTAATAGTTCTATCTACTTAACAAAACTGTAGAAGCCTTTGCCTCATAGAAAAGGTTTGAATTGGTTTTATATCATATACTGACCATGAAAACAAAATTAACGACTGAAATACATGGATAAAATAATGGCTGGTCCATGATATGTAATTGTTTCCTTTAAGATTCTGAAGTGAACTACAAGCTGGGGCAATCTAATATGTACAATATCATTGCTATTGCTTTGGAGAGATTTTTGAGTTTCTAGGATCCATTTCCTGTACATTTATTTTTGATTGTTCAAGGAAGTATAATGATTTCAGCAACACGTAAGTGCTGTCAAAATTTACCATTTCCTGTACATTTATTTGCTGGGTAGTACTTTAAATTTGGGAAATTTTTAGATTTGGTTAGTCATTTTTTTGGTTGGGCTGGAAGGAGGAAGAGTTTCTTGAGGGGGGAGAAAGAGTGGAAAGGTTAGAGGTATTTTCCCTTGTTTGATTAGCAAGTAAAAGATAAGTGAAGGTAAAAGTGGAGGGTTATACTTCCTTTCTTCATCAATCTTTTGATCCTTCCAGAATCGGACAAAAAGGAAGAAGCAAATGTATACTAGTTCCTTTCCAGCTAGTACTGAAAAACCGAAAGGGACTATAAGATACATCCCTTGGTGGAAGAAACTCACAAAGTCTCCCCCTCATTTACGAGTTAAACGGAGTATTAGACCTAAATTTGTATCTTCTAGGCCAATGTGTATTGTCAATCAGTTTATTCTATTTTTGACAAGAAGTTGCAATTGTATCTGTTGTAACATAGAAAACTATGGTCTGTGCTGATGGAAGATCTTGGACTGACTGCAGACTGGGGAGGTAATAAGTATGGGGAAGTTGGGGAATGAGAAGGACGAGGAAACGAGAGGATGTAACAGGGGAAGCTGGTTAGTGAGTCTATGATGGTTGAGGGGGTAGGCTCACGGAGGTCTCTTCTATGTGCAAGTGTTTCAGTATTGTACTTCACGATTTTCTATAAATTCTGTTATATTCAAGTTCTGTTTGATTCTGTATCAGTTTATTCTGGTTTTGTTTTCCTTTTCGTCAAAATAGTAGACTGGTTCTTGTGATGACTTTTACAATGTACTTTCTTAGTATTCACTGGATAATACAATAGATGCCAACAACAACAACAACATACCCAGTGTAATACAATAGAGACCATAGGGAGAAAATATTTTTTCAAGGGAGTAACTGAAATGATAATTAGGGGCTACGCCGCTACGGTGCCCTTTACGCTCATTGGAGGTGTTTCTTTGGTTTCTCGTAAGCTGGAATACTCTAACTTCTTGTTATCCATGGTATTGAGAAAGGCATATTAGGGAGGCCCAATTGCATTATTTGGTTCATTACTTTTACTTGGATTCACATTGTTTGGTTCATAACTTTTACTTGGATCATTCTTTCTTCTAGGAAATGGACCATCTAAAGATGGCTGTTGCAAAGATTGATGCTCATCATCCAAGCATTCTGTTAGTAGAGAAGTCTGTATCTCGATTTGCGCAGGAATACCTGCTTGCGAAAGACATATCTCTGGTTCTCAATGTGAAGCGGTCACTTTTAGAGCGTATTGCCCGTTGTACAGGTGCACAAGTAGTCCCTTCAATTGATAATCTTACAACGCCGAAGTTAGGGTACTGTGATTCGTTCCATGTTGATAAGTTCGTAGAAGAGCATGGTAGTGCTGGGCAAGCTGGAAAAAAATTGACAAAGACCTTGATGTTTTTCGAGGGATGCCCAAAGCCATTTGGTTGTACGGTAAGTCACATGTTTAATGGCTTGTTCAGTTGTATGATAGCTGGAGCATGAAATAAATCTGAATTGTGTGGCATACTACATTCTACAGGTTTAGTTTACACCCAATTTCTTTATGGCGGACATGGTTATATTTCTTCTTTGTAGCTTTAACAACTAATAACCAAAACTATTCTTAGTTGAAAATTCTGATAAAAGAAGAAAGAATAATACTTTGGTATAACATACTCATTGGTACGATATGGTATTAAAGTTGACGTCTTGTCTCAATGTTTAAATAAACTTGCTATGAATATGATTTGTTCATCAAGCAGTATGTAAATTATTATGCTCAAAATTATTCAACTTCGGCTTTAGACATGTCCGCTATAGCTTATAGGTACTGTTTATGCATGATCTTAGAAAATGTGAATGTTGCTCCTATGCTGGTGGGAGGTAGCGCAAACTGTCCCGACGCTACCAACATTTTAAAAAAAAAGGAAATGTTTTACCTATCATTCTGTAATTTAACAGTTTCCTGGTGCAAGTGTCAGAAGTGCGGAAAGCTGATCTCCTCTTTTTGTTGGTGGTGGGTCTCAGATTTTGCTCAAGGGCGCCAACGGGGATGATTTGAAGAAGATAAAACGTGTTATCCAGTATGGAGTTTTTGCTGCTTATCACCTGGCTCTGGAGACATCTTTTCTTGCTGATGAAGGTGCATCCTTGCCAGAGCTCCCCTTGAAGTCCCCAATTAAAGTTGCATTGCCTGATAAACCATCAACTATTCAAAGATCCATTTCTATGATTCCTGGTTTCTCTCTACCCATAGCCCAGAGACCGCTCGATCACCATTGCCTTGGCATGTCATCTCATTCCTCAACCAACATGTTGTCTGGTATCACATCATCATCCAACAATGCTCCACTGCTTGTTGAACAGTCAAGTTTCCCTGAAGGTTCTAACTCATTAGCTAGTGCTACAACGGCCTCAAATAAGGTAGACCTTTCTGATTGTCTTAATTCCTCACATCATTCAAGGCTTCAGTTCTCAGATCAAGCTGACGAGAGGAATAAAATGGCTCCAAATGACCCTCATGAAGAATCTCCACTGGACAGAGGTGAAGTTGCAGGAAATGATTATATACCGAATTTTCCTAGCAATGCTTTGAGAGATGCTGGTAGCCTTTCTCATGTTGTGGAAATTTTACGCACTACTCACACTTCAGAATTGGTGCTACCGGAATTTGATAATAGTTACTTTGAGGAATTAGGCTCATCGAAGCAAGAGTTTCCTTCCTCATCTTCCGATCAGCAGAGTATTTTAGTGTCCCATTCAACACGCTGTGTTTGGAAAGGAACTGTTTGCGAGCGCGCTCATATTTCTCGAATAAAATACTATGGACTCTCTGATATGCCTTTGGGCCGTTTTTTACGGGACCAGCTGTTTGCTCAGGTAATATCTCTCTTCCTCATTTAAAGTTACACTCGATACATTCTTTGCATGCGTGGTTTATTCTGGTACTTTTTTCTGATATATGTTATACATTTACCAGAATTATAGGTGTCCCTCATGTGAAATGCCGCCAGAGGCACATGTTCATTGCTATACTCATCGGCAAGGCAGCCTCACAATTTCTGTAAAGAACCTACCTGAACGTATCTTGCCAGGAGAACGGGAAGGAAAGATATGGATGTGGCACAGGTGTCTGCGATGTCCTCGGACCAATGGTTTCCCTCCTCCAACCAGGAGGGTATTGATGTCTGATGCTGCTTGGGGATTGTCATTTGGGAAATTTTTGGAACTCAGTTTTTCAAATCATGCAGCAGCGAGCAGGGTCGCAAGTTGTGGTCATCTTCTTCACCGAGAATGTCTCCGGTTCTATGGGTATGCTGTTTCCTATATGGCATTTTTATGCATTAACTTTTCACACTGGGATTATAATGCCTTCACCTAACTTTAATTTTCTTTAATCAACTACTGAATATCATGTAAACTGTAAAGTATCCAGAGACAGAAAACTGAAGCATCAGAAAAATTATCATGAAGTCACCTGGGATGCATTTCCTCAATATGGTTAAAGTTGGTATCTGTAATCAAGTACTTTTTTCAAATAAACAGTCTCACATAAAGTAGTGGGACTATTACCTTATACATTGTTAAATTCAGTGCCTAACCCCACTTTATGTGAGAGTTTGTTGACTTGAATTGACTACTATAGCCCTGCTGCTAAAGCTACTGATGTCAAACTTCCTTCTACGATGAGGTGTAATCATTTTGTTTACTATTTCTTGGTCTGAGAGGTCCTTAATATTGCATGGGTCCTTAGCTTTTAGTGGTTTGCATGAATACTCTGATGATGTAGCTCATCAGCATGCATCAGCTATCCTGACGGCTTTATGGTTGGTTTTACTGAATCATTTTTGGTCGTTCCCCAATGTTTTTGTGACGTAGAATTCACACTGGGGACTTCTTGTGTTGCTCTCTGACTGAGCATGTGATGCTATTTCTTCTTGCCCTTGATTGAATTACATCATACTAAGAGAGAACATTACAGCAACACGATGCTCCCAGAAAACTTGGCAACTGGATAAGTTGCACAAAAAATAATAACATCGCGGAAAAGGCCTATATTAGGAAAATCTTACAGGTGTATGATTTTCTTGTCAGTTTTACTACTGTTGCACTTGCAGTTCTTCAATGATGATGTTTCCCTGCTCTGGGTTAATATTCTCAGTTGGTGTTGTGTTGTCTTGTGCACGATTGTGGTTATGGTGCATGTATAATTAACCGGTGTTGCTGGTCCAATATTTTTTATTTTTATTTTTTATCCACTAAGTTTTCTTTTCTTTTTCTTGTTGCCCAAGCAATGGTTTGTTCTGCACTTGATATTTGGTTTTGTTGCCTCAGGTTTGGGACAATGGTAGCTTGTTTTCGATATGCTCCTATTGATGTTTATTCTGTATTTCTCCCACCTCCAAAGCTTGAATTTAGCCATGATAATCACGAGTGGATTCAGAAAGAAGGTGATGAGGTACAGTTGGACTGAATTCTTGCTTCAATTTGTTACCTCTATGTTTCGTTTTTTTTTTCTTTTTTTCTTCTGATGTACTTATTTTCTCCAAGAGAAGGTGCACAGAAGGGCTAATGCTTTGTTTGCTGAGGTGTCCAAAGCTCTTCATGCAAAGTTGGAAAAATTTTCTGTTGATAGTAGCTTGAAAGCACCGAATATAAGTGAGCAGATTGCAGAGATGGAAGAAATATTAGAGAAGGAGAAAACTGTGTTTGAGGTGATTCTTTTATTTTCCCCTCCTGTTGTTTAGATACTAACTTGTGTCATCTGCATTGTCGGTGAGGTATAAACAAATTTGTCAGTATGGCTGAGCGAGAAGATAGATATGGTTACCTTTTTGATGTTCAACTGTTTCTAAAGATGACAGCCCAAGTAATTTCTCTCTGTATGGTGTGGATAACATGTCTCAAACCTTTGACATTTTAGGACTGAGAATTTTGGTGAAGTATGTGTTTAAAATTCAGAGGTGCGTTCTCTCACTCTAAGATATGTGAAAATTAATGCAGCAACGAATTGGAGAAGAAAGAAATAATCAGGGTTCTCTAATAAGAAGTAGCAGTAGAAAAAGAATATGAGAGGAGCTAACCCTTAGTGTAGCAACTAGAAAAAAGTTTTTCCAGCCCGATTAGAGGAGGAAAAAAGAAAAAGACGTGTCTTCCCTAAGCAAGACGGTAAAAAAACAAGAAAGACTTAAGAGTACATAAGACCTGTCATGGGCGGCTTTCCAACCATGCCCCATGACCCCTTGGATGCGCCCCGTGGCGTCCTGGCCAGCCTCCCAACGCCCGTCGTCACGGTCGGCCCCGTGGTCTCGGCAGCTCCAAGTGACAAGCGCGCATGTGCCTCTGTCGCCCCACCGATAGCCATCGCCAGCGCCCAGCCACAGGCAAAAGCCAACAGCGCCGCGCGCGCAGACCCTGATGCTAAAGACAAAGTTGCTGCCAACGGACTTGTAGCTGCTTTGTAGAAGACTAAGTCCTTTTCATTGTAAATATAGAGTAGTTTTGCTGCATTTTCTTTAAGTGTGATTTTCCAGCTTTCATAGGTCTAGTCATGTAACTTTGGTTTATTTTTTTTAAGCATTATTAAGGGGGACCAAGCAATCAAAACTTTCAAGCAAGCAAACAATTCTCTGTACTGGTGTCTCTCCCCCCCGACACCGTCTTGTTTTCTGTAATAGCTTTCATTCAATGCAATCAAGCTTTCTTTCATTCGCAATTCTCTTTTCTGCTCTCTTTCAATTGCTCATGACATTGGTTTTCCCGTACGGCACTGACAATCTAGTCTAGCGTACGGAGGGGACCTCAGTTGGCGGACAGCAACCGTACTGACATCGGTTGCCTAGCCTTACGTCGCCCTTCCAAGGAACTTCAGGAAGGCGCCGCGTAACAGTTGGTATCAGAGCCTAGGCTCGACATCGGACGAGGGATTACATTGCAATTACCACCATTTCTGACCATGGTGAATTATGGGGATCGCATCGCGACCCTTGAGGGAACGGTTGACGCATTACGGCCCATCGTGGAAATGGTGCCCGATCTAAAGACCAGCCTAGTGCAAAGGTTGGACGACCTGGACCGCAGACTCATCCAGGCCGAAGTTGACATAGAAAACATCAGTCGCGACTCTGAAGGAGACCGGCAAACAGCAGCCACAGAGGCAGTTGAAATTTTTGGTAAATTTGAGGTCCTCCAGCAGGAGCGTGCCGAGGATTTGGCCAACAGGGACCAAGAGGCAGACAGGGTGACTGCCATGCAACAAACCATAGACAACTTGACAGGCCAGCTCAATGTTGTCAATGCTGCTTTACAAGGCCTACTTCGAGGAGGCGGAAACCAATTTGGGAGTGGTGTGAACCTCGCCCCCATGGCACAAAAGCTGAAAATTCCTGAGCCAAAGCCATACAGTGGAGCTCGGAATGCCAAAGAAGTGAAAAATTTCATTTTCGACATCGAGCAATACTTCGATGCCGTGGGAAGCCTAGAAGAAGCTAAGAAGGTAGCAACTGCTGCCATGTATCTTCAGTGTGATGCCAAACTTTGGTGGCGGGTGAAGTACGAAGCCATCAAGGCTGGTGAAGATGCCCTCGAGACATGGGCGGAACTGAAGGCAGCCATACGCCTACAGTTCTTCCCCGAAAATGTTGAGTACAATGCCAGGAGAAAGTTGCGGGAGCTCCGCCAGACCAAATCAGTGCGAGATTATGTGCGGGAATTCTCCGCGCTCATGCTGAACATCCGTGACATGGGGGACAAAGACAAACTCTTCACCTTCCTGGAAGGGTTGAAACCTTATGCCCGGATGGAGTTGCAGAGACAAAGGGTAGACACGTTGCCTAAGGCAATCCAAGCAGCAGAGTGCCTTGGGGATTACCAAGTGGAAGCCCGGAAGGATAGGCCTCAACAGCCTGTCCGAGGAGGATACAAAGGGGGCCAACCAAACACTGGTGGCCCTAGCAGAAGTGGAGGAGACCGGAGTGCACCCAAATCCAAGGCTCCCTCTTCCAGCAGTACTAGTGCTGCATCTAACAACAATGATCGGGGGAGGAAGCCCCCCTCAGGATGTCGTCATTGCGGCGGACCACATTGGAATAATGAATGTCCACATGCACAGATGAACGCCCATCAAGCTTTTGAGGATGGGACGGATGACGACGCCGATGATGCGGACCAGACCGAGCCAGTAGGTGCATTCAATGCAATTGTTGGCTCCATTTCTGAGCCCTTAGCGGGAACCAGTGCCGGTATCCGCAAGAAGGAGGACCCCTATCCAATTGCCAGGAAAGGAAATAAGAAGGCGAATTTGAGGACTCCTCCTCATCAAGAGAGGACCCTAATGTTCGTTGACATGAAGGTAAATGGCAAGCCCATTCGGGCAATGATAGACACGGGTGCCACCCACAACTACTTAGCCTCGACTCAGGTGGAGCGTCTTGGACTAGTTGTAGGAAAGGGCAAAGGTCGTGTGAAGGCTATCAACTCACCACCTCAACCAGTGGGTGGAATAGCCAAAGAAGTACCAGTGAAGCTTGGCCCTTATGAAGGAAAGTTCAACCTGCGCGTAGTGATCATAGATGACTTTGAGTTAATAGTGGGGTTGGAATTCCTGAGACAGACCAATACCATGCCCGCACCGTATGCAGACATGCTACTGATGATGGGGGCAAATGGGGCCAAGCCTTGCATTATTCCGTGCATTCCCATGAAGATGGCAGCCGAGAACATCTCGGCCTTGCAGTTAAAGAAGGGGATAAAAAGACATGAACCCACGTTCCTGGCTACCCTCTGCATGGAAGATATAGAACGCTCCTCGGGTCCCATTCCTGCACCCGTGAAGGAGTTACTTCTGGAATTTGAAGACATCATGCCACAAGACATGCCAAAGCGTCTTCCGCCTAGGCGAACTGTGGACCATGAGATTGAGTTGGTGCCGGGTGCGAAGCCACCTGCCCGGGCGCCATACAGAATGTCACAACCCGAACTCACCGAGCTTCGGAGACAATTGACGGAAATGCTAGACACAGGGATCATTGTGCCCTCCAAGTCCCCATACGGGTCCCCTGTTCTATTCCAAAAGAAACATGATGGTAGTTTACGACTCTGCGTGGATTACCGGGCTCTAAACAAAATCACCGTGAGAAACAAGTACCCGATTCCGCTAATGGCAGACTTGTTTGATAGACTGGGTGGTGCGACGGTATTCACCAAAATAGACCTGAGGACAGGTTATTGGCAAGTTCGGATTGCAGATGGTGATGAGCACAAGACGACCTGTGTGACAAGATATGGGTCGTACGACTTCCTGGTTATGCCCTTTGGCTTGACTAACGCGCCAGCCACATTTTGCACCTTGATGAACCAAGTCTTCCGAGAATACATTGATGAATTCGTCGTGGTTTATTTGGATGACATTGTGGTATATAGCCAGACACTAGAAGAACACCTGGAGCATTTGCGGAAGGTCCTAGCCCGGTTGCGGGAGCACGAATTATATGCGAAGCTATCCAAGTGCTCCTTTGCTCAGAAACAAATTGACTTCCTCGGACATGTCATCGAGGAAGGGAGGATCAAGATGGACCAGCAGAAGATTCAGGCCATTACAGAATGGCCGCCTCCTAAGGATATACATGCCTTGAGGTCGTTCCTTGGCCTATGCAACTTCTATCGGCGGTTTGTGAAAAGTTACTCCCTCATTGCAGTGCCGTTGACAGAACTTCTCAAGAAGGCCACCCCGTGGGATTGGGGCCCCAAGCGGGCAGAGGCCTTCGACGCATTGAAGATGGCTATGTCTAGTAGCCCAATCTTGGCCCTCCCTGACTTGGCCAAGCCATTCGAAGTGCAAACGGATGCCTCCGACTATGCACTTGGTGGAGTATTGCTACAAGAAGGGCATCCCGTAGCGTACGAGAGCCGGAAACTGAAGGATGCAGAGCGGCGCTATGCCGCCCATGAGAAAGAATTATTGGCTGTCGTTCATTGCTTACGCCTTTGGAGGCATTATCTACTGGGAGCCCCATTCGTGGTCAAGACAGACAACACAGCCGTTAGCCATTTCATGACCCAGCCAAAGCTGAATGGACGACAGGCTAGGTGGCAGGAACTCCTAGCGGAATTTCACTTCAACCTGGAGTACCGAAGTGGAAAGACCAATCATGTTGCTGATGCACTCAGTTGGAGAGCTGATCTAGCATCGTTGTGTGTACTCGCCGCCCTAAAGGGAAGCGAAGTAACCACCACCATAAAAGACCAGATACAGGATCTACTCATCAAGGATCCTGCTGCACAGTATTTGGTTGATTTGGTAGGACAGGGCAAGACTCGCCAGTTCTACACCGAGGATGGGTTCCTGAAGGTGAAAGGGAACCGACTTTATGTTCCTAAAGGAGGAGATCTGCGACGGACTCTTCTTGCAGAATGCCACGATACTTTGTGGGCCGGTCATCCCGGCGAGGAACGCACCATGGCATTACTTCGCCATGCATATTATTGGCCTCAAATGGTCGATGACGTCGCTCAGTATGTGAAGACTTGTCTAGTATGCCAGAAAGATAAGTCAGACCGCTTGACGCAGGCAGGGCTCTTGGAACCACTAGCTGTACCAAAAAGACCTTGGGAAAGCGTTTCCCTGGACTTCATCACCGGATTGCCCAAGGTCGGAGATCTCACAACTATCTTGGTTGTGGTGGATCGGTTTTCCAAGTATGCTACCTTTATAGTAGCCCCACAATATATATCAGCAGAAGATATAGCTCGACTATTCTTCTCTCATGTCGTCAAATATTGGGGCTTACCTAAAGACATTGTTAGTGATCGCGACTCACGCTTCACTAGCAATTTTTGGACCCAACTCTTTAAGTGCCTCGGGTCAAAATTGAGTCATAGCTCAAGTTTTCATCCGCAATCTGATGGCAAGACGGAGCGATTCAATGGCATGCTAGAGGAATATCTCCGGCACTTTGTGACCGGATCGCAGAAGAATTGGGTGAAGCTTCTGGATGCTGCTCAACTGTGTTTCAATTCACAAAAGAGCTCAAGTACCAACAAAAGCGCTTTTGAAATTGTTACCGGACAGCAACCGCTACTCCCACACACAGTGAACGCACCAAACATGTCAAAATCTCCTCGGGCTGCTAGCTTCTCAAAAGAATGGAAGCAAAATTTGGAGATAGTGCGGAGCTATCTTGTCAAAGCCCAAAAGCGGATGAAGAGGCATGCTGATCAGAATCGCCGCTTTGTGGAATACCAGGTGGGAGACAAAGTGATGGTCAAAATCCCAAAGCGGTACTTATTTGCAGGGGTCCATGACCCTCGCCTATTGCAAAAATATATTGGACCCTTGTCCATTGAAATGCGCATTGGGAAAGTTGCATACCGAGTGGATACCCCAGCTTGGTGGAAAATCCATCCTGTTTTCCATGTCAGTCTCCTGAAACCTTTTCGGGAAGATATGGAGGATCCTTCACGAAGCCAACTCACAATACCAAGTATTCGAGGCCCCAATTCAACCGGGAAAAGGCGTGCTGAAGCTATTCTTGATGATCGAGTGATTCACGCCTCAAGAAAAGATCACCAGGAGTTCTTGGTGAAATGGCAGGGATGTGATGCAGAGGAGAATACTTGGGAGAGGGAACAAACCTCAAAGCCTACAAGAGCCTGATTGATGATTACCTTGCAAGGAAGGCGCCGAGGACGTCGCCAACTCAGGTGGGGGAGAATGTCATGGGCGGCTTTCCAACCATGCCCCATGACCCCTTGGACGCGCCCCGTGGCGTCCTGGCCAGCCTCCCAACGCCCGTCGCCACGGTCGGCCCCGTGGTCTCGGCAGCTCCAAGTGACAAGCGCGCATGTGCCTCTGTCGCCCCACCGATAGCCATCGCCAGCGCCCAGCCACAGGCAAAAGCCAACAGCGCCGCGCGCGCAGACCCTGATGCTAAAGACAAAGTTGCTGCCAACGGACTTGTAGCTGCTTTGTAGAAGACTAAGTCCTTTTCATTGTAAATATAGAGTAGTTTTGCTGCATTTTCTTTAAGTGTGATTTTTCAGCTTTCATAGGTCTAGTCATGTAACTTTGGTTTATTTTTTTTAAGCATTATTAAGGGGGACCAAGCAATCAAAACTTTCAAGCAAGCAAACAATTCTCTGTACTGGTGTCTCTCCCCCCCGACACCGTCTTGTTTTCTGTAATAGCTTTCATTCAATGCAATCAAGCTTTCTTTCATTCGCAATTCTCTTTTCTGCTCTCTTTCAATTGCTCATGACATTGGTTTTCCCGTACGGCACTGACAATCTAGTCTAGCGTACGGAGGGGACCTCAGTTGGCGGACAGCAACCGTACTGACATCGGTTGCCTAGCCTTACGTCGCCCTTCCAAGGAACTTCGGGAAGGCGCCGCGTAACAGACCATATGAGACAGAGAGGGAAACAAGGTGTATTGATTGAAGAGAGACATCAATCTCAAGATGAACATGTGTCCCTAGTAAGTACTGAAAGGAGCTTTCCGTACTAACTGAGAGATCGACTTTGGTAACTCCATTATCCATATGCTTAATCCTTTGACTAGGCGGTCAACCCAGAAGTTGGGAGAAAACCTTCCAATATGTGTGATATAGAACCCTTCCTTTGATAGGTTTCCTCACGCTTTGCCTCACACCTCTTCCTCTTGAGCCATTGAGACCATACACCATACAACTCTTAGGGCTAGGTCCTTGAACTTACCCCCTCCGCCGAGGCAATTAGGAACTCCTTCAACTGGTGGACTGTTCCTCAGGGCTGCATTTCAATCACTGCTGTTAATTCGCTCAGTAGATTTACTGATTTGGAAGCTTTAGTGTAAAGGGCACCATCACTCGAAATAGAACTCTTTCGTCTAATTGAAAGTGTGACTGATGGTATTTGTCATTAAGGCATCAGACCTCGAGAATCCTTCCCTTCTGAACAGAAAGGGCAGGTCTTTTATTTCTTCTGTTTACACTTTCCATACGTTGCTTCAAATGACTTTGACTTGTTTCTTACTGGTGTCCACGTTGTTCTAGGGATTATTATGCAAGGCACTTAGTGGGGAAGTCAAAGTTGGTCAGCCTGCAGTTGACATCCTTGAGATAAATCGACTGAGAAGGCAGTTGGTTTTTCATGCTTATCTATGGGACAGACGCTTGATACATCTTTCCAGTTCTCATGGTAAAAATTCCCAAACTCAGGGCAGTTTGACACCACAACTGAAGGAGAAGTGCTTCAGCTCTAGCGAGGAACTTTCTGAAAGGAATGCAATTCCGAGACCTGGCAAAAGCTTAGGTAGCTATGATTCAGTTCTTCAGTATGGGAAGACTGAAATAACATCAAATGAAGGAAGGCACAATCAGATTCCTGATGGGGTTCATGAACGATTGAATATTGATGAGAACTTAACCCATGGGAAAGACACTCAGGCTACAGGAGATGGAAATGTACTGGAACCTGGAAAAAATGTCACACGTGTACTTTCAGATGGAAAGTTCCCTTCTGTGGAAAGTTTATCTGACACTCTTGATGCTGCATGGACTGGTGAAGGCCACCTGGCTATTAAGGAGCATAACAGTGCATTTCCAGATTCTTTCCTTGTAGATTCTTCTGCTTTGACTGGAGTTACAGCAAACTCAGATGTCGAAAGGTCTATGTGTGGCAAAAGTGGGGCTGTAACACCTCATTTATCTGCAAAGTCTGACAATGCGGACTACTTGACCTGGTCAACGGCACATTTTTCAAATTTCTATCGATACTTCAACAAGAATATCACATCAAATCCACAATTTATTGGTAAATTGGACGAGCATAATCCTGTTTATATCTCGTCGTTTAGCGAATTGCTACATCAAGGTGGTGCCAGGCTGCTGATGGCTGTTGGTGTTAATGACATTGTTGTTCCAGTTTATGATGATGAGCCAACAAGTATTATCTCATATGCACTTGTGTCACCAGATTACCACAATCAAATGTCAGATGAACCTCAAAATCTGAAAGAAAATCACAAATCTTCAGCTTCTCTGCCGTTTCTGGATTCATTAAATTTACTTTCACATTCGTCTGTGGATGAAGTAGTTTCGAACTCTCCAAGAAGTTTCGGATTTACAGATGAAAGCATGTCATCGAGTTTTAGTTCTCGCAACTCAAACATGGATCCACCTGCATATATTAATGCTTTGCATGCCCGAATATCTTTCTCAGATGATGGACCTCTGGGAAAGGTTAAGTACACAGTCACCTGTTATTATGCAAAGCATTTTGAGACCTTAAGAAAGTCTTGTTGCCCCTATGAATTAGACTTCATACGGTCCCTTTGCCGATGTAAAAAATGGGGTGCACAGGGTGGCAAGAGCAATGTTTTCTTTGCCAAAACCTTGGACGACCGATTTATCATCAAGCAGGTAACAAAGACAGAGTTGGAGTCATTTATCAAGTTTGCACCAGCTTACTTTAAGTATTTATCTGAATCAATAGCTAGTGGGAGCCCAACTTGCTTGGCAAAGATTTTGGGGATCTACCAGGTATCATTTTCTGTATATTATTTCTATTTAACCAAAGTCACTGCTATAGTCGGTATTTCAGCTTTCTGATATCTGTGTGCTGTGGAGCAACTTTTATTTCGATGAATCAGTCTAGGTTTGTAACTAAGGTTGTATCTGTGGGTCACTATATCTCCATTTGACCTCCCTGAAGCAAACATTTATTGTCAAAATATTTGAAGAATTTGTAAAATTATCTTTGTTAAGCCTCTCATGTTAAATTTATGTGGACCTAATTTCTTGATAGAGCTAACTTCTCCAACATAGTCAGTCTTGTGCTTTAGAGGTGCTCCTCGCTGTACCGTAAAAGAAATTAAAAGGTTCCCATAAAGGTCATTTAAATTGGTTCACCGGGACAGATGTAACTTCTGTACTTTGGTCTTCCCTTAAAAGATTCTCTGAAATTTATTTTCTTCTCCAATCTTTAACAGCATTTCGGTAGTTATACGTGTTCATTTTTCCCCCTTAATACTTTTTCCCATGATGCTCACTTCGTTTTTCAATTATTATTTTTAGGTTGCATCAAAGCATCTCAAAGGGGGGAAAGAATCAAGAATGGATGTGCTTGTTATGGAAAATCTTCTTTTTAAGCGCAACATCACTAAACTGTATGACCTCAAAGGGTCTTCTCGATCACGCTATAATCCAGATTCAAGTGGAAGTAACAAAGTTTTGCTTGATCAGAACTTAATTGAAGCAATGCCAACTTCTCCGATTTTTGTGGGAACGAAGGCTAAGCGGCTGCTGCAGAGAGCTGTGTGGAATGATACTTCATTTCTAGCGGTAAGCTTTGAAACAGAATCCTATCATGACTAGTTACTTTGTTGCATTGTGTTCTATACATCGTTCTGCATTTCTTAATTCTGTCTGGCGTTACTAGTTTATCATTTCTACTCCAGTAAAGATCAAATAAGATGATTGCTAGGACGCCTCCCTGTTCTCTCTCTTCACCATACCCTTTATCTTTGCGTTGCTTTCTTATTGTTTCTCCCTTCTTTTGCAAGATGCACTTGACTTTGTCGCTGCAGTAGTTCTCTTATTTATTTTAGTACGTTCTCCAAGCGTTTCTTTGTTAGTCAATGCCAGCCAGCATCAAGTATATGTTGAAGTCTCCAAAGTGTGACTTCGTGCTCTTCAAACACAATTATTAAATGCAGAGCGTTTTCCAGTCCCTGGTCTGCTATTTTGATACAGTTACCATTTTGCAGTCAATAGATGTGATGGATTACTCATTACTAGTCGGAGTGGATGAGGAAAAGCATGAACTGGTGCTCGGTATTATTGATTTCATGAGACAGTATACATGGGACAAACATCTTGAGACGTGGGTAAAGGCTTCAGGCATTCTAGGTGGGCCAAAGAATTCATCCCCAACAGTGATTTCTCCAAAGCAATACAAAACGAGATTCAGGAAAGCAATGTCGACATACTTTCTGATGGTGCCAGATCAATGGTCTTCATCAACAGGCATTTCTAGTGGATCCCAAGCCAATCTATGCGAAGTGTCAAGTGGGCCTACATGAAGTGATCCTTAAATATCAGTTCAGAAAATTTTCAAGATATTTGCCCCGACCGGTCTTGGTATAATTCTACTCAACCTTTCTTATGCATGAGTTTTGTATATTTTGTGAAGGAACATGTTGGATAATTGCTTCATAGTAGTTTTTTTTGTTTGTTTGTTCAAAGCAGTACTACAGGAAGTTACTTCCACACCAAGAATCTCTATTTTTTGGCAGTTCTGCAACTGTAGTCTAAGCTCTTGTACAGACAATAGTGTTTCTTCTTTTTCTTTCTCCCTATGATTTGAGATGAAGAAAGGGTCTCCAGTGGATTGTCCGAGGAACATATCGCACCGCACCCCCTCCCCCAGGTTGGTTTTCTAGTTTTCAGGAACTTGATACGTCCATTTTGATGCTCAATGGAAGTGCTTGGTATATTCATGTGCTTCAATGAGAATGAGAGGGTTTGACAACGGCTGTTATGGTAGCAGTAAGAAGGAATAGAATTTTATCTAGAAGCTGAGTCCTAAAATTAGATGCCATTCGAAATTTGTACACGCTTGAGATATATAAACTCCCTCTTCAAAGAGTATTTCTTATTGGGATTCTTGCCCTATTCCTATTTTGCGCCTTTTGCTTGAATCAGTTATGTCTTCTCTACTTGCAATATATTCAGAAACTATTCAACGGTGTTGTTCCCCACTCGAGAAAATCCGGGGGCTTCATGGTACTGATGCAATAGAGCTTCTGCAGATTTTACATTTGCATCTGTACTTGCTGTATCTTATGTAGCAAACGGAGAGATAGAAATGCGCTACTGTGCAGAATAGATTACAATTAGTTTCTAATAGTGAATGCCCGTTCAAAGTCATTTCTTTAACGGTTATCTTGGTGTATTTTTGGTTGTGAATATTTATTTGGTCATATCTTTAATTGTTATCTTGGTGAATTTCTGGTAGTGAATAGTCGTTCAAAGGTCATATATTTAATGTTATCGTAGTGAATTTCTATTTTAATTGTTATCTCAGGGAATTTCTACCTTAATTGTATTACGGAAAAGGGCCAAAACTACCCCTGAACTATCAGAATTGGCAAATTTGCCCTCCTATTGAGCCAAAATTGTCCCTACTGTTAAATTTTTAGCTCAAACCTACCCTTAAAACTAAAACTAGCAGGCCAAACTAATTAAAAATATTATAAATTTTAATGACGTGTCTCATTCTTATTGGACGAATTTAAACCCCACTCGAAATCTATTAAACCCACCCGTATAACCTCTGACCCATTGGATCAATCCGACCCAAAACTGGTGTAGCTAATTGTCGGTTCTGTCTTTACGAATTGGTTTTAGATTCATGTCTATTTGTTTGAAATCTGCTGCGTCAACCTTCAATTTCACGATATTTTACTACTTTGCTTATTTGTTACTTTGTTGAAAACGTAGGAAATGCATCTAGTTTAAATAACTTTTGTTAGGTACTCAAACAGAGTATAATTGTTGCAAACTCAAATAGGTTACTATATTCAGTGTCTTAATTAAACCTTAATTCCCTGGCACGACACAAAAGAGATGTTGAGCTTACTGGCTTAATTGTCACTCTTTAGCAAATAAGTTCAATGAGGCGGTGAAGATATTCATTCTTACTCATCAGATGGTTGAGCTTTGCTATATCTTGGCTTGGCAGCTTACGACGGTCTAATGAGATATGGGAGCTATTTAGGTTTCTATGTCTCACAAAGGCTTCTTAAGCTTATGACCAAGAAAAGGCTAATCTGAGCTTCCTATATATCTGTTTGCGAGAGATAAAAGAAGCAGAAGACGATTCAGACATTTGAATCTAAAAGTAGATAGAGGAAATCTAAGAACTATAATTTTCCGAGTTGGGAGAGAGAACCCTAATTAATAAAGGAAGAAGATCAAATAGTTACGTCGTATTTTAAGAAGAGAGGGCAAGTTCTTTTTTTGGGTTGGGTTGATAGGTCAGGTTATACGGGTGGGCAGAGGTGTGAGAAAAAAAACTGATAAATCGCATCAAATTGATAATCCGAGTCAAATCGAAAAAAAAAATCTGATTGTGGTTTGGTTTGACTTGGTTAGGTATTGGAAAAGAAAACCCGACCATGATTGGTTTGGTTTGGTTTGGTTTTACAGTCAGACATCTCTATAAAAGTATCCCTATATAACAACACTTCATTATAAAAGTCAAGAATTTCCGGAATCAATTTTCATGTTATGTTATAATATATGTTCTCTATAACAACACTTCGCTATAACATCCAAAAATGTTCGGAACAAACGAGGCTGTTATAGAGAGGTTTGACTGTAACTAAAAAAAGTCAAAGCCGAAACCAAACCAACCCGATAATATATTTATATACTTTTTAAAAATATTTTGTACATATAAATATTATTGTAATGTAATTTATATATATTTCTTAAACTTTTTCACAATTTTATCTTTTAACGTATTATTTCAAGTTTGGACTTAACATTCTTGAATGATAACAAATTTTATAGCCCATAAATGTAGTAACTCAAACAAAGTTCAAATCAATACTAATGCTAACACAAGAAACTCAATTCAACACTAGAAATGATGATAGTGTTGGATATCTATTTTTTAGTTTACATTGGTTTATAATGAAAATGCATAACTTAGTTTATTTTTTCTTTAGTGCTTAGCTATGTAATTAATAGTACTTATTAGCTATACTTATTTTAGCATGACATATATAATATATTTAGATTATATTAATTTTTATTATGGCTTATTAATTAACAATATTTGCTTTATGCAATTTTATTATCTTTGTTATTGAATATTTTAGTATAATGTTATGACTTATCTCATATTATTGTGTTATTTTTTTGAAAAATACTATATATAGTAGTATCTTAATAGGACTAAAGAAATATTTGGAGCGCAAGTTACATATTTTATGCTATAAAGACTTTACTGGAAAAAAATTTAAATACCCGAAAAAACCGAAAAATCCGAGATTAAAAAATCCGACTTTGTTGGTTTGGTTTGGTTTATAGATTTAAAAATCCGACACCATTGGTTTGGTTGGGAAACTGAAAAATCTAAACTAACCCGACCTTTGTACACCCCTACGAGTGGGTTTGATAGATGTGGAGTGGAGTTTAATTTCGTCCAATAAGAATGAGACACGTTATTAAAATTTATAATATTTTTTTATAAGTTTTGAGCTGTTAGTATTAAGGGTAGGTTTGAGCCAAAAATTTAACGGTAGGGATAATTTTGGCTCAATAAGTGAACGGAGGGTAATTTTGTACCAATTCTGATAGTTCAGGGATAGTTTTGACCCTTTTTCGTTGTTTCTAAGTGGTTAGCTTTTCTCTCTCTATGAATGCTCAGATTTGTTATTCTCGTGTTGCTGTTAATGTGTAGTTGTGTTGGTATTCGTTAGCAGTGTGTTGTTTTCATAACACCAAACATTGTGAAACCGTGTTGCCATACTGTGATGACACTTTTACCCGCTTTTATTGGTTCATTTTTCACGCACTGCCAGGGGTCTATCGAAAAATTATCGGAAACAGTTTTTCTACTTTTAAAGGTAGGGGTAAGATCTATGTACACATTATTCTTTCCAAACGCTATTTTGTGAGATTACACTAGGTTTTTTGTTGTTGTTTTTCACACACCAATACAAAAACATATACAGTAGTATTTAACATTGTGCATATAAATAGAAGCTGATTGAGAAAATTACAGGATTTTTCATTTGAATTGAAAAGTTTCATATTTGCTGAAACTTGAGAACATTTTTCACTACAGGACAGGGAAAGCTTGAACAACACAAAATAAAAAATCCATTCAATTAAATCTTGACGACTGCAGATTTGGCTTTTCTTTTATAAAAAAGTGCCATTACTTTTGTCATTTTAAAAAACTCATGTATTTGATCGCAAGACAACATCCATTTTCTTGTTGAATTCCCTTAAACGGACCTCAGAAGTGTAGAAGCATTGTCTCATCAACAGCAGCGTGCAGATATAGATTAGTACATAAGATTACTAAGGTTGCGCCTTCTATTTTTACTATTACTCGAGAAATGACAAATTGGGTATGGGCTAATTGCATTGTGAACAATTGAGGGATACTGTGACGATCCAAAATCCCAATCAAGGGGTCGTGATGGCTCTGAATACCGCTTGCTAGGCAAGCTAACACTTGACAATAATAAAAGAAGCAAAACTAAACATATAACTACGCAATATCATAAATACGAGTAAAAGCTCCGTACTACATAACGATTTTAAAACCCAAAATAACTGTCATAAACACCTCCCAAGACTAGTGTCACTGAGTACATGGGTTCCAAGAGTATTAAATACAAAGTCTGAAGGGAAGTACAATACTATCTAATACAATAAACAATAATAAAAGATAAGGAAGGTGACTCCAGAGTTTGTGAATGGGTATGCAACACTACTTTGAGTCTTCTAGGTATCCAAACTAATCACCCCTCGGGACTCCGCTACATCCAACACCTGAATTTGCACAATAAGTGTAGAAGAGTAATATGAGTACAACTCACCCAATGTACTCAGTAAGTATCAAGACTAACCCCGACGAGCAAGTAACGAAGTTATGATAAGATATTTACCATATAAACCTGCGCAACTAATAGGTAGAAAGCAATAGCAATAGAGAGAAGAATAAAAGTATAAGATCAAATAAGAAATAATTAACAAGGTTCACGGGAATAACAATAAACACCGCAGAGGAGAAACTACAACAACAACAAGAATAAGCTCAAGACATCATATCTGTCGCGGCGTGCAACTCAATCTAAACCTCAATACCGTTGCAGCATGCAACCCGGCCAAATCTCAATACAAATTCACATAAAAGTACCCAACAAGTAATTACAAACATGACAAGGAGCATGACATTATACCCGGTTGGGGGGGGAGGGGGATTAAGCATAATATACCAAGGAAAGGATAAAGTTGATAGACAATTCAACATTTCAAGAGCCAATCGCTCATATATCCCAATGGTCCCAAACATGGAATAACATGTAAATAATCAAGGAGTCTCATGTTCCAACATAGCGTAAGAGAATAACACAACAATTAAACAAGGACATGAATAAAATCACTTCTACCTGCACGCTTTAACCTACGACAAACACATATACACTCGTCACCATGCATATACGCTGTCCCCAACATATTTAGCACATAGCAAGTAAGACATCTACAACCTAATTCCCTTAAACTAAGATTAATCACAATACTTACCTCTTTCCAGAACAACTCAACAATTCAAGACTGATTCTCTTTAGAACAAGCCTCCAAACAACTCAAATTTAATTAAATAATATACAAATAAGTCAAAACAAGCTTAAGGAACTCTCCTATTACTAAAAAGGCTCGATCTTTAACAAATTTGGAAAAGTCATAAAAAAGTCAATCTGAGCCCACTTGGTCGATATCCGAAATCAAGACTAAATATCGATTACACATTTATCACAAAGTCTAAATATGTGATTTGTTTCGAGATCCATATCTTAAGTTACTACCAAAAAATTCTATTTTTACTCTTTAAAATTCGTGATTTAGGGGGTAAAATCTATGGAGAGTAATGAAATTAATCAAAACAAATTTCAAAGTACTAAACTTTGAATTAGGAAGAAAATCCTCTAAAACTCGCCTCATAACGAAGCCTAGATTTCAAAAATGGAGTAAAATGAGCTAATCTCGGAATGCTCCCCTTTTAACTCAGCTGCAAATATCACAATTGGGACTTATTGTTTATAATTTTGAAGCTCGCAAATGCGAACCAGTAATCACAAATGCAAAGGTTCACTTGAGTCACTAAAGTCGCAAATGCGACTGAAAGTTCGCAATTACGAACATGTCAATTGCAATCCCAACTTCACAATTGTGAACCAGGACCCTTTCCCAAACCTCGCAAATTTGCAAATGTGAACCTCGCATTTGTGAGTTGATCATCACAAATGCGATGATTGCAGCACCAATAATGAAAAAACTCTCCAAAAGCATTCGAAACTAATTTGAAATTCACCCGAATCTCTCGGGACTCTATTCAAACTCGAATAAGTATATAAGCTTAACAAACTTGTTTGTAAACTCAAAACATCAAAATAACATAAAATATTTGAGTTATGAACATGTGAACTCTTAAGGTTATATACTTAATATGCGGAGTAGGCAGAAGAGTTTGTAAAAGTTTTGCCTATAAAGGGTGGCCCGAGGAAAAACTTTTAAAGTACCTTCTCGCCCTCTGTAAAAACCACATCACGGACCTTCTTGTGCGCAAAACTCTTCTGCCTACTCCGCACTGTCCGAAGACGATCCTGAATCAACTTAGCCTCATCAATCTCAAACCAACCAATAAGAGAACTGTATCGCCTACCATATAAAGCCTCATACGATGCCATCTGAATGCTGGTATGATAGTTGTTGTTGTAGTAAATCTTCACCAATGATAGAAACAGGTACGAATGGGCCCCAAAACTAATAAAACAGGCCCTTAACATATCCTCAAGGATCTGAATGGTCCATTTGGACTGACCATCCATGTGTGGGTGAAATGAAGTGCTCAAATCCACCTGCGTGCCCAACTCTCGTTGAACAACTCTCTAAAAGCGCGATGTGAACTGAGTGCCACGGTCATAAATGATAGAAATTGGTATATCGTGCAACCGAAAAATCTCCCGGATGTAGATTTGAGCTAACTTCTCTGAAGTGTAGGAATCCACCACCGGAATAAAATGTGCAGATTTAGTCAATCGTCCACAATGACCCAAATGGTAACAAACTTCCTCAAAGTCCATGGTAATCATACCACAAAGTCTACAGTAATACACTTCCACTTCCACTCCAGTATCACCAACCTCTAAGTCAAACCACCTGGTTTATGATATTTCATACTTCACCTTCTAGCAATTCAAACTCCGTGAAACATACCTAACAATGTTCTTCTTCATCTTCTGCAACTAGTATATATAACAACCTGACCGATCATTTTAAGAATTAGCATCCTATTCGGTGGCTTAAGGTCTTGAGTAGCTTAGTATTATGTATTATGACTTGCGTGTGTGGTCGGGTTCAGTTTTCGAATGATTCAGGATTGATTTGGAAGAAAAATTCTTGTTTTAGAAGCTTAAGTGACAAGAGTTGACCGGAGTTTGACTTTTGTGTAGACGACTCCGGAATGGTTTTTTGATGATTCTAATATCTTCGTATGGTGATTTTAGAATTAGACGTATGCCCGTATTTGGATTTAGAGGTCCGCAGGTTGATTTGGTGCTTTTTGGCGAAAGTTGAAGGTTTGGAAGGTTGCGAGGTTTGACCGGGAGTTGACTTTGTTGATATCGGGTTCGAATTGTGATTTCGGGAGTTTGTATAGCTCTGTTGTATCATTGGGACTATCATTTAAAATTTGAGGTCATTCCGAGTTGATTTTATATGATCCGGTGCGAGTTGTAGAAGTTGAAAGTTCAGAAGTTCATTAGGCTTGAATTGAGGTGCGATTCATAGAAGTTGAAAGTTCAGGTTGGGAGCTGAGTATTTCGGTCAGCGCGGATGCGGAAGCGGGTACGCGTTCGCAAATGTTTGAACTGTTGCTCTTCGCGTTCGCGCCTTTGTTTACGCGACCGCGTATAAGGGAAGCTGGAAGGGGGCATCAATGACTTGTTCACTACGTTCGCGAGTGTGCGACCGCAATCGCGATGTTGCTGTGTAAGTGGTCACCGCATCACGAAGCACGTTTGGTATCTGATGAGTTTTGTTCTTCGCGATCGCGTGAAAACTTTTGCGATCGTGTTGTATTATATTTGAGCAGAATATAAAAGTACTCTATTTCGAGGGTTGTGATATTTTTTTCACTATTTGAGTTAGAGAGCTTGGATTTGGACGATTTTGGAGGGGATTTTCATGTGTTGGTTTGGGGTATGTATTCTTGACCCGAATTTAATTATATTTCACGATTCATCTTTGTTTTTATCATTAAATTAGTGATTCGAATTGGAGAAAATGAGGATTTTTGTAAACACCTTCTAAAATATAAAATGATGATTTGAAGGTTGATTTGATGTGGGAATTGAATATTTTTGGTATGGTTGCACTCGTATTGGAATTGGTGTTTGGATTTTTTGAGTTTTGTTAGGTTCTGAGGTGCGAACCCGAGGTTGACTTTTTTGTTTTCATTAAAGATCTAGGCTTTATTATCCAGAATTATTTTTTATTATTTTTATTTATGATATTAAGTTATTTTGGCTATATTCGGGCCGTTCAGAGGTTGTTTCACATGAGAATGTCATTTTAGAGTATTGATTTAGCTTCTTTGAGGTAAGTATCTTGCCTAACTATGTGTGGGGGAACTACCTATTAGAATTTTGGTTGATTGTGCTATTTGTATTATGTGAAATACATGTACGCGAGGTGAAGAGTGCGTACTCGGGCTTATATGTGAAAAATATATTGACCGGTTTAGACTCTTAGACTTCTTTCATGTATTTATTTGAAATTGTTAGCACATGTCACATCCTTTACTTGTCAAGTTTACTCTTATATGCTTTATTTAAAGTTGTTACCTCTTTTATTGTAATGTGACTTCCTTTATTATTGAGTTATTCTTAATTGAAATTGTTGTTACATGATATCCTTTTGTTGTCGGGTTATTCTTATGCATTTAGACGTAGTTGCTATTTCATGCCATCTATTTCATTGAGTTATTCTTAAGCAATTAATTGAATTTGAAGTTATTGAAAGCCATTAATCTGTTTTAGTTGAAGTTGTTGTTTAATTGGGTGCTGTTCATTGTTGAGTTAATTTCCCCGTTGATTTTATTGTTATTGAGATTTTGTACATATCGTGTTTGAGCCGTGGGCTATGTGATGTGGTGATATTGATATTTCTGTTGTTAAGAGGTTGTGGCCTATGGGCACTTATGGTACGAGTTTATAAGTCGTGTTGTTGTAATGTTAGCACTTGTGAATTTGTTGTGTGGATTGATTGTTGTTATGCGGAGCACAAAGGTGACATTTCATTGTTGATGATTGTGTGGAGCGATATAGGTGGCTATTGTATTATTTTTAGGGCAGAGTGATATGGTTGCTATCGGAGTGATACAGGTGGCTATCAGATTGATACATGTGGCTATTGTGTTAAATGTTTGGGCGGGGCGATAAGGGTGGCTATTATGATGTTATCAATACAGAGAGATAAGAGTGGCTATGTCAGGGATGATATGTGATGGCCTGGGGGCATTGCGTGGATGATATTCGTGTGATGGTGTGATTTTTCTTCTATATGTCATGCACCTTACGTGACTTGTTGTGTTTCTTTCAATGATCTACTCGATGTCTTTAATATTACTTGTTGACTTGGACTATGATGGTACACTCACACAAGCATACACCGTAGCATGCTACTTACACCAGTTCAGGAGCATGAAGCTTGACGTTCATTGATCATGCCCATGTGTTCTTGTATGATTTGCTTCCACTGTGATATTGAGCCTGTGACCACGCTGGGCGGATTGTGATAGTGAGCCTGTGTCCATGCAGAGCGGATTGTGATTGTGGGCATATGACCATGCCGGACGGATTGAGATATTGGCACGAGAATTGTCCTTGCGGTTATGAGATGTCATGGGCGGCTTTCCAGCCGTGCCCCATGACCCCTTGGACGCGCCCCATGGCATCCTAGCAAGCTTCCCAACGCCTAGCGCCATGGATGGACCCGTGGTCTTGGCTACGCTAAGTGACAAGCACGTATGTGTATCTGTCGCCCCACCGATATCCCTTGCCAGCGCCCAGCCGCAGGGAGATGCCAACAGCACCGCGCGCGGAGTATGTGATGTCAAAGACAATGTTGGTGACAACGGGCCTGTTTATACCTTGTAGAAAACTATGTCCTTTTCATTGTAAATATAAAGTGGTTTTATTTCAAGTACTTCCATTATGTTCCTCTAGCTTAGTTAGGTCAAGTCTGGTAACTTTGGTTTATTTTTTTTAAGTATTATTAGGGGGATCAAACAATCAAACTTTCTAGCAAGCAAACAATTCTCTGTATTGGTGTCTCTCCCCCTTGACACCGTGTTGCTTTTCTATAATAGTTATCATTAATGCAATCAAGCTTTCTTTCATTCTCAATTCTCATTTCTGTTCTCTCAATTGCTCTTGACATTGGTTTTTCCGTACGGCACTGACAATCTCGTCTAGCGTACGGAAGGGACCTCAATTGACGGATAGTAACTGCACTGACATCAGTTACTTAGACTTACGTCACCCTTCTAAGGAATCTTAGGTAGGCGTTGCGTAACAATTGGTATTAGTGCCTTGGCTCGACATCGGACGAGGGAACACATTGCCATTACCATCATTTCTATCCATGGTGAATCATGGGGACCGCATTACAGCCCTTGAAGAGACGGTTAACGTATTACGGCCCATCGTGGAGACGGTGCATGAACTAAGAACCAGCCTAGTGTAAAGGTTGGACGACTTGGACCGCAGAATACTCTAGGCCGAAGTTGACATAGAAAACATTAGTCGCGACGCTGAAGGAGACTGGCAAATGGAAGTCACAGAGGCAGCCAAATATTTTGGTAAATTCGTGGGCCTCCAACATGAGCGTGCCTGGGATTTAGCCTACAGGGTATAAGAGGTAGACATGGTAACTGCCATGCAGCAAACTATAGACAACTTGACAGGCTAGCTCAATGTTGTCAATGTTGCTTTACAAGGCCTACTTCAAGGAGGCAGAAACCAAATCGGGGGTGCTATAAACTTTGCCCCCATGGCACAAAAACTGAAAATTCTTGAGCCAAAGCCATATAGTGGAGCTCGGAATGCCAAAGAAGTGGAAAACTTCATCTTTGACATCGAACAGTACTTCGATGCCGTGGGGGGGCCTAGAAGAAGCTAAGAAGGTAGAAACTACTACCATGTATCTTCAGGGTGATGCTAAGCTCTGGTGGCGGGTGAAGTATGAAGCCATCAAGGCCATTGAAGATGCTCTCGAGACATGGACAGAACTGAAGGCAACCACACACCTACAGTTCTTCCCCGAAAATGTTGAGTATAATGCAAGGAGAAAGCTACGGGAGCTCCGCCAGACCAAATCAGTGCGGGATAACATGCGAGAATTCTTCGTTCTCATGATGAACGTACTTGATATGGGGGACAAAGACAAACTCTTCACATTCCTGTAAGGGTTAAAACCTTATACCCGTATGGAGCTGCAAAGACAAAGGGTGGACACTTTACCCAAGGCGATCCAACTAGCAGAGTGCCTTGGGGACTATCAAGTGGAAGCTCTGAAGGATAGGCCTCAACAGCCTGTCCGAGGGGCATATAAAGGGGGCCAACCTAGCATTGGTTGCCCTAGCAAAAGTGGAGTAGATCAGAGTGCAACCAAATGAAAGGCTCCCTCCTCAGGCAATACTAGCGTTGCATCTAACAATGGGGGAGGAAACCCCTTCAGGATGCCGTCATTGCGGCGTACCATATTGGAATAACGAATGATCACATGCACAGATGAATGCCCATCAAGCTTTTGATGATGGGACGGATGATGACGTAGATGATGAGGACCAGACCGAACCAGTAGGTGCCTTCAATACATTTGTTGGCTCTATTTCTGAGGCCTTAGCAGGAACCACTGTTGGTATCCGTAAGAAGACGGACCCCTGCCCAATCACCAAGAAAGGAAAAAAGAAGGCGGATGAGAGGACTCCTCTTAAACAAGAGAGGACCTTAATGTTCGTCAAGATGAAGGTAAATGGCAAGCCCATTCGGGAGATGATAGACACAGGTGCTACCCACAACTACTTAGCCTCGACTCAGGTGGAGCGCCTTAGTCTAGGTGTAGGAAAGGGCAGAGGTTGTGTCAAGGCTATCAACTCACCTCCTCAACTAGTGGGTGGAATAGCCAAAGAAGTACTAGTGAAGCTTGGCCCTTATGAAGGAAAATTCAACCTGCGCGTGGTGATCATAGATGACTTTGAGTTGATAGTTGGGTTGGAATTCCTGAGGCAAACCAATACCATGCCTATACCGTATGCAGACATGCTACTGGTGATGGGAAAAAATGGGCCAAGCCCTACATTATCCCGTACATACCCATGAAGATGGCCGCTGAGAACATCTCAGCCTTGCAGTTGAAGAAGGGGGTCAAAAGACATGAACCTACATTCCTGGATACCCTCTGTATTGAAGATATAGAATGCTCCTTGGATCCCATTCATGCACCAGTGAAAGAGCTGCTACTGGAGTTTGAAGATGTCATTCCACAGGACATGCCAAAGCGACTACCGCCTATGCGCACTGTGGACCATGAGATTGAGTTGGTGCCGAGTGTGAAGCCACCCGCCCGGGCAACTTATAGAATGTCACAACCCGAACTCACTGAGCTTCGGAGATAGTTGACGGAAATGCTAGACACAGGGATTATCGTGCCCTCCAAGTCCCCATATGGGTCTCCTGTGCTATTCTAAAAGAAACATGATGGCAGTCTACGACTCTGTGTGGATTATCAGGCTCTATACAAAATCACCGTGAAGAACAAGTACCCTATTCCGCTAATGGCAAAATTGTTCGATAGACTTGGTGGTGCGACAATGTTCACCAAAAGACCTAAAGACCTGGGAAGTTCAGATTGCGGAGGATGAACACAAGATGACCTGTGTGACAAGATATGGGTCGTACGACTTCGTGGTTATGCCATTCAGCTTGACTAACACTCCAACCACATTTTGCACCCTGGTGAACCAAGTCTTCCGAGAGTACATTGACGAATTCATGGTGGTCTACTTGGATGACATTGTGGTATATAGCCAAACATTGGAAGAACACCCGGAGCACTTGCAGAAGGTCCTAGCCCGATTGCGGGAGCACGAATTATATGCAAGCTATCCAAGTGCTCCTTTGCTCAAAAATAGATTGACTTCCTCAGACATGTCATCGAGGAATGGCGAATCAATATGGACCAACAAAAGATTCAGGCTATCATAGATTGGCCTCCGCCTAAGGATATCAAGTCCTTGAGGGCGTTCCTTGGCCTATGCAATTTCTGTCGACGATTTGTGAAAAATTACTCCCTCATCACAGTGAAATTGACAAAACTCCTAAATAAGGTCATGCTTTAGGATTAGGGACCCAGGCGAGCGGAGGCCTTCAATGCATTAAAAATGGCTATGTCTAGTAGCCCCATCTTGGCCCTCCCTGATTTGGCCAAGCCATTCGAGGTACAAACGGATGACTCCGACTATGCCCTTGGCGGAGTATTGCTACAAGAAAGGCAACCTGTAGCGTACGAGAGCCGGAAGTTGAAGGATGCAGAGCAGCGCTATGCCGCCCACGAGAAAGAATTATTGGCTGTCGTTCATTTCTCACACCTTTGGAGGAACTATCTGATGGGAACCCCGTTCGTGGTCAAGATAGACAACACAACTGTTAGCCATTTCATAACCCAACTGAAGCTGAATGGTCAAGTAGCGGAATTTCACTTCAACCTGAAGTACCGAAATGGGAAGACTAATCATGTTGCTGATGCGCTTAGTCGGAGAGCTGATCTAGCATCAGTGTGCCTACTCGCCACCCTAAGGGGGAGCGAAGTAGCCACCACCATGAAAGACCAGATACAAGATCTACTCATCAAGGATCCTGCTGCACGATATTTGGTTGATTTGGTAGGACAGGTCAAGACTCACCAGTTCTACATGGAAGATGGTTTCCTCAAAGTGAAAGGAAACAAATTTATGTTCCTAAAGGAAGAGATCTACAAAGGACTCTTCTGGCGAAATGCCACGATACTTTGTGGGCTGGCCATCCCGGTGAAGAATGCACCATGGCATTACTTCGCCGTGCATATTATTGGCCTCAAATGGCCGATGACATCGCTCAGTATGTGAAGACTTGTCTAGTAAGCCAGAAGGATAAGTTAGACCGCTTGACACAAAGGTGACTCTTGGAACCACCATCTTTCCTTAAGAGACTTTGGGAAAGTGTTTCCCTGGATTTCATCACCAGATTGCCCAAGGTCGGAGATCTCACAACTCTCTTGGTTATGTTGGATCGATTTTCCAAGTATGCTATATTTATAGCAGCCCCTCAATGTATATCAGCAGAAGATACAACTCGACTCTTCTTCTCTCATATCTTCAAATATTGGGGCCTGCCTAAAGACATCGTTAGTGATCGTGACTTACGCTTTACTGGAAATTTTTGGACCCAACTCTTTAAGTGCCTCGGGTCAAAGTTGAGTCATAAATCAAGTTTCCACCCGCAATTTGATGACCAGACGGAGCGGTTCAATGGCATGCTGGAGGAATATCTCCTCCCCTTTGTTACCGGATCGCAGAAGAATTGGGTGAAGCTTCTGGATGCCGCTCAACTGTGTTTCAATTAACAAAAGAGCTCTAGTACAAACAAAAGCGCTTTTAAAATTGTTACCAGACATCAACCGCTACTCTCATACATTGTGATTGCACCAAACATGTCAAAATCTCCTCGAGCTGCTAGCTTCTCAAAAGAATGGAAACAAAATTTGGAGATAGTGGGGAGCTATCTTTTCAAAGCTCAAAAGCGGATGAAGAGGCATGCTTATCAGAATCATCGCTTTGTTGAATACCAAGTAGGAGACAAAGTGACGGTCAAAACACCAAAGCGGTACTTATTTGTAGGGGTCCATGACCCTCGTCTATTACAAAAATAAATTGGACCCTTGTCCACTGAAAGACGCATTGGGAAAGTTGCATACTGGGTGGATACCCCAGCCTGGTGGAAACTCCATCCCGTCTTCCATGTTAGTCTTTTGAAACCTTTTCGGGAAGACATGGAGGATCCTTCATGGAGCCAACTCACAATACCCAGTATTCAAGGCCCTAATTCAATCGGGAAAAGGAGTGTTGAAGCTATTCTTGATGATCGAGTGATTCACGCCTTAAGGAATGATCACTAAGAGTTCTTGGTGAAATGGCAGGGCTGTGATGTAGAGGAGAATACTTGGGAGAGGGGAACAAACCTCAAATCCTACAAGAGAATTATTGATGATTATCTTAAAATAAATAAATAAACATAGATAGTAAATAGAACCTAACTGTTGGCCAGGGAATTAAGCAATTAATCACATAATTGAAGAAACAACCATATATTTGTGAATTGTAATTAAGGTTAAGTCAACGTTAAATAACAATATTCATGGCTAAATCACAACCCCAGAACTATGGGTTTTAGCCACTCATGATAATATCAAACAATTTCATAAGTGTTGGATAATTGAAAATACTAAGAAAAGATGAAGAAAATTGAGATATCCTCGCTCCCGGATGTTCCTCGTGTGTATTTTTCCTTCAAAATGGCGTCTCTCCTCTCACAATATGCTTACTCTTGCTTTTATACGTGTTAGGTAGGTCTAGGGCCGATTATATTCCATGGTTTTAAAACTAGAGAAGATCTCTTATTGCTCGAGATGACCGATTTTGAAATTATTCTGAGCATGGACTGGTTATCTCTACATCATGCTATTATAAATTGTCATGCCAAGACTGTTACTTTGGCTATTCCAGCATTACCTAGACTGGAGTGGAAGGGTTCGTCTGTTAGTTCATTTAATCGGGTTATTTCTTTTATGAAGGCTTAACACATGGTTGAGAAGGGTTGTTTAGCTTATCTAGCCTATGTTCGGGATACTACTGCAGAGACTCCGGCTATTGATTCGGTGCCTGTAGTTTGGGAGTTCTTCGATGTATTTCCTTCAGATCTTCCAAGTATGCCAGCTGATCGTGATATTGATTTCTTTATTGACTTAGCTCCAGATACCCGGTCTATATCTATTCCACCGTATCGCATGGCTCCGAAAGAATTGAAAGAGTTGAAAGAACAACTTGAGGAGTTGCTAGCCAAAGGGTTCGTCAGACCGAGTGTATTACCTTGGGGTGCACCAGTATTATTTTTGAAGAAGAAGGGTGGAACAATGCGAATGTGTATTGATTATCGCCAATTGAACAAAGTCATTATTAAGAACAAGTACCCATTGCTGCGTATTCATGATCTATTTGACCAGTTGCAGGGTGCCAGGGTGTTCTGTAAGATCGACTTGAGGTCAGGGTACTATCAGTTGAAGATTCGAGATTCGGATGTTCCGAAGACTGCTTTCCGGACTAGATATGGTCATTATGAGTTTCTGGTGATGTCCTTCAGTTTAACTAATGCCCCGACAGAGTTTTTAGATTTGATGAACAGGGTATTCAGTCCATATATTGATTCATTTGTCATTGTCTTCATTGATGACATTTTGATTTACTCTCGCAGTAAGGAGGAGCACGAGCAGCATATGAGAGTGGTGCTTCAGACGTTGTGGGAACAAACGCTATATGTTAAGTTCTCCAAATGTGAGTTCTGGCTAGAGTCTGTAGCATTTTTGGGGCATACTGTATCGGGCGAGGGTATTAAAGTTGATCCCAAAAATATTGAGGCAGTTCAGAATTGGCATCTTCCCACTTCGGCGACTGAGATCAGGAGTTTTCTGGGTTTAGCAGGTTATTATCGTCGATTCGTGGAAGGTGTTTCATCTATTGCAGTGCCTTTGACCAAATTAACCCAGAAGGGTGCTCCGTTCCGATGGTCTGATGATTGTGAAATGAGCTTTCAGAAGCTCCAGACAGCATTGACTACAACACCAGTGTTAGTGTTGCCTTCCAGTTTGGGGATGCATACAGTGTATTGTGATGCTTCACCCGTTGGTTTAGGTTGTGTATTGATGTAGGAAAGGCGAGTTATTGCATATACTTCATGTCAGCTGAAGCCCCACGAGAAGAATTATCCGGTACATGATTTGGAGTTAGCTACGATTGTTCACGCTCTTAAGATTTGGAGGCATTATCTTTATGGGGTGTCCTGTGAAGTTTATACTGATCATCGCAGTTTGCTGTATTTGTTCAAGCAGAGGGACCTAAATTTGAGGCAACGCAGATGGCTGGAGTTATTAAATGATTATGACATTACTTTCCTGTATCATCCAGGAAAAGCAAATGTGGTTGCAAACGCCATGAGTAGAAAGGCAGAGAGTATGGGTAGTTTGGCTTTCATTTCAGCAGAGGAAAGGCCATTAGTTTGTGATATTCAGTCCTTGGCCAACAGACTTGTACGACTGGATATTTCAGAGCCCAACCGAGTTCTTGCATGTGTTGTGGCCCAGTCTTCACTATTTGAGCAGATCAAGGCTCGCCAGTTTGATGATCCACACTTAATAGTTCTTCGAGAAACGGTACTACGAGGTGATGCCAAAGGAAGTTACTATTGGAGCGGATGGTGTTCTGCAACTCCAGGATCGTCTATGTGTTCCTAATGTGGATGGACTGAGGAAAAAGATCCTAGAGGAAGCACACAGTTCTCGGTATTCTATTCATCCAGGTGCTACGAAGATGTATCGTGATTTGAGGCAGCATTATTGGTGGAGACGAATGAAAAAGGACATAGTTGAGTATGTGGCTAAGTGTCTAAATTGTCAGCAAGTTAAATATGAGCACCAGAGGCCAGGTGGCCTACTTCAGCAGATGACTATACCAGAGTGGAAATGGGAACGCATTACTATGGACTTTGTAGTAGGATTTCCACGAATCTTGCGGAAGTTTGATGCAGTTTGGATCATTGTCGACAGGTTGACCAAGTCGGCACACTTCATTCCGGTTGTGACTACATATACTTCAGAGAGGTTGGCCTAGATTTATATTCAGGAGATAGTTCAGTTGCATAGAGTGCCAATTTCCATTATATCAGATAGAGGCCCTCAGTTTACTTAACATTTTTGGAGAGTAGTACAAAGTGAATTAGGGACCCGTGTAGAGCTCAGCACAACCTTTCATCCGCAGACCGACGGGCAATCAGAGCGGATAGTTCATATTTTGGATGATATGCTCAGGGCATGCGTGATTGTCTTTAGAGGTCAGTGGGATCGTTTCTTGCCTTTAGCTGAGTTTGCTTATAATAACAGTTACCAATCCAGCATCGAGATGGATCCATTTGAGGCTTTATATGGTCGGCGATGTCATTCGCCCATTGGATGGTTTGAGCCGGGTGAGGCGAAGTTATATGGTACCTATTTGGTGAAGGATGCCTTGGAAAAGGTAAAGTTGATTCAGGAGCGACTTCGTACAACCCAGTCTAAACAGAAGAGTTACGCGGATCAGAAAGTGCGTGATTTATCATTTATGGTAGGTGAGAAAATTCTCTTAAAGGTTTCGCCGATGAAGGGAATCATGAGCTTTGGGAAAAAGGGAAAATTGAGCCCAAGGTTTATAGGCCCATTTGAGGTGTTAAGACGAGTTGGGGAGGTTGCTTATGAGCTTGCATTGTCTCCCAGTCTATCGGGAGTTCATCTTGTTTTCCATGTATCTATGCTTCGGAAGTATCATGCCGACTTGTCACATGTGTTGGACTTCAGCATAGTTCAACTAGATAAGAGTTTGGGTTATGAAGAGGAGCCAGTTGCCATTGTTGATAAACAAGTTCGCCAGTGTTGAGGTCCAAGAGGATTTCTGCAGTAAAAGTCCAGTGGAGTGGCCAACAAGTCGAGGAAGCGACTTGGGAGGGCAAGGAGGACATGCGAAACAAATATCCACACTTATTTAGTACTCCAGATATTATTCTAAACCCATTCGAGGACGAACATTTTTTTATGAGGTGGAGAATGTAATGACCCAACCGTTCATTTATACTTCAAGAACCCCGTTCCCTAAAATAAAACTCCCCGTATGTGCTTTTATTGAATTATGACTTGCGGGGATGGTTGGTTCGGGATTTGGAAGTGTTTGGATTGAAGTCGGAACACTTGGTTCCTTAAGTTGGCTTTAAAAGGCCAAGTTTGACTTCGGTCAACATTTTGAGAAAACGACCTCGGAATCGGGATTTGACGGTTCCAATAGGTTTATATGATGATTTCGGACTTGGGCGTATGTTCGGATCGGGTTTTAAATAACCCGGAAGCATTTTGGCGCTTAATAGTGAACAATTAACTATTTGAAGGTTTAAAGTTCTTTAAATTTCGTTTGGAGTAGGTTTTGCAGTAATGGAGGTCCGAATTGAATTCCGTGATCAGGAATAGTTTCGTAATGTCATTTAAGACTTGCACGCAAATTTTGGTGTCATTCCGAGTAGTCCAAGTATGATTTGGCGCATTCGGAGAATTTGGAAAACTTGAAGTTCAAAGTTTTATCCAATTTGGTTTTGGGGTATGATTCTTGAATTTGTTGTTATTTTACGTATTTCGAGAGTTCGAGTAGGTCCGTATTATGATTATAGATTTGTTAGTGCCTTTGGATGGTGTCCCGAGAGGCTCGGGTGTGTTTCGGACCGCCCGAAGCTAAATTTGAGAAACCAGATTTTCCAGTTCTGGTTTCCTTCTTCGCGTTCGCGAGAGAGGTCTCGCGTTCGCGAAGGGAAAACTGCAGGCGAGATTTTCTCTTCGCGTTCATGAAGAATGAACTGCGTTCGCGAAGGGTAATAGCAGTGTGCATCGCGAACGCGTGAAGGCTTTCGCGTTCGCGTAGAAGGGTGAGGCCAGGCGTGGTATTGGACATTAACGATTCACGTTCGCGAAGGAGGCATCGCGTTCGCGATGGCCAAGTTTGGCGGTGCATCGCCTTCGCGAGAGGAGCCTCGCGTTCGCGAAGAGTAAAGTTGGGCAGCACATTTTTTGTGCTTCACGAACGCGAGACAAGGGTCGCGTTCGCGAAGAAGAGAGGGTCTGGGAGGAATGTTAAGTTCAGACATTTTTAACGATTTGGAGCTTGGATTTAGGCGGTTTTTGAGAGATTTTTAAAGAAAATAATGGAGTAAGTGTTCTTAACTCAATATTGGTTAAAATACCTGAATCCATCACTGTTTTTATCATATAATTGGTGAATTAAGTTGAAAAAGTTTGAAAACCCTCTTGGATAGATTTGAAGATTTGAGGGCCGAATTATTATCGGAATTTAGTAATTTTGGTATGGTTATACTCATGGTTGAATGGGCGTTCATATTTCGTAACTTTCGCCGGATTCCGAGACGTAGGCCCCACAGACGATTTTTGAGTTAATTTCGGATTTGATTGAAAAATGTAGTATTTTCTTATGAAATTGATTCCTATAATTTTTAGTGATTGTATCGAATTATTTTTGGTTAGATTCGAGCCATTCAGAGTTGGATAATCGAGAAAAGGGCATACTAGTAGATTAAATTGGAGCAAGACGAGGTAAGTCTCGTGTCTAATCTTGTGAGGAGGAAATTACCCCATAGGTGATTAAATTAAATAATTATTGCTTATTGCGGGGGTTACGTATGTACGAGGTGACGAGAGTCTGTGCGTAGTTACTATTAATGCTAATGTCCGGATAGTTTAGAACTCAATAATAATAATATTATTAACACTGTGAATCATGCTAATTTAAATAATTTTATTTTATTCTATTTATTATTGTTGAACCTTAGTGAGTGTCAAAGTCGACCATCTCGTCTCTACCACTTCGAGATTAGACTTGATACTTACTGGGTATACGTTGTTTACGTACTCATACTATACTTGCTGTACTTTTTGTGCAGGATCTGAGACAGACACTAGTGGAGGACCTATCATCGCACATCCACGTTATCCAGAGACGTAGTGGTGAACTGCCTTTCTGAGCCGTTCTGTAGCTACCAATGCCTCTCCTTGTATTTTTATTCTGTCTATTTTTATTTCAGACAATATTTGGAGTTTTGTATAATCAATTAGATGCTCATACACTTGTGACACCAGGTCTTGGCATACATTGGTAGAATTTGGAATTTATATTATTTCTTGGATTTAAATTAATTGGTATATTTTTAATTTCTTTAATATTGCTAATAAAATAATGAAATTACTTAAAAAATTATTCTGAAAATAATGGATATACGTTTAATTTATTAGTTGGCTTGCCTAGCTGTAGTGTTAGGTGCCATCACGACCTTTAAGTGAAATTGGGTCGTGACATTTGTAGTACGACCCGCAAGTGCTACTCATGATTCTCTCTACTACAAGAGTAAAACTAGAATATCACCAATGAACACAATCACGAAGGAATCCAAACAAGGCTTGAACACTCGGTTCATCAAATCCATGAAAGCCGTTGGAGCATTGGTCAACCCAAAAGATATCACCAAGAACTCATAATGATCATAATGAGTCCTAAAAGCTGTCGTTGGGATATATGAAGTCCTAATCTTTACATGATAATAGCCATATCTCAAATAAATCTTGGAGAACATCTTGGCACCCTGAAATTAGTCAAATAAATCATTAATACGAGGCAATGGATACTTGTTCTTGATTGTAACCTTGTTCAACTGTCGATAACCAATGCATATCCTCATAGAATAATCTTTCTTCTTTACAAACAATACTAGCTCACCCCAAGGGGAAACACTCGGTCTAATAAATCCTTTATCAAGCAAATCATGAAACTGCTCCTTTAATTCCTAGAGCCATATGTGATAAGATAAAAATACCATGCATAATATAAGTTGTTATTGAATTCTTAATATTAATATTGTTATTTCCTTGTAGGTAATATCAAAATATAAACAATAAAAATAAATAAATAAGAAAGAAGAAGAAAGTTGAAAATGGAAAAGATTGGAAAGAAGCTAGCAGAAGCATTAGCAAATTGGAGAAAAAGTCATGTGTACACGTGATGTACACCATTTCTTATCAATGGTCATTTACTTGTTGGCAACTTGAAAGACAAAGGTTGCTGAAACTTTGTTGTACACGGGGCAAAAGCAATGGAAAGAATCTATAAATACCGTCATTTTAAGCTGGTGAACACGGACTTTGAGGGAGGAAGGAAGAAAATAAGTTGTTTCTACTTTTAGAAGTCTTTAGTTATTAGTTTCTTCAGTTATCAATATTGAAAATTATTTGGTTCCTCCTTTTAATTAAATAGCTGAAATTATTCTTCTTGAATATTTCTTTCTATTTTCTTATTTAATGAACAAGAATATTTTCATTAGTAGTGCTAACTCCAGTATGGTGTAACTTTCTTTTGTGTTGGGAGAATGACATATCTTAATATTTCTATATAATTAGTAGATATTATTCCTCAATTTCACATGCTTGAGCTGAAGCTTTTTATTTAAATATTTTCTACTTTATAGTTAGGTATTATTTAATTTGTTAACATCTATCTATTTCGTACTATATATTTACTTCTTACTAATTCTGTAACCGAGAGAGGTGGAAGAAGTAATACAATTAATTTTGGTATTGATAGATGTTAACTTTTATTTAGTGGCATCTAGATCTTATATGTTAAAATTGATTCTATACTTATTTGTAATCGAAAGAAGCGAATATTATAGTAATCAATTATAACAAGTAGGGTAACCGAAAGGGACTTACCAAAAGAGTATGTTTTAGTTCTAGTATATATTTTTGGTTCTTTAATATTACCATTTTGACGATTAATTTGTATAATTGAGAGGAGTGCAATTAATTGTTCAACTATAATAATAAGATATAAATGTAATCGTGAGAGGGATTTATACATTTATGAGAAATAAAAATTGAAAAATAAATATATATACTATATAATAAATATATTAAGTGAAGTCAGGATCCCAACACCTTTTTTAATATATTTGTGAAAAAACAAAATATTTTCTATTGCTCAATTCAAGCATTTTTAGTTAGTTCACAACTCAACTCTTTCTGATTTTCTCAAATAGTAATTAAAACAAGAAAGATCTATAAAATAGATAAACCAATCTCTGTGGGTTCGACATCTTTCTATACTATTATTTGACAGAGTACGAGTTAAAATTTTTACATACACCAGATGCTCGTCAAATTTTTGGTGCCGTTGTCGGGGAATGGCAAAGTCTACTACAGATTAATTATTTTACTACTAATTGAGTTTTTATTCATCTAATTATTTTATCTTTTGTGCAAAAATAAAAAAAAATTTCGGAAGTGTGTGACCCGTTCCTCCTCAAGAGAACTAAGTGAATACGACGCTGAAATTACAAAGTCGTTGAGGTGGTTGCGAAAAGAGCAAGTTTCATGATCTCAAATCTCCACGAGAAGAAATGGAGAACAAAGAGTTTAATAACAACAACCAACTTCCGTCACATCAAGTAGAAGAATAGTTCGATGAGGAGGCACCATGCCATGACAAAATACTAAGAGATTATGCAAGGCCAGATCATTTTGAAGGAGAATAAAGTGTGAGGAGACCACCAATTGCAGCAAATAATTTTGAAATTCGCACAGGCTTGATTTAAACCATTCAACAGTCATGTCAGTTTGTTGGTGATGCAAGTGAAGATCCTCACACTCATCTAAGTGATTTTCTTGAATTAGTTGAAACTTGCAGGTACAATGGAGTTACAAAAGATGCTACCAGGTTGCGGCTTTTTCCTTTTTCATTAAAAGGTGAAGTCAAAATATGGTTGCAAAGTCTACCAAGAGGTTCCATTGCAATATGGGACCAAATGACCCGAACATTTCTTAATAAATATTTTTTACCTGCAAAAATAATTAAAATAAAGCACGAAATCAATAATTTTATGCAGACAGATACTGAATCTATATACCCAGTATGGGAAAGATTAGCAGCAATGTTATGCAAATGCCCACATCATGGTATCCAAGACCCTGGCATTTTATATATTTTCTATCATGGTCTTAAACCCTATGCTAGAAATGTAATTGATGCAGCATCAGGAGGATCAATAATGGGAAAACTACTACAGAAACAATGTAATTGCTTAATAAAATTTCAGAAAATGATATTCAATGGCCCTCATATAGAATGATTATTAGGAAAACAGAATGAGTAAATCAAGTTGAAGCTTTGAATTCATTGACACAACAAATTGCGACCTTAACATAAAAAGTGGAGGCTTTTCAGGTAGGTGCTCAATCATCATCCCAACTTGAGAATTGTGATGTTTGTAAAGTTAATCATCCGAATCTGTCACGACCCCAATTTTCTTCTGTAACATGCCATGACGATACCTAGTCTCTAAGATAAGGTAAGCCTAACAAACATGTAGAAGTGAATGAAACAATAATTTAAAATTATGAAAACTCACAACATATATAATAAAAGGAAATCTCTACAGCTCAAGATGTATAAAATAGCCCAAAATCCGGCGTAGTACAAGTCATAAGCTCTATGACAATACCAAAACCGTTCCTATACAACTATGTCTAGTAAAGAAGGAAATATATAGAAAGGGATAGAAGGGGACTCCGAGGCCTGCGGACGCATACAGGTATACCTTGAAGTCTCCAAATGCAACATAAGCTCACTAGCACCGGAACTAATAGGAAGTACCTGGATCTGCACAAAATGATGTATAGAAGCATAGCATGAGTACACCATAATGGTACCCAGTAAGTGCCAAGCTTAACCTCGGTAGAGTAGTGATGAAGTCAAGTCAAGACCCTATTGGAAAAAAAGAAGAAACATGACGAAAAATATAAAAATACAATGTTAATGACAATGGAAATGAAACAAATGAGGAATTTACCTCAAGTTAACTACAGAGAATGAAGACAGATAATACAACACGGAAGGAAATAAGGATTGACATGTTAAGGAAATAAACAACCAAGGCAAATACAACAAATAGAGGAAGATCAACAAGGGCCACTACCGAGGTACTACCTCGTAGTCCCAAATCACAAAAATAATTCACCGTCTTTCTTTATATCACCGCGGGAGCCTTTACATTTAGTTTTGAAAAAAAATCATTCCCAAAATAGCATCCCATATTTTAGCCCACCTTATCACACCACATGGCTTCTAGTAGTTCCCCTACTAGCCACGCATATCAAGCTCACTTTAGCTCACCGCATGCGTTTCAACACCCATATTTTATACCACCGCATGCGTATCAATATCACATCGTATCACAAATCGCACCTCAAGTGCCCAATATCACAACTTACCATAGAAACCAAACAATAACTGAATTTTACAATAAGGAGCCCTCGGCTCAACCATAATATACACAAAGTCTCAATAATAACAGCCGGAAGAATAACTCAATTAAATGATATTTTCATAACTTAACACTTTGCTTCAATAGGAATCACGACCTTTGTAACTCAATACCAATTTCAATAACAAGATATTCTAAGAATAGCAATTTCAAGTAAATAATTCAACAGTTAAATAAAGAATACAGAATAAGGGAAACAAGAACTTTGACTAAACATATAGAGCAATTAGCAAGTGAGAGATAAGACAAGTAGACATGTGAAATTATACTAAGAAGGATGACCATCACACGTTAAGGCAATTCAATTAAGGTATGGAAGGGATCTACATAGCTAACACCGAAAATTTCCAAATTTAGGCCGTGTACACACTCGTCACCTTGCGTACACGGCTTTCACATATTACAATTATCACAACCAATACAAATCCTAATGGATAATTCCCCCACACAAGGTTAGGCAAGTCATTTACCTCAGACCACGCTAAATCAATCAACTAGAACGCCTTTCCTCGGATTATCCAATTCCAAACAACTCGAATCTAGCTAAAACAATTTCATTCCATAAATATAACTATAGTAAACTAATTCAAACAATGAAAATTAAGTTCTTTGCGAAGAATTAAAAAGCCAACTTAAAAAGCCAACCCAAGCCCGCATCTCGGAACCCGACTAAAATTATAAAATCCGAACACCCATTCGATATCGTGTCCAACAATACAAGAATTACTCAAATTCGACCTCAATTCGCCTTTCAAAACTCAAACATTTAGTCTAAGAAGTTTCTACCATTTCCCCCAATTTTCCAACTCAAACCACTAATTTAATGAAGCAATTAACAATAGAATCTTGTAAATTAACCAAAACCGAGTTAGGATTCCTTACCCCAATGATCTCTCTAAAAAACCCTCAAAAAATCACCTCCCACCGAGCTCTCTAAGTCCAAAAATGGATTATGAAGATTAACCCTCGAACCAAGCCTTTCTCCCCACCGATCCTCACTTCTGCGGCCTTTATGTCGTTTTTGCGATGCCGCACCTGTGAAAAACCATCGCAGGTGCGGATTCCACTTAAGTCCAGGAGTTCTGCTTCTGCGGACCATGGCTCGACCTACGAGATCGCTTCTGTGGAGAAGGAGACCGCACCTGCAGTCCTGTCCAAAGCCCCTCCTCCAATTTCGCTTCTACGGAGGAAAAGATCACGCATGCGAATGCGCACCTGCGCCCAGGTGTCTACACCTGCGAGCCCAACCCTGGGCTCTCCTTTTGCTTCTGTGCTTCAACTTCCGCACCCGCGAGCCCGTTTCTATGGAGAAGGAGACCACACCTGCGGTCCTGTCCTAAGCCCCTCATCAAATTCTGCTTCTACGGAGGAAAAAAGGCCGCGCCTTCAGAGGCGCACCTGTGCCCAGGTGTCCGCAACTACGAGACCAGCCCTGCCTCTCCTTTTTGTATATGCATTTTGCCTTTTTCACCCGCGATTCCGCACCTGCGATCAAAGCCTTCGCAGGTGCGATGACTCCAGCATGCCTGGGACTTCAACAATGAAGCTAAGTACAAAACTGGTCTGAATTTGATCCGAACCACACCCGGGGCCCCCGAGACCCTCGAGACCCCGTCCTAATGTACCAACAAGTTCCAAAACACATAAAGACTAACTCAAGGCCAAGAATCACATCAAACAACATCGATTCTATGAATCGCAACCCAAATTCAAGCCTGTGCAACTATGAACTTCTGAATTCTGAAACCAATGCCGATTTATACCAAAACAACTCTGATTGACTCCAAATTTTGCACATAAGTCATAAATGACATTACAGACCTATTCCAACTTCCGGAATCGGGATTCGACCCCTATATCAATAAAGTCAACTCCCAGTCAACTTTCCAAAATCTTCCATTTTTCAAATTTTGTCAATTCATGCCGAAACGGCCTACAAACCTCCAAATCAATATTCAGACATGCTCCTAAGACCAAAATTACCACACAGAGCTATTGGAACAATCATAATTCGATTTTAGAGTCATATTTATACAAGTAAAACTACGGTCAACTCCTACAACTTAAACCTCCAACTTAGGGACTATGTTTCCCAATTCACTCCGGAACTCATTCGAAACCACAACCACATATCCCAACGAGTTACATAACTACAATATAGTATAGAGGAAGCAATAACTAGGGGATCACAGCTAAAATACTCAAAATAACCGGCCGGGTCATTATGAAATCATGAATGTCAAGCTTCAACACAAAATGAGGAATGGGTAAATGTGATTGGTTATAGAAATAATTACTCATTCGATAGTCCCATGGCACAAAAACATCCAAGATTCCAATGGACCTCTGTAATGACCAAATTAGTTGTTTTGAGTATTATAGTCCCCTTCACCTATTTATTTCTTATTCTATGTTTATTTTTAGTTATGTGACTTGCCGGGATGATTGGTTTGGTTCTGCGAATGTTTCGGAATGAATTTGGACACTTAGTCCCAAGGTTGAACAAGAGTTGATTTTGTTGATGCTGGGCTCGGATTTTGGTTTCGGGAGTCGGAATAGGTTTGTTATGTCATTTATAACTTGTATGAACAATATGAGGTCAATCGGAGTTGGTTTGGTGTGTTTCGGCATTGGTTTTAGAAATTGGAAGTTTAATAGTTCATTAGGCTTGAATTGGGGAGCGATTCGTGTTTTCGATGTTGTTTGATGTGATTTAAGGTTTCGACTAAGTTTGTGTCGTGTTTTAGGACCTGTCTGTATGTTTGGATGGGGTCCCGGGGGCCTCAGTTGTGTTTTGGATCATGTTCGACTCATTTTTGGACTTGTTGTACTCCTAAAATGGTTGTATCTGGTTTCCTTATTAGTGTTCGTGAGAGAGGTCTCGCGATCGCGAAGTGTACTTGGGTGACTGGTGAAGTTTGTTCATCGCGTTTGCGAGAAGATGGACGCGTTCGCAAAGGTCTAGTTGGGTATGTGCATCGCGATCCCGAGAAGGGACTCACGTTCACACGGAAGGATAAGGTTTGTTAGGCACAAAGCATGTAAGCCTTCACGTTCACGGTAGGGGGGTCGCATTCGTGTAGGCATTGTACCAAAAATCGTCACGTTCACGAGGGAGGTCTCGCGTTCCCGCAAGAGGAATTGGCAGCTGAGATTTTTATGCTTCGCGCAAGGCTATTTCCGCGTTCGCGAAGAAGAGCGATTGGGTAGACTATTTAAAAATCCCAAGTCATGAGTTAGAGTATTATTTCATAGTTTGACTTAGGGAGCTCGGCTATGGGTGATTGTTGTGAGGGATTTCACTACAAATCAAGAGGTAAGCTATTTTTATCACTTTTTTCCAATATTGTTGAATATCCATTGATTTCTACACATAGTTTATATGTTTTTAAGGTGAAATTTGGGGGATTTTGGACAAGGAATTAGAGAGTAAGATTTGGGGGGTTTGAGGGTCGATTTGTGGTCGGAATTGGATGATATTGGTATGGTTGGACTTGTTATTGAATGTGCATTCGAATTTTGTGAATTTTGTCGAGTTCTGAGGCATGGGTTAAAGAACTTAGCTTTATCGTATAGGATCGATTCCTATAGCTTTTACTGATTATATTAAGTTGTTTGTAACTAGATTCGAGTCCTTCAGAGGCTGATTCACGAGGCAAGGGTTTATTGGAGCATTGAGTTGCGCACATTGAGGTAAGTAACACTTCTAAACTTGGTACTAAGGGTGTGAATCCCTAGAGTACGTGTTATATGATTGGTGTTGGAGTGACGCACATGCTAGGTGGCGGGCGTGTGGGCGTGTACCATCGTAATTTTGACTCGATTGATGCTGTGGTACTGTGTAGTTATCTAGTATTGTTTCTATCAGTGTAATTCCTACATGTTAGAGTAATTGAGCTGTGATCCATGTTTGAAATCATGTTTAGGATATGCAATTATTCTGTTGGGACCCACTGAGGTCATTTCTGCTGTTGAGTTATTTACTTAAGTTGCAATTATATACTCAGTCATATTTATTCATTTGCATATCATATCTCAGTCTTTGTTATCATTTGCTGTTATATCATTTTATCATTGCTCGAACTGAGAGGTATGAGATTTGTGAGCCCGTGAAACTAGAGAGATTGATGACTGAGTTGGGGCTTGAGAGCCAGATTGTGAGTGATATTTATGGGATCAGGCTACATGCCGTAGCAGGCCTTATTGGCTTATTTATGGGATCGGACTGCACGCCGCAACATGCCTTATCATCTTATATATTATTATAGGATCGGGCCGCATGCCGCAATAGGCCATATTGGTTTTATATTAGCGCTTGGGCAGGATCCGCCCCTCCGGAGTCTGACATACCAGCAATGAGCAGAGGTACCGTTGTGTGTGATGAGTGGGAGTTTGAGACAGACAAATTGAGTACTCTAATAGTGTGAGTGCCTGGGAGTATCACTGTGATGCATTACATTTGACATGCATAGTTGACTTGTAGGCATAGATATGTAGCATTCCTCATGCTAGCTATACTTGGCATATTTTATCAGTGTTGGGCATAAATTGTGGAACTTGAAAACATGCCTACATTTTTGTACTGTTTTCGAGCTGAATATAGAAGTTCTATGAGTTATTACTGTTATTATCTTGTTATATATGTGTCGTCATTATTTTGATTCGGACTGTATCATTCTGAGCCCGTCACTGCTTTCAGCCCAAGGTTAGTCCTGTTACTTATTGAGTACATTGGGTCGGTTGTACTCATACTACACTCTGCACTACGTGTGTAAATCCAGGTACATCTAGACACGGTGATTGCAAGATCTGGTGTTAGTACCTGCTCGGAGACCTTGAGGTAGCTTCTATGATGCCTGCAGACCTCGACTCTCCTTCTTTTCATTTTATTTCAGTACTGTTCTATTTTCTCATATAGTTGTACTAGAGGTTTAGATTATGTAGACATTAGTAGTTCATGTACTCGGTGACACCAGGATTTTGGGATTGGTTGTCATTGAGTTTCAATTGTTTTTATCAGTTATCTATGAGATTTTCCATTGTTGAACTTGTTAAAATCATGTTTTAAATTCAAATGCATAGTTATTATGTGATTGTTGGCTTGCTAGTAATGTGATAGGCGCCATCACGCCAAGTTAAAATTTTGGGTCGTGACAAGTTGGTATCATAACACCAAGTTACTTAGGTCTCACGAGTCATGAGCAGGTTTAGTAGAGTCTTGCGGATCAGTACAGAGACGTCTATACTTATCTTCGAGAGGCTACTGAACAATTAGGAAATTTACTTTTTTATATTCTTGTCATACGGATTTGTTGATTCCGAAAACTAAACTTCTATTATTCTATTCTCTCACAGATAGTGAGGACACGTGCGACTGGATGGGGTGGATGGCCACCAATACCACCAGCTAGGGCAGCTAGAGCAGCACCTGTGGAGCCACTAGTTGTTGTACCCTATTTTGCACGAGTCAAAATAAGATTCAACTTATGATTTCCCTGTTGATGATAAAAGAGAGTCTTCACCTAATACTTAAAGGTATACTAGGGTACCTATTTAATTACTAAAGGATATTTCTTTATTAGCCTACTAACTGGTGGGATTGTGGGTAAGGGTTCTTGTTCTTCTAAGGGGAAGGTGTTAGGCACTCCTTAAAATTTACCTGAGGTAGATCCATATGACTTAGACTAGATTTAAAGGATTAGTTGTTTATATTCTGCTTAACTAGAGTTAAAGGGCGGCTTACTATATGTATCTAAATTAGAACTTGCTATTTTAAAAGAAGATGTGTTGCTTTGAAAGGATAGAAGTTTATGAAAGAGTCTATATAATTGAAAGAGTTTAAAATACGTGCATGATGTTTGTATTCATGAAACATGTGAGAAAGGGCTAAATTATAAAACGCATTGTGTTTAAAGAATGTGACTATTTGTGTAACTCTAATGAAATAAGGGTATTGTAAGAAAATGAGTCCAAGATGTACCTTAGTTTTCAAATCTCAATTTTTAAAGAAAACGTTTAAAACCCCTTTTGCTGGTGGCAACACTTTGCTTTAGAAAGATTCGCTTTTTTAGAAGGCTAATTTTGGATTCCATTTCTGGTTTTTGTTGAAAAGAGGGGATGTTGTCCTTGCTAAGTTATTTTTGATTTCAAAGTCTTCATGAAATGTTAGTAAAACACAAGAGATTAATAGACTGAGTAGCATATGATTAATGAATTAAAACTAATTACTATTAAACCTAATGTTTCTTTTAATCCTATGTCCTTTAGGGCTTGCCTAAATTACTTCCATGATTCAAAGGTAAAGTAAAGTATTTAATCAGCCCAATGGTTATACATGCTCAAAAAAGAGAGAAGGTCATTAGATTAATACTCTATGTCTACAATCATACATGAAATATATAGGTAAATGACTTGAACAAATTATAACAACCAATAGTAATTTGAATTATGTTAGTTATACTAATGTGGGGTCACTTATGATAAAGTGATTCACATTGAAAACCTTTCATTGCCATTAAACACTAAACCTAAAGGGAGTAATGAATGTCAATAGATTAGAGGCTAAGGATAGAGTTCCATTCAAGTTCAAGGCTCTATTTAGATCCCTGACACTTCAAAGTTCCAAAGGGCATCAAGGCCTAGGGCAGTGCTTGTGTTAGGGAGACCAGCCCAACCAAGAGCTAAACTCTATTACCAAATACCCCTAACCACTCACACTCACTCTTTCCCACAATTTTAAGTACCAATGAGGCACTTTAAATGTAAATCCCAACACCACAGTGATACCATACCACATAAGTATATACCTTTCCGGTGATGGCTAAGGCAGAACATTATAGGACTACAAGACATCCTATCTACATTGTTATAATCATATTTTAGAGCTAAATGGATGATACACTGTGAGTAACATGTTAAGCAGGTTCCAAAAAAATCAACTTTAAACATACATAGAGTCAGTGACATTATCATATTACTATTAAAGAATCAAACACATGAGATCATACATCTTAAGGATAGAAAGAGTATATAGTCCAAGTCTCCAACAATCTATGAACATAGATACATTTTGCCTTAACAACCTTTATTTATACTAACCAAAGATTGATTTTAACTTAGGTCTTGCCTCCTAGCACACATACAGGTTGACAGTCCTAATTGAAACTCCTAAAAGTACTAACAAAGATACAGACCAATAGATTCAATTAAAATTCTAAGGGAGATCCGGAGGAAGAAGGTTAACAATTATGGTTAGAGCTTATAAAAAGTATTAACAACATTACAGGTTAAGCACTACAACTGGTACTTCCTAAAGAGTGCTAATACAAACACATGTCAGCAACTTCAATTAGAAATACAGATCAGTAATCTCAGTTAAAAGGCACAGGTTGATAACTTTAGTTAGAACATTCAAAGAGTATTGACAGAAATTCAGAACAATAATCCGTAGTTAGGACTCCTACAGGTATTACCAGAGATACCAGACCATAATCAGAGGTTCTAAAAGCATTAACTGGGTTACAGATTCTCAACCTAGAATAGAACTTCTAATAGTATTAATAGGTTTAGAAATTATCAAAGATGCAATTAGAACTTCTAAAGATATTAACAAGGTCACAGGTTCACAAATTTAATTAGAACTCCTAAAAATACTAATAGAATCTCAAGCTGTCAGTCCTACTTAACTTTTAAAATCAATGACATAATCACTTCTTTCTAAGAGTTTTAGGTTCACACTAATCTCATTGAGAACAAAGCATGTTGTTATATCCAAGCAGTAGAAACAAGAAATTTTCTTTAGAGTTCACAGGCTATGTTTAATCCATTTAGGAGAGCTTAGTGAAGTTTCAAAATAGTGTAGGCATGTATGGGATCATGAAGGAGAAACATATGCATTGAATAATAAAAATAAGTGCAGGATCACAATCACACACACAAAGAACACTTAGCAGGGATCATATTATGAAGGTATTACTAACAGTATCACCATATGAGCTTCAGAAAAGGGTAAGGGTATCATCTTATTGGGGAAACATGTCAAGTGAGTCTAGGGTGGGATTTCAGATATAATGAAGCTTAGTAGCAATACTTTAGCTAAACAGGTGTGTCATTATAACTCAAATACATCTTATCCATATTTCATGGCTTAAACTAAGTGTAAAAGCAGTCTCAGAACATACACAAAAGTGGTACAAAGATTCAACTAGCTTAGGACATGCTTGCATAAAAAGTCATGAGTTTAATCAGCTAGTTAATCATAGAGATATGTCAAAGAGATAAAACATATTGAAAGGTCATAAGCTAATGCATCAAAACTATGGTAACAATTTGGGTTTTTAACACTAAACAAGTTCATGCTTCGTTTAAGTCTAGGTTATTGAGTGAACCATTATGAAATGCAAAATAACATTCAAGATAGATTAGCATAACCATCATAATAGTACTAGTAGAATGTTAAAGAGGTCAGAAACCAGATATTAGGACATTTAAGAAGTTTTTTAGCCATGCCAAAGTTAACAGCAAACAAGAATCATCAGATGTATACTAGAATCAACATATAATTCTAATTTCAACAACTTAAATAAGTTCATGATCACGGAATCTATTTAACAGTCATTAACAAGCACATAAGATAGTTAAAGAAACATGAACACATTGTTAATAACATTATTCAACAAAAGTAATAAAGAAGTTCATGTTCAACAACTTAAACTACTAAAAGAAGAACAAGGTCGAAGTCTACTGACCTCCTTTGGGGCAGCAAACCAAACAAGTGTTCAAATTCGCTTTTAGGAAGCCAAAATCTCAAGCTCCCAATTAGTGACAAACTCAGAAATAGAAAGAAAGGAAAAGTAGAAATCGATCCAAAACTCAGACTTTAATCGAAGTTTCCTAAACAACTATATTCTGTATTAAATTCTTAGATGCTAGATGTAGTTGGTAGGTATATCTTGCTGTGTGTGTTTATGAAAACATTAAAAGCCCCATTTTATAGTAGTTGTTGAAGCTCTAGGATTCATAGATTCAAATCGACAATGGAAGATGACAAAGGATGGATGATGATAGCAAGGAGGGTGAAATCAGAGTGAAACATAGGGAAAATGATAATGAAGTTTACTTGAGAGGAGGAATCGACCGTTGAAGGCAAATAACTATCAGACAAAACTAAAACCCAGAGGTCATTGTATTTGACCTCTGGTATAAAATCCTCATGATGAATCTCTGAAGGAGCTCCATGCATGCTCCGATTTGACGGAGCATAAGAGAATTTGAAATTGCATCCTTAAGCTAGGGTTTCAGATTTTAGTCATTTGGAAATTAAGTGATGAAACGGGGAAGAAATCAGCGGGATTCGCGGCTAGGAACGACAAAAGGGATGATTTTGTTTTTGATTTGTTGACCTTTCAAGGATTTGTGCAAGGTCTTGTGACTGATGGGGCGAGATTAGGCGAGGGAGTAGAGAGCAAAAGGGGAAAGGGGGCTGCTGGTCAAGGGAAGAATGAATTAGGTTTTTGGGGATATACCAGACCAGTCTCTAGGTTAAAGTGGAAATGAAAGATCTGGGCTGTTGGATCATTTGTTCGACCCTGATAATTTAGTTGTTATAAGATTTTACTGAGGAATTATGTGATCAGTTAGATCTATGAATTTTGACGCTGAGGATTAGATCTGGAGGTGTGTTCAAAATTGAAGAAAATGGGAGTTAAAACGGGGACCGTTGATCAAATAGATGGACGACCTGGATTAAATGTGCTTTTGTTTTTGTGAGTGTGGGAGACGGGTGGCGTGGTAGGTTCTAATTGTTCTAATGGGGATGGCAAGGATCGCCAACTTGGAATGAAGGGGTTGTTTGGACTAGGTATTTCGGACATGGGCTTGCACATCAGGCTAAAATTAATTTAAAAGATAGCCACTTTGTGTTTAATGAAAGAATTACAATTATAGCCTTTAGCCTTTTAATCCATTTTAAAAATTTAATTTAATAAACATAATTATTTCAGTAAAATTTAGTAATTTTATAATTATCAAATATACTACTAATTATTGTAATTAATTATTTATAAAATACTTTATTTTTCTAAACTGTAACACTAATTTTGAATTATTAGCAGAGTAATCTAATTAATTAAAGATTAAGGAGTAATTCCTTAAATTAGTTATAAAGCCTATGTGATGTATATAGAAGTTATTTTAATAATCTTAAAATAGTAAGCATGGTATAATTATGATATTGAATTATCAGTTTCAAAATTACTAATACTAAATCAATCTTGTAAAAATAGGTAATATTGATTGAAAACATTTTCAAAATATTCATTCAAATTATTATGTATAAAAAAATTAATTTTAAAAGGGCGGGTCAAAATTAGCCGTCAACAGCTGCCCCTATTTGACCGAAGACGATGAAAGAGTTTTGGGGCAATGAAATTAAACCAAAGCCAATTTTTTCCCAACTTTAGGCATACGCTACAGGAATAGCACGAAGATTATGAGTTGCAGGATTAGGAAGATTCCAGGAGAATTTTTGGGAAGTTGGGGCTGAATTCTGGCTTTGAATTGCTTACATACCTCGTGCTTAACGGGGATCAGGCCTCATGTAGTTATGAAGTGAAGACTTTGAGGAAGCTATGCTCGTAGGAATTGCCCCAGTATCGCATTATGATGATACTGGGAGACGGAAGATTCGACACTCAGTATAGCTTGGATTTGCGGCTTGACGTGAAAGATTTGGAGGATTAGGATTCTACCGCTTGTTTTGAGTTTGAGCTCGGATCCTTGGCCCACTAATGAGTTTGTTGTCCCTCATAGTGTTGGAGCTTGGTTTGCTGCTTAGAATGAGTTCCACGTTACGTTGTCTATTCCTGCGAAAAAGATAAAATACACTCATACCCATATATTGCAATGCAGAATATGTTAAGATGTGAGGTAAATGATGCAGGAATGATAATGCTTGGCTACCAGCTAGCTGTTATTTGGGTTCGGGATGATGGGATACTTGAATTTGACGCTATTGTTAGCCGGGCTGTCTACCATTCCATAGTTGTCGGAGCATTAAGTCTCCTCATGCTGGAAGTAGTTGGCTTGTAATGTAGAATGCATTTCTGCTTTGGTTTTTAGTTATACAAGGGTTAGTTAATTTATACAAGGGAAAATTGAATAGAGAAAGAGAGATGATAGTCATGAGAGAGCGGCGAATCTGTCATTTCCCCCAGTGTATTTCCAGCACTTTCTTATATTCTATTGGCTCTGTATTCAAAGAAAAATTCTTAGCAGGGAGGGGGCGTTGGTTTGTGTTGACCGTAGTTCTGGTTTTGCCCCGGTCTTGATGAGGTTATGCCACAAAGTTCGGTAGGTGGAATAAATTATGATATATATTTTCTTAGAAAACATTTTGAAAACTCTTTTGTTTTATGGAAAATGCCGTTGTTCCAGATTATGACATGTTTCAGAAGTCCCTCAGGCGCGGACGTCGTTTCTTGAAGACTCTATACCATTGATGTTGATCCTCCATGATGCTTCTGACGACGTGGCTGCTTGCTATTACAATCGCGTCCTAATCTACACTAATATGTTATAAATGTTTTTCCTAAGGTTATGAACGAACCCTTTCAAGTTTCCTACGTATCCAAAATAGAATTAGGTCTGAACATATTTCGTGGATAATGATAAAGGAAATATGATGAGTATGACCGAGCCTGACTTAGGCAGCCTACGTATACAAATGGAATCAGGTCATGACGTAGTTCGATTTCAACAGATGCAAAAATGATGAAATTGAAAATGAAATGACCAAGTCCGACTCAGACTACCTACGTATCCAAATGGAATCAGGCCAGGATGTAGTTTAATTACAAAAGATGACTGAATCCGATGAGGATTGCCTACACATTCCTTCTAGAGGAAATCGAGTTGCGGTGTAGTTCCGAGTAACATACAAAATGATATTTGGATTTTCTATTACAAAAGAAAAGGGATAGAGAGAAACCGAACTCTACGTGGGTTGCCTACGTATCCCTCCATGCTGACTATTCCGTACATCTCTTCCAATATCAGAGCTCCTCTAGGCAACACTCAGTGGACCATGTAAGGACTTTGCCAGTTTGGTATGAACTTTCCTTTGGCTTCTTCCTGGTGGGGGAATATTTTCTTCACAACCAACTACCCCGGTATAAACTGGCGAGGCTTCACCTTTTTGTTAAATGCACTGGCCATCCTATTTTGATAAAGCTGACCATGGCGTACTGCATCTATTCTCTTCTTGTCAATGAACATGAGTTGCTCCTGTTTGAGCCGTATCCATTCTGCATAGTCTAACTTGGCTTCTTGGATGTCTCTTAAAGAAGGTATCTCAACCTCTGCAGGTATCACAACTTTAGTTCCATATACCAACATGTATGGCATTTCCCCAGTGGATGTCCTCATGGTGGTTCGATAACCCAGCAAGGCAAAGGATAACTTCTCATGCCATTTCCTATGATTGTTTACTATCTTTGGAAGAATCCTTTTAATGTTTTTGTTGGTTGCTTCAACTACTTCATTCATATGCGGTATGTAGGTTGTAAAGTTGTGGTGAACAATTCTGAACTTCTCATAAATTTCCCTCATGAGATCACTGTTGAGGTTAACTGCATTGTCAGTGTTGATTGACTCTGGTATCCCAAATCGGCAGGCAATGTTGTTACGGACAAAATCTGCCACTACCTTCTTTGTGACGGCCTTGTAGGTAGATGCATCGACCCATTTGGTGAAGTGGTCAATGGCTACCAAGATGAAACAGTGATCACTTGATGCGGTAGGCTCTATAGGTCCAATCACGTCCATTCCCAAGATTCAACTCCTCCTCATCGGGAAAGTACATTGTGAGCGACCCATAATCCTTGTCCACTGGCTTCTCTGCAAGATGGTCGGCTAAAGTTGTCCTTTGATGGCCTTCTGCATTATGTACACAATGTCAAATTCGCTAAGAAGAATCTGCCATTTGGCTAGTTTTCCTGTAGGCATCGGCTTCTGAAAGATATATTTGAGTGGGTCGAGCCGGGATATTAAATATGTGCTGTATGCTGACATGTAATGCCACAATTTCTGGGCGATCCAAGTCAAAGCACAACAAGTGCGCTCTATCAAAGTGTATTTGGACTCACTTGGTGTGAAATTCTTGCTTAAGTAGTAGATGGCATGCTCCTTTCTTTCGGTCACATCGTGTTGTCCAAATACGCATCCAAATGCATTATCCTAGACCGACAGGTACAACAACAGTGCCTTCCCGAGCTTGGGAGGAACCAACACTGGTGGATTTGACAAATACTCCTTAATTCTGTTGAAGGCTTTCTGACATTCTTCTGTCCATTTTTGTGCCAGCATCCTTCTTTAGCAACTTGAAGATAGGTTCACAAATTATCTTAGACTGGGCTATGAAATGGCTGATGTAATTCAGTCTACATAGGAAGATCATCACATCCTTCTTACTCTTGGGCGGTGGCAACTCTTGAATGGATTTAATATTTGAAGGATCCAGTTCTATCCCTTTTCTGCTTACGATGAAACCTAACAATTTTCCAGCTGGGACTACAAATGCGCATTTTGCTGGATTCAGCTTCAAATTATACATTTGCAAACGTTCGAAAAAATTCCTCAGGTCGTCCATATGTTCTGAACTCTTTCGGGACTTGATGATGACGTCACCCATATATACCTTAATCTCTTTGTGAATCATGTCGTGAAAGAGTGTTTTCATGGCTCTCATGTAACTAGTGCCAATGTTTTGGAGACCGAATGACATGACTCCGTAGCAGTAAACTCTCCATAGTGTAGTGAACGCTGTCTTTTCTGTATCTTCTTCGTGTATCAGGATCTGGTGATACCCGGCGAAACAATCCACGAATGACCACAGTTCATGCTTCCTGCAGTTATCGATGATGATATGAATATTTGGTAAAGGGAAATCATCCTCCGGGCTAGCTTTGTTGAGATCTCAATATTCCACGCATATCCTGATCTTCCCATCATTCTTGTGTACTAGAACGATTTTTTCCAACCATGTGGGATAATTGGTGACCCTCACTATGTTCGCCTCTATTTTCTTGGTTACTTCTTCTTTTATCCTTAAACTCAAGCCAGGTTTGAACTTTCTGGATTTTTTTGACTGGTAGCCTGGTGGGAGGTAGGCAATCGATGCAAAACGATATCTATACTTAACCCAGGCATGTGATCATATGACCATGCAAACATATCGATGTATTGTCAGAAGAGCTCGGCCAATTCTTCCTTCTGCTCTACTTCTAGATGGATGCTGATTCGGGTTTCTTTTACATCTTCTTCGTTTTCCAGGCTAACCACTTCTGTCTTTTCAAGGTTAGGCTTTTTTTGGCTTTCCAGTTGTTCGATTTCTTGTGGAAGATTATCTGGCATCATGCTTTTGTCATATTCCATATAATATTGATTGCTTTGCTCGAGGGTTTCGTTACATATCATAATCGCAGACCACAGGTTTTTATCGTTTTGATTACTGAAAAGAAAAACAAAAAAGTACAAACATGGTTCAAGCCTTAATTGGCCGTGCGCTCTTTTTAAAATTTTTACAATTTCACACTACCAAGACTCCCGGCGAACCAAAGATGGGCTGTCAGTCCAATTTCACAGGTCCTCTCCTGGTTCGACATTGCAAATGGTCGGTGTATTGATATCAATGCCTTCACAACATTCCTTAATCATGGTCATGAACAACCTTCCCATTCCATCCATGATGTCTTCCTCTGGTTTTGAGATCTGACTCATACCCATAACATGCTATGGCACAAAAGCCTTCTTCCGAAGCTACCGATACAAGTCTTCCCAGTCGGAGGTTGATACCCTATGCCGACTCTACCTTTCTACCCATTTGGCTTAATCGACTCTGTTATCCCATCTGATCGGGCTCCCAGCCAGGTTCCTGGTCTGTATCTGTACTTAATCGTTTCCCTCATGGCCATATTTGATCTATATGGTGACTGCATTCCCAGGTTTTACTCGGTATCTTCTATTTTCGTGGTCTGCATGATCTCAACTGAATGGAAAGCGACTCTGTCTAATCCTTCTATGAACGAGACTGCATATTCTAGATAAGCTGACTGCCTCCATTCGCCGTGGGTTACGATCTCTTGACAACCCCATTCGAACTTCATGCACTTGTGTAGGGTAGATGGGACTGCCCCTGCCATATGCATCCTGGGTCTTCCTAGCAGTAAGTTGTATGAAGATGAAATATCCATCACTTGGAATAGTATGGGAAACTCAGCTGGTCCAATTTGCAATGCCAAATAAATTTCCCCAATGACGTCCTTCTGCAACCCGTCAAAAGCCCTTACCCCTACATGACTTTCCTAGACTTCTCTTAGATGGATACCCAACTCTCGTAGAGTAGAGAGCGGGAATATATCGACTCCTAATCCTCCATCAACCAGTACTCGGGACACTAACTTATCTCCACATTTAGCAGTGATGTGTAGAGCTTTGTTGTGACCCATACCTTTGATAGGAAGTTCATCTCTTCGAAAAGTGATCATATTTTCTTTGACCATTTTCCTAATGGTTGCTGCTAGTGCCTCACTAGCACACTCACCCCGCTTAACACTTTCATCAGGGCATCTTTACGATTGTTAGAACTTATCAGCAATCCATGGTTGATATTTATGCCGGGGTTTTCTTCAGTTGTTCGTCCACAGAGTATTCTTTAGTTGACATCTTCTTCTAGAATTCTACAGCCTCCAGATCTGTTCCCTTCCTAGGTTCCCTCAGTTTGCATCCTCAGGAGCAAAACACCTCCCTGACCTAGTCATACCATGAGCCGCTGCGGAATCTATCATCTTGGCTTTACCTTTTTGTTGCTTTGTCCACGGGACTATTTTGTATTCCCGATCCTCTTCATCCCTCTTAGCAGTGGTGGGCTGTTGATAGTAAGTGTGGACCACCACCACAGGTTTCAATTGTACTGTAATCATCGGAGTCCTTTGAGGTGGGACCCTTGCAGCCTCAGCGTTTCATATTGTGACAATGGTTCCTTTAAAGTCGTATTCTTTATCCAGGATGATTATATTAGTTCCTTGATTCCGGTGATTTGGCAGTGGGTTACGGTTCATATTTTGGCGAAGCTGGGGTGCACTGAATGACTGCACTTTTGATCAATGACTCAATTTCATTTTTCATTATGAGACAATCCTTAGTATCATGCCTTGCTACATTTGAGTGGTACATGCACCGTTTGGTTGCTTCAAAGTATTTTGAGGGATACTCGAGAACCCTCTCTTCTACCGAATGTATTAAACATTCTCCCCCCAGTCTTTCAAATAGTTGGTCCAGAGGTTCAACTATCGGGGTGTAGTTTCTAGGACCTCTCTCTTCAAAATTTGGGCGGGGTCGGGGTGCATAGGTGGGTCGGTTTTGATGAGTGGTAGTTTGAACTGGAGTGTATGGTCATGGTGGGTTTGGATTTGTATGGGCTCGAGGTGGGTTATATTGAGGTTGGGGATTGTAATATGGTTGTGCATTGTAGACTGGAGCATAAGCAGGTGGGTGTGGGGAATGGTTGTTTGGAGAGTAAGAAGTGTTTCCATGATGTGGATTGGACCAATAATAGGGGATGATTGCTGATACTTCCTCCTTTTTCTTCTTTCCGCTGCCTATTGATCCTAATTGGATTGTTATGCTCGTTGTTTGTATTGCGTCCATGAATTGTACCTTGCCATACTTTATACCTTCTTCTAAGAAATCTCCCATTTTGACAAGTTCGGGGTATTTCTGCCCCATCACGCCCATCATTTTCTCAAAGTAAATCCCTTCCTGAGCCTAGATGAAATACTTAGCCAGCTTACTGTCATCCAACGGAGGTTGTGCCTTGGCAACCTCTGATCTCCATTGACGTGCATATTCTTGGAATGATTTGGATGGCTTCTTCTGCAAGTTTACCAGTGCGAACCTATCGGGAGTAATTTATATGTTGAATCGAAAAAGATTCTTGAAATCTTCCGCCATATCCTGTCATGCTCTCCAGTTTGGCGGATCTTGGCGAGTATACCATGTAACTGCTTCCCTGTCAAGCTCCTTATGAATAACTTCTTTCTCAACTTCTCGTTTCTTCCTACTCCAAAGCTTGTCACAATAGGCTCTCAAATGTGCATGGGGATCACGTGTCCCATCAAAGATATCAAACTTTGGAGGCTTGTACCCTACCAACATATCCACATCAGGATGGATACACAGATCCTCATAGTCTAAACATTCGATTTCTCGAGCGACCTGAAGGTTCTTCATTTGTTTTATCAATGCTCGTAATTGCTTATCACTCATGTGCATCGGTATGTGCCGCGGGTATGTGCTGGTTTGGTTAGTGGTAAAGGTGATTCCATCATGAGGAGGGGTGTTGATACCCAAGTTTGCCATCATATTTCTAAAATATTATATATACTTTCAAAATATCATTAACCAATTTACAAGAGTCATATAAGTATTTTTCATAATTTTTCATAATTTTTAAAGCTTTAAAAATAATTTTCTTGCATTTAAATTGTTCAAATATTTATTAATTGCCGTTTCAAATTATTTTGTGATGAATTAATCATCCAAACTTATTATTTACATTCACATGTATGTTTTATATTATTTTACTTCATTTTATATAATTACATTTGTATTTTTAGCTATTTACACAATTTTGCAATGATAGCCTATATTCTATGCTCAATTATATTTATTACGTTATTTATGCTAAAATAAAATTTTTATATTTTTATAATGTTAAGCTATTATTTTCAAATATTTTACTGCATAAGTAACATTTTTATTATTTATAAATTATTTTAAATGAGTTTCGTATAATTAACTTATAGCCCAACATATGGCTAATATTTTGACCAAATCAAGCCCAAACACTTAGCCCACCTCGCTTTACTCTTCAGCATCACAAACCAAAAAACCCCATTAACTTAACCCGGCCAGAACCCGTTTTCTCGACCCGCCCCGACTTATTTTAATCCTGGCCGTTGATCTTAAGCCGCGACCCACAATAAACCAGCCATGCTCCTTATATCCTTCACCCCTAAACCCTAGAGACATTTCCCCTGAATAGCTGCCCCCAAATCTTCCTCTTCTCTCTTTAGAAATCCTAGCCGCCTCCCCCAATCTTCTCCGAATCCGATCAAATCATGGATTTCTTATGTGATTTACCTACCTTTTACGCGTTACCTCGTTGTTACTTACAAGACTATGGTGTTACTTAGTACTTGCCCCATTTTTGGGAAATACCAGCCTCCGAATCAAGGGAAATCAACTTCACCCTTCGAGATTTGGACGATATTTCGTCTGTATACATCCATGGCAAGGCTATGAGGGTCCGTTTCACCAAGATCTACAGCCAATTTCTGACCTTGGTCAAACTAGGGTTTACCTGGTTGCTTCTCCTAATCCGATTTAAAATTGAATTTGCATGTTCTTCTTTCCTTGTTTATGTTTGATTGACTATATTTCCTAATTTGTGTGTTTATCTTTACTACTATATAAACCTCCTTTCCTCGTTCCCCCTCTAAGGCTTAACAATCACTGAAACTACTGCTATTCTCTCACTCTCACTTGTCTTATACTACTCTGAGGATGAATCTCTTGGCCGGTTGAAAGCCAAGGCCACTGGAATTTAATTATTGGACCTTTCTCAGTGTTAGCACTACCCGGGGTTCATTCGAAACCCTTGGGAACTCTAACGCACTGAGATTCCTGAGTTCAACTACTCATCTTGCTACTGACGATTGAGATATTACTGAAATTGTTCTTCTTGCTTACTTGTTTGTCGATAAGTAACTGGTAAGCCCTTTGGCCTTTGTAGTTTCATAACTTTTTTTGTGAACGAATGTGTTGCCTTGCTATATCTGCTTACAACATTATTTGCTTCAAGATTAGTTTGCGATTCTGTACTTTTCCTAACATTGTGAGTTACCTAGTTTGGTAACCTGGATTCTTGATTTCCCAAGCATATCTTACCGTTCTGTGTATTTTTGGGTACATATGCCTACTATATGCTATGAGCCTATCTCCCTACCCTACTCCAGACCCTTGAGAGGAACTAATTCATTTCCCTGAATATGTTCGTATGCACTGTTTCCCTTAGGTCATTCATATGTAGTTTGTTATCTTCTTCAATGATCATGTAATTTCTAAATGTTGTCACTGCCTGAATCTCTAAAACAGTATGCCCTGTGTTTCTGGAATTTCATTGTGTGATCTGCTAAAATCTATGTTTCTAAATGTTCCCTTGGGATTTTCGGTGTAAACTTTAATGTTTAGCCCTAACCTGTATATGATTAATTGGCACTAGGCTTGATAATTACCTATCCTATTAACCTTGGGTTGATACTTTCATCTACCATGAATCCTAATGTCTGCCTGTCTTGTTAGCCTGAAGTTGACATATTCTTTTACTTACTATGAGTTCTTAGAATCCTTGTGCTACAGTTAGTGTCCATCATGTTAAGTCTCATGATCAACTAAGTATGTTTGCCAAATTATGCTACTAGTATGATTGTTATGCAAAGCTTTCATGTTAAAATCCTCATATGAAGATTGCACTCCACCTTCTTCTTGTCTATGATTCTGCTAGGCTGTCATCTGAAGCTCTTTGAGTTGGTTCTATTTTGAAACACTAGTTGCAGTGGTTTGTTAGTTTATGATATCCTATCTTGTCACTGTTAATCATGTTTTTATGGATTTACTTGTCCGTATGTGTCTTTGATGCCTTTCAACTTAGCATGGCCCTGTCTATAGGTTGAAACTATAGCTTTTTCACTTGTAAAAACTAAGTGTTTAAGTTATTCCATGAGTAGATTTGTTACCTGTATGGCTAACTTGGCATCCATTAGTTTAATTGCTGAAATTGTTTGGGCGGCCTGGTATGCTGGGTCTGCCTTTGGTATTGGGGGTTCAAAGTATACTGCCTGCACCTGGAGTTTGGGACTGCTGTCCGGATGAAGTTCTAAGCCTATTTGAAGGCCCAGACGTATTACTGGGTTATTATACATTTGTATTTGGGCCTGTAATTATTTAGAATGATCTGTAATAGCTTATAAAACTGAATGATAGGGAGATTAGTGAAAATGGGGCTGAGGTATTCTAATTTTTGCATGAAAGGGTAGAAAACGTGTCGATAGGATTTAATTGCCTTGTTTACTATTTATTTGACGTGTTTCAATTCTACACACTAATAGAAGTCATGCCTATAGGAAATCACATACTTCACTTAACTTGTCTAATACTTGTACACTATTCAAAGCATGCTAGTTTAAGTGATTGCTATACCTGTTTCCATGTCTATTACTGTATGCTCTTAGACAACATGTCTATAGGGATCACACGCCCTATTTAATCATTAGACATCATGCCTATAAGATGTAATAATACATGCCTTTGCTAATGCTCATCTAGATACCATGACTATAGAGTTTTAACTAATTAATCAAGCTACTTCTGTTACTTTCATTATACTATCCCACCTAGATGACATGTCTATAGGGATAAATTATTATAAAATCACTCTCAATTGTCAACTATTAGTAATCCTGCCTATAGGATACTATCACTTGCCTAAGAAGCATGTTTATAAAATCAGGCACCGTTAATTCTGAGCTTCAAACAGTTGTATTACCTCATTGCGCAAATAATTAGAGATCATGCCTATAGGGTCTACAATACTTTTAATTTGCCAATCCGTTAGTCTAAAGCTGCAGTACTGTCTGTATGATACTGGAAATCAGAATCACATAGAAACCATACTTAGAGGATTCAACTACTCTCATGCTTCTTAACTCTAAAACTGTCTACTGCTTAATCTGCACGCGTGCATTTGTTGCTATGTGTGGAGGCTAACTCGAGCCATTTATTGTCTTTATGTGAAGTCCTATATGTTTTGAATGTGCGCCTAGTTTTATCATTTTGAGCATCCTAAGTAGAGTCTAGAACCACCCAAATAGTAGGTCCAAATCCTCCTGGACCATAGGCATGGGACAGGTAAAGCACACATAGGACACGACCTAGAATTGAATTAGAGCGCTTTTAGGTAAACAACTTTAACATAGTAATAGGATAGCAGGAGATGATAGTCTGTGCCCGCTAAATAAATGAGCAACCCCTATCCTAAGGGAGTTGCGAAGTATTATTTATGTGCTATTAAGGTTAGGACCCCCTCCTTTATATGTTTATTGTTCGCACTTAGTCATTGAATTTAGAATAATTAAGTTATACCTTGTAACCTCTAAGGACTTTTACTAATTATCTATATAATTTAATTGTTGTCCGATTTTCTTTACACTAGAACCTTTAAATTCCTTGCCTTCCCTCGCTTATATGATCACATAGGACAGTTATAATCCAATAATCCCACTTAGCGTAGACTTTGGCCAGAACCCATAGTTGTGGACCTCGAAGAGTATCTAACACCTTCTTTTTGAGGTAATTTGAGTCCTTATCTGATCTTTGGTGACGTAGACTAGTAAAATAGAGTTATTTGCAAATAGGTGCCCTAACGCACCTTAAAATAATTAGGTGGTGAATCTTTTCTTTTAATATACATTTAAAAGAGTTGTCATATGTCGAAACCCAATTTCGAGAGAAAAAGGGGCGCGGCAGCATGGCGACTCTGCTCGAGATATACTTAGGCTATTACCATAATGAAGTTAACTTATGTGGATTAACGGATTATTTGATGACATGTACACCCTTTCCCTTATTTTTCTTTATTTGTTTAAATATATATGACATATATATCCTCTCCCGTATTTTCCTTTATTTTCTTAAGTTGCTATGACATGTACATCCCCTCTCCATCTTGTCTAAAATGGCCATATCATGTCTCTCCTCATCCCTGCCTCCCTATTTGCTTTGTTTAGTTACGTTTTCGTACATTTTTATGAGTTAAACTGACTTTTCTCTTTTGTCTTTCCTTTTCTTTTATTTCTCCTATTCATATTATTTATTGTTTTTACGCAAATATCTGGCAACGTGTTATTATTTTTGCATAAAGCATTCTTTCCACATCATATTCCATTCGTGCTTATTATCAATATAGCAGCACTTGGTGCGTGTCCATGCTTTCCTAAAAAAATACCCGTTTAAACCGGAAAGGCTTATTTGCGGAAGACTAATCGATTAGCGGTGCAATCGATCCCGTGCCTTTTCCTCTCAAGTTTTCCACTTGAGAGTACTAGTCTAGACTTTTCTAGAAATCACACTCTGATTTGAAATGTACATGTATCAAGTTAAACCTAGTATGAATTGAGACGTCATTGAGGTATCAACCCGCTTATATGAACCTTGTCCAAAGTCCAACGGGATTTACATAATCCCAAAGGACACCATCATATTATGTGCATTACTTGGAGAAACCGTGCCAACATGTTGATCATTATTGCGTAAATAGTCGAATCTAGAAGGGGAAAGGGCTAACTTTTTATTTGTTTGTAGAAAATGAAGCACGAAATCCCTAGGTTCGGTATGGTACAAAATATTCCGCCTTTGCTAATTGACTGGTGGAACAACCTTGCACCTTGTGGTAGAAACCATATGAGGAGAGTACTGGGTAACCTGCCATCTTTATTAAACATTCTACCAAACAGGGGACTAATTGAGGCTGCCACCATGTTCTGGGATGAAAAGAGAGTTGTTTTCCGATTTGGCAATATAGAAATGACTGCTCTCTTGGAAGAAATAGGGGGCTTCTCCAAGTTACCATGGGATAGTCCAGGACTATTGGTGCTAGAAAATCACACTCCATGCCATTTTATGAAAATGCTGGGTTTTAAGAAGAACGACGAACTGGTCTGCCTAAAGAAATTTTATATCCCCTATGAATTTCTCTATGAGCGTTATGGGCATAGCTAATCATATCGCCTTCATCATGAGGAGCTAGCCATTACCTCTTTGGGATGGGTGTACCGCCGGGTCTATGTCTTCATAGTATGTTTCTTGGGTTTGTTGATCTTTCCAATGAAAGGGGAAAAAATTCATACTCGCCTAGCATGGTCGCCAATACCTTAATGGAGGGTATCGAGGGGCAGAAGTACATTATCATCCTGATGATCTTAGCTGAGATGTATCGTGTTCTGGATAGGTGCAAGCATGGGTTCAGACACTTCAAGGGTTGTATCTCTTGCTACAAGTTTGGCTGCTGGAACACTTTTAGAGGGGTGATTATCTCCAGGAGCTTCTTCGAAGGCCATTGAATGACTACATAGCCATTCATCATCCAAAGAAGATGGCATTCATTCCAGACAGGTTTGCAAAGCCTGGAAATGCTGTAAGCTGGGTGTGTTTCTTCAGTAACCTGACAGACGAGCAAGTGCATTGGATGTTTGAATGGTTTCCTAGTAGTGAGTTAATCATCAGGTCCAAAGGAACCACTCACTTAGTACCTATCGAGTTGTGAGGAATCTACCCTTACGCTCCTATAAGGGTAATGAGGCAAGCTGAGAGGAAACAAGTCATACCCCGAGTTTCCAACATGGTTTAGTATAAAGAAGATTTCAAAGGAGATGTCACCCCATTCAAATTTGAAGCCCAACACACGTGGAACCAAAAGATTATCATGGAGGGAGAGACTATTGAGCCACACAGGTATCACGTCGGTCATATATACTATTATCTCTCATGGTTGGAAGATGACATAGCCGGGGACATCAAACTGGGGGTCAATCTGAAAGATAGGATCATAGATGAGGTGGCTGAGGCACAGGTGAAGTACAAGAGGCTATGCAAAAGAGTATTCGAATCTGAAGCTAAGCATCTAGAACAACATAAGGTGGATTTGGAGGCGATCAGAGAATGGAAGGCGGTTGCAAATAAATCGACAGAGAGGTTGGAGTATCTAGAGCAATAATTGATAGAGCTAGAGGGAAAGATGAGAAAGAAGCTTTGGGATTGTCAAGGCATGGATCCTGATGAAGGAGGGAAGCTGGAAATGGCTTACCCGCTACTCGATATGCGCGATCTGGGAAATGTGATTGATGGGGTCAAAACAGCAAAGCATGGAGAAGGTCCTTCGGGAACCAAGTAGACTAGGAGAAGATATTCTTTACTGCTTTCTAGATTAGATTTCGATGTAATAAGGCTCAATTCCATTAGTGACTCTATAATTATTATTTCGATTTAGTGAAAGATTGATTTGGCTTATTTTCACATTAATGGAATAAGGGAAACATTGGCATGAATTTTCTCCAAGTCTATGTGTCGCTTAGGCCTAACTCGGGCATATTGATGTCTCCAAACTAGGACGCGAGCTTTTCCATGACCTTACGACCTGCTTAAATATTGCAAACACTCTTTCCCAGCAATGTTCCTGACATCAACCAAAAAAACACAACCACTCAAAACCAAACACCACCACAAAACAGCTAAAACCAAAATCCGCCACTGATAGCTCCACAAAACCCTCCTGCAACGCACCAGTATCACAATCCCGTACCTTCTCAAAACCTTAACCCGCCACCAGTGCAAACCCCTCAACAACACCACCATCACCCAACCCAATATCCGCAAATCACCACTTATCACACTCCTCAAAACGTATCACAACTCACCCCCCCATCCCCCTCAAACTTCGATCAATGATCACCCATATACCCATATTCCAGGAACTCACCAAGGCAACCCGATATACGTAAACACCTTACCCCATACCTCGCAGCAAACCCTATACATACCTAAGCCGACCGAGAAGGACCTGCTCATTCGAAACATGGAAAAGGAGCCCAAAAAACTAAGAGGGAGAGTCTAGAGTGTTAAAGGAGGGAAGGGTGTTGAAGGTTTAAACTACGAAGACTTGTGTATCCAGATAGATGTAGAACTGCCGGAGGGTTACAAACCTCCCAAGTTTGAGATGTTTGATGGCACTAGCGATCCTAAGGTACATCTAAGAACCTTACAGTGACATGCTTGTGGGAGTGGGTAATAATGATCAAATCCGCATGAAACTATTCATGCAAAGTCTTACAAGTCGCATTATCTTAGTATATTAGCCAGAATCCGAAGAAGTGGGAAAATTGGGTGAGCATGGCATCTAATTTCATGGATAGATTCATGTTTAACACATAGAACGCACCAACCATTTTCTATATCCAGAACCTCAAGAAGAAGCCGACATAAACCTTCCGCGAGTATGCTACTCGTTGGAGATCAGAGGCCGCCAAGGTAAGGCCACCACTTGAAGAAGAGCAAATGAACAAGTTCTTTGTTAGAGCTCAGTATCCACATTATTACGAAAGGTTAATGGTTATCGAGAATCACAAGTTCTCAGACATCATCAAGTTAAGGGAAAGGATAGAAGAATGAATCAAGAGCGAAATAGTGACCAATTTCGAGGCACTGCGAACCACCAACAATGTCTTGCAATCAGGGTGTATCTCGAAGAAGAGAGAAGTGGGTTCCGTGATTATAGACCAAGTCCCTAAGTCTCCCATTGCATACAAAACACCTCCATCCACATATCAACCCTCACCTCCAAAATACCAATACCCTGCCACTACCTACCATACCTATAACACCCAACCTGCATATTACCATTCACATCCTCCCGCCCGCCAAAACTACCCAAAGCCAGGAACAAACTTTGACCACAGAGCTCCCAGACAATACACCCCAATCACTAAATCCATGGACTAACTGTATGAGAGAATAAAGGCTGCTGGTTACGTCACCCCTATTCTTGATGTTGCTGTTGATAATGCTTCCCAGTGGGTTAACCCCAACAAAACTTATGCCTACCATTTAGGCATGAAGGGTCATACCATTGAGGAATGCCGCAATGTTGAAAGACAAGATTCAGACACTGATTGACACCAAAGTTATACAAGTAAAAGAGGCTGCGCCAAATGTCCGTAATAACCCTCTTCCCGATCATAGGAGCAAGGGAGTGAATGTGATAGAAACTGTTGAAGAATGGGATCAGGAGGGATCCATTAGACTTATTTGAGATGGGAACGCTCCCAAAACATCTTCTGCCACCCTCTCACTAATTGTGGTGCAATCCCAAGAACTGTTTGAGGTCGAGGTATCTACTCCCTTCACTGTGATGGTAGCTCTTACACCGTCCTATAAATCTGATGTTGTCCCATGGGATTATGTGGCGGAGGCAAGAAGAAAAGGAAAGGCCAAAATGGAAGAGACAAGTGTTGTGCAAGGAATGACCAGAACTGGCAGAGTTTATACACTTGAAAATCTTGGAGGAACAAGCAAAGAGACTACATCTAAACCATATGTCGTGGAGACAAGAACTAATGATCTTTGGAGAAAGGTACATGCAAGGGAATACTCTATTGTTGATCACCTGAACAAGACTCCCGCCCAGATATCCATCTTCTCGATATTGCAAAATTCAGATGCACACAAGAATGTCTTGATGAAAGTATTAAGTGAAGCTTATGTGCCTACTAGTATCACTAGTGGAGAGATGGACAATATGGTAGGACAGGTACTTGAGAGTCACAAAATTACATTCCACGAAGACAAAGCATTGCACATCACCGTGAAATTTGAAGACAAGTTCATTGCCATGGTTCTGATAGACGGGGGTTTAAGCCTGAACATATGCCCACTGACCACTTCGAAAAGGATGGGTAAAGGCCTGCATGAGATACAGATGGGAAGTATGAATGTGAAGGCGTTAAATGGGTCTCAGAGAGCCACTATCGGAGAAATCAACCTTGACCTGCAGATGAGCCCGACCTGGTTCAACGTTGAATTCCAAGTGCTAGACATATCTGCCACCTACAACTCGTTATTGGGATGACCATGGATACACGCAGCTTGAGCAGCCGCTTCTACTCTACACCAGGCTATGAAGTTCGAGTGGAATCATCAAGAGGTAATTATTCACGGAGATGGAAGCAACCCTATCTACACCAACCAGACTGTGCTAGTTATCGAGAACAGAAGGAAATTGTTAGGATAAACATACCAGTGCATTGACTGAGTAAACACAATTGAGAAGGATCGATGGTGGAGCAACAAAATAGAAAGCATACTGATGTGGTTAGGGTATGAACCAGGCAAGGGTCTTGTCCGAAAGCTTCAAGGGATCACAGAACCAATACGACCACAATATCATGGCACAACCTTTGGCCTCAGGTATGAATATACTGTGCAAGAATACCAAGATTGGACACCGCTGTGGCGTGCCGATTACTATCTATTGGAACAACCCATACCACCGCTGCACTAGATATTCTGCTAGACCGATATAATCTGGGGATCATAGGAACACGAGGTTTTGGTCGGTGAGAGGAAGTTATTTCTGGACGAGGAAGATATGGACTGCAGTGCAATTTTAGAGGAAGAGGAAGAGGAGGAGGAGGAAGACCTTACCATTCAGACTATGGGAGAAAGAGCTATTCTCAAGAACTGGACTGTTGTACCATCCCGGGCTCGCCGAGTACCTGGGTAGCCTTGGCAGAATTGGCATGATTTATTTTAAAAATTGTTTTTGGGCATTTAAGACATTTTCAGTGTTTTGTTTTGAAATAATTACTCGAGACATCGGGTCGTACTTGTTGACAATTTAATGTTTTATTAATGCATTATTGCTTTTATTTAGTTATTATTATCTTTCTACATTCTTTTTCAGCGTAATTATTACATATCTTGATGAACCTATGACTGTGACATATAATGAGACGACGCAACATAAGGAAAGTGATTCGGAAGATTTGAAAGATGATATAATACCCGATGAAATTTTCAAAGAAATAGAGAATTTTGAGAACAAACCAAAGTCTAGTTTGGAAGAAACTAAGGTAGTTAACTTAGGAGATTCTGAAACGGTCAAGGAAACTAGCATAAGCATTCATCTATCACCATCAGAAGAAGGAAGAGTACATCATGCTTCTAAAGAGTATGAGGATATTTTTGCATGGTCATACGATGACATGACTGGGTTAAGCACATCCATAGTAGCTCACAAGCTCCCTACCAACCCCATGTGTCCGCCGGTAAAGCAAAAGCTCAGGAAATTCAAGCCATATATGAGTCTGAAGATAAAAGAAGCAGGTAACCAAGCAAATCAAAGCCAAGGTCCTTCGAGTGGTCGAGTACCCAACCTAGCTAGCCAACATTGTGCGAAAGTTAGAGTGTGTGTTGACTATCAAGATCTGAATAGAGCAAGACCTAAGGATGTTTTCCCACTGCCTAACATACACATACTAATCGACAATTGTGCCAAGCATGAAATCCAATCCTTTGTGGATTACTTCGCAGGATACCACCAGATTTGGATGGATGAAGAGGACACCGAAAAAACAACCTTCATCACGTCACGAGGGATATATTGTTACAAAATGATGCCATTTGGTCTGAAGAACGCTGGGGCTACCTATATGAGGTCCATGAATACTCTTTTTCATCATATGATACACAAGGAAATAGAGGTGTATATGGATGACATTATTATCAAATCTAAGAGAAGTTAAGATCATATAGTAGACTTGAGGAAGTTCTTCGACTGACTTTGAAAGTACAATCTAAAGCTAAATCCCGCAAAGTGTGCTTTCAGAGTCCTTGCTGGGAAATTGGTAGGCTTCATCGTCAGTCACCGTGGTATAGAGCTAGACCCATCAAAAATCAAAGCTATTCAAGACTTGCCACCGCCAAAAAATAAGAAAAATATGATGAGTTTTTTGGGACGCCTCAATTATATCAGCCATTTTATAGCATAGTCAATGGTGATATGTGATCCGATCTTCAAAATGCTGAGGAAAGATGCTGCGACAAGCTGGACCGAAGAATGTCAAAAGGCTTTCGACAAAATCAAGGAATACTTGTCTAAGCCACCCCTGTTGGTCCCGACAGAGCCGGGAAGACCTTTACTGTTGTACCTGTTCATGTCGGATGGAGCCTTTGGTTGCGTCCTAGGGAAACATGATGAAACCGGGAGAAAAGAGCAGGTGATATTTTATCTAAGTAAGAAGTTCACACCTTACGATGCCTAGTACTCTTTGCTGGAGCGCACTTTTTGTGCTTTGACGTGGATAACCTAGAAGTTGAGACATTATTTCTCTGTACTACATATCTCATATAAAGGATGGATCCACTAAAATACGTCTTTTAGAAACCCATGCCTACGGGTAAGTTAGCAAAGTGGCAGATATTGCTAATTGAGTTCGACATCATCTATGTGACTCACAAGGTGGTCAAGGGGCAAGCATTGGTCGATCACTTGACAGAGAATCCCGTAGACGGAGAATACAAACCATTGAAACCGTATTTTCCTGACGAGGAAGTATCGTTCGTAGGGGAAGATATTTCCGAAACATATGATGGTTGATGGATGTTTTTCGATGGAGCCACAAACTTCAAGGGAGTGGGAATCAGAGCTATTTTAGTATCAGAAACCAGTCAACACTACCCCGTGTCCGCCAAGCTCAGGTTCCCATACACCAACAATATGGAAGAATATGAGGCTTGCATCTTGGAACTCAGATTGGCCATCAACATGAATGTTTAAGAGTTGCTGGTAATCAGATATTCAGATCTATTTGTACACCAAGTACTAGGAGAATGAGCTACAAGGAACACTAAGATATTGCCATACCTACTGGTCTATGGTAGTGAAGCTGTTATACCTGCCGAGGTGGAGTTTCCTTCCCTAAGAATCATACAGTAGGCCAAGCTCAGCGATGCAGAATGGATACGAAGCCGGTATGAGCAACTGTCTCTCATTTACGGTAAGAGGATGAAAGGTGTCACGGTCAACTCTACCAGTATATAATGGCAAGAGCTTTCAACAAAAAGGTTAGATCGAGGCAATTCACACTGGGGCAGTTGGTGTTAAAACAAATCTTCCCGCATTATGATGAGGAAAAGGGAAATTCTCACCAAATTGGCAAGTCCCTTACATGGTTCACCGAGTACTGATAGAAGGAGCGCTTATATCGATGGAGAAATATGGCCAAAACCTATCAATTTGGACGCAATCAAGAGATACTATGTTTGAGATTATGATTGCACTTTCTTTTGATGTAACCTAAACTACGCTTGACCTGATTCCCGTTTAATAGGGGATACGTAGGCATCCCTGTGGGTTCGGTCACATCATAATAAAACCTTAATTCCCCTCCACAGTCAGGAACTGGGGCAAGATTTCAAGTTTTGTCAATCCAATTATGAAAAGATCGCCAAGAAGTGTATTGCCGAAAGTATGTATTTAAACTGGGGAAGAATTTTGAGGAGAATCCTCAAAATTCCAAGTTGAGTAGGTTGCAATGTATCGAAACATGTCACAATCTCCGATTCGACAAAATTGTTTGTTTTATGCATCATCACATATTTTGAACAACTGCATTTTTACAAAAGATTTATCACAAATACATATTTTCGAAATTTCATTTTTTCTGTTTTAGCCAAGTGTTTTCCAAGGTGACTTGAACAAGGAATCAAGACAAGGAGCGAAGGCGAAATGAAGAATCAAAGGCACAAATCAAGCTCCCCCCCCCCAAACTCACAATTTTTCTTTGGATACAGGTATAACGGACATGACAAGCATGTCCACAAATACATAACAAGAATTCTATCTTCACTAACAGATGTCACCAAGCGCAAACGCGTCAAGCTAAGGCATAGGGATAAGCACAACCCTCACCATTGCATAAGGCTAAACACTGCCTTTCTTTACATGGGGCTAAGCAGTGCCCTCATCCTCTGCATAGGGCTAAGCAGTGCCATCATCATCGCATAAGGCTAAACACTGGCTTTCTCTACACAGGGCTAAGCACTGCCTTCATCATTGCATAAGGATAAACAATGCCTTCCTTTTCATGAGACTAAACATTGTATCCATTATATTGCATGAGGCTAAGCACTGCCTCCATTATTGCATAAGGCTAAACGCTGCCTTCCTTTGCATGAGACTAAGCAGTGTCTCCATTACATTGCATGAGGTTAAGCATTGCCTCCATTATTGTATAAGGCTAAATGCTGCCTTCCTTTGCATAAGACTAAGCACTGTCTCCATTACATTGCATGAGGATAAGAACTGCCTCCACTATTGTATAATGCTAAACCTTGCCTTTCCTTGCATGAGAATAAGCATTGTCTCCGTTATATTTGTATAAAGCTAAGCACTGCCTCCACTATTGCATAAGGCTAAATGCTGTCTTTCCTTGCATGAGACTAAGAAATGCCTACGAATACTTTATCATACGCCTTATGGCCCAGTATGTCATGGTCTAAGGACATCATCCTCGCCGTCCAAAGACAACTCTCATGGTCCGAAGGGAATTTGCATCATGTTTAAATTTCGCAATAACGCTATATATTTGCGTGCATTATGTTTTAATTTTTGCATGTAACTCACGTGCATCGTATTTTAAGCTTTGCATGTAATTCAGGAGGTAACCGTTCTACAAACAGGAACAATTCTCGCTCCGATTTCCATTCACAACGTTCACATCCTTTGACTATCTCAAACGTAGCCGACAATCAGTAATTGTTCACTCTTTGTCCCGTAACGGCCCATACGTTTATCTCGAATATCCATCACATTCAAATTAGCATTCATAACTTCAATCGAAATCACCCGTTACTCACAACACTATCCTATCCAATCGATCTTTCCTCGAAACATATAACCGTCCTTATAACAACTCCATCGGTTTCGTTCGCCGTTGGATCCTGAAATACACACATTCTGATTTCCGTAACACCAGGGATATGTAGGCAACTCAGGAACCAAGGTTCAGCCCCCATTTTATTTTAAAAAAAAACACATCATCCTCACTCATTTTTTCTAATAAAATTGGTCATCATTTTCTTTACCCGATAACTCTTTCATCATTCCCGGGTAAAAAGGGGCAGTTATTGATACCAAACTTTGTCGTTATATTTTTAAAATGTTATATATACTTTCAAATATCATTTTACATTATTACCCAATTTACAAGAGTCGTATAAGTATTTTTCATAATTTTTCATAATTTTAAAGCTTTAAAATTGACTTTCTTGCATTTAAATTTTTCAAATATTTATTAATTACATTTTCAAATTATTTTGTGATGACTTAATCATCCAAACTTATTATTTACATTCACATGTATGTTTTATATTATTTTACTTCATTTTATATAATTACATTTGTATTTTTAGCTATTTACACAATTTTGCAATGATAGCCTATATTCTATGCTCAATTATATTTATTACGTTATTTATGCTAAAATAAAATTTTTATATTTTTATAATATTAAGCTATTATTTTTAAATATTGTAATGCATAAGTAACATTTTTATTATTTATAAACTACTTTTTATAAATTAGTTTAAATGAATTTCATATAATTAACTTATAGCCCAATATAGGCTAATTTTCTGACCAAATCAGGCCCAAACACTTAGCCCACCTCGCATTACTCTTCAGCAGCCCAAACCAAACAACCCCATTGACTTAACCCGGTCGGAACCCATTTTCTCGACCCGCCCCAACTTCTTTTAATCCTGGTCGTTGATCTTAAGAGTTCAACGACTCATAATAAACTAGCCCTTCACCTTATATCCATCACCCCTAAACCCTAGAGACTTTTCTCCTGAATAGCCGACCCCAAATCCTCCTATTCTCTCATCAAAAACCATAGCCGCCTCCACCAATATTCTCCGAATCCGATCAAATCATGGATTCCTTGTAAGACCCCGAAAAATTTCGCTAAGGAATTTAAGGCTTCGTAGTGCCGAGGTAGCCCATATGTTTGAAAATTATTGAAAACAAGCCACGGTGCGAACATTTTGGGTTGTACAATGCATTTGAGAATTAGAGGTAAATTGTTGCAAAAAAAAAAACATTTTTGCAGTCTATTTCGCGACGGCAGAACGGTTCCGCGGACAGCATAAGCATCACAGAGTAAAGCAGAGAATTAGCAATTTTGAAACACCATTCTGCGGGCCGAATGATTTTGCTGTCGCAAAATTGAATCTACTATCAGAATTGCATCGCAGAATGATTCTGCTATAGCAAAATGACCGTAGAAATATTCTGCTACCACATAATCAATTCTGCTGCCCACAACACGATTCTGCTACCACATTATTGCACCACATAATTGACTTTGGGGGTCATTTTTGGAAATTTTTATATCCGATCCAATTTTGATATAAGGCCTTAGGGAGTCATTTTGCAAGGTAAAAATATGATTTTTAGAGAGAAGTGAGAGTATTTTAGATAGAGAAGGAGAAAACCTAGCATGCTCATCACCCATTCTTGCCCCAATATTGAAGAATCAAGGAACCCAATCACAAGATCTTCATCTAAGAGGTAAGGTTCTTCTCCCTAGCCCTAAATGTCGTGATTTGGACTAAAAGTAGGTCATGGTAAGTATGATTCATAGGCGTGGGAGGTAATCCTTATGCATGAATGTACCCATAAGGGTGGTAGGGAGGTTTCTGAACTAAATTTGGTGAATGATTTGTTATGGGATGAACGAATTCCACCATAGAAACCTTGTAGTGTAATTATTGGTTATTAGAGTGTTGTTTATGCATATATGTACCAACAAAGATCGTGGGAAGGTCATTGAACTAGTATGGGTGAACTCTTGGTGTTGAATTGGTTGTGGGGTGAAGGAAATCTTTTAGAAGAACCTTGTAGTCAAATTTGCACACCTAGTATTTGATAAAATGATCAAGTGAGCTAAAACCATGAATATCTTCCTAATTTATATTTAATTTTGTTATGTCTCAAAATAGATTGGGATTGGTAGGATTTCCGGAACATTAGAGTAATTAAAGGAAAGCTCAAGAAAGGTATGTTGGCAAAACTTCTCTCCTAGAACTGAATCCTGTCATGTTCTTGTAAGTCACGAGTTATTCATTGTAAATTGACTGTTCCGAATAAGCTTGGTGTTGAAAAGTATATGTTCAAAATGTGTTTCGAATGCTCTTATAATACGATGTTATCCTTCGGGAACGTGTTCGAAGCATGAGTTGGGTATTAAAATGTTATGACTTCAAGTCGTGTTTCAAGTGAAGGCTATTATGCCAAATTGTGTAAGAAATCTCAATGTGCTTAAGACTCTTAATTGCTCATAGGTGTACTAAAAGTCATGATTATAGATTTGTTGTTGTCGATAATCTATAAATATGCTTGAAAGTGAAAGTAGTGAGTTGGGGATATAAAGTGTGGACACCGTGCCAAGAATGAAAGTTATACTTGTGGCCAATAGCGCCAATGGAATGAAATGAAATGATAAGTGAAATATTATGAAATGAGCCGTGATTCAGCTCTTCCAAATTGACTCCAAAAATAGAATTATCCAAAAGCTTATGTACTCAAGCCATCTCCAATTGTGGTTGTTCTAACTAATGCTATGATTGGTAGGTATTTCCAATATGTATTGAGTTCTTACATATTCAAGAGTTGAAATTGTGTATTGCCTTTTTGGGGAAAGGTATTTCAAGAGTATTTTATATGTTGATGTTTATGATGATAATCCTTGAAAGTAAAGAAATGAAAGTGCGGAATATGACATACGGACATAGTGCCATGAATGAAGAATAGTATGCATGGCCAAGGGAGCCAATAAAATAATGATGTTATAAGTAGTTGAAAGTACTAATAAACTGATATATGGTGTGAAAGGTTATGAGACGAACGTATTTGTACTTATGTTCCCAATGTGTTATAAGCTCATACGCCCTCATGAGGAAAGGCTATGGTGTTCTTAAATATTTTAAATGTTCTTAATGTCATGTGATCACCCATGACAAGTACAAGTAAGTGATAGTATGAATATGATATTTAGTCGTTTGCCAAAATAAGAATTATGAGGTGTTGTATGTCCCAATGGTTTCAATTATAGTTTGTATGCTTCATGATAAGCATGAATATGAACATGAAGTGTATTGAAATTGACTTATCGATTTACCATACATGTGCTAATGTAATGGGGTGTATTTCTCCATGATGAGCATGAATATGAACATGAAGTGTTCCAATGGCCCGGGAACTTACGACCTCAAAAGTAGCGCCAGTCATGTCACTTTGGGTTTATATAGGGTCATGTGCATACTGATTCTCTATTTTTATTTAATTATGTTATACCCCTTTTGGGGAGAAAGTTTTGTACGAATTTAATGTGATCAAATTCTTGTTCACATATAACGAAATCTTATGAACTTTTATTCTTGTTAAGGCCAAAGGTGACAAAGGGTATGATTTGAAAGGAAATCTTTTGTACAAACTATTATCATTTGTGAATCCAAATTATGATATTGTGATTACACCTCCACCCGCATATTTTGGGGTGAGGCAGCATAGCCTCTTTGTGTAGAATTGGTGGTATTGTGGTTACACCTTAACCCGCATATATTGGGGTGAGGCGGTAGAGTCGCTTTGTGTAGAATTGGTGGTATTGTGGTTATACCTCCACCCGCATATATTGGGGTGAGGCGGCAAGGCTGCTTTGTGTAGGGATTGTGGTGTGGTGATTACACCTCCACCCCCATACATTAGGGTGAGGCGGCATGGCCGCTTTGTGTAGAGTTTGTGGTATTATTGGTACACCTCCACCCACATACATTGGGGTGAGGCGGCAGGGCCTCTTTGCATAGAGTTATGGTATTGTGATTACACCTCCACCTGCATACATTGGGGTGAGGCGACGGGACCGCTTTGTGCATAGTTTTGGCATTATGATTACACATTCACCCGCATACATTGGGGTGAGGTGGCAGGGCCTTTCTGTGTGAAGGTGGTTACAAAGGATCCACGCCTTAAAATTTATAAATGATATTGAAGGCTCTTAATAAATCTTGCTATGGCTTTAACGGCTATCTAAGCTCTTTATATTTTTTCATGATTTGTCATATTCATGTTTTATTTCCAAATCATTGAAGAGGTGTATTGTATATGTAATCTTATGGACGGGATATGAAATGCGTAAGTGTTTAATATGTGAATACTGTGGTTGGTCTATGAAACGCACATGTTTCATGTATATGTATCCTAAGGACGTACTATGAAACATATAGGTGTAAAGTAAAAGTGGGATGTGGATGGTCTAGTGAGACGCATAGTTAACGCAAATAATAGGTGTCACTTTCATTTGCCTTGTTTGTACATGTTGTTATGTTATGTATTCCACATATAGTTCATATGGCTCGGTTGATCCTAAAAGAAGTTTAGAGTGATATAAGTATAATAAGACTCAAAATGTGAATATATGGGATATTTCGTAGTCCTTGATATACTTCGTATACCTCTTATTTGAATTACCATGAATTCATAAGTTATTCTGTTTCCCTTACATAAGAGTATTCTTTACATGTACTCACGTCCCTTTTTACTGGGGGCGCTGCATCTTTTAAATGGATTCAGGTGGTTTCACAGCAGATGGCATTGGTCAGTGATAGCAGTACACCCTCTCCCCAACAGATTATGGTGAGCCCGCTACAGTTTTAGTGGGTATTCGAGTCTAGTTCATTTTATGTACTTAGGTATCTATTGTCATAGAAGCTCCATGTAAACTCTGGGTCATATACATAAGTTTTGAGTTTCGTCATGTATATATATTCACAGATACGTATGAAGTTATGTACCCATCATGTGAAAAAACTTTTATGGGCCATTGAGCCAAATTTATTCAATATGAAAGTTAAGATCTAATTATGTATTGATAAATCATGCATGAGTTATGATGAGAGGTTGATGTAACGTAGGCTTGCTCGACTAGGTTCACTCGGTTGAGCGCCGATCGCGCTCCCTGATTTTGGGGCATGATAAACTTAGTATCAGAGCCCAGTTTACGAGTCCTAATGTGTCATGGAGCTATATCAGTAGTGTCCCTCTTATCGATGTGTTGCCGGCCACACTTATATTAGGGAGGCTACAATGACATTTAGGAAATGCTTCTCTTCTTTTATCCTATATCGTGCGTTAAGGTTCCAAGTTAGTCAAGAAGTTCCTTTATTAATGTCATGGAATATTTGCACGTCGTGCTACAAAATGAGAAAGGCCTAAGGATTAAATGAATGGCACACATAACATGTATAATGTGTGAGGTGCCCAATCCTCCTCATAATGGAAGAAGGCAAAGTCAACGATACGACCAAGGCAAGCAAGGTCATAGAGTTGGCCTTGAGAGTTGTGGTTGTTGTTGTTTTCATGTATATGGTTCAATGTGGTGTTATCTATATGTTGTTAGGATTGATTTCTGAGATTCTCTGGCAGGTGGATATGCCTAATTAAAAAGGAAACTCTGTCAAAAGTTTTGGAATATTCAGGGAGTTAGTCAAATATGAGACTAGGGAATGTGAATAAAGAGCTAAGTCAGATTGGGGTGTTTTGTGGCGTGTCCTAACCCTCATTCGAGGACGAAAGATCCTAAGCGGGGGAGTATGTAAGACCGCGGAAAATTTCACTAAGGAATTTAAGGTTTCATGGTGCCGAGGTAGGCTCATGTGTTTGAAGATTTTAGAAAACGAGCCACAGTGCGAACATTTTGGGTTGTACAATGCGATTGAGAGTTAAAGGTAAATTGTGGCAAAAAATGGCATTTTTGAGGTCCATTTCGCAACCATAGAACGGTTCCGCGGACCGCATAAGAATCGCAGAGTGAAGCAGAGTATTGGCAATTTTGAAACACCATATTGCGGGCCGCGGAATGATTTTGCTGTCGCAAAATTGATTCTAAAATAGCAAAATGGTCGCAGAACAATTCTGCTACCACATAATAAATTCTGCTGCCCACAAAATGATTCTGCTACCACATAATTGCACCACAAAATTGACTACGGGGGTCATTTTTGGAAATTTTCATATCCGATACAATTTTGATATACGGCCTTAGGGGGTCATTTTGCAAGGTAAAAATCTGATTTTTAGAGAGAAGTGAGAGTATTTTAGAGAGAGAAAGAGAAGACCTAGCATGCTAATTACCCATTCTTTCCCCAATCTTCAATAATCAAGGAACCCAATCACAAGATCTTCATCTAAGAGGTAAGGTTCTTCTCCCTAGCCCTAAATTTCATGATTTGGACTAAAGGTAGGTCATGCAAAGTATGATTCATAGGTGTGGGAGGTACTCTTTGTGCATGAGGAAGGTAGAGAGGTTTTTGAACTAAATTGGGTGAATGATTTGTTGTGGGATGAATTAATTCCACCATAGAAACCTTGTAGTGTAATTATTGGTTATGAGAGTGTTGTTTATGCATGTTTGTGCCAACAAAGATCGTGGGAAGGTCATTGAACTAGTATGGGTGAACTCTTGGTGTTGAATTGGTTGTGGGGTGAAGGAAATCTTGTAGAAGAACCTTGTGGTCAAATTTGCACACCTAGTGTTTGATAAAATACTTAAGTGAGCTAAAACCATGAATATCTTCCTAATTTGTGTTCGGTTTTGTTATGTCTCAAAATAGATTGGGATTGCTAGGATTTCCGGAACATTAGAGTAATTAAAGGAAAGCTCAAGAAAGGCATGTTGGCAAAACTTCTCTCCTAGAACTAAATCACGTCATGTTCTTGTAAGTCCCGAGTTATTCATTGTAAATTGACTATTCCGAATAAGCTTGGTGTTGAAAGGTATATGTTAAAAATGTGTTCCGGATGCTCTTATCATATGATGTTATCCTTCGGAACGTGTTCAAAGCATGAGTTGGGTATTAAAATGTTATGACTTCAAGTCGTGTTTCAAGTGAAGGCTACTATGCCAAATTGTGTAAGAAATCTCAATGTGCTTAAGACTTTTATTTGCTCATAGGTGTACTAAAAGTTGCGATTAGAGATTCCTTGTTGTCGATAATATATAAAGATGCTTGAAAGTGAAAGTCGTGAGTTGGGGATATACAGAGTGGACACCGTGTCAAGAATAAAAGTTATAGTTATGGCCAATAGCGCCAATGAAATGAAATTATATGTGAAATATTATGAAATGAGCCATGATTCAACTATCCCAAATTGACTCTGAAAATAGAATTATCCAAAAGATTCATGAGTTGAAATAGTGTATTGCCCTTTTGGGAAAAGGTATTTCAAGAGTATTTTATATGTTGATGTTTATGATGATAATTCTTGAAAGTAAAAAAATGAAAGTGCAGAATATGACATAAAACCATAGTGTCATGAATGAAGAATAGTATGTATGGCCAAGGTAGCCAATAAAGTAATAATGTTGTAAGTATTTGAAAGTACTAATGAAGTGATATATGGTGTGAAAGGTTATGAGATAAACGTATTTGTACTTATATTTCCAATGTGTTATAAGTTCATGCGCCCTCATGAGGAGAGGCTATGTTCTTAAATATTTTAAATGTTCTTCATGTCATGTGATCACCCATGGCAAGTACAAGTAAGTGATAGTATGAACATAAAATGTGGTCGTTTGCCAAAACGAGAATTATGAGGTGTTGTTTGTCCCAATGGTTTCAATTATAATATGTATGCTTCTAAATACATTGGGGTGAGGCGGCATAGTCGCTTTGCGTAGAGTTATGGTATTATGATTACACCTTCACTTGCATACATTGGGGTGAGGCAGCGAGACCGCTTTGTGTATAGTTTTGGCATTGTGATTGCACCTCCACCCGTATACATTGGGGTGAGGTGGCAGGGCCGCTCTGTGTGAAGGTGGTTACAAAGGATCTACGACTTAAAATCTATAAATGATATTGAAGGCTCTTAATAAATTTTTCTATGGCTTTAATGGCTATCTAAGCCCTTTATATGTTTTCATGATTCGTCATATTGATGTTTTATTTCCAAATCATTTAAGAGGTGTATTGTATATGTAATCTTATGGAAGGGATATGAAACGCGTAAGTGTATAATATGTGAATACTGTAGACGGTCTATGAAACGCACGGGTGTATTGTGTATGTGATTCTAAGGACGCACTATGAAACATATAGGTATAAAGTAAAATAGAGATATGGATGGTCTAGTGAGACACATAGTTAACGCAAACAATAGGTGTCACTTACATTGGCCTTTTTTGTACATGTTGTTATGTTATATATTCCACGTATAGTTCATATGGCTCAGTTGATCCTAAAAGAAGTTTAGAATGATGTAATTATAATAAGACTCGAAATGTGAATCTATGGGATATTTTGTAGCCCTTGATGTACTTCGTATACCTCTGATTTGAATTACCATGATTTCATAAGTTGTTCTGTTTGCCTTACATGAGAATGCTATTCCACATGTACTCACGTCCCTATAGATATATAAAATTTATTGGGTTTAGTCCAAATAATATTTGGATTAAATTCAATTGGGATATATAATTAATTTGGACTTTACAAATTAAATTAGTCCATTTTTTATTATTTGCAAGCCCAAGGTCCATTTCATCTTAAGGCCCAGACTCATGCCATGTGTCAAGTGACATGGCATATCCAGTCAAACTACAAGCCAAAAAAGATGATGCCACGTGTTAAATGATGTGGCAATCCAAGTCAAAAAGAAAGAACCAACCACAGGTCGCCAAATGGCTAAAATAACATTGGCCAATCAGAATCAAGCAAGATAGTTCATATTTAGCTGGACTGTCCATCCTATACAACTATAAATAGAGGGGTTACATAACTCTCTGGAGATATTCAGGGTGGGAGAAGAGTATTCCGCAATTGGTGAAGGCATCCGCAAATAGAGAGATCAATCATCAAGTGCATAGTTCTTCTACAAAGGAGTAGTCAACAGAGTTCTTTTCGGAGATCAACCCGAAACAACAAAGTGTTGCTCAACGTTCTTGGCAATTAAATACATCGCAAGGAGGTCTGCATCGTCCTACATTCGAGAAAGACGCTTTTCAAGCCCTCGAATCACGGAGAATGTTAGAAAGGAGAATTAAGGGATACATAGAATTGTACTCACAAATATTTATCAATAAAATCTCTTTTTCTTCATATTATTTTTGTTGTTGTTTATTTTTCGTACTACAAAAATTTGTTGCGAACAAATTTTGGCACGCCCAGTGGGAAAAATTATGCCCTTCATCTCTCCTTCTTACAAGTTGAAAATTACAAACTTCAGATCTACTGCTACAATGGCCTTCTGCAAGTGTGATGTTTAATGCAAAGATGCTACTAATGCCACATCCGCTGAGGTCAGTCATGTTGGCCCAATCACTCGAAGCAAGTTCAAGGCTAGTGTCTTGGATGGATTCTAATACTTTTCCTCCTTGGAGATGGAAAATAAGAGAAGATCTCATATGACGTCCACAACCTCAATCTCTTAGGGAAACACCTCATTCTTGCTATTTGACGAACTTTCTCAAACAACCTCAAACCTTGGTGGATTTAAAGATTTGGTGGATTCTCCATTTTCAACGAAAGTCAGTGCCTTAATTACTGATTCAACTAACGTGGACAAAAAGTTCGCCATGATGGAACATACTATAGAGTTCTTGAAGAAATCCGTTGAAGACAAAGACCTTCAAATCGGTCAACTCATGAACAAATTGGAGGCCTATGCACCTGGAGAGTTGAGCCATGTCCCTCCTCGTTCACTTGTCTTCACCTCCCAAAAATGGCTTTTGAGGAATCATTTGCAAAGTTCAACATTCAAAAGGAAAATCAATCTAGTTCAGTTGCAACGTTATTTGTCCAACAATCGCAAGACATGATAACAAACACCATCAGAGCTCAATATGGCGGACCATCGCAAAGTTCGTTGTACTACTCTAAGCCTTATACTAAGAGGATTGATTGTTTAACCATGCCAACCAATTATCAACCACTGCATCATTTTAATGGCAAAGGGAACCCAAGGCAACATATTTCCCACTTTGTCGAGACTTGTAGCAAAGCTTGAATGCATGGTGAACTTTTGGTAAAACAATTTGTTCGTTCTCTGAAAGGGAGTGCATTTGACTAGAATGTTGACTTGGTACCCGAGTCTATTGATATCTAGGAGCAACTTGAGAAGGAATTTCTCAATCATTTTTACAGTACCCGAAGAACTATAAGCATAATAGAGTTGACAGGCACCAAGCAAAGGAAGGACGAACCCGTGGTGGATTACATTAATCATTGGAGAACATTAAGTTTTGACTGCAAAGATTGCCATTCAGAAATATCTGCTGTGGAGACGTGTATTCAAGGAATGAACTGGGGCCTTTTGTACATCCTATAAGGGATCAAACTGGGAACTTTTGAAGAACTTGCAACGCGAGGGCACGACATGGAGTTAAGCATTGCAAGTCATAGAAAGGCATCTCCATTTGCTGATCAGAAGTAGTTCAAGAAAAATGTTGCATCAAAGAACCAAACCAATGAATCAATGGTGGTGAAAGCAACTTCTGTGAAGGTCATTACTAAGCAAAACGTGAAGGAAGATAAGACCCCGAGTCAATATCCCAACGAGGAGAAGCGTCATCCTACCTTGAAGGAATTAGAGGCAAAGGTTTATCCATTTCCAGATTCATACGTACCCAGAATCCTTGATGAACTGCTGGACAAGAAAGTCATCGATCTCCCTGAATCAAAAAGTCTAGAGGAAATTAGAAAAGTTGGCGATCCGAAATACTGCAAGTTTCATCGCATCATTAGCCACCCTACAGAGAAATGCTTAGTCTTGAAGGATAAAATCATGGCTCTTGTTAGTGAAGGAAAAATCATTATAGACATGGATGAAACATCAGAAGCAAATCATGCAAGTATCGCGCTCAAAGAAAAGAAGTGTTCAAGGTTGCAGAACGCATGAAGCACCGCCTTCTTACAATTTGGAAGTTTCAAGCCCGTTGACGTTGATCTTCCAAGGAAACCTCTTGAAGGTTCAATAGAGCTGGACACTCAATTCAAAGACAAAGATGATGAGGGTTGGACTTTAGTCACTCACAAGAAATGAAAACATCAAGCAGTTTTGAGGCTACAACTTCCTAAGCCAATAGCAAAAATAAGCGATGCAGATAAGCTACAACCACCAAGAATTGTCAAATCTTCATTTAACAAGAAGATTAACGATGCCTTATTGCTGAAGTTCTGAAAAGCAATCACATTGCTGAATTCTTTCCTGGAAAATTCCTTCATGGAGGTCACGTTGGTGGAACTCATGTAGTTTCTAGTACTGCTGAAACAAAGGAAAGCAACAATGAACTTGCTCCAATGAAAATACAAGAACATCATGATAATGAAAGAGTTGGTACATGTTCTGCAACAATTTCCTTATCATATGATGACTTGCTGCTGGGGTATAAGCCACATAACAGACCTTTGTTCGTTGTAGGGTCCATTTGGGAACAATATCTCAGTCGCATACTTGTTGATGATGGTTCAACTATCAATATCATGCCAAAGATGGTGCTAAAAAAGCTTGGGATCTCTATCGATGAGCTATTCAAAAGTAACCTAACATTCTAAGGTTTTAACCAAGTAGGACAACGAGTCATTGGTATGATCCGCGTGGGATTATCAATTGGTGAGATAACATCAAACACGCCGATTCACGTCATAAATGCTAAAACATCATACAACTTGTTGCTTGGACGTCCTTGGGTTCATGAGAATTGGGTGGTATCATCTACTTTGCATCAATGTCTGAAGTATAGAAGGGATGAAGAGATAGTCAAAATTGATGCAGACATCAAGCCTTTCAGTAAGACAGATTTATACTTTGCAGACGCAAAATTCTACCTAGATTCTTGTGAACCGAGTGTGGAGAAACCATCATTAGTCGATTAAGCTGATGTCAATTTAGAAAAAGAAAATGATGCTCAATGGACTGCCGCCAAGATGTCTAAGAAGAGAACTGAAGAAGTCTCAATTAAGTTATCATCATCTGGAGGTGACATACAGACAAAGACTAATAAAGAGTATCTAGTTTTTCGCTAATTTCCGCATGAACGTCGAAAGAAAGGACAAACTGAATTAGAAGAATGTACTGTAAAGAAGAAAATGAGTCACATAGTAATACAAGATTTGAAGGATCATATGACCATCCTAGTCGCACAAATCTCATCTGTGACTTGTGAGACTGCTAATGGCAATCTCCAAGCTAATAAAATAAAAGGGCACTTTGATCCTAAGGCCTTCATACTACTTGAAAAGTCTAGTTACGACTTGTCCAATCCATCAAGACTAGGAGAACTCAAAGATGAAGTCACTGGTGAAAAGATACATGGGCTCAATGAGTCCCAAATAAAGTTAAGGAAGCAAGGGCACTACGTTGCCATTCCAAAGTTAGGGTTGGGATTCAGTTTGGCAGAGCTTATTCGAATTTCATCTAAGAGGGGAAAAGAGATAGATTCATCAAAACACACCTCGGTAGAGGAGATGAAGGAAGTTAAGGGAAAGAAAATAAAACAATGGGCTTCAGTGTTTGATTGCATTGGAGGCTCAACCCCTCGGGTCTCAGTGTTTGAAAGGCTAAGTCACAAAGGTGAATGTGTATCTTCCAAACATCTAGAGGAAGTTTCCACTACCTCAAAGTCCTCCGTCTTTTGTCGATTGGGAACCACAAGGAAGTCACCATCTAGAAACATACTGGCAAAACATAAGGATCAAGTCCATGAGGAGCGGGATTATTTTGAAGTTGTTGCTGATAAAGAAATCTGTAGTGCTTTCCCATCACGCATGAAGAGGAAGTCTATTTTTTCAATATCCATATATGGTCCACTGAAGGTGCAAAGGAGAACCATTGTTTACACTTGCGATCCTCGTAAAGAAGCAGAGAAAGGGAAAGAAGCCATGCTGACCATCCAAGGGAGTCGAAGAGAAAAGTCAGACTTTGTGGAAACATCCTATCACATAACCATGGAAGATAGCCCATGCATTGAAGTTGATGATGAAGTACATGAGGCTCCATCTCAACTAGAAGATGGCGAGCAATCAGATCTTAAGCAACTCAAATTAGGCACTCTGAAAGATCCACACCTCACCTTCATTAGTGCACTTCTTACGCCTCCGGAGGAGGAGGAATACTCCAAGTTATTGACCGAGTACAAAGATGTCTTTGCTTGGTCGTATAAAGAAATGCCCGGTCTTAGTCATAAGGTAGTCGTTCATCATTTAGGGATCAAAAGTGGAGCACGCCATGTGAAGCAGTCACAACGCATGTTTCGACTCGAGCTTGTACCACAAATTAAAGTAGAAGTCAACAAGCTCATCGAGGAGGGATTTATTCGAGAGGTGAAGTACCCATCATGGATATCGAGTATTGTACTTGTCAAGAAGAAGAATGGTCAAATACGTGTTTGTGTTGACTTTCAAGACCTAAACAAGGCATGTCCAAAAGATGACTTTTCGCTACAAATTATTGAACTTATGGTTGATGCTACAAAAGGGCATGAAGCTAGGTCATTTATGGATGGGTCCTCCAGATACAATTAAATCAGAATGTCTCCAGAAGATGAAGAGTGTACTACTTTCCCAACTCCAAAAGGGATATATTGCTACAAAGTGTTGCCCTTTGGTCTGAAGAATGCTAGTGCCACCTACCAATGTGCGATGCAAAACATCTTTGAGGACATGCTTCATAAGAGGGTTGAATACTACGTCGATGACTTGGTGGTAAAGACGAAGAGTAGGCGTTACCACCTTGAAGACCTTCAAATGTTTTTTGAAAGGTTAAGAAAATTCGACCTGAAGATGAATCCACTCAAGTGTGTATTTGGAGTTACCTCAGGAAAGTTTCTTGGCTTCATTGTGCGTCATCGTGGAATTAAAGTTGATCCTGCAAAGATTGACACCATTCAGAAAATACCCAAGCCAAAGAACTTGAGGTAGCTTCGAATTCTCCAAGGAAACTTAGCATTCATCTGGAGGTTCATCTCTAATCTGGCTGGACGGTGTCAACCCTTTGATAATCTATTAAGGAAGGATATACCTTTTCATTAGGATCAGTCATGTCAAAATGCTTTTGAAAGAATAAAAAATTACTTGTTGAATCCACCTGTGTTAGGGGAGCCAATGCTTGGGAAGCCATTGATACTCTACATCTCGATACATGAACATTCACTTGGAGCACTACTTGCTCAAGAGAATGAGGAAGGAAAGGAACAAGCCTTGTGCTACCTTAGTAGAACTCTGATAGGAGTTGAGTTGAACTATACGCCTGTTGAGAAAATATGCTTAGCGTTATTTTATGCAATAAAGAAGCTAAGTCTTATTTTGAAGCATACATCATCAAACTCATCTCTCGAGAAAATCCTGTGAAGTTCGTGATGACTCGACCTGTTCTTTCTGGATGCCTAGAAAGATGGTCCATATTGTTTAACCAATATGAGATCACATACACACCTCAAAAAGCCATGAAAGGGCAAGCACTAGCCAATTTTTTGGCTGATCACCCTCTTCCGATGGAATGGGAGCTTTCGAATGAGTTTCCAGATGAAGACGTTTTGTTCATTGATGAATTTCCACCATGGATAATGTTCTTCAATGGATCTGTACATCGTAACGGTATGGGGGCAGGTGTTGTGTTGATCTCTCCAGAAAGACAAGTCTTGCCATTCTCCTTTGTTTTAGGTAAAACATGCTCCAACAATGCCGCAAAGTACCAAGCTTTGATTGCTAGTCTTGAAATGGCATTAGACATGAAGATTCTATAGTTGGAGATATACGGCTACTCTAAGTTGATCATCAAACCAACTTTTGGGGAGTTATAAGGTAAAGAAGGAAGATCTCTTGTCATACCATCAATATGCTTCTGGTTTACTTGAAAAATTTGACCAAGTGTTCTTAAACCACGTCCCAAGAGAAGAAAATCGCAAAGCTAATGGTTTGGATAACTTGGCCACGACGATGGCACTTGGAGAGAATGAGTCAACAAAGGTATATGTGTGTCATCGATGGGTTATTCCTAGACTTCTGGATCTTCAAATCAATGGAAGCCATCATACGTCTGTTCGAGTGATTGAAGAAGAACATTGGAGGCAACCACTAATAGAGTACCTTGAACATGGAAAGTTACCTGAGGATCCGCGACAAAGAACGGACATCAAATGAAGAGCACAGCGATTCATCTTCTATAAGGGGACATTATTTCGCCGCTCTTTTGAAGGACTATTCTTGCGATGTCTTGACAAAGAAGCAGTCTGCCAAGCGATGGAGGAAGTACATTCCGGCTCATGTAGAGCACACCAATCTGTTCCCAAGCTCTATTTTCGCATCAAGAGGACGGGCTACTACAGGACGATAATGGTGAAGGATTGCATGGATCATGCCAAATGATGCCAAGCATGTCAATTTCATGCCAACTATATCCACCAATCTCCGGAGCCTCTTCATCCAATTGTAGCTTCATGTCCTTTTGATGCATAGGGACTTGATGTTGTTGGACTGCTTCCAAAGTCATCAAAGGGACAGATGTACATATTGGCCGCTACAAACTACATCTCTAAATAGGCTAAAGCTGTTCCACTCAAGGAGATGAAAAAGGAAACCGTTGTCGATTTTATCAAGTCATATATAATTTTTAGGTACGGCATATGAAGATACATAATCACTGATAATGGAACGCCATTCAAAAACAAGCTCGTGAAGAGTTTGTGCGAGAATTTCGGTTTCAAGCAACATAAGTCTTCAATTTATAATGCACCCGCCAACGGCCTTGATGAAGCTTTTAACAAGATGCTTGGTAGCCTTTTGAAGAAAGTGGTTGCAAAGAACAAGAGAGACTGGCATGAGAAAATTGGTGAAGCTTTGTGGGTATATCAGACAACCTTCAGAACTGCTACATAAGCAACTCCTTACTCTTTTGTATATGGCGTATAAGCAGTCCTTCCGTTGGAGCAACAAATTCCATCATTGCGGATCACAATCCAAGAAGGACTCACATTTGAAGAGAATGCTCAACTTCGCCTAGCAGAGTTAGAGGCATTGGATGAGAAAAGATTGGAAGCGCAACAAAAATTGGAGTGCTATCAAGCTGGACTAGCTAGAGCCTTCAATAAGAAAGTGCGCCCACGATCATTCCAAGTGGGAGACTTAGTCCCAGCTGTTCGACGACCCATAATCCTCAACAAACGCATAGGTGACAAATTTACCTCAAAATGGGATGGGCCATATGTTGTGAAGGAAGCCTATTCAAGTGGCGCATACAAAATCATTGATAAGAATGGTCTTAGAGTTGGTCCGATCAACGAAAAATTTCTGAAGCAGTACTTCCCATGAAAGTCAAATACGCTCCTCGATGCACGATCCTAAACTGTAAGTCATGAAACTCCTTAATGCACGAGCCTAAACTTCATGCTGCTACGCTCCTTGATGCATGAGCCTAAACTACACGTTGCTACAATCCTGGCCCGCACTAGTCTAAATTATGTACAGCTATAAACAAAAGTCCACTAGGTTGAAAACCACGCGAGAGGCGGCCTTGGCAAAAATTAGGACATAAAGAAAAAAGAAAAAAAAGAACTCACCCCTCTAAACTACGTTATGACTTGATCCTCTTCATCGAGGTACATAGGCAGCTTAGAGTTTCACTCTACGTTCAGTAGCATGAGTTTTTAACAAATAAAATTTTGGCGTCATCGGATCATCATACAAAATCTTCAAGTGTAGAGGCACATATCTTCGAGGAAAAGAAGATGATTTGCGTTGAAGTACAAAAGATGTTTTATTGCTTCAATAGTACAAAAGTTGATACATCCAAAAATGTAGTGAAAAAAGGAACTAGACATTTTTCTATACAAAAGCCTAAATCATGAAGATGATCATAAACTAGGCTTTGTTGCTGACGCGTCTTAAATGCGTTTTCCAAGTCTGTATGACTTTTCCACATTTAATGTCGTTCTCGATGTATGTCTCTCGTGTTCAGTATTTATGATGATCTCTTGACCACATATCTTTTTGTTAGGCCTCGAGCATGATGTTGCTTCTCTTGTGCAAGTGTTGGTTGGAGGCCCCATATGTGAGAAGTTGTCGCTCTTAAAACAAATATCTTCAATCATCATGGGAGCCACCATTTATGAACTTCAAGGCTATCAACAATTCAAGTGCAACAGTTGGTGAAGGGGTGGCTTCACATGACGATCTACTATAATAATTCTTTCTTTCTCGTAGAGATTTTGCATGCTCAAAACTTCAACATATCCGCATCTTATATGACATCTCAATTTGATATCCGGGCCCTTTGAGATCCTTTACGAGTATGCAAAAGAAAACAAAGAGATAAGATTTGTGAAGCATGATAGTCAAAGTTACTACATGCAAGATTGTAAAGTCAATTTCAAGATGAAAAAAACAACAACATTCTCACGACAACTCAGAGAGCATAGAGATGGAAAGCGAGCTCAACAGACGACGAGATCAACTTTGAAGAACTACTACGATCCCTATGGAAGATGTTGCCCTTAAAATTTTGTATGTTGTAGATTCATATGTCTAGTTTCCAACAATACAAACCGTTTGCGATTTGGAGGCTCCTAGCTAAAGATATAATTTGTTTTTTCTGTAACTACACGAATCTGAAAGTTTACTGAGGTCAATTTTGAGATTTTTTTGTTTCCAGCCCAAAAGGATTTCTGCATTAAAATTCATATGTTATGCATCTGTATGCGTTTAATTTCTAACGGCGCAAACAGATCGCAATTTGGAGATTCCTAGCTCGAGATATGAATTATTTGCTTAGAGCGCGCAAAGCTGAAAAGCAGCAAGGCAGAAGTCTAGATCAATTTCAAGAAATTGCTGCGGCCAATATGGAAGAAATTCTTCTGTAAGATTTTGAGGATTTTCTTTCTTTGAGTCTTCTTTCAATTGGCTCAAACGGCTTGTGATTTTGACGTTCCTAGCCTAATATATGATTTTTTTTATCTAGAGTGCGCAAATATAGAAATCAAGTGCGGCGGATGTCTGTAGCAACTTTAAAATGTTATAGCGGATGTTCTTAAAGGAATTTTGCCGTGCTATTTACAGGTATTATGATTTTTGAGATTTTCTTTCCAATAGTATAGATGACTTGCGATTCCTATACCCGAAGCTTGAGATATAAATTTCTTGATGAGAGTACACAAAGCAGAAAAGCAGCAAGACAGACATTAGGAGTGACTTCAAAATAACATTACAGCCAATGTAAAAGAAGTTTTTCCACAATATTTTGAGGTGTTGCAGGTCCCGAACTTGTCTTTTCGAGGGCATAGACGGCTTGCTATTTGGATATTCTCAATTTGAGATATGTACTTTCCGATGACAACATGCAGTGCTATGAAGTTGAAATGACTGACTTGTGCATCGCCTTCGGAAGTTCATTCCGACCTGTCATGATGAAATTTGGCCCTAAGTTTCAGATATTATGCTGTGGTGCAAGTTTTGATTATGTAGAATCAAGTGGATTACAGTTTAGACACTCCTAGGACGAGATACAATTTTTTCAATGAGAGCATGAAATGCTAATGAAATCAAAGCAGCAGAGATGCGCCAGGTGCTTGCTTGCCGAAGTTGGAAAGGCCTACTCCGGTTGTCTTCCTCGCCAGCCTACAACGATGTGATGTGGTACATGTTGCGCTCGCCAATGATGAGATAGGGTCTCTTTGAGCCTCCAAGAGTAGGGATTTCGTCGCCTATGATGAAAGGACACTTCATGTATCTCTCTCGCCAAGCCACAACAAAGAGACGAGTGGTTCGCTCGCAATGCATCTTCCTAGGGATATCAAGATCGCTGGAATCCTCTCAAAATTCCGCAAAAGAAAATATTTTGAAAGTCCTCGGTGCCAATAGCACGACGTTTCAGCAACACGACACTTCAATTTTACTCATAAATATCAATGCAGACGACATGAAACTTTTGATTTCACATGATTGATTGGTATCGACGGTGCAAAGCTCAGTTAAGAAACCAATGCTTCATGGGATATAGCTGATTTTATTTGGTGGTTCTGCTGCTTCACGAATACTTCTCCACAGCCCCACGTTCTAAGAAAATAAAAGAAGGAAAAAAGGTTAGCATGAATAACAAAAGTTTGATTAAAACTAATCAGTATGGAAAGGGAATTTAAAATTGGGGAGCCTCATTAATCTCTAGCCTCGACCATGAGTTAGGTCGTTGAGTATCTGAAACCAACAGTTCCACTAGCCACACACAAGCAATAAATACAATGGCATGGAGCTTTCACTAAGCAACAAAAATCGGTGTCAAAGACATGACGCTTCAATACAGATGGTGAGCATTGTGACGTGCACTTCTCCGTCAAATCTCGATGGATCATACGCCTCATGAACCTCTTCCCTACAAAAAAGGAGTGGTGATCATCCACTTCTTCTCATGATGTAGATTGTAGAACTAGCCATGTATATTTTCCCCAAGACTGCAACAACAGAAAAAGGGAAAAAAGAAGTATGCTGCCCGAACAATCCTCTTGATTTCGGAGCTTGATTGGTTAAAGATTTGTTGCGTCTGGATCAAAAGGTCTGGAGCTTCGACTTTTACAGATGTTGTATATAATAGAGTCTTCTTACCAACGGTGTAAACAACTCGAAGTTCGGATGCTCCAATCTTGAGATATGCATTTTTTAGCAAGTTCATGCAAAGCTGAAAATCGAGCCAGCATGTCGGAACTCGTGTTTCAAATTCAGCAAATTATCTGGGAAAACCTAGGGACATCCTGAATGCAATTTATACATATGTTTTAGTTCCAGGAGTCTAATATTTAGCGCCACAAACGGCTTGTGATTTGGACGCTCCTATCTCGAGATACGATTTTGTTCGTCGAGAGTGCGCAGAGCTGTGAGATCAACGGGCCAGACGTGTATGCCAATTTCAAAAATTAATTCCAGACAATACAGAAGGAATTTGGCTCTTAATTTTTGATATGTTATATTTCTTTGAGTCTGAAATCAGTAGAATCAATCGGCTTGCAATTTGGACTCTCCAATCGCAAGATATGACTTTTCGTCTAGAGTGCGCAAAGCTGTGAGATCAACAGGGGCCAGACGTGTAGATCAACTTCGAAAATTAATTTTAGCTGATATAAAAGGAGATTCGTGCTGATTTTTTGATATGTTTCAGTTCTATGAATCTACTTTTGGTAGAAATAAGCGGCTCATGATTTGAAGTCTCATACAGCAAAATATGAATTCTTTTTTTGCAAGGGTGCAAAGATGGATGACTGGTACTGCAATTAAAGAAACATGACTGATATTCTTTCTGTTTAATAAACGAATAAAGAAGTGAAAGAAGACTACGAGCAGCTGTGTTCAGCGTGAAAGAAACCCTATGTTGAAAACTTTCATATGTCAAGGTAAAGGCAACAAAGATCCATTATATAGATTGTTTAAAGTGGTGGAACTTTCCTTATGGAAAAAGAATTCTCCTTAAAGTAAAAAAAAAGAAATTTTTGTTTGACTTGAAAATTTAAATGGTAAATATTCATTAGAAGGTAACTTCTGAGAAGTATTTGAATAAGCCAAAGAAAACCAAAAATTTGCTGCTGTAAAGTTGGGGAATAAGAAGTTGATCGAGACTGAAAATTTCAAAGGAATCTTTTTTTACAAGGAAGGAGTCCAACAATTTAGTATTTTTAAAAAAATACTCGAAGAGTTGTTTCTAGCTTGAGTTTAGCCGAATTCACGGGAAAAAATCAAGTTCCTTACCTTCTCAATCCAAGCTGGACTCCTATGTACTAGGACTGGTCAAGACATTATTTTGTTGTACATATGGATTATTGCAATTCAAGTTAGCCGAGTTTACTTATTGTGTGAACCTACCGATCCTTGTTCTAATGGGTGAATAATTTAATTAAGGATCAATTAATTAAATTAAGTATTTATTTTACCAAAGGACAACGGAGTTGGACGTGAGTACAAATTTGGCAATTTGTTTCAGGCGAGAATGGTATCAAACAAATATAATTTTCTTCACCTAAAACAATGACTTTCACATGTACTTCAAGCCTTGTCTTCGCGGTTAAACAAGTTTGTACTTTGGCAATACTTGAACTAAGGGGAATTTGTGGACATATAAAATTTATTGGGTTTAGTTCATACAATATTTGGATTAAATTCAATTGGGTTAAATAATTAATTTGGACTTTACAAATTAAATTTGTCCATTTTTATTATTTGCAAGCCTAAAGTCTATTTCATCTTAAGGCCCAAACTCATGCCATGTGTCAAGTGACATGGCATCTTCAGTCAAACTGCAAGCCAAAAAAGATGACGCCACGTGTTAAATGATGTGGCAATCCAAGTCAAAAAGCGAGAACCAACCACATGTTGCCAAGTGGCTAAAATGACATGGGCCAATCAGAATCAAACAAGAGAGTTCATATTTAGTTGGACTGTCCATCCTCTACAACTATAAATAGAGGAGTTACATAACTCTATGGAGATATTCAGGGTGGGAGAAGAGCATTCCACAATTGGTGAAGGCATCCACAAACAGAGAGATCAATCATCAAGTGCATAGTTCTTCAATAAAGGAGTGGTCAACGGAGTTCTTCCTAGAGATCAACCCGAAACAATAAAGTGTTGCTCGATGTTCTTGGCAATTAAATACATCGCAAGGAGGTCTGCATCGTCCTACATTCGAGAAAGATGCTTCTCAAGCCCTCGAATCACGGAGAATTTTAGAAAAGAGAATCAAGGGATACATAGAATTGTACTCACAAATATTTATCAATAAAATCTCTTTTTTTTCATATTATTTTTGTTGCAGTTTATTTTTTGTACTACGAATATTTATTGTGAACAATCTCTTATAATAAGGAGGCTACAACGACATTTAGAAAATATTTCTTTTCTTCTATGCTATATCACGAGTTAAGGTTCCGAGTTAGTCTAGAAGTTCCTTTATTAATGTCAAGAAATATTTGCATGTCATGCTACAAAAAGAAAAAGGCCTAAGGATTAAAGGAATGGTGCACATAATATGTATAATGTGTGATTTGCCCAATCCTCCTCGAAATGGAAGAAGGGAAAGTCAAGGATACGACCAAGGCAAGCAAGGTCATAGAGTTGGCCTTGAGAGTTATGGTTGTTGTTTTCATGCATATGGTGCAATGTGGTATTATCTATATGTTGTTAGGATTGATTTCTGAGATTCTCAGGCAGGTGGATATGCCCAATTACAAAGAAAACTCTGTCAAAATTTCTGGAATATTCGGGGAGTTAGTCAAATATGAGACTAGGGAATGTGAATAAAGAGCTAAGTCATATTGGGTTGTTTTGTGGCATGTCCCAACCCTCATTAAAGGACGAAGTATCCTAAGCGGGGGAGAATGTAAGGCCCCCGAAAATTTTGCTAAGGAATTTAAGGTTTCGTGGTGCCGAGGTAGATTCATGTTTTTGAAAATTCTAGAAAACAAGCCACAGTACAAACATTTTGGGTTGTACAATTGATTCTGCTATTGTAGAATTGCATCGGAAAATGATTCTTCTATAGCAAAATGGTCGCAGACAAATTCTGGTACCACATAATCAATTATGCTTCCCACAAAATGATTCTGCTACCACATAATTACACCATATAATTGACTCTGGGTGTCATTTTTGGAAATTTTCATATCCGATCCAATTTTGATATAAGGACTTAGGGGGTAATTTTTTAAGGTAAAAATCTGAGTTTTAGAGAAAAGTAAGAGTATTTTAGAGAGAGAAGGAAAAGACCTAGCATGCTAATCACTCATTCTTGTCCCAATCTTCAAGAATCAAGGAACTCAATCACAAGATCTTCATCTAAGAGGTAAGGTTCTTCTCCCTAGCCCTAAATTTCTTGATTTGGACTAAACGTAGGTCATGAGAAGTATGATTCATAGGTGTGGGAGGTACTCTTTGTGCATGAATGTACCCATAAGGGTGGTAGGGAGGTTTTTGAACTAAATTGGGTGAATGATTTGTTGTGGGATGAAATGATTCCACCACAGAAATCTTGTAGTGTAATTATTGGTTATGAGAGTGTTATTTATGCATGTATGTACCAATAAATATCGTGGGAAGGTCATTAAACTAGTATGGGTGAACTTTTGGTGTTGAATTGGTTGTTGGGTGAAGGAAATCTTGTAGAAGAACCTTGTAGTCAAATTTGCACGCCTAGTGTTTGATAAAATGCTCAAGTAAGCTAAAACCATGAATATCGTCCTAATTTGTGTTCAATTTTGTTATATCTCAAAATATATTGGGATTGTTATGATTTTCGGAACATTATAGTAATTAAAGGAAAGCTCAAGAAAGGTATGTTGGTTAAACCTCTCTCCTAGAATTGAATCCCCTGATGTTCTGGTACATCCTGAGTTATTCATTATAAATTGAATATTACAAATAAGCTTGGTGTTGAAAGGTATATGTTCAAAATGTATTTTGGGTGATCTTATCATATGATGTTATTCTTCGGAAACGTGTTCAGAGCATGAGTTGGGTATTAAAATGTTATGACTTCAAGTCGTGTTTCAAATGACGTCCATATGCCAAATTGTGTAAAAATTCCCAATGTGCTTAAGACTCTTAATTGCTCATAGGTGTACTAAAAGTCGTGATTAGAGATTCCTTGTTGTTGATAATCTATAAAGATGCTTGGAAGTGAAAGTAGTGAGTTGGCGATATAAAGTGTGGACACCGTGCCAAGAATGAAAGTTATACTTGTAGCCAATGGCGCAAATGAAATGAAATGATAAGTGAAATATTATGATATGAGCCATGATTCAACTATCCCAAATTGACTCCAAAAATAGAATTATCCAAAAGCTTATGTACTCAAGTCATGTCCAACTGTGGTTGTTCTAACTAATGCTATGTTTGGTAGGTATTTCCTATATGTTTTGCATTGTTACATATTCATGATTTGAAATTGTGTATTGCCCTTTTGAGGAAAGGTAATTCAAGAGTATTCTATATGTTGATGTTTATGATGATAATCCTTGAACGTAAAGAAATGAAAGTGTGGAATATAACATATGGCCACAGTGCCATGAATGAATAATAGTATGTATGGCTAAGGGAGCAAATAAAATAATGATGTTGTAAGTAGTTGAAAGTACTAATGAAGTGATATATGGTGTGAAAGATTATGAGACGAACGTATGTGTACTTATGTTCCCAATGTGTTATAAGCTCCTACGCCCTCATGAGGAGAGACTATGGTGTTCTTAAATATTTTAAATGTTCTTCATGTCAGGTGATCACCCATGGAAAGTACAAGTAAGTGATAGTATGAACATGATATGTGGCCGTTTGCCAAAATAAGAATTATGAGGTGTTGTATGTCCCAATGGTTTCAATTATAGTATGTATGCTTCTAAAATAATTAATGTAAATAACTTCAATGTTAAGTACACTAGAATCATGAACTTAGCTAATGACCTTAAGATGACAAAGAAGTATATAATGAAGTGGAAAGGAATGTCCTATGCTAAGTGAAGATAAATCTTATGGAAAACGTATTTGGGCCATGTGCCATTGGAATTGACTTATTGATTTACCAAACAAGTGCTAATGTAATGAGGTGTATTTCTCCACGATAAGCATGAATATGAACATGAAGTGTTCCAATGGTTCGGGAACTTACGACCACAAAAGTAGCTCCATTCATGTCACTTTGGGTTTATATAGGGTCATGTGCATAATGATTCTCTATTTTTACTTAATTATGTTATACCCCCTTTGGGGAGAAAGTTTTGAACGAATTCAATGTGATCAAATTCTTATTCACATATTATGAAATCTTTGAAATTATATTCTTGTTAAGGCCAAAGGTGCCAAAGGGTATGATTTGAAAGGAAATCTTTTCTACAAACTATTATCGTTTGAGAATTCAAATTGTGATATTATGATTACACCTCTACCCGCATATATTGGGGTAAGGCGGCAGAGCCTCTTTGTGTAGAATTGGTGGTATTGTGGTTATACCTCCACCCGCATACATTAAGGTGAGGCGGTAGGGCCGCTTTGTATAGAGTTTGTGGTATTATTGGTACACCTCTACCCGCATACTTTGGGGATGAGGCGGCAGAGCCGCTTTACATAGGCATTCTGGTATTATGATTACACCTCCACCTGTATACATTAGGGTGAGGCGGCGGGGCCACTTTGTGTAGAGTTTGTGGTATTATTGGTACACCTCTACCCGCATACTTTGGGGGTGAGGCGGCTGAGCCGCTTTGCATAGGGATTCTGGTATTGTGATAACACCTCCACCCGCATACATTGGGGTGAGGCGGCGGGGCCGCTTTGTGTAGAGTTTGTGGTATTATTGGTGCACCTCCATCCACATACATTGAGGGTGATTCGGTAGGGCCTCTTTGTGTAGAGTTACGGTATTGTGATTACTCCTCCACCCGCATACATTGGGGTGAGGCGGCGGGACCGCTTTGTGTATAGTTTTGGCATTTGATTCCACCTCCACCCGCATACATTGGGGTGAGCCGGCATGGCCGCTCTGTGTGATAGTGGTTACAAAGGATCCACGACTTAAAATTTATAAATGATATTGAAGGCTCTTAATAAATTTTGTTGTGGCTTTAACAGCTATCTAAGCCCTTTATATGCTTTCATGATTCGTCATATTCATGTTCTATTTCCAAATTATTAAAGAGGTGTATTGTATATGTAATCTTATGGACGGGCTATGAAACACGTAGGTGTATAATATGTGAATACTGTGGATGGTCTATGAAACGCACGGTGTAATGTATAGGTGATCCTAAGGACGAACTATGAAACATATAGGTGTAAAGCAAAAGAGGGATATTGATGGTCTAGTGAGACGCATAGTTAACATAAACAATAGGTGTCACTTTCATTGGCCTTGTTTGTACATGTTGTTATGTTATGTATTCCATGTCTATTTCATATGGCTCAGTTGATCCTAAAAGAAGTTTAGAATGATGTAAGTATAATAAGACTCAAAATGTGAATCTATGGGATATTTCGTAGTCTTTGATGTAGTTCGTATATCTCTTGAATTACCATGATTTAATAAGTCGTTATGTTTTCCTTACGTGCAAGTACTATTCCACATGTACTCACGTCCCTGTAGATACATAAAATTTATTAGGTTTAGTCCATACAATATTTGGATTAAATTCAATTGGGTTAAATAATTAATTTGGACCTTACAAACTAAATTAGTCCATTTTTTATTATTTGCAAGCTCAAGGTCCATTCATCTTAAGGCCCAGACTCATGCCATGTGTCAAGTGACATGGCATATCCAGTCAAACTACAAGACAAAAAAGATGACACCATAGCAGGTGGCATTGGTCAGTGATAGCAGTACACCCTCTCCCCAGCAGATTATGGTGAGCCCGCTACAGTTTCAGTGGGTATTCGAGTCTAGTTGGTTTTATGTACTTAGGTATCTATCGTCATAGAAGCTCAACATACACTGTGGGTCATGTACTTAAGTTTTGGAGTTTCGTCATGTATATATATTCACAGATATGTATGAAGTTATGTACCCATCATGAGAAAAACAATTTATGGGCTATTGAGCCGAATGTATTAAATATGAAAGTCAAGATCTAATTATGTTTTGATAAATCATGCATGAGTTACGATGAGAGGTTGATGTAACGTAGGATTTATCGACTGGGTTCACTCGGTTGAGCATCGTTCGCACTCCATGATTTCGGTGTGTGATATTCCTTCCGTGACTGCTTACCTTTTATGTATTACCTCGTTGTTACTTACAAGACTATGGTGTTACTTAGTACTTGCCCCATTTTTGGCAAATACCAGTCTCTGAATCAAGGAAAATAGGCTTCACCCTTCGATATTTGGATGATACTTCATCTGTATACATCCATGGCAAGGCTATAAGGGTCCGGTTCACCAAGATCTATGGCCAATGTTTGAGCTTTTTCAAACTAGGGTTTACCTGGTTTCTTCTCCTAATCCGATTTTAAATTGATTTTGCATGTTGTTCTTTCCTTTTCTATGTCCGATTGACTATATTTTCTTATTTGTGTGTTAATCTTTACTACTATATAAACCCCAATTTCCCCGTTCCCTTCTAAGGCTTAACAATCACTAAAACTACTTCTATTCTTTCACTCTCACTTGTATTACACTACTCTGAGGCTTAATCTCTTGGACGACTGAAAGCCAAGGCCACCAGAATTCAATTATTGGACCTTTCTCAGTGTGAGCAATATCCGAGGTTTATTCGAAACCCTTGGGAACTCTGGCACACTGAGATTCCTGGTTTTACTACTCATCTTGCTACTGACGAATTGTTCTTCTTAGTTACTTGTTTGTCAATTAGTAACTGGTAACTCCTTTGGCCTTTGTAGTTTCATCTTTTTTTTTTGTGAACCAATGTGTTACCCTGCTATCTCTGCCTACAGCCCTATTTGCTTCAAGATTAGTTTGCGCTAATGAACTTTTCCTAACACTGCGACTTACCTAGTTTTGTAACCTGGATTCTAGATTTCCTAAGCATGTCTTACTGTTTTGTGTATTTTTGGGTACTTATGCCTACTATCTGCTATGATCCTATTTCCCTACCATACTCCAGACTCTTGAGACGAACTAATTCATTTCCCTAAATGTTTTCGTATGCACTGTTTCCCTTAGGTCATTCATGTGTAGTTTGTTATCTTCTTCAATGATCATGTAATTTCTGAATGTCGTCACTGCTTGAATCTCTAAAATAGTATGCCCTGCCTTTCTATAATTTCATTGTGTGATCTGCTAAAATCTATGTTTCTAAGTGTTTCCCAAGGTTTTCTAGTGTAAACTTCAATATTGAGCCTTATCATGTATATGATTAATTGGCACTAGGCTTGATAATTACCTATCCTATTAGCCTAGGATTGATACTTTCATCTACCATGAATCCTAATGTCTGCTTGTCTTGTTAGCCTGAGGTTGACATTTTCTTTTACCTACTATGAGTTCTTAGAATCCTTGTTCTACAGTTAGTTTCCATCATGCTAGGTCTCATGATCAACTAAGTATGTTTGTAAAATTATGCTACTAGTATGATTGTTATGCAAAGCTTTCATGCTAAAATCCTCATATGAAGATTGCACTCCACCTTCTTCTTGTTTATGATTCTGCTTGGCTGTCACCTGAAGCTCTTTGAGTTGGTTGTATTTTGAAACACTGTTTGCAGTGGTTTGTTAGTTTATGATATCCTATCTTGTCACTATTAATCCTGTTTTGCTGGAATTACTTGCCCGTATATGTCTTTGAAGCCTTTCAACTTAGCATGTCCATGTCTATTGGTTGAAACTGCAGCTTTTGCAGTTGTAAAAACTAAGTGTTTAAGTTATTCCATAAGTAGCTTTGTTACCTGTATGGCTAACTTGGCATCCATTAGCTTAATTGCTAAAATTTCTTGGGCCTGGTATGCTGGGCCTGCCTTTAGTATTGGGGGTTCAAAGTATAATGCCTGCACCTGGAGTTCGGGCCTATTGTCCGCATGCAATTTTAAGCCTATTTGAAGGCCTAGATGTATTACTAGGTTATTCTACATTTGTATTTGGGCCTGTAATTATTTAAAATGGTCTGTAATAGCTTGTAAACCCGAATGATTGGGAAATTAGTGAAAAGGGGGTTGGGGTATTCTAATTCTTGCATGAAAGGGTAGAAAACTTGTCGATAAGATTTAATTTCCTTGTTAGCTATTTGTTTGGCGTGTTTCAATTCTACACACTAATAGAAGTCATGCCTATAGGAAATCACACACTTCACTTAACTTGTCTAATACCTGTACACTATTCAAAGCATGCTAGTTTAAGTGATTGTTATACATGTTTCCATGTCTATTACTGTGTGCTCTTAGACAACATGTCTATAGGGATCAAACACCTTATTTAATCATTAGACATCATGCCTATTGGATGTAATAATATATACCTTTGCTAATTCTCATCTGGATACCATGACTATAGGGTTTTAACTAATTAATCAAGCTGCTTCCGTTACTTTCATAATACTAACCCACCTAGCTGACATGCCTATAGGGATAAAGTATTATAAAATCAAGCTCAATTGTCAACTATTAGTAATCCTGCCTATAGGATACTGTCACTTGCCTAAAGAGCATGTTTATAAAATCAGCGCAGTTAATTCTAAGTTTCAGACAGTTGTACTGCCTGATTGCACAAACAATTAGAGATCATGTCTATAGGGTCTGTAATACCTTTAATCTTCCAATCAGTTAGTGTAAAGTTGTAGTACTGCCTGTACGATACTGGAAATCAAAATCACATAGAAACCATGCCTATAGGACTCAATGACTCTCATGCTTCTTAATTCTAAAATTGTCTACTGCCTAATCTGCCCGCATGCATTTGTTGCTATATTTGGAGGCTAAATTGAGCCATTTATTATCTTTTTGTGAAGTCCTATATGTTTTGAATGTGTGCCTAGTTTTATCATTTTGAGCATCCTAAGTAGAGTCTAGAACCACCCAAATATAACGTCCAAAGCCTCCTAGACCATAGGCATGGGACGGGTAGTGCACACATAGTACATGATCTAGAATTGAATTAGAGTGATTTTAGGTAAATAACTTTAACATAGTAATCGGTAGCTTGAGATGATAGTCTGTGCCCGCTGAATAATATGAGTAACCCCTACCCTAAGTGAGTTGTGAAGTATTATTTATGTTGCACGTGGTGATCCTTTAGGCTAAAAGACTTAGGCCCCCCCTCCTTTATATGTTTATTGATCACACTTAGTCGTTGAATTTAGAATAATTAAGTTGTATCCTGTAACCTCTAAGGACTTGTACTGATTATCTATATAGTTTAATTGGTGTCCGATTTTTTTTACTCTAGAACCTTTAAATTCCTTGTTTTGCCTCGCTTATATGATCACATAAGACAATTATAATCCAATAATCCCACATAGAATAGACTTAGGCCGGGACCCATAGTTGTGGACCTCGAAGAGTGCCGAACACCTTCTCTTTGAGGTAATTTGAGCTATTACCCAATCTTTGGTGATGTAGACTAGTCAAACAGAGTTATTTGCAAATAGGTGCCCTAACGCGCCTTACAATCATTAGGTGGTGACTCTTCTCTTTTAATACCCATTTAAAAGAGATGTCACATGTCGAAACTCGCTTTCGAGAGAAAAAGGGGAACGACAAGGGGTATGAATTATGTTGGTGGTACCTAGTGGGTTATGTGGCGTTTAAACATAATTTGGTATGTAAGGAGTCTGTATAGGAGGATTTGGTGGGTTTGAAAGGGTTATTAGAGGTATAATCTGCATGGTAGGTACCAAAGTCAGGGTATTGTTGGCTTGGCGAGTAGTAGAAGGAAAGTGGTCGGGAATTAAATCTAGAGAAAGAAAGCGGAGTGGTTGTGGAAGCGTCGTCACGGGCAGATGTGCAAACTCCCGGATGTGTTCTACTTCCTCCCTCAAAGATTTTATCTCTTAGGCCATCATGGCTAGATGTTCGTCATTCCTTGTATCGTCCTTCTATCCTGATTGCCCCGGGCTATCGGCTATTGCTAGAGTGTGTTCAGTCGGGTCATGTCGCAGACATCTTCCCTTTCGATCTTAGGTTGTACGGTGGTTCCGATAGTTTTAGGTCAACACATACCAACTTTTTCTTTGGGGAATAAAAATGAAGTATGAAAAGAAAGGAAAGAAAAAGAACAGAAGTTAGTTTCAGCATTTGCACAAGTAACAGGTACACAGAGCAATTAGTTCACGTTTAGGAAAATGCGTTCTCCTAAAATTCGTGGGACCTCTCTTTGCGGGAGGTTGGCCTAAGTTGCGAATTTTTGACTAATCATTTGATTTGACCCATTCAAATCCGAAGCAAATTTTGTTTTCAATCATAGAGTTTGTATTGTAATAAGCAGGAGCAAAGGTTACATTAGTGTTTCCAACATTCATTGAATTGCATGGGCTTAAACAAACTTGCCCTTAGGTAAATGAGAAAGTTTGGGATAAATATACAAAGTGGAAAAAGGGGGAAATCAACCAACTTCTAGTAACCATCCCCAGAATCATTCCCCACCTCTTCTTCTTCTTCTTCTTCTTCTTCTTCTTCTTCTGGTTCTTCCTCCGGATCTTCTTCAAATGCCTCTCTATCATCATTGAACTTAGATCCTTCCTCTGGATCTTTCTCCAATTCTGTCTCGAACTCTCTCTGGATATACTCCACTACTCGGTCATCATCCTCAGCGGGTGACAGCATGTGATCAATTCATCCCGGGACCACTTGGCGATACATAGAGGTAGTCACATGATAGTGTGAAAAAATGTCATGATGGATTTGCAAAGCCGCTACTGTGTCCTCCAGCCAGTCTATTCCTTCCCTGCTTAGTCGGGCTAGCTCGTCTTCTTTGTTGAACCAGACATAATATTCCAAAATTCACCACGCGTTTTGACCCATTGCCATTCCGCCTAGCCATGAAAACTTTCAGTGGACCCATTCTCCGCTTATGTTAGTCAGCATCTCTCTCCACTCTTCATGTCAGTGCGTGGAGACCTAATGTCTCATCCTCTCGTTGTGACTTTGAATCATATTGATGACGCCCATAAAGTAGTCAATTGTGGTCTCCCGCTGAAAAAAATGCTCTGTGGCCCAGATTTAAAGAAGCAGGTTACAACCCTTGAAGAAATCATATCCCCAAGAACATGTGGACAAAGCTCTGAGAATCTCTGCTAACACCATAGGTACCAAAGTGGCTTGGAGGTTGCCTCAGAATGTTGCTAGAACCACGGGTAGCAAGTTGATATTGATACCTCCTCTTCTTTCTGAGAAGACCAGTAGTCCCAGCTGTGCCAAAAAGAAGGTTATGGGTCGGAGACTCTCCCTTTTGCCTGATCACACTAAAATTCTCCCAAGTACCATTCATAGCTTTCACGATGTTGCGAACTTGTCGAACAATTGGTCCTAGCTTATCCATCAATCATCGATGTTTCTCAAACCTCGGCTGTTTCCCAGACTTAAAGCATCAAGAAACCTGTAACCGGGCATGGTGACCGGTAGTATTGGTTTCCTCCCTGTAAATGGCAGCTCCATGAAACTAGTAACTTTTTACAACCTTAGTGCTAACTTATAATCAGCAAACTTGAACACCACCTTGGCCAGGTCCTAGAACTCTATCAGCAGGCGAGTAAGCACCTATCAGCTCGGATGTTTAGCAAGGTGGTCAGTGCTCCTAAATGTGTCCTGATTTCGTCTCTATGTTCTCAGCGAATATTCTTCCACTATTTAGTTAGTTTGTGTGGTTCTCCCACCACCATATTAATCTCGAAGATGTTTTGGTTTATTTCCATTTCTGAAGTGGGGTAGAGAAACAGGATTTGATAAGCGTTTGCTACGGATCTTGAGTGTCTCGTCATGATTGGTTCGTCTTTTCACATAAGTTTTGTCGTTGGGTGCATGACCCGTTGATATTTAGGTGGCTTCCCTAATCGTGTGTCGATGTCAAGGATCGACTCACCTATGATTTATAAAATATGATCTATGTCTGCTAGAGTAGAGTGTTTCCTACTTTGATTTGGACTGAAAACTGCGAGAAGTTATGTCAAGTGACCTGACAAATCCATTCTCTAAAACTAAAGAATTTTGAAAGAAGGTTCGGAGGGGCATAAAAGACAATCCTCGTGTGCCATTGTGTGTGACAGTGTATGACCAAGACTCGATAAGAAGAAGTGTGATGACAGTATATATGAAGCGTTTAACAAATAGTGATATAGCAATAGCAGTTTAAGATAAGCAGACACACATAATAATGAGCAAGTAAGGCAGGTAAGCATATAATTGCAAATTAAACACAGTTAAAGCAATGTACAAACAATCCTAAGTTCTAGGTCTAGTCTAAGTCTGCTAAGGTCAGAACCTAAGTGTGAATTCCCTAGCAGAGTTGCCATGTTGTTGCACCCTATTTTGCACGAGTCAAAACAAGATTGTTTCCCTGTTGATGATAAAAGAGAGTCGCCACCTAATATTTAAAGGCATATTAAGGTACCTATTTAATTACTAAAGGTCATTTCTTTATTATCCTGCTAACCGGTGAGATTGTGGGTAAGGGTTCTTGTTCTTCTAAGGGGAAGGTACTAGGCACTCCTTAAAATCTACCTGAGGTAGCTCCATAGGACTTAGACTAGATTTAAAAGATTTGTTTTTTATCTTATGATTAACTAGTGTTAAAGGGGTACGAATAACTATATATATCTAAATTAGAACTTTCTATTTAAAAAGAAGATGTGTAGATTTGAAATGAGAAAAGTTTGTGGAAGATTCTATATAACTAAAAGAGCTTAAAATACGTGCATGATGTTTGTATTTATGAAACATGTGAGAAAGGGCTAAATTATAAAACGCTTTGTGTTTAAAGAATGTGACTATTTGTGTAACTCTAATGAAATAAGGGTGTTGTAATAAAATGAGTCCAAGATGTACAATAGTTTTCAAATCTCAATTTTTGAAGAAAACATTTTAAAACCCTTTTGCTGGTGGCAGCACTTTGCTTTAGAAAGATTCACTTTTTAGAACGCTGATTTTGGATCCCTTTTTGGTTTTTGTTGAAAATAGAGGCTGCCGTCCTTGCTAAGCTATTTTGGCTTCAAAGTGTTCATGAAATATTAGTAAAACATAAGATATTAATAGCATGAGTAGCAAATGATTAATGAATGAAAACTACTTACTATTAAGTCTAATGTTTCTTTTAATCCTATGTCCTTTAGGGCTTGCCTAAGTTGCTTACATGATTCAAAAGGTAGACTAAAATATTTAATCAGATATGATAAGTGTAATGTCATATACATGTGAGAAATATGAATAACAGAATATAATAAAGTAGTAAGGAGTAAGGAAAGACTCTTGTTTGGGACTGGTAGAGTTAGGCCCAACAAACAGCAGGAACAGACAGCAGTGGGCTTCAGACTACCAAGTGTGCATGTACAAGATTTGGGCCTGAGTTCTTTTGAGAATTCGGCAGGCCCAATGGTTATACATGTCCCAAAAAAAAGAGAAGGTCATTAGATTAATACTCTATGTATACAATCATACATGAAATATATAGGTAAATAACTTGAACAAATTATAACAACCAATAATAATTTGAATTATGTAAGTTATACTAATGTGGGGTCAAATATCATAAAGTGATTTACATTGAAATCTTTTCGTTGTCATTAAACACTAACACTAAAAGGAGTAATGAATATCAATAGATTAGAGGCTAAGGGTAGAGTTCCATTAAAGGCTAAGGCCCTCTTTGGATCACTGACACTTCAAAGTTCCAAAGGGTCTCAAGGCCCAGGGCAGTGCTTGTGTCAGGGAGAACAGCCCAACCAAGAGCTAAACTCTACTCCCAAATACCCCTAACTACCCATACTCACTCTTCTCCACAAGTTTAAGTACCAATGAGGCACTTTCAATGTAAATCCCAACACTACAGTAATACCTTATCACATAAGTATATACCTTTCCCGTGATGGCTGAAGCAGAACATTATAGGACTACAAGACATCCTATCCACATTGTTATAACCATATTTCAGAGCTAAATGGATTATACACTATGAGTAACATGTTAAGCAAGTTCAAAAGAAATCAACGTCAAACATACATAGAGACAGGGACATTATCATATTACTGTTAAAGAATCAAACACCTGAGATCATATATCTTAAGAATAGAAAGAGTATATAGTCTAAGTCTGCAACATTCTATGAACACAGATACATTTTGCCTTAACAACCTTCATTTATACTAACCAAAGATTGATTTTAGCTTAGGTTTTTCCCCCTAGCACACACACAATTTGACAGTCCTAATTGAAACTCCTAAAATTATTAACAAAGATACACACCAATAGCTTCAATTAAACTTCTAAGGGAGATCAGGAGGAAGCAGGTTAACAATTATAATTACAGCTTATAAAGAGTATTAACAACATTATAGTTTAAACACTATAACTGGTACTTCCTAAAGAGTGCTAATACAGACACAGATCATCAACTTCAATTAGAAATACATACCAATAGCCTCAGTTAAGAGGCACATGTTGATAACTCCAGTTAGAACATTCAAAGAGTATTGACAGAAATTCGGAATAATAGTCCACAGTCAGGACTCCTACAGGTATTACTAGAGATACCAGACCATAATCAGATTTTCTAAAAGCATTAACATGGTTACAGACTCTCAACCTAGAATAGAACTTCTAGAAGTGTTAACAGGATCACAAATTAGCATAGTTGAAATTAGAACTTCTAAAGATATTAACAAGGTCACAGGTTCACAAATTCAATTAAAACTCCTAAAAAGTACTAACAGAATCTAAGGCTGTCAGTCCTGCTTGACTTTTAAAATCAATGATATAATCACTTCTTTCTAAGAGTTTTAGCTTAACACTAATCTCATTGAGAACAAAGCATGTTGTTATATCCAAGCAGTAGCAACAAGAAATTCTCTTTAGAGTTCATAAGCTAAGTTTAATCCATTTAGGAGAGCTTAGTGAAGTTTCTAAATAGTGTAGGCATGTATGGCATCATGAAGGACAAACAAAGGCATTGAAGAATAAAAATGAGTGCAAGATCAAAAGCACACACACAAAGAACACTTAGCAGGGGTCATATTATGAAGGTATTACTAACAGTATCACCATATGAGCTTTAGAAAAAGGGTAAGGGTATCATCTCATTGGGGAAACATGTCAAGTGAGTCTAGGGTGGGGTTTCGGATAGTGGAGCTTAGCAACAGTACTTTAGCTAAACATGTGTGTCATTATAACTCAAATACATCTTATCCATATTTCATGGCTTAAACTAAGTGTAAAAGCAGTCTCAGAACATGCACAAAAGTGGTACAAAGATCCAACTAGCTTAGGATATGATTGTATAAACAATCATGAGTTTAATCAGCTAGTTAACAAAATCACATAGGTATGTCAAAGAGATAAAACAGGTTCAACGGTCATAAGCTAATGCATCAAAACTATGGTAACAATCTGGTTTTTTTAAACTCTAAACAGGTTCATGCTTCATTTAAGTTTAGGTTATTGAATGAACCATTATAAAATGTAAAATAACATTCAAGATAGATTAGCTTAGCTATAATAATAGTAATAATAGAATGTTAAAGAGGTCTGAAACTAGATATTAGGACATTTAAGAAGTTCTTTAGTCTTGCCAAAGTTAACAGCAAACAAGAATCATCAGATGCATACTAGAATCAACATATAATTCTAATTTCAACAACTTAAAGAAGTTCATGATCACAGAATCTAATTAATAGTCATTAACAAACACATAAGACAGTTAAAGAAACATGAACGCATTATTAATAACACCATTCAACAAAAGTAATAAAGCAGTTCATGTTCAACAAATTAGACTAGTAAAGGAAGACCAAGGTCAAAGTCTACTAACCTCCATTGGAGCAGCAAACAAAACGAATGTTCAAATTGGCTTTTAGGAAGCCAAAAGCTCAAGCTCCCAATTAGTAACAAATTCAGAAACAAAAAGAAAAGAAAAGCACAAATTGATCAAGAACTCAGACTTTAATTGAAGCTTCCTAAACAACTATATTGTGTATTAGATTCTGAGAAACTAGTTGTAGTTGGTAGGTATATCTTGCTGTGTGTGTTGGTGAAAATATTAAAAGCCCCAATTTATAGTGTTTGTTGAAGACTAAGGTTCACAGATTCAAATCGATAGTGGAAGACGACGAAGGAGGGATGATGATAGCAACGAGGGTGAAATCAGAGTGAAACAGAGGAAAAATGATGAAGAAGTTTATTTGAGAGGAGGAATCAGCCGTTAAAGGTAAAGAACCATTGGACAAAACCTAAAACCTAGAGGTCACTACGTTTGACCTCTGGGTATAAAATCCTCATGATGAATCTCTGAAGGGGCTCCATGCATTATCCAATTTGATGGAGCATACGAGGATTTGAACGATTTGAAGTTGCATCCTTAAGCTAGGGTTTGAAATTTAGGCATTTTGATATTAAGTGATGAAACGAGGAAGAAATTGGCGGGATGCGCGGCTAGGGAGGACAAAAGAGATGATTTGGTTGTTGATTTGTTGATCTTGCACAGATTTGTGAAAGGTCTTGTGACTGATGGGGCGAGAGCAAGCGAGAGAGTAGAGAGTAAAAGGGGAAAGAGGGTGGCTGGTCAAGGGAAGACGAGGCTGGTCACTAGGTTAGAGTGGAAAGGAAAGATCTGGGCTGTTGGATCATTTGATCAATGGCCCTGATAATTTGGGTTTTATAAGATTTTCCTAAGGAATTATGTAAGTCGTTAGATCTATGGATTTCGATGCTGAGAATTAGATTTGGAGGTGTGTTTAAAATTAAAGAAAATTGGAGTTAAAATGTGGGTCGTTGATCAAACGACTGGCAGGTTCTAATTTGCCTAATGGTGATAGCAAGGATCGCCAATTTAGAATGAAGGGGCTATATGGATCGAGTATTTCGGACATGGGCTTGCAAATTGGGCTAAAATTAATTTAAAAGATTGCCACTTTGTGTTTTATTAAAGCATCGCAATTATAGCCTTTAGCCTTTTAATCCCTTTTAAAATTAAATTAAATAAACTTAATTATTTTCAATAATATATAGTAAATTTATAATTGTTAAATGTATTACAAATTATTGTATTTATTTATTCATAAAATACTTTGTTTTTAACACTAGTTTTTTATTATTAGCATAGTAATTTGATTATATAGAAATTAAGGAGTAATCATTAAATTAATTATAAAGCCTATGTGATGTATATAGAAGTTATTTTAATAATCTTAAAATAGTAAGTAAAAGTAGGTGTATTGATTGAAAATATTTTTAAAATATTCATTGTAAATTATTAAGTATAAATAAATTAATTTTAAAAGGGGGAGGGGGGAGGGGGTCAAAATTGGCCGTCAATACCAGTTGCTCCAGCTTAGGAGCAGGTACCAGATGTGGTCGAGTCAGTGGGACCAGCTCAGGCACCAGCTGTGCCTATTGTGATTCCAAACCTTCAGGAGGCTTTGGCCCAGATATTGACTGTATGCACTAGCCTTGCTCAGGCGGTTTCAGTTTTGACCGTACTAGCCACTTCTCAAGCCGAGAGAGGTGCTCAGATTCCTACCGCCCATACCTCAGGGCAGGTAGTTGAGGGACATCAGACACAGGGGTACTACCAGCCTAACCGGTTGCAGCTGCTCGGGCCTAGGTTGGTCCACCTATGAGTGACGAGGAGCAGGAGAGGCTACACAAGTGCCAGCGGATCCTTTGCATGGCGGGTATTCTGGAGACTAGTGGAGTCTCATTTACTACTTTTCAGTTGTCGGGGGCAGCCTTCAAATTGTGGAAGGCCTATGAGTTGAGCAGTTCAGTCGGGTTGCACCACTTACGTGGCATGAGTTCCCAGTTCTCTTCTTAGAGAAGTTTGTTCCATAAACCCGTAGGGAGGAGTTGCGTAAGCAGTTTGAGTAGCTACACTAGGAGGGTATGTCTGTGACCCCGTATGAGATGAGATATTCAGAGTTGGCTTGTCATGCGGTATAGTTAGTTCCCACTGAGAGGCAGAGGATTAGGAGGTTTATTGATGGCCTCAACTATGGACTGCGTTTCATCATGACTCAGGAGATTGCATTAAGTGCGAGGTTTGATGATTTGGTTGATATTGCTAGATGCCTAGAGCAGGTTCATAGTTAGGAGCGCGAGGAGAGGGAGACCCAGAGGCCTCGTGGTTTGGTGGTTTCAATTGTGTCTCATCTGGAGGACAGTCCCACCACAGCAGGAGTCGTGCTTATATGCCCGCTTAAATGGCTCGTCCGATTCATCGTGGTGCATCAGCATGCCATGGTTCAAACAGTGCTTTTCTGGGTCAGTCATCTCTTAGTGTCCTCCTAGCTCAGATTTCATCCTGTGCTCAATCAGTTGAGGGTTCATCTGTACCAGGTCCTTCTAGTAGTTATTCTGGTTCTCGCGGTCCGATTCAGTCCCCGCTGCCATTGATGGATCGCAATTTCTTTGAGTGTGGAGAGTTTGGACATATGAAGAGGTATTGTCCCTATTTTTCGGGAGGTCCAATTCAGTAGAGGGGTCAGGCTATGACTTTCGCACCAGTTACTTCACCACTCGCTCAGCCTGCTCGGGGTGGGGCATAGGCAGCTAGAGGTCGCCCTAGAGGGGGAGGCCGATCAGGTGGTGGTCAGGCTCGATGCTACACTTTTCTCACCAGGATAGAGGTCGTTTCTTCAGACGCAGTGATCACATGTATTGTTTCAGTGTGCCACAGGGATGCTTCCATATTATTTTACCCTTGTTCCACTTATTCATATGTATCATCGTATTTTGCTCGTAATTTGGATAAGTCGCGTGATTCCTTAGTTACACATGTTCATGTGTCTACGTCGGTGGGTGATTCTATTATTGTGGACCGTGTATATCGACTGTGTGTGGTAACTATTGGGGGTTTGGAGATGAGAGTTGATCTCTTATTGCTTAGTATGATTGATTTTGGCGTGATTCTAGTCATAGATTGGTTGTCCCTATGTCATGCTATTGTGGATTATCACGCTAAGACTGTGGCGTTAAAGATGCCAGGATTGCCTAGGATTGAGTGGAGAGGTTCTCTGGATTGTGTTCCCAGTAGGGTGATCTCATATTTGAAGGCCCAATGGATGGTTGGGAAGGTTTGACTGGCATATTTGGATTTTGTGAGGGATGTTGGTGCTGATACTCCTACTATTGAATCCATTCCGGTAGTGAGAGACTTTTCGGATGCGTTTCCTGCAGACTTGCCGGGCATGCCACCCGACAGGGACATTGATTTATGTATTGACTAGGTACCGGGTTTGTTGCTAGTAAATGTGTTAAAGAACCTGAATTGTTACGTCAATCATTTAAAGTGTCTATGCCCATAGGTGAGTCTGTGGTAGTTAAACAGATATATCGAGGGTGCGATGTAATGATTTATGATCGTCACACCTTAGCTGATTTTAACGAATTAGATATAACAGAATTTGATGTTATTATAGGAATAGACTGACTGGCTTCATATTATGCTAATGTGGGTTATTGGACGAAAGTCGTTCGCTTCAACTTTCCAGGAGAACCCATTATCGAATTAAAGGGAAATGTTGCAGCACCTAAGGAAAGGTTTATTTCTTACCTTAAGGCCCGAAAGATGATCTTGAAAGGATGTATCTATTATTTGGTGTGGGTGTCATTTCTATTCCTCCATATCGTATGGCACCAGCATAGTTGGAGGAATTAAATGAGCAACTTCAGGAGCTTCTTGATAAATGGTTCATTAGGCCTAGTGTGTCATCTTGGGGTGTACCGGTTCTGTTTGTGAAGAAGAAGGATGGTACTATGCGGATGTGCATTGATTATAGGCAGTTGAATGAAGTTACAATTAAGAACAAGTATTCTTTGTCGCGCATTGATGACTTATTTGACTAGCTTTAAGGAGCTAGAGTGTTCTCTAAGATTGATTTGTGGTCAAGGTATCACCAGTTGAAGATTCGGGAATCTAATATTCTGAAGATGGCATACAGGACCCTGTATGGTCACTACTAGTTCCTTGTGATGTCTTTTGGGCTGACCGATGCCCTAACAACATTCATGCATCTGATGAACAGTGTATTCCAGCCATATCTCTATTCGTTTGTCATAGAATTCATTGATGATATACTAGTGTACCCTAGCAGCCAGGAGGAGCATTCGTAGCATCTGAGGATTGTACTACAAACGTTGAGGGAGTAGAAGCTTTATGCTAAATTCTCTAAGTGTGAGTTTTGGCTCAATTTTATGGCATTCTTAGGGCACGTGGTGTCTAGTGAGAGAATCAAGGTAGATTCAAAAAAGATTAAGGCAATTCGGAGTTGGCCCAGACCATCTACAGCTACTCAGATTCGGAGTTTTCTTGGCTTCGCCGAATATTTTCTCCGCTTGGTAGAGGGTTTCTCGTCCATTGTTTCACCTTTGACTAGATTAACCCAAAAGGGTACCCCATTTAGGTGGTCTAATGAATGTGAGGAGAGCTTTCAGAAGCTCATGACTACCTTGACCACATCTCCGGTTCTAGTTTTACCTTCAGCCTCGGGTTCATATATGATGTATGTGAAGCTTCTCGGATTTCAATTGGGTGTGTCTTGATGCAGGAGAGTATAGCGATTGCTTATGCCCCACATCAGTTGAAGCCCCATGAGAAGAACTACCTCATTCATGATTTAGAGTTGGCAGCCATTGTCCATGCATTAAATATTTGGAGGCATTATCTCTATGGCGTGTCTTGTGAGGTATTTATAGATCATCGGAGTCAACAACACTTGTTCAAGCAAAATGATCTAAATTTGAGGTAGCAGAGATGGTTGGAGCTGTTAAAAGAGTATGATATTACCATTTTGTATCATCCCGCGAAGGCTAATGTGGTGGTCGATGCCTTGAGTAGAAATGCGGTGAGCATGGGTAGCTTTGCATATATTTCTGTTGGTAAGAGACCGCTTGCATCAGACGTTCAGGCCTTGGCCAACAAGTTCGTGAGGTTATATGTTTCAGACCCTAGTCGGGTTCTAGCTTGCATGGTTTCTCGATTTTCCTTATTTGAGCGCATTAGAGAGCGTCAGTATGATGAACCCCATTTGCTTGTCCTTATGGACATAGTACAACACGATGATGCAATGGAGGTTTCTATTGGAGATGGTGGGGTGTTGCGGAAGCAAGGACGGATTTGTGTGCACAATGTGGATGGGTTACATGAGTTGATTCTTCAGGAGGCCCACAGTTCGCGATGTTCTATTCATCGAGTTCCACAAAGATGTATCAGGACTTGAGGCAGCACTATTGGTAGAGAAGATTGAAGAAAGATAAAGTGGAGTTTGTAGTGCGGTGCTTAAACTGTCAGCATGTGAAGTACGAGAATCAGAGGCCGAGCGGTTTGCTTCAGAGGCTTGAGTTTCCTGAGTAGAAATGGGAGCGTATTACCATGGACTTTGTTGTTGGGCTTCCACGAACCTTGAAAAACTTTGATGCTATTTGGGTGATTGTGGACCGGTTGACTAAGTCCGCGTATTTTATTCCGGTGATGACTACCTATTCTTTGGAATGGTTAGTTAAGATTTATATCCGCGAGATTGTTCTCCTTCATAATGTACCGATGTCCATTATTTTTTATCGGGGCACGCAGTTCACTTTACATTTTTGGAGAGCTGTGTAGCGAGAGTTAGGCACTCGGGTTGAGTTGACTACAACATTCCACCCTCATACGGATGGACAGTTTTAGCGCACCATTCAGATATTGGAGGACATGCTACATGCTTGGGTTATGGATTTTGGGGTTTTGGGGATCAATTTCTACCGCTTTCAAAGTTTTCCTATAGCAACAACTACCAATCGAGTATTCAGATGGCTCCTTATGAGGCCTTATATGGGAGGCGGTATCGGTCTCCAGTTAGGTGGTTTGATTTAGGGGAGGCCAGGCTGTTGGGCATGGATCTGGTTCAGGATGCCTTGGAGAAGGACAAGTTGATTCAGTATCGGCTTAGCACGACACAATCTAGACAGAAGAGTTGTGCCGATTGGACCTCCAATTGGGTGGTTTGATTCGGGGGAGGCCAGGTTGTTGGGCATGGATCTGGTTTAGGATGTATTGTAGAAGGACAGGTTGATTCGGGATTGGCTTAGCACAACACAATCTAGACAGTAGAGTTACACCGATCGGAAGGTTCGTGACGTTTTCTATTATGGTGAGAGAGATGGTATTACTCTGAGTTTCGCCCATGAAGGGTGTTATGAGATTCGGAAGAAGAGAAAGTTGAGCCCTAAGTATATTAGCCCTTTTGAGGTGCTTGAGAGGATTAGAGAGGTGGTGTACATGTTTGCATTGCCACCTAGTCTATCGAGTGTTCACCTAGTATTTCATGTTTCAATGCTTCGAAAGTATTACAGTAATCCGTCTCATGTTTTGGACTTTAACACAGTTCAGTTAGATAGAGATTTGACTTATGATGCGGAGCCGGTGGCCATTTTGGTTCGGTAGGTTCGAAAGTTGAGATCAAAGAATATAGATTCAGTGAAAGTTCAGTGGAGAGGCCAACTAGCTGAGGAGGCTACTTGGGAGACCGAGCGAGAGATGCGGAGCATCTATCTACACTTATTTGAGACTCCAGGTATGATTCTAGACCCATTCGAGGATGAATGTTTGTTTAAGAGGGGGAGAATGTAATGACCTAGCCAATCGTTTTGAGTATTGCAGCCGCATTCCCACATTTATTGCTTATTCTATGTTCATTTTTGGTTATGTGGCTTTCTGGGGTGGTTGGTTTGGTTCCAGAGATATTTCGAAATGAATTGGGACACTTAGTCCCAAGGTTGGAAGCCTAAATTGAAAAAGTTAACAAGATGTCGACTTATGTGTATACGACTTCGGAATGGAGTTTTTATGGTACCGATAGCTTCGTATGGTGATTGTGGACTTAGAAGTATGTCCAAATATTGATTTGGAGGTCCGTAGGTCATTTTTTCTTAAATTGGCAAAAGTTGGAAAGTTGAGAAGTTTGACCGAGAGTTGATTTTGTTGATGTCGGGCTCGGATTTTGGTTTTGGGAGTTGGAATAGGTCCATTGTGTCATTTATGACTTGTGCGCAAAATTTAAGGTCAATTAGAGTTGGTTTGGTGTGTTTTAATATTAGTTTTATAAAATGGGAGTTCAATAGTTTATTAGGCTTGAATTATGGCATGATTCATGTTTTCAATATTGTTTGATGTGATTTGAAGCTTCGACCAAGTTCGTGTCGTGTTTTAGGACCTGTTGGTATGTTTGGGTAGGGTCCTGGGGGCCTCGAGTGTGATTCGGATCATGTTCGACTCATATTTGGACTTGTTGGACTGCTAAAATGGTTATATCTGGTTTCCTTATTCGCATTCACGAGAGAGGTCTTGCAATCGTGAAGTGTACTTGGGTGACCGGTGAAGTATTTTCATCCCGTTCGCGAGAAGATGAGCGCGTTCGTGAAGCTCTAGTGGGTCTCTGCATCGCGATCGCGAGAAGGGACTCATGTTCACGTAGAAGGATGAGGCTGGCTGGGCACCAGACATGTAAGCCTTCGTATTCGCGTAGGCATTGGACCAATGGTCATCGCATTCGCAGGTGAGGACTCGCATTCGCGTAAGAGGAATTGGCAGCTGGGATTTTTGTGCTTCGCAAACGCGAGGCTATTTGCGTGTTCGCGAAGAAGAGCAACTGGGTAGACTATTTAAAAATCCCAAATTGTGGGTTAGAGTATTATTTCATATTTTGACTTGGGGAGCTCGGCTAGGGCGATTCTTGTGAGGAATTTCACTGCAAATCAAGAGGTAAGCTATTTTTGATCACTTTTGTCCAATAATACTGAATACCCATTGATGTTTACACATAGATTATGTATTTTTAAAGTGAAATTTGGAGGATTTTGGACTAGGGATTTTGTTTTCTTCCAAAATCCACTAGGCATGGTGCCTAGGGTTAATTTTCATAAATATAAACAAGAGTAGTACAACACGGGAGGGGGACATAACCTTACCTCCGAAAAGATAACGGAAATGCAATTGGTTATCCAAACATGACAACCAAGTGATTCCTGAAAACTATGTGGAGTTAGACCTGTAGAATCACGACCCGAAATTTCCCACCGACGGGACCGTGATGGCGCCTAACATTTCAGTTGCTAGGAAAGCCAACGTTAGAGAATCATTAACCAATTCCTTATTCCCATTCAGTAATTAACAATAATTAACTAAGATGAAATATATTAAGTACAGAATATCATAAAACTGTATTAATTACTACCACCTGCATCTGGAGTCACAATTCACGAGCATTCTAGAATTTTCTACAAGTATTAGTCTAAAAGAAATACAACTGTCTGAATGAAAGAAATAGTAGAACAGAAAAGATAGACGGGGACTTCAAGGTCTGCGAATGCCGTCAGATCTACCTTGAGTCTCCAGACAGCAGACCAATAGCCAAATCTCGATCAACAGAAGCCGGTATCAAAATCTACACAGAAAGTGCAGAGTGCAGTATCAGTACAACCGACCCCATGTACTGGTAAGTGTCGAGCCTAACCTCGACGAAGTAGTGACGAGGCAAAGGCAAGGCACCTACAAATCAACTTGTACAATTTAACAGTGTATATACAAATAACAGAAATGAAGAACTAAACGGGAAATGTCGGGAGGGGAAACATACTGAGGGGAATACGAGATAAGGAACTACAACAGAATGATCACCGGAGCAGTCAATATACCATGAATCAACAGCAATAGTGAATACAGTAAGGAAAAATACACGGCATCACCCTTCGTGCTTTTAATCTTAATCTCACCATAAAAATTAATAGAAATGGCACAGCATCACCCTCCGTGCATTAACTCTCATATCATGAGCATTACCCATCGTGCATTAACACTCACAATGTGGCACGGCATCACCCTTCGTGCATTAACACTCACAATATGGCACGGCATCACCCTTCATGCATTAACACTCACAATATGGCACGGCATCACCCTTCGTGCATTAACACTCACAATATGGCACGACATCACCCTTCGTGCATTAACACTCTCCCTTACCATAATGCAATACATAAATAACAACAGGGAGATAGAATAACAAGTACAAACCTTACTTCAACATTTGGTTCCATAATATCAATCTCAACTTTAAAATAAAAACTCAATTATCACCAGAAAATCCTTAAACATGATAATGACGATCCATTTAACAACACTAGTGTAACACATACGAATTAGGCATAGAAATGAGACAACATAAGAAAATGGAAGAAACATGGAAAAACAGGTAAATTGGCGGCGCATAAGTACTCGTCACCTCACATATACGCCGCTCACATGAATTTCACTTAGCAAGTAATCTAAGGTTCCTAATTCCCTCAAGTCAGGGTTAGACATAACACTTACCTTGCTCTGAAGATCACGTAATTCTCAGTCACAGCTTTTCCTTTGGAATTCACCTCCAAACCACTCATATTTATTCAAAAATGACACAATACTATCAAATATTGCTAAAGGAATCAATTACATTGCATAAATTTAGATTTTCCTAAATTTTCCTCAAAAAAGTCAAAAATCGACCCCGGACCTGGTTGGTCAAAACCCGAGCTTCGGACCAAATTCCATTTACCCATTCACCCCAAGCCCAAATATATAATTGGTTTTGGAATCCGAGCTCAAGTTGAGGTTTAAATCCCCAAATTTCCGAAATCCCTAGTTTCTACCCAAAACCCCTAATTCTACCATGAAAACCTCAGATTTCTGATTGAAATCCTGTAAAATGTAGTGAAAGATTGAAAGAAACCAGTTTAGAATCACTTACCTATAATTTGGGGAAGATATGGTCTTTGGAAAATCACCTCTTGTGTTTTAGTCTTGAAAATTTGGGAAATGAATGAAAATTCCCTTCCAAAAGTCATTTTGTTCAGCTGCAGACGTCGCATTTGCGACCTGACCTTCGCAAATGCGAAGCTCGCAATTGTGAAGGGGCTATCGCAATTGCGAAGCCTTCACAATCCTGCTGCCCTTCGCAAATGCGAGGAAAGTGTTGCAATTGCAATCACTGACCGCGCAAATGCGGACAAAAGATCACATTTGCGATCCATACCCCTCCCAGACTCCCTTCGCAAATGCGAAGAAAAGTTCGCAATTGCGAACACAGGCTGGCCCAACTGCTCTTCGCATTTGCGATGAGAAGTTCGCAAATGCGACCTCAACAGTGATCGCAAATGCCAACCCTGACCTCGCATTTGCGAGGTCTGAGGCCTGCAACACAGCTGAAGCACACCAACTATTTTTCCAAGTCCAAATCAATCCGTAGCCTATCCAAAACTCACCCGAGCCCTCGGGGCTCCAAACCAAACATGCACGCAAGTCTAAAAATATCATACAAACTTGCTCGCATGATCAAATCGCCAAAATAACACCTAGAACTACGGATGTAGTACCAAATCAAATGAAATTCTCAAGAACACTTCAAAATTTCTATTTTCTCAACTGGACGTCCGAATCACGTCAAATCAACTTCGTTTCTCACCAAATCTCACAGACAAGTCTTAAATATCATAATGAACATGTACCGGGCTCCGAAACCAAAATACGGACCCGATACTAATAATGCCAAATATCAATCAATTCTTAAAAACGAATAATTTCTAGACTTATGATTTTCATCAAAAATTCATAGCTCAAGCTAGGGACATCTGAATTAAATTCCGGGCATACGCCCAGGTCCCATAATTTGATACGGACCTATCGGGACCGTCAAAGCACGGATCCGGGCCCGTTTACCAAAAATATTGACCGAAGTCAACTAAAATTAACTTTTAAGGCAAAAGTTTTTATTTTTATTAGTTTTCAACATAAAAGCTTTTTAGAAACCTGTCCGAATTGTCTACGCAAATCGAGGAGGGTAAAAATGAGATTTTTACGGCTTAAGAGCGCAGATTCGAGTTCTAAAACATAAGATGACCTTTTGGGTCATCATATTCTCTACCTCTAAAACAACGGCCTCGGGGTGGTTTCGAATGGTTAACGGATCAAGTTGAAGCTTAAAGAATGACTGAAGTGCACCAGTTCTGGTGTAACCGCACCTGCACAAGTTTGACCGCAGGTGCGGGCCCGCATAAATGTGAGGCCAAGTACATAAGAGAAACTGAAGGGGGTGGTCAGTGGTCGCAAATGCGTCGTGAAGGCCGCAGAAGCGGAGCCACTTCTGCGGAAGGATGATCGCAGAAGCAGAGAGTGAGGGAACTGAGGTGGACAAGGTTTCCGCAGAAGCGGACGAGTGGGCGCAGAAGCGCTTCCGCAGATACAGATGGGTGTGCACAAGTACGATATCTGGGAGTTTAAGTGAGCTCCGCAGATGCGAGTTTTCATCGCAAAAGCGGATTTTGGACCGCAAAAGCGGAAAGCACTAGGTAGTTATATTAAATCGAGGGTTTGCCATTTTCTTCATATTTTGAGATATAAAGCTCGGAATGAGGCGAACGTTCGAGGGTTTTTTAGAGGAAACATTTGGGTAAGGATTTTTGACTTGTTTTTGATTAATTTCCACTAAGATATCATTTATTCTACATTTAATTAAGGATTTGGGTTGAGAAATTTGTGAAAAAGGTGGAAAAATCCTTGGGCCGAATTTTGAGGTTTTGATCGAGAATTTTGTATCGGATTTGAGTAATTTTGGTATGGGTGAAATCGATATCGAATGGGCGTTCGTATTTTGTGACTTTTACCCGATTCCGAGACGTGGGCACGAGTCGACTTTTTGGGGCGATTTTTCGATTCTTTGTTAAAGTCGTAGATTTATTATTTAAATTAGTTTCTTGTAGTTGTATTTATAGTATGTAATTGCTTTTGGCTAGATTTGGGCCGTTCAGAGTCGGAAAAATGAGGGAAAGGCATTCTTATTGAATGATTGAGCTTGGTTTGAGTTAAGTGACTTGTCTAACCTTGTCTGAGGGAACCTCTCCTTAGGTTTTGGTACTGTTATGATATTTGCAATACGTAAAGGGCGTGTACGCGAGGTGACGAGTGCGTACTCCAGTTAAATGTTGAAAAATTCGGTTCTGGCTGAGTAGTTTTATTTTATTTCCTTAACTGAGTTGCTCTAGCTTGTGTAGTCATCATGTTTAGCCTAATGTCGCATGCCTACGTGTCTTAACTCTTATTTGCAACTTGTGCAACATGCTTAGCTGAATTACCTGCTTCCTTGATTTTGTATTCAGTCTTTAACTGTATGATTCCTTATTGTAAATTCATTGTTTCATAGGTTATGAGTTGTGTATTTACTATTGGGACTATGAGACGGTACCTCGAGAGCTCCCCTATTGCATATTTATTTTTGGGACTACGAAGCAGTACCTCGGAAGCTCCCCCTATTGTGTATTAACTTTTGGGACTATGAGGCAGTACCTCGGGAGCGCCCCTGTTGCACATTTACTTTTGGGACTACGAGGCGGTACCTCAGGAGCTTTCCCCATTATGTATTTACATTTGGGACTACGAGGTGGTACCTCGGGAGCACCCCCTGGTGTTTACCTTTATGCACTGTGTTGTTACCTTTCTGTAACTTCTCATTGTTTAAATTCCCCGTCATTTCATTATATTGTTATATCTTCTACCTTGCTTCCTTTTAATTCCAGTAGGGCCCTGACTTGACCTCGTCATTACTCTACTAAGGTTAGGCTTGGAACTTACTGAGTACCGTTGTGGTGTACTCATACTACACTTCTGCACATATTTTTGTGTAGATCTAGGTACTGCTTACCAGACCAGGTACTAGTGAGCTAGCTGCACGTGGAGACTTCAAGGTACATCAGCCAGCGTTCGCAGACCTCGGGGTCCCTCTTTATCTTTCTGATGTTGTTTTCTTTATTTTCATTAGACTCTGATGTATATCGACACTTAGCATTTTCTCATTAGAGCTTGTGACTTATTACTACAGGATTTTGGGAGTTGTAAATATTTTGAATCGCAGTTCTTATTTATTGCATATGTTGAGATTGAGTTTTACCTTTATTTTCAGTTATTCCGCAACATGTCAGGCTTACCTAGTCTCTGGAAAATTTGGGTCGTGACAGATTAAATATTCAAAACAATAAATCTAAATAGTACGAAAAGAAACATATTCAATACATTGTAGTTTCCTTCTCATAATCGCTAGAATACTTTGTGTCTTGCTAGTGAATATGTTGGAAATAATTTAGTTTCAGTAGGAGTAGCATAATAGGTTTGGGAATTAGAATTTTGATTTTAGTTACTAATTGACTTGTAACTGTTTTTTCATAATTCCAAGGCCCAAGGAAAAGTTAAATACTTTGTTATTTTTAAACTTAATATATAAATATATTCTCTCCATGTAAATTTATTTGGCACGGTTCGGTATTTTTTTGATTTATTTTTATAAAATAAAAACCTACCCTAATTATCGGTACAGTTGTAGATTTATATAAAAACCTATGATTTTATTTTAAAAAACCTAAAAATCGGTTCGGTGCGATACAATTCGGTCAGTTTGGACGATTTTAAAATTTCCATTAACACCCCTAATTAAAACAGGTGCAAAATGATATAACTACTTAACATCTAGTCAGAATGATAACACTTTGACACTTAGAACTAAACTTTTCAATTAACATCCAACAATATAGACAAAACATTCAGTTCATAAGGGGATAAATAAATTTATTAATAATCAAACTGAACAATTTTTTTCCTGATATCTTCATACCTACAAACATTCTAGCTAACATAACAGATGAAATAACACTTGGTTCATTGTCACCTTCAACCCCTACTCCACTTTCATCTACAAACGAACTTGAAGATGGTTCTTCACTGTCAGCATTTTCTTCTTGGAATTAATTGAATGCTATTATGGCTTCATCATAAGATTTGAAAGCCTCGAAGATGCTTTCTTTGAAACCTATAACCATAGGAGTATACTCACACCAAGAGTTGTATAATGTGGGCTTCTTACCACGAAATCCCACATACACCTTCAATATCGATATATTCTCATCTTGACAATTATTTCTGATATAATTGAACGTTGATATAGCTTCATAATACGATTTGAAAGCCTAGAAGATGTTACTCTTTGCACCAACAACCATAAGAGCACACTGACACCAAGAGTTGTATAATCTAGACCTCTTGCCATGAAATACAACATAGAATTTCGAAGCATTATTCTTCTTCTTCCCGTTAACTATTCCTTAATCTAACCCTTCACACTAAAAGAAAGATAAGAGATGAAGAAGGACAAAATAAAGATAGAAACGAAATGGGGGCTGAAAAAGCTTGTTAGGTGCGGCACTATATATTTAAGGGTTTAGGGTTACAAAATGACAAATTGTCACGACCCAAATCTCAACATGTCATGATGGCACCTATCACAGTACTAGGCAAGCCGAAAATTACAAATTAACCACACATTTTAAATTAAAAATATGATGTAATATGTTTAACAGTGAAAAATATTATAAATAACCGATAAAAACAACTGCGACTCAACTACAAAATCTCCTAAAATTCGAGTGTCACCGAGTACATGAGCAACTAGGTATCAACACAATCAAAACTTCTAATACAAATGTCTGGAAAGATAGAACAGTGCTAAATAAATAGAAAAGAAGGAGAGTCGAGGTATGCGGGCGCCATAGCAGCTACCTCAATAGTCTCCAAGCAGGTACTACTCCAAGTCTAGCAACCACCGGGTCCAGATATATCTGGATCTGCCCACGAAGTGCAGAGTATAGTATGAGTACAACTGACCCAATGTACTGAATAAGTAACAGGACTAACCTTGGGCTGAAAGCAGTGACGAGCTCATAAAGGTACAGTCCAAATCCAGATAATAACAGTACAGATATAACAGGGAAATGACGGTAATAACTCATAGAAATCCCATAATCAGTTTGTACAAAGTATAGAAATGTAGACATGCTTTTAAGTTCAAAAGTTAAAGCTCAATACTGATAAAATATGTCAAGTATAACTAGTAAGAGAAATGTTACGTCTCTAAGTCTACATGTCAAATATGCATGTTACATGTAATGAAACACAGTAATAAACTCACGTACCCACACTCTCGGAGTACTCAATTTCACTCAGCACTCTCAATCACTCAGCACTCTCACTCAGCACTCAACGGTACCTGCGCTCATTGCTGGTATGTTACATTATGGAGGGGTGGATCCTGCCCAAGTGCTAATATAAGCCAACATGGCATGCTGCAGCGTGCATCCCAATCATGTCATGAATTAATAAGGCCTGATGCAGCGTGCAGCCCGATCCCATAAATAGCACTCACAATCAAGCCCTTGACCTCGCTCAGTTATCAATCTCTCCAGTCTCTCGGGCTCACAAATCTCATGCCAATCATCTCAAACAATGATAACAAGATGTAACAATAAATGATAACAGAGACTGAGATATGATATGCAAATAATAAATGTGACTGAGTACATAATTGCAATTTAAGCAAATAACTCAACAACATAAATGACATCAGTGGGTCCCAACAGAATAAGCATATAGCCTAAACATAATTTCTAAAATGGATGACAACTCAATTACTCTGACACGTAGGGATTACATGAATAGCAACAAGATTTGATAACTATATAGTACCCTGGAAACAACTGAGTCATAATTACCACGATACACGCTCACACGCCCGTCACCTAGTATGTGTGTCACCTCAACACCAACCATATTACACAAAATCCAAGGATTCATACTCTCAGCACCAAGTTTAGAAGTGTTACTTACCTCAAACCACGCAAATAACAACTCCAACAAGCCCTTGCCTAGCGAATCAGCCCCCAAACGACTCAAATCTAACCACAAATAACTTAATACAATCAATGCAAGCTATAAGCATCGATTCCACACGATAAAGCTAAGTTCTTTAACCAAAGTCAAAAAGTCAAACCAAAAAGTCAACCCCAGGCACACGTCTTGGCACTCGACAAAATTTATAAAAATTCGAATACTCATTCAACAACGAGTCCAACCATACCAAAATCATTCAATTCCGGCCTCAAATCGCTTTTCAAATCCTCAAAATATAGCTTATGAAGGTTTCCTTAAATTTCCCCAATTTTCTAACCCAAAATACTAATTAAATGGTAAACACAATGATAGATTCATGTATATTGATCAAATTCAAGGTAGAATCACTTACCCCAATCAACTCCTTGAAGATCTCTCCCAAAATTGCCTCAATCCGAGCTCCCAAAGTACAAATGTGAAATAATACTCTAACCCTCGTTTTTGAAATTAAATAGTCTGCCCAGATGTCCTTCTTCATGAACGTGAACAATGCCTCACGTTCGTGAAGCACAAAAACACAACTGCCAAAATTCCTCTAATGCAAATGCAAGGCGACCATCGCGAACACGATGACTAGTGAACCAATGCCTCTGCGAACGCGACCCAACTCCCGCGAACACAAAGGCTTACAAGCCTGGTGCCCCACCGGCCTCATCCTTCTACGTGAACGCGAGTACCCTCTCGCGATCTCGATGCAGAAACTCCCTAGACCTCAGCGAACGCGTAGCCTTCTTCACGAACGCGAAGAACAAACTTCACCAGTCACCCAAATACACTTCGCGAATGCGAGATCTCTCTCGCGAACGTGTATAAGGAAACAACACACCAGGAATTCTACAACTCTACAAGGCCAAACTCAATTCGCAATAAATCTGAATCTCACCCGAGGCCCCCGGGACCCCATCCAAATGTACCATTATATCCTAAAACATCATACGAACTTAATTGAACCCTCAAATCACATCAAACAACATCAAAAACATAAATCGCACCCCAATTCAATCCTAATGAACTATTAAATTTCCAACTTCTAAAACCAATGCCGAAACACACCAAATCAACTCTAATTGACCTCAAATTTTGAACACAAGTCATAAATGGCACAATGGACCTATTCCAACTCCGGGAGCCAAACTCCGAGCCCGGCAACAACAAAGTTAACTCTCAGTCAAACTTCCCAACTTTCCAAACCTTTAACTTTTCAATTTTTTTCAATTCAAGCCAAAACGACCTACGGACCTCCAAATTAGTATATGGACGCCGCCTAAGTTCAAATCACCATACCGAGCTATCGGAACCATCAAAACTTCATTCTGGAGCCATTTACACATATGTCAACATACGGTTAACTCTTTCAACTTAGGCTTCCAACCTGAGACTAAGTGTCCCAATTCATTCCTAAACATCCTCGGAACCAATCCAACCATCCCGGCAAGCCACATAACAATACACGAACATAAAATAAGCAATAAATGGGGGAACGGGGCTATAATACTCAAAACGACCGGCCGGGTCATTACATTCTCACCCTCTTAAATAAATGTTCGTCCTCGAATGGGCCTAGAATCATACCTAGAGCCTCAAATAGGTATGGATAGCTGATCCGTGTCTTTCGTTCAGTCTCCCAAGTACCCTCCTCGACTGGCTAATCTCTCCACTGTACTTTCACTGAAGCTATATTCTTTGATCTCAACTTTCGAACCTGCCAGTCCAAAATGGCCACCGACTCCACATCATAAGTCAAATCCCTATCTAACTAAATCATGTTGAAGTCCAAAATATGAGACAGATCACCGAAATACTTCCGAAGCATGAAAACATGATACACTGGATGGACACTGATAGACTAGGTGCCAATGCAAGATTGTAAGCCACCTCTCCAAACCTCTCAAGCACCTCAAAAGGGCCAATATACCGAAGGCTCAACTTGCCATTCTTCCCAAATCTCATAACACCCTTCATGGGTGAAACTCTAAGCAATACCTTCTCTCCCACCATGCAGGAAACATCACGAACCTTCCGAACGTCGTAACTCTTCTGTCTAGAATGCGCTGTGCGAAGCCGATCCTTAATCAACTTAACCTTTACCAAAGCATCCTGAACCAAGTCAGTACCCAATAACCTAGCCCCACCCGGCTCAAACCAACAAACTGGAGACCGACACCGCTTCCCATATAAGGCCTCATATGAGCCATCTAAACACTCGACTGGTAGCTGTTGTAGTAGGCAAACTCTGCAAGCGGTAGAAACTGATCCTAAGAACCCCCAAAATCCATGACACAAGCGCGTAGCATATCCTATAATATCTGAATGGTACGCTCGGACTGTCCATCCGTATAAGGGTGAAATGTTATACTCAACTCAACTCATGTGCCTAACTCTCACTACACTGCTCTCCAAAACTGTAATGTAATCTGTGTGCCCCGATCTAAAATAAGAGACATAGGCACACCGTGAAGGCGAACAATCTCACGGATATAGATCTCAACCAACCGCTCTGAATAATAGGTAGTCCCAACTGGAATGAAGTGCCCGGACTTAGTCAACAGGTCCACAATCACCCAAATAACATCAAATTTCTTCAAAGTCCATGGAAGCCGAACTACGAAGTCCATGTGATACGGTCCCATTTCCACTCAGGAATCTCAAGCCTCTAAAGCAAACCGCCTGGTCTCTGATGTTCATACTTCATTTACTGACAATTCAAGCACCGATCTACAAACTCCACTATATCTTTCTTCATTCTCCTCCACCAATAGTGCTGCCTCAAGTCCTGATACATCTTTGTGGCACCCGAATGAATGGAATACCGCAAACTGTGGCTTCCTCAAGAATCAACTCACGTAACCCATCCACATTAGACACACAAATCCGACCTTGCATCCGCAACACCCCATCATATCCAATATAAACCTCCTTGGCATCACCGTGTTGGACCGTGTCCTTAAGGACAAGTAAATGGGGGTCGTCATACTGACGCTCTCTGATACTATCATATAAAGAAGACTTAGAAACTATGCAAGCAAGAAATCGACTAGGCTCTGAAATATCTAACCTCACGAACTAATTGGCCAAGGCCTGAACATCTGATGCAAGCGGTCTCTCACCAACAAGAATATATGCAAGGCTACCCAAACTCACTGCCTTTCTACTCAAGGCATCGACCACTAAATTGGCCTTCCCGGGATGATACAAAATGGTAATATAATATTCTTCTAACAACTCTAACCATCTCCGCATTCTCAAATTTAGATCATTTTTGCTTGAACGAGTGCTGAAGACTCTGATGCTCTGTAAATACCTTACAAGACATGCCGTAGAGATAATGCCTCTAAATCTTCAATGCATGAACGATGGATGCCAACTCTAAGTTATAAACAACGTAGTTCTTCTCATGAGGCTTCAACTGGCGTGAAGCACAAGCAATCAGTCTACCCTCCTGCATCAAGACACACCCAATACCAATCCTACAAGCATCACAATACACTGTATAAGATCCTGATGTCGAAGGTAGAACTACAACTGGAGCTGTGGCCAAGGCAGTCTTGAGCTTCTGAAAGATTTTCTCACACTCATCAGACCACCTGAATGGGGCACCCTTCTGGTTCAACCTGGTCAAAGGTGCTGCAATGGATGATAAACCCTCTACGAAGTGGCGACTCCAAATCTCAATAGCTCAAGACGGTCTGGGACAACTCTGAACCGCCTCAATCTTTTTCGGATCCACATTGATCCCCTCACTGGACACCACATGCCCCAAGAATGCCACCAAACTGTACCAAAGCTCACACTTGGAGAACTTAAAATAAAGCTTCTCATCCCTCAACGTTTGTAGTACAATCCTCAAATATTGTGCATGCTCCTCCTGGCTACGTGAGTACACTAGGATATCATCAATAAATACTATGGCAAACAAATCAAGATATGGCTGGAATACACTATTCATCATATGCATAAATGTTGTTGGGGCATTGGTCAGTCCAAAAGACATCACAAGGAACTCGTAGTGACCATAGTGGGTCCTGAATGTCGTCTTCAGTATATCAGAGTTCTGAATCTTCAACTGGTGATTCCCAGACCTCAAATCAATCTTAGAGAATACTCTAGCTCCCTGAAGATAGTCAAATAAGTCATCAATGCGCGACAAAGTATACTTGTTCTTAATTGTAACTTTGTTCAACTACCTATAGTCCATGCACATCCGCACATTAACATCCTTCTTCTTCACAAACAGAAATGGTGCACCCCAATGCGACACACTAGGCCTAATGAATCCTTTATCAAGAAGCTCTTGAAGCTGCTCTTTCATCAACTCTGCTGGTGCTATATGATACAGAGGAATAGAAATGGGCTGGGTGTCCTGCACAAAGTCAATACCAAAATCAATGTCCCTATCGGGCGGCATGCTCTACAAGTCTATAGGAAACACATCAGGAAAGTCTCGCACTACCGGAACAGAATCAATGATAGGAGTATGAGCATCAACATCCTGCACAAAAGCCAGATATGACAAACACTCCTTCCCAACCATCCATTGGGCCTTAAATATGAAATCACCCTACTAGGAACATAGTCCAGAGAACCTCTCCACTCGATCATAGGTAACCCCGGCATTACTAATGTCACAGTCTTAGCATGACAATCCAGAATAGCATGACATAGGGACAACCAATCCATGTCCAGAATCACGTAAACATCAACCATACTGAGCAATAAGAGATCAACTCCCATATCCAATCCCCCAATGGTCACCACACATAACCAATACACACGGTCCACAATAATAGAATCGCCCACCGGTGCAGATACATGAACGGGTGTAACTAAGGACTCACGGGGCATATCCAAATAACAAACAAAATATGATAATACATATGAATAAGTGGAACCAGGGTCAAATAGTATGTAAGCATCCTGTGGTACACTAAAATAATACATGTGATCACTGTGTCTAAAGCAAAGGCCTTAGCCTAGCGGGAAAAGCAGAGCATCGAGCCTGACCGCCACCTGATCGGCCTCCCCCTCTAGGGCGACCTCTAGCTGGCTGAGCGGGTGGTGAAGTAACTAGTTCAGAAGTCATAACTTGACCCTTTACCAAACAAGACCTCCAAAACGATAGGGACACTACCTCCACACATGTCCAAACTCCCCACACTCGAAGCAACTCCGATCCGCCAATGGTGGTGGAGACTGAATTGGACCCCAAGAACCAGAATAGCTACTAGAAGGACCTGGTACAGATGAACCCTGAACTGATAGAGCACGATATGAAATATGAGCTAGGAGGGCACTACCCAGACGACCACTGTATGAACCATGGCTAGCTGATGCACCACGATGAACTGGACAAGCCATCTGAGTGGGCCTATAAGGGCGACCCCTGTTGTAGTGGGGCTGTCCTCCAAAAGAAACATCGTTGAAATCACCCGAACAACGAGGCCTCGTGGCCTCCCTCTCCTTGCGCTCCTGGCTGTGAACCTTATCTAAACGCCTAGCAATATCAACCACCTCATCGAACCTAGCACCTGATGCAATCTCCTGAGTCATGACGGAGCGCAGTCCATAGTTGAGGCCATCAATGAACCTCCTAATCCTCTCTCTTTGTGTGGGAACCAATCAGATCACGTGATGAGCCAACTCTGAAAATCTCATCTCATACTGGGTCACTGACATACTCTCCTGACTTGGGTGCTCAAACTATCTACGCAACTCCTCCCTACGGGACTGTGGAACAAACTTCTCTAAGAAGAGGACTGAGAACTCATGCCACGTAAGTGGTGCACCGCCGGCTGGCCAGCTCAACTCATAGGCCCCGACACCTGAAAAGTAGTAAATGAGACTCCACTAGTCTCCACAATACCAGCCGTGCGAAGGATCCACTGCCACCTTTCTATGAAATCTTGAGCATCATCTAACTCAGCCTCACTGAACGCTAGAGGCCTGAGCCTCCCAAACCTCTTTAGCAACTTCTGTTCCTCGTCACTCATAGGTGGACCCACTTGGGCCTGAGCAACGGCAACCAACTGGGCCGGTAGTACCCCTAAGGTCTGAAGTCCCTAAATCACCTGCTCTTGAGTACAGGCGGCGAGGGTCTGAGCACCACCCCCGGCCTGAGAAGTGGCTGGTGCGGCCTGAACTGAAACCGCATGAGCAAGGCTAGTGCATAAAGTCAATATCAGGCAAAAGCTTCCTGGAGGCCTGGAATCACAATGGGCACAACTGGTGCCTGAGTTGGGCCCACCGGCTCAACTACATCTAGTATTTGCTCCTGAGCTGGAGCAACTAATGGCTCCACGGGTGCTGCTCAAGCCGCTGGACGAGTTGCACATCGGCCTCTACTGTGGCCCCGACCTCTCGGTGCCCTAGCTGGTGGTACTGGCGGTCCACCCGATCCAATATCTACACTAAGTATGTTATTGTTACATGTACTAGTGAGTAGTGTCTGCATAGTCATTGAACAAGCTAATACTATAGATTGTCTACAAAAGGACCTCTATTTATTCACTTTCCACTACAAACTAGCAAAGAATGATATGAAGGCAAATTCTTTAACAAAACGGAAAAGGTCTATATATATCCCTGTACTATCAAATATTAGTTATATGTATCCCTCGTTATACTATTTGACATTATCTACCCCTACCATTATCCATTTAAATATATCTATCCCTCCATCTAACAGATCCAACACATGGCAGCATTTTAAACAACCCCAACTCATTTTCTCTCTAATATCCAGACCCACCCGAAAAGGCCCGAACCTATTTTGTGTAAAATGTGTCTATTAGACACTATAGACAACATGTTGTGACGTGACAAATTAAGCCAATGGAATATCACCACGTGGCATCTAATAATTAACAAATACTTTCCTAGCTAAAAATAAAAAATATACAACCTCGCCCCGTCATTTTCTTCTTCCTAGCTCTTTCCATCATTAAAACAAACCGACAATGTTGTTGCGATGAATCGAAAAATGGTTTCATTACCGCAGCTTCTGCCATGTCGCTTCATTTTTCAGAATTTATGAAGAATCGTAATAACATTATGTACGGTACTCTCTCTGAACCAATTCCAGAACCACTGATCTTTTATTAATTTATTGTTTTTATTGTTACCTGAATTCAAGTCACCAGGAAACAATAAGAACGATGTCTCTTCAAAATTAACTTCTCCAAGATCTGCATTTTCGCTACCTCTTTGCATGTCATTTTGATTACATCCAAGATGAAGCTGGACAGAGTTAGACTTATGCTTTGTATTACCATCATAATCTTCCTTTCAGGTATTAAAAGGTACAAATGCAAGAAAAGCTTAGGAAAACATGTAGTCCAAATTTTAAGTCAATGTTGCTGCAAAAGGAAAACAAATAGATCTTCCATATGATATTGACAATGCTACATAAAAGTACTCCAGAGACTTTAAGAATTCAATGTATAGAAGAAGTTAGGTTAACATCACTCAAATTACATGTGTTTCATTTTCTTTTTCAAAATTCAAAACGAAATGTTAATGAATATTAATGTATGAAACTCAGTTGTAAGATATGGGACAAGGCTGTTGTTGTAGCTGAGAGAGACCTTAAGGATAGAACCGTGAGAGAGATGAAGAAGAACAGGAAAAGAAGAGAGGAAAAATAAAATAATTACGAGTTTTGTTGTATGATTTGTATGGGTTCAGGGTATGGTTCTTGGGTTGGGTAAGAAAAAAGGTTTTGGACTCTTAAAAAACTGTCACGTGTACAATGGAGCTGGTTCTGTTAGATAGATGGGTAAAAATATTTAAATGGGTAATGGTAGGGGTAGATAGTGTCAGACTTTCAATCAGTGAGCAAACTCAGAACTAGAAAGAGAGAGAGAGAGATAGAGAAGCAGAGATTGAGTAAGAACTTGAACTTTGATCGAAAATTCCTAAACAATACTATACGATATATTAATTTCTCAGATGTTAGATGTTGTTGGTGTGCTAGTTGGTAGCATTTAAGGCCCCTATTTATAGTAATCGTTGAAGTCTTTAGGGTTTCAGCAGATTCAAACTAGATGGTGGAGCGTGACTATTACAAGGTGATGCAAGAAGAGGCGAGTGAAAATCATAGAAGCAGAGTGAAAATCAATGGTAGTTTTACCTGAGAAGAGGGAATGTGACAGTTGATGGCAAAACCCATCGGGGAAAGCCCCAATGTCCAGAGGTCATTGCATTTAACCTCTGTACCTCGAATAATCATGATGAGGTTCTGAAATGTGCTTATACATGCTCCGATTTAACATAGCACAAAGGCAATTTGGAGACTCGAAGTTGCATCTTTGAGTCTTGGGGTTCAGATTTGGGGGATTTCAAAGTTCATCGGTGAAAAGGGAAAGGTTCAGCGAGAATTGCGGACATAGGAGACATGAGGGATGATTTCTTGATGGATTCATGACATTGCACGAATTTGTGCAAGGTCTTTGATTGATTTGAGCCTGTAAGGTTGAAAGAAAAGGGAGAGAAAGGGGAAAGGGAGGCGGCCGGGCTCGTGTAGGAATGATTAGGGTTTTGGGAGATCGGGGTGGTTGTCTCTATGTTTAAGATAGGAGGATTGGATCTGGGCCGTTGATCATTTAGATCAACGGTTCTGATAATTTGGGACTAAATCATTTTTAATGAGAAATTTTGGTGGATGTTAGATCCATGTGATCCGACGACTAAGATTAAATCCGCTGAATGTTTTTAAATTAAAGGAAAAGTGGAGTCAAAAATCATAGGCCGTTGATCTCAAAAACGGATGACCCAGATTAATTGTGTTTGTTTTGTATGTGTTGGAGATGGGTGACGTGGTAGGCTCCGATTGGTTTAAAAAGAATGGCATGGATTGCCAAGGTGGATTGGAGAGATTGTTTGGGTTGGGTCATTTCGGATTGGGCTCTTGTATTTGGGCTAGAATTAATTTACAAAATGGTCAATATGTGTTTAATTGAAGAATTGCAATCATAGCCCTTTAGCCTTTTAACCCCTTTTGAAATTAAATTAAATTAAATAAATTTAATTATTTTCAATAAAATATACTAGCGAAATTATAATTATCAAATATACTACTAATTATTGTAATTAATTATTTATAGAATACTTTATTTTATAAAATATAACACTAATTTCGAATTATTAACACATTAATCTATTTAAATAGAAATTAAGGAGTAATTTATTAAATTAATTATAAAGCCTATGTGACGTATATATAATTATTTTAATAATCTAAAAATAGTAAGCATGGTATATTTATAATTATTATAAAAATAAATTATTAACTTCAAAACCACTAATACTTAATTAATTTTGTAAAAATAGATATTATTGATTGAAAATATTTTTAAAACATTCATTGCAAATTATTAAATAAATTAATTAATTTTAAAAGGGAGGGTCAAAATTGGCCGTCAACAATCCCTCAGGTCTCATTCCTTCTACGCGAACGCGATCAGACCATCGCGCATGCGGAAGCCACTAGTCCTAGGCCTTCGCGAACACGACCCCAACTTCGCGAACACGAAGTACAAAAATTACCCAGTGATACGCTCAAATTACACCTAAATAAATAGTGTAAGGCGGTCGATGTCAAATATAATAACCGAACTAGGTTGGGGTCGAATCCAACAGGGAATAGGTGTAAAAAGATTACTTGAAAAGTGTGAAACTCGACTTAAATCGTAATTCTATTATGTTAGCTTAAAAGGAGTGTTGTAATTATGTGTAGTAAAGAAGACTATTGTATTGTGAGAATGTAATTAATTTGATTAAAGAAACCAAGGTTGTGTCCCCTTCAATGGAATGTAATGCTATCGGTGTTAATATGATATATTTCTAATGGAAAGTTCTTTGAGATGCAAATGGTTTCTAAGTGACTACTCAATATTTCCCAATAGTTGAGTAGTATTTTCTCTTTATGATTTTTCCAAATATAAAAGAGTTGCAATTAAGAATAACCAATTTATGCCAAATAGAACCCACTTATTCCTAAATGATTCTATTAAACAAGGTTTAAAGCCTTGAGTCTTTGATATTCAATTCTACCAAACCCTAACCCACTTTTTCAAGTAAAGAAAGAGTAAAATGGAATTAGTTAATGTTTGCAACCACAAACAAAAAATGAAGCATGAGAAATGAATAAATATCAACCAACCATTATATATATATTCAATGGTAAACACCCATTAACATTACACTCATTTAGGGTCCACAACCTTAGTATTTAAAACTAGCAACTCATACTAAAATACAAAGATAAAATAATAATTAACGTCATAAGGCTTACAAAAGTACAAGATTCTCTCTTCAAAAGCTTCCAAAAAAATGGAGTATTCAATGCCTTCAATGTAGCCCCTTTGTCAGACAAGATGACCCACAAAAACCCTAGTAAATCTATTTATAGTGGACTAAAAGTCAGGGTCAAGATTGGACAAAAATGCCCTTGCAGAGCCCTTTTGCGACCGCATAATGGTCACATACCATGTATGAGGTCCGCATAATTGAAACATGCATCGCATAATTGCACGTCTTGAAGCCTAGTTCTCCATCGCATTCCGGTTCTGTGGTCCGCAAAGCAATTATAAGACCGCAAACTTCATCGCAAAAGTGTTAAGCCAAATTTCCAATTGCGATTGTGTGGTCATTATGCGATCTGCAGAAGTGTTATGCGACCGCATAATAGACTGTATAATCTTCTTCTTCAATGCCCAAAAGAACTGCTTCAGTCTACGGTGGGTTTGCGGTCCGCACATCACTTCTGTGGTCGCAGACCTGCCGCATTTCTGCCCTTTTTTGGATTTTTGACTTCTTTTCCATGTTTTTGGTTCTTCAAGTCTCGTGCACTACAAAATACCAAAACTTCATAAGAATTAACTAAAAATGCTTTGAAAGACGAGCTAAAGTCTATGTAATTGGTATCAAAAGTGCCGAAATTCTACGGCACATCACCCAGCCCCAACTACTTCATCGCAAACGTGAGGCCTTCTCCGTGTTCGTGGAAAAGGAAACCAGAACAACATTTTCTGCAATTTCGGACTTAGCTCTGGGTGGTCCGAAACACACCGGAGCCACCCGAGACCCCGTCCAAATACACCATCATGTCTGTAAACATAATACGGACCTGCTCGAAACCTTGGAACACATAAAGCAACATCAAAACTAAGAACGCACCCCAAAACCAAATTAATCAACTTATGTACTTCAAACTTCTTCAATTAGCTCCAAATGCGACGAACCATACTTTGACAACTCGGAATGACGTCAAATTTTCTCGCACAAGTCCTAAATCACCATACAAAACTATTCTCAGGCTCGGAATCCCAAACAGACATCGATAAGACCAAAGTCTACCTCAAACCAAATTTAAGAAACTCTAAAACCTTCAAGGCGCCAACTTTCAACATTAAGCGCTAAAACACTCCTGTATAACCCCGAAACTAGATTAGAGAACATGCGCAAGTACAAATTCATCATACGAACCTATTGGAACTATCAAATCTAGGTTTTGAGGTCGTTTACTCAAAATGTTGACTCAAGTCAAACTTGGCCACCTTAGGCCACTATTAAGGAACTAAGTGTTTCGATTTCAACTCGAACCCTTCCAAAACAAAATCAACCATCCCCGCAAGTCATAAAATAGTAAAAGCAAATACGGGGAGTCTTAAATAGGGGAACGGGGAACTAGAAAGCAAAATGATTGGTCGGGTCGTTACATTCTACACATCTTAAACAAACGTTCATCCTCAAACGGGTCTAGAATCATGCTTGGATTGATGAATAAGTGTGGATATCTGCTCTGCATGTCCTCCTCGGTCTCCCAAGTCGCCTCTTCAACTAGTTTACTCCTCCACTGGACCTTTACCATAGAAATGTTCTTTGCAACCTCCCCAACTCACCTCAACACCTTGAATGGGACAATAAACCTCGGACTCAATTTGCCCTACTTTCCAAACCTCATGATACTCTTCATCGACGATACTTTCGAGAGAACTTTCTCTCCAACCATAAATGATAAATGATGCGCTTTCTGATCCGCGTAACTCTTCTGTCTGGACTGTGCTGTGTAAAGTTGCTCCTGAATCAACCTTACCTTATACAAGGAATCCTTTACCAAATCAGTGCCATATAACCTAGCCTCGATGGGCTCAGACCAACCGATGGGGGAACGACATCGTTGACCATATAAAGCCTCAAATGGAGCCATCCCGATGCTAGACTGATAAATATTATTATAAGAAAACTCGGCCAATAGTAAGAATCGATCCCACTACCCTCTAAAGTCAATCACATACGCTCTGAGCATATCTTCTAGAATCTGAATTGTCCGCTCTAACTGCCCGTCGGTGTGCGGATGAACGGTTGTGTTAAGCTCTACCCGGGTACCCAACTAACTCAGTACTGCTCTTCAGAAATGTGAAGTGAACTGAGGGCCTCTATTTGAAATGATGGAAATAGGCACACCATGTAACCAGACGATCTCATGTATATAAATCTGGGCCAACCTCTTTGAAGAGTACGTAGTCACAACCGAAATAAAGTGTGCCGACTTGGTCAGTCTGTCGACAATGACCCAAACAACATCAAATTTCCTAAACATCTGCGGCAACCCAACTACGAAGTCCATAGTGATGTGCTCTCACTTCCACTTCGGTATAACCATCTGGTGAGGTAGGCTACATAGCCTCTGGTGCTCATACTTAACTTGCTGACAATTCAGACATCTCGCCACATACTCTACTATGTCCTTCATCCACCGCCACCAGTAATGCTGCCTCGGGTCACGATATATCTTCATAGCACTTGGATGAATAGAATACCGCAAACTGTGTGCCTCCTCTAGAATCATCTCCCTAAGGCCATCAACATTATGAACACATAGGCGATCTTGGAGTCACAAAACACCATCATCATCTATAGTAACCTCTTTGGCACTACCCTGTAGCTTTCTCTCTAAGAACTAGGAAGTGTGGATCGCCGTAGTGACGAGCCTTGATCCGTTCAAATAAGGAAGACTGAGCCACAATATATGCAAGAACTCGACTGGGCTCTGAAATATCCAACCTCAAAAGTCTGTTAGCTAAGGACTGAATGTCCAAAGCCAATGGCCTCTCCTCTGCTGAAATGAATGTCAAACTACTCATACTCTCAGCCTTTCTGCTCAAAGCATCCGCAACCACTTTCACCTTGCCCGAATGATAAAGGATGGCAATATCATAATCCTTCAGTAACTCAAGCCACATGCGCTGCCTCGTATTAAGATCCCTCTGCTTAAACTAATGTTGCAAACTATGGTGATCAGTGTAGACCTCGCACAACACCCCATAAAGATAATGCATCTTAATCTTGAGAGCACAAATTATTGCAGCCAACTCCAAATCATGTACGGGGTAATTCTTCTTGTAGGGATTCAGCTAACGTGAAGCATATGCAATAACTCACTCCTCCTACATCAACACACAACCTAAACCAACGCGTGAAGCGTCGCAATACATAGTATACATTCCTGAACCGGAGGGCAACACTAACACCAGTGTTGTAGTCAATTCGGTCTTGAGCTTTTGAAAGCTCGCCTCGCAATCATCAGACTATTTGAATGGAACTCATTTCTAGGTCAATCTAGTCAAAGGAGATGCAATGGATGAGAAACCCTCCATAAACCGACGATAATAACCCGCTAGCCCCAAGAAACTTCTGATCTTGATCGTTGTTGTAGGACGATCCTAACTCTGAATTGCATCGATCTTCCTGGGAGCCACCTTAATACCCTCACTTGATACACCATGCCCCAAGAAAGCCACGAAATCTAACCAGAACTCGCATTTGGAGAACTTACCATATAGCTTATGTTCTCGCAAAGTCTGAAGCACAACTCTCAAATGTTGCTCGTGCTCCTCCATACCACGTGAGTAGATCAATATATTGTCAATGAATACACTGAAAAATGAGTCAAGATATGGCTTTAACACCTGATTCATCAAATCCATAAATGTCATCGGGGCATTAGTCAAGCCGAAGGACATCACTAGAAACTCATAACGTCCATATCTGGTCTGGAAAGTCATCTTCGGAACATCCAGAGCACAAATCTTAAACTGATGCTACACATACCTCAAGTCGATCTTAGAGAACACCATAGCACCCTATAACTGATCAAACAAATCATCAATGCGCGATAACAGGTACTTATTCTTAATGGTAACTTTGTTCAACTGGAGGTAATCAACACATCCGCATACTCCTATCCTTCTTCTTCACAAACAATACCAGTACACCCCAAGGCGACACACTTGGCCTAATGAACCTCTTTGCAAGCAACTCCTCAAGCTATTCCTTCAACTCCGTCAACTCCTTCGGAGCCATATGGTACAGTGGAATAGAGATAGGATGTGTGCCTGGCACCAAATCAATACTAAAATTGATATCATGATTTGGTGGCATGCGTGGTAGATCTGAAGAAAATACATCAGAGAACTCTTGAACCACGGGCACTGAATCAATCGTAGGAGTCTCCACAGCCGTATCCCGAACGTAAGCCAGATAGGCCAAAAAATCCTTCTCGACCATATGCCGAGCCTTCAAATAAAGAGATAACCCGGATAGATATACTCATAGATGAACCCCCTCGATTCCAGTCTCGGAAACTCTAGCATCGCCAAAGCAATAGTCTACATGGAAATCAAGAACGAAATGGTACGGAGACATATAATTTATGCCCAGGATGACCTCAAAGTCGATCATATCAAGCAACAGAAGATCTGCTCTAGTCTTATAGCCAGAGAAAGCCACTACAAAGGACCAGTAAACCTGATCCAGAACAACATAATCACCCACTTGCGTGGACACATATACAGGAACACCCAAGGACTTGCGAGGAACTCCCAGGAAATGAGCAAACAGAGATGAAACATATGAATATGTAGACCCTGGATCAAATAGTACTGAAGCATCCCTACCACAGACATAAATAATACCTGTGATCACAGCAATTGAGGCCACTACATCTGGTCTGGCCGGAAAGGTATAAAACCTAGCCAGAGCGCCATGTGGCTGGCCTCCACCTCTAGGGAGACCCCTACCCACCTGCCATTCACCTCTGATGGCCGGACGGGCGATGTAGTAGCTGGTGTGGTGATCATGAGCTGATGGCCCTGATGTACTGCCCTGGCCAGAAGCCTGGGGCAAAATCTTCTCACATGACCAAGCTCCCTACATCATATCAACCTCTCGGTACGGAAGACGACTGACCTTGGGTCTAACTCTGATGACCCGAATACCCACTGGAAAAAACCCTAAATGGTCGACAAATAGTAGGAGCTCTTTGGAATGGCGCTGAAGTAGGGCCGCGTCGGGGCACTCTGAGCAAGCGGTGGTGCTGAATATGTGGGCATGTTGGACTGACCCTTCATGAGCTTACCTCTGCCCCCAGATGGGGCGCCACTGAATCCTCTAGAATGTTGAGGCTTATTCTCCCCCCTCGTATACAATTGGCCCTGGATATGGATACCCTCGATCCTCCGAGTTACCTCCTTAGCTTGCTCGTAAGAAGTCCCCATCTAAACTTGCATCTGTGGCGAGTATCATAAGTGCATGGCAAGACAACTCAAAGAATCACACCTCATAATCGGTCACAGACATCTGACCCTGCTAGAGCCGCTTGAATTGACACCATAGCTCTTCCCTCTGAGAGGGTGGAATATACCTCTCCAGAAATAGGCGTTTGAACTGGTACCAAGTCAATGGAGGTGAACCTGCTTGACTGCTACAAAGATAGGACTGCCACCATCTACGGGCCCTACCCTCCAGCTGAATGTGGTAAAGTTCAATCCATTGAACTCCAATACCCACATGTTGTGTATCCTGTCCCTGCAACGATCAATAAAGTCTTGTGGGTCCTCATGTTACTCACCGCCAAAGACATGAGGAGGCAACCTGGTCCATCTATCTAGCGGCTTCAACTGCTCAACAGTCATAGCTGGTCTGAGCTCTAGCATAGCCGCTATAATTGGCTGGTAATGCTCCTGGGGTCTGATAAACGGCAACAACGTGCCCTGGAGATAAAGAAAGAGAAGTTTCTTAACACCTCTATAGCCTCTCGAAGATAAGTACGAACGTCTCCGCACTGATCCTAAAGACTCTATTAGGCATTCTCAAGACTTATGAGACCTATGTGAACCTAGTGCTCTGATACCAAGTTTTCACGACCCAATTCCCACTTCCGGTCGTGATGGCGCCCAACGTGGTCGTTAGGCAAGCCAGCGGTGAACTATTATTTTTAAAGTCACAAATTTTTATTTAATAAAGAAACCAAGAATAAAATAGTCATGGTGATATAAAGCATAAAACAAAACATAAGAGTGAGGTGGTGAAATTAATATGCAAAAACCATAAATATCTATTAGAAATTTCCATAACCCGATGTCACAAGTACACGAGTAATATAGTAGAATATACAAAACTCCCTACAACTGTTGTCTGAAATAAAATAGACAGATAGTAAATAAAACAAGAGGAGACTCTGCGGCTGCAGAACAGAGCATGGAAAGCAGCTCACCACTAGGCTTCTAGATAGTGTGGATGCACGCCTGATCGGATACCCGATGTACCTGCCTTAGTACCTGCACAATTTGTGCAGAAGTGTAGTATGACTACATAAACAACATGTACCCAGTAAGTATCCAGTCTTACCTCGAAGTAGTGATGAGGAGTCGACATCGACACTTAATAGAGGTCATTATATAGAGAGCATGAAATACAACAGTAACGATAAATTAAGAAGCAATGAATAAGTGATTCTTTATCAAATTACCAATCTAAGATCCCCGAATATCACATGCCAATTTCAACAAATATGGTCCATCAAGTAGTCACAAATTCTCAAGTCATGAAGGAAATATCAAGTATAATCAGACTCTTAGTGACATCACACACGAGTTATGCCGAGGTCGTACGGCCTGATCTATAATAATCGTGTACATACACTACCGAGGTCGTATGGCCTGATCCATAGATGCATCTCATTATATATAAATATTGATGAGGCATTCGGCTCGATCCACAGGAATAGGGAAACTCTTCATACTACAGAACATATGTTTACAACACCAAAATAAGCACATAAAGGAACATAAATTTTCTGTCAATAATCAAATATTCCTCCAAAACTCAAAGTAACGAAGCTCGTTCTAACATAATCTCTAATCAAGTTTTACTTATTAAGACAAGTAATTAAACTAACAAGTTGGGTTCAAATAGTATAAGTATTGCATAATATAGTCCTATGTCTACTAGACATAACATGATTTTACTTACGTACGGACTCTCGTCACTTCGTGCGTATGTAGCACCCACAATTATTAACAAATAACAATTTAAATACCTATGAGGCTAATTTCCTCTTATAAGATTAAGCAAGAGACTTACCTCATTTCCAAGCCCTCTTCCCGGTCCTGAAATCACACTAATAGCCTCAAATCGGTGTCGAGCAATCCGAAACTAGCCAAAGGTCGTACAAACTAATCAATATATGCTCAAAATTTCATAATTTAACTATTAGAGTAATTACTGAAGCCAATCCTAAAATGTTTTTAGATAAATGTTACCCATAATCTTACGAACTCAAATATATAATTTCTACTTGATTCCATAATTATTTTCGTGGTCTAACCCCACTTTTACCAAACCCTAGATTTTTCAACATAATCCTATAATTTCTAGAATTACATGTTAAAATATATTCATAATCTATGTATAGAACTCACATTATGTAGGAATTACTTATCTTAAAATTCTAGGTGAAAAATCCCCCTCCAAGAGCTCAAATATTGGCCAAGCAAAGTGAAAATGAGAGAAAATGGCCTTAACTCCCTTTTTTAAAACAAGACAATTCCCAGGCATTCCTTCTTCGTGATCGGGAAAAGAGCCTCACGATCGCGAAGGCAAATTTTGCGCAGGCCTAGAAAGTGTTCTTCGTGTTCGCGAGAAGAGCCTCGCCGATTGTGAAGGCTTTCCCATCCAGTGCTTCACGAACATGTTCCTCCCTTCGCGAACGCGAAGGGAAATGACTAGCTGATCCCCCAAGCCCCATTCCTTCTACGCGAACACGATCAGACCATCGCAAATGCGGATGCCACTGGTCCTATACCTTCGCGAATGCGACCCCAACTTTGCAAGCGTGAAGTACAAAAATTACCAACCCCCAATTCCTTTATCTCGAATGCGAGGCCTTCTCTACGTTCGTAAATAGGAAACCAGAACAACTTTTTCTACAATTTCAGACTTAGCTCCGGGTGGTCCGAAATACACTCGAGCCACCGGGAACCCCTCCAAATGTACCAACAAGTCCATAAATATAATACGGACCATCTCCACATAAAGCAACATCAGAACTAAAAATCGCACCCCAAAACCACATTAATCAAGTTATGTACTTCAAACTTCTTCAACTAGCTCCGAATGCGACGAACCATACTTAGACAACTCGAAATGATGTCAAATTTTGCGCACATGTCCTAGATCACCATATAAAACTATTCTCAGGCTCGGAATCTCAAACGAACATCGATAACACCAAAGTCTACCTCAAACAAAATTTAAGAAACTCTAAAATTTTCAAGGCGCTTACTTTCAACATTAAGTGCTGAAACGCTCTCGTATCACCCGAAACTCGATTTGAGCATATGCTCAAGTCCCAAATCATCATACGAACATATTGGAACCATCAAATTTAGGTTTTTAGGTCGTTTACTCAAAATATTGACTCAAGTCAAACTTGGCCAACTTAGGCCACTATTAAAGAACTAAGTGTTCAGATTTCAACCCGAACTTTTCCAAAACCAAATCAATCATCCTGCAAGTCATAAAATAGTAAAAGCATATATGTGGAGTCTTAAATAGGGAAACGGGAAACTAGAAAGTAAAAAAGACCAGCCGCGTTGTTACAATTATGGATTCTACATTTCAATATCAGAGAGGTTAAGGAAACAACTTTAGATTCACATAAGATCTCCTAGAGGGAGTATTGCGGATGCGGTAATTTTGGGTGCTTAAGAGGGAACATTGGCTTGTGGGCTTTAGGCGACGTGGTTTCATGCTAGGATCTCTTGTGGTGAGCTTTGTTCAAGTATCGTGGTGTATTGGCAAGGAGAAGTGTTAACTTGAAGGCAATTTGGAAGGAACTTGACGAGCTTGAAACACAAACTTAAATACGCTCGCTAGTCGAATATAGTAAAATATAATATTATATCCACAAGGATTGGAGTTAAACAGTATTTTCGTAGTTTATAACTCGATTGCTATCCAAGATCATCAACAATGGAGATTTATGTGATTTAAACTAAAATTAACTAAGATTCTAAACTATTGACTAGTGACAAACAACGCAGGTAATAAGCAAGGAAGGATATCAATTGGAGGAAATAGGGTTGATAGGATAGTGTAAGATAAATATTTGGGATTTAACTCTAGATAATTCACTTCTAATGTCCAAGTGAGTCTCTCGAATTCACTTGATTATTAGTTTAATTGATTAGTTGAAACTCCTCTCTCGATTAAGTCTTAACCTCACAAGATGAACCAATTTTAAGCATGTGAAGATATGCAAGAATTCGTGGTTGATTGGTCTTTAGGAGAACCTCTTTCGATTATCCTCCTTAGTTTAATCAATAATTCAATTAGCCTCTTTTGATTACTAAAAAGAATCAATGAATTCAACCAACAAAATATAATGAAAGAATATCACAAGTTATGCCTCTCTCGATTACATGAACTAGTGAATATAGATGCAACAATTAAAAACACCCAAAACGGTTCAATACATAAAACTAGAGTTAATTATCCACAAACAAGTATAAAAACACCAAATCCATCAAACCCTAAAGAGAACTACTCCATAGATATGGAGTAATTCATCACAAATATAAAGAAAAGCATAAAATGATCCAAACTCTTGTATTGAGTGAGGATTGAATGATGAATTCCTTGTGCTTTTGCTTCTCCACCTTCCCTCTAGCCTCCTTAGGTCTTAGATGTGTCAAAAGTTCAGAAAATACCTTTTTTCATGTATTTATACCAAATAGGGTCGGGCCTAGACAAAATTCCCTTTTCCTAGCCGAAATAGGAAAAAATGCAAATTTTTTGCTTTTCATGCGTCGCGGGGTGAGTAGCATTAGTTCTTTTTCCTGACAGACCCCAAAAACCCAATCTCTGAAGTTTGCTATTTTCTGATAGATTTTTACACTAATGCGTCGCACTGTGCGCCGCATCAGTTGGGACTTTAGGAAAACGCAAAAAATGAAAGTTGTAGCTCATTGAATTAGCTTTCCAACGATATATTGTGGAGACCAAACGAAGTTCTGAGCGAAACGTTATATGCATTTTACAAGACACTGCGTAATATGCCTGCTCGATTCTTCATTTCATTCTACTATCATCTGTTGATCCCCGAACTCAATCCCGGCTTAATTTCTTGGGCTTTTACTCAGACTTCAAAGTTCCAGAATAGCTTGAATTCATTTCATAACATCTACATAGATCAAATCACTCCTACAAGGCATAAAACACATAATTAGTGCAAAACACTAGCGATTAAATTACAAACTCAATTAAAGTGCAGTAAATTAGAGTGTGATAAGCGACTAAAATATGAGATTATAGCCTACCATCATAACTCGAAGTGACTGGACAGCTTGGTAGTAGGTTGGATCAACATGGTAATGGATATGATCGATTTGTTTGGTTCTCTTGGTGTGGTGAGGTTTTACCGGTGTTTTGTGGTGATACCCTTGGGTTGAGAGATCTACATGACTTAATTGAGTAAGAGAGGTTCAGTTTCGATGACTTGGTTATGTGCAAATGGGTTTCGAATAGTTCTCGGCCGTTTTGAGTACGGCTTGGGACAGATGTTTTTGACAGTATGAGGAGTATGATGTGTGTTGGGATCTTCTCCTTGATGGGGTCAAGTGGATAGTTTCTGGCTGATGTAACGACCCGGCCGGTCATTTTTATAATTTAAGTCCTATTTGGTGGCATAAGGTCTTGAGCAGCTTTGTATTATGTGTATTGACTTGCGTGCATGGTCGAGTTCAGTTACCGGATGATTCGGAGTCACATCGGAAGAAGGATTCTAGTTTTGAAGGCTTAAGCGGTAAGAGTTAACCGGAATTTGACTTTTGCGTAAACGACTCCGGAATGGGTTTTGGATGATTTCAACAACTTTGTATAGAGATTTTGGACTTAGGTGTGCGTCCGGATGTGGATTTGGAGGTCCGTAGGGTAATTTGAAGCATTTTGGCAATAGTTGGAAAGGTTGAAGTTTAGAAGGTGGAGAGGTTTGACTGAGAGTCAACTTTGGCAATATCGAGGTCGGAGTGCGATTCCGAGAGCTGAAACAACTCTGTTATGTCATTTGGGACTTGCTTGCAAAATTTGACGTCCTTCCGGATTGATTTGATAAGTTCGGCATGAGTTTTAGAGGTTGGAAGGTTTGAAAGTTCCTAAGTTCAATTCATGGTGTGATTCATAGTTTCGACATTGTTTGATGTGATTTGAGACCTCGAGCGAGTCCGTGTTAGGTTATGGAACTTTTTGGGATGTTTAGACGGGGTCTCGGGGGCCTCGGGTGAGTTTCGGATGGGCTACGGGCAATTTCCTTCTTTTTTTGGATTGTTGTTTTCTGTCATCTGATTTCCTTCATCGCGTTTGCGTCCTTGTATCCGCATTCGCGTAGTGTTATTTTGGAGGATGAAATATTTCCTCCTCGTGTTCGCGTGCTTCCTTCCGCGATCGCGTACTTCTGCATTTTCCTTCTTCGCGTTCGCATTTGCATCCTCGCGTTCGCGTAGTAGAAAGCAGGCACTGGGCACGAGTGATCATTTACCCTTCTCGTTCGCGTGTTCCCTAGCGTGTTCGCGAAGGTTCCTATTCTTATTCTTCGTATTCGCGGCCCTTTTCTCACGTTCGCGTAGGGTTTTCTAGGAAGCCTTCATTTGTCCTCTTCGCGATTGCGAGAGATGTTTTGCGATCGCGATGCATTAATGCATGGGAAGAATATATAGTACTATATTTTGAGTGTTAGCCATTTTCACCATTTTTGGGGTTCTAGAGCTCGGTTTTGAGTGATTCTTTGTGGGTTTTTCAAGCAAATCGATAGGGTAAGTGTTCTTCACCTAGAATTTATTTTATTCCACGATTTTATCTTTATGTTTTTCATTAAATTAGTGTTTTGAGTTGAGGAACATGGGGATTTTTGAAGAAAAGTTTCAAAATGTAAAATGATGATTTGAGGGATGAATTGGTATCGGAATTTGATAATTTTAGTATGGTTGAACTCGTATTAGAATGGGTGTTCGAATTTTGTAAAATTTGTCGGGTTCCGAGGTGCGGGCCCGGGGGTCGACTTTTGGGTTGATTTTTAGTTTTTGATAAAGATTGAGGATTTATGATCCGGAATAGTTTCTTATGAGTTTTATTTATGCTTTGAAGTTATTTTGGCTAGATTTGAGCCGTCCGGAGGTTATTTCACCCGACAGAGTTTCGGTCTGTCTTCTTTGAGATAAGTATCTTGCCTAACTTCGTGTGGGGGAACTACCCCTTAGGATTTGAGTGTTTTATGCTAATTGTATCTTGTAAAGTCTAGGTACGCTAGGTGACGAGTACGTACTCGGGCTTATTTGTGGAAAGTTGGCCTTTTAGGGTTCTTAGGCCCTTGTATTAACTAAGTATGAAGTTGTTTGTTTTTTTATGATTAAGTTCCTAGATACTAGTTTCACATCTATATGCTTAAATTGGAATTTATTGCTTCATGATCCACTCTTATTGCTTATTTGACTCTTATATGACTTAACTGGAGTTGTTACCTCTTTTATTGCCATGTTATCCCTCCCTAATCGCTTCTCCTTAATTGAAAGAATAATTATCTCTTCTGTAATTGTCCATCCTTAATTGAGGTTATGATTATCTTCCCGCTGCTTATCCTTAATTGAATTTGTTGTATCTCTTTCATAATTTTCCAACCTTAAAAGAAATTTAGATATCATATATCTTAGTTGACTTGTCCTTATTTGGAATTATTTGACTCATGTTAGCTCCTTTTGTTGTTGAACTGTACATTATGGGATCGTTGTTACACATTATTTTCTCCATTGTTGAGTTGTTATTATTACGACTAGTATTCTCTATTGTGATTATTCCTTATTAACTAGTTCTACCGTTTCTTTGTGATCGAAAGTTTTTGAGTTGATTTATTTGCCGTGCTTTTGTATTATTGTCATTGTTGTTGTTGTACTTGCTATTGTGATGCATGAGGTTTCTGCCGTGCGGTTGTTATTGTGATGCACGAGGTTTCTGTCGTGCGGGTGTTATTGTGTTGAACGAGGTTTCTGTCGTGCGGGTCTTATTGTGTTGTACGAGATTTCTGTAGTGCTATTATTACTATTGATATATGTTCATGCGGTGTGACAAGGCGGGATATATATGTGGGTTGCGCATGTGGCGAGACAAGGTGGGAATATTATTATGCACGTGTGGCGAGACAGGGCGAGCATTTACTTTATTATTGCGCACGTGGCGAGACAAGGTAGGCTATGTCAGGGATTGATTTGTGATGACTTGTGATGGCCTGAGGGCATTCTTGTTGTTGATATTTGTGTAGTGGCGCACTTACCTGTGTGAGTTTTATCTTGTGGAAAATTATGGGAAGACGTTTTACGTACTGTCCATTTTTTCTCTATACTTACTAGCTGGCATGAACTATGTTAGAACACTTGCACAAGCATACACGTAGTTAATCACTCATATCGGTTAAGAGGATGGATCTTGATAATGTCGAGTATTGATACACACCCTTGTTTACTTGCCTTCTAAGCGAGAATGGCTTTATTGGCATGTAAGTCATCAGTGCAGTTATAAGTTTATAATGAGGGCACTAGATGCCAAGTGTTTAGGGTTCCGGAATTGGGACCCGTGGAAATATGGATATTCTTAGGTTCGGTACCTCGTGGAGGTTATTGGCTAAAACCTGGTGTGGAAGCGATCGTTTTTTTATTGAGTTGCTACTTGCCTTTCCTTTATATGTGATCACCGGATTTAAACTGTGTTCCGTTCATTCTACTGTGTCATTATTATGGTGTTCCGCTGCTAGTTGTTATTCTTTCTTACTGCAATTTTCATATCATTTTGTCATTATGCATAGTCTTTATATAGATATTGTATATATATATATATATATATATATATATATATATAGTACTATGTTGTTTCTACACTTATACTTGTCTAGGTTATCTAGTCCAGTAGGTGTCTTGACTGTCCCTCATCACTACTCCACTGAGGTTAGTCTTGATACTTGTTGGGTACTGTTGTGGTGTACTCATACTACACTTCTCATTTTTGTGCAGATCCAGGTATTGCGGAGTCAGTCGATCATTAGCTAGCTATGCAGATCTTGTGGTGGAGACTCAAGGTAAACCTGTTGCTGCATTCGTAGGCTTCGGAGTCACCTTCTGATTTTGTATTTACATTATTTACCCTTACTTCGAAACAATTGTATTTAGAGGTTTTTTTCTAGCAAACTTTGTAGAGCTTATGACTTGTACTGCTGGTTTTGGATTATAAATTTTATAGAGATTTCTATTTCAAAGTTGATAGATGTTAGATAAATATTATTGTTATTTCAGTTAATATTAGGCTTACCTAGTCCCTAAGACTAGGTGTCATCACGATACCCAACGGAGGAAAATTTGGATCGTGACAGCTGACGGGGTGTGTATCCTGCTTATGATTCACAGTTGATAATGAGTTTCTTATGTGTTCATATGATGGCATGATAGATGCGGTGCGGCGTGTGGAATCGAGGTTGGCATGTACAAGGTTGCGGTTTAGCTTCTACATGAAGGTCATGAGTTCTAGACAGCATGGACTGTTTCAAATGTTTAGAAGAATGCTGGCACTATTTTGATATCAACTGAGAAGAGCGTGTATTTCAAAAAAGCATACTATGTTTTGACTTGTGAATGCTTCATTATTGTTACGATACTCGCATAGTTGATCGACTGTCGATATTCAAATTTTTCTATGTGACACGGAATAATTATAGAAGTATTTTCTCGTAAGATGATTGTGTATGAGGAATCTGTTAGTCATTTGAGTGGTAGAGCTGGGATCGGATATGGTGATTCTTATATTCTAGGGAGTTGAAAACTAAAAGGGTTCTTAGAGGTAGATTGTTCCTTGGTTGTGGACGGTGAAGGTATATCAAGAACTTGACGGCTGATTGTATATGTTACGGATAGGTTATTGTGGACTTTTCGGAGGTTATCTACCTATTTCGGGAGGATCGTAATTGATTTGGAGGCCACGGGTAGGCCTAATAAGAATGTGTATTCTACATCGGGTCGAATTTGTTTACTCAGCACAGCTATTATTGAATGGTGTATCATCGGTTAGAACTGATCTTATTCGTGTTTAATATGTTCCATGTGTTACTCTCTTATACTAAGATGGGTTATGAAACTGTTGACTAGTTACACACATGGCACGGTTCTGTTTGGGCCTTATGGCGGAATTCGAGCGAGATGGCTCTTGGGTTGTTGAATGGTTATGTTATACCTCAGTATTACGATGATGTTATACCCCGTAGTATTGTACGTTAGATTTGTCGTAAGATATTTGACATCAGTTCAAGGACAAGATTATTTTGAGGTGATAAGTATTACGTTATTTCAAACAAGTGATAAGTAAATTCGTGAAAGTGAGAGGGTAAGCGAATCGAAGAAAATGAGTTCCGTCGAAGTTTGACAATTTGAGGATAAAATACGGTCCAAGCTATAATATCCCGTATTTATGGACTAGTGCCATACAAGGTACCACATGACCATGATAGTAAGGTGTATAAAGTGTGTTAAAAGTGAGTAGTATTTTAAGTAATTTGAGATAATTCTTAATTATGTGGATAATGGGTTAACTATGGATTTTTGAGAGATTAACAATGTAATTGGATAAGTTGGGTGGAAACATTACGTGGCAGCCAATGAAAGCCAAAAAAATGACTCTTGAATCATATAGCAACATGGCACATTTAGAAGACTAAGCTAAGTCATGAAATTAGTGGGGGCCACATCTAATAATACAAATGCTTTTTTAATACATAAAATGGAGATACTTCTTTAATACTCCATGTTGCAAGGCTTCTTTAATACATGTTACAAGTCTTCTTTGATACATAACCTCCAAGTAACGAGCCTTCAGCAAAAGAATTTATCCGAAGTTATACTACGCTTCTTAGAAAATAGCAACGGAATTTTGCAATTCTAAAGGAGTACGGCGTAATCTTTCTCAAGAATATCATACGAATTTTCCCCTACTTCGATCCGCCATTACGTGTTTTGTCACAATTAACGTGTGTTAGAGGGATTGTCAAGAGAATCGGTTCAGGTATGTTAAGGCTATCCCTTCTTTCCTTTTGGCATGATCCATACGATACAAACAAAACGAGCAAATGCACAATTTCCATAAATGACTCTATTCATAGAAATACTAGAGATGCATATGTTCTCGATTCCAATTATTCTATCATCTGTTCATGGGTCTCAGAAAATACGTAAGTTGATAAAGCTTACTTCATGACATTAATCAAAGGCATAATGGTCTTATGACGTTCCGAGAGATTTTATTGACGTACTTCTTATGCATTTCATTCATTTATACACATACATTGACCCATGACCAGATGGTGTGTGTGTGTGTGTGTGTGTGTGTGTATATATATATATATATATATATATATATATATATATATATATATATATATATATATATATATATATATATGGGATATGGGAAAAGGTTACGGCGTTATATACGCACCACCACCTGATCAGCTGGTATACGTTGATGATTTGCCCACAGTGGCCGAGATGATATGATGGGATGCCCTCAAAGGCTTCGTGATGTTATGAACGCATATACCTATGCATGGTATGACATTTATACGCATATGCATGACATTATAAATATTAAATGATTCATAGAGCTATTCAGACATATCTGTCGAGTCTTTTACTCTATGTTTCTCTCATGTCTATTATTTACTGATTTTCATCCCTTACATACTCGGTACATTATTTGTACTGACGTCCCTTTTGCCTGGGGACGCTGCATTTCATGCCCGTAGGTCCCGATAGACAGGTTGAGAGTCCTCCAAGTAGGCTATCAGCTCATCGGAAGGTGTTGGTGCGCTCCATTTTCTCTGGAGTTGCTTATTTGGTCAGTATAATTAGGACATGTATTGATTGGTATGGCGGATACATGTCCCAACCTTTATGATACTTTTGTACTTTTAGAGGCTTGTAGATAGATGTCATGTATACGGATACTTGTATGGCCTTGTCGGCCTATGTTTTGAGTTTACAAATGATCATATTGGCCTTATAGGCCCGTATGTCACGTGTATAAGTTTCTATATCAGATTGGGTCGTTCTATATCGAGTATTTTCTCATGTTTATTCTAGTTATCTCATGACAGCCTTTCCGGCTCATTTACCTATGATAGTATGATACAAAAGATACGTTATGTTGGTACTCAGTTGAGTAAGCCCGTTGCGGCCCATAGGTTTGGGTCGTGACAAAAGTGGTATCAGAGCAGTTCTATCCTGGGGAGTCTTCAAGTCGTGTCTAGTAGAGTCTTGTTTATGGGTGTGTTGTGCACCACACTTATAAGCAGGAGGCTACAGGGCATTTAGGACTGTCACTCTTTCTTCTTACTCTAGATCGTGTGATAGAGCTTACTTATAAGAATTCAAACTCCTAACTTCTATTTTATTCATAATAAGACGATACCTACATCCAGAAAGACAGTTGGTAAGAGATTGAATGTGGTTATGGAAGAGTTAAGTCAGGGGAACTCGATTTTTTATGATGCTTATGATGAGTAAATGTAAGGTCTTTAGTAGATCATGTGTGTACTAAGACATGTAAGCCTCTAAATAAGGAGCCTTAAGGCAAGAATATCTATCCACCCATATGGTGAAAGGTAATGTGAGATTCAGAAGGTAGATACAACTTTCAACAAGTAAAAGAACAAGGTGAATAAGGGTACGGGGTGCCAAGTTAATGAAGACTGTCAGTATTACAACTCAGGCAGAGAATTATAAGCACTTTTGGTTACCTTCAACATAACAGATGTATGTACAATTGGCCACACCCATCTCAGTTATGCCCCATGGGAGCCAACAAAAGTAGTAAAAAATAAGGACGGATATCAAGATCCGGCTGGGGTTAGAGTGACCCAAAATTGTGGATGGATTGTTTGCGTTAGTTGACATTTCCGAAGGATATTGCAAATGTGTTAATAGATCTCCTTGTGAGACGCCCAGATGGTGCACTCTAAAATAGTACAACTAGATATGAGTACTACAAAGATAGGCATTGGAAGCCTGGAAGGGATAAATATTACCTTAGTATGGCTCCCGTCCCTAGTAGAGGGAGAATGTTAGGTCACCCGAAGAGTCAGTGGATGGAGCAGGGGGAGCTAAAAGCAAGAGAATGTCTTGTAGAAGTTTTTAGAATAAAGTGATAGACAGAGATGTTAGCAGGTAAATAAGAAGAGAGTTAATGAAGCATTATGAGTAAGATGTGATTCATGGATAAAAACGGTAGATAAAAAAATGACTGTATTACAGAGTCTATAGACAAGGGGAGGAAAATACGAGAGGTGGCAGACCTTGAAACAACAAAAGAGTATAGGCCATAAAGTTATATCCTCATTTCGAGAAATAAGTTCGTGATTCTAACGTGATTAGCAGAAGGAAAAGTTAGACCCCAGAATAATAGAAATCAGTATAAGCTGGTGAACAAGATAAACTAAACATGAATTAAGGACTGAGTGATTTGATAATAGTCGGCATCATGAGAATCTAGATTGCGTTCCGGCGATAATAGAATGGACAATAAAAGAATACCCTTTAAAGGTCATTCATAAAGACGCTTTCCTAAAGCAAGCAATATGAGCAAAGTTAAGCTTAAGGGACTGTGTGTGCCAGTTACACTAGGTGTCACCCTCGTAAGTAAGGCATTTTGTTATCCTTGGTACAGAAGGAATACCGCAAGGCGAGTAAGGGTCATCGATGATATGAAAGGACGCCAAAGATGAAGAGGTAAAACATCTATAGGTAGATCATCATAGCTCTAAATCTTAGCACTCCCCTAAAGGGGGGAATATGGAGTGATGTGGCATTAAGTCAGAATTAAGTGGTTCTAGTAACTATGAAATGGTAAAGGAATGCGATAAAAATGAGAAATAAAGGAGATTGCACTTATCCAAATCCTATAGATATACTACGATTCCAAAACATTATGCAAGGACTATGTCAAGGAAAGGAAGTAAGGATTCATGTCCGGTATGTTATTGATAAATAAGGAGCCAGTGCGAGAGGTAAGTTAAGACAAAGGAAATAACCCAAGAAACATTTCGTGGAATATTGATATAAGAAGGGGCAACGAGTAGTTAGTAGTTGATTCAGGAAGAGCCTAGTTATGGCTAGACAAGAGGTTATAGACAAATCAACAGATCGTGCAAGCTAAACATAGTGAACCCCAACATGGGGAATTCAATCTCGCAGATATGACATTGTAATACTTGAGAAATATTCAGATAGGAGTTGGGGTAGTTAAAGGTATTGTATGAGTGTTACGGAAAATAAAAGAGAGTGCCACTGGGAAGTTAATCAAAATATCAGTTCGGAAGCAACCCTACAAGCACAAGGGCATGGAGGTAAGTAACTACGGATAATTATAGGCGAGGAAGGACATCAAAAATTCAGTCGAGTATACGATGTAATAAGCTTGCAACTTTACAAGAGTCGGAGGATCCTCCCTAAGTACTATAATGAAAGACTAGTTGAGGAAATAAGGAAGAAGGCTTTAACCTAAGCTCAGTGACCTAGATAGGAAATGGTCTTATAACAAAAGTCTCACAACAACATCGTATGCACTCCATAATAAAGTGGCACCTATCGTGGCTAATAAACGGGAATTAGAAGAAAAAAATCAAAAGGTGAAATTCAAGATCTTATGAGTTGTATGGAATTCCAATATGTGTGGGCATTAAGATAAGCCAAATATTCATGCAACAAGTGGCAGAACGACTAGGAAAAATAATTGCTTGCATTTAAAGAAAGTTGAGAAGGAACGCAAGGAATTATTCGATCAATGATCCAGAGTTAGTTACGTTATGAACGCACTTAAGGTTTCGGATTATTATCCATCCAGCATATATGTGACAATCATACAGTCGTAGAAGACTCTAGTATAAGTTAAAAGAAAGAATTGAGTCCAGGTCATAGACAAGGGATTGAATTGTTAGATGATGGTATCACGGATATTCCATAGCATCTATGATGGCTAAAGTAATAACTAATACCATGAGCCGCAGATCAGAATATAGCTTAAGCCTACATAAAGGTTGGTCAGAGGGAAGAGGAAACTAAAGAGTTACATCAACCAGGTAAATCAGGAGTCTGATTATTGGATCCAGAAAATTATAGAAATCATGATTGAAAATATTGCAGGTTCATTCTTAATATCAAAGATACAAGAGAGATAGTACAACAGCCATATTCTATGAAGGCTCTACGATAAAGCCAGTTAGAAGAGTATTAGCCTCTTAAGAAATCAGTATGAAGCTCCCACCGGATTGTGTATGCACCAGAGGTGCAAGTATTATAATAGAGCTTTAAGTTATGGATGTAAATTATACCTATGTGGAAGGGAGGTTATGAAAGAGACAGAAGATAGGAGGTGATATTTTAAGGTAAGTAAGGTAAAGGTGGACAACGTACGAGATACTCAAATGCAGAAGGTTGTGAATAGTCCATACTTCGGATAGAAGGCTAGAGCGCAGGGATTTAGTATCCAGGAATGATAGCGGTGTCGTCAGTGGCATATTTTCTAGCCTATGGTTTCTATGTATCGAGAGGTCTAGTTAAAAGAGTAAAGAAGAGTTAGAGACGATGTGATGTCTTGCTTGATGTTCTAGAATAACATAAGGAAATCTATGGTGCAAGCAAGTTGAAGGAAGGTTGAGAGTAGTATAAATGAATATGTATAGGTAGCAAACTAAAGTATAGTAGAGCGACAAGGTTTTAGAAAGACATAAGTAAGGATAAAGAAGGGCAAGTGAGAAGGTGACAAGAATGGATAAGTCCTCGGGATTAAGCCCATGAAACCAAAAGAGCTAATGGTTTCTCTAAGTTATAGAAAGTTCAGTATAGCATGAATGAACTCAAAGGAGTCTAAGACTAATAGCATTTAGAAGAGATGAAATGCTACCCTGGTAGTAGAATAAGGGTGTAATTGTGATAGATAAAGGATGACGTTTAGGCCTTCGATTGAGTGAGGATTTGAAGGGAAAAAAAGGAAAGGGGATTTCATGAATTGTATATGATTAAAATACCCACGTAAGATGAATCACATTGGGATGAACAGTAATGAGGAAGCATTAAAGGACTTAGATCTATACATATGGGATAAGCAACGAGAATAACCTAGAGTTTGGTAGTATGACCTACCTAGATGTAGTAAAGCCATAAGGATTGATACCCAAAGCTATGAAAACATATATAGCAATATTCGTAAGTTCAACAAAGTACCGAGCGAAGAACTTCAGTATACCTATAGATGCCCAGAGGAACAGCTTGTCATAATTCCGTATATGTTCACAAAGTGAGGCCTAGAAATTGGCTAAAAGCTGGGGGGAAAGAGGAGAGAAGAGTCACATAGGCGCACATACAAAGTCAGAGTCGTACAAGCTGCATGATAGGAGGTAGCAACAGTTACGAGATTGGGAAGATTCTGACCACAGGTCGTGGTGTGAGAAAGAGGCCTAAAGGAGGGGAATGCCCTGGCCTTTAGAATTTTTCACAGAACAATTGCCTAAATGGAAAGGACAGAATTAAAACCATTCGTAAGAGCTATCCATTTGTGAGACAAATAAGTACATCAGTCAACGTTTGAGGACGAATGTTCCAAAGGGGGGAATAATGTTATACCTCACAGTATTACGACGATGTTACACCCCGTAGTATTGTACGTTAGATTTGTCATAAGATAATTAACATCAGTTCAAGGACAAGATTATTTTGAGGTGATAAGTATTACGTTATTTCAAACAAGTGATAAGGAAATTCGTGAAAGTGAGAGGGTAAGCGAATCGAAGAAAATGAGTTCCGTCGAAATTTGACAATTTGAGGATAAAATACGGTCCAAGCTATAATACCCCGTATTTATGGACTAGTGCTATACAAGGTACCACATGACCATGATAGTAAGGTGTATAAAGTGTGTTAAAAGTGAGTAGTATTTTAAGTAATTTGAGATAATTCTTAATTATGTGGATTATGGGTTAACTATGGATTTTTGAGATATTAACAATGTAATTGGATAAGTTTGATGGAAACATTATGTGGCAACCAATGAAAGCCAAAAAATTACTCTTGAATCATATAGCAACAAGGCACATTTAGAATACTAAGTGGCTAAGTCATCAAATTAGTGGGGCCTACACCTACTAATACAAAGGCTTCTTTAATACATAAAATGGAGATGCTTCTTTAATACTCCATGTTGCAAGGCTTATTTAATACATGTTGCAAGGCTTCTTTGATACATAACCTCCAAGTAACGAGCTTTCAGCAAAAGAATTTATCTGAAGTTATACTACGAGGCTTCTTAGAAAATAGCAACAGGATTTTGCGATTCTAAAGGAGTACGGTGCAATCTTTCTCAAGAATATCATACGTATTTTCCCCTACTTCGATCCGCTGTTACGTGTTTTGTCGCAATTAACGTGTGTTAGAGGGATTGTCAAGAAAATCAGTTCATGTATGTTAAGGCTATCCCTTCTTTCCTTTTGGTATGATCCATATGAAACAAACGAAACGAGCAAATTCATAATTTCCATAAATGACTCTATTCATATAAATACTAGAGATGCCTATGTTCTTGATTCCCTATGTGTCCTATTATTCGATCATCTATTCATGAGTCTCAAAAACTACATAAGTTGATAAAGTTTACTTCATGACATTAATCGAAGGCATAATGGTCTTATGACGTTCCGAGAGATTTTATTGACGTACTTCTTATGCATTTCATTCATTTATAGATGTGTGTGTGTGTGTGTGTGTGTGTGTGTGTGTGTATATATATATATATATATATATATATATATATATATATATATATATATATATATATATATATATATATATATATATATATATATATATATATATTGGATATGGGATATGGGAAAAGGTTACGGCATTATATACGCACCACCACCTGATCAGCTGATATACGTTGATGATTTGCCCACAGTGGCCGAGATGATATGATGGGATGCCCTCAGAGGCTTGCTGATGTTATGTACGCATATACCTATACATGATATGACATTTATATGCATATGCATGACATTATAAATACTAAATGATTCACAGAGCTATTCAGACATACATGTCGAGTCTTTTACTCCATGTTCCTCTCATGTCTATTATTTACTGATTTTCATCCCTTACATACTCGGTACATTATTTGTACCGACGTCCCTTTTGCCTGGTGATGTTGTATTTCATGCCCGTAGGTCCCGATAGACAGGTTGAGAGTCCTCCAAGTAGGATATCAGCTCAGCGAAAGTTGTTGGTGTGCTCCATTTGCTCTGGAGTTGCTTATTTGGTCATTATAATTAGGACATGTATTGATTGGTATGACGGGGACCAGTCCCGGCCTTTATGATACTTTTGTACTCTTAGAGGCTTGTAGACAAATGTCATGTATACATATACTTGTATAGCCTTGTCGGCCTATGTTTTGAGTTTACAAATGATCATGTTGGCCTTATAAGCCCGTATGTCACGTGTATAAGTTTCTATATCAGGTTGGGTCGTTCTATGTCGAGTATTCTCTCATATTTATTCTAGTTATCTCATGAAAGCCTTTTCGTCTCATTTACCTATGATAGTATGACACAAAAGATATGTTATGTTGGTACTCGGTTGAGTAAGTACCGGGTGCCCGTTGCGGCCCATAGGTTTGGGTCGTGACAGGTTGATTGCGCCTTGGCTATGGTCTTCCTATTTATGGTATATTGTGCAATCCGTTTCTCCATGGTTATGATCATGCACTGCACATGCATTTTGTTGATATCTATATGGTTGTTGAGTGCGAGCATCATGGCTCGACGTATTCCATGCAGACCGGTGTATTTGGATTGGGGTGTGCATCGCAGCGAAGTTATGTTGGGATATGATCCTTGTGTTATTCTGTGTGTTTTGTTTCTCCTCTATATGATGGGTTCATAGCATTGCACTTTGTGGTGGTATCTGTTGAGCTTGTGGGACGGGACTCTCATTTGATTTTCTTTCCATCATTGGGAATATTCGAGTTGTTGTTTGTTTGGTGCATGGATTGCACAGTATATGTCTATGGGTGCCATTGGTGTGGCATGTCAGTCGATTAGCTTGTATTGGATGGGCTAAGGTTATTAGACCTCAAATGAGTTCTATCGGATTTGATATAGCTGTGTTTGGAAGAATAACATCACTAGTCAGCTTAGAATTTGGCAGTGGTTCCTACCAGGCGAGAGAGCCCCACGACTTGTTGATCTGATGGATGGTTATGAGTTTTTATGTGTTTCTTTCATCATTGGTAGTGTACGAAGGTTTAGTACAAGATTTTATTTCACATGAGGTTTGTTACCGGTACCAGGTTTGTTTTGAGCAATTATTATGGTCGGAAGTTATTGCTATGGGTATCTGAGTTATGCGGTATATCATGTGATTATATCTTGGGTTACAGTTATGGATTGATACAGCTTGTTTAGACTTGTACAGTGTATAGATGCGAGAATCGAGTCTTATAATTAGTTCCGGATGTTGGGGATTTGGGTTCTAAGGTTTATGGAATAAGGTTGAAGTAAGGATCTTCGGTTAGTTTGTGTTTTCAAGCTTATATGGATTGGGGTGACGTGGGATCACCCATGGTTATGTGTATGGTGAGGTTATATAGTGATTTGATGGCTTTGGAATGACTCTTGGCACGTTCAAGGACGAACGTATATTTAAGCGGGGAAGAATGTAATGACTTGACTAGTTGTTTTGGAGCATTTGCATTCAGTTTGGTAGTTTGAAGTCATGAGTAGCTTCATATGGTGTAATATGACTTGCATGTTGTAACCCCGGCCAGCCTTTTTGAGAGTTGTAGCCCCGCTCCCCCATTTTTTGCTTCTTTTGTGTTCTACAGCTGTTATATGACTTACCGGATTAGTTGGTTTGGGTCCAGAGTGATTTCATAGTGAATTGAGACACTTAGTCTCTTAATGGAAAGCTTAAGTTGGAAAAGTTGACCGGATGTCGACTTATGTATAAACGACCTCGGATTTGAATTTTGATGGTTCCGTTAGCTCGTTAGGTGATTTTGGACTTAAGCGTCAGAATTGTGATTTGGAGGTCCGTAGTAGAATTAGGCTTGAAATGACGAAAGTTGGAATTTTGGAAAGTTCGACCGGGAGTGGACTTTTGATATCAAGGTTGGATTGGATTTCCAGAAGTTGGAGTAGGTTCGTGGTGTCATTTATCACTTGTCTGCAAAATTTGAGGTCAATCGAATGTGATTTGATAGGTCTCGGCGTCGTTTGTAGAATTTGGAAATTTCAAAGTTCATTAGGCTTGAATCCGTGTGTAAGTCGTGTTTTTGATGTTGTTTGAGGTGATTTGAGGGTTCGACTAAGTTCGAATCGTGTATTGGTACTTGATGATATGTTTAGTTGAGATCCCGGGGGCCTCGGGTGAGTTTCGCAGGGTTAACAGATCATTTTTGACTTAGGTTGTTGACTGATAATTGTTGGTGTGTTTCTTCTGGTTTCCTCTTACGCGTTCGCGAGAGGAGCCTCGCGTTCGCGAAGGGTGTTTGTGAGCTGGGAAGATTTTGTTCTTCACGTTCGCGAAGAGATGTTGAGATAACTGGGGACCCCAGGCCCTTGGTCTACGCATTCGCGAAGAGTGGTGTTGGCAAAGCTTCGCGTTTGCAAAGTTGTGGTCGCGTTTGCAAAGTGTTAAATTGAGAGGCAGGCAGATTGGTCTACGCGAATGCGGGAGGAAGGTCGCGTTCGTGATGAAGGAATATCTGGGCAGCAGTGTTAAATTTCAAAAACGAGGGTTTGAACCCATTTTCATACTTTGAGCTAAAGACCATGGATTTGGGCGATTCTTGAAGGGATTTTCAAGGAGTTGATTGGGTAAGTGATTCTTACTTGGTTTTAGCTAAATTCCATGATTATGCCTTTAATTCCATCATCTAATTTGTTATTTGGGGTATGAAATTGGGGAAAATAAGGAAGAGTTCTTGAGTTGGATTTTTGGGGTTTTGAATGGGATTTTATTATCGGATTTGAGTACATTTGGTATGGTTAAACTCGTGAGTGAATGGGCTTGCGAGTTTTGTGACTTTTGTCGGATTTTGAGAGGGGACATGTTTGAGCCGATTTCGGATTTTTGGCCATAATTTAGTATTTTTCTTGTGGAGTGGATCCCTTTAGCCTATATTAATTGTATTGTACTGCTTATGGCTAGATTCGGGACGTTTAGAGACCGATTTGTGAGGCAAAGGCATTTTGGAGTAGAGTTTTGCTCGGATCGACGTAAGTAACATTTTTAAATTTGGTCCTGAGGGTATGAAACCCCGAATTTTGTATTATATGATTATTTTGGAGGTGATGCACATGCTAGGTGACGGACGTGTGAGCGTGCACCATGGGAATTGGGACTTGGTCCATTCCGTGAACTGAAAAATTGAATAAACTTGTTGTTAGCTATATTCTCTTCATGTGTTATAAATATTTGATTGTGAATCATGTTAGAGACCATGTTTAGGCGATGTGTTGGTACTGTTGGGACCTACAAAAGTCGTGTTACAGGTTGAATTACCTGCTAAATGTTATTTGTACTCAGTCTTAGTTTGTAATTGCATATCATATCTCAGTCTCTATTATTTTTGTTGATACATCATATTATTGTCGTTTGGGCTGATTTTCCTGATTTTTGAGAGCCCGAGAGATTGGAGAGATTGATGACTGAGTGAGGTCGAGGGCCTGATTGTGAGGATATTTATGGGATTGGGCTGCACGTCGTAGCATGTTTCATTGATATATGCCATGATTGTCTTGATATAGCGCCTGGGTTGAAGAATCCCCTTCGGAGTCTGTACACACCCCCAGTGAGCGCAGGTACCTACTAAGTGCGAGTGCCAAGGGCTGAGTGCTGAGTGACTGTGAGGAATGAGTGACTGTGAGGTTGGAGTGAATGGGAGGACTAAGTGATTGTTGCCTTGAGAGGTTGTACATGATTTCATTGTTGTTGCACATAGTTTCCATATATCACTGTTTTGGAAAACTTCTGAAAGATACCTTTATATTGTTTTACTTGAACCTGGCTATTGTAACCGATTTGATGAAAGCACATCTACTTTCCTTGTTGAGACTACTGAAAATGAATTATAATTGTGTAGCTCATCACTATCTTTCAGTTCCTTATTTATTATTGTTACTTACTGAGTTGGTTGTAGTCACGCTACACCCTGCACTTCGTGTGCAAATCCAGGAGTTTTTGGACGCGGAAACTGTTGATATTTTCGCGTAGCTGACTGTCAGAGATTTCGAGGTAGTTGCCTAGCGTTCCCAATCCTTGTTTCTCTTTCCTTATTCTGTCCTTCGTTGTAATTGGAGTCAAACTGCTACAGTCGTTTCATTTCAAGTCGGACTATGTATAGATGCTCATGGCTTAGTGAAACCCCAATATTGGGAGCTATTTTTCCGCACTTGTGTTTTGGAATTTACCCCTGTTTATGAAAACTCTACCTATTTTAAATATCTTGATTTATCTTCTGTTAAGTATTGGGAGTATTTTGGAAATGTCGGCTTGCCCGGTACCATTGATAGGCGTCATCACGACAGGTTAGGATTTGGTTAGTGACACATGTATGGTCGATTTAGGTCTTCAAGTTGTCTGGGAATGATTTAGAAGAATGATTCTTAAATAGGAAGCTTTAAGTTGGAAGAGTTGACCAAGTTTGACTTTTGTGTATTTGACCTCATATCAGAGTTTTGTGATTCTGATAGGTCCTGATGGTGATATTAGACTTGAACGTATGCTCGGATTTGCATTTGGATGTTTCCAGAAGGTTTCAGCATTATTTGGCTAAAGTTGACAATTTGAAGGTTTCGAATGTTCATACTTTTGACTGGGAGCTGACTTTGATGATATCGGGGTCGGATTATTGTTCCGGGAATTGGAATAGGTTTGATATGTCATTTTGAACTTGTGTGCAAAATTTGAGGTCATTCCGAGTTGATTTAATCTGGTTCGGCACGAGTTTTGGAAGTTAAAAGTTCAAAAGTTAATTAAGTTTGATTTGAGGTGCGCTTCGTGTTTTGAGTTTGTTATGAGTGATTTGAGGCCTCGAGTTGGTCCGTGTTATGTTTTGAACTTGTTGGTATGTTTGGACGGGGTCCCGAGGGGCTCGAGTGAGCTTCGAATGAGTGTCAGATTATTTCCATGTTATTAGGTGGACCTTGTTCTGGTGTTTCGCATCTGCGCATGTTGGAGAGTAGATGCAGATCCTCTTCCACGAAGTTTGAGTCGCTTTTGCGAGGTTGTGGCATAGTCAGGTGTTCCGCTTCTCCGGGTTAGGGAATGCAGGTGCGAAGCTGCATCTACGGATGTTTGATAGCAGATGCGAGATTGAGGCTCCAGATGGGTGTCCGCTTCTGCGTTATCGCAGATGTGGGTCGTGTGGCGTACATGGTTGGATGTTATTTGGCTTACCTAACAAGTTGGGTTAGGTGGCATCACGACTAGATGGATTTTAGGTCATGACAAGGGGCCAACTCATAGGCTTGGAACATCAATTGGAACCTGATAATATCAAAATCAACTTTCAGTCAAACTTAGAAACTATAAAATTCTTAAAATTGCATGCTATCGACAAAAAGGGTCCAAACTTTCTAGGAACATCCAAAATTAAATTCGTACATATGTACAAGTTTAAATTATTATACGAACCTATTGGAACCTTCAAATCATGAATTCGAGCTTGTTTACTCATAATGTTGGATTTGGTCAACTTTTCTTAACTTAAAGCCTCTAGTTGCCAACCAAGTGTTCCAAATCACTTCCGGACCTCTCGAAACGCGGATCAACCATACATGCAAGTCATAAAATATTGTATGAATTTACTCAAGGTCTCAAATCATAGAATGAGATGCTGGGACTCAAAACAACTGGTTAAGTTGTTATATTTTTTTCTTTCTTCTTGGTGTTTTCTATTTCTGAATTTTAGAAAAGAAATGGTGGGCTTCCAACGGGAAAGATGGTGGTGGTGTGAGCGGCAGCATTAACGCTGGCCTGCCAAAAAAATTTCGAAGTCGAAGAAGAAAAGCTGAGGATTGTATTTATTTGTAATGGGGATGGTGAAATGTTGGGAATTGGGGTATTTTAAGGAGCATTGGGACACATAAATTACACATTTCAGACAACTAGCCTTAGGGTAAGCGCTTTGCGCGTGTACTATATCAATAAATATATATTTTTTAAAAATTACATAAATATTATTAAATAATGTGTTTGAGTTAAATATTAAAAATATATGTTCTAAAATTAATGAATACCAATAAAATAAAATAAAAAATCCTACTCCACATAAGCTTTTATATACCTTATTATGATTTATGAGGAGTGAAATATCTTATAAAAATTATTGTTATCTTTATTACCAAATACTATAAACAAATAACACATAAAAGAAATACTTTTACCATAAATATTCAAAGATAATAAAATAAATTAAAATTTTGAATCTTTTGATCTTTTAGAAATTTGTGAGTAATGAGGTAGAACTATAGCTCCTAGAAAAATATTGAAATAACAATATAAAGTTTTAAATAACTAATATTGAATTATAAAAAATAATGTAATACTAGACTAAAAATTATAGACTGCTATCATTTATTGGAATGAATATAAAAAGAAAGAAAAATAATAATGACAACTTCTTTTGAATACCTTTTGTCTTATGTTACATCCTTAATGCTTCAATTTAGTATTTTTAGCAATTTAACTTTTAATACTATAATATAATAAATTTTTGCTCTATTATATTTTATTTCTTTCATTGTTGATGCTCTTTTTCTGAATAAATTTATGTACCTTAAGAGTTTTATCAACTTGATAAATAATTTTACTTACATAATAATTTTGAAAAAAAAAATTGAATTAAATTTTTTTGCTAATTCATTAATTCAAAAACTTAATTATTTGTTGAGATTCATGCTTTTATGATAGTATAAAAGATACAAATTATTTTTGAACCTTTTTTTCCTACTCGAACATTATATTATTCTCTTTATCAAGTTGTGTAATATTTAAAAACTATATTTAGTAATTAAAATATATATTTAGTTAGGTACAAAATCTCTTACTTTTAATAGTACATCTCGTTAGAATTGTAAGTTCCCCAATAAGAAGCAGGAATGTGAAACATATTTCCATTGAAATTGCTGTAGAATATACAAGGAAAAGAAAACGTAATATTACTCCTATTTCCCCGAATAATATCTACGTTAAAGTCCATAATATAATTTTTTGTCCCTGATTGAAAAGAAACTTTACCTTTTAGTTTTATCTTCTCTTCTTCTTTTATTAATATATTTTATCCTTATTTAGTTGATTTTGGAAATTCTAAATATTAGGTAATTATTAAAATTTTACTTGATTTTAAAGTCCTAAATATTAGGAAAGTAACCTAAATTACATATTTGTCCAATGTAAAACTTATTTTAAAAGTGTAAAAAAGACGAATGATATTTCACTAAAGACTTCCGTGCTCTTAATATAGTATACATAAAAAACTATTCAAATGACGTGTCAGTCATGTCATCCCATTTGAGGTACATGTTCAGTCGGAGATGCTTAATAAGACTTATATTTTCAAGTCAAAGTATTAAAATAGAAAAAATAATAGTTTATCGATTTTAAAATCCGGTACAAATCTAGGGGCTATTAGGCCACTTTGCCTTCTTTTTTTTTATAACTAGTTTTAGTATACATGCGTTGCACGCGTGTATAGTATCTATCAATTAAAAATATATACATTGACGTCAAAATAAAATATAATATTTGTTTAAATAATAAAAATAATTTTTCTCACACTAACATAGTAATTGTATTCAATATCTTCTGAATATGTATAGATGATGGTTTTAGTTAAATTAGTTGTTGTGATGACCCGATAGGTTATCTAGAGTTTTAGAACCTATTTCTGTATTTTGAAGCCTCTAGTATCTTCTTTAAGCCTTTCTCGATTTGCATGCGCAGTCCGAGTATTTTTTCGGAAGGCTTTTATGTTAAAAACTGATAAATGTAAAATTTTGCCTTAAAAATCCATTTGAGTTGATTTCAGCCAATATTTTGAGAGAATGGACTGGATCTATATTTTGACGGTCCCGGTGGGTCCGTATCGTAATTTGGGACCTGAGCGTATGCCCGGAATCGAATTCGGAGGTCCCTAGCTCGAGTTATTAATTTTTGTCAGAAATTAAAAGTTTAAAGGTTTAATGATTTTAAAGAATTGACCGATAATTGAATTTATTGATACCGGATCCGTATTTTGATTTCGGAACTCGGTATAGGTTCATTACTATATTTATGACCTGCTTTTCAAATTTGGTGAGAAACGGAGTTGATTTGACATGATTCGGATGTCCGGTTGTAAAAATAGAACTTTTAAAGTTTCTTGAAAATTTCATTTGATTTAGGTGTTCGATTCGTAGTTCTAGGCGTTATTTCGGTGTTTCGATCGCGCGAGTGAGCGAGTTCATATGAGATTTTTAGACTTGTGTGCTTAGTTGGTTTGGAGCCTTGAGGGCTCGGGTGAGTTTCGGATAGCCTACAGAAGGTTTTAGACTTAGAAAATCTAGTGTTTTCCCTAGTTCAACTGTCATCTGGTTTCCTTCTTCTGAATCGCGAAGTGTGAACTGGGCTGGGTGAGTTTTTCATCTACGCGAACGCGAGACACTGGTCCCGAACGCAGAGCAATGGGGGGCCTGCTCTACGCGAACGCGGCCAGTCACACGCGAACGCGTAGTGTATTGAGGTGGGGGAAGGGAAAGCAAGGGTTGTTCTACGCGAACGCGAGCTCAGGCTCGCAAACGCGATGGCCAGGAGGGACAGACAATCGCGAACGCGTGCATCCCCTCGCGAACGCATAAGCCACTGAGGCTTTGCTCTTCGCAAACGCGTCAGGTATCACGCGAACGCGATGAACACCTGACGCCCAGTGTTAAAACAAAACCAGCTCGGGATTTTTGCCATTCTTTCAAAAATTCAAAACTAGAAACCCCTAGAGGTGATTCTCCCAAGATTTTTCTTCCCCAATTTGTTGGTAAGTGATCATAACCTACTTTCTTTCAATTACCCATTACATTTTCTAAGTTTTCAACCTAAAATCTAGTATTTTCATGGTGGAAAATGGGGGTTTGGGTAGAATTAGGGATTTTTATAGAATTGGAATTTAGACCCCAAATTCAGGTCAGATTTCGAAACAAATTATATAACTGGGCTCGGGGGTGAATGGGTAAATGGATTTTGGTCTGATTCTCGGATTTTGATCAAGCGGGCCCGGGGTCAAATTTTGACTTTTTGGGGGAAAGTTTGGAAATTCTAAAATTTTGCATTGTAATTGATTCCTTTAGCTATATTTGATATTATTGAGTCAATTGTGGTTAGATACGAGTGGTTTGGAGGCAGATTCTAGAGGAAAAGCCCCGGTAGAGCTTTGATTTTGTCCTTGGAGCGAGGTAAGTATCATGGTTAACCTTGACTTGAGGGATTAGGACTTGTTTGCCTATTTGCTTCATGTTTAGATGTTTGGTACAACGTATATGTAAGGCGACGAGTACTTAGGTGTTATTGTTGGGTCAAAGCATGCGGTAGAACCGGTTTTCTTGCAATTTATTTCCTTCTTTGATCATGATATCCCTGCTTAGTCTAGTTAATTATTAAATTGTTCGCTCTTCGCGCATTTACTAGCTATTTGAGATATTTGAGTATTATTTTCCCGAAGTTTAGGATGGTATTGTGTAAACATTGCTGATATAAGGCATGTTCTTGTTTATTCTGTCTCCCTTTTATTCATGTTCATTGTTATATGGTAAGGGAGAGAGTTAATGCATGAGGGTGATGTCGTGCCATGATATGAGAGTTATTGCACGAAGGGTGATGTCGTGCCATATTGTGAGTGTTAATGCACGAAGGGTGATGTCGTGCCATGTTATGAGAGTTAATGCACGAAAGGTGATTTCATGTCGTATCTATTGATTTATACTGAGAGTGAGAGTAAAAGCACGAAGGGTGATGTCGTGCAGTGTTCTTGTTTTATTGTGAGGTTGAGAGTAAAAGTACGAAGGGTGATGCCGTGCAATTTTCTTCATTGTGCTTAATTGTTCTTACTGGTTAAAGGTATATTGACTGTTCTGTTTAACAATTCTGTTATATCTCTCGTATCTTGTATCCCCTTTAGCATGTCCCCCTCCCAATAGCACATGATTAGCTTTTATCTGTTGTCATCTTGTACATATATTGTTAGTTACACATGTTTATTATGTGAGTGTCTTGTCATAGCCTCGTCACTATTTCGTCGAGGTTAGGCTCAACACTTCGAGTACATGGGGTCGGTTGTACTCATCCTACACTCTGCACTTCTTGTGCAGATTTTGGTACCGGCCCTAGCTGTCTGTGAGGCGCTTCAGCTTGGACTTGTTTACTGGAGACTCAAGGTAGATCTATTGGCATCCGCAGACCTTGGAGTCCCCTTCTAGTTGCCCTATTTTACTGTTTCTTTTCATTCAGAATAATTGTATTTCTAGAAAATCTTAGCGACACATGAGTTGTGACTCCATATCTGAATTGCAGTAGATAGTATGGGCATTTATGTTATTGCATTTCAGTTTTAGCTTGTATTTGGTTTAATTGATTCTGTTATTGAAATTGACTAAAATTGACTTAACGGTTCTATAACGTTGGCTTGCCTAGCAAGTGAAATGTTAGGTGCTATCACGGTCCCGAAGGGGGAATTCCGGGTCGTGACAGTTGTATATTATTTTACTTTTATATTTATCTTATAATATAATATACAAATATACTAAATTGTATCTCATCTGACATCTCTTTATGAATACATTTTGTCTTATACTATTTCATCCTTATTTCGTATTGCATTTTAACTAATTTAACTCTTAATACTATAACTGATTTTGTTTTATATTCTAATTTCTTTTAATTCTAACACTTAATTATTTTCAATCACTAAAATAAATAATGTATATTTTTAGGAATCAATTATTAATATTAGTTCATACCATATATTAATTATTTAATTATAACTATAACTTTATCCACAAATATTGTGACGACCCGGTCGGTCGTCTCGAGAGTTGTAACCTCGTTTTCCCATTTTCTGCTTCTATTGTGTTCTACAACTGTTATATGACTTACCGGGTTGGTTGGTTCGGGGCGGAGTGATGTCGGAGTGAATTGAGACACTTAATCTCTTAATTGGAAGTTTAAGTTGGAAAAGTCGACCGAATGTCGACTTATGTGTAAACGGCCTCGGATTTGAATTTTGATAGTTTTGTTAGCTCCGCTAGGTGATTTTGGACTTAGGAGCACGTCTGGAATGCCGTAGTAGAATTAGGCTTGAATTGGCGAAAGTTGAAATTTTGGAAAATTTGACCGATAGTGAAAATTTTGATATCGGAGTCGGATTGGATTTTTGGGAATTGGGGTAGGTTCGTGGTGTCATTTATGACTTGTGCGCAAAATTTGAGGTCAATCGGACGTGGTTTGATAGGTTTCAGCGTCGTTTGTGGAATTTGGAAGTTTAGAAGTTCATTAGGCTTGAATCCGGGTGTAATCCGTGTTTTTGACGTTGTTTGGGGTGATTCGAGGTTTCGTGTGATGACCCGATAGGTCATCTTATGATTTAAAAATCAAATTCTGCGTTCCGAGGCCTTAAAAACCTCATTCTAGCCTTTTTCGATTTGCATCCGCAGTCCGGGTATTGACCCGGGAGGCTTATATGTTAAAAAATAATAAAAATAAGAATTTTTGCCTTAAAAGTTAATTTTAGTTGACTTCAGCCAACGGTTTTAGTAAACGGACCCAGATTCGTATTTTGACGGTCCCTCTAGGTCCGTATCGAAATATGGGACCTGGGCGTACGCCCGAAATCGGATTTGGAGGTCCCTAGCCCGAGTTATGAATATTTGTTAATAATTGAAATCTGAAAAATTATTGGTTTTTAAGAAAAGTGTTGATGTTTGATCTTGTTGGTATCGGGACCGTATTTTGGTTCCGGAGCCCGGTACAAGTTCAATATAATATTTAAGACATGTCTGTGAAATTTGGTGAGAAACGGTATTAGTGTGACGTGATTCGGATGTCCGGTTGTGAACATAGGAATTTTAAAGTGTTCTTGAGAATTTCATGTGATTTGGTGCTAAATCCATAGTTCTATGTGTTATTTTGGTGATTTGATCACGCGACAAGTTCGTATAATGTTTTAAGACTTGTGTGCATGTTTGGTTTGGAGTCCCGAGGGCTCGGGTGAGTTTTGGATAGGCTACGGAGTGAAAATAGGACTTAGAACACTGCTGGTGCATCAGATTTTTGTTGCAGGCCTTAGACCTCGCAAATGCGAGGTCAAGCATCGCATTTGCGACCATTGTTGGGTTCGCATTTGCGATCCACTCATCTCATTTGCGAAAAGTGGCTGGGAAGGCCAGCTTTCGCATTTGCGAACTGGGACAGGAGGAGGCAGCCTTCGCAATTACGATCATTGGATCGCATTTGCGAAGATGGCAGAAATGTGAGAATCTTCGCAAATGCGATGGATTTCTCGCATTTGCGAGGCCCAGGTCGCATTTGCGACATCTACAGCTGGTAAAACTTGACTTAGACTGGATTTTTGCTCATTTTTCAAAACTTTCAAAAAGAGAAACCCTATAGGCGATTTTCCAAAGACCATTTCTTCCCCAAATCATAGGTAAGCGATTCTTAACTCGTTTCTTTCAATCTTCCACTTCATTTTACAAGATTTCAACCTAGAATCTAAGGTTTTCAATGTGGAATTGGGGATTTTTGGGTAGAAACTAGGGATTTGATAAATTGGGGATTTACACCTCAAATTGAGGTCGGATTTCAAAACCAATTATATATCCGGGCTCGGGGTGAATTGGTAATCAGGTTTTGGTCCGAATTTCGAGTTTGGACCAAGCGGGCCCGTATGTTGACTTTTTCAATAATGGCCTAAATTGAATTCTTATCAATCATGGGTGATTCCTAATGCTTATTTTGAAACGTTTGGTTGGTAATTTGCTAGATATTATTGGTTCAAAGGCATGTTTGAAAGGCAAAGCTGTGATTGAGCTTTGAGTGGCCTTGGAGCGAGGTAAGTGTTGTGTCTAACCTTGACTTGGGGGAAATAGGAACCCTCGGACTATATGATTATGTGAAAAACATGTGAGCGGTGTATGTGCGAGGTGACGAGTGCTTATACACCGCCAAATTATCCGTTTTCCCTGATTTACTGCTTTCCTTTAATTGTTTTCTTCCCTGTCTTAATTGTTATATGCTCTAAATGCTTTCCATGCTTAACTGCTACGTGTTAATGAACATCTTCTTCTGTTAACTATGTTAGCTCTTTTCATAGATCCCCTAATCCCTGCTAATTGCTTAATTTGGCTTGTTTGCACCTTCAAATTGTAAATTGTGATTGATCTCGCTGTGTAGTATTATTTGAGTAGATTCTATATAGTTCAAGGTTCCCTTTTCTTGGTTCAGTTTTGTACTTATTTATCGTAAAGGCCTTGTGATTTATATTGTTGATTGACTGTGTACATTGAGTATTTGGTACTGATATGGTGGGATCGGATTGCACGCCGCAGCAGGTGTAATAAGGGATTGATATGGTGGAATAAGGGTGAATATATTTATACGGTGGGATCGGGTTGCACGCCGCAACACGTGGAATAAGGGTGGATTGATATGGTGAAATAAGGGTGAATTATGATATTGATATTGATATATGGTGAGATCGGGTTGCGCGCCGCAACAAATATATATTATTTATTGTTATTGTTATTGTTATTGTTACGGTGGAATAAGGGAGGATTTTGTGTTGTCTGGTGGGATCGGGTTGCGTGCCGCAACAAAACTATATATTTCTATTTACTAGGTTCCGTTGTTTTCCAACATTTCTTTTATTATTTGAACTAGTAAGGATTGGTAAATTCTGGATAACACTGGTTTACTCTCGAGGCTGTGATTATCATTTTCAGTTGGCTGTTTAATTCTGTTCATTATTTCTATTATTCTGTCATTTTATATACTGTGTTCAGGTTTTAGCATAGGTGCCCCGTCTTAGCCTCGTCACTACCTCATCGAGGTTAGGCTCGGCACTTATCAGTATATGTGGTCGGTTGTACTGATACTGCACTCTGCACACTATGCAAATTTTGGAGACGGTCCTAGCGGCGGTCATTAGCGAGCTCGGATCGGATATTTGCGGAGACTTGAGGTATGGTTGTTCAGCGCACGCAGCTCCTAGGGTCCCCATCCTCTTTTCTTTTAGCTGTACAACTTCATTCAGACAGCTTTATACTTATTTCAAACCTTTATATTTATTACTTTAGAAACTCGTGCACTTGTGACACAAGATTCAGGAAATTGTAATAGACAATTGGCTGTTTAATTTCTGCATTTGTACTTAGAACATATCTGTTATTTTGGTTCGTCACTAATGTTATTGTTTAAGCTGATAAAAAAAGTAAAATGTTCTAACGTTGGCTTGCCTAGCAAGTGAAATATTAGGCGCCATCACGATCCCGACGGTAAAAATTTCGGGTCGTGACATTTCGACTAAGTTCATATTGGGGTATAAGACTTGTTGGTATGTTTGATTGAGATCCCAGGGACCTCAGGTTGATTTCGGGCGGTTAACGGACCAAGTTTTGGAGTTGGAACGTTGCTGAGTTTTCTGGTGTTCTGGTGTTTCGCACATGCGGTGGGGAGACCGCAGAAGTGAAGAGGAGGCCACAGATGTGGGCAAGGCCAGGAAGGGAAGGGGGCGCGGTGCGAGAATGGATGCGCATCTGCAAGCCCACAGGTGCGAGGATGGCCCGCACATGTGAAAAGGGAAAATTTGGTCATTTTCGCAGAAGCGGACGAAGGGCCGCAGAAGCGGCTCCGCAGGTACGAGCCCAGTGTTTTTAGTGGGTTTCGCAGGTGCGGATAATTTTGCGCTTGAGCAGTTCCGCAGGTGCGAAAATAAGGCCGTATGTGCGAAAGGCCTAGGCAGAACATATAAATACGGGGCTTCTAGATTTTTCACCATTTTCACTATTTTGAACTTGGATTTTGGAGTATTTTGAAGAGGATTTTGAAGTGATTATTGAAGTAAGCTCCTTGTGTCTATTTATCTTCGATAATGATGTTTCCCCACTGATTTTGCACCTAATTGGTGAGTTTTTGAGGTGAAATTTAGGGGTTTAGGGCTAGAAAATTGGAGAGTGAATTTTGGGGATTTGGATGGCCAAATGGTGCCGGATTTTGATAAATTTGGTATGGTTAGACTCGTGAGTGAATGGGCTTTCGTATGTTGTGACTTTTGTCAGATTTCGAGACTTGGTCCCGGGGGGCGAGTTGAGCCTATTTCGGATTTTGGTTTATAATTTCGTATTTTTCATATGGAATTGATTCCTTTAGCCTATATTAATTATATCGTACTGCTTGTGGCTAGATTCGGGGTATTTGGAGACTGATTTGAGGGGAAAAGGCATTTCAGAATAGGATTTTGCGTAGTTTGAGATAAGTAACAATCTTAAATCTGGTCCTGAGGGTATGAAACCCTAGAATTTGGTATGATGTGATTATTTTGGAACTGACGCACATGTTAGGTGACGGGCGTGTGGGCGTGCACCGTGGGGGGTTGTGACCTGGTCCGTCCCGTGAGATTGTAAAGTCGAATAGCCTATTGCTGATTACATATTCCCTCTGTCTTCTAGAAATTTGACTGCCATTCATGTTAGAGGCCATGCTTAGGCCATATGATATCACTGTTGGGACCCGTAGCGGTCATGTACTTGTTGAATTGGCTGTTATTTGTTGTCTTGTACTCAGTCATAGTTTTACTTATGTGTCATATCTCCATTTCCTCCTATTTTTCTTGTTAATACCTGTTATTATCTCTACTTGGGTTGATTTGTATGATTTCTGAGAGCCTGAGAGGCTGGAGAGGTTAGTAATTGAGATAGGGCCTGAGTGCCGAGCTGTGAGCTATGTGAGTGTATATAGATCGGGTTGCATGCCACAATAAGCCTGAGGGCTGAATGTATATGGATCGGGTTGCACGTCGCAACGAGCTTTATGGCTATTTATGGATTGTGGATCGGGTTGCATGTCGCAACGAGTCATATGGATACTTATATGATTGGATCGGGCTACACGCCGCAGCGATATAATGCTTGGGCTGAAAGAGCCCCTCTGGAGTTTGTACACCCCCAGTGAGCGCAGGTACCTATTGAGTGTGTGCATTGAGGGCTGACAACCGAGTGTTTGAGCTATTGAGAGCTTGAGTGATTGTTACCCTGAGAGGTTGCATTTGTTTTCCTTTGTTATTGCACTTAGCTGAATCATGTCATTGTTCTGAGCTTCTGGAAAATGTTGTAGCTGGTTTACCTGAACTTAGTAAATGTGCAACTAACTTGACTTATATTGCCGGAATTGAATCATGTCTACTTTCATTGCTGAAATTACTGAAATGAACTGTCATTGTATATCTCGTCACTACTTCTCAATTCCTGATTTATTATTGTTACTTACTGAGTTGGTTGTACTCACGCTACACCTACACTTCATGTACATATCCATGTGTATCAGGTCACGGAGGATGTTGATCTCGTGCGTGGTCGAGTATCGGAGATTCACGAGGTAGTTGCCGGCGTTCGCAGTCCTTGTGTCTCCTTCCTTGTTATCTTTCTTATCTGTATTGGCATTAAGACACAGACTCTTGTAGACATTGTTTCTTAGACTAGTTGTTTACATGTTCATGACTTGGTGACACCCCGATATGTGGGGCTAGTTTTTCCGTGTTGTAATTTGAGTTTAACTCCTGTTTTTATGAAAACTCTATCATATAAAAGCTTTTCGATTTATCTTTTGTGAAATAATTGAAGTATTTTGAAAATCGTCTTGCCTAGTATCATCGATAGGCGTCATCACGACAGGTTAGAGTTTTGGGTCGTGACAAAAATTCTTTTGTCAAATGATGAAAAATCGAATTTTTGCATTTTATGTTTGTCGTAGTGTTAGTAAATGACTTTTGTCAATCACTTTTCTTTCTCTCTCTCTTGCTAGTATTAAATATTTTTGTAACTATTTTTTCTAATTGTATTTTAAAATCTATATTAATATTTATATTTAAGCAAATTATTGATCGAAGAATAAAATTTATTAGTGTCACGACCCAAAATCTCACTTGTCGTGATGACGCCTATCTTAATACTAGGAAAGTCGAAAATCTCAATAATCCACCATATCTTTTAAATCTGAAAACAAAATAATTAAATTCAGTGGAAGAAATCTCACAATTTCAAATATAACACTCCCAAAACCCGGTGTCACTGAGTACATGAGCATCTAAATGAATACAAAGTCTGACTAATAAACATCACTGTCTGAAGTATAGAACAGTACAATAACTAAACGGGAAGGGAATCAAGTTTGCGGTCGTCAAGCAGCTACCTTGATACTCTCCAACAGAAATAACTCTGAATTCTAGCAGTCATCGTATCCGAGAGCACCTGGATCTGCACACGAGGTGCAGAGTGTAGTATGAGTACAACTAACTCAATATGTAACAAGACTAACCTCTGGGCTGAAAGAAATGATGAGCTCCACAGGTACAGTCCAGTAAAAATAATGGTACAGAAATGTAGGCATGCTTTCAAGTTCAACAGTTAAACTCAGTACAAGTGAAATAGATCAATACTGCATGATATGAGGCATATGACATCTCAGTAGAAAGACCTCATATAAATACAGGTCACTCGGTACTATTTATGGCCAATCCAGCCCAGGGGTGTTCCAACCCGTATATATATGCACATCGACTGACAGTCAATCACCCAGTACCGTATAAGGCCAATCTAGCCGTGGGATAATTTATCCCTAAATATAAATGATACTGATAAGATCCATGTCTAAATAACTCATTACAATACAAATAAGTAAGGCAAGCCCATGCCCTGGGAAAATCTGCCCTGGAAAAATTCATCCCAAATATATATATAAGCAGTAAGTAAGGCAAGTCCATGCCCTGGGAAGTCCATCCTGAATATCGATGATCATCTGCGCTCACTGGGGGTGTGTACAGACTCTGGAGGGGCTCCTTCAGCCCAAGCGTAATACCAAGCCAATAAGGCCTACTGCAGGTGGGCAGCCTCGATCCAGAACAATAATAATGTATAAAGCCATTCTGGCCTGCTGCAGGCGGGCAGCCCCAATCCATTTAATAATAACATATATAAAGCCAAATGGCATGCTACGTTACGCAGCTCCATAAAATAGTAAAGCCTATAAGGCCTGCTGCAGGCGGGCAACCCCGATCTATATAATAATGATGTATAAAGCCATTATGGTCTCCTGCGTTGCGCAGCTCAATCCCATAAATATCCTCACAATGGACAATTATTACTGAGTGTGAAATGTATATTTTTGAACAATTAATTCAACAACAACACGGCCCCATGGGTCCTAAAATATCGGCACGTAGCCTAAACACGGTCTTTATCACAAGCCTCAACTCAATTCCTCTAACACGTGCCATATGTTCAGATAATAACATGATTCTTTAATTTTACAACTTCATAAGATTTATTCAAGATACAATTTCTGTGGTGCACGTCTACATGTTCGTCAGCTATCATGTGTGTTACCTTCAACAATTCATATCATACCAAATTCGGGGATTCATACCCTCAGAACCAAGTTTAGAAGTGTTACTTACCTCAAACCATGTAATCCTTTACTCCGGTATGTCTTTACCTCGTGAATTGGCCTCCAAACGCCTCGAATCTAGCCACAAATAATTCGTTTCAGTCAATAAAAATGATAGGAATTAATTCCATAAGAAAATACAATTTTTCCATCAACATCCGAAATTTCACCCAAAAAATCTCCTGTGGGGCCCACGTCTCGGAACCCGATAAAAGTTACAAAATCCGAAAGCCCACTCAACCACGAGTCTAACCATACTAGTTTCACTCAAATCCGACTTCGAATCGACATTCAAATCCCAAAAATTCATTTAATGAAATTTCTACAATTTTCCCAAATTTTCACCTCAAAGTAAAAATCAGATGATGAAATCATTGATATATTCATGTATATTAACCAAATTCGAGTTAGAATCACTTACCCCAATGAATTTCTTGAAAAAACCACGAACATTCGCCACAAACCGAGCTCCCTAGGTCTAAAATGTGAAATAATACCCTAAACCCCGTTTATATAGTGCACCCTCTGAACTCCCACTTCGCGGTCCGGAAAATTCCAAGCGCGGCCGCGCCTCCCAGATCCCGCGGTCGCGAAAAAATGGCGTGGTCCGCGAAATTCTTGGTGGTTGCACTGCCAGGCTTTAGTATTTTGGCCATAACATTCTCTACGGATGTCCAAATTATGACTTCTTTACTTTTCTGGAAACTAGATACGAAGGGCTACAACTTTCGTTTTTGAATCATCTCAAAATTCCTAGTAGATCAAAAGATATAGGCTTCCGAAGTCGGACCTGCGAATCTGCAGAACTCCCTGGAGTGCGGCCGCGGCAGAATTATGCGGTCCGCGAAATTCCAAGCGCGACTGCAAAATTCTGTTGAGGTCCGCGAAATTCAAAGCACCAGAACTATATCTGAGTTCCGGAAATGCCCGGACTCGCTCATAACTCACCCCGAAATACACCCGAGGTCTTCGGGACCTCAACCAAACATACCAATCAATCCTAAAATACCATACGAACTTAGTCGAACCTTCGAATCACTCAAAATACCAAATTACCCTCGGATTCAAGCCTAAGAACTTCTAAACTTATAAATTCGACAAGTGATGCCGAAACCAACCAAACCACGTCTGAATGACCTCAAAATTTGCACACACATCACAAATGACACTACGAACCTACTCCAACTTCCAGAATTCCATTCCGACCCCGATATCAAATTTTTCACTGCCGACCGAAATCGCCGAATTTTCAACTTTCGCCAATTCAAGCCTAATTCTACTACGGACCTCCAAAAAAAAATTCTGAATACGTTCATAAGTCCAAAATCACCATACGGAGCTATTGGAATTATCAGAATTCGAATCCGAGGTCGTTTATATATAAGTCCCCATCCATTCGACTTTTCTAACTTAAATTTCTAATTATGAGACTAAGTGTCTCATTTCACTCTGAATTTCTTCCGGACCCGAACCAACTAACATAGTAAGTCATAAAATAACTATAAAGCATAAATTGAGCAGTAAATGGGGGAACGGGGTCGTAATACTCAAAACGACCAGTCGGGTCGTTACAAATAGTCAGTGGACCAATCTCACGTAGACTACTCCTAGCATTTATAGGTTAATTACTGATTTGGGATAAAGAAAAAAAGCAAAATGCCTCCTCTTTCTTTGTTTAATCATACTTTAATTGTAAAACTTATATAAGGTAAAATTTTAATGATTTTAAAATATTAATTATAAGGACTTCTTACTTAATTCAAATAAGTAAAAATTTAATAAGTAATAAATATGATTTAATTTAGAAATCCCAAATATTGGCTAGGAGAATAATAAAATGACCATTTTATCTATTTTGAACAAAATTTAAAGGGATAAAAAAGGCGAACGACATTTCGCTAAAGGTATTCGTGCTTTTAATATAATATAGATAAGTATTAAATATCATATAATGATTATTATATCGTTCAATTTGGTTTATATATGTAAGGTAAGTCACATATCATTAGCGTCCTTTTTTATGAGTTTATTCAAATTAAAGTGGTAATATTTGAGTCGATTTAAAGTTTTAAACATTATGACTTCTCACATAGTTCAAATAAAGAAGAGTTCAATAAACAAAACTTCGGCGATTTAAAGTTCTAAAAATTAGAAAAAATAATTAAATGGCTATTTTATCTAGTGTGATTTGTTTTTTAAAGGACAAAAAAGGTGAATGGCATTTCGCTAAGGACATTCATGCTTTTAATATAGTATATGGATACAGATAGATAGATAAATAGATAGATGGATGGATAGATAGTTTTGCTTGAAAACTTATGTTGAATATTATATAGACATCTCATTGTCTTTCTCAATTTTGTTTAACAAATTGATGAATTGTTTTTTATTTTAAAATTTTGGGATTCATTTAGAGGTAAAATATTATCGAGCTACAAAGGCTAGTTGCATGTAAAGTAGAAAGAGATAACGAATAAAAATTCTTTGTTTAGCACTGTAGAGAAACGTATAATAAAGTACTTGTCACGGCCCAATTTCACCTATAGGTCGTGATGGCGCCCAACACTACAGCTAGGCAAGCCAACCAGTAAGTTAAAACCCATATTCTATTCTTTTAAAATTAACCGAGTAATTAAACTCTTTTTACTTGCAAGAATTAAAAACAATATGCAAAGATCTGGTAAATTAAAATGACCAAGAAAAATAATTAAATCAAAACATTCTACTAGTGTGTGTGACAAGACCTGGTGTCACAAGTGTATAAGTATCTATTAGATTATACAAAAATTATAAAGACTGTCTGAAATAAAATAAACAGAATAAAATTTCCAAAAAAGGCACTAGTTGCTGCAGAACAACTCAAAAGCAGCTCACCACTAAGCCTTTGGATAACGCGGGTGCGCGCCGATAGGTCCAACGATAACACCTGTCTTAGGTCCTGCACAAAAAGTGCACCAAGTGTAGCATGAGTACGTAAACAACGTGTACCCAGTAAGTGTCAAGCCTAATCTCGAAGAGGTAGAGACGAGATAGCCCACTTTGACACTCACTAAGGGTCAATAATAATAATTGAAATAAAACTAGAATATCTAAATCAACACGATTTACCGAGTTAACAATAATTTTATTTAACCAGCAGAAATAATTAAATTCCTTCAAATGCAACAATTTCCAATCTATTAATTAAATTCACAAACTGCAATTAAAATATCAAGGTATCGTGTAATTATTATTATTAGGCACGATTTCTACCGAGGTCGTACGGCCCGATCCAGAGTACCGTGTACACTGCCGAGGGGCGTGCGCGCGCGATCCATAGATGCATCTATACTGTTGAGGCGTTCGGCCCGCTCCACAAAGAAGGAGGACATTTTCTTATGTACCTCCGGAAGGAAAGTATATTTATTATAGATTAATTCGAGAGGATGAACAAATTCTTTTAACAATTAATTAATTTAAGCAGAAAATTAATTATATAAGATTTTCATCTTTTACTATCTTTCCCTAACAATTCACAATATATTTTAAATAATTTAATTAAATGAAGGATACAATTTACACACCTAATTCATGCTTTGAGTCCTAAACTACCCGAACTTTAGCATAGCTAATAGCTACGTACGGACTCTCGTCATCTCGTGCGTACGTAGCCCCCACAATTAGTAACGATTATTAGTTTAATCACTTATGGGGTAATTTCCCCCTCACAAGATTAGACAAGAGACTTACCTTGTCTCAAAGTCCACTTTTCCGATCAAAATGTCGCAAAAACCTCAATTCGATGCCGAAAAATCCGAAATTATCCAAAAGTTATATAAAATAATTAATAAATGTTCAATAATTCGAAATTCACCTATTAAATAAATTACCCTATCCAAAATGGTAAAATTTTTGAAATTCACCCCGGACCCATGTGCCCGGATTCCGAAAATTTTCGGATGAAAACATTACACATAATCTTAAGAACTCAAATATATAATTTCTATCCAATTCCATAACCATTTTCGCGGTTAAAAACTCATTTTTTATAAAATTCTAGGTTTTTCTTCTAACCTTTGATTTCTAAAATTTACCGGTTAAAATCTACCTATAATATATGTATTTAACTCAAAGTGTGTAGAATTAATTTACCTTCAAATTGCTAGTTGAAATCTCCTCTCAAAAAGCTCCAAAATCGCCCAAAAATGGAGAGAAATGAGAGAAATGACTGTTTTTCCCATTCTTAAAGCTTTCTGCCAAACAGAACTTTCGCACCTGCGGCTCCACATCTGCAAAAAATGCGTCGCAGATGCGGTTTCCCTCTCCGTCCGCTTCTGCAGCTTGTACATCGCATCTGCGATGCGCTTCTGCGGCTTGTACCTGCGCATCTGCGTACTTTTCGCTTCTGCGGTGCCCTTCACGCACCTGCGAGCTTCGCACCTGCGGCTGGCCAAGCGCATGTGCGGTTACAGCAGAAGTTGAAGCTTCTGTTGTGGCTCCAAGGTCCAAAATTAATCTGAGCCTCGTCCGGTCAACACCCGAAGCCCCGGGGCCCCTCCCCCGAACATACTAACAAGTTTGGAATCATAAAACGGACTTGCTCGAACCCTTGGAACGTGTAAAACAACATCAAAACTAAGAATCATACCTCAAACCAAATTGATTCAACTTAGAAATTTCAAATTCTTCAAACTTACTCCGAACGCGCCGAAATATACTTATACTACTCAGAATGACACCCAATTTTGCGTGCACGTTTTAAATCACTATACGGAGCTATTCCCAGACTCGGAATTCCAAACGGATCTCAATTACTCTAAAACCTAGTCCAAATCAAATTTAAAGAACATTAAACGTTCAAATAATTGATTTTTACTATTAAGCGCTGAAACGCTCCTGGGTTATCCAAAATCTGATTCGAACAGACGGCCAAGTTCGAAATCATTATACGAACCTATTGGAACCGTCAAATTCCGATTCCCGTGTCGTTTTTTCAAAATATTGACCGAAGTCAAACTTGGCCTTTTAAAGCCAAATTAAGGAGCCAATTGTTCTGATTTCAACCTGATCACTTCCAAATTTTGAACCAACCATCCCCGTAAGTCATAAATTAATAAAAGTACATACATGGAGTTTTATTTAGGGAAATGGAGTTTTAAAAGTCAAAATGACCGATAGGGTCATTACAGTACCTCTAAAAAATAGTATTTTTTTCCCTAGATAATATGGAGTTGTATATTAGTTATGGGTAATGTGATAAAAGTATAAGTGATAAATTCATACATCAACTCAACGCCCTAAATACACTTTAAATTTAGAATAGTTTTAATACCTAATCAAAGCCTTTTCTAGGTTTTAAAACCTTTTTTAAAAGTCCTAAATATTAGGACTTCTTACATAGTTCAAATAAGAAAAGACTTGATAATCAAAATTATAGAATTATAGAATCCTAAATAATAGGAAAATAATAAAATTATAATTTTATCTAATGTGAAACTTTATTTTTAAAAGATAAAAAAGACGAAAATATTTCGTTAAAGACCTTCGTGCTTTTCACGCATGTGAGATAGTAAATAATTGAGTTCTGAACGTACCTCGCACGTAATAATAAGCACGCCCAATAATTAACGCATGTGAGATATGTGAATATACTTGTTACCACATCTTTACTGCTGTTCTTCATAACTGATTGTTTTTCAATTATATCCATCCTTGTAAGAATTAACTTGAAAGATTAAAGGGTATAATAGGTCTTGTAATTATAGGTTAGATAAATAGAGTATGAGCAAATGCCAGTGAGTTACTTTATAAAATTTATACCTATTTTAATTATATTTCTTTAACAGTTTTGGAAATGTCTCCTTCTATAAAAGTTTCTTTCAAAAATTGAAATTGCTGATTCTTTTTTCAAACTGGTCTTGCGAATGTTTCGTTTAGTTTTGGTTTCCACCAAAGCTTTTCTTCAGTTAATTTTTTGTTTTTGTTAAAATTGTTTTATCAATTAAATAGGTCATTGTTTTTTTTAAATCTTTTTTTTAACATATATGGGTCAAACACCACCCGACTTCGGTTGGATTACTATAACAATAAAAGTAAAGAGATTTTTATTGTAAATCTTACTTAGAGCCCGTTTGGCTTAGCTGATTTAGAGTAGCTGATAAGCATTAGGTGCTGAAAAACACTTTTAAGTGTTGAAACTGATTTAAAAAATAAACAGTTACGTGTTTGGATAAAAGTGCTGAAATAAAAAATAAGCAGCTGAAATTATTTGATTAAAAAGTGTTGATAAGCACTTTTAAATATTAAAATTACTTAAATGACCTTATAACAATTTACACTACTAAAAATATTATTTTCTTCAAAATTTTAGATTCTACCTATTTATCATGTTATTTTAATTATAAAAATGATTAGATAATATATTTATTTATAAATATAATTTATGTTATGATAAGTATACACTCACAAATTAGAAGGGGTGGAGTATAAATTAACAAAAGTTAAGAAAAAAAACCTTAAATAATGCACACGGCGTTTGTAGAGAAGAAACAAGCACTTAATATGTATTGAAGAACTGGGATAGAGTAAAACTATATGAAGAGTTTTGTTTTAAAACTCTTCGTTTTTAGAGAAGTATTTTAGGGATAGAATAGTAAATATTTTGGTCAAACCTAAAGTGCTTATAAGCTGAAATTTGATAAGTTGAGGGAGACCAACTTATGGCTTTTGACTTATTTTTTACTTATAAACACTTTTAATTTTACCAAACGCGTAGATAAACCAAAAAGTGCTTATAAGCCGGTTTGACCGGCTTATAAGCTTAGCCAAACACCAAATTATCAGCCAACATTCTCAAATTTAAATATTCAACTTTTTAATTGTCAGTAACTATCTTTTGGTTGTGTTAGAGAGCCAAATCTAATCTATAAAATATGATATTAAAAGAGACAAAAATTACCTCTAAAAAGATTCGCATACAGATATCTTATGTTGCAATGTCGTGAATATAATAAAACTATTTATATAGAGGTAATATATATGTCTCATACGTGGGATTGCTATGGGTTTTGAATAGGGTTGTGCATAATTTGGTAAATATCGAATTACCGTACCGAAATCGAAAATGTTGGTATTCAATATTCCATATTTTGGTATTCAGTATGGGACCTCAACCAAACCTACCAACAAGTCCTAAAACACAATACGAACATAGTCAAGCCTTTAAATCACATCAAACAATGCTAAAAATACGAATTGCACATCGATTCAAGCCTAATGAACTTTAGAACTTCAAACTTCTACATCCGATGCCGAAACCTATCAAATCAAGTCCAATTGACCTCAAATTTTGCACACAAGTCATAATTGACATTACGGACCTACTCCAACTTCCGGTGTCTGAATCTAACCCCGATATCAAAAAGTCCACTCCCGGTCAAACATCTCAAAAATAATCCAATTTCCAACCTTTGCCAATTAACGCCGAAATAACCTACGGACCTCCAATTCAACATCTGAACACGCTCCTAAGATCAAAATTGCCATACAAAGCTATTGGAACCATCAAAATCCCATTCCGGAGTCATTTTCATACAAATCAAACTATGATCAATTCCTACGACTTAGACTTCCATTTTAGTGACTATGTGTACCATTTCACTCAGAAATCAAAAACCAAACATCCTGGCAAGTTACGTGTAAGGCCCCGATAAAATTTTCTAATGATTTAAGATTTTAAAATGCGCCAGCGGTATTTGAGGATAACGTATTCGAGTATTAAAGGAGACCTATGGGATAGAACCACATCATTTTGAAATGAAGATATATGTTTAAGGTGTGTTGGAATATACTAAGGAGTTTTGTGAATGGCAAGAATTTATGTGGAACACGTTGGATAAATTAATTGGAAAGGATGTCTCAATTCACACAAGATCCAACTTCAAACACATGCTGCTACCAAACTATAAAGACATAGGAGGTGATCTACTATCAAATTAAATCCCTTTGAGTGTAGTTTCCAACGCATCAAACCGTTCGTCATTTGTATATTTCTACAGAAAGTTATGGGGGGTTTTGAGTTCATAACACAAAATCAAATTGGGAGCTCGGTAGAAGGTAATTTTTGGAGAGATTCTTGCGTGGGTGTTTGGGGTAAGTGATTCTTATCCAGTTATGATTAATTTTCATGATTATGCCTTTGAATCCATCATTAATGGGTGAATTAAGTTGAAACAATTAGAAAACCCTCTTGGTTTAATTGGAAGATTTGAGGGTCGAGTTGAGGTCGGATTTTGGTAAATTGATATGGTTGGACTCGTGGTTGGATGGGCGTTTATATTTTGTAACTTTTGTCGGGTTCCGAGATGTGGGGCCCACAGGCGATTTTTGAGTTAAATTTCAGATTTATTGGAAAAATTAGTATTTCCTTATGGAATTAATTACAATAATTGGTATTTACTGAATCAAATTAATTGTGGCTAGATATAAGGCTTTCGGAGACCAATTCTCGTGGCAAGGATATAGTGAAATAAAGAATTACGCGATTTGAGGTAAGTAACAGTTCTAAATTTGGTTATGAGGGTATGAAACCCCGAATTATGTATTATGTGGTTGGTTTTGAGGTGACGCACATGCTAGGCGATGGGCGTCTGGGCGTGCACCGTAGGAATTGTGACTTGGTCAAATTCCATGGAACTGTGTAGTTGAATAATCTGTTGATACCAGTACATTCTCTATGTGTCAAATTTTATGAAACTGTGTAGACATATGTTGTTATTATTGGTACCCACTGGGGTCATTTCTGTGGTTGAATTATATGTTCAAATTGTAATTTCACACTCAGTCATGCTTATTCATTTCATATCATATCTCAGTTTTTGTTGCTATTTATTAATACATCATATTATCATTTTTGGGTTGATTAACATGATTTCTGAGGGCCCGATAAATTGGAGAGGTTGATGACTGAGTGAGGCCAAGGGACTAATTGTGAGGATATTTATGGGATCGGGTTACACGCCGCAGCATATTTTATCGATTTATGCCATGATTGGCTTGATATAGCGCTTGGGCTGAAGGAGCCCCTCCGGAGTCTGTACACACCCCCAGTGAGCGCAGGTACCTACTGAGTGCGAGTGCCGAGTGTGAGTGCCGTGCTGAGTGACTGTGAGGTTGGAGTGAATGGGAGGACTGAGTGACTGTTACTCTGAGAGGATGCATTTATTTCATTATTTGCTGCATTTCAGCTGTCATATATCACTATTTTGGAAATTTCGGAAAATCATTATTTTCTGTTTCAGTCAAATTTGATATGAAATTAGTGTGAAATTTTAAATGTTGAACTTGAGAACATGCCTACTCTTTTTTGTTGGAAAGTATTGTATTTGGATTTAGCTGAGAAGCTCGTCACTACTTCCAGTTCCTTATTTATTATTGTTACTTGCTGAGTTGGTTGTACTCATTCTACACCATGTACTTCGTGTGCAGATCCAGGTGATCCCGGACACAGTGGGTGTTGATTCTTTCACACAGTTTATTTTTCGGAGATTCTAAGGTAGCTGCTATGTTTCGCAGACCTTTTCTCTCCTTCCCTATCTCCTTATTTACTGTATTTGGTCTTAGACTATTATAAACCGTATTTTTCCAGACTTGTAATGTATAGATGCTCATGTACTCAGTGACACCGAGTTTTGGGAATATATTTTACCTAGTAATTATGGGATTTTCTCTTAAACTTAATTATGATGTTTTCTGTATTTAAAAGATATTGTGGGTTATTGATGATGTCGGCTTGTCTAGTATTGAGATAGGCGCCATCACGACGGGTGAGATTTTGGGTCGTGACAAGTGCCTCCGACAAAAGGGACGTTAGTACATGTCGAATACTACTAGTATGAAAACCAAACATCAATTTAAGAATTCAGAAATACAATATGAATATGATGAACTAGGACGACAATAGAATAGCACGGATAGTTGTTTAAAACAAAGCAAGCTTATCAAGAGCTGCCATTAACATTTATAAAATTTAAGATGAGATCCCATGTAACCATTTTCACACAAAGCGGCCCTGCCGCCTCACCCCAAAGTATGCAGGTGGAGGTGTAAGCACAATACCAAAACTCTACTCAAGCAGCCCTACCGCCTCACCTCAATGTATGCGGGTGGAGGTATAATCACAGTACCAGAAACCTATACAAAGCGGCCATGCCGCCTCACCCCAATATATGCAGGTGGAAATGTATCAACGATGTCAATACCTACACAAAGCGTCCATGCCGCCTCACCCCAATATATGTGTGTGGGTGGTGGTGCAACAACAATACCAAAATCATATACAAAGCGACCATGCCGTCTCACCCCAATATATACGGGTGGAGGTGTAACCCTAATCACAATCTCTACACAATTTGGCATAATAATTTCCACATAAATCACGACTTGGAATCATAACATATAGATACACAATCCATAGTTTGGAACACATACTCAATTTATAATACAATAAGATAAGAGAATTTGAAGTGCGTATTGAACATATATCTTTATCACAAAACTTATTCGGAATACTCGATTTGTAATAGATATCTTGGAGCTTACAAGGATATTGGGGGTTCCAATTCTTAAAGAAGAGTTTAGCCAACATACCTCAATTGAGCTTTCTTAAACTCTAAAATGTTCCTGAATTCTTAGCAACTTCAATCTATTTTAGAAATATAACAAGCTGAACCAAAATTAGGAAGATGTTCATGGTTCTAGCTCATTTGAGGATTTTATCAAACACTAGGTGTGCATCAAAGTTTCAAGGTTCTTTTATGGAGGATTCCATCATCCCACAACCCATTATTTACCATTTTTAGCTCAACAATCTTCTTACACCCTTTATAATACATGCATGCAAGATGGACAACTCTCATGCCCAAATATTATCTTACTAATTACCCAATTCTAGATAAAATTCAAAATTGAGGGTTAGGGTGTAGAATCTTACCTTTGGGATAAAGACCTAGTGAGTTTTACTTGTTAATCTTCAAAGATTCGAGCAAGAATTGAAGAAAAAATTGTTGAAGAACTCTCTCCCACTCAATGGCACTCTCTAAACCTAAAAATATCAGATTTTAGCTCAAAAATGGGACAAATCGTCTATTTAACGAAGTAGGATCGGGTTATAAAAACCAAAAAATGTTGCCCCAGAACAGGAACTGAACTGGCCTGCCCCACTATGCGGCCGTTGTGCAGTCCGCAGTCCTGTTCTACGGTCACATAACGCGTCGCAGAACCTCCCTCCGCAAAATCTCCAAGCTGGTTCTGCGATCAGTGTGCGGCCCGCGAAATCGTTTTGCGGTCGCATAATGGACCGCGAAATGACAAAAAACTTTCCCCAGTTGCATCCCTCACTCTGCGGCCATTATGCGGTCCGCAAGGTGATTCTGCGGCCACATATGTCACGACCCAACTGGAGGGTCATGACTAGCACCCGGGCCATACTTGCCGAGCACCAACGTACATTTTATCTAACCTTCCTTATTATCTTTAAGGGCCGACAAGATCAATATAAATGGTAGACATGGATCATGAACATCCAACAATGAAAGATAATGTCATGAACATACATAACATGGGACGACAAGACTGTCAAGAAACTATATATAAGGTACGAGCTACCATGAGTCGACACCTGTCTATGAGCCTCTAAAAGAACATAAGTGCTACAACATTGCCGGAACAGGGCCCCGACATACCCATAAGGTCTATAACAAAAATGCATACCAAGACCACGGCAAGTCCGGAGAAGGGATCTCGCCAATAACCGCTGAACTGGACAGCCTACTGTGGTGGGGGAGCTACGTCTACCTGTCTATCAGGACCTGCAGCACGACATGCAGCGTCCACAAATAAAAAGGACGTCAGTACGAATAAAGTACTGAGTATGTGAGGCAAGAAAGCATAAGTAAGAACAGTAATGTAAACACGGATAGAGAATATACAACCTGTGACATCTGGGTACCTCTGAGGGCTACTGACATGAAATACATGATACATACATATATATATACATAAACGTTTAAAACATATGCCTTTGTGGGCATCATCATCATCATATCGTACCCGGCCATAATAGGCTCGGTAAAACGTACCCGGCCATCATAGGGCTCGGTAGAATCGTACCCGGCCACGTGGAGCTCGGTAAAACCCAACTGATCAGTGGTTGCACAATAGGTGCCATACCCGGCCGACTATAGCGCGGCTCGGTAGAGTAAAATAGATACATATATATGATGCATGCTGGACTCGTTGGAATCATAATTTGAACCTTTCGGAGTGACGTAAGGTCGGTATCCTTCGTACACGTTATTAGGATTAACTCTTCATCAAGAATCTTATAAGAATCAGGAACTACCAACAACATTGATAATATAAGAATAAGAGAAGTAACATCAATATCAATCGTTTCATAAGAAGGGCAGCAATGTAAGTACTGCTAGCTTCTAAGAGTAGAGTATCTTTGGGAGCTCGTTCATTACATTATGTACAATTGGAGTCATGCAAAAGAATGAAGGGGATAGCCTCACATACCTTGTATATACTGCCCAACCTCAAGCTATACAAATGTCACGACTCCTTAATCTACAATAAGAGAAATGACACTACCATTATCGTTTAAGCGTCGTAACTATTATGTATCGACCACAACCTATTTTACGATGAAACGGACAGCACCTCCCCTATTTATATGACTTCCCACAAGTCAATACAATTACCAAACAGCCCAAACAACATCATTAATAATCATATTGAGCCTCCAAAATAGTCCACCAACCAACAACATTACTACCAAGCCTTTCGATATATATTTCACAAGTTCTAGCTTCAACGACTTAGCTACAACTTGGATAATCTTAAATATATATAGAGTAAGAGGTTCCTTACCTTTAAACAGAAAGAACAACTCCAATTTGACCTTAATTTTCCACGAAATATCCCTTCAATTCTGCCACAAGAACAAGGAAGCGAAACTAGCAATTAATTCGGGTTTTTCGGCACTAGAATTACTTTAGAAGACTTGAAATCACCTAGGGTTGATATTAAAAACTTGAAGGTGTATTTACAGAAAATAAAGCACTTAAAACAACCTCCCACACGAGCTGGAACAACACAAAAATCAGCAACAACAAGAAAAACAAGAAACTTACTAGCACCACGGGATTCCCGACATTTGATTTGTGTTGTTTGCCCTTTGTTTGGGTCTTGGATCATGAGAGAACCTTGAGAGAATGTTTTTAGGGTTATAAGGTCTGAATATACTGAAAAATAATGACTTAAAACGGGGTTGAGTTATCTTATATAGTCCAAATGTCTTAAACCGCCTTTGTGGGCCCCATAGAGAGCAGCTTGGCGCACTCTCGCGAAAACGCGAATATCTCTCTATTCCGAGATTGTATCGACGAACGGTTTAATGAGTTGGAAACTAGACTCATAGATCTTCAATTTGATAGGTAGATCACCCCATAATTCCAAGCACATTGGGAGAAAAATGCAATAACATTTGACCTAAAGTTTAAGTAAAATTATAAACCTAAGTTGCGACAACTTTTATCAACTTTTGTTTCATAACTCGCTTGACTTCAAGACTTATGATACGGATATTATATGATTTAAATACATTAAAACATTACCTCTTGGGACAATTAATCACCTCTAGTGTTATCCGAAAATACGGGTTACAACATCCTTGATTCGTTTAACTTCAAATACTTGTTAACCACTCTTATACACCCTTGTATCGTTTAAGACCAATAGGATTAACTTATTATCATCTCAAAGATAATCTCTTCTTGGATTTACGTCGACTACCTTATGGCGTGATCTATGATATGCGAATTTGGGTTGTAACATCCTCTCCCCCTTAGGAACATTCGTCCTCGAATGTAAGGGTTTATGGGGGTGTCTAACTCATCGTGGATTCCGACGGAGATTTCTGGCTGAGATTTACTTGTGTGCCTAAACCCTTCTGAAAAGACCTCCAAAAGTTAGCCGTAAATTGAGCTCCTCGGTCTGATATAATAGATACCGGCACACCATGAAGCCTAACAATCTCCTTGATATACAACTTCGCATAATCTTCAGCCGTGTAAGTTGTCTTAACTGGTAGAAAATGGGCAGATTTTGTAAGTCGATCAACTATCACCCAGATGGAGTCAAACTTATGATAAGAGCGAGGTAATCCAATAATGAAGTCCATATTAATCACCTCCCATTTCCAGGTCGGAATCTCTATATTCTGAATCAATCCACTAGGTTTCTGATGCTCGATCTTTACTTGTTGACAATTAGGACACTAGGCTACAAATTCTGCAATAGACTTCTTCATGTTATCCCACCAATACTGCTCCTTAACGTCATGATACATCTTTGTCGAGCCAGGATGGATAGAATATCGGGACTGGTGAATCTCAATCATAATCTTCTCTCGCAACCCTGCCACACTAGGTACACATAATCGGCCCTGGTATCTCAGTGTCCCATCTCCTCCGATCTTGAAAGCTGTAATCTTACACTGCTGAATTCCCTCTCTCAATCTTACTAAGGTAGGATCTTCATATTGCCGTGCTTTTACCTCGGCTACCAAAGATGATTCTGCTGTATTCTGTACAGTAACACCTCCGTCATCAGAGTCCAACAATCTGATTCTCATATTGGCCAGCAGGTAAAGCTCTTTGGTCAACCCTTGTCTACCTGCCTCAATATGTATTAAGTTTCCCATTCACTTACGGCTGAGAGCGTCTGCCACAACATTGGCTTTACCAGGATGGTGCAATATCTCGATGTCGTAGTCTTTCAGTAATTCAAGACACCTACGCTGCCTCAAATTCAACTCCTTCTGCTTGAAGATGTATTGTAAACTCTTGTGATCTGTGTAGATGTCAACATGGACGCCGTATAAGTAGTGCCGCCATATCTTCAAAGCATATATTACTGCAGCCAATTCCAAATCATGAGTCGGGTAATTCTTTTCATGCTTCTTCAATTGTCTTGATGCATAAGCAATCACCTTCCCATGTTGCATCAATGCGCACCCCAAACCTATACCTGAGGCATCACAATATACCACATAACCTTCTCTTCCTTCTGGGAGAGTGAGCACTGGCGCGGATGTCAATCGATTCTTTAGCTCCTGAAAACTATGTTCACAAGCATCAGACCACTGGAACTTGGTAGCTTTCTGTGTTAACTTAGTCAATGGTGCTGATATAGAGGAAAACCCTTCTACAAACCGCCTATAATATCCTGTTAGCCCCAGGAAGCTGCGAACTTCTGACGGTGTTGTAGGTCTCGGCCAATTCTTCACTGCATCGATCTTCTGAGTGTTGACACTAATACCCTCATCAGATATCACATGGCCAAGGAATTCTACTGAGTTCAGCAAGAATTCACATTTAGAGAGCTTAGCATATAACTTATGATCCTGAAGGGTCTGGGCATAAGCCTGAATACGGGAAATATCCATGACCTCTACCAAGGAGGCTGTTGTGCACTCATTTATCAGATGTGGTCCCAACCCGTTCACGAACAGGTGCACCCTATCACTCATCTCGGCCACCATATGGGGAGTATACCTTGCTAAAGAATCAAACTGTATACTATACTCTCGTACACTCATATTACCCTGTCGAAGGTTCAAGAACTTATCAGCTCTAGCTCGTCGTATCTCAGCTGGCAAGTAGTGACGAAGAAAGGCCTTAGAAAATTCCTTCCACACGACTGGAGGAGCATTTGGACCCCTAAATCTCTCCCAACTATCATACTATAAAATCGCTAAATCCCGTAACTGATAAGAAGCCAACTCTACTGCCTCCGTATCACTAGCATGCATAACCCACAATGTTCAATGAACCTGATTAATAAATGTTTGCGGGTCCTCCTTGGGGTCTGATCCGGTAAACACTGGAGGGTCTAGATTAATAAAATCACGAACTCTCGCACTAACCGGTTTATCAGTAGCACCGGTATTCTGCCTCTGAGCCTGAGCAGCTACCAAGCTAGTCAACAACTGCACCGCACTGCGCATATCGTGGTCTGTAGTGCCAGACGGAGGAACTGGATGTACTGGGTGCCTCCTAATATCCTCTGGAGGAGACAGAGAGGTATGAGACAGCATCTCACTCTGAGGCTCACTTTGGCCTGCTATGGATGGAGGCACCTGAATGTTACCCTCTCCCACAGCTGTATCAAGCCGTTTACTAATCGCTTGCTTCCTAGTCGAAGGCATCGCTAAAAGAAAACAAGGTGAATATTAGATATGAACACTTACGACTCAACTCTACGCACGATCTAGATTCAGGAAGAAGGTAACAACCCTAGATGTCACGTAGCCTCCTGATTATAAATGTGGCGCGCTACACATCCATAATCAAAACTCTACTAGACACGGCTCATAGACAACCCCTAGGACAGACTTGCTCTGATACCAAGTTTGTCACGACCCAACTGGAGGGTCATGACTAGCACCCGGGCCATACTTGCCGAGCACCAACGTACATTTTATCTAACCTTCCTTATTATCTTTAAGGGCCGACAAGATCAATATAAATGGTAGACATGGATCATGAACATCCAACAATGAAAGATAATGTCATGAACATACATAACATGGGACGACAAGACTGTCAAGAAACTATATATAAGGTACGAGCTACCATGAGTCGACACCTGTCTATGAGCCTCTAAAAGAACATAAGTGCTACAACATTGCCGGAACAGGGCCCCGACATACCCATAAGGTCTATAACAAAAATGCATACCAAGACCACGGCAAGTCCGGAGAAGGGATCTCGCCAATAACCGCTGAACTGGACAGCCTACTGTGGTGGGGGAGCTACGTCTACCTGTCTATCAGGACCTGCAGCACGACATGCAGCGTCCACAAATAAAAAGGACGTCAGTACGAATAAAGTACTGAGTATGTGAGGCAAGAAAGCATAAGTAAGAACAGTAATGTAAACACGGATAGAGAATATACAACCTGTGACATCTGGGTACCTCTGAGGGCTACTGACATGAAATACATGATACATACATATATATATACATAAACGTTTAAAACATATGCCTTTGTGGGCATCATCATCATCATATCGTACCCGGCCATAATAGGCTCGGTAAAACGTACCCGGCCATCATAGGGCTCGGTAGAATCGTACCCGGCCACGTGGAGCTCGGTAAAACCCAACTGATCAGTGGTTGCACAATAGGTGCCATACCCGGCCGACTATAGCGCGGCTCGGTAGAGTAAAATAGATACATATATATGATGCATGCTGGACTCGTTGGAATCATAATTTGAACCTTTCGGAGTGACGTAAGGTCGGTATCCTTCGTACACGTTATTAGGATTAACTCTTCATCAAGAATCTTATAAGAATCAGGAACTACCAACAACATTGATAATATAAGAATAAGAGAAGTAACATCAATATCAATCGTTTCATAAGAAGGGCAGCAATGTAAGTACTGCTAGCTTCTAAGAGTAGAGTATCTTTGGGAGCTCGTTCATTACATTATGTACAATTGGAGTCGTGCAAAAGAATGAAGGGGATAGCCTCACATACCTTGTATATACTGCCCAACCTCAAGCTATACAAATGTCACGACTCCTTAGTCTACAATAAGAGAAATGACACTATCATTATCGTTTAAGCGTCGTAACTATTATGTATCGACCACAACCTATTTTACGATGAAACGGACAGCACCTCCCCTATTTATATGACTTCCCACAAGTCAATAAAATCACCAAACAGCCCAAACAACATCATTAATAATCATATTGAGCCTCCAAAACAGTCCACCAACCAACAACATTACTACCAAGCCTTTCGATATATATTTCACAAGTTCTAGCTTCAACGACTTAGCTACAACTTGGATAATCTTAAATATATATAGAGTAAGAGGTTCCTTACCTTTAAACAGAAAGAACAACTCCAATTTGACCTTAATTTTCCACGAAATATCCCTTCAATTTTGCCACAAGAACAAGGAAGCGAAACTAGCAATTAATTCGGGTTTTTCGGCACTATAATTACTTTAGAAGACTTGAAATCACCTAGGGTTGATATTAAAAACTTGAAGGTGTATTTACAGAAAATAAATCACTTAAAACAACCTCCCACACGAGCTGGAACAACACAAAAATCAGCAACAACAAGAAAAACAAGAAAGTTACTAGCACCACGGGATTCCCGACATTTGATTTGTGTTGTTTGCCCTTTGTTTGGGTCTTGGATCATGAGAGAACCTTGAGAGAATGTTTTTAGGGTTATAAGGTCTGAATATACTGAAAAATAATGACTTAAAACGGGGTTGAGTTATCTTATATATGTCCAAATGTCTTAAACCGCCTTTGTGGGCCCCATAGAGAGCAGCTTGGCGCACTCTCGCGAAAACGCGAATATCTCTCTATTCCGAGATCGTATCGACGAACGGTTTAATGAGTTGGAAACTAGACTCATAGATCTTCAATTTGATAGGTAGATCACCCCATAATTCCAAGCACATTGGGAGAAAAATGCAATAACATTTGACCTAAAGTTTAAGTAAAATTATAAACCTAAGTTGCGACAACTTTTATCAACTTTTGTTTCATAACTCGCTTGACTTCAAGACTTATGATACGGATATTATATGATTTAAATACATTAAAACATTACCTCTTGGTACAATTAATCACCTCTAGTGTTATCCGAAAATACGGGTTACAACATCCTTGATTCGTTTAACTTCAAATACTTGTTAACCACTCTTATACACCCTTGTATCGTTTAAGACCAATAGGATTAACTTATTATCATCTCAAAGATAATCTCTTCTTGGATTTACGTCGACTACCTTACGGCATGATCTATGATATGCGAATTTGGGTTGTAACAACATAGTGGGCCACAAAAGTGCATTTTTTCTGCCAAAAGTTTTTCTTTACTTTCCAGTGCATTGTTCAACCCCAAAAGTCTGAGTTCTATAAGCCTCAAACACGTAAGCCTTCTCCGACACCACGAAACCTTGAATTCATTTGCAAAAGTATTCGGGGCTTTACACTTGAGTACTTCAAAATTTTTCGGGGTGTTACATTCTCCCCCGCTTAGGATCATTCGTCCTCGAATGAGGGTGAAAATCTGTCATTAGCATCAAATATGGCCCAACTGTTAATTCACACTCACCAGTAGTTTCAAAATTTGGCTAACTCCCTAAATTTTCAAATATTTTGCCAGAGTCTCCCTTGTAACTTGGCCTATCCACCTACCAGAGAACCCCAAAAACACATCCTAACAACATATACATAAACCAACGACGTAACATAATACAAAACAACACCAAATGTGGCCTCATAAGCGATATATTGCTGGGAAAAGGAACACCCTTAATGTCAACGGTACAAATGATACATAATTCATAGAAAGTAACTCTTAGCATTTTCATAGAACACAACTTTATAAATACATGGCTATTCAAACAAATAAGGACACTTTTTCTTTATTTCTTCCTCGTCCTCCCAAGTAGCCTCTTCAACCTGCTGGTTTCGCCATAACACTTTCACGGAGGCAATTTCTTTATTTCTCAACTTTCGGACTTGCCGATCAATAATAGAAACTAGATCTCTTCGTAAGTCAATTTCTCATTAACCTCAATATTCTCAACCGGAACAATGAATGTCGAGTCTCCAACTACTTTCTTTAACATAGACACATGAAACACCGGGTGCACTAATGACATTTCAGGCGATAGCTCAAGCTTGTATGCCACCTCACCGTTCTTCTGAATGATTATGTACGGTCCGAAATACCTCGGACTCAATTTCCCTTTCTTACCAAATCGCATTACACCTTTCATGGGGAAAACTTTCAAGAATACCCAATCATCTTATTTGAACTCCAAATCTCTACGACGAACATCTGAATATGACTTCTGATGACTCTGAGCAGTCTTCAACCGCTCCTTAATGATCATAATGTTTACCATAGCCTGATGCACGAGGTCTGGCCTTATCAATTATGCTTCCCTAATTTCGAACCACCCAATGGGAGATCTACATCTCCTTCCATATAAATCCTCGAACGGTGCCATCTGAATGCTAGCATGATAACTATTATTGTAGGCAAATTCTATGAGTGGTAAATGATCATCCCAGCTACCTTTGAAGTCTATAACACAAGCGCGCAACATATCCTCAAGCGTCTGAATAGTTCGCTCTTCTGCCTGCCCATCAGTCTGCGGGTGAAAGGTTATACTAAGATTCACCTGAGTACCCAAACCTTGCTGAAATTTCTTCCAAAAATTAGCAATGAATTGTGCTCCCCAATCAGAAATGATGGAAACTGAAGTGCCATGCAACCTGACTATTTCTTTGATATACAACTGAGCATATTGTTCCACTGTGTCAGTAGCCTTAACCGGCAAAAAGTGTGTTGATTTCGTGAGTAGATCCACAGTCACCCAAATTGAGCCAAACTTGTGCGGAGTGCGCGGTAATCCTACCACAAAGTCCATATTAATCATTTCCCACTTCCACATTGGAATTTTTATGTTTTGTGCCAACCCACCGAGTCGTTGGTGTTCGGCCTTTACTTGCTGACAATTCGGACATCTTGCCACAAATTCCATCACATTCCTTTTCATGTCATTCCACCAATAGACTTCCTTGAGATCATGATACATTTTTGTAGAGCCCGGGTGCACGGAATACCTAGAAGTGTGAGCCTCGGTCATGATTCTTTCTCGGAGACCATCCACATTTGGAACACACAACCACCTTTGGTACCTTAGCGTACCATCACCCATTACAAGAGAAAGATAAATAGTTTTATGTTTATGAATCCCCTCCTTAAATTACACCAAAAATGGATCATTGTATTGCTTCTCTTTGACTTCCACAACAAGCGATGATTCAGCCCTATTTTGCACAATCACTCCTCCTTCACTAGAGTCTGCAAGACGAACTCCCAAACTAGCCAATCGGTGAACTTCCTTGGCCAATGGCCTTTGATATGCCTCCAAGTGTTTTAAACTACCCATAGACTTTCGTCTAAGAGCATCTACCACAACATTGGCCTTTCCCGGGTGATACAGGATATCGATGTCATAATTTTTGAGTAACTCAAGCCATCTTCTCTGCCTCAGATTTAGCTCTTTCTGTTTGAAAATATATTTAATGCTCTTATGGTCCATGAATATATCCAGATGGACCCTATATAAATAATGATGCCAAATTTTCAATACAAATACCACTGCTGCAAGTTCTAAATAATGTGTTGGATAGTTCTTTTCATGATCCTTGAGTTGCCTAGAAGCATAAGCTATAACCTTGCCATGTTGCATTAATACACACCCAAGCCCAATTCTTGAAGCATCAAAATATACCACAAATCCATCTGCACCCTCTGGTAAGGTTAACACCGGTGCCGTAGTCAATCTTGATTTCAGCTCTTGGAAACTCCTTTCACAAGCATCTGGCCATTGGAACTTAACTGCCTTCTGAGTCAATTTAGTCAACGGAGAGGCAAGGGTAGAAAACCCCTCCACAAATTTTCTATAATACCGTACTAAGCCTAAGAAACTGCGAATCTCTGTTGGAGTTGTAGGCCTCGGCCAATTCCTCACAGCCACAATCTTTTGAGGATCAACCATAATTCCTTCACTAGAGACTACATGACCCAAGAATGTTACAGATTTAAGCCAAAATTCACACTTCGAAAACTTTGTATAACATGTGCTGAAATAGGGTTTGCAGAACTACACTGAGATGATCGGCATGGTCCTCTCGATTACATGAATATACAAGGATATCGTCAATAAACACTATCACAAAGGAGTTAAGAAAATGCTTGAAGACTCAATTCATAAGATCCATGAAAGTTGATGGGGGCATTTGTTAGCCCAAAAGACATTACCAAAAATTCAAAGTGCCCATATTGGGTTCAAAAAGCTGTTTTCAGAACATCCTGCTCCCTGATCTTCAATTGGTGATATCCGGATCTTAAATCAATCTTGGAGAAGTACCTAGCACCCTTTAATTTGTCAAAAGAATCATCTATCATTGGCAGTGGGTACTTATTCTTGATAGTGACCTTGTTAAGCTGCCGATAGTTAATACACATTCTCAGTGACCCGTCTTTCTTTCTCACAAAAAGGACCGGTGCGCCCCAAGGCGACACACTCGGACGGATAAAACCCTTTTCTAACAAATCTCTCAATTGTTCCTTTAGCTCCTTCAATTCCATCGATGCCATTCTGTAGGGTGGGATAGATATAGAATGCATGTCTGGCATCACATCAATCCCTAAATCAATCTTCCTATCTGGTGGGATCCCAGGGAGTTCATCCGGAAAGACTCCCAGAAATTCATTCACAACAGGCACAGACTCAAGTGTAGGTGCCTCAACTTCGGTGTCCGTAACCCGGACCAAATGGTAAATACATCCCTTGTTGATCTTTTTCGTGGTCTTAAGGTACGAAATAAACCTACCCTTCGGCACTACATCATCACCCTTCCACTCAATAACTGGCTCATTTGGAAATTTGAACCTAACAGTTCTGGTTCGGCAATCAAGCTTTGCAAAACATGAATAAATCAAATCCATCCCCATTATCACATCAAAATTGACCATTATCAATTCAATAAGATTGGCCAAGGTGTCCCGACCACGCAACGTGATAAAACAATCCCTATAAACCCGTGCAGCCAAAATAGACTCACCAACCGGAGTAGATACAGAGAACGGCTCATGAAGTTGTTCCGGTTCTATCCCAAATTCCATAGCAATATAAGGAGAGACATATGACAAAGTGGAACCGAGATCAATAAGAGCATATACATCATGGGATTGGACAGACAATATACCTGTGACAACATCTGGAGAAGCCTCTAAATCCCGACGCCTCCGCATAGCATAAAATCTACTGGGTCCTCCCGAATTTTGTGCACCACCCCTAGCTGCACCACACCTTGTGGGTGCTGTGGTGCCTCGAGCTGGAGGTGTTGTGGATGTAGTAGCTGCAGAATTAGCTAGCTACGCAGCACCTCTGCCTATATTTTGGCGGGATGAGCGGCAATCCATCTGAATGTGAACCCTCACACCAAACCCATAGCATACAAGCAGGTCCATGATATAGGACCCAAAGTGCATCCTCCCACACTTAGGGCACGGGAGCCTCCGCTGCTGAAACCTTCTATCGGGCCGACCCTGCTGGTGTCAACTTATATGATCTCGAATATTACTTTTTTTCCCGTTCATTAGCCACGATAGGTGCCACTTTCTTATGGAGTGTATACTATGTTGTAGTGAGACTGTTGTTACAAGAACATTTCCTCTTTAGGTCACTATGCTTAGCTTGAAGCCTTCTTCCTTATTTTCTCAGCAAGTCTTTCTTTACAGTGCTTAGGGAAGACCCTCTGACTCTTATAAAGCTGCGAGTTTATTAATTGTATACCATACTGAATTTCTGATGTTCTTACTCGCCTATCATTATCCTTAGTTACTTACCTCCATGCCCTTGTGCTCGTAGGGTTGCTTCTGAATTGGAATTTCGATTGTCTCCCTAGTGGCACTCTCTTTTATTTAAATAATAGTTATATGGTACCTTTTACTACCCCAATCTCCTATCTGAATATTTCTCAAGGATTACGATGTCGTATCTGCGAGATTGAACTTCCTATGCTAGGTTTGACTACGTTTATCTCGCATGATCTACTGATTTATCTGAGACCTATTGTCTAGTCATAACTAGGCTCTTCCTGAATCAATTAACCACTCATCGGTCCATGCTCATTCCTGAATCAACTACTAATTACTCGTTGGTCCATTCTCATATATATATATATATATATTCTGCATAATCCCTCTTGGGATATATCCTTTGTCTTAACTTATCTCTCACCACTAGCTCCTGATGTATCAAGTGTCCATTCACACTTATTTATCAATAACATTTTGGTTGGGAACCCTTACTGCCTCTCCCCGGCGTCGTGCTTGAAAAATGTTCTGGAGTCGTAACATATCTGTAGGATCTGAATAAATGCAATCTCATTCCTTTCGCCTTTTTACCGCATTCTTTCTTTACTATTCCATAGTTACTTGAACTACATAACTCCGACTTACTACTATATCACACCGTCTTCCCCCTTTAGGGGAGTACTAGCATTTAATTCTATGAAGATTTACCTATTTATAGTATACCTCTTCATCTTTGGCGTCTTTTCACGTCTTCGATGACTCTTACTCTACTTGTGGTAACCCTTCTCTACCAGGGATAACTGAATTCCTTACGTACAAGGGTGACACCTAATGTAACTGTCACACTTAGTCCCTTAAGCTTAAATCTGCTCAAAGTTTTTGCTTTGGCGGAGCGTTTTCCTGAATGACATTTAAAGGTTATTCTTTTGTTGTCCATTTTATTATTGCTGGAATGCGATCTTTGAAATTCTCTTGATGTCGATTATTATCACATCATTCTATCCCTAATTGATGTTCAATTTATCTTGTTCACTAGCCCGTGCTGATTTCTCTTACTCTGTGGGTCTAAATTTTGTTCTGGTAATCACGTTGGACTCACCAAGCCATTTCTCATAATGAGGATATGACTTTTGGCCTATACTCTTTTATTGTCTCAAGGCCTATCACCTCTTATCTTTTCCTTCACTTGACTATAGACTCTGTCATCATATCATATTTTGATTTACCGTTATCACCCATTTATCACATCTTACTCATAATACTTTATTTACTCTCTTCTTATTCTCATGCAAATACTTTCGTCTATTACTTTATTCTGAAAACTTCAACAAAATATTCTTTCGCTTTTAGCTCCACTCTCTCTTCACTAGATCTTCGGGTCGCCTAACATTCTCTCTTTACTAGGGACGGGAGCCATACAAAGGTAAATATTTATCCCTTCTACGATTCTACTGCTTGTCTTCTGAAATTATTTTGGACATTCTAGTATTTCATATCTAAATGTACTATTCTAGAGTGTACCATCGAGGTGTCTCACAAGAAGAACTATTACCACGTTTGCAATATTCTTCAGAAATGTTAGCTAATGATAACAATTCACCCACCATTTTGGGTTACTCTAACCCCAGCTGGATTCTGATATCCCATATTTCTCTTAAACTACAAATGTTAGCTCCCATATGGCATAAATGAGATGGGTTGTGGCCAATTGTATATACCTTTGTTACTGTTAAAGGTAACTTAGAATGCTTATATTTCTCTGCCGAAAATGTAAATACTAATAATCTCCACTAACTGAGTACCTCGTACCCTCCTTCACCTTGCTTCTGTTAATTGTTGAAAGTTTTATCTCCCTTATGATTCTCTTATTGCTTTTTACCATATAGGTGGATAGAAATTCATGTATTAGGGTTCCTTACCAAGAAGCTTACACGTTTTAGTACACACATGATCTGCTGAAGACCTCACATTTACTCATCGTAAGCATGATACAAAATCGAGTTCTTCTGACTCAACTCTTCCACAGCCACATTCAATCTCTTACCAACTATCTTTCTGGATGTAGGTATCGTTGTATTACAAATAAAATAAAATTTAGGAGTTTGAATTCTTAAAACTGAGCTATACCACACGGTCTAGAGTAAGAAGAAAGAGTGACAGTTCTAAATGCCATGTAGCCTCATGTTTATAAGTGTTGTGTACAACACACCCATAAACAAGACTCTACTAGACACGACTTGTAGACTCCCTAGGATAGAACTGCTCTGATACCAAGTTTGTCACGGCCCAAACCTGAAGAGGCATGGATGGCACCCGATGCCATACTCAGCCCGAGCGTACCACTCAGTAACTGTGAACTCTAGAGGAGTAACCCTCAACTTAGGCCGATGAAGCCATATTGTAAAACATCTTAAAATAACCTCTACAACCAGCAATACCAAACTAAACATCTACATAGGGCTGGTAAAGCTACAATACTGATATAAAAAATATACAAGAGTCCTCTACAAACCTCTAGGGATAACTGAACTGTATCATGGTCAGGACAGGGCCTCGACCTACACATCAAACCTGTACATATAAACTGGACTCCAAGGTATAGACCTGGTAACTCCGAGGAATTGGTGCTTACCAACCAAGATGATGTTTGATTTTGTCTACTGGCAAGGTTTATCCAGTTGTCTATCAGGACCTGCACGCATGATATGCAGCGTCCCCGGCAAAAGGGATGTCAGTACGAAATAAAGTACCGAGTATGTAAGGCAACAAAATAACTTAAAGCTGAAACTGAACTGGTAATATAATAACTGAAAGAACCTGGAAGTCAAATATAATTGAAGATATGCTTACCTGCTGGTATTGAACCATCTCTCTTAATATAGCAAGTAAAATAGTTTTCCGGCCCTATAAGGCTCGGTATGTGTAAATGCTCTGCCGTAGTAGGCTCGCTCGTAGGCGCTCGACCATATTAGGTTTCTTATCTCGGCCATTCTGGGCTCGCTCATAGGCGCTCGGCCACAATAGGCTCGGTATATAACTTACCATCTGATCAGAGGTTGCCCAATAGGGGCCTGCCCATCGATTATAGCTCGATGGTAATGAAAATACTGTAATACTGTATATATAGACTCTCTGCTCTCTTGACTGGAAGAAGGAGATACTTAACTGAATATTGTACTTACAAGAAGGGATAATACTGTAACTTATGAGACTAGGACAATGTACATAGATTTAGGAATATGAACTTCTCTTTATGTCTCGTTATCAAACACATGTAGTTACTGGATCATGCCAAAATGAAGGAAAGGTTTAGCCTTAACATACCTTATGACAATCTTCCCAATCACCAAGTTGAACTCGCCTCTTCGCACCTTAATCTACAACAACGATAATAATACTATCATTAAGTTACGAAAGGTACAACTATTGCACAACGAACGACAAGCTTATTTTGTATTAAAACGGGCAGCATCTCCCCTATAATCCTTACTTCCTCCAAATTCAAGATAACACCAACACAAGAACACAACAATAACAATATATATAAATTATGTTCCAACTTTATATACACCATAAAATACTACAAAACAGCCCAACACGCCCCAATCTCTTCATACACAAAACGACCAATGTAGTAGTCTCAAACCACCTGAAAATGATACGACGAATGACCAGCCCACCACCCTATATTTATGTGGTGTTTCTCCACACCCTTTATCCTCCAAAACTCCAAAAAATAGTAGCAAAACACGTAATCCAACAGCAACACAATTCACAAAACAGTCTGCTACAAGTGAATAACTCGAACTCTCGGCTTTCGACCACCGTCCCGTGAGTTCATACAATTATAGAACCACATTCTACACATATCCAGCAGAAACAAATAGATGAAAGAGATCAGTAAACTTACCTTATTTGTTGAATAACTCATATCCTATCTTGGTTCTTCAAACTCTAGGTTTTACCTCCAACTAGAACTTGAAAAGGAGAGAAAATCAATTAGGTTTTGTGGAAAATATTTGGGAGGATGTTCGTAGGGGTTTAGATCTGGTTATTGTATTATGTAATGGGTATTATATTGCAGGAGATAAGTCCTTAAATTGGTCTCTTTGGACAACCCGAAATAGCCTCTTTTTGGACTTTCATTTAAGCAAGTAGGTGACACAACTACTTGTCACCTAGCAACCTGCGCAGTCTCACAAAAAAATGCATATATCTCTCTACTTTGATGTCATATTGACAAAAGGTTTAATGCGTTAGAAAATAGACACATAGAGCTTCAATTTGATGGGTGGAACACCTCGTAACTCTAAGTATATTTTGAGAAAAGCGCAGCTACATTTGCCCTGCGTTTTAACACATTTATGAATATAACTTGTGATGACCTTATCCATCTTTTGTTCCACAGCTTGCTTGACTTCAAAACATAACACACAACTACCTTACGACTAAAATAACACATAACATAATCTCCATAAAATTTTAAGCACCCCAATCTCACCTCAAAAGTACATGTTGTAATATCCCACCTTGTCGACTTTCGACGAAACTTATTTTTTTCGATTCGTTTAGATTCTAAGCCTTCCAACACTCTTGGTACTTGGTATTAGTGATCTTAGATATTTGTAACTTCCATGGTAACATGATTAATTTACTTTATGTACTTTCAATGATGATCTAATTTCTAAGCTTACATCAGTTGACTTACGACGTATTCTCACGTATGAAAATATGGGGTGTAATAGGAAAAACATAAATTAAGTTATATATTTATCCCCTTGTTGAGACGAGAACAATACCGTAAAAATCACCTCAAACGGATCTATAGAACTTAAGATATGCTCAACATACTAAAATGCTCGGTCTGCCTATTTAATAAACTGCCCAGGTGATTTTTGTTCTTCGCCTTCGCGAGACACTTTCGCGTTCGTGAATAGCAAATTTTTGCATTAACCGGTCAACCCAAAATTCCTTTTTCGCGTTCGCAGGGCCACTCTCGCGTTCACGAAGAACAAAAGTTCGTACCAGAAACCAGCAATCTTTTCTGACACGGAAATGTGCATAACTCTCTCATACGACCTCGAAATTCAATGGTTCTTGGTGCTATGGTTTCCTAAATATGATACGGATCTAATGGCTCAATCTAACCACATATCAAAGGTCCTTTTTCCAATACGGTACCCTTTATTCCCAAAGAAACGACGATGAAACATCAAATAAGAGCGCGACACAACCCAAACCCATCTGAAACACACCTGAGGCCCACGGGACCCATCCAATCGCACCAACCAGTCCCAAAACATAACACACCTATTCGAGGCATCAAACCGCACCAAACAACATCAAAACTATGAATCACACATCAATTCAAGCCTAATCAATTAATGAACGTTTAATCTTCTAAAACTTATGTCGAACCATGCCAAATCAACCTGGAATGACCTCAAATTTTACATGCAAGTCCTAAATGACATAACGGCCCTATACCAACCCCTGAAACCATAATCCGGACCCGATATCAACAAAGCCAACTCTCGGTTAAACTTATCAACCTTTCAAACCTTCAATCTTCTAACTTTCGCCAAAAAGCATCAAATCAATCTACGGACCCCCAAATTCAAATCTGGACATACACCTAAATCCAAATTCACCCACCGGATCTAACGAAATTGTCAAAACTCCAATCTGAGGTCATTTATTCAAAAGTCAAACCTTAGTCAACTCTTTCAACTTAAAGCTTTCGAATTGAAAATTATTCTTCCAAATCAATTTCGAACTTCTCAAAAATCGAAACCAGCCATGCGTGCAAGTCATAATACATGAAGTGAACCTACTCAAGGTCTCAAACCGCCGAATGACGTGCTAGAGCTAAAAATAACTGGTCGGGTCGTTACATGATCAATATGTTTGGAAACCCACAAGCTCTGAACTTTGGATTTATTCCAACATCCAACACTGGAATAGAGACACTACGCACACTCGGCCCATATGTTGGACCAATTGGTGAACCAGGAAGACGACAACAAGGGATAGGTGAATTTGTTGCATACTTCGATAGATTGGAGGAATAAATTGATAGGCTCTGCACTCATCAGCAACGGTTTCGGGAAGAATTGGCTATGGTTCGAGCAGTGAAAACATATCATCTCTTTTGTACTACCACCATATTGTACTCTTGTGGATGTGATATAAATAATGTGATAAATGCACTGAATTTGACTAATATCCCTACAATCCCTCCTTTTACTGTCCAGAATATGAATTTGAACTTTCCTGCAGGACATGAGAATGTACAACCACCATCATTGGGATATCAAGTTTTTAATGGAGAAGTCGCAGCTGAAATAGCACCACTACCAGGTGCTCATGGAGAATATATAGTTGCACCTGGATTTTATTGATTCAGGATTTGCTAGTGGAGTAAATTTGGAAACGGCATTTGAGAAACTTGTCGAGGTGGCAGAAAAGGAAGGACCTAGTGGTGAGATGGCTGACTTCCAGAACCATACCAATATCTTTGGTGAAAATGGTAGCAGCAGCAGCAGCATAAATAAGGAGTAGCGACCCAACAACCCCCAGCTGAGTCTTACCTTTGGGACAATGTAAGCTTTAAGTGTGGAGGAGGTAACATCTTTTTGTGAACATCTTTTTATGTCCCATTGGTTTATAGTTTAAAGTTTTTTAGTTTTTTTGTTTTTGTTTTTGAACGTGGACTACAAGAGGAGTAGAGGAAAGATTTTTTTGTTTTTGTTTTACCTGCTCTTTCATATAGAGTCCAAAAGCTAGAAAGCAGGCCATAAACTAGCTAGAACCATCTAATATAAGTGATATATAATGTACTGATGCAAATTATAATATTAGTTCTAATTTGGAGATGAATGCTTCGTGATTTTCATTGAAGTGATTGCAAAATTGTTGATTAAAGGCTCTTACTAAAGAAAATATTTTCTTGCTAGGTGTAAACTATTATAAGTTTATCAATGATTAAGAACATAACTAAGGTTAAATCTTCTGCTAAAGTATTCTCCATATTATTTGTGAAATTTTTCTCATTAAATGATTCTAGTAATGTTTAAAATAATGTCAAGGTATATTTAATTTAGGCATTCTCTGCAATATTATTTCTGGTACATTTCTTTTTCTAATAAAATAGCATTCAATTGATGGTATACTTTGGGCTGAATTGTTCATTTTGAATCTCATTATGGGTTGAACTAATAGAGAAAGATAAAATGATACCATGAGGTCAATAAATTCATGTTTAATGTCTTGAAAATGATGAATTAAAATTCTCTGTGACATGTCATCTTTAATTGTTATTGGTGTAAAATTGTTTACACTCATGCTTGTTTGGATTTATTTCATTTGCTAGAATCATCAGAACGCTGTCATATAGTTCTTAAGCTGATAACTTTTGACTAATGCACCATAAAGAAGAATCTGATAACTTTTTATTTTTAAAATAGTCAAGACAGAGCTGAAGCAGAAAGAAATAAAAAAGAGAAGCAAAGAATGAAAATATCACTTGTTGTCTTAAAATATTTTCTGGAATAAGTCCTTTACTCTTGAATTTTGACCCTATTATCCTTGTGTAAAGTTTAGCTATAAAGTACTAAAGTATTTGATTTTAATTAATTTAATTTAATCATTTGAAGTGTTGAAAATTACTAGAACTTCCCATATTTTGTTTATTGAGACGAAATTCTAAACTGCACTGATCTAGAAAATGAATAGGCTTTCTTCAAATCCCATATAGCTAAATACTTGAGTCACTAAAATACATAAATCCCTAGTGTCCCCATTTGAGCCTGAACAAATTCTTTGAAAGAAACTTTTTTCTGCACGATTATATTGACATAACTATACTTATGTATTTCACAAATTTATATTGAAAAAATGATAAGTGTCTACGAGCGTATTATGAATTGCATGCTCAGGTTGCTCAACTTTCGCCTAGGAAAGGCTATTGAAATACAAATTCAAAAAAAAGTGAATACAAAAGCAGCCTTGAAAAAAAAAGGGGGTGGGGGGGTGGGGTATATATATATATTTCTAATAAACATATGTGAAATAGATTACATCTACTTGTGTGAGTAAGAGTTGGAAAATGAAAAGGAGCACAAAACAGTTTGTACATCATTCCAATTGGTAAGAAAAGCAGATCAGTCACTATAAAAATATATCAATTATCCTATCAAAGCACTTATCCTACATTACAAGACAATAAAAGTCCTAAAAGATTCTATGATCAGTGCTAGTCTACATTAGTGGAGATTTACAAACATGGCATGTCTATGGTCATTCAACATGCATTATTTTATGATTATAGTAAACAAAGTTGATTGATGAATTTTTTTTATATGTAAACGTTAATTTTATGCAGGATGATAAACACATGACCAAGAGGGGGAAATAAATTCTAGAAAATTTATTAAAATAGCATATGATATCAAATTTTTTGTAAAAATTCAAAATAAAAAAAAAAGATGCTTTCTACTAACAGCTAGCTTGATTTGTTTTCTTGAAAAGGAAGAATTCAGAAATTTTCTCGAGGACGAAGAAAATGCAAAGTGTGGGGAAGTTTAATAAGATAAGTATACCATGCATAATATGAGTTGTTATTGAATTCTTAATATTAATATTGTTATTTTTTTGTAGGTAATATCAAAATATAAATAATAAAAATAAATAAATAAGAAAAAGAAGAAAGTTAAAAATGGAAAATATTGGAAAGAAGCTAGCAGAAGCATTAGCAAATTGGAGAAAACTCCATGTGTACACGTGATGTACACCATTTCTTATCAATGATCATTTACTTGTTGGCAAGTTGAAAGACAAAGTTTGTTGAAACTTTGTTGTACACGGGCAAAAGCAATAGAAAGAAAATCTATAACTACCGTCATTTATAAGTTGTTGTACACGGACTTTGACGGAGGAAGGAAGCAACTAAGTTGTTTCTATTTTTTGAAGTCTTCATTTATCAGTTTCTTCGGTTATCAATATTGAAAATTATTTGGTTTCTCCTTTTAATTAAATAGCGGAAATTATTCTTCTTTAATATTTCTTTCTATTTTCTTAATTAATGAATAAAAATATTTTTATTAGTAGTACTAACTTCAGTATGGAGTAACTTTCTTTTGTGTTGTGAGAGTGACGTATCTTAATATTTCTATATAATTAGTAAATATTATTTCTCAATTTTTCAAGATCCAAAGAGACTTTATTTGGGGTACCACTGTGGAAAAAAAGAAAATGCATAATATATTGGGACACCGTTACTAAACCAAAAGAACTTGGAGGCTTAGGCATTAGGAAAGCCAAGCCAAAAAATATGGCTCTATTAACTAGTCTAGCATGGAGAATTCTTAACAATCCTTTAGCACTTTGGGCTAAAGTCTTGATTAGCAAATATGGAAAGAAATGAAATATAAAATTGACCTCCCACACATGGAACAGCCTCCTTAAGGGATGCTTCTACTGCAATAAGGGTATTAGATGGACGGTAGATAAGAAGTCCTCTTTAAACATATGCGACACAAACTGGATTCCCAAAGTTGAAGTTGAGGAGCATAGTTGAGCTTAAGTGTGGGGTCGTCCTCTAACGACCCGACCGATCATTTTGAGCTTTTGCATTTCGCTCGCTAGTTCTCGGGCATGACTCTTTTACTATTTTATGACTTGCGGAGATGGTTGGTTTAGGTTTGATAGGGTTCGGGTTGAAATCGGAACACTTAGTTCCTTAATATTGGCCTAAGATGGTCAAGTTTGACTTGAGTCGACATTTTTAGTAAACGACCTCAAAACCGGGATTTGATGGTTCCAATATGTTCGTATGATGATTTTAGACTTGGATGTAGGTTCGCATCGGGTTTCGAGTGATCCGGGAGCGTTTCAGCGCTTAATGTTGAAAGTTGGCACATTGAAAGTTTTCTAGTTCTTTAAATTTGGTTTGGAGTAGACTTTGTTGTTATCGACCTCCGTTTGGGATTTCGAGCCTGGGAATAGGTGTGTATGGTAAATTATGACTTGTACGCAAAATTTGGTACTATTCTGAGTTGTCTAAGTATAATTCGACGCGTTCGGAGTTAGTCGAAGAAGTTTGAAGTTCATAAGTTGATCAATTTGGTTTTGGGGTGTGATTCTTGGTTTCGATGTTATTTTATGCGTTTTGAGGGTTCGAGCAGGTCCGTATTATATTTATAGACTTGTTGCTACAGTTGGACGGGGTCCCGGGTGGCTCGGATGTGTTTCGTACCGCTAGGAGCTTAGTCCAAAACTACTGCATTGCTGGTACTAGTTTCCTCCTTCGCGAACGCAGAGTTCCTCACGCGTTCGGGATGAAGGATTTGGGAAGTGGGGTTATTTGTTCTTCTCGTTCACGATCAGGAAGTCACGTTCATGGAGTTTTGAGGTTCGAGGCCTAAGCATTCGTGAAGACCCTCTCGCGTCGTGTAGAAGAAAGGGACCTAGGAGGGGTCAGCACCCATTACCCTTAGCCTTCGTGAAGGTGTAGTCGCGTTCGCAATGCTCAGGTGGGGCAAGCCTTCGCGATCGCGAGACTGCCCTCACGTCGGCGGTGAAGGTTTCCTGGGCCTGGGGGAGCTTTGCCTTCACGATCATGAGGCTTCTTCCGCGATCGCAAAGAAGGATCGTTGGGCAGTGGACTTTATTAAAAACGGGACTTTGGCATATTTTGTTCATTTCTCTCATGTTGTGCCCGATTTTGGAGTTTTTTAGAGAGGGATTTTCACCTAGCACCTTGATGTAAGTATATTATATCGAATGTGAGTTTAGTATCTAGATTATGGGTAGATTTTAACATGAAAATTGTTGAAATTTTGGATTTTGTTGAAAAACCTAGATTTTGATAAAAATGGGATTAGACCACGAAAATAATTATGGAATTGGTTAGAAATTAGTTATTGTGTTCGTTAGGTTAAGGGTAACATTTATTTATAAATATTTTCGGAATCCGAGCACGTGGGCTCTAAGATAAATTTTAAGAATCTTTCAAATTGGGTTGGATAATTACTCTAATAGTTAAATTATAAACTATGGAGAAAATATTGATTAGTTTGTACAACTTTTGTCTAGTTTTGGATTGCTCGGCACTGGCTTAAGGCTTTAGTGTGATTTGTGGACCGGGAAGTGGATTTGGAAAATGAGGTAAGTCTCTTGCCTAACTTTGTAAGAAGAAATTAACCTCGTAGGTGTTTAAATTATTATTTGCTACTAATTGTGGGTGCTACGTACGTACGAAGTGACGAGAGTCTATACGTAGCTAAAATTCATGATATGTACGGTTAGTCATGGGACTTTATCATGCAATACTTGCACTGTTTGAACTCAACTTGTTAGTTTAATTACTTGTATTAATACGTAAAATTTGGTTAAAGATTATGTTAGACCGAGCTTCATTACTTGGAGATTTGGTGGAATGATAAATTATTGATGGAAAATTCATAATTCCTTTATGGGCTTACCTTGGGTTATAAACACGAAATTCCTAGTCCGAAGAGTTTCCCTATTCCTGTGGATAGGGCCAAACACATCGGCGATATTTATATATAGTCATGATACATCCATGGACCGGGTTGTACGGCCTCGGTAGTGGCACGATTGTTATAGATCGGGTCGTACGACCTCAGCATAACTCGTGCGTGTTGTCGCTAGGAGTCCGGTTATACTCGATATATTCTTCATAACTCTAGAAGTTGTAGTTACTTGTTGGCCCTCACTTGTTGAGATTAGCATATGATATTTGGGGACTTTTAATTTGTTATTTGGTTAAAGCATCACTTATTTATTGCCTCTTATTTAAGTATTATTATTGTATTTCATGCCTATTTATCATTCTTGCACTTATGTATATTGACCACTAGTAAGAGTCGATGTCGACCCCTCGTCACTACTTCTTCGAGGTTAGACTAGATACTTACTAGGTACTCATTGTTTACATACTCACGCTCCACTTCTACATAAATTGTGTAAGTTCTGAGGCTGTCATGACCCATTTCTCCCTCCGTAAGTCGTCGTGACGGCACCTAATCGCTACGACTAGGTAAGCCTAATAATTTCGAAATAACAGAAATAAAGCAGCAATTTAACCACTAAACTTCAATAGATACTATATACGGATAAAAAATACCGCTCGGCATGTACAAAAACACCAGCAATCGAATATAACAGTATTCCCAAAACCCGATAATCACGAGTCACAAGCTCTACGAAATTGTCTAACTGTTTTCTATACATAGTGTCTAAAGGAAATAAGGGAGGAAAACAACATAAGGGATAGAGGGGGACTCCGAGGATCTGCGGGCGTGGGCAGATGTACCTTGAAATCTCCAGTAAGTTGCAGCGACTGCACTAATGATGAAGCGGGTAAGATGTACCTGGATCTGCACACGAAAAATATGTGCAGGAAAGGGCGTGAGTACACCACAATGGTACTCAGTAAGTGCCAAGCCTAACCTCGGTCGAGTAGTGACAAGGTCAGGTCAGGGCCCTACCGGAACACACACACACACACACACACACACACACACACACACATATATATATATATATATATATATATATATATATATATATATATATATATATATATATATATATATATATAAGGTAAAGCAAAGGAAATATCGCAGTAATAAAGACTGAAATGTAACAAGGAAAGAATCATGAAAATATCAATAGCTCAGAACACAGCAAATCAATAGGGGATCTCCCGAGATACCGTATCGTAGTCCCAAACATAAATGTGTAGGGGGATCTCTCGGAATACCGTTCCGTAGTCCCAAAGTAAATATGCAAGATAAGGGGTATCACCCGAAATACCGTTCCGTAGTCCCAAAGTAAATACATAATACAGGGGGATCTCCCGAAATACCGTTCCGTAGTCCCAAAGTAAGTATGCCGCCAAACAATAGAATTAAATAGTTACGGCACAAAGTCTTACAATTAATCCTAAGTACAAGTTAAGGAAAGCAGGTTAAACCACTAAACATGATGCACGTAGTTCAAGTAAAACAGTTAAAGCAAGTAGGCATGTTTTTTCTTAGTCTAACAGGATACTATACATGCTAATAAGTTCAAATAAGAGGAAAGACATGTTACTATTTAGTGAAAATGGGGTTTTTACAATAATTAGCCCGTGTACGTACTCGTCACCTCACGTATACGGCGCTCATATATCAAAACAATACCAAATCCTATGGAGAGTTCCCCCACGCAAGGTTAGGCTAGTGACTTACCTCGAACCAAGCTCAAATCAACCCGAAATAACGCTCTTTCCACGAATATCCGACTCTGAATGACCCAAATCTAGTCAAAACCAATTACATAACATAAATATAACTACAAGAAACTAATCTAGCGAACGAAATCAAAGTTAAAGCAAGAAATTAAAAAATCGCTCAAAAAGCCTCCCCGGGCTCACGTCCTGAAATCGAGTAATAGTTACCAAATAAGAACACCCATTCACTCACGAGTTCACTCGTACAAAAATTATCCAAATCCGACGCCTAAATCCCACTCAAAACTCATAATTTCGTTTGGGAAACTTTTTCCCCATTTTTCCAACTTTCTCACTCAAATTCCTTAATTAGATGAAGAATACAACAATGGATTAATGGAAAACAACCAAAACCGGGTTAGGAATCATTACCCAATAACTTCCTCTGAAAATCCTTCAAACATTCGCCAAAATTTGAGCTCTCCAAGTCCCAAAATAAAAATAAAATCAAACCCTCAAAATTTTCCCTTTTCTGCCCAGTGATTTCGCTTCTGCGAGGGGATAACTGCATCTGCAGTACCGCACCTGCAGAAAACTCAACGCAGGTGCGGATTTCACTTAAATCCGCATCTATGATAAGGTGGCCTCCTGCGTGTGTGCACCTGCGGAGAATGATCCGCTTCTGCGGTCTCCCTTCGCACCTGCGCTCCACAACTGCACCTGCGGGCATCGCAGATGAGGAAGGTTACCTCGCAGCTGCAATCCATGGGCTCCTCCTCACAAACTGCGTCTGCGACCTTAGGCTCGCTTCTGCGGGGCCGCACCTGCGGACTTCCCACCGCAGGTGCAAAAAACACCAGAACCAGCAATCTCATAAATCTCCTAAGTCCAATTTTCATCCGTTAAGCACCCAAAACTCACCCGAGGCCCGCAGGACCTCAACCAAACATACCAACCAATCCTAAAGTACCATACGAATTTAGTTGAACCTTCGAACCACTCAAAATAACATCAAAATACCTATTCACACGGATTCAAGCCTAATGAACTTTGAAATTTCTAAATTTTACAAACGACGTCGAAACATATCAAATCTCGTCTGAATGACCTCAAATTTTATACACAAGTCAAAAATGACACTACAAACCTACTCCAACTTCCGGAAATTCCATTCTGAACCCGATATCAAAATTTTCACCGCCGACCAAAATCTCCAAAATTCCTACTTTTCGCCAATTGAAGCCTAATTCTACTACGGACCTCCAAATCATATTCCGGACGCGCTCGTAAGTCCAAAATCACCTAACATAGCTAACGGAATCATCAAAATTCAAATCCGAGATCGTTACACACAAGTCGACGTCCGATCGACTTTTCCAACTTAAACTTCCAATTTAGAGACAAAGTATCTCAATTCGCTCCAAAAACCAAAACGAACCCTCCCGGTAAGACACAATAGCAGAAATAGGTACGGGAAAAGCAGTTAATAGGACATCAAGGCTCTAACTCTAAAAATGACCGGCCGGATCGTTACAGAGACAGGTACATCTGGTGTTTGTTCAGGCGTGCATCCACATTACCCGGAGGCCTAGTGGTGAGCTTCTTCTCATGCTCCGTTATGCATCAACTGGAGCCTCCTCTTGTTATATTTATTTCTGTCTCTTCTGTTTCAGACAGTAGTTTTAGAGAGTTTTGTATATTTTATTAGATGCTCGTGCACTTGTGACACTGAATTTTGGGGATTTCTAGTATATATTCATGATTTTGTCTATAAATTTTACCACTTCACCCTTATATTTATTTTTATTCCTAATATTACTACGGACATTTATCCTTAGCTCTTTATTAAATAAAAATCAATATCTTTAAAAATACTAAAATGAATAAGTAAATAGATAGTTCACTGTTGGCTTGTTTAGTGGCGATGTTAGGCGTCATCACGTTTTATAGTGGAAATTGGGTCGTGACATTAACTAAAGAGGAGAGCAACTTGAGTATTAAGGAAATTGGTGGCAAAGGATACTGTGACCTAGGGAAAATCTCTTTTGAGCTTCCAAATACTATTATTAATAACATAAAAACCATTGATCTAAATACTACATCAATCACAACCAATACACTCCTATGGAGCCTGAATAATAGTGGCATATTCAGTGTGAAACTCTTGTTACAAATTATTGGAGGTGCATGGCTCTGATTTACAATATTCTAACTGGATATGGGAGCTTAATTGCCCCAACAAAATCAAGTTTTTTCTATGGAAGCGCTACCGTAACAGGATTCCTACCCGTGAATACCTCTACAAATGTGGAATAAATATCGACCCAATATGTCTAGTATGTAAGTGCTCAAAAGAATCTGTCGGCCACATTTTTTGGGAATGCTATATTGCAAAATCCTTCTAGGAATCCATTGGATGGAAAACAACTCCACTAATTGGCCCATTACACTAGCTAGATCACTTAAAAAATGCCCACATAACTCTGTATAACCAACGAATCACTTGGGAAGAGGCATTCCCATTCAGTCTCTGGATTATTTGGAACGATAGAAACCTTAACAACCAAAACAATACGAACCAAGGCATCAATATCAAAAGGATCCTCAACCTCACACTTGAATACAAATATCTTCCAGCAAAACCTCTAGCATACACACTCAAAAAGGATATTAACGTTAATTGGTATGCTCCTCCGAAGGAATGGTACAAGATAAATATTGACGATGCTTTCAACAACTTCTATCTACGAGGAGAGATAGGAGGAGTAATATGTATAACGACCCGATCGGTCGTTTTGAGCTCTAGCATGTTGTTCGGCAATTTGAGGCATTGAGTAGCTTCACTTCATGTTCTATGACTTGTACGCATGGTTAGAATTGAATTTCGGAAAGTTCGAAGTTGATTCGGATAGAAAGTTCTCAATTCGGAAGCTTTAAGTTGGAAGAGTAGACCAAGGTTTGACTTTTGAGTAAACGACATCGGAATTAAGATTTGAAAGTTCAACAGGTTTGTATGATGATTGATTTGAAGGTTTTAACAGGTTTGTATGATTATCTCGGACTTGGACATATGTTCGAGATGAGTATTGGGTGGTCCGAGAGTATTTCAGCGCTTATTGTGGAAAGTTGGCAATTCGAAGGTTTTAGAATTTCTTAAGTTTGGTTTGAAGTGGACTTTGGTGTTAAGAATGCCAGTTTGGAGTTCTGGGACTTGGAATAGGTTCGTATCGTGATTTATGACCTGTACGTAAAGTTTGGCGTCATTCAGAATGTTTAAATGTAATTGTGACGCGTTCATCGAAGTTTGAATATTTGAAAGTTAAAAGGACGATTTGATCGTCGATTCATGGTTTTGATGTTGTTTGGTGTAATTTGAGACCTCGAGTATATTCGTGTTATATTTTAGGACTGGTTTGTGTAATTGGACGGGGTCCCAAGGGCCTCGGGTGTGTTTCAGATGTGTTTGGGTTGTATCATGGTCTTATTTGACATAAAGGGTACCATATTGAGAAAAAAAAATTTTATTTATGATTATATTGATCCATTAGATCCGTATCGTAATTACGAAACCATAGCAACAAGAATTATCGAATTCCGAGGTCGTATGAGAGAGTTATGCCTATTTCTGTATCGAGAAAGATTGCCGGTTTTTGGTGCGGATTTTGTTCTGCGCGAATGCGAGGGTAGTCCCGCGAACGCGAAGAAGGAAATTTGGGTTGACCGGTCAACGTGAAAAATTTCTCTTCACGAACGCAAAGGTGTCCCACGAGGGCGAAGAACAAAAATCGCCTGGATAGTGTTTCAAATGGACAGACCGTGCATTTTAGTAGTTTAAGCATATCTTGAGTTCTAGAGCTCCGTTTGAGGTGATATTTACGGCGTTGTTCTTGTCTAAATAAGGGGGTAAATATCTGACCTTTATTGTGATGTTTTTCCATGATTATTTTCGTTGGTTATTATTTTTATACGTATTTGGATTGTAGAAATTGGGGTTGCGAGCCCCAAAATTATAAGATGGTAAATCCTTGATTTGAGGGTCAATTCATGGACGAAATTAGATGATTTTCATAATATAAACTATATAAGCTATGGGTAATAATTATTTTTGATGATTTTTGAAATCCAGACAGGTGGGCCCGGGGGTTGACTTTGTTGATTTTTCTTGAGGAGTTGGAAATTTATTTCTAATTGTTAAATTACGAGTATTTAAGTATATTTTGATTGGTTTGCCCATTGTTCGATTAGTTTCAGATCGTTTGGCATCGGTTTGAGGTGTTAGAAAGGCGTTGAAGCTGGTTATTGAATTTCGGAATGAGGTAAGTCTCCTGTCAAACCTTGTGAGGGGAAAATTACCCCATAAATGTTATATTTATTATGTGCTACATGTTGTGGGAGTTACGCATGTATGAGGTGACGAGTATCCGTGCTTATGCTAGAATTCCTGATTATTTTCAGGTAGACTTAAACTCACGCCATGCGTTAATTATATTATTTGTGTTATTCTTGCTTGTTCAATTGCTTTAATTCGCATTATGACCTGAGACTAGACTCGTGTAAAGTAATGGACTCGCTATTTTAGATACTTGACAAGCTACTTGTTCAGCCGTAGAAATTTTACTTCCCTTACTTATTTCTTCCGCGTTGTGCGTATCCATCAGAAAATTTTCTTGAATCTCATAACTCATACGTATATTTGTGAGTAGAGTCAAAGACCCGTAAAAGCTTCATATTCTAATGGGATCAGGTCGTTCGCCTCAGAAACTTCATGAAATACTCTTATGGGATCGGGTTGTTCGCCTCGGCAGTATCATGTAACATACTCTTATGGGATCAGGCCGTTCGCCTCGGCAGTATTATATTCTTATGTGATCGGGCCATTCGCCTCGACACTACCACACTCTTACGGGATCGGGTTGTTCGCCTCGACAGTATCATATTCTTATGAGATCGGGTCGTTCGCCTCGGCAGTACCACACTCTTATGTGATTAGGCAGCTCGCCTTGGCAGTATTATATTCTTATGGGATCGGGCCGTTCGCCTCGGCAGTACCACACTCTTATGGGATCAGGCCGTTTGCCTCGGCAGTATCATATTCTTATGGGATCGGGCCATTCATCACGGCATTACCACACTCTTATGGGATTGGGCCATTTGCCTCAGCAACATCATATTCTTATGGGATCGGGCCATTTGCCTCGGCGGTACCACACTCTTATGGGATCGGGCCATTTGTCTCGGCGGTATCATATTCCTATAGTATCAGGACATTCACCTCGACAGTACCACACTCTTATGGGATCGGGTCGTTTGCCTCGGCAGTATAATATTCTTATGGGAATAGGTCGGTCGCCTCGATAGTGCCACACTCTTATGGGATCGGGCCGTTTGCATCGGCAGTATCATATTCTTATGGGATCTAGTCGCTCGCCTCGGCAGTACCACACTCTTATATGATTGGGCCGTTTACCTTGGCAGTATTATATTCTTATGGGATCGGGCTGTTCGCCTCGGCAATACCACACTCTTATGGGATCAGGTCGTTCGCCTCAGCAGTATCATATTCTTATGGGATCAGGCCATTCGCCTCGGCACTACCACACTCTTATGGGATTGGGCCATTCTCCTTGGCAGCATCATATTCTTATGAGATCGGTCCATTTGCCTCGGCAGTACCACACTCTTATGGGATCGTGTCGTTTGCCTCGGCAGTATCATATTCTTATGGGATCGGGTCGTTCGCCTTGGCAGTACCACACTCTTATGGGATCGAGTTATTTGCCTCGACAGTATCATATTCTTATGGGAACGGGCCGTTCGCCTTCGCAGTGCCACACTCTTATGGAATCGGGTCGTTCGTCTCGGCAGTATCATATTCTTATGGGATCGGGCTATTTGCCTCGGCAATACCACACTCTTATGGGATCGGGTTGTTCGCCTCGGCAGTATCATATGTTTATGGGATCTGGCCGTTCCCTTTTGCAGTACCACACTCTTATGGGATCGAGTCATTCGCCTCGGCAGTATCAGGTATCATATTCTTATGGGATCGGGTCGTTCGCCTAGACATTTCTATAAAACAACTCTTATGGGATTGGGCCGCTTACCTCGGCAGAATCGTGCGAAATACTTGATAAGAAGTCCGCGTATTCATGAATTTTCCAAACTTGATATGTGACAGTTGATTTGTTGTTGACCATTATGTACTCCATTTGAGAGGTATCCAGTGTTTGAGGACTTTGTATTCACTGTTCAGTTGTAGACCGTATTATATGCCTTTACATGTACTCATTGTTACCTACCATGTTTCATATTTGCCTACTTTACTATATTTGATTTGCTGGAGCACTAGTAAGTGTCAATGTCAATCCCTCGTCACTACTTCTTCGGGGTTAGGCTAGATACTTACTGGGTACACGTTGATTTTCGTACTCATGTTGCATTACTGCACTAAATCTGCAGGATTTGACAAGTTCATTTGGTGGTCCTTTGGGCGTAGAGGGGCACCTACGGAGGGTACTCTATGGTGAGTTGTATTCCACGCTACGATTCGCAACATATAGAATTTTCATGATAATTATTTGCTTTATCATGTCTACCTTGTATTCCAAACAGATGATGTTTTGTTATTGTACTTCCTAGTAGATGCTCATACACTTGTGACAACGGGTTTTGGGGTGTTCTAGAATTTGTTTATGATTTTGCTTACCATTGAGACACTTCCACTTTATGTTTTACTTAAATCATACGTATGTATGAATTTTGATTCATCGATCCCTCTATAAGATTCTTGATTTCAAAAATAATAAAATGAACAATTAAGTTGGTAGTTTATCGTTGGCTTGCCTAACAACGAAGCTGGGCGCCGTCACGGCTTAGAGTGAGTTTTGGGTTGTGACAATACGCAATGCCAAAGCACAATGGATTGTAGCATACCACAGAAAAAACCCATGCTATAGAACCATTGCATGTGAAATTACAAGCCCTACAACAAGCACTCCAAGTCAGAGTCAGTGAAAAGCTCGTACCCCTGAAAGTGGGGACGGATGAGTCAGAAGTAATACGACTGCTTGATTATGATTACCCTACTTACTCCAAATTAATCTGTTAATACGGGTGGTTAATAGAGCAAGCAATGCAGATGGAGGAGGTCGTGCTGAGGCATAACTTTCGCGAAGCAAACAACGTTGCATATCTTTTGGCTAAGGAAGCACTCAAGCAGCCTAGATCAAATAGTTTGTGTTTTTGAAAGACCTCCTGATTTTGTGGTAGATGCCTACCATAAAGACCAGGAAGGTTTTCAGAGTGTAAGTAATATTTCGAATAGTCTATGTTTTAAGTTGGCTGCTCTAGGAATTGAAAATGCCTTAAGAGGCATAACTGTAGCCCACCGTGGCAGTAGTGAAGACGATAGTGCATTAGCACCAAATGTTACCTAGTTATTATAAATAAATAAAATTATCTTTCCTTCTAAAAAAAGGTGTTATTTAATTTGTTAATATCTATCTATTTCGTACTACATATTTACTTCTTACTAATTTTGTAATCGAGAGAGGTGGAAGAAGTAATATAGTTAATTTTTTTATTGATAGATGTTAACTTTTATTTAGTGGCATCTAGTTATTATATGTTAAAATTGATTCTACACTTATTTGTAATCTAAAGAGGCGAAATTGTAGTAATCAGTAATAAAAAGTAGGGTAACCGAATGGGACTTACCAAAAGAATATATTTTAGTTCAAGTATATATTTCTGGTTCTTTAATATTACCATTTTGACGATTAATTTGTATAACCGAGAGGAGTGCAATTAATTATTTAACTATACTAATAACGTATAAATATAATCGTGAGAGGCATTTATACATTTATGAGAAATAAAAATTGAGGAATAAATATATCTACTATATAATAAAAATATTAAGTGAAGTCAGGATTCCAACACCTTTTTATTATATTTGTGAAAAATAAAATATTTTCTATTGCTCTATTCATGCATTTTTAGTTAGTTCACAACTCAACTCTTTTTTATTTTCTCAAATAGCAATTAAAACAACAAACGTCTGTAGAATAAATAAATCAATTTATGTGGGTTCGACATATTTCTATGCTATTATTTGACAGAGTGCGAGTTAAAAATTTTACATACACCATATGCTCGTCAATATGGTATGGAGGAATATAAATAGACTGATTTCCCGGAACCAAGTCAATACAAAATTCAATATTCCTATCAGGTGGTATGCCTGATAGATCTGCAGGAAACACCTCTTAAAATTCTCTTACTGCTACTATTGAATCAATAGAAGAAACCGCCACACTAGAATCCCTAATGTAAGCCAAATATGCTAAATGATTTTTCTCAACCATGCACTGAGCCTTCATAAATGAAATCAACAAACTCGTAGACTGGCCAAGGGTTCCTCTCCACTCTAGTCTAGGCAACCTTGGCATAGCTAAAGTTACAGTCTTGGTGTGAGAATTTGAGATAACATGATATGGGACAACAAATTCATACTAAGAATAACTTCAAAATTTACCATATCCAATAGCAAGAGATCAACTATGGTATCAAAATCATTAATAGTAACAATACAATACTGGTACAACAAATCAACAGCTATAGAGTCCAAACCAGTGTAAACACAGAAACAGAAATATTAAGAGAATCACGAGGCATACTCAAGTGCGACGAAAAATATGAAAATACATATAAATAAGTAGAACTTGTATCAAACAACATTGAATCATCTCTATCATTGACTGATATAATACTTGTGATGACTACATCAGATGACTACGCCTCGGGCAAACCAGGTAATGCATAATAACGGGGTTTGTCACCACTAACATGTTCTCCTCCCATAGGACGACCTCTACATGGCTGACTTCCACCTCTAGTTGATTGAACCCTACCTCTAGCTGGGTGGGCGGGTAGTGCGGCAACTGGTGCTGGAACTATGGACAGGGTACTTTGCTGTGGTGTACTCCTTTGAAATCTGGGGGAAAACCTCTTGATATGACCTGCATCTCCGCACTCAAAGAAACCCTTCGACTCACGTGGCTGCTAAATCTGAAGCTGTCCTTGGCGACCCGAATGACCACTATAGAAACTCTGTATAGGGTACATTGATAGGACCCTGAGCTGGAGATGCATTGTATGGTGATTGGCCTAGGCAAGAACCATAAGTACCATGGCTACCTGATTACCATGAGAAACCTAGAGTGCTAACTGAACCGGCCTGTTAGCATGGCCTCTACCATACTTACCCTTGCCTCAAGACGAGGCACCAATGAAACCACCAAAATGACGAGGACATTTAATAGATGTCGCCTCTCTCCCCTGGCCACGAATGCGCTCGATCCTCCTAGAAATATCAGCTTCCTGAGTGAATGAAGTCTCGTTATCGACCTCTTTAAACATCTGAAGTCTAATACAATAAGTAAGCCCCTTTATGAACCTCTGCACCTTCTCCCTCTTAGTTGGAATAAAGATAGCTGCATGACGACACAAATCAACAAACCTTCTCTCATATTGGGTGACTGTCATACCACCATGCTGAAGGCACTCAAACTGGATTCCTAGATCATCCCTCTAAGTGAGCGGAATGAACTTCTCCAATAAAAACTGTAACCCAAGTAAGAGGAGGTAACCCTATGCCACTACCTCTTAGTCTAACCTTGCATCTGAAATATGGTGAAGTCTACTAAATTGGACTCTACCAATACCAAATTGCGAGAATCTCATGACATCGGTCCAAAGAGCTCCTAGGCATCCTCTGAAGGCGCACCACTGATGTAAGCAGGAAATAACTTTTGAAACCTATCCATCCTTTTCAACTCATCAGCTGTCATTGCGGGCCTAACCTTAGGTTGTGCTACAATAATATGTTGAATCACACCAATTGGTAACACATTTAGGGTCTGATATCCATGAGTCATCTGCTCTAGAGTATGGGTAGCGGGAGTTAGAGATCCTCTCCTAAACTGAGAAGCGGTTGGTGTCATAGGAAGTATACCTGCCTGAGCCATGCTCTCCGTAAGATCAATCGTACGAACCAAGGCATTCTGAAGGAATGGGGTAGCAATAAACCCCTCTAGAATAGAAAGAAACAACATATCTTCACGCTTAACTGGAATTTACTCACCATCTGGAGCTATTTGTGGCTCAACTGATGCTACTCTAGCACGAGCTTGAGTAGCTATAGGAGTCGTCGCACGTGCTTTAGGTTGGGCCCTTGTCCCCGCCCCTACCCCTAGTAGGAGGCAGTCTGGGGCTTTGTCTCCTGATCGGCTATGGTTGAAGCACGTATCCTCACCATCTGTAAGAGAATAAGAGAATAAAGATTTAAACGTTAGGATGGAACAAAACCATATGATAGAGAAAGAAATAAAGTGAAGCTTTCTAAAAAGCTTATAACCTATCGAAGATAAGTACAGACATTTTCGTATTGATCCTCGAGACTCTACGAAGCTTGATCAAGACTCGTGAGACCTATGCAATCTAAGGCTCATATACCAACTTATCACGACCCAAAATCTCAAACAAGGGGTCATGATAGAGCCTAACACTGCTTTCTAGGCAAGCCAACACTTAACAATAATAAAAGAAGCAAAACTATCATATAACTACGTAATATCATAAATATGAGTAAAAGCTCTATAATACATAACGATTCTAAAACCAAAATAATTGTCATAAACACCTTCCAATACTGGTGTCACTAAGTACATGAGCTTCTAGGAGTACCAAATACAATGTCCAAAATGAAGTACAATATATTTGGATACAATTAAACAGTAACAAATTATAAGGAAGGTGACTCTAGAGTCTGCGAACGGTGTGCAACACTACCTCGAGTGTAACGACTCGGCTGATTGTTTTGTGTATTTTGAGCCTCATTCCCTTAGTTCATTATTCTTGTATATGTATTTGTTGTTATGTCACTTGTGTATGGATGGTTTGGTTTTGGGAAGTTTTTGGAGCGAATTAGAATACCTAGTTCCATGGTTGGAAGGTTAAGTTATAAGAGTTGACCAAGGATTGATTTTGGTGTAAACAAACTCGCATTGTGACTTAATGGTTCCAATAGGTTAGTATGTTAATTTTCGACTTAGGAATATGTCCGGATTTGGATTTGGAGGTTCTTAGATTGGTTTGGCTCTAATTGGCAAAAGTTGAGAAATTAAAAGTTTGGAAGGTCCATATATTTGATCGGGAGTTGACTTTAAGGCGATCCGGGTTGGATTGTTGTTCCGGAACTTGGAATATATTACTTATATCATTTGGGACTTGTGTGCAAAATTTGGGGTTATTCTGAGTTGGTTAGATGTGGTTCAGCATGAGTTTTGAAAGTTAGAAGTTGAATAGTTTATTAAGCTTGAATTAAGGTGTGATTCATTGTTTTGATGTTGTTATGTGTGATTTGAGACCTCGAGTAGGTCCGTGTTATATTTTAAGACCGGTTGATATATTTGGATGGGATCCCGAGGGGCTCAGGACTATTACGGATGGATTTCAGATCATTTGAGCCTGGTTGAACTGTTGAAGATTTGTTGGTGTCTAGTATGCTTCACGATCACAGAGTAGGTCTCGCGATCGTGAAGGCTTATTTTGGGGCAGTGGATTTTTGTTCTTCACGATACGTGAGTCATATTCGTGAATATTTATGAGTAGTGTCCTTCGCGTTTGCGACCAAGGCATCACGTTCGCGTAGAAGGACAGCAGGCTGGGGAAGGCTAGAGCTAAGCCTTCACGTTCGTATGGGTCAGACCACGATCACATAGGCTTGAGGTTGGCAGTGCATCGCGTTTGCGGGTGATAGACCGTGTTCGTGATGGGTAATTTCAAGGCTGGATCCGGTTGTGCTCTGCCAATGAGAGGCTTGGGTCGTGTTCGCAAAGGGTATCACTAGGCAGAATTATAAGTTGTCTAATTTCGGGACTATAGACCAATTATTTAATATTTTGAGCCCTAGACTTGGAGATGGGCGAGTTTTAAAGGGGATTTTCACACAAGGCAAGAGGATACGTGATTTCTACTTGATTTTAACATTATATCTTGTTTACCCATGGATTATTACATGTAGATTATGAAATTTGAAGGAAAGATTTAGGAATATTAACTATGATTTTGGGGAGTGAAAAATAGAGAATTGAACCCCGATTCGAAGTTGGATTTGGATGAAACTTGTATACTTTGAAACGTATTCAAATGGGTAGTCAGGATTTGTGACTTATGTCAGGTTTTGGAAAGCGAGCTCGGGTTGACTTTTTGGTTGAGTTGTTGCAATTTGATAAAGACGGGGAGCTTTATTACTTGGAATCGATTTCTATAGTCGTGTTTGTTGTTATTGAGTTGTGTTTTGGATTAGATTCAAGTTGTTTGGAGGTCGATTCACGTGGGAAAGGCTTTTAGAGTATTGATTCACGAGCTTTGAGATAAGTAACTTGTCTAAACTTGGTTTGAAAGTAATTTCTCTATCGGCTATACTATTTGATATATGTTGGGGGTGCGAGCTAGGTGACGGGCGTATATGCGTACGCACAATTTATTCATGATCTGGGTAGACCTTAGGTTATTATATGCCTTGTTTTTCTATCATGCCCCATTATTTTCATATTTTCTCTACTTATATGACTACTTGAGCTATTATTCATGCTAGAAATCATGTGTAGGCTATGTGCTTATCTTTTGGAGACATGATAGGGATATTCTTACTATATTGAGTTGATTGCCTTAATTGTAGTCATATTCTCAGTCAGGATGTTACATTCGCATATTATATCTCTATCTCTATGTAATCTTTATATGTTATCTCACATGTTGTTGATACCCTTATATGTGTGACATGGTTTGTGTTGAGTACTGTGAGACATGAATATTTGGGACTTGAGCGGTTAATGACTGACCTTGGTCCACATAGCCGATTTGATACTAATAGTGAGTTGACGCGTATGCCAGGACCCACATTAGGCTAAATGGTATTGATTATGAGGTGACGCCTACGCCAGGCCCCATGTTCGACTAAGTGATATTAATCATTGACTTAGATCCGATCAGCGCTTGGTCAAGGATCTGCCCCTCCCGAGTCATGTATTAACCGTAGGCGCATGCACATGGTCATATATGTGCTTGAGTGAGGGACTTGTGTTAGGTACACGTACAGTGCTAAGTGTTGTCGTGTGATTATTGAAGGAAAATTGTGTTAGGCACTATATATGTCTTGAGATTCGATATACTTGATGATTTAACTACGATATTTGTTAATTCTGGCATCTATACTTGTCATGCAGGTGCGGGGTTGTGTTCTTACCTCATGCTTATTGGTATTAAATTCCTCTATATAATATGTTGAACTTGGAAACACGGTTAAATCTTAAAACCATGTGTAGGTGATATGTGTGAAAAAATCTATGCCTTAACTGATATTCTTGAAAAGCATATTTATTTCTTCACTTATTGTGAGATCGAACTTGATATTACTTGAGCTATCTTTTCTTTTGCCGTTATTTTTGGTATTGAATATTCAACCTTGCCAAGCTCGTCCCTACTTTTAGCCCGATATTAGGCTTTTTACTTATTGTGTACATGGGGTCTGTTGTACTCATACTAAACTCTGCACTCTATATGCAGATCCAGGTGCTGCCGAGAAAGATGATTTGCTAGAGTGTGGAATCAATACCAGTTTTCTTGGAGATTTTGAGGTAGTTTTTGTTTCCGTTCACAGGCCTTGAAGTCCTTTTTCTCTTGGTTTATATTATCATTATTCTATCATTCACACAGTACTATATTTTGGAGATCAGACTTTGCATTTAAATTCTATAGCGCTCATCTACTTAGTGACACCAGGTCGTGGGATGGTTTTAGTGGTATCATTGCTATTTGACTTCAGTTATTTATGATTATTCAGTTATTGAGACTATTTATTATTGTTATTAGGGTTTATTGTTGTTTATTGATTAATGGTTTGCCTAGCAAGCAGTGCTAGGTGCCGTCACCGCTCTAGTGGGAGTTTGGGTCGTGACATCAAGTCTTCCCGATATCCAAGCTACTCACCCATGAAGTGCAGAAGTATAGTATGAGTACAATTGACCCAATGTACTCAGTAAGTATCGTGCCTAACCTCGACGACGTAGTAATGAGGCTATGACAAGACACTTACCGTATAAATTTGTGCAAGTAATAGGCAGAAAGCAATAGCAATAGAGAGAAGAACAAAAGTATAAGATCAAATATAAAAAATTGACAAGGTTTACGGGAATAAAAATAAACACCATAGAGGAGAAACAATAACAAGGAATAAGATCAAGACATCATATCCGTTGTGGAGTGTAAATCGATCCAAACCTTAATACTATTGTAGCATGCAATCCGATCCATATAAAGGCTCATTACGGTGTGCAACCTGATCCGACCCAGTCTCAATAAAAATCCACATGAAAACCAAAAAGCAACAAACATGACAAGGAACATATATAATACTATGGGGAAAATAAGTAACCATAATATACCAAGTAAAAGATAAACATGATAGACAATTCAACATTTCAACAGCCATCTCGCTCATATATCCCAACAAAACCTCAAATGTGGCTAATATCATGTAACTAATCGAGGAGTCTCACATTCCAATATAGCATAAGAGAATAACACAAGAATTAAACAAGGACATGAATAAAACTACTTTTACCCGCATGCTTTTACCCATGAGAAATGCATATACACTCGTCACCATGCATATACGCCATCTCCAACACATTTAGCACATAGCAAGTAAGACATATATAATCTAATTCCCTCAAATCAAGATTAACCATATATTTATCTCTTTTCGGAATAAATCAATTATCCAATACCGATTTTCCTTTATAACAAGCCTCCAAACAACTCGAATCCAGTCATATAATACTCAAATAAGTCAAAACAAGCATAAGGAATCCTCCTAATACTAAGGTTCGATCTTTAACATTTTTGGAAAATCAACAAAAAATTAACTCGGGCCCACTTGGTCTAAATTCGAAATCAAGACCAAACTTCGAATACCCATTCATCCCCGAGTTCAAGTATGTGATTTGTTCGAGTTCCGACCTCAAATCGAGGTCTAAATCTCCAAAAATATTATATCTCAAGTTACTACCTAAAAATCCTATTTTTACTCTTTAAAATCCTAGATTTAGAGGTAAAAATCTATGCAAAGTATTGGAAGTTAATCAAAATAAAAATAGAATCACTAACCTTTGAATTTGAGAAGAAAATCCTATCAAAAATCACCTTCTAAAGAAGTTTAGGTCTAAAAAATGGAGTTAAATAAGCTAATCTCGGAACCCTTCCCTTTTTACCCAGCTACAGATAGCGCACTTGCGAACAATGTTCGCAATTGCGAAGCTTGCAAATGCGAACCAGTGGTGATGCGAGGTTCACCTAAGTCACTAAAGTCGCAAATGCAACCGAAAGTTCATAATTGTAAATATCACAAATGTGATCCCAGCTATGCAATTGCAAAGATGAGCTCCCCTTACCTAACCTTGCAAAAGCGAGTTAACATTCACAAATGCGAACCTTGCATTTGCGAGCTAGTCATTGCAAATGCAAAGACTGTAGCACCAGCAATGGAAACACTCTTTAAAAATTTCTTAAATTAATCTGAAATTCACCCGAGCCCCTCGGAACTCCATCCAAATATTCAAACAAGTATATAAACCTTACATGAACGTGCCGGTGAGCTCAAAATATCAAAATAATACTAAAAATCAAGAATCAACCATCAAAACTCAAGAATTCACATGTTCATAACTCAAATTTTTAACTTTCAACTATAAGTGGCGAAACGGGCCTCAGGTCACCCGGGACGCAAACCAAATATACGTACATGTCCAAAATAATCATGCAGGCCTATCGAAATCATCAAAACATAGATCCGAGGTTGTTTACCAAGAATGTTGACGGTGGTCAACTCCAACAACTTTAAAGCTCTAGAAATGAATTTCTCTAACAAAACACATCTAAATATTCTGGAAATCAAAATGAAATGCATATACATGTCATAAAATATCAAATGAAGCTATTCAATGCCTCAAATCACAATACGAAAAGCTAGAACTCAAAACGGCCTATCGGTCATTACAGATTCGACATTCTGAGATTGCTTTACTTGCACCCTTGGACTCTGGGTATTTGAATGCTCAAAACTCATGTATTTTGGGGTGGATACACTTGAAAAAGGTCTCTGACTAAATAATTATATCTCATATCTACTCCCATCAATAATTGTTTCTATGTTTATTTTAGAAACCGATGAATCACATCCTACTAATATGTTCTAGAAATTCACACAATAGGACCAACTCAAAATTAACCTAATAGAAAAGGATGAAGTGTCAGCTTCATTTACCTCCATATCTATGATATAGATTATGTTAACATCCTTTATTTGTGTCAGTTCATATATCGAAGTAAATGTTTGCCACTTAATTCGATTCCACTACTATCTGCAAAATGAGAGTGCTGATCTCCAGTTCTGGGGAAAATTACTCAGTAGGGAACCGTGGAAAACAATATTTGATTGAATAAATTCCCAAAAAAAAAGCAGCCATAAAATGTTGGATATGCATCTTGTGAGTTAACGAGAGAGAGAAAAAGGCAATTACAAAGCGTAAGAGAAGTATTTTGAAATCTCAAAAAGGTAGTTAAAAATGAAAATCCGACACCAAGAGTGCAAATGTTAGATTTCAAATTTATTGAATAGCTATTATTGTGAATTGAATGTTACGTAGCAAATACAGTGTAACGATCCAACCAGTTATTTAGAGTTATAGCATCTTGTTCTGTGATTTGAGATATTGAGTTCATGATTTGAAAGATTCAATAGGTTCGTGTGATGATGTTGAACTTGTACATATGTTCAAATTGGGTCTTGAATGGCCGAGAAGGATTCGACACCATTGATTGATAATTGGCAAATTGAAAAACTTAAGAGTTCATAAGTTTGACTAAGGTTTGACCTTTGTATTATTGCGCTTCGCTTCGTGTTTTGAGCCTTCAAATATGTTCATAAGGTATTTGGACTTATCGAAATACTTTGAAAGAGTCTTGGAGGGCTCAAATATGATTTGGATGTATCTTGTGTAAGTTGGAAATTGGAGGACTTAAGAAAGTACATGATTTTGGTTTGATGCTTGATTCTAAGTTCTGATATTGTCATATGTGTTTGGAGACTTTGGACAAGTTCGTATAGGGTGTAAGGACTAGTTAGGATGATTGGATAGGGTCTCGAGGACCTCGGGTAAGTTTTAGGGTATTTAGAGAGTGGTTTAAAAGTGAAAAGGCTGCAGAAAATTGGGAGTTTTCGAATGTGTTTCCAGTAGACTTATAGGGAATGCCACCCGATAGAGATATTGATTTCGGCATTGATTTGGCAGTGGGAACGCATCCTACCTCTATTCCTCCATATCGTAATGTCATTTTGGGTTGACTAATGTCGCAGCAACTTTCATGCACCTAATGAACAGTGTGTTCCAGCCCTATTTGAATTATATTATTATTGTGTTCATTAATGATATATTGGTGTATTCTCATAGTAGGGAGAAGCATGAGCAGCATTTGAGGATCGGTCTTCAGACTTTGAGGGAGAATAAGTCGTATGCTAAGTTCTCATTGTGCTTCAGACATTAAGGGAGAAGAAGTTGTATGTTAAGTTCGCCATGTCTAGTCTTTTAATGCTTTATTTGGACATAATGGCTATTTGTATGACGGATTACATGCTGGAGTTGTAGTCATACATTACTTTCACGACCCAAATCCCACTACAGGCCATGATGGCGTCGAACGTTGTTGTTAGGAAAGCCTATGGCTGTCCAACGGGACGGGTCGGCCCGGCCTATCCCGGTCCCATCACGGTCTGGCTCTCGTCCCGTCCCGGCCCACTAAATATTAAACGGGATTGGGCCTATATTAAATGGGACATGGGATGGGACGAGCTTCCCATTTTGTCCCGATGGGCCGGCCTGTTAATGTCCCGTCCCGCCAACCTGCGTGAATTTGTTTTTTTTATTTCAAACAAATAGTTGTTGGCCAGCGGCATTTTTCAAAATTAGCCGTTGGCAACGGCTATAAACGGCCATTTTTGTCCCCTACCCCTCCCTCCCCTCCCCCCTCCCAACTTTTAATATAACCCCTAAGTTTATTAAATTATACTTTGGCCATGTTTTTAACTATAAATTCCCCCATCTTTCTTCATTGTTTCCACAAAAATCAATCATTCTATCTCAAATCTCTTATATTCTATATATATTCTTCTCTCAATTTTCTCATAATCAACTACGTTTCAAGTATTTAGGCAAATTTTTGGAGCAACTTTCATGCTTCAAATTAATTTGTCAAGTATTTAGAGCAATGTTTTGGGCAATTTCTTCAAGTTTTAATATTTAATCACGGTGCACTCATTCCATCTCCTAATTTTAGTATTTAATTTTAGTGTATCAGTTTAATGCTTAATTTTTATGTTTACTTTACATGTTTTATTTTCGAGTTTCATCTATGTAATGAGCCGGTCATTCGTTTTGAGAGTATTACCACGATCCCTTATTTATTCTCTGTTTTATTTTTTGGTTACTTGACTTGCCAGGGTTCTTGGTGTCGGGTTCGGGGGAGTTTCGGAGTCAAATGGAACACAGAGTCCCTAAGTTTGAAGTTTAAGTTGTAAGGGTTGACCATAGTTTGACTTGTGTGAAGACGACCCCAGAATAGAGTTTCATCGGTTATGATAGCTTCGTATGGGGATTTTGTTCTTAGGAGCTTGTCTGGATGATGATTGGGAGGTCCGTAGGTCATTTCGGCGTTAATTGGCAAAAGTTAGAAATTGGTGGAATTTTGAGAAGTTTGACCAGGAATGGACTTTATGATATCGAGGTCGGATTCTGATTTCGGAAGTTGGAGTAGGTCCGTAACATCAAATGTGACTTGTATGCAAAATTTGAGGTCAATCAGACTTGATTTGATAGGGTTTAGCGTCGGATGTGGAAGTTAGAAGTTTAAAGTTCATTAGGCTTGAATCGACGCGCAATTCTTGATTTTATTGTTGTTTGATGTGATTTGAAGGCTCGACTAAGTTCTTATGATGTTTTAAGACTTGTTGGTATACTCTGACGAGGTTCTGGAGGGGGGGCGGGTGTGATTCGCATCGAATCCGGAACAATTTGGACTTAATCTCATTGCTGAAGTTCCAGCCTTTTGGTGTTATCGCACCTACGGAGGAATTCGCCGCAGGTGCGGACTCGCAATAAGGAGTTGATCGAAGAAGCGAATTGCGTCTTGCCTAGCTGGGAATGCAGGTGCGGTCAGAGTTCTGCTGAAGCGGACTCGCAGGGGCGATTGAGGAAGCACAGAAGCACAAAGGCTAGCCAAGCCTGGGGTCGCAGAAGCGGAGACCCTTCCGCATGAGCGAGAGCGCAGATGCGCATTTTGGTCCGCAGAAGCGGAGGTGGCTGGGTAAAGTGAGAACCGAACCTTCGATGTAAATTTCGCAGGTGCAGAGCCGCAGATGCGGCTGTGTGTTCGCATATGTGAAATCACTGGGCAGAAAAGGCCTAAGTCCGAGAGTTTGATTTCATTATCCATTTTTGTACCTAGAGAGTTCGGTTTGTGGCAATTTATTCGCGATTTTTGCAAGGAGATCATTGGGGTAAGAGATTCTAACTATGTTTTGGTCAAATTACATGAATATATTGTTATTTTTATTATTTAATTAGTATTTGTAGTTGGAAATTTGGGGGAAAACTCGGAAAACTTCGTAGACTAAAATTTGGGGATTTGAAAGGCGATTTGAGGTTGGATTTGAGTAATTCTTGTATGGTTGAACTTGATATCGAATTGGTGTTCGGATTTTATAATTTTGGCGGGGTTCCGAGACGTGGGCCATGGTCGACTATTTGGAGTGATTTTGCAATTCTTTGCTAAAGTCATAATTTCATTATTTACATTAGTTTCCTATAGTTATATTTATATTATGAAATTGTTTTGGCTAGATTAAAGCCGAACGGAGTTGGAAAATCAAGGGAAAGGCCTTATTATTGATTGATTGGGCGAGGTTTGAGGTAAATGACTTGTCTAAACTTGTGTGGGGAAAATCCCCCTTAGGATTTGTTACTGTTATGGTAATTTGCAATACGTGAAGGTCGTGGACACGAGGTGACGAGTGTGTACTCGGGCTAAATATTAAAAATCTGATTTCTGCTAAGTAGTTTCCTTTTGTTTCCTTAATTGAGCTTCTCTAGCATCGGTTGTCATCATGTTTAGCCTAATTTCACATGTCTACGTGTCTTATCTCTTATTTGCAATTTGTACAACATGCTTAGTTGAGTTACCTGCTTCTTTGATTCCTTATTCATTCTTTAACTGTAGGCTTCTTTGCTTGTAATATCATTGTTGCAGTTGTTATGTGATAGTTTTCGTGATTATTGTTGAGATAACTATTTGTTTGTGGCATGAGGTTTTTGTCGTGCGGGTTGTTATTGTGGCACGAGGTTTCTGCCGTGCGGGTTGTTATTGTGGAACGAGGTTTCTTCCGTGTGAGTTGTTATTGTGGCACGAAGTTTCTCCCGTACGGGTTGTTATTGTGGCACGAGGTTTCTCCCGTGCGGGTTGTTATTGTGGCACGAGGTTTCTATCATGCGGTTGTTATTGTGGCACGAGGTTTCTGTTGTACTGTAATGAGATATTTACTTTTGGTACTACGAAGCGGTACCTCGGGAGTGCCACTATTGATTTCCTCTATTTGTTGTATTGTTGTTGTTGTTGTTGTTGTTCCTTAACTTGTAAGATTCTTGCTTCCTTACATGTTGTAATTGTTTTCTTTGATTTTGTGTTGTTACCTTCTATGAATTTCATTTGTTACACTTCTCTATCATTTCATTATATCATTATATCTTCTACCTTGTTTCTTATTACTTCCAGTGGGGCCCTGATCTGACCTCTTCACTACTCTACCAAGGTTAGGCTTGGCACTTATTGGGTACCGTTGTAGTGTACCCATATTATGCTTCTATACATGTTCTTGTACAGATCCAAGTACTTCCTACCAGACTAGGTATTAGTGAGCTAGTCTGTACGTGAAGACTTCAAGGTATATCTGCCAGCGTCCGCAGACATCGGAGTCCCCCTCTATCTTTATTTTGTTGTTCCCTTATCCTTATTAGACTCTGATGTATAGAGATATTTAGTATTTCTCTTTAGAGTTTGTGACTTATATCTACCAGATTTTTGGAGTTGTTTATACTTTGAGTTGTAGATTTTATTTATTACAGTTGTTGACGTTTTGAGTTTTAGCTTAATATTTCAATTATTCCGCATACTTGTTAGGCTTACCTAGTCTTAGAGACTAGGTGCCGTCACGACATTTTACGGAGGAAAATTGGGATCGTGACAAGTTCGTATGTGTTATGAGTCACAAGCAGGTTTAGTAGAGTCTCGTGGATCGGTACAGAGAGGTCTGTACTTATCTTCGGGAGGCTATGGAACTGTTAGGAAAAGCTTCACTTCTTTGATTCCTTGTCATGCGAAATTGTTGACTTCAGGATTCTAAACTTTTGCCTTTCTATTCACTCACAGATGGTGAGGACACGTACAAGCGTATCAAATGACCAGACACCCGATCCCCTACTAGAACCGCGAGAGGCCAGGGCCGGGGTAGAGGTCGCGGACGTCTATGTGGTGCAGTCAGAGCACTCGCACAAACCGATACAGAGGAGCCACCAGTAGTTCCAGTTGGAGCGTAGGTACCTGAGACACCTATTATTGCATTGGTTCTCCAGGAGACCCTCGCCCAGTTTCTGAGCATGTTCGGCACTTTAGCTCAGGCAGGGTTGATACCACTTTCTCCTCCCACATCTCAGGCCGGGGGAGGAGCTCAGACCCCCGCCACCCATACCCCAGAGCAGCGAGTCCAGGTCGACCAGGTTCTAGAGGTCATACCAGTGCAGGTGGTAGCCCCAGTTCAGCCCGAGGTTAGGGCCACAGTTTCTGAGGAGGAGGAGCTCAGGCTCGTGAGGTAGAAAATGTACCACCCTCCTAGTTTCAGTGGCTTGGCATCAGAGGATACCCAGGGTTGAGGAGTGCCATCGTATCCTCCGTACTATGGGTGTTGCGGAGTCTAGTGGGATTGCTTTCACTATGTTCCAGCTTAGGGGAGAGGCCTATCTGTGGTGGAGAGAATATAAGTTGGGTAGTCCGGCCGAGGCTGCTTCACTCACATGGACTCAGTTCTCAGATATGTTCCTGATAGAGTATTTTCCCTAGAGTCTCAGAGATGCATGGCATGCAGAGATTGAGCAATTGCGCCAGGCTTCTATGACTATGTCGGAGTATGCGGTCCGATTCAGTAATTTGGCAAGGCATGCACCAGCCTTGGTTACTACTGTTCGAGAGTGGGTTCGTCAATTTATCGAGGGGCTCAACCACAGTATCAGATATAGCATGGCCCGAGAGTTGGAGGTGGACATCGCATACTAGCAGGTAGTGGGGATTGCTAGATATTGGAGGGTATACTAACTCGGGAGAGAGAGGAGACAGAGGCAAAAGGTCTCGAGAGTCCGGCACTTATAGTGGTACTCGTGCCCCAGCCACAGCTCGTCAGGGTAGGGGCTATGTGTGTCGCCCTGTTCATTCAGCACTTCCATCTTCCAGTGGTATTTCGGTCACTCCTAGGCCTGAAGCTCCCTATTATGCACCGCCATTGTCTTGTACACCTTCTGTACTGGGTGCTTTCAGTGGTCAATCCAGTCGATTAGGCCCGATCCAGCCACAGTAGCCACATCCTCCGAGAGCTTGTTTTGAGTGTGGTGACACTCGTCATATGGTGAGGGATTTCCCAGACTTAGGAGGGGTGCACCTCCACAGACCACTCAGGCACCGCGTGCTCCACCGGGTCCTCAGGCTATGGTTACAGCACCAGCTACCACTCTACCTGCACAACCAGCTCGAGGTGGAGGTCGAGCAGGTAGAGGTTGCTCTAGAAGGGGGAAGCCAGGCAGGATATTATGCCTTTCTGCTAGGACAGAGGCAGTTGCATCCGACTCTGTCATCACAGGTATTGTTCCGGTCTGTCATAGAGATGCATGAGTCTTATTTTATACATGCTCCACTTATTCCTATGTGTCATCTTATTTTGCTCCGTATTTGGGTGTATCCCATAATTCTTTGAGTTCTCCTGTCCATATGTCTATACCCGTGGGAGATTCTGTTATTGTTGACCATGTGTATCGGTCGTGTTTGGTTGTACTTAGTGGTTTTGAGACCATAGTCAATATGTTATTGCTCCGTATAGTAGACTTTGATGTTATTTTGGGAATGAACTGGTTGTTTCCCTATCATGCTATTCTTGATTGTCATGCCAAGACTGTGACGCTGGCTATACTAGGATTACCACAGTTAGAGTGGAGAGTTACCTTAGATTATACTCCTAGCAGGGTTATTTCATTCCTAAACGCTCAACGGATGGTTGAGAAGGGGTGTGATGTGTATCTAGCATATGTGAGAGATGTCAGTGTTGATACTCCTACCATTGAGTCAGTTCTGGTAGTAAGGGATTATCCAGATGTATTTGTGGCGGATCTTCCGTGCATGCCGCCCGACAGGGATATCGAGTTTGGCATTGATTTGTTACCGGGCACTCAGCCCATCTCTATTCCTCCATATCGTATGGCTCCACTAGAGTTGAAAGAGTTAAAGGAGTAGTTGCAGGAGTTGCTTGATAAGGGCTTCATTCGGTCTAGTGTGTCGCTTTGGGGTGATCCAGTCTTGTTTGTGAAAAATAAGGATGGTTTTATGTGCATGTGTATTGATTATCGCCAGTTGAACAAGGTTACAATGAAGAACAGGTATCCATGGCCACGTATTGATGATCTACTTGATCAGTTACAGGGTGCCAAAGTGTTTTCCAAGATTGACTTGCGTTCAGGCTATCATCAGTTGAAGATTCGGGAGCTAGATATACTAAAGACTACCTTCAGGACTCGGTATGGTCACTACGAGTTCCTTGTATTGTCATTTGGGCTAACCAATGCCCCAGCAGCATTCATGCACTTGATGAACAATGTATTTCGTTTCACGCCCCAAACTCGGAGAACGCGACCGGAGCTCAACCGCGTGAACCCGGTCAAGCAAGCATGTTGAATACTTTCTACCCAAACTCACCCATTATTTAAAGAGGATACATAACTTTGTAAATTAACCAATAAAGAGATCATGTAGACAATACCAAATTAATTACCATTAGTTACTTCATTTAATAAGTCTCAAAATACGCACACTTTCATGGTTTAAAGCGGAATAAGTGATTCAATCACAACACAACTTATTTGACATTCCTAGCACCCATATACAACCCACACTATGTCTACGGAGCCTCTAATAGATACAAAGGAGTACAATGATAGTGTCGGCAACAAGACTCTGACTATACCTCAACACATAGTAATACACACGAAAAAAATAAGTACGACCCCGGAATGAAGTAGGGCTCGCCAAGTCAGCTGGGAAGAATGAGTATTGCTATCACCGATCAATGCCTTCCGTTATGGAACTGCCTGCATCCATTAAAGATGCAGTGCCCCCGGCAAAAGGGACGTTAGTACATGTCGAATAGTACTAGTAAGAAAACCAAACACCAAATCAAGGACTTGAAAACACAACATGAATATAATGAATCATGGTAATAATATAATGGCATAGATAGCTGATAAAGTCAAAAGCAAATTTATCAAGAGTTGTCAATAACATTTAGAAATTTTAAGACGAGATCCTCTGTAACAACTTTACACAAAGAGGCCCCGCCGCCTCACCCTAATATATGCAGGTAGAGGTGCAAGCACAATACCACAGCTCTACTCAGGCGGCCCTGCCGCCTCAGCCCAATGTATGCGGTTGGAGGTGTAACCACAATACCAAAAACCTACAAAAATGACCCTATAGCCTCACCCCAATATATGCCGGTGGAGGTGCAACAACAATAACAATAGCTACACCAAGCGACCATGCCGCCTCACCCCAATACATATGCGGGTGGTGGTGCAATAACAATACCAAAAATCCTACACAAAGAGGCCCTGCCGCCTCATCCCAATATGTGCGGGTGTAATCCTAATCACAATCTTACACAAGTTGGCATAATAACTTTCATATGAAACACAACTTGGAGTTATAACATGTAGATACAAAATCCATAGTTTGGAACACATCCTCAATTAATAGTACAACATAGTAAGAGCATTTGAAACAAGAATTGAACATATATCTCTGTCGCAAAGCTTATTAGGAATAATCGATTAATAATAAACATATGAAATTACAAGGGTAATGTGGGACTCAAGTCTAAAGGAAGCGTTTAGCCAACATACATCACTTGAGCTTCCTTAGACTCTAAAATATTCTGGAAAACTTAGCAACTTCAATCTATTTTAGAAATATAACAAATTGAACCAGAATTAGGAAGATGATCAAGGTTCTACCTCATTTGTGCATTTTATCAAACACTAGGTGTGCACTAAGGTTTCAAGTTCCTTTTATGGAGGATTACATCATCCCACAACCCATTCTTCATCACTTTTAGCTCAACAATTTTCCTACATCCCTTGATAACACATGCATTCAAAATAAACAACTCCCACACCCAAGAAATATCTTACTAATTTCCCACTTCCGGTTAAATTTCAAAATTAAAGGTTTCGGTGTAGAATCTTACCTCTAGGATTAAGACCTAGTAAGTTTTCATTGTTAATCTCCAAAGATTTGATCAAGAATAGAAGAACAAATTGATGGTGAACTCTCTTTCACTCTAGGACACTCTCCCACTCTCAAAATATTAGATTTTATAAGAAAAATGGTCCACAACGCCTATATAACTAAATATGGTTGGGTTATAAAACCCCAACAATGAAGCTCCAGAACAGGATCTGCAGTCGCAAATGCGACCACATAATGCTTCTGCGGGCCACAAAATAGCCTCCAGTACTGGGCACCACTGATTAGGTATGCGGCCCGCAAACCTGTTCTACGGTCGCATAATGCATTGCAGACTTGTTCTGCGATCGCATAGTCGACCGCAAAAGGGCATCCAAATTTGCCCCATTTTTGCTTCACTATGCGGCCTATATAGTGGTTCTACGGTCGCATAGTGGTTCGCAAAAAAATGCCTGGTTCTGCCAATCATGAACACGTAAGCCTACCTCAGCACCACGAAATCCTAGGTTTTAGGTGAAATTTTACGGGCCTTATATCCTCCCCCACTTAAAATCATTCGTCCTCGAATGAGGGTCAAAGTTCACTATTAACATCCGATGTGACTCAACTGCCATACCACACACCAGCAGTCCCAAATTTGACTAACTCCTTGAATTTCCAAATAATTCGCCAGAGTTTCCCTTGTAACTGGGCCTATCCACCTGCCAGAGAACCCCAGAAACAAATCCTAACATCATACACATAATCCAATGACGTAACATAACACAAAACAACACCAACTGTGGCCTCATAAGTAACATATAACTAGAAAGGAACATATTTACATCAATTGTACAAGTGATACAAAATTCATACGCGACAATTTCATAGAAATATTACATAGCTATTCAAACAAATAAGGATACTTCTTCTTCATCTCTTCCTCGGCTTCCCAAGTAGCCTCTTCAACCTATTGGTTTCGCCATAGCACTTTCACGGAGGCAATTTCTTTATTTCTCAGTTTTCGGACTTGCCTATCAAGAATGGCAACTGGGATTTCTTCATAAGTCAGTTCTTCATTAACCTCAATAGTCTCAACTGGCATAATAAGTGACGGATCTCCGACTACCTTCTTCAACAAAGACACATGAAATACCAGGTGTACTAATCACATTTCAAGTGGTAGCTCCATCTTGTACGCCACCTGACCAATCATCTGAATGCTTTTGTATGGCCTGACATAACTCAGGCTCAATTTCTCTTTTTAACAAACCACATTACACCCTTCATGTGGGAAACCTTCAAGAATACCCAATCATCTTCTTTAAACTCCAAATCCATGCGACGAACATCCGAATAAGACTTTTGACAACTCTAAATAGTTTTCAACCGATCCTTAATGATCTTAACCTTCTCCATAGCCTGATGCACGAGGTCCGGACCTATCAACTCTACTTCCCCAATCTCGAACCACCCAATGGGAGATCTACATATCCTACTATATAAAGCCTCGAACGGTGCCATCTGAATACTAGCATGATAACTGTTATTGTAGGCAAATTCTATGAGTGGAAAATGATCATCCCAGCTACCCTTGAAGTCAAGAACACAAGCGAGCAACATATCCACAAGCGTCTGAATAGTCCGCTCTGCCTGCCCGTCAGTATGTGGGTGGAAAGTTGTACTAAGATTCACCTGAGTACCCAAACCTTGCTAACATTTCTTCCAAAAATTAGACGTGAAATGTGCCCCTCGATCCAAAATGATAGAAACTGGAGTGCTATGCAACCTGACTATTTCCTTGATATGCAATTGAGCATATTGTTCTGCTCTATCGGTAGATTTAACTAGCAAGAAGTGTGTTGATTTTGTGAGTCGATCCACAATTACCCAAATGGAGTCAAACTTGTGCGGAGTGCGTGGTAGTCCCACAAGAAAGTCCATATTAATCATTTCCCATTTCCACATTAGAATTTCTATGTTCTGTGCCAACCCACCGGGCCTTTGATGTTCGGCCTTCACTTGCTGACAATTTGGACATCTTGCCACAAAGTCCGCTATATTCCTCTTCATTTCATTCCACCAGTAGACTTCCTTAAGATCATGATACATCTTTGTAGAACCCGGGTGCACGGAATACATGGAAGTGTGAGCCTCGGTCATGATTCTTTCCCAGAGACCATCCATGTTTGGAACACATAACTGCCCTTGGTACCTTAGTGTGCCATCGTCCATGCCAAGAGAAAAGGCCATTGTCTTATGTTTATGATTCCCCTCCTTCAATTGTAGCAACAATGGATCGTTGTATTGCTTCTTCTTGATTTCCACAATAAGCGATGATTCAACCCTATTTTGCACGATCACCCCTCCTTCACTAGAGTCCGCAAGATGAACTCCCAAACTAGACAACCGATGAACCTCCTTGGCCAATGGCCTCTGATATGCCTCCAAGTGAGCCAAATTGCCCATAGATTTCCGGTTAAGAGCATTCGTCACAACATTGGCCTTTCCCGGGTGATACAAAATATCGATGTCGTAATCTTTGAGTAACTCAAGCCATCTTCCCTACCTCAAATTCAATTCCTTCTGTTTGAAAGTATATTGATGGATCTTGTGTTCCGTGAATATATCCACATGGACCCCATACAAATAATGACGCCAAATCTTCAATGCAAATACCACCGCTGCAAGTTCTAAGTCAAATGTTGGATAGTTCTTTTCATGCTTCTTGAGTTGTCTAGAAGCATAAGTTATCACCTTGTCCTGTTGCATCAATACACACCCAATCTCGATCCTTGAAGCATCAGAATACACCACAAATCCATTTGTACCCTCTGGTAGGGTCAACACCGGCGTAGTGGTCAATCTTGATTTCAGCTCATGGAAGCTCCTTTGACAGGTATCAGACCATTGAAACTTAATTGCCTTCTACGTCAAATTAGTCAACGGAGAGGTAAGAGTAGAGAACCCCTCCGCGAATTTCCTATAAAATCCAGCTAAGCCCAAGAAACTGCGAATCTCTGTTGGAGTTGTAGGCCTAGGCCAATTTTTCACAGTGGTAATCTTCTAAGGGTCAACCTTAATTCCTTCTCTAGAGACAACATGACCCAAGAATGTGACGGATTCAAGCCAAAATTCTCATTTAGAAAACTTCGCATACAACTTATGCTGATATAGAGTCTGCAAAACTGCACTAAGATTATTGGCATGGTCCTCTCGACTTCGTGATTATACAAGAATATCGTCAATGAACACTATCATAAAAGAGTCGAGGAAAGTCTTGAAGGCTCAGTTCATAAGATCCATGAAAACTACCGGGGCATTTGTCAGCCCAAAAGACATCACTAGAAATTCAAAGTGCCCATACAAGGTTCTAAAAACTATTTTCAGAATCCTACTCCCTGATCTTCAATTGGTGATACCGGGATCTTAAATCAATTTTGGAGAAGTACCTAGCACCTTGCAATTGATCAAACAAGTCATCAATCCTTGGTAGTGGGTATTTATTTTTTATTGTGACCTTGTTGAGCTGCCAATAGTCAATACACATCCTTAGTGACCCGTCTTTCTTTCTTACAAAGAGAACCGGTGCACCCCAAGGAGACACACTCAGTCAGATGAAACCCTTCTCTAACAAATCCTTAAATTATTTTATTAGCTCCTTCAATTCTCTGGTGCCATTCTGAAAGGTGGAATAGATATAGGTTGCGTGCCCGACATCACATCAATCCCAAAATCAATCTCCATGTCTAGTGGAATCCTAGAGAGTTCATCCGGAAAGACCTCTGGAAATTCATTCACAACTGACACAGACTCAAGTATAGGTGCCTCGGCATCGGTGTCCGTAACTTGGATCAAATGGTAGATATACCCCTTGTTAATCATCTTTGTGGCCTTGAGGTAAGAAATAAACCTACCCTTCGGCACCACGTTATCCCGCTTCCGTTCAATCACTAACTCATTTGGAAATTCAAACCTCACAGTTTTGGTTCGGCAATCAAGCTTGGCAAAATATGAATAAAGCCAGTCCATCCCCAATTCAATAAAATCGGCCATGGTGTCCCGACCGCACACTGTGACAACACAATCCATATAAACCCGTGCTTTCACAATAGACTTACCAACCAGAGTAGATACAGAGAACGACTCATGAAGTTATTCTAGTTCTATCCCAAATTCCATAGCAACATAAGGAGTGACATAGGACAAAGTTGAACCGGGATCAATAAGAGCATACACATCATGAGATTGGACAGTCAATATACTTGTGACAACATCTGGAGAAGCCTCTGCATCCCGAAGCCTCTGCATAGCATAAAATATGTTGGGCCCTCCCAAGTTTTGGGTACCACCCCTAGCTGCACCATGCCTTGCGGGTGCTGGAGTGCCTCAAGCTGGAGGGGGTGTTGCGGATGTTGTAGCTGCATAATTAGCTGGATGTGCCGCACCCCTGCCCATGGTCTGGCGGGACGAGCGGAAATCCCTCTGAATATGACCCCTAACACTGCACACATAGCATATAGGTAGGTCCATGAAGTAGACCCCAAAGTGCATCTTCCCACACTTGGAGCATGGGGTCCTCCGATGCTGCTGGAATCTCCCTCCAAATCGACCCTGCTGGTGGGGTCCCTTATTACCCTGACCGAGCCTGAAATGACTTCATTGCTGCTGACTGGGCACTGATGGTTGTGCACTTATCGAAGAATGAGCGAAAGACTAAGATGGCCCTGATGACCCTCCCCTAAATGTCGACCTACTATCACCACCACCGGAAGAACCACCAAAATTGCCCGCGGACCAGACCTTGCTGCTACCTTTACACTCCATTCTATTTTTTAGTTTACGGTTCTCTGTAGCTTGAGCAAACGCCACCATCTTCCCATAGTTCATATCAGAATTCAAGGCGGCTGTAGTGGCCTCATTAATAACCAAGGGCTAAGGCCCTGTACAAACCGACGCACCCTGGCCTCCATAGTGGGCAACATATGAATAGCATACTTGGATAGGTGTGTGAACTCCATGTGGTACTCCCACACACTCATGCTACCCTACTTCAGGCTCTCAATCTCAGCGGCACGGGCCACCTAGGTCTCGATAAGCAAGAAGTGATCCATAAAGGCATCTGTGAACTCACCCCACCTCGCCGGAGGGCTCCCCTCCTCACGGGACTCCTCCAACAACACAAACCAAGAAAAGGCCACCCCTTTCAGGCAATAGGAGGCCAACCCCACTTCCTCCATCTCAGTAGCACGCATAACCTGGATAGTCTTGTGCATATCATCAATCAAGTCCTGGGGGTGGTCCTCCTCGGGATTAGAACCTGTGGACATTGGAGAATATAACTGAGGAACCTTTTCTCCCTAGAACTAGTAGATTCCCTTTGCTGACTGGAAGAAGTAGGCCCAACACTCGATCTCTGGGCCTGAGAAGCCATTATCTGTGCCAACATTTGTATGGCTCCCCTAAGATCCCCATCGAAAACACTAAGACCGGAAGTTGGGGCTAGAGGTGGAACCGGAATATAAATTAGAGGATTCGTTGCTCCCTCATCAGGTGTAAGAACTGGTGCAGTCTGAGCAAGAATAGTAGAATCATATGGTGTAGTAATTGGGGGAATATCCTCACCCCTCGGGTGTTCACCCGTATCATTAATTATAGAATCAACCGCCACTCTTGGGGTATCATTGGATCCTTGACCAGTTCTTTCCTTCTTCCTAGGTGCCATTTACTGAAAGCTAGAGCAATGCATGAGTTAGAGGAGGAACAATCTTACAATTAGCTTTATCGCACGATTAAGAACATCAAAGAAGGGTATTATTCCTAAATGTCCAAGTAGTCCCCTAATTATAGATGTGGTCGACAACACACAGATAACAAGGACTCTACTAGACACGGCTTCGAGACATCCTAGAACACTTTAAAACCTTAGGATCTGATACCAAGTTTGTCACACCCCAAACTCAAGAAGCGCGAACAGCGCTCAACCAAGTGAACCCGATCAAGCAAGCTTGTTGAATACTTTCTACCCAAACTCACCCATGATTTAAAGAGGATACATAAATTTGTTAATTAATCAATAAGGAGATCATGTAGACAATATCAAATTTATTACCGTTAGTTACTTCATTTAATAAGTCTCAAAAATGTGCACACTTTCATGATTTAAAGCGGAACAAGTGATTCAATCATAACACAATTTGTTTGACATTCCCAACACCCATATACAACCCACATTATGTCTACGGAGACTGTAATAGATACAAAAGAGTACAATGATAGTGCCAGCAACAAGGCTCCGGCTATACCTCTAAACATAGTAATACACACAAAACAAAAGATGTACAACCCCGGAATGACATGGGGCTCACCAAGTCAGCTGGGAAGAATGAGTACCGCTACCACTGGTCAATGCTTTCCGTTGTGGAACCACCTGCATCCATTAAAGATGCAGTGCCCCCGGCAAAATGGATGTTAGTACATGTCAAATAGTACTAGTATGAAAACCAAACACAAATTTAAGAACTTGAAAACACAACATGAATATGATGAATCATGGTAACAATAGAATGGCATAGATAGCCGATAAAGTCAAAAGAACAATTATCAAGAGCTGTCAATAGCATTTATAAATTTTAAGACAAGATCCTATATAACTAACTTTACACAAATCAGCCCCTCTTCCTCACCCCCAATGTATGCAGGTGCAAGCACAATACCACAACTCTACTCAAGCGGCCCTGCCGCCTCACCCCAATGTATGCGGGTGGAGGTATAGCCACAATACCAAAAACCTACACAAGCGGCCCTGCCGCCTCGACCCATTATATGCGGGTGAAGGTGCAACAACGATACCAATAGCTACACAAAGAGGTCATACCGCCTCACCCCAATACATATGCGGGTGGTGGTGCAATAACAATACCAAAAATCCTACACAAAGCAGTCCTGCCATCTCACCCCAATATGTACGAGTGGAGGTGTAATCCCAATCACAATCTTACACAAGTTGGCATAATAACCTTTATATTAAAACACAACTTGGAGTTATAAAATGTCGATACAAAATCCATAGTTTGGAACACATCCTCAATTAATAGTACAACATAATAAGAGAATTTGAAACATGAATTGAACATATATCTCTGTCGCAAAGCTTATTCGGAATAATCAATTTATAATAAACATCTTGGAACTTACAAGGGTAATGTGGGACTCAATTCTTAAAGAAGAGTTTAGCCAACATACCTCACTTGAGCTTCCTTACACTCTAAAATGTTCCGAAAATCTTAGTAACTTCAATCTAGTTTAGAAATGTAACAAATTGAACCAAAATTAGGAAGATGATCATGGTTCTAGCTCATTTTAGCATTTTATCAAACACTAGGTGTGCATTAAGGTTTCAAGGTCCTTTATGGAGGATTCCATCATCTCACAACCCATTCTTCACCACTTTTACCTCAACAATCTTCCTATATCCCTTGATAACACATGCATGCAAAATAAACAATTCCCATAACCAAGAATTATCTTACTAATTTCCCAGTTCCAATTAAATTTCGAAATTAAGGGTTAGGGTATAGAATCTTACCTCTAGGATGAAGACTTAGTGAGTTTTCCTTGCTAATATCCAATGATTTGATCAATAATTGAAGAAAAAATTGTTGATGAACTCTTCCTCACTCTAGGGCACTCTTCCACTCTCACAAATATCAGATTTTGCAAGAAAAATGGTCCACAATGCCTATATCACGAAATAGGGTCGGGTTATAAAAACCCAAAAATGAAGCTTCGGAACAGGATTTGCGGTTGTATATGCGACCACATAATGCTTTTGCGGACCACAAAATGGCCTACAGAACTGGGCACTACTGATTAGGTATGCGGTCGCTATGTGGCCCGCAGACCTGTTTTGCGGTCGCATAGTCGACCGCAAAAAGGCATCCAAACTTGCCCCCTTTCTGCTTCACTCTGTGGCCTCTCTGCGGAAATGCATGGTTCTGCCAAAAATTTTTCTTTACTCCCCAGTGCATTGTTCAACCCAAAAAGTCTGTACCACGGTGAGCTTGTCTCTACAATCATGAACACGTAAGCTTACCTCAGCACCACGAGATCTTGGGTTTAAGGTGAAAGTTCACCGGGCCTTACCATCCGGCCCTATCTTGACTCATTCATCATTGTGTTTATTGACAACATTCTGGTGTACTTCCCGAGTCGGAAGGATCATGAGCAGCACCTGAAGACCGTGCTTCATACCTTTAGAGAAAAAACGTTTTATGCAAACTTTTCAAAGTGTGAATTTTGGTTAGATGCAGTGACAATTTTGGGTCATGTGGTATCAAGTGAGGGGATCAAGGTAGATCCAAAGAAGATTGAAGTAGTGCAGAGTTGGCCCAGACTGTCCTCAGCTACGGAGATCCGGAGTTTTCTTTGTTTGGTAGGGTATTACCGTCGATTTGTAGAGGTTTTCTCATCTATTGCAGCACATATGCCCAGGCTGAACCAGAAGGGTGTTGCGTTCAGGTGGACAGAGGAGTGTGAGGAGAGCTTTCAAAAACTCCAGGCTACTTTGATTACAATCCCAGTATTGGTATTTCCTATAGGTTCGGGGTCTTATACTATGTAATACGATGTGTCGCGTATTGGTCTCGGCGGGGTGTTGATGTAGGACGGTAGGTTGATTACCTACACGTCTAGACAACTTAAGGTGCAGGAGAATAATTATCCTATCGACGACCTTTAGTTAGTAGTTATTGTTCATGCAGTCTGCAGCATATGTTCAAACAGAAGGATCTCAACTTGCGTCAGAGGAGGTGGTTAGAGCTGCTTAAGGATTATGATATCATCATTCTATACCATCCCGGGAAGGCCAATATGGTGGCCGATGCCCTTGAGTCATAGGGCGGAGAGTTTGGGCAGTTTAGCATATCTACCAGCAGCGGAGAGGCCTTTAGCATTGGATGTTCAGGCCTTGGCCAACCAGATTGTTATATTGGATATTTTTGAGCCGAGCCTAGTTCTGGCTTATGTGGTTTCTTAGTCATCTCTTCATGATCGTATTAGAGAGCGTCAGTATGATGACCCCCAACTATTTTTCCTTAAGGACAGGGTTCACCACGGTGATTCGAAGAAGGTCACTATTAGGGATGACGGTGCATTGAGGATGCAGGGCAGGCTATGTGTGCCTAATGTAGATGACTTGCGTTTGATTATCTAGGAGGCCCACAATTCGCGGCACTCCATTCATCCAGGTGCCCTAAAGATGTATCAGGACTTGAGGCAGCACTATTGGTAGAGGCGAATGAAGAAGGACATAGTGGAGTATGTAGCTTGGTGCCTGAATTGTCAGCAGGTGAAGTATTAGCATCAGCGGCCAGGTGGATTATTTCAAAAGCTAGAGATTCCGGAGTGGAAATGGGAGCGGATATCTATGGTTTTATTGTTGGCCTTCCACAGACTCAGAGGAAATTTGATGTAGTTTGGGTGATTGTAGATAGGTTGACCAAGTCCACTTATTTAATTCTAGTGGTGACTACTTATTCTTCTCAGCAGTTGGCTCATGCTTATATTCGTGAGATTGTCAGGCTTCATGGCATGCTGGTATCTATCATCTTTGATAGGGGTACGCAGTTTACATCGCGGTTCTGGAGAGCCATACAGCATGAGTTAGGTACTCAGGTTGAGTTGAGCACAGCATTTCAACCTCAGACGGGAGGAGAGTCCAAGCGCACTATTCAGATATTGGAGGTATGCTCCGTGCGTGTGTGATGGATTTTAGGGGTTCTTGGGATTAGTTCTTGCCACTTGTGGAGTTTGCCTACAACAACAGTTATCAGTGGAGCATTCAGATGGCCCGTATGAGGCTTTATATGGTAGACGGTTTCGGTCTCCAGTTGGTTGGTTCGATCCGGGCGAGGCTAGGCTATTGGGTACAGACTTGATTCAAGATGCCTTGGAAAAAGTTAAATTGATTTAGGATCGACTTCGTACAGCCCAATCCAGATAGAAAAGTTATGCCGATCAAAAGGTTCGCGATGTCACATTCATGGTTGGGGAGCGGGTCTTGCTTTGAGTGTCGCCCATGAAGGGTTTATGAGATTCGGGAAGAAGGGCAAGCTGAGCCCAAGGTTTATTGGCCCATTCGAGGTGTTGCGGTAAGTTGGGGAGGTTGCTTATGAGCTTGCCTTGCCTCCCAGTCTATCAAGAGTTCTTCCAGTATTCCATGTTTCTATGCTCCGGAAGTATCACAGCAATCCGTCTTATGTGTTAGATTTCAGCTCAGTCCAGTTGGACAAGGATTTGTCTTATGCTGAGGAGTCAGTGGCCATTTTTGATAGGCAGGTTCAAAAGTTGAGGTCGAAGAGCATTGCTTCAGTGAAGGTTCAGTGGAGGGTTCATCCATTCGAGGAAGCGACTTGGGAGACCGAGTATGATATGCGCAGCTGTTATCCTCGTCTTTCACCACTTCAGGTATATCTCTATACTCATTCGAGGATGAATAATTATTTTAAGAGAGGGAGGATGTAACAAACCGGCCAGTCGTTTTGATAGTATTAGCCATGATCCTCTATTTATTGCTCCCTCTGTTTCATTTTGTGGTTACTTGACTTGCCGTAGTGCTTAGTGATGGGTTCGAGAAAGTTTCAGAGTGAAATGGGACACATACTCCCTAAGTTTGAAGTTTAAGTTGTACGGTTTAATCGTAGTTTGACTTGTGTGAATACGACCTCGGAATAGAGTTTCGTCGGTTTCGATAGCTTCGTATGGTGATTTTGGTCTCAGGAGCGAGTCTGGATGTTGATTTGGAGGTCTGTAGGTCATTTCGCCGCTAATTGGCAAAAGCTGGAAATTGGTGGAATTTTTGGAAGTTTGATCGGAGTGGACTTTTTTATATCGGGGTCGGGTTTTGATTTCCGAAGTTGGAGTAGGTCCGTAATATCAAATGTGACTTGTGTGCAAAATCCGAGGTCAATTGGACTTGATTTGATAGGGTTCGAGGTCGAATGTGGAAGTTAGAAGTTCAAAGTTCATTAGGCTTGAATCGACGCGCAATTCTTGGTTTTAGCATTGTTTGATGTGATTTAAAAGCTCGACTAAGTTCGTATAATATTTTAAGACTCTTTGTATACTTCGACGGTGTCCCGACGTCCCCGGGTGTGATTCATATTGAATCCAGAACAATTTGGACTTAATCCCATTGCTGAAGTTCCAACCTTCTGGTGTCATCGCACTTGGGGAGGAATTGGCCGCAGGTGTGGACTAGCAAATGTGGGGAGTTGATCGCAGAAGTGAATTATGGCTTGCCCAGATGGGGCCAAACGTGCGGTCAGAGTTCCGCAGAAGCGCACTCGCATGGGTGATTGAGGAAGCGTAAAGCCTACCTAAGCCTGGGGTCGCGGAAGCGGAGCCCCTTCTGCAGGAGCGAGAGTGCAGATGCGCATTTTGGTCCGCAGAAGCATAGGTGGCTTTAAGTGAGAACCACACCTGCGATTGAAATTTCGAAGGTGCGGAGCCACCAATGTGGCTGTGCGTTTGCAAATGCGAAATCATTGGGCAGAAAAGGCCTAAGTTCGAGGGTTCGATTTCATTATCCATTTTTGGACCTAGAGAGCTCGGTTTTTGGCGATTTGCTTGAGAGTTTTGCAAGGAGATCATTGGCGTAAGAGATTCTAACTCTGTTTTGGTTAAATTACACGAATCTATTATTGTTTTCATCATTCAATTAGTATTTTTAGTTGGAATGTGGGGGGAAATTGGGAAAACTTCCTAGGCTAAAATTTGGGGATTTGAAAGGCGATTTGAGGTCGGATTTGAGTAATTCTTGTATGGTTGGACTCGATATTGAATGGATGTTCGGATTTTATAATTTTGGTTGGGTTCCGATACATGGGCCTCTGTCGACCTTTGGAGCGATTTTTCAATTCTTTGCGAAAGTCATAATTTCATTTTTTAAATTAGTTTTCTATAGTTATATTTATAGTATAAAATTATTTTGGCTAGATTCGAGCCAATCGGAATTGGAAAATCGAGGGAAAGACCTTATTTATTAATTAAGCGAGGTTTGAGGTAAGTGACTTGTCTAACCTTGTGTGGGGAAAATTTCCCTTAAGATTTGGTACTGTTATGGTAATTTACAATACGTGAAGGCAGTGTACGCGAGGTGACGAGTGCATACTCGAGCTAAATGTTGAAAATCCGATTTTTGCTAAGTAGTTTCCTTTTATTTCCTTAATTGATCTACTCGAGCATGTGTAGTCATCATGTTTAGCCTAATTTCACATGTCTACGTGTCTTATCTCTTATTTGCAATTTGTACAACATGCTTAGTTGAGTTACCTGCTTCCTTGATTCCAGATTCATTCTTTAATTGTAGGCTTCTTTTCTTGTAATATCATTGTTTCAGTTGTTATGTGTTGGTTTTCGTTATTATTATTGAGATAATTGTTTGGTTGTGGCACGAGATTTCTGTCGTGCGGGTTGTTATTGTGGAATGAGGTTTCTGCCGTACAGGTTGTTATTGTGGCGCGAGGTTTTTGCCATGCGGATTGTTATTGTGGCACGAGGTTTCTGTCGTGCTGGTTGTTATTGTGGCACGAGGTTTCTGCCGTACAAATTGTTATCATGGCATGAGATTTCTACCGTGCAATTGTTATTATTGCACGATATTTCTGCCGTATTGTTGGGAGATATTTACTTTTGGGACTACGAGGTAGTACCTCGGGAGAGCCCCTGTTGATTTCCTCTATTTGATATATTGTGGTTATTGTTGTTGTTGTTCCTTAACTTGTAAGATTCATGTTATAATTGTTTTCTTTGATTCCTTGTTGTTACCTTCTGTGAATTTCATTTGTTACACTTCTCTTTCATTTCATTATATCATTATATTTTCTGCCTTGTTTCTTATTATTTCCAGTAGAGCCCTAACCTGACCTCGTCACTACTCTACTAAGATTAGGCTTGGCACTTACTGGGTACCGTTGTGGTGTACTCATACTACGCTTATGTACATCTTTTTGTGTAGATCCAGGTACTTCCTACTAGACCAGGTATCAGTGAGCTAGTCTGTACGTGGAGACTTCAAGGTATATCTGCCGGCGTCCACAGACCTCGGAGTCCCCCTCTATATTTATTTTGTTGTTTCCTTATCCGCATTAGAATCTGATGTATAGAGATATTTAGTATTTCTCTTTAGAGCTTGTGAATTATATCTACCGGGTTTTGGAAGTTGTTTATACTTTGAGTTGCAGATTTTATTTATTACAATTGTTGACGCTAAGTTTTAGCTTAATATTTTATTTATTCTGCATACTTGTTAGGCTTACCTAGTCTTAGAGATTAGGTGCCATCACGATATTCTACGGAGAAAAATTGGGGTCGTGACAATCTGTGTTTAATTTTGTGTTAACCTTTCTAATTTATTTTTGTATGTAAATTATGGCTCCTAGAAGTGTATTTGGCATAACCAACCCATTTAAAAAAAGTAGTAAAGGTGCTAGTTATAGTAATCTGAATCCTAATCCTTCTCCTAGAATAAGAAAACATATAGATAAAATGACTCATGTTTTGATGAAACTTTATTTACCCAGCGGCTTATTTTATAATATTAATTTGGGACAATAACTAGATCATGAAACTTTATAAATACAATTTGGAAATGAGGAAGAAGAAAATGAGGAAGAAGAATTAGATGAAATACCCACTAGTCCAGCAACACAAGCTCCAACTCAGAATCAATCTCGGTTTGGAGCTTTGTAACCACTCGGCCGGTCCTTTTAAGTATTATAGCCCCGTTCCCCCATTTATTGCTTATTATGTATTTTTTTATGTTATGTGACTTTGAGGGGTGGTTGGTTTGGTTACGAGGATATTTCTGAATGAATTGGGACATTTAGTCCCAAAGTTGGAAGCGTAAGTTGGAAGAGTTGACCGGATGTTGACTTATGTGTAAATGACTCCAAAATAGATTTTTAATGGTTCTGATAGCTCCATATGATGATTTTGGACTTAGGAGTGTGTCCGGATATTGTTTTGGAGGTCTGTAGGTCATTTTGGCTTGAATTGGCAAAAGTTGGAAAAGTTGAAGTTTGGATAGTTGAGAAGTTTGACCGAGAGTTGACATTGTTATTACTGGGATCGAATTTTGGTTTCGGAAGTTAGAATAGGTCTATTGTATCATTTATGACTTGTGTGCAAAATTTGGGGTCAATCAGAGTTGGTTTGATAGGTTTCGGTATCGATTGTAGAAATTGGAAATCCATTAGTTTCAATAGGCTTGAATTGTCGTGCGATTCAGGTTTTTCATGTGATATGATATGGCTTGAGGCCTCGACTAAATTCGTATGATATTTTAGGATGGGTTGATATGTTTGTATGGGGTATCGACGGCCTCGGGAGTGATTCATATTGAAATCGGGTCAAGAGTTGGACTTATGAAATTTCTGTGGGCAGCTGTTCTAGTGTAACTGCACCTGCGAGGTTTTGGTTGCTGGTGCGGAGCCGTAAAAGGAGCCATGGAGGCACAGATGCGAGTGTTGGAGAGGAGGCCTGGGAGCGCATGTGCAGAAGGAATTCCATAGATGCGGATGCGCTTCTACACAAGAAGGCACGCAGAAGCGAAAACGGGCAGGAGGCAGTGGAGTCGCAGAAGCAGAAGGACTCCGTAGGCGCGGAAGTGTAGGTGTGGGGCTGAGCCCTTAGAAGCAGTCCTGCAGGTGCGAGGATGGGATCACAGGTGCGATAGGTCGGGGGTCTAGTGTTTTTCCGCAAGTGCGGACTTTTAACCGCAAAAGCGGATAAGTGGCCCTAGAAGTGGAACCACTAGCAGAATGCAAAAAGTCGAGGGTTAGAGTAAATTCTTCATTTTTGGACTTTGGGAGCTTCGATTAAGGCGATTTTTGATGGGGTTTTCACTAGATTGCAAGAGGTAAGAAACTTTTAATCATTTTTATCTATTACTCTCTCCGATCCAAAATAAGTGATGTTTTATTTATTTTCACACATATTAAGAAATTCATCGTTTAACATTAATTAGCAATAAAATTGGACATATTAACCTTTACTATCTCTTCACATAAACACTCCTAACACATACTCCAACATTATTTACTCCAAGCACAATGTAGGAAAAAAATAACTAATCCATTCTTGAAATCTGGAAAAATCACTTATTTTGGACCACAAAGAAAAAGGCAAAATAATCACTTATTTTGGACCGGAGGGAGTAATATTGGATATACATTGAATTTTTCTCATAGATTTGGTATTTTTGAGGTGAAATTTGGGGATTTTTGACCTATGTATTTGAGAGTAAGATTTGGGAATTTGTATTTGAGTCGTAGTTATATCTTTTGGTTATTTATGAGATATTCACTATTAAACTCAATATATTATGCTTTTAAATTAAAATACGTAGCTATTTTGTGATTGTCGGCTTGCGTAGTACTGTGATAGGCGCCATCACGACATGGTGAGATTTGGGTCGTGACAAGCTTTACCCCATGTACCTCCTGTAAGGGGTAAGGTTAAGGCTGAACGTACAAAAATATCACTTGTATGAGAATTTTTTGAACATGATAAAGTCAGTTTAGTTGCTATCTGTGTAAAATGTAAAGCACGATTTGCCCATGGAAAATCAGGTGGGACGGGAGGTTTAACCAGGCACTTACTTAAAATATACAAACCTTTATGGACGGAAGGTTTAACCAGGCACTTACTTAAAACACACAAACCTTTATGCATACAATCTTAAATAGATGCCGGAAAAACCTCGGATCCTAGCAGTGGCACTAGCGCTCCTACCGGATTTGGCGGGGGTTCTAACTTTTCCAACAACAATTTCACCTTGCTTCTGGTAATATACTACGTCCCTATAACAAAGATAGAGATCGTGAAAATTTAGCAAAAAATGGTTGTTGTCTGTGACTTACCTTTTAATTTTCCTTTTCACCCTACTTTTGTACATTAAATACAATAAACTTATAATCCTGCTTTTCAAGGTTTTCCTAAGACCACAGTTAGAAATGACGTTTTTAAATATCAAACTGAATATCTTCAGTATATTCATCGTATATTTTTTTATTTTGACTATAAAGTGTCTATCACATCTGATATAGGTCGTAGTCTTAATATTAATGATTATTTAACTATTACATTTCATTGGGTTAGTTGTCATTGAAACATGCAAAATCGTATTATTAGTTATAAATATGTTGATTCAAAATACATTGGAGCATAAATTGCAACTATTGTTCTAAAAAATACTTGAATTTTATGGGCTCATTGATAAAGTTTTAACTATCACATTGGATAATGCTTCTGCTAACACCACAGCAGCAAATAGCTTAAAAGACAGAATTTTCCCAATTAATCCAAAAATTTTCCATGCCATGTTTTTAACTTAGTTATAAAAGATAGTATTAATTTATTTTCTGGTGCTTGTGGTAAGGTACAACATGCTTGCGGCTATATTTTACGTGCTAATAAAGCGAGTAGAATCGTGAGTTTAAAGAACGTTGTGAATATACTAAACTTCCATATAGAAAAATTCCAAAATAGGTTGGTACTAGGTGGAATTCTACTTATGAAGTGCTTAAAGTTACTTATGATTATCGTTTTCCTATACAAATGGTATTTAATATGCATAATGATAACCCCGCTAATCAAATTGTTGAGTCTGATTGGGGTGACATCAAAGAGCTTATTAAAATTTTAGGAAACATTTATTATGCTACAAAATAATTTTCTGGTATATATCCTACTATTACACAAATATTATGGTATATTTGTGAAATTTCTTTTGTATTTGATAAGTATAAAATAAAATCTAAACTATGCACTGGCCGTTTAATGAAATGATTGCAAAATTTAAAAAGTATTTTTTTTCTATTCCCAAAGTTTATTTTATTTCTACTCTACTTAATCCATCTTTAAAATTAAGAGGTGAAAAGAGACTTGTTCGTAAAACTTATTAGAATTTAGAAATTCAAAAAAATGAAAATCCATCTCTCGAAGATTGCCAAGCTAGCATATATTCCTATGCTAGATTAAATAGTAATAATCTATGGGAATAGCAGGTAGTGAAAATGCTCCTACTACTTCTAAGGCTAGAGTAGAATATGTATGGGAAGTTGTGGAGGATATAATAGGTCATGATTCCTCTATTGATGATGAACTTGATTTTTATCTTAATCGGGGATTGGAATATATAAAGGACAAAGAAGGCAACGAACAACTTTTGGCATGGTGAAGGGAGCGCAGCAAGGCATTTCCAACACTTTCAATAATGTCCCGAGATATAATGGCTATTCAAGCATCATCAGTAGCATCGAAGAGGGATTTTAGCACTGCAAGATTTCAAATCGGAGATCATAAATATTAATTAGCGGAGGACAGCCTAGTTATTTATGTCTTATTCAGAGATTGGATTAATTCAGAAAGAAGAAATCTTGGTTTTGAAAAATTAACCACTACGGAAGAAGAAAAATACAACAAGATACTTTGCTTGAATTGGCGAAAGTAGGAAAGTTGAAGATTTGGAAAGTTGAGAAGTATGACCGAGAGTTGAATTCATTGATACCAGAGTCTGATTTTGGTTCCAGAAGTTGGAATAGGTCAATTGCATCATTTATGAATTATGTGCAAAATTTAAGGTCAATCGGAATTGGTTTGATACGTTTCGGAATTAGTTTTAGAAACTAGGAATCCATTAATTTCAATAAGCTTGAATTGGAGAGCGATTTGTGTTTTTGATGTTGTTTGATGTGATTTGAAGCTTCGACTAAGTTCGTATGATCTTTTAGTATGGGTTCATATGTTTGTATGGGGTCCCGCAGGCCTCCAGCGTGATTCGGGTTGAAATCGGATTAAATGTTGGACTTAAGAATTTTCTGCTATGATCTGTTCTGGTGCAACCGCACCTGTGAGAAATGGGTCGCAGGTGCAAAGCCAAAAAAGCAGCCAAGGGGTCATAGAAGCTGCTCTGAGTGAAGTTGGGGCATTGCGCAGGTGCGAGGAAGATTCCGCACCTACGAGCTCGCAGATGCGGGTAAGTGGTCGCAGAAGCGAATTTGGGCGGGGAGGCTGTTGTCGCAAAAGCGACGAGTGCTCCGCAGGTGCGGTCATTCAGGAACGGACCTTGGATCATAGGGGAGGACCCGCAGAAGCAGGATTTGGCCACAGAATTGGCTGGTTGGGAAAGTTAATTAGATTTCGCAAAAGCGAGGGAACATCCGCAAAAGTGGAGTCGCGGCTGCGGCTATTGAACCCGCAGAAGCGAGATGCCTAGATAGAAGGTTATAAACGAGGGTTTGAGTCTTTTCTTTATTTTTGGACTTTGGAAGCTCGGTTTGTGGCAATGTTTGAGAGGGATTTCACTATATTGCAAGAGGTAAGTAACTTTTGATCACTTTTATTCATTAATATTGAATACCCATTGATTTTCCACCTAGATTGTGTGTTTTTGAAGTGACATTTGGGGGATTTTGGACTAGGTATTGGAGAGTACGATTTGGGGATTTGAGGGTCGATTTGTCATTGGAATTGAATAGTTTTTGTATGGTTAGACTCCTTATAGAATGGGTGTTCATATTTTGTGAATTTGTTCGGATTTCGAGGCGTGGGCCTGTGGTGACTTTTGCGGTGATTTTTTGAATTTGGTTAAAGAACTTATCTTTATCGTATAGAATCGATTCCTATAGCTTGTATTAATTATATTGAGTTATTGGTGACTAGATTCGAGTCGTTCAGAGGCCGATTCGCGAGGTAAGGGTTTGTTGGAGCATTGAGTTGTGCACTTTGAGGCAAGTAAGACTTCTAAACTTGGTACTGAGGGTATGAATTCCTGGAGTACGTTTTATATGGTTGGTGTTGGGGTGACGCACATGCTAGCTGACAGGCGTGTGGGTGTGTACCGTGGTAATTATGACCAGGTTGATTCTGTATTACTGTGTAGTTATCTAATCTTGTTTTATCTACGTAATTCCTACGTGATAGAGTAATTGAGCTGTGATGCATGTTAGTATCATGTTTAGGCTATGAGCTTATTCTGTTGGGAACCAATGAGGTTATTTCTACCGTTGAGTTATTTGTTAAAATGGCAATTATGTTCTCATTCATGTTTATTCATATGCATATCATATCTCAAACTATATTATTATTTGTTATTATATCATGTTATCATTGTTTAGGCTGAGTAGTATGAGGCTTGTGGAGAGATTGATGAATGAGTTGGGCCTGAGATCTGGATTGTGAGTGTTACTGTGTATCGGGTTGCGCATCACAGCAGGCCTTATTAGATTATTTATTATTGTGCATTGGGTTGCACGCCGTAGAAGGCCTAATAGGCTTTATATTAGCACTTGGGTAGGATCCCCCCTCCCCGGAGTCTGACATACCAGCAGTGAGCACAAGCACAGTGGTTTATATATACGTGCTTTGGTAAGGGTAATTTATGACAGACACCCGTACAGTGCTGAGGGATTCTGTGTGATGAGTAGGAAATAAGATAAGTAGATTGAGTACTCTGATAGTGTGAGTACTTGGGATTATCACTGGGATAGATTAGACTTTACATGCATATTTGACATGTAGGCATAAAGATGTAATATTTATCATGCTAGTTGTACTTGGCATATTTTATCAGTGTTTGGCACTAGCGAAAGTTGGAAATGTTGAAGTTTGGATAGTTGAAAAGTTTGACCAAGAGTTGACATTGTTATTACTGGGATCGAACTTTGGTTTCGGAAGTTAGAATAGGTCCATTGTATCATTTATGACTTGTGTGCAAAATTTGGGGTCAATCGGAGTTGGTTTGATAGGTTTCGGCATCGATTGTAGAAGTTGGAAATCCATTAGTTTCAATAGGCTTGAATTGTCGTGCGATTCATGTTTTTCATGTGATATGATGTGGCTTGAGGCCTCGACTAAGTTCGTATGATATTTTAGGATGGGTTGATATGTTTGTATGGGGTATCGACGGCCTCGGGAGTGATTCATATTGAAATCGGGTCAAGAGTTGGACTTATGAAATTTCTGTGGGCAGCTGTTCTAGTGTAACTGCACCTGCGAGGTTTTGGTTGCTGGTGCGGAGCCGTAAAAGGAGCCATGGAGGCACAGATGCGAGTGTTGGAGAGGAGGCCTGGGAGCGCATGTGCAGAAGGAATTCCATAGATGCGGATGCGCTTCTGCACAAGAAGGCACGCAGAAGCGAAAACGGGCAGGAGGCAGTGGAGTCGCAGAAGCAGAAGGACTCCGTAGGCGCAGAAGTGCAGGTGTGGGGCTGAGCCCTTAGAAGCAGTCTTGTAGGTGTAAGGATGGGATCACAGGTGTGATAGGTTGGGGGTCTAGTATTTTCCCGCAAGTGCAAACTTTTAACTACAAAAGCGGATAAGTGGACCGTAGAAGCGGAACCACTGGCAGAATACAAAAAGTCGAGGGTTAAAGTAAATTCTTCATTTTTGGACTTTGGGAGCTTCGATTAAGGCGATTTTTGATGGGGTTTTCACTAGATTGCAAGAGGTAAGAAACTTTTAATCGTTTTTATCTATTACTCCCTCCGGTCCAAAATAAGCGAAATTTTAGTTGTTTTCACACATATTACGAAATTAACCTTTTAACATTAATTACCAATAAAATTGGACATATTAACCTTTACTATCTCTTCACATAAATACTCCTAACACATACTCCAAAATTATTTACTCCAAGCACAATGTAGGAAAAAAATAACTAATCCATTCTTGAAATCTGGAAAAATTTCTTATTTTGGACCACAAAGAAAAAGGCAAAAAAATTACTTATTTTGGACCGGAGGGAGTAATATTGAATATCCATTGAATTTTTCCCATAGATTTGGTATTTTTGAGGTGAAATTTGGGGATTTTTGACCCATGTATTTGAGAGTAAGATTTGGGGATTTGTATTTGAGTCGTAGTTATATCTTTTGGTTATTTATGAGATATTCACTATTAAACTCAATATATCATGCTTTTAAATTAAAATGCGTAGCTATTTTGTGATTGTCGGCTTGCGTAGTACTATGATAGGCGCCATCACGACATGGTGAGATTTGGGTCGTGACAAGCTTTACCCCCTGTACCTCCTGTAAGGGTTAAGGTTAAGGCTGAACGTACAAAAATATTACTTGTATGAGAATTTTTTGAACATGATAAAGTCAGTTTAGTTGCTATCTGTGTAAATGTAAAGCACGATTTGCCCATGGAAAATCAGGTGGGACGGGAGGTTTAACCAGGCACTTACTTAAAATATACAAACCTTTATGGACGGAAGGTTTTACCAGGCACTTACTTAAAACACACAAACCTTTATGGATACAATCTTAAATAGATGCCGGAAAAACCTCGGATCCTAGCAGTGGCACTAGCGCTCCTACCGGATTTGGTGGGGGTTCTAACTTTTCCAACAACAATTTCACCTTGCTTCTGGTAATATACTACGTCCCTATAACAAAGATAGAGATCGTGAAAATTTAGCAAAAAATAGTCGATGTCTGTGACTTACCTTTTAATTTTCCTTTTCACCGTACTTTTGTGCATTAAATACAATAAACTTATAATCCTGCTTTTCAAGGTTTTCCTAAGACCACAGTTAGAAATGACGTTTTTAAATATCAAACTGAATATCTTCAGTATATTCATCGTATATTTTTTTATTTTGACTATAAAGTGTCTATCACATCTGATATAGGTCGTAGTCTTAATATTAATGATTATTTAACTATTACATTTCATTGGGTTAATTGTCATTGAAACATGCAAAATCGTATTATTAGTTATAAATATGTTGATTCAAAATACATTGGAGCATAAATTGCAACTATTGTTCTAAAAATACTTGAATTTTATGGGCTCATTGATAAAGTTTTAACTATCACATTAGATAATGCTTCTGCTAACACCACTGCAGCAAATAGCTTAAAAGACAGAATATTCCCAATTAATCCAAAAATTTTCCATGCTAGATGTGCATGCCATGTTTTTAACTTAGTTATAAAAGATAGTATTAATTTACTTTCTGGTGCTTGTGGTAAGGTACAACATACTTGCGGCTATATTTTATGTGCTAATAAAGCGAGTAGAATCATGAGTTTAAAGAACGTTGTGAATATACTAAACTTCCATATAGAAAAATTCCAAAAGAGGTTGGTACTAGGTGGAATTCTACTTATGAAGTGCTTAAAGTTGCTTATGATTATCGTTTTCCTATACAAATGGTATTTAATATGCATAATGATAACCCCGCTAATCAAATTGTTGAGTCTGATTGGGGTGACATCAAAGAGCTTATTAAAATTTTAGAAAAAATTTATTATGCTACAAAATAATTTTGTGGTATATATCCTACTGTTACACAAATATTATGGTATATTTGTGGAATTTCTTTTGTATTTGATAAGTATAAAATAAATCTAAACTATGCACCGGCCGTTTAATGAAATGATTGCAAAATTTAAAAAGTATTTTTTTCCTATTCCCAAAGTTTATTTAATTTCTACTCTACTTAACCCATCTTTAAAATTAATAGGTGAAAAGGGACTTGTTCGTAAAACTTATTAAAATTTAGAAATTCAAAAAAATGAAAATCCATCTCTCGAAGATTGCCAAGCTAGCATATATTCCTATGCTAGATTAATGTTTGACAGTAATAATCTATGGCAATAGCAGGTAGTGAAAATGCTCCTACTACTTCTAAGGCTAGAGTAGAATATGTATGGGAAGTTGTGGAGGATATAATAGGTCATGATTCCTCTATTGATGATGAACTTGATTTTTATCTTAATCAGGGATTGGAATGTATAAAAGACAAAGAAGGCAACGAACAACTTTTGCCATGGTGAAGGGAGCGTAGCAAGGCATTTCCAACACTTTCAATAATGTCCCGAGATACAATGGCTATTCAATCGTCATCAGTAGCATCGAAGAGTGATTTTAGCGCGGCAAGATTTCAAATCGGAGATCATAAACATTAATTAGCGAAGGACAGCCTAGATATTTCTGTCTTATTCAGAGATTGAATTAATTCAGAAAGAAGAAATCTTGGTTTTGAAAAATTAACCACTAGGGAAGAAGAAAAATATAACAAGATACTTTGTTTGAATTGGCGAAAGTAGGAAAGTTGAAGGTTTGGAAAGTTGAGAAGTTTGACCGAGAATTGAATTCATTAATACCAGAGTCTAATTTTGGTTCCAGAAGTTGGAATAGGTCAGTTGCGTCATTTATAAATTGTGTGTAAAATTTAAGGTCAATCAGAATTGGTTTGATACGTTTCGGAATTAGTTTTAGAAATTAGGAATCCATTAGTTTCAATAAGCTTGAATTGGAGAGCGGTTTTTTTTTTTGATATTGTTTGTTGTGATTTGAAGCTTCATCTAAGTTCGTATGATCTTTTAGTATGGGTTCATATGTTTGTATGGGGTCCCGCAGGCCTCAAGCTTGATTCGGGTTGAAATCGGATTAAATTTTGGACTTAAGAATTTTCTGCTATGATCTGTTCTGGGGCAACCGCACCTGTGAGAAATGGGTCACAGGTGCAAAATCGAAAAAGCAGCCAAGGGGTCATAGAAACTGCTCTGAGTGAAGTTGGGGCATTGCGCAGGTGCGAGGAAGATTCCGCACCTACGAGCTCGCAGATGCGGGTAAGTGGTCGCAAAAGCGAATTTTGACGGGGAGGTTGTTGTCGCAAAAGCGGCGAGTGCTCCGCAGGTGCGGTCATTCAGGAACGGACCTTGGATCATAGGGGCGGACCCACAGAAGTAGGATTTGGCAACAGAAATGGCTGGTTGGGAAAGTTAATTAGATTTCGCAAAAGCGAGGGAACATCCATAAAAGTGGAGTTGCGGCTGCGGCTATTGAGCCCGCAGAAGCGAGATGCCTAGATAGAAGGTTATAAATGAGGGTTTGAGTCTTTTCTTCATTTTTGGACTTTGGAAGCTCGGTTTGTGGCAATGTTTGAGAGGGATTTTACTATATTGCAAGAGGTAAGTAACTTTTGATCACTTTTATTCATTAATATTGAATACCCATTGATTTTCCACCTAGATTGTGTGTTTTTGAAGTGACATTTGGGAGATTTTGGACTAGGTATTGGAGAGTACGATTTGGGAATTTGAGGGTCGATTTGTCATTGGAATTGAATGGTTTTTGTATGGTTGGACTCCTTATAGAATGGGTGTTCAGATTTTGTGAATTTTGTCGGATTTCGAGGCGTGGGCCCAGGTTGACTTTTGCAGTTTTTGTTTGAATTTGGTTAAAGAACTTATTTTTATCATATAGAATCGATTCCTATAGATTGTATTGATTATATTGAGTTATTAGTGACTAGATTTGAGTCGTTCAGAGGCCGATTCGGGAGGCAAGGGTTTGTTGGAGCATTGAGTTGTGCACTTTGAGGCAAGTAAGACTTCTAAACTTGGTACTGAGGGTATAAATTCCTGGAGTACGTTTTTATATGGTTGGTGTTGGGGTGACGCGCATGCTAGCTGACAGGCGTGTGGGCGTGTACCATGGTAATTATGACCCGGTTGATTATGTATTACTGTGTAGTTATCTAATCTTGTTTTATCTACGTAATTCCTACGTGATACAGTAATTGCATTGCGATGCATGTTAGTATTATGTTTAGGCTATGAGCTTATTCTGTTCGGAACCAATGAGGTTATTTCTACCGTTGAGTTATTTGTTAAAATGGCAATTATGTTCTCATTCATGTTTACAATCGACACTTCATAATCAATCTCACAATCTAGAATGACAAAATCTGCTAGGAGAATAAATTTATCAATAAGGCCATTTGCAATCTCATAGAGGTGGGTCTCTGTTGCTGAATTTATCAACAAGGCTATTTGCAATCTCATAGAGGTGAGTCTTTGTTGCCCAATTCCCAAAGTATTGAAAACTAAGTAGGGCATTAAGTTGATACTTGCCCCAAGATCACAAAGAGCTTTAGCAAACTCGGCACTTTCAATTGTATAAGGAATCGTTAAAGCATCGGGATTCTCCAACTTAGGAGCCATTGAATTCACAATTGCACTCACTTGATGAGTGACTTTGATGGTCTCAAAATTCATTGACAGCTTCTTTGTCACAAGATCCTTCATAAACTTTGCATAACCGGACATTTGTTCCAAAGCTTCAACTAATGGCACATTGATTGAAAGACTTTTTATCATTTGAATGAACTTCTTGAATTTATTCTCACCATTTTTCTTGGCAAGTCTTTGAGGGTATGGAGGTGGAGGCTTAGACAATAGTGCCTTAGCCTTTTGCACTACCAGCTCCGATATGTCAATAATGTGTTCCCTAGACGGGTTCACGTCCTCTTGAGTCTCTTCCGCACTGTCATCAATATCAATCCGAACTTCATCACTAGGTTGCACCACATTGTTCGGGATATCTTCTTCTTGCATCACTTGATCATCATCAACAAGTTGCCTTTGACTTGAAGTGGGTGCATTCCTACCTCTTCCACTTCTTGTGATAACCGCCATAGCATGCCCCGTATTGCTACCACCCTTTGGGTTTACCACCGTGTCACTTGGTAGTGCCCCCTTATGATGAGAATTTAGAGCTTGAGAGATTTTCCCCATTTGAACTTCTAGGTTGCGGATTGATGTGTTGTGTGAGGCAAGTTGGGCATCCGAATCGGTATTCTTTTCCATTATTTTCTTGAACATATTTTCAATATGCCCCATTTCATTATTTGAAGAACTTGAACCATGGGAAGGATAAGGAGGTGGGTTGCTTGGTTGTTGGTACATTGGGGGTCTTTGAAAACCCGACCCCCAGTTTCCTTGATTGTTGCTCCACCTACCTTGATTATTGCCTCCCCAATTTCCTTGATTGTTGTTGTTATGCCAATTTCCTTGATTGTTGTTTCCACTCTAATTTCCTTGATTGTCAAAATTCCAATTGCCTTGATTGTTTTGTGGTCACCATTGTTGTTGGCTTGGACCTTGGAAGTTGTTTCTTTGACCTTGAAAATTATTCACATATTGCACTTCCTCTTCTTGTTCATTATAGGAATCATCTTTCTCAAAACCATCATCTTCTTGAGCATAGTTCTCCATTCGATTTTGCACTTGTGGACCCTTGGTCCTCCTCTTGTTCACCATCATGTTCACTCCTTCCATAGCATTGACTTACTTAGGAGTTTGCACTTGATTTAGTTGGGCCTTTGCTAGTAGAGTCATGGTAGTTTTCAATTCGGAAATGGCTTGTCCATGGTCTTGCAATTCTTTGTGAAGGTGGATCATATTTGGGTCACCTTGTAGAACATTGGCCCGGGATTGCCAAGCCGACGACATTTCCGCCATCTCATCCAAAATCTCACACGCCTCCACATAAGGCGTAGTCATAAAGTTCTCACCGACTAGTTGATTCACTACACATTGGTTGGTTATGTTAATCCCACGATAGAAGGTTTGTTGAATCATGTTTTCCGTCATATCATTTTTGGTACATTCCTTGACTATAGTTCTATAGCGCTCTTATATCTTGTGTAGTGGTTCATTTGGCTCTTGCTTGAATGCCAAGATATCATCTCGAAATGTAGCCATGTGTCCGGGAGAGAAAAACTTAGCAATGAATATTTCCGCCAACTCATCCTAAAAGTGAATTGAATGGTTCGACAATCATTCCAATCAATCTAAAGCTTTCCCCCATAGAGAGAAGGGAAAAATCCGTAGCCTCGATACATCCTCGGAGACATTAGTTTGCTTGCTCCCCCAACAAGTATCCACAAACCCCTTCAAATGTTTATAAGCATTTTGTGTTGGAGCGCCGGTAAAGAAACCTCATTGCTTAAGCAAGGTGAGAATCACATTGGTTATGTGAAAGTTTCCCTCCCTAATACAGGGAGGGACGATTGCATTAGCATAACTTTCGTTGGGAAATATCCGGTATGGAGCGGCTCATGGTGGAGGTGGGGGACATTGTTTGGGGGGTACCCGGCCTCTCCGATTGGCTTGTGGCTCAAGAGGTACCTCCTCTACTTGTTCCTCATCTCCATCCAATTCCCCCAAAGGTAAATTTCCAAGCTCATGATTCGTCATGGTTGTATCTAAAGTTTCTCACACAAGTTAGTAACACGGAAGGAAAAGAAGATATTCCAAAAATAAACCCAAATAAATAGCTAAAACCATTTTAACTCCCCGGCAATGGCACCAAATATTTGATCCACGTCCAATCTGCACTCAATAGTTAGTGAAAACGGTCGTTGGAAGAATAGTACCCAACAAGAGTCGGGGTCGATTCCCACAAGGAGCTACTATGAGTGTTAGGGATATACACTTGAAGAAAGCAAATGGAACAACTAAATTGCACTTACAAACAAATGGTTTTGATTTCTACTTCTAATTTTACTCTAACAATTATAAGATAAGGGAAGAAACTAGGAAGCGAATGATTGTTTTTGGTGTTTTTTCCGAAAAAGTTAAAAATCCTAGGGATATGACCAAAACCTAGGTGTTCATCTAATGGGTTAAATATGTTAACACTTTTTTTGTTGATTGGGGTGTATTATAGCTCTCAACTATATGTTACCCACTCAATACCTCTCGATCATAGAGTGATTTTGCGCAATTTGGTTTTCTCAAGCCCAAATGCGTATCAAACTAAATAGTTGATATGAGCTCAAGTCGGGTTCTCACTATCTCTAATTTGAACCCTTTAAAGGCTAATCAAACCCTCAATTATCCCAATTCCTTGTTAGCCAAGTTAGCCAAGACTAGGTCCCTCTTTCTCAAGTAGAGACCAAGTCAAAAAGGTATGAATCAATATTTTCAACCATTAATTCGGAAATTGAAGCATAAACTAAGCTAAATAATTAACACACAATCATAAACAAGCATTAAATTAAATACTCATAAGATTTACACACTGGGATTTGGTCAAAACCTTAGTAAGAATCTAGCTACTCATAGTGAGAAATGAACCAAACAAAGAGGAAATGTTAATTAAACTCATAATCTAAGATTAAAATGATAAAATATGATATTTGAATCCTAAAATAGACAAAATATTCCTAAAATGGCAAAATATAATGGCTATAGGTAGGGGTGTTCACAAAAAATCAAAAAATCAAACCAAACCGAAAACCGAACCAAACTGACTAAAAAAATCGATACTTTTTAGGTTTGGTTTGGTTTTGGTTTTAAATTTTAAAAACCGATAAAATTTGGTTTGGTTTTGGTTTTAATAAAAAAATAATCGAAAAAATCGAACCAAACCGACTCTCTCTCTCTCTCTCTCTCTCTCTCTCTCTCTCTCTATATATATATATATATATATATATATATATATATATATATATATATATATATATATATATATATATATATAAAGTTTCTGAAATTTTATAGTACATATTAGTCATTTGTATTTTTGGTCTAGTTCTTTGCTATTATAATAATCTAATTTTTTGCCTTCTAGTTTGATTGGTAGTTTTCTTTTGCTAAATATAAGAATTTATTTCATGTTAAAAATAATCAATTTTTAATTGAGTACTTAAATTATCCATCATTATTTGAGTCAATTATCATTAATATATCTTGGTAAATGATAGATTTCTCAAAGAACAATTAGTTTGATAGTGTTACGTTGAAAATGTAGTCGTCGGAATATGCGTTTGGTAGTTTATGTCTCATATTTTTTTTTAAAACGATAAATAACCGAAAAACCCGAAAAACCGACAAAACCCGACAAAAACCGAATTGATAAAAACCCGACTTAATTGGTTTGGTTTGGTTCCAATATTTAAAAAATCGACTTACTTGGTTTGGTTTCTTTTTAGGAAAAAACCGACCCAAACCGAACCATGAACACCCCTAGCTACAGCAGCTCAAACTTCAAAACTTGACCTAAAAATGTGAATCTCGTCTATTTATAGTGGCCCAAAATTTACTGACAAAAATGCCCCTAGGGAGGTTTTGCGGCCGCACAATTCCATGTGCGGTCCACAGAGTGCTTGAGCTAGCAGGGTCTTGGATTCTGCAGCCGCACAATTCTGGATTACGGCTGCACAGCATCTTCTGCGGCCGTACAGTTCTTTGCGGTCCGCACTTCAGCAAGGCTTCAGGTCTTGGTCTTTTGCACACTCTCTAAACTTTGAATCATTTGTCAATGCAGACCTTGTTTTGCGGCCGCACAATTCATGTACAGTTCGCACCTTAGCTAGAACTTTGTTGGGCTCTTTCACTTGTCTTGCGGCCACAGATGGAATTTTTCGGTCCGTACTTTCTTCTGTGGCTGCAGAAATCCTTACGCGGACCGCACTTCTTAAGTTTTGCGCCCCTTTTTGCTTTGTGATTCGGAACACTTCTTTTTGAGTCGGATTTCATCATGGGAGCCTAAACTTCCAATATTACTGTAATTTGCACACTTTTATTAGTTTCGGGAATATAAATCAATACTTTCGGTCTAAAACAAAAGCAAAAATGCGCTAATAAGTAGTCAAAATCCACACTTTTTACTTTTCACTGATGAACTTATTAAATCATGTTTTTAATTCAAATGCGTAGTTGTTATGCAATTGTCATCTTGCCTAGTAATGTGTTAGGCGTCATCACGACAGGTTGAAATTTTAGGTCGTGACAATATCACAAAAATTTGAAGGAAAATGCAAATTATAAATGATGAATGGTGTAACTAATATCAGTTGAATTCAAAATGACTGGATAGAGTCTGGCATGTGAAGGTAAATAATTTTATTTAGTTGGGTAGGTATGCTTTGTAATTACACTAATTTTGATATTGTGAAGTACAAAATAGGATATGATCGTATATCTCAACTAATATTTTTAAGGGGCGATATTTTTGGAGTATGCTTTATGCCGAGGCCAATTGCCCCGTCATAACCAAACTCTTATTGTCTTGATATTAATATGCTTGTTGAAAGTACAATATACAATTGTCAATGCATATAATACAAATAAAAATTAAAACTCCTTCATAAGTATTTTATTTTTCTGAATGATTATAAGAATCAGATGTTAGTAAAAAAACTTACACATTAACTACAGAGCAACTAACAATGATAAAGATAGAACAAAAGGAACATAAAAGAATTTTCAACAGCTATGCAAAATGATCGAGAATTACTTAAATTATGGGTTGTGCAGCTAACTTGGGGAACCACACTTCAACCCTAAACTATCGAAAAGAAAAACCAACATGGTTAGTAAAATCAATGAACTTTGGTCATGGAGCAGCATATCTGTTTTATTTCTAATAAGCATGAGAGTTAAGTAAAATGGGGGGCCAAGAAGTAGATGAATTGACCTGATTTTATAGTGGCTTATTGGCTCTTCCGTTGCAAGAGCTTCTCTATTCTTCTTCATTTCAACACCGGCGTTCTTATCCTTTGCTGGCTCTTGTCGATTGACTTCTTTGCCTATGTAATCATAAATACTCTTGAGCGGGAAAAAAAAAATTAGTTAACAACATATTGATCCAAGAAAAAACATCATAGATTTTAATGATATTTAGAACCTGATACTATAAAATTAATATTCACATGAATGATGTACTATACTTTCATGGACAAATGTATTTCCCTTCTCTTTTATGTTACCTCTTTTTTTTTTCCTTATCAAAAGGTATTGTTTACGCTTGTAAGCACAAGACCAGAAAAAGAATTATCGAACTTATGACTATTATTAAGAATAAAAAAAAAAGTTATTTAATTTTTTTCACCTAAATGAATGAACAGTTCTGCAAATCCTCTGGTGAGGATTACACGGAATGAGCAAAATTATGTGCAACTAATTTCTCATTTCTCTAGGAAATCAAAGGTTTTAGGTTCTTGGTCAACTTTATATGTATGGTAAAATTATGTTTAGACTCTTCGTAACTTCTTCTCGTTCAACTAATCAAAATAAAGAACGTATAATTTATGTTGATTATATGAACCAATATAAATAATAATTTTGTAACAGTAGGCCCTTTAATTTAGCATTATCACTCTAATAACCTTTTACAGTTACACGGGTCCGGATTTATCAATAGGCCTTTAACTTAAAGCCACATGTCCACCACAAAATTCAAAAGCTGAGATTCTAATATTCCTCTTTCTCCATTTCAGCCAACCCAACCCAAAGTCCAAACCCATGACTCACGAGAAATTGACCTCTTCCAACTCCATAAGATTGAAAGATGATAAATTTTAATTGTACAAGTCTAAAACAACACAAACAATCACTAGAGTGACTAACGCATTGCCCCATTATCACTAAGAGAGTAGAAAATTAAAAGGAAGGGGTTTTGTAAATTATGTTAGAAATTTACCGTCTCTTCTAAATATTTCTATTGTGGCCCACATAGAAGATAATAAATTATTTACCTTGTCTCGCAAAGGAAATAATATATCAGATAATATTATGTAGTTATGCATATATGATAATTTCTTTGATGGAAAGAAACTATCATATATTACTAGTCCCTAGGGCAATTATAATTTAAAGAGAAGTCCCTAGGGTTAAAGTATTTGCCTAAGAGTCCATGTGACTCCATCAGTCTGGCATCCTACGATAGGCACAGGCTAGAAGACTCTAGGTTTTCTGTCAAGATTCTTCCAAGGCAATTCCCCACATCACTTGAACAACCATGGCTGAAGGTACGTTCCTTGTATAATTTTCGTTGTGTTTGCTCTGTATATGTATTAGAAATTCAACATGTGGTATCAGAATCTGCCTTTAGCTGTGTTGCTCAGTATCTAATTTCGCTGATGATGATTAAGAATTTAATTTACCATCCAATTTTGTCACGTTTATGTAACAACTAATTCGTCACACGGAACCAAATTATTTACCTCATGAGAAATTGACCTCTTCCAACTCCATAAGATTGAAAGATGATAAATTTCGATTGTACAAGTCCAAACCCATGACTCATGAGAAATTGACCTCTTCCAACTCCATAAGATTAAAAGATGATAAATTTCGATTATACAAGTCCAAAACAACAAAAACAATCACTAGACTAAATAACGCATTGCCCCCATTATCACTCAGAGAGTAGAAAATTAAAAGGAAGGGGTTTTGTAAATCATGTTAGAAATTTACCATCTCTTCTAAATATTTCTAGTGTGGCCCACATATAAAATAATAAATTATTTACCTTGTCTCGCAAAGGAAATAATATATCAGATAATATTATGTAGTTATGCATATATGGTAATTTCTTTGATGGAAAGAAACTATCATATATTACTAGTCCCTAGGGAAATTATAATTTAAAGAGAAGTCCCTAGGGCTAAAGTATTTGCCTAAGAGTCCATGTGACTCCATCAGTCTGGCATCCTACGATAGGCACAGGCTAGAAGACTCTAGGTTTTCTGTCAAGATTCTTCCAAGGCAATTCCCCACATCACTTGAACAACCATGGCTGAAGGTACGTTCCTTGTATAATTTTTGTTGTGTTTGCTCTGTATATGTATTAGAAATTCAACATGTGGTATCAGAGTCTGCCTTTAGTTGTATTGCTCAGTATCTAATTTCGCTGATGATGATTAAGAATTTAATTTACCATCCAATTTTGTCACGTTTATGTAATAACTAATTCGTCACACGGAACCAAATTATTTACCTCATGAGAAATTGACCTCTTTCAACTCCATAAGATTGAAAGATGATAAATTTCGATTGTACAAGTCCAAACCCATGACTCATGATAAATTGACCTCTTCCAACTCCATAAGATTGAAAGATGATAAATTTCGATAGTACAAGTCCAAAACAACACAAACAATCACTAGACTAACTAACGCATTGGCCCCATTATCACTCAGAGAGTAGAAAATTAAAAGGAAGGGGTTTTGTAAATCATGTTAGAAATTTACTGTCTCTTCTAAATATTTCTAGTGTGGCCCATATATAAGATAATAAATTATTTACCTTGTCTCGCAAAGAAAATAATATATCAGATAATATTATGTAGTTATGCATATATGGTAATTTCTTTGATGGAAAGAAACTATTATATATTACTAGTCCCTAGGGCAATTATAATTTAAAGAGAAGTCTCTAGGGCTAAAGTATTTGCCTAAGAGTCCATGTGACTCCATCAGTCTGGCATCCTACGATAGGCACAGGCTAGAAGACTCTAGGTTTTCTGTCAAGATTCTTCCAAGGCAATTCCCCACATCACTTGAACAACCATGGTTGAAGGTACGTTCCTTGTATAATTTCCGTTGTGTTTGCTCTGTATATGTATTAGAAATTCAACATGTGGTATCAGAGTCTGCCTTTAGCTGTGTTGCTCAGTATCTAATTTCGCTGATAATAATTAAGAATTTAATTTACTATCCAATTTTGTCACGTTTATGTAACAACTAATTCGTCACACGGAACCAAACTCTTGTTGGATGATTAATCTTTAGTTTTTGGTTCTGAGTATATTGTTGTTAACTTCTTAATATATGAATTTTATGTATCCCTGTCGGAATATTTTGATTTCACCTTTCACCAGAAATCTTTATTTATTCTGGTGATTCATAATTAGATCTGAACAATCTATTTGGTGGGTGTTTCCGACATATTATTATAGATTTATACGTTGTGGTTTCGGTTGTTCTCTTTTGTAATTTAACAATTCTTTGGTCATAATATGTCTTCTAGAACAGATATTGGCAATTAATTAAATTGTCTTACTAGTTCGGTGTTTTGAATCGCATAGTATTAGATCTATTGTAAAAGATTTAATTCATTGGTAACCAAAACTTTTATGGGATGTACTGTGCTTGTATTAACAGAGTTTGGTTAAAGTTGATATTTATTAGCTTTCGTACTCTGTTGCACTAACATGATGATCACAAATACCTTTGGTTATCACATTTTGTATACGTTATAAATCCCATGATTCTGAACTTAATTCTCTAAAGATTCCCATCTCCTGGTTTTGTCTTTAAATTATGAGAAAGGGAGTAGTTGAATAATTTAAACAAAAAAATATGTTTCACGAATTTGCTACTGTTTAAACTTCTTTTAATACTTTAATCATACGACTTACATTTTGGCGTTGGGATTCTGATAAGCTTTATGCTTAGTTAATATGTATACCCATTTTGATTTCTAATCAACATACGATTTAGTTGATTATTCGGACAAATTCTGAGATGTAAATGTTGAGTTTTCTTTTATGTGATGTACTTAGGAGTAGCCACGGCATCTTGAGTACTTGATATAAAAGAAACTAAGTTATTTAATTACATAAAGTCTAGTGATTAAAAGTTATAGTGTCATCTATTTAGTCTAGTTATCTTATTAAAATGGTAACCCAGCCCTACAAGGAGGTAACCATTTTGGTGAGATTAATTGGAATGAGATAGTAAACCTTTAAGTTGAAAATAATCTTATGCCCACTGTAATCCCCCGAAAAATTTTGATGAACTTAAGTGTAAAACCAAGTAAAATTTGTAAAGAAAATAATGTTTCATGGTGCCGGACTAGGCTTATGTATTTGAGGATTGTAGCTCGGACTTTTTGGGTTGAACAATGCATAGGAAAGTAAAAGAAATTTTTTGGCGGAAAAGCGCATAATGGCCGCAGAGTAAGACAGTTAATTGGGTCAGTTGGAAGCAACTATGCGGTCGACTATGCGACCGCATAAATGTTATGCGGTGCATTATACGATCGCATAACAGTTATGCGGACCGCATAGTGACCGCATACACAGATAACTTTTTTGATCATTTTATCAGCAATTATGCGACCGATATGCGGTCCGCATATCCACGGTCGCATATGCGACCGCAGAACCTGTTCTAGAGCTCCATTTTTGGGTTTTTAAAACCCGACCCTATTTCGTTAAATACACTCTTTGGGTTATTTTTGAGCTATTATCTGACATTTTAGAGTGAGAGAGGGTGCCCTAGAGTGAGAAGGTGTTCTCCAATAATTGTTCTTCAATTTTTGCCCATGTTTTGGAAGATTGAGAAGGGAAACTCACTAGGTCTTCATCCTAGAGGTAAGATTCTACACCCTAACCCTCAATTTCGAATTTTGTGTAGAAATGGATAATAAGCAAGATAATTTCTGGGCAAGAGGATTGGTTATTTTACATGCATATGTTATCAAAGGGTGTAGAAAGATTGTTGAGCTAAAAATAATAAAGGTTAGGTTGTGGGATGATGGAATCCTCCATGAAAGGACCTTGAAACCTTAATGCACATCTAGTGTTTGATAAAATGCTCAAATGAGCTAGAACCATGATCATCTTCCTAATTTTGGTTCAATTTGTTATATTTCTAAAATAGATTGAAGATGCTAAGAATTCCGGAACATTTAGAGTGTAAGGAAGCTCAAGTGAGGTATGTTGGCTAAACTCTTCTCTTAGAATTGAATCCCACGATATTCATGTAAATTATGTAAGTCCCGAGTGATTCATTATGAAATTGACTATTCCGAGTAAGATTGGGTTGAAAGATATATGTTCAACAAGCATCCCAAATGCTCTATTCATGTTATGTTACCAATTGAGGATGTATTAAAATATGGGTTGTGCATTAATAATGTTTCAACTTTAAGTCAAGTTCAAATGAAGGCTATTATGCCAAATTTTGTGAAATATCTCTATGTGCATTAGACTCTAAATTGCTCACATGTGTACTACACACTTTGATTTGAATTGTGTTTGTTGTTGATGATGAGGATGATATTTGAAATTGATAATGTGAGCATGAAATACTGAATATGGCCAACGTGCCAAGAATGATCTTATAATTATGGCCATTAGTGCCAATGAAATGAAATGATGTGAAAGTATTATGAAATGCGATGATTGATATAAAAAGGTTGATGTCTCAAATAAGACGGCCTAGCCGATCGGGTCGTGATCGGACACCATGCCGCACACATAGTAGTGATTGTGCTGGAAATTGTAATTGAAATGGTAATTGTGGTTGATGTCTCTAATAAGATGGCCTAGCCGATCGGGTCGTGATCGGACTTCGTGTTAAAGACGGTGGTATTGATATTGAGAGAAATTGTGGTTGATGTCTCTAATGAGATGGCCTAGCCGATCGGGTCGTGATCAGACTCTGTGCTAAGAGTACGGTGGTACCGGTATTGTAAATAATGGTATTGTGGACAATGGTATATCGATACTAAAAATCTCCCAATGTGAGATATGGAAATTAATTTGAACACTGTCTTGATCCTAAATTGAGGTTTGATATTGATTAAGGCTTTTATTGATATTATGATAATCTTATTTGTATTATTTGTCATTCTATTGAGAGGGTGTTTAGTTATACATACTAGTGCTATTTGACAGTACTAACATCCCTTTTGTTGGGGGCGCTGCATCTTTCAATGGATGTAGGTGGTTCCACAACAGGAGATATTGGTCAGTGATAGCAGTGCACCTTCTTCCCAGCTGACTTGGTGAGCCCCACTTCATTCCAGGGTCATGAATCTTTTGTACTTTGTGTATTCTGTTTGAGGTATAGCCAGAGCCTTGTTACCGACATTATCATTGTACTCTTCTTTATCTATAGAGGCTCCGTAGACATAATGTGGGTTGTGTATTGGTGCTGGGGAAAGACAAACTATGTTATGTTGTGGACGTATTACTTGTCCATTTGAGACTTTAAAAATGATGAAACTATTGGAAATGAATTGGTATTGTAGACATGAACACATTTTCGTCTAATTAATGATAATATGTATTATCTCTATTCATGGATGAGTTTGGGTAGAATGAAATCTAACAGGCTTGCTCGGTCGGGTTTACTCGGTTGAGCATCGGTCGCGCTCCTCGATTTTGGGGCGTGACACCCACATGTACGGATTAATTTTTGTATATCTTGGTTTACTAGTCTAGTAAAGTAAAGTAAATTCTATGCATGGGTTGCAGTCTCTGCCCACAGGATGGTCTAGAATTTACTTAGAATCGGTATTTTACGCGATTCACTTATAATGGATTGTACTTCATAGCTTATGTATGTTTATCCTTATTTTGCAGTCTTTACCGCTTTTTCTACCGCTATTTTTAATGAGAATGCTCGAATTTTAATGCTTTATGGTGACAATTATGCTGAATGGAAGGAGAAAGTCCTTCTCACTTTAGGGTGCTCGGATTTGGATCTGGCATTCAGTGTAGAAGAACCACCTATTCCCACGGAATTAAGTACGTCAGTGGCTAAGGCTAATTATGAGCGGTGGGAGCGATCCAATCGCTTAAGTTTAATGCTCATAAAAGCCCATATAAGCCAAAGCATTAGGGGTTCTATCCCTAATAGCGATAAGGTCAAATCTTACATGAAGGCAATTGATGAACAATTCGTAAGCTCTGGCAAGGCATTGGCCAGCACCCTTATGAAGAGGCTCTCAAGTATGACTTTTGACAGAAGTCGTATAGTGCGTGAGCACATTATGGAGATGAGAGACATTGATGCTAAATTCAAGTCCCTTGAGGTTGATATATCTGAACCATTTCTTGTGCATTTCATGCTCAACTCACTTCCTGCGGAATATGATCCGTTCAAGATTTCTTACAACACACATAAGGATAAATGGTCAATCAATGAACTTTTGACCATGTATGTTCAAGAAGAAGAGAGGTTGAAGCATGAGACACCTGAAAGTATTAATATGGTGACTCATGGTAAGAGAAATGCAAAGAAGGGCAAAAGTGTTCCCATGAAGAAGAAAAGCACCTTTGACAAAGATGTTTGCCGTTTCTGTAAGAAGAAATGACACTGGAAGAAGGATTGCCTGAAATACAAGAAATGGCTTGAGAAAAAAGGTAATTTTACCTTTGTATGTTATAAATCAAATTTTACTGAAGTTTCTAATAATACATGGTAGAATGCTTCTTGTGCTACAATTCACTTTGTCAAAAGCATGCGGGGCTTTCTAACTCAGAGGAAGCTGATAGGAAGTGAACAATACGTCTATTCTGGCAATAGGACGCGTTCACGTGTGGAAGGTGTGGGGAATTATAGGTTCATTTTGAAGGATGGTTTTCACTTAGATTTAGAAAATACTTTTTATGTTCCAGAATATTCTAGAAATTTAAGTTCTCTTTCAAGACTATCGATCAGTGGATATGATTTGAATTTTCATTATCCTTCTGTGAAACTTTTGAAAGATAATAAAGTTATTGGTTTTAGAAATTTGAATAGAAATTTATATAAATTTGAGCTAGACCTCACATTTGAATGCAATGTTTTAACTTTGCATGACAAAGAAATTGATACTAAGCGATGTATTATCAATGAAAACTCATCAAGTATTTGGCACAAGAGATTGGGACACATCTCTATTGATAGAGACAAAAGGTTGGTTAATGATGGAGTTTTAAAAGCTCTTGATTTTTCTGGCTTTGCGACTTGTGTGGATTGCATAAAGGGTAAGTAGACCAACAAATCAACTAAAGGTGCCAAAAGGAGTTCTCAATTGCTTGAGATCATACATACAGGCATATGTGGAACTTTTCCTATCCCTTGCTTGAATGGTGAGAAATATTTTATCTCATTTATTGATGACTATTCAAGATATATGTATCTCTATTTTCTGTTTAACAAATCAGAAGTACTTGATGTTTTTAAAGTTTACAAAATAGAAGTAGAGAAACAAACGGGTGCTAAGATCAAAATTGTAAGATCTGATAGGGGTGGAGAATATTATGGTAGATACACACATAAGGGATAAGTTACGGGTCCATTTGCTGAGTTCCTTGAAAGTGAAGGTATAATTGCTCAATATACCATGCCAGGAACACCACAACAAAATGGTATGGCAGAAAAAAGGAACCGGACATTAATGGACATGGTAAGAATCATGATTAGCATATCAAGTTTACCTTTATCGTTATGGAGTGAAGCCTTAAAAACCGTTGTGTATATTTTAAATAAGGTTCCATCCAAGGTTGTCTTGAAGATACCTTTCGAGTTATGGAAAGGATGGAAACCTATTTTAAATCATTTACAGGTTTGGGGATGTCCAACTGAAGTGAGGGTTTATAATCCAGAGCTAAAAAAGTTGGATGAAAGAACAATAAGCGCTTATTTTATAGGTTATGTAGTTAACTCTAAGGGATTTAGGTTTTATTGTCCTTCTCATTCTCCTAAAATTGTTGAGGCTAGAAATGCTAAATTTCTTGAGGAACATGAAGAAAGTGGGAGTGGTTTGACTCAAAGGGTGGAATTGTAAGAAATAAGGGAACCACCTGTGGTACCTTTATATATTGGGAACTTGAATGTTGCTCAGAAAACTTTTCATGAATTATCTGAACAACAACAAGTTCAAGATCCACCACCACTTGAGGAGCCACATAAAGATCAACCTGCTTTACCTGAACCCACTGAAGAAGTGTCTGAACAAGTGGGGGTGATAAAATCCTCAAGATTTCGAAAATAAGCAATTTCTAGCGACTATGTTGTATATATCCAAGAGTCTGATTATCATATTGGACTAAAAGATGATCCATGCTCGTTTTCACAAGCCATGAGTAGAGAAACCTCCACACTTTGGTATGATGCCATGAAACAAGAGTTAGAATCTATGGCTAAGAACAAAGTCTGGGATCTCGTCGAATTACCAAAAGGATCCTCTACCATAGGTTCCAAGTGGGTCTTTAAAACTAAAAGAGACTCATCTGGTAATATCGAACGATATAAAGCCAGACTTGTAGCTAAGAGTTTTACTCAAAGGGAAGGCATTGATTACCATGAAACCTTCCCTCCAGTATCAAAGAAGGATTCATTGAGAATAATCATGGCATTAATAGCTCATTTTGATTTAGAGTTACATCAAATGGATGTGAAAACAACTTTCCTGAATGGAGATCTTGAAGAGGAGGTATACATGCATCAGCCTAAAGGATTTTGTGATAAGGACAAAAGTCATTGTGTTTGCAAGTTGAATAAATTCATTTATGGTCTAAAGTAGGCTTTCTGCCAATGGTATATTAAATTTTATAATGTTGTTTCTTCATTTGGATTTACGGAGAACATCATTGATCAGTGTATATACCTTAAGATAAGTGAGAGCAAATATATTTTTCTAGTCCTATATATGGATGATATTTTCCTTGCAAGTAGTGATTTGGGAATGTTGCATGAGACTAAACAGTTCCTTATACAGAATTTTGAGATAAAGGATATAGGTGAAGCCTCTTATGTCTGTCTCAAAAGGCCTACATTGAAAGAATTCTGGAAAGATTTGGGATGAAAAACTGTTCACCCATAGCAGCACCCATAATTAAAGGTGACATATTCTCTTTGAATCAATGTCCACAAAATGCATTGGAAAAGGAGCAAATGAAAGACATTCCCTATGCTTCGCTTGTTGGGAGCCTTATGTATGCACAGGTCTGTACTAGACCTGATATTGCTTTTGCGGTAGGAATGCTTGGCAGATATCAAAGTAACCCTGGTCTTGACCATTAGAAAGCTAGTAAAAGGGTCTTGAGATATTTACAAAGAACCAAGGATTTTAAGCTTACACACAAATACTCTGACTCATTGGAGGTGATTAGATATTCAGACTCTGATTTAGGTGGATGCAAAGACACTGGTAAATCCACTTCAGGATACATTTTCCTTCTTGCTGGAGGTGTTGTGTCTTGGAGAAGTGTCAAGCAGACCATTGTTGCAACATCTACAATGGAAGCTAAATTTATAGCATGCTATGAAGCTACATCACAGGAGTTATGGTTGAAAAATATTATTTTCGGTCTTAGGATTGTCGATTCCATTTCAAGGCCATTAAGAATCTTCTGTGACAATTCAGCTGCAGTATTTTTTTCTAAGAATAATAAAAGTAGCAGCCGAAGCAAGCACATCGACATAAAGTACTTGATGGTTAGAGACTATGTGAAGAAGCAAGATGTAAGTTTTGAGCATATTAGTACTACTTTGATGATTGCTAATCCTATGACTAAAAGTTTGTCGGCTAATATTTTCAAGGATCATGTAACCCATATGGGTCTTATTAGCTCAATTTAGCCTTGTTTTGTTCTCTAACAGTTTGTCTAGACATTATGTTCGTTTTGATATACATGACAGTGCACACTTTGGTTTTTCATGTATTATTTTGTGATCATTGGATTAAAGTTGGACTCTGAATGACTTATATTAAGTTCATTCATAAAGTGGTTGACACTTTATTAGAACATATTGTACATTGTAATACATGAAAGGAATTGTTTGTTTAAGAGTATAACCGCCATGATTCATGTAATGATATGTTTTAGTTAAAGTGAATGTTGCATAACTTTTAGTTGAGTGATAAAGTCTATGGCCATATTATATGTTTATCTCTCATAAAGGATTATCTGATTTTAATATGTGGGCCAAGTGGGAGAATGTTAGAAAAGAGACTTTTAGTGTGGCTCACATATAAGGTAATAAATTATTTACCTTGTCTCCCAAAGGAAATAATTTATCAGATAATATTCTGTAATTATGCATATATGGTAATTTTTTTGATGGAAATAAACTATCATATATTAGTAGTCTCTAGGGCAATTATAATTTAAAAAGAAGTCCCTAGGGCTAAAGTATTTGTCTAAGAGTCTCTAGCCTACCTATAAATACGCTCGTGACTCCATCAGTTTAGCATCATACGAGAAGCACAGGCTAGAAGACTTTAAGTTTTCTGTCAAAGTTCTTTAATGGTAATACCCCACATCATTTGAACAACCATGGCTGAAGGTACGCTCCTTGTATAATTTCCGTTGCGTTTGCTCTGTATTTGTATTAGAAATTCAACAAATCATCCATGGCGTTTCGTAAAAGAAAGAGCTATGGGTCATCACCCATGGACTTCTATAGTTCTATGTATACCCAAGTCAGGGTGAACATATATAATTTATCAAAATTAAAGTGTAAATGGATAGTGTAAGCTTTATAAAAGATACTCCCTTCGTTGCAGTTTATGTGAATCTATTTCTTTTTTGATCCGTTCCAAAAAGAATGACTCCTTTCTAAATTTAAAAACAATTTTGTCTAAACTTACAATTCTATCCTTAATGAGAAGCTTTTACAATCACACAAATACTCTGGACCCATTTGTGATTTGTTTAGGACCACAAATTACAAAAGTTTTTATTTTTTTTAAAATTTCGTGCTCAGTCAAACAGGTTCACATAAATTGAAACGGAAGGAGTAGAATTTTTGGAAAACCATGAAAATAACGAATTAGAGAAGAATAGCTAGCTAGCGTAGAATTAGAGTCAGAAGCATTTCTTCTATGAGAAAATACGCTTCTTGGGATTAACTGAAGATAGGTTTGGAAGTTGTTGGGTCCGCTGAAATGGAGGAAGAGGAATAGTAGAATCTCTGCCTTTGAATTTTGTGGTGGACAGATGGCTTTAATCTATAGGTTTATTTATAATTACCGGAGGATGGGATACTGGAACGAATCCAGACCCTTAGATTACTAACTTCTCAAATTCCTCATGTTTTGATAGAAACGAAGAAATATGAGTTGATAATGACTGGTTGTAGTTTACTCCCTCCTTTGTTTTTATCTTTTTATTTTGATCCAAAATAAGTATTCATTTACATAATCAAGAAGGAATTAATTTTATTTTTTCAAAAATTACCCTTATTTACATATTCCAATGTGTCAAGATAAGAATTAATTAAGGTTAATTTAGTAATATATCTTTTTTTCTCTAGGAGTTCGTATTTCTTTAATGGGTGTGCCAAAGGTAAAATGGTCATTTATTGTGGACCGAAGGAAGTATCATTTTAGTTGACATAAATTACACAATTGCATAAATATTGAAACGTAAGGGGGGTATATTTATATGAAGGTAAATGGCCTCTCAATTTTATTGAATGTTTATTTACATATTTGTACAAAAATATTTTTGAAGTAATGTATGGTTGAAGGGCAATAATGTCACTTAATTTTTTATGGATAAATTTGTAAATTAACTTTTAACATTGGGGCTTCCCACTTATAATATAGTATGATATGATAATATTTTTAAAGTAATGTGTGGTTGAAGAGCAATAATGTCACTTAGTTTTTATGGATAAATTTGTAAATTAACTTTTAACATTGGGGGCTTCCCACTAATAATATAGTATGATGATATGATGCATGCAACTTGTTAGTAGATTATGGTATACTTGGAGAGTGTCGGACTGATGTACAATCATCATGCATAGACATTTTAGACTCATGTATAATGCTATTTGAGAATTGATGTGAAATTGGGTCTTATCATGCCTAGACACTACATTCATGTGGAAGTATTCGGGTTAAAGCTATTTGGTGCAGATCTATTTTATATGTGTATTTGGAGCATTTGTATATGCTTTGACCTAGTTACTTAGAAAAGCATGTTTATTACCTTTTTCTTGATTGAGCACTTTATTATTGATATCCGTTGTTTCTTGGTTATTTTTTTGTTATTGTATATGCCTATGACTGCACAGGTTATATAAACTGAGTATCTTTTGACTAAGCCTCACAACTTATTTCGTTAGGATTAGTACTGTACCAACCGAGTACATGAGGTCGAATGTACTTATACTACACTTCTGCACATTCCATATAGATTTTGGAGTCGAACTGTTGGTAGAAAGCTAACATTGAAGATGTACCAACGTTCCAATTACAAGCTACCATTTTGTACAAGCTGATGTATTTTCTTTATTTCTATTTATGCATATTCCAAACAACTGATGTATTTTCTTCACACCAACGTTGTACTTCTTAATCTTAATGACTCATGAATTGTACTACCAGTTCTTGAGAATAGTTTGTATTAATCTCTGCGTTCTTATGTACTATATATTTGACAATCTTTAGTTCGAGCTGTGATTGGCTTACCTAGCAGGTTGGGTTAGATGCAATCACAACTTGGTGGCATTTGAATCGTGACAAACAGTGATGCAGGAAGTTCCGTCACAACCAGAGGGAAATTCTGATAATGACAAATCTCAAAGCCAGATTCGAAGTTGTTTCTCTATCAAGCTATAATCATCGTATAATCAATGAAAATGAATTGGACTAGCAGCATGCCAAAATCCAGAACCTCTACAATGAAGAAAGCCATGCTTTGGGAAGCTCATCAGGTACAAGTTTCATGACAATCACTAAATGATAAGTCTGTCTCACTATAGAAGCTTATCTAATTGAGCTTCCAAATCCTGTATCGAGACCATCTTGACAAGAAGGTCTTGTCTATCCTCTGGTGTATATTCTTTTTTCAGAAGGGATAGCACTTGAACGTGTGCTTCCAATATATTAGTCCTGCACATATATGAAAAAGGATTTAGGGGTTCAGAATCCTTTCAATGATACAAAGTACAAAATAAGAAACTGCATATTATTACATTTTTGCAATACAATGCATATGACCTTATTCTCTGAATTTAAATTAATGAGTGAGTTTGTTTTTATAATTCTGTAATAATTAGATAATTCTTGTAGAAAGCCATCATTTTCAGCTAAAGCTTCTGCGCACAGGCTGTACTTTTTTGTGACCATAAAATACATCTTGAAAAGGAAACCATAGACTGGAATTTCAACAAGTTGTCTCTCTTTAGGGAAGAAGTTTTCAGCAACAAGCTCATGCTGGGAATGAACATCAGAAAGGAGAATTGCTTTTATTCATGTCTGAAAGCATAAATTTATCAATCTGATTTTGCAAACTTAAACCCCACTCAGAGAACACATACACACACAAAGAGGGGACAGGATTGGAAGAAGAGAAAGAAAGTTCAACCCAATTGAAAAAGGGGAAGCAAAAAAGGAATACAGACGCTCTCAATTCGATTTCCACTGAAAGTGTCAAGATTTACAAGTTTAGCGAATTAAACAAGTTTTGTAATAGATGTAACTGCACAAGAGATCTTACTTAATGGGTTTGAAAAGTATAGCACGTGTCGATGAATTCTGCAGATAGAGCTTCATTTTGGCCAATATCCTAGGCAAATCTTCATTTATTGCGGTGCCGACCTGTGTCAAATAAATTGATCAGCATGTTTATTGAAAAAGAGGGGAAATCTGATTGAATAACAAAAATCAACAGGCATGATGTTTGCTGATTAAAAAAAGACAGTAGGAAGTTGATTTGTTTGGTTATGTTGGTTGATTCAGGCACTTGTGTAAGACAGTGTTAAGGACTTTTCTTTAATTCAACAAAAGATAAGGCAAAGTCTATCTGTTTACCTTCTGAAGAAGCTCAGCGATCTTTTCTGGCGAAGCAAAAGCATGATCCTTGAGTGGCTTTGCAATCCCAGACACCGGTTTTTGATTTTGACTACCAGATAATGCAACTTTAACAGCTGTAACCTTAAGACATTTCATACCGAATAGTTAAAATCTTAAGATGATTCATAAGGAAATGAACAATATCTTTGCAACCAGAAAAAGGGAAATGAACAAATCTGCTAGGTCGTAAAAATATCAGATTTCGACTCTAACCACTTAGGTTCACAACCGGTTCAAACCTCTGACAATGGGTCCTACTACTATTTCCGATCCTACCCATTTTTAGAAAGACCCAATCAAGCAAGTTTTCAAGAATTTCTTCAATGTGCTCATCTGACCGTATGAAATGAGCTCAAGCATCTTAGGTTTTAGAGAAAAGTACTAGGAACTCCTCACTACACATTTTATAACACATTCATCATGTTTGTAGGGTTAGAAGTTCAATTCAAGCTAGCACTTTGAAAAAATTCAACAAGATTCGAAGGCTTTCATCTTTTGATGCAATTCTTCCCATTTACAAGCAGTTCTTAAAATTCTCCAGATAATCATAAATCTTCTTTTCTTTCTGGAGAAAACGAGATGTAATCACAAACAACACTTATTCAAAGTAATCAAATTTTCACTAGTTTGATAGTTTCCAAATAAATTTTGCTCATAGGCAGTTAGGGCATTCAGAGATTCCCTTTACGTTTCGAAAATATACATAACTTACTGGCCAAACTTTGCCATAGTGGTTGATGGAGTTTTCTCCATACCATTAGGTCAAGAGTTCAAGGCTGGTACGTAGCAAACAAAAAAAGAAAAAAAAATATACATAACTTCTAATACATTTTATTTCTGTGTGCATAATATCGGCATGAAATGAGTTTAAATGGAATAACATACTCAGTGGGGATTCACATAGCCGACCCCAACTTGTTTGGGACTAAGGCATAGTAGTTGTTGTTGCAGTTAGGGCATGCAATTGGGACTGATATTAGTAAAATTACACTTTTCTCCTCTGTATTAGCTATTAGGAAGGTAAGAAGAACATGGGGAGAGACAGTCCATCCACGACACATAATCTTTCTAAGTTTGACACCTCTGTCCTACCCCCAGCAGCCTGGAGGCAGTTAACTGGACAAAGTGTTGCGTTTTCTTATAAAACAGCCTACAAAGCTACAACTGTTTTAAATGGAAGTTGTAAAACAAAAAAGAGACAAGTAATACCTCTCAAACTCTAGTTTCAAAGGTATTGACAGCCGGTAAGTTACTATATCAAAATTAATCACAAAAAGATGCAGGTACATAAATTAGATAGAAATGCATGAAAGAAGTTAAAAGTATACAAGGAGGAGGCAGCTTCTGAGCACTTGAAAGTTAATGAGAACTCGATTAAATATCTATAACTAGTGCAATGATTACATTTACAATGAAAGAGATACGTGGGAAGGAGAAAATGTTCTTTTATCTGGAGAAGAAAATGTACTCTGCCAGAAATCATTAATTATTGAAAGAGCAAAGTTGAAAATGTTGAGAGACTGCTCTGTAAATAAAGAAAAAAAAGACGAAAATGGAAAACATAACTAACCTTTGTCACGAAAGAAAGCAATGGTTCCACGACCAACTTAGTCACTGACATGATGAACTCCTCACATGTAGCTTTCAGGCTTTTCTCCAGTTCCTGTATTTAAAGAAATTTTTTTTACCATAAATTAAACGGAAAAGGGTCAAATATATTACTATTGAAAAAGGTTTTAAAATAACCCCCGTAATACTATTTGGCCATCTCAGCCCCTACCGTTATACTATCACTCAAATACACCTCTCAATTGGACAGATTGCCACATGTAATCACAAAATTAAAATGACTCATCCCTTTTTTTACCCGCTTCATTTAACCTCTATCCATAACCCGACCCACAACACTTTGAAAGCTGTTAAAAGCTCAAGCAAGAACATCTATCTTTAATGAGATCAACCAATCATGCAGAAACTGGCATACTTCCAGAATACTTGTTTCCACTAAGATTCAATATGCTTAAATTGGTCAAACCCATTAATTCCTCAGGCAAGCTTCCACAGAGACCATTTCCTCCAAAGTTCAAATTTTCAAGATTAGTCAAATTTCTAAACTAGAAGGACTGGAGACAAAATCTTAAAGCTTCTAAGTTCACCTAAAAATATAGGAATATCCCCGTTATTCGATTCCCTTCAAGATCAAGAACCTTCAAGTTACTGCACTTCGTAATCTCAAACGGAAGTGCACCTCCAAATAAACTATTCTCCATTCTCATTTTCTCCAATCTCCACAAATTCCCAATAGCACTTGGGACTTCATCAGTGAACAAATTCCACGACAAATCCAAGGACGTTAACGCCGAATTATTCATCAAAATCAAAGTAAATTCACCTTTCATTTGATTATGTTGAAGATCCAAAATTTGCAAGGAACTAAAACAATTTGACTCCTCTTTTTTAACAATATTAGTGAACTCATTAAACCCAACTGAACAATCCTAAGAGGAGTATAAATTAAAATATTGCAGAACAATGAAGCTGGCAGCATGTACTATTAAGATTATTTGAACTCTTGTGTTATTAGGATACTGGATCCAGCCGGCCAAAGTTTGGTGAATGCTGAAGGGTTTGCAAGGATTCGATTTCCCGAGAGGCGGATTTGTAATCAGTAGCTTTCTTGTAAGGAGATGGTGACGGAGTCGGAACGGCTGTGAACTTTGTAGACGTCGGAATATCCACCGATGCCGATTCGATTGAGGATTTGGTATTTTGTTGTGATTTCTTTTCGGGTATGGATGCTCTAGCTCTTTGATGATGGTCCAAAGTTTTTGTTTTTTGTTTGTTTCTCTTTTTCTTTAATGAAGAATAATGAAGCTGGTAAAAGGGGGCGACTTTGGGTCATGGGCAGAGGTTAAATGAAGCGGGTAAAAAAAAGGGGATGGGTCATTTTAATTTTGTGATGACACGTGGCAGTCCGTTCAATTGAGGGGTATATTTGAGTGATAGTATAACGGTAGGGGCTGAGATGACCAAATAGTATAACGGAGGGTATTTTTAAACCTTTTTCGATAGTACAGGGATATATTTGACCCTTTTCCGTAAATTAAACTTCCACAAAATTTGTATTCATCATTTATATAGCCATTTATTCGACCCTGCCCCAACTTTTTCCACGGATGAGGGTTGATAATGTCATATCTTTCCATGTAATTGTTGAAACCATTGTTTCAGAGGAAAGAAAGAGGGCTAGAGAAGGTGATAGTGATTGTTTATACAGAAGAGTCAAACTAAATGCATGAAGATTAATCCTTCTTAATGAGATGAGAGGGACAAATAACTACAATCCATATCCATCGATACTAAAAGTCACTCTTGTTTTTGCAGAACCAAAACAACACTTGTGTGACCCGATAGCAAGCTACCGTAGTGGACTCTCCCCCTTAAAAAATTGAGCTACATCATGTGAACTGATGGCCCACATATCAGATATTAAACTGATAAGAACAGATACTACACTTGATCTTAGCCAAAAGGCCAAGAAAGGTATATACTAAAAGTCACTCAAGTGAAAACTGCTGAAAACTAACTGGAGCAGATACCTTCTTGGCATCAATTTGACTTTCCAAAACTCGTGGAGATAAATTTCTAGCTAATGAAGTTGATCTTGACCAGTCAAAGATTGACGCCTGACCCCTTAGAATCCGCCTGAGATGCTCCTGGAAAATTATAACAAATATACAAGAAAGTTTCAGAATCTAACAGTCAGTCAAACATTAATCTAAAGCTAACAGATTGGTGCACATGTAGCATGAGAATTGAAGGCTTAAACTGATGGTCCATTCTACTGCAGAATAGAAGACGGTGAATGGCTTTGAAAGGAAATTAGACAATCTTATTTTCTTTGATACCGAGAAATCCCCGAGGGTCAGTGACGTAGGGTTTGAAGCTCGGAGGATAATGGGCCTGCCCTCTATCCTTCTCTACTTAAATATCAGGCTTTTGTTTGCGGCAAGGTTTGAACCTGCGATGTGCGCCTAACCCATATCACGCGTTGTGCTTCTCCACTAGACCAAAGCCCCCGGGGCAAGGGATAAGACAATCTTTGCTTCTGTTAGGCTACAATGACCCATTCTCGGACATACTGGGATACCTTAACATGGACTCATGGAAGCCCTTGATGAGTTTCACAATAACGGGGGTTATGAAAGAGCATTCCCTCTGCTTCAATCTTCAAATTTGTTCATACAGGAAGTTCAATGAGTTCAAGACCATTTTCTTCTTGCAAAATTTATACACTTGAATTCCTGCTACTTTCACATTATTCTTTTGCAAAGAATTGTGGCAGAGATCATTCAGCATCTTGGGTGCAGCAGTTGTCCCGCATTCTAAGCTTGTCCTTTGCATCAACTTATGGGTTTTGGTATATTCTAGCAAGAGAATACTTTGTGGAGACTATTAATATTCGGGAATTTTGTGATGCATTTGGCTTGAAAGAAATACGAGAATATTATTGGACAATAATATGTCTCCATCTTATGTATAGGACAGAACAACTCTTTTGGCACACCAGAGCAAGATCTTAGATCTTTACTCAAGCTAGAGTCATTTGGACTGTAGAGATTCTTTTTTTCAACTACCAGATCTTCAGGGAAATTGAAGGCACCTCTGTTTGGGACTGGCCTTATCCTACTACCATTTTATCTTCCCTAAATGTTGTACCTGATAGGAAGGTATTGGACAAGAATATGTCTCCATCTTATGTATAGGACCAAACAACTCTTTTGGCACACCAGAGCAAGATCTTAGATCTTTACTCAAGCTAGAGTCATTTGGACTGTAGAGATTATTTTTTTCAACTACCAGATCTTCAGGAAAATTGAAGGCACCTCTGTTTGGGACTGGCCTTATCCTACTACCATTTTATCTTTCCCTAAATGTGGTACCTGATAGGAAGGTATTGGACAAGAATATGTCTCCATCTTATGTATAGGACAGAACAACTCTTTTGGCACACCAGAGCAAGATCTTAGATCTTTACTCAAGCTAGAGTCATTTGGACTGTAGAGATTCTTTTTTCAACTACCAGATCTTCAGGGAAATTGAAGGCACCTCTGTTTGGGACTGGCTTTATCCTACTACCATTTTATCTTCCCTAAACGTGGTACCTGATAGGAAGGTATAGAGGTCGAGGATTAGGGTAGTAGAGTAGGTAGTCTAGAGTGTTCAGTAGTATTTGGCACACAGTCTCACTTTCTGTTGGTAGTAGGTTTTTATGACTAATCGTTGTTTTCTTTCATTGTTGATCACATTACTATCTTGTTAGTTTTATTCTGCTTTTATATGGCTTTTTGGTACTGTCCCTTGTCTATATTTTCATTAATGTGGTGCTTATGTTTTCCTGAGCCGAGGGTCTATTGGAAACAGCCTCTCTATCCTCACAAGGTAGGGGTAAGGTCTGCGTACACACTACCCTCCCCAAACCCCACAATGTGGGATAATACTGGGTATGTTGTTGTATATGTGGTACCTGAGAACTATTCATCTACAGCTCTGACATGGTATACATAGAAGTATACCACCGTCTTCCCATGATCCTAGATAGGATCAGAATCTTATACATGGGATAGTTTGTCACTAGAGCATTTGTGCCATCTGACTCAGCCAAAATTTGTGAAGGAAGCAATTTGTAAGTTTGACTCTAAATTAACTAAAATTTTGATCTGAAAAGAATTATGCTTCAAGTTTACTGACAATCAAGGGAAAAATTAACTCTAGTACACAAATGTGTCTGATGCAGCATTTGTCCACGAGCAGTGTCACCCAGAGTTGCCAAAAGAATTAAATCAGGGAAGTAGTGAAGAAAATAATGATAGGTTCAAACTTGAAAAAGGAGATCAAACGCGTTAGTGTAATTCACTGAAGTCAACTTTGCATTTCTTCTTAATTCCATAAGAGATGACTTCAGTCTAATATTGCATAGTGGAACGAGCAAACTCTACCTTATAACAAAATAAAACAATTTAATAGCATTGTCTCTCTCATTCAAGATAATGTAATTATCAAAGGAAAATACATTTGCAGCAGAGAAGTGATGGAACCTGAAGAAATGAATACCAACATAAATAGTAGATTCTCAATACGCACCAGTAAATGCGAAAAATCAAGCTCCTTGTGTGTGACTGAAAATTCTATGTCAAATGGGGCAATCTGGAAAGCATCTAAAGTTAGAAACCTGCAGTTATGCCAAGGAACTAGGAATTTCAAAAGCAAGTAAGAGAAACCTGCTCTCTTAGGATGAGTAGGTGCTTTATCAGGAAAAGTTGTGCATCCATCGATGACGATCTTTTGCCAATAAGTTTGCTAGCTTTCTGAAGGAATTTAAAAGTTTAGCAATAACCAACAGCATATTGACAAAAAATGACGAATACAGAATTACAAATTACAAAAGCATAATCAGCGGAACAGTCAAACACATGAACTTCAATAAAAGAAACTTACTTGGATGGATAAAGAGCAGAACTCTACAGCTTCCTGAGAAAGAAAAATAGGAATTAAGGATCCAGAAACATCTAGCTATAATTCGAAGGGGCAGTGGTAGCAAAAGTAACCGCTTACCTGGGCTAATCCAGTAAAAACAGCTGATTCTAGAGAACAGTACAGTTTTGATAGACATGAGATGGTTTTCTCCAATGGTGGATACCAGGTTCCGGACACATCTGGGTTTTGTTCAGTCTGCACCAAATTTAAAATAAGGAAAAGCAGAGAATATGGTGCAAAATAGCAAAAAAGTAAGGAGACACAGAATATAGTGCAAAATCGCAGAAAAGCATGTTTAACAGCAAAGAGGCAGCGAAAGAATATCTGCAAAAAACACTTTTTACATAAATCAACATACTTTCTTCTAAAACGTTTTTTTATATTTATATACGCCAAGAAGTTGATAGAAAAAATAGTTTAGTACATGCATGTATGAGGACTCCCAAGATTCAAGCCTCCTCATATAAAGTAGCAACTCAAAATCAAGAAAAAAAAAATCCTGTTCTCATCACATCAAGATGCATAGCTACAATCATAGTTGAAATGCCCAGATCTTTGAGAAGGTTCTTAACCCTCAAGCTATTCAAAATTACCAACAAAAAGCTCTATACTAAAATCCTAAACTCTCATCTTAAAATAAAGAAAACAAATAATAAAGAAAATAATCTTAAATTACAAATTCCATGAGACCTCTTATTTTCAATTTTCACACCTTGAAACTTCAATATATTTTGCTTCGCTGTGCAGTAAACGTCATAAAACTAGAATCACAGGTCAAGAACGGTTACCTCAGTCTTAAGCAAAGAACCGTAATAGGAAAATATATCAAACTACAACCTCCAAAAAAGAATGCAAACTTCTCCACCAAAAAATTACAAAGAAAAAAGGGATAAAGATAAAAATAAAAGCCATCCTAGCTCGTACTTCCTTTAAAGATATAGGTTACAGAAGTCAACTGAATATCCGTCACAGGACAAAGTGCTTGGCACTTACAGATGGTGAATTTAGTTCTGCTGACACAGATTGCTCCAACTTTTTAGGGTAATCCAAATCCTCGTCTGAAGGAAGGTAGTTGGCAATCTGAAAACAAAGCGGGGAAAGAAGGCATGATCACATTATTTGCAGACCAGTAGTTGCTTGTGAAAAAGTTCAAGCATATAGAAAGCAAACATAAATATGCACTTCTTAGTCCAGTTATCCCAGCTTATATGGCCTAATCTCCTTCTCTTATCAATCCCTACTTATGATATTCCCCTAATAAAAAATGTTTTCCATCTCCAATCAAATCTATTGAAACTCATATCACAACAACAGTACGAACTAGTTGGCGACAGCTGTTAACCATGTTTCCCGTTTGAACTCATCTCAAGCTAACGTTATAAAACATTTGAAACTCATACCACTTTGCATTATTTAATTCAAAAAAATGACGCACAGAGTAGAAATGAAAGTATGGCAGGAAGGAGAAAAGATTAGACTGGGAACCGAATAAACTCCGAACAAATATCAAATACGACAGTAGCAAAAATAAGGAAAGCACGCAAATTTTCGTCATAATGATGGATAGGGCTCGTTTTCCACAAATTTGTAATGAGTGAGTAATGACAAAGAGTTGCAAGGCCTTTCGCTGGGATGATCTCCTTTCTTTGGGATTTTGGGTTGCATATTTCACTGTACACGGAATGTTTTGTGTCTTTGTACCGAGGTCGCACGACCTTGGTGTCTATTTATAAAGGCAGAATACATTGATGGTTCCCTAAACCTAAAGTTGCCCATTATTTTCACTTAGCTACCTCAACCGAGACTTGTACCTATTAGATACTCTCACTTCACTCATTATGTGGCACGTGAGAAGCTCAAAATCCCATTTTTCTTTTAATTTTATTTGTTAAAACTACTTTTACAGAACCACAATATACAATCCTACCACCACTGCTCCAGCACTGTCGCCCCTACAAAAATCCTGCCACCATTTTTGTTTAATCTTCCTCCTCCTTCGATTTTGTACTGCTCCCAGATTGAGATTTTCAGTAATTACAAACTAATTTTCAGGAAGAGCAAGATAAAAAATGATATAGAAACAGACCGAATTAGTGACCTAGAAACATGAATCTACGCAAATCAAGAAAATCCCTCATTTTCACTTATGGTCAATTTGTTCCAAGGTACTATTTATCACATCGATGGAAAATAGTGCAGTTAAGAGAGCAATAAATTGAAAAAGTAAACTATTGGACAACAGTATATACCATGAGATACAACTGGTTATGTTTGAGTATGAATGAATATTCCACTTTTAACCAAAATATATGCACCACGAAAAAACGGGCAAATTTATCCAGTAACTTATTTTGCCACTATCCATCTATCAATGAGGGTGCTGATTAAGTGGAGAAATCGAGGGAAAAGAACAAGAAAGAGATTAAAGCAAGTGGCAAAATTATAACAGCAAAGTTTAGCATAATATGATCCCATATCCAAGTAACACAAATAAGCTGCCATACAGTATTTAAATACAATGCCCAAGCAATACTTTGGATAGTTACCTCATCACGGATATAGGTGCGAGCACGAAAAGTTAATCGTTCATGGACATCTGCTAGAATCCTGTCCAGAGTTGGACGCAGCCCAGCCAATGATTCACCCCGTCTGCTCAGTTGTTCTCCGAGAACTTCAACTTTAAGGATATCAACCAGTTCACAAAGAACATCCAGGTTTGTTTCGTGAATAAGTTTAGGGCGCAATGTATCATAAAGGAAAGTGCACCTGCAGTAATAGGACCCAAAGGTTCACATCGGAGGTAACACATAAAGCTCAAGTTTAATGATAAAAAAAATAAAGCTCAAGTATTAGCAGCTTCAGTGGCATATAAATAATATAACTAGAAATCCTCGGGTCAATACTTCATTAAACTGTTGTAACTGGACCAACCAAGAGATGGGTCAGGCTCAGGAGCACGTAAATTTAGATGCTATGCATAGAAGATTCATATCATGAGACTTGGGGACAATATCCTGACACTTGCATTCTCAAACATTTTCAAAATTTCATGCCAAAAGGAAATGACAGTCCAGCAAGTCCAGATGATACAAAATGGAGAAGTTTTTTTGGGATTTGAGTTTGACAAGGAACTTTCAGGACTGGGAAGTGGCAGAATTCCAAAACCTAGTTGAGTTGCTTCACACACAAGGAACACCACAAGCTAACCACGACGTATAGAAGTGGGGGGCAGAAAATAACGGGGTATTTTCTGTTAAATCATTTTATCAGAAGCTTCTGGTTAGGGAGGAGGTTGAATTTCCACATAGAACTCCATCCCTAAGGTTCCAAGAAAGATGTGCTTCTTCACTAGGTTAAACATAAATATAGCTTGAGAATGCACGAGGCAGAGATACCTGATTGTGTATCTCTTGTTAATAGAAGGGAGCAAAGAAAAAAGTAAAGTTAGCAAGTGCAACCCAATAACATGTTCCACTACTTTTTTTTATATTAAGGTGAATAACATGTTCCACTACTTAAACTTACCAAGATTTAAAATGATAAATCTGACATTAGATGAATTATCAATAACGGTAACTCTTTGCCATTGATATTATCTAATTAACTTATCCAGAAAGACTAAAAAAATGATGAAGATTAAATCTAGGTCTAATTTCAATGGATAAAAAAGAGCACAGCTTTGTTTCTCTCTGCCCACACAATCAGGAAGGATGTAAAAACAAGTTAATGTAAAAATATCCAGAGAAAGAAAAAGGAAATTGATGAACCAAAAGAAAGGTGCAGGTTTAAGGGATATCCCATATCCACCCACGGGGAGTGATTTTAAATCTCAGTAAAGAGGTAATTCACATGTAGTAATTGATAGAATTTGGTTTCCTTACCCACCTACATGATTTTAATTTTCCAGGTACAGGAAACTACTTCCCCACCTAACCGAAAAATTCCCGAAGGCCAGCTAGCATACAGTTCGAAACTCGGTGGATAATGTCAGGCCCCTCTACCTTTTCTCCACTTAAATAAATGCCTTCACACCTTTTGAGTTAAGCCTTATATATGAAGGACCTGGTTTTCCTTTGGAGTAACTATAACTTTCACAAGTGACCTCCACATATGTATCACGAAGATTTAAGGACACAAAAACGCAGTTGAAGCAACCTACAAATCTAAACCAGATGAGAAATCTGTCGCAGCTCTTTCTAAGGAATAGATAAGCGTAGTTTCCATGGGAAGGCTTCAAGTTCCTAACTAGGAACTAATCTTGTGCTTGCGGTAAGATCTAAAGTGAAGATCACTAAGCTATTGGGCAGCCTCATAGTTAACACTGATTTTCATTACCGCACAAATAATGTGTCTGGAAACATTTACACCCACTTGATACCAAGAAGGTATGCCCTGTATGCATTGATAGCAACTCTGGCCTAGGTAGGTCTTAGAACAGCACAAGCTACCAAAATGACAAAGCCTTACAGGCGTAAACATTTTGCAATGTTGGCTCTCTTGCTTATAAGCACATGACAGCAATAAAGATGGTCCAACCTCCCTCCCCCCTTCCCCTGCCCACCACAAACAAGACGAGGAAAAAGAGGGAAAAAGAAAAAGCAAATCAGAAAAGAAGCTGGAAAGGAATGAGTAAGCAGCACAAACAGGTCCAAACGCAGAAAGAAACCCACAAGAGAACTTAGGCAACTCACAGAGGATCTACAAGAGGAGTCAAACTTGAAATGTCCTCTGAAGAAGATGGGAAGAAGTGATTGAAGAGTTGATGCTCTAGCTGACACACCTGCATTAAGATATCAAAGATAAAGTATGGAGACTTGTTCATCTCACTTTTACACTAATATTAAATGTCCATGTTAGAATTATAGAGACATGTATGTGTGTGTGTGTGTGTGTGTTTGGCCTTTTTAGTGCTAGCTGAACGTGAAGTAATGGCTTTTGTGCAACGTCGAAAGGGTTCTGATGTAGTGAGATCGTTTGGGTTGTTAGAACCTCTAGCAGATGGTTCGAAATTGATTCTAAAATAACCCATTTCACCAAGTAGTGCTAATTTCTCCCGTACTTGATCGATCGAACTACGATGATTGGAATGAAGACAGACAGACTTCCGTGCGAAAGACAGAACAGACAAAACTTAATATATATATATATATATATATATATATATATATATATCAATTTTAGCCCTAATAAGCTTCAGCAAGACCATTTCTAGAATCAACTTCTGAAAATAACTTTGGGAATAGTGATTTGATTCACCAGAAAACATATAAAAGTTCTGATCCTTCCTCAAAGAACCCAAAGTTGCTATACTCTTAGCATCATTCATACTAAATCAAATTAGAGGAAATATTCATCTACATTAAGATGAGCTAAACTTTTAAAAGAAAAGGTAATTTGTGGCTCTCTAATTTAGAACTAATTACTTTGAATTCATTCTGTCAAATAAAAAGAAAAATGAATTTGGATTGCACATATGACTATCAAGACTAGCAGGTCAAATTTCAACTGTGTCCTTTTCTATAAAAAAATAAATAAATATATATATATATATATATATATATATATATATATATATATATATATATATATCATTTTTTTACTAATAAGCTTCAGCAAGACCATTTCTAGAATCAACTTCTGAAAATAACTTTGGGAATAGTGATTTGATTCACCAGAAAACATATAAAAGTTCTGATCCTTCCTCAAAGAACCCAAAGTTGCTATACTCTTAGCATCATTCATACTAAATCCAATTAGAGGACATTCATCTACATTAAGATGAGCTAAACTTTTAAAAGAAAAGGTAATTTGTGGCTCTCTAATTTAGAACTAATTACTTTGAATTCATCCTGTCAAATAAAAAGAAAAATGAATTTGGATTGCACATATGACTATCAAGACTAGCAGGTCAAATTTCAACTGTGTCCTTTTCTACTACTTCTTCTGATCACCCCACCCCACCCCCCCCCCCAAAAAAAAAAAAAACACCATCACCATAAAAAGAACAAATCATCGAAGGATGTCCCAGAATCTCCTTTTCGCTTTTCCTACTAGATGAAAGTAAGGCAAAAATTATCATACCATTCTCCAGTGCAAAATGTTTTTAAGAACAGTACTGATGTAATTCGAATGTACCTGCATTAAATACGCACATCCCGATCTACTCAAAGACGGCAATGCTTCTTTCCTGGAAAATTCAGAGATCCGCTGTTGCACTATACCTCTTATCTGGGTTAAATGAAACAGAATGAGTACTAAAATGAGAGAAGGAAAAAATAAAAAAAATAATTGTGAGAATGCACGGGAGAAAAATCTTATTGCTTACTTAAAGAGTTGTACAATCCTATTTATATACAGTGATTACATAATAATAAGTATCTACTTCCCGATGCGGGACACTATACATGACTAACTACTTAACACTCCCCCTCAAGCCGGTGCATATAAATCATATGTACCGAGCTTGTTATAGATGTAACTAATACGAGAACCAGTAAGAGACTTAGTGAAAATATCTGCTAGCTGATCATTCGACTTTACAAACTTTGTAACAATATCTCCTGAGAGTATCTTTTCTCTGACAAAGTGACAGCCGATTTCAATGTGTTTAGTCCTCTCATGGAATACCGGATTTGACGCAATATAAAGAGCAGCTTGATTATCACACACCAGTTCCATCTTGTTGATTTCTCCGAACTTCAATTCCTTGAGCAATTGCTTGACCCAAACTAGCTCACACGTTGCCATAACCCGATCTTCGGCTTCAACACTAGATGGAACAACTACATTCTGTTTCTTGCTCTTCCAAGAGACCAAATTACCTCCTACTAGAACACAATACGTCTATCAGAAGGTGATCCTGCCCAATCAGCATCTGTGTACCCAACAACCTGCTCGTGGCCTCGATCCTCAAATAGTAACCCTTTGCCTGGAGCTGACTTTATATACCGAAGAATGCGAACAACTGCATCCCAGTGACTATCACGGGGAGAATCCATAAACTGACTTACAACACTCACCGGAAAAGAAATGCCAGGTCTAGTCACTGTGAGGTAATTCAATTTGTCAACCAACCTCCTATATCTCGTAGGATCTCTAAGAGGCTCCCCCTGTCCAGGTAGAAGCTTAGCATTCGGATCCATAGGAGTGTCAACAGGTCTGCAGCCCATCATTCCAGTCTCCTCAAGAATGTCTAAGGCATACTTCCGCTGTGAAATAACAATACCTGAGCTAGAGTGAGCGACCTCAATACCTAGAAAATACTTCAATCTGCCTAGATCCTAAGTCTGAAAGTGTTGAAAGAGATGTTGCTTCATATTAGTAATACCATCTTGATCATTGCCAGTAATAACAATATTATCAACATAAACCACCCGATAAATACAAAGATTAGGAGCAGAATGCCGATAAAACACAGAGTGATCAGCTTCACTACGAGTCATGCCGAACTCCTGAATAACTGTGCTGAACTTACCAAACCAGGCTTGAGGGGACTGTTTCAAACCATATAGTGACCTGCGCAATCGGCATACAAGACCACTAGACTCCCTCTGAGCAACAAAACCAGGTGGTTGCTCCATATAAACTTCTTCCTCAAGATAACCGTGGAGAAAAGCATTCTTAATGTCTAACTGATAAAGAGGCCAATGACGTACAGCAACCATGGACAAAACGAGACGAACAAATGCTACTTTAGCCACGGGAGAGAAAGTGTCGCTATAATCAAGTCCAAATATCTGAGTGTATCCTTTTGCAACAAGATGAGCCTTAAGCCGATCAACCTGGCCATCTGGGCCGACTTTGACCGCATAAACCCAACGATAACCAACAATAGACTTACCTGAAGGAAGAGGAACAAGCTCCAAAATGCCACTCGCATGTAAAGCAGACATCTCCTCAATCATAGCATGTCGCCATCCTGGATGAGATAGTGCCTCTCCTATAGACTTAGGGATAGAAACAGTAGACAAAGATGATATAAAAGGATAATGAAGTGATGACAGACAATGATAACTTAAACCGGCATAATGGGGATTAGGATTAAGTGTGGATCGTACACCTTTGCGGAGTACAATTGGTTGACTAAGAGGAGACAAGTCCGCAGTAGGTGCAGAATCTGATGCAGGACGTGAATCGCCTAGGCCTGATGCTGGACGTGGACGACGATGATAAGTCAGAGCTGCAGAAGGTTGAACTGGACTAGGTGGTGGAACTGGAGCTATAGGTGATGGAACTGGAGCTACAGGTGGTGGAACTGGAGCTACCGGTGGTGGAGCTGCAACTGGAGCTGTAGGTGGTGAAGCTGCAACCGGAGCTGCACGTGGTGGAGCTGGAGTTGTAGAGGAAGATGAATGGGGGATAGTGACTGAATCTCCAAAAGATGAAACTGGTAGCACCTCAGAAATATCTAAGTGATTACCTGGACCTGTGAAGTATGATTTGGTTTCAAAGAAGGTAACATCAGCGGACATAAGATACCGCTGAAGGTCAGGAGAATAGCATCGATACCCTTTTTGCGTTCTCGAGTAACCCAGAAATACGCACTTAAGAGCACGAGGAGCTAACTTATATTTTCCTGGAGTAAGGTTATGAACAAAACACGTTTTTCCAAAGATACGGGGTGGAAGAGAGAACAAAGGTAATTGGGGAAACAAGACAGAGAATGGAACTTGATTCTTGATAGCCGAAGATGGCATACGATTAATAAGATAGCAAGATGTAAGAACTGCATCCCCCACAAACGCATCGGAACATGAGATTGTATAAGCAAGGTACGAGCAGTTTCAATAAGATGTCTATTCTTTCTTTCAGCTGCCCCATTTTATTGAGATGTGTACGAACAAGATGTTTGATGAATAATCCCATGAGAGTTCATAAACTGCTGAAATAGGGAAGACAAATACTCTAGGGCATTATCACTACGAAATGTGCGGATAGAAACCCCGAATTGATTTTGAATTTCAGCGTGGAAGGTCTGGAAAATAGAAAACAACTTAGACCGATTTTTCATCAAAAATATCTAAGTGCACCTGGAATAATCATCAATGAAACTGACAAAGTAGCGGAATCCCAAGGTAGAACTGACCCGACTAGGACCCCAAACGTCTGAATAGACCAAAGTGAAAGGTGACTCTGCTCGATTATCAAGACGCCGAGGTAAATGGGAGCGGGTACGCTTACCGAGCTGACATGACTCACACTCTAGAGTGGACAAGTGAGATAAACCAGGTACCATTTTCTGAAGCTTTGACAAACCGGGATGTCCCAACCGTTTATGTAATAAATCTGGTGAATCAGTAACAAGACAAGTTATTGAAGGAAGACAAGATGTGAGTTCATGTGATTTTGCAAGGATAAGGTAATAAAGTCCATCTGATTCACGCACGGTACCAATGATCCGCCTCGTACTGCGTTCCTATATAAAAACAAGGTCATCAAGAAATAAAACAGCGTATTTAAGTGATTTGGCTAAGTGACTAACGGCTATGAGATTAAAAGTGCTATTGGGAACATAAAGAACTGAATCTAAGGGTAAGGAAGGAAGTGGGCTTGCTTGACCTATTGCAGTTGCCATGGTTTGAGACCCATTGGCCATTGTGACTGTTGGAAGAGATTGAGAATACGAAATAAAAGAGATTTGTTACCAGAAATATGATCAAATGCACCTGAATCAATGACCCAAGACTCGGAGGTTGAAGATTGGGAGACACAAGTCACGCTACTATCTGTTTGAACAACGGAAGTTATCCCTGAAGATGTCTGTTTACATGCATTGTACTGAAGGAACTCAATATAATCCGATAGAGAAACCATCCAACCATTCATACTATTGGATCCCATTTCGCTACAATTTATTTCTCAAAATCTTGACTAAAAGTAGTAGGGTTAACTTGAAATAGTGAAAATCAGTAACTCCGGCGGGAAAACTGAAGAAATAGCTGGGAAAACACTGTTCACAGCAAAAAACAGAACACGATTTTATGCCGGAAACAATGTTCACGCCGGGAAACACTGTAGCTCGCCTTAAAATTCCAAAGTTGTCAGAATTCGGAATTGCTGTGCGAGTGACCTTTCCTGAAGAAAGTTCGTCGGAAAATGGCTGGAAGGGGTCTCGCGCACCCGGGCGTGCACAGATCTCGCCGGAAAATCTTGACTCTGCCCGGCGCGTGAGGGCGCGTGGCAATGAGTTTTCCGATGGGTTTTCTGGGATTTGGTCGCGGGGCTACGTCGGACCTTGTGGTGGTGTTGGTTTGTTCACAACACTGATAAATAGTGACTTTGACGAGACACTTAGGTCACCGGAAAATTGCACGGTGACTGAGTTCTTTCTTCCCGAATGTTGCTGGAGTGACGCATAGCGATTTTTTTTCTCATCGAAGCTCTGATACCATGTGAAAATGCACGGGAGAGATAATATTATTGCTTAATTAAAGTGTTGTACAACCCTATTTATATACAGTGATTACATAATAATAAGGTATCTACTTCCCGATATGGGACACTATACATGACTAACTACTTAACAACATCCACTAAAAGGTCATATATATATATATATATATATATATATATATATATATATATATATATATATATATATATATACATATACTAGTTACAATTAGCCCGGGCAGCCAACAACCATAGTGAAAGGCAAAATTTTCATGTGGCACCCAATTTTGCGTCATCCGTTGAATTTATATCCACTTTTTAGAAAAAGTTTAACTGATACTCAATTTTTAGATAACTTCAGATACATACACTTTTCTCTTTTTCTATAATTTTGTTTTCTTCTTTTTAGATGCAAAAATGGGTTTGTTAAAATTATTGTTGTTTCGATAATTTGATGATCGAGATTTGTTATTTAAGATATTTGAAAGATATGTTTCAAATTTGAGCTCATTTAAAGGAAAAACAAGTTTATGTTTCAGAATTTAAGATTCGAAATCTGAAGTTGCATTCAATAGAGTGAACTACTTAAGATTCGAATTTTTGAAGTTGCATTTGAAAGATAAAAGAACTTCAGATTTGATTTCTGAAGTAGCATTAAAGAGATTGAACTACTTCAAATCCGGGCGGATAATTGATTCAAACTTCAAATAATATTTATTCATATTTTCAAATATTGCATATATGGAATTCTCATTAATTAGTGATCATTCTCTATGCTTAGCTTTACGAATGACAACTCTCTATAATATAATCAAACCTTATCATAAACTCATAAATGTTGCTAATATTTAGTTTGTATTTTCGTCTCATTTTATTTAACTTAAATATATATTAGAAGGTAAAATAATTTTGGCCTAATACATACTTTGCCCCCTTAACTTGTATGCAAATTCCTTTGACACACTGCAATTTTACGTGTAATATTCTCACCAATCCCTTTTCAATCAAATTAATTTTATTCATAAGGTAGTTTCTATGCAATTCAAAAAAGAGTAGTTTTTGTTTTATATTTTTTATAGATGAACTTCTCAATTATTGAAGAATTACTTTTCATAAAATAAATTGGTATACGTTTATATTATGCTAAATAATTAAAACTAAGTTTAATATAAATATACACATAATTACACGTGCTCTGCTGTTAATATACCGACTCAGCAGAAGAGGCAAAGCCTGCAACTTTTAGAGCTATTTTTTCCCTATATAAGTGGCCCTTTAAATTGCCTGAGAAGTTGCCTTTATTTACCAAATTCTCTTATCGCATTCATCGTAATAATATAGAAAAACAGTGGCAAATATATAAAAGCCTAAGCAGGTATGTTGATGACACCGACTCCTGATGGAGCTCAACTTCCGCTTCAATAATAAGAGAAATATATATATAATTTCTGATACGTAAGAAAAGAGTAGCTATAAAACTAAAAGGTGCTTATGACTCACCAATGAAAGGCGCTGTTCACAGTAGAGTTTGTGGCATTCTTCAAGAAGTTGAATATATTCTTTTCTAGGCGTTCTGCTTTCAATTTCCTCCAAGATAGGCTTGAGCTGCAGATAACTAAGATCATTTGGTTCATGGATTACACAGCAAAGCTAGTTGTTGTGATACTCACCCTCATACAGCCCATTAATAGACTTTCTATAAACTAAAAAGAAAGGAGAAGTTCCAAGGTTACCTCATTTGCTGCAGCCTTGAAGCGTACATAAATTATAGATGCCTCTATACCCTCGGCCAAAGATGTTTTGCTACCACCACTGCTTCGTATTGCAGCCTGAACCTAATCAAACGGAAATATCTCGGGAAAATCAACCATTCATCTGCAAGTCAAAGATCGTTCTGCATATAAAAATGAAACATAAAGCAGATTTACCTGAGAAGAAGTGCTTCTAAGTACTGAGAGAACATGAGAGCGAATCATTCCCAGAGCTCGAGACTGGTTACAAGAGCAAAACGGAGAAACAGACACAGAGAAAGAGAAAGCGCAATGGGGTTAGAATTCTTATATCCCAGAATTTCATAAACCATGCTCATTCTATAAAGAAATATATTTTCATATTTGGAAGATTACAAATTTTTTATGTCAATGCTTTTAAGTACCTGAAGTTGTCGAAACTTGACCAAATAAATGCTGCACTCCGCATATTGTGGGTTACTCTCAACATATCTTCAGTCACGTACAAAAGAAACACAAAGGTTATTTGTGCTCTTATGCAAAGATTTACCCCAGCTTAATTTAACTGGACTTAATCTTGGCAAAAGAATCTATATTGCTCGGACGCTCCGAAAATGTCGCTGGGTGCGTGTCTGATTCTCCAAAAGCAGTGTATTTTAGGAGAATCCGACACGGGTACGGCAATAATTTGGAGAGTCCGCGCAACATAGAAAAGAATTTACTGTCCTAGAAGAAACCTCTGAACCCTTTACTTGTTCACATGATAAACATCACAAATAACCAAGAAAAGTATGGATTATATATCATCACTGGTTTTGTAGAATTCATAGATCTCAATGCGGTAATATGAGATGCAATGTCACTTACGAGATACACTCATCAAGTCTCTTAAGCAATGGAAGAAAATTTGTACTCCCAACGCTCATACTAGGAGAATAAAAAGTGGCTGCAACCTGCAAACAGGTGTACAAGACAACCATGAGGAGTTAACGCAAAAAACAAGGGTAACAGAAAACTGCATATGTGACATTTAAAAGAGTTCAAGAAGAAGAACAAGAAGAGCAAGATTGAGCACAAGATAAATCAAGCTGATAGAATGCTCCAATAGGATGTAATTCAACAAAAAAGCATTAGAAAACTTTTAGGCTAATGGTCGTGATTAAATCGAGAATATCGAAAGGTGAAAAAGCCATTCCATATTTTTTTGTTAAAAAGCTATTCCATTTCTGAAGGGCATTAAAAATAAGGAACTCTCAATCTCAATATCACAAGCGAAAAGTTTTTCCTTTAGAAACAACCAAACACATAAATGGGAGAGAAAAGAGCTGTTAAAGGCTTTCAGTAAAATAGAACAAGAGCCAAGATTAAAAAACCACCTTAAATAAATAACTTGCTAAGTAAGAAATATCAGAATAATCCCAAAGCACTGGAATGATACAGCCAAGATAGACTAGCTTTGGATGAATCATTTATAACATGAGGAAGAAAACCATCCAGAATCAAAGCTCAAGTTACAAAGACTGAAGCACTTTGGTGAGTGGCTGTGGAACAAAATCTAATTGAAAAAAAACATGAATTTCTTTAGGGAGAAAGCTCTGCTTTTCCATAGTTCAAGTCAGTTTGGTATATTAACTCACTAATGTATCAAAGCATAAAAATACAGATAGCATGAATTCTCTGCACTCAGAATAAAGCTGACGCAGACCATACCCAATTCAGCATAGGCATAGCTAGACCACTGTGGATACCAGTGCAAAAAGCACTGGATATCAATGAAATATTTTCAATATAAATGGCAGTCGGACCTTACATTCTCCAATTCATCGAAGTAATTGAGCTTATTGTGAAGTGATTCTGCAAACTCAATTAATTTCTGCTTCTCCAAAAGCTGCAAAAGAAACAAGAAATTGCACAAGCAAGAGTATTCAATGTTTGCTTCCTGTGTTAATTATTACCTTTTTACCTCTACACCACATGTCCTTAATATTAGACACTGACAGGGAGACTTCCTAATTTAAAATGCAAACCAATGGACATCGCAAATACACAATATTGACATGAATTACAACTAGACAATGCTATATACCAAACAGCAACTTGAGCTAGAAAAAACAAGAAATGCATTTACTTGGTGCTAGGTGGCGATTGAAGATATTTGGCAACTATTAAAAACATCAGGCTATAATCCATCAAAAGAGTAGATTGGAGGTAAGCACTGTTATCAAAGGCGAAAAGTGCAAAAACAATCTAAGGTCTATTGGGGCTTAAAGTGCAAATAAAACGCGGGCTTTAATGAAAAAAGGCGCAAATGGAGAAAAACTGCAAATATGCATGTATAGTCCAAGACTAATATCTATAAGAATGAATACCAAATATATGGACAAAGAAATTGAAGAAAATTTACAATAAAGTGAAATATCAACTGTTTAGTGTCGCCTGAAGGATTACGCTCGTTGACAAGGAAAAGTTTGCCTTAGAGCCTTGAGAACAATACTGAAGCGCCCGCTAAGCGAGGTGAAGCGCTCAACATGTTTTGAGCCTCGCTTCAGGGCTTAAGCGCGTTTTAAGCGCGCCTTTGATAACACTAGAGGTAAGGACTTTCAGCATCATAGACTGATGCAAACCGATCTCTTTTACAATGAACTCCATCACTTACAAGCGCATCCTCTTACCGTGCAATTAATAATTGTTCCTACGTTCTACAAAATGTTGAAAAGAGTAATACAGTAAAGTACAATCTATTGCTAAGATAACCACACAGGCTAAGAGAAATGGGTTGACCCACCAGTCTATCACACGCATCATGAAGAGTTCTAGTCTTTGTTGCCACTGCTTGATGCTGCAGCTGCAGCTCATTGAATAAGTCAAGTGTTTCATCCACCTGCAAGAGAGCCATTATTAAGGGCAAGTGCATGTCGAAAACAAGCATAGAATAGATGAACGGCATCAACAGAAAGGTCTAAGAGAAGAGTATAAGAGCATTCTTTTCTTCTCAGAATACCTGGTGAAGTATACTATTGCAGGTCAGAATCTGCTCTGTTAAGGTGTTGACATAATGCTGATATTTTTCTTCCGTCTACATAGAAAGAAAACATATATAATTTTATCATTAGTAAGTGTAAAAGAGGAAGCTTATGTAATTTTGGGCACGCATCAACAAGTAGTTTTTGGAAGATGTGGAAGAGATATAACAAGCTAAAGACTAACCTCTGACTTCATGGCTGCTTCAAGATCCGCAAACCATTTATAGAACTGATCAACAAAACAGCACATCGGGGGAAAAAGATAAGATATCAAGTTGAAGTAGCAATACAGAACAGGATTACCAAGGATGCTATTTCCATCATCATTTACAAAGCTAAACTAAGCATATTCATCATTAAAGCTTATACATTAATGCAACATAAAGTTGCCACTGAGACAAATTTGGAAACTAAAGCTCCTTATAAAGTGGCTTGCTTCAGCTAGACAGTGACATATGAGCAATACTAACACAGCAAATTCTTCAACAGAGAGGCCGAAATATACACAGAAAGTACTACAAGTATGAAATGGAGGCTGAGGATGTTAATTACTTCTTACTACACTGCCCATAGTCACACAGTAGCGCAGTTTTAACATTTTTGACGCAAAGCGGACGATACCAAGATCCATGGAGAATTTTAATTCTGCTGAACAGGAAAAGGCGCGGGAAAAAGAAAAAGCCACATAAGGGAAACGAGACTTTCCTCATATGACTAGCTGGGCTTTACAATAAAGAGAAGAAAATGTGGGCGGCATGGGATGTGGCTCCATAAGTTTTCATGTGGTTCTTTGGAAGGAGAGAAGTAGGAGGGCTTTTGAAAGGGGTGGAAAATGATTTTGTACACTAGAGAAATAGCCTCTTATTTAGTTAATTGTATGTATATATAATTAGAAACAGCCTCTCTACCTTCACAAGGTAGGGGTAAGGTCTGCGTACACATGAACCTTACACTGGGTTTGTTCTTGTTGTTGTATGTATATATAATTGGATGTCCTCGATACAGAATTTTTTATTTTTTATTTTGAAAAGGTAATTAAATTTATTAACAATGGAAAAATCTCCTCAACAAAAGATAGAGAACCTACAAAATAAAAGGAAAAAGGGAAAGAACTTCTAGGGCTATCTCTATCATTTCATATGCATGCAAATTAAGAGCCGAAAACCTACTCTGTTGCATGGAAAGGTGAAGGCGAACACTAAAGTTCAAATATGGAGAGTTCTAAAAACAAATTCCTTTTTGCATGTCTTTCTGATATATAGATATAAATACTGCTCCACTCAGGCAGGCAGGGTCAAGGCCATAAATAGACACATGGTCATCTCAGACCAATATCTGAATACATCACTTGCAATCAAGGCATTTCTAACCCAGAAGACATTGAGTACCAGTGTCAATTCTCACTAAATGTAAGTTTCCGTTATTTTTTGCTTGGCATAAGGTATTTCCTCTCCAGTTAATTACAATCATCAGGACAAAATGAGAGGCATATTCTTTAAGAAAGCCAAAAAATGGAGCTATTTAGCAAGCAATTATTATGCATTCTGTTCCAACTCATTGGTTTAGCAGTTATGTTTGACTGATATGTTGCCAAGCACAAGACACTACAGCTTCTAGTCTTACACAAAGATCAACTCTATATTTTAGCACTTGTTGCTCTAAACACACATACAGATAGCTTATCATGGTTACAAGATGTGATAGTTCTGATTCCTTTCCAATATTTAGCTGATCGTGCACCCTTTTTTATATGGGAAAAATCATTCACAATCCCTTATTTAAAATATGGAATATTAAGATCTACAACCTGGAAAAAGCAGAGTCAAGAAATAATGGACGGGCCAACTAAACATTGTGAAAGTTTTTTGCTCTTTTGTTTTTTTGTAACTGACCTGATTTGTATTCACTAGGACTGCTTCAATGGCCCCTGAATCTTCCAGAGAACTGAGCTTTGGTGAGACAGCGAGATTATTATCCTGTCCAGAAACTTGATCCTGGGACTAGAAATAAAAATATCAGGTAACTGAATTTGAGATAGATGATACTTTCAAATCAACCAAGAAGGAAAAATTCACCAAATTGGGCGGGAAAGGTCTCTCGGCAACTGCATGGGAAAGTGCTTGTATGGCTGCTTGTTGTTGCTCTGTTAATGGAGCATTCTGTAAGAAGAAAATTAGCTAGAGTCGTTGAAGATATAACATCAAGAGAGCCACTAATGCTGGATTAGTTAACAAAAAGCAAAAAAAATCAGTAGACAAACACACACATGTAGCATATACAAACATTAAAAAAAAGTCAGTACAAACAATGTATATTGACATGGTGAGGGCCACAAACTCAAATGAATAATCAAATCCAAGATGGAGGTGATTACTAAAATTGTAATTTTCCATCAGAATTCCAAGAGTAAGCTAAAAATAAAAGAGTCACCAGATAAGGAAACAGCTAGTTGGCCAGTGGTAATACGGGAAAAAAAGATAAACAGTGCAACATTGGAATGAGAACAAACATGAAAACATAGTTAAGTCGCAGAGGATCCAGGATTTGAACATTATGGGTTCGAGTTCAGAATTTTAGCACAACCCATTTGAGTTATTGGGTTCGAAATCCATTTTTTATACTAATTTAGTGGATCTTTTAGCACATTTACAGGGTCTGAACAAAAGCTATTGGGTTTGTACGAACTCATATCTAATGCACTAGGTCCATCCCTTTTCAAATAAGAGGACTTTATTTACACAAGGATTTGCTGGAAGGTATTTTCTAAAGCTGTAACGAATCCAACAAGTCCAGTAATACATCAATGTCAGTGACAATCAGCATTATCCTAAACAGCACGTTACTATTCTTCTCTTATTTCGGGAGTGAGAAGATTGAAATGCGGTCTTCAAATTTGTCATACGGTCACAGATCTATGAGAGAGCTGAAAATTTGGTAAAGCATTCACACAGATCTGGAGCATTGATTGATGTTCCAGATAATTAGACCTAAAATATAAGTATTGTACAAAATGGGAAAGAGAGGGGGGGAACCTGCTCCCAAGTAGAAGCGAAATTGTAGCCTTTGGAAATAGCTTCCGACTTAGGAACACCGCCACCGGGTCTTGCCGCCGTCGCCATGGGTTTATCGACACGAGTGATTTTTCTGTACTTCACAACTGTTTAAAGCGAAGGAGAATTGAAGAAAAATAGGGATTAGAGAAAAGCCAATCAAATTAAACCGATCAAACTAACAATGCAAGCTCTCTAAGAAATATCCAATGCACACACCAGCGGTCCAGCACTAGCCGAAAAACCCGCCTTCAATTGTTGCTACCATTTTCAATAACAATCAAGAAAACATATGATTATGGTGGTTACCATAGGGAATCAGTGGAACCAACTTCGAGTTCTCAACGTACTTGTCGAAGTTGAAGACTTTGTGAGCTGGGAGATCTGGGATATGATCGTCTTCACTCTTCCATATGGCTGCACCTCCAAAAACTTCCCATAGGAAGATTAATTATTCTAATTTCTAATCGTCCTAAGATTTTTTTTTTTTACTAGTAGTAATCCTTTACACAGGTTTTCTTTAACTAGTTTTTTTATTTTATTGTAAAATTTATTTCAATTACAATAATTTTGATACGTAAATTAAATATAAAATAGTATGCAAAAATTAGATTTATTCTCCTAATTTAAGTTTACTTGTACAAGAGGTAATTCAATATTTGAAGATAATGGGTGACTTAGGTACATGTCTCATTAGCCATACATGGGTATGATAGTGTTAGGGGTCCGCCTCTTTGAGCTTGACTTGAAAACTAACATGTTGTCATGGAGCAGTATGAGTGTTGCCAAGCTAAGATGCACGAGTTAGTACCAAGGCAAAGAGGAAAACGTGCAAGTGATGGCCAAGGCTTTGAGGGAGGCAAGGTAGCTTGGCAAAGGCTTGACAATGAGATGTGGGCTGAGGGCGACACTTGAGCATGGCAAAGGCATGGGGCAGTGATGCCAAGGCAGGGTAAACACGAAGTGGGAAGGCAGGCTAAGTGCAACGAAGGCATGCGCGCAAGGCAAACTTGTCATGACATTGGGGCGCGATAAAGGATCATATGCGTGAGCAATGGCATGGGCTAAATACAGTTGCAGTGCACCTAAGAGCAAGGCATTGGCACCTGATTCAAGCCAAGGCCCATACATGGATAGCAAGCTTCAGCTTGACCAAGTCAATGGCGGTTACAAGGCACATGTTGTGCACATGGGCAGCAATTGGCTTTGTTCAAATCTGGCAGACAATTGCTAGAACGTTTTTGTGGCCATGTTTCCATTATATTAGCATGATCTGCATGATCCTAGTGGTTGGGGGATGTCAACTATACTAGGCTAAAATAGTGGGCTATGCGGGACAAGTGTCTAAGCCTAAGTGTGACAAGTGCAAAGGCAAAGAGCTTCACATATTCTATAAATATGCAGCACTCTTATGCTTGTGGGATAGAGAGAGAAAACATGTGAGAGTGCATGTTTTGGGTTAGGAAAGAGTTTCTAGGCCCGTTTTCAAGAGTGAAAATGCTTAAGGTCAAGAGTGATCTTTTGTAGACGGATGTACTTTGAGCTTGAGTTTCTTTATATGCTCGAGTTAAATACAAAGTTGGGAAAAGAGTTTCTTGTGTATTGTGCCTTGTGTTCTTGTTAATTTTCTGTTGCCTTTGTAAACAATTAAAATTTTATTAAATTTGAATCCACAAGTAATTTGGATTTTATCATATATTAAATACATATTAGTCCAAATGATACTATGGGCTAGTATAATCGGGTCGATTATTTAAATCTAAAATAAATTAATTTAAATAAAAGTCCAATGTATTATTGGGCTAGCCCGTCAATTGGTCTTCTATCAAATGGACCGGCCCATAAGCCTCAAGCCCAATGATCCACTAGAGTTTTCTTGGAGATTACTCCACCCCACATCTATAGAAAGAGGTCAAAGGAGAAGGCTAAAGAAGGAAGGAAGCAGAAGGAAAGGCTAAAGAAGCTCTGAATAATTGCATCAAGGTCTCCATCCATATCTAAGGAGATTACTCCACCCAACAATATGAATGTCATCATGCCTAAGGGTGATGAACCTTGAACGAAGACTTATAAAAAAGTCACTCCAAGAATTCGATTGTTCGTCACGATCGGTAAGATGTAATTCCCTCCCTTATAGCATAGCCAAATGGTGAAGTTGTCGCGAATTAACTTGTTGAAACAACTCACAGGCATTACTAAGGTCAAAATGCTTGGCCATCTTCTCGCCAAAAATCTTGCACATTTGCGGACCTCTTTGTGGACGCTTAACACGATAGTAGGTATCGAAATATGCTCTTATCCATCCATATACATAATGAATAGGAAAGAGTGCTTTGCAGGCGCCCAAATCTTAAGAAGTGGAGACCTCCTTCAAGCCATGGTAGATACTTGCAAGGACTGAAACCGCCAAGGAAAACTTCTCTCCATGAGCCATCAAACTCGCGATTTTAAAGACACTAGCACGAATGTAGTTGATCTTCTTATTGGGGAACACAAAATTGCAAAGCTAACATGCAAGAAAAGCTGCCAAATAAGTCTCAGCTCTAAGTGACTCCTCCACGCCAAGCTCAATAAAAGGGGCATTCTCCTCGTCGGTTCGTGGTAGGAAGCTCGCATCAATATTTCCAGAAGGATTATGGTTCAACTTTGGCTTTGTAGTCCGGTTTCTTGATGACTTTTGCGGAGGTTTGGCATACCTACTCGGACTTCGAAACCAAAACTCTACCCAATCACGAATGGAGACCTCGTGAACATCGTCCTTCATGAGTTTGTAGAACGCCGAGAACATGTGTAAGCAACTTCTTTGGAGGAAAGGTTTTCCTTGACTGTCTGCTTGTGTCAACTCCTTAGCTGAGGGGATAACTTCGTCGTAGAAGGATCCATGCACCGGAAGGCCTCTGATTGCTCGCAAGTCCCACAAAGAGATGGAGAGTTCACAAATAGAGGTAGAACTTGTGTTTGTAGATGGACGCCAAAGCTCGCAAAAGGCACAGAGGACATTCTCATTGTAGTCATGCGTGAACAACGAAGCAAAGATGGCATCATAAACCTTGATGCTATCCAGAGTCAATATTTTAGAGATTGTAACCCCATCACTTGAAATCGAATATAATATTTGTCGCTATATTTTTGTTTTGATTATTATTTTTCAGGAGTGAAATTTAGTTGTTACAAATTTTGGCACGCCCAGTGGGACCATCTCTACCTCTCATCTCTTCTCAACTCTCAACATTCAAGATCACTATGATGGCTTGAAAGAAGATCGACTCAAAAGTTGTTGACTCCAAGTTTTCTTCTGACGTTGAAAGTATCTTGAATGCTACTCTGGGAGTCTTGGGCCAATTACCCGAAGCAAGGCGAGTGTCTTGGGACAGCAAACACTCCAAGTGTCATCTACACCAATACAAGCTTTAAGATCTTCATCATCCGAAGAACAAAGGTTCTGCTGGCAAATCAGAGAGAGGAGATAATATTGTAGAAGTTGTGGAGAAATCTTCTGCTCAACTTACTTTATACAATATCAAGAGTTAACTTACCCAACTTGATAGTGAAGTTTTAAGTGTTGGCTCTACGCCAATCTCGCCATATGACATGTTCCAAACTGAGTTCAATCCGTGGGAAGGTATAGGTTATTCTTCATCATCTGCAATAATCATGGAGGCAATGATGACTAACACTTCGACAATGGAGGAGCAACTTGCAAACCTGACAAAGGCGATTGATGGCTTAACAAAGTATGCTCAAGGTCAAGATGTCTGTATCGTAAAATTGACTGGCATAGTTGAAAGCATGATGGATGGAGAATCAAGTCATGCACCTGGAAAGCTCCCTGAAGTCCGTGAGTAGGCTGATCCTCCAACATAACAAGTGTCATCCGCCAAAGAACTTTATGTCTCCTCCGAAGGATCAATTCCCCTCGAACAATTGAATGAATTCATTGTGGGAACTATCAAATATAAGTATGAGGTCGCTTCAAAGTCTTCTCTCACGTACACAAAGTTGTATACTGCAAGAATCGATAGCTTAAAGTTGCCTGTCGGCTATCAACCTCACAAATTTTAGCAGTTCGACGACAAGGGAAATCCAAAGAAACATGTTGCGCACTTTGTTGAGACATGCAACAATGCAGGGACTTGTGGAGATTACCTTGTCAAGCAGTTCGTCAGCTCACTAAAGGAGAATGTTTTTGATTGATATACCAACCTCGAGGCTGGATCCATTGATAGTTGGGACCAACTGGAGCAAGATTTTTTCAATCGCTTTTATAGCATGAGGCGTACTGTGAGTATGGTGGAACTTACGAACACTCGCCAACGAAAAGATGAACCAGTTATTGACTTTATAAACCGATAGAGGAATGCAAGCCTTAACTGCAAAGATAGGCTAAGCGAAGTTTCTGGCATAGAGATGTGCATCCAAGGAATGCATTGGGGACTTCGTTACATCTTGCAAGGAATTAAGCACGGGACATTTGAAGAACTTGCCACTCATGCTCATGATATGGAGTTGAGCATGGCTTCTGCGGGAAATGAAGGGTTGCTCATCTACGAACCTCACAAGGTAAGAGATAAATAAGAAGTCAAGAAATAGAGCAAGTTCGTACCCAAGAATGAAATCAAAGAATCCATGAACGTTAATGCCTCTCCTTTGAAGTTTACTACCAAGGTGAGCATGAAACAGAGTATGAAAACAACTTCCTCTCAAGACTATGTAAATCGGAAGTTGACGCTCAAAGATATGCAAGAAAATGAGTACCCATTTCTAGACTCCAATGTGCCTGCGATATTTGAAGAACTCCTCGAGCTAAAGCTTATTGAGCTGCCAGAGATGAAGCGGCCAGATGAAGTTGGAAAAGGCAATGACCTGAATTACTGCAAATACCATCGGCTTGTAGGTCACCCTCTTGAGAAGTGCTTTGTCTTCAAGGACAAAGTTATGGATTTGGCTTGTCAAAAGAAGATCGAACTTGAAGACAAAAATGCGAGCACAAACCATGTGGCCATTGCCTTTGGCTCATTCAATCTGATTGAGATATGCACATATGAAGGGAATAAAGATGAAGAATTATTGGAGGATGACAAAGTCCGAGTTGATCAACCTGATGAAGAAGGTTGGGCCCTGGTGACTCGTCGAAGACGCCGTAAATTGAGTCTGCAAAAAGGATCAATGAAGCAACCTACGAGGAATAAGATGGTAAGAAGACCAAAGAAGCAACAAATGATTAAGAACCCAAAGAAGGTGGAGATAGAGACACACCATCACCAAAAGCCATGCCACCCGGTGACTTTGGGAGAATTCTTGCCGAGTTGGTTTCGCATAAGGATTTCTGACGATGATGACAAGGCCTTGTGTTGTAATGATGATAAATAAGAAGAGGAAATGAACGAAGTCACATCAACACCGTCTTTATCACTGTCTAATAGTCTTGTTGAGTCCTCCTTCTAAGAAGCAGATGTCCGCAATGAAAAAGTCACCTTCACTTAAGACGATCTCCTAGTTGGTGAGACACTACACAATCGCCCTTTGTTTATGGTGGGTTATGTGCTCGAGTGGAGGATAAACAGAATCTTGATAGATGACGGATCTGTAGTTAACATTCTTCCTATTCGCATAATGAAAGAACTCGGCATATCAACTGAAGAACCTTGTGAAAGCCGACTAATGATTCAAGGATTCAATCAAGGGGGACAAAGGTCCATTGGAGCTATCAAACTAGAAATCACCATAGGACATATGCAATCAACTGCATGGATGCATGTGATTAATACAAAGACTTCATACAATTTGTTGCTTGGCAGGCCGTGGATACACGAGAACAAAGTTGTCCCATCAACTTACTACCAATGTTTGAAATATAATAAAGATGGAGTCGAAAAGAAGATAGTTGCTGATGACAAGCCGTTCGCTGAAGCCGAGGCATACTTCGTTGATGCAAAGTTTTACTTGAAGAACCACATCATGAAGGGAGTAAAAGGTGATGACATAATGAAGGCCAAAGGTGATAATATCATGTCCAAAAGGGCTGAAGTAGCTTCTGGTGAAGATAAAGTTACAAACAGAATGCTGCAGGCAAGAAAATAGCTCTTTTATTTCGTTATGTCCCAAAAGTGAAGAAAGATGAAGGAGAATCATCAAACCTCCAAAAAGATGCACTAAGAGAATTAACCCTTCATATCAAGCAGATTGATACCATAAAGTTATCTTCAAAGTTTCTGGAAAAAGTTTGTGGCCCCTAACATGCCTCAAAATAAGGCACTTGCCACGAAACGCACGAATGAAGGTTTTGATCCTAATGCTTACAGGTTGTTCGCAAAGGCTGATATGATCCTAACGAACAATCTAAGCTACGAAAACTCCCACTTGAAGCTACTAGAAAAGCAAATACGATGAAAGATAAGGAGCATGTGGTGAAGCAATCACGTGAGGGTCTGGGTTACAAATAACCTCCACTAGTTCGCATCTCCATTAGAAGAGCAAGTAATAACTATATCACAATGGAAGATGAACCCGCTGATCCTAATAAAAGGCATTCTATCTTTGATCGACTCGGAGAACCAAATACAAGAACTTCTGTATTTGAGAGGTTGGGGCCATTGAAAAGGAATAAGAACAAGTCCCAAAGAAATTATGAAAAAATAAGAAGACCTTTGCCATCTAGAGTCCAAAGTACCTCCAAAGAGTGTCAAAGCTTGATCCCTTCCAGAATGAGGCGACAATCAGAACTTTTGATTTCATGTGGAGAGTTACTCAAAGTGAAGACTCGCATGGTGGTCCACACTAGAGAGCGTGGAGAAGATGAAGAAAGTGTAGGATCTTCACATCACATTACTGCGAATGAGGAGCAATACAATTCATTTCTAAGGAAGGTTGACGAAAATTTAGGAGATGCCTCTTGGTGTGGCCATATATCTTTTAAAGATGGTGATCCCCAAGAATACAAATATGTCGAGGATGCTCCTTCGGAACTAGAAGAAGGAATTAAAATGACAGTTGACGCATTGAAAGAAGTCAACCTTGGCACTGTAGAAGACTCCAGGTCCACCTATGTAAGTGCCCTACTAACCACAGATGAAGAAAGCACTTATGTGGAACTACTCAAAGAATATAGTGATGTATTTACTTAGAGCTTCAAAGAGATGCCTGGTTTAGATCCTAAAGTAGCAGCTCATCATCTCTCGGTCAAGAAAGGAGCTCATCCTATTAAGTAAGCCCAAAGATGCTTCAGGCCAGAATTGATCCCATCAATCGAAGCCAAGGTCAATAAACTCATCGAAGCTGGTTTCATTCGGGAAGTTAAATATCCTACATGGATTTCAAGCATTGTTCCTGTGAAGAAGCAGGATGGCCAAATTCGAGTTTGTGTCGATTTTAGAGACCTCAATAATGCATGCCCTAAGGACGAATTTCCGCTCCCCATCCCAGAGCTTATGATCGATGCCACCATCGGATACGAGGCGATGTCTTTCATGGACGGATCATCTGGCTACAATCAAATATGTATGGCACCGAAAGATGAAGAGCTTACTGCATTTCGCACTCCTAAAGTCATTTATTGCTACAAAGTAATGCCTTTTGGCTTGAAGAATTCCAGCGCCATATATCAAAGGGCAATGCAGAATATCTTTGACGACATCCTCCACAAGAATGTGGAATTCCATGTGGATGATTTAGTGGTGAAATCAAGAAATGGAGGAGACCACTTGCAAGACTTAAGAATGGTGTTCGAATGACTCCAGAGATATAAACTTAGAATGAACCCGTTGAAATGTGCCTTTGGAGTTACTTCTGGAAAATTTCTTGGCTTCATGGTTCGACATCGAGGGATTGAGATAGATCAAGCCAAAGTTAATGCAATCTTGAAGATGCCCGAGCCCAGGAATATACATGAACTGAAAAGTCTACAAGGAAAATTGGCACACCTTAGAAGATTCATCTCAAATCTAGCAGGGAAGTGCCAACCTTTTAGCCGTCTCATGAAGAAGGGTGTACCTTTTGAATGGGACCAAGCTTGTAGCAATGCATTCCAAAGCATCAAATCCTACTTGATGAAACCTCTGGTTTGGCAGCTCATATACCAGGAAAGCCATTAATTCTATATATTGCAGCCCAAGAAAGGTCAGTTGGAGCCCTTTTGGCCCAAAAAAATGGTGAAAGTAAAGAAAATTCCCTCTACTACTTGAATAGGATGATGACTCCAAATGAGCTGAAGTATTCTCTAATCGAAAAGTTGTGTCTGGCATTGGTTTTCTCAATTCAAAAGCTGAAGCACTACTTTCAAGCTCATGTCATCCATCTCGTCTCAAGGGCGAACCCGATCAAGTTTGTTATGTCAAAACCTGTCCTCAATGATCGATTAGGCAAGGTGGTACCTACAATTTCAACAATTCGAGATTGTGTACATCCCACAAAAAAAGCTGTGAAAGGACAAGCTTTGGCAGATTTCTTGGCAAATCATCCAATACCTGATGATTGGGAGTTGATTGATGAACTACCTGATGACGATGCAATGGTCATCAAAGTGTAACCACCATAGAAAATGTATTTTGATGGTGTCGCACATCGTGATGGAGCTGGTGCAGGTGTCGTGTTTGTCACTTCCCAAGGAGAAGTTTTGCCATATTCCTTCACCCTAACACAACATTGCACCAACAACGTTGCAGAATATCAAGCACTCATACTTAGGCTTGAGATGGCTGTTGATATGAGACAACTCCAATTACATATTTTTGGAGACTCTGAGTGAGTGATCAATCAATTGCTAGGTAGCTACGAGGTTAAAAAGCCAGAATTGCGTCCTTATCATGATTATGTGCAGAAATTGATTGGATGGCTTGGCAATGTAACTCTTCAGCATATGCCAAGGAAGGAAAATAAGAAAGCTGACGCCTTAGCTGCTCTAGCTTCGACATTGACTCTGCCCGGCCAGACACAAATTATTATCTACCAAAAATGGATAGTACCACCAGATGAGAACGAGGATGAAGAAAGTAATCTCGAGCATTTGGTAGCCGTCACTGAAGCTGAGAAGGTTGATTGGCGACAAACCATGATCGACTAATTATGTTATGGGATACTTCCATAAGATCCAAGGAGAAAGACCAAAATTAGTCGGCGTGCCCCTCGCCTCCTTTACTATAAAGACACTTTGTATCGAAGATCATTTGAGGGAGTTCTCTTGCATTGTTTAGGGGAAGATGAAGCAACTCAAGCTATGCAAGAGGCACACTTTGGAGTTTGTGGGTCACATCAATCTGGGCCGAAGCTCCACTTCCACATTAAGAGGATGGGTTACTATTGGACGACAATGGTGAAAGATTGCTTAGATTATGCTCGAAGATGCAAGGCTTGCCAGTTTCGCACAAATTTTATATACCAACCACCTGAAATATTACACCTTATTCATCTTGGCCATTTGACGCTTGGAGATTAGATGTTGTTGGACCACTACCAAAATCTTCTAGAGGACATCTATACATCTTGGCTGCAACTGGTTACTTCTCAAAATGGGCCAAGGCCGTCGCACTCAAGGAAGTGAAGAAAGAGAATGTTGTAAACTTCATTCGAGTGAACATCATATATCATTTCAGAATTCCTAGTTATATAATAACAGATAATGGCAAACCGTTCGATAACAAATTGATGACCAAGATCTGTGGACTTTTTGGCTTCAAGCAACGTAATTCGTCAATGTATTATGCTGCTGCAAATGGACTAGCCGAAGCATTTAACAAGACACTTTGCAACTTGTTAAAGAAGGTCATCTCCAAGAAAGAGATTGGCATGACAGAATGGAAGAAGCTTTGTGGGCATATCGGATGACTCATCACACGCCGAAACAGGCAACTCCTTATTCTCTTATTTATGGAGTCGAAGCAGTTCTTCCTCTTGAGCGTCAAATACCATCCTTGCGACTCTTGTCCAAGAAGGTCTTACTGAAGAAGAAAACGCCCGTATGCGCCTTGAAGAACTAGAGTCTTTTGATTAAAAAAAGGCTAGAAGCTCAACAAAGTCTTGAATGTTATCAAGCTCGTCTTTCTCGTGCTTTCAACAAAAAGGTTCGCTTGAGCTCCTTCCAAGTTGGCGATCAAGTTCTTGCAGTAAGAAAACCTATTATCACCTCTCGCAAATCCGGGTGCAAATTTACTTTAAAATGGGATGGTCCATATGTTGTGCAAGAAGCCTATTCAAGTGAAGCTTACAAGTTAGCTCATGCAGATGGCATAAGAATTGGCCCTATCAACGGGAAAATTTTGAAGAGGTATTACCCTTGAAGAATAAACGCTCCTTAACGCATGAGCCTAAACTGCATGTTGCTATGCTCCTGGCCCGCATGAGCCTAAACTTCAAACGGCACCCAAAAAAAGCCCGCTAGGTTGAAAACCTCAAAAGAGGCGGCCTAGGCAAAAGTTAGGACATAAAAAATAAAAAATAAAAATTCACTTATTTTGAACTACATTATGACTTGATCCTCTTCAGCGAAGTATGTAGGTAGCTTAGAGTTTCATTCTAAGTTTAGTCATATAAGCTTTACAAAACAAATGTGTTTCAACGTGACATGATCATCAAAATTCGAGCTGAGGCATCACGTTGATTACTAAAATAGGCGCATATTGCAGAAAGAAAAAAAGCAATTTGTGTCGAGCCAATATGGACATTTCATTGCTTCAATGCTACAAGGATCTGATACATCATTGTTAGAGACTAAAAGGATGAAAATATTTATACTTCGTCCTACACGAAGAATCTAAGTCATAAAAGCAATTGACGCGAAAGATTGTCGTTATCTTGTCTTGAATACCTTTCCAAGTTCGCTTCATTTCTTCAAAACTTGATGCTACCATAAATCTTTACGTAATTGAATCTAATGTGAATTATTCCTCCATCATGTAGCCTAACTGTGAAATTTCTAATTTGGGTTCCGAAGGGTCAAGCAATACATGATCTAGAACTTTAACTAATCCAGAAGGTCTTATGCCGCAAAGACTTCTATATGCATGCGAATATGAAAGTTCACTGCAGTTGTGTTGACTTCGCAAGTTTTCTGTTAGTAGACTGAAAAAAGTTGTGCCATGAAATTCATAGGTACTTCAGGTCTCTGAGTTTATTTTCTAACGGCATGGACGGATTGCAATTCCGACTCTCCAAGCTCAAGATATGATTTTTTTCGCTGAAAGTACGCAAATCTGAAAGTTCACTGCGGTTAAGTCGAGTTCGCAGATTTTCAGTTGACAGTCCGAAAGGAGTTCTGTGATGAAATTTATATGAGTTTTAGATCTCCAATTATACTTTCTGACATCACAAACTGATTGTAATTTCGATACCCCTATCTCAAGATACAATTATTTTCGCCAAAAGTACGCAAATCTGAAAGTTCACTACGGTTGAGTCAATTCGCGAATTTTCTGTTGATAGTCCGAAAGGAGTTCTGTTATGAAATTTATATGAGTTTTATATATCTGAGTCTACTTTCTGACATTGTAAACGAATTGTAATTATGATATTCCTAGCTCAAGATACAATTAGTTTCGCTGAAGGTACGCAAATCTGAAAGTTCACTGCAGTTAAGTCGATGTCGCGAATTTTTTGTTGATAGCCCGAAAGGAGCTCTACCATGAAATTCATAGGTATTTTAGGTCTCTGAGTTTTTTTTCTAACGGTGCGAATGGATTGTAATTCTGACACTCCTAGCTCAAGATATGACTTTCTTTAACAAGAATACGCGAAGCAACAAAGCCAACACAAAAGGCGTGCTGAAATTTAATAAAGAAATAACTGGGAGTAACAAATGGAATCCAGGTCTCAAAGAGAGATATCACATACTAAAAATAAAGATACTTTTATTGCTCCAAGAAACAAGTACTCCATTAATTACATGATATTAGTTATAAAAAAAATCGTAAGTCGAGAATCCTAAGCAAAAAAAAAAATCTCTAAAATCATGAAAAATGTTTGAAGCTAAGGATTTGTTGGCGGCTTGTCTCAACTGCCCCTTTCAGGAGGGATAATTTCTCTACTTCATCATCAGATAATGGATGATTGGCTTCAATGGTATAAATCTCCCCTTCGATAATGTCAATGTTCTCTTGACTTTTAGCCAACTTCACTTGTTGTTTATCCAAGAGCGCAACAATCTTCTTCTTTGTAGAGGCCAAGGCAACTAGCTGTTGTTCAACACTCGCAAGATTGGCTTGAAGTTTCTCTACATGCTCGTTCACTTTTTCATATTCTTGTTTTGCATCATCGAGGCGTTGTCGTGCATCAGAAAGTGACTCTTGGTGAAATTCTTTAGTCATCTTGGACGATCTTAAAGCATCGTAATTTGCGTACGTCTTGAAGAAAGCCTCAACAATAGCCTCTAAAGTAGAAGTATCAATAATATTTTCTTTCTTAATTTCCTCAAGAGTCAAAGCGATACTTTTCTCCAACTTTGTGAAGCTATCCAGAGAATCAAGAGGGAACTCTTCGATCCATTCACACAAGGTATGCTACATCGTGTTAACAAAAGAATGTTTAATACAGGGAATAGTCTCTTGTGGTTTGAAGTTTGGAGCATCAAGATGTAACGGCCATGGAGTAGGCTCGAAGGCTTTTTGACATTTTGCTTGACTTGCGACAGCCTCCATCTTACTCGTCACGGCTGGCTTGGAAAGCATAACATCTTCTGGAAGAACGAGGTGCGACTCTTTGGGTAGACTCAAATCTGTCAACGAAGGGTTATTTGCAGCATGATGTTCAACACCATCAAATGAAGTGTGAGGACTTTTTGCAGCCACACCGAGGGAATTTGGCTTGTAACTCAGTCTTCCACAATGTTACCACCAAGTACATCATCATACAACTCATCGATGCCCAACTGCAATTAAAAAAATAATAATAACTTTGGTGTTCAAAAAAAAAATAAAAAAAGGGAGTAAATTTGAAGGAAATAATATTTACTCATTTCTCCAATTTAGACAACGACATCGTTGAGCTAGAGTCACCCTCTACAAAAAATCTAGTATCGATACTAAGAGCATCCAAGTCAGCAAACTCACTATGGCTCGTGTCCTTAGCCTTCTTCTTTGAATGATTCCAATAATGTCATGACTAATATCACTCTCGTTCGAACTGGAAGTCGCACTAACATTCTCAACCTCATTGGGTAAAGCAGAAGCTTGAGTCCTTTCCTCGTTTGTTGGCACGACGTTGGCTGTCTTTGCAACATCTTTGTTTGGTCAAGTAGGAGGCACTTTCCTTTTGCAAGGATTGTTCGTCACCTCCACAGTGGCAGTAGTTGTCTTAGAAGTCAACAAAACATGTTTAGCTCCTTTGTCCACATGGGCATCCCCGCCCGTCGAAGGGGTAGACTTGGATAAGACCTTGGTGCTTGGCAAAGGATCTTTTGATGGCTCATGGAGAGAAGTTTCAAAAGAATCAAAGGTAGAACAATGAAGTTTGATGGCTCATTCTCATTATAGTCATACGTGAACAACGAAGCAAAGATGACGTCATAGATCTTGATGCCATCCGGAGGATGAACTTTTAAAGTTAGAACTTGGGCGCTCGGATTCTGCTTGTCGCTAATAATATCAAGGTGTGGATATGGTGTATCATGGTTGATAAAATAAATCCTTGCTGATGGAATTCACAGTCCTATGTGCTGCTCCGAGAGTCTGCGAAAAACAAAGGGAAGAATCTATGAAAACCAGCAAGACTGAAAGAGGCAGCATGTCACAATATATTTCCTAAATTCGAGAAAATATCTGGGAAGATATCAGCACATTCTGATTATGACTTTTAGCTATGTCATAGCTCCGGAAGTCTAGTTTCCGTAGCCGCAAACCTCTCTAATTTCGATGCTCCTACACCAAGATATGATTTATTTGGTTAAGACACGCAAACCTGAAATGTCGAACGTGACAGAACTTGAAGCAAGTTTAGGAAGCTCACCTGGGATGATACATTGCGAATTTAAATCCAAATTTTCGATATGTTCTAGTACTCCAAGTCTAGTTTTTGTAATCATAAACCGCTCATGATTTCGGCATTCCTACGCCAAGATATGAGTTTTTTGGTTAAGACGCGCAAAACTAAAATGTCGAGCGCGACAGAACTTGAACCAAGTTTAGGAAGATCACCTGGGATGATACACTACCAATTTAAATTGAAGATTTTGATATGTTGCATCACTTTGAGTCTAATTTCAAAAGAATCAAAGGTCTCGTATTCTTGATACCCCTGCGAGGAGATATGAATGCTTTTCTGTAGAATGCGCAAAGCTCACGATTCCTGGCAGCTTCAGCGACAAAGAAAAAAAAAGGGGTCAATCGTAGTCAAGTCCAAAAGGGTGCAATTATCGTATGTTCATCACAAAAAGTTCTTGAGTTCTGAGTCTAGCAACATGCAAGATATTCAAGTATGAGTTCGAGGCATTGCCCAAAATTAGCGACAAATAAAGAACAATGGAAAGAGAGCTTACTAGTGAGACCTTCAAAGGCAGCTAGTGAAAAGTTAAGAAATTTCAAGAATAGGTGGTGAGCATGACTGCATGGTATGCTCCTTATATAGAATGTTGAATCGGCTCTTTGGCTTGGCGAACAAAATTTTCCTTTAAAAGAAAAGCCAATTCCTAGTTGACTTGGAAGTCTTTTATGGTAAAAGGAAAAAAATAAAATTTGAAAGGCCTCTCCTTTGGAATATGGTGCGAATCTCTTTGACTTTGCAAGCCATTCTACATGGAATGAATTAATGCCATAAAAGAAGTAAAAGAGGGTCTCATGTAAAATTTGTAACGACTAAAAGGCTTAGGGAAAGCTCCAATTCCTATTTTCCAAAAGGCAAGGATACTTAAGAAAATCTCCAACCCCTCTTCAAAATAGGAATACGCTTCATTGTAAGAACAATTTGGGCAAATTATGGAAAGTTTTTAGCATTAATCCAAAAGAAGCGATTTATGTTTCCTCTGAGCTCATTTGTAATTAAAGCCATTATCTACGTATAATGAGCTTATACTTAGTCATCAAATTGGTTTGTCGCCCGGAGACAATCAGTTTGCCAAAACAAAAAAGATTCTAAATAAGAAACATTTGGTACATTAATGGGTAATTAAGATACCCCATTCGAGGAGTAATTTTTCTACTGGGTTCTTGCATGCCGTGAAAAAGTCATTAACTTATCTTCGGAATTAAAAAAAAAAGGCAAAGCTACATCGTCCATTCTATTTGGATTAAGACCTTCTTCATTATGCCAGGTCACACTTAACAATGTTCGTTGGCTCCATAACGGTTACTTCAAATCATATCTTCAAGTTACGATAACCCTACACCTCGACAAGCTTTGAAGCATGGGGCATTTGTAGACAATTAAATTTTTATTAAATTTGAATCCACAAGTAATTTGGATTTTATCATATATTAAATACATATTAATGATACTATGAGCTAGTATAATCAGGTCGATTATATAAATCTAAAATAAATTGATTTAAATAAAAGTCCAATGTATTATTGGGCTAGCCCGTCAAATGGTCTTCTATCAAATGGACCGACTCATAAGCCTCAAGCCCAATGATCAACTAGGTTTTTCTTGGAGATTACTCTACCCCACACCTATATAAAGGGATCAAAGGAGAAGGCTAAAGAAGGAAGGAAGCAGAAGGAAAGGCTAAAAAAGCTCTGAAGAATAGCATCAAGGTTTCCATCCATATCTGCAATCGTCGTCTGTGGTCAAATTACAAAGGCGAAATCAAATCATAGGCAGGCGGCTTCCAATCTTCCGTTCGTGATAACCCAACACCAAATCCCGATCCATGACGACCTTCAAAATGTTCGTGACGTACTACAAATCTGAAATCCGTCAAGTTCAAGATCAAACTCTCAAGCTCTTGAACCATCGTCCATGAGGAGAAGAATCAGAGGACTACAACTCTTTAGATTTTTAGAGATTGTAACCCTATCATTTGAAATTGAATATAATATTTGTCGCTATATTTATTATCTTGATTATTATTTTTCAGGAGCGAAATTTAGTTGTTATAGTCTTCACTTAAATTTGTTGCCTAAATCAGTCCTAAACTTACTATGTTGGAAGCTGCCTAAAAATATTCTAAGTCTAAAGTTGCTGTAATTTTTGCTAAATATTGTGAGAAGGCTGAAGCTGGGCGTGAGGCCTAGCTGCCGCACAGGCTGATTTCGGCGTACAAAGATCATGCATGTGCAACTGGTATCAGAGCGGAGCGAGGCATTGATTGGAAATGTCCCTGAAGGTGACGAATTTCAGACCCTCGTGATAAGGCTTGCCTACCTTGAGGCAGAATTGGTAAGGCTAAGTCAAGAGAATAAGGATATGAAAAACGATACAGCGATGCTGCGACGTACTATGGGCGAGGATGCTCCTCAATGTGGTGCTGACCGTCTCAAGGTAAAAATTCTTGAACTTAAGGCATTTGGTGGTGCAAGGAGTGCACATGAATTAGAGAATTTTCTTTGGTATATGGAGCAATACTTGCATGTTATTCGTGTGCAAGATGAGAAGGAAAAAGTAACATTGACTAGCATGTATTTGAGTAAAGATGCTAAGTTATGGTGGCACACTCGTGTTGCTGAAGATAAAAATTTGGGCAGACCAAAGATTTAGTCGTGGGAGCGGCTTAAAAAGGAGTTGAAAGATCAATTCCTTCCTAATAATACGTTTTAGATTGCTAGGGACAAACTGAAAAGGTTGAGGCAAACCGGATCAGTGAGAGCATATATCAAAGAGTTTACTTCTTTGATGTTGAGTATAAGCAGTATGTCGGAAGAAGACAAATTGCACAACTTCATGAGCGGGCTGCAGCATTGGGCACAATTAGAGTTGCATAGGCAGAATATTCAAAACCTCGCAAGTGTTGTAGCGGCGGCAGATGCATTGGGTGATTTTTACTTGGGTGAAGAGACTTATACTTCAAAGTCTAACGACGGAAAGAAGGACAAAGCAAAAGAGAAAAAAAAAATATGAGAATAACAATGCTAATGAAGACAAGGGGAAGGGAAAGCAAGAAGCTAGAACTTCGAAGAGCAAGGAGAAGGGCATCAAATTCACTGGTTATTTCATTTTTGATGGGCCACATCGAGCAAGGGATTGTCCAAAGAAGGCAGTATTGAATGCAATGATTAGTGCGGATAAGAGGGATGTGTTAGAGGCAATGACCAGTGACAAATAAGTGGCTGGTGTCAATGCAATCATGGCTGATGGGAAGAGAGGCCAAGGGGCATTGCTTGTCAACCCCTTATGACTCATAAATTGAGCTAACCTCGATGAGGACGTCGAGTTTCAAAGGATGTGGGGCAAGTGTTAGGGGTCCGCCTCTTTGAGCTTGACTTGACAACGAGAGTGTTGTCATGGGGAAGCATGAGTATTGCCAAGCTAAGGTGCACGAGCTAGCACTATAAACGAGCAAGTGATGACCAAGGCTTTGAGGGAGACAAAGCAGCTTGACAAAGGCTTGACAATGAGATGCAGGCTGAGAGTGACACTTGAGCATGGCAAAGGCATCAAGTCATGGGCAGTGATGCCAAGGCAAGGCAAAAACAAAGTGGGCAAAGGCAGGCTAAGTGCAACGAAGGCATGCGCGCAAGGCAGACTTGTCATGACTTTGGGGCGCGGCAAAGGACCATGTGCATGGGCAATGACATAGGCTAAATACGGCTGCAATGCGCTTGAGAGCAAGGCATTGGCGCCTGATTCAAGCCAAGGCACATGGGCAGCAAGCTTCAGATTGACCAAGTCAATAGCGATTTACAAGGCAAATGTTGTGCACATGGGCAGCAGTTGGCTTTGTTCAAATCTGACAGGCAGTTGCTAAAACATTTTTGTGGCCATGTTTCCATTATATTAGCATGATCTACATGATCCTAGTAGTTAGGGGATGTCAACTGTAATGACCCAACCGGTCATTTTAACTTTTAGAACCCCGTTCCCTAAAATAAAACTTCCCATAGGTGCTTGTAATGATTTATAACTTGCGTGGATGGTTGGTTCGGGATTTGGAAGTGTTTGGGGTGAAATCGGAACACTTGGTTCCTTAAGTTGGCCTTAAAGTGCTAAGTTTGACTTCGGTCAATATTTTGAGAAAACGATCCCGGAATAGAATTTTGATGATTCCAACAGCTCCGTATGGTGATTTTGGACTTAGGAGCATGTTCGAAATTTTATTTGGAAGTCCGTAGTTAAATTAGGCTTGAAATGGCTAAAAACAAGAATTTAAGTTTGGAAGTTTGACCGATGAGTTGACTTTATGATACCGGAGTCGGAATCCAGTTTCGAAAATTTTCATAGCTCCGTTATATAATTTATGACTTGTGTGTAAATTTTGAGGTCAATCGGAGTTGATTTGATAGGTTCCGACATCGAATGTAGAAGTTGAAAACTCTTAGTTTCATTAAGCTTGAATTGGGATGTGATTCATGGTTTTAGCGTTGTTTGATGTGATTTAGAGGTTCGACTAAGTTCGTATGATATTTTAGGACTTGTTAGTATATTTGGTTGAGGTCCCGGGGGCCTCGGGTGAGTTTCGGATGGTTAACGGATCAAAAGTTGGACTTAAAAAGTTGCTGCAATTTTCCCTTCTGCTATATATTCTGGGCTATGATCGAGCCCTAGATCGAACCCAGATATCTAGCCCACGATCGAGGCATGAGTCGAAGTCAGGGACGAGGCTCAATATCGAAGCCACGATCGAAGTCAAGGCTCGAGGGCCATGATCGAAGGCAAGGCTCGAGGGCCAGGATCAAGACCCAAGATCGAACTTGATCGAGGCCATGACCATGTCCCAGGCTCGAGGCCTGATCGAGGCCATGACCAGCTCCCAAGATCGAGCTCCTTGATCGAGCTCTATGAGATCGAGCTCCCTGAGATCGAGCTCCCGAGATCGAGCTTCCGAGATCGAGCTCCCTTGATCGAGCTCCTTGATCGAACTGGATAGAGCTGTAAGTTATAAAAACAAAGGACATTCGTCCCATTTGCCATTTTTGACGAACTTGAGCTTGAGCAGAGGCGACTTTTGTCAGATTTTCAAGGGAAAAATATTGGAGTAAGTGATTCTAACTCGGATTTGGTCTACATATACAAGTATATCATTGTTTTCACCATAAATTAGTGTTTTGAGATTTAAATTTGAGAAATTTTTAGAAATCTCATAGAAACGAATTTTTGAGATTTCGGTATCGATTCGGAGTCGGATTTGAGTGAAACTGGTATGGTTGAACTCGTAATTGAATGGGTTGTTGGATTTCGTAACTTTTGCCGGATTTTGAGATGTGGACCCCACGGACGAATTATTAATTAATTTCGGAATTTTTATTAAAAATATAGTATTTTCTTATAAAATTGATTCCTATAATTTTTATTGATTGTATCGAATTATTTTGGATAGATTCGAGCCAGACAGAGTTGGATAATCGTGAAAAAAGCCTTATAGTGGATTAATTAGAGCAAGACGAGGTAAGTCTCTTGTCTAATCTTGTGAGGGAGAAATTACCCCATAGGGATTAAATTGAATAATTGTTGCTAATTGCAGGGGCTACGTACGCACGAGGGACGAGAGTCCGTGCGTAGCTACTATTAATGCTAAAATCCGGGTAGTTTAAGACTCAAAGCATAAATTACTTGTGTGAATTGTATTCTTTATTAATTAAAATAATTGATGTATATATTGTGAATTGTTATGAAAAGTAGAAAAATATAAAATTTTCATATGCTTAATTTTTGTTTAAATCAATTAATTGTTAAAAGAAATTGTTTTCCTCCCAAATTCATTTTATAATAAATATACTCTCCTTCCGGAGGCACATAAGAAAATGTCCTCCTTTCTTGTGGAGCGGCCCGAACGCCTCGGCAGGTTAGATGTATCTATGGATTGCGCCGTACGTCTCTCGACAGTGTACACGACACTCTGGATCGGGCCGTACGTCCTCGGCAGAAATCGTGCTTAATAATAATAATTACACGATACTTTAATAATTTATTTCAGCTTGTGAAGCTAATTAATAAATTAAAAAATTCTTGGAATTTAATGAATTATTATTCTTGCTTGTTAAGGAATTAATTGTTACTCCTGTAAATGAGGTTTAATTGATAAATTAGAAATTATTTGAATTGAAGGAATTTAATTAACATATTGAGAATTGTTACATTTGAAGGAATTTGATTATTTCTGCTGATTAAATAAATTATTGTAAATTCTGTAGATCATGCTGATTTAAATATCCTAGTTTTATTTCAGTTATTATTATTGACCCATAGTGAGTGTCAAAGTCGGCCATCTCGTCTCTACCACTTCGAGATTAGGCTTGATACTTACTGGGTACACATTTGTTTACGTACTCATACTACACTTGCTGCACTTTTTGTGCAGGATCTGAGACATGTACTAGTGGAGAGGACCTATCATCACATGCCCACGTCATCCTGAGGCATAGTGGTGAGCTGCCTTTCTGAGCCGTTCTGCAGCTACCAGTGTCTCTTCTTATATTTATATTCTGTCTATTTCATTTCAGACAGTATTTAGAGTTTTGTATAATCTACTAGATGCTCATGCACTTGTGATACCGGGTCTTGGCACACACACATTGGTAGAAGTTGGTATTTTATTATTTTCTTAGAATAAAAGTTTAACCAATGTACGTTTGACTTATTAGTTGGCTTGCCTAGCTGTAGTGTTGGGCGTCATCATGACCTATAGGTGAAATTGGGTCCTGACATCAATTACACTAGGCTAAAATATTTGGTTGTGTGGGATAAGTATCTAAGCTTAAGTGCGACAAGTGTAAAGGAAAATGGATGTCACATGTTCTATAAATGTGCAACACACTTATGCTTGTGGGATAGAGAGAAAAGCATATGAGAGTGCATGTTTTGAGTTAGGAAAGAGTTTTTAAGTCTGTTATCAAGAGTGAAAATACCTAAGGTCAAGAGTGATCTTTTGTAGAGGGCTGTACTTTGATTTTGAGTTTCTTTGTATGCTCGAGTTAAATATAAAGTTGGGAAAAGAGTTTCTTGTATATTGTGCCTTGTGTTCTTGTTAATTTTCTGTTGCCTTCACTTAAATTTGTTGCCTAAATCAGTCCTAAACTTACTATGTTGAAAGCTGCCTAAAAATATTCTAAGTCCAAAGTTGCTGTAATTTTGGCTAAGTGTTGTGAGAAGGCTAAAGTTGGGCGTGAGGCCTGGCTACCGCACATGCTGGTTTTAAGGGATAAAAATCAGGCATGTGACCGATTCGATTTGGTTTAGCTAATCTATCATGGGTTGAGTCGGTTCAGTTTAATAGGTTTTAATATATTTTACAGAGAATTATATATTTTTTTATCGACAAGACAAGCAAAAAAAAAATATTTTCAATAAGATAAGTAGAGCTTCTTGTACAGAAAGAAAATAAATTTATACTAGTAAAAGCAACATTAATTTTCAATAGGAAAATCATTCCCTCTACTAGTACTAGCTCAAGCAAAGGTAATCTTGTATAAAGAAGAATTATCCACATTTTTAATTAATGTAAATGATAAAAATGAGCTTCATTCCCTAAATAAATTAATTGAAAAGATTAAGGAATAGATGAAAAAATGGAATGGGACTTCTTTGGGTAAATACTTATTCATACTCGGTGTTATACAATACCAATAAAAGCATAACATGTATTTGCAAAAAGAATTTTTGCTTCTTATATTCTGAATGTATCACTTTAAATGAAAAGACAAAGAATTTCTTGTTCCTCATATTCAAAAATCAACATACTTTATAATGGTCAATTGACCTTCAAAATAGTAACAAACTGTAATCTAATTAGAAAACAAAATAGCAGACTACTAATCAGAGTTTGTCTTTTATCCCTTCATGAAAAATTTAAGATTTTGCTTCACATTCAGCTAAACATGGAGGCCTGACTATTTTATAAATTCGCTCCTCTGTTCTACCCTTCCTCATAGCTAGTTTATCACAAATTAGAAGAAAAACAAGTAAAATTTTAGCTGAATTGATGGGTCAACCACCTGTTTCATCACAATTTTGGATCATACTATTTTACTCTCTTTTTTTCCTTCTCATAATTATACTTTAGCTATGAATGTCTTTAACGTTACTATTTTTTTTCTTTTTACCTTAAAGAAAAAGAGTAAATAAAATTTAAAATGGAAATCAAAATTCTAACATGCATCATTTGTGGAGCTTGAACCCCTTTTATGCTTTAATTTCTATTTTATAATTAACATACATATTTTTAGAATACTAGTTTCGTTGCCCGTGTATGTCAAATTTTATAGTACATTGTGTTGCAAAATTATATCTAACATTTTTTAAAATAAAGCTTTGAGAGATAAATATATATAAATAAATAAAGTACAAGTTTGTATGAGTGATCAATTTAGATCGTGATAATTTGTTTGTTGATTGACTGAAAATAAAGTTGATTGAATATGAATTTCTTTTACTTATTTTGATTTTATTAGGTTCAAACAAATAATAAAGTGTATCTCGCCTAATACTTTCTTACATTTACTACTTTCGTTGTATGTTCGTTTCATCTGTTTAGATTGCTCTGTCATGATCAAGACTCTTGTTGTCGATATTGATCTTGAAAGGGCAACGATATTGTAAACACAATCGAATATTTGGGATTGTTTGACCATGTACTCCATTATCATTGCCAAATATAAATACATGAAAAGTTGTTTTAAACAAGTTTAAAAGGATATCCATCGTTGTCACGGGGAAGAAGTTGAAATCATCTTCTTGTTAGTAACTATTTAAATCTTCTATAGAGTCAAAACTAAGTATGCTTTATTTTCGCTACACATTTTAGTGTAAACAATTTTTTTATGAAATGTCACAACTTCTCAATTAACAAAATTTCATGTGAAAGAACAAAATCTTTCTTCAAAGGCACATAAACTAACTGTTTAATTGGCAGGTTCATCAATTTCAATATTCATTTAGAAATTGATTTATAGAGTTTGAAAAATACATTATTTAAATAAATTATTAATCATAAGCCAAACATCCCACATTTTAAATATTTCAATTGTATTTTCATAATACATATGGAAATTCAAAGTTATAATCAACCATTCAAATGATACAAAGGGTGTTTGGCTAAGATTACAAGCTGGTCAAACTGGCTTGTAAACACCTTTTGGTTTATCTACGTATTTGGTAAATACCCAAAATTCTTATAAGCTAAAATCAGCCATAAGTCATAAGGTGGTCATCCCCAACTTATGGCTTTTTAACTTATAAACATTTTTAGTTTGACCAACACTTTTACTGGTTTATCCTTAATAATATTTTTTAATTTATAAATTACTTTTTCCAAAATAAATTTTCTGACTTTATCTTCATTCCATATTCGTTGTCAATTCTTTTCTTTACAAAGAATTTTTTTAATTTATTATCTTTAAAAAAGATTCAAGGGTATATTAGTGCTTTTAACCAAAAAAAAAGAGCCTATCAGCACTATTTTATCAAACAAATCAGCTGCTTATTATCAATTTCAATACTTTTATCCAAATATATAAATGCTTATTTTAAAAACTAATTTCAGCACTTAAAAAAAGATTTTCCGCACTTCAAGCTTATCAGCTATTCACAAACAGCTAATCCCAACGAGCTCATATTATCTTTTACGTAAGAAACATCAAACCTACAAAAGGTTATCTGCCTTTAAAATATAGACATCATTTGTTCTCATGATCTCAAAATATAAAACAATATCAAGTATAGATGATCGCGCCAAAAAGAATAAGCGGTCGCTGCAAATATAATCCGATCTAAGAGTCCGAAGTCGAATCCCACAGAGAACTAAGGTTTAACTACAAATGTTCCCTATCACTAAGAAGACAAGCTCGAACAATTCCTAAGTTATAAATATTAAGATTCTTATATCTAATTAACTAACAAATTAAAGTAGTAAACTAACAACTAAAGATACTAAGGGTTGGAGAAAATATTAAGGAGGTCTAGAGTTATGATTTTCCCAATTGTCGGAATCCTTCCTGCTACGTTTTTTTATAATTTTGCCTAAGTATTCTCTATCGATCGTGAGTACTTCGGGTGTCGTAATTCTCTCTCGAGCAACTACCACAAATTACTAAACATATTCTCTCGAACTACGCTAGATGACACTAATTCATCGCTCACTACGATCGCACAAAGTTTTCGTTATCTCTAATCCCGACTTTAAACCCTCCGTATTTATCTCTCACATACGTTAGGATTGTTGTTGTTCAATAACTACCTAAATATGTACCCTCTCTCACGCAATACACGCTAAACAGGTACAGTCAATTGATGGTCATTCAATCAACAACAATAAACACGTAGTTGAACAAGTAGAGAAATCCAATGGCTCAATTATATAAAAACGTTATAAGAATTCATCCTACAAAAGATTTCATCAAAACCCTAGATAATGAATTAGCTATTCATGATAGTATGCAAACTACAATACTAGAATTCATAACCAATAATGAAAATAGGAAGAGGGAAGTGAAAAACTCGTAGAAGAATTCTCCGTCTTGCTCCTAGCGTGTTCTTGCATCCTTAGGTCGAATCCCCTCTCAAAAACGCCCCCTCCCCCCCTTCTTAGACATGTTTAAGGAGTATTTATAGGCTAGGGTTGAAGTCCTTGAGTACAAATCTGGGTCGGAGTCTTTTAATCCACGCACTTTTGATCACCATGCTATAGACCTCGCGAGGCCGGTTATAGCACGGTCATCCTGGCTACGGAGCTGGCTACGCCTGGGCTGTAGCACAGTCAAGCTGGCTATGCTTGGCATGTAGCACTGTTTGGGTACTTGGTATTTTTGTGCTCTTTTCTTGTATTTTCGTCCTCTTTTTGTGCAACCTTCACTCATCTTTGTCTTCCGATGCTCCGACGTATAAAACAACACAATTTAGTTCAAGTGTCGCACAATTAACCACTGAACTAACAACATGTAAGGCGAGTAATATACTAAAAATATAGCATTTTGGCCAAACATCAATAGACATGACCCAATCAATAAGTATATTTCATAGCGATCATCCATCAATTTGAAAGTAAATTTTATGTGATCTTTACACAAAAATAAGCAATCATAATCACACTAAAAATGTAATTTCTAAATTTCAGATAATCACATAAAAAATGTCTATCCTGTCGTATGTTGGATTCATCCAAAATCACAAAAGAATAGAAGGAGATAAAAATAGATAAGTAGAAAAGAAAACAGAAAACGGTTTTTGCAGTAGATAAAAATAAATAAGTAAAAAAGTTAGCAGTTTTTTTCAGTATTTTTCTAATCACTGAAAGTAAATTACCAACGTAGCTTTGATTGTAAAGGAAAGATTTCTTGTCAATTTGATGCACTTTTCAGACCAAACAAGCAACACATGCATTCTCTTGAATTCAGAATTTGAATCTAAAATATCATTATTCTACTCAATCGTAGACATCTACAGTGTAAAAAGAGTACTCGTAGACCCAATATTTGGATGAAGAGTCGAGGAGGGACTAATAAAAGAAGTGATTTGAAGTTGGAGAAGCAATTTAAGTAATCGAATGTTTTTACTATCTATACAAATAAAATACTATTAAGATAACAAAGATAAGTTGAATACTATTACTATTAAATTTAAATTATTTTGTTGAGCTCAAGATTTTTCACATAAAAAGGCTTGAAGGAAGTTCCATAGTAAAATATGAAAACTAAAGTAGTGCAACAAGTCTAAGAAGTTCCTAATATATAATTTCAAAAAGGAGAAAGAGAGAAGAATGCTATGTGAATGCTCCAATATAATTTCAGAAACAAGAAAGCAATAACTCACAAATTTATCACTTTAAAGGAAAAGGAAAAAATACTTCCCCTTTCTTGATTCTCTTCCGACATTCATGGACACATCCCAAAAAAGGGAAGGACGATTAAGGATGCTTATCGAGCAGATAATTACATTTAATGATTTGTCTCATCAATTATCGGATTATAAATATAATAATTCGCTAGTTATCCAATAGGACAAATGGTGTATTGGTATCGAATTAACGATTATCGGATAGTTTGTACTGCACTTATTATAAGTATTTCTTTTGGTTACATAGTTGTCCTATTGCATATCAAAAAAAAGGAAAGACTAAAAACTGGTAAATTCGACTGAAAACTTATATATAATCGGAATCCCTTACACCTACAAAACTTGAAGATATTTTCACAGATTTATTTTCTGATAATACTCCTGTAACTTCTATTGATCCCATATAAAAGTGTAAATGTAAAAATTCTTAACGGGTTAACGATTTATCCAATAAAAAAATTGAGTAATCCACCACCAAACCATTAAGTCATTAATTATAAAATTTAAATATGTTCACCAACGATAACCCAATACCAATAAGACATCGGTTCGGTTCACTTCAATTTTGAGCAACCCTAAGGATGATGGAATGTACCCTTTCTTTTATTTTAGGTTCTTTACCCCCCTTCCGCGAGATAAATATGAGAACATATGGAATGAGACGGTAAAAGGACTCAAAAGGAAACTACATTTACATTTGGTAGAAGGAAGGAATATTGTTCTACAAAAAGTGTACCACACACTTTTATGATGGTCAATTGACCTTGCAAAATGATGAAAACAAAAATAGTACATGGACAATTTGCAGTATACAGTTAGTCCTTTACATCAGTGACTCCTTCAGGAGATATTTGAAATCTTGCTTCAGCTTCAGCTAGACAAGGAGAACTGACTACTTTACAAATCCGCTCCTCCGCTCTACCCTTCCGCAGAGCTAGTCTGTCAGGAGTTATAAAAAAGAATTAAGTTAAAATTTCAGCTACCAAGCAAAGCTGCTGCTATTGGTAGTTGCATACCTCGTTGTAGAAGCATGTGCCATGATGTTGCCACCAATCGGTTTTATTTGAGGTCCAGCAAAAACAGCAGAACCATCCACTTGAGCAACGACTTGATTAGTAATAACAACAGCAACACCAAACTGCAACCATAAAAGTAAAGGTTTGACAGAAAAGTAAGTCAAGAATCTCTCATCTGATTCTGAAACATTAACCGCCACTAAAATGGAGACATGCTAAACTACCTCATCTGCTAACTTCTGAAGGCTTCTAAGAAACTTTGCAAGATGCATCTGCCTAGCAGACAACTCTCCTCTCCCTGAGAAATCAGTCCTATAAAGGGCTGTAGCACTGTCCACAATCATAAGAGCGAACCTGCCTCATCAAAACAGGTTTAAGAGTTAAGCTCCTAATATAAGAGGTCTTTTTTTATACCTGATGATATGAACTCAAATAACTGACAAAGCGACAACTTCACAGATTGACACCATAGATATAGAGGTATTAAGTATGCATGATCTTCAAAGAAGCAAATTTTTTATCAATGGGCTAACTTTTACATAGTAAGTTAATTCTATAACACTTCAAACAGATAAATCACTGGGTTTTTGTTAAGTGACCGAACAGATGAATCTAAACATGCATTAGATGTAGGACGGACATCCAAAATCAAACAAATGGAGAGCTGCTTCAAACTGGAACCCTCCAAGATACACTGATCAAGAGCTGGAATATTCTCTAAGCTATAATTTAGTCAATTTCTCGCCCAAAGCAACAGAACCACAGAAGATAGAGAAAAAAATGAGAGAAGGGCGACATAATTTGGAGAAAATTTCACCTTATGGCAACACCAAGAGGAAGCTATCAACTACAACAAATTACTATCCCACATTTTCAAAGCAAAAAGGCAAGCACATATTATGCATTCTTCATGCAGAGCTAGAAAGCAGCAACCAAATATAAGCATTTCTAGATAAAATTTTACCTGGTCTCCACCATCATTGAAGCTGCTTCCAGCAGAAGCCTTGATTGATGATCAGTATTATAAGCTCGAGCATAGGCTACATTCTCCAGAACATCAGCACCATTCAATCCAAACCTGCAGCATTTAACACCAATGATGACGAAAAGTTTGAACTTTATAATACAAGAAAAAATGTAAGTTGAGATTATAAATAGAAGACCTGTCTGCAATTTGTAGAAGTCTTTGCGGCCTGAAAGTACCTTCAGCATCAATGTACATTGCTTTCCCCTCACCACCTCCCTGATCTAACGGAAGCTAAAAAAAAGAGAGATAAAGAATGATATTTAAATGAATATTGTTTGTTACAAATTACAATTTGTAGCACCTTATTTATGGTTTTTCTAATAAAAGAACATTATCGCCGTACTTGACAAGTGACACACAGTGTGTGACACAGCTGAGTTTTTCCAGATCGGAACTCCCCATAAATTTCAGTAATGGATCCAGTTTCGATTCCTCCTGACAAATGAGAAAAAAAGCATGAGGTTGTGAGGCTAGAACAAATTCCAGGTCTAGAAGTTCACAAAAGAAATTGATATCTACCTTCTAATATCTTGTCAAGCTCTTTTGATCCAGAAGTTATCTGAATAATTTCAAGCCTCTGTGCATGGAGTTGGCTGGCACTAGTGAACCCCAAAGGCACTAATTTTGAAGCTGTTCATATGCAGCATTAAAAGGTTTAGTACTGATTACTCATAAGCAAATGCAGAAATGGAAGTTAAAAGAAGAGAAACATGCCTGCCTCAATTATCTTGTCGACTTTAGCTTCACTAATTCCTTTTATATGCAGAAGCTCCTTTCTTGGGGCATAACAAACAGATTCAACCGTGCATATACCGGCATCCTTGAGTTTTTTCACGTCTAGGGCTGCAATCCCTGATGCCTTGAGGACAAAACAGCTATATGCCTCAGTAATTACTGGACCATTTTCTTTTTAAGTTGGAAGAACTTACAGGGTGTCATTCAACAGAAACAACTATACTACAAGCTAGACTGGAAAAAGAAGAGCAAAGATATTGACTTTTAAATATTAACAATTCAAAGAAAATTCTAGGAAATGCCTGGTCCGGCTTTTATGCAATACCAGAAGCAGTAAAAATCCACAGGAAATATTATTCAACTATATGTAAATCTTTTTAAAACCTGCAGTATGAGCAATTTGTGATAAGTACAACAACAACAACAACAACCCAGTATAATCCCACTAGTGGGGTCTGGGGAGGGTAGTGTGTACGCAGACCTTACGCCTACCCTGGGGTAGAGAGTCTGTTTCCGATAGACCCTCGACTCCCTCTCTCCAAGAACTCCCCACCTTGCTCTTGGGGTGACTCGAACTCACAACCTCTTGGATAAGTATCTATCTAAATTACCATTATGATAAATATTCATCACCCAAGACTTAAAATTCTTCACAAAAATAAATAAACTGATCAATTCTTGTAAGAAGCAAAACTGAAAAGTCAATCGCATCACTCAGATGCAGACAAAATAAGTGACCGCCAACCCCCAATGCTCATATACCATATCATGCCTCAGGATGTTAGTCATTTTGTATCAAGTGCCTCTAAACAATCAGTTTTAGCGGTGCCCTTAATTCTGTACACTCCGATTGTAACCTACAAAATCTTCTTATGGAACTGATTCTAATTACTGACAACGAAAAAGATTGGAACAGCATTTCTACCAATGGAGTATCGTACAAGGGAGGAATTAAATTGATTGTAGAAAAAGAAAGCATTTATCCAGATTTTCAAGATCAGTGGTACGACTTCGAGAATCCATTTCACTTAATTTTTACTTTATCACACCAAATTTATTAAACAAACTTTTGTAACTAAAAAGTCAATCAACTTTGCCTAGTGTTACAGAAAGTCAATAAGCAACTTTTTTTATGCCACAGAAAGTCAATAAGCAATTTTCAAAAAGTCACTCAACTTTGTCTAAATAATAGTATGTCCACTGTCACCAGGTCTTCAGTGTATCCTCCTAGTGACCTTTTATGATACTTAGACAAAGTGGAGTGAAATGTTTGATTACAAAAAATAATAAAAAAAAGAGAAACATAGTAGTTTGTAACTTTCTATGACACTTGGGTGAAGTTGAGCAACTTTTTCTTTACAAAAGATAATTTAGTGACTTTGGCGCAATAATTTGAAAATTGAGTGACCGTTCATGAAATTAAACCTACTATAATGGGATAACTAAATTTAGATTCAAAACTCAGGCACTGCGTAGGATAGATAAAGGAACGGTAGAATCAACTGTAAAAGTATTAGCTTGAAATAATCCGCAAGAACACATCAAAACACAAACCCATTTCAGACACAAGATTCCAAGAATTCAGAAACTGGGAATGCCCAAAAAATTATTTCCCTAGGGTTGAAAAGAACCGGGTCGGGTAAGATTCAACCACAAAGAAGAAAAATTCCCGTTTCATGAAATTCAGCCACAAAGAAGCACAATTCAAGATTCAAGATAAAACCCAGCTACAATGTCGAGTCTGAAGCCATAAACAATCATTAATTTAACATAAGAATGACTACCCCCAATTGGGCAAAACAAAAAAATAAAGCCACTTTCAAGATCTTGGCTTAGAGAAACGGGAAAATGGGTTTAGGAAAATATTATTAGCTTAGTCTAAGAATGATGTAGGACCAAGAGCGAAGCAGCAATAATCCCTAAATACAAGAATGAAAAGGGGGGAATCAGAAATGGGGGTGAAGGGGTTTGAGACCTGAAGTTGCTCAACAGGGAAAGGGCCATGTTGAACATCATCGCCTTCCTCGTTCTGCTCTTGCTGCATCGTCTTCTGATTCCTTTGCTGCTGCTCCATTGCTTCTTTTCTCTTGATGCTACTGAGATACAGATGAGTCTTTGTTGGGTTGAAAGAGAAGAAGAATTGGGGCGAATTTGGGGGGACGAATGGAAATATTTCAAAAGCGTGCCGAACCGCCAAACTAAAAGGTGAAGCTTGCTTTGTAAGCTGTGTAATGGAAGCGCATTTGGGCGGGTTTTCTTCTACAAATTTTAGACAAAATGACAAAAATGGTCACTCGTGTTTGGGATATATTGCATTCTAATTATTAGATTTAATGAGAACTGTAAGTAAATACATTTAGGGTATGTTTGGAAAGCCGTCCGATAATTGAAATTAATGTAAAAGTATTATAATTATAAGGACCTATTTGTTTGTCATAGTATAATTATAAGTTTATTGTTTGGTTGCACAAGTGTAATTACACAATTAGATTAAATTTTAAATGAAGTAATTATCAAAACTTAAAAGTTAATATAATAAATATATGCCTATAAATGATTTTTTATAAGTATAAAAAAGAGAATATTTTTGGTATTTAAGATGCATATTTTTTCTTGAATATAAATTAATTAGTAATCATATATTTATAACTAATATTGTAAAAATAATTGATATATATTTTTCAAATTAATAATATTTAGTTTAATTAATTATAAAAACTAAAAACATACGGTTTGTAAGGACATCATGGAATGCATGTTTGATAAAATAAATTAATATTTATAAATATAGTATCATAACATTGTGCAAATGTTTGACAAAACTAATATATCAATTATAACAAAAAAAAATAACATAATAAGATTAGGCCATAAAATAAATAACTTAAGATTAGGAAATATAATAAGTTTATAGCCTCATTTAACAACGAAATTATACTTTAATGGCATCACTCACTATATGCCAAGTTTGTTAATGACTCATTAATTCTAATATTAGGGGGTATAGTTTCAAAAACTAGAATAATAAAGCAATTACGCTAAATGAAGAAAATAAAACGAATAAGAAATAAAATATACGAGCAATTACATGGAATCACAAGAAGTAAAGATAGAGAACTAAAAGATAAATAATGTACAAAGAAAGTATATTTTTAAAATTAAAAGGTAAAAATAAAATAAAAAAATAAAATAATGGAAATAAAAAGTTATAAAAAATTAATTTAAATAAAAAACAAAAGGAAAGAAATTAAAAGTAACTTTGTAATTACACAGTGTACCACCAATTCTCACCTCCCCCTTGAGAATTGGAGAATGTAATTACACATTTCCAATTACACTCAATTCCATGTTAACCAAATAATTACATGGCCAAACAAACGTGCAAAACTGTGTAATTACACCCAATTATACCTAAATTCAATTCCTAGGTAGCTTTCCAAACAGGCTTGAATACAGTCACAACGAGCTTGTCCTTTTTATGACTAATCGAAGTTGGATCATGATAGGCCACGGTTCGGCCTCGTGTTATATCGAGCCTCAGTGCGAAGTTAGATTGATGAGCCCGTAATTCAGAAACCGATCAAGGGCGAGATCAGCCAAGATCGAGATCAAGCAGAACAGAGATCGAGCGAGACCGATGGAAGTTTACCTTGTCAAGTAACGGTAAGCCGAAATATGCTTAATCGAGCAAGGATCGCGATGAAAATCTCGGCACGTATCAAGATGAGGTCGATTAATTAGCCAATCATGGGATTTGTTACTGTATTTAGAGTTGTACCATAAGTAGGACTCCCCTGCTATATAAAGGGGGTCTAATCATTTGTAAAGGCATCATATTCACGCAATACAAAGCAATATACTACTTTTTCTTTAAGTTCTCAATACTATGTTACTCTGTTCATATCTCATTTGCTATTTCATTTGGTTCGAGAGTAACTTGCTCGAGGGCCAAAGGTGCACATCTCATTTGGTTTGCTTTTATTTTTCTTTATAGTCAATTTCAATATCAATTTGTATATTTTCTCAGTTTGTGCCAAGTAAAATCACGTGTCCTTAAAACCACATATAAATTCAATTGTTATCCATTTTTAGAGTAAACAGTTTGGCGCCCACCGTGGGGCTAAGGATAATAGTGATTGCCTAGTGCTAACTTTCGTAACACACGTTATTTATACTTGTTCTTGTGAGTATCTTTGATTCCATGATCAACATGTCAAACTCTTAAGCAACACCCACACATATAGACAATGGACTTGGTTTCCACGGTGAAAACGACAACATAGCCGCCCCAGGGAACGAAGTACCTCCAGTTGACCTCGATGGAGTCCTGGTCGTAGACCCAACCGACGTCAGTTCCCATGTTGCCATTAATGCAAAATTTTCCGTCGACCCCGAGAGTAGCATCCGCAGAGACGTTCGATCAGCCGGTCAGAGCACACAGGGCAGCGAAGAAGGCGGGATATTCGAAATGTTGCAGGCTCAACAAGCTGCAATAGCACAACTCCAAAACCAGAACCATGCACTGAGCAGGGTCGAGCCCGAGCCATCACAGAAGTTGTTCATAGGGCCGAATCGGTGTCAAAAAGATCAAACAGAAATGAATCAGGGACCAACCCCGTAATCATGAAGATTCTCGAGGAGCTGACAAAGCGAGTTGAATTGGGGGAGAAGAAAATTGAAGCAAATGACAAGAAGGTGAAAACCTATAACTCCAGGGTTGATCAAATTCCGGGGGTACCACCCATTTTGAAGGGTTTGAATTCAAAGAAGTTCGTGCAAAATCCTTTCCCCCCGAGCGCGGATCCTAAACCAATTCCCAAGAAGTTTTGCATGCCATAAATTCCCAAGTATAATGGAACGACCGACCCTAACGAGCATGTCACTTCTTACACATGTGCGATTAAGAGGAATGATCTGGAGGACGATGAGATCGAGTCCGTATTATTGAAGAAATTCGTGGAGACCATGTCAAAGGGAGCAATGATATGGTACCATAATTTGCCACCCAACTCCATTGATTTTTTTGCCATGCTTGCAGATTCCTTCGTTAAAGCACACGCCAGAGCTATAAAGGTCGAGACTAGGAAGTCGGACCTCTTCAAGGTAAAGCGGAAAGATAACGAGATGCTCAGAGAGATTGTGTCTCGGTTCCAAATGGAACGTATGGATCTATCACCGTTCGCCAATGATTGGGTCGTTCAGGCCTTCACTCAAGGATTAAACGTACGAAGCTTGGTGGCTTCATATCAATTAAAGCAGAACTTGATCGAATACCCAGCTATTACCTGGGCCGATGTGTATAATCGGTATCAGTCGAGGATTAGGGTCGAAGACGACCAGCTAGGGACTCCTTCCGGGTTTGTTTATCCTATCAAGCCCGTCGACAGAGTCAAAAGGGATATCGGCCCGGAACCACGGTCAAACAGGGATCGTTACCATCCATATAATGGAGATCGAAGAAACAACGGACATGGACGCAACCCCATTCGAGGTGAAAGGAGAAATGATCGAGGTCAGTCCTCTCGAGGGCTCATGGGCAAGAAGGGTTTCGACAGGAATTTCGAGCCCAAAGAAGCACCACGACTTTCAGAATACAACTTCAACATTGATGCATCCACTATCGTATCAGCCATCGGACGTATCAAAGATACTAGATGGCCTCGACCTCTACAGACCGATCTAGCCGAGAGAAATCCCAACCAAATGTGCAATACCATGGAACCCATTGCCATAGAACAGAAGATTGCATACATCTAAGGGAGGAAGTAGCCCGGTTGTTCAACGAGGGACACCTTCGGGAATTCTTAAGCGATCGGGCCAAGAATCACTTAAAAAATAGAGATTCAAATAGAGAGAATGAGCAAGAAGAGCCACAACACGTAATTCACATGATTGTTGGAGGGGTCGATATTCCTCAAGGACAAGTATTAAAACGCACCAAAGTGTCGATCACAAGGGAGAAGCGAACTCGGGATTACGTGCCAGAAGGCACCTTGTCTTTCAACGATGAGGATGCAGAAGGGATCGTGCAACCCCATAACGATGCTCTGGTAATAAATGTACTTATGAATAAGACTCAAGTTAAACGTGTTTTAATTGATCCAGGTAGCTTGGCCAACATCGTTCGATCGAGGGTCATAGAATAACTCGGCCTACAGGATCAGGTTGTGCCCGCGACCCGAGTGCTAAACAACTTCAACATGGCATGTGAAACCACCAAAGGCGAGATAACTTTGCCAGTGAACATGGCTGGGATCATCCAAGATACAAAGTTCCATGTGATCGAGGGCGATATGAGGTATAATGCCTTATTCGAGAGGCTGTGGATCAACAACATGAGGGCAGTGCCCTCGATCCGTCACCAGGTTCTAAAGTTCCCAACACCAGAGGGAGTCAAAACAGTCTACGGGGAACAACCCGCCACCAAGGAAATGTTTGTCGTCGACAAAGTGATACCAATATCAACACTCATCAACGAAAGGGTTAAACTCGAAAGGAAAATAGAAGGCCAAATAGCAACCACAAACACCGGCCTCAACCCAATCAGAAAAGCAGGGGACTGACGATGATGATGACTATGGGGTCCCTCGATCCTTAATAGTCCCCGATGATTCTGACGCCACCAAGTCGACGGTCGAAGAGCTGGAACAAATCACACTGACTGAACATCAGCCCGAACGAAAGATATACATAGGCACGGGGCTAGCTCCCGAGCTCAGGGGAAAACTTATTCAATTCCTTAAAACTAACATGAATTTCTTTTCTTGATCCCATCTCGATATGACAGGGATCCCACCAGAAATCACCACTCATAAAACTAAGCCTGGATCCGAAGTTTCATCCGGTGAAGCAAAAAAAAGACCCAGTCCGAGGTCAAACATGTTTTCATCAAAGACGAGGTAACCAAACTTCTTAAAATAGGATCCATTCGGGAAGTAAAATATCCCGAATGGTTAGCAAACGTAGTAGTAGTCCCTAAGAAGGGAAACACACTTAGAGTGTGTGTAGATTACAAAGATCTAAATAACGCATGCCCCGAGGATTCTTTTTCTTTGCCTAATATCGATCATATGATCGATGCCACGGCCAGCCACAAGATCTTCAGTTTTTTCGATGCGTATTTCGTGTACAACCAAATACAGATGAACCTGGAAGATCAGGAAAAGACCTCGTTCATCATTAAGTATGGCACTTACTGCTATAATGCAATGCCATTCGGATTAAAAATGCTGATGCAACTTATCAACGCCTAGTAAATTGGATATTCGAAGAACAAATAGGAAAATCAATGGAGGTTTATATTGATGACATGCTAGTTAAGTCCCTACGAGCAGAGGACCATTTGAAGCATTTGCAGGAAACTTTCGGTATACTGAAGAAGTACAATATGAAGCTCAACCCAGAAAAATATGTGTTTGGGGTCGGCTCTGGCAAGTTTCTCGGCTTCATGGTATCCAACCGAGGAATCGAGATCAACCCCCAAAAAATCAAAGCCATCGAGGACATCACGGTAGTAGACAATGTTAAGGCCGTGTAGAGGTTAACAGGGCATATAGCCGCCTTGGGGCGATTCGTCTCGAGGTCCTCCGACAAGAGTCATCGATTCTTCTCGTTACTGAAGAAGAAGAAGAATAACTTCACGTGGAATCCGGAATGCCAACAGGCCTTGGAGGAGCTAAAATGATACTTATCGAGCCCGCCACTGCTTCACACGTCGAGGGCAGACGAATAACTTTACTTGTATTTAGCAGTATCAGAGATAGCGGTAAATGGAGTCTTGGTCCGAGTAGAACAAGGTACGCAATTCCCTATCTATTATGTTAGTCAGACCTTAGGTGAGACCGAAACTAGGTATCCCCATATAGAAAAATTGGCGCTCGCTTCGATAAGCGCCTCTAGGAAATTAAAACCATACTTTCAATGTCATCTCATATGTGTTGTAACAACTTATCCACTTCGAAATATTCTGCATAAACCCGAACTTTAGGGACGGTTGGCCAAATGGGCCATAGAAATCAGCGGGTACGATATTGAATATCGACCCCGGATAGCCATCAAGTCTCAAATCTTGGCAGACTTCGTGGCTGAATTCATGCCGGCCCTAGTACCTGAGGTTGAAAGAGAATTTTTAGTAAACTCGGGTACATCCACAGGAATCTGGACCCTCTTTACGGACAGTGCTTCGAACGCAAAGGGGTCCGGACTCGGCATCGTGCTGAAACCACCCACAGGTAAAATAGTTAGACAATCTATCAGAATTGTAAAATTCACTAACAATGAGACTGAATATGAGGCCATGATTGCAGGTCTCGAATTAGCCAAAGGCTTTAGAGCGGAGGTGATCGAGGCCAAATGCGACTCCCTCCTCGTGGTGAACTAGGTTAACATAACCTTTGAAGTTCGAGAAGAACGAATGCAAAGATACCTAGATAAGCTACAAGTAAATCTACACCGATTCAAGGAATGGACTTTGTAACATGTGCCTCGAGATTAGAATAGTGAGGCTGATGCCCTCACAAACCTAGGGTCATTGTTTGAATACAACGAACTCAATTTGGGGGTTGTCGTACAACTCATGAGATCGGTGATCGAAGAAGGCCACGCCGAGATAAACTCTACAAGATTGACATGAGATTGGAGAAATAAATACGTAGAATATTTGAAGAATGGGAAGCTCCCCTCAGATCTAAAAGAATTGAGAGCCCTGCGCACAAAAGTAACACGATTCACCTTGTCCGAAGATGGAACCTTGTTCAGAAGGATGTTCGATGGTCCATTAGCGATATGTCTGAGACTAGGAGATACTGAATAAGTTTTGAGCGAAGTCCACGAGGGCACTTGCGAAAATCATTCTGGTGCCAAATCATTGGTCCGCAAAGTGATCAGAGCCGGATACTACTGAATCGACATGGAGAAAAATGCAAAAGAGTTTGTTTGAAAATGCAACAAGTGCCAAAGGTATGCGCCAATGATTCATCAACCCGGAGAACTACTCCATTCAGACTTATCTCCATGGTAGTTCATGAAGTGGGGAATGGACATCGTTAGCTCTCTTCCATAGGCCCCAGGTAAAGCTCTATTTATTTTATTTATGACTGATTTATTTCTCTAAGTGGGTTGAAGCACAGGCTTTCAAGAAAGTCAGGGAGAAGGAAGTTATAGACTTCATTTGGGATCACATCATATGTCGATTCGGTATGCCTTCCAAAATCGTATGCGATAATGGAAAGCAGTTCATCGGCAGCAAGGTAACTAAATTTCTCGAGGATCACAAAATCAAAAGAATCCTATCAATACCTTATCATCCCAGCAGGGAATGGACAAGCCGAATCGACCAACAAAACCATCATCCAAAATCTTAAGAAAAGACTAACCGACGCCAAAGGAAAATGGAAGGAAATCCCACCCGAGGTTCTTTAGGCATATCGCACAACATCGAAGTCTAGCACCAGAGCTACTCCGTTCTCATTAGTTTATAGTACTGAAGCTCTAATACAGATCGAGGTCGGAGAACCTAGTATCAAGTTCCGATATGCAACATAAGAGTCAAATAACGAGGCCATGAATACGAGCCTAGAATTATTGGATGAAAGACGCGAAGACGCCCTCGTCTGATTGGCTGCCCAAAAAAAACGGATCAAGAGATACTACAATCGAAGAGACAATCTTCGATATTTTAACGCTGGGGACTTGGTGCTAAGGAAAGTCACCCTTAACACCCAAAATTCGAACGAAGGAAAATTGGGTCCAAATTGGAAGGACCGTACCAGATTCTTGAGGTCACCGAAAAAGGGTCCTACAAGCTCAGAACGAAGAATGGGGAACAACTGCCAAGCAATTGGAACATATCACACCTAAAATGATATTACTGCTAAGGTACGGTCCCTTTCTATTTTCATTTTTGTTTTAGACTAACACTTGCAGGTGGTCAACAAGAGTCGACGGTGGATTTTTCAGCGAACAGAATGAAGTCTTTAGGTCTGAAAGCATGTGTTGCACTCTGTTTCCCTTAGATTGGTTTTGTCCCAAATGGGTTTTTCGGCGAGGTATTTAACGAGGCAACAATGAATCGTGCTAACTTAGAATCAATCCTGATTACGAATCGGCATCGAAGATCAATTCAACAATATCTGAGGTTCCTCTGCAATCAACTTTGAATACTGGAGGGGGGGGTTACCCTTGGATATACATTATCTTCGCATATCAACTTTAACGAGGAAACTACTTCATAAAAGGAGGGTCTCGATAGATAGGATTTATTGTAAGGGCCAAACGGTCAGAACGAACCGTGCCCACATAGATTGTTCGAGCCCTGGATTAAACATGTACGCATGTATGACTATTTTGATCAAGAATAAAGAGAAGTACTTTCCTTGCAAACATATGATACTTAAAAGTTTTTCCTATTTATATCTCTTAAAGAGCTTCATACTATAACGAGCATAAGGGCAATACTTAACCAAAACACGAACGACCGCTCCCTCACTCCGTGACTGCCGTTCAACTCAAACACCCCAAGTTATCGGGACTCAATTACAAAAGACCTAATAGGCAACTCCCCGATTCAAAAGGCTATGACCACCCCCACTCGGGGACTATTATCTCGGGCAATCCCAAACAAAATAGGAAAAGGAGCCCAATGGGTAGATCCCGAATTAAAAGGTTACAACCAATTTAACACGGCTCAGAGACGTCCGAAATTCGTAACAAAAATAGGCCTTCAAAGAAAGAAAAAATCCTTTCACAACTGGTTCTAAAAGGCTACCCTCGGTAAATTCACAAATTTAAGACATCTTTGGGAAAAAATTCGATAATATCGAGCCCAGAAAACTCTAATAAAGGCAAGGGTTGTTCGGACTCTCGAACACAACTTTATTGTCTCATGCTAAGGCATTTCAACCTTTGTGATTACAAATAACAAAGCAAAGGAAAAACTTGAGAGCCGAAAGGGAAAAGAAAACCTTATATTTATATATAGAATAATTTTCTGTACAAGGGCCAAATCGGCCTATTCCAAAAATTTTACAATGGCCCAAAACGGCCTCAGAAAAAGTGCAAAAAGAAGAACAAAAAAAAAATACCAAATCCTAAGAGGCTTGGTCTCAATCAGAGGCAGCATCTCCGTCCTCGGGGTCTTCCCCATCTTCGAATTCACTTAGGCTACCAGAGTCTTCCTCGGGGAAGGCCAGCTTCCGGTCTCGAATTTCTTCTGCTTGGGCATTCTCGACCTCATCCATGATGTCGAAATCCTGGGCTTGATCGTCCTCGAGAGCTTCCCTCCGAGCTTGTCATTTTGCATAATCTATCATGCTCCTAGCTTGACAAAAGTGGGTTGCTCTAGTGGTGAGTACCCTCCACTTCCAACCAAGATGTTGTGAGTTCGAGTCACCCCAAGAGCAAGGTGGGGAGTTCTTGGAGGGAGGGAGACAAGGGTCTATCGGAAACAACCTCTCTACCGCAGGGTAGGGGTAAGGTCTGCATACACACTACCCTTCCCAGACCCCATTAGTGGGAATATACTAGGTTGTTGTTGTTGTTGTTGTTGTTGTTGTTGTTGTTGTTGTTGTTGTTGTTATTGTTGTTGTTGTTGTTGTTGTTGTTGTTGTATCATGCTCCTAGCCTTGGTCTGGATGGCCTCGACGTCGACCTTGAATTGGGCCACCTTTTCATCAGCTTTAATACCGGTTGCGACCACCTCAAATTTAGCCGCCTCGAGCTCGTTGGCGGCCGAATCCAGCTGAGACTGAAGCTCCTTGGTCTTCTCGGCCTGCACTGAGGTTTTCTCTTTTGTAGCTTGAAGCCAAGTATCAGCCGAATCCAATTGTGTTTGGATGGTCTCCTTCTTCGAGGCCAGGATATCCATGTCTTCTTTAATGCTTCACCCTCGGCCCGTATCTCTTCCACTTGCTTGTCGAGCCGTCCGATCTTCTCAAGCCTCTGTCGGACCTACAAAATCGGATTGTTAGTTGTTATTTCCAACTCATCTTCACTATCGTGAAGTATTCGAAATACCTGCTCGGCCATATCGGTGTGCTCGTCCCGAGCCGCAACCAAATCGGCCTGAAGCCTCTCACTGAGGAGCCTATATGTGTCACTTTTCTCGGTAAGGCCCCGAACCTTAGCCTTGTGCTCCTCTCGAATTCTGATGAGGCTTCGTGGTGCAACACTGAATCCTACAAGTAAGGAAGAAGATGTTAGAATAATCTACAATTCTAAGTATAAGGAAGAGGCTCTCGAAGATTACCCGATTCGGAGCGTGTTGAGCCTCATTGAACATATAAGCGACCCTTACAACATTTATCACGACTTGGTCCTCCTCGGTCACTAAGCCACTCAGATAACTGGCAATTCCAACAGGGGGAGAGAAGACTCGAGCATCCTCCAGGACAATATCGTTTGCGGCTTGGATTAGCGCTTGGAGCCGGGAATTGGTCCACCAGTCTCAGGCTCGATGAAGATCCAGTAGCACTCGACGAAGGTAATTGTTTTGGCACCGGTAAATCACCGAATCCTGTGACATCCACGGAAGAAGCAGATTCGATCCTGTCGAAGAAACCATGGATATCGATCCAGTGACTTTCTAGCATATTGGCCTCTTGGATCATAGTATCCGAAATCTGGGAGGATCCCGAAATATCGACCACCCTGAGCTCGTCCCTAGAGACCTCTTCGGTTGCTTGAGAAGCCTCGCCTACGGTCTCTCTATCCACCATCTTAGCTAGGGACGGGGTGGCCTCTACTCTTTATGATTCAGGGACATCGGCCAAAGCTCCCTTATCAACCGCCTCCGGTCCGGAAGGCTTTTGTACTGAAGCAGTAGCCCGCATACGAGCTACCAGCTTGGAGTTGTTTTCTTCTTCTTCTTCTTCTTCTTCTTCTTCTTCTTCTTCTTCTTCTTCTTCTTCTTCTTCTTCTTCTTCTTCTTCTTCTTCTTCTTCTTCTTCTTCGAACTCAACCCTTAATCGGCGGATTCAGTCTGAGGACATAACACCAGCATCCACCTTGGGCTTACGAGGTTTTCTCGTCGGTTTTTTCTTTTCCGAGCCCAGGGACTCGGAGCCCTTTTTCTCTTTTTCTCCTTGGCCGGCTTTGGAGTTGATGGCCGGGGAAGGACTTCTTCGTCACCGGAAGGGGGTCTCATTGCAACATCCTTCCCGAGACCTGTAAAAGAAAAACAGATAAGCTAGTTCAAGAAAAGGCCAGAACAATAAACAATTTGAGGAAGAAATTTACTGTGGTTACGGGCATCCCATTGACCTTTTGATAACTCCATCCAGGCACGTTCGGAGTAAGGTCTCTGAGACACCAGGCCTTCGACCCATTGCTTCAATTCTGGAACCGGGTCCGGCATCTGGGCCACAGCTGCAACACCAAAATAGAGATAAGGAAATGTGATAGGAAATGAAACGACAAATCAAATGTTCAAGGTAAAAGTGCTTACATTTCATGTTCCACTTCTCAGGGAACGACATGTCTTCAGCGGGGATCAAGTCCGATGTCCTTATTCGAACGAATCTGCCCATCCAGCCTCGATCCCGAGACTCGTCTATGCTGGAGAACAAGGCTCTAGTGGCCCGATGGGCAAGCTTAATCAGTCCCCCTCGATAGAGCCGGAGACTATAAAGGCGCATAAGGTGATAGAGTGTAAAGGGACATCCCTCGATTTTGCTCGTTAAGAAACAGAGGAGAATGACTATTCTCCAGAACGAAGGGTGGATTTGGCCTAGGGTCACGTTATACCTTTTACAGAAGGTGACGATGATGGGATCTAAGGGACTAAACGTGAAGGGGTAAGTGTAAACACTTAGATACCCCTCCACATGAGTGTTAATTGATTCCTCAGGAGAAGGGACTACCACATCCTTATTCATCCAGTTACATTCTTCTTTGACCTTTTTGAGGATGTCTTTGGTAATGGTGCAAATATACCTCGAGACCGATTTGCACCGGCCCTGCACCGAAGGGGTCTTCTCAATTTTGAAGTCGGTAATGGTTGGGCACCCTGTCAGAACGAATTTCTCAGGGTGGGGCTCCGCCGCAGCCTCATCGCCGGCGAGCCGTGATGAAGAAGCAATCTCCTTTTGTGGCACGATTTTAGAAGTCTTAGCCATTAATGAATAAGAGAAGAAAGAGTTAGGATGATATGCGGTTTATTAGAATTCAAAAAATTTAGGTATGGAAGTTATGAAGTAAAGGGATTTTTTGAAAGCAAGAACAGAAAAGGCGTTTATTGTAAAAGTTTGAATGAGGAAGGGTTGAGGTTTTTATAGGTTGGAGGCGACGATTCAGAACCGATAGTTACCGACCAGCAATTGACAGGCATTAAATGCCTTGATAATTGGACTGACGGGATATTTCATCGCTTACGTCATGGTCGGGCTCGTCGCTGACGTCATCACCCATCAAGACGAAGTTCGGGAATTCATGTCGTTTCTCATCACCTTATTTCTGAGAAACTAGGGGACTATCTATATATGGTCAGAACGGGCATGTCCTTCTTATGACTAATCGAAGTTGGATCATGATAGGCCACAGTTCGGCCTTGTGTTATATCGAGCCTCAGTGCAAAGTTAGATTGCTGAGTCTGTAATTCAGAGACCGATCAAGGTCGAGATCAGCCAAGATCGAGATCAAGCAGAACGGAGATCGAGCGAAACCGATGGAAGTTTACCTAGTCAAGTAACGGTAAGCCGAAATATTCGTAATCGAGCAAGGATCACGGCGAAAATCTCGGCACGTATCTAGATGAGGCCGATTAATTTTCCAATCATGGGATTTGTTATTATATTTAGAGTTGAACCATAAGTAGGACTCATCTACTGTATAAATGTGGTCTAATCATTTATAAATGCATCATATTCTCGCAATACAAAGCAATATACTACTCTTTTCTTTAAGTTCTCAATACTCTGTTACTCTGCTCATATCTCATTTGCTATTTCATTTGGTTCGAGGGTAACTTAGCTCGAGGGCCAAAGCTGCACATCTTATTTGATTTGCTTTTATTTTTCTTTACAGTCAATTTCAATATCAATTTGCATATTTTCTCAGTTTGTACAAAGTAAAATCACGTGTCCTTAAAACCACATATAAATTCAGTTATTATCCATTTTTAGGGTAAACAAGGCTCTTAATGAGAACTTACATTTGAAGGTATAGTTTCTGTTATTTTTGGTTTATTTCTTGGTCCAACTTATAAGGTGAAATTTCTATTATTTTTGTTCTGTTTTTAGTGTATGGTGAAGTTTCTGATCTTGCATTTTCTGGGATTACATTGGACTTTCATGGTATTTCTAGTTAACTTTTTTTTTACGATTCCTTTAAATTTAAAAATTAGAGTTTGTTAATATTTGATGGAGACTAAAAACGCTCACTTTGAAAAACTTAAATTGCCAAAATTGCTTAGAATTTCAGGTAGTGAATTTTAACTTATCTTGGATAATGTGTTTCTTATTTCGGTTTCGGATGGAACATAATTTCTCCTATGTTGTAGGGCAATGCTAGTAATCTTGTGGCTTTTGAACATAATAAAGCTGAAATATTTTATGACCCCAAATGTGTTGGTTTTTGGTCCTTTAATTGAGATTTATATAAAATGTCTTTGACTCTTAACTCGTCATTTCATATATTGAGATTGAAAACTCTAAGTGATCTTTAATTAAAAAGAAGTCTCGAACACTTTGGTATAACATTTGGTCATATTCCCAAGGAACACATTGATAGATCGATGAATGCCATTATTCTTCCTCCCCTTAGTCATGATGACTGCATTCGTGGTAAATTGATAAGACCAGGACAAAGGGTGGAATTCGAAGTCAAGATCTTTTGGAAATTATTCACACTAATATAAGTGGATCATATCTTACTACTCTCGGTGGGAATTTTTATTTTTATTTTTATTGATGACTTGATTAAGAAAAATCTGATTCTCTTGACATTTTCAAGATTTTTCTACTGAAGATGTAAAGCAATTAGGAATGGTTATCAAGATTATGAGGTATCATCATAAAGGTAAATATTATTATATAATGTAACTGGTCGATACTTGGATTCATTTATGTACCTTCGAGAAAATAAAATTATTTGTCAAATCATTATGCATGTAGACCCTGAGAAAAATTATTTGGGTTTAGAATTATCCTCCATATTTTTTTTATCTTCATGGGCTGCCTAGATTATTCAAAAGGCTAAAGGTTCTATTATCCGTTCCTAGGCATATCAATTATTGAATCTTGTACCATTAAATTTTTGGTATTGAACTTTTCTGAAGGAAATAATTCTTGGTCTAGTAAATCGGGAAGCAACGCATACGATATTGCTCATATGATGACAGAAAATGAGGGGGTATTTTTATATATACTCATTTTTATGGCCACCATTAAAGTTATATCCGCATTGCATAAATTTTTGAGAAGTGTATCCGGTCGGATCTGAATTAGTTCAATCTCTTCAACGCAACTTCAGAAATAAATCTGAAGTTCTTCTATCTTTCAAATATAACTTTAGAAATTCGAATATGAAGTAGTTCAATCTCTTCAATGCAAATTTAAAAATCAAATATGAAGTTTTTCTATCTTTCAAATGCAACTTCAGAAATTCGAATTTTAAGCAGTTCAATATGTTGAATGCAACTTCAGATTTCGAATCTTAAATTCGGAAACATAAATTTTTTCTCTGAATTTCAATAATTCAATACACGATCCAATGCACAAATCTATTCCAAATGAGCTCAAATTTGAAACATAACTTTCAAATATCATAATGAACAAACCTTAATCATCAAATTATCAGAACAACAACAAATTTAACAAACTCATTTTGCAAATAAGAAGGAGAAGAAGAAAATCTAAGCGCGAAGATCTGTGTCAAAACCATCCAAAATCAAGGCCCCAAGTCTCCAAAATAATGAAAAATAAGATAAAAATCATAAAATTTGACCCCTTATATACTACTGGTCGAAGCCTAGTTCGGGCGCTATAGCCAGCGATTCTAAGTGTGCTGTGTGTGACACTATAATTTTCTTCCAAAAATTATAAAATCTTCTCCAAGTGCTTTGAAACTCGCCCTCCCCCTCCTCCGGACACCATGTAATCATCTCAACTAGTCCGTACTCCCTGTACAAGCTTGACAAAGGGCTCAAAATACGTCCAAGAATATCACAACTAAGATTCAAGATTAAAACTAAAATATGAATTTTCTTAAATTCCTCAAGTTCCAACTTTCACAAGACACCTCCGAATCACACATGAGCCCCTTGGGTGCTAAACCGAACATACGTACAAGTCAAAAATCATCATACAAAATGATTAAACATTCCAATCACGAATCCGGGCTCTTTTAATCTTCTCAACTTAAGGCTTCAAGTTAGGAACTAAGTGTTCCAAATTACTCCTGAACCTCTCGGGACCCAAGCTATCCAGACGCACAAGTCATAAAACACAAATAAACCTTTAGGAAGTTTAAAAAAGGGGATCAGGGTCCTAGACCTAAAATGACAAGTTAGATTGTTATATATAAAGAAAGAGAGCGATCACGATCTTGTATTTTGAAGAATGCATATGTCAAGCCCCAAACTTGGAAGGCGGACAAGGCACTCAATACGTTGCTTGACTTGAGCAAACCAACATTTTATGACTCATTATTTATCACCAAAGCATGATTTAATTATATAAAATCTTTTCTTAAAGCCATTATCCTTCATTAACTTGAAAATGTTAACTAAGCAAAATAGTTATTTATACATTCCATTTGAGACTTCAATAGAAAATGACAAAAATATAATATAACTCACATGTGTCTATGTAGCCTCTGAGACAATATGAATAAGAAGAACTATTGTTGACAAGGCCCAACTATACCAAATGGATCATCAAAGTTTGAATCAGCAAAAGAATACCCCCAAATATGAACAGACTCACTAATGACTAAAGGAAATGAGGGAGTACCCAGTGAGGGTCCATGTCTTCCATCGTACCATCACCCGCATCCACGAAATAGATGCAACGCCCGAAAAAAGAGCATAAGTACATATAGAATAGTACTTGTATGCATACTAAGCTCTCTCACGTAAAAAGGACAAGAATATAAGAAGAATAAATAATATAAAATTTTAAAATGTCAAGGACTTCATTTTATTTCATAAAACATAAGAGAGTTTGAGATTAAAATAAACTTAATCATTTTAGTGGGAGTTCATTAATTATGGATCGTTTCGTTAAACCAGCATGTGTACTATATGGAGTCCAATCTAGACTCGATCGACTAAAAGTCATTTCACCACAATACCGTGTGAATCGACAATAATTTGCTAACAACTCGTTATTCCTAACCAAGGGGGTCTATCTAGTCACCCAACACTATTAAAAAAAGGGTTGCTAATTGTCAAAATCGACCGATTCGTGGCGGTCGGTAATCGTATGGTCGGTAGAGCCAACCAACGACTTCGATATTTTTCGACCGATTTCGGTCGGTCAATTAAATTTCACAAACGACTAAAAAAGAAAAAAATCTGCCGTTAAAACCGACCGAAGTCGGTTGGTATTTTTAATTATTTAATTAAAAAATACACCATTCGAGAATAGAATCGAGGTTTCTATTGTGGCAGGATATTATTCTACTACTAGACCAATGATGCATTTTAGTTTAAGGCTTTTTTTTTTTAATTTTATTTATAATCTTTAATTGCATTTTTATGTGAAAATAACCGACTGATGTCGGTTGGTTTGATTAAAAAAAATAAAATTACCGAAAGAAATCGGTTGATTTTTTAAAATGACCGATCAAAGTTGATCGGTTTCTTGAAAAATAAAATTTGCAGGACGGAAAAATAGTTTCCCACATTTTTGTGCATAAAAATCGATCGAAGTTGATCTGTTTCGTAAAAAAAATTGAAAAAATAAAATATTTGGTATTTTGACCACCCGAAGTCGGACGATCGACATCAGTCGGTTTTGGCCGAATTTCTATTAGTGCAAGCTAATGATGCGATCATAATCCTACAACAATATATGCAGCTTCGGGTATTAGCTACCTTTGACCCATACTTTCTCGGTTACATAATAAGACACTCAAAAATATTCTTTAAGTATGGTACAGCTAAAATCATTAGTTTTGAAGTTCGATCTCATTAGTAGCATAACAACCTTTTCTCATTTTATTTTACATTTTCATTTAATAGCTTGAAATATGTATAATATTTTATCATATGAGACATAGCAAATGCGATCATAACATATGAAGAACACATGGAAGGAGTTATTCAAGTTCAAGAAAAAATACATCAATATGTTAGACATGTAGGAGCTTGAAACATTTATAACATCATTGTCATAATTAATGTGGCACTTGAGGTCATAAGTTTGAAACGAGACATGGAATTTTAGAGAAACAATCGTATAAAAAGAGTTTAGCCAACGTATATTAATGCACATGATGCCTAACCAACTTTATAGTATCACTCTATAATAATATAAATTATTCGAGTCAAAACCAAAGAATACGTGATTTAGGTCACTTAGGCATTTTATCAAACACTTAGTATACATTAATACCTCCAACTTTTATTTATGGTAATTTTTTGTCCAACAATCATCCGTGCTACTATTCAATGATTCATTAATACTATAGGGTGATCGCCAACCTTCATTAATACTCTTATCATCAACAAACAACCTCCACATGTTCAATTTCATAAATGAGACTTTCAATAATTCTCTACAATATTAACACATTCTAGGTTAGGCACTTATCGCTTTCAATCACCAACCCATAAGTCATAACACTCATTTCCTACGTAAGTATCCCTAAATAAACCATAAAAATCATACATGGAGTTTGGATCTTATCTCTTGTAGCAAACCACAGAAATTTTCTCTTCCAAATGTTCTTGGTGGATTTTAAGAATCTAGACAATTTTATGAAGTTTAAGACAATTCAAATGTGTTAAACACTTGTAAGTAACACAAAATAACTCACGGAATTTACCTTGGTTAGTGAGATTGAAACCTAAGAGGAGAGGAGGAGAGAAGTCTCAATACTTAGCCTAAAATTTAGACCAAAATGGCTGCCCTAACGTGTCTCTAAAGGATGGGAGGTGACAGCTACAGGTGGTGCCCCTCGACCTCTCCAGCCCTGCCCCAAAAATGAGTTCCGGACAGGGCGCTAGAACTGGTGCACCCATCTGGGCACCTAACCTGACTGCCACATAGTCTGTAGTCCAAGGGCCATAACTCTTTATAGGAGTGTCCAAATAACGAACGCTTTGAAGTGTGGAAACTAGACTCAAAGATATTTGTTTTGATAGGTAATGCATCCTATGATACTATATACCTTCTCCAACACACACCATAAGCTCGTCAATGTACTCCAATGATTTTATTATATTTATACTCGTACTGGTTTTATACACCTTATGTAAATTTATGGGACTTTACAACATTGATCGCCATAGTGTTTAAGATTGAGTTAGCAAGAGTCGATTAAACTTTAAGGATTTTTGCTTTTAAAATGTGGCTACAATATTTTCTTTCATCAGTTGGAAATTGAAGAAAGCCGAAGCTTGTTTTATTTTTGAAAATATATGCTAATGTATACGTAGTCCAAACGGGAGAATGTTGGGTTTATATTACCTAAATAACTACCTAAATATTTTATTTATATTTTTGACTATTTTTGATTGTATGGTCGTCTGTAAATATGAAGTAAATTATAAATGTGATAACTGATCAATATTAGGCCATGCACTTTATGTGATCAAGCGATGAATGTATGTTTAGCCCAACGAGACCCGTAATATTTGCAGTGACGCCCCCCTCTCTAAACCTTATAAGTATAAGACACTTATTTGCCTCACCTAAGATATACCAAAAGGTGTGAGATTGTTGTCCCATTCACACTGCCCGAACGGGATATGATAATAGAGGAAAAGACTTGGTCCATCTACAATTCGACCTGACTCAAACAATTAGTACGCCGTTCCTCCTTACTTATCTATATTCATTTTGTATCATATGATCACGTTCAATCTAGGATTTTATTATATATGTTGAATATCAAGCATTCGACGCACCAAGTTAAGGACTTACTTATTACACTCGTTTCCGAATAATCAATAGCAAATGTAATCGGACAATTTCCCTATTAGATATAATCTACTGTCCATCCTGTTGTTTCATACTCCATAAAGGAATTCATGCCCTAATCTACCAACCAGTATTACGATCTAAACATTAATCTACTCGGGTTATCTATTAACCTTAAGACACATGTATTATGGTTTGCAGAGGCGGACCCGGGATTTGAGCATTACGGGGGCACTATTATATTAAGCGTACCAATTACTGGCCAATGGCGGATCCATAATTTTCGTTAAGGGGTTTCCAAATATATAAAAGTAAACATATCAGAAAATTAAGGGGAGTCAATACATAGTATAAATACATATAATTATGATAAATTATCAGCAAAATACAAACTTTAATTTTATTAAATATCATTACTTATATACGTAAATACCATATTGTTACCAAGTGGACAACAAAGTTATCCCATGACCAAAATCCATTTGTAAGAAATGAATATTATTATACTACACACTTTATTAATAAAAACAGTTCCAATGTTCAAGTTATAATAAGATTTTAATGCTTACTACTTTGTTAATAAAAACAATTCCAATGTTCAAGTTATAATAAGATTTTAAGGCTTACTACTTAACCTAACTACTATGGGAACAAGTATTAATTAAATTAAACAAGTTCGAAATTTCACCCTAGTCCTATAAAAGATATCCTAATTCGAAGTTCTACTTTATACTAATTTTCAAACACAATTTTGTTTGAAGACAAACACTTCACTGAAAGAATATTTCAAATTAACATTAGCACTCAATTTTCAAATGCCTACTAGCTACGACATTAATTTGGCGTTCTCTTTTAACTCGGCTCTTTGCAGAAAGCAAAAGTTCGATAGCAAATTATTTTGCTAAGTTAATATCTTCAAAAGAAAAAAAACTTACTAAGAGTATGTTTCAGCTGAAGAAGAGTCTCAAACTAAGTCACCGTCGCTGATTCGCACAGTCAGAGTTCAGCAAATGCAGAAAAATGTTAAAACAATCAATTGAAAAAGAATATTTGTTTTTAAGCAGAAGGGGTGAGCGAGAGGTTTTTAAAAAGGTTAAAAATTTAGGTTGAGTATTGGTACAAGCATTAAAGAAATCAGAAAAGATAAAATTAAAAAAGTAGTAGATTAGTACTAAGTAAACAATCGTTGAATTAAAAAAGATAAAGGGAAGGAGTGAGGAAGGGGTGAGCGAGGGTTTTTTAAAAAGGTTAAAAATTTAGGTTGAGTATTGGTACAAGCATTAAAGAAATCAGAAAAGATAAAATAAAAAAAATAGTAGATTAGTATACTAAGTAACAATCGTTGAATTAAAAAGATAAAGGGGAAGGAGTGAAGTTTCGAACCTGGGTCCATCAACTAACTGAAGCACTTGAGCAGGCTAAAAAACCAGAGCTTCTGTCCGGCTTTTATTACTTAACGGGGCCAGGTAAATTATTTGAGGGGTCCCCACTGTATATACAAATGTGCATAATATATTTTTTCAGTATTTTTGCCGAGGCTAACGGGTTCCGGTGACCCCCTACCTCCAAGGTAGGTCCGCCTCTGCTTATCCAATGACTCTTTAGCGTTGTTCCTGACGGTCCTGGCTCATGCAAAAGACCTATGGCTCGATAAGGCTTTTATTTATATACCACAGATCAACCACAGTATAAAACATCGCGAAATAGGTCCTCTTTCTCCTTACACACCATTGCCATGATGCAATTACCTAGAGTGTATTATTAGTTAATTTGGTACGGACACCAGGTGGGCATCTGATAAAGAAAAGCGAGCTGCTATAAAAGAACTTATCTCTACATTTATCTCTACTTAGTTGTACGAAATAGACAATGAGTAGTAGTATTCATCACAATTATTTATCATATATAGCTTCTTTGTAATGTGCGTATATATTGTAGAAAAATTTTCGTCTGAGGCGCATATTGTTCACTACTTATAAAACTCATACAACATGATACGAACAAACTAAATTAAGATGAAGAAGATCATAATTTGACATGAAAGAAGATTAATTTGACATGATCATGATCATCAGTTGGAAAGGCCAAAACGGACTTGAACATCATAATCCTTCAACCAAGTTTGGCCTTGTAACAAGGATTCAACTGTGTAATTCTGGGCAGCATCTTTGCCTATCGCCCCTTGATATCCAGCCCACTTGACTCTAGAGGCGACTTCAGATCCAGCGCCTTTGTTGCTGTACTCTGCAAAATACAGGGTGCTTAACGCATAGTCCCCGTTCGAGGCTACCCATCCTTCAGGGTCAATCACATCAGTAATGTCCGTCTCCATTACAACCGTCCTCGAATATTCCTTCATTGGTCGACCCAAGTAACTCTTAACCTTCGATTTTTCAGGCTCAAGCTTATCGTCCGCGAAAATGCCACACGTTTGCAAGACGGTTCCTGTGGTTTGACGCTTGTTCGACCTTCCTTGAGCAGTAATGACGTTCTTTTGGTCATCCAATGGTTTCCTTAGGTAAATTTGGCAATTCTGGAATACAGCAGCAGCGTTGCCCGAGATAATGTCAACCGTACCTGTAATGTAACAGCCGCGATAGAATTGTCGATGGGTTGCAGCGTGGATCACGCTTTGGTAACCATCCATGCGACAATTCACAATTATTGCATGATCAGCTTGGACGCGGAGTGCCACTGCTTGTAACTTTTCTGGACCCGCTGTGTTTCGGAATCCTATCTTATATGCAATAAATCCATTCCCCGAAATAACTGCAGAGGAAAAAAGAATAGAATTTACTTGACATGTTAAAGTAATGCATTATAGTTATTGTTCATTAGAGATTAGGAGAGGAGGGGAAGTATGAAGAGATAATCACTGCTACAAAGCTCCAAAACAGATTATTTCATTGGTTATGGTGGATTTTCTTTTTCTAATTTGATTCTCTCCAAAAGAAAGAAAAATATATGCTGCCAATGTTGTACCTTGTAAGTTGTATAAACTAATAATACCCCTTCAAAAAAGAATGATTGCGTTTGGAGGTCAGCGTATCTAATTTTCTCGGTCCTTTGGTACATGAGATAAGAATAATAATTTCGAGATAAAGTTTGAAATTAACTTTATCCCATATTTGGTTTGGGGTATTAGCTAATCCTGAGATAACTTTATACTGATTGGATTAGCTATCCCATATAGAAGGTGGGATAGCTAATCGCCATGGGATATCGCTCCATTGTACCAAACGACTCAAATGTCTAAATGTACATGTTCAAAAACTATAGACAAAGTACTATCATAATTTTTATTATTTAACATGTTCCTAGTTAAAGAACAATTTGACCTCCAAAATAGTAAGGAATTAATGTACATACACTAAAAATGCAAATAATTTTAATATCAATAGTGTAATGTAACTTATTTTAGCGGGTTGTCTACCATATTTCAATTCAGGGTATCACACTTTTAAATGACTTGATTATGTTAAGAGTTGGCTGCAATTCTCAATGGGCCGTTTTGGATTTACTTTCTAATTGGAAAGGGAAAGTTAGAATTTGGGTTGTGCTGATTTTTTAATCAGAGTCCTGTTCTGTTGGGAAGATAAATACTTACCAACTGTTGCACTTTGGTACGTTGACAGATCGTCCACAATGTTTTTGCTCCCGGTGATAATACTCTTTTGGGATCCGTCTCCAAAAAATGTAAGATTGGTTTGTGACACAACTACATTCTCTTCATAAACTCCTTCTTTCACATAAATAAAGTACCTGCATTGTCAACATCATATATGAAAATCACAATTTTGATACATCAGCTAGTCTTGATAGGCCCACTATTACTATTTGGAAAAGGATTGTACCTTCCTTCAAAGCTTGGAACTGCCTTTAGAGCATCATTTATGGTAGTAAAATTACCGCTACCATCTTTTGCAACAGTGACGTTTGCAATACCCTTTGGATCTTTAGCTTCTTCTTCTTCCAACATTCTACGATCACCTTGATTCATCCATGTGGGAACGCCTAATCGTGTTGTTAGAAGACGTCTTTTAGCATTATTATTTGGCTTTGGGGATGTTGTTGACAATTCGGACGCAACAGCCAGAGAATTGATGGTATGTTCCCCTATTATCTTCAAGGCAGTTTGTACCGTGGACTGGTCTGCTTCAGGGTATCCATCCACACACATGTCTTGGTATGTTAAAGCTGCACTTAACTTGTTATTGAGTTCAGCTGTTGCTGAGGCGACATCATTAATGCCGCCATCAAGAATGTAAATAGAACTGTTCAAGTCCTTTTTGGCATCAGCAAGGAGGGACATACAATCGTCATAGGCGGTCGATTTCTCTGGAGAATCCTTGTTGATTTTGCCTAGTTCATCAATGCCCTTTGCAATCTCATCAATAGCTGCAGACATGGTTGCCTTGAGAAGATCCGCGGGTTGAGCCCCAGAGGCATTGGTTTGTAAGACTTTTGATAGAATGTCCCCGCATGTTTGATTGAAATCCGTGGCCGCACATATTGCTCCTATAGCTCCTTCAGCTTGTGGTGAAGGGGCTGGTGCTGCTGCATTGTCACCCTCTTGTGGTGACGGTGCAGGAGCATTGTCAGATGGTGGTGAAGGGGCCGCAGCATCCTCAACCAGCGGTGCTGCAGCACCTTCCTCCTTTGGTGGAGGGGCAGGAGGTGTTGATGGTGTGTCATCCTTAGGAGGTGGTGTTGCATCACTTTTAGGGGTGGTTGGTTCTTTCGAAGCATTCTTATTAGATTTGTTGGCGGAGGCGTCCTCGCTCTTGTTTTTGAACACAACAAGATAGACAACAGCAGCAGCAACCGCGGCGAGGATGAGGAGAAGTAATACGACAGCGATCATGATCCTTCTCTTCATCTTTTGCTGCCTTTCGAGCTTTCTTCGCTCTGAAATTTGATCAAAAATCTTGAAACGCCATTTTGGATTGAGTCCAGGAATTGACACAGAAATTAGGTATATCTCTGCCCTGGATTCAAGCCAAGGCAGAGATGTTACACCTAGAGCTTTCTTTTTTCTTTTTGTTATTTGTTTTACCCTTTTTTATTCTCTTATTCACTTTAACTTGGCAGATGGACTTGAGTGTGTAAATTTGAGAACCATGATTTCTGTAGGAAATGGAAAATAGAAGTCTGGAGTAGAGAAATTTTAGGACTTGTTATTTGGAGTCCAGAGAGTTAAAACTTCCCAAACAATGGGTGATCCATGTTATTTCTTCCCATTCAAAACTCCATAAAAAGTTCCATTCCATTCAATTGCCGCTTTTCCTTTGACGCCTATCATTTTATCTTTACCTAATTAACAAGAGTACAACACATATTTTATTCTCTATTTCCGCACTGCAATAATTCAGATAATTAAATTGTTACAGGCTACATCGACTGGTCATCGAAAAAAAACTTCTATGGTCACTAAAAGCTAACCCGTGCTTTTCATGTTAAAGTAGGAACTAAAAAGAGAATTTTGTCTTATATGTATTTAATTTTATTAGTGCACGCGATGAGGAGAATCAAGAATAATAAAGTATGTAACCACTTAGCCATTGAATCTTTAAGATAAAACAAAATAAATAGAAAATTCAAGAGTCATGTAAAATGAATAACTTAAATTTAACATGCTATCTTGTCTTGAAGCTAATGTTGAATTACTTGTCAAACACCTTTGACATTAATTGATCAAGAATTATTGACAAAAACTTTGAAAATTTTAAGATATCATAACTTTTACAAAAAATTTAGAACAAAAGACACTTTAAAAGTTTGCAGTTCTTGAAGGATTGTTTTTCCAGTATTCCTCTCCTTTTGGATTAACTTATTATGCATTAATAGTGCAACGATTGTTTTCACAATATCAACTGCATTTTAATCGATCGGTTATATTAGCTTATGTACTTTGTTTGCTATGTTATATTATCAGTTGTTTCTCTCATATTTATGTTCAAAAGAAAGAGTTGAACTTTGATACGTAAAATTCTTTTTACATTATCACGTAATTCTCTATTGGAAATAAACATATATTTGCAAAAAGCAAAATATAATAAGGAAGCTTCTACAATCCACAAAACTACAGTAATAATGTAAAAATATTATATGCTACCAATGTAAAATAATTTAAATCTAAAAATGAATAGGTTTCAAATCTTTCAAATGGTAACTCAGCTACAAATAACACCCATTTTTCAATAAATTGTTTTGGAAGGATAACACACTCGATTCAAGGAGAGGAACTCATGTGACATGCACTTCGATTGAAGCAGATGATTTGTTATATTTACTATTAATATTTACAGTGTAAGATACATAATAAAACTAGAGTCATGGTGTGTGAGATTCGCTTGCTGGTTGATGATTAAAATAAAGACTTTTTTACATAACTTACAAGTGGGATAAAATAAAATACCAGTATAGCCGGACTTAGGGGTGGCAAAACTAGAGCAAACTTCATTTGTAGCCATCCGGAAAAAACTAATTGTAATAGGTAGCCACAAAATAAACCATACAATTAATAGTCCAAAACCAATTACAAGGGCTAGCCCAAAACCATCCTTGCTCCGTTGATCTCTTGGGCGCATGATTTTCATGGTAAGAAAATATTTTTTTCAACTAAAAGGAATTCTCTAGTGACTTTTTGGGATGCTTGATTTATCATTGCCAAATTGGTACTGATCGAGAAATATTTTTTAGTTAACCATGATTTAAGAGGTGATTTTACTTAAAATAAATATTGAACCCTTAGATTTGGAAATGGACAGGTGTGATAAACATAAACGTATACTTGGCAAACTGGAGGACGCTGTAATGGAGGGAGCCTAACAAATGGGTTAATTTCCTCATTGATTTAACTTGGTTAACAGGTTTATTAAAATTATATCATCCTACCCATTGGACACCCACAACAACGGATTAATTTGCAAGTAAGCTAGCATTCAACCCGACCTAACAAGTAGTTGGGAGCATAGGGAGGCCTAGAATTTAGAAGAGAGCAGTGGTAAAGCAGACTTGGGCTTATGAGTATCTGATTACACATTATTTAACTTATATATACTGTAAAAAAATATACCATATCAGCGCATTTTAGCCCGTTGATCTAATTTTTCAAGTGTCACTATACAAAATATATACTAAATAGACTGTCGCTACACAATTTATATACAATAGACTGTTACTATACAAAAAATATACAAAATAGACTGTCACTATACAAAATATATACTAAATAGACTGTCACTATACAAAAATATACAGACTAGACTGTCACTATACAAAAAATATACAAAAGACTGCTACTATACAAAAAATATACAAAATAGACTAACACTATATAAAAATATACTAAATAGACTGCCACTATACAATTTATATATAATAGACTGTCAATATATAAAATATATACAAAATAGACTGTCACTAAACAAAATATATACTAAATAGACTGTCACTATACAAAATATATACAAAATAGACTGTCACTATACAAAATATATACTAAATAGACTGTCACTATACAAAATATATATTAAATAAACTGTCACTATATAAAAAATATACAAAATAGACAATTTGGGCTATTAGATGTAATATGTTTGGGCCGGAGGGCCATTTCGTGTCAATGAGAAAAAATATGGGCTATTAAAATTTTGAGGGGTTATAGAGGGTAGTTTTCTCACAAAACTAACTCAAACTCATTTGACCCGTCCAACCTGCACAAATTTAATGGGTTTGGGTTAGAATGATTTTGAAAATAGGCTTGTTTCGCAAAACTAACCCAAACTCATTTGACCCGTCCAAAATTCTTTTTCAACCTTCTCCATCTCCACCAACACCCACCTCCCCTACCTCACCCCCACCCTACCCACCTTACCCCCACTCTCACCTACCCCTATCCCTACCTCACCCCCACCCTACCCACCTTACCTCCACTCCCACCTACCCCTATTTCCACCTCACCCCAAGCTCACCAACTCAACCCCACCCCTACCCCGACCCCCACCCTAAATATATGAAAATATTATTTAAAGTACTTTTTTTTTATGTTATAGAAAAAATATTTTCTTTTATTTTAACAAAATGAGTATTTTCTTTTCATGACGTAGAAAAAATATTTTCTTTCATTTCGACAAAATGAGTACTTTCTTTATTGACGGTATTCCTGGAGATAGCGACAATCACGATGTCGAGTGATTTATTTAACTAACTGTGGTGACAAAATAATCATCAAACATGAAAAAACAAAATCTGAAGATAAAGAAAAAACACATTATCACAACATAAAAATAACAAATAAAATTTATAACAAAAAAATAAAGGACGGGTACTGAGCTATTCTTTAGGTATCGAAAGAAAAGAAAATACTCACTTTATTGAAATGAAAGAAAATACTTTTTCTATAACATAAAAAGAAAATATTCTTTTTGTTGAAATGAAATTAACGTAAATACCTTTTCAATAACATGAAAAGAAAGTACTTATTTTGTGAAAAATAAAATACCTTTTCTACGTCATGAAAAGAAAGTACTCTTTTTGTTGAAACCAAAAAAAAAAATACTTTTTCTACAACATGAAAAGAAGTACTCATTTTGTGCAAAAGAAAATACTATTTTTTCATCATGAAAAGAAAGTACTTATTTTATTGAAATGAAAGAAAATACTTTTTCTATATCATAAAAGAAAATTTATTTTATTGAAATGAACAAAAATAATCTATCTACAATATTAAAATAAACTATTTTTTTTACAACAGGAAAAAAAAGTACTCATTTTGTGAAGAAGAAAATACTTTTTCTATATCATAAAAGGGAAGTATTCTTTTTGTAACAAAAGAAAATACTTTTTTTACAACATGAAAAGAAAGTACTCATTTTGTGAAAAATAATATTCTACATTATAAAAAGAAAATACTTTTTTTATTAAAACAAAAGAAATAATTTTTTACCACAAAAAGAAAGCACTAATTTTATGATTTTTTTTTCTTTTTCTACATCATAAAAAGAAAGTACTCTTTTTATTGAGACAAAAGAAAATATTTTTTCTACAACATAAAAAGAAAGTACTCATTTTGTGAAAAAGAAAATACTTTTTCAACATCGTAAAAAGAAAGTACTCTTTTTGTTGAACCAAAAAATATACTTTTTTTTATAACATGAAAAGAAAGTACTCGTCTTGTGAAAAAAATACTTTTTCTACGTCCTGAAAAGAAACTAACTTATTTTATTGACAATAACCAAAATAACAACAATAAATCCAGTATAATCCCACAAGTGGAGTTTGGGGAGGATAGTGTGTATGCAGCCCTTACCCCTATTTTGAGGGTAGAGAGAATGTTTCCGATAGACCCTCGGCTCAAGGAAAGAAATGAAAGAAAATACTTTTTCTCCATCATAAAAAGAAAATATTTATTTTGTTGAAATGAAAAAGAAAATACTCTAAAAATAGTATTCTAAATAATATTTCTATTTAGGATGAGGGGTGAGGGTTCGAGGATAGGGTGGGGGTTGGGGTGGTGGGAGGTTCTAATTTTATTAATTTTTTATTATTAAGATCTTTGTAGTATTATAAGATGAAGAACTATCAAATAAAATTCCAAATCCAAATTGAGAAAAGAAATCGTTTGGCATGAATTGACATTTATTCCAAAACATAAGATAATTTTTATATATGCTTGTTTAAATGTTAAGAATATTATAAAGATTTGGGTCAATTTTGACGAGTTGGGGTACAACCTTTTGTTTAGCTCATCTTGACCTAGTGCATCTTAACCCAAGTGTGTATAGGCCAAAAACCTGCCCTTGGAATATTTAGCATAAAATGGCATTAATGAACGTCATCGGTCGAGCTCGCCTAAGACATAACGTGAATAACGGCCGAGGTGTCGATATAAGCCGTAGTCGAGATAGCAATAGAGATCGCAGTCAAAATGTCAACAAGGGTCGAGGTCGAGATCGATTATTAGTGATAAGACTTGTAACGACTAATTTGTCATAATAGGGTATTGAAAATGGGAATATTCTAGTGAATATTCGTGGTGTTTGTATTATTAGGGTTTTCTAAGAAAATGGGCCCATATATATAGAAAACGGAGACAGTGATAATGGTACGTAATATTTGGCTGATAAGAACACTTTTGAGAAGAAAACTCTCTTTCGGATAAAAATACAAAGGCTGCCTTTTTATAAAGATTCTTGTTCATATTATTCCCCGCTTTTCCACCAGATCCAAGGATTGGTCATGCAAATCTTGGATCTATCTGTCATTCCTCATTGTGAGGCAGAATATTCACCTTGTCCATTCATTATCGGGTGAATCATTCTCTTTATTTACATAAACACCATTTATTAACATTTATTGCTAGATATATCTCATTTAATGTTCTTGTTCTAAGAGTATTTCAGATTAATTGACATCAATCATATGCAAACTCAGCCTCATATATCTTGCATCCTTATACTTAATATCTAGAGTCATTATCCTTAACTAGATTTGACCCGTCATTATATAAATTTAATAGTATAACCGGAGATTATATTTCTTGGTCAAACAATTTGGCGTTGTCTGTGGGAATTTTCTAGCTAAGCTTTTTAGTTTCTTCTAGATCTACAACCGACACTGATTGCTGACGTAAAAAAAGAAGAAAGAAAAGAACCTTTTTCTCTCCGCTTGCATAGATCTAACATGGCAGGTAACAGAGAAGAAAGAGTAAGAATTATGAGTGGCCTCTCAACCAACCTCGTGGACATCATCCACGAGAGCTCGGAGGTAGTGGACGAGAACACAACGCCCAATGCCTCTCCTAGGCGAGGTGGATTACCCCCTCCCCATTGCAGCATCACGCAATCCCTTGGCAAGACAACCTCCACATCCATGGGAGAGGAGGCACCGCCAGTGATAAAGAAGCTTCTCGAAGCCTGATACACTGACCATCGTCCTACATAAGCCCGTTCAGGGCACGGCCGCAGTGACTGCGAGAACCTATGCTATGCCACCAGAGAACGATCGACATGATCAACTTCCCCCCGCCCGCAACAACAAGTATCACTCACAATGTCATTAATAATGCAGGTAATGACGCCCTCACAATCGTTCTGAAAAGGATGGAAGAAATGAAAAATTAGAACAAGGCAATTCGAGACCAAATGAGAGAGCACTGAAAAAGGGTCGATAAAATACCAGGCGCTCCTAAGTTATTACCAAAGAGAGATGCCGGCCGGTTTGTCGAGCAGTCGTACAGCGACAACGTTGCCCAACACGCCATACCGAAGACTTTTAAAATGCCACCCTACTTGAAATTATACGATGGCACGACTGACCCCGAGGACCATTTAACCCACTACGTCACCGCCGTGAAAGGAAACGACCTCACAAAGGAACAAGTATCCTCCGTTCTGCTAAAGAAATTCGGCGAAACCCTCACAGGAGGAGCACTAACCTGGTACTCACAATTACAAGCCCGTTCCATCCAAACTTTCGAGGAAATGGTCGATAAATTCGTGACGGCCCACGCCGGAGCCAAAAAGGCCGAGGCAAGAGTGAATGATATCTTTGCTATCAAACAGTTGCCAGGAGAAGGACTTAGGGATTTCCTCGCCCGTTTTAACCGAGTGAGAATGACTCTGCCCATTGTATCAGAAGGAATGGGGATGACCGCTTTTCAAAATGGACTGAACAGAAATGGTTCGAGAGTGACAAGAAAATTACTAAGTCGGCTTATGAAATACCCCCCAACAACTTGGGTCGAAATACATAATGCATATTGTGCCGAAGTTCGAGCAGACAAAGACGACCTCAATGGGACAACTCATTGACTGACCTCAGTATAAGAAAAATCCAGAAAATATCGGAGAAGTGATATCAGAAGAGATCAGGCAACCTCACGGCCAAACCGAGACCGACATCTCCCATATGTCAGAACTACTACTATACCCTCATCCCGCCATGAAGAAGGCCCACCCCAGTCAAGAACAGGGACTGACCGGAATGAAAGAGGTATGCCTCCCTTATTATCCTCTCACAATTTTTACGTGTCACCTACAGAGATCATCTACGCCCTGGAGAAGCTCGGGTCAAAGGTGAAGTGGCCGCAAAAGATGAGGTCAGACCCGAATACCAGAAAATCAAACACCCTCTATGAGTTCCATCAGGAGCGAGGACACAAAATCGAAGATTGCATCGCCCTAAGACAGGATGTCGTAAATATGCTGCGGCAGGGGCACCTCAAAGAACTACTGAGCGATTGGGGAAGAACTAACTTTGCCAGGGGGCGCGAACAACATCAAGGACCACCGAAGCTGCCCTCACCAGACCACACCATCCACATGATCATCGGCGGTGAAAATGATGCTTCCATCAACAATGTAAAATTCACCACGACCCACAAGCTCAAACGGTCGATCACCCGCAAACGATATGACGAACTCGAAAAGAGTATCATCTTCGATAAGTCAGATACCAACAGTTTGGCATTCCCTTACTATGACGCTCTTGTTATTTCTTTACGAATTTTAGATACCGAGGTAAGACGTATTATGGTAGATGACATAAGCGACGCGTGTATTATCCATCCCCGAGTACTCACAAATGAAACTCGAGGACAAGATAGTACCACGCTGCATCACACTAACGGGTTTTAACAATGCAGTTGAACGAACGTTTGGAGAGATCACACTCCTCGTCCCGGCGGGTGATGTCACTCTGGAGACCACATTCCACATCATGGATCAGGACAACATACAACGCCATAATAGGGCGACCGTGGATACACACAATGAGAGCTATACCTTCCAGCTTGTACCAAGTCATCAAATTTCTAACTCCATGGAGGATATTCAACATACGTGGGGAACAACGTACATATCAAGAATGCTGTTGCATCGCCCTAGACTGCACGACCACTCAACAAATGAAAGACAAAGAGAAGGCAGCATAGCAATCAACAAGGTCGAGGTCGACAGACGACGACATCAAAGATGTTATCAAAGACCCCGATGTGGCCGAGGCCGCAGGATCGAGAGGACCTCGACCCCGTTCAACTAGATGTCAACTATCCCAACAAGAAAGCTTACATCGGCTGCAAACTCCAAGATCCAGGTATGTTTCACAAATTCTTAATTGCTAACACCGACCTGTTTGCTTTTAGTCATGCAGATATGCCAGGTATCCCAAAAGAGATCACCACACATAGATTGAATGTCGATCCACTCTATCCCCTGGTAAGGAAGGTTTGACACAAGTTCAATTCCGCAATCAATGATGTGGTGCGCAAAGAAGTGGAAACATTATTGGAAAATGGCTATATTAGAGAGTCAAAGTACCCCCAATGGGTCGCCAACGTGGTCATGGTAAAAAATAAAAATGGCAAGTGGCGAATGTGCGTGGATTTCACCGACCTGAACAAAGCTTGCCCTAAGGATTTGTTTCCACTACCTCATATCGACCAACTCATCGATGCGACAACCAGACATGAGTTGCTGAGTTTCCTGGATGCCTACTCGGGCTACAACCAGATCCTTATGGAGGAAGCGGACCATGAAAGACCACCTTCATCACCCACCAGGGGACATACTGCTACAGGGTCATGCCTTTTGGACTGAAAAATGCGAGGGCAACTTACCAGGGACTGGTGACGAAACTGTTCGAAGAATAACTCGAAAAGATGATGGAAGTATACACCGATGACATGCTATTCAAATCCAAAAGGAAAGAAGATCACATCGATCATTTAAGAGAAGCCTTCGACATACTCAAGCAATACAACATGAAGTTAAACCCTGAAAAGTGCGCATTCGGCGTAGCCTCAGGAAAATTCTTGGGTTTCTTAGTGTCGAAGTGGGGTATCGAGGTCAATCCAGACCAAATCGAGGCCATCGAGGTTATACCAGAGCACTTGACCATCAAAAAACAAGTCCAAAAGCTAACCGTATCGCCGCCCTGTCAAGGTTCATCTCGCGGTCCTCCGATAGGTGCCATAAATTCTTCGGCGTACTTAAATAGGAAAACGGCCTCCAATGGACCCCTGAATGCATCTAAGCATTGAAGGAGTTGAAGGTATACCTATCTTCTCCACCGTTTATCTCAAAATCGGAACCGGGACAACCTCTCCTCCTCTATCTCGCCATATCCGAAGTAGCAGTGAGCGCAGTCCTAGTCCAAGAAAATAAAGGTACGTAATATCCCATCTATTACATTAGCAAGACACTAGTCGACACCGAGATGAGGTACCGCCACCTTGAAAACTGGTTCTGGCCTTAGTCGTAACTTCACCGAAGCTTAGACCGTATTTCAATGCCATCCCATCTCAGTCTTCACAACTTTCCCCTTAAGAAGAATTTTACACAAACCCGAATTTTCGGGCAGATTGGCCAAACGGGCCATCGAACTAAGCAAGCACGATATCACATATCAACAGAGAACGACGATAAAGTATTAGGTCCCCGCCGACTTTGTCGCCGATTTCAGTGCGCATATACTGCCCGAAGTAAAAAAGGAAGCCCTCCACACTTCTCAAACACACGACCTCTGGGTCCTATACACCGATGACACATCTAATACATCGGGGTCCGGGCTGGGACTCGTACTTGAAGTCCTAACGGGCGAAGTGATTCGCCTATCCATAAGGTTCCCGGACATGACTAACAACGAGGCCAAGTATGAGGCCATAATTGTAGGACTAAGACTAGCACTCAAATACGGGGCGGAGCAGCTAAGGCTGCGCTACGATTCTCAGCTCGTGGTCAACCAAGTCACATGGACTTTCCAAATCAAGGAGAAGAGGTTACAAAAATACTAGACCGCAATCTGCAAACTACTACCGGAGTTCGATGAATGTCAGCTCGACCAGATTCCCCGAGCATAGAATATCAAGACAGACAGCCTCGCCAAATTGGCAGCAGCCACCAAAAACATCACAACCGGTGACCAAAGTGTGGTCCACCTCTTCAATTCGTCGATAGAACAAATCGATGTAAAAAATGTAAACCTAACTTGGGACTGGCACAACCGTATTGCTACATATTTGCAGGACGGTATACTCCCTAATGATTAAAAAAGGCCAAGAAATATCGGACGCAAGCATCCAGGTATAGCATCGTTCACAACGACCTGTACATAAGGACATATGGAGCCCCCCAGAGAAATGCTTGGGCCCAATTGAGATGCGGTGCGTCCTTGAAGAAGTACATGAAGGCCACTGCAGAGCTCACTCTAGCAATCGAGCATTGGTCAGGTGCCTCATACGAGCAAGATACTATTGGCCAACCATGAAAAGAGAAGCCACAGATTTCGTGAAACAATGCGAGCAATGCTAGAAGTACGCCCCAATGATCCATCAAGCAGGCGAACAACTACACTCAGTGACTTCCCCTTGGCTGTTCATCAAATGGGGAATGGATATCGTGGGCCCCCTCCCGGCCGTACGAGGTAATGTACGATTTCTCTTGGTTTTAACTGATTATTTCTCTAAATGGGTGGAAGCAGGAGCATTCGCCTAGATACGCGAAGAGGAAGTAGTCTCCTTCATATGGAAAATAGCCCCACATCTCAGAACCCGATAAAAATTATAAAATCCGAAAGTCCATTCAACCATGAGTCCAACCATACCAATTTTACTAAATTCCGACATCAACTCGGCCTCCAAATCCTCAAATCTTATTTTTAAATCCCTAGGTTCAAATCCCTGATTTACACCACAAAAACACGTAATCTAGTCGGATTATTTGATGATAATTCAATATTATAGAGTAGAAATGATCACAAGTGACGTACCTCAACTTTTCTATGAATTCTCTCTCAAAATCGCTCCAAAACCCGTGCTTAAAAGTCCAAAAATGGAAAAACTTAGAACCCCTTCGAAATGTATACTATCCAGGGGTTCTGCACCTGCGACTCACTTAGTCGCTTCTGCGGTCTCGCAGGTGCGAGAAACCAACCGCTTTTGCGGTTTTCCAAGGCCTCCGCTGCTGCGAGCTCGCATTTGCGAGGCTCGCTCTGATTCTGCGGAGTTTGCGCTTCTGCGCCCATCCATCCGCATCTGCGATCACGCAGGTGCGAAAATTCCCTCGCACTTACGACCACTGCCTCACAGCCCCCTGCCCGTATCTACGCTTGCTAAGCTCGCACCTGCGAGCAAATTTCCGCAGGTACGATTGCATCAGATGGCAGAAACTTTCAGATTTTCTTCTAAGTCCGAATTCGATCTGTTAACCATCCGAAACTTACCCGGGACCTCACCCAAATATACCAACAAGTCCTAAAATATCATACGAACTTAGTTGAGGCCTCAAATCACATCAAACAACGTTAAAACCACGAATCATACCCCAATTCAAGCCTAATGAACTTTGAAACTTCTAATTTCTACAAATGACGCCAGAACCTTTCAAATCACGTACGATTGACCTCAAATTTTGCACACAAGTCATAAATGACATAATAGGCCTATTCAAATTTCCAAAATCGTATTCCGACCCCTATATCAAAAAGTCAACCCCCCGGTCAAACTTCCTAAAAATTCAACTTTCGCCGTTTTAAGCCTAATTCCACTACGGGCCTCCAAATATTTTTCCGGACACGCTCCTAAGTCCAAAATCACCATACGGAGCTATTGGAAACATCAGAATTCAAATCCGATGTTATTTACACATAAGTCAACATCCGATCAACTTTTCCAACTTAAGTTTTCAATTATGAGACTAAGTGTTTCATTTGACTCTAAATTCCTTCTGGACCCAAACCAACTAACCCGGTAAGTCAAAAACAACTGTAAAGCATAAATTGAGCAGTAAATGGGGAAACGTGATTATAATACTCAAAATGACCGACCTGATTGTTACAATCATACTCACAATCACTCATCTTTTACCCCAAACTCGAAATTGAAGACTAAATGTTTGAATCTTACCTCTTGAGTGAAGATCTTGTGAGATTTTTTTGTTGGATTTCAAGGTCTGAACAAGATCTTGGTAAAAAAAACACTTAATCTACTTCATCTCTTTAGAATACTCTCACTTCTCTCTAAAATAATCAGATATTTGCCTCAAAATAAGCCCCAAAGCTTATTTATCAAAATGGGGTCGTGTTATGTAAATAGGAAAATTAACCCTTCAAACTCAGGTATGCGGTCGCACAATGGACTGCACAATGGGCATGCGGGTCGCACAATGGACCGCAAAACTGATGCCCAGAACTGGGCTGCACTGGTCAGGATAACTACTTTTGCAATCGCATAATGATTCTGCGGTCGCACATCTGACCGCAGAATCACATTCTTCCAGCCTTTGGTAATTTGGTAATAACTTCTTGTAGGAGTGTCCAAATGACAAAAGATTTGAAGCGTTAGAAACTAGACTCGAAGATATTGCATTTGATATATTTTTCATCACATAAAAACTAGACTCGAAGACCTTTAATTTTATAGGTCATCCATCACATAACACCTTATATATATATAGATATGCTCGTCCAAAGTTTGGTCTTGTGCGTACTCATTTGGAACTTTAGTCTATCATGAAATTTCCAACTTGACTTGGACTTAGGGCTCTCCTTAGACCCCACATCACTTATAATATGCCTCGTACACTTATTATCATATCCAATTGATATCCATTATATTAATAGTCCTTGTCTGCACATAAAATAATATAATGAGTGCACATCAACTTTCTTACTAGCGCTTAAGTACTTCAAAATTTTTCCGGAGTGTTACATTTTCCCCCACTTAAGAACATTCGTCCTCGAATGTTTTACAAGTCACTTCTAAGAGTAGAGTTACCATAATTTTACCTCTAACCATTATGCATAGTCACATATGACTACTTTAGTCTCATACTTCCTTTCTAAAATTTTAACTTACTTATGGCCCTTAAAATTCGGCTATCTTTACAAATTCTTAAACATTTTGACAGAATTTCCCCTGTAATTGGGCATATCCACTTGCCAGAGAATCACCAAAAGCACCATCACTAAAATCACCCTATCAACACATCCACAACTCGACAAAGCATCACAATGTATAGCAACAACGCTAATCTCAACATTATAGGCATTATATTATCAAAAGTGTGTCACGACCCGAAATTCTCACATTCGGACTGTGATGGCGCCTAACATTTCACTTGCTAGGCAAGCCAACGTTAGAATAATATTAACCAATTTTTAAATAATCTTTAAATTATTAATAATCAAAGAAACAAATGAGGAAGTAACGTTTGAAATACAGTGAATAACCCATAAAAACAGCGGTGTCTAAATACCATTCCAGAATTGGTGTCACAATTGCACGAGCTTCTAGAATAATACAAATAAAGGTCTGAATAAAAATAAGCTGTCTGGAAATAAGCACACAGCTAAAGTAAAATAGACGGGGACTTCAGAACTTTGGACGCCATGCAGTTATACCTCAAGTCTCCTCCGAATAGCTGAAATCCGAGCAAGTCTATGGTGCGCCGCTGGGACCAACTCCAAAATCTGCACAAGAAGTGCAGAGTGTAGTATCAGTACAACCGACCCCATGTACTGGTAAGTGCTGAGCCTAACCTCGACGAAGTAGTGACGAGGCTAAGGCGGTTCACTTACATTAACCTGTGCGCAATATTAATGACAACAACAAATAATAGAAGTAAAACAGGTGACTCATTTATAATAATTGAAGCCAACTCAGCAGTCATAATCCATTATCATTTCAACCAATTCTGTTGCAGCGTGCAACCCGCTCTCACAATATATTCACATTCAATTCGGTTGCAACGTGCAACCCGCTCTCCCAATATATATTTCTTTTTATCAAGTTTGTCATATATTTATTTCAATCAAGTATATATAGACTTTTAAATAAATCTGTTGCGGCGTGCAATCCGATCCCTCAATATTGACTTTTCAATAAGTCTATTACGGTGTGCAATCCAATCCCCCAATATTGACTTTTAATAAGTCTGTTGCGGCGTGCAATCCGATCCTCCAATATTGACTTTTAATAAGTCTGTTGCGGCGTGCAACCCGATCCTCCAGTATGGACTTTTTAATAAGTCTGTTGCGGCGTGCAACCCGATCCTCCAATATTGACTTTTAATTAGTCTGTTGCGGCGTGTAATCTGATCCCCCAATATTGACTTTTTAATAAGTCTGTTGCGGCGTGCAACCCGATCCTCCAATATATATATTTCAATCAATTCTTATAGAAGAAATTTTCCCAATAAATACAACAATTAATATAAAATTATAAGACAACAAGCATACAACAATTATGATTTAATTATGAAACAAACAATGACAAATAGCAAATTATTATAGAAATCAGGGAGAGAATAGGCAGTTTAATATTTAATATGCTAAATGTCAAATAATAATGAAAACACATAATTCAAATAGCATGTAACAAATATGCAGGAATTCAAGAATTAATATTTGACAAAGAATAAGAGAGAAATAATTATTATAATAATTAATTTATGATTAAAACTAATTTATGATTTTTCAAGTAAGCAGGCAAATAATTAATTTGACGACGTATAGACACTCGTCACCTCGCCTATACGTCGTTCACATGCAATTCATATAACGAATAATTTAAGGGTTCTATTCCCTCAAGTCAAGGTTAACCCCGACACTTACCTCACTTTGCAAATTCCAATCAATTATTCAACCACAGCTTTCCCTTTTTAATTTGCCTCCGAAAGCTTCAAATTTATTCACAAACAATTTAATATATTCAATCTTAATCATAGGAATTAATTCCATATGAATTTACATATTTTTCGGATAAAATCCGAAAGTTATTAAAATATTCGACAGTGGGACCCACATCTCAAATTCTGGAAAAACTCACGAAATCCGAACACTCGTTCCGATACGAGTTCAACCATACAAAATTTGTCCAGTTCCAATATCAAATGGACCTTCAAATCTAAATTTTTCGTTTTTGAAAAGTTTTACAAAAATTTCAATTCCTTCCATCTAAATCTGAAATAAATGATGAATATAGACATGGATTTGTGAAATATAATAACTTTTGGTTAAAGAACACTTACCCAATTCAAAGTCGTGAAAATCCCCCTTGAAATCGTCCAAATCCGAGACTTGAAACTCAAAAATGAGTAAAAATGGCGACTTCCGAATTTATGGGCTCTCCCCAGTCATTTTTGCATCTGCGGACAAAAGTTCTGCATCTGCGGACTCGCATTTGTGAGACAAAGCTCGCATTTGCGATGCCAGGCTACCAGGTGAAGTTCCGCATCTGCGGACACTCCTGTCGCACCTGCGACATCCACTTCTACGTAAAAAGGCCGCACCTGCGAAGATCCTAGGCCAGCCCAGTCCCGCATCTGTGATGGAAGGCTCTCTTCTGCGAGCTCGCACCTGCGGTAAAAAATCCGCAGGTGCGATTACACCAGAACCCAAAATTTTAGATTTTACCTAAGTCTAATTCTTGTTCCGATTTCAATTCGAATCACACTCGGGGTACTCGGGACCCCGTCCGAATATACCAACAAGCCCCGTATCATAATACGGACTGACTCGGTGTCTAAAATCACATCAAACAACACTGAAATTACAATTCACACCCCGATTCGAACTTTGAGTTTTAAACATTCAATTTGCAAATCTCGTGCCAAAACATATTAAATGAATCTGGAATGACTTCAAATTTGGCACGCAAGTCATAAATGACATAACAGAGCTGTTCAAATTTCCAGAATCGGATTCCGGCTCCGATATCAAAAAGTCAACCCGTGGTCAAACTTGGAAATCTTTAGCCTTTAAATTACTAGTTTTCGTTAAATGGTCATAACTTGAGCTAGGGACCTCCAAATTAAATTCCGGGCATACGTCCAAGTCCTAAATCACGATATGGAGCTACCGAAACTGTCAAAATACTGATCCGGATCCGTTTGCTCAAAATGTTGACCAAAGTCAACTCAATTGAGTTTTAAAGCTCTATTTCACATTTTAATCTATTTTTCACATGAAACTTTTCGAAAAATTGTACGGACTGCGCATGCAAGTCGAGGAATGATAAATGGTTCTTTTCGAGGTCTTAGAACACAAAATTACTTATTAAATTTAAAGATGACATTTTAGGTCATCACATTCTCCACCTCTAAAACAACCGTTCGTCCTCAATGGAGTTAGAAAAAAAAAAGTACCTGAGCTGGAGAAAAGGTGTGGATATTTACTCTGCATGTCCGACTCGGACTCCCAGGTAGATGCCTCTACTGGCTGACCTCTCCATTGCACCCGAATTGAAGGATAACTCTTAGACCTCAACTGTCGGACCTGCCGGGCTAGAATAGCCACCAGCTCCTCCTCGTAAGTCAAATCCTTGTCCAATTGGACTGAGCTGAAATCTAACACATGGGATGGATCACCATAATATTTCTGGAGCATAGACACATGGAACACCGGATGAACCGCTGATAAACTAGGTGGTAATGCAAGCCTGTAGGCTACTTCACCCACCCTTTCAAGAATTTCAAAGTGTCCAATATACCTAGGGCTCAACTTGCCCTTCTATCCCAACCTCATTACACCTTTCATAGGTGAAACTCAGAGCAATATTCTTTCTCCAACCATGAATTCAATATCACGAACTTTACGGTTGGCATAGCTCTTTTGTCTAGACTGAGCTGTGCGAAGTCGATCCTGAATAATCTTGACCTTATCCAAGGCATCCTGTACCAAATCGGTACCCAACAATCGAGCCTCTCCCGGTTCAAACTAACCAACTAGCGATCGGCATCACCTTCCGTATAATGACTCATATGGAGCCATCTGAATGCTCGACTGGTAGCTATTATTATAAGCAAACTCCGCAAGTGGCAAGAAATGATCCAAAGAACCTCCAAAGTCTATAACACAAGCGCAAAGCATATCTTCCAATATCTGAATAGTGCGCTCTGATTGTCCATCTGTCTGTGGATGGAATGCTATACTCAACTCCACCCGCGTGCCTAACTCATGCTGTAAAGCCCTCCAGAAATGTGAGGTAAACTGTGTGCCTCAATTTGAAATAATAGACACTGGCACACCATGAAGGCGGACAATCTCACGAATGTAAATTTCAGCTAACCTCTCTAAAGAATAGGTAACTGCCACTGGAATGAAATGTGATGACTTGGTCAACCTGTCCACAATGACCCAAACTGCATCAAATTTTCTCTGAGTACGTGGGAGCCCAACAACAAAATCCATTGTGATACGCTCCCACTTCCACTCAGGAATTTCTAACTTCTGAAGCAACCCACCAGGTCTGTGATGCTCGTACTTAACTTGCTGACAATTCAGACACCGAGCTACATATGGAACTATATCCTTTTTCATTCTCCTCCACCAATAGTGGTACCTGGGTGAATAGAATACCTGGAACTGTGTGCCTCTTCAAGAATTAATTCACGAAGCCCATCCACATTAGGCACACAAATACGACCCTGTATTCGTAGAACTCTATCTTTCCCTACAGTAACCTGTTTGGCATCACCATGCCGCACCGTGTCCTTAAGGACAAGTAAGTGAGGATTATCATACTGCCTTTCTCTGATACGCTCATATAAAGAAGACTGAGTGACTGTGCAAGCTAGAACCCGACTGGGTTCTGAAACATCTAACCTCACGAACTGATTAGCCAAAGTCTGAACATATGTAGCTAATGGCCTCTCACCAATCGGAATATGTGAAAGACTGCCAATATTCACAACCTTTCTACTCAAAGCATCTGCCACCACATTGGCCTTTTCGGGGTGATACAAAATGGTGATATCATAGTCTTTCAACAACTCCAACCATCTTCTCTGCCTCAAATTAAGATCCTTTTCTTTACATAGATACTGAAGGTTACGATGATTAGTAAATACGTCACACAAGACACCGTAGAGGTAATGCCTCCAAATCTTCAGTGCATGAACAATACCTGCCAATTTTAAGTCATGAACAAGATAATTCTTCTCGTGAACTTTCAACTGCCGCGACGCATATGTAATTACCTTTCCATCTTGCATCAATACTGCACCAAGCTCAATGTGAGATGCGTCATAATATACCGTATACGATCCTGAACCTGTGGGTAATACCAACACTGGCGCCCTAGTCAAAGTGGTCTTGAGCTTCTGAAAGCTCATCTCACACTCGTCTGACCATCTGAATGGGACACCTTTTTGGGTCAATCTGGTCAATGGGCTTGCTATAGATAAAAATCCTTCCATGAACCGACGATAATAACTTGCTAAACCTAGGAAACTCCGGATCTCTGTAACTGAAGTAGGTCTAGGCCAATTCTGAACAACCTCAATCTTTTTAGGACCCACCTTTATGCCTTCTGCCAATACAACATGCCCTAAAAAGGCAACTGAGTCTAACCAAAACTCACATTTTGAAAACTTGGCATATAACTGATTATTCTTCAAAATGTGAAGCACACTTCGAAGATGTTGCTCATGCTCCTCTCGACTGCTGGAGTAAATTAAGATATCATCAATGAATACAACCACAAAAGAGTCTAAATAAGGCTTGAATACCCAATTCATCAAATCTATAAATGTTGCTGGGGCATTTGTCAACCCAAATGACATTACTAGGAATTCGTAATGCCCATACCGACTTCGTAAAGCTGATTTAGGGACATCAGATGCCCTAATCTTGAACTGATGGTAACCAGACCTCAAATCGATCTTCGAAAATTCCTTGGCACCTTGAAGTTGATCAAATAAGTCATCAATTCTTGGAAGCAGATATTTGTTTTTGATAGTGGCCTTGTTCAACTACCGATAGTCTATACACATCTGCATAGAGCCATCTTTCTTCTTTACAAATAATACTGGTGCACCCCAGGATGAGACACTGGGTCTAATGAATCCCTGATCAAGCAAGTCTTGTAACTGCTCTTTCAATTCTTTCACCTCTAGCGGGGCTATACGGTATGGTGGAATAGAAATGGGCTGAGTGCCCGGGGCCAAATCAATACAGAAGTTAATATCTCTGTCGGGTGGCATCCCTGGCAAATCTGCAGGAAATACTTCTGGAAAGTCACGAACAACTGGTACTGAGTCCATAGAAGGAACATCCGCACTGGGATCGCGAATATAAGCCAAATAGGCTAGACACCCTTTCTCTACCATACGCCGAGCTTTCTTATAAGAAATAACCTTGCTGGAAGAATGACTAGGAGTTCCTTTCCACTCTAACCGAGGTAACCCCAGCATAGCTAGGGTCACTATCTTGGCATGACAATCCAACATAGCATGATAAGGGGACAGCCAATCCATACCCAAGATGACATCAAAATCTACCATATCAAGAAGTAAAAGATCCACACTAGTCTCAAGATTACCAATAGTAACCACACACGAATGATAGACATGATTCACTACAACAAAGTCTCCCACCGGTATAGATACACACACAGAAGCACTCAGATAATCACAAGGCACAACCAAATATGAAGCAAAATAGGAGGATACATAGGAATAAGTAGATCCTGGATCAAATAGAATTGAAGCATCTCTTTGGCAAACTAGAATAATACCTGTGATCACAACATCAGATGACTCGGCCTCAGGCCTAGCTGGAAAAGCATAAAATCGGGGTTGGGCCCCACCACTATGAACTGCGTCCCTGGGACGACCTCTAACTGGCTGACCTCCACCTCTAACGGTCTGACCTCCACCTCTAATGGCCTGATCTCCACCTCTAATGGCCTGACCTCCACCTCTAGCTGCCTGACCCCTACCTCTAGCTGCATGAGCAGGCGGTGAAGCAAGCAGTGCCTGTATGATAATCTTGCCGAGATCTGTTACTCGCAAATCTAGGGCAATACCTCCTGATGTGACCAATGTTCCCACACTCATAACACCTATCCTGATGCTGTGGCTGCTGAAGCTGAAGCTGACCCAAATGTGTCGGATAACCATTATAGTAACTATGGAGTGGTGATGCACTGATAGGAACTGAATGTGCACTGAATGCTGGCTGCCCAGAGTAAGGCATAATAGGACCGTGACTCACTGAAGCACCGGGAGATACATGAAGTGCTGAATGAAACGATCTGGGAGGATGACCCCTACCAAGATTACCTCTGGCTCCAGACGAGGCACCACTGAAACTACCGAACTGACGAGGCCTCTTATCGGACCTCTGCCCTCTTTCCTGTTCAAGAACCATCTCGATCCTCTTTGCGACATTAGCAGCCGCCTGAAAAGAAATCTCACTTCCGGTCTCCTTGGACATCTGAAGTCTAATAGGGTGAGTGAGTCCTCAATAAACCTCCTCACTCTCTCTCCCTCCGTAGGTAGTAAAAGGAGAGCATGACGGGCCAAATCTACAAAATGGGACTCATACTGAGTAACAGTCATACTGCCCTGCTGTAGATGCTCAAATTGCTTGCGGAATTCCTCTCTCAGTGTGATAGGGAGGAACTTTTCCAGAAATAGCTAAGAGAACTGCTCCCATGTAAGTGCAGGCGATCCGACTGGTCGGGTCAATGTATAATCTCTCCACCACCTCTTGGCGGAACCCATCATATGAAATACAGCAAAATATACCCCATTGGTCTCAACTATACCCATGTTCCGCAACACCTCGTGGCAGCGTTCAAGATAATTCTGTAGGTCGTCAGAAGGTGTACCACTGAAGTGAACTGGAAAGAGCTTATTGAACTTATCCAGTCTCAATTAGGCCTCAAAAGACATGGCGGGCCTATCACTGATCTGTGCCGCAACAACTGGCTGAACTACTCCAAATTGCGGGGCTGCTGGAGCTTGATTCTGGGGAGCCATCTACTCCGGAGCGGGAGTAGTGGGAGTTTGTGCTCCTCTCCTAGCCTGTGAGACAGCTGGTGCCACTGGAAATGTATCATTTTGGGCCACACCCTCCATAAGACTTACCAAACGGACTAGAGCGTCCTGAAGTACTGGAGTGGCTATGAATCCTTCCGGGACCTGAACTGGTCCAACTGGTATATTCTGAACTAGAACTTCCTCCTGAAGATCCACCTGAGGTTCTATAATAGGTGCAGCTGCTCGAGCTCTGGACTGAGCTCTATCTTGGCCTCAGCCTCAGCCTCTAGCACAACCTCGGCCTCGACCTCTACCCCTGGCAATAGTTTCCACCGGGGGTTCTGGTCCCTGTCCATCGGTAGAAGTATTACGTGTTCTCAGCATCTGCGAGATAATAAGAGCAGAATAGTTCAATAATCGATGATAGAATAAAATCGCATGACAGAATAAGAAAGGAGTGATATTGTTCCTAAACTTCATAGCCTCTGAGAGATACGTACAGATGTCTCCGTACCAATCCTTCAAACTCTACTAAGCTTGCTCGTGACTCGCGAGACCTATGTAACCTAGTGCTCTGATACCAACTGTCACGACCCGAAATTCCCACTTTCGGACCGTGATGGCGCCTAACATTTCACTTGCTAGGCAAGCCAACATTAGAATAATATTAACCAATTTTTAAACAATCTTTAAATTATTAATAATCAAAGAAATAAATGCGGAAGCAATATTTGAAATACAGTGAATAACCCATAAAAATAACGGTGTCTAAATACCATCCCAGAATTGGTGTCACAAGTGCACGAGCTTCTAGAATAATACAAATAAAGGTCTGAGTAAAAATAAGCTGTCTGGAAATAAACACACAGCTAAAGTAAAATAGACGGGGACTTCAGAACTGCGGACGCCATGTAGTTATACCTCAAGTCTCCTATGATAGCTGAAATCCGAGCAAGTCTATGGTACGCCGCTGGGACCAACTCCAAAATCTGCACAAGAAGTGCAGAGTGTAGTATCAGTACAACCGACCCCATGTACTGGTAAGTGCTGAGCCTAACCTCGACGAAGTAGTGACGAGGCTAAGGCGGTTCACTTACATTAACCTGTACGCAATATTAATGACAACAACAAATAATAGAAATAAAACAGGTAACTCATTTATAATAATTAAAGCCAACTCAGCAGTCGTAATCCATTATCATTTCAACCAATTCTGTTACAGCGTGCAACCCGCTCTCACAATATATTCACATTCAATTCTGTTGCAGCGTGCAACCCGCTCTCCCAATATATTCCTTTTAATCAAGTCTGTCATATATTTATTTCAATCAAGTATATATACAGACTTTTAAATAAGTCTGTTGCGGCGTGCAATTCGATCCCCCAATATTGACTTTTAATAAGTCTGTTGCGGCGTGCAACCCGATCCTCCAATATTGACTTTTAATAAGTCTGTTGCGGCGTGCAACCCTATCCTCCAATATGTCCATTTCAATCAATTCTTATGCGGCATGCAACCCGATCCTCCAATATTGACTTTTAATTAGTTTGTTGTGGCGTGCAATCTGATCCCCCAATATTGACTTTTTAATAAGTCTGTTGCGGCGTGCAACCCGATCCTCCAATATATACATTTCAATCAATTCTTATAGAAGAAATTTCTCCAATAAATACAACAATTAATATAAAATTATAAGACAACAAGCATACAACAATTATGATTTAATTATGAAACAAACAATGACAAATAGCAAATTATTATAGAAATCAGGGAGAAAATAGGCAATTTAATATTTAATATGTTAAATGTCAAATAACAATTAAAACACATAATTCAAATAGCATGTAACAATTAATGCAGGAATTCAAGAATTAATATTTGACAAAGAATAAGAGAGAAATAATTATTATAATTATTAATTTATGATTAAAACTAATTTATGAATTTTCAAGTAAGCAGGCAAACAATTAATTTAACGACGTATAGACACTTGTCACCTCGCCTATACGTCGTTCACATGCAATTCACATAACAAATAATTTAAGAGTTCTATTCCCTCAAGTCAAGGTTAATCCTAACACTTACCTCACTTTGCAAATTCCAATCAATTATTCAACCACAACTTTTCCTTTTGAATTTGCCTCCGAAAGCTTTAAAACTATTCTCAAACAATTCAATATATTCAATACTAATCATAGGAATTAATTCCATATGAATTTACACATTTTCCGAATAAAATCCGAAATTTATTAAAATATCTGACAGTGGGACCCACGTCTCAAATCTCGGAAAAACTCACGAAATACGAACACCTATTCCGATACGAGTTCAACCATATAAAATTTGTCCAATTCCGATATCAAATGGACCTTCAAATCTAAATTTTTCGTTTTTGGAAAGTTTTACAAAAATACCAATTCCTTCCATCTAAATCTGAAATAAATGATGAATATAGACATGGATTTGTGAAATATAATCACTTTTAGTTATAGAAAACTTACCCAATTCAAAGTCGTAAAAATCCCTGTTGAAATTGCCCAAATCCGAGACTTAAAACTCAAAAATGAGTAAAAATGGCGACTTCCGAATTTATGGGCTCTGCCGAGTCATTTTCACATCTGCGGACAAAAGTTCCGCATTTTCGGATTCGCATTTGTGAGACAAAGCTCACATTTGTGATGCCAGGCTGGCAGGTGAAGTTCCGCATCTGCGGACACTCCTGTCGCACCTGCGACATCCGCTTCTGCGCGAAAAGGCTGCACCTGCGAAAACCCCAGGCCAGCCCAGTCCCGCATCTGCGATGGAAGGCTCGCTCCTGCGGTCAAATATCCGCAAGTGCGATTACACCAGAACCCAAAATTTTAGTTTTTGCCTAAGTCCAATTCTTATTCCGATTTCGATTCGAATCACACTCGGGATACTCGGGACCCCGTCCGAATATATCAACAAGTCCCGTAACATAATACGGACTGACTCGGGGTCTAAAATTACGTCAAACAACACTGAAATTACAACTCACACCCCTATTCGAACTTTGAGTTTTAAACTTTCAATTTGCAAATCTCGTGCCAAAATATAAAAAATGAATCCGGAATGACTTCAAATTTGGCACGCAAGTCATAAATGACATAACGGAGCTGTTTAAATTTCCATAATCGGATTCCAGCTCCGATATCAAAAAGTCAACCCCATGGTCAAACTTGGAAATCTTTAGCCTTTAAATTACTAGTTTCTGTTAAATGGTCATAACTTGAGCTAGGGACCTACAAATTAAATTCCGGGCATACGCCCAAGTTCCAAATCACGATACGGAGCTACCGGAACTGTCAAAACACTAACCCGAGTCTGTTTGCTCAAAATATTGACCAAAGTCAACTCAGTTGAGTTTTAAGGCTCTATTTCACATTTTAATCTATTTTTCACATGAAACTTTTCGGAAAATTGTACGGACTGCGCACGCAAGTCGAGGAATGATAAATGGTGCTTTTCGAGGTCTTAGAACACAGAATTACTTATTAAATTTAAAGATAATATTTTGGGTCATCACAGAGTGATATCTGGACATGAACTGCACATTTTTAAATCATAACACCTAGAAAGTACCTTTCAAATCAAAACCAATTGCTATACAATCAAGCGAAAATATTTTCCTTCCACAACACTTTCGGCCTTCAAGGTGACCTTATCGACTTACAAACTTCGCCATAACACATTAATGTAGGCACTCCCAACTTTCGGACTTATCTAACAAGGACTTATTAACTTCACCTCCACTAGCGTCCACCGGAACAATAGATAAAGGATTTCCAACTACCTTCTTATACATAGACACATGAAACATCGGGTACATGGAGGACAATGATGGAGGAAACATCATGCTCATAGTTTGGCCCATTTTCTTCAGATTTCATAAGGCCTGATTTCCCATATTAACACATTGTGTTAGTCTCAACCGGCGGTAGCAATTTCGTGCCTACACAAACATTATACGTATGCCCATAATCACATTTCTGGTCATAATAATTGTTCATAATTAATTCGAGCATCCTCAATTAATCTTATATTAACCAAAATATTATTTTAAATTTTTACAACACTGACAGCAACACGCGAGGGATGAATACCTCATAATTATTTACCCGAATTAACGATCACATTTAACGTCACCTGGGCACTCACCTCATAGGTTAAAACTCAATATTTACAGCACGAATATGGATAAATATGCACATAAAATACATACAAAATTATCAAATAAGTCTTACAGGCATGACTCCCTATTAATAATATAGTACAAATTAAATTTCACAAAGGGAGAATTTAAAACACATGAATTTAACCACAAAGATCTCATCCTGATATAACTTCTACCGCGACACTTAGCCCGGGTTAAACATATCAAATCACATTAAACCGCGAGGATCCCATCCTCAAATTTTGAATCACAAATACTTTGCACATGGTGCCAACTAAAATTTTCCATTTTTTGTTTTTTGATAAACTCCGTGAAACAATTCCACAACACATAATGAACCCCCATACCAGTAGGGTATATAATTCAAAAACAATTGTAATCAATTATCCCGAAATTACATCAAAACTCACAGTAATGAGTAACAGAAAGTCACTTTTAGCCTCATAGCTCTCAATAGTGATTAAAACAGAATGATAGACACTGCTATCGCCATAAAATCTCCCAATAGGGGTAAACACAAAAGTAGATTATAGAATTATGAAGCTCGCCCATACGTGAAGCATGATAGGAGGACTCTCCTCGTTACATGGAATCGGATCAAATTAAGGAAAATATTCCCTTATAAAAAATCAAGATTGTACTAGTAACGACAACATCTGGTGTATCTGCCTCAGCCAATTCATAGCAATTATATCAACGGGCTGGGCCTCACCCTCTAGGGCGCCCTCCACCCGCCTGTCCTCCACTCCTAATTGGTTGTTCACTTGGAGTATTAATTGGAATAAAGCATGTATCCTGAGTGTTTTGATGAAATTCGCCTCTCCCAAATCTGGGACAATCTCTCATGATTTGCCTAGTATCACCACACTCATAACAACCCCTCTAAGGTCGCGGTTACTCGTGCTGAGTCTGTGTCGGATAACTGAAATAACCACTGTAAGAACCTCGTGACGGTGGTGCACTAAAAATATTAACTGGAGCACTACGAGTACTCTAAATTGCGGACTGGGCAGATCGACTGCCCGGGCCTCTGCCATAATGAGTCATAGCTGCAGATTAGAATCCACTGAATCCTCTAGAGTTCCGAGTCCTTTTGGTCTCCTTAGATTCCCTTTCCTCACTTTGAACACGTTCTAACATTCTGTCAATCTCTACTACTTGCTGAAATGGAATGTCAGTCTGCAACTCTCGAGCCATACATATTTTAAGATCATAATCAAGCCCTTCGATGAATCTGTGGACTCGCTCTCTAACTATAGGAACCAAGATAGGTGCATGACGGGCTAACTCACTGAACCTGATAGCATATTCTGACACCGTCATAGTGCCCTGACGCAACCGTTCAAACTCTATGCGCCACGCATCCCGGAGAGTATGGGAACATACTCTTTCAAAAACATGTCTGAAATTGAGCCCCAGTTGGTGGTGTTGTGTCGGTTGGTCTACCCCTTCATAAGCTTTCTATCATTGATACACTACTCCTAACCGATGCTTTAGCTGCGGCATGTGCCCTTCCTTGGCCTCTACCTCAGCCCTGGCCTCTTGCGGCCCTAGAAGAATGCGTGGGTGTCTGCTCAACTGACTCGGTAGTACGTGTCCTCACCATTTGTGAAAGAGTAGAGATACAAAGACCCAAATTCCAAGATCAACAAATTCCGCACGAAAGGAATGAAAGAAGTGAAAATTTCCTAATCGTTTTATAGCCTCTCGAATATAAGTACAAACATCTCTATACCGATCCGCAAGACTCTACTAGACTCGTTCATGACTCGTAAAACCTATGAACTTATAGCTCTGATACCAACTTGTCACGACCCAAAATCCCACCTCAGGCGTCATGATAGCACTTAGTCTCTAAGACTAGGTAAGTTGATTTCAATTTCATTTCAAGCCATTTTTTAAATATAGATAATCGAAACCCACAGCGGAAATATAACTTTAACAACCTCCCAAGACTGGTAATACTGAGTCACAAACTCTAACTGAATACATGTAATAATCTCAAGAATCGAATATACAATACTGTTCGAATAAGAATTGACAATACAATAAAATAGAAAAACTCCAAGGGACTGCGACGACCAAGCAACTCTATCTTGAATCCTTGCGATCAACATACTAACTCTTCCCGAGTCTGATATCTCCAATACCTGGCTCTGCTAAAAAATATGCAGAAGTATAGTATGAGTACACCATAGACGGTACCCAGTAAGTATCAAGACTAACCTCGGTGGAGTAGTGACGAGGTACAGTCAAGACACTCACTAGTCAAATAACTTGTGCACTATAGCAGTATACAATAATACTGAAAAATAATTAGCAGTGATAGCAACAAAAATCAACCAGTGATATAAACAGCAAGGTAACAAGAATATCATAATTATTACTCAAACGAATAAGGAATACAAGTACAACCAATTAAACAAGTCCTTCAAATATAAATCTTTCACATATAATTCTTTCAAATAAATATCTTTCGAATATACTTCTTTCAAATAAAAGTCACTTTGTAGCACCTCATTTCATAATCATAAAACACGAGTCTCGGCCCACTTTCATATTTTCGTAACACGGGTCTCAACCCACTTTTATATTTTCGTAACACGGGACTCAGCGCACTTTCATATTTCCACGGCACCCCGTGCCTATATTTCTATCAAAACCGCACGGACAACTTACGTGCCAATAATAAAAATTATCATATTTTCCCCCAGCACCTCGTGCCCGCATTTCATATTACATCTGCACGGACAGTTCACGTGCCAATAACATAATGATTATATTTTTCTGGCGATCCCATATAACGTTAATCATACATGTTGCGGCGTGCAACCCGTTCTCATATAACATAATCTGCTCGGCACTAGCTACATGCTCACAATTTCAACATAGATCAGACTATTATCAAGTTTACCGAAATAACAAGACAAGTTGCACAAGATATAAAAATAAACACAAGAAAAATCACAACATCACATGAAAATTACCAACGCAATAACACCACATCATTACATAAAAATTACCAATACAATAACCCCACATCATCACATATCATCCCTGACAATATCCACCCTTATCTCTCCTATAGCCACCCTTATCACTCCTATAATCGCCTCCATCACCCCTCCGCCCTGACAATATCAATAGCCACCTTTATCGCTCCTATAATAGCCTCCCTTATCACTCTGCCTAGACAATATCCCAACACACATAACAACAGCAAAATGCCAGCATTATGCCCGCATTATGTCAATAATGGAATGACACTCTTATACGCTGCATAACAGTAACCTAAATCACACAACAATTCACACAAAATATTATCACAACAGCACATCATCATCAACTCGTATTTACAAATTGCCTGTAGGCCACAACCTTTTCAAAGGTACAACAAAGACAATTAATTTTATAACAAATAGTCCACGACTCAATACAATATATATAAAATCTCAAAAACAACAACAAGGATGGGAAAATAACTCAGCATAGGACAACGCCTTCTTTAATCCAAATTTTAGATAAATATATAAATGCCTCAATTTAAACACATTTAATAATTATTTGCAGATGAAAAATCCATAATGTGATTATTTTCAAGAAATATCAAATCAACAAACACGCGGAATTGACATAAAAATCCAAGTGGAAATCACACCAAATTTTCATATAAAAATACAAACTCAACAAACAAGGAATAAGGCATGACAAATTAAGGATTTACTAAGTTTCAATAATTTTTCCAATTTAATACATAAGGGCATCTACAAATTTCAACCGATATAATTTGCCCATATAAACCAAGCACATACTCGTCACCTCGTGTATATGGTTTTCAATTACACAATTTCCACATAAGACTCAATGCCTAAGAGGTAATTCCTCCACTCAAGGTTAGGCAAGATACTTATCTTTTTGAAGTTAGGACAATATTCCAAAATAGCTTTCTCACGTGAATTGACTTCCGGACGGCTCCAATCTTTCTTGAGCTATCCTTACATTACTACGAGGTTCCGAAAATCCTAGCAACTTCAATCTATTTAGAAACATAATAAAAGTGAACCATAATTAGGAAGATATTCATGATTTCAGCTCATTTGAGCATTTTATCAAATACTAGGTGTGCAAATTTGGTTACAGGGTTCTTCTACAAGATTTTCTTCACTCCACAATCCAATCCTTACTTATTTGAGCTCAACAATCTTCCCACAAACCTTATTGGTACATGCATATATGAGAATTTTACCTCTTAAGTGAAGATCTTGTGAGATTTCCTTGTTGGATTTCAAGGCTTGAACAAGATCTTGGTGAATAAAACACTTCATCTACTTCCTCTCTCTAGAACACTCTCACTTCTCTATAAAATCATCAGATATTTCCCCCCAAAAAAGCCCAAAAGCCTATTTATCAAAATGGGATCGGGTTATGAAAATAGAAAAATTAACCCTCCGAACTCAGATATGCGGTCACACAATGAACCGCATAATGGGTATGCGGGTCGCACAATGGAATGCAAAAACTGATGCCCAGAACTGGGCTGCGCTGGTCAGGTATGCGACCATTTTGCGGTCCGCATAATGATTCTGCGGTCGCAAATCTGACCGCAAAATCATATTCTTCTAGATTTTGATAATTTGGTCATAACTTCTTGTAGGAGTGTCCAAATGACGAACGGTTTGAAGCGTTAGAAACTAGACTCGAAGATATTTCATTTGATAGGTCATACATCACATAACTCCTTATATATATATATATGCTCATCCAAAGTTTGGTCTTGTGCGTACTCATTTGGAACGTTTAGTCTATCATGCAATTTTTAACTTGACTTGGACTTAGGGCTCTCCTTAAATCCCACATCACTTATAATATGCCTTGTACACTTATTATCAAATCTAATTGATATTCATTATATTAATAGTCATCGTCTGTACACAAAATAATATAATTAGCACACATCAATTTTCTTACTAGTGCTTAAGTACTTCGAAATTTTCCGGGGTATTACAAAAACAACACAATATAATCACTCTAAAATATAATAGCCGCCAAATGTATATATTTTGTATATTGAGGTATAATATACATATTTTATATATAATTAGTTATTTTTTATGTATTTCATTAGCAAATATATTTATTTCTGGACGACTAGCCAAATGTGTAACTTGCCTTATATATTTTGACAATGATTAGAATGTGAGGATAACTGCATTGAAAAAACCTTTACATTCTTTATAATTCACTTAACTTTTACATTAAAAATAATACTATTGTTTATATTATGGTGATTGATGGTTACGTTGTTTGTATGTTGAGTTGCTACTACAAAATGTTTGTCTAATTCAAAGCATAACTAGAAGAAGGAGAGCTGGCATATGTAGTAGAAAAGTTACGACACTTGGTACCTACAGATATCACATTTACATAAAATTACGTAAAAGGACACTATAAAAGAATATCATATAATTACAGGAAATGATACAATCTTCATAACTTGTAATAACTGAGAGAAATAAAGCCAAATACCCTAGAAATGAGAATGTGTCATTCATATTTTTTAGGTCTTACAAAACGTTTAATAACAAATTAAAATCGCAAAATTTATTTATAATGTCTATATTTGACCAACAATTTAAAACAAATACATATAGAAACTGTCATGATTCGAAATTCCCACCTTCGGGATCGTGATGGCACCTAACATTTCACTTGCTAGGAAAGCTAACGTTAGAATAATATTAGCCATTTAAAAATAATTTTAAATTAATTAATAACAAATAAACAAATGCGAAAATAAAGTCTGAAATAGAGTGAATAATCCATAATAATAGCGATGTCTAAATACCATCCCAGAACAAGTGTCATAAGTGCATGAGCTACTAGAATAATACAAATAAAGTTCTGAATGAAAATGAAGTTGTCTAAAAGAAATACACAGCTACGATAAAGTAGAAGGGAACTTCAAAACTGCGGACGTTGTGCAGTTATACCTCAAGTCTCTTCTGGGTAGCTGAAATCCGAGCAAGTCTATGGTACGCCGTTGGGACCAACTCCAAAATCTGCACAAGAAGTGCAGAGTGTAGTATGAGTACAACCGACCCCATGTAATCTGTAAGTGCTGAGCCTAACCTCGATGAAGTAGTGACGAGTCTAAGGCAGGTCCCTTACATTAACCTGTACGGAACAATAGTAATAACAACAATAATAGAAATAAAACAGGTAACTCATTTCAACAGTTGAAGCCAACTCGGCAGTCATAACCAATTATTATTTCAATCAATTTCTGTTGTGGCGTGCAACCCGCTCCAAAAATATAATTCTTCAATAAATTTCTGTTGCGGCGTGCAACCCGCTCCAACAATATAAACTTAAAATATAATCCGTTGCGGCGTGCAACCTGATCCCCCAATATATTCCTTTTCATTTCTGTTGCGGCGTGCAACCCGCTCCAACAATATAATTTAACAACTCTTAAATATAATAAAAATATTCTCATAAATATCACATTCAGTAAGAAATTATTAGGCAACAAGGCACACAATATTTATAAATTATTTAGAAAATAAGTAATGACAAGTAGCAATTAATTGTGGAAATTAAGGAAAAAAATAGGCAATTTAATAATTATTATGCTAAATGTCAAGTAGCAATTAAGTCACATAAATCAAATAAGTATGTAACAATTATAGCATGGATTCAAGGCATAATATTGAGCAAGGAATATGAGAGAAACAATTAATATAATAATTAATTCATGATTTAAAATAATTTATGATTTTTAAATAATTATGCAAACAATTAATTTGACGATGTATAGACACTCTTCACCTCGCCTACACGTCGTTCACATGAATTTCATATAACAAATCATTCAAGGGTTCTATTCCCTCAAGTCAAGGTTAACCACGACACTTACCTCGCTTTGCAACCAAATTCAAAATTTCAATAAACCTTTGCCTCGCGAATAGTGTCTGAAATCCTCAAATCTCGTCATAAACAATTCAATATACTCAATACAAATAGTAAGAACTGATTCCATAGGAATTTACTAATTTTTCGGATTAAAATCCAAAATTTATTTTAAAAATTGACCGTGGGACCCACATCTCGAATCCCGAAAAATTCACGAAAATCGAACACCCGTTCTGATACGAGTTTAACCATATAAAAATTATTGAATTCCAATATCGAATTGACCAATATTTTTCCGTAAAAATTGCCCAAAAATTATCTTACCCGAGCTCAAAATCGTAAATGGTAGAAAATGGGGCGAAATCCTATTTACAGAACTTAAGTTCTATTTGCCCAGGTTTTTCCCTTATGCGATCGCGGACAATGCTTCGCGATCACGAAGCACATTTTTAGGTTGCCCAGTTTTTGCTCTACGCGAACGCGGCAGTGCTCTCGGGAACACGAAGCACAGTTTCTCATCCTTTCACGATCGCGGACAGCCTTGTGCGATCGCGTAACACAATTTTTGTGCTTCAGGTCCTACCTCATTCCGTCGTCGCGAACACGGCTTGGCCCTTGCGTTCGCGGTGATTTAGTTGCTGCAACTGTGCGATCGCGGACCTCACTATGCGATCGCATAGTACAAATTTCATCTGTGACCATTAAGCCTTCGCGATCGCGGACAGAGTCACGCGATCACATAGAAGGAAACCAGTAGCAGCTGGTTGAGTAGTTTCATGATTCCGAAATGCGCCGATCATGATCCGAATTGCACCCGAGCCCTCGGGGTTCCAAACCATATATGCACACCAGTCCAAAAACTCCATACGAACTTGCTCGCGTAATTAAAACACCAAAATAACACCTAGAACTACGAATTGGACACCAAATCAAATAAAATTTTTAATAAAACTTTAGAAATTGTATTTTAACAACCGAACGTCCGAATCACGTCAAACCAACTCCGTTTCTCACCAAATTTGGCAGACAAGTCATAAATATAGTAATGGAGCTATACTGAGTTTCGGTACCAAAATACGAACCCGGTATCAACAAAGTCAAACATTAGTCAAATATCTTAAGTTATTAAACCTTTAAACTTAAATATTTTGACAACATACGATAACTCGAGTTAGGGACCTCCGAATTCGATTCTGGGCATATGCCCAAGTCCCAAATCACGATACGGACCTACTAGAACTGTCAAAATACTGATCTGGGTTCATTTACTCAAAATATTGACCAAAGTCAACCCAATTGAGTTTTAAAGTTCTATTTCACATTCTAATCAATTTTTCACATAAAAACTTTTCGAAAAATTTACGGACTACGCACTCAAGTCGAGGAATGATAAATAGTATTTTTTGAGGTTTTAGAACACAAAAATGAATGTTTAAATTAAAGATGATATTTTGGGTCATCACAGAAACAAATACAAACTCAAGTATTACGTAAGTACTATTTAGAAAACAGGACCACTCAATTTCTTCTTTTTCTTTAATTAATATGAGATCGAATCTAATTGTTCTATTTTGCTAATTGAAATTCAAGTAAATACAGCGTTTAGAAAATTTTAAATGTAATTAATTTTACTCAATGTGCAATATTATTGATAAATCATACAGATGGGGCTTGTCAACTTTATTCTTTATCTAACACTGCAGTCAATTGACTGAAGTGAAATACCATTAACTGCAGCGTTATATAATGGTTTGTGTTTCCCGGAACTTTGGCTAGAGAGACAACAAAAAATGCTAATGACAACTGAAGAAAAAAAATCGAGAATTCTTCAAAAAATAAAATAAAATAAAATTGGGGAACATTAAATAATGGGAAGCTTGCGAATTTGACGCTTTACACTTTATGATGTAAACATAAATTACTTCTAAAAACAAGTACATCCCTTGGCTTCACGTTTCCATACCCAAAAAAATATTATTGACAAAAATAATCTAAAATTTTTATTTAAAATGGATGTTAATTTGCCCATACATAAAAAGAAAATAATGAATGCCAACAAGCGTAAAATATAAAGTTTAAAACATAGATGAAAATGGTAGAAGAAATGGCTTTTTAACCTTAAGACTTTCCATATAAGATTAGTAAAGGCTAAGCAAAAAATATAAAAGTCAAGAAAAACTACTTTTTGACATATTTTCTTTTCAAATTGATTAAGTAGTGTATTAGTTACCAGTAAGGCTGACAAGTGGGACTGTCCCGGGCCTAAACGGGCTAAGTGGACCGGTCCCAAATTAAACGGGCTTCGCGGTCCCGGGTTTCGTGGTCTTTTTGTAGGAACCGACCCGGAATCGAGCCCACGAACTAATAATCCGGGGCTAAGTGGGTCAGTTCCGGGCCTAAGTGGGCCCAAGTGGACTTAAGTGGGCTCAACAGATATTTTTTTTAAAAATATTTTATAGAAGTTAGAGAAAAAAAGATGGCAATAAAAAATATCTAAGGCAATTCCTTGTAAATTATATGTAATTTAAATTTTTTAATTCAAATTTAAAGACAAAAATATTGTAAAGAGATATTCAAAGCAATGTGTTATAATTTTATTATAGCATTAAAAAAATATGACAATATCTTTCTTAGTCTTCCTCCCCCATATGGAATGAGCACAACAAGGTGCTAATACCACCATTGAGAAGAAAAAGAAACTAATCACGATGTGCCAAAATACAAGTTACATAATACATATTAATTTTTGTTCATACAAGTTACATGGTATCTCTTACAAACTTCATAAATTCATCAAGGTCCGGAGGAATTTCTGTTGGCGGTGGCGGAAAAGTAGTTTGGTCATCGCCGCTTCCGGGCGAAGCAGCATCCTCCGCAAGTTCAGCTATCATTTCTTCGTAAGTTTCGTCTACCTATGGTTGTGATTCAGCAAGTCCAAAATTTCTTCTTTCCGAACGGATCCAATCTCTGAAAAGTACTGATTTTTTCAAGCTCTCCCCCATAGACGCTCTATAATCACCGAGTTGAAGTCTTGCTTGACTGAAAGCGCTCTCCGATGCCACTGTTGAAGCTTGAATAGTTAAAATGTCTTGGTCCATCCTTGAAAGAATCAGAAAGTATTTTTCTTTTTCCTTCCACCATTCCAAAATATTAAAGGAGCCTTCGGAATTCACTTCCTCAATTCCCTATGACAAATAAATTTCAAACTCATTTATTGTGAAAAATCACTACTAGTAGAACCTTGAGAACCCATGAAACCCGCCTAAGCACTAAGTGCTCTTACTCCCGCAGTTCTTTTAGATGATTGAGAATCAGAAGAAGAAGGATTTGGAACATTTGGTCTAGCCTGATCTAATGCAACTTGATAAGCATTATAAATAGTTTGAGTATTTATTTTAATTGAGGTTATTGCTTCCGGAAGTTTAGACAACTCCTCTTCTTCAAGTGTTAAACCATTATAAACAGTTTCATACCAAAACTGAGGACCTCCTAATTTCATAGTAGGATTTAACAAGGTAGCAACACCATAAATAGAGGGAATAGGGAAAAATATTTTTTAAATTTTTTTCTCATAGAATCAATAGCAAGTTGATAAATTTTTCCACCCTCTGGAAAATGAGCAAAACTATTTGCAAGTTCTGCAATATAAACTAAACAGTTAGAAATAGTAGGGTAATATTGCCCAAAAAATTCATTTGTAACAATATGAAATTTTTCTAAAAACCTACAAGCATTTTAATATTAGCCCAATACGCATTTGTAAGGTGCTCATCATCATCACTTACATGAGCATTAAACGTTGAGTTTATGGGATTTCTATATTCATATGCAACAACTAAACTTTCATACATGTAATTCCATCTAGTTGGACAAGGCTTAGGAACCTTTCTTTCTCTTAGGCCAAATTCATCGCATCTTTTAAAATATTCTCTAAGTCTACTTCTACGATTTGAATAAAAAAGCCAGTTAAGAGCCATTTTAACCTTTTCAATTTCAATATTTAAAATTCTCATACCATCACCCACAATTAAATAGTATATATAACAAATACATCTAACATGAAAAATATTACTAAATGTAGGACTTAGTGTAGTGGTAAGCAAAGCTACATCCTTTGTGTTACTAGTAGCATTATCCATTGAAACTGATATAATTTTATCAATAATGCAAAAATATCTACAAATATCCGAAACTGTGCTAGCAATAAACTGCCTTGTGCGACGTGAATTAATTATTCTATAACCAATAATGCGTTTATGCATTATCCAATCCTCATCAATACAATGACTAGTAACAGTAAGGTAATCACAACCATTACCGTTTCTACCAATATCGGTTGTAATAGCAACACTGTAATTTATATGAGTAAATAAATAGAGCAAATATTATTCATATTCATGTTTATATTTATAAATATCGCTCTTTACGGTTGTGCGAGGAAAACCTTTATAAGTAGAATTAAAAAAAATTCTAATATAATGCACAAAGTGAGGGTTAGAAGGAAAACTATAGGGTAAGCACATAACAGTAACCATTTTTGTCAATTCTTCCAGATCTTTTTTTGGATCATAATATAAAATACCACCTGTAACAGTGCTAATTCTCGGTTAAAATTGATTTGACCTGGTACTAGGGTCAGTCTGACTAGGAGTAGGTACACTTGTCCCCTCGGCCAAGGCTTTCATACGAAGATATTTGGCTTTATCTTGAGGGTGTATCAATATGTGTCTAGCCAAACTTTCCGTCCCTCCCCCTCCCCTACCTCCAAAATATTTAAAAGCTAATTCCTTGCCACAAGTTTTACACTTAGCCTTATTTTGTGGAATTAGTTGAGTAAACAATGGCCAAACAATAGATGTTTCTGTCCGTTTGGTACGTTGTCTAGAAAAAGTAGGGGTAGTAACAAGAGGGTCAGACGGGGCATCATTTGGATTATCATTAGTTGGGTTAACTTCAGGAGCAGGACTAGTGGGTGTATCGTCATCCGGTTGCGTTTCATCAAAATATATTTCCTTCTCATCATTTTCATCTATAGTTGGATTAGAATAAAGAGCATTCATTAATTCATGGTCTAATTGTTCACCAGCTCCAACATTATGGCAAATTTGACTCTCAGTAAATTATAATAAATTATTATCACTATCAAGAATACCAGGTGTAGGACGGGTACGGAGTTTGGGTCGGGGAGCCGGGGGAAGTAGAGGAGGAACAGATTGGCCACTAGATTCGCCACTCTTGGATTTTCCCTTATGTTTACCATAAAGCTTTTTTAAGGAAGACATCGTAATTAATCAAATAATAAAAAATAAATAAAACTATAATATTAAAAATTAAGAGTTGGAATAAGTTTATCGAATTGACGAACAACTTGTTGAAAATCGATTATCGTTGAAGACTTGAAGACTTCAATTCACCAACTTCATAATTTTTTCACAAATTGTAACAATAAAGTAAGCAATAGTAGCAATTATAGAAGAAAATTAGAGAGAGATTGATGATTTTGTGAGAAAAATGAAAGAATGAGGGGGTATTTATAGTTGAAAAAAGGGAAAAAAGTGTAATTATAAAACGTTTGGGGTTAAAACAAAGTTGGGGGGAGGGGATTAAATGGTTATTTTATGGTGGTGGTGGTAAATGACTATTTCATAAATAGCCAACGACTATTTTTTAAAGGCCAACAGCCAGATTTTTGCAATCCCAAACGGTCAGTTTTTTTTAAACAAATTATGACCGTTGGGACCGTTTAGGCTCGCCAATGACCGGTACGATCCTGGTCTCGCGGGCTCAATGTGAAGGACCTGCCCACCTCCACGGTCACATGCTTATCCGGTTAAGGACCGTTTAGGCCCAGAAACCCATATGGGCCGCGGTCCCGGGCCTGGACCAGCCCACTTATCAGCCTTACTTACCAGAGATGATTAAGTCTTGCACCTATTATTTTAGGTTTGATTCTTTAAGAAAATATTATAAATGCAAATAGCACAAAATATTAATTAAACAAGCATAAACAAAACTACGATTCAAAATTGAAGATTTTGATCCATATATCAATATTAGTATCATTTGGATATTAGATTACACTTTGAATGCCAAAAGTTTGGATGCACATATAAGATCAAATTGGAGTGAGTGTTGCATTATTTTCTATTTAATAAAACTTGCAAATATACTACACCCCGGAAGAAGCAAAAAAACTCTAAATAGAGGCATGGATTTTGGAAAAAATCCATTTTACTTCAATTTTTGTTGTCTTATTAAAATTTGACGAAAATGGAAACAGAATGTTGTTAGATAGCTAAAGTAACTAAACTATTTGGAATTTGGACAGTGATACATGAAATCAAATGGTTAAAAGTATTTTTATAATTACATGGAGAACTCACAGCTAGGTTTTGATGACCACTCCAGCTCTACAGTACTTTGCTCTTTGTTGGTTTGCCTTGGATAGACGCTGACATAATTAGTGATTCCAATCTTAATTGTTCTAATTGATAATGTCACAATACCTTTATTTACAGTAGTATTACTTTTTATATCTCACTTTGATATTTTCCAAGAACAATAATAAAGAATTCGAAAAATTAGTAAACCATACTCATTTAGAAAATCATCTTAGGCCGTTTCTAAAACATTTGAAATTAGCTACAGTGATCGGGCCTGGGCACAGCCCGGGTGTGATGATCCAAAAGGTCATCTTATATTTTAGAACTCGAATCTGTGCTCTTAAGCCTTAAAAATCTAATTTTTACCCTTTTTGATTTGCGTGCGCAGTCCGGGCTAGTTTCGGAAAAGCTTTTATGTTGAAAACTAATGAAAATAAGAATTTTTGCCTTAAAAGTTAATTTTAGTTGACTTCGGTCAATATTTTTGATAAACGGGCACAAATATATATTTTGACGGTCTAGGTGGGTCCGTATCAAATTATGGGACCTGGGCGTATGCCCGGAATCGAATTCGGAGGTCCCTAGCTCAAGTTATGAATTTTTTATGAAAATTAAAAGTCTGAAAATTAATTATTTTTAAGAATTGATGGATGTTTGGCATTGTTAGTAGCGGGTCCGTATTTTAGATTCGGAGCCCGGTACAAGTTCATTATGATATTTAAGATATGTCTGTGAAATTTGGTGAGAAACGGAGTTGATTTGACGTGATTCGGACGTCCAGTTGAGAAAATAGTAATTTTAAAGTGTTCTTGAGAGTCTCATTTGATTTGGTGCTAAATCCGTAGTTCTAGGTGTTATTTTGGCGATTTGATCGCGCGAGCAAGTTCGTATGATATTTTTAGACTTGTGTGCATGTTTGGTTTGGAGCCCCGAGGGCTCGGGTAAGTTTCGGATAGGCCGCAGGATGTTTTGGACTTTGGAAATCTGGTTTTTCTGCAGAGTCTGTGTTCTGGCATGTCCTTCTTCGCGTTCACGAAGGTACTCTCGCGAACGCGAAGAGTAAACTGTTCACGAACGCAAAGTGATGGAGGACTTACCCTTCGCGAACGCGACCGGCTCAACGCGAACGCGAAGTATGTGGGGACCTGGGGTGGTTGGTTGTTCCTTCATCGCGAACGCGAGCCATGCCTCACAAACGCGAAGGCCAGGGGGAGTAATCATCGCGAATGCGAGCTGGGTCTCGCGAACGCGAAGGCTTGACATCCAGTACCCTTCGCGAACACGACAGTGCTCTCGCGATGAACACTGTCGCCCAGCACTTAACAGAATCTAAAAACGGGATTTTAGCCAAAAACTTATTTTTCTCAAAAACTAAACGGTGAGAGGCGATTTTTCAAGAGTCATTTCTTCCCCAAATTGTTGGTAAGTGATTCTAAATCATTTACTTTCAATTGTCCATTACATTTGTTGAATTTTCAACCTATAATGTAGAGTTTCCATGGTAGAATTAGGGGTTTCGGGAATTTAGGGATTTAGACCTCAATTTGAGGTCGGATTCCAAAACTAATTACATATTCGGACTCGAGGGTGAATGGGTAAACGAATTTTGATCCGAACCTCGGGTTTTGACCAAGCGGGTTCGGGGTCGATTTTTCGATATTTTGGAGAAAAATTTGGGAAATTTAATTTATGCAATATAATTGATTCCTTTAGCAATATTTGATATTATTGAGTCATTTTGAATAGATACGAGTGGTTTGGAGGTGAATTCCAAAGAAAAAGCGGTGATTGAGAATTAAGTGGCCTTCGGAGTGAGGTAAGTGTTGTGTTTAACCCTGACTTGAGGGAATTAGGAACCTTAGATTACTTGCTAAGTGAAATTCATGTGAGCGGCGTATATGTGAGGTGACAAGTACTTATGCGCTGTCACATTTAATTATTTTTTCATGTTTCTCAGTTTTTCTTATATTGTCTCATTCCTATGCCTAATTGCGATGTGTTATAATAGTGTTGTTCAATTTATCGTTCTTATCATGTTTATGAATTTTCTGATAATAATTAAGTTTTTATTTCAAAGTTGAGATTGATGTTATGGAACCAAATGTTTAGGTAAGGTTTGTACTTGTTATTCTATCTCACTGTTGATATTTATGCATTGCATTATGTTAAGGGACTGTGTTAATGCACGAAGGGTAATGTCGTGCCATATTGTGAGTGTTAGTGCACGAAGGGTAATGCCGTGCCATATTATGAGTGTTAATGCACGAAGGGTGATGCCGTGCCATATTGTGAGTTTTAATGCACGAAGGGTGATGTCGTGCCATGATATGAGAGTTAATGCACGAAGGGTGATGCCGTGCTGTTTCTATTTATTTTATGGTGAGATTGAGAGTAAAAGCACGAAGGGTGATGTCGTGCATTTTTCCTTACTGTATTCACTACTCCTGTTGATTCATGGTATATTGACTGCTCCGGTGATCACTCTATTGTAGTTCTTTATCTTTTATTCCCCTTAGTATGTTCCCCTCCTGACATTTCCTGTTTAGTTCTTCATTTCTGTTATTTACATATATACTGTTAAATTGTACAGGTTTATTTGTAGGTGCCTTGCCTTAGCCTCATCATTACTTCATCGAGGATAGGCTCGACACTTACCAGTACATGGGGTCGGTTGTACTGATGCTGCACTCTGCACTTTCTGTGCAAATTTTGATACCGGCTCAGGTTGATCGAGATTTGCTACTGGTCTGCTGTCCAGAGACTAAAGGTAGATCTGTCGGCGTTCCCAGACCTTGAAGTCCCCATCTATCTTTTATGTCTTACTGTTTTCTTTCATTCAGACAGTTGTATTTCTTTCAGACTATTACTTGTAGTAAATTCTAGAATGCTCATGAATTGTGACTCCAGATTCGGGTGGTAGTAGTTAATACAGTTTTATGATATTCCGTACTTATTATATTTCATCTTAGTTAATTATTGTTAATTACTGAATGAAAATAAGGAATTGGTTAATGATTATCTAACGTTGGCTTGCCTAGCAAGTGAAATGTTAGGCGCCATCACGGTCCCGTCGGTAAGAAATTTCGGGTCGTGACAGTTGGTTTCAGAGCACTAGGTTGCCTAGGTCTCACGATTCACGAGCAAGCTTAGTAGAGTCTGGAGGATCGGTACAGAGACGTTTGTGCTTATCTTCCAGACGCTATGAAGTTAGGTACAAGTTTCACTTCATTTCTTCTCTGTCGTGCGATTTTGCTTTATCAATACTGATTGAACTCTTCAACTCTTATTCTCTCGCAGATGGCGAGAACACGTACCGCTTCCTCAGCTGTGCAGCAGCCAAAGCCTCCAGTGACAGCTCCTACGCGGGGCAGGGGACGAGGCCGAGGCCGTGCCAGAGGCCGAGGCAAGGGCAGGGCTCAGCCTAGGGCCCGAGCAGCAGCCCCAGTAGTGGAGCCTCAGATAGAGCTTGACTAGGAGGCTCCAGCCCAGACTGTTCCTGCCGGACCAACTCAGGTTCTAGAGGGGTTCATTGCCACCCCAGTACTTCAGGACGCTTTGGTCCATTTGGTGGGCCTTATGGAGAGTGTGGCCCAGACTGGCACATTTCCCATGGCACCAACAGTCTCTCAGGCTGGAGGAGGAGCCCAGACTCCTACCACTCCCGCTCCGGAGCAGATAGCTCCCCAGTATCAGGCTCCAGCAGCTCAGCCAGTCGGATTAGTTCAGCCGGTTATTGCGGCACAAGTCAGAGATGGGCCAGCTATGTCTTCTGAGGCTTTATGGATATTGGACAGGTTTACCAAGCTCTTTCCTGTTCACTTCAGTGGTGCTACTTCAGAGGATCCCCAGGAGTATCTTGACAGCTGTTACGAGGTTCTACGAAACATGGGTATAGTAGAGACCAATGGGGTCGATTTTGCTGCATTTTAGATGACTCGTTCTGCCAAGAAATGGTGGAGAGATTATTTGTAGATCAGACCAGCTGGATTGCCTGCTATTACTTGGGACCAGTTCTCTCAGCTTTTCATAGAGAAGTTTTTGCCTATCACATTGAGAGAGGAGTGTCGCCGTCAGTTTGAGCGTCTTCAGCAGGGCAGTATGACTATTACTCAGTATGTGACCCGTTTTGTGGATTTGGCCCGTCATGCCATTCTTCTGCTTCCCATCGAGAGAGAGAGAGAGAGAGAGAGGGTGAGGAGGTTTATTGATGGACTTGCTCAGTCTATCAGATTGAAGATGGCTAAGGAGACTGGGAGTGAGATTTCTTTTCAGGCAGTTGCCATATCACCAGACGAGTTGAAATGGTTCTTACTCAGGGAGGTCAGGAGTGTGACAAGAGGCCTCGTCATTCCGGTGAGTTCAGCGGTGCCTCATCTAGAGGCAGGAGTACTTTTGGTAGAGGCCATCCTCCCAAGCCATTTCATTCAGCGCTCCAGGCATCCCACGGTGCCTCAGTGGTCGTGTCCCTCAAATGCATTATTCCGACCAGCTAGCCTACAGTGCACCACCAGTTCCTATTAGTGCATCTCCACTCCAGAGTTATCAGGGTGGTTATTCAGGTCGACAGGGTCAGTTTCAGGGTCAGCAGTCACAACAACCGAGGTTATGTTATACTTGTGGTGATCCGAGGCACATTGCTAGATTTTGCCCTCGGGCAACGGGAAGCTCACAACATTAGAGTTCTCGTGCCATGGTCCCGGCACCGGTCGCTGCACCACCTGCTCAGCCAGCAAGAGGTAGGGGTCAAACAGCCAGAGGTAGGGGCCAGACAGTTAGAGGCGGAGGTCAGACCGTTAGAGGTGGAGACCAGCCAGCTAGAGGCCGTCCCAGGGACGTAGTTCTTGGTATGGGGCCCAGCCCCGGTGTTATGCTTTCCTAGCCAGGCCTGAGACTGAGTCATCTGACGCTGTTATCACAGGTACTGTTTCAGTTTGCAGTAGAGATGCTTCAGTTCTATTTAATCCGGGATCTACTTACTCCTATGTGTCATCCTATTTTGCTTCCTATTTGTTTGTGCCCCGTGATTCTTTGATTGCTCTTGTGTATATGTCCACACCAGTGGGAGATGATATTGTGGTAGATCATGTTTATCGTTCATGTGTGGTCACCATTGGGAGTCTTGAGACTCGTGTAGATCTTCTACTTCTCGACATGGTTAATTTTGATGTCATACTGGGTATGGATTGGCTATCACCTTATCATGCTATATTAGATTGTCACGCCAAGACGGTGACCTTAGCCTTGCAGGGGTTGCCTCGATTAGAGTGGAGAGGGAATCATGGCCATTCTGCCAGCAGGTTTATCTCTTATGTGAAGGCCTAGCATATGGTCGAGAAGGGGTGTTTAGGTTATTTGGCTTACGTCTGCGATTCTAGTGCGGAGGTTCCTTCCATAGATTCGGTGCCGGTTGTTCGTGAGTTTCTAGAGATGTTTCCCGTAGACCTGCTGGGGATGCCACCCGACAGGGATATTGATTTCTGCATTGATTTGGTTCCGGGAACTCAGCCTATTTCCATTCCGCCATATCTCATGGACCCACCCGAGTTGAAGGAATTGAAGGAGCAGTTGCAAGATTTGCTTGATAAGGGCTTCATTAGACATAGTGTCTCACCCTGGGGTGCACCTGTGTTGTTTGTGAAGAAGAAAGATGGATCGATGAGGATGTGTATAGATTATCGGCAGTTGAACAAAGTCACCATCAAGAACAAGTATCCATTGCCGAGGATTGATGATTTATTTGATCAGCTTCAGGGTGCCAAGGTGTTTTCAAAGATTGATTTGAGATCTGGCTACCATCAGTTGAGGATTAGGGCATTCGATGTTCCTAAGAAAGCTTTTCGGACTCGGTATGGGCATTATGATTTTCTGGTGATGTCATTTGGGCTGACAAATGCCCCAGCAGCATTTATGGATTTGATGAAACGGGTGTTCAAACCCCACTTGAATTCTTTTATGGTTGTGTTTATTGATGATATCTTGATCTACTCCCACAGTCGAGGGGAGCATGAGCAGCACCTTCGGATCGTTCTTTGGACTCTGATAGACAGCCTGTTATATGCTAAGTTCTCAAAATGCGAGTTTTGGTTGAGTTCAGTTACTTTCTTGGGTCACGTTGTATCAGTAGAGGATATTCAGGTGGATCCTAAGAGATTGAGGCAGTCCAGAACTGGCCTAGACCCACATCAGCTACAGAGATCCATAGTTTCCTGGGTTTGGCGGGCTATTACCGTCGATTTGTGTAGGGGTTTTCATCATAGCATCCCCGTTGACCAGATTGACCTAGAAGGGTACCTCGTTCAGGTGGTCAGACGAGTGTGAAGCGAGCTTTCAGAATCTCAAGACAGCTTTAACATTCCTAAATGGGCAAAAATGGGTAATTAGTTTGTGCCTAGTAGGCAGATTGTGTAATTCCCTCTAATAAGTCAGCCCATTTCTTATAAATTAATTAATCATCCGAACTCTTCTAGCTTAGGAAGATAACTAAACTTGTAAACAATTACATTTGAAATAAAATTGAAAGACAATAATAACCCTGCATCTGCATTTGCCAGGCATGCATGTTGATGACACATGCAACACAAGAAGCTTAACTGTTGTTTCTATTATAAGAGAATTGTATAACATTATTGTTTACCCGAAAAATGGATAGAGTTGAATTTGTACGTAGTTCTAAGGATATATGGTGTAACTTGACACAAATCGTAAGAGTAAATAGAAATAGCAAATATTGATTGTAAAGAATAAAAGATAAGCTAAGTTTAAAAAGAGGATGATTCTTCAATATGGGAGTGTGTGATATCTGAGTTACAATGTATGCTATCAAACTTGTCCCTTTACAGAAAAAGTAACCATCCCTTTTATAGTAGAGGGATCCTACTTTAGATATAATTAAAAATATATAGTGAGAGACCCATGATAAATCAGCTTTTCCATAATTCCTGCCAAGATTCTCTCCTCTAATGCGGTTGATACGGCTCTTGTCTATGAGCTCGATATTGACTCGAGCTAGATACTGAATCGAGCCCTCAGTCTTGACTCAAGCTCGATTCTAGCTCGGAGATTTGTAATGATTCAGGGCCAGTATTGGTCGGTCTCTGCCTCATAAGCTCGATGGCTTCTCTTCACATCATAGTTCGATTTGGATTCGAGCCCGGTAATGATGTCGAGCTCGACATTGATCAGTCCCTATGGCTCAAAGCTTGATGACCTGACTCCGGATCTCAACCTGATATTATGAAGACACTCTTTGATCCAATGTACTACCATTTTGACCAATTCGTATGAAGGACAAACCGGTTTTGACCGTATACAGTTAGTCCCCTCGTTTCTCGAGAAGGATGTAGCGAGAAACGACATGGTTTTTTAACGATACGATTAGATATATACTGACATTTTCATCGAGTCCGATTATGGCGTGAGTGATAGCTATCCCGCCGGTTCAGTTTACTGAGGTATTTAATGCACGCCAGATGATGGTCGACCATTATCGAAATTGAACCGCCATTGCTCAACCTATAAATGACCCCCCTTTTTTCACTTTTAATCACTTTTACATCTCCAAACTCTAAATTTTCTAACTTCTTTCTCGCACCTTTTGAATTCATCTGCAAGTCTGTAAGATTTTTCTCCCGCGTTCTCTACTGCAAAATCTTTCTTCAAAAATACCAAATCTTTGTTACCTCCTTCTATTCTCAATCTTTAAATCCAAAAATGGCGAAAACATCAAAAACCATTCCTCAGAAAGAAAAAGCTTCTTATTCACAACCCGCCGCTGACAAAATACTGGTGGAGCCACGGCCTGAGGCGTGTGTTCTTACCTCTGATTTTAAGGTCGATAAGGTCTCATCGATTCCCAGCCAATGTGAGCCGGTATCGAGGTATATATGTTCGATTACCGAGGGGCGCCTCAAACAGCTAAAGAAAGATTGTAATTGGGAAAACAAAGAAGTAGTAATCCCGTCTTCCGAAGAAGATATCACCACTTGCGTAAAGGGGTTTTTAAGTGTGTATACTTACCCTTTTACGCTAGATCCCCTCGACCCTGTTATTATTGATTTCTATCGTCAATATCAAATAACCCTAGGCCAAATCCATCCTTCTTTTTGGCGGACCGTTATTTTGATCCGTTACTTCGTGAGCAAAATCGAAAGGATGCCTTTCACCCTCGATCATCTCGTTCGATTGTATTGCCCTCGCCTCTTTCGAGGCGGGTTAATAAAACTTCAATGCCGAGCTACCAAGGTTCTATTCTCGAGCATAGACAAGGACAAGGATCTAGGCTGGATGGGCAGGTTCGTTCGAGTGAGGACTTCGGACCTTATTCCGACCGAAAAGATGTCGTTCCCCGAGGAATGTAACATGAAGCGTAAGGGTAACTCTGTTGTTATCTCCTATTGTTTTGCCTCTTCATTTCTTTCTTACTGATATCCCCGTTTTGTGATACAGAGGTTCCTTGGATGCCCGGTGCTGTTCCCGACCTCAAGAACTGGGTACGGGCTCTAGCTTCGACCTCCACATATGCCGAGCGCTCCTGGCGTGATTTATCAAAGGCCCGATGGGAGGCCAAAAATCACGGTAAGTCTCTTTCTCGTATCTTTGGTAGCTCGAAAGAGAGGCTTTCAATATACTTAAATCAATGTTCTTATATGTAGGTGTGGGAAAAGATGCGATTCTGAGACCCCCGCCCATTGAGAAAGAGGCTTCGACCTCTGTTCCAAAATCGGCGAAGGATAATAAGAGAAAAAGGGCCTCCTCTCCCGAATATCCAAAACCGAAGACGAGGAAGGCTCGTAAGCTGAGAAAGAATAAAATCCCTCTAACCATGAAATCGGTTCTGCGTCTAAGGGATGAAGACAAAGAAGAAGAAGAAGAAAATGACGGGTCCGTGCTGGTGGCCCGAATGAAGAGAACCATCGATGTCCCAAAGGCAGCTGAATCGATGGTGATTTATAAAGCTACGCCTCGGACTGAGGAGATATCGGAGGAAGGTTCGGTTAGAGTCCCCGAGTCATTAGAGATCGAGGATGCTTCCCACCGAGGTCAACAAATAGTGGGTATATCAGAATGGGCCGATCCTGAAGCTCTCCGAACTGGGGAGAACGCCCCAAGTGAGATGCTCGGGGCAATAGTAATCGGAGAATCTCCCACTCTCCCTACCTTCTCCGAATGGGCAATTCGGGAAGTCCAAGCTTTGGGGCCCCTCGAGATGAACCTATCTCATGAAGGGGAGGACCCATTCTATGATTTGTTTACTAGGGTCGAGGATGTTGCTGGCCCTAGTGACGTGTCGGGCCTTTTCTGCGAAGTGCAGCAAGCTTTGAATCAGGTAAACTTTAACTCTCTACGTTGATATTATGTTTGCTATTCTTTTCTAACTTCATTTCTTCTTTCTTCGTAGGCTGTGGCAGTTCATCGAGAAGCATGTTCTCAGTCTCAAGCTGAGCTGCATCGGTTCGAGGCTGACCTCCGACGAGTTACAGAAGAGAGGAAGGCCCTTAGACTCCTTTCCGGTCAAAGGGAAGAAGAAATCAAAGGCTTTCGAGCTGAGTTGGCCAAGGCTCGCCAAGACCAGACTGACCTGATTGAGCAGGTAATGATAATCTTAAGAACTCATGGGCTTGATTCAGGATCGGAGGCTAATATTTCGTTCTCACGGCTACAGCAGAAGCTCTAGACGATCAGGCAGCTTCGTGAGGAAGTTGATATAATAAAGGCGGAGACCAAGGAGTGGAAAGATGGCATGGATCGTCTTGCTTCCAAAAAGGAAATTGTTCGGGCCCAATTGCTATCGACTGCAAGCCAACTTCAGGGCATGAAGGAGAAGAGCTTGGTTCAAGCGAGAAGACTAGAAGAACTCGAGGCTCGGTTGGCCTCCGAGCTTGCTAAGGCCAAAACTGATGCCGAGGAAGCAAAGGCTAATGCGGATGCGTTCGTGGCCATCTATCGGGTTGATGCTGAAGCTACTCAAGTACAGGTAAGAGAGATATCCGAGATCACTAGGACTCTAGCACATTGGGTTGCCAAACTTGCTAAATGCCGATCTCGGAGGGAGACTCTCGAGGAGATCCACACTCGAGGTTTCGATCTCACCGAAGAGATAAAAAAGGCTAAAGAGCTCAAACACGATGCTGAAGCCTTGGCTTCCGATGATAACGCTGATGATGATGATGACAATGATAGGGGCAAGAGCGGGTCCGAGAGAGGGGAGGAGCCCTATGGAGAAGAGACCGCCCCCGGAGATAACCAAGAAACTTAGCCTTTAGTTTCCATTTCGGACGTTATAAACAATTTTGTATATATAAATATCTTTTCCTTTCCTATCTTGCCTCTGTTTTATTTTCTGCCTTGTGAAGATTTTGTTTTACTCATGCCCTTATTAAGCAATTCGATCGAATTTGGACCTTGTAGCCTTTATAACTGAGTGAGTGCTTGCTCAAACATGAATTAAGGTAGCCTGTAGGCTTAGTAGTCGGGTGAGTGATTGCTTGCTTAAACATGAAATAAGGTAGCCGGTAGGCTTAGTAGTCAGGTGAGTGATTGCTTGAATTCGAGATAATGTAGCCCGTAGGCATATTAGTCGAGCGAGTGATTCGAACTCGAAGTAATGTAGCCCGTAGGCTTAAAGGTTGAGTGAGTGGTTGCTCGAACTCGGAATAAGAGTAGCCCGTAGGCTTAGTAGTCGAGTGAGTGATTCGAATTCGAAGTAATGTAGCCCGTAGGCTTAATGGTTGAGTAAGTGCTTGCTCAAACTCAAAGTAATGTAGCCCGTAGGCTTAATGGTCGAGTGAGTGCCTGCTCGAACGTGAAATGAAAGTAGCCCGTAGGCTTAGTAGTCGAGTGAGTGATTCGAACTCGAAGTAATGTAGCCCATAGGCTTATTGGTCGAGTGAGTGCTTGCTCGAACTCGAAATAAGAGAAGCCCGTAGGCTTAGTAGTCGAGTGAGTGATTCGAACTCGAAGTAAGAGTATCCCGTAGGCTTAGCAGTCGAGTGAGTGATTCGTAGTCGAAGTAATGTAGCCCGTAGGCTTATTGGTCGAGTGAGTGCTTGCTCAAACTCGAAATGAAAGTAGCTCGTAGGCTTAGTAGTCGAGTGAGTGATTCGAACTCGAAGTAAAGTAGCCCGTAGGCTTAATGGTCGAGTGAGTGCTTGCTCGAACTCGAAATAAGAGTAGTCCGTAGGCTTAGTAGTCGAGTGAGTGATTCAAACTCGAAGTAATGTAGCCCGTAGTCTTAATGGTCGAGTAAGTGCTTGCTTGAACTCGAAATAAGAGTAGCCCGTAGGCTTAGTAGTCGAGTGAGTGCTTGCTCGAACTCAAAATAAAAGTAGCCCATAGGCTTAGTAGTCGAGTGAGTGATTCTAACTCGAAGTAATGTAGCCCGCAGGCTTAATGGTCGAGTGAGTGCTTGCTCAAACTCGAAATAAGAGTAGCCCATAGGCTTAGTAGTCGAGTGAGTGATTCGAACTCAAAGTAATAGTAGCCCGTAGGCTTAGTATTCGAGTGAGTGCTTCGAACTTGAAGTAATGTAGCATGTAGGCTTAGTAGTCGAGTGAGTGCTTGCTCGAACTTGAAATGAAAGTAGCCCATAGGCTAAGTAGTCGAGTGAGTGATTCAAACTCGAAGTAATGTAGCCCGTAGGCTTAATGGTCGAGTGAGTGCTTGCTCGAACGCGAAATAAGAGTAGCCCGTAGGCTTAGTAGTCGAGTGAATGATTCGAACTCGAAGTAATGTAGCCCGTAGGCTTAATGGTCGAGTGAGTGCTTGCTCGAACTCGAAATGAAAGTATCCCGTAGGCTTAGTAGTCGAGTGAGTGATTCGAACTTGAAGTAATATAGCCCGTAGGCTTAATGGTCGAGTGAGTACTTGCTTGAACTCGAAATAAGAGTATCCCGTAGGCTTAGTAGTCGAGTGAGTGATTCGAACTTGAAGTAATGTAGCCTCTAGGCACTCACTCGAACTCAAAATAAGAGTAGCCCATAGGCTTAGTAGTCGAGTGAGTGCTTGCTCGAACTCGAAATAAAAGTAGCCCATAGGCTTTGTTGATTTTCGGTTGGCAGTCCCTGATTTAAGGGCTAATGTCGGCCCTTAAGCCTGTTTGCATAATAAATCTCGAAATAGAGGATTGTTTCTTGGATATAAGATATCGGTGAAGAAGAAAGTTTTATTTGTAAGTCATTATACATGTGTTCATGTTTTGTGTCAGAGATCGGGCCAACTACATGAGCATGGTTCGTTTTGACCATTTGACTCTCACAATGTTTCCTATCGGAACCCTGTTGTTTATGAAGTAACTTTCTTGCATCGAACTTGATATATTTGATGGGTAATGCTCCCCCTCCCAAGTATTCGAGGTTGATTGTAAAGAGGCCTCGGATACTGTTGAATTGTTCTAAGTTAGCACGATCAATGGTTGCCTCATTAAAAACCTTTCCGAGAAACCCATTTGGTATAAAACCGGTCTAAGGGAAAAAGAGTGCAACGCGTGCTTTCAGACCTAGAGCTTCGTGTTGAATGATCCATCCTTGTTCCTGATCGAACTATTGCAAGAGTTAGCTTTGAAATATAAATGAACATGAGAGGGTCGCACCTTAGCAGTAGTATCATTTTAGGTGCGACACATTCCAATTTCTTTGTAGTTGTTTGCCGTTTATAATACCGAGCTTGTAGGATCCTTTACCGACGTTTTCGAGAACCTGATATGGTCCTTCCCAGTTTGGACCTAGTTTTCCTTCATTTGAATTTCGGGTGCTGATGGTGACTTTCCTTAGCACTAAGTCCCCGATTTTAAAATGGCGAAGAATGGTTCTTCGATTATAGTACCTTTCGATCCGCTGCTTTTGGGCGGCCAATTGGACGAGAGCAGCATCTCATTTTTCATCCAATAATTCGAGGCTAGTATTCATATCCTCGTGATTTGACTCTTCTGTTGTATATTGAAACCTGGCACTGGGTTCCCCAACTTCGACTGGGATCAAGGCTTCGGAGCCATATACTAAGGAGAACAGGGTTGCCCCTATACTAGATTTTGATGTTGTTCGATATGCCCAAAGAACTTCGGGTAGAATTTCTCTCCATTTTCCTTTAGCGTCGTTCAACCTTTTCTTTAAGTTTTGAATGATAGTCTTGTTTGTCGATTCATCCTGTCCGTTCCCACTAGGATGATACGGTGTTGATAATATCCTTTTTATTTTGTGATCTTCGAGGAATTTTGTCACTTTGCTGCTGATAAATTGTTTCCCATTGTCACACACTATTTTAGCGGGTATCCCAAATCGACATATGATATGATCCCAGATGAAGTCTATAACCTGTTTCTCCCTTATTTTTTCGAACACTTGTGCTTCAACCCATTTAGAGAAATAGTCAGTCATAAATAAAATGAACTTAGCTTTACCTGGGGCCGAAGGCAGAGGACCGACGATATCCATTCCCCATTTCATGAATGGCCAAGGGGATAGAACTGAGTGAAGTTGCTCTCCGGGCTGATGGATCATCGGTGCAAACCTCTGACATTTGTCACATTTTCGAACAAACTCCTTTGCATCTTTGTCTATATCGATCCAATAATATCATGCTCTGATTATTTTCCGGACTAATGAATCGGCACCAGAATGATTTCTACAAGTACCCTCGTGGATCTCTCGTACGATGTAGTCGGTGTCTCCTGGACCTAAGCATACTGACAATGGTCCATCGAATGTCCTTCGGTATAATGTTCCATCTGCAGGTAATGTGAATCGCGCTGCTTTGGTTCGTAGGGCCCTCGAAATATTATGATCCGATGGGTGCTTTCCGTTTTCCAAGTATTCAATATACTTGTTCTTCCAATCCTAGTTTAAGCTTGTAGAATTTATCTCGGCATGACCTTCCTCGATCACAGATCTCGAGAGTTGAACGACAGTCCCCGAGTTGATTTCGTCTTCCTCGACCGATGACCCCAAATTTGTGAGTGCATCGGCCTTACTATTTTGTTCTCGAGGTACACGCTGTAAAGTCCATTCTTTGAAAAGGTGCAAAGTTACCTGTAGTTTGTCCAAATACCTTTGCATTCTATCCTCTCGAACTTCGAAGGTTTTGTTTATTTGATTTACCACCAGTAAAGATTCACACTTGGCTTCAATGAGTTCTGCTCCCAAGCTTTTAGCTAGCTCGAGTCCTGCAATCATGGCCTCATACTCGGCCTCGTTGTTAGTCAACCTAGCAGTCTTAACAAATTGCCTAATAACGCTACCCGTAAGTGGTTTTAAAATGATGCCTAGCCCGGACCACTTGATGTTTCAAGCCCCGTATGTGAAAAGGGTCCATACCCCCGATGATGTACCCGATTTCAACAAGATTTCCTTTTCGACTTCGGGCACGAGGGTTGGCATGAAATCAGCCACGAAGTCTGCTAAAATTTGAGACTTGATGGCCGTCCGGGGTTGATATTCGATATCGTACCCACTGAGTTCGACGGCCCATTTGGCCAATCGTCCTGATAGTTCGGGTTTGTGCAGAATATTACAAAGTGGGTAAGTGGTTAATACGCATATAGGGTGACATTGAAAGTATGGTCTTAACTTTCTAGAGGCGCTTATCAATGCAAGTTCCAATTTCTCTAAGTACGGATATCTAGTTTTTGCTTCTCCTAAGGTTCGACTTACATAATAAATGAAAAATTGCGTACCTTGATCTTCTTGAACTAGCACACTACTTACCGCGATTTCTGATACTGCCAAGTACAAGCAACGTTTCTCGTCTGCCTTTGGAGTATGAAGCAGTGGTGGGCTCGATAGGTATCGCTTCAACTCCTCTAATGCCTGTTGGCATTCTGGGGTCTAGGAGAAATCGTTCTTCTTTTTGAGTAGAGAGAAAAATATGTGACTTTGATCTGATAACCTTGAAATTAATCGGCCTAAGGCAGCGATCCGACCCGTTAGCCTCTGCACCGCTTTTACACTATCCACGATGGACATGTCTTCGATGGCCTTAATTTTATCGGGATTGATTTCGATCCCCCGATTCGATACCATGAAGCTGAGGAACTTGCCCGAACCGACCCCGAAAGCACATTTCTCGGGGTTGAGCTTCATGTTGTATTTCCTTAAAATATCGAATGTTTCCTACAAATGAGCCAAATGGTCCTCTGCGCGCAGGGACTTAACTAGCATGTCATCAATATAAACTTCCATTGATTTACCTATTTGTTCCTCGAACATTTATTTACTAGGCGTTGGTAAGTAGTTCCTGTATTTTTTAGCCCAAAAGGCATCGCATTATAACAATATGTTCCATATTTGGTGACAAATGAAGTCTTTTCCTGGTCTTCCGGGTTCATTTGGATTTGATTATACCCAAAATAGGCATCGAGAAAAGTAAGGACCTCGTGGCCGGCCGTGGAATCGATCATGCGATCGATGTTGGGCAGTGGAAAAGAATCTTTGGGGCACGCCTTGCTTAAATCCTTATAATCTACACACATTCTAAGTTTGTTCCCTTTTTAGGGACTACAACTACATTGGCTAACCATTCGGGGTATTTCACCTCCCGAATGAGTGCTTTACCAAGGACTAGGGTCTTCTCTTTTACTTCACCGGTTTGAACCAAGGGTCCAGGCCTAGCCGATGCGTCGTTATATCCAGCGGGATCCATGTTATGTCTAAATGGGACCAAGCAAAATAATCTATGTTACCGATAAGGAATTGAATAAGCCTTTTTCTGAGTTCGGGGATTAATCCAGTTCCCAAGTATACCTTTCGTTCGAGCAAATGCTCGATTAGTATGACTTGCTCCAGTTCTTCAATCATTGATTGGGTAGCGTCAGAATTATCGGGGATCACGAAGGATCGAGGGATCCTTTGATCATCATCTTCATCAATCTTCTGACTTTCTAGTCGGGTTGAAGCTGACATCTGTGATTGCTATTTGTCATCTCGTTCTCTTTTTGAGTCTGACCCCTTTGCTAGTGAAGGCGAGGATATCGAACTCGCTTCTTCAACGGCAAATATTTCCCTTGTGGTCGGTTGTTTTCCGTACACTGTTTTGACCCTCTCCGATGTTGGGAATTTAAGAACCTGGTGGAGGGTCGAAGGTATAGCCCTCATACAATGGATCTATGGTCTTTCGAAAAGGGCATTGTACCTCATGTTGCCTTCGATTACGTGGAACTTCATTTCCTGGATGACCCCGGCCATGTTTATCAACAGAATTATCTCCCCTTTGGTGGTTTCACATGTAATGTTGAATCCGTTTAGAACCAGGGTCACGGATATGACCTGGTCCTGTAAATCGAGATGTTCTAAAACTTTCGATCTGATAATGTTGGCGGAGCTACCTAGATCAATTAACACACGCTTAACTTTAGTTTTATTCATAAGTACGGAAATTACCAGTGCATCGTTGTGAGGTTGCATGATTCCCTCTGCATCTTCATCATTAAAGGACTAGGTTCCTATGGGTGTGTAACCCTGAATTCGAGGTCGCTTTTCTCTTATAACTGACGTCTTAGTGCGTTTAAGCACCGGCCCCTGAGGGGTATCGACTCCACCGATGATCATGTGGATGATGTGCTGTGGTTCTTCCTGTCCGTTTTTTACCGAAATCCCTATTTTTGAAATGGTTTTTGGCCCTGTCACTTAAAAATTCTCGAAGGTGCCCTTTATTGAATAACCGGGCTACCTCCTCCCTTAGTTGCCTGCAATTTTCCGTTCTGTGGCCATGGGTGCCATGATATTCGCACATTTAATTGGGGTTCCTCTGGGCAGGATCGGTCTACATGGGTCGAGGCCATTTAGTGTCTTTAATGCGTTCGATAGACGATACGATGGCGGATGCGTCGATGCTGAAGTTATACTCCGGTAATCGTGGTGCTTCTTGAGGTCTGGTACGCCTGTCGATCCCATTTCTGTTCATTATCCCCCGAGTCCCTTGACCTCGATCTCTTCTTTTACTCCCTTGCCCGGGGTTACGCCTCAATTCATTAATCCTATGATTTCCACTATATGGTCGGTATTGGTCCTTGACCGGACCTTGTTCTCGATCGATGTCCCTTCTAGCAGCGGGTTCAGAACCCAAATGATCGTCTTCGAATCTAATTTGCGATTGGTATCTATTATGCACGTCGGCCCAAGTAATAGCTGGGTACTCAATCAGGTTATGCTTCAAACGCCGTGAAGCCGTTGAACTTCGTTCGTTGAAACCTTGAGTGAAAGCCTGAACAACCCAATCGTCTGTGACTGGTGGCAGATCTATTCGTTCCATTTGAAAATGAGATACGAACTCCCTTAGCATCTCGTTATCCTTTTGTCTTACTTTGAACAGGTCTGACTTCCTGGTCTCGACCTTTATGGCCCAGACGTGCGCTTTTATGAAGGAATCCGCAAGCATAGCAAAAGAATCAATAGAATTAGATGGTAAATTATGATACTATATCATTGCTCCCTTTGACAGGGTTTCACCGAATTTCTTCAACAATACGGATTCGATTTCATCGTCCTCTAGGTCGTTCCCTTTAATGGCACATGTGTAAGAGGTGACATGTTCGTTGGGGTCGGTAGTTCCGTTATATTTAGGAATCTCGGGCATGCATAATTTCTTTGGGATTGGTTTAGGAGCAGCGCTTGGAGGGAAAGGCTTTTGTACATTTTTTTTTGAATCTAAACCCTTCAATATCGGTGGTGCCCCCGGAATCTGATCAACCCTAGGGTTATATGTTTTCACCTTTTTGTCATTTGCCTCGATACTCCTTTCTCCTGATTCTATTCGTTTGATCAGTTCTTCAAACATCTTAGCAATTTCGGAATTAGTCCCCGACTTTTGCTCATTTGACCTTGCTATAACTGGTTCCGTTTTGTGGGCAATTTCTCGGGGTGGACTGGGCTCCGGCCTGCTCGGTATCTAGGTTTGACTCTGCAACTGAGCTATTGCTGCCTGTTGAGCTTGCAATATTTTGAAAATCATACGTAAGGTGACACCGTTTTCCTCGACGTTATGGGTATCTCGAGCTGCAGATCGAGTGCCACCATGAATGCTATTTTCAGGTTCAGAATGTAGGTTTTCCTCAATGGCCATATGCGAATTAACGTCTAATGGCACTTCGATACGAGCTTCAATAGTGTCGAAAAGCGACCTTTCGGTCCTGGGCGTCAAGTTATTATTTTCATCTTGAAGACCAGCTCTGTTGTCGATAGGTAAGGCCATTTAATTGATAGCTTGTCGTTGCTAATCCGAAATCACAGACACTTTCAGAAACAAGCGTAAAATGGCGTATTTTGCGAATTTGTATCAAATAACCACTGTTTACCCAAAAAATGGATAGAGTTGAATTTGTACGTAGTTCTAAGTATATGTGGTGTAACTTGACACAAATCGTAAGAGTAAATAGAAATATCAAATATCGACTGTAAAGAATAAAAGATAAGCGAAGTTTAAAAAGAAGATGATTCTTTAATATGGGAGTGTGTGATATCTCAGTTACAATGTATGCTATCCAACTTGTCCATTTACAGAAAAAGTAATCATCTCCTTTATAGTGGAAGGATCCTACTTTAGATATAATTAAAAATATATAGTGGGAGACCCATGATAAATCAGTTTTTCCATAATTCCTGCCAAGATTCTCTCCTCTAGTGCAGTTGCAACAACTCTTGTCTATGAGCCCGATATTGACTCGAGCCCTCAGTCTTGACTCGAGCTCGATTCTAACTCAGAGCCTTGTAATGATTCGGGGTCAGTGTTGGTCGGTCTCTGCCTCATAAGCTCGATGGCTTCTCTTCGCATCATAGTTCGATTTGGATTCGAGCCCGGTAATGATGTCGAGCTCGACATTGATCGGTCCCTAGGGCTCGAAGCTTGATGACCTGACTCCAGATCTCAACCTGATATTATGAAGACGCTCTTCGATCCAATGTACTACCATTCCGACCAGTTCGTACGAAGGACAAACCGATTTTGACCGTATACAATTATATACTCTGCAAATAATAAAACCAATACTTGAAAGCCAAAACTTCATAAGACTTTTCTGTCTCATTGTATAATTGTATATAACTGTCACAGATATATAGATTATACACAGTATACATATCATATACATATCCTTCCTCCCTTCAAGATTTATTGGCAATCCATTTCTACCCGAACCACCATAAGCGAAGAAGTTCCATAAATACCAACACTCAACAAATCAGAAAAATAACTGAATCGCCATTGTTTAACCTAATACTTAAGTAATAAGTTAAATCAATTAAATTTATAAAATTAGGCCACAATTGTTTCACTTCAACTGAGCCAATCTTCGCCAATGAAAAATAAATGAGCAAATCAAATAACTGTAATTTATAACTAGGTGATAATTATAAATAAAAAGTAAAGAAAATTCTTATTAATAGTCATCTAAAGCATGCAAGCTTTCGATTAAAGTTCTAAGTGCAAGATTAGTCGTCAACCCAATATGGTAATAGTAAGAATGTATAATTTCCGACGGGATACAAGTGTGGAGGAGCGAGAGTATTTATAGTGCAAACTAGTTTAACTTCTCCCTAAAATTACGCATGCCCGCTATAAGTTCGTTCCGTATATTACGTATGATGGTTTTGTAACTGCTCCGGAGTTAATACCGAATCCTGGATATTTCAGAACCTACTGGTTTGTTGATCACCTTATTCGGACACTAGAGACTTTTCGGTTGGTCACTCCTGGGATAACACTATCTGATCTCGATATATATAACATGTGTTCTCTCAGTTGACCTATTGGTTCAATTCACTAAAGTAGCGTTGACTGACCAAGTAATATTTTCCACGTGCCAACTATTATATTGGCCACGTGTTAAAGATTATATTTTACCGATACAAATAGTCCCTCCCACACTTTCGGATCATTTTCGAGAAATTTTCAGGAAGTGGATAGATTTTAGGCTGAAAATGAATCGTGTATGACACTTTTGCCCGGATATGGAAGCGATGTGTGATGTTTCCTTTTAATGCCTAAAATACGTGGCAATACCTTATTGGAAGTAATATCAGTGGCGGTTCCGAGGCAATGGTGACTCTGTGATGGTGACTCCTTATCTATAAATATGAAAACCCTTTCTTTTTTACCTTACTCTTTAATCTTCTGAACATTGTTCCTGTTGTAATTTTGCAAATCCTTTGCATCTTTTGCACTTCCTTTTACGATCTCTGTTCAGTTATTCAAATCTAAGCCATGGAATCTCAAGATCGTAGCCCTCCATCAACTGAAATCACCACTTCTCTAAATTCTAACACCACTTTGAGGCGTACCATCATAGTTGATGAATTTTCACACTACTAAAAATCTGCTAAAAATCGACCAAATATTTCTGACCAACGTTGGTCGGTCAAAAAAAGCGACCAAAAACCGTTCAGCTTGGATGGAAACTGGAAAAAAAAAATTATATTTTTTAAAACTAAATACCGACCAACGTTGGTCGGTAAATTGGTCAACGAATTGACCCAGCTGGTCAGACAAGAAAATTTTGGATTACCGACCAACGTTGGTCGGTAATCTGGATCCAATTTTTTAAATTTTAATAATTATTTTATTATTTAAAATATTTTATAATATTTAAGAATTTATATTTAAAATTACCGACCAACGTTGGTCGGTTAATGTAGGGGAAGCATTTACCGACCAACTTTGGTCGGTAATTATTATTTTCTGCAAAATAACCGACCAAAGTTGGTCGGTTATTACGTCAACATTGGTCAAACTTTCGAATTACTTTTATATTTACTATCTAAATAATATAAATATAATTCGTTAACACTTTTGTAATACAAATAATGAATACACTAACATATACTATATATAACATGCTATTTGTAAATTGATTCATCGACTTATAACTTACTTAGATGCATCGATGAATATTAAAAACAAAACGTTTGACCTATATCGACTAATAGTAAAAACAAAACGTCTCGACCTATATCGATTAATCTAGCTATGCCATGCATTATTAGTGATGAATGAATGAAAAATAAAAGAATTAATACTAAACATCTTTGACATATATATATATATATATATATATATTAGTGATGAATGAATGAAAAATAGAAGAATTAATACTAAACATCTTTGACATATATATATATATATATGGATCACAAATTAAATAAACGAAAGAAGTTATTAGTATTAAGTAAACGAGTTAAATTAATAGGTCAAACATGATCAAACTTTAACAAGCTATATATATACACACTAACATATACTATAACAAGCTATATATATAGTTAAAGTATTACAGTGAAGTGTATTTGTGTGTGTGTGTATATATATATATAGCCGTATATATATAAGAACACGAAGCGCTAGGACCACACGGTCGGGTTCTTTTAGGGATAGACTTGGGAAGATACTAATTAGTATATATACTTTATCATCAAATATATCTATTTGTAAATTGATTCATCGACTTATAACTTACTTAGATGTATCGATGAATATTAATCGATGATTCATCAAAACGTCTCGACCTATATATCGATTAATCTATGTCATGCATTATTAGTGATGAACGAATGAAAAAAGAAGTTATTAGCATCAATTACAATATAGTGTATGTGTGTGTGTGAGAAATTACTCACATACTTAATTATAACTTAGAAAATTTACTTAGATAGATGCTATTATAATTTATTAAAATTAAATAGTTAATATAATTATTTATAAAGATTATGCTTATAGTTTATAATTATTTATAATAATTGCATAGTTAAATAAAATAAATGCTTGTAGTTTATAATATTTTTTTATAGTTTATAATATTTTAAGAAAAAAAAACACAAAAAAAAGATTTTTTTTTTATTTTAAAAAACCGACCAAAGTTGGTAGGTTTTTGGTCAAACGGTCAACATTTAATGTACCGACCAACTTTGATCGGTAATTCTGAAATCAAAATTGAAAAACGGGGGAACCCCCATTTCTCTCTTATTTTTCCCTCTCCTTCTCTATTTCCCTCACTCAAAACCTTCCCCTCTCCTTCTCTATTTCCCTCACATAAATCCCATTCCCCACCCCGCGTCGCCACCGCCCAGCCCTCGCCGTCGCCGTCGTCGCTGCCACTGCCGCCCCTCTCCTTCTCCATCTCCTAAAATTTCTAGGTTTGAATTACAACCCATTTATTTATTATTTCTAGGTTTTGTTAATTAGTTATGAATTAGTTTCAATTGATTAGTGTTTCAATTATTTGAACATTGTATTTTATTGAGGATTAGGGTTTAGGTCTTGTTTTAATTAGTTTTGTTAATTAGTTTTATTAACTAATTAGTTTTGTTAATTAGTCAATTAGTTATGAATTAGTTTTAATTGATGAGTGTTTCAATTTTGAGTTTGTATTGTCTTGAATAGTTTAGTTAGAATTGAATTATTAACTTTGTATTGTCATGAATAGTTTAGTTAGAATCTAGGGTTTACGAGTTATTCTTGTGAATTAAACTTTTAGGGTATGGGTTGAATTTCTTTAGTTTAGTTAGTTTATGTTTAAACTCGTAGGATATGAATTGAAATTTTAGTTTTTAGGATTTGTTCTTGTGAATTAAACTTTTAGGATATGAATTGAACTTTTAAGATATGAATCAGACCTTTTGGATATGAATTGAACTTTTAGGATATAAATTGGTGTAATTAGAAAAAATTAATTATCTTGAATTAACTAAAAAAGATATAATTAATTTATAATTATAGAATAAATTAATTTGTTCTTGTGAATCGAACTTTTAGGGTATGGATTGAATTTCTTTAGTTTAGTTAGTTTATGTTTAAACTCGTAGGATATGAATTGAAATTTTAGTTTTTAGGATTTGTTCTTATGAATTGAACTTTTAGGATATGAATTGAACTTTTAAGATATGAATTGGACCTTTTGGATATGAATTGAACTTTTAGGATATAAATTGGTGTAATTAGGAGCCAATTATTATCTTGAATTAACTAAAAAAGATATAATTAATTTATAATTGTAGAATAAATTAATTTGTTCTTGTGAATCGAACTTTTAGGGTATGGGTTGAATTTCTTTAGTTTAGTTAGTTTATGTTTAAACTCGTAGGATATGAATTGAAATTTTAGTTTTTAGGATTTGTTCTTGTGAATTGAACTTTTAAGATATGAGTTGGACCTTTTGGATATGAATTGAACTTTTAGGATATAAATTAGTGTAATTAGGAGCCAATTATTATCTTGAATTAACTAAAAAAGATATAATTAATTTATAATTGTAGAATAAATTAATTTGTTCTTGTTTTATTTGTATAGATGGAACATCGTACTTAGATGTACAATAGAAATTATCCTAATCGGCGGGGATTGCGGGAGGATTTTGTAGAAGGGGTTGATGACTTTATTAGACATGCAATGTCACTTCCACCATACCAAAGTGAAGGAGTAATTAGGTGCCCTTGTGTCAAGTGCGATTGTATGAAGTTTAAAAAATCGGAGGAAGTTAAGTTTCATCTTTATAGAAAGGGGTTTATAGAGAAATACTTTATGTGGACTAATCATGGAGAGATCGATGGTAGCCGTGGGATATTTCATAACATGGTTGTTGGTGAAAGTAGTAGGTCGGTGGAGAATAGAAATCTTGATTCTAGAATTCAGGATATGGTTGCAGATGCTTTTGGGATGCACTTCTGGGGTGAGCCCAATGAAAATGTTGAACAAACTCCTAATGATGACGCAAAACATTTTTATGAATAGTTAGAGGAATCTAGTCGTCCACTACGTGAAGGAAGTCCGCACTCTGAGCTATTTGTTGCAGTTAGATTACTAAGTATCAAATCTAATTGGAATATTTCTCAAGCAGCCATGGACTCTTTCATTGACCTTATGAGTGAACTAGTTGACCCTAATATCAACTTACCTGGTGATATCTATAAGGCAAAGAGATTGGTTTCTAAGTTAGGACTTTCGTCAATGAGAATTGATTGTTGTGAAGATGGTTGCATGTTATATTATAAAGATGATGCAACTTTAGACAGTTGTAAATTTTCTGAAAAGCCTCGTTTCAAGAGGCTTTCCAGCGGGAATATGGTCGCTGTCAAGGCGATGCATTATTTACCTCTTATACCTAGGTTAAAGAGGTTATATGCGTCGATGAGTTCTGCTCCTCATATGAGATGGCACTTTGAAAATAGAAGACCACCTAGTGTTATGTGTCATCCTTCAGATGGAGAAGCTTGGAAGCACTTTGATAGGATATATCCAGATTTTGCTAGTGAACAAAGGAACATTCGGTTAGGTCTATGTGCGGATGGATTCATGCCTTTTTCTATATCTGCGATACCATATTTATGTTGGCCTGTCTTTTTTACACCTTATAATCTACCACCTGAGTTGTGTATGACTAGTCCATATATATTCTTAAATTGTATTATCCCCGGTCCACGTAATCCGAAAAGTTTGATTGATGTATATTTGCAACCTTTGATTGATGAGCTAAAACAATTGTGGTATGATGGTGTTGAAACATATGACATATCAACCAAGCTGAATTTCAATTTGCGTGCTAATTTAATGTGGACTATTAATGATTTTCCTGCGTATGGAATGTTGTCTGGGTGGATGACTGCTGGGAAGCTAGCTTGTCCTTACTGCATGGAAAATAGTAAAGCGTTCACTTTGAAACATGGCCGAAATCAATCATGGTTTGATTGTCACTGTCAATTCTAGCCTGATGATCATGAGTTTAGAAGGATGAAAAATGCATTCAAAAAGAATAAAGTGGAATATGATTCTCCACCTCCGATACTTTCAGGTGAGGAAATTTGGGATAGGGTCCAGAACTTCAGTAAAGTTACTGAGGCTCCACCTTATAGATTCCCCGGATATGGTGTTAATCATAATTGGACGAAACAGACTTTATTTTGGGAGTTGCCTTATTGGAAGGATAATCTTCTCCGACACAACCTTGATGTCATGCATATTGAGAAGAATTATTTTGATAATTTTTTCAACACAGTGATGGATGTTAAAGGTAAGACAAAAGATAACCCGAAGGCTAGAATGGACTTACAAGAATATTGCAGGCGGCCTGAATTATACTTGCAGACAGCAAACAATATTAAGGTGTTCAAGCCCAAAGCAAGTTACACATTCACTTTGGAGGAAAGACGACAAATTTGTGATTGGGTTACGAAATTGAAGATGCCTGAGGGTTATGCGTCGAATCTTGGAAAAAAAGTAGATATGGAGGTAGGGAAGTTGAGCCATTTGAAAAGTCATGACTGCCATATTTTCATGGAGACCTTAGTGCCTATTGCATTTTGTGGTTTGCCTGAAAGAATCTGGAAACCCATCACAGAGATTAGTTTGTTTTTCAAAGACTTGTGTTCTACCACATTAAGGGAAGAAAACCTACTTCGGATGGACCAGAACATCCGTGTAATTTCTAGTAAGATGGAAAAAATATTCCCATGTGGTTTCTTTGATGTGATGGAACACCTTCCAATACACCTTGTACACGAGGCACGACTTGGAGGGCCTGTTCAATGCAGATGGATGTATCCCTTTGAGAGGTAATATTATAAGTTTGATGTAATATTCTATTTTATTTGAATGTTCTTGGCTAACATGAGATTATGTAGGACAATTGGCAAATGCAAACAATTTGTTAAGCAGAGGAATAAGATTGAAGGATCTATATGCGAAGCCTATCTTGCAAAGGAAACTGCACATTTTTGTTCTTATTATTTTGAGAGTAACGTGCCATGTTCTAGGAATAGGCCCAATAGGCACACGGTCGAATGTGTGAATGATCCATTATATCCACCAATGTCCATATTCAATCAACCAGGCCGATGTTCTAAGAATGTTAGAAAGAGAAGATTGAGTGATATGGAGTACAAGTCAGCTACACTTCATGTGTTGTTAAATTGTCCCGAAGTTGTACCATTTCTCAAGTAAGTATTGATTTATTAGTTATCAAAATGTAAAATTTACTGTGACTACATATTGATGCAACTACTAAAAATATTTGATATGTCACAGTCACTTCGTGAGTCAATTTGGCCATGATGCTGTATATACGAGATTTGATACGTGGTTCAAACAGTTTGTAAGTGTGTGTGTGTGTGTGTGTTTGTAAGTGTATATATATATATATATATATATGTAGTGAATGTATAAAAATTGATTCATAAGTTGTGCTAACTTATGAATTTTTTTAACTCTATGTAGGTAAATAATCCAAATAATGGTGTAAATCAATTTTTGAAAGATATATCTTGGGGACCTGGGCTTCAGGTCACAACAATGTCTAAGTACGTAGTGAATGGTTATAAGTTTCATACAGAGGATTGCTCTAAAAATAAAAATAGCAACAACAGCGGGGTGTGGGTTCAAGGTGGTGATGGCAACCAAGTTGGAGATATTGATTATTATGGTGTGGTCAAAGAAATATTACAACTAGAATATACAGGTTGGCCATATAAGAAATTGATATTCTTTAGATGCAAGTGGTTTGACCCAAATCCAACAAGAGGTACAAGAGTACACAACCAATACAACATAATTGAGGTTAATCATACGAGGGAGTATGATCGCTATGATCCTTTCATAATTGCACATAACGTTAGGCAAGTGTATTATGCTCCTTATCCATTGTGGCGGAATAAGTCTGATTGGTGGGTTGTAATAAAAACTAAGAATGTAGGTAGGGTGGAAGTCGAGAATGTGTTAGATGTTGCATATCAAAACAATATCTCCAATGTTCACCAAATAGTGGACGATCAGTTAGAAAATGATTTGGAACATCCTGAACGCATATTGGAAGAAGTTGATATAAATGAAGTAACAATTATAGAAAATGAGGACGAAGAATCAACTGATGAAGCTCAAACAAGTGAGGACGAAGAATTCTCGGACGAGGAACAATACGTCGATGAGGATTAAAAAGTTGGTTTTTAAAGAACTCTCGTTTTATAGCTAGTTTCTTATATGTTTCAATCTAAATGTGTATTATATTATGCAGATGGCAGGCAAGGGTCAAGGTAACAATGACCCTACTAGTTCTCAGGGTCGAGAAAAGGGTAGGAAGGGAAAGAGGAGGGTAGAAAATAATACTCCCTCTTGTCCACCCTTTTCAGAGATGCCTATGTCTTATCCTCCACCACATGGCTATACTGAGCTGCCACAGCATCACGAGCCATACACCTTCATTCAGACACCAAGTCTTCCATCACAGGGCCATAGGACTATACGTTCGACATACAGTCCAGCTGCCTCACAGCCATCTGCATCGCAGCCATCTACATCACATCCACATGGATCATATCCCTACATATCACAGCCACATGGATCGCATCCATCCATGTCACAGCCACTCGGGTCATAGCCACTCGGGTCACAGCCATCGGTATCACATCCACTTGGGTCGCATCCAGCTATGTCGCAGTCATAGGGATCGCAACCATCTTCATCATCGACTCCATCTATTGCAGGCCTTCACCTGTGAGGCAGTAGCTCTGACCCGCCTACATCGTCTTCACATGCCTCTGGTATACATGCTTCGGATGGTGATAACGAGGTAGTGCATTATGATCGATATGGCAGGATCATCATAGTCCCTGATGGTGATGGGTAAGTGTTATTCATTATTTTTGCGTGTATTGATTTGTAACATTTTTACTAAGATATTAATGTGTTTTTATTGTTAAATTGCAGGTTCAGGCCGGATAATAAGACTACGAAGATAATCACCAATGCCATCAGAAAGCTTTATGATGGCCCTTATGTGACTTGGACTGATTGCTTATTCTCACTGAAGGAGCAAATTTTCAATCAATTTAAGGTATAAATGTTCTTTTAAACAGTTTAATAATTTATATTTATGATGTTTCCATCTAATATTTAACTTTTAAAATACATAGCAAGTGTGTATGGGAAGACCGCTATAGCGCGGAAGTGGCTACAAATTTTCATCATAAAGCTCGCAAGAGATTGGCGGATGCTTTCTCGGATGCTAGAAAGAAGAACAAGAGGCCTGGCTGGTTACTTGAGAATTTGTGGAATGATTTGCAAAGGTAATGGCTTACCGCAGAGTTCTTAGAGAGGAGCAAAAAAGAAAAGAAAGCTCGCGCATCCGAGAAGGGAGGCCCCTTGCACACTGGAGGTGCGATCAGTCTAGGGACAATAAAAAGAAGATTGATACGTAATTGCTTAAATTATTTTACTTTTCTAAGTATATCTATTCTGTTTATTAACTAAATTAATTTGTTTTCAGGAAAAGAAGTATGGGCGTCCAATGAGTCATGATGAGCTATTCAAGGAGACACATATTGTGAAGAAGAAGAAAGAGGGGATCAAGATAGGTGGGTCGAGGACCAGGCCTCGACTGCATATGTAAGCTTTTAATTTTCTTTAAGTATTATAATTTACTTTTATAAAAAATTTGAAATACTGATTTAATTTAAAATAATATAGGGTCGCTACCAAAGTAACGTGGAGGAATTCATCCGTAGTCATCTAGCTGGTGAATCGGATGAGCCAACCCAACCTTTGGACGAGGATGCTAAAAGAATATGGTTGGAGTCTGTTGGCGGTCCAAAATGGGGGAAGGTATATGGGCTTCCTACTAAAAACTTCCATCGCTATAAGTGTGGAATGCGAGGAATAGGGACTTCCTCGCAAGGCGAGCAACTTAATAGGGAGAGCCTCTCCGCTATGCGGGAGACAGTGACAAAGCTCACATCAGAGCTAGAAGCGGCCAAGGAAAGAGAAAGGCTTAGAGATGCTCAATTCCTTGGCATGCAAGCTCAGATCAGAACTCTCCTATCTAGTGGAGCTTTTCCGTTGCCCCGATCTCATGAGTCATCTCCAGAGGGTCGACCTCCACGTGATCGTTCCTTCCGTCCTGCTCGTGATCATTCCTCCCGTCCTCCCCGTGATCGTGCTTCCCGTCCTCCACAAGACCGTTCTCTATATCGTCTTGTAAATGAAAGTTCATCAGACGGTGATGATGATGTTGTAGAAAATACCCCTTGACTTTTATTTACTTTGAACTAGACAAATAGAACCAGTTTTGAACTAGTTGTAATTAGTTTTAACTTGGTTTTAGATTTTTATGTTCAATTGAACTTTAATTTGTTAGTTTTAAAGTATTTATTGAATATTTTGGTTGTTGTTGTTGTGTTGTTGCTGTTGTTGTTGTTGTTGTTGGTGTTGTTGTTGTTGTTGTTGTTGTTGTTGTTGTTGTTGTTGTTGTTGTTAGGTGTATTGGTATGCTGGCAGGTGGTGTAGCTGAAGGCATTTTATACCAAAGTTGGTCGGTTTTTAATAAAAAAAATAAATTATTCCAAAATACCGACCAAAATTGGTCGGTTAATGAACATTGAATTCCCAGAATTCAACATTACCGACCAACTTTGGTCGGTATTTTGCCTGCACTGTTGAGATTACCGACTATAGTTGGTCGGTAATGTTTAATTTTAATTATTTTTAAAAAATATATATTTTTAAATTACCGACCAAAGTTGGTCGTTTTTTTTAATTTTAATAATTAATAAAAAAAACATAATTTAGTTAAACCGATCAACTTTGGTGGTAAAATTAAATTAATAAAATATGTTTCCGACCAAAGTTGGTCGGTAAGTAATTAAACTTGTCAGATGGTCATTTTAAGCTATCGACCAAAGTTGGTCGGTAATTTCCAACCAACTTTGGTCGGTAAGCCATTCCGACCATCAAAACACCGTCCACACTGTAATGGTCGCGTTTTGGTCGATAATTGGCCATAACCGAACAACTTTGATCATTTTTTTGGTCGATTTTTAGCGAATTTCTAGTAGTGCCATAGGAGAAACCTTCATTGGTTTTGAGAAGGAGAGGGAAGAAACTCCAAAAACCTATCCCTAGAAAAGGTAACCAAGATTCTGTCGTGGAGATCCTTATCCAAAAGGCAAAAAAAAGTGGTTAGTAGGAAGTAACCATCTCGGAGCCTGCTATTTTAGAGAAATTTCCTAAACAACTAAACTTGTCAACAAATTGCGCTCTTTGGACCAAAATAAAAGGACAAACCACGAATTATAATACGCCTGTGAGTACGTATCCTTTTATTATCCAGTTGAAACATCTTCCCATTGTTCGAAAAAAAGCCACTGGAAGAATCATGTAAATATTTATCCTACTTAGTAGGATGAAGGAATCACTAGCTATTGGGTTGGCTTTTCCTCCGTATACACGTAACCATTTGCTCTCAGGTTCGAATAGGCAATTGATCCCGTCATTGAAGAGTTCTGCATGCATTTCAACATCTATCGGTATGTTCGAGTATTTGGAGGCTCGTAGAAAGCCTTCACTTTTGTGAAGCTAGCTTATACAGATTTCACCCATCAACATCTTCTCCATCTTTATTCTTTAAAGCTTTACCGTGATGGTGTGTTTACCGTCTCCAACTGTGGCAGTAGGCTCTTATTGATACCGAATATGTGATGCCCATGATAGAGGGCGGATCAAACAAAACTGACAGACTTCTAGGCTGACAAGCTTCTGAAGAAAGGGTGCACATATCACCTTAGACGAATCCCAAATTGTAATGGAAGGGGTCGCGCGATTTTGGGGCTCGATGTGGCATAGCCTAGAAGACAAATCCGTGGGGGCCTAGACCCAAAGCGGACAATACGTACTGTAGGTTTGGGCCGTGAAAAATATGGTATCAGAGCCGAATCTATTTCAGTATAATGGTGGCAAAAATCTCAGCGAGGATGCTAATTCCCATTAGGGGGTTAATGTGATGCCCATGATGGAGAACGGAATGATGAGAGGGAGGGGGGGTCAAGCAGGATTGGTAGACTTCTAGGCTGGTAAGCTTCTGAAGAAGAGGCACACATGTCTCCTTAGGTGAATTCCATATCAGAATGAGAGAGGAAAGTGAAGATCTGTATAAGGCATGATACAAGTTCACATGGTACACGTGATTCTAAGACTCAATGAGCGTAGCCCAAAATACAAATTTGTGCAGGCCTAGGCCTAAAGTGGACAATACGTGTCATGGGCTTGGGTGATGAATCTACCTTAGTACGAAGATGGGAAAAACCTCAGCAAGCATGTTGATTCCCAAGGTTGGTGAATGTGATCCCTATGATAGAGGGCGAGCTAATAAGGGCGGGTCAAGTAAGATTGTCAGGCTTCTAAGCTGGCAAACTTCTGAAGAAAGGGTGGACATTAGAACGGGAGAGGAAGTGAAGAGCTTTATAAGACATGACACAAGTTTACACCGTATATGTGCTTTTGGGGCTCAATGAGGCATAGCCTAGAAGATAAATCCGTGGGGGCCTAGGCCTAAAATAGACAATACGTTTCGTAGGCTTGGGTCATGAGAAATAAATGTGATACCCATGACGAAGGGAGGCCCTTTGAGGGCGGGTCAAGTTGGACTAGCAGGCTTCTAGACTGGAAAGCTTCTGAAGAAGGGGAGCACATGTCACCTTAGGTGAATCCCACATCAGAATGGGCGAGAAACTTGAAGAGCTTTATAAGGAATGACACAAGTTCACATGGTACGCGCACGTTTTAGGACCCGATGTGGCATAGCCCAAAAGAAAAATCCTTGTAGTCCTAGGCCTAAATTGGATAATACATTTCATGAGTTTGGGTCATGAAAAATATGGTATCAGAGCTGAATCTCCCTCAGTACAATAGTGGGACAAACCTCAGCAAGGATGCCGAGTCCCAAGAGGGGATGAATGTGATGGCCATACGGAGGGAGGGTTAAAGCAGATTGCCCAGCTTCTAGGCTGGCAAGCTTCTGAAGAAGGAGTGCACATATCACCTTAGGCACATCCTACATCGGAATGAGAGAGGAAAGTGAAGAGCTTTAGCATGCCACAAGTTCACATGGTACGCACACTTTTTGGGGTTCAATTTGGCGTAGCCCAAAAGGCAAATTCCCGGCCTAGGTCCAAAGTGGACAAATACGTGCCATAGGCTTGGGTCATGATATAATATGATTACGATCAAGAGTGGTACGAAATATTCGTTATAGTACCGACCCAGGATCTAGTTCAGCCTAGTAATTGTCTATTCCCAGAGAGGTGTAACGACAAGAATAAGTGTCATTTCTGACTTAGAAATTTCCTTATTCCCCATGTTCGACCCGTAACATTTATCTTTGAATCACAACTATCTGTCACGATCCCAAATTGTCGTGATGACACCTAGTCTCTAAGACTAGGTAAGCCTATAAATGCGGAATAATAATAAATACCTGAAATAAATAAACTACAATTCAAACAATTTCAACTCCCAAAACCCGGTAGAAATAAGTCACAAGCTTTTAAGAATTTATTATCTGTGTCTCTATACATCAGAGTCTAAAGCAAATAAGGAAGACAACATAGTAAGATAGAAGGGGACTCAGGTGCCTGCTCTCCAACTGGAGCTACTGGTGGCTCTGGTGCAGCAGCTCGTGCAGGTACTCTGGCTGCACTATGTGGTCTTCCTCGGCCTCTGGCTCGGCCTCTGCCCCGACCCCGGCCTCTTGCGGCTCCAACAGGGGGCGCGGGTGTATGATCATCGGAACCAGTTGTGCTTATCCTCACCATCTGTAAGAGAATAGAAATACAATAGTTTAAAATTTTGAAGTCAATAAATACGCACGATAAGGAATCAAGGAAGTGAATATTTTCCTAACAGTTCAATAGCCTCTCGAAGATAAGTACAAACGCATGTGTACCGATCTGCAAGACTCTACTAAACCTGCTTGTGACTCATAACACCTATGAACCTAGTGCTCTGATACCAACTTGTCACAACCCCAAATTTCCTCCGTAGGATGTCGTGATGGCAGCTAGTCTCTAAGACTAGGTAAGCCTATAAATGCAAAATAACAATAAATATCTGAAATGAATAAACTACAATTCAAACAATTTCAACTCCCAAAATCTGGTAGAAATAAGTCACAAGCGTCTAAGAATTTATTATCTATGTCTCTATACATCAGAGTCTAAAGCAAATAAGGAAGACAACATAGTAAGATAGAAGGGGACTCCGGAGTCTGCAGACGCTGGCAGATATAACTCAAAGTCTCCTCGTACAGCTAGTTTACTGATGCCTGGTCTGATAAGATTTACCTGGATCTGCACAAAAAAGATGTGCAGAAGCGTAGTATGAGTACACCACAATGGTACCCAATAAGTGCCAAGCCTAACCTCGGTAGAGTAGTGACGAGGTTAGGTCAGGCCCTACTGGAGAATAAATAATGGCATGGTAAAATATTTAAACAATATAATAAGATAAAATGACAATAGAAATAAATCAAGTAGTGTGTCACATTTAATTACACCAAATAATGGCAAATAAATACCTCGTGGAAACAAAACAAAATTCTTTTTAACTTTAAGAAAATCACAACAATAATCAAAGGTAACTGCAGCCATAAATCAATATCAACAAGGGCACTCCCGAGGTACCGCCTTGTAGTCCCAAATCATAAATAAATTCACAATATCTCATTTCCTTATCTCACCGCGGGAGCCTTCACAATTTATTTTAAAGAAAATATTTTTTTCCCGAAATAGCATCCCACGTTTTAGCCATCCTTATCACACCGCATGATTTTTAGTAGTTCCCCCTACTAGCCACGCATATCAAGCCATCCTTATCTCACAACATGTATTTCAATACCCAAACCTTATACCACCACATACATATTAATATCACAATATATCACAATTTGCATCTCAAGTGCTCAAATAATTTAACTTGCCAAAATAGTTCAACAACAATATTTTTCCACAATAAAGAGCTCACGGCTCATCCAAAATAAATCATCACTAATATTCAAGAATAAATAATTCAGCAAAATAATATTTCAAAATCTTTAATACGTTACTTCAATACAAATTTTAAAAATGTCAAATACTTCATATTAATAATATTTAATTTAAAGAAAACCAACCTGCAAATAATGTACAGAATAAAAGAAATCAAGTTCCAACTAAACAAGTAAAATAATTAGCAGGAAAAGATCAAGCAAATTTAAAGTATATAAATCAATTCAATGATGGAGAATATAACAAGATTTAATAATTAAATTAATATGCAACAGTGATCCACACAATTTAAAACATGATCCTTCATATTTAGCCCGTGTACACACTCGTCACCTCGTGTACACGACTTTCATCACATTACAATCAATACCAATCCTAGAAAAAATTTTCCCCACACAAGGTTAGACAAGCTACTTACTTCGGCTTGCTCCAATTTAACCAAGTAGTACGCCTTTTCCTCAATTTACGATTCCGGTCGACTCGTATCTAGTCATAATTAATTCGGTACAGTCAACAAAAATTATAGAATCAATTCTATAAGAAAATACTATATTTTTTCAATAAAAATCTGAATTTAACTCAAAAATGGCCTGTGGGGCCCATGTCTCGGAATCAGGAGAAAGTTAAGAAATATGAACGCCCATTCAACCACGAGTCTAACCATACCAAAATGACTAAATTCCAATAACAATTCGACCCTCAAATCCTCAAATCTATCCAAGAGGGTTTTCAAAATTTTCCAACTTAAATCACCAATTAACTGATAAAAACAGTGATGAATTTGGGTAATCTAACCAAAATTGAGTTAAGAACACTTATCCGGATGTTTTCTCTGAAAATCTCCCAAAACTCGCCTCAACCCGAGCACCAAATCGTTAAAAAGGGAAAATGGGACGAAGTGCCATTTTCAGAACTTAAATTCTCTGCCCAGGCTTTTACTCTTCGCGATCGCGAACATCCATACGCGATCGCAAAATACATAATTCCGCTGCCTAGATTTAACTCTAGGTGATCGCAAAAAATCCCACGCGATCACCAAGCACAGTCTCCGCAAGCCTACGCGACCGCAAGCCTTCTCACGCGATCGCGAAGCATTAAGCATGTGGCCCAGCTTCTGCCTCATTACTCTATGCGAACGCGACCTTCTTCACGTGTTCGCGAGTCACAAAATATCAACGCTACGCGATTGCATCCCGTTTCACGCGATCGCGAAGCACAAAACTCAGCAACCCTCAATTAAACGCACGTGATCGCGTCCCAATCTTCGCGATCTCGAAAAAGGTTTAAAATACCAGAAATCAGCAGCTACCAGCAGTGCCAAAATGAAGGAAAATACTCTGAATACCATCCGAAACACTCGTGAGCCCCTCGGGACCTCAACCAAATATACCAACAAGTCCTAAAACATCATACGAACTTAGTCGAGTCTTCAAATCACATCCAACAACACTAAAAACATGAATCACACATAGATTCAAGTCTAATGAACTTTGAAACTTTCAATTTCTACAAACGACGCCGGAACCTATCAAATCAAGTCCGATTGACCTCAAATTTTGCACGCAAGTCATAAATGCCATAACAAAGCTATAAAAATTTCCGGAACTGGATTCCAACTCCGGTATCAAAGAGTCAACTCCCTGGTCAAACTTCCAAGCTTAAATTCTTATTTTAGCCATTTCAAGCCTAATTTAACTACAGACTTCCAAATAAAATTCCGGGCATACGCCCAAGTCCCAAATCACGATACGAACTTACCGAAACTGTCAAAACATTGATCCGAGTCCGTTTAATAAAAATGTTGACCAAAGTCAACTCAGTTGAGTTTTAAAGCTCTAATTCACATTTTAATCCATTTTTTTACAAAAACACTTTCTGGAAAATTTTACGGACTGTGCACGCAAGTCGAGGAATAATAAATAGTGATTTTCGAGGTCTTAGAATACATAATTAATTATTAAATTTAAAGATGACATTTTGGGTCATCACATTCTCTACCTCTAAAACAAATGTTCGTCCTCGAACGGAGGTAGAAAAAGTACTTGAGGTGGTGAATAAGTATGGATAACACCTGCGCATATCATGCTCGGTCTCCCAAGTCGCCTCCTCGACCGGATGGCCCCTCCACTGAACCTTCACTGAAGTAATGTTCTTTGACCTCAGCTTTCGAACCTGCCTATCCAAAATAGCCACTGGTTCCTCAACATAAGATTGATCCTTGTCCAACTGAACCGAACTGAAGTCTAACACATGAGACGGATCCCCGTGATATTTCCGAAGCATGGAAAGATGGAATACCGAATGTACCGCAGAGAGACTAGGTGGTAGTGCAAGTCTGTAAGCCACCTCTCCAACTCTCTCAAGAATATCAAAAGGCCCAATATACCTAGGGCTCAACTTGCCCTTCTTCCCGAACCTCATCACACCCTTCATAGGCGAAACCCGGAGCAATACCCGCTCACCAACCATGAATGCAACATCACGAACCTTCCGATTCGCATAACTCTTCTGTCTAGATTGGGCTGTACGAAGTCAATCCTGAATCAACTTAACCTTTTCCAAGGCATCCTGAACCAAGTCTGTACCCAATAGCCTAGCCTCGCCCGGTTCGAACCAACCCACTGGGGACTGGCACCGCCTACCATACAAGGCCTCATACGGAGCCATCTGAATGCTTGACTGGCAGCTGTTGTTGTAAGCAAACTCCGCAAGTGGTAAGAACTGATCCCAGGCACCCCCAAAATCTATCACAAACGCACGAAGCATATCCTCCAGTATCTGAATAGTCGTTTGGACTGCCCATCTGTCTGAGGGTGAAATGTTGTACTCAACTCCACACGAGTACCCAACTCTCACCGTATAGCTCTCCAAAACCGTGAGGTAAACTGTGTACCCCGGTCAGAGATGATAGATACCGATACACTGTGAAGTCTGACAATCTTGCGAATATATACCTGAGCCAGCTGCTCTTAAGAGTAAGTAGTAATCACAGGAATGAAATGAGCCAACTTGGTCAATCTATCCACAATCACCCAAACTGCATCAAACTTCCTCTGAGTCCGTGGGAGCCCAACAACGAAATCCATAGTGAACCGCTCCCATTTTCATTCTGGAATCTCTAACTTCTGAAGCAATCCACCCGGTCGCTGATGCTCATATTTTACCTGTTGACAATTTAGACACCGAGCTACATATCTCACTATGTCTTTCTTCATCCGCCTCCACTAATAGTGTTGTCTCAAGTCCTGATACATCTTTGCAGCACCCGGATGAATGGAGTACCGCGAACTGTGAGCCTCCTGGAGAATCAACTCACGCAAACCATCTATATTAGGCACACATAGCCTACCCTGCATCCGTAATACATTGTCATCTCCAATACTGGCTTCCTTAGCATCACCGTGCTGAACTGTATCCTTAAGGACAGGCAGATGGGGGTCATCATACTGACGTTTCCTAATACAATCATAAAGAGAAGATTGAGAAACCACACAAGCCAAAACTCGGCTCGGCTCGGAAATATCCAGTCTAACAAACTAGTTGGCCGAGGCCTGAACATCCAAGGCTAAAGGCCTCTCTGCTACCGGTAAATATGCTAAGCTGTCCAAACTCTCCGCCTTACAACTCAAGGCATCAACCACTACATTGGCCTTCCCAGGATGATAGAGAATGGTGATATCATAATCCTTAAGTAACTCCAACCATATCCACTGCCGCAAATTAAGATCCTTTTGTTTAAACAGATGTTGTAGACTCCGGTGATCGGTGTAGACCTGACAATGGACACCGTACAAATAATGCTGCCAAATCTTCAAGGCATGAACAATAGCTGCTAACTCATGGTCATGGACTGGATAATTCTTCTCATGTACCTTTAACTGTCTGGACGCATAGGCAATCACCCTACAGTCTTGCATAAACACTATGCCGAGACCAATACGCGACACGTCACAATACACAGTATAAAACCCTGAACCTGTAGGTAATAACAATACTGGGGCTGTAGTCAAAGCTGTCTTGAGCTTTTGGAAGCTCTCGTCACATTCCTCGGTCCACCTGAACAGAGCACCCTTCTAGGTCAATTTGGTCATAAATGCAGCAATAGAAGAGAAACCCTCTACAAATCAGCGATAATACCCTGCCAAACCCATGAAACTCCGAATTTTCGTAGCTGAGGACGGTCTGGACCAACTCTGCACTGCTTCAATCTTCTTCAGATCTACCTTGACTCCCTCGCACAAAACTATATGGCCCAAAAATCCCACTGAATCGAGCCAGAATTCACACTTTGAAAATTTTGCATATAACTTCTTTTCTCTCAAAGTCTGAAGCATAGTCCTCAGGTGCTGTTCGTGATCTTCCCAACTCTGGGAATACACCAGAATGTTGTCAATAAACATAACGATGAAAGAATCTAGATAGGCCTGAAATACACTATTCATTAAGTGCATAAATACTGCTGGGGCATTGGTCAACCCAAAAGACATCACAAGGAACACGTAATGACCGTACCGAGTCCTGAAAGCAGTCTTTGGGATATCTAGCTCCCGAATCTTCAATTGATGATTGCTTGAACGCAAGTCAATTTTAGAGAATACCCTGGTGCCCTGAAGCTGATCAAATAGGTCATCAATACGTGGTAATGGATACATGTTCTTAACTGTAACCTTGTTCAGCTGGCGGTAATCAATACACATCCGCATAGAACCACCCTTCTTCTTCACAAATAAGACAGGAGCACCCCAAGGTGATACACTAGGCCGAATGAAACCCGTATCAAGCAACTCCTGTAACTGTTATTTTAATTCTTTCAACTCTGTTGGGTCCATACGATATGGTGGGAATAGAAATGGACTGAGTACCCGGTAATAAATCAATGCCAAAGTCAATATCCCTGTCGGGTGGCATACCCGGAAGATTTGCTGCAAATAATCATGAAAATCCATTACTAAAGGAACTGACTCCATAGTAGGAGTATCAATACTAATATCTCTCATATAGGCCAGATACGCATCACACCCCTTCTCAACAATTCGTTGAGCTTTAAGAAATGAAACAACCCTACTAGGAACATGATCCGAGGTACTTCTCCACTCTAGCCGCGGTAGACCTGGCATAGCCAACGTCACCGTCTTGGCATAACAATCAAGAATAGCGTGATAGGGTGACAACCAATCCATGCCCAAAATAATATCGAAATCCATTATACTGAGCAATAATAAATCAGCTCTGGTCTCAAAACTGCTGATAATAATTAAACACGACCGATACACGCGGTCCATAATAATAGATTCACCCACGGGTGTAGATATATAAATAGAAGAACTCAAGAAATCACGTGATACGCCTAAATATGGGGCAAAATAAGATGACACATAAGAATAAGTAGAGCCTGGATCAAATAAGACTGATGCATCTCTATGACAGACCAGAATAATACCTGTGATAACATAATTAGATGCAACAATATCTGTCCTAGTAGGAAGGGCATAATATCTGGCCTGGCCTCCCCCTCTAGGGCGACCTCTACCTGTTTGACCTCCACCTCTAGCTGGCTGTGCAGGTGGAGTGGCAACTGGTGCAATAATCATGGCCTGAGAAGCCTGAGGGCCCTGTGGAATGGGTGGGGCCTGAGAAATTTGTAGAGGTGCACCCCTCCTAAATCTGGGGCAATCTCTCATAATATGACAAGTGTCACCATACTCAAAATAAGCCCTCGGAGGACGTGGATGCTGAGACTGGCTTGGGCCTGATCGACTAGACTGCCCGCTGAAAGCACCCCGTATAGGAGGTATAGTAGACACTAGCGGTGCATAATATGGAACATGAGGTCTGGGAGTAGCCGGAATACCACTGGAAGCTGGAAGTGCTGAATAAATAGGACGGCTCACATAACCTCTACCATCACGGGCTGCAACTGGGGCACGAGAGTTATTATTTGTGCCAGAATCTTGGGGTCTCTTAGCTTCCCTCTCTTCCCTCTCTCGAGTCCGCATACCTTCCAATATCCTAGCAATTGACACCACATGTTGGTATGTGATGTCCATCTCTAGCTCTCGGGCCATACTGTATCTGATACTAGGGTGGAGACCCTCAATAAATCTACGAACCCGCTCTCGAACAGTAGCAACTAAGGCTGGTGCATGCCTAGCAAAATCACTGAATCAGACCGCATATTCTGACATGGTCATAGAACCCTGCGCAGCTGCTCAAACTTTGCGCGCCATGCATGTCACGCCCCAAACTCGGGGAGCGCGACCGGCGCTCAACCGAGAGAACCCGGCCGAGCAAGCCTATTAGATTTCCTTCTACCCAAACTCATCCATGAATAAATAGGAGATGTACTCCATTAATCATTTACTGAAAAGATTTTATTAACAACTTCCTTTTTCATTCTAATTAGCAGTTTCATTCATAATTTCCAAAATATTACGAGTTTATAGAATTAATGAAAAACATGATTTCCAAATACCAACATTTCTAGTTCAATTCCCAACTTCAACCACAACCCATAACCTATCTACGGAGCCTCTAAATACAATAAAAGAGTAATATAAAAATGCCAGCAATAAGGCCCCGACTATACCTCAAAACACAGTACATGAGAAACAAAAGATACATGACCCCGAAATGAAGTGAGGCTCACCAAAATCAGCTGAAAAGAGTGCACTGCTATCACTGATCAATGCCGCCTGCTGTTGAACCACCTGCATCCATTAAAGATGCAGCGCCCCCGGCAAAAAGGATGTTAGTACTGTCGAATAACACTAGTATGCATAGCTAAAAGTCCTCTTTCAAAACAGAATGCCCACATAAGAAAAGGCAACACATAGAAACAACAAGTCATAATCAACAATATCCAAATGTTCCGTTAAAACATAAAAATTTTCAAAATACGAACTTTATATACAATTTTGGTTGGGAGATCATTAGCACCGATATACCACCGTCTTTGTTAGCACGGAGTCCGATTACACCCGATCGCTAGGCCATCTCCCCACGAACAATGTGGTTTGACATGTGATACGAAAGAAAGTTGTTACCAAGAGTAGTACCACTATATGCGCAATATGGCGTCTGATCTCCACCCGATCAGCTAGGCCGCCTTCCCACATATGTCGTGCGGGTTGACTTTTCCAATCCACAAAGGTTCTAGTTTCATCCCAATTAAGGGGAATAATATCACAATTTCCCAAAGGTTCCAATTTCATCCCAAATAAGGGGAATAATCATAATCCACCCCTACACCGGCATGTGTAGTTTCAGGTGTAGGCTTTATGACCCACCCTTCCTCGGTTTTGCTAATGATGCTCCCAAAAATATTTTTTTATTTGATTTGCAAACAGAAATATCATAAATACAATTGTACTCACCTTAACATCTTTCACATTATATAAATTCTCATTAGTATTCCCAGTCATTTACAATGACAATATTTCCTTGGCTCATTAGGCCATTCACAAGATTCTTTATTCCTGGCACGATGGCCGTATTTCATATTCCACACTTTCACCTCTTTCTATTTCAAAGATCACCATCAAGTATCAACATATAGAATATTTCAGAAATCATATACTTCAAATCCATTTGAAATGGGAAATTCAAACACAAATGGTTTCTTCCCAAAGAATGAGGCATACCAACCAACAATAGAAAACACACATGAAAAATCATAAACAATCAATACACCATTTACTCTTCCAATACTCTTCCCCAGAAATAACAATGTACAATTTCAACACATGAGTATATAGAACTCAAATCACACTAGATATATTTATAAAGCAAAGCATTAGTTAAAGCAGCCACTAATAGGCATGAATTCAGTACAAAAACTCTTAGGCAAATTCTATTTTCCAAATCAATTTTAACACAGTTGAGTCGAGGCTTATTTCATATTCTTTATTGCATCTTCTCAAATCATTTGCACTACTAGACACAATCATAACTTAAATTCTTGGCACGTTGGCCACACTCTATATCCCCAATTAACTTATTTCACTTCCAACCATCTTTATAAATTATCAACAATAAGACATTTCCAAATCAAGACTTTAGGTACACATATGAGCAATTAAGATTCTTAAGAATATTGAGATTTTTTCACATAATTTGGAATATTATCTTTTATTGAAACACGACTCAAAGCCATAACCTTTTAATACGCAACACATACTTTGAAACTTACAGAAACATTATGGAATTCAATTCCAAAAGAGAAAGTTTAGCCAACATACCTAAAATTCTTCCCTTAATGGTACTACAACGATGCACTACACTAATCAACTTCAATTTAAAATAACAACATCCAATGAGACCAATATTAGTAACAAATTCCATAGTTTCATTGTATTCATAAATTTCATTGCCAAGATTACCATTCACCTTCTCTCTTATTTTCTCAAAAGTACTATTCATGCCATGAACTAGAGTTTTATAATCCAATCTTTCAACCATTAAAACTTGTAACAAATGCTTCAAATACTTCTAACTACTCATAATAAACGAGTTTGAAGCATTGGAATTACCTCTAGTAGATCAATCTTGAAAAATCACAACTTTGGTGATTTTTGTGTTCTTGAGGATTTGATGATGAAATCTTGTATTTGGATGTAAGAATGATGTTAGAACTCATGTATATTGAGTAATAATCAACCCAAAACATCATTAACAACTTACCTTGATCGATTGGACTTGATTTGAGCTCAAAATAGTCGCTTCACTTCAAGAACCCTAACCCCCAAATACACAGAATACCTTCTTTACCCGACCTTGTATTTATAGGCCCAGATTTCTTGGTTTCGGATGCGGCCCTGGATGATTCGCATCCCCACTTCACTCCTCTTTGAAGCTCGGATGACTAAATTCCAATAACAATTCGACCCTCAAATTCTCAAATCTATCCAAGAGGGTTTTCAAAATTGTCCAACTTAAATCACCAATTAACTCATAAAAATAGAGATGGATTTGGATAATCTAACCAAAATTGAGTTAAGAACGCTTACCCTGATGTTTTCTCTGAAAATCTCCCAAAACCCTCCTCAACCCGAGCTCCAAATCGTTAAAAATGGAAAATGTGACGAAGTCCCATTTTCAGAATTTAAACTCTCTGCCCAGGACTTTACTCTTCACGATCGTGAACATCCACATACGATCACGAAGTACAAAATTCCGCTGCCCAGATTTAACTCTACGTGATCGCGGAAAATCCCAAGTGATTGTGAAGCACAGTCTCCACAAGCCTACGAGATCGCAAGCCTTCTCACGCGATTGTGAAGCATTAAGCGTGTGGCCCAGCTTATGCCTCGTTACTCTACGCGAACGTGACCTTCTTCATGCGTTCGCGAGTCATAAAATATCAACGCTATGTGATTGCATCCCGCTTCACGCGATCGCGAAGCACAAAACTCAGCAGCCCTCAATTAAACGCACGTGATCGCGAAGAACAAAATCAACACTGCCTCAACTAAGCCTACGCGATCGCATCCCAATCTTTGCAGTCGCGAAGAAGGTTTAAAATACCAAAAATCAGCAGCTACCAGCAGTGCCAAAATGAAGGAAAATACTCTGAATACCATCTGAAACACTCTAAAGCCCCTCAGGACCTCAACCAAATATACCAACAAGTCCTAAAATATCATACGAACTTAGTCGAGTCTTCATATCATATCCAACAATACTAAAAACACGAATCACACATAGATTCAAGCCTAATAAACTTTGAAACTTTCAATTTCTACAAACGATGCCGGAACCTATCAAATCAAGTCCGATTGACCTCAAATTTTGCACGCAAGTTATAAATGACATAACGGAGCTATAAAAAGTTTCGATATTGGATTCCGACTCCGGTATCAAAAAGTCAACTCCCCGGACAAACTTCCAAACTTAAATTCCTGTTTTAGCCATTTCAAGTGAAATTTAACTATGGATTTCCAACTAGAATTACGGACATACGCCCAAGTCCCAAATCACGATATGGACCTATCGGAACTCTCAAAACACTGATCCGAGTCCGTTTGATCAAAATATTGACCAAAGTCAACTCAGTTGAGTTTTAAAGCTCTAATTCACATTTTAATCCATTTCTTTTTACATAAAAACTTTCTAGAAAATTTTACGGACCACGCACGCAAGTCGAGGAATGATAAATAGTACTTTTCAAGGTCTTAGAATACAGAATTAATTATTGAATTTAAAGATGACATTTTGGGTCATCACACTATCGTAGAAATGTTCAGTGAAATCTCCAACACTAAAGGATAGGTGGAGAAGATATCCTTCTTCTCCCATGGAGATGAGGTCATGGAAGGCCATTTTCAATATCTCCGGATAGAAAGCCAAGCACCACGATACGTTCCTCAAACTGAATAGTATCATTTTTGTCAAATCTTTATGTCATAGTCTAGTTCTATTAATGCAGGTCTTTGGCCGAGGAAGAATCAACCTCGAGTCCTAGTTAAGATTCCTAATCCTGATGAAGCTAAAGACCGAATCTTGAAGCTGGTTGCTTTGAAACAGAAGAGCAAAGGAAAGCCAAGTTTTATTTTGGGAGGTGACTTTGCTATCCCTCTGAGAAAGATGTCCCCATCCCCTAGTTAATCCCCAGGTTGTGCAATAGAATCTACGGGTCGAGCTAGAAGAAGATGTCCCCATCCTTATGGAGGATGATGAAATTGAGGCCCCGACGTAGGGGTGATGTAGTCCTCTCTCTGATTCCAGAAAATGATGATGATTATTTGTAGAGGCTGGTTTTGACAGTCCAATAAATTGAAACCAAATTACTGGGACTTAATATTTCATAGATTCTCCCCCCCACCCCCCGTTATACTATAAAGCCTTTACCTGACCTTCTAATTCCTCAAAGAGTAGAGACTGTCCTTTCGATCAGTGTTAGCAAATATCGCATTGTGGCCGAAGTCCCTGATGATGTCAATCTCCTATATCGTCCATGCTATGTTGCTCCTTGATTAAAGGGATTATTTGACCCGTTGAAAAGGAAAAATATGGACAAAGTTTATACTGCCAGTCTAGTTAAGATATGTTTCATTCTTCTCTTCGGGTACACTTTTATCCTTTTTATCACATAGTGCATTTTGGTTGCAGTCTAGACTTTGAAAAATATCATTGTCTATGAAGATGTGATTGCAAAGTTGATGATGGCTACAAGGCTTGAGAATCCAAATTTGAAAGGAATAGTGATGATAAAGAAGCCTCAGATCACCAAGCCAAGTCATCTATCGAAGAGTTGGAGAAGGTGAATGCAAAACTGAAGGATCAAGGAATCCCCTTCCCTGAACAACATTTACAAACAATTGAAGAAATCCAGGGTCTCAAAGAGTTTTTTGATAAAAAAGAAGCATACTCTGGCCAGCTAGTTATAGATTATACTCGGGCTATGGATAATCTCCAACTATCGAGAGACAGAGTGAGATCTCTGGAAAGTGTCCTTGAGCTTTTCTTTCAATGCTTCTAAAGCCGAGAAGATAAGGCTCCGGGCTGAAAGGGACAAGGCAACTTCAGATTATGGTGACCTATTATGTAGTATCCGCACTTTAATAATAATCATTTCATATTTTATGTGTTATGTATTATGTAGTGTAATGGGTGCATTAACTTTTTAAAAAGAATATGGCGCGTTTATATAATTTTATGGTATACAAAACTATTATATCCTATATTAAAATAAAACAATACAAATTGCATAATAGTTGAAATTCGACTAATTAGTAGGATAGAAGCCTCAATATTGTCATCTTATAGATAATCTTCGTTTCTAAGACATTTATTCTTTTTGCTAATATCAAGTCCCTGCTAGTTGATGTCGTTTGTTCCTCAACCAACTTGAGCGTGTAGAATCTGCCACGTCTTAATAATATTCAATTGATCTTTTTCCTAGCTCTCTCTACTGCAACCTCGTATGACTCTCTATTAGTTAGAGACATGGTTGTTGAGAGCCTTGATGTGACGGGAGCCGCGCATTTTTTCAAGTCACGAACAAGGTGTCGTGATTTGGTATGCCAATGTGCCCAATCGCATCGCAGACCAGTGTTATACTCATACAGATCTTAATATTTTAGTTCACGAAAATCATCATTCCTATCTATCAGAAGGCTAGGCTTATATGTGTCATACTCAATTTGAGTGATGTCAAGTGAGAAGAACTATCAACAGGAGAGGAACTGCCATAAAGAAGTTCATACAAATAAGATACCAATAATATGGCTGGGTACCACCACTACGATAAGAACTGGTGCCACAAGAAGAACTTCCAGCACGAGAAGAATTGTCACCACGAGAGGAACTACCAATGCGACACCCTTATGGACACTACTTCTACATGTCATCTAGCCATGTTTGCTCACACAATCCACCTTACTAACTCTATCTACCTTTCCCAACATCAATCTAGTTATGAATTTGTAACGATCTGATAGATCGTTTTGAGTACTAGCTTCCCAATTTGTAATTTGAGACCTTATATAGCTTTATTCGATGATTTATGACTTGCATGAGTGGTTTGTTTTATTTCCAGAAAGTTTAAATGTGAATTTTTAAAGAAATTTTGATTTTTGAACTTGAAAATGATTGGAGTTGACCACGGTCGACATGTTGTTAAACGACCTGGAATTGGTATTTTTACAATTTCAATAGGTTCGTATGATGATTTTGGACTAGTACGCATGTTTAGTTGGGGTCCTAGGTGACACGAGGCCGTTTCAGTGCTTATTTTGAAAGTTGAGAATTTGAACTTAAGAACTTTGAAATCTTTGAGTTTTGATGCTTGATTCTTGATGTTGGATGTTATAAACTTGTTAGCGAGTTCATATGATGTTACTATAATTGTGTGGATGTTTGGAGTAGTCCACGGGGGCTCGTATGAATTTCAAATTGGTTTTGGATCATTTTTGGCTTTGTTGAGTTATCTGATCTGCTGGTAAATCACAATGCATCACAATCGCGAAGCATATCCCGCGATCGACAAAAAGGATTGAGGTTGGGGGCAGGTTGTTCATCGGGATTGTATAGCCAGTACCGCGATCACGCAGTGTCTTATGGTGCCGGGAAAATACATTCTGCGCTGACGATGGTGGTCAAGAGATTGCGTAGAAAGATTTAGGGGCCAGGGGACATTTATTCTTTGTGAACACGACACCAAGATTGTGAATGAGAAGGCTTCTAGGTCTTTTGAGGGCTGTGAAGCGAATGCGAAGGCTTTTAGGCCTTCTGGGGGGCAGTGAGATTTACACTTCACGGGCGCGTAGGGATGTGATGACCCAAAATGTCATCTTTAATTTAAACATTCATTTATGTGTTATAAGACCTCCAAAATCACTATTCATCACTCATCGACTTGCGTGCGCAGTCCGTATAATTTTTCAGAAAGTTTTTATGTGCAAAATAGATTAAAATGTGAAATAGAGGCTTAAAACTCAACCGAGTTGTCTTTGGTCAATATTTTGAGAAAACGGACTCGGATTAGAATTTTGATAGCTCCGGTAGGTCCGTATCATGATTTAGGACTTGGGAATATGCCCCGAATTGAATTCGGAGGTCCCTAAATCAAATTATAGCCATTTATCGAAAACTAGAAATTTAAAAGCTTAAAGATTCCCAAGTTTGACCACGGATTTGACTTTATTGATATCAGACTCGGATTGAGATTTTGAAAATTGAAATAGTTCTGTTATGTCATTTATGACTTGTGTTCCAAATTTGAAGTCATTCCGGATACGTTTAATATGTTTTGGCACGAGTTTTACAAAGTGAAAAGTTTGAAAAATCAAAAGTTCGAATTGAGTTGTGAATTGTAATTTCGATGTTATTTGATGTGATTTGAAATCCCGAGTAAGTCTGTATTATGTTGCTGGACTTGTTGGAATATTCAGACGAGGGCCCGAGTGGCTCGGATGAATTTCACACGATCCACGGAGCAATTGGAACCTGCTGCCCAGTGCTGGTTCTGGTGTGTCGCACCTGCGACATTCTGTGCGCAGGTTCGTGGTCGCTCCTGTGGAATTCCAGTCACTTCTGCGACATTGGACAGCTCTGCCGAGCTCCGCTTCTGCGGAGAAATTGCGCAAGTGCGCAACCGCTTCCGCGATGGGCGAGCCGCTTATGCGGTCCGTAGAGCGCTTCTGCGATGCCGTAGGTGCGACATTTCTAGGCGCAGATGTAGCCATTGGACAGGCTGCCATGTTCTGCAAATGCGAGCTTTGTCTCAGAAATGCGAGTCCGCAGGTGTGAAAATAAGTCCGCAAATGCGAAAAATGCTGGACATAGTGCTTAAAAATGGGAGTTAACCATTTTTACTCATTTTTGAGCTTTGAGTCTTGAATTGAGGCGATTTCAAAGGGGTTTTTCATGACTTTGACTTGGGTATATATTCTATACCCGAAAGGGATTATAAGTCATAAATTCATACTTATATTCATCATTTATTTCGGATTTAGATGGAAGAAAATTGGTATTTTCGTAAACTTTTCCAAAAACAAAATTTAAGATTTGAAGGTCCATTTGACATCGGAATTTGACAATTTTTGTATGGTTGAACTCGTCTCGGAACGGGAGTTCAGCTTTCATGAGATTTTCTAAAATTCGAGACGTGGGTCCCACTGTCAATTTTTAAAATAAATTTCGGATTTTAATCCAAAAAATTAGTAAATTCATATGGAATCAATTCTTACGATTTGTATTGAGTATATTGAATAATTTATGACTGGATTTGAGGATTTCGGACATGAATTCGCGAGGCAAAGGTTTATTGGAATCTTGAATTTGGTTACAAATCGAGGTAAGTGTTATGGTTAACCTTGACTTGAAGGAGTAGGATTTATTTGTCAACTTGCTACATGATTTAATGTGCGGGTACAACGTCTATGTGAGGTGACGAGTAATTATGCGTTGTGGTTGAGTCAAAGCATGCTGGAGGAATTTATTTTATTTTGAATAATTGATTATTTAATTAAGATATTCCTGCTTAAGTTATTATTGATTAATTGATCATTATTCATGAAAATTTTATTGATTTAATTATTGTTGAATATGGTGAGAAAGAGTATAAAAGCACGAAGGGTGATACCCTGCCATTTTTATTATTTATACTATCATTGTCATAGTGAAAAATAGTGTAAGCATGAAGGGTGTCATAGTGAGAAAGAGTGTAAGCATGAAGGGTGATGTCGTGCCAAAAGAGAGTTAAAGCACGAAGGGTGATGTCGTGCCAATTATTATTATTTATTTATCAGCTTATGGGAGGAATGAGAGTAAAAGTACGAAGGGTGGTGCCATGCCATTTTCATATTATCAGTTGCTCATTTTATTGTTGATGAATTAATTGGCTGCTAAGTGATATTTCTCCTGCTGAAATTATTGTATCATTCCCCTTCGCATGTTCCCTCCCAAATTTATAAAGTGTTATTATTGTATTATTGCTGCTTCATATTTGTATATACCTATACAGGTTGTTTACGTACGTGTCCTGTCATAGCCTCGTGTCCTGTCCTGTCATAGTCCCGAGGACCCCGGGTGTTAACCGGACGAGGATCGGACCAATTTTGGAAATTTGAGCAAAGACTGAAGCTCCCAGCTACTGTCATAATCGCACTTGTACTTGGACATCCGTAGGTGCGAGCTCGCAGGTGCGAGACACCAATCGCAGGGGCGAAGGAGAGGAGCCTACCTAGCCATCACAGATGCGAAGCATTTTGGTGCACCTGCGAACGCGTAGGTGCGAAGGCCTTGTGTGCAGAAGCGGAGGGATGCGCAGGTGCGAAGGAATGGGCGCACCTGCGCTTGCGCATAAGTGAGCACCTCTTCCGCAGGTGCGGTGCCAGGCAAAGAGGGGGAAATGCGCACCTGTGAGGCTTTTTTCGCAGGTGCAAAATCCGCATGTGCGGTACTCCTCCGCAGGTGCGAAAAACCTGTCTGAGTAGAACCTTAAAACGGACAAAAGCTTAGTCCATTTCTTTATATTTTTCATCCATTGTTGGGCGATTTCAGAGCTTTTGAGAGGGAGATTTCAACTAGCAATTGGAAGGGAAGTTAATTCTACACACCTTGAGTTAAATACATAGATTATGGGTATATTATGACTAGTAAATCTTAGAAATCAAGGGTTTAGGTAAAAAACCTAGATTTTTATAAAATGAGATTTTAACCACGAGAATGGTTATGGAATTGGATAGAAATTATATATTTGAGTTCTTGAGATTATGGGTAACGTTTTCATCCAAAAAATTTCGGAATCCGGGCACGTGGGCCCGGGGTAAATTTTAGGAATTTTACTGTTTTGGTTAGGGTAAATTATTTAATAGCCTAAATTCGAATTATTGAACTTGTATTAATTATTTTGTATAATATTTGGATAGTTTCGGATTTTTTTGGCGTCGAATCAAGAATTTAACGCGATGTGATAATTGGAAAGTGGACTTTGAGACAAGGTAAGTCTCTTGTCTAATCTTGTGAGGGGGAAATTACCCCATGGGTAATTAAAATAATAATTGTTACTAATTGTGGGGGGCTACGTACGTACGAGGTGACGAGAGTCCGTGCGTAGCTACTATTAATGCTAACTGTGGGGGGCTACATACTTGTGTAAATTATATTCTTGGCTATATATATATATATTGTGAATTGTTAGATAAAAATATTAAAGGATGAAAATCTCATATGCTTAATTTTCTGTTTAAATTAATTTATTGTTAAAAGAAATTATTCATCCTCCCGAATTTATCTTATAATAAATATACTCTGCTTCCGGAGGTACATAAGAAAATGTCCTCCTTTCTTGTGGAGCGGGTCGAACGCCTCGGCAGGATAGATGCATCTATGGATCGCGCCGCACGTCCCTCGGCAGTGTACACAACACTCTGGATCGGGCCGTACGATCTCGGCAGAAATCGTGCTTAATAATAAAAATAAATACACGATATCACGATGTTTAAAATTGCAGCTTGCGGATTTACTAAATGGATTGGAAATTTATTGGAATTGAAGGAATTTAATTAATATATTGAGAATTTGTTGCATTTAAGGGAATTTAATTATTTCTACTGATTAAATAAAATTATTATTGACTTTGTGAATCATGCTGAGTTAAATAAATTATGTTTTATTATATTTAATATTGTTGACCCTTAGTGAGTGTCAAAGTCGACCATCTCGTCTCTACCACTTCGAAATTAGGCTTGATACTTACTGGGTACACGTTGTTTACGTACTCATGCTACACTTGCTGCACTGTTTGTGCAGGATATGAGGCAGGTACTAGTGGAAGACCTATCATCGTACATCCACGTTATCCAGAGGCGTAGTGGTGTGCTGCCTTGCTGAGCCGTTCTGTAGCTACCAGTGCCTCTGCTTGTATTTTTATTCTGTCTATTTTTATTTAAGACATTATTTGGGGTTTTGTATAATCTACTAGATGCTCATAAACTTGTGACACCAGGCCTTGGCACACACATTGGTAGAGTTTAGAATTGTAATATTTTCTTGTATTTAAGCTAATCGGTATCTTTTATATCCTCTTTAATATTGCTAGTAAAAAGAATAAAAATTACTTAGAAAATTATTCTGAAAATAATTGATATATGTTTAAATTATTTGTTGGCTTGCCTAGCTGTAGTGTTGGGCGCCATCACGACCTATATGTGAAATTGGGTTGTGACATCGGTTGTACTCATACTACACTCTACAATTCTTGTGCAAATTTTGGTGTTGGTCCCAGCGGCGTACCATAGACGTGCTCGGATTCAGCTACGCAGAGGAGACTTGAGGTATAACTGCACAGCATTCGCAGTTGTGAAGTCCCCTTCTATCTTATCTTAGATGTGTATTATCTTTCAAACAACTTGAATTTTATTCAGACCTTTATTTGTACTATTCTAGTAGCTCGTGCACTTGTGACACTCGATTCGGGGATATATTTTGATGATTCGGTAGTTATGGTCTTCAGCACTTTATTTCAGTAACTGACTTCTGTTTAACGTAATTTGCTTAAAAATGGTTAAGATTATTTTAACATTGGCTTGCCTAACAAGTAAAACGTTAGGCGCCATCACGATCCTGAAGGTGGGAATTTCGGGCCGTGACATGTGTGCTGCGAACGCGAAGGCTCGGGGGATATTCCTTACGTGAACGCATGTTGAGCTTCGCGAACGCGGAGAAGAAAGTTCGCCCAGGTATAAATAATGCTGAAAATCAGGATTTAGCCACTTTATATCATATTTGAGACCTAGATCATGGATTCAAACTTTATTGATTAGTAATTTTTACCTAGTTTTGATTTATTTCCATAAATACCCACAGAATTTTATCCCTAAATCTAGTATTTTAAAGAGTAAAAATTTGAATTTTGGGAAAAAACATAGAAGGGCTAATTTTGGGGATTTGGACCTCGATTTGAGGTCCAATCTTGATATAAATCACATAAACGGGAAATGGTCTTAATATCTATCACGATCCAAAATCCCATCATAGGTCGTGATGACGTCTAACCCGCTCGCTAGGCAAGCCAACACTCAATAGCAATAAAAGAATTTAATTATTATACTATTAAACTCTTTCATGATATAAATAACAATGAGGAGTAAATCTTAATTCAATATTATAATTATAATCAATGATAATGTCTAAGGGTGTATTTGGTATGAAGGAAAATATTTTCATGGAAAATCCTAGAAAATGTTTTCCTGGAAAATGAGTGGTTTTATCACTTATTTTTTCATATTTGGTTGATGAGTGAAAAGCTTTTTCCGAAAAATATTTTCTAGTGTTTGTTTAGATAGTAGAAAAATTTTTTAGAATTTTTTTTTATGCTACTTTCCTCACCCGCTCCCCCAAATCCCCATGTTTCTTGTGCTCCCCCCCCCCCCCAAAACCTAAATACCCAACCTTTTCAGGACTCTATTTTTAAAAAAAATTTAATTATTCTTTTAAAAATTCATACAAACCCAAAAGGGACTGCGTGCTGCTTTACTTTTTTACTCAAAAATAACGTTGAAATTTGTGCTACATAAATAAAAAGAATATGCTCTTTATTTGGTTGAGAAAGAGAGTACTCTTTCTACAACATGAAAAAAAGTATTCATTTTGTTAAAATTAAAAAAATACTTAATCTACATAGTGAAAAGAAAATATTCATTTTGTTAAAATAAAAGAAAATACTTTTTACTAAATCATTTTGTTGACATGAAAGAAAATACATTTTCTACATCATAAAAAAGTATTTTTTTGTTGAAATGAAAGACGATACTTTTTACTACATCATTTTTGTTGAAATGAAAAAAAAAACTTTTTCTACATAATGAACAGAAAGTACTTTTTTTATTGAAATGAATGAAGATTAGATATTTATTACTATATCATAATGTTGAAATGAAAGAAAATACTTTTTCAACATCATGAAAAGAAAGTACTTTTTTGTTTAAATGAAAGAAGATACTTTTTACTACATCGTTTTATTGAAATAAAAGAAAATACTTTTTCCACACCATAAAAAGAAAGTATTTTTTTTGTTGAAATGAAACAAAATACCTTTTTTATATCATGAAAAACAAACATTCATTTTGTTGAAATGAAAAAAGAAAGTACTCTATCTACAACATAAAAAGAAAGTATTCTTAATAGTAATTCTGTTTAGGGTGGGGGTAGGGCAGGGTTGGGGGAGGGTGGGTGGGTTAGGGACAGGGTGGGATAGGTGTGGGGGTTGGTGGGGATGGGGAATAGGGTGGGGAAGGTTGAAGAAGAGTTTTGAAAAATATTTTCCTTTCTCTTGATAGGGAAAATATTTTCCTCCAATTGGAGAAAAATGAGTTCATGAGGAAAATATTTTCCAAAACATTTAAGCCAACCAAACATGAAAAAATAAAAAATATTTTCCGGAAAATATTTTTCTTCATACCAAACACACCCTAAATATAACCACAACCGTCTACAACGCCCAAACCCAGTGTCACTATGTCACGAGAATTTAATAATATCAATTAGAATCAACTGAACAAATACATATGCCCGAAAAAAATACATAGACAAAAATAGATAAGTAGGAAAAGAGGACTCCATGTGCTACGAATCGGGTCATGCCAAGCAGCTCACCACGAAATTTTCAATAGCACTCCTACTCAGCTCAAGGGTAGCGTGAATACCAGTCTCGGAACCTGCATAAAACTATGCAGAAGAGTAGTATGAGTACAAATCACTATACCCAGTAAGTATGAAGTCTAGCCTCGAAGAAATAGTGATGATAGGGTTGACTCCGACACCTACTAACAACTCAAGAAGCATATGAAGCATAGAGCATGAAATAAAACATGATATCATAAGTCAGATATGTCAGTAGAATCAGAGTAACTCGAATTTAGACATGCTTTTTAGGAATATTAGTCAAGGCGTCAACTCTTCCACAGAAATTACTTAGACATAGATACATCAAGGTAAACTATAATTTCAAGTTCAAAACATTAGGTTGAGACATCAATACCAATTAGCATGAGACAAAATATAATTCTATGCGTGCATGTCAAATACACATGTCCAAATCAACAATATTACAGTTAAGTCATCAATTATACCTAATATCAACACATTCATAGTGCCCGGCACAAGTTCCCTCAATCATATTCTCAGGTCTCTCACGGTGCCTGACACAATGCCCTGAATTATCACACACACACACTCAACATGATACGGGTATCTGGCATAAGTACCTCACTAAGCACATATCAAGTGTCGTCATAGCGTGCCACTTGATCCACATATAATAACATTGCAGCAAGCAACCTAATCCAAATCGAGTCATAATAATAGAATTGTAGATAAAAACACATAAGTCTAAAAGATGGCTTTGGCTAATTATGTAATTCAATTTATCTCAATGATTCAATAAGTAATTTATTTGTTCAAATGTCTTATCTTAATATTTATCATGAATGAGATAAGCCATTTAACCATCGAATCATGAATCAATAAAATAAGTATATGACTATGGCTCGATAAAGAATCTCAACATGGAAATTAATCATTTATACCCAATTAACAAGTCATTACCTTAAGCATGCTTCTAAGCCACAACTTCAAGTCATCACGTAGTCATAGAGTCAACAAACTATGAACAAGGAGCTTACATAGTCCAAACAAGACATAATCATAAGCCAAACATTTACCTGATATGTTCATAATCTAGCTACGCATTTACTCTTACCAGCCCATATATATGTGGCTCCTAAACCAAGCAACAAGTAGCAAATAAATCGCCTATGACGAGACTTTTCTCTTACAAGGATAGACAAGAAACTTGCCTCCACCCGACAAGCTTTAATCAACAACAAACCTTGTATCCCTTTAAATACAACTCCAAATGACTCGAATATAGTTAAATACAACTCAATAACATAAAACAAATCAATAGGAATCAATTTCGAATAATAAAGCTTCAATCTTTGATCAAATCCTCAAAAATAAACCCGGCCCACATGGTCAAAACCTGAGTCAAGGGATAAATTCGGACTACCCATAACCCCATAATTCCATATATGTGATTAGATTCCAAAATCAGGTCCAAATCGGCCCCCAAATTCCCAAATTATACCCTCTTAAGTTGGAGGGAAAATTCTAAAATTTTACTTTAAAATTCCAATTTTAGGTGTAGAAATCCATGAGGAATCACATAGCCAAATCCAAGTAAAAATTATTTACCTCTAATGTAGTGGTGAAATTGCTCTTCAAAATCTCCTCCTTCTGAACTGTAGGGCTTAAAATATGAAATAATGGGCAAAGTCCCGAAATATAACACTTAAAAGTTCTACTTAGGTATACACTTCCGCAATCGCAGCACCTCCTTCGTATTTGCGAAGAAGAAATATGCCCCCGGCTCAAAACAATCAACGCGATCGCGGAAAAGAACTTGCGATCGCAAAGCTCACCTAACTCAACCCACGCGAACGCGTCCTACGACCCATGAACGTGAACACCAAGCGCCCAACCAGCTATTCCTCTACACAAACATGTGCACTACTACGCGAACACGCTGACTAATCTGCCAATACCACGCTGACCCCGTCAATCATAATAAACAGTCCAAATATATTATACAAACTTGTTCAAAGTCTCGAAACACCACAAATAATATCAAAAGCAAGATTCGATGATCAAACTATTCTCTTAACTTTCAAACATTCCAACTTTGTCGAACGCGTCCGAGTGACACTTAGACAATCCGGATTACAACCAAACTTTGCAAACAAGTTCCAATAAATCAAATGAACCCATCCAAATTCTCTAAATCACAATAGGAGTCTGATAACACCGAAGGCAACTTCTGGTCAATCCTATGAACTCTCCAATTCTTTAAATTGCCATTTCGACAAATAGAGCCAAAACCTTCTAGGAATATCCGAATTTGAATCTAAACATACACCCAAGTCCAAAATCACCATACAAACCTATTGAAACCATCAAATTTTGATTCTTAGGTTGTATACTCAAAGTCAAACCTTGGTCAACGCTTCCAACTGAAGCTTCCAAATTGAGAATCACTCTTCCAAATCAATTCCCAACCTCTCAAAAATCAAACCCAACCCATACACACAGGTCATAATACTTCATATGAAGCCACTCAAAGTCTCAAACCGTCGAACAGAGTGCTAAATCTCAAAACGATCGGTCAGATCGTTACATTCCCCCCTCCCAACTTAAATGAATGTTCATCCTCAAACGTGCCAAGAGTCGTTACAAAGCTGCCAAATCACTATACAATTCATCACACACATACATATGGTGACCTCTCGTTACCTCAAACTATGTAAGTCCATTAACACAATCCCAACTGCAAATCAAGCCATGCAAGATCTGAACTAAATTCTCTCTCTAGCCTTAGCGCATAAGCCTTGGTACTAAATTCTAACATCCCAAATCCATGCAAGATCTGATTCTTGTATATACACACTGTATTAATCTCCACAGGCTATATCAAGCCATAAGTACTCTCCCCAGATGTAACCACACGATAAACCCTAGTGCTCATATGCCAATAACAATATCTTTCGACCACTGTTCATTGCCAAATCCGGTACAAGTAATATATATCACATAAAATAAGACCTCTGTGCCAAGCCTTCTCAACACTACTAATGATGAAGAAAACATGTAGAAACTCGTAAGCACCCATCAAATCAACAAGTTATGGAATTCTTTCACCCAACAAGAACCATTGCGAAACTCTAAACTGATTAATGGCAGTCACCAAGCAATGCCTTACTCAAATTCGACTATATTACATCCTGGACCTAATAACCTCATCTCACCGAGTACAAGCTGCTCGGCCAACATACCACATAAATGTCTCTAGAACCTTATATGGCACGATCTGTGTGCCAAACAAGCAACAACTCGAGTATGATCAATAATAGAAAGAGAACCGAATAGGAAAACTACCTAACAAGTTTAAAAGATAAAAGAACAAAGCATAATACTATGAACTCATTCCTCAAAGGTAAAACAAAACATAAGAAATAAAAATAAGGAATTGTATCCCCTATAACTCCATAGTGGCACGCAACCGGATCCAAACATATCGATCCACATGGGGATACCCATCGAGTCATAATGCTCATACTCATTAAACTCACGTGTATTATCAACAAGCACGTAAAGTGCATAAAAATAATTATGGGAGACAAATAACATAATGCGTTATGGGAAAAAGCCAGGCACGACTAAGGTGCAATAAGCAAATCAATATCTCAAGAGCCAACTTGCTCAAATAATTCCACAAGGTCTAAATAGGGCCACATCATGCGTATGAATAAACAAATAGTCTCAAACCCATTGTACCTAAGAGACTAACACATGAAATAGATCAGGGCATGAGTAAGATGAAGTTCACTCGATAATACCCCCATAGCAAATGCTGACCGAGTAAGAATATCCAATCCATTTTAGAACACACATTCTCATTAGGCCTATCAATGGGGCCCCAACCCGATTCAAATGATTCATGAATAGGTAAATAGCCTCAAAGAGTCCACAGTGACTCTTTTTCATGACATATACAATCAGCTGGAAAATCATGAACACACTTTCAAAGTCTGCAACCAAAGAAATATTCTGCCTCTACGAGAATCCAATCTCTAAACATCAAGAATACACTATAAGAAATCTTCATACTTGATCTCTAACTCCCCACTTAGGTGATTGCCACACCACGCATGCATAATCATATAATGAGAATTACTTCTATAAATCTCCTGCGTCGAGCGGCAAAACCTGAACGTCAACGGTTAGCAACCATGCGATCTATGAAGTACAAATCAAGCATCCGCAAATCAATTTATAATGCATCCACTGCAACACACATCCTCCTCAGGCTACACCATATAATGCCAGCATGCTTTTAGATACATGAAGTCTCCCGTGTTGTCTAAAACTCAAGACCTTCCTTTCAAAATTGAACCGCAACCTTGTTCATTCAATCCCAACTCCACGCAGCTCACTGCATCTATTATGCTATGATGCAAAAATACGAGAGTCTTATTATCAACTCTAAATCACAAATAGGATACACACTCCATCGACCAGAAACCTACCACTTAGCTGAATTTAGGAGAAAATCACAACACGCAACAAAATTTTCATACCCGTAGGATACATCCACCCTAAGTCATAGCCAAAAATCATCAGAAACTCTTTGGAATCCATTTACATGCAATCAAGCCATCAAAGTTAAATACCTCTAAATCAACTGAATCACGCAGACTGCCAAACCCAAAAGTGTTATCACCAAAAACGGTTGTAAATTCCTATTATACCAAAGAAACATATCATCCCTATTACCATGTTGATCCACATCACCGCTAAACTAACTTAACTTATTCAGGCTACAATTGATCTGCCTTCAGGATAACATTTCTCCTTCCAGTACACTATGGACCTCAAGCAAAACTCATACTAAGTGATCTCAACATGAAACCACATCGTCCCAAAGACCCATAAGCCACTTTATTTCCTGTCATGCATCCAGTGGTACCTCAAACTAATATGCCCACTATGAGGAGACCTTCTACGAACCTGAAGCTATTTCTTCCACTCTCAACACTACTTTGCAGAACCCATATTGATACAGAAATGCTGCAAATCCCTTTCGCAATCCAAATGCAGATCTCAAATCCTCAGTCACACACAGATCCAAAAATCCTTAGATACTACGTATCGAATCTTGAACCCATTAAAATCATCCTCGAGAGTCACCCACTTAGACATAGTTTCGAATGCACAACTAAACATGTGGAACATCAAGTGCTTCATTAGCACATGTATACCCAAAGAGAAGTAGCTAAGTGAATCCTTTCCTATGCCTACTACATCCACTAGAAACATCAACCTGAGTCGTTCCACTAACTCCCTATAGCTTAAGGTGTAATACATCACGTCTGGCAAATTCCTTGCTCGAATCACTCTCGAAGTCATCCTCCTTAAATCATATCTAACTCGCAAGCAACCCTTAGCCTAGAATCTATAACAACACCAGGCCATATAATCCAATTGTTGATGGTAGACTTCCCACTTTGCTCTAAGCCACAATCATATAACCCAAGCACCTATAATAACTTCTCTTCTTTAGCTAGCATCATCCCACATTATTATTCAACTGAATTTCTCATAAGCTCATGTTGCAATAACCATAAAACATCCCACCAATGAACAACTGAAAGATCTATCCACATTAGAAATTCAAGGCTCTACTGCACACCAAAATGATAATCAAGCGTTCGCATTTACTTAGCAACTCAAACAAACTCTTTCTCGTCAAATTTGAGCTTCCAAGGGGTAAGAAGTCATCACTAAAATGAAATGCACAGACTTACTCATTTGCCTATAATAACCCAAATAACAACAAACTTCTTCAAGGTCTGAAGCAATCCTACCTCAAAAGCTTATAATACTGCACAAAACCATGATACATCACCATGCCGCTTGAATGAATAAAATATTGCCTACTATGAGTTTCCTTAGAGATTGATTCCCTCAACCCATCAACACCAGGAAGACAATTCCGTCCCTGAAGTTGCAATGCACCATCATCATTGAGGACCAGCTCCTTACTGCTACTCCGCAACACTACGTCCCGACGAATAAGCAAATGAGGATCATCACAAAGACGAGCTCTAATGCACCCAATCAAGAACGACCACGCAACCACACAAGCAAAAAATCTACAACGCTAAGAAATATTGAATCTCACAAATCTATAAGCTCAAACATGAACATCCATAGCCAAGTGCCTCTCCTCTATTAGAACAAATACGAAAATCCAAATCACGAACCTAGTAATCCTTCTCATGAGGTTCCAATGCCGCGACGCACAAATAATCACCATACAATAATTTACCAACACTGTGTGAGACAAATACATTAAGCATCATAATACACTGTGTAAGGCTCTGTAGTCATGGGCAATACCAACACTAGGGATATAATAGGTAGAAACTCCTCCATAATGCGGCAATAGTCTACCCTTGTAGCATAGGGAAAAAACATCTCGCGCCACCTCTGTAGCATCATCAATCATCAGTGCCCAACTGATATCGAGTACTCAACATCCCATGCGAATGAATAGTAAGGAACTGAAATATAGGCTTCAAGCCGAAATAAAGTCGCACGATAAAGAATCAAGAAAGTGAAAGTTCCTAAAGCACCATAGCCTCTCGCAGATAGATACTAACGTCTTTGTATCAATCCACAAGACTCGACTAGATCTGCTCATAATTAGTGAGACCCTTAGAACCTAAGCTCTGATACTAATTTGTCACCACTCAAAATCTCACCAAAGGTCGTGATGGTGCCTATCCTGGTAGATATGAAATCCAACACTCAACAACAATAAAAGAATCTAATTATTAAATAACTTAGATATTTAATGATATAAATAACAATGCAGAGTAAATCTGTATTCAACATTATAACTACATAATCAATGACAAGTCTAAACACGATCACAATCATCTGTAACGCTCAAAACCTGGTGTCACTATATCAAGAGCATCTAATAAGAGCAACTAGAATCAAATGAACAAATACATTTGTCCAACAAAGAAATACATAAACATAAATAAATAAGTAGCCATGTGCTGCAAAATGGGTCATGCCAAGAAATTCACCACGAAGTTTCCAATAACACTCCTACTCAGCTCAAGGGCATCACGAATGCCAGTCTCGAAACTTGCAGAAATATATACAGAAGAGTTGTATGAGTACAAACCACTGTACCCATCAAGTATCATGCCTAGCCTCGAAGAAGTAGTGGCGAGGGGTTTTACTTTGACGCCCACTAACAACTCATGAAGCATATGAAATATGAATAAAGCATGAACTAAACCATGATATCATCAATCAGATCTCTTAGTACAATCATGGTAACTGGATTATTTGACATGCTTTTCAGGAATATCAGTCAAGGCATCCACTCTTCCACAAAAATCACTTAAATAGAGATTTATCAAGGTAAACTGTGATTTCAAGTTTCAAATATCACATAAAGACATCATGTAGCGATTCCAACGTCGGAATAGCCATGATAAGGAAATAAATAACTAAAATTAAAGGAAGAAAATATAGAGAAAAGATAAATTCATTTTTCATTCATCAGATAACCCCAAAATACAAGTCAACATTCCCTAAATAATGGAAAAGCTATCTACAACTAACAATCTTGTACCACCTATGAGACGTGTCCAACCCTCCGCTATCCAACATAGAAGGACTTGATTGAAAATAAGGAAAACTAGGGATCAAATAACAAAGGCTAAAAACTTAATTATATATATATATATATATATATCTGGACAGGATTTTACATAGGGCTTCCCGTTGGCCGGCCCAATTCTAATAATATCCATGTCTTGCTTAAAATTTCAGAGTCACGGTCCAACCCGTGACATTTCTTCCCTCTTCAAGAAACCTTGTACACAATGTTTTGAATGACCCTTCTTGAATTTGATAAAGATTAGGACAATTAGTTGCATCCTTACATCCCTTTGGTCGTAATCAATCCTTTATATTTGACAAGTTTAACCATTGCTTCTTTAGTTGTTTGTTAGTTATACTGATATGGATCGAGAGAAAACAAAGCATCACCACACAGTATGTATCCAAAGAGCTCAATGAAGAATATACAAAAACATAATTGTTGAAATCCTGTGTAAGCATGACACCCTTCATGCCCATTATAGTATTAGAGAAATGTTTCAATTTTTGACTAGTCCCTATGATTTTGTTTAGCAAGATGGATACAGCAAAAGTACATATATAGATGATGGCAGGGACCAAAGCTTCTGAAACTTGACTTGTACTCTTTTTAATATTTACAACCTCTAACTTTATTACCTTTTCCACATTAATTGAAGATGTAACTTCCATATTCCTCACTTTAATACTGGACATAAAAGGTATAGTGAGGAAGCTCTACATTGGTTCAACTCGTTCAATTAATTTTTCCCCATTGATCTAAGAAAACCACCCCCTTTAGAGGAGGAGACAAACTTGTCACCTTTTTTCTTATTGGAATGCATGCAAAATAATTTCAAGTATGACCTACTGATGCAATATAGCTTTTACATTCTTAAGCAAGTAATCATGTGTGCCAAAGGTCACCAGATGGGGTACGATACACCAAAGAATCAGAAAGAATAAGGAAGCTAGAAGAAGAATTGAGACATGCAATCTTTTGAGCCTTTTCCCGAACAAGTACTTGCATAAATGAAGCACTCATTGCAAAGTTACCTTTCATAGGTATAACAAGCATATCAAGAACCACCCTATTATTTCCAAGTATGTGATATGGTGTACATTTAGGTACAGAACCATCGATTTGGTGCTTCAAGTTAAGCGATTCCAAAAAGTCAAAAGGTAACTCTAAGCCATCAATAAAAATAATCCATTCGTAATCGTTTGAAAATATATAGAAAAAGGCAAAATCATATCGAACTTTTTTAATATAAACATTGTCTGTCTTCGCAAGAAAAAGAGAAAGATTATGCTCATATGACAATCCAAAATCATAATCACTATTTTTCTTTAGCTTTTGTCTCTGTAATACCCACACCCTGTTCTGTTGAATAAACAACCAACCATGTGATTTCTGAATAGTTCCTAAAATAAACCATGTTGACTTGATGAGTCTTGAAATTGTGCATGATCTCCAATTTACATTCAGATAATTATTTCTTATTGTTACGCAACTGAATAATTGTTGTGATAGATATATAGTGATTCTACTTATAAGGAAATAGAACCACCTTCGAGCGTGATCTGGCCTATTACTCATATAAGAACCATGAAACTAGTACTCAAAGAAATTAGCACAGAGTCTTGACCCACTCCCAAACCAGCAATCGACATCCTTAGAACCCAAGAACGTCTCTAGTTTATCGGTGGAATTCATAGTAACTATCCCCTAGAAACCCTCACTAATCTATACAATCAAAAGAGAATTCCAATATGCATTTTTATCACCCCCAAGAAATGGATCCTTTTTTTTTCACCCTAGTGATGTAGTTGAGAAACTCTCTGTAATTTAGAGATACATCAACTTTCAAGCCACTCAGGTAAGAATGCATTATTTTTTCCAATTTGGCAAGCCTTATCTTCACTTGTATAGTTGAAGAAATATCACTATTAGCAATCTCCGAAAATACTCGGTCCTTAGCAAGACAATAAGAAAAGGGACGTCCAAATTCAGAGAACTCGACATCAATGCTAAGATCCTAAGTTATTTTAATAGACAGGTCAATGTATGCTATACTTGGTGTCTCTAGTTTGGACTCTATACCTTCAGAATCAATGTCCTGTGTCAAATGAACTACATATGTCTATGCCAAAGTTAAATTGTAGCCACCAATTGACTCGATCAAGATCATGTTCTATGCTTTATTTCCTTAGTTCAGGAAAAAGTTCCCTTAGATTTGGATTATAGATCCAAAGCTTAACAACATCCAACTCAATGAGAATAGTATTCCCACACACCCAAGGCAATATTTCATCAAATAATTCTCTAGTGATCCCCATATCTCCACCTTTGTAGTACTTGTTTAATATAGAACTCTTTATGATCCCATTAAACTTGAAGTCAATGACCCCATTAGACTTCAAACCAATATTTGAAGCAAGGAAATGACCAAAACTACATACAGAATTCATTAAACATATTTTCGGCACAAACGAGAAAACATGAGGACTTGCCAAGAGAATTCTAGCTTTTGAAATAGTACCAATCTTATCAACAATCTCCATTTTTTCACTAACACTAGCCTTGCTCAAGCGTTTTCTGTTCTTCTCATCAAAGGTCAAGCAAAAATCATGCTCTAAGACTTGTGAGGCAATTTTCACAGAACTCTCTTCCGCATCCTTTCTCTCTGAGCGAAGTGCATATGGAAATCCAGCTACATCCCATTGAGGATATTCATCGAACATCTTTCCTTCCTTATTTTCTGAATGTTCCTCATACTCAACTTTAACCTATGTGGATGCATCTTAATAAGGAATATCCGAGGTTTTGTTTTCATCTTCTAACTCGACTATATTTTCTCTTGGTGTATCCTTATCTTCGTCACTTGGTTCCAAAGAAATTGAGTTTGGGATGCTCATGGAAACAATGGGTAGTGATTTAAAATCATTGAAGATTTCAGCAAACACCTTATCTACATTTTCACCTTCAATTTTCATGGGTACATCTTTGACCTAGATCTCCACCTTTTTGATACTTGAATCTGATTCGATCCTTAAGAAAGTGACCCTTTCGTATTTAATTTTTCCAGATTCGGGTTTAGTCAAAATGTTGGGAATCAATCTCTTGATTCCAGGTCTCAATGTCTTTTGATTCATGAAGGAGAATAAAAAAAGAAGAAAGCAAATGAAAATGAAGAAAAGAAGAGAAAATCAGAATATTTGGCGGAGAAAACAAATGACTTTCAATCTGGTATCAAAAGGAAATCAAGGACTGAGACACGTGTCCCCATCTCAAGCAACAAAGACATTTGTGATGGATTAAATCCTGGTCATTCATTTTGGAATAATAAAGAGCTTCACAATTCTGGAAGCTTCTTACACGGATAAGAAAATTCACACGTGTAGAGAATATTAGTTAGTTATTTGTTATGATTAGACTAGTAGAATTCTTACAAGTGTACAATATTTTATTTGTCATCTTCTTTTCTCTCTACTAGGAATATTTGTATAAATAGACATTTTTTGTACAATAAAAGGACTAATGAAGAAAGCAAAAAATTTTCTCAATTAAACTCTCTAAATTTCTACATAGTATCAGAGCAGTAGAAATTCTTCTATTGATTCGTCCCTTCTTTTCTTTTCTGATTCACAGTTCTTCATTTTCTTCATAACATCATGTCTTCAGATTTGACTAATGTCACTCAAACCTCAACAGGGACTGGATTTCCAACTCTTGTTGATTCAACTCATTCTTATTTTCTTCATGCTTCTGATACACCTGGAATGGTCATGGTAAGCATTCCCTTTGATGGTCGTGGGTATCAAGGTTGGAGTAGGTCCATCCTTCTCTCCCTTTCAGCCAAAACCAAGCTGAGTTTTATTGATGGATCCTGTCCTACCCCAGTCATAACTCACCCAGATTTGAAAATCTTGAATAGGTGCAACGATATGGTAATATCTTGGTTACTAAACTACCTCACCAAAAGGATTGTTGATAGTGTTTTGTATTCCAAAACAGCAAAAGACCTCTGGACTGATCTGGAACACAGATTTGGACAACCCAATGGTGCAAAATTATACCACCTACAAAAGGAATTAGCTGACTTAGTTCAGGGTTAAACAGACATTGCAGGCTATTTCACTAAACTCAAGTGTCTATGGGATGAACTTGACACTCTCAGCACTAATATTCAGTGTTTATGCAACTATAACCGTGGAGGAGAACACAAAATGATGCAGTTCAAGAATGATGAAAGGCTCATTCAATTCCTAATCGGTTTGAATGAAATTTATGCTCAAGCAAGGAGTAATATTCTCATGATCAACCATTTGCCTAGTGTAAACCATGCCTACTCACTACTGATGCAAGATGAAAATCAAAGAGAAGTGAATGTGACCTCACAGTTTTTAGGAGATGGATCTTCTGTCATGGCAGGACATCAGAACACTCAAATCAACAGAGAAAATCACATTAACTCTCAGCATAAAATTGGACACAATTCAATCAACGGAAACAACAATTACAAAGGCAAGAAAAACGATCAGATATGTTCCTACTGCAAGATGACCAATCACACTATTGAGAATTGCTATAGGCTTATAGGTTTTCCCTCTGATTTCAAATTCACTAAGCCAAAGAAGTTTCAAGGAACTACAAAAGGGAATTCTGCTACAACAATGGAACAACTGGAGGGAATTCAAAGCAACTCAGTTGAGGGACCTTAATTTGCCCAGCAACTTTCCCCAGATAAATTTACTCAGCTAGTCCAACTTTTGAATCATATTCAAGTGGGACAATCAGGTTCTTTAGAAGTTAGTGCAAATTCAGCAGCTGGTATATTTCTTACAAACTGTCCCTCATGTTATTTAGTAGCTAACTCTAATTCTATCTCTTGGATCATAGATTCAGGGGCCTCTCAGCATATGTGTTATAATGTCAAGTCTTTCTTGTTTCATTTACCTCTTCCTGTTCCTCTAATGGTCAAGCTGCCTAATTCAACAAGGGTAAAAGTTACACATACTGGTAGTGTTTCTATTTTCCCAGGTCTTACACTAAAAGGTATTCTTCACATTCTCAGTTTCAGATATAATCTTTTGTCAGTAAATAGACTTTGCCAGGCATTCAAGTGTTTCTGGATTTTCACTTCTTTTGGATGCATTTTGCAGGGGCCTCTTCTGAAGATCCCTCAAGTTTTTGGTGAAGCTAAGGAGGGTCTCTACCTATTGGAGCCTCATAGGACACTATCTAAGGATCACTCTACCTAGACTCCATTTTCATCTTTTAAGAGTTGTCTTTCTAGTTTAGTTTTAGTACTTTTACCAATTTCAGCAAAAACAGATTATGATGTAAGGTTATGGCATGTTAGACTTGGGCATTTACCTTTAAATGAAGTGAAACATATTAGTTCCATTTCATTCTCATATAATTCTCATTGTTATTGTGATGTATGTCCTTTGGCTAGACAGTCCAGATTACCCTTGCCTCTCAGTCACATCAAAATCAAAGGCATATTTGACCTAATTCACATTGATACTTGGGGTCCTTACAAAACCCCTACTTACAATGGAGATATATACTTTCTAACAATTGTCGATGATTTCAGTAGGGCAACTTGGACCTACTTGCTAAGTACTAAGAGCAATGCATTATCAGTCTTGAAATGGTTTTTGAGCATGGTGGAAAGACAGTTTGGTACCAAAGTCAAAATTATAAGGTTTGATAATGCCTTAGAATTAGGTACAGGGACATCAATATTTTTTTCCAAATCACATGGCATTTTACATCAAACCTTATGTGTGGGTACCCCTCAACAGAATGGTATTGTCAAAAGGAAGCATAGATACCTATTGGAGATTGCTATGACATTATTGTTCCAATCTAAGTTGCCTATTTGTTATTGGGGAGAATGTATTCTCACTGCTACCTTTCTCATAAACAAGTTTCCCTCTAGAGTTTTACAAGAAAAGACTCCCTTTGAACTGGTTTTTAATCAGAAACCTTCCTATCATTTCCTAAGATGCTTTGGATGTTTATATTATGCCTCCACATTATCTCATCATAGGGATAAATTTGAACCTAGGGCAAGGGCTTGTGTATTTCTGGGATATCCTAGTGTCCAAAAAGGTTATACACTTCTAGATTTAGACACTAAAAAGGTCTTTGTATCTAGGGATGTCCAATTTCATGAAAATATTTATCCCTTTTCCTTCAATTCCAGTACCTCCCCACCTTTATTTCCCCTTACTTATCCCATATCTGAACCTTTTACAACCAACATACCTAGTTTTTCACCTCCCAACATGCTTGCTCCTGCACCAACATCTCCTACCTCTCCTACTCCTATTTTCTCTCATTCTCTTATGCTTTCACCTTCCTCATCCTTTACCCCTATGTCTTCCCTTGCTCCTCCATCTTCTACTCCTACCATATCTTTGAGAAGATCTGCCAGAACCAACCTAGGCACTCAACTTAGTTATCTCAAGGACTTACATTTGTAACAATGTCTATGTCATTGATTTAACCAGCTCTTGTCTTGCCACACCCTCTTCTCCTCAAAATCTTGCCTTCACTGCCCTATCCCCACATAACCAACATCTTTATCACTCTCTTTCTCATATCACAGAACCTACAAGCTATACCCAAGCTTGTTCTCATTCAGGTTGGAAGCAAGCCATGGACATAGAAATAGCTGCCTTAGAGGCAAATCAAATATGGGAGGTTGTGCTTCTTCCATCTGGAAGAAAGCTTTGCCCTGTAAATGGGTTTATAAGGTCAAACAACATGTTGATGATAGTATTGAAAGGCTGAAAGCTCGTCTAGTTATCAAAGGAGACATTCAAAGGGAAGGCATCGACTACACTGAAACTTTCTCTCCGGTGGTCAAAATGACCAACATTAGATGTCTACTGTCTATTAATGTCAAGAAAGGGTGGGATGTTTCACAATTTGATGTAAACAATACGTTTCTACATGGAGACCTGCAGGAGGAAGTATACATGAAGTTCCCTGCCGGTCTGACCCCTCCTAGCCCTTATCATGTTTGCAATTTACAGAAATCGCTTTATGACCTCAAACAAGCCTCAAGGCAGTGGTATGTAGGGGCTCTTAGTTTCAAAGGGTTTTCTTCTTCTCTTAATGATTATTCTCTATTTTTTTAAAAGACAGGGGATTTTATTTCCATTGTTGCAGTTTACATTGATGATATCTTAATTACTGGCAATCATCCTACTGAATTAGCAGAACTCAAGGCTTTTCTTCATTCAGAGTTCAAAATTAAAGATCTTGGATTAATACACTACTTCCTAGGCATGGAAATCTTACGAGAACAAGATGGTTTTATCATTACTCAGAAGAAATTTATAGAAGACTTACTATCTGAGTTTTATTGCTCCCGTCTCTCCATGGTGTCTTCTCCACTTGATCCTTCTTTCAAACTAACAACTAGCTCCAGTTCATCCCTAGCAGATGCTTCAATTTATCGGCGTCTTGTTGGCAAGTTAAATTACTTGACACATACAAGACCCGACCTTTCTTTTACTGTTTTAACTCTAAGTCAATACATGCAAAAGCCTTGTCTTGATCGTTTCATAACATCTCTCCGAGTTCTTTGTTATCTCCGCACTAATCCAGGGCAGGGGCTGCTTCTGAATTCAAAGCCCTCTCTTTCTCTTTTGGTTTTTTGCGACGTTGACTGGGCCTCCTGTCGTGATACTCGTCGGTCTATCAGTGGGTTCTTTATCAGCCTAGAGGGATCCCCGGTCTCATGAAAATCCAAAAAGCAAGATTCTATCTCCCTTTCCTCCGCCGAAGCTGAGTATCGTTCCATGCAGCGTTTAGTGGTTGAGCTCACTTAGCTTACCCGCCTTCTTGCAAATCTGTCTATACCACCCCCAATTCCGGTTCCTATATTTTCCTATAGTCAGGCATCCATACATATTGCACGAAACCCCGTATTCCATGAACGGGCGAAATATGTGGAACTTGACTGTCACTTTATGAGACAACAATTTCTGTCTGGTCTCATATCCCTTTCGTGTTGGCCTTCAAAATCACAACTTGCTGATTTGTTTACCAAACCCCTTTCTAGGCCTTCACATCGATCAATCCTTGGAAAGTTGGGTCTCTCTTCGTTCCCCTCCAACTTGAGGGGGGATGTTGGGAATCGATCTCTTGATTTCAGGTCTCAATGTGTTTTCATTCATGAAGAAGAAGAAGAAGAAGAAGAAGAAGAAGAAGAAGAAGAAGAAGAAAGCAAATGAAAATGAAGAAAAGAAGAGAAAGTCAGAATATTTGGTAGAGAAAACAAATGACTTTCAATCTGGTCTCAAAAGGAAATCAAGGACTGAGACACATGTCCCCATCTCAAGAAACAAAAACATTTGTGATGGATTAAATCCTGGTCATTCATTTGGGAATAATAAAGAGCTTCACAATTCTGGAAGCTTCCTATACAGATAAGGAAATTCACACGTATAGAGAATATTAGTTAGTTATTTGTTATGATTAGACTAGTAGAATTCTTACAAGTGTACAGTATTTCATTTGTCATCTTCTTGTCTCTCAGCTAGGAATATTTGTATAAATAGACATTCTTTGTACAGTAAAAGGATCAATGAAGAAAGTAGAAAATTTTCCCAAGTAAACTCTCTAAATTTGTACACAAAATGAACAGAGGCTAAACACATGGGTAATACACTTCCGGCATTTTGTTCTCAAAATACCCATATCTAGAGTTAAGCAAGTTCTATTTCCCAGCACTAGTCATTGACACCACCGAACCATCGCCGAACTGAATGAAATCAAAACCTAGATTTGTATTACCAATATGTTAAGCACATGGAATCTGGGAAGAGTAAGCACTTGTGGGTGAATCGAGGTAATTCCATCCTCCATTCATTGGGTTAGTGAATCCACCGGTGAAATCACCATAGGAATCTCAATAAAAACTTGGATTTATGCCAGGGTACTGATGATATACACACGGGTCGCCGGAAACCCGCTGCTCACACTCCGACCTTTAAAGGTTATACTAGTTTTCTGAACTATGGAAGGTCCGCAAACGATTTTGATACCATTATTCTATATGCTGCAGTTTTCTGTTTGAACTTTCCATAAAAGCTTGAATTTGTTGCTCCAATTGATTCAACCTTACACCGGTCTCTGCCATTAACACCGACGAACAACCGAGAATTGTCTGCTCTGATACCAAATGTAGCGATTCCAACGTCGGAATCGCCATGAGAAGGAAATCAATAACTAAAATTAAAGGAAGAAAATACAGAAAAAAGATAAATTATCTTTTCATTCATCAGATAACTCCAAAATACAAGGCAATATTCCCTAAATACTAAAAAAACTATTTACAACTAACAAACTTGTACGACCTATGACACGTGTACAACCCTCCGCTAGCCAAAATAGAAGGACTCGATTGAAAATAAGAAAAACTAGGGATCAAATAACAAAGGCTAAAAACTTAATTATATATATAAATCTAGATTAGTTCTCATTCGGACTTCCTACTGGGAGGGCCTAGTTCTAATAATATCCATGTTTTGCTTTAAAGTTTAGAGTCACGGTCCAAACCGTGACACATCAATACCAATTAGCTTAAGGAAAATTATAACTGTATACCTGCATGCCATATTCATATGTCCAAATTAACAATATCACAGTTAAATCATCAAGTATACCCAATCTCGATAGATTCATAGTGCCTGGCACAAGTACCTCTCAAACATATTCTCAACACTCTCATGGTGCCTGGCGGAATGCCCCTGAATCATGACACATACTCAGCATTGTTGGTGCCTGACATAAGTCCCTCAATAAGAACATATCAAGTGCCTGCACTTAGAGGGACCAAGGTAATATGGGTAATCACCTTCGGAGAGATGGTACCAATCTAAGTGTCGTGGCACCATGCCACCCGATCCACATATAATAACATTTTGGCATTCAACCCAATACACACATGTACCCGTGGCGGCATGCCACCCGATCCACACACACAAACCCATGGCGGCATGCTACCTGATCCACACAATATCATCAGTAATCAATATCCACTCATAATTTCTGTGGTGCCAAAATTCTCATCTTTTCATAATATTCAACTCTATAACTCATAGACATATGTAAGAGGCAATATAATAAAAGGCATCGAGTCATAATAATAGAATTGTAGATAAAAGCACATTAAGGCTAAAAGATGGCTATGGGTAATCATGTAGTTCAATTTATTTCAACGATTCAATAAGCAATTACATTGTTTAAAAGTCTTATCTTAATATTTATCATCAATGAGATAAGCCATTTACCCATCGAACCATCAATCACTAAAATAAGTATATGCCTACAACTCGACAAAAAAGCTCAATGTGGCAAACAATAGTTTATACCCAATTTAACAAGTCATAACCTTAAGCATCCTTCAAAGCCACAATTTCAAGTCATCACATAGTTATAGAATCAACTAAACTTGAATAAGGACTTTACATAATCCAAACAAGGCATAATCATAAGCCAAATATTTATTGAATATGGTCATAACCTAGCTACACATATACGCTCGTCAGCCCGCATATACGTAGCTTCTATATGAAGCAACAAGTAGCAAATAGATCACTTATGGAGAGAATTTATTATTACAAGGATACACAAGAGACTTACCTCTACCTAGCAAGCTTTAATCAACAACAAACCGTGTATCCTTTCAAATACAACTCCAGATGACTCGAATCTAGTTAAGTACAACTCAATAACGTTAAACAAAGCCATAGGAATTAATTCCCAATTTTAAAGTTTCAATCTTTAATCAAACCCACAAAAGTCAATAAAAGTCAACCCAAGTATACATAATTAAAACCCGAGTCAAGGGGAAGATCCTGATTACTTATAATCCTATGAGTCCAAATATGTGATTAGATTCCAAAATCGCATCCAAATCAACCCCAAATTCTAAAATTACACTCTCTTAAGTTGTAGGCAAAATTCTGAAATTTCACTTAAAAATTTTAAGTTTTAGGTATATAAATCCATAGGGAATCAAGATACATAGCCATATCTAAATGCAAATCACTTACCTCGAATGTAGTAGTGAAATTTCTCGTCAAAATCTCCTCCTCTCAAAGTCTGGGGCTAAAAATATGAAATATTGGGCGAAGTCCCGAAATATAACACTTAAAAGTTCTGCCCAGGTATACACATCGCGAACACGGCACCTCATTCACGTTCCCGAAGAAGAAATTTGCCCCCGACTCAAAAATATCAACGCAATCACGGAAAAGACCTTGCGATCGCGAAGCTCACCCATCTCAACCCATACGAACGTGTACTCCAGTCCGTGAACACGAGCACCACGCCCACCCAGTTCTTCCTCTACGCGAATACGTGCACTCTTACGTGAACATGCTGACCAATCTTCCAATACCTCAGCTTCTCAGATATACTACGCGAATGCGATCAACCCTCGCGATCGAGAAGTACATAAGAGGCATAAGAAAACCAACAATGCAAACTCATCTGAAAAGGTCCGTAAACACCTCGAAACTCACCTGATCCCCTTGGGGGCCCGTCCAATCGTACCAACCTGTCCAAATGTATTATCCAAACATATCTAAAGACTCAAAAAACCACAAATAACATAAAAATTAAGATTCGAAGGTCAAATCATTCTCTTAATATTCAAACATTCTAACTTTGCCGAATGCGTCCGAATCATATTTAGACATTCTAGATTACAACCAAACTTTGCATACAAGTTCCAATCAATCAAATGAACCTATAAAAGGTCTAAAAATCATAATATGAGTCTGATAACACCTAAGTCAACTCCTAGTCAATCCTATTAACTCTCCAATTATTCAAATTGCCAGCGTTTTGATAAACAGAACCAAAACCTTCTAGGAATATCTGAATTTGATTCCGAATATATACCCAAATCCAAAATCTCCATACGAACATATCGAAACCATCTAATCCCGATTCCAAGGTTGTTTACTTAAAAGTTAAATTTTGGTCAACTATTCCAACTTAAGCCTCCAAATTGAGAATCACTTTTTCAAATCAACTCCGAACCTCTCGAAAATTAAACCCAATTATACATGCAGGTCTTAATGCATTATATGAATCCACTCAAAGTTTCAAACCGCCGAAGGAAATAGTAAATCTCAAAACGACATGTCTGGTCATTATAATTTTAGATTTTGACCAAGTGGTCCCGAGTTGACTTTTTGTTGGCTTTTCCAAATTTGATAAAAATTAAACTTTTTTGATATTAGGAAAGTTTCTAAAGTTTATTTTGACTTATTTAATTAACATTTGACTAGATTTGGGTGGCTTAGAAGCTTGTTCTAAAGAAAATGTTGTGTTGGATTGTTGATTTTGTTTCGAAAAGAGGTAAATATCGTGGTTAACCTTGATTTGTGGAAATTAGAATGTGATTGGTCTATTTGCTACATGATCTATGTGTGGGGACGATCAATATGTAAGGTGACGAGTGTATATGCATTGTCATGGGTTTAAGCATGTGGGATGTACTAATTTATTTCATGCCTTTAATTGTATCATGTCTTAACTTATTTCGTGCTTCTACTCGTTATGTGCTCTTACTTGGTACATGTTTCTACTTTTTATATATATATATATATATATATATATATATATATATATATGCCTTCATTTATTACATGCCTTTATTTGTCACATGCTTGTACTTATTGCGTGCCTTTATTTATCGTATGCCTTTACCTATTATATGCTCTTACATACTATTAGATAAATGTATTTACATGCTTGATAAACGGCCAAAAATGTATATTTTTTAGTGTACTTTAATCTCATAACTTGTGTAGTTACGGTAGGTTACATGAGTTTTGTAGTAAATTATGCTCATTACGTGCATTCTTATGTGTAGGAGCAAGTTGGACGAAAAGTGAGCAAAAGAAGTTGATTCGGGACCAAAAGACAAAAGAAGGACTTTGCTCGTTCATTCTCGTGTGCACACGAGAGAGTGAACGAGCCAGCTGAGGAAAAGCTTGAGAAAAAATAGTGGATTATGGCAAAAAGGCATGGAAGTGCACGAGAGACCTATAAGGAAAAGAAAAAGAGAAGAACTTCGCCCGTTCACTCTCGCGTGCGCACGAGAGAGTGAACGAGATATCCTAAAAAGGCTATCTCAAAGTGAGCTTGTATTATTTCGCCCCATGCTAACCCTATCCCATATAAATAGTCTTTAAACTCACTTTTGAGGAGAAGAGGGGTACGTTCGTAGAGAGGATTATCGACCAAAGGAGGCAAGAACACACTAGGAGCAAGGCGGAGAATTCTTCTGCGAGTGTTTCACTTCCTTCTTCCTATTTTCATTATTGGTTATGAATTCTAGTATTGTAGTTTTGCATACTATTATGAATAACTAATTCGTTATCTGGGGTGTTTGATGGTATCTTTTGTAGGATGAATTCTTATTACGTTTTATATAATTGAGCCGTTGGATTTCTCTACTTGTTCAACTGCGTGTTTATTATTGTTGATTGAATGACCATCAATTAACTGTGCCTATTTTGTGTGTATATTGCTCGAGAGAGAGTACGTATTTAGGTTGTTGTTGAACAACATCACTCCTAACGTATGTGAGAGATCAATACGGAGAGTTTAAAGGTGGGATTAGAGATAACGAAACTTTGGTGCGATCGTAGTGAGCGGTGAATTAGTTCCAGCTAGTGTGGTTCGAGAGAATACATCTAATAAATTATGGTAATTTCTTGAGAGAGAATTACAACGCCCGAAGTACTCACAAATAAAGAAAAATTATTTTGCATTTTTCTTTAGACTTTACTCCCTTAAAACAACTGTCAACGAAGTCCATCGTCTAGAAAAGTCCAAAAACTTTTATGAAAATTCTACCTACAAAAAAAAAAACTACTACCCGGTTCAAAGAGTCATCCATTGAAAAAGAACTGTGACCATAAGAAAAACCAAGGGGGGTTATTTCTACCTAATTTTTTATTTGACATACATAACATAGCACAAGAAATTATCCAGTTGATAAACGGCCAAAAATGCATATTTTTCGGTGTACTTTCATCTCATAACTTGTGTGGTTACAGTAGGTTACATGAGTTTTTATAGTAAATTATGCTCATTACGTGCATTCTTATGTGTAGGAGCAAGTTGGACGAAAAGTGAGCAAAAAAAGTTGATTTGGGACCAAAAGACAAAAGGACTTTGCTCGTTCACTCTCGCGTGTTCATGTCTTTACTTGCTTTATTGTCTTTACTTGTTTCTCTTCTTACTCTATTATGCTATGTCGGATTGTGTGACCTTTAGATTGTTCTCGTATTTATGAATTGTTGAAATCTTTGTTGACATATATATTGTGAGGCTAGTTCTTGAATAATGAATTGTCTGTCACTCTATGTTCGTGCTCGTATTTCCTTGGTAAATTATGTTTTTTAGTTCTCTTTTATGTTATGTTGTGAGTTTCGCCATACTTGGTTGTTCATTGGGTGTTTTCATATGAATTGATATATTGATATTGGGTTGTATGCCGCAATGGTATTTGTTATTGGTATATTGGGATCGAGTTGTACGATGCAACAATATTTGTTATTAATATTGGGATGGGGTTGAACGCCATAACGGTACTTATTATTGGTATTGGGATCTCGTTGCGCACCGCAACTGTATTGATTATTGTTGGTTTGGATATTGAGATCGGGTTTGTATGCTGCAACGGATATGATGTCTTTTAGCTATCTTAGTTGTTGTTCTTCGTTAAAGTGTTGTGTTATGAGGTTGTGTCGTGATGTTATTTCTGGGAACTTTGTTATCTATTCTCTTATTTAATTTTATGGTTTTTCTCGTTTCTCCATTTTGTCGTTGTTTTCTGCTTAATACTTGTACAAGTTTATGGTGAGTGTCTTGTCATAACCTCGTCACTTCCTCGTCGAGGTTAGGATCGATACTTACTGAGTAGTTGGGATCAGTTGTACTTATATTACACTTCTGCACTTCTTGTGCAAATCCCGATATTGGTCCTAATAATGTTCATAGAGGTGGTTAGCTTGGACTGTTCAGGAAACTTAAGATAGTATTGCATGGCATTCATAGACCCTGGAGTCCCCTTCCTATCACTATTTACTATTTATTGTAACAACCATTATTGTATTTTCTTTGCGGACTTTGTATTTAGTACTCTTAGTGGCTCATGTACTTGTTATACCAAATATTAGGGATAGTTTTAGATAACGTTGAGTTGTAGCCTTAGTATGTATTTATGAGATTTTGTATTTTATCTTTATTATAATGTTGTTAACTGTTAAACTTACTTTGCTTGTTGTTGCTAAATATTAGATTGCCTAGCAAGTGGCGTTAGTTGTCATCACAATCCTATAGTTGAAATTTTTGGTCGTGACAGAACTCAAGTCTTTCAAATCATGTTTTTCTTTTTTGGGCATTATTATTCTGTTGGAGATTTCCACCTTACTTTGATTTTGGACTCCATTAAATGTGACATGACATAGCACAAGTAGTACTACTAGAGGCGTATTCAGGATTTCAAGAGTATGAGTGCACCATGAGCGCCAAAGAGTTTTCGAGAGGGTTTCTGAAAGACGTATTTTTTAGTTTAGGAATTTTTAAAGTCAAAACATAGACTAAAGAAAGAGAAGGAAAAAAATGTTTAACCAATATAAAATTAAATAAAATAAGAACAAAAAGTGTATTTGATTAGAAAAAGTGGTATGGTGATTTGACCCTATTTACTAATTAAAATATAATTTAAAAGAAGAAATAGTAAATGATCGATCCCCCGATTCTGCATTTATTTGAATTAAAATTTACTAGTGTTATAGGAGGAGGCCTCCCATGTGCATCCGCCCCTGAGCAGTGAGTACTATTTGAACGTCAAAATCACGGAGATATTTGGGGAAACAGTTGAAGCGAAGCCCATACAACTGCCTAAGAGGAAAAAAAGGAATATCCACGTGAAACATGTATTGCTGCTTGGCTTTATGATGGAAACCGCGTACAACCCTCCATTTTCTTTGATTTCAATCAATGAGAAGACAACGAACGCATTAATTTTTTCGTGGAAGTCCATCCTAACTTGTAGTCGTGCTTCTTAAATCTATATCTTCTATAGTCTATTCAAATATTCATTTAACGTTTGGCTCCTTGTCACTTTCTCCTTTTCTTCTCTATTTTTCGTCATATATTTATAAAATTCGAAAAGAAAAAAAAATCTATATTGAAAATATCTGTCAGCTTATTTGATTAACAAGTTTATTTTTGCTTATCATGGCTAATTGAACCAAGTTTTTGAGTAAAACCGAAAAGCGAAAGGATTGATATTTGATAACACGTGCTCCAACAAATTTAAAGTTTACCTACAGTAAAATATTTTAAGCACAACGTAATATAATTGGTCTATTACATTATATTTGACATAGGCAACTAATTATCCTAAGAAAAAAAAATAATTAGCAAATCTTCAGAGTGAATTCAAATGCAATATTAGTGAAGCATCTCAAACGAAAATTTTGTAAAATTAACGTTACATCACTTTCCATAATGGATTAATAGTTACTACTAATTAAAAGTGTTTAAAGATTTCAACTAATCTTGCACTAAACATATACTATTAGACCTCTATATTATATTTTACATCTCTTTAACAACATTTACCTATAAAAAGCAACATTGATAAGTATAATGGTACACACTTTAAAATTACCTCTTTATAATAGCCTAATGATTCAAATAGGAGTATATATTTATTATTAATTTATAATAAAAAATAAATTTATTAATTATATTTGATTGAAGACATAAATTTTATAAGTTCAAAGAGGGAATCAAGAACGTTAAAAACTAATGTTAACTTAGAACTGCACAGGTCAAAAGTTGAAACTGGGGACTTTTGTATTCTGCCTTTTTTTTAGACAACCCACTTTAATAATATTGTACTATTAGCTTTTTAAAAATTTTAATTAATGAAATATGAAAATCGTAATTATAAAATTAAAATTTTATTATCTTTTATAACATAAACAAATAGAAAGAACTGAGGGTTTTGGTATTTTTTTTTTTTCAAAATAACAACCGAATAGATTTAATATCAAATGATATTGAAAAGATCGGACCAAATAAGATGTTATAGAAAGGTTAGGTTGTAAATATACACGATCTATTAAGACGTGGAAGTAAAATTGATAAAGGTACACAGTAGATGACTAAAAAAGAAAGGAATCACCGGTGTAAATTGTCTTAAAGTACAATTCCACCAAAAGCCCAAAAAGCGACCAACAAAGAACAAAAGATGAATATATATCAGTAGAGAAACAATTAATATGGCAATTAAATTTGGCCCCAAGCTTTGATCAATTAAACCGCTAGACCAGCAGTGTACTTAACTCCCGTAGAAGGCAACCACGAGTTACCCAAAATGAATTGAGCCACTGTGAAATTATTTGCCTGTGAGGAATCATTGAGTAGATGATAACCAGGCCAATTGACTCTAGCGCCCAAGCCCGCACCGGGCCCGTAATTTTGATACTCGGCGTAGTACAATGTGTCAAGTGATATATTACCGTTCCACTCTAACCAGCCCTGTGGTTTAATTACATTACTCATGTATGATTGCATTATGACAGTGCGCGAATATGCCTTCCACGGCCTACCAAGGAATGTTTGTGTAGAGTTGAGTGAAGCTAATAGATCTGGTTCGCCAGATATATTAGAGAATTGGATGGAGAAGCCTGTAGTTTCAGCAGCTTCTTTTCGGCCTTGGGCTGTGATGGTGTTCTTTTGTTCGGCTAGTCCCTTTCGAGCCAATATTTGACAATTTTGGAAGACGACCGTGCCATCTCCGAATATGAAGTCTACCGTGCCAGTAATTACGCAGTTTCGGTAGAATTGGCGCATAGAATGGGCGTAGAGAGTGTCCTGGTAGCCCCTCAACGCGCATCTAAACAACACAGACAAGTCTGAGTCGGAGCGAAATGCAACGGCTTGGTGCTTTTGGGGTCCTGCTGTGTTCTCAAATGTCATGTCCCGTGCAATGAATCCTTGACCTTTCACAGCTGCATACATATATATGAACACCGACATTGTAATTAGTGTTCATTTTCTAACTTTGTTTTCGTCTTATATATGTAGCTAGTGTGCGTGTTGATTCTTTTATCTTTCACCGTGTAAAACGTGAAAGCTACTAATTTAAGTTCCCCTTCCGGTAGTGAAAATAGCGGGAGCTCACCAGTTTTTGGACCGACAATTAAACAATTGCCAGTACTTGTAAAGTTATTGAAAAATAGCCATTATTTTGCTGAAACATGGAAAGTTTCAGCATAATATACTGGATTATGGAGCTCATGCATATAAACTTCCAACATATTATGTTGGAACTGCATCACACAGAAAGTTTCAGCATGGATTATGGAGCTTCTGCGCATAAACTTTCAATATTTTATGTTGGAACTCCAGCACATTATTAAATTCCAGCATATTCTGAAATCTCATATGTAAAAAATTCGAACTTCAGCATATTATGCTACATTTTTTCGAATTTTTAAGAGTGTTTTTGTTTAGATTTTATCTTTACATGAAAATTTAATAAATTTCGATTACTTTTGAAACTCACGTGGCTATTTGCTATTTCTTGTTTTTTCCCCATCCGGTATATAGATATCTTTCGGACTCAAATTAAAACTTACAATCCCAAGAATGGCCCATTAGGTCCTAATCAAATCAAATGCAAAAAATCATACTATATCTTTTTCTTATGTTTTATTTTATGTGAAAGCTTTACTAGCTGAGAAAATCAAATAAGTTTTCCTTTCATTATAATTTTCTTAAATTCTTTTTTAAATATTTTTATTGGTTAACTATGATGACTTACACTATATTTTTTTACAAAGTTTTAAAATATATAAATTTTATTTCAAAAAAATTTAAGAATTCTTGCCCGAATTTTATCCGGATTTAGATATTTTGACCCTTGTACCCCGAGTCTTTTCATATAAAAAGAGATAGACGGAGTAGAATAGCTAGTAACATGAAATAATTCTAATATTTTTAATGAATTTAGGTGGGAGATGGACAGGGCAGTGAGGTTGTAATCTCCGGTTTATTAGAACCTATTTTCTTTTTGGTCCGTCCAAAAAGAATGATTCATTTCTAAATTTGGAAAGGATTTAGTTTAAATTTACTATTTTACCATTAATAAGAAGTTTTTATAATCATACAAATACTTTGAGCCCCTTTTTGATTTTTTTAGGATCAGGCAGGAGATAAGGAAATGGAAAGAGATGGTGGGCACGATGATAATTAGATCTGGCACCACTGACACAATAAGGTACCAGGTAGCAGCTACACGAGCTACTACTCCATTCTCGAACCATTCTTTTGCTTTTCTCTTCTTTCTTTCGGCCCTTCTTTTTCTTTTCAATTTTTAATGTCAGCTCATTTATAAAAAGAAAAAAAAAACAATCTTTATCAACCAGCAGTGTTATTATCAGCTATTTTAGCCCCCCTTCACATGGAATTTTCTTCAAAGTGAGTCAGCCAACCATGACTAAATTAAAGGTTGGATCCTATACTAAATTACACATCCTATTACCAATGGTTAGAATGAAAAAAAGTGAAAGATCATCCCATTTTTACTGTAAACAATAAACTACGTGTTGGAGTTCCTCTTAAACAGTCAGTTCACTTGCCTAGTATGGATCCACAGCAGATATTTTTTTAGAATTTTCTTTTTTTCTATATATAAATCTTTTTTAATCTTTTCCTGATATGGACATCTTGCAGTCAGATCGTTATGGGGTCCCAAATCCATTACTGAATTGTAGTACTGTTAGTAATTGTCAATCTATGATACGATTGATCAATTTACAGACATACCTTATTGGCCATCTTTAAATGCAGATATATAGTTGCATTTTTATAATCAGCATTAAATAAATGTGGGGGGATGTTTGAAATATATAGTACTCCGCGTGGATTAAGATAAGATAATAAATGGAATCAAATTAAAAACTTACCGAATGTTGCAGATCTGTAAGTGGTCCATCCATCGATAAAACTTCTATTCCCAGAAATAACAGTAACATCTATTCCGTCACCGATCATCAATATGTTCCATTTCTTCTTGCTGATTTCCACATACTCGTTATAAATACCTTTCTTGATATGTATCACAAATCTCTTGGTACTCAATTCTGGTGCTGCTGATATAGCATCTTTAATACGAGTAAAATTACCCGTTCCATCAAGAGCTACTACAACATCCGCAACAACACCTGTATTGGGAGTTGATTGCAACAACTGTCTATCTTTTCGATTAAGCCAAGAAGGGAATGAGTTATTGTGTCCTTTATTTGACGTTAGCCTCCTCTCTCGGGACCATTGCCATGGTTTTCCACGTCCGTCATTGGCCCCGGGGGCGTTTTTAGGGACGGGGCGGACCATGTAAAGAATGTCACGGACTAATGTAGTGACTTGGTTGAGGCTTCCCGCAACCAAGTTTTTGACAATTCCGTTTGTTCCATCAAATCCGTCTATGCATGTATCTTGATTAATTAGTGCTCCGCTCAAATAATTCCTCAAATCTGCACTTAAATTACCTGTGCTGTTGTTTTTCCCTATTGATCATAATACCACCCGTGTTATTAAAATGTTCAATGGACTAATGTTTATGCTTCTAAATTAATAAATAAATTAGTCAGTTATTCAATTTTCTGAAAGTCAATTATTCAATTCATTTGACATTTCTTTAAACTATCCGCTGGACCAAGCCTCTCCGACATTTATTTTTCACAAGAGTACTATCCTAGGATTCTTGGATAGTGGAATATGTTATTAAAGTAAAGATAAAGCTGACCCCAATAGATTTGAGTATTATGTAAAACTTATAACAGATCTCAATCACCTTTTGATAATAGAAGATGAACGTAACACGTTTTGAGAAGTATGCGCATTTTCTTTCAGGAAAAACTAGTAAAATTCTGAACAAGCTAGACAGTTACTTGTTTTGGAACGCTGGAAGTGCTTTACTGTACTTTCTTCGTATAAGGAGAGTTTAAATTATGTGCACTATGGTATATAAAATATTTAAACAATCAGGTGTTAAAAGTTACTCCTACAAATTACAACTAAAACTCTATAATAAACATAAGTAATTAATACTAATTTATTATCACAGGTTAAACTACATGTGTAATTATTTTTACACTACCCGTGTATAAAATTTTAATCCTAAGAATAGATAAGAGAACTTCCTTAGTCATGTGAAGTTACACGGTTAACCTAGAAGAAAATACTTATGACTACTATTTACTCCATTATTTAAGAGAAACAAAACCTGACCTATTTTAGCAAAAGGCAAAAGAGTATAATACAGAGGATTAATTGGAGCAAAAAATTTCATAATCGTGGGCAGGGGTGTTCATGGTTCGATTTGGGTCGGTTTTTCCCTAAAAAGAAACCAAACCAAGTAAGTCGATTTTTTAAATATTGGAACCAAACCAAACCAATTAAGTCGGTTTTTTATCGATTCGGTTTTTGTCGGTTATTTTTGATTTTTCGGTTATTAATCGATTTTTTCTTAAATACGAGACATACACTACTAAACGCATATTCCGACGACTACATTTTCAACGTAACACTATCAAACTAATTGCTCTTTGAGAAATCTATCATTTACCAAGATATATTGATGATAATTGACTCAAATAGTGATGAATAATTTAAGTACTCAATTAAAAATTGATTATTTTTAACATGAAATAAATTATTGTACTTAGCAAAAGAAAACTATCAATCAAACTAGAAGGCAAAGAATTAGATTATTATAATAGTAAAGAACTAGACTAAAAATACAAATGGCTAATATGTACCATAAAATTTCAGAAACTTTATATAAAAATATACATATATAGATGTAATAATAAATTTAAATAGCTACTTTTATAGTCGGTTTGGTTAGATTTGTTCGGTTATTTTTTTATTAAATCAAAACCAAACCAAATTTGATCGTTTTTAAAATTTAAAACCAAAACCAAACCAAACCTAAAAAGTATCAATTTTTTTAACCGATTTAATTCGATTTTCGATTTGGTTCGATTTTTCGGATTTTTATAAACACCCCTACTCGTGGGGAGATCCAACTCAAAAGTGTTCAACTTTTAGTAGTACTCCAATAAAGAGTAAAAAAGGCCGAAAAGGAAAAGAACAACATAATCTATTGAATTAAAGTAAAGAGCAGATAAAAAGATCACGTAACTCAAAAAAGTGCAAATTAAAGTTATGGTCCTCCAGGTCACTATGTTAGCAGGGGCGTAGCGTAGAAATATGTAAAAATTATTAAAGGATTAGAATTTCGAATTATTTCGCCGCAGTATGTTAGTGGTAAAGCAGTAGATTTACATACACACCTTTGGGATTCTGAGAAGCAGTGAGAGTCCAAGTAAGTTCATCTGCAGAGAGGTCCAACAGATCAAGGCAATCAGAAATGGCATTCGAAAGTCGAAAATCACCAAAGAAGCTGACGAATTTCGACACTATGGAAGTGACTTGACGGACAGTGTCAATGGTGGACTTAACAGAGCCCACAAACTCCGAAGCTGGCACCTTTAAACACTCTGATTGAAGGAAACTTAAATCCTCCTCCCCACATCTCACCAAATTAGGACAACTTATACATAAAAGTAGAAGAAGCACTCCACAAAACGAAGGCAAAGAAGTAGCCATAATTACTCACTTTAATTATAGAGCATGCACGTAATTTGGCTACATGAATTAGATAAAAAGAAATCAAGATACCAAAATTTTGAAGGGACAAGTGTTGAAAATGTAGTGGTAATTAAATGAATAGGAGTAGTAGGGATAAATTAAGGAAAGATATAGGAGGGGAGAGAGATGAGTATTGAATGCTGTTGTTAGGGGACAGGTGAGAGCATTGAAGAAGGGGAAGAGAACGTGCATGGGTTTAAGAGTAGGGAACTTCCCACCTCTCTGTGTTGACCTATTTATATACAGTTACAGGGGAGGGGAGGGGAGGGGAGGCTCTATTTGTGGGCGAGGTGTGTCGGCGACCACACTATATAGTTAACATGTCACTGCGACAGTCCATATGATCAGTGATCTTTAAAGAGCTTATATATACTCACTCCGTTTCAATTTACGTGAACCTTTTTTCTTTTTAGTCCGTGCAAAAAAGAATGACCACTTTCCTTATTTGGAAACAATTTATCTTTATGCAATGATTTATAGCCACACAAAATATATGTGCCTCATTTTACACCACAAGTTCAAAAGTCTTCTCTTTTCTTAAACTCCGTGGCGAATCAAATGGCTTCACATAAATTGAAACCGAGGGATTATATGATACTATCCTTTTTCTCAAAGTTTTCATTAGATGTGACAACTCCCATTTGACGGTGAACCGTAACCATTTTTGCCTTTTATTTGTGCGCTCGCCAATGTTTTAGAGAATAAGGCCTGCTACCAAGATTTTTTGCATTTGTAAGGCTTTATTTGAGATATCTGGTTAAAAGGGAAGGGATGTTATCGATCACACAATTTGTTGTTGAGCAATTTGTATATCAACATATACGCGTACTCATCCCTCCAGTTCAGTTTGAGAATTCTAATTTTATTTTAAGCAAATAGGAAAAAGAACATAAAAATAGAATGTGTTAGTTATGCTAAGCAATACTAATAGTAGTAACTTTGGATATCTTGATTTCTGATGAAATTGAAGTAACAAAAAGTTACGTTGCATGCCAACCGTTAAAGGCAATTGATGAAGATCTAGACCGCAACTCTATCAAGTGCAAATGCCAACCGTTTAAGCAAATGAAGATTCAAGTGCATCTCTACTTGGTTTATCAGTTTATTTGGGCAATATTTCAGAGCGTCTTCTAAATACAAATACTTTACCTATTTTTTAGTTTCTAACCTAATGTCTGCTTTGGGGCTGATATGGATTCAGATAAAAGGTTTGCTATTAAAAGCGACTTTATACACATGACACAAACCTGAAATTTTTAGTTAAATATGAAAAACTACTTATCAATTTACCGCAATCTTTGGTGGTCTAAACACAAATATCTAGAGCATAAACTTGACTCAGTTCCAGAGGCAGAGCTAGCATCTCACGGATGCGGGTAACTTTTGCTTAAACATTGTATTGTATTAGAAATTCATTAAATATAATTGTATACGGTCAAAACCGAATTTGCCCTTCGTATGACTAATCGAGATTGGAACGTGGTGGTCCGAGGATTATCATTGTAATATCGAGCCATGGTGCGAAGTATATGCTGTCAAGCTCGAGATCGAGCGACCAATCAAGATCAAGGTCAGGACCAATATCGAGCTCGAAGACTCAAAGACCGTTCAAGATCGAGATCGGTCAGGATCAAGATCGAGCCAAGGAACAAAAAAGCCATTATAGCCGCAATTAGGGGGAGAATTGATAATTGGCTTAATGTATGCATATTTTGATATATATCGCCTCACATTTTGCTCATGTCTCGACGATTTGAGATGTTTAATATGATTATTTGTGCTAAATTTTGGTATTTCTATGTGTAGGGATCATTCGGATGCAATTTGGGACGAAAGAGCGCGAATTGGAGCGAAATCGGGACAAAAACGCAAAAAGTAAAATTTGAGGGCCACAGCGAGCGTGGGGCGCTGGCCTGGACGCTCAAGACGGAAAAGTGTCCTATTTCGATCAGGACTCGGTTATTTCGACCCCAAGACGCCCCAACTCATATAAAAGCCAACCTAAACCTATTTTGGAGAGAGGAGGATGTTTTTGAGAGGAAAACACAAGCACAGAGCCGCTGTGGAGGCCGGAATTCATCAAGTTCCATCTTTCTCCCACCAAACTTAGTAATTTTTATGTTTCTTTGTATGATTTGTTGTTTGGCTACCATGTCTATGTGGAGCTAAACTTCACGTTCTAGGATTGTGGTTCTTTCATGACTATTGTTATTCGGATATTGATTTTGCCTTCTTGATTTATTATATTAGTTTATTTATTCAATCTTGCGCTTAATTATTTAATTGTTTGATCACCAATTGAATACTATCTACGAATCTAGAATTGAACTCGAAAGTGAGAATTCTAGATTGCATATAGAATTGAGTAGAGCAAGTTCTTGAACTCGGGCATCGGAGAATGGATTCGTGGTTAGGATAGACATGTACCTAATTGCCTTGCTTGGTTGATTTACAGGAATTATAAATGCGTTCTTGTTGATTCTAACTCCATAGACATATAGGCGTTAGGTTAGCTTGAATAGGCGAGTAAGAACTCGACAGATTCTTATGAGCAATATTAACCCTGACAACCAATAAGCTAGATAAATTAGTCGGTCAATTCAATTGAAGAATACAATAGGATCGTTAGATAGCCCATAACCCTAGATCGTTTTCATTACATTGATATCATAAAAATCTGCTTTTTCTCTGTTCAAAGTTCATTATTTATATTTTTTTATTTAATTAGTTTAGAATCAAATATTTTTAGGTTTAATTCTTGTTTAGATAATTACGATAGTCTAATTTAGTTAATAGTTAATCACAAGTCCTCGTGGGTTCGACATCCGACTTTTAGTCACTTTATTACTTGACGACCGCGTATACTTGCGTGTGCGTTTGGCCGCAATAAATTTTTGGCGCCGTTGCCGGGGACTTAGAAATTAGCTATTTTTCTAGATTAGACATTTGTTTTTCTATTCTTTCTTTAGTTTAGTTAGTATTTTTTTATTTTTATTTTAGCATGGCATCTTGGAATGAGAATTATTCGAATGATGGTTATTCTTATTTTGATGATCCCTGTCCATATTGCGGAGGATCCCACTGGTAAAAAAATTGTCAGAATGTTCCCGGAAGCGAGTTGTGCGCACAATCTCAATCCTTCAAGTGGAATATTTGTAATATGTGTGATGGTCAAGATAGCCATTGGGATGGTTGTCCTAATTCTTTTCATCCTTCTCAGAGCCCTTATTATGATCTTTCTAACAATGTTTGTGAGTTTGATAGGGGCAATGAAGTGCAGGATATGGAACATGATGCATATATTAGGTATATTATGAGGCAAGTAGCAGAGCAACATGATGAACTCAAAAAAGATATGAAAAGAATGACGGCAACAATCACAAGAATGAAGGCTAATATGGAAGAATTGAATGAAGAGAGCGAGTTTCAAGAAAAGAAAAATTTTGAAAAAGTGGAGATTTTGAGCCAAACATGGCTAGTGGAACAAGCTGAAAAGTTAGAAATATATGAGGTTCAACGTGAGGAAATTACTGATAGGACGAGACACTTTATAGAAGGAAGAGCTGAACTGAAACAGGAGATTGAAAACTTTGGCACTGATATTCACGACTTGGGAGCTAAATTAATTGCAAAGGTTGATGCGTTTAACGCCCAACAAAATAGTTCTGAGTTGTGTGAAGCTGAAAAGGAGCTTATACGCCAAATTGAGGAGCTAAAAGGGGAGAGTAAATCATTCGACCATACTTGTATTGATGATGTCCATGTCGAGGAAAGCACTCTAGAGTCATGTGAGGAAGTAGATAATATTATATGTGAAGACTCTAGAGTGTGTACATATGAGGATGTAAAGAGTAATACAATTCTAAAGTTAGAGTGTATTGGTCCTCATTCCATACATTTTTCAAAATTGTGTTTGGATGATGACATGGAAATCGAGTCATCTAAGCCTTTGGAGGAGCCAATGGATGAGGAACGGGGTGCTTACATTCTTGAATTCGTCGTGCCAGAGAGACAAAATTACATACCTCATCCGAAGGCCAAGAAGTGTAAAACGCGATATTGGTTGCTTGGCCCAATTAAATTTGTCTCACCGCCTCGGGAGCATAATAGAAAGCTTGAAGCCAAATTAGGGGTGCAATTCATAAGTTCGAGGTGGAGGCAAAAAGTAGTTCACGTCGTGCTGCAACATTAAATTAGGCGCTTGTTGGGAGGCAATCCAGCTTTACTACCTTCTTTTATTTTTGTTTTTATTATATTATTTTTGTAGTGTCTGTTTTTATTTTGTAGGATTATAAGTATAGGAAGCAAAGCTATTGGAAGAGTGCAAAAACAAGCTAGATGGTGAGAACTAAGTGTGTGGTGCCCACACAAAGGACCATGCCTGGAGGAAGTCTGAGTACCTGTAAGCCGCCATTGCTTCGGCCTTTGGCCTTTCAGGGAGTTTCTAGTTCACCCTTGTTATTTTTGCGATATTTGTGCATTGAGGACACTGCACTCTTTTAAGTGTGGGGTAGAAGATTCTCTATTCTTTCTATAGTATTATATTAGTATATTATTAATTTCTTATCTTTTTATTGTTAGCTAGCTATTTATTTTTAATAGCATAGTTAGTAGAATTAATGGTGTAGTATAGTAGTAATAGTTTTAGTAGCTTAATTAAAAAAGATAAAAATAAAAATAAAACAGAAAACAATTGAGAAAAAAATTAAAAATTTATTTTTTGGACTTTTCCCGACGATGGATCTCCTAGACAATTTTCTTGAGGGATTAAAGTCTAAACAAAAAAAAAAAATAGAAAAATCCAAAAATATGTTTTTTTTTGTAGCAATAATCCTCTGTGGTTTTTCTTTGTGCCACGGTTCTTTTCCATGGGATGTAGTTTGAACCGGGTAAATTTTTTTCTTTAAGAATAGATTAGAGTTTAGAAAATAAATGGAGGAAGAAATATGAGATTCCTAGGGGCTTTTGACTTGTTTGATAGTAGCGTATTCAGGCTTTGGCATGTGTAGTGCCTTTCCTATATTTTAAAATTGATCATGAATCCTTTATAAATTGGATAGCATGTTTTGTGGCACCTATTTCTCGTTTTCTTGACTTGTGTTCACTTTGCGCTTAATGCTCAATATCTCATGGCTCCGTGAATATTTACATCTGTTGAGAGTCGGAATGGGGCCGTCCTTAGTGAGTCATGTGCCATGTGTGGTGAGATTTTTGTGTAGTCCATGTTTTTGTACTTGTGTCTAGAACTTGCCCGGTATGTGAGTTGAAGCGAAATTTTAGGTGATGCTTGGTTTGAAAAATGATTTTAGGCTTTCTTTGATCTTTTTGAACTTAATTGCTTATCACAAATAAAAATTGATCCTTAGTTAACCCTTTGAGCCTATAGACTTTTATTTGGCACCCACATTACAACTCTATACCCTTGTTGTTCTTAATTGATATTTTTTTATCCTTTTACCTCTTAAGACACTTTAATTGTAAAATAAGCGCTAAAAGAAGTAAGAAGGGACTAAGTGTGGGGTGGCTTTTGAGTGGAACCAATGAAAGTAAGAAAGGTGCACTTGTTTTATAAAATAATACACCACTAGCGAAAATTAAAAAAAATAGTTGAAAAAAAAAATTTGGAATAAATATAGATGAATAAATTGTTGTCTTGTTCTTGCTAGTGGGTATGAATTAAAGTAGTGCTTAAAGAAAGAGAAAATATTGTTGGGGGTGATATTATTTGTAAAATTGAAGTGGTGTTGAAGAATTTGCGCTTAAGTTATTTGGTAATGTGTTAAAGTGCTTAGGAGGTTGAGTCACTATTCCTAAAATATATCCTACCCGTACCTTAGCCCACATTACAACCATGAAAAAGTCCTAATTGATTTTAGATCGAGCGAGCTTACATTAGTAGAGATTTACATTAAGGGCAAGCCTATGGTACCAATTACATGCATGTGACTTCTTTTGTGAGAGTGAGCGATTTTCGTTGATATATGTGAGCATGAGATTCGAATGTGTGGATTGATTTTACTCTCTTTGCTTTTGTTGTGAGGGCACATGGTTTCAAGAGGGATAGGTAATATTATTAGACTTCTCTAGGATGTTGGATGTTCAAGCCATGAGTGCATTGTGACATTGAGTCGGTTTATGAGGTTAGGATTGTTATAAGCATGTTGTCTTTGTTTGAATATTTTTGAAGTATGGCATAAGTTAAAAGGAAGTGTATGTGATTGCATATGCTAGAGTTTAATTGTTGCTATCAACCATGGTCATTGGTGGAGAGTGCTCAAAGATAGAGTTATTTGTTGGTTGACTCGAGGACGAGCAACGTTTAAGTGTGGGGTGTTGATAATTGGCTTAATGTATGCATATTTTGATATATATATCGCCTCACATTTTGCTCATGTCTCGACGATTTGACATGTTTAATATGATTATTTGTGCTAAATTTTGGTATTTCTATGTGTAGGGATCATTCGGATGTAATTTGGGACGAAAGAGCGCGAATTGGAGCGAAATCGGGACAAAAACGCAAAAAGTGAAATTTAAGGGCCACAGCGAGCGTGGGGCGCTGGCCTGGACGCTCAAGACGGAAAAGTGTCCTATTTCGACCAGGACTCGGTTATTTCGACCCCAAGACGCCCCAACTCATATAAAAGCCAACCTAAACCTATTTTGGAGAGAGGAGGACATTTTTGAGAGGAAAACACAAGCACAGAGCCGCCGTGGAGGCCGGAATTCATCAAGTTCCATCTTTCTCCCACAAAACTTAGTAATTTTTATGTTTCTTTGTATGATTTGTTGTTTGGCTACCATGTCTATGTGGAGCTAAACTTCACGTTCTAGGGTTGTGGTTCTTTCATGACTATTGTTATTCGGATATTGATTTTGCCTTCTTGATTTATTATATTGGTTTATTTATTTAATCTTGCGCTTAATTATTTAATTGTTTGATCACCAATTGAATACTATCTACGAATCTAGAATTGAACTCAAAAGTAGGAATTCTAGATTGCATATAGGATTGAGTAGAGCAAGTTCTGGAACTCGGGCATCGGGGAACGGATTCATGGTTAGGATAGACATATACCTAATTGCCTTGCTTGGTTGATTTACAGGAATTATAAATGCGTTCTTGTTGATTCTAACTCCATAGACATATAGGCGTTAGGTTAGCTTGAATAGGTGAGTAAGAACTCGATAGATTCTTATGAGCAATATTAACCCTGACAACCAATAAGCTAGATAAATTAGTCGGTAAATTCAATTGAAGAATACAATAGGATTGTTAGATAGCCCATAACCCTAGATCGTTTTCATTACATTGATATCATAAAAATCTGCTTTTTCTCTGTTCAAAGTTCATTATTTATATTTTTTTATTTAATTAGTTTAGAATTAAATATTTTTAGGTTTAATTCTTGTTTAGATAATTAGGATAGTCTAATTTAGTTAATAGTTAATCACAAGTCCTCGTGGGTTCGACATCCAACTTTTAGTCACTTTATTACTTGACGACCGCGTATACTTGCGTGTGCGTTTGGCCGCAACAAGAATCTCGGCGGAAATCACGGCACAAATCAAAGAGAGATTAATTAATTAATCTATCATGGGATCCTCACTATGTATTTTTTAAATTATATCCAAAATAGGATTTCTTCACTATATTAGATGTTGTTATCACTTGTAATGGGGGCATCAAATTCTTAAGATTCATTGAGAAATATAGAATATCAAGCAAATACTATCCTTTTTTGGACTTTGATATTGTCTCATATTGTTCTCCTACTAATCACTTTCCATTCAATTTGAGAGTGGTAAAACCTGAGAGCTTAGGCCAACTAATTCATTCGGTTCGCATTCATTTCTTTTATAGTTAATTTCGATATTCATTTACTTATTTTTTCCAATTTGTACCAAGTTATACCACGTATACTTAGAACTACATATAAATTCAATTGCTATCCGTTTTTCGAATAAATAATAATAAATATTTAATTACGAGTCCAATAACCAGAATGAGTCATGAGTTTCGTGAAAAATTCAAAACTTATAAAACCTCAAATCCGAATTTCGGCTGCGCTCACTTCAATTCGCATATAACATCTACGTATAGGGCAAACTTAAAATTCCGCGTTTACTTTGGTCTAGATATCGGAAAAAACGCGGAGGATTTTTGACCTTTGTAATGCGTGCCAGGCTGCCCTATTAATTCTGATAACTAAAACCAACCTTTCATGTCCCTGTTAATAATCCTTTTTGAATATATACTTTGGCCCCCCATCTTCTTTTTTTTTTAGCTTTACTTCCTGTCTAAGTTCTTTCTTCTACATTACTCTCTTCTTTTTTCCCTAAAGTTATGTAAAGGAAAATTCTGCTTTTCCAAACTGTCAAAAGCTCATGCATGTTCTTGATTTGGTATTAGCTAGCGCAGTATATCTGAGGTTGGGTCCCTTTGTGACACGAACGCGCTGAAGCAAAGTAACAAGAACACAAATAAAATGATAAAAAGATAGAGATTTGGTAGAGAACCAACTAAGGAAATTGAAAGAATATTTGAAATAAATAAATATCCAAACAATTTAAGACTTAATTGACCCAAAATTATAGGAACAACTCTCAAGGGGAAATAATTCCCTTGCAAGTTCACCGTAACAAGTAATCAACCAACATAGGAATTCATCCTAAACATTCTCAATGAGTTTTCATTCACAATATCAAAATAAGTTAAGTCTAAAATAAAAAAGAGCCGAACTAGCTATTTGTACTTAGGAGCTAAATATTACAAGTATAACCATCAAATGTAATGTAGTCTTTAATTGTTGAAATTGCACATATAGCTGCCCCGTTATGAAAGTAGCCTCCAACTAGAATCCAAATTGCTCGGCGGCTATCTAGATTGTATCACTTTGGGTATCCAATTAGGAACATATAATTTGATTAGCCGATTTAATTTGTATCCTTCAATTCATTGTATTTACCGCATAAGATGTTTTTAACGAGTTTTTACCCCGATGTTACCTTAGCTTGTTGATTTTAGATTATACCTAATGCTGACGCATTTGACGTTTTGTACATTGTAATGGGATATATAGTGTAAAATTTAAAATATATTTTTACTTTTTAAACTTAATAAATTTGAAAGGGGTATTGATGACGGGTTGAGGAAGTAAAGAGTAATTTTGTCTTTTGGTATTTAGTTCATGTATTATTATTTCATACGTAGTTACATACTAATATGATACAACCTAGGGAGATCCACCCCAAAGGCGACTGATTTGTTCACTAAATATTTTTAGCCTCGGGCCCTGGACAAATACTGTAGTACCGGCGTCACCATTCATAGCGTGGTAGGTACAAAGGGTGGTCTTGTTCCAATACAATGAATACAACCCACAATGAACCATACCCTAAAAGCTAGCTATTTAAGTGATAGAGCCCAAGGCTATATATGTAAATCCCACATCAACTTTTAACACCAATGTGAAACTTAGTCCCATACCTTGCAAATTGCAATGGACCATGACATAATACACCAATTGATGCACTAACTGATAGCGGGATTAGGAATGCAGAATTTAAAATACAAACCAAAAATGAATGAAACAATAACGTATTTTATACCATAATCATTTTATCTAATACATCTAACTAAACGAATCCTTTATGTTTAGGGTGCATTTCAAATAAACCCCTATTACTTTTTTGCTTTAAAGTAAATGGAAAGCTTTTGTAAAGTTTGTGAAGAAGTTTTGAGCATGCATGTATGGGCTTGCAACATTATGTTACACTTTTGCACAGTGTCTTTAATTTGAAGAATGTTAGCATGAAAGTACGTAGTCCAATCATACAAAGGAACTGATTGTAATTGATTCGATTATTCCCTACTTTCTTTATCCGCAACAGATGTACTTAGAGAAATCCTATAAGTGGCCATCACTTTCTTTCCAGTAAATATATGATCGTTCAATTCGTTCCTTCCTGCTAAGAACTAGAACTACGTAATTGGCTAAATTACATTTCATTATTAATTCTTATGCCATGTCTCGTTATCACCCTTTAGCATGTGAGAACTGATCATAAGCAATCTCAACCTCTTAAATGGGTTCCTCATTATCAAGAGCCTTGAAATATAACTTACGGTGAGCCAAATTGAATATGACTTTAAATTTTACGTTCGAAATAAGTTTCTTTTTTTCATTCAATTTTGCCTGTTTAACGATTTTTCTATTTTAACCGAATTTAAAATTCAAATGAAATTTCTAAGTCTTAATGTTCTGAACCTATAGAAGTATAAATTCCATAGCTTATAAATAATCGCCCCCATCACTAGTTTCTAAGTTGTGCTCAAATCTATTGTTGCTCAAATTGTCTTTGTTTTAGGGCACATTGTAGGTAATAAATATTGTGGTCATAAAATTATAAATGGAACTTCATTCATTTATAATTTTTATCAAAAACATGTCTTGAGAGTAGTCGTGTGACAAGCAGAAATGGACTTAATGAATTTGACTAGTGGCAAATACTGGCAATTCTAAGGAATATTTTGAACCGAAGTGATCAAAATTGCAAAAGACCATTTAAAACAGATAGCAACATTGAGGTCTAAAATATAGCTCCTTCTTTCAATAGTTATCTCTTCCTATACGGATAAAAGAGTTCACTGGGACACGCTTACGAGTTATGACTCCTCTTCATTTCTCATTCTTTCAATTTCCCTAAGTTTCTATTTAGATTTGTGACACTTGTCCTCTTTACATATAATGGTCCAGATATATTTAACTATCAAATAGTCTTAATCATGGTTAACATGCCTTTATTTTAGGAAAAAATACTCTCCAACTTTAGTATGAAATCTTCATCTCCAAAAGTAATATTAAAAAATAAAGAACTGATATGAAACTTATTTACCTCCTTGGCGGAGGTTTTAGCCACACACAAAAAAAGTCGAACAAATTGCTGCAATCTATATATCCAAAATTTGACATTATCATCTCTATTTTTTATTGTTTTTGTTGCAAATATTCTTAATTAACAGCGCATCATCCATTAAAAATGTAAAAGGTAGGTAGTCTTCCCACTAACAAAAATTGAATGGAAGCCATGAACTTACCATTTAACATAGAACAAACATGAAGTTGAAACGTATAAATTTATCAACAGCCAAAATCAGCATCTTCGTATTTTTTATGCAAATACTTTAATAATATTTTTGGATATAATGATTTTTTACCAAAGTTCTAGAGTATATTTCTTAAAATAATGGTAGTATCAACCTTATTAACCATGTTTAAGACAATTTGATAGTTAAATAAATCTGGACCATTAATATGTAAAGAGGGCAAGTGTCACAAATCTAAATAGGAACTTTGGGAACCGAAGAGAATGAGAAATGGAGAGGAGTCAAATCCAATATATGAATTTTGTTCTTCAATGTACGACACTCTTTAATTATATGCCCGTTCATGCCTGGATGGTAGGCATAACTCTTTTTAGGGTTGATCCATTGGGACGAGATTTTAGATACCACAACAAGGATGGGGTGATTTAACTAGTAGCTTTCGACCTTTCATACAGCTGGGCAATGGGTTAAGCAAGAGAAGTATATTGCTTGGGTGGTCTTCTATCAAAATTGGGTCGGGGCCGAGGATGATTTCGGCGGGTAGCTGGAAGTGATTGATAGTATGTGGGTTTAGTGTTGTAAGTGTGATAGGTGATTGCGGGGTAGTGGTAGTTTGGAATGGAAGGATGATATATGGATGGAGGTATTTGGTAAGTAAGGGGAGATTTCGAGCCTTGGGAAACCATCACGGCACCAACTTTCTGATTCTTGGACATTCCCCCGGATTGCAAGGCTTTGAAAGTGTCACACCCCAAACCTAGGGAGGCGTGGCCGACACCCGTTGCCATACTCGGTTCGAGCATACCAATTTATAAGTGTGAATTCTGGAGGGGTAACCCACAACTTAGGCCTAAGAGGCATACCTGCAAGCTGACAATACCAGTCAGTGCTGATGAGGCCATATTCTGAATCATCTGAAAATAACGTCTCAATACCAAACTAAACATCTACATAGGGCTGGCAAGGCCACAATAGTAATATAAAAATGTACAGGACTCGTCTACAAGCCTCTAGAGAAAACTGAATTGTATTATGGTCGGGACAGGGCCTCGACCTACCCATGAAACCTGTATATATAAAATGTACTTCAAGGTCAAGACTTGGTAACTCCGAGAAAGTGGAGCTTACCAACCAAGCTGATGTTTGACTCCGTCTACGTGGAAGGTCTATCAGGACCTGCAAGCATGAAATGCAGCATCCCCGGCAAAAGGAATGTCAGTACAAAATAATGTACCGAGTATGTAAGGCAATAGAATAACTGAAAGCTGAGACCGAATTGATAATATAATAACTGAAAGTAACTGAGAGTCAAATATGATATGAAGATATGCTTACCTGCTGATACTCACTCAACCCTCTCAATATAGTAAGTAAAATATATGTTCGGCCCTATAAGGCTCGGTATGTATAACTGCTCTGACGTAGTAGGCTCGCTCGTAGGCGCTTGACCATTCTAGGCTCTGTATCTCGACCATTCTAGGCTCGCTCATAGGCACTCGACCACATTAGGCTCAGTTTATAACTTACCATCTGATCAGAGGTTGCCCAATAGGGGCCTGCTCACCGATAATAGCTCGATGGTGGTGAAAATACTGTAATACTGCCCAATAGGGGCCTGCTCATTGATTATAGCTCGATGATGGTAAAAATACTGTAATACTATATATATATATATATATATATATATATATATATATATATATATATATATATATATAGACCCTCTGCTCTCTTGACTGAAAGAAGACAATACTGAACTGAAGATAAAGTCCCGATAAGGGAGAATTCTGTAACTTATGAGACTAGGATAATGTACAATAATTCAGGAATACGAACTTCTCTTTATGTCTCATTATCAAACGCATGTAGTTACAGGATCATGCCAAAATGAAGGAAAGGTTTAGCCTTAACATACCTTTGCAATCTTCTCTCCAATTATTAACCATGCTCAATACGATCTTCTTACGTCTACAATGAGTAAACTGACTTCGTCGTCCTCATATAAGAGTTGTAACTCTTATATTTCGAAACCAATATTCTACAAGAAAACGGAAAGCACCTCCCCTGTTTCTACTACAACCCATAAGTTACTAAAAGTTACCAAACCGCCCAAACAACAACAATATAAGTCACAATAAGTTCTCTAATTACTTCAACAACTATTTCGAGCGACAATCTCGATTTACGATTAACAAACTATATTTTGAATTCAATTCCTCTTCCATGAATCTACCTAAAACATATATAACACAATACTTATGCTTACCATATCTTTTTTTAGCCCAACACATTATAAGAATAATCTTCAAAAATAGTCCACACGCTTAACACCTTAACCTTTATCATCAACCTCTTATTTTTCATGTTATCTTCTTCAATCAGCTTAATTAGCACATAGATAATCTTAAAAACAGCAGCCATAACATAATCGAATTATTTATAATAATTTCCAGCCATAATAAACTATATATATAGCCTCAACATAGCCCACAAAAAGAGATAACGATTCCTATGCCATGTCAATTACTATCTTGTAGATTTCCTCTCAAACAAATCAACCAACACATGATTAACCTTAAGAACACCAAGAAAATGATTTAATTGGCTTAGGCAGAAGATATAACTTGAAATCCCCAGCTGGTGTAGCTCACAACTACCCTCAATCACGCCACAACAGTATAGAAGTTGTATTATCTTCTTGAATCAACTTTTGTGTTCAAGTTAGTGTGTAAACACTTATATTTTACCTTGAAACTCTAATATATATGAAGGAGAGACTGATTATTACCTTAATCAACAAGAACAACATAAAATTTGAGTTTACTACACTTGAAGAATCCTCCAAAAACAACCATAAGACGAAGTAATACGATCTAGCAAGCACCACAGGATTTCTAGCATTGGATTCATGTTTTTCTCTTTGGTTTGCACTATAGAATCATGGAGACTGATTGGAGAGTATTTTGGTATAGTATAGGATATGGTTGGGTTGAAAAAATGAACCCAAACTTGGCCCAATCTTTAAATATTGGAAAATCATCCACCGCTTAAGTGGGTCCCATTGGGAGCTTCTTGCGCGGTCTCACAAAAACGTGAATATATCTCTACTCCTATGTCGTATCGACAAACGATTTAGTAAGTTAGAAACTAGACTCATAGATACTCAATTTGATAGGTAGATCGTCTCATAATTCTAAATATATTAGGAGAAAAGCTCAGCTACATTTGACCTAATGTTTAGCATATTTATGAATGTAACTTGTGATGACCTTTGCCAACGTTCGTTCCACAGCTCGCTTGACTTCAAAATGTAATACACGACTATCATACGACTAAAATAACTCATAATATAACCTCCTTATCATGTTAAGCACCCTAGTCTCACCCCAAAAGTACATGTTATAACATTCCCTTTTCTCGACTTTCGACGAAACTTATTTTCTTCGATTCGTTTAGCTTCTAAGTCTTCCAACCCTCTTGGTACTTGTTATTCACGATCTTAAATATTTGTAACCTTCAAGATAACATGATTAACTTACTTTATGTACTTTCAAGGATGATCTTATTTCTGAGCTTACATCAATGGACTTACGACGTACTCTCGCGTACGGAAATGTGGGGTGTAACATCATCCCTTGTTTGGAATATTCTTCCTCGAATGTTGATTGATGCACTTATCATTTTCATAGCCTATGTCTTCCGGATACTTCAGTACTCTCCTTGACATCTAGGCAACTGTTTTGTGAATAAATCCAAAGGTTAGGGCATTCCCCCCTTTAGGCCTCTTTCTTACACCACAACTTGTAGTGGAATACTTCTAATCTTGTAATTGTCGCTATCTTCTATCATGTAGCATGTACTACTTTGTCCTTGTATATGCATCTATGCGACTCTTCTCTCCTTTTTCCTCCAGCTTTTAGCCAATATTTAGGCCCCGCTTTGTGAGCATACACAGAACTATGACAAGCTATCCCTCTGGGCATATATAGGTGTGCTGAAGTTCATTGCTCGATACTTTGTCGAACTTACGACTATTGCTATATGTTGTTTCATAGCCTTGGTTATCTATGTCTATCGCTTTACTACATCTAAGTAGGTCATAATGTACCATAACTCTTACTTTGATTTATTATTACCGCAGTCTGCTACCCCACTCCAGGTTATCCTCTTACTGCTTATTCTATATGTATAAATCTAAGCCACTTTAATACTTCCTTATTAATGTTCATATAAAGAATGACATCCTAATCTCCTCTCATACTTTGAAACTTTTATCCATCTATTGTTGATTTACCTTAATGTTGAACTATAATCTACCACTGATAACTTGAAACCTCTTACGTAATACATTGTCACTAGGGCTCATGTCTTATCGAGGAACATCTAAAGTGATTTGCCTGATCCACCTAGGGACGATACTATACTTCAATAACCGTATTTCATAGCATCCCAAAGTGATTCACCTTATGGGGGGCATTCTAATCCTGTGCAATTTATGAAATCTTTTTTCTTTGAATCATTACCAAATCAAAGGCCTAAACGTCATCCTCTTATCTATCACAACTACACCCTTATTCTACTACCAAGGAAGCATTTCATCTCTTCTAAATGCTCCTAGTCATAGACTCCTCCAAGTTCGTTCAGGCTATACTGAGCTTTCTATAACTTACGAAACCATCAGCTCTCTTGTTTGATGGGCTTAATTCCGAGGCTTTACCTATTCTTGTAATCTTCTTACTCACATTTCCTTATCCTTACTCCTATCTACCTAAAACCTTATCACTCTACCATACTTTAGCTTGCGACCTACACATATATATTTATACTATGCGCAATCTTCCTTTAACTTGCTAGCACCATAGATTTCCTTTCGTGCCTTCTTAGTTGTCTTTAAATGTAAGAAATTACTTTTCCTGGTCGTTCCGCCTTTTGTTGTATAAATACTTGGCTTATCTTAGTGCCCACACATATTGGAATTTCATGCAACCCATATAATCATCGAATATTAGTTATGATCTTTACTTCTCGTTCATTAGTCACGATAGGTGCCACTTTCTTACGTAGTGCATACAATGTTTTAGTGAGACTAGTGTTACAAGGTAATTTCTTCTTCAGTTTACTATGCTTAGGTTGAAGCCTTCTTCCTTATTTTCTTAGATAGTCTTTCGTTGTAGTACTAAGGGGAGACCCTCTGACTCTTGTAAAGCTGCGAGCTTATTACATCGTATACTTGACAAATTTTTTGATGTTCTTACTCACCTATAATTGTCCTTAGTTACTTACCTCTGCTCCCCTTAGCTTGTAGGGTTTCTTCTGAATCGAAATTTTCGACTGTCTCCCCATTGGCATTCTCTTTTATTTCCGTAACACTTATTTGGTATCTTTAACTACCCCAACTCCTATCGAGATATTTCTCAAGGATTATGATGTCATATCTGCGAGGCTGAATTCACTATGTTGGGGTTCACTACATTTATCTTGCACGATCTTCTGATTTGTCTGTGTCCTCTTGTCTAGCCATAACTAGGCTTTTCCTATATCAGCTACTAACTACTCATTGGTCCATTCTCACATCTATTTTCCGCGTAATCTCTATTAAGTTATGTCCTTTGTCTTAACTTACCACTCGTACTGACTCCTTATGTATCATGTGTCCATTCACACTTATTTATCAATAAAATCCCGGATGGGAACCCTTACTATCTCTCTCCGGCGTCGTGTTTACATAATATTCTGGAGTTGTAACATATCTGAAGGATTTGAATAAGTGCAATCTCATCCCTTTTGCATTTTCATCGCATTCTTCCTTTACCATAGTTACTTGAACCACTTAGCTCCGACTTAATACCATATCACCCCATCTTCCCTCCTTTAGGGGAGTACTAGAATTTAAATGCTCTGAGGTTTTACATGCAGATGTTTTATCTCTTTTCTCTTTGGCGTCTTTCCATATCTTCACTAACTCTTACTCGCCGTGCGGTAACCCTTATGTACCAAGGACAACTGAATTTCTTATGCACGAGGGTGACACCTAATGTAACTAGCACACTTAGTCCCTTAAACACAACTTTTCTCACAGTACTTTCTTTAAGGAAGCATCTTCTTAAAAGACCTTTAAAGGCTATTCTTCTGTTGTCCATTCTATTATTGTCGGAATGCGATCTCTAAAATTCTCACGATATCGACTATTATCAAATCTTTCGATCCCTAGATCCTGTTTCGTTTATCTTGTTCACTAGACCATATTGATTTCTATTACAACGGGTGGAGGGGGTCTAACTTAGCCTTCTGGTAATCATGTTGGAGTCACCAACTCATTTCTCGAAATAAAGATATGACTTTATGGCTTATACTCTTTTATAGTCTCAAGGCCTGTCGTTTTTTGTCTTTTCCTTCGCTTGACTGTATACTCTGTCATCCTGTCATATTTTGATTTACCGTTATCACTCATTTATTATATCTTACTCATAATGCTTCATTTATTCTCTTCTTATTCTCCTGCTAATATTTTTGTCTGTTACCTTATTCTGAAAACTTCAACAAAATAATCTTTCGCTTTAGCTCCCCTTGCTCTATCTCACTGGCTCTTCGGGTCACATGGCATTCTCTCTTTATTAGGGACGAGAGTTATACTAAGGTAAATATTTATCCCTTTTAAAATTTCAGTGCCAATCTGAACATTCTAGTATTCATACCTGACTATACAATTTTAGAGTGCACACCTAGGTGTCTCACAATAGGAACTATTATCACATTTACAATATCCTTCGGAAATGTCAGCTAATGCTAAAAATCCATCCACTATTTTGGGTTACTCTAACCCTAACTGGATTCTGATATCCCATCCTTCTATTAAACTATATATATTAGCTCCTATAGGGCATAACTGAGATTGGTGTGGCCAATTGTACATACCTCTGTTACTGTTGAAAGTAAACTCAGAATACTTGTATTTCTCTATTTGAATTGTAAATACTGATAATCTTCACTAACTAGGTACCTCGTACCCTCTTTCACCTTGTTTCTATTACATGGTGAAACTTATACTTTTACTTTCTGATACTTCCATGGCCTGCTATTCACGGGGTGTGTTTGATATTCTTGTCGTAGCTGGAAATTTGCATATATGGTATGCATGATCTGATAGGGCCTCAATCTGGGCCACGTTATCAAGAATTCTTTCTCTACTAGTGCCCTTACATGATATTGTATTAGCCCTCTCGCTAGCTTTAATTTTTCTAATTGCAAATATTTTTATATTATTAGCAAACATAAGTCCTGGATCGAACATAACATGATTTGGATTTGAAAGAAGGATAATAGACTCCTAAATGCCTTGTATCTTCCTGTTTATATAATGTGGTGCATAACACATCTATAACCAAGGCTCTACTAGATACGACTTGTAGACTCCCTAGAATAAGAACTGCTCTGATACCAAGTTTGTCACGCCCCAAACCTGGGGAGGCATGGCTGGCACACGGTGCCATACTCGGCCCGAGTGTACCACTCTGTAACTGTGAACTCTGGATGGGTAACCCTTAACTTAGGCCGACAAGGCCTACCTGCAAGCTCACAATACCAGTCAAGGTCGATGTGGCCATATTCTGAATCATCTGAATATAACATCTAGAACCAGCAATACTAAAATAAACATCTACATAGGGTTGGCAAGGCCACATTACAGATATACAAAATGAACATGACTCGTCTACAAGCCTTTAGAGATAACTGAACTGTATCATGGTCGGTATATGGCCTCGACCTATCCATCAAACCTGTATTTATAAAATGTACTCTAAAGTCTAGACCTGGTAACTCCGAGGAAGTGTAGCTTACCAACCAAGCTGATGTTTGACTATGTCTATTGGGAAGGTCTATCCCACAACCTATCAAGACCTGCAGTCATGAAATACAACGTCCTTGGCAAAAAGGATGTCAGTACGAAATAATATACCGAGTATATAAGGAAATAGAATAACTGAAAGCTGAGACTGAACCGATAATATAATAACTTAAAGTAACTGAGAGTAAAATATAATCTGAAGATATGCTTACCTACTGATACTGACTCAACTCTCTGAATATAGTAAATAAAATAGTTGCCTGGCCCTATAAGGCTCAGTATGTATAACTGATCTGTCGTAGTAGGCTCGCTCATAGGCGCTCAGCCATACTAGGCTCTGTATCTCAGCCATTATGGGCTTGCTCATAGGCACTTGGCCATCGTAGGCTCGGTATATAACTTTCTATCTGATCAGAGGTTGCCCAATAGGGGCCTACCCATTGATTATAGCTCGATGGTGGTGAAAATACTGTAATACTGCCCAATAGAGGTCTACCGACCAATTATAGCTCGATGGTGGTGAAAATACTGTAATACTATATATATCGACCCTCTGCTCTCTTGGCTGGAAGGAAACAATACTTAACTGAATATAAATCCCCGATAAGGGAGAATTCTGTAACTTATGAGACTAGGATAATGTACATAAATTCACGAATATGAACTTCTCTTTATGTCTTGTTATCAAACGCATGCAGTTACATGATCATGCCAAAATGAAGGAAAGACTTAGCCTTAACATACCTTTGCAATCTTCTCTCCAATCGTCAACCAAGCTCAATATGATCTTTTTACGTCTACAATGAGTAACCGACTTCGTCATCATCATATAAGAGTTGTAACTCTAATATTTCAAAACCAATATTCTACAAGAAAAAAGACAGCACCTCCCCTATTTTTACTACATCCCATAAGTTGATAAAATTCACCCAAAAAACAATAATATAAGTCACAATAAGCTCTCTAATTACTTCAACAACCATTTCGAGTGGCAAGTTCGATTTACGATTAACAAATGATAGTTTGAATTTAATTCCTCTTCCATGAATCTGACTAAAACATCTAATATCCTACTTTGCTTACCATATCATTTTCAGCCCAAAACATCATAAGAATAATCTTCAAAAATAGTCCACACGCCTAGCACCTTAACCTTTATCGTCAACTTCTTATTTTTCATGTTATCTTCATCAATCAACTTAATTAGCACATAGATAATCTTTAAGTTGGTATGTAAACACTTGTATTTTGCCTTGAAACTCTAATATATATGAAGGAGAGACTGATTATTTTGTTAATCAACTAGAACAACACTAAATCTGAGTTTACTTCACTTGAAGAATCCCCCAAAACAACCACAAGATGAAGGACTACGATCTAGCAAGCACAAAGGGATTTCTAGCGTTGGATTCATATTTTTCTCTTTGGTTTTACTCTAGAATCATGGAGACTGCTTTGAGAGTGTTTTGGGAAAGTATAGGGCCTGAATGGGTCGAAACAATGAACCCAAATGAGCCTTGCTCCAATCTTTAAAAGTTGGAAAATTACCAACCGCCTAAGTGGGTCCCATTGGGAGCCGCTTGCCCGGTCACGCAAAAATACGAATATCTCTCTATTCTGATGTTGTATCGTTGAACGGTTTAATGCGTTAGAAACTAGACTCATAGATCTTCCATTTTATAGGTGTATCATCCCGTAATTCCAAATATATTGGGATACAATTGCAGCTACAGTTTACCTAAGTTTCAATATATTTTTGAATGTAACTTGTGATGACCTTCGCCAACATTTGTTCCACAACTCGCTTGATGTGCCCAAAAATTTAACGAGCACAAAACACACACTTAAATTATGCTCGCTAGTCAAAGATAGTATAGTATAATATCGTATCCACAGGGATTGGAGTTAAACATTATTTTCGTAGTTTCTAGCTTGATTGCTATCCAGGAGAATCAACAATTGAGATTTATATTATTAATAACTAAAATTAACTAAGAATCTAAAGCTATTGACTAATGACTATCGCAACAAAGGTAAGCAAGGAAGTTATCAATGGGAGAAAATATAGGTTGATAGGATAGTTGCAAGATAATTGTTCAGGATCTAACTCTAGATAATTCACTTTTAATGTTCAAGTGAGTCTCTCGAATTCACTTAATTATTAGTACAAATGTTTAGTAGAAACTCCTCTCTCGATTAAGTTTCAACATCACAATATGAACCAATTTAAGCTCGGTAAAGATATGCAAGAATTCATAATGGATTGGTCTTTAGGAGAACCTCTTTCGATTATACTCCTAACTAGGTTTAATCAAGGATTCAACTAGCCTCTTTCGATTACTTAGAAGAATATATGAACTCAACCAACAACATAGTGCAAATATATCATAAGTTATGCCTCTTTCGATTATAAGAACAAGTGAACATAGATGCAACAATTAAATCTTCCAAAAAATAATTCAAATACATAAACATAGAGTTATAATCTACAAACAACCATCAATACACCAAATTCATCAAAACCCAAATGGTTCTACTCCATAGACATAGAGGAGTTCTTCACAAATAAAATAAAAATAGAGAAAAACATAAATACAATCCAAACCCAGATTTGAGTGAGGAAGGAAGGATGAAATCCTTGTGCTGTTGCTTCTCCTTCTTCTCCTAAGCTTCCCTAGGTCTAAGGTATGCCAAAAGTCTCCCAAAAATGGTGTTTTGGGGTGTTTTAGCCCCCTCCCCAACAAAATCAATACCGGACAAAAATACCCTTTCTTTGCGAAAAAGGACACTTTTTCGGAGTTGGACGTGTGTGGCCGCACACCTGGAAGTGTGCCCGCGCACTTGGCCGCGCACTTTTCACACTGTTATGCCCCATATGCGCGGCTAGTGTGTGGCTGCATACTTTTCACCCTATTCTGTTAGGAATTTGAAAACAAGTAAAACATAAAATTTGTAGCTCTTTGAATTAGCTTTCCAACAATATACTGTGAAGCCCAAACGGAGTTCCGAGCAAAATGTTATGTGCATTTTACTAGACACTACACAATATGCTCGCTCGATTCTTCGTTCTTAACTATCATCCGTTGATCCCCGAACACGATCTCGGCTTAATTATTTGGGCTTTTACTCATATTTAAAATCTCCAAATCACTTGAATTCATTCCATAACATCTACATAGCTCGAAATTACTCCTACAAGGCATAAAACACAATTAATGCAAAATACTAGCGATTACAGCTCAAATTCAACTAAAGTGCAGTAAATTGGAATGTAATAATCAACTAAAACATGAGATTATAGCCTACCATCAGTAATACATGACTATCATACGACTAAACTAACTCATAACATAACCTCCAATCATTTTAACCACCCTATTCTCATCCCAAAAGTACATGTTATAACATTTCCAATTTGTCAACTTTCGGCGAAACTTATTTTCTTCAATTCGTTTAACTTCTAAGCCTTCCAACCCTCTTGGTACTTGTTATTCATGATCTTAAATATTTGTAACCTCAAAGGTAACATGATTAACTTACTTTATGTACTTTCAAAGATGATCTCATTTCTGAGCTTACGTCAATTGACTTACAATGTATTCTCGCGTACGAAAACATGGGGTGTAACAGTTAGTAGCTTGCAAAGCCTCAAAATTAATGACCATACCACTTTTTATGCCCTCTTAGCTTCTCTCTCCTAACTTGATGATATCAAAAAATTTATGACTTTGAATGACAATTAACGTTTCATCATATTGAGAATTCAGAGCACGTACAAAGAACTTGTTCATCTGTTCTTCTTCTAGTGGTGGCCTTACTTTTGCGGCCTCATAACTCCGTCGAGTAACATATTCACGGAATATTTTCGTGGGTTTATTTTTGAGATTCTAGATATAAAACACATCTGGAGCATTTTCTGTATCGAATCTGAATCTATCCATAAAATTCGAAGCCATGCTCACTTATTTATTTGCCTTACTTGCTTTCTATTTTACTTGACTATGTTATATTGAATTGCCTTAGAAAATTTATGCATTTTAGTTCTCTTTTATGTTATACACACACACACGCATATATATATATATATATATATATATATATATATATATATATATATATATGGATCTAGTTGCACGCAAACAATATTAGTATTATATATGTGAATTGGGTTGCGCACCGCAATGAGAGAAGTTATATTGTGGTTATTCATGGCTGTTGGTTTTCGTTATCGTACTGTGTTGTGAGACTAAGAAGTGATGATATTCTGGGGACCTTTGTTACTTATTTCTTTTTTTTGATTATTATGTAGTTATTCGTTTATCTATTTCGTTATTGATTTTATGCTTATTACTCGTACAAGTTTTTAGTATGTGTTTTGTCATAGTCTCGTCACCATTTCGTCGAGGTTAGACTCGACACTTATAGAGTACATGAGATCAGTTATACTCATACTACACTTATTTAGCTTACCTATTAAGTTTTAGGAGAAGACAAAATAATAATTTTTACGCATTGGGTAGAAGGTTTACCCATTGGATAAAAGAGTGTCAAGTCACATCGACATGACTTATCACATCATGATGTCAAGCCACCATCATTTGTTATGTCATCATTATATGTGTTGTCACATAGGACATTGACGGGACATTGGATTTGACAGGATTTGATCCGTATTTTGAAATAAATTCTACTGGCTTCCATGTAATTAATAGATTGTGTCATAAATTTGAAAGATAATTATTAATTGAAAGTGTGGCTTGTAGTATTTATTTAAAAATAATAATGACTGCAATAATGTTGTATTAATTATTATTTTTACTTTTTAAAGGACAATAATTTGATAGAGTATCCTTTCAATTGCAATCCTGGTTACCATGGCCAATCGGGACTGAATATTTCCTTCATGCCTTTGGAAGATTAACAGCCTTAGAAAACACATAATGGAAGCGAAAACCCTTTTGTGTATCCAGCCCATATATGTGTTGGAAAATTCGTCATGAAACATCATGTATGCTTTACCATTCCCAATTTCTTCATACAAGAAATCAAAAGAGATCTGTAACTGCTTCAAGCATTCAAGTTCGTGGTTATTCTTGATTCAAAACATCTTAAGGAAACTACGAGGCATGCAATTTTCTATTACTAGTAACCCAGGACTATCCTAAGGGATTTTAGCAAAAGCCCTAAATTCATCCAGCAATGGTGTCATTTCCAGATTTAAAACGTCGTTCTTTTCATCCCAGGACATGGTTGCAGATTCAATAATTTTCTTACATGGTTTTCTCCCCATTAAGGAAGGCGTATTTCCCAATAAATGCCTGACGTGACTCTGGTCACATCTTGGAAGGTTATTCCACCACTCAATCAAGCTATGCCTTTGATAATGGGCACGAGTAGAATATGATGTTAAAAGAATGTTTATGAAAAGTGGTAATATATTGTCAAATAATTTGTATTGTAACAACGTGTAAGAAAAGAAATTGAAAAGAACTAATAAAGCAGGAAAAAGAAAGAAACATGAAAATAGTTTGAATAAGTCATAAAATAGATAAAATATGCAATATAGGAGCAATTAAATATTGAAACAAAATGGGAAAAGTAAAAGGGAGGTACATTGTGATCATAATTTGAAAGTGAACAAATAGAGGGATGTAGTGACCCGGACAACCGTTTTGCATATTTGAGCCTAGTTCCCCTATTTGATGCTTTCTGTATGCTTCTTTATTATTTTGTGACTTGTAGGTACAGTTGGCTTAATTTCAGGAAAGTTTTGGAGTGAATTAGAACACCTAGTTCCAAGGTTGAGAGCTTGAATTATAAGAATTGGCTGATGTTTGACTATTGTGTAAACGACCTCAAAATGGTTTTTTGATGGTTACAATATATTTTTATTGTGATTTGGGACTTAGGTGTATATCCGTATTTTGATTTGCAGATTCCTATGCTATTTTGGATTTAATTGGTGAATGTTGGAAATTTGAAGGTTCATAGATTTGACTGAGAGTTGACTTTGAGGCTCTCAGGTTCAGATTGTTGTTTCGAGAGTTGGAATAGGTTTTTTATGTCATTTGGAACTTGTATACAAAATTTGAGGTAATTCCAAGTTGGTTAGACGTCGTTCGGCGTGAATTTGAAAGTTGAATTTCATTAGTTCATTAGACTTAAATTGTGGTGTGATTTGTGATTTGGATTTTTTTTGTATGATTTGAGACTTCGATTACGTCCGTGTTATATTTTGGGACTGGTAGGTGTGATTGGATGCGGTCTCGGGGGCCTCGAGTGTGTTTCAGATTGGTTTCAAATTGATTTCGGATTGTTTGGTGTCATGTAGCCATTTCTTTTTCTGCTATTTTTTCACCTACGAGGTTGGGTTCACAAGTGCGAGTCTGCAGATATAGACAATGGGTCACAGATGCAGAGGAAGGCTAGGAAGGAGAAGACCACAGATGCAGATGCCTGATCAAAGAAGCGATTGCACAGCTGTGCCACTTGGACTGCACAAGCGGAGATCTGCTGCAGAAGTGAATGGTTAGGGTTTAAGTTGAATTCCACATCCGCGAGGGATTTTCTACCGATGCGGTATCACAGAAGAAACATTTGGACCGCATGTGCGATAGCCGCTAGGCAGAACACTTATAATCGAGCGTTTTACTTATTTTATCATATCTTGAGATTGGGAGCTCGGATTGGGGCATTTTAGTGTGATTTTTACCATTTGGATTGGGGTAAGTGTTCTTGACTTGGATTTGATATTTATTTCATGATTTTATCTTTGATTTTGGCATTTGATTGGTGAATCTAAGAGGGAAAAATTGGAGGTTTTTGCAAAACTTTTCTAAAGTGAAAAATGGAGATTTGAATTTTGTTTTGGAGTCAGTTTTGGATGAAACTTTTATATTTGGATTTGTATTGGAATGGGTATTCAAGATTTGTGAATTTTTTCGGGTTTGAGGGCACGAGCTCAGGTTGACTTTTTGATCAACACTTGGATTATAGATTTGTCCTTCCGGAGTTAGGCAAGTTGTTGAAAAAAGGATCCCCAGTATGTATACTTATATTTTTCTAGGTTCATGCTATGAATTGGAGTAAGCATTGTTTATAGATATCAATTTTATACGAGAATTGAGAGAACTGTTATTTTATTTGATTTTGGTAATTTTAAAAGCGTGCTTAAATTCTATATGAGTTGTACTTTGTGTTGCTATATTTGTTGACGATATCTTGTCTAGCTTTCTGTTGGATTATTTTCTTATCTGTTTATTTGAGTGCTAGTGAGTGTTGGAGTCGACCCCTCACTACTACTTCTTTGAGGCTAGACTTTATACTTACCGGGTACAGTTTTATGTACTCATAGTACGCTTCTGCATATTTTGTGTTGGTTTTGAGGCTGGTGTGAGTGGTATTCATTCGGAGACTTCGTGGTGAGCTGCTCTACTTGATCGATTTGTAGCACATGAAGTCCCCAGCATCTTATGTCTATCTATTTTTATTCTGACAGAGAGTGTATTCAGATGATTTCTCATGCTCTTATTAGATGCCTGTGGTTAATATGACATCCGATTTTTGGGGCGATGTTGGCAGTTGTAGTCCTTTTTAGACCCTGCCTTGGATATTATATATATGAATATCAGACTTGGGATTATTCTGTTTCTTTATTATATTAGGTATATCGTTAAGGTTGATTTATATGCTGTAGAGTTTTGTTTGTTCTTGTGCTGGCTTGCTTAACAAGCGGGTTAGGCGGCATCACAATCTTTGGTGGGATTTCGTGTCATGACAAGTTGGTATCAGAGCACTAGGTTACAAGAGTCTCATAAATCACAAGCAGGCCTAGTAGAGTCTTGCGGATCAGTAAGACATTTGTACTTATCTTCGAGCGGCTATAGGGCTTTAGGAAATTTCCTTTTCTTGATTCCTCATCGTGCGTTGATTATTGACTTGAATCTAAATCCTTCTATTCTATTTTCTTGCAGATGGTGAGGACTCGCGCGTATGGAGAAATAGGGGATGCAGGGGCAGTACCACCAGTTATGACAGGGAGAGGCACATGCCAGGGTAGGGCCAGGGCCCCGGCTAGAGGCCATACTACTATAGCTAGGGGTGGAACATCCATCGAGGCCCGAGGCCTAGCCAGGTCAGTTACAGTGGACCCACTTATGGAGCAGGTGGAAGTGCAAATCATAGAGGAGCATATTGAGGCTCCAGTGCACACTCAGCAGTCGGAGGGTTTCTGTACACGTGTTCCAGGAGGCTATGGCCAAGATGGTCAGTTTCATCGATGCTTTGACCCAGACCGGTTGTGGACCAACAACTCTAATCGCATCTTAGGTAGGAGGGAGAGCTTAGACCCCTATGTCTCGTACTCCAAAGCAGCTTGTTATAGAAGCTAAACTTGAGACCGTACCTGTCATGTCTAATGATGAGCAGGAGAGGTTAGAGAGGTTCCAGAAGTTGTTTTCTCCACTCTTTGTGGACAGTATTTAGAGGATACCAGGACTTTCTAGACATGTGCCATAAGATGTTACACAATTTAGTTTGGTATAGACTAATGGGGACTTCACTACTTTCCAGTTCAGGGGAGTGACTAAGAGATTGTGGCAGACATATAGGATGGGGAGGCCAACTGGTTGAGCTCCTCGTACATGGGCTTAGTTTACACGTCTATTCCTTGAGAGGTACATTCCACTCACCATGAGGGAGGAGTTGAGGGCCAAGTTCTAGTACCTTCAGCAGGGTCGTATGTCAGTGACTAAGTATGGGACGAGATTCACTGAATTGTCTTGTCATGTAGCTTTCTTAATCCCCACCGAGGTAGAGAAGGCAAAGAGGTTTATTGATGGCCTAATGTATGTCATTAACGTTAATGTGTCTCGAGAGTCAGATATGGGGACTTCTTTTTAGAAGGCAGTAGAGATAGCTTGGAGGATCGAGCGTGTTCACAGTCAGGTTAAAGAGGTTATGATAAAGGACAAAAGGCCTCGTCATTCTGGTGGTTTTAGTGGTACCTCATCTAGACGTAAAGGTCAAATCAATAGGGCCCTTTGAAGCAAGCCAGTATAGTATGTGCAGCATGAGGCCTATAGTGCGTATTTGGGTCCTTAGGGATATTATTAGTCTCAACAACCTTATTTAGCTCGGGGTTTCTATGAGTGTGAAGAGCTTAGGCATGCGAGGAAGTATTTCCCCAGACTTAACAGAGGTGCAACTTATTAGGGTTCTCAGTCCGTAGTTCCGATGCTAGTTGTATCACCCCCTTCTCGGATAGCTAGTGGAGGAGGTCACGCAGTGAGAGGATGCCCAAGAGGGAGAGATCAGGTTGGTGCTAAGTCAAGCTAGTGGTGGCCAACCTTGTTGCTATTCTTTTTGAGGGAGACCCCAGGGGATGGCCTCTAATGATGTGATCACATGTATGCTTTTGGTTTGTCACAAGAATGCTTTCATGTTATGTGACCCGGGATCTGCTTATTCTTATGTGTCATCATACTTTTCTTCTTATTTCGATATACCTCGTGGTTCTCTTGATACTCTTGTGCATGTTTCTACACCTATTGGTAAGTCTATTATGGTGGATCGTGTGTATCGATCTTGTATGATCACTATTTGTGGGTGTGTGGCCAATTTTGATCTCCTATTTCTTAGTGGTGGATTTTGACGTGATTTTGGGTATGAATCTGTTATCTCAGTACCATGCTATTGTTGATTATCACACTATGATCGTGATGTTGGCTATGCCGGGTTTGCCGAGCCTGGAGTGGAGTAGTTCTCTTGGTCACACTCCTAGTAGGGTGATTTCATTTTTGAAGGCTCAACGAATGGTTGAGAATGGATGTTTAGTATATTTGTCTTGTGCGAGATGTTATTACTGATACTCCTACTGTTGATTCAGTTTTAGTAGTAAGGGAGCTTCCAAATGTGTTTCCTGCAGACCTATTGGGCATGTCACCCGACATGAATATTGATTTTGGTATTGATGTGGTGTCGGGCACACAAACCATATCTATTCCTCTGTATCGCATGGCTCGAGCGAAGTTGAAGGAATTGAAATAATAATTGCGAGAGTTGCTGGATAAGGTATTATCAACCTAGTGTATCACCGTTGGGTGCACTTGTGTTGTTTATGAAGAATAAGGATTGGCCAATGAGGATGTATATTGACTATCGACAGTTGAACACGGTTACTATCAAGAACAAGTATCCATATTTGCACATTTATTTGATCAACTTCAGAGTGCTAAGGTGTTCTCGAAGATTGACTTGAGTTCATGGTATCACCAGTTGAAGATTAGGGTTTAAGACATCCCTAGAGTTCTTTATGGACTCGTTATGAGCACGATGAGTTTTTGGTTATGTTTTTTTGTTTGACTAATGCGCAGTAGCCTTTATGCATTTGATGAAAAAGTGTATTTCAACTTTATTTGATTCTTTTGTCATTGTTTTCATTGATGATATCTTGGTGTAGTCCCGTTATGTTTAGGAGCACGAGCAACATTTGAGGATTGTGCTTCAGATTTTGAGGGAGAAGAAGTTGTATGCTAAGTTATCCAAGTGCGAGTTTTGGTTAGACTCGGTGGCATTCTTGGGCCATATGGTATCTAGTGAACAGGATCAAGGTAGAGCCGACGAAGATTGATGTAGTTTAAAGTTGGCCTAGATCTTCTACCGCTATAACGATTAGGAGCTTCTTGGGCTTGGCTGGTTATTACTAACGCTTCGTAGAGGGATTTTCATCTATTGCTATCCTATTGACTTAATTAACTCATAAAGGTGCTATGTTCAGGTGGTCGGATGAGTGTGAGAAGAGCTTTCAGAAGCTCAAGACAACTTTGACTGCGGTTCCAATTTTGATTTTGCCTTCAGATCGGGGTCATTTACAATTTATTGAGGATTGGTATTGAGTGTATGTTGATGCAAGATGGCAGAGTAATTTCCTATGCTTCACGCTAGTTGAAGGCCCATAAGAAGAACTATCTGGTGAATGATTTGGAGTTCGCATCTATTGTACATGCACTTAAGATTTGGATGCATTATCTATATGGCGTATCTTGTGAGGTGTATACAGATCATTAGAGCCTGTAATATCTATTTAACAGGAGGACTTGAAGTTGAGGGTGACCCTAGGGGGATGGATCCATATCCACATGTTGCACAGACAGGTCATGTGGTGAACGAATAACTCGTGTGTCAATAATATCAATATCTCGGATCCACACTGAGAACTCACATGCTGCACGAACAACTCACGTGCCAATAATATTCCAATCCACCCGCGCGGTGACATGCTAAAAGTTACAATCTGCCCGGCGTGATCACAAGCTCAATATCACAATCCGCCAGATGTGGTCACAAGCTCAATGTCATAATCCGTCTGGCATGGTCACATGCTAAATATCATAATCTGCCTTGCATGGTCACATGCTCAATATCACAATCTGTCCGGCGTGGTCACAGGCTCAATATCACAATTCGCCTAGCATGGTCAAATGCTCAATATCACAACCTGCCCGGGGTGGTCACAAGCTACCAGTCCAATCCATATCAGACAGAAAGAAGATATACAAGAATACATGTACATGATCAATGAACATCAAATTTCATACTCCTGGAGTGGTATAAGTGACATGCTAAGGTATATGCATGTGCAAAGTGTGCTATAATAGCTCAATCAGGAAAATACATCACGAAAGTAGCAATTAACAAGTTCAATCAGGAGATTAACCTCATATTACAGTCAGACCTCTCTATAACAACATCCATATATAACAACACTTCACTATAAAAGTAAAGCTTTTTCGGAACCAATTTTTATGTTATGTTATAATATATGTTCTCCTATAACAACACTTCGCTATAACATCCAAAAATATTCGGAACAAATAAGGCTGTTATAGAGTGGTTTGACTATAGTAAGTGTTTTCAAACTGTGCCTTTCAGCTTTATCTAAAAATAATTGTAACATCACAACATTAAGCATAACAACCAATTCACGTCATATCATAGCCTAAGCACTAGCCCGAGCATAAATAATAACCCGATGTACGCACATTTGCTCAACCACACATATGTGCGCCACCCATAGCACATTGCTACCACAAATAACTCAGGCAACTAGTGCCTCAAACAATGGTAATATACTTACCTCAAGCAAACTAAATCAGTAGTCTAAGAAGCTCTTTCCGCATGAATCAACCTCCGGACGGCTCGAATCTAGCCAAAATAACTTAATATCATCAATAAAAGCCATAGAAAATAATTCCAAATGATAATGCTAAGATCTTGAATCAATTATGCAAAGTCAACACAAAAGGTCAACTCGGGCCCACACCCCAAAACATGACAAAACTCACATATTCCGAACACCCATTCTGATACGAGTCCAAATAAATGTGTTTCATCCAATTCCAACCTCAAATCAACTCTCAAACCATCAAATCTCACACTCTAAAATCAGAGTCCAAAAACACCCAAATCCCACCTTTAATTTATATAAATTAGGTGTTATAATCTGTGGGTAATAAGTATCTAATATCAAAATCAAGTAAGGATCACTTACCCCTTCAATAATGATGAAAAGCTCTCCCAAAGTCATCCCTAGCCGAGCTCCACAATTCCAAAAATGAGAATATGACCAAACCCTTCGAATTACAACGTCTGCCCAAGCTAAACCGCATTTGCGGACCAAAATATTGCACTTGCGATGCTGCTTTTGTGGTCCTTTCCTCACATCTGCGAGGTCCACTAATTTTCGGACCTCTCGCTTATGTGGCTCACCAAGCGACCTATTCTTCGGTTTATATGGCCACCCATCGCAGAAGCTCATTCGCTTCTGCAGAAACCATCTGCATCTACGGACTTTTTCCCTTGACGGACAAGCCTCACACCTATGCAACAAGGGTCGCATATATAGCTCCGCATCTGCGGCCAGACCCCCGTAGATGCGAAAACACCAGAAGCCCAGAAATCTTCAACAGTGCAACCAAGTCAAAAAATGATCCGAAATAAATTTGAAACACACCCGAGGCCCCCGGGACCCTGTTCAATCACACCAACCAATCTCAAAACATATCTCGGATCTACTCGAGGCCTCAAGTCATACAAAAAAACATCAAAACAATAAATTGCACCTAAATTCAAGCCTAAGGAGCTAATAAACTTTCAATTTCCAAATTCTCACGTCGAACCATATCAAATCAACTCGAAATAACCTCAAATTTTGCATGCAAGTCCCAAATGATACAATGGACGTATCCCAACTCCTAGAACCAAAATCCAAACCCGATATCAATAAAGTCAACTCATGGTCAAACCTATTAACCTTCCAAACCTTCAACCCTCTAACTTTTGTCAATTCAAGCCAAAATAACCTATGAACCTCCGAATCCAAATTCAAACAAAATTCTAAGTCCAAAGTCACCACACAAAGCCATTGGAACCATCAAAATACCATTACAAAGTTATCTACACAAAAGTCAAACTCCGGTCAATCATTACAACTTAAGCTTCCGACCTTGAGACTAGATGTCCCAATTCACTCCAAAACCTCCCCGAAACCCAAACCAACCATATCTGCAAGTAACATAAACATAACTACACATATGTAAAGCATCAAATAGGGGAAACGAGGCTAAAATACTCAAAATGGCCGGTCGAATCGTTACATTCTCCCCCTCTTAAATAAATGTGCATCCTCGAACGAGCCTAGAATCATACCTGGAGTCTCAAAAAGGTGAGGATATTTGTTCTGCATCTCCTGCTCAGTCTCCCAAGTAGCCTCCTCAACTGACTTACCTCTCCACCGAACCTTCACTGATGCTATATTGTTTGACCACAACTTTTGAACCTGCCAATCCAAAATGGCCACTTGCTCCACATCATAAGTCAATTCCCCGTCCAACTACACCGTGCTGAATTGCAAATCATGTGACAGATCTCCAAACTTACGAAGTATATAAACATGAAACATTGGGTGAACACCCGATGTACTAGGTGGCAAGGTAAGTCTGTAGTCCACTTCTCCCACTCTCTCAAGCACCTCAAAAGGACCAATATACCTAGGATTTAACTTGCGCTTCTTTACGAACCTCATCACACCCTTCATGGGCAAAACTCTGAGTAAAACCTTCTCACCCACTATGTATGCAACATCACGAGGCTTTCTGTCAGCATAACTCTTCTTCCTGGACTATGCTGTACGAAGCCGCTCTTGAATCAACTTCACCTTCTCCAAAGCATCACAGACCAAATCAGTGCGCAACAACCTAGCCTCTCCAGGCTCAAACTAACCAACCAGAGAACAACATTGGCTCCCATATAAGGCCTCATAAGGAGCCATATGGATACTCGACTGTTAGTTGTTGTTGTAGGCGAACTCTACTAGCAGTAGAAACTGATCATCAAAAATCAATGACACAAGCTCGTCACATGTTCTCCAAAATCTGAATAGTGCCATCGGACTGCCTGTCCATATAGGGATGAAATGTTATACTCAGCTCGGCCTGTGTGCCCAACTCATGCAGTACTGCTCTCCAAAAATGCGACGTAAACTACATGCCTCGATCAGAGATAATAGATATGGGAACACTATGAAGGTGAACAATCTCCCGAATATAAATCTGAGCTAGCTGCTCTAAAGAGTAGGTAGTCATGACTGAAATGAAGTCTGCAGACTTGGTCATTCTATCCACAATGACCCACACTGCATCGAATCCCCTCAAGGTCCATGGAAGTCTAACTATAAAATCCATGGTTATACCCTCCCACTTCCACTCCAGAATATCAACTCTCTAATGCAAACCACCGGGTCGCTAATGGTCATACTTCACCTGCTGATAATTCAAACACCGAGCAAAATACACAACAATATTCTTCTTCATCCTATGCAACCAATAGTGCTACCTCAAATCATGGTACATCTTTGCGGCCCCTAGATCAATGGAATACCGCAAACTATTGGCCTCCTAAAATCAACTCTCGCAACCCATCCATATTTGGGACACAGATCCGAACCTATAGCCTCAATACCACATCATCACCAATAGTAACCTCCTTGGTATCATCGTGATGCATTGTGTCCCTTAGGACAAGCAAGTGGGGATCATCATATAGATACACCTTGTTGTGCACAAACAAGGACGACCGCGATACAACATGCAAGAGCCTTGCTAGGCTCCGAAATATCCAACCTCACAAACCCATTGGACAAAGCCTGAACATCTAATGCTAACAGTTTCTCCCCAACTTGAATACAAGCAAGACTTCCCATGCTCTCAGCCTTCCTACTCAAAGCGTTGGCCACCACATTGGCCTTCCCCAGATAATAAATAATGGTGATATCATAGTCCTTTAGTTGATCTAACCACCTCCATTGCCTCAAGTTCAAATCCTTTTATTTGAATAAGTGTTGGAGACTCATGTGATTCGTGAACGCTCACACGACACACTATACAGATAATGCCTCCAAATATTGAGCGCATGAACAATGGCTGCTAACTCCAAATAATGTACTTGGTAGTTCTTCTCTTGGAGCTTCAACTGACACGAAGCATAAACAATCACTCTACCCTCCTGCATCAACACACATCCAATGAAAATCCATGAAGCATCACAATCGAATGTATAAGAACCCAATCCAGAAGGCAAAACGAGGACTGGAGTTGTAGTTAAGGCAGTCTTGAGCTTCTGAAAGCTCTCCTCACTCTCATCAGACCGCCTAAATGGGGCACCCTTCTGCGTCAATATTGTCAATGGGGCTGCTATAGATGCAAACCCCTCCACAAAATGACAATAATGCCTAACCAACCCAAGGAAACTCTGGATCACAGTAGCAATAGATGGTCTAGGCTAACTCTGAACCGCCTCAATCTTCTTCAGATCCACCTTAATCTCCTCACTGAACACCACGTGGCCCAAGAATGCCACTGAGTCTAACCAAAACTCGCACTTGGAGAAATTAGCGTATATCTTCTTCTCCCTCAGTGTCTGGAGCACAATCCTCAAATGTTGCTCATGATCCTCCCAACTGCGAGAATACACCAATATATCATCAATAAAAATTATGACGAAGGAATCAAGATAGGGCTACAATATGCTATTCATCAAGTGCAAAAAAGCTATTAGGGCATTGGTTAGCCCAAAAGACATCACCAAAAACTAATAGTGATCATAGCGGGTCCTAAAAGCCGTCTTCGAAATATCTGAAGCCCATATCTTCAACTGAGGGTACACCAATTTCAAATCAATCTTCGAGGCTTGATGAAACCCTTATCAAGTAACTCTTGTAACTATTCCTTTAACTCATTTAATTCTACTGGTGCCATGCAATACAATGGAATAGATATGGGCTGAGTGATTGGCACCAAAGCAATACGAAAGTTAATATCACTGTCGGGTGGCTTGCCCGATAGGTTTATAGGAAACACATCTATGAACTCTCACTATTTGAACTGACTCAACAGTAGGAGTATCAGCACTAACATATCTCATGGAGTTTAAATATGCCAAACACCCCTTCTCTACCATCCGTTGAGCCTTCAAATACGAAATCCCTCTACTGAGAGTGTAACCAAGAGAACCTGTACACTCCAACCTAGGCAACCCTGACATCACCAATGTCATGGTCTTAGCATGACAATTAAGGATAGCATGGTCCATAGATAGCCAATCCATACCTAAAATCACCTCAAAATCAACCATATTAAGCAGTAAAAGATCACTCTGGTCTCATAACCCTCACCGGTGATTACACACGATCGATATACACGATCCACCAAAATACCCATGGTGTAGATACCCATGAAGTCTGGGGCAATCCCTCTTGAGATGACTCAAGTCTCCACACTCGAAACAGCTATTCCTCTGATAAAGCTGTTGACCCTGATAACCTGAATAACTACTTGTGGAACCCTGTACAAATGGAGCACGGTAATGATGGTTGAACTAGGCAAGCACAATATGAACTGTAGCTAACTAATGAACCACGAGGAATATGACGAGATGCCTTAGCGGGCCTAAAAGGACGACCTCTACTCTAGTGTGACTGGCCTCCAAATCAGGCACTGCTAAAACCACCTGAACCACAGGGCCTCTAGGCTTCCCGCTCCTCTTGCTCAAGTTTGTGAACATTCTCTAACCGCCTAGCAATCTCAACCACCTGGTCAACTCTAGCATCCGTCTCAGCCTCCCGAGCCAAACTGTAACGTAAACTATAATTGAGGCCATCAATGAACCTCCTGATCTTCTCCCTCTCAGTGGGAACAAACCATACTACATGATGTGCCAAATCTGCGAATCTCATCTCATACTGGGTTACAATTATACCCTCCTGGTGTACCTGCTTAAACTCCCTACGCAGTTCCCCTCTGCAAGTCTGTGGGACAAACTTCTCTAAGAAGAGAACTGAGAATGGATGCCATATAAGTGGTGGTACGCCAGCTGTCCTACCTGACTCATAGGTCTTCTGCCATTTTTAGGCTGCCCCTGTCAGCTGAAAAGTAGTAAAGGCAACTCCACCTGTGTCCATAATACCCGTTGTTTGAAGAATCCAATGACACCGATCCAGAAAACTCTAAGCATTCTCTAACTCTCCTCCACTAAACTCGGAAAGATCAAGCCTCTTAAATTGCTCCAACCTCCTCTGCTTCTCCAACCTTGGCCTGAGCAGCAACAACTGGATGAATTGGTAACTCTCATGGTGTTTGGTAACCCTGAGCTAGCTGCTCTTATGTACAGGCGACAGGAGCCTGGGCTCCTCCCATAGCATGTAAGGTAGTTGGTGTAACTGGTACCATACCCGCTCGAGCCAAGCTCGTGTACACATTCAAGATCTAAGCCAAGGCTTCCTAAAGACTAGGTATAGCAATAGGTACCACCGGTGTCTAAGCTGGTCCCACCGACTCAACAGTATCTAAAACCTGCTCTTCCACTAGAGCGACTGGTGTCTCCACACGTGCTGCTCTAGTTGTTATGCAAGCTGCACCTCAGCCTCTACCTCGGACCCGGCCTTTCGCGGCCCTAACTGGTGGTACTGGTGTCTTCCTGCTTGATCCAGCTTAACGTGTCATCACCATCTCTGAGAGAATAGAAGAGTAAAGGTTCAAACTTCAGAAATAACAAATCCGCATAACAAGAATGCAAGAAAGTAATGTTTTTCCTAATAGTTCGGTTGCCTCTCGAAGATAAGTATAGACGTCTCTGTACCGAATCTCAAGACTCTACTAAAGTTGCTCATGACTCGTAGAACCTATGAACCTAGGGTTTTGATACCAACCTATCGTGATGCAAAACAACCAGCCAGTCGTGATGGCGCCTAACTCACTTGCTAGGCAAGCCGAACATAACAAAAGCAAAATATAAATACTAAATTAATAGATATAGTACAAGTATAAGGCCAATTAACATAAAAATAGTACTGATACACAAAAGGTCCCCCCCCCCCAGAACTAGTAAATACAAAGTTATGAGCTCTAAAATAAAAATACAAGTTTGAAATACCAAATAACAATACTGTCTGAATGAAAGACAATAATACAAAATGAAAAGACATGACATGACTGCGATCAAGCTTCAACTCTATCTCGTCTCTCCAAAGATAACTCAGCAACAAACCTTAGCTACTGCTCATCAATCCAGCATATAAAGAAGATACGCAAACAAATAATGTGAACAACCAAGGAAATTGCAAGTAAAGATGAAATGTATTAACCAAATCAAATATTGGCTAGATTTTCCTTAGAATCTCAATAACCGAACCAAACCATTGATCAACTTTCCTCAAACCGTGTGTATACCATCAAGAAGAAATATGAGAGGGTGACGCTAGGGGGATGGATCCATATCCTCATGCTGCACGGACAACTCACGTGCTAATAATATCAACCACATGGATAACTCACGTGCTGCAAGGATAACTCGTGTGCCAATAATATCAATATCTCAGATCCGCAGGGACAACTCACGTGCTGCACAGATAACTCACGTGCTAATAATATCACAATCTACCCAGTGTGGTCACATGAAAAATAACAATTCGCCTAGTGTGGTCACAGTCTTAATATCACAATTTACCTGGTGTGGCCACAGGCTCATTATCACAATCCGCAGGCGTGGTCACAAGCGCAATATCATAATCTCACTCGGAATGGTTACAGGCTCACTATCATAATCCTCCCGGCATGGTCACATGTTCAATATCACTATCCACCCAGTGTGGTCACAGGCTACCAGTCCAATCCATATCACACAAAAAGTAGATATACAAGAATACATGTACATGATCAATAAACATCAAATTCCATACTCCTGGACTGGTATAAGTGACATGCTAAGGTGTATGCATGTGCAAAGTGTGCTATCATAGCTCAATAATACATTACGAAAGTAGCAATTATCAGGTTTAATCATGAGTTTAACCTCTATATAACCTCAAGCATGGCTCAAAAAATTCACAAAATAGGTACAGATATAAGAAACATCATATCATTAAGTGTAGCAACCAATTCAAGGCATATCATAGCCTAAGCACTACCCCGAGCATAATTAATACCCGGGTGCACGCACATGGGCTCGACCCCACACATGTTCGCCACCCATAGCACGTAGCTATCACAAATAACTCAGGCAATCAGTGCCTCAACCAAGTTTAGGTAAGATACTTGCCTCAAGCAGGCTAAATCAATATTCTAAGAAGCCCTTCGTGGGCGAATCAACCTCCAGATGGCTCAAGTTTAGCAAAAATAACTTAATATCATCAATAAAATCCATAAGAAATAATTCTAAGTGACAAAGCTAAGATCCTTAATCAATTATGCAAAGTCAACCCAAAAAGTCAACCCCAAGCTCGCACCCCAAAACCTGTCAAAACTCATAAATTATGATCACCCATTCCGATACGTGTCAAAATATATTTTTTCATCCAATTTCAACCTCAAATCTTTCACACCCCAATCTTGGAAGGTGTAACCGGCACACGATGCCCGAAGGCCTGTGCGAACCGACGTCCATTCTTATCTTCTCTTAATCATAAAATCTGGGCTAACGAGGCCTCCAAGTAGTAATACTGGAAATCTAAAATGTGTACAACTGCTCACAAAAGAAATATTAATATTTTACACATATTTATCACTATACCCAACAAAGTCATAACCACATTCTGTTACATACAACCAAACTCTAGTCTGCAATCCTCTAAGAGTGCTAATAGAATAAATATATGCACAACTTGGTCACGACAGGGCCCCACCATACCAAAAATATTTTAGAATATATGCTCCAGTGCCTACTAACTTTGAACAGCTACCCCGAAGGAGTGGAGAGCAATGACCAATTAGCTGAAATAATACCCTACTGTGGAGAGACGTCACCAGGTCTATTTGTACCTGTGGGCATCAGCACAATGCCCAAAGAAAAGGGATTCAATACAGAAGATGTACCGAGTATAAGTTTAAAAATATACATGTAAATCGTAGACATAAAATAAGAGATATGGGTACACAACTTCAACCTGAATACCGATGATAAGCCACCGAGGATGTACACTGTGGTAACCTCAAATCATAAATGCATACCAGTTTTATAAAAATAAAGCCATTCTTTGGGGCATACCATATCACATCTTATCCAGTCGCTCTTTGGGGCCCATCATGTCATTTTATGTCATATCATACCTGGCCTCGAAAAGAGCTCGATAATATCACATATGCACAACATTCCACGCCTAGCCTCATAGGGACTCGGTGATATCACATACCACATTATTCGTACCTAGCCACATCAAGGCTCGGTGATGTTGTCTAACTCATCATTTCATTCCCGGTCCCAGCGGGGACTCGGTTATAACATTTAACAAATTATTTTATACCGGTCCCAATCGGGCTCGGTTAATAAAAATAAATACATAGATATGAAATCATGATACAAAGTCAATTATAGGTATAATTATTTATATGAAAATATTGTACTGGTCCCAATGGGGCTCAATGAATGCATATTTATACTTGTTTAGACTCATGCAATGAATTGAAGTAAGTATGTTGACATGTATCAGTTATACACGAGAATTGAGATAGTTGTTACTTTATTTGATTCAGATTATTTGAAAAGCATGCCTAAATTGTGCATGAGTTGTATTTTGCGCTTCTATACTTGTTTATGATATCATGTCTAGCTTTCTGTTAGATTATTCTTTTTTCTGTTTATTTGACAGCTAGTGAGTGTCGGAGTAAACCCCTTGCCACTACTTCTTTGAGGCTAGACTTGATACTTGCTTAGTACTATAGTTTATATTCATACTACGCTTCTGCATAATTTATGCAGGTTATGAGGTTGGTACGAGTGGTATTCATCCAGGATAGTAGGTGGATTCATTGAGACTTCGTGGTGAGCTTCCCTACTTGATTGATTCACAGAACATGAAGTTCCCCTCCCTACTTTCCTCTTGTATTCAGATGATTTCTCATATTCTCATCAGATGCTTGTGATTATTGGGACATCCGGTTTTGGGAAATGTTTGTAGTTGTGGTCGTGTTTAAACCCTGCCTTGGATATTCTATCTATGATTATCAGACTTGGAATTATTTTGTTTCCTTATTCTATTAGGTATTTCGTTAAGGTTGATTTATCTGCTTTGGAATTTTGATTGTTATTGTGTTGGTTTGCCTAGAGAGCAGGTTAGGCGCCATCACGGTCTTTGGGAGAATTTCAGGTCGTGACATCTACGGGTAAACTTAGACTTACACCATGCTTTAACTATACTATTTGAGTTAATCTCATCTATTTAAATGCTTCAATTCATGACTTAGCTTGAGACTAGACGTTCATAGTTTACCGAGCTTTGTTATTCTTGAGACTTGGCATGCTATTTGATTAGCCGTAGAAATTATACCTTCTCTTACTCCAGTGTCGTACTTATTTTCTCGAAAGTTTCATGATTATTCAACTCAAAAGTATATATGCGAGTTGGCTAGTGACACGTCAAAATTTACACCACTCTTATGGGATCGGGCTGTTCGCCTCAGCAATACTATTTTTATGGAATCACACCATTTGCCTCGGCAACATCATGTAAAACTAATCTTATAGGATTGGGTCGTTCGCCTCGGCAGTATTATGTAATACCATTCTTATGGGATCGGGCCATTCACCTCGCCAGAATTTTGTAATACTATTCTTATGGGATCGGGTCGTTCGCCTTAGCGGGATTATGTAACACCATTCTTATGGATTGGGCCATTCACGATGGTATGATTATGTGATACTATTCTTATGGGATCGACCTGTTCGCCTCGAGAGGATTATGTAACACTATTCTTATGGGATAGGGCCGTTCGCCTTGACGGGGTTATGTAATTCTATTCTTATGAGATCATATTGTTTGCCTCGGCAAGATATTGTAAAACCACTTTTTATCGGATCGGGCCAATCGCCTTGACGGAATTGTGCGTATTATCTTCGATAGGGATTCGGTGCATACATGAGCGTCTTGACTCAGATTTGTTATTTTTCCCTGATATTGGTCACATATATGAGTTTGTATTTATCCTTCTATTGAAGAACATGTTATACATATTTACCGGTTCCGTTGCTACTAGACATGCCTCATACCTATCTATTTCTTATGTATATTTGATTATTGGACCACTAGTAAGTGTTGATGTTGACCCCTTTCCTCTATTTCTTAGAGGTTAGACTAGATACTTACTTGGTACAACTTGATTTACGTATCTTTCTACACTTATGCACAAATTGTACAAGTACTGAGATAGATCTATCGGTGGTCATACAGGTGCGTAGGCGCAGCTGATGAGGAGACTTTGTTGAGCTACTTTCAACGCTACGATCCACAACACACGGATCCCCCTCTCTATTTATTTATTGTATTTTGTCTTCTTCTTTTCTAGACAGTTGTGGTAGTACTAATCTATATCCAGTAGATACTCATGCACTTGTGACACTAGGTTTTGGGGATTTTAGACCATTGTCCATGGTTGTATTTTTGTTATGACATTCATTTGTATATTGTTTATCATGTTCAAACCTTGAAGATGATGTCATTATTTTATTATGAAAATAGAATGATTTTGCTTATTTATTTCATCACTTGTCTTAAAACGTGTGATGAACTATCGATCGTCGAATTGATTTATTGTTGACTTGCCTGACAGCAACGTTATGAAGGGAATTGGGTCGCGACACCTCCCCTGGGCATGTGAACTTGAGCATGATCAAAGAGTTGTATGCTAATTGGAACTTGAAGAAGTGCAAATCATGGGTGAGAGGCAATGAGGTGAACCTGGAAAGCGATGACTTATGCAAATTTCTAGGGGTGGACCGCCATAACTAGAAGGTACTTCAGAGGTTTGTGAAAAGTCCTACCTACACAGCCATCTGTCACACACTTTGTGGCGTTGATTCGAATTCCAAATGGGTGAAGACAAAAGCCTGCACATATAATGAGATGCTAAGGGTGGACGTTAACAAGACTGCCAAGGTGTGGCAGAACTTTTTACAAGCAAGGCTCATGCTAGTTGAGCATAATTGTGCATTCACCCGAGCTAGAGTGTTCTTAATTTACTTCTTAATGACTGGGAGACCAGTCAATGTTTGGGAGATTATGCTGGGTGAGATGGCCCGCACGAGGTTTGGATGCAAGGTAAAAAGGTTTTTCTTTAGAAAGTCGCTAACACAATATATGTTGTCTCTCGATGTGCTAGAGTATCCAGAATATTATGAACTGGAGGATGCTCTAAAGGGTGTACTAGACATTACGACAATATTGGACATTATTACCAAGCTGAGCACTGCCTCTAGGGTTGAGCGTGATGAGAAATTCAGCCGCTATCTCTGTGGATCATTGAATTTGATTATAAGGTGGCTCGGGGTGTCGGATGAGGAAAAGAGATAGTTGAGCACCGAGTATTTGCTTTTTGGAGCTAATAAGGAGATGTTGGGGATTGCAGCCGATAGTCCAATTCACCTTTCTGAAGATGAAAACATGCCTATTGCCTCGGCGGATGAGGGTGATGATGGAGAGCAGGTGGAGGGGCCATTGGCACTGGTCCTAGTAGGTGAGGATGAGGATGAAACATAAGCGTCTACTAGAGTGCAGTCTGATGAGGAGCTACCGGAGTACGACCCAAAGGGGTCCGAGTAGTAGGGAGTCTGTCTTTCCACCCTATTTGTTTGTTATTTTATGCATGAAGGACTATGTATACTTTAAGTTGGGGTGATGGGCTTTCTATTTTTGATGCTTTGTTGAATAATCCGAGCTTTTTTCTATAATTGATTAATTAGTTTTTATTTTAGTTGTTGTAGTTAGGAAATAATTCCCTTTGTTGTTTTTGGGCACCGGATCTTTTTCAAGGGATGTTACATGAACCGGGTATTTTTATCTTTTTAGAATTAGTATAGGAAGGAAAACTAAATTGCTCCTAGATGCCTTATGACATGTTTGATGCTATTACATTTAGATGTTGGCATGTGAATCGCCTTCTTGACATGTTTTGACAGAAAATTGATGCCTTAGAAAAATGTATATCCTATTTATGATGCTTTCTCGCAATTTCCTGGCTCGGACGTCATCTAGTGATTTATTGCTTGATATTTTTCAACTATTTGTTTACTTGCTTTTACTTGAGAGTCGGAACAGAACTGTCTTAATTGAGTCATGTGCATTGTGTGATATGAGGTTTAGTTAACATTCTGTGCTCTCTTGTACTAGACTAGAACTTGCCTCGTATATTAGTCGAACCGAAATTATTAAGTTGCGCTAGTCTACGAGATGACGTAGGCATTTCATTGATGAATCATGAATTCACTTTATCGACCACATATAAAATTATCTTTAGTTAGCCCATTTGATCCTGTAGACCTTTTCTTTGGCACCCACATTACAAGATGAATTCCCTTTTTTGTTCTTAATTAAATCTTGTTGAACTTGAACCTTTACATCCGAAATCACTTAAATAGCTAGAAGAGTAAGGTGTAAATTGGGAGTAGCTTTTGAGTAGAACCGTTGAAGGGACAAAAGGTGCCCAATTAAGATGGAAGTAATTAGCTGGGAAATTAAATATAAGGAGAGTATACTAGAAGAAAGAAAAAAATAATAATAAACGATATGTCAAAAAAATTGATATACAAAAAAGAGAGAACACACCTCCTATTCTTATTAATGCGGGCTAGTGAAGATGTAGATATGGTTAAATGAGAGGGCTAGTGAAGATGTATATGTGGTTAAAAGAGAGAACACACCTCCTATTCTTATGGTATGACCTCAGGATGCACATTAATTTCTTTGTGAGAGTGAGTGTTTTTTGTTCGTATGTGTGATATCTTGAATTATGTTCAATTTTATACTTGAATAAGTGGACTATCTTTATATATACTCTCTTATTCTATGGCGAGGGAACATAATCTCATGACGTATAGGTGACTTTATTAAACTTATCTTGTTGGGGTGAGTGTGTGAGTTGAGAATGCTCAATGGCGTCGAGTTGGTCTTTGAGGTGAGGTGATTATGGGCAGGTTGTTTGAATTCTTTGAAATTATTTACTTATGCTTTGGCATGTGAAGGTTGGGAAGTGTGTGAATTTGGAATGTCCACGCTTAATTCTTAGTTTTAACCATGGTTAGGGGTATTGTGTGCTTAATGGTGATATGTCCCCTCATGATGTGGTATGTCGAATTGGTTGGGGTAGTAAAGTTCTAAGTTGCTTAAGGGCAAGCAAGAGTCTAAGGATGGGGTATTGATATTCAGAAAAAACTATGTGTATTTATATATTCACATCTCATATATTTTCATGTATGTTGTGATGAATTGAGATATATTTTGGTGTTGTTATGTGTAGGAACCAACCGAGAGCGAAGTGGAATAAAAAGTCAAGAGATAGAGAAAAAGAAGACGAAAAAGGGCATAAGGCAATTTCTAGAGTCCAGGCCAGCGCTAGACGCTACCTGTGGCGGTGGAGTCAGGTACGAAAGTTTTCAAGAAGGCAGGCGCGTGCAAGGCTAGCGTGATGTGCTGCCCTAGACACTAGGTCTAATAATTCTTCTATTTTGCCTCGGGACTTGGTTCTTTCGACCCAACATGCTCCTAACTCATACAAAAAGAATTCTAAACCTAATTTGGGAGGAGAGATGCTACTGTGAGATCCAACTATACGTGAGTAGAACTTTGGAACAAGGGTTATCAATTTTGTTTTCATTCATCTTAGTATTTTCAATGATTCAAACACTTGTGAAGTTGATTAGCATTATCATGTGTGGTAAAACCCATTAGTTCTAGGGTTGTGATTAGCCATAAATATAGACGTTTAATGTTATTTTGTTCTTAATTATAATTTTCTATCACATGGTTGTTTCTATAATTCTATTCTTAATTGCTTAGTTGTCTGGCCAACGGTCAAGTTCTATCAACTATCCAGATTATGCTTGATAAAGTTAGGTTTAGATTAGTGAAAAGCCTAATATAGCACGATCTAATCTCTAAAGTTAGGGGTAGATTTGTAGTTAGGATAGAATCATACCTAGTTACCATACTTAATTGAACATAATCTTAATGCATTCTTGGTAGATTAACGTTATAAAAATATAGGCGTTAATCTATCCTGAGCAAGCGTGTAGTAATTCGAAAGAGTACTAAGAGCAAATATAATTCAGTAAATTAGAAACTATAAGTTAATTGCATAAGAGGGGAATTAACTAGAACTTAATAAGATTGATAAAATGGTCACAACCCTAGAATGTTTATTTCTACTAAAGTAACCACAACCACAACAACAACAACAACAATAACAAAAAATTATCTGCTGAGCTAGTCTAGTTCTTCGTTTTAATTATTTACTTTAGTTAATAATAACATTCCTCAACTATTTGTTCGACTTGATTTGATAATAATTTTAGTTTTTTAGTAGGTAGTTAATGTCAAATCTCTATGGGCTCGACATTATGTTCATCACTTTATTAACTATTGACCACGTATACTTGCGTGTGCAAGTTGGGAGCAACAACCTTCCGTATCCTTTGTTTCAGAAACAACAACACCAATATCACTACTTCCCTTTTCACTTTCTTTTTCCTTTTCCTTCTCACCCTACTCTACTTCTTCACCTTGAATTTCATACTCCTCTACTATTGTATCTCAATGTTTAGACTATTAAACTTCTTTCTTGTTGGAGTCATTAACTGGTCTGGTAATAACTTTTGTGGTTTCTTGACTAGGATTTTGGTTAGACTCGATTAGGATTACTGAGGCAAAAGGGGAGTTGACTATTGGAGTGGCTTCATATTCCAAAGAACCAGATGTGAGAAGGTTTTGTGAGGTCGACATTGTTAGGATCTTTTGATTTCTTGGAGAGAATTGAGGTTTATGGTTCATTGCTTTTGCTTCTAATTTGGAGAGAGGTTGAGATATTATGAGATATAATTAAGATTGGAGATTTAAATAACAGATATGTTTTGACAGTTTTAACTCCTAATCAATCAGGGTATTAACTTCCAATCAGGTTCAAATTGGGAAAGGGTGGCGCCTAAAAGAAATGTATTTAGTACAGTTCTAGAAACCTTATCCATTTAATTATGAGATTTGAAGAAAATTATGGTTATAGAATGTAATCAAGTAACTAGGAATCTAGTTTTCATGGCAAGGTAATTTAACATCTTAGTACAATTATCAATTGAAAAGGAGGTACATAGTTAAGTGTCAAACAACCAAGTTCTTTGACTGATTTCCTCAATGACGCCAAACGTCATTTTGTGATTAAGGATATCGTCATCAAATTTATCTAGTGCCATCATGTCATGTGTGCATATCTGTAGTATAACTCTGAGTTAGATATTTTTAGCACTTAGATTCACTAAACACATTATTAAGATATAGCCAATCATTGAGGGAAATCATGAATGTCCTAATTCACGTTGATCAAATCGAGCTTCAAGTGGTTTCTTCCGAAGTGATTCATGCTCAAAGATTTGATAAATATGTTCACAATCTAATGTTGTAGTATGCATATACTATATGTTGTAGAAGACTAATTTCGATATTTATGCTTCAGTCCTTATATCTCATTTCATTTGATTTGATCTATGCTACATGTTGGCTTACCTAGTCTTGGAGGTTAGGTGCCATCGCGATGGTTGGTTGGATTTTAGGTGGTGACAATGTGTGTTTTGTTTGGGTTCTATAGAGCAAAATGCATTTAAAGTGTGTTATTTTATAATCCACCTAGACACAATAAAAGTAATTTTTATAACAAATATACCACTAGGCAAGCTGCCTAGTTGCTATTAAATAAATAAATAAATAAAAAGGATCCAATGTTTACAATTTGTCTAACAAAATCTCAAAAATGCTAATCTAAAGCTAATAAAATGATAAATGCTAACTATTACAAATGGTCTCACAGCCAACTCCCCACATAGGATGGTGTGTGTATCCACAAGCCAAGTGCAAAACCTCAGTGTAGCACCTCTAATGCTCTCACCAGGCGCTAAGTTTGCATTCCAAAGGACAAGGCAAATATGAACCTCTAAGAGACACCACCAAATTCTAGAGATGACCAATCCAGGTAGAATACCAGTGCAATGAGCTATCTAGAACAAGAAATGCATATGTATGATATAAGTTGCTTCCCCGTACCCAGATATGTCTACATCTTGGGCCATGTACGAGTCCTAGTAAGTGATACAGTCAGCTTAAGACAAGCTGTAATGAAGGCAACATCTTGCAAAAGAAACCACATGCCTGCACTGTCCATCCTCCTCCGGAATGGACATGTAAACATGTCAATATCACTGAATGAAGACATGACATTACAAAGCATATAAATATCAATCCTTATGCCTTATAATACCATTGGATCCCAGCTTTGACTCCTCAGAATAACCTGTAGAACTGGAGTGCAGTGAGCATTGAACATGAAGCTCCTAAAGTCCATGCACTAACAATCTCAGATACAACTATGCAAAGCACAACCCAAAAACTAGACAGTGCACTACAAGGTGACCCTTTATGTAACAAGAACCACTGCCTGCTTGCACCAACAATTCCATATAACATTAGAGTACCCCCCAGAATGAGCATGAAAGTATGTTAATACCACTAGTAAGCACTCTAACACTATACTGACTATAGTAATATAACACTGTGCAAGGGCAGGCAATTTCAAATAAAGTATACTCATCAGTCAGGAGTTTTTCTTTTGGCCACTCTAACCCTAAAATTAGGGACTTGTGATTTGTCAAGGTTGATTAGTCTCCTCCTTGCACTAGGCAATTCAGAGAAAGAGTGAAACTGGATTATTCCTGCAAAAGAAAAAAATAAGGTTAGCTAAAACGTTTGTCACAGTGTTGTCCTCTCTTAACACATGCTGGAACATCACATTAAACTGCTCCTTCATCTCCTTAATCCTCTTATCCTCTTTCTCTTCCAAAAATTCACCATGGAGGATCCCATTCTCTATCTATGATCTTCTTCATCCCAAGTGAATCTGTTTCCAATATAAGAAGATGTAAATCATGCTCCATATAGTAATGCAGCCCATCTTTGATTGTCCTAGCCTCAGCCATTATGTTAGTAGTTTCCTCCAATTGCTATGCCCTAGCATACACCAAATCTCTTGCACTGTCCCTCACATAAACTTGTAGAACTTGGACCGGGGTTACCTCTTGAAGCCCCATTTGTATTGCACTTGTACCAACCATTGTATGGAAGTTGCCATGCTACTCCTTTGGTCACAATAATAGGCCTGTACTCCTCCAAGTATCTGATTATATCTGGCCAAAGAAAAGGCATATGAGGCATCCAATTATACCCAGCCTTTGCCAAGAAATGCAGTGTCTTATTGATCTAATGAATAACCCTATGAACGGACACTGATCCTCCATTCATGTTGGTGTTTCTCATCTTCCATAATTCCCAAGTTATAATTGTTGGAGATGCCTTATATAGGGATTTCAACTTTGGACAATAAGGAGCATTCCACCATGCCCTAATTACCTGCTTTACTTGTACCAATGGAACAGTGATCCCAGCTGCACCTATAAATGATCTCCACTTCCTAGTAGTTGTAGTTCCTGTAAAGAATAGATGATCAAATGACTCCTCCTGAGGGTATTGGTAGCACCAACACCTGGACATATATATGTAGCCTTGGCTTTTCCACATGTCATCAGTTGCCAGTTTCACCCTCCACAATCTCCATAAGAAGAATGATATCTTGAATGGTAGGCCCTTGATCCACATGTTCTTGAATTCTAGATTAGGGTTTTCCCTATGGCTTACCAAGTGCCAAACACTACTCACATTAAACTTGCCAGAAGAAGTAGGTTTCCACCAAGGTGTATCCTAGTATCCCTCACTGCCTTCAAACTGCACTTGCTTCTTGATATGATCATCAATGTCTTCTGGGAATACTAGATCAATTAGCTGCTCATTCCATCCATCTCATTGCCTTAGTTCAGCCACTTCTTGTAACTCCTCATCAATGTGATGATCAGGAGGCACTACATGATACAATGCCCCTAATCCTATCCAATTTTCATGTCAAACATTGGTGGCACCAGACTTTATCTCCTACCATATTTCATGCTCCATTTTCTGTCTAGCATTAAGCATTTGTCTCTATATATGTGATCCTTCCCCAAACTGTATCACTGTGGGCAACTCTTTTTTCAGTACTTATTCCATATGAAATTTGACCACAAAGATTTTGTGGTTCTAAACCTCCACCATAGCTTTGCAAATAGTGATTTAGAAACAACAAACAATGACCTGAACCCTAGGCTTCCTTCTTCTTTTGGTAAGCACAAATTCTGCCATGAAGACCAATGTCTGCTTCTTCCTTCCACCTTTGTACTCCAAATGAACCTAGCAAACAACTTATTCAAATGTTCTATAATGTTTCTAGGTGGATCAAGAACTGATAACATGTGGATTGGCATGCTTTGAAGGACACTGTTGATCAAAGTTTCCTTTCCCCCAAAGGATAGTAACTTCCCCTTCCATGAGTGTAATTTGGCCTTCACCTTCTTAATAAGATCCCCATAGTAATCCTTTCTTCTTCTAGTATAAAATATAGGACATCTTAGATATGTGAAAGGAAATATACCTTTAGAGAAGCCTGTGATATCCTCCACTGAATCTACCAATGCATTTGCCACCCTAGCATGCATATAATAAGAGCTCTTAGTCTTGTTGATCAACTGCCCAGACACCTTTTCATAGCTACTCAAAACCTCCATGATATTCTTTAATGATTCAACATGGGCTGATGCAAATATAATAGTATCATCAGCATATGCAAGGTGACTCAGTGGATAAGTCCACTTTGGCATCCCAAAACCTACAAAGGATTTGTCATCAAACAACTTGTTTAGTGTCTTAAATAACACCTTTGCTGAAAGAATCAATAAGGCAGGAGACAGCGGATGTCCTTGTTTCACCCCTCTACTGGACTTGAAGAATCTAGTAGACTGCCCATTCACCAATACAAAATACCAATTGTTGGACAAAAGGTTCCAAATCATGTTGATGAAGTGTTCAAAACACTCCATCTTCCTCAATACATGCAGTAAGAACTTCCGAGATACCCTATCATATGCCTTGGTCATATCCAATTTAATCACCATATTTGCAGGTTTAGCTCTCAATCTAATGTCAGTCACTATCTCTAGTGTTAGGAGGATATTTTCAAATATACTTCTACCCTTCACAAAGCCTGATTGATTGGAGGAAATCAGTGTAGGCAAGAAGTGTTCCAGTCTATCATTAAGTACTCTAGACATCACCTTGTTGATGAAATTGATCAAGCTTATTGGCCTTAAATCTGAGAAGGTGTGAACTTGTGGCTTCTTTGGTAGTAACACCAAGTTAGTGTGTGTGATAGATTTAGGTAAAGATGCTCCCCGATAGAAGTGCAACACAATCAAGTGAATATCCTGACCAATGATGTCCCAGCATTCTTGATAAAAGGTACCAGTGAATCCATCAGGATCACTTGCACTATCCCCACTAAGTGCAAAAATATCTTGTTTAACCTCTTCTAGTGTAGGATATCTGCTCCACTCCAGATTTTGATCTACTATAACCATGGCAGAAACATTTGAAAGCATAGAGAAGTCAGTAGGCTCCTCTTCTTGAGAAAATTATTTTTCATAAAACTCAACAACAACCTTAGCCATTTCTTTATAATTTTCAATCCAATCCCCATCACTATTTTGAATCATTTTCAATTGAAGTTTATGTCTCTTGCCATGAACATGATTGTGAAAAAACCTAGTGTTCATGTCTCCTTTAGTAAACCATGTCATTCTAGCCTTTTGCTTCCAATATTGTTCATCAATGCTAAGGTACTTTTTCAATTCAGCCTTAGCCCTTAGGAACACAATCTATTCTCCACAGTAGGTTCCTCTTCTAACAATATCTCTTTCACCCTTACGATGTCTTCCCTGATTGCAAGATGTTAAAAATGTCACCAAAGGTCACCTTGCTCCATGTTAACAAAGCAATCTTCACCCTCTTCAGTTTTTGTTTAAACATCGGGAAAGGATCTCTTATGAAATCTGCCTCCCAATTCTTCCTCATAACCTCCTTGAAGGTTTCATGTTTAGTCCAAAAATTCAAAAACTTGAATGGCTTGACAAATTGAGATGCTTGCTCACCACAACTCAGAAATAGAGGAGCATGATCAGATCCTGTTCTAATTAGATGTTCCACTTCAATAGTAGGAAACACAGTTTGAAATGGAAAGTTCATTAAAATCCTGTCCAGCCTTTTGAATATACATTCAACATGTGGCCTCCCATTCTACCAAGTGAAAGGGCTGCCTTTATACCCTAGGTCAAACAGTCCACTTGAGTTCACACAAAATGTATCATCATATTCAGGAGGATGCACTGGTAGCCCCCTAATCTTCTCATCTTCATGCATAACTACATTAAAATCACCACCTACTATCCATGGTATCTCCATATCACTTGCCAAATAATATATGTTATCCCATAACTCCATTCTCTCTAGGGCAGAACATTTAGCATAAACAAATGTAAACATGATGTACTGACCAATGTCCTGGTGATACATCTTGATTGTGATTTGTTGCTCAATTTCCATGACCAATTCTCACACTACTGCAGCATCAATAAACAACCAAATTTTTCCATATATGTTTGATAATGCAACTTACATGTTGAGCCTTCTCCTATACCTCTGAATATGCCTTGAATTTTGAAAGGGTTCCGTGAGAGTACTGACAAAGAAACCATGTTCCCTTTGCATGTTGATAAACCCTTTGAAAGGCCTGTTGTGTATTTACAGACCTTATATTCCATATTAATGCCTTGATCATCATCTAGTTTGTGAGGGTTCCTTCTTGGGAAAGATTCTTATAGGTTGTAGAGCTTCTTTATTATGTTATTTCTTGCCTTTTCTCCCACTTCTAGCTTGAGCTTTAGGTGACAAGTCAGCTTCCTTAGCAATTGCCTTAAAGTTACCTGCAGTGGATTCATCATCTCCTTCTTCCTCCAGTTGCATCTGATCCAACATGACATTTTGCATTTCCAGTGGTGTGATATTGTGTGTGACAATGTTATGTAATAAATGGATTGGATTCTTCAATGGTACATTAAGCTGAATTTGTAAAGGCTGCCCAGTTTCTGAAGCACAAGCCATTGGAAGTGGGTCCATGACTCCTGCGACCTTTGGAACCAATTCTTGCCCCATCTGATCCTTAGTTGTAGCCTCTACCACTTGCTTATTATTATCTTTGTCACCAATATACTCTTGAGTGGCCCTGAATTGAAGTTCATAAACAGACCCTAGACCAGGGTTTACTCTAGGTCCAAGTGCAGAAATCATTGTTCCATTGAAATCAGGTGCCTTAGCTGCAGTTGTTTGATGTCCTGACCTCACTGTATCATCTAAGACCTTTGTAGGAGTATTGTGAGTAGGTCCAACCCTTTCTCCATCCATCGCATGATCAACAGTGTCTGAAGAAACAAGCCTAGTTAACCTAGGGTTTACTGTTCCATTGCCTAATTCTTTCCCTGCAGCTTCTCTATCAGCATTCCCAGTTGTTCTAGCTTCCTTAGGTGAACCATTACCTGATCCAATTGACCCTGTTTCATGTTGCCTCATGGGTGTTTGTAAATCAAAAACCCTAATTTCCTGCATATTAGGGTTTACTGTAGACAGTTCTCCAATACCACCTTGTTTCTTAGCTCGTTGGCTACCAGCTAGGGCATTATTGTTGGCATTCATGTTAGTATCATTGTTAAGCTCTTTCTCCTCTACTTCCTCCCCACATGATGTTATTATATCACTTGTAAATTCAGTAGCTTCAATTCCTCTTGAATTATCATCTAAAGTTTGCGAGGGTATCTCTTGACATGAATAATTTGTAGTAACATTTATATCTTCTCGAGCAGTTCCAAATCTTCTAGTAACCTAATCAACAGTCCTTTCCTTTATTATATCTACCTCATTCCCAAAAACATTAGGATTAGGGCTTGAATTACTTGCCGATGTTTGAATCCTTATTCCAGTAGGATTAGTAGGCATTGCAGCTTCTTTCGCGTTTGAATTTACTCATTTTTTCCCTGGTTCTTGCGCCTGCTGATCCACCACTATAATAACATTATTATTGACAATCCCAGCACCTCTAGGATTACGTATTTCCTCAAGAGTTCTATTTTGAATCCTCTTCTCCTTAGGATTAGTATTAGATTTTCCAGCTGCCCTAGGAGTAGACTTGCTTGATTACTTTGAATTTGCACCCTCCTATTGATCATGCACTACCGGTGCATTATTTTCTTCTACACTGGCTAATACATCAAAAGCGTTCTTGGTTGTAATTGCCACCTTCTCCTTCTCAGTTGAGTTGTTTTGCTCAGTTGCTGGAACTTCCTCAATTATGTACCCTCTTTTGTCTCTTTGATACCTACTCTTCCTTCTTTGCACCCATTCTTGTTTAGCCGGATTAGTAATAGGTTTCCCTAATACTTTGCCACTCGTTAACACCTTGGTTGAAGTTGTTGATGTGCCAACTACCTCCTTTTCTTTCCCTTTGTCATTGCCTTATTCCTCAAACCGCCTCAGCTCAGGATTAATAACCCAACATTCAGCTTCTTTATGACCTTGTTCTTGCATGTTTTACAGTATTTAGGCATGTAATCATACCTAATCTTGATCTATTTGGATTCTTCTGGCCTAGTCTCATCCTCCTCCTCTACTATCTTGATTCTTTTAGGAAATTTTGAAAGCAAATTCACCTTAACCTTCACCTTGGCACAACTTGGTCGAGTACCATTCTAAGTAGCCAAATCCATGTGTAATGGCCTTCCTACTGCCCTTTCCAATGAAAAAACGAACTCCTTACCGAAGAAGTTTGGAGGTAAATCTTGAAAATAAATCCAGGCTATAGCTACAGGTGTCTCTTCATCAGGTTTCCACCATGGATTCCATTTAGTATATCTCATCTGCCACAACTCACCTTGTATTTTTAAATAAGAAACTGGCTTTGATAACAAGTGTATATAATCCTCCATTAATGAAAGTTTAATTAACACATGACTGTCCTCGATTAAACAAAACTGGGCAAGGACTTTTTAACTCACATTGTATAGGGATAGCTTTATATGGTTCTTGAATAACAGGCTTACCATATGAGAATTTTTCCATGACTGCCAGGTGCAATCCTTGTTGAGCAATGGATTGATGAACCTCCTATTTCTTCCAACTCATGATTGGTTCCCCGTGAAGATACTCAATAGGTTTAGGACTACGATGGGCTGCGACTGTATGGGAGCATTTATTGTCGCTGGTTGTAATAATTTCACGTAGTTCTGGATTGATTTAGGGCTGGTAATTGTTGTTTGGGGCTGTGGGGATTGTAGGGATAACTGACCAGCCTCAAGAGGAGGCTGGCCAGTGGCCGGAGAAGCCATTAAAGGCTCATAAGAGCTTCGTGCGTCAGTCGTCTCAATCATCTGATCGCTAGAGCCTCTCTCTCCTCACGCATTATTTTCTAATAAAAGGGGTTGAATTGTGTCTTGCCCGATTTTTTTTATTTCAAAGAACCTAGTTCCGTGAACTAAATAAGAAAACACAACTAGAAAATAAAGTGAGAAACTAAAGTATACAACAACTTTTAAGTGAAAACCCTCCTTGATCAAGGGAGTAAAAATCATGATCTACCCTCATAGGATTTGCCTCAAAACTTCACTAACTTTAGAGAGCACTTTTAGGTTACAACTAAATAAAGAAGGAGACTAACTCTGGTACCATTCCCTTACAATCACTCATTTGTAGCTATTCCTTCCCAAACCTACTATAGTCTAAGAAGTTAAAACAAAAACTCAAAGTTTCTGCTAAGATATAATTACACTACTGGAAAAGAAAATAGGTTATAATTCAGAATAATTGACTCAACCTAAACAACTAAAATAACTGAGCATATTTGTATTCAGGAACAGGTTCTTTAGTTAAGTAGCTTGAATCCTTAAGATTATCTTCTTGCCTAGATTGATATTGCCAAGAATAATTTTTGTCGTAACGATCCGACCGGTCATTTTGAGCTTTAGCATTTCTTTCGCTGATTTGAAGTCTTAAGTAGATTCATATGATATATCATGACTTATGTATATAGTTGGTTTTGATGTTTGAGAGGTTCAGGATTTGATTTGGAAGAGAAATTTCATATTTGGAAGGTTTAAGTTGAAGAGTTGACTAAAGTTTGACTTTTGTATAAACGATCTTAGATTCATGTTTTAATGATTTAAATAGGTTTGTATGATTATCATGGACTTTGGCATATGTCCGAATTTGGATTTGGAGATTCCTAGGTCTATTTGGCTCTTTTTGGCAAAAGTTGGTAATTTGAAGGTTTGGAAATTTTATAAGTTTGACCGTGAGTTGATGTTGTGGCTATCGGATTTTGATTGTTATCCCTGGACTTGTAAGGGATCTATTTTCTCATTTGAAACTTGTGTCCAAAGTTTGGTTTCATTCCGAGTTGATTTGGTAGGATTCAGACGTGTTTGGCAGAGTTTGAAGGATTGAAAGTTAAGAAAATGATCTCAATCTTTAATTCTTGGTTTTAATGTTATTATGATGACTGGATATTTTGGATTAGTTTGGGTAATGTATTTGGAATTGGTGTCATGTTTGGACGGGGTCTGGGGGGCCTCGGGTATGATTAAGGGTAATTTCGAATCATTTCGGATGGTTTTTGTGTTTCTGGTTTCTGGTGCATCTGATGTGTTTCGCGATCGGGAGTGAAACTTCACGATCGCGAAGAAGGTTATTGGAAGCTGGCAGCATCTCGTTCGCGGTGACTATTCGCGCTCGCATAATATTCTGGATCTGGCTATCGCATTCGCGTTCACTTTCGTTTCTTTGCGATCGCAGAGTATTGCTAGAGACAGTTGGCTCGTTGGCTTCTACGTTCGCGGGAGGAAGTCGCGTTTGAACTTCTGTGGGTTGTTGGATTTCGCGATCGCGGGTCTCAAATGCGATCACGTGTTGCATTGTTCTGGGCAGTGTGACTTTGTTCTTTGCGATCACAAAGGTTATTCTGCGATCACGATGTATATAACTGGGTAGTGCATATAAGTTGCTATTTTCAAGGGTTTGAGTTATTTTATCATATTTTGAGATTGAAAACTCAGATTAGGGCAATTGTTTAGGAGATTTTCACTGCTTTGATTGGGGTAAGTATTCCTGATTTGGATTTGATAATTATTCATGATTCCATCTTTGAATTTAGCATTTGATAGGTGAATCTAAGAGAGAAAATAGGGTTTTTTGGCAAAATGTTTCTAAAGTGTAAAATGGAGATTTGAACCCCGATTTAGAGTCTGTTTTTGGATGAAACTTGTATATTTGGACTTGTATTTGAATGGGTGTGTTCGAGATTTGTGAGTTTTGTCGGGTTCTGAGGTGCGGGCCCAGGTTGACGTTTTCGTTAACTTTGAGTATATGATTAAAAATTTAACCTTTATTATTTGGGTTTGATTCCTCTGGCATTATTTGATGTTATTGAGTTATGTTTTGCTAGATCCGAGCCATTCAAAGGTTGATTCGCGCGGGAATGCATTTTTAGAGTATTGATTTGGCTTTTTTGAGGTAAGTGTCTTGCCTAACTTTGGTTGAGAGAATTTTTCCTACTAATTTATATTGTTTGCTACATGGCGGGTAATGTATATATGAGGTGACGAGTGTATATATATGTGCTATGGGTATTCATGCTCGGGGTAGATTCTAGCTTACTCTATGCCTTAATTGGTTGTGTGTTTTACTGGATTCCATGTTTATTTAATTAATCAACTACATGAGTGCAATAAACCATGCTAGAGGAATGTTTAGGCTATTCGTACATTATGTTGAACATGATGAGCAAATCTTGAGACTTAGGCTATATTTTCCTCGGAGATAGATGCATGTAGGTTATGAATACACATCCAAACTTGTTCTTGTAATGTGTCTTGATAGAGACTTGTAATCTCTGTGATACATATGTGATCCTTGTATGACTACTTGAACTTAGTTGCTACAATTTATTTAGCCATAGTCATGCTTTATCCGCATATTTATTGTTATCATATCCTTGTACGCTTTATTGATGGGTTATGAGGATATACCTCTTGATGATAAATTGTTATCTTGCATTATTGTAATAATTGTGGCATATATGGACATGTTGTGTGGGTTGATTGATATTGTGTGGAGTATAAGGGTGGAACGATGCATATAACGACATAAGGGAAATATTTCATTGTGATGCGCATGCGGCAAGATAAGTGTGGCTTATGCACATGCAGATATATACGGGAGGCATTTCATTATGATACACATGTTGCGAAATAAGGGTGGATTTATGGGATTGTTATGTGATGGCCTAGGGACGATTTGCATTGTGCATGTTATGTGGTGGTACGAGGGTGACATCCTTGAATATTCATGTGATTTCTTTATGTGTGTCATGCATTTTAACATGTTTAGTTGTGTTGCATTTAACATGCTAAGCTATGCATTTCTTATAACTTGATGATTTGGTTGACAAGATGAATTTACCGACATGGAGTTGTTATTTTATATTTTCTTAAGTTGTTTGTAGCATATCAGATTGACGAGATGAGAACGTTGTTTTTATGCATTAACATATTTGATTCTTGAAAAGTTCTCTTGAACATGTTATTTGACAATTGATATGGAATCTGATTATAATTTGGCACGAGGTCTTTGTTGTGCAAGTGTGATTTTTATTTTGGCACGAGGTATTTCCGTGTGGATGTGACTTATGTTGTCGCACGAGATCTTTGTCGTGCGATGATGATTGATAATGTGGGCACAAGATGCCATATGTGAGAGATTCTATCTGATTACTTGTTGAAGCTGAGCCTTTACTTGTATTGAATTGTTATCACTTGTTCTGATGATATTATAGTTATTGTCTTTCTATTATACTTCTTGTTGCTAGTCTTTGATATGTTGCACAGGTTATTTGACTAGTGAGTATCTTTCGACTTAAAAACCTCATTACTACTTCTTTGAGGTTAGTCAAGATATTTACTAAGTATAAGGGATTGGTTGTACTCATACTATACTTCTACACATTGCTTGAAGATTTTGGAGCTGAGTAGCTGCGAAGACGGAGCTTTGCATTGGAGATGCACTAGCGTACCGGATAAAAGCTACCCTTTTGTTCATCGTAGCTTAGGATTTTATTTCTATTTATATAACTTTCAAACAAATATTGTATTTTTTTCTCACATTAGTTTGTAAATCTAAATCATAATAGCTCATGACTTGTACTATCAGACCTTGGGGTAGTGTTATTAAATTCTTTTGCTGGTCGTGATGGTACCTAACACAACCCGCTAGGTAAGCCAAATAATAATCAACACAACTAAAATAAGAATAATAAGAAATCAATATGTGAAATAACTAAATTTCTATACGATAACCCAAGAATTGGTTAGTACAAGTCATGAGCAACTAAGACTTAGATTACAAAATGTTGGTATGAAAATAAATACAATAACTATTTGGTATATACATAAACATATTACAAATCTAAAGCTACCAAGGGAAAGAAGATACATCTTCAATGCCATCTTCGACCATCCATAGCAACTCAGCTCCAAGATCTGCACGAAAGTTGTAGAAGTGTAGTATGAGTACAACCGACTCCATGTACTCAGCAAGTATCATAACTAACCTCGGCGAGGTAATAGGAGTAAGAATTATAAATGAAACTCACGATTCACCTATACAGTTCAAAATTCCAACAAGTACAGAACAATTATATGATCAAGTCATGAATCACGAATAAAATCACCTTGGTGCACACATTAACTCAACATACTTTACTCAATCAACAATCCAGCAATAAAGATGATATGCAAATAAATTATAAACAACCAAGGAAATTGCAAGTAAAGATGAAATGCAATAACCAAAACATCAATTTATTGCAGTGTACAACCCGATCCAAATATAAATCACAATACGACTCTAAGGCCCACATCAGAAATACAGCAATAGAACCAAACCACTGATCAACTTTTTCTAAAGTTCACATCAACCAGAATTCATCGGTTTCTCCTAATCTGCATGTACACCATCAAGAAGAAATGTGAGAGGGTGACCCTAGGGGGATGGATCCATATCCACACGTTGCATGCACATGAGATGAACCCCACATATATGTGCCATTCATAGCACGTAACTATCACAAATAACTCACGCAACTAGTGCCTCAACCATGTTTAGGTAAGATACTTACCTCAAGCAAGCCAAATCGATACTCTAGAAGCACCATCCCGCACGAATCGACCTCTGAACGGCTAGAAACTAGCCAAAAATAACTCAAAAGCATCAAATAATGCCATAGGAAATAAACCCAAATGATAAAGGTTGAAGCTTTACTCAAATACTCAAAGTTAACAAAAAACTCAACCCGGACCCGCACCCCGGAACCCGATAAAACTCACAAATTTTGACAAACCATTCAAATACAAGTCCCAAAATATATCACGGACCTACCGCGACTTCAAATCCCACAAAATAACATCAAAACCATGAATCGCACATCAATTCAAGCTCAATGAACTATTTCAAATATTCAAATTCCAAACTTACATCGAACACGTCTAAACAACTCAGAATCACCTAAACTTTTGCGCACGTGTTCTAAATGATATAACGAACCTATTCCAACTCCCAGAATAAAAATATGAACCCAATAATATCGAAGTTAACTTCCGGTCAAACCTATGAACTTTCCAAGCCTTCAAATTGCCAATTTTCACCAATTAGAGGCAAAACCTTCTAGAAATATCTAAGTACAAATCCGGGCATACGTCTAAGTCCAAAATTACCATCCGGACCTAACGAATCATAAAAACTCCGATCCAAGGTCAAATTCACAAATTCAAACTTGGTCAACTCTTCTAACTTAAAGCTTCTAGATTGAGAATCATTCTTTCAAATCAATACCAAAATTCAAAAATCAAAACCGATCATACACGTGAGCCATAATATATTATATGAAGTAACTCAAGACCTCAAACCACCGAATTGAATGCAAATGCTCAAAATAACCGATATCTTGACGATACAAGTTATGCTACAGTGACTTCCTTGTTAGGACTCCGGTATCTTGACGATACAAGTTGGCACTATGCGAGCTGTTGGTTGTAGACGATTGTAGATATGATAAGATTTCCTTTAATTGATAGTTATTTCTTGTAGTATGATTTGATTACCTTATTAGAAGTGATATGAGAACTCTACTTGATGAGGCAAGTTGTTGGTATCATAAATACGTACAATGGACAGGTCCAGTGACCTAGTAGTACATGAGTGCTAACATAGCAGATACAAGCATGATAGCCAGGTAGATGACATATACGCTAGTCTGGAGGTAGCAGCTTATTTGTCGGGTATGAGATGATAGTACCGGTGCGCGGTCTAGAAAAGGAAAGAATTACGAGTCTAGTATCTAGCATATACGTACGAGACTATACGAGTAGTTAGTATTTCAGTTTTATGTGTTTGTGCGACTGACGCATGATAGATTACACATGGTATGAGTTGTGAGATGTTGTTACAGAAAGTTTGGGAAGACAAATCTGCAAAGCAATGCTACAGGTCTCGTTTGGTAAGACTATGGTATATGACCTTCTATACTTATTTCATGATGTGAGCTCTGATCTCTAGGTTATTTAACCATTGTATTATCCAGTTTTCTTCCTTCAACATTCTTTTATTTGATTATAGTACTTATTCATGATTATTCAGTTGCCTTATATACTTAGTACATTATATCGTACTGACATCCCTTTGGCTGGGGATGCTGCATTTCATGTTGCAGGTTCAGGTAGGCAGTTTAACAGACCCCCAAAATAAATAATTTCAGTTCCAGTTGTTGATCGGTAGATCTCATATCATTCGGAGTGCAGCCGATCATAGAGATCCTTATGTTTTGAATTTATATATAGACTTATGGATAGATCGGGGCCTTGTCCCGACTATATTATGTCTATCAGATATTCTTAGAGGCTTTTGTAGATGTATGTGTACCTGTGGTCAGTTATTGTATACTATATATATGTCTATGTTAGTTGAGACCTTGCAGGTGTGCTTGGGATTTTCTAATTACAAGTGTTGCAAATGTTGTAAATTTTCTAGTTTTACGGAATGGGTCGCTCAAGTATGTGAGGCATTACGTTTCTGTCCAACCCACCTAGGTTGGGGCGTGATAAAATGATATCAGAGAAGGTCTATATCATAGAGAGTCTACAAAGTCGTGTCTAGTGGAGTCTTGTTTATAAGTGTGTATTGTGCACCATATTTTATAAACAAGAAGCTACAAGGCATTTTGGATTGGTTTCCATTCTTTCATTCTCAGATCATGCCATAGATCTGAGTTATAAGAGGTTGAGCCTGACTTGCATTCATATATACTATACAGAGATGCCTGTCATATAAGTTTGATTTTAACCTATATTTTATTATGTGTTTACATAAATGTTGCTATATAATAAAATGTCTGAGGTTCATCAAGCTACAAATGAGAGGCCTAGTAGTAGGCCAATGGTAGGTGGGAGTTATACTGAGACCTAGCATGGGTCGACATCTCGGTTTCCCCCGATATCATCAGCCCCAAAAGAGCTTTGAGGACCTTCCGCACCTCCAATACCCCCAACACCCTCATCCGCTGCATCCGAGAAAAAATTGTGGGAAGCAGTACAGTTATTGATGCAGATAGTAGCCGCACAAGCACAACGGCAGGTACTGGAAACTTCAGGTACCGAACCTTTAGTTAGATCAACTAGTTCGAGGGTACGAGAGTTCCTTAGTCTAAACCCCCTAGATTTCACAGGATCAAATCCACACGAGGACCCATAGAATTTCATAATTGAGCTCTAAGGACCTTTAGAGTTATGCATGTTAGAGAGACTGAGGCGGTAGAGTTATCTGCATATAAGGTAAGGGATGTAGCTATATTTTGGTAGGACTCTTGGGAGAGATCTCGATGTTGGAATGCACCTGTAGTGGTATGGGAGGAGTTTTCCAAGGCTTTCTTAGATCATTATTTACACATAGAGATCCGACAGTCTAGAGTTGAGTAGGTTTTAGCCCTTAAGAAAATAAATATGAGTGTAAGGCAATATAGCCTTAGGTTTGACTCGTTAGCTTGGTATGCTCCGACTATAGTGGCCTCCATGAGAGATAAGAGTTCATAGATTCATTCAAGGTCTAGAGCCATACTTAGTGGGAGAATGTACAGTAGCATCCATGAATTTGGAGATGGATATCTCCAGAATTCATGCTTTTGCGCAGATTTTAGAGGAGCGAGAACAACAGCGCCAGCTTGATTAGGATAGAGATAGTGGACAGAATAAGATAGAAAGGCCAGACAGTGGTTATAGGGGATCCTAGAGTGATAGGGTACCACAGACCTCTAGACAATTAGTCAGTCTAGCCAAGGGACCAATATATGACCAGAGGTTGCTAATAGGACCGAGTCAGAGTTCACAAGTGTTAGGACCCCATCAACAGAGAGACCAGAGCTAGCCAGGGCCATCTAGACCTTACTGTAGGCAGATTGGGAAAGCATGCCTAGGTTTGTGTCGTCAGGCATTAGTGTATATTATTAGTGCGGAATTTCATGTCACATGATGTAAGACTGTTATTGTAGGGTAAGGAGGAGTGTTATGGCATCTTCATCCTCCGCAGCATTTCCTCCTACAGAGGATCACACGGGATTATAATCCGCATGTCCAAGATATATGTATGTTATTATTTCCTTTATTGAATATTGTAAGATAGAAATCAGAGATAATTCTATATATAGTTACCAAATAAGACCTTAGGTTAACCAGTAAGAACTGTAAGGACCACTTGGGACTAGTGTTAACCTAAGGTGAATCATTATCAGTCAAACATAAGACTATGAGCGGATGGTTAAGTTGAGTGCATATTAGTGTGCCTATATGTTATGAGTCAGTTAAGCGAGGCGAGTAAATTAGGAGTATTTCTGTTCCTAGGTGAATCTTTAAAAGTAAGACCATTCCATTAGCTTCGCATAGTAATTATAAGACGAGTTATGATCAAGAGACTTTGTGTATCCATATTTTGCTTTTAGGACCACGTGAGGAAGTCTATGGTGTTCGTAAGATAGGTAGTGAGTTAAGAAGATCTATGTACCAATAATTTAAAGTCTTAAATTAAAATATGGTAGCATAACGGAGATTCTAGATAGATAGGAGAAAGATGGAAAAAGGGGTGAATAGGGAAGCGACAAGAGTAAATAGACCTAGAGATTAAGCCAAAAAATGAGTTGATGGATTGATGTAGCATGAAGTGAATTATAAGAGTTCAGGGTTAGGATAATATGAAGAAGATAAGACATTGTAACGCTAGTAGAATCAACATAACCGGAATAAGAGGATAAGAAATGGGATGATATGGGTTTCAAGTACTAGTGAGTTTCGCTTAAGATGAATTATTAGTGGATGGTAAGATCTTATAATAAATTGTATAAGTTGAGAATAAATAGCCTATACATCCCCTAATTTAGGAGTACGTGATAAATCCAGTCGAAGGAATAGAGCGAACATAGCGTTTATACTTTTACGAGAATATAAGCTTTGTTAATGAGTTAGTCGAGTAAGATGAAAGGATTAGAAAAGTTTAACAGAGGTTGTAGGGCAAGAGATCTAAGAGAAAGTTAGTATGTTATCTACGTAGAACCGCGTAGCAAACCGCCTAATAAGAATAGAAAGTTCCACCCCAAAAGGAAGTATAATAAGATAGCATTGAAGGATATAGACTATCATATGTAAGATAATGAATATAGAACGTATTGAATTAGAGATATCCGTGAAATCTAAAAGAGGTGAGGAAACCTTAAGGACAAAACTACCTAGGCTATGTGGCAGAAGGTAGCAATGGTTGTAAGTTCGACAAGCTACCAAGTGAGAAACCCTAGTACGAGAATAATTTCTAAAGAAAGAGTATGTCCTAGTTCGTATATGTTCTTAAGATACCACGAAGCACTGGTCTAATAAATCTTAGACAGTGTGCGTTTAAGTCTAACATTCGAGGACGGATGTTCTTAATGGGGAGGATGTTAAAACCTATACTTCATAAGTGAGTCAATGCAAGCTCAGAGATCAAGACTATTCTCAATTTATCAAGTGTTTAAAACTATGTACAACATGTTTTTGATGGTTTAGAAGTTAAACAAATCAAAGAAAATAAGTTTCCACAAAAGTTAGCAAAAGTTATCGCAATTTACATTAATAAGTTTACTGAAATTTGGGTCTAATGTCATTGAGCTTTTTCCCAATATACTTGAAGTTGTGGGGTCATTCACCCACCAAATTGAAGGTCCACAAGTCTAATTTTCAATACCATTTGTTGATACAATGTTGGAATATAAAGATATTCGCATTTTTGTGAGACTGCACAGGCAGTCCTTTGGGGCCTACATAGCTGGTAGAAGGTTCCACATTTCTATTTAAAGTGAGGGAACCTTATCTTAACTTATTTCTCGACCAGACCAGTCTCTTAACACCTCCCAAACTCTCTCTAAGTGTCCTCCCATAGCTCAAGAGTAAATCCAAAGCTAAACTATCCAAATCCAACATCAAAAGTCTCGTGGAACTAGAGGAAAGTGCTTTTATTCTTTTATTGTCATGTTGAGAGTTGTTCTAAGTTGAGGAAAGCACTTGTTGAAGGTTGTTATTGTTATATAAGGTAAGTTTTTCCCTATTCTACTTGATATTTATTATATCTAAGTGTTAGCTAAGTTTTAAGGATGAGTAAGTTGCAAGATAACATTTGGAAGTTGTTTGTGATGTAGTTGAGTTGTGTTGGGTTGTTTAGTGTTGTTGTGTGACATTTTGAGGGGGTTTTCTTGCTTTTCTTTATGCGTTGGACATATAGTTGTTGATTATTGTTGTGTTGATGTTGTTCTTTAGTTGATGAATATAAAATAATTGGGGGAGATACTATCCAATTTATCGTAAAGCAAGCTTGTTGCTCATTTGTTAGTTAGCATGTTTCTATTATTGATGCTAATGTTGTTTTATTTGTTGTGTGATGTGTTGGGACTAGTTTTGTGGCATAGAGGTTTTGTATATATTCTTGTATCTATAATTATGTGTTATTAATGGTGTTATAAGGATTAGACGGGAGTAATTAGGCGAAGATATATGTCGTAGAATCATGTATAGAGCGGATTGTCGTTCATCGGCTAGTTGTTATGCTTCTTTTCATTAATAGTAATATTGTTTCGTGTATAGATTAATTTGAGGAGAAGTCTGGTTATGTCATCACCGTGGAAAGGTCGGCTTAGAGGTATGTAAGTCTATACGTTATCCCTTTCCTTGGCATTAATCTATAGTAAGTTCCCCCTCCAGCAAAGTGAGTTCCAAAATGAAATGCTTAGAAATGTTATACTCGTGTATTCAATGGCTCCCTATGTTCTTAATTGATGTCGCCCTTATAGAATGTGTTTCATATAGCTCTTCACATCCCGTGTTCTTTTCCTGGGAGTGTAATTGGGGTATAACTTTTTCCTCATAAAGATCTCCTTAGTACAACAACGTTAAATGAGATTTATTCTATGTATTAGCTAGATACATAAGTTCCTTACTTGAGATTGACCTGATGACACAAGTTTTATATTATTAGTAGTAATCCCTTTTTTTTTCTTATTTCTGAAAGTGCATTTGAACCATAACGGCACCCTCATATGTATTCATATATCAAAATGACCACCACTAAGGGTCGCCCTACTCCCGCCTTTAGTAGCTCGTACATGCCTTAACTAGTAGCACCTTGATAGGTATAGTTTCAAATATTTGTTAGTGGCTTCTTATACTATTTAGAATATGTCTATGAGCTACAATGACTTCCTTATGAGAACTGCGGTATCATGATGACACAACTTGGCACTATACGAGCTGTTGGTTGTAGACGATTGTGGAAATGATGAGATTGCCTTCTGTTGATAGTTATTACTTGTAGTATGATTTGATGACTCTTCCTTCTTTCTTCTCTCCCATCCCCTTCTCCTCTCTTCTCTCTCTTCTTTTTTGTCCGTTACCATATCTATTTCTCCCCCTTAGCCGGTGTCCATACCGACGGCAGTATTAACCTCCACCACCGTCTGTATCTCTCCCCCCTTTCATCTCCTTTCCTTTTTGGTGTGTGGGTGCATCTCTTCGAATATGCACACAGAGAGCAGGGTCGGCTGGACCAAACTTTTCTAGTGAAGCTATACGTATTTTGCCTGTGTTTTCTTTTCTCACTACTGGCCGCCCCTTCTAGCGGTCCTAATTCTCCATTTCCAAGCCATTCTGATGTTTTCCTGTACTATCGGGCAGTTTTTCAGTGATCCCCATTATGTCGGCGAATGTGTTGACACCATTGTATCTAGCGTCACAACTTCAGGGGCTTCGATCCAAGTTCTATCGTTCTTCTTTTGTCTTAATAGTTTTTGTTTTAGTTTAATACAATGTTTTTGCCTGCCGATTGTGATTTTGTACCCTGTCTGTATTTACTGTCATTTGCTCTAGCATTAACGGATTAGTTGATTTAGTAAGAGACTTCCTACCTGTTTATAATTTTATTCTGAATCTTTGTTTTTCCTTTCGCTATATCTCTTATCTTTGCTTGTTTTGTGACTTTTAGTTATAGATTATACTTCTTTTATTGCTTTTAGTTTTTACTTTTACTTTCTTACTTGTTAGTATTTGTTTTGCTGCCTTTTATCCTTGACTGTTGTATTTATCTCGACTTTCTTACATTTTCTCTGCCATAAGTTGAGTCATTTGTATCTTTTGCGTCCTAATATTTTTTAATCTACACATAAACTCTGATTGCTTTTCTGCATTTTTAGTATTTGTTGTTTACTCTATACTCTTCATAGTCTTTGCTTGTGTAGTGGTTACATTGAGAGATGGTAGCGTAAGGTTATGTCCTCAGGGGATGCGGGGGCAAAGGGGGCAAGGGAAGGGGTTACACTAGGTTGAGGGTGGGGTCCTAGAACATAGAAACTTTGACGGGTAAGTCTATAGAATTAGGAAAGATTCTTCAAAAAGGGGGTTAATATAGCGTGTGTCCAGAAGACTAGATGGATGGGTACGAAGGCTCGGGATGTTAATAGGTTCAAAGTATGGTATTTAGGTGGAGCTAAGGGCAAGAACATAGTAGGTATTTTAGTTGATAGAGATCTCAGGGAGCTAGTGGTGGATGTTAGGAAGGTGAACGATAGGCTGATGAGTATTAAGCTAGTGGTTGATGGGTTCAAACATGATTAGTGCTTACGCGCCACAAGTGGGCCTAGGCATGGAGGTCAAGAGGCGCTTTTGGGAGGATATGGAAGAGGTTGTACGTGGTATGCTCCGAGAAGCTCTTCATAGAAGGTGAGTTTAATGGCCATGTTAGGGAGACTATTGGGGGTTATGTCGAGGTACATGGTAGGTTTGGTTTTGGAGATAGGAAAGAAGAAGGAAACTCGCTGTTGGATTTTTTTAGAGCTTTTGACTTGGTGATAGCTAACATGTGTTTTCAGAAGAGGGAAGACCATTTGGTCACTTTTCGGAATAAGGTAGCCAAGACTTAGATTGATTATCTTCTCATCAGGCGATGTGTTAGGGGTCTTTGCACTGATTGTAAGGTTATCCCAAGTGAGTGTCTATCGATGCAACATAGGCTCTTAGTAATATATTTGGAGATCAAGAGAGCAAGGAAGAAGAAAGTGGTGTACGGTCAGCGTAAGATCAAGTGGGGAGCCTTTACTAAGGACAAAGCTCAGGAGTTGGGGGAGAAGTTGTTGGCTATGGGGGCCTGCATGAGTAGGGATACGCGAGTAGTATATAGACCACGACTGCGAACTGCATTAGGGAAGCTGCTAGAGTGGTGTTAGGGGTCATGGAGGGATACTCGGGAGGCCACAAAGGGGACTAATGATGGAATAAGGAAGTCTAAGGAAAAGTGGATGCCAAGAAAATGTCATATCTAAAGCTAGTAAAAAGCACGAACGAGGAAGACGAGAAAACTTATAAGGAGTGTTATAAGAAGGCTAGAAGAGAGGCGAAATTAGCAGTCACGGCGGCTAAGACTGCAGCATTTAAACGGTTATATGTGGATCTTGGGGGTAAAGGTGGGGATAGGAAGTTGTACAAGCTAACAAAGATTAGAGAGAGGAAGGATCGGGACCTGGACCAAGTGAGATGCATCAAAGATTAGGATGTCAAGGTATTGGTAAAAGAGGCGTAGATAGAAGACGTACTTCCATAAACTCTTGAACGAGGAAGGGGATAGGAACATCATGGTCGGTGAGTTGGAGAAATTAGAGAGTCAGAGCGATTTTGGATTTTGTAGGCGTATTAAGATTGTGGAGGTTGAAGAGGCAATGCGGATGATGAACAAGGGTAAGGCGACTAGGCCTGATGACATATCGATGGAATTTTGGAAAAGCACGGGTGGGGCAGGCTTGGAGTGGCTTACTGGTTTGTTTAATTTCATTTTCAAGACGAAAAAGATGTTCGAATATTGGAGGTGGATTTTGATGATCACGTTGTACAAAAATAAAGGTGATATCCAGAATTACAACTACTATGGGGGTATCAAGCTGCTGACGCATACTATGAATGTTTGGGAGAGGGTGGTGGAGAAGAGGGTGAGGAGAAGTGTGTCCATTTCCAAGAATCAGTTCAGATATATGCCGAGGAGGTCAACTACCGAAGCCACACACCTTGTGTGGAGATTGGTGGAGCAATATCGAGAAAGGAAAAAGGACTTGCATATGGTGTTCATTGACCTAGAAAAAGCCTACGACAAAGTCCCGAGGGAGGTTCTATGGAGATGTTTGTAGGTTAGCGGTGTTCCGGTAGCATACATATGGGTGATTAAGGATATGTACGAGGGCGACTCGAAACAGTTACCTGTGGAGCTAGGGTTACATCAGGGTTCGGCTCTTAGCCTATTTTTGTTTTTCCTAGCATTGTGTATTCTATTTGTTGATGACATAGTTCTGATTGATGAGCCGGAGAGGGAGGGGGAGGGGGGGTTAATGCAAGGTTGGAGGTTTGGAGAAAAACTCTGGAGTCTAAAGATTTTAAGTTGAGTAGGTCAAAAATAGAGTACGTGGAGTGCAAGTTCAGTAATGGGATGCCTGGCAATAGGGAAAGTTAAGATTGATTCACAAGTCATCCTCAAAAGGAATAGTTTCAAATATTTTGGGTCTATAATCTAAGGCAGCGAGGAGATTGACTAGGATGTTACTCACTGTATTAGAGCGGGTTAGATGAAATGGAGGCTCACTTATGGGGTTCTATGTGATAAGAATATGCCATCAATACTTAAAAGGAAAGTTCTACAGATGAGTGGTTAGACTGACTATATTGTATGGAGTAGAGTGTTGGCCTGTCAAGAAGTCCTATGTATAGAGGATGGAGGTAACTGAAATGAGGATGTTGAGATGGATGTGTGGGCATACCAGGAAATACAAGATTTGGACCGAAGTTATTAGGGACAAGGTGGGCGTGGCCGCGCTGGAGGACAAACTGTGAAAATCGAGACTGAGATGGTTCGAGCACGTGTAGTGGAGAGCCATAGATGCCCCGGTCAGGAGGTGTGAGAGGTTGGCCATGAAGGGTCAAAAGAAGGGTAGGGGTAGGCCTAAGATGTATTGGGGTGAGGTGATTAGGAAGGATATGTCATTGCTCCAGCTTACCAAGGACACAACCTTCGATAGGATAGGGTGGAGGTCAAGAATTAAGGTGAAAGGTTGACACTAGTCATTAGTCCCTTAGTCTTATCAGTATTGGTAGTACTATTTTTGTATTTGTTTTTCTTATTCTTAGTATTTTATATTACATGTTGTGCCATTTGTTCCTATTATATTGTTGTTGCTACTGTTTTGTCACTTTGTTTTCCCTGTTCTTTGAACTGAGGGTCTATCAGAAATAGCCTCTCTACCTTCACAAGGTAGGGGTAAGGTCTGCATATACACTACCCTCTCTAAACCTCATATGTAAAATTACACTGGTTTGTTGTTGTTGTAGTAGAAGTGATATGAGAACTCTACTTGATGAGGCATGTTGTTGGTATGATAGATACGTACAACGGATAGGTCCAGTGACTTGGTAGTACATGCGTTCTAGACTAGCAGATACGATCACGATAGCCCGGTAGATGACAGATACACTAATCCGTAGGTACCGGTTTATTAGTCGGGTATGCGATAATAATACCGGTGCACGAGCCGAAAAAGTACAGAGTTAGGAGTAGTTAACATTTCAGTTTTATGTGTTTATGCGATTGACATATGATAAATTAGACTTGGTATGAGTTGTGAGATGTTGTTAAAGAAAGTTTAGGAAGATAAAGCTAGAGATCAATGCTACGGTCCCGTTTGGTAAGACTATGGTATTTGACCTTCCAGACTTATCGTATGATGTGAGCTCTGATCTCCAGGTGATTTGACAATTGTTTTATCCAATTATCTTCCTTCAACATTCTTTTATTTGATTATAGTACTTATTTATAATTATTCATTTGCCTTACATACTCGGTACATTATATTGTACTGACGTCCCTTTGGCCGGAGACACTGCATTTCATGTTTCAGGTTCAGGTAGGCAGTTTGACGCACATAGGAATGGCAATAGGGCAGGGCAGGTGAAGCATTACCCTGCCACAAATTCGACCTGCCCTGCCCTGCCTCGTTTAATAGTTTTTCTCCTTTTCAACCTGCCCTGCCCTGCCCGCCCCGTTTAGCTTTTTTTTTTTTCTTCTTTCTTTTAAGTTTGGAACTGTAACTATTCATGTTATTATATAAAGAAAGATGAATATGACTTCCATGATAAATCTGATAACGGTATGCCTTTGGTTTACGTGACGTAAAATTACTTTGTTAATTCTTTTCTAATGCTTGTCTTAAATTGTTAAATAATTTAGTAAATAGTTTACACCAAATGAAAAAAAGCTTTTCTCTTTATGAGTGCAAGTCATATCTGTTATAGCTTTCGTTATACTGCTACTGTAAATTACTTGCTCCAACTCATATATAATTTTTTTCTCATTATTTGCTAGGCATAAAGCACAATTGTTAATAAACAATTTGATATTTTATAAAACTTATTATACTTGCAAGTATGCTACTAATTAACAAACGTTAGCAAGCAAACAAAACACGTTTTCTTTAAAAGAAAATAAAACGATAATAATTTCACAAAATCCTAGAATTAAGTTCTCTTTTGCACTTTTATCCTTTTCATCACAACCAAATGATTTCACAATGATATTTTACATGTGAAATAGTTGAGACGAAAAGACTGGTATCATTTGATGCTTGTATAATTTATGAAATAGTTGGAATAAAATTTCCATGTTAAGTTGCCAGGTATTTCTTCTGAGTTTGCAGCACGGTCAAAAATTCATTAAATAGTTATTCATTCTCTATTAAATTTATTCTAATTTTTTAACGTTATATTAATGCCCATTTCTCACTCTCACATACTCTAGGGAGAACGAAATGTAACTGTAAAACAATAGGAAAAGAATCTAAAAATTGAAATAGCTACTGAAGTAGGCACACACAAGTGTGAGAAAATTCGAGTTTGCTTGTTGACTTTGCAGCTAAAATCCTGCCCTACCCCTACCCTGCCCATTAACTATTTTTTAAAAATGTATTTTGACCAGCCCTGCCCGTCCTGTCCCATTAATACTTTGCTCTGCCATGCCCTATTAAGGTTTTGGCCTGCCCGCCCTATTTTTCATATCCCTAGATGGACCACCAAAATAAATAATTTCGGTTCCAGTTGTTGATCCGTAAACTCCATATCACCGGAGTGCAGCCGAGCCTAGAGATCCTTATATTTTGATTTTATATATAGACTTATGGGTAAATTGGGGTCTTGTTCCGACTATTTTATTTCTGTCAGATGTTCTTAAAGGCTTTTATAGATGTATGTGTACATATGGTCCGTTGCTGTATGCTAGATGGATGGTTGTGTTGGTTGAGGCCTTGCAAGCCCGTTTGTTGATATACATATTTTTGGGAGAAGTGCAAAGTTAGCCACTAATTAGAGTTATACTTACTCTTAAGCCTCTGTTTAAAATATATTTACTTTTTAGCTAGTGCTTTAATAAATTTTTATCCGTCCGGACGAAAATGCTCTTGTGCTAGACATGGTGTCCTTAACTTCATGAGTGTTGTGTAATTATTAAAGATAAAGTATCCTAAATTAGCACCTTCTGTTTTAAACTTTAGGACATCATGTCTTTAACTCCATATGTGCAGTGTAAATATTAAGGACATGGTGTCCTTAACTTCATGAGTGTTGTGTAAATATTAAGGATATGATGTCCTTAATTTCATGAGTGATGTGTAAATATTAAGGACAAAGTATTTTGTATTTGCACCTTTTGTTGTTAAACTTTAGGATATCATATCCTTAACTTCATATGCGCAGTGTAAATGTTAAGGACATGGTGTCCTTAACTTCATATGTGCAGTGTAAATATTAAGGACATAGTGTCCTTAACTTCATGAGTGTTGTGTAAATATTAAGGACATGGTGTCCTTAACTTAATGAGTGTTGTGTAAATATTAAGGACAAAGTGTCTTGTATTTGCACCTTCTGTTGTTAAACTTTAGGACATGATGTTCTTAACTTCATGAGTGTTGTGTAAATATTAAGGACAAATGTCCTTAATATTTACACAATTCTCATGAAGTTAAGGACACAATATCCTTATATTTACATAACACTTATGAACAAAAGGTAAAACCGTCTTTTCGTATTAATTTTAATAGAGTAGTGATTATTTTTGCTCAGCATTAAAAATACTGGATAAAAACTAAATACCATATTAAAAAATAATTACCCCACGCCATTTCTACTATATGTTTTGGGATTTTCTAATTACATGTGTTGTAAATGTGGAAATTTACTAATTTTATGGAATGGGTCGCTCACGTACGTAAGGCATTGAGTGCCTGTCCACCTCACCTAAGTTGGGGCGTGACAAATAATATGTCTTACATAGTACAAGAGCAAATATAGAGCCCGTTTGGATAAAAAAAAGTGGCTTTTAAGTTAAGTGCTTAAAAGTATATTATAAGTGCTGGAACTTGTTTTATAAATAAGCAGTTACGTGTTTGGATAAAAGTGCTGAAACTGAAAACAAGTTGATGAAGTGTTTGGTAAACAAGTGCTGGTAAGCACTTTTTCTTGTTAAAATGACTGAAATATTCTTAAAGTTGTTAACATTATAAAATTAATTTTCTAAAGCAATTAAAAACTGGAAAAAAATAAAAAAAAATTAGCTAAAAACTGGAAAAAAAAAGAAAATATTTATTTTTTCAGTTTTTACAAAAATATTGCTTTAGAAAATTACTTTTGAGTTTTTTTTTAGTTTTTACAAAAATAATTGCTTTAGAAATTATTTTTCATTTTTTTAAAGCAATATTTTTCTAAAAACTACGAAAAAAATATTTTCAATATTTTCAGTTTTTAGATAAAGAAAATTCAGTTTTTTTCAGTTTGTAAATGCTTTTCATTTTTGTTTTCCATCTTTTACAAAAACATTGTTTAAAAAATATTTTTCAGTTTTTTTGTAAAAACTGGAAAAATAAATATTTTCGTTTTTTTCAATTTTTAGTAAAAAAAAATTCAGTTTTTTCCAGTTCTTATAAAAAATAAACTACAATAGTATAATAAGGGGTATTCTTAGACTATTTTTGAAAGTATAGGGGTATATTTGACCCTTTGCCGTAAGAAAAAAAGGAAGGATTCAACGACCAAAAAAATTAAATGTTATGAAAAAAAATAAAAAGAAGCTAAAAGAATAATATTTCTACTGAAAGGTAATTTCGGGATTAAGAAAAATTATAAGGGATAAGAATGTAATATCTTTGGTCAAAGCAATATGACTTTTAAGCCAATTTCGAAAAAGTTGAATTTTTCAACTTATTGGTTTTGACTTTTTTTAAGCAGATTTTAACTCTTTTTAAGCCTTTTTTTTGGTTGCCAAACAATTTTACAAGTTAAAAACTAACCAGTTTTTAAGCCCATCCAAACAGGCTCGTAGCCTTTTCCCTTGTGGATTTTGTTGATGAAAATCTTGGTTATGTTTAAAAGGCTCGGAAGGTCGATGCCAACACATCCATATAGGACCATTTCGGCTATTTACTTATAAATATTTATTCTGCGATAGCCATAATAATAATAATAATAATAATAATAATAATAATAATAATAATAAAATAATGCACCAGAATTCTAATTTGGGACTCGGGTCTGCCAGACCTGAAGCGCTCACGCTCTCTATTCTAATCTAGTTTTTCTTTTACTTCGTTTGATTATTAAGCACTCTATGTAGGGGTAAATGAATATTTATAAATCGACTAAATCGATCGAATCAATTTTTAGATTTTTTTTAATAAAATCACAGATTTTTATGTAAATTTGTAACCGTACTGATAATTAGGATAAATTTTTTATTTATGAAAATAAACTGAAAAAATACCGAACCGTATCGAATAAATTTATATGAAAAAAATATATTTATGTATTAAATTTAAAAATAATAAAGCATTAAATTTTTCCTTGAGCCTTGGAATTATGAAAACGGTTACAAGGCAATAAGTAATTAAACTCAAAATTCTAATTCCCAAACTTATTATACTACTCCTATTGAAACTAAATTATTTCCAACATATTCACTAGCAAGATACAAGGTATTCTAGCGATTATGAGTAGCAAAGTATAATGTATTGAATATGTTTCCTTTCGTATGATTTAAATTTATATTTCGAATATTTAATCTTCTATAGACTTTATTCTTGAGTCTCAACTTGCTTAATATCTTTTCACTCATGTGATTTATATTTTTTTTGTCTTTGCTTAACTTTTTTTATACTTGATGGATCTATAATTTGGCCATCTTTTATATTTTCTTAATTCATCACCCTTTAAATTGTAAAAATGTCTAGAGAGTTTTGCTAAGTGCTATAAAAGTACGTATTTTATTGCATTCTGCTTCTACTAGTGACTTTTAAATGACATTTTAAAAAAATATCGAAAATTAACCGAATCGTACAGATACCGAAGAGAAACCGACAAGATTGGTACGGTTTCTAAAAGTTTAATTTTGGTTATACATAATAAAATAATTAAAAAATTAATCTGATACAAATTTTATAAAATAACAAGCCGAATCGAACCATTGACACCTCTAACTCTATGTATGATTTAATAATTTATTAGGACCTAGAAATTATTTGAACACTTAAAAAAGGATTAATTATGCTTGGTCGGTCATCTATTCAATTAAAAACTAGCACTTAGTTAGATACATAGGTATCGGCATCCGGATAAACTCAGAAGTTGCAATCAAACATTTTCGATAAAATAATACTCAGTTCGAGTTAATCTTAAGGTTTCCCTTCGAGTTATCCATTGTATTCCTCGTCACATTATCAACTTTTTTACAATTATATCATTAATTTTGGCAGTAGTTATTTGTCTAATCATAAATTCTTTTAAATTTTAATAGAAAAGTAAATTATTTTTTAACCTTAGCATTAATTTGGTATTTTCTTGAAAGAAATAGTATTTTATTAGTACTCTAAAAATCAATGTGCCTAACTATATTTCATGAGCAAACTACAGGATAACCACAAATAGAGACTACTTATCAACAATTAGCCATTCAGCCTTACTATTAAAAATGGCTCAAAAAATTACTAATGATATCCAACATCCAAAAAATATAAGTAAAAAAATATTTTTTGTGTGGATATAGTTAGAATTGTTGAAAACACGTAAATGAGGCAATATATAAAATTTAAGAGAGATTAGATGTCATTTTGACTGGTTATGAGTCAAAATTTATTATCAATGATATACAATATTAAAAACCCTAGGCAAAAGCACTTTTTAATGGATATGGTTGAAATTCGTTAAAAATGCTAAATGAGACAATATTCAAATTTGAGGAAGATTGTACGTGATATGGACTGGCTTTGAGTCAAAATTCATAGTTAAAATCAAGTTTAAATTTTCTTTGTCACATATGTATCTTGTAACGACTTAATTTCTCCTATAGGTCGTGATGGCACCCAACGTCGTCGCTAGGCAAGCCAACGGTGAACTGACCATGAGATTTCTCTTTTAAATAAGTTTTCAAGTAATTAAATTCCATTTATTAAGAAATTAAGGGGTAAAAATTTAATAAAATAAAACAAAGATAACTGAGCGGGAAATTATAGTGACAAAATACTCCAAAACCATAAAATCTACTAGTATATGTGCCAAGACATGGTGTCACAAGTGTATGAGCAACTAGTAGAATATACAAAACTCTAACTACTATCTGAGATAAAGTAGACAATAAATAGATACAAAAGAGAGACTCTAGGTGATGTAGGGCGGCTCCGAAAGCAGCTAACCACTAGGCCTCGGGGTAACGGGGTTGCGCGCTGATATGACTGCCAGATGCACCTGCCTCAGATCCCGCACGGTTAGTACAGAAGTGTAGTGTGAGTACATAAACAACATGTGCCCAGTACGTACATAGTCTAACCTCGAAGAAGTAGTGACGAGGGGTCGACATCGACACTTACAATGGGCTAACAATAAAAATACAGGAATTCTAAATAAGCGTGAGTTATATAATTAATAATAATAACTCAATAACGAGAAGTGAATAAATAATTCTTTCACTAATAGTAAACCCCAAGTCAATTTCTATCATTAAATACTTATAACCTCTCAAGCCATAAAATAATATCAGATATAATTAAACTCCGAGTATTATCACGCACGATTATGTCGAGGTCGTACGAACCGATCTAGAATAATGTGTACACTGCAGAGGGTCGAGCAGCACGAACTATAGATGCATCTATTCTACTGTCGAGGCGTTCGGCCCGCTTCACAAGAAGAAAGGATACTTTATAAACATCCGATTTAAAAGTTATTACAAGGCTAACACACAAGAAAGCACAATTTCTATTAACGGTCACTTGGTGCCGAACAATCCGAAACTAGTTAAATGTTGTAAAAATTAGTCAATACATGTTCAAAAGTTCATAATCTAACTATTAGAGTGATTACCCAACCTCAATTGGAAGATTTCTAAAATTTACCCTCGGACTCACGTGCCCGAATTCTAGAAAGTTTTGAAGATAATTGTTGCCCATAGCCTCACGAACTCAAATATAATTTTCACCTTATTCCATAATCATTGTCGTTGTTAAATCCCATTTTTATCAAAACATAGGTTTTTCATCTAAACCCAAAATTCTCACAATTTTACATGTTAAAATCTACCCATAATCTATGTATTTAACTTACATTGGGTAGGAATTACTTACGTTCAAAGTGCTAGGTGAAAATCCCTATTCAAAGAGCTCTATATTCGACCACAAAGTGAGAGAAATAAAGAAATGAGCCTAAGTCTCGATTTAAATGCAACCCTTCTGCCCAGCGATTTTTCCGCACCTGCGGAAGGATCTTCTCTTCTACGGGACCACTTCTGCGGTAAAATGTCTGCATATCCGGAACACGCTCGACCCATGACCCATCGCACCTACGGCCAAGTCCTGCATCTGCGAGCCCGCTTCTACGGCTCGCCTCGCGCATCTGTGACCATGGACATGCTGCCTCCATCCGCATCTGCGGACCCTTTCATCGCAGAAGTGAGTTCGCTTCTGCAGAAATGCTTTGCTTTATAGAGCTCGCTGACCCCTCCCATTTCCTTTTCTGCGAGCAAGGTGATGCATCTGCAGTGCTGCTTCTGTGGCCATTCCACCGCAGGTGCGAACGCACCAGATGACAGGCACCAGCAGCTCTTCTCCAAATTCAAACTTGATCCGCGCATCATTCGAATAGCACCCGAGGCCCTCGGGACCTCACCCAAGCATACCAACAAGTTTGTAACCATAAAACGGACTCGCTCGTACCCTTGGAACGTGGAAAACATCATTAAAACTAAGAATCGCAACCCAAAACCAATAGAATCAACTTATGAACTTTAAATTCTTCCGACTTACTCCGAACGTGCCGATTCATACTTAAACTACTCAGAATGACAGCAAATTTTGCGTGCAAATCTTAAATCACCACATGGAATTATTCCCGGGCTCGGAATCTCAAACGGACCTCGATAACATCAAAACCTACTCCAAACCAAATTTAAAGAACTTTTAAACCTTCAACCGAACAATCTCCTGAATGTAAATATGGGCCAATCTCTCAGAAGAATATGTGGTCACCACCGGAGTGAAGTGTGCTGACTTGGTCAACCTGTTGACAATGACCCAAACTGCATCAAACTTCCTCAAGGTCCGCGTAAACCCAACTATAAAATCCATAGTAATGCGCTCCCATTTCCACTCAGGTATAACCATCTGCTGGAGTAGGCCACCAGGCCTCTAATACTCGTACTTAACTTGCTGGCAATTAAGGCACCTCGCTACATACTCAACTATGTCCTTCTTCATCCGCCGCCACCAATAATGCTGCCTCAGGTCGCGAATGGAATACTGAGAACTGTGTGCCTTTTCTAGAATCTTTTCCCTCAATCTATCAACATTAGGGACACATAGGCGACCCTGGAGTCGTAGAACACCATCCTCACCAAAAGTAACCTCCTTGGCACCATCCGGTAGTAGCATCTCTCTGAGAACCAACAAGTGCGGATCATCAAATTGACGAGCCTTGATCTGCTCGAATAGTGAAGACTGGCCGACGACGCATGCAAGAACTCGGTTGTGCTCTGAAATATCCAACCTCACAAGTCTGTTAGCCAAGGACTGAATGTCCAAATCTAGTGACCTCTCCTCTGCTTAAATGAATGCCAAACTACCCATACCCTCCGCCTTTCTGCTCAAGGCATCCGCAACTACATTCACCTTGCCTAGATGATAAAGGATGGTAATATCATAATCTTTTAGCAACTCAAGCAACCTGCGCTGCCTCAAATTGAGATCTCTTTGTCTGAACAAATATTGCAAGCTGTGATGATTGGTGTAAACCTCACAGGACACCCCATAAATATAATGATTCCAGATCTTAAGAGCATGAACTATCGCGACCAACTCCAAATCATGCATGGGGTAATTCTTCTCGTGGTGCTTCAGCTGTCGTGAAAGATATGCAATAACTCGCCCCTCCTTCATCAATACACAACCCAAGCCAACGCATGAAATGTCGCAATACACAGTATACATCCCCGAATTGGAAGGCAACACTAACACCAGTGTTGAAGTCAATGCGGTCTTGAGCTTCTGAAAGCTCACCTCACAATCATCGGACCGTCGGAACAGAGCACCCTTCTGGGTCAATCTAGTCAAAGGTGCTGCTGATCTCAGTCGCTGTGGTAGGACGAGGCCAACTCTAAACTGCCTCGATCTTCTTAGAATCTAACTTAATACCCCCGTTTGATACAACATGCCCCAAGAATGCTACAGAATCTAACCAAAACTCACACTTGGAGAACTTAGCATATAGTTTCTGTTCCCACAAGATCTAAAGCACCACTCTCAAATACTGCTCGTGCTCCTCCATGCTACGCGAGTAGATCAAAATGTCATCAATGAAGACAATGACAAATGAATCAATATATGGTCTAAACACCTGATTCATCAAATCCATAAACACTGTCGGGGCGTTAGTTAAACCGAAGGACATCACTAGGAACTCATAATGGCCATATCTAGTCCGGAAAGCCATCTTCGGAACATCCGAATCCTGAATCTTTAACTGATGGTACCCTGACCTCAAGTCGATCTTAGAGAACACCTGGCACTATGCAACTGGTCAAACAAATCATCAATACACGGTAACAGGTATTTGTTCTTAATGGTAACTTTGTTCAACTGGCGGTAATCAATGCATATCTACATAGTCCCATCTTTCTTCTTCACGAATAACACTGGTGCACCCCAAGGTAATAAATTGGTCTGACGAATCCCTTGGCTAGCAAATCGTCAAGTTGTTCCTTTAACTCTTTCAACTCTTTCAAAGCCATGTGCTACAGTGGGATAGAGATAGGCTGGGTAACCGGAGCCAAATCAATACAGAAATCAATATCGCGATCTGGTGGCATGCTTGGAAGATCAAAAGGAAACACATCGGAGAACTCCCGGACCACGGGCACTGAATCAATCGTTGGAGTCTTTGTAGTAGTATCCCGAACATAAGCTAGATAAGCCAAACAACCCTTCTCGACCATGTGTCGAGCCTTCAGAAAAGAGATAACCCGACTAGATGCACTGGCAAACGAACTCTTCCACTCCAACCTAAGCAACTCTAGTATCCCTAAGGTAACAGTCACGGCATGACAATAAAAAATGGCATGATAATGAGATAACCAGTCATTGCCTAGGATGATCTCAAAGTCGATCATATCGAGCAACAAAAGATCCGATCTAGTCGCATAGCCACAAAAGGTAACAATGCAGGACCGATAGATTTGATCCACAACAATAGAATCGCCTATCGGTGTGGACACATAAGCAAGAGTTCCCAAGGACTCACGAGGAACACCCAAGAAATGAGCAAACAGAGATGAAACATATAAATATGTAGATCGTGGATCGACTAGTACCGAAGATTCCCTACCGCAGATAGAAATAATAAATGTGATCACGGCATCTGAGGCCACTACATCTAGTCTGCCTCCACCTCTAGGACGGCCCCTGCCCAACTGCCCTTCACCTCTGGACGGCCGGACAGCTGGTGTCGCAACTGGTGATGAAATCATAGGTTGTTGACCCTGCTGCACTACCTTGCCCCGAAGCCTGGGGCAGAACCTCCGCACATGGCTAAGATCCCTGAACTCGAAACAACCTCTCAGTACGGTAGACTGCTGACCTAAAGTCTGACCCTGATGGCCTGAATACCCACTGGAGGAACCCTGAATAGTTGGTGGGTGATAGGAACTCTCTGGCATGGCGCTGAAATAAGTCCGCACAAGAGCACCCCCGAGGAGGCGGCAATGCTGGATATGTGGGCCTGCTAGGCTGACCTCTCCGAAACTGACCCCTGCCATAGATGGAGCACCATTGAACCCTCCAGAATAACAGAACAGCTTGTCCCGCGATATCTGCTCTTGGCTCCGCTGACGAACACCTTTGATCCTCCGAGCTATCTCCACAACTAGCTCGTAAGAAGTCCCCATATCAACCTCTCGAGCCATAGTGGACTGGATACTAGAGTGCAATCCTGCAACAAACCTACGCACTCTCTTTGCATCGGTAGGAAGTATCATGAGTGCATAGTGAGATAACTCAGAGAACATCGCCTCATAGTCGGTCACTGACATCTGACCCTACTGGAGTTGCTCGAACTGAAACCGAAACTCTTCCCTCTGAAAGGGTGGAATATATCTGTCCAAGTCATGGGAGGAGAACTTGTTGGTCTGCCGAGAAGATAGGACTGCCACCACCTACGGGCCCTTCCCTCCAACTGGAAGGTGGTAAAGTCCACCCCGTGGAACCCCAATATCCTCATGTTGTGCAGTATGTCCCTACTGATAAGTGGGGATTTTGACCACTTATTAACGCCTTTTAGCTTTTGTTTTAGTCTAAAAACGTTTCATTCTGTTCCTGAAACTGATGAACTGTGCAAAATTTGCAGGAATGTTGGAAGTCGGACTCCTGAGATGAAATTCGACTCAAACAGGAGTAATCAAAACAAAAGGCAACGAAAAGCACAATAGCTTGCAAAGTGCGAACCACAAAATTCCATCTGCGGCCGCAAACAATGAAGCAAATCCTAACATGGTTTCCTAGAAAACTGCGGACCACACAGAAATTGTGCGGCCGCAAATGAAGAACTGGAGATGAACTTCAGAGGGTGTGCAAATTTCCAAAGTCCAAGTCCCTCAAGAATGCGAACCGCACAAGAATTGTGCGGCCGCAGAAGTAAATATGTGGACCGTAGAAGACCAGATTGTGGCCGCAGTGATAAATCTGTGGACTGCAAAAATAATGCCTCGCGGTCGCAGTGGAGAATTGTGCGGCCGCAAAATCCCAGCTTCTGCAAAGATGAAGACTTCTGCGGACCGCACATGGAATTGTGCGGCCGCAGAACCTCCCAAAGGGCATTTTTATCCGAAATTTCCAGCCTTGTATAAATAGACGGGTTTCTCAAAATTAGGTTAACTTTTGACATCACCAAGTCCTGTAGCCATTTTTCTTTGCTTCTTTTAGTAGTTTTCTATATTTTGGGATATTTTAACATAGATTTTATCATTCTGACTTTCCAATATGAGTTTAATTAGTATTGTTTCTTCTATTTCTTCAATTTCAAGCATGAGTAGCTAGAGTTTTACTAGGATTGTAACCCAACCCTAGTGTGTAAAATCTAACTTAGTTCTTGTTTATGATTGGGTGTTTATTATTTAGCCTTGTTCATGCTTTAATTTGTGGAATTAATGGTTGCAAACATTAGTTCATGCCTAATTGACTTAGTGTCTACTTGAGAAAGAGAGACTTAGTCTAGGAAAACTTGGCTAACAAGAATATGGGTCAATCGAGAGATTTATCAACCCAATTAAAGGGTTCAACCTAGAGATAGTAATAACCCGACTTGAGCTCTTATCAACCATTTTGTGTGATACCCATTTGGACTTGAGAAAGCCAAATTGGACAAAACTACTCCTTGACCTAGAGGTACTGAGTGGGTAGTTGAGAGTTGATAGCTATAATACATCCTGATCAAAAAAACAAGCATTAAGGTTTATATCCCATTAGGCGAACACCTAGGCGATGGTCATTACCTAGGCTTTATACAAACTTAAAAACAACAAAAACAATTATCTTAGTTTTATTTATTAACTTTGCAATCTTAGTTTAAAAATAGAAATAAAAACAAAACCTATTTGTGGAAGTGTAAATTAAGATAGTTCAAACTCACGTACTAGAATATATACTCCTAATTCCCATATAAACTCCCTGTGGATTCGATCCCGACTCTTTGTTGGGTTACTATTATTGCAATTGACCGTTTCACATCCTTGTTTGGAGGTGTGAGTTTGACAAGATCAATTTTTGGCACCGTTGCCGGGCAGCTAAAAACGGTGTTAGCTATATATTTGACTGTGTTTTTGGAATATCTTCTTTTCCTTCCGTGTTACTAACGTGTTGGGAAATTATAGGTGCAACCATGTCAAACAATGAGCTCGGAAACATTGCTTTAGGAGATGTGGACGTTGAGGATAATCAAATGGATGTGGTTCCTCTTGAACCTCAAGCCAATAGATGAGGCCGAGTGTCTCAAGACAATGTGCCCGTTCCACCCCCACCTCCACCAAGAGCGGCTCCACACAGGGTGTTGCTGAATGAAGGATATGCAAGTGCAATAGTCCATCCCCTTATAAATGCGGGCAACTTTCAAATAACCAACGTGATACTCACCTTGCTCGAGCAACGAGGGTTATTTACCCGTGCTCCGGGTCAAAATGCATACAAACATTTGAAGGGGTTTGTGGATACGTGTTGGGGGAGTAAACAAACAAATGTCTCCGAGGATGCTTTGAGGCTAAGGCTTTTTCCCTTCTCTCTATGGGGAAAAGCTTTAGATTGGTTGGAATGTTTGCCAAACCATTCCATTCATACTTGGGATGAATTGGCAGAGAAATTTATTTCTAAGTACTTCTCTCCCGGGCACATGGCTATACTTCGGGATGAAATTCTAGCATTCAAGCAAGATCCGAATGAACCACTACACGAGATATGGGAACGATATAGAACAATGGTTAAAGAGTGTCCCGACAATGATATGACGGAGAACATGATTCAACAAACCTTCTATCAGGGGATCAACACAACCAGCCAATGTGTAGTGAATCAACTTGCCGGTGGGAACTTCATGACTACGCCTTATGCGGAGGCATGTGATATTTTTGATGAGATGGCGGATACCTCATCGGCGTGGAAATCCCGGGCTAATGTTCTACAAGGTGATCCCAATATAATCCACCTTCACAAAGAATTGTATGACCATGGGCAAGCCATAGCCGAATTGACCATCACCATGAACCAATTGGCAAAGTCTCAACTTCAACAAGTGCAAAACCCGAGGAAAGTCAATGCAATGGAGGGAGTAAACATGATGGTGAACAAACGGAGAGCAAAGGGTCCATAAGTGCAACAAAAAGTGGACAATTTTGTGCAAGAAGATAGTGGGTTTGATCAAGATGACTCTTATAATGACCAAGAAGAAGAGGTCCAATATGTGAACAACTTTCAAGGGCAAAGAAACAACGTCCAAGGCCCAAACTAACAACAATGCGACCTCAGAACAATCAAGGAAATTGGAATTCTCACAACCAAGGTAATTGGAGTAGTGGAAACAATCAAAGCAATTGGAATAACAACAACAATCAAGAAAATTGGAGTGGTGGCAATAATCAAGGGAATTGGCATAACAATAATAACTAAGGCAATTAGGGAGGTCACAACCAAGGAAATCAGGGGGTCGGGTTTTCAAAGGACCCCGATGTATTAACAATCAAGCAACTTTCCTCCTTATCCTTCCCATGGTCCTAGTTCTTCCAACAATGAAATGGGACGTTGAGAATTTGTTTAAGTAAATGATGGAGAAGAATGCCGATTCCGATACCCAAATTGCCTCACACAACACATCGATCCGCAACCTAGATGTGCAAATGGGGAAAATCTCTCAAGCTCTAAATTCTTGTCCTAAGGGAGCACTACCAAGTGACATGGTGGTGAACCCAAAGGGTGGTAACAACACGGGGCATGCCATGGTTGTTACTACAAAAAGTGGAAAAGGTGAAAAAGCACCCACCTCAAGTCAAAAGCAACTTGTGGATGATGAGCAAGTGGTACTAGAAGAAGAGATCCCAAGCAATGTAATTCAATCAAACGATTAAGTTCGGATTTATATTGATGAGAATGTGGAAGAGACTCAAGAGGAAGTAAACCCGTCTAGGGGTCATGTTATTGCCATACCGGAACCGGTAGTACAAAAGGTTAAGGCACCAATGCCTAAGCCTCCTCCTCCATATCCTCAAAGGCTTGCCAAGAAAATTGGTGAGAATCAATTCAAAAAGTTCATTGACATGATGAAAAGTCTATCAATCTATGTTCCATTAGTTGAAGCCTTAGAACAAATGCTCGGTTATGCAAAGTTATGAAGGATTTGGTGACAAAGAAGCGGTCGATGAATTTTGAAACTATCAAAGTCACTCATAAAGTGAGTGCAATTTTGCACTCAATGGATCCTAAATTGGAAGATCCCGGTGCTTTCACAATCCCTTGTACCATTGGAAGTGCCGAGTTTGCTAAAGCTCTTTGTGATCTTAGGGCAAGTATCAATTTGATGCCCTATTCGGTTTTCAAGACTTTGGGAATTAGGCAACCAAGACCCACATCTATGAGATTACAAATGGATGATCTTACCATAAAGACACCGTTGGGAGTAATTGAAGATGTATTTGTTCTTGTTGATACGTTCATTCTTCCGGCAGATTTTGTCATTCTTAATTATGAAGTGGACTATGAAGTGCCGATTATTCTTGAAAGACCTTTCCTTGCTACGGGGAAGGCTCTTGTTGATGTGGAAGCCGGAGAACTCACTTTCTGGGTGGGTGATGAAAAGGTAGTATTCCACGTCTGCAAATCTATGAGGCAACCAAATAGTAATGAAGTGTGTTCTTTTGTGGACTTGGTGACTGATGTGATTGTTGATGACACAAATGCCACAATTAATGTGGGTGATATGTTGGAGGCCGTCTAGCTCAACTTTGATGATGACGAGATGGATGGTTTCATGGAATGTGTGAACTCTTTGCACGGGATGAGGTCATACAACTATGCACCCCGGAAACTTTCCTTGGATCTTGAAAATAGAAAAACTCCTTCTACAAAGCCTTCAATTAAAGAGCCTCCTACCTTGGAGTTGAAACCATTGCCTCCACATCTTCGGTATGAATTTCTTGGCCCTTGTTCTACTTTACCGGTTATTCTTTCCTCTTGTTGGACTAACGTGCAGGTTGACTCTACATTGGCGGTGCTCCACAAGAGGAAGAAGGCTATTAGGTGGACTTTGGCGGATATTCGGGGAATAATCCCTGCATTTTGCATGCAGAAGATTAACTTGGAGGAAGATTTCAAACCATCTATTGAACATCAAATGAGACTCAATGAGGCTATGCAAGACGTGGTCAAAAAGGAGATTATCAAGTGGTTGGATGTCAGGGTTATCTAACCCATTTACGATAGTTCGTGGACTTCTTTGGTGCAATGTGTCCCAAAGAAAGGGGGCATGATGGTGGTCACAAATGACAAGAATGAGTTGATTCCCACAAGAACGGTAATCGGGTGGAGGGTGTGTATGGACTATCGTAAGCTAAACAAAGTCACAAGAAAGGATCACTTTCCACTTCCCTTTCTTGATCAAATGCTTGATAGGTTGGCTGGCCGAGCTTTCTATTGCTTTCTGGATGGATATTCGGGCTACAACCAAATCCTTATTACTCTGGAAGATTAAGAGAAAACAATTTTTACATCTCCCTATGGTACTTTTGCCTTCAAGCGGATGCCATTTGGTCTATGTAATGCACCGACAACTTTTCAAAGGTGTATGATGGCGATCTTCACGGACATGGTAGAGGACTACCTAGAAGTTTTCATGGATGACTTCTTGGTGGTTGGGGATTCCTTTGATAATTGCTTGGATATTTGGATGGAGTATTGGCAAGGTGTGAAGAAACAAACTTGGTGCTAAATTGGGAGAAGTGTCATTTCATGGTGGAGGAAGGCATTGTCCTTGGCCACAAGATCTCAAATAATGGCATAGAAGTCGACAAGGCAAAGATTGAGGTGATTTCTAAACTTCCACCTCCGACTTCGGTGAAAGGCGTGCGAAGTTTCTTAGGTCAAGCGGGGTTTTTCCGGTGCATCATCAAGGACTTTTCTAAAGTGGTGAACCCATTGTGCAAGCTCTTAGAGAAAGATGCGGAGTTTCACTTCAATGATGATTGCATGAGAGCCTTTGAATTGCTAAAGTTCAAGTTGACAACCACTCCCATTATCACCGCTCCTAATTGGAGTATCCCATTTGAGCTCATGTACGATGCTAGTGATGTAGCGGTTGGGGCAACACATAAACAAGATGTTTCATCCAGTCTACTATACTAGTAAGACCATGAATGGTGCCCAAGTCAACTACACCGTTACGGAGAAAGAGCTCCTTGCCATTATGTTTGCAATTGAGAAGTTCATCCTGTACTTAATGGGTGCAAAGTTTATTGTTCATACGAATCATGCATCACTTCGCTATCTTATGAGCAAGAATGATTCAAAAGCTCGGTTGATGAGATGTGTGCTATTATTGCAAGAGTTTGATATTGACATCCAAGATTGAAAGGGGAGTGAAAATCAAGTGGCGGACCACTTGTCTCATTTGGAGGAGGAGGGGAGGTTGCATGATGGCCTTGAAATCAATTACTCCTTCCCCGATGAGCAACTCTTGGCTATCTCAATGAAGGATATGCCATGGTTCGCGGATCTATCAAACTTTCTTGTATGTAGAATTATCCCGGATGAGTTCTCTTCAAATCAACGACAGAATCTCAAACAAAATTGTCAAGATTATTATTGGGATGAGCCATACCTTTTCTGGATTTGCACAGATGGGGTAATTAGAAGATGTTGGAAGAAGAGCAAAGTGATATTCTTGAGCCTTGCCATTCTTCGCCTTATGGTGGTCACCATGGCGGAGCAAGAACAGCGGCCAAAGTGCTAAGTTGCGGTTTCTATTGGCCCACTCTTTACAAAGATGCAAGTGATGTGGTGAAAAGATGTGATGAATGTCAACGGGCCGGTGGGATCTCGAAGAAGAATGAAATGCCCCTCACTACCATTTTGGAGATTGATATCTTTGATGTGTGGGGTATTGACTTCATGGGTCGTTTTGTGAGTTCTTGTGGAAACACCTACATCTTGGTCGTGGTTGATTATGTGTCTAAATGGATTGAGGCCATTTCTCTACCCAACAATGAAGCGAGAAGTGTGGTGGCGTTTACAAGGTTTGGTACTCCGTGGGCTATCATAAGCGATGGTGGGTCGTATTTTTTCAATAGGGCTTTTGACACTTTGCTTAGCAAGTATGGTGTCACGCATAAAGTTACAACTCCCTATCATCCACAAGCTAGTGGTCAAGTTAAAGTCTCCAACTGGGAGACAAAGAGTATCTTGTCCAAAACAGCGAATGCTAACCGGATAGATTGGTCAAAGAAGCTTGATGATGCATTATGGGCTTATCATACTGCTTTCAAGACTCCTATCGGAATGTCTCCATACCGGTTGGTATTCGGCAAAGCTTGTCATTTTTCGGTGGAACTTGAGCACAAAGCCATGTGGGCTATAAAGAAGTTGAATCTTGATTGGGATGCAGCCGCTAACTTGAGGGTTGCACATTTGAATGAATTGGATGAGTTCTGGTACCCATGCCTATGCAGGTTCGTCCTTGTACAAAGAGAAGATGAAGTACCTTCATGACAAATACATTCGAAGCAAGGAGTTTAATGTGGGCGATCTTGTGTTGTTATTCAACCCACGGTTGAGGCTGTTTCCCGGAAAGCTGAAATCTAAATGGAGTGGTCCCTTTGAAATTGTGGGTGTGACACCTTTTGGTGCATTGGACTTGAAGAACAAAAACAATGAAGTATTATGAGCCAATGGTCATCGGGTGAAGCACTATTTGGGAAAGGTTGATGAGGGCCACGTTGTGGCGGTGATTCATTTCAAATGATGGTAATCTGCGTCGTACCGCGACGTTAAATCAGGCGCTTCTTGGGAGGTAACCATGTTTCTTTTTCTTTTCTTTTCTTCTTTTGTAGATAGGTGTTAGTTTTGTGCTAACTGGATTTGAAGTGTGTTGCAGGTATGAGTGTACGTTACAAAATTGTGCAAAAACTGGCTAAGTGTGGAAAGAATTGCGGGCCGCAATTGTATTGTGCGGACCGCACAATTTTGGTTGCTGCAACAAAAGGTTCTCTGTGGCCGCACAAATACATTGCGGACCGCACAAGTTGAGGGTGGAAAATGTCAACTCTCTGAAGTTGGTCCGTCAGAGAAATGGTCGATCTGCGGTCGCGACACAAATTTTTCGGTCCGCAACAAAACATGTGGCTGCACAACTAATTCTATGGACCGCAAAATGCTAGGAAAATTGGTCCCTCATGTAACAGAGTGAGGACCACAATGGGTATTGTGCGGCCATACTCAAGCCCTCTTACTTTGCCAGAACCCGTTCACTATAAATAGCAAAAGCTAGGGCATTGTTTCCTTTTTCCCTCTTTGAGCTCACAAAGTGCACAAATTTGAAATTTCGTGTTAAGTTAGCTGCTCACAAGCTTAGCATCTGTGATCACTCATCTCTTGCACAAATTCATATCTGGTATGCATCATCATCTTGATTATTTTGTTTGAATTTTTAGAGTTTTAGTAAAATTTTGGACAATTTGTCTGATTGAATCTATTTGAACAACCATGTGGGGTAAATATGTAGTGGGTATACTGGTAAATGCTCTAAGAGGAATGGGTAAGTAGATATTCATGCTTAGATGTTGTTTCCATGTCACAATTGTGCAAACATTTGAAGCCCTAGGTGAAAAATGACCATCTGTTCATAATTGTTAGAATCTGCGGCCACACAAGAAATTATGCGGTCCACAGAAGTTAAAGATTAGGGCACTATAGTAAGGCATGGTTCTACTGCTGCAATACAAAATATGCGGACCGAAAAAATCCCATTGCAACCGCAGAACAGCTTAATTCCTGTGATCAGAGAGTTGGCAATTTGGTGACTCTTAAGTGCGGCCGCAAGGCAAATTGTGCGGACCGCAGAAAACTGAGTGCGGCCGCAAAATGACCAACTCTCTATCATTAGAGATTTATCATTTTGGTGACATCTCAAGTGCGGCCGCAAAGTAAATTGTACGGACCGCAATCTAGTTCGGCGGCCGCACTGAAAAATTGGGTTGTCTACAATGCCCATTCTACGGCTGCAATGACAATTCTGCGAACCACACTTCCTACCCTGCAAATATGTTTCTACAATGTTTCTCACAGCAATTTCTAGTGTGTCCTTGCATTCTTTATGTGTCTGAAATTGAATTGCAACTAACAATCATCTTTGCTTGGTACAGAACATGGTTCGATCTAGAGGACGAGGCGACACTTCAAAAGGAAGGGGTGACCCTTCCCGGGGATGAGGGAAGAGATCATTTCATGATACCCAACAGCTTGAAGTTAGAAAGAAGAAAGCAACTGCATAGGGAGAGGTATAGACCTTTCCGAGACCAGTTCTTATGCCCCATCTCGGGAAGCATCATAGAGCAACTCAGCCTCTGTACATGAGCAGCCAGCTATCCAATCAAGGCCACAAGGGAGATATCAGCTTAAGGATGAGCCGTCTTCATCACATAGCACCTCCGAGGGTTCGGAGAGTTCCAATCAGGCTTCAGAGCCTTCCACTACACCTGCCCCCAGGCACCAGAGACATTAGTTCCAGACATCCCAGATGATGGCCGAGGGGGAGATACTATAGTTGACATCCTTGAGCGGTCGAAGACGAAAGAGGTGTGGGAGGACAGGTTTGTCAGTTTGGCTGCCTTCTATAGCTTCCATGGGTGGTGGCCGATGAGGTCGCTCACTTTTGAGCAATAGTTCTAATTGAAATATCTAGAAAAGTATAACCCTGTAGTATTGAGTCAGTTCCGAGAGTATAAGGGATGGATGTGGTTTACCCAGAGCGTGGTGGATGCAAAGGAATACCTTGTCCGAGAATTCTATGCCAATGTGGCGCATGTGAAGAAAGGGACATAGGTAACTAAATGGAGGAACCTCAAGGTGCGTTTTGACCAGTCCACATTGAACACCTACTTGGGGTTTGATGATGACGAGCCCACAGAGTATTTGGAGAAGTTGGCACTTGGGGATGTAGCTCGCCCGTGGCTAGCTAAAATTCTAGCAGCTTCTGGGGCACCACCGCCATGGATCACAGCAGGGGTGGCTATTCACATAAACACTTTGTGTTTTGAGGCAAAGGGGTGGAAGACCTTTGTATGCAGACGACTAGACCCGTGTCAGAATGAGACAAATCTTTCAATCCCGCGGGCAGTTACAGTCGCCTCCATCATGGTCGTGTACCCGATCAATGTGGGTGTCGTGATGTCGGCCAACATCTCTGTGGTCGCCAGGCAAGCTGACTCTATCCGTATCCCAACACCATTACTGAGTATATTACGTATGCGGGGTAGGAGTCGAGAGATTTTGATATGAAGGTGCGGGCGAAGAAGCCCTTCTCATGTTACTCGTTGATGGATGCACAAAACCCTAAGAAAAAGGGTCAATCATCTACCACCATAGGCCAGTCTGATGAGCCATAGATGGTAGCTGCAAAGGCAACTGACATTCCATCCACTTTAGCCGAGCCTTCAGCTAGTGTAGCAAGTATGCCTCCCCCTCCAGCCTCAGTGCCTTCAGCAGCCCCTATTACAGGTTCCACCTCGGCTTTGAGGCTGGTGCCGATGCCTACTGCCCCACTCTCTACGCTGCGAGTCTCACAGATATTGGTGAGCCTCAACAACTGGATGCAGATAGCTACTACAAAGTTGTCTGACATATCTAGTACTGTTGCAGCACAATCCTCCATTCCGTCACCTCAGATGCCCCCAATAGTGGAAGAAACATTGAAGAAGCTCCTGGAGAACTAGAACACGATTATGGCTACATTAGTGCAGCATGGGTCAGCGATAGAAGAATTGAGCAAGGAAGTGAAAAAGATGAGAAAGTCTCAGTCATACAAAAAGTCAGTGGACAAGCTCCGGAGACAGGTTACCAAGCTTGCGGCAGCCGGAGATATTCCATTTGATATGCTGATTGACCCACACCATCCAGGCCCAAATCCCACAACACCTACAGTACCAGTTATCTAGTCTGAGGAGCCAGACTCTGCTGCTGACACTGCTGAGGCAGTGTGTCAGATGTTCACCAACCTAGTCAATCCCAGAGTTGAGGACGATGAGATCTAGTTGGAGAAGACTGAGGGTGGTGATGCTACTGTGGACACGGAGATGGCCAAGGAGCCATCGAGAGTTTTCTTCCCTCTTACCCTTCCTTAACTTTTATTTTGTTAAGCATTGAGGACAATGCTTATTTTTATTCGGGGGGTGGAGTTCATTTGATATGACCTGATGATTCTGAGACAATTGGTTTGTAATAACTGACATTATTCTCTTCTTTCTCCTTATTCTATATATATTCTCTCATCTCTTCTCTCAATATGTATATATCTTCTATCATTGTGTATATTCGTATTGCTTTCAATAGTTTTTGTTTGTAGCTTCTTCATGTTTGGTTCTCTTACTAGTTAATGTTTAATTTAGTAGTTTCTTTTCTATTTAGTAACTTCTTTTTGAATTATTGGCTTCTTTTCATGTTTTAGTGGATAATAAGCCTTTGATTTTTTTAATGCCACGGTTCTTTCCAAAGGTAGTTTTTGTGTGAACCGGGTGACTCTTCCCAACAATGGATGGCGTGACAACCTTCTTAAGGGACTGAGTCTATTTCTTTGGTGTTTAGGCAATAATAGTAGTAGTAATGAATAAAAAGACCTAAGTAAGTCATTCTCAAAGAGTCAAACATGCTTCACTCGGTACTAACACACTTAACTACGTGTTTATGGTTAGAAACAAGGGTTTTGAAAGAAATAGCTCTAGTTAGTAACTTTGTGACTCTTGTGTTGACTTAGCCAATCATCGAGTGGTTTAGTCGAACTATAGTGATTTTCAATCTTGAATATGGTCGTTGTGGGCCCTCGACTCTATCCTCTTTAACAATCCAGTTGTGTAAGGGGTGAGGTGTTTTTGTTGCTAGTCCAAGTAACCGTGCGAATAGTCTAGAACTTGTCCCGAATGTGTTTCAGGGCAAAATTTTAAGTTTTACTTGGCTTGAGAAGTGATTGTAGGCTTTCCTTGACCCGCTTAAATATTTCCATTTCCTACCCATGTTGTTATCCTTAGTCAACCCATTTGAGCCTCGAGCCTTTCTCATTTGATAACCATGTTACAAGCCTTTACTCGTTTTGGCGTGACCCTCTCTTGGCACCCGAGCTTTTCTTAACACTCTTGTAAAATAATTGGCTAAAAACGTAAGTTTGGGGGAGAGACGAAGAACTTGAAAGAGGTATCAAGGCACAAAAAAAGAAAAGAAATGATAAGAAGGAAAGACAAGAAAAGGAAAGAACAAAAAGAAAAATACAAAAAGAAAGTGAATAAGTGAAAAAGTTGAAGGGATTCAAAGAAACGTAATGATACAAAGCATGGAGAAATCAAGGAGGGAGAAAAATGAATGTCATGATTAAGAAAGAGTGATGTTAAGTCTCTCTAGTTTCCCAAGGAAAAGAAAGTGCTTCAAGGAATTGGCAAAGCATGAGCCGAGAATAAAAAAATGGAGTGCTTAAGGAAAGGTAAACCCACTCAACCATAGTGTATCCAACCTTGGTCCAAAAACCTTCATTACATCCCAAAAACTCCCTACGTGATTTCAAGCCAAATGAGCTTACATTAGTGGCGATCTACATGAGGGGCAAGCCTATGGTACTTGGAAGCCGTACTTACGACATTCTCTTGAGAGAGATGAGTGAACCTTTCACAAATCTTTGGATTGAGTGCTAAAATTCTTAAGTGAGCTAGGCAAATGGAGAGTAGAGGAGGAGGAGTTTGGGATCCACAATGACCTACATGAAAGAGCGAGCTTCCTTGATGAATAAAGTCAACTCTTGATGCTCAAGTGTCACATTAGAGCTACATATGCATAAAGGTTTAATTGGTCGCCTTGTTGATAATACATAAGTAGTGTGGGTAATTGTTGGTCCCAATTGATGTGTGAATGGCTCATTTTTGATTGGCGGGAATGGCCATTAACTTGTGGAGGTGGAAACTATTTTATTTGCTTGAGGACAAGCAAAAGCTTAAGTTTGTGGGAGTTGATAAGTGGGGATTTTGACTACTTATTAGTGCCTTATAGCTTTTGTTTTAGTCTAACAACGTTTAATTGTGTTCCCGAAACTGATGAAATGTGTAAAATTTGCAGGAGTGTTGGAAGTCGGACTCCCGAGATGAAATCCGACTCAAAAATGAGTAATCAAAACACAAGGCAACAAAAGTCACAATAGCTTGCAAAGTGCGGACCGCAGAATTCCATCTGCGGCCGCAAACAATGAAGAAAATCTCAACAGGGTTTCCTAGCAAACTGCGGACCGTACAGGAATTGTGCGGCCACAAATGAAGAACTGGAGATGAACTTCAGAGGGTGTGCAAATTTCCAAAGTCCACGTCCCTCAAGAATGCGGACCGCACAAGAATTGTCTAGCCGCAGAAGTAAAGATGCGGCCCGCATAAGACCAGGTTGCGGCCGCAGTGATAAATTTGCGGACCGTAGAAACAATGTCCCGCGGCTGCAGTGGAGAATTGTGCGGCCGTAGAATCCCAGCTCCTACAAAGATGAAGACTTTTACGGACAACACATGGAATTGTGCGGCCGTAGAACCTCCCGAAGGGCATTTTTGACTAAAATTTCCAGCCTTGTATAAATAGACGAGTTTCATAAAATTAGGTTAACTTTTCATATAAGCAAATCCAATAGCCTTTTTTCTTTTCTTCTTTTAGTAGTTTTCTATATTTTGGAATTTTTTAACATAGATTTTATCATTTTGACTTTCCAATATGAGTTTAATTAGTATTTCTTCTTCTATTTCTTCAATTTCAAGCATGAGTAGCTAGATTTTTACTAGGGTTGTGACCCAACCCTAGTGTGTAAACCTTATGGGTGTCTAATTTAGTACTTGTTTATGATTGGGTGTTTATTATTTAACCTTGTTCATGCTGTAATTTGTGGAATTAATGGTTGCAAACATTAGTTCATGCCTAATTGACTTAGTTTCTACTTGAGAAAGAGAGACTTAGTCTAGAAAAATTTGGCTAACAAGAATATGGGTCAATCGATAGATTGATCAACCCAATTAAAGGGTTCAACCTAGAGATAGTAATAACCCAACTTGAGCTCTTATCAACCATTTTGTGTGATACCCATTTGGACTTGAGAAAGCCAAATTGGACAAAACTCCTCCTTGACCGAGAGGTAGTAAGTTGGTAGTTGAGTATTGATAGCTATAATATACCTCGATATACAAAACAAGCATTAAGGTTTATATCCCATTAGGCGAACACCTAGGTGATAGTCATAACCCTAGGCTTTTTCCAAACTTGAAAAACAACAAAAATAATTATCTTAGTTTTATTTCTTAACTTTGCAATCTTAGTTTAAAAATAGAAATAGAAACAAAACCTAGTTGTGGAAGTGTAAATTAAGATAGTTCAAACTCGCGTACTAGAATATATACTCCTAACTCCCATATAAAATCCCTGTGGATTCGATCCTGACTCTTTGTTGGGTTACTATTATTGCAATCGACAATTTCATATCCTTGTTTTGAGGTATGATTTGGATGAGATCACCTGCACCGATCAATAAAGTCCTGGGGGTCCTCATATCGCACACCTCAGAAGACAGGAGGGTGTAGTCTCGTCCATTTATCTAATAGCTTTTGTGGCTCGCTGGCCGCAGCTGGTCTGGGCTCAGGTATAGTTGCTGCAACTGGCTGGGCTCCGCCCATGGGTAGTGCGCTTGGGTTCTGATATACGACGGATGCTTGCCCAGGAGCCTGAGCGGTAGGGGTCTGTGCTCCCCCTCCCTCCTGAAATGTGGCCGGGTCTGCTGCAACTAAACTAGCCTGAGTCATAGAATCTATGAACCGCACCATATGGACCATGACCTCCTGGAATCCGGTGCAGACATGAAATCCATTGGGGCTGGCTTCGCTGCAGGCACCTCGCCCTGCTCCTCAATAATAGAATCCTCTACTGGACCCGCTAGTGGCATAGCTGGAGCAACCCTGGGATGTCCTCATCCTCTACCACGGGGTGGAGTCCTCCCTCGGCCTCTACCTCGGCCTCTAGCAACAGGGGGAGCTGCTCCTCCAAGATCGGGTACATCTATCGTGCGCGTTCTCACCATCTGTGAAAGAATAAGAGAAAGATACTTGGAACAACATCAACTGCATGATAGGAGATGAATAAAGAGTAGTTTCCTAATACCCTATAGCCCATCGAAGATAAGTACGGATATCTCCGAACAGATCTGCAAGACTCTATTAGTCATGCTCATAACTTGTGAGACCTACGTGAACCTAGTGCTATGATACCATCTTGTAACGACTTAATTTCTCCTATAGGTCGTGATGGCACCCAACATCGCCGCTAGGCAAGCCAACGGTGAACTGACCATGAGATTTCTCTTTTAAATAAGTTTTCAAGTAATTAAATTCCATTTATTAAGAAATTAAGGAGTAAAAATTTAATAAAATAAAATAAAGACAACTGAGTGGCAATTATAGTGACAAAATACTCCAAACCCATAAAGTCTACTAGTATATGTGTCAAAACCTGCTGTCACAAGTGTATGCTAGTAGAATATACAAAACTCCAACTACTGTATATAGGTGTTGCAGGACGACTCGTGAAGTAGCTCATCACTAGGCCTCGGGATATCTGGGACGCGCGCCGGTAGGACCGCCAGATGCACCTGCCTCAGATCCTGCACGGTTAGTGTAGAAGTGTAGCGTGAGTACATAAACAATATGTACCCCGTAAGTATCTAGTCTAACCTCGAAGAAGTAGTAACGAGGGGTCGACATCGACACTTACTATGGGCTAACAATAAAAATACAGGAATTCTACATAAGCATGGGTTATGTAATTAGTAATAATAACTCAATAATGAGTAGTGAATAAATAATTCTTTCATTAATAGTAAATCCCAAGTCAATTTCTATCATTAAATACTTATAACCTCTTAAGCCATAAAACAATATCAAATATCATTAAACTCCGAGTATTATCACGCACGAATATGCCGAGGTCGTACGGCCCGATCCATAATAATATGTACATTACCGAGGGTCGAGCAACACGAACCATAGATGTATCTATTCTACTGCCGAGGCATTCGGCCCGCTCCACAAGAAGAGAGTATACTTTAGAAACATTCGATTTAAAAGATATTACAAGGCTAACACACAAGGAAGCACAATTTCTATTAACGGTCAAATAACACGTCAAAACTCAAGTGAGTGGAAATCAATTTTTTACAATTTCTCTATCAAGTCCCAATATAATTTAGGCATTTTCATTAACAAATAGGGTGCGAACATCACAAGTATTTCATGATTTGGGTCCTAAACTACCTAGACATAAGCATAATTAGTAGCTACGCATGGAATCTTGTCACCTCGTGCGTGCGTAGCCCCCCACAATTAGAAGCAAATAGTAATTTAAATCACATGTGGGGTAAATTCCCTCTTACAAGGTTAGGCAAGAGACTTACCTTGTCTCAAAGCTCGCTTTCCGGCCTCAAATTCACTCTAAAGTCTCAACTCGGTGCCGAACAATCCAAAACTAGTCAAATGTTGTATAAATTAGTCAATACATGTTCAAAAGTTCATAATCTAACTATTAGAGTGATTACCCAACCCCAATTTGAAGATTTCTAAAATCCACCCAGGCCTACATGCCCGGATTCTGGAAATATTCGAAGATATTTGTTACACATAACCTTACGAACTCAAATATATAATTTTCATCCAATTCCATCATCATTTTCGTGATTAAATCCCATTTTTATCAAAACCTATGTTTTTCATCTAAACCTGAAATTCTCACAATTTTACATGTTAAAATCTACTCATAATCTATCTATTTAACTTACATGGGGTAGGAATTACTTCCCTTCAAAGTGCTAGATGAAAATCCCTCTTCAAAGAGCTCTATATTTGTAAAGCCCCGTAAAATTTCGCAAATGAATTTAAGGTTTCGTGGTACCAAAATAGACTTACATGCTTGAGGATTATAGAAATGATTAATATGGACTTTGTGGTAGGACTGCCGCACACTCTGCGCAAGTATGACTCAATTTGGGTGATTGTGGATCGACTTACGAAATTATCACACTTTTTGTCGGTTAAGGCTACCGACACAGCAGAACAGTATGCTCAGTTGTATATCAAATAAATAGTCAAGTTGCATGGCACTCCAGTTTCCATCATTTCTGATCGGGGATCATAATTCATTGCTAAGTTTTGGTAGAAATTTCAGCAAGGTTTTGGTACTCAGATGAATCTTAGTACAGCCTTTCACCCGCAGACTGACGGGAAAGCAGAGCAAACTATTCAGACGCTTGAGGATATGTTGTGCACTTGTGTTCTAGACTTCAAAGGTAGCTGGGATGATCATTTGCCACTCATAGAATTTACCTACAATAATAGTTATCATGCTAGCATTCAGATAGCACCGTTCGAGGTCTTATATGGAAGGAGATGTAGATCTCCCATTGGGTGGTTCGAGATTGGGGAAGTAGAGTTGATTGGGCCAGACCTCATGCATCAGGCTATGGAAAAAGTTAAGATCATTAAGGAGCGGTTGATGATTGCTCAGAATCATCAGAAGTCCTATTCGGATGTTCGTCATAGGGATTTGGAGTTCAAAGAAGATGATTGGGTATTATTGAATGTTTCCCCCATGAAGGGTGTAATGCGATTTGGTAAGAAAGGAAAATTAAGTCTGAGGTATGTCAGACTGTACAGAATCATTCAGAGGATCGGTGATGTGGCGTACAAGCTTGAGCTACCACCTGAGATGTCATTAGTGAACCCGGTGTTTCATGTGCCTATGTTGGAGAAAGTAGTTGGAGATATGACACTCATTGTTCCAGTTGACACTATTGAGGATAATGAGAAATTGACGTATGAAAAAATTCCAGTTTCTATTATTGATCGGCAAGTCCAAAAGTTGAGAAATAAAGAAATTGCATCCGTGAAAGTGCTATGGCGAAACCAACAAGTTGAAGAGGCTACTTGGGGGGCCGAGTAAGAAATGAAGAAAACGTATCCTTATTTGTTTGAATAGCCTTGTATTTATAAGTTGTGCTCTATGAAAATGCTAAGAGTTACTTTCTATGAATTATGTATCATTTGTACCGTTGATATTAAGGGTGCTCCTTTTTTGGTAATATATTGCTTGTGAGGCCACAGTTGGTGTTGTTTTGTGTTATGTTACATCGTTGGATTATGTATATGTTATTAGGATGTGTTTATGGGGTTCTCTGGCAGGTGGATAGACCCAGTTACAAGGGAAACTCTGGTAAAAGTTTTGGAAATATAGGGAGTTAGTCAAATATAAGGATGCTGGTATGTGGTATGGAAATTGAGTCGCATCAGGTGCTAATAGTGAAATTTGATCCTCATTCGAGGACGAATGATCCTAAGTGGGGGAGAATGTAAAGCCCCATAAAATTTCGCAAATGAATTTAAGGCTTCGCGGTGCCCAAGTAGGCTTACATGTTTGAGGATTGTAGAAATTCTTCGCGGCGAGCTTGCTCGCTGCAGCTCGGACTTTTTGGATTGAATAATGCACTGGAGAGTAAAGGAAAAATTTGAGCAGAAAAATGCATTTCTGCGGCCCACTATGCGACCCACTATGCGGCCGCATAATCACTCTACGGACCGCATAATGGCCGCAAAGTGAGGAAGGAATGGGCAGGTTTGGATGCCATTCTGTGGTCAACTATGCGACCATAGAATTGTTATGCGGTTCATTATGTGACCGCAGAACAGGTCTGCGGGCCGCATAGTGACCGTAAACCCAGGCAGGCAACTTCAGGTTTTGGGCACAAATTGTGCGGCCGATATACGGACCGCATATCCATTCTGCGGTCGCATACCCTGTTCCAGAGCTTCATTTTTGGGTTTTTATAACCCGATCCTACTTCGCTAAATAGACTATTTGTACCATTTTTGAGCTTAAAACCTGATATTTTGAGAGTGAGAGAGTGCCCTAGAGTGGGAGAGTGATCTTCAACAAATTTTCTTTCAATTCTTGCTCAAATCTTTGAATATTAACAAGGAAAACTCACTAGGTCTTCATCCTAGAGGTAAGATTCTACACCCTAACCCTTAATTTCGAAATTTATCTAAAAATGGGTAATTAGCAAGAAAATTCTTGGGTATGGAAGTTATTTATTTTGTATGCATGTGTTATCAAAGGGTGTAGGAAGATTGTGAGCTAAAAATGGTAAAGAATGGATTGTGGGATAATGAAATCCTCCATAAAAGGACCTTGAAACCTTAATGCACACCTAGCGTTTGATAAAATGCTCAAATGAGCTAGAACTATGATCATCTCCCTAATTTTGGTTCAACTTGTTATATTTCTAAAATAGATTGAAGTTGCTAAGAATTCCGAAATATTTTATAGTTTAAGGAAGCTCAATTGAGGTATGTTGGCTAAACTCTTCTTTAAGAATTGGAACCCCCAATATCCTTGTAAGTTCCAAGATATTTATTACAAATTGAGTATTCTGAATAAGTTTTGTGACAAAGAAATATGTTCAATTCGTGTTTCAAATGCTCTTATCATATTGTATTATCAATTGAATATGTGTTCCAAACTATGGATTGTGTATCTACATATTATGATTCCAAGTCGTGATTTATGTGGAAATTATTATGCCAAATTGTGTAGAGATTGTGATTAGGATTACACCTCCACCCACATACATTGGGGTGAGGCGGCAATGTCGCTTTGTGTATGATTTTGTTATTGTTGTTGCACCACCACCCACATATATATATTGGGGTGAGGCGGCATGGCCGCTTTGTGTAGGTATTAGTATCATTGATGCATTTTCACCCGCATATATTGGGGTGAGATGGTATGGCCGCTTTGTGTAGGTTTTTGGTACTGTGACTATACCTCCACCAGCATACATTGGGGTGAGGCGGCAGGGCCGCTTGAGTAGAGTTTTGGTATTGTGCTTACACCTCCACCTGCATACATTGGAGTGAGGCGGCGGGGCCACTTTGTGTGAAAATGATTACAGGGGATCTCATCTTAAATTTTATAAATATTAATGGAAGCTCTTGATACTCTTGCTTTGGTTTAAACGGCTATCTGTGCTATTCTATTGTCGTTCTGGTTCATCATATTCATATTGTATTTCAGAATTCTTAAATTTGTGTTTGATTTTCATACTAGTACTATTCGACATGTACTAACGTCCCTTTTGCCGGGGGCACTGCATCTTTAATGGATGCAAGTGGTTTCACAATGGACGATATTGACCACTGATAGCGGTGCTCATTCTCCCAGCTGACTTGGTGAGCCCCATCTCATTCGGGGATTGTGCATCTTTTATTTCGTATGTGTTATCATGTTTTAAGGTATAGCCGGAGCCTTGTTGTCGATATTATCATTGTACTCTTTGGTATTTTTAGAGGCTCTGTAGATTTAGTGTGGGTTGTATATGGGTGTTGGAAATAATAAACAAGTTGTGTTGTGATTAAATCACTTGTTCCACTTTGAACCATGAAGGGGTGTGTGTGTTTTGAGACTTATTAAATGAAGCAACTAATGGTAATGAATTGGTATGGTAGACATGATCACCTTATTGTCTAATTAACTAAAATATGTATCATCCTTATACATGGATGAGTTTGGGTAGAAGAAAATCTAACAGGCTTGCTAGGTCGCGCACCCCGATTTTGGGGCATGACAATATTCGACCAACAAGTAAGAGAAATGAAGAAATGAGCCTAAGTCTCGACTTAAATACAATCCTTCTGCCCAGCGGTTTTTCCGTACCTGCGGAATGATCTCCGCTTCTGCGAAACATACTCGACCCATGACCCATCAAACTTATGGCCAAGTCCCGCATCTGCGAGCCCTCTTTTGCGGCTCGCCTCGGGCACCTGCGACCATGGTCAGGCTGCCTCCCTCCGCAATCATCGCAGAAGCGAGTTCGCTTCTGCGGAAATGCTTCGTTTCTGTGGAGCTCGCTGACCCCTCCCCTTTCCGCTTCTGCGAGCAAGGCAACGCATCTGCAGTGCAGCTTCTGCGGCCATTCCACCGCAGGTGCGAACGCACCATATGACAGGCACCAGCAGCTCTTCTCCAAATTCAAAAATGATTCGCGCATTGTCTGAATAGCACCCATGGCCCTCGGGGCCTCGCTCAAGCATACTAACAAGTTTATAAACATAAAACGGACTCGCTCGCACCCTCGGAATGCGGAAAATAACATTAAAACTAAGAATCGCAACCCAAAACCAATAGAATCAACTTATGAACTTCAAATTCTTACAACTTACTCCGAACGCGCTGATTCATACTTAAACTACTCGGAATGACACCAAATTTTGTGTGCAAGTCTGAAATCAACATACGGAACTATTCTTAGGCTCGGAATCCCAAGCGAACCTCGATAACACCAAAACCTACTCCAAACTAAATTTAAAGAACTTTTAAACCTTCAATAGGCCAACTTTTAACTTTAGGCACCGAAACGCTTCCAGGTCATCCAAAACCTGATCCGGGCATACGCCCAAGTCCAAACTCATCATACGAACCTATTGGGACCGACAAATCCCGATTCTGAAATCATTTATTAGAAATTTGGCCCCAGGTCAAACTTAACCCTATAAAACCCATAATAAGGAACTAAGTGTTCCAATTTCAACTCGAACCCTTCCAAACCCGAACTAATCATCCCCGCAAGTCACAAAACAGCAAAAGTACATACACAAGTATTTAACGGAACGGAGATCTAGAAAGCAAAACGACCGCTCGGGTCGTTACATATCTAACATGTATCTTCACACAACAAATATGTATTTCATATCGAAAATAAATGGAAGAAACTCCGGTTTCCATGATATATATATATATATATATATATATATATATATATATATATATATATATATATATATATATGAAAGATACACAATGTGATACACATATCATCTTCTACTTTGAATTTGCACTCTAAACCACCTCAAATCTCCAATAAATCATCCCAAATTTAAAATTCAAACTCCTTAAGATGCACTCAACGTAATCTAATAATACTCAATCGAAACAAATTGTAATTACACAAATTCAAAAAATTTAACCCAAGCTCCAAGTTTCTTCAATGGAATTTTAGTAAAATAAAAAAAGTCAACGACGTCTTAACCTAAAAATGAAGCAATCGACTCCTTTAGCTCAAATTTCAAATTAAATTTACTTTGTGGCATAACTTTAATCCACGTGAAAGCACTTTAATTTGCCCATTATCTGAACTAATTAGTTTCCAAAACAAGATATAATTGATTCAATCGAAAGAAAAAGTGAGCTTGGCTGATATACTTCAGGACTTATGCCAATTAAATTGTAAAGGTATGGAAAGCAGAGAATGAAGGAGAGAAGGAGAACGAAGGGTCTTTACTCTTTAGCCACTTATAATAAAAACAAATTTTAGGTCTAAATTTGGTAGTATTTTATAAGTAATGGTTATATAGGCAGTATTTTAGAATTGGATAATATTGGTCAATTTTTGCTCTAAAAAATTTAAATTGAGTAGTTTGCTCTTTTTCATCTGCAAATTTCGGCCCTGCACAACACCTTTTGATATGATAAGCCAACCGAATTTTTTTTGATCTATGATAAGAGCGATTGACACAAAAGGCACTTTTTGGGTGGTCTTGTCACGATCCAAAATTCATTTAAAGGTCATGATGGTGCCGGACACCGCTGTCAGGCAAACCAAAAATAAATACTCAATTTGATTCTCATTTTTAATATTTAAAATCATATTTTTTCCTTGTATTTAATAGTAAAAGATGAGGTTTGCAGAATAAATAATAATGTTTTCAACAAATTCAATACAGGACACCCATAATCACCCCAAAATCCGGTGTCACAAGTGCATGAGCATCAACTAAGAAGTAAAATAAAATACAATATCTGTCCGGAATACAATTTGGACAGGAGAAATATAATTACTCTGAAAGAGACTCTGCTGGCTGCGGTTCGTAGTATGGAGTGCAGCTCGTCTAAGTCCCTGCAATAACCACACCTCTGCGCCCACAAGGCCACTAGTCATATATGTACCGGCACAAAACGTACAGCAAGTGTAGTATGAGTACGTAAATTAACGCGTACCCAGTAAGTATTTCACCTAACTCCGAAGAAGTAGTGACAGGGGGTCGACTCGAACATTTACTATGGGCTATAAAAAAATACTAATGGTATGATTAAGTATGGATTTCGTAGAACTGCTGTAAGCTCATTATTTTGAAGTAAGTAAGCAATTCTTTTATAATTAAGAAATCTCCAAATTTATTTTTATCTTTTAACAATTTATATCTCCGGCCAGTGAGGCCATATCAATTATCATAAATTCCAAAGCAAAACAATTCAATCATGTGCAAATCATGCCGAGGTCGTACGGCCCGATCCAACATAACATTAAATTGTGTACTGCGAGAGGGTCGAACGGCGCGAACCATAGATGCATCTATTTAATCTGCCGAGGCGTCTTCCACAAAAGATAAACACATTCAAACAACCAAATCAAGGATTTATTTAGGTTTGATGTTCAAAGAAATATCAATTCTCATTAACGGTCAAGTGACCCGTCCGAAACCCAAGTAGGTGAAGTTTAACCTTTTAAAATTCCTTTATCAAGTTTCAATATATTTTAAACGGTTAAATTAACAAGTAGGATGCAAGCATCGCAAATAATAACGTGATTTGGGTCCTAGACTATCCGAACATAGGCATAATAGTAGCTGCGCACGGACTCTCGTTACTTCATACGTACGTAGCCCCCAAATATAGAAGCACACATTGAATTATTTTACCTATGGGGTAAATTCCCTCTTACAAGGTTAGGAAGGAGACTTACCTCGCTCCGAAGTTCCATAGCCGGCTCCCAAGCCTTTCAAACAACTCTAACCGATACCCAACGCTCCAAAACTAGTCAATAAATGGCCAAGCCCATAAATATATACTCTAATACTCATTATAATTCAATTTACAAAAATTCCTAACTCCGATTGAAAAGTCGATTAAATCACCCTCGGGCCCACGTGTCCGGATTTCGAAAATTTTCGAAGATAAACTTTACCCATTACACCACGAACTCAAATATATAATCTATTCCAAATTTCATGTCTAATTTCGTGGTCAAAATTCAAAAATAGTAATTTCTAGGTTTTTCTTCAAAATCCCAAATTTCTACAAATTTTCATGTCTAAATCCGTATATAATCCAAGTATTTAACTTGCAATAGGTGAGAATCACTTACCATAACATAGATGACGAAAATCTCCCCTTGAAGCTCTCCAAAAATCGCCCAACCAAGTGAAAAATGGAGGAAAAATGGCCAAATCCCGTCTATAAAACAATCTGCCCAGGCCAGGCCCTTCTTCGCGTTCGCGATCAAAGCCTCGCGTTCGCGAAGGCTGCAGACACCACTGCTTCGCATTCGCGCCACCTATGTCGCATTTGCGTAGGTCCATCAAGCCCTTCACCGCGTTCGCGTCTCCCCCATCGCGTTCGCGATGGGCAAAATCCAGCAGCCCCAAAAGTTCCTCTTCGCAAACGCGGGACTCCCTTCGCGTTCGCAAAGAAGGAAACCAGAAACCAGCAACAGCAGTTCCAAAACAGCTCCAATTAATCTGAAACCACCCCGAAATACACTCGGGCTCCCCGGGACCCCGTCCAATCACACCAATCAGTCCCATAACATAATACAGACCTGCTCGAGGCCTCAAATCACATCAAATAATAATAAAACCATGAATCGCACCCCAAATTAAGTTTAATGAAATTTAGAACTTCAAACTTCCACCTTCTATGCCGAAACCTATCAAATCACGTCCGATTGACCTCAAATTTTGCACATAAGTCATAATTGACATTGCGGACCTATTCCAACTTCCGAAATTGGAATCCGACCCCGATATCAAAAAGTCCACTCCCGGTCAAACTTTCCAAAAACCTTCAAATTTCTATTTTCGCCAAATGACTCCGAAATGACCTACGGACCTCCAAATCCACTTCCGGACTCGTTCCCAATACCAGAACCACCATTCGGGTCTATTCCCAGAATCAGAATCCCAAACGGACATCGATAACATTGAAATGCACTTCAACCCAAATTTATGAAATTCTTTCAAAATGCCAACTTTCCACAATAGGCGCTGAAACGCTCACGGGTCATCCAAAACCCAATCCGGACATACGCTCAAGTCCATAATCATCATACGAACCTGTTGGAAGCTTCTAATCTCGATTCCGAGGTCGTTTACTCAAAAATAACATTTAGTTAATTCTTCCAACTTAAGCCTTTCGAAATTAAACTTTTCTTTCCAAATCAACTCTGAACTTCTCAAAATTAAATTCTGACCACACGTACAAGTCATAATACCTGAGGTGAAGCTGCTCAGGGCCTCAAACCGTCGAATGACGTGCTAGGGATCAAAACGACCGGTCGGGTCATTACATTTTATCCCACTTAAACATACGTTCGTCCTCGAACGTGCTAAGGACTGTTCTGGAGTTGTCTGAAATCACTATTTAATACCTCGTGCTCCTTCCCGTGCTACCACAACCCAGCTGAGCACATTAGCTCGAGAAAATCTGAATATCCTCCCCTTTATTTAGGCAAATAAGCCTTAGAGCCAAATTCCAACGTCCGAAATTCTCTACTAGGCCTGTTTCCAACATACAAACACCGTTTCAATCACTACGCGATGTACCAATACATGATTGTATACTCTCAGTGAATTCTTACCATGCACCATGCAACTCATTTGCCCAAGGCAATCTTTCCAAAGCACAACAGCTAAAATTCCACTGACCGAAGCCCGTAGTGTACCTCATGACCAATTAAGCCTTGCTTTGACTCTCGCAATACTGCCACGACAGAATAGATGTGTAGAACTCATAGCCACTTGCCGAATTAAAATTCATGGAGTCTCTCCCCCGACAAGAACCATTACCTCATTCTGAACTGAATAACAATATTTACTCTTCAATATACCTTATATAAATCGAAACGCACTGATCCCAGGTCCAATAATCTCGTCTCACCCAGTACAAGTTGCTCAGGCAATAAGACACCTCATACACTGCCAAAAGTCTCATATGATGCCACAATATGCCAATAAGCTACAAACTCGAATGTGATACATAAGAAAAATGAACTCTGGAAAGAACCACTCGACCCACATAACTAATTAGACAACTGAAAGGATGTTATAAACCTTCCTCAGAAAATGAGGAGCAAAACATACAATGATAGATATAGGGGGAACTGTGCTCAACATCACACTGTTTCGGCGTGCAACCCAATTCACATATGATACCCATGGCGGCGTGCCACCCGATCCACACTTAATAATATAAGGAAAACACACATCGAACCGTAATGCTTATACTTACTAATGTCTGATTATCAGCCATAAGCACGCCAAATGCATAATGCAAATCCTGGGGAGACGGGTAACGTCATACGTTATAAAACTCAAGCACAACTAAGGTGCGATATATGATCTGCATCTCGAGAGCCATCCTACTTACATAATACCACTGATGTGCGGAACATCAACACATTGTACAAATAATCAAGCCGTCCCATAGCCCACACGACACTATAAATTACCACATGAAATAGCTGGCGACGAAATTAACATCCCACGCCCGAATATTCTTCCATAATGAATGTTATGCTGCATGAGCACACCCAGGCTGGTGTAGAGTACACATCCACATTTGGACCCATCAACAGACCTCAAACCGTTTTTTGATCATATCACGCTTGGGTAAATAATCTCTTAAGGTCCAAATGTACACATCCATATTTGGACCCATCAACGGACCTCAAACCGATTTTTGATCATATCACGCTTGGGTAAATAATCTCTCAAGGATCCACAATGACCCTTTTTCCTATGACACGCAAAAACAACCATCTAATTCGAAACAAACTTTAACAATTCTCAACCAACTGAATAGAGCGCCCTTCAGGCATAATTTCTCAAATTAGCGATAGTACCACAATCTCCATACTTGGTCTCAATCCCTGATCAATTAGGTGACTATGGGTCATATTCATACAATCTTCCCGTGGAATACGCTCCCACGACCTTCCACACTAGATAACAAGTCTGCACATCCATACCACCGGCCATACTAATGTTGTAAAGAGAATCAAGGATCCGAAAATCAATACACAAAGTCTCTTACACATAACACCGATCTCAAGTGACATTGAAGACAATACCAGCTTGCTTTAAACCTCTAAATCCTTTTCTGCTCGTCCGAGCTTGTGACATTCTTGTCAACACCAAACCACAACCTCGATCCTCAACTTCCTATTTCCATACCACTCACCGCACTTATCCTGCCGCTACGCAATAATACACGTATTCACCATAACCCTTGAACTACTAGTAGAATTAAACACTTCACTAGCTAGAAACCTTCCACTTAGCATCATTTTAGAAGGGCCAATGCAACACGCAACCAAATTTCCCCAAATAGTAGAAAAAGACACAACATCAAACTGTTATCTCAACCGTAATAACTCTTCCGGACTCCATTTACACAACAAAGCCATTTGAATCAACAACGTCCAAATAAATCAAATTACGGCGGCCGTCAAGCCTCGCACGTACCGCTACAACCACCTGTATAACTTCACGCTAAAGAAACTGATCACTGCCACAATCATGAATCATGTTGATTCAACCATTACTAACCGACCTTGCTTCTTCCAATTTATCCTCTACTTGCCTTAGAAATAATAATAATAATAACTTCATTCGAATGTAACGAACTAAATCCGTACTTGTCCTGAGTGACCCCATTTCACGAGACCACATTATCTCAATACCCATGAACCATTTCACTTTCTCCTTAAGCGCATAATAGTATCGCCAATTGGTACACCCGTTCTGCAAGTCCCCTTCGTGAATCCGAAGTTACTTCTTCCCATTCCTCAAATGCCACACCGCAGACCGAAGATATTGTAGAACAGTCCAAGCCCCTTTTCATAATTCACTACAAAAGCTCAATACTTAGCCATACTACTGGCTCGATATCCTTAGGCACCGCACTCTGAACCCACTAGAACCATTGTTGAGAGTCACTCACTCTGACTTGTTCCCAATTATGATCAAAATCCAAGGCTTTTCTAGCACATGAACACACTCTCAAAGAAGCACCTGGCTGAATCACTTTCCTTGTAAATCACCTCTACACAAAGCATAAATCCTGAGTCTTCCCCAAGCCTGAACATGAATTGATAAGGCCAATTATAGCATACATTCCCCAAATCCTCTGCTCAAATTACCACTGATGCTTCCTTTCCTTAGTCGTAATAACCCACCAATATACCGACAACCAGAAACCTCACAAGTAGATAACCATACAATCCAATCATAAATGGTGGGGCTCTCCCACTTAGCTTGAAACTACAATTACATGACTTTGGAATCCACCAAGATGCCTTATCCCTCATTGACATGATCTTTCTGTTAAACTCTTCATAGCCACTCTGAATCACTAGTCACATGTACATATTCGACCTCTTCTCGAATAGCCTGTAAACATTCTTCGTAGAAGCTCCATCAACACCATGCAACCGCTAACTTGCTCACAGGAGATATCCCACCTATGGAAATTCCATGCTGACATCCTCCAACAACGCTGCTCCGAGTACTATTACCACTAAACCAACAAACCATCCTGAGCCCGTGCTCGTTCACCAGCTGTACAAGTCCGTTCACTCCCCGTTGACTTCAACTAAAGGTGCAACGATACATTCCAATCAAGGTCATGTTATACCCTGCTTCATATTAAGCAACTCCCTCCTGTCACACCCAATCTTCCTCAATGTAGCAGCCAATATTCCAAATTAAGCTCGTAAACCTAGTCACTGTCCACCATAAATCCCAAATCACTCTATCTTCCCCCAAGGCATGTGGCTCTCCTACCACAGAACCCGTATGATACTCTGCCGCTCTCCCACTTTGGTCAAACCCTCTCTTTTAAGCAACTTCTCGACTTTCGTTTTTCATACTTGACCCTCAAGAATTTTAACCACTGCAAGACACCTCCTACATGTCCTTCCTCATCCTTCGTTGTCCAGTTGTTCCCTTAAATCAAAATCTATCTCTGTAGCATTGGACCCAATCGATCGTTACCAACTTTAAACCTCTTAGAAGATCATCTTTCTCGAGCCATCAATACTAGAAGTACCAATTAAATTCCGAAATTGCTACACTCTGTTATCTCTGACAACCGCATCTTAGGCACCATTTCACAACGCCCTGCCCCGAAGGCAAATTGAAAAGGCCATAACATCGGTGAACCTTAACGCATTTAACAAAGCGATGACACCACATCACAATTGAGAACTCTACCACACTCGAAAATATCAAGCCTCGTTACTCCATCAACCCCCACCTGGACATTCTTAGTCCGATTGCCTTTCCCTCTGCTGGAAATAAAACACTGAACCTCTGAATCAATCATTGAGAAAACCTCCTTTCAATTCATTCATTGTCCCTACATGTAGACAAATATCCTACTATTACTTTAATATTGTGCGATAATAACTCATGAATATCATAGTAATTGGGACATAGCCCCAAAACCATCAGAAATACAACAACCGAGCTGAGATAACAGAACATCCTTCCACAAGGCGATGACATAAGCCCAATCGAATATGAAGGGAGAAACATCCTGCTCTAAATCAGTAGTGCCATTAAAATTCCTCGATTCCAATTTATAATAAATGCTTCGCGTCGCGTAAGATTGAATAGAAAGGAAACAAAGCCATAAGCCTCAAAGGAATCGAATCGCATGATGAGGAATCAAGAAGGGAAGTGCTCCTAACAGCCCTGTAGCCTCTCGAAGATAAGTATAGACATCTCTATACCGATCTGCAAGACTCTACTAGTCTTGCTCTTGACTCATGAGACCTAAATGAACCTAGTGCTCTGATACCATTTTATCACGACCCAAAATCTAATTAAAGGTCATGATGGCGTCGGACACCGCTGTCAGGCAAGACAAAAATAAATACTCAATTTGGTTCTCGTTTTTAATATTTGAAATCATATTTTTTCCTTGTGTTTAACAGTAAAAGATGAGGTTTACAGAATAAATAATAATGTTTTCAACAAATTCAATACAGGACACCCATAATCACCCCAAAACCCGGTGTCACAAGTGCATGAGTATCAACTAAGAAGTAAAATAAAATACAATATCTGTCCGGAATATAATTTGGGCAGGAGAAATATAATTACTCTGAAAGAGACTCTGCTGGTTGCAGATCGTAGTATGGAGTGCAGCCGCAATAACCGCACCTCTGCGCCCACAAGGCCACTATTCATATATGTACCTGCACAAAATATGCAGCAAGTGTAGTATGAGTATGTAAATCAACGCGTACCCAGTAAGTATCCCGCCTAACCCCGAAGAAGTAGTGACGAGGGGTCGACTCGGACACTTACTATGGGCTATGAATAAAATACCAATGATATGATTAAGTATGAATTTCGTAGAACGGCTGTAAGCTCATTATTTTGACGTAAGTAAGAAATTCTTTTATAATTAAGGAATTTCCAAATTTATTTTCATCTTTTAACAATTTATATCTCCGGCCAGTGAGGCCATATCAATTATCATAAATTCCAAAGCAAAACAATTCAATCATGCACAAATCATGCCGAGGTCGTATGGCCCGATCCAACATAATATTAAATTGTGCACTGCGGGAGGATCGAACGACGCGAACCATAGATGCATCTATTTAATCTGCTGAGGCGTTCGGCCCATTTCACAAAAGATAAACACATTCAAACAACCAAATTAAGGATTTATTTAGGTTTGATGTTCAAAGAAATATCAATTCTCATTAACGGTCAAGTGACACGTCCGAAACCCAAGTAGGTGAAGTTTAACCTTTTGAAATTCCTTTATCAAGTTCCAATATGTTTTAAACGGTTAAATTAACAAGTAAGATGCAAGCATCGTAAATAATAACATGATTTGGGTCCTAGACTACCTGGACATAGGCATAATATTAGCTACGCACGGACTCCCATCACTTCGTACGTACGTAGCCCCCACAAATAGAAGCACATATTGAATTATTTCACCTATGGGATAAATTCCCTCTTACAAGGTTAGAAAGGAGACTTACCTCGCTCCGAAGTTTCATAGCCGGCTCCCAAGCCTTTCAAACAACTCGAACCAATGCCCAACGCTCCAAAACTAGTCAATAAATGTGCAAACCCATAAATATATACTCTAATACTCATTATAATTCAATTTACAAAAATTCCTAACTCTGCTTGAAAAGTCGATAAAATCACCCTCGGGCTCACATGCCCGGATTTTAAAAATTTTCGAAGATAAACTTTACCCATTACACCACGAACTCAAATATATAATCTATTCCAAATTCCATGTCTAATTTCGTGGTCAAAATCCAAAAATAGCAATTTCTAGGTTTCTCTTCAAAATCCCAAATTTTTACAAATTTTCATGTCTAAATCCGTATATAATCCAAGTATTTAACTTGCAATAGGTGGGAATCACTTACCATGATATAGATGACGAAAATCTCCCCTTGAAGCTCTCCAAAAATCGCCCAACCAAGTGAAAAATGGAGGAAAAATGGCCAAATCCCGTCTATAAAACAATCTGCCCAGGCCAGGCCCTTCTTCGCGTTCGCGATCAAAGCCTCGCGTTCGCGAAGGCTGCAGACACCACTGCTTCGCGTTCGCGGCTGGAGCTGCGTGTTTGCAAAGGCCAAACTACTCGATGCCGAAACCTATCAAATCATGTCCGATGGACCTCAAATTTTGCAAACAAGTCATAATTGACATTACGGACCTATTCCAACTTCCGGAATCAAAATTCGACCCCGATATCATAAAATCCACTCCCGGTCAAACTTTCCAAAAACCTTCAAATTTTTATTTTCGCCAAATAACCCCGAAATGACATACGGACCTCCAAATCCACTTCCGGACTCGCTCTCAATACCAGAACCACCATACGGAGCTATTCCCAGACTCGGAATACCAAACGGACATCGATAACATTGAAATGCACTTCAACCCAAATTTATGAAATTCTTTCAAAATGCCAACTTTCCACAATAGGCGCCGAAATGCTCACGGGTCATCCAAAACCCAATCCGGACATACGCCCAAGTCCAAAATCATCATACAAACCTGTTGGAATCTTCAAATCCAGATTTCGAGGTTGTTTACTTAAAAATCACACTTTAGTCAATTCTTCCAACTTAAGGCTTTCGAAATTATAATTTTCTTTCCAAATCAACTCCGAACTTCTCGAAATTAAATTTCGACCACGCATACAAGTTATAATACTTGAGGTGAAGCTGCTCAGGGCCTCAAACCGCCGAACGATGTGCTAGGTCTCAAAACGAACGGTCGGGTCGTTACAGGTCTTAAACGAATATTCCCAAAATTTATGGTATTTGAAAAATAATTGGGGAATCGCATAAGCTCTTCAGTGATTTATCTACCGGATTAAATTATCCGGCGAAATCTACCGAATTTTTATACTTTTGCTCTTCAGGATTTCTCTATCAATGTGGTAGAGTTGATGCTAGTTTTACTACCTTTCTGTTAAGTTGTTAATAGAAGTTTAGCGGATTATCACGTTTCTGCTCAAGACTTTTCTATCGAGACAGTGGAGTTGATGTTATATTTTATCTACCTATATCTTAAGGTGTTCATTGAAATCTACTAGATTGACATACTTGGCATTTTAACAAAGTATTATTCAAATTTGCAACTTCAATTTCGCTCAACCACCCCAAATCTACTCTAAATAATCTCAAATTTGAAATAAAGCTTTCCAATAGCAACACAAATAATCCACAATCATCAATTTAGTCTAATAACACTAAATTAAAAAGACTCACTTTGTCTTTTTAACACTTTCTAAGGTCCAACAATGGAGTTTTAAGATTTTTACGGCATATCACCAAAATCTATGTCTGAACTAAAAGTTTAAGCATAAATTATCAATATTCAAATGATTTAACAAAAAAAAAAAATTAACTTTGATTTTCTACCATCAAACAAGAATTTCAAGCTTTAAAAAATAATAAACTATAATTTTTTTTTTAAAGGGGGGACATTTTGCTAAACCATAAAAAATGGGGATCTAAGACCTCCCTTTTGGGGTCACGCCTAGGAATCCCTTTTGATAAGTATTTGAAAATTTTGTGGTAAACACAATTCCTTTGACTCTCCAAATATAACTAGATCACGTAAAATAGAATAAAAAGAGAAGTTTCTAATAGGGGTGTTTGTCGGTCAGTATGGTACGGTATTTAGACATTTCAGTTCAGTATTTTCGGTATTCGGTTTCTTAAAATGTTATACCAATACCGTACCTAATTAACTTCGGTATGGTTTGGTTTTTCTCCTTTCGATTTCGGTTTATTCGGTTCGGTAACTTTGATTTATTTGGTTTGAATACTAACAAGTGTAAAGAGTCATAGACTATATTCTTAATTAAAGTACCCAAAAGTACAAAACTAAAAACGTTTGTTGACAAAAGTTTTGTCCAAAACCAGCAAATATCAACCTAGAGAGAGAAAATTACACATAAAGGAAGTAATTTGATCATTAGAAATATCTTCTTACTTGCTTAGAGTTAATTGATAAACTTAGAGAATAAAAGAAAGTAAAATTTTAGGCTTTTTATATTTATGTTATAATTAATAATATGTGTTTTGTGTAATATAATATATATTTCGGTATGGTATCGGTATTTCGGTATTTTATTTTAAAATACCAAATATCATACCTAATACCATATTTTTTAAAAGCTTAAACCAAATGCCATACCGAATACCAAAATATCGAATACCAAATATCAAAAATTTCGGTTTCAGTTTCGGTACGGTAATTCGATATTTACCAAATTATGCACATCCCTGGTTTCTAAGGTATATACACTACAACATTACATTTAGTTGAATTTTTAATGTTTGATTGAGTATAAAAGTAATTAACATATGTATGGTATATATAAATGGAGCATTATAGAATCTAAGTGTTCTGGTGGTATTTTCGAGTATTATGATTCACAATCACGTCTATATATTGACTGAAAAAACTAAATACGACATAATAGTTTGAATATTTTTATAGGAGAATGATTTCCAGTAATAATTAACAAATTCTTTTTTGTTAGGCACACGTTGTTTAGACGGAAACAAAGGAAAAAATCGAAAAGCAAAGAAGAAATACAGGAAAAAAATAACAAAATGAAAAAGGGAAAAAAAGACTTGATGCTGGGCGGGTTGAAAGTTTTGAATGTTCACCCAAACACGCCCCGCACTCGCCCCTCACCCGCCCCATTGCTATTCCTAGTGACGTCGTGCTAATTTTTGTCAAAATCAACTAGATGGATTTTCCAACTTTCAAAAGGGATTTTTTCCTTCATATACAATATTTGAAATTTATTTATTAAAATTATCTTAATTTTGTATATTACCCGTCCTGAACAAAAATTACTTACAAATTATATGCAATATATTATTAGTGCTTTAAATTAGGAGATTTAATTATATCTTTTTCCTATTTTTTGTCCATTTCTCTTTTAATAAGAATCCTTCCATGACAAATAACTTGAACATTGCCAACAGAGTTTCAAGATCGATTCAAGCTGGAGTTATCTGGATAAACTGTTACTTTATTTTCGATCCGGATTATCCATATGGAGGATACAAAAGCATCGGCTTTGAAAGGGATTTGTGAACGGAAGGACTTCATAAGTATCTTCAAGTTAAATCTGTAGCCACTCCCATTTACAACTCCTCTTGGCTGTAATTTTCACAGGTATTAAGTGCAACAGAAGAGAATACTATTGATATATAATATCTTATCTCATGTTTTGCTAAAAAAAAACTCCTTTCAATTGTGTATTACCTATTTTAAGCCGTAACAAATGAAATTTCAGTTACAAAAAAAAGAAAAAAAGATACGCTACAATATGACAACAGTTTTGGATGCAATTGTCGCCAAAATTTATCCTTGTTTCCATCGCTACGATTGCTCTACTCTTCTTTTACTGAACAATTTCTTAACAATATTATCAAACTACAACACCAATCGTAGTTGAATCAAAAAGCATAATTAAGCAAATTCGAAGTTTTAGCAGCTTTTAAATTAAATCCAATCGCCTCCAAATTTCGGATTCAACTTTGTATTAGTATTTCCAACAAGAATCTATGCTACCCAATTAATTTCTCACACAAATTCAAATCTCACATAAAACTCAGTTTCTTCGAAGTGCGACGATGCCACTTTTAATGTGAAACTCGAAATTTCTCCACCCAAATCATTCAATTCCCATCAATATTCAAGTTTTTCCACTCAAACAAATATGAATCAATATACATGAGTAGATTTGGAATTCATTATCTACTTTTCTTTCCTTAATAAATCAACTGAGAAAAGAACAATGTATGGTACATCAACATACAAATTAAAAATAAATTTCGTACGAATTTGATGCAAATTTGAATATCTACAACAACATACATAGTAAAAATAAATTTCATACAACTAATTATATAGTATACAACTTATCTACAACTTTCATATATTATTTATACCAAATTAAATACGACTACATCATCATACAACTTAAATACAATTTTCATACAAATTTTATACAATATGTCTTTTGTATATTTTGTATCTGATTTGTATATATTTTGTATGTGATGTGTGCTTTTTCTTCTCTAATATTCCAATCAAAACTTACTCTCTTAATACAATTTTGATACATATCAATAACTTTATGTAAAAAGATAGTATTGATAACTTAAATACAAATTTTATACAACGATTCATACATTATACAACTATTTTTTAACTTTCATACAACATTCAAATATATATATATATATATATATATATATATATATATATATATATATATATATATATATATATATATATATATATATATATATATATACACACACACACACACACACACACATACAATTATAATATAACTTTACTACAATTTCGTAAGTATATTGTATGTCATGTGTTCTTTTTCTTCTACTTAGAGTTTCAATCTGAAATTCAACCAAAATCAAGTCTAATCTTCACCAAACACCCTCAAAATTGAGATATAAAACTCCAAACAATATTCTCAATTGTTTGCAATAACACCCAATCCAATCAAATAATGATTTTTGAAAACCCAAATTCGATTTCAAAGCTTTTTAATGGTTGTCAATGGTGAAGAGTCAAACACCTTCAAAATTTATTGATTGACAATTTCAATTTGAACACCAATTGTGCAACATAAAAAAAAATTGCTAAGTTAAAACTCTATAGTAAAACGATTGAAATCCGTTAATGAATTTCATTAAAAATATATACAACATGAAAGGATAAAAAGTAGAGAACATCAGAGGAAGAAAATTTGGGGAAAGAACAAAGAATAAGAGATAGAGACAGAGAGAGACGGAGAGAGAGAGAGAGACGGAGAGAGAGAGAGCATGAGAGAGAGAGAGAGAGAGAGCGCAGGAGAGAGAGAGAGAGAGAGCGCAGGAGAGAGAGAACAGGGATGGAAAATAACTGATTCCTTATTCAATTCCTAATTTAAAGAAATACTTATTTAAAACTAATTTGTATATAATTGGTAAATTGTATATGGCCATGTAATTAAGTTAAAACGTAATTAGGGAGTGTAATAAAGTTTTATATATAGTATAGGAAGGTAAACATTCCCTTTCAAAATAGGAATCCAAATGTTGATTTACATATTTATGATTTTCTAAGGCCAAAATAGAGTAGCCCAAAAGTTTAGGACTTTAACAAATTTGGCCCAAATATTTTAAGTCTATTTGTAATACAAAAAGAATTTATAACATATTATTCTAAAAATTGGGTGGGATAGCCATTTTTAAACGGCTTATTCATATTTAACTACTATTTGAAATGTAATTAAGAAATATTCACTTTCTAATAAAGAAATAAAATTTGAACAAAAATATCTCTATTAGAAATACAGAAGAACTCCAGTATAGTGTGCTAGAGTTCGAAACTTTACAAGCGAAACTCTAGCACACTATGCTGGAGTTCGAAAATTCCCTACAATTGAAACTCTAACATTGTATGCTCCGAGTTCAAAACTTTAAATGGGAAACTCCAGCAATATATGATTTTAGAGTTGCAATTTTAAATTTCTTAAGATTTCTCAACGAGCTCTTGGACATAATTTTCACTTAGCAAAGGTTTCGTCATCTTAAATTACTTGCTTACCAATAATGTGAAGGATTGCATATAGATGTTCGTAACACGCAGTGGAAGACAATAACAATCCTAGGCAGATCTTTTCGTGTTTAAAATTTATTTACATGTCTAAGATCGGATCTAAGACGTACTTGGTGAAGAGAGTCTCGTTTCAAATTTCTTCGATAGTGCAAAGACTCTATGCGTATCCACACCGAGACTGATCCTTGCTATCAACTCTTTGATCAATAAAATCCGCGAACAAATTGAATAAAAATACTGTGTTAAAATTTTTCTCAAAAATCTCAACTCAAAAGTAGAAGAACAAGAAACACTTTTCTTATAATTGAATTTTCTCTCTTGGCTTTGCATTGCACTCTCACTTTCACAAAGTAGTTTTTCTTCTCAAGATAAATTTTCTCCATTACATTTTATATAACATCACCTATAAACCCTTTTCCTAGTTAATTGAGGTAATGATTTACTTAGGGTAAAAGTTTATTCCAAAAATAAACTTTATGGAATTTTATGAATGTGATGACCAAAAAGGTTATCTTTAAATTAATAAATAATTCTATATTTTAAGACCTTGAAAAGTACTATTTATCATTCCTGGACTTGTGTGCACAATCCGTATAATTTTTCGGAAAGTTTTTATGTGAAAAATGGATTAAAATGGAAAATAGAGCTTTAAAACTCAATTAAGTTAATTTTGGTCAATATTTTTAGTAAACGGACCCGGATCAGTAATTTGATAATTTCGGTAGGTCCGTCTCATGATTTGGGACTTGGGCGTATGTCCGTAATTTAATTTGGAGGTCCCTAGCTCAAGTTATGGCTATTTAACGGAAACTAGAAATTTAAAGGCTAAAGATTTCCAAAAGTTTGACCACGGATTTGACTTTTTGATATCGGGGTCAGAATCCGATTCTAAAAATTTAAATAGCTCTGCTATATCATTTATGACTTGTGTGTCAAATTTAAAGTCATTCCGGGTTCATTTAACATGTTTCGGCACAAGTTTTGTAAATTGAAAAGTTTGAAACTCAAAAGTACGAATTGAGGTATGAATTGTAATTTTGATATTATTTGATGTGATTTGAGACCCCGAGTAAGTCCGTGTTATATTACGGGACTTGTTGGTATATTCGGATGGGGTCCCGAGTACCCTGAGAGTGATTCGGATTGAAATCGGATCAAAACATTTGAACTTAAGAAAAATCTGAAATTTGGACTTCTAGTGTAATCGCACCTGCGGATTTTTGACCGCAGGTGCGAGCTCGCAGAAGCGAGCCATCTCTCACAAAAGCATCCTGGGCAAGCTGGGCAAAAGTCCGCAGGTGCGTAAACTTGAACGCACCTGCGCGTCCGCATAAGCGGACTATACGATCACAGAAGCGGAAGGCAGCGCAGGTGCGCATTTTTCCTCCGCAGATGCGAGGCCTCTCCTGGCAGCCCCGCTTTGCAAATGCGAGATTTTCTCGCAAAAGCGGATGCGCAGGTTCGGAAATGCCTGTGCAGTGTTAAAAACGAAGGCTTCCGAGATTTTTTTCTCATTTTGGTCATTTTGAGCTCGGGTAAGGCGAATTTATGGAAGGAAAATCGGATTTTTATAAAATCTTCCAAAAATGTAAAATGAGGATTTGAAATCCAATCTGATGTCGGAATTTGCTAATTTTTGTATGGTTGAACTCGTATCGGAACGGGTGTTCGGATTTCGTAAATTTTTTCGATATTCGAGACGTGGGCCCTACTGTTGATTTTTGAGATGAATTTCGAATTTTAATCCGAAAAATTAGTAAATTCATATAGAATTAATTCTTACAATTTGTATTGAGTATATTGAATTGTTTATGACTAGATTTGAGGATTTCAGACACGAATTCGCGAGGCAAAGGTTTATTGGATTTTTGAATTTGGTTGCAAAGTAAGGTAAGTGTCGTGGTTAACCTTGACTTGAGGGAGTAGGATTTAATTGTCTATTTGCTACATGATTTAATGTGCGGGTACAATGTATATGTGAGGTGACGAGTACTTATGCGTTGTTGTTGAGTCAAAGCATGCGGGTGGAATTTGTTTATTGTGAATAATTATTTATTTAATTAAGATACTCTTGCTTAAGTTTATTATTGATTATTTGATCATTATTCGTGAAATTATTATTCATTTAATTATTGTCGAACATTTTGGAAGGTAAAGTCGGTATTTTGGTATTGAATTGATCGATAAGTGTATATCCCCGTATTTAAATACTCTCCCAATTTTATATTATTATTTTCATGATAAGGAAGAGTGTAAAAACATGAAGGGTGATGTCATGCCATTTTAATTATTCATAATATCATTGTCATGGTAAGGAAGAGTGTAAAAGCACGAAGGGTGTTGCCGTGCCATTTGTGACTGTAAAAGCACGAAGGGTGTTGTCGTGCCATTTGTGAGTGTAAAAGCACGAAGGGTGATACCGTGTCATTTTCAGAGAGTGTAAAAGCACGAAGGGTGATGCCGTGCCAAATGAGAGTAAAAACACGAAGGGTGGTATCGTGCCATTTTCATATTATCATTTGCTCATTTTATTGTTGATAAATCAATTGGCTGCTAAGTGATACTTCTCCTGCTGAAATTATTATATCATTCTCTTTTGCATGCCCCATTCGCATGTCCCCTCCCAAATTTATAAATTGTTATTTATTGTACTATTGTTGCTTCGTATTTGTATATACTTGTACAGGTTGTTTACGTACGTGTCTTGTCATAGCCTCATCACTACTTCGTCGAGGTTAGGCTCGATACTTACTGTCATGACGGGGTCGGTTGTACTGATACTACACTTTGCACTTCTTGTACAGATTTTGGAGTTGGTCCCAGTAGCGTACCATAGACGTGCTCGGATTCAGCTACTCAGAAGAGACTTGAGGTATAACTGCACAACGTTCGCAGTTCTGAAGTCCCCTTCTATTTTATCTCAGTTGTGTATTATCTTTCAAACAGTTTGAATTTTATTCAGACCTTTATTTGTATTATTCTAGTAGCTCGTGCACTTGTGACACCAGATTCAGGGATGTATATAGATAGTTCGGTATTTATGGTCTTCCGCACTTTATTTCAGTAATTGATTTCTATTTAATTAAATTTGCTTTAAAATAGTTAAGATTATTTTAACGTTGGCTTGCCTAGCAAGTGAAATGTTAGGCGCCATCACAATCCTGAAAGTGGGAAATTTCGGATCGTGACAATGAAGAAAAAATCGGAATTCCCATTCACATGGGTAACGTGACTGCCGAGAACTTTATAGACTTTCCATATCCAATTCTAAATTGGATTCTATTTTATAAACTTTTTATATTAATAATTTTGTAATTGAAAATTGCAAATCCTATAAGTAGGCAGGTTGCGGTGTAGTTTAACAAACCAATTCTAAATTGGATTTCAAGGCTATATATATATATATATATATATATATATATATATATATCAATTATGACTAATAAATATATATCACATATATATATTTCAACCAAGAGAAATATTAATTTTCAATTCCAAATAAAAACTTTCAATTGATTGACAATATTACTTATATCCTATGTGCTAGCAAAGAATATAATAATATTTCATTTAGACTAATAACTAAATTTATTTGACTAATCAAATTCTTGAATTTAATTATCAAATAATAAAGTAATTAATTCTTTAGAAACGATCAAAACACTCGTTAGTGTGCGACCCCATAGGTTCAATACTAAACTGGTAGTAAATTGATCACATCAATATACTAATCAAGGTGGCGTCTAGCAATACTCCTCAACGACCGGATAGAATAAAGTATACAATTTACTCTTAAGAACCAGTAGAAGAATAATGTAAAAATTTCTTTTGTCCTTATAGCTCCGAGTCACCCCTAGGATATGGTTTAACGGTCAAATCCTAATAGGCGATCAACTAGGTGTTCATGTCAAATATAATCGACCATTGAGTGACCTAAGAAACTCTTTTCTTCTTTCATTCAATTGCCCTGACAAAGGTCTTAATTTGATCGTTTATAATTAATGACAACATGGAGCTTAAACTCATTACTAAGAGTTGATAGATTCCATCTTGATCAATCATTAATTCTACAAGTATTTAATCGTACCCAATATCCTTTCAACTATCGCCCTAGGGCCATAGGTGTCTAGTATCAAGGCATAATAAATGACTTGTCAATTACTATGACGATCTGAGGTCAAAGGAAACTCTTGTCACGACCCAAAATTCACATGTCGTGATGACGCCTATCTCAATACTAGGCAAAACGATAACCTTAATAAAACACTATACTCTTTTAAGTTTGAAAATATAATATTTAAATTTAATAAAAAACCCCACAAATTCTGATACAAATACACTCCCAAAATCCGGTGTCATTGAGTACATGAGCATCTAAATAATAACACAGCCTGACTGATAAAAATATTGTCTGAAAATATAGAACAACACAATAACTGAAAGGGAAGAGAGTCAAGGCCTGCAGACGCCAAGCAGCTACCTCGATAGTCACCAATAGATAAATCTCCAAATCTAGTAAACGTCGTATCCGTAAGTACCTGGATCTGCACACGAGGTGCAGGGTGTAGTGTGAGTACAACCAACTCAATAAGTATCGCAAATAAACAGGGCAAAGTAAGAGGAGCTTAATTTCTTGAATTCACCGGTTAAATCAGTACAACTATATCCTGCTCAACAGTATTATGGCATGTAGAGGAAAGAAAGCAAGTAAATCAGATAAAGATCAAAAAAATACAAGTTTCACACATTGCACGGATAACTCACGTGTTGCACGGACAACTCACGTGCTAACAGTAGAATCTACACGGACAACTCATATATCAATAATATCAATAAATGGATCCGCACGGACAACTCACGTGCCAAAGTATCATACAGTAGCAATAAAGCAAGGGTACATGTATATAATGAATGAAATAAGATTCTCATGTCCCTGGACTGGTATAAATGACATACTAAAGTGTAGGCATGTGCAAAGTGTGCTATCGTGACTAATCCGGAAATTTCATCAATGAAAAGCATTTATCAAGTTTGTTTCGGGATTTAAACCTCTGAGTAAACACATCATGATTTAATTAGATCGCGTAAATTATTATCAAATGTTATATATTGAAGCTCAAAGCTTAACAGTCATTTCTGGGCTTATAGGAGTCCGCGCACAACCCAAACATGAATACACAACCCAGGTGCCCGCACATGGGACCATCCTCACACTTGTGCGCACCCAAAAGCATGTGGCTATCACAACAATTCAAGCAACTAGTGCCTCAACTGAGTTTAAATACAATACTTACCTCAAGCAACTCAAATCACTCCGCTAGCAAGCTTGTGCCTCGCAAATTGGCCTCTGAACGCCTCGAATCTAGTCACAATAATTCGATACAGTCAACACAAATTATAGGAATCCATTCCATATGAAAATACTAAATTTTCCAACAAAAATCCGAAATTCAACTCAAAAATTATCAGTGGGCCCCACATCTCAGAACCCGATAAAAGTTATAAAATATGAATTCTCGTTCAACCACGAGTCCAACCATACCAAATTTACCAAATTCCAACATCAACTCGACCTTCAAATCCTCAAATCTTATTTTCAAATCCCTATGCCCAAATCCTCGAATTTCACCTCAAAAATACATAATCTAGTCGAAATACTCAATGATAATTCAATATTATTTACTAACAATGATCACAAATGACTTACCTCAAGTTTTTCATGAATTCTCTCTGAAAAATCGCCCCAAATCGTGTTTGAAATGTCCAAAAATGAGAAAATCTCGGACTCCTCTGTTTTTGTAACCTGACCAGTGTTTTCGCTTATTCGGAATATTTAATCGCATCTGTGGTTCCTCTTTTGCGGTAAATCCTCATGGGGATGGTCTACAGGGAGAGCCCCAATTGGTAGAAAAAAACCCATAACCCCTTGGGGTTATCCTGCACTTGGAAGAAGAAGTAGAAAAAGGAATAAATTTAGTGATAATTTGATTCTTCGTCGTCGTAGTAAATAGGAGAGAAAATCGAATTGAATTCTTCGTTTTTACAAAAACTTTAAAAAAAAAAAAAAAAAAAGGAGTAAGCTTGTGACACGTTCACTAAAAAAATCCCTTTGTAGCCAATCATTTATCTAATATTTATGAATTATGGGGGAACGACGGGAATTGAACCCGCGCATGGTGGATTTACAATTCACTGCCTTGATCCACTTGGCTACATCCGCCCCCTCGCCTATTTACATTATGTTTTTACATTATTTAAATTAGAAAACAAAAGATTCAAGTTCGAATATTTCTCTTCTTTCTTATTTCAATGATATTATTATTTCAAAGATAAGAATATGAAGTCAAAATTAGATTTTTTTTTGAAATAAAAAAAAATATAGTAACATTAGCAAGAAGAGAAACAAGTCATATTTTTATAATTTTAAATAAATACAAAATCAAAATAGAATACTCAATCATGAATAAATACAGGCAAATAACCTCTCCTTCTTTTTCTATAATGTAAACAAAAAAGTCTATGTAAGTAAAATACTAGTAAATAAATAAAAATTAAAAAAGAAAGGAGCAATAGCACCCTCTTGATAGAATAAGAAAATGATTATTGCTCCTTTCTTTTCAAAACCTCCTATAGACTAAACTGGGATCTTATCCATTTGTAGATGGAGCTTCGATAGCAGCTAGGTCTAGAGGGAAGTTGTGAGCATTACGTTCATGCATAACTTCCATACCAAGGTTAGCACGGTTAATGATATCAGCCCAAGTATTAATTACACGACCTTGACTGTCAACTACAGATTGGTTGAAATTGAAACCATTTTGGTTGAAAGCCATAGTGCTGATACCTAAAGTGGTAAACCAGATACCTACTACAGGACAAGCAGCTAGGAATAAGTGTAACGAACGAGAGTTGTTGAAACTAGCATATTGGAACATCAATCGACCAAAATAACCATGCATAGCACTGAATAGGGAGCCGCCGAATATACCAGCTACGCCTAACATGTGAAATGGGTGCATAAGGATGTTGTGCTCAGCCTGTAATACAATCATGAAATTGAAAGTACCAGAGATTCCTAGAGGCATACCATTATAAAAACTTCCTTGACCGATTGGGTAGATCAAGAAAACTGCGGTAGCAGCTGCAACAGGAGTTGAATATGCAACATCAATCCAAGGTCGCATACCCAGACGGAAACTAAGTTCCCACTCAAGACCCATGTAACAAGCTACGCTAAGTAAGAAGTGTAGAACAATTAGTTCATAAGGACCACCGTTGTATAACCATTCATCAACGGATGTCGCTTCCCAGATTGGCTAAAAATGTAAACTTATAGCTGCAAAAGTAGGAATAATGGCACCGGAAATAATATTATTTTCGTAAAGTAGAGACCCTGAAACAGATTCACGAATACCATCAAAATCTACTGGAGGAGGAGCAATGAAGGCAATAATAAATACAGAAATTGCCATCAATAAGGTAGGGATCATCAAAACACCAAACCATTTAATGTAAAGACGATTTTCAGTGTTGGTTATCCAGTTACAGAAGCGACCCCATAGGCTTTCGCTTCTGCGTCTCTCTAAAATTGCAGTCATGGAAAATCTTGGTTTATTTAATCATCAGGGACTCCCAAGCACACGAGTTTTCTACAAATAAAAATAGAAAATAGAAGGCTTGTTATTCAAGCGGTTTTGCCAAGGTTGCATTGCCTCCGCTTCTGTGACCGCCTTTCCGCTTCTGCGGTCTATAGCGCACCTGCGATTTCTTGTCCGCATCTGCGGTCATGCAGAAACTTTTTCCCGCATTTGCGGCCACTGCTCCCCTCTCCCTTTTCTGCCTTTGTGCTGCCATGCTTGCTTCTGTGAGCTTGTACCTGCGAGCCAAGTTCCACAGGTGCGATTGCATCAGAAGGCAGAAAGTTTTCAGCTTTGTTCTAAGTCCGATTTCGATCTGTTAACCATTCGAAACATACCCGAGGCCCCCGAGACCTCAACAAAATACACCAACAAGTCCTAAAATATCATACGAACTTAGTCGAGGCCTCAAATAACATCAAACAATGCTAAAACCATGAATCGCACCCCAATTCAAGCCTAATGAAAACTAACGAATTCCAACTTCTACATTCGATGACGAAACCTATCAAATCAAGTACGATTGACCTCAAATTTTGCACACAAGTCATAATGACATAACAGACCTATTTCAATTTCCATAATCGGGTTTTCGACCCCGATATCAATAAAGTCAACTCCCAGTCAAACTTTCAAACTTTTAATTCTTTATTTTTGCCATTTCAAGCCTAACTTCACTACCCACTTCCAAATAATTATTCAGACACACTACTAAGCCCAAAATCACCATACGGAGCTATTGGATTCATCAAAACTCTATTCCGTGGTCGTTTACATATAAGTCAACATCCGATCAACTTTTTCAACTTAAGTTTTCATCCTTGAGACTAAGTGTCTCAATTCATTCTGAAACCTCACCGGACCCGAACTAACTTGTGATGACCCAAAAGGTCATCTTATATTTTAGAACTCAAATCTGCACTCTTAAGCTTTAAAATTTTTATTTTTACCCTCCTCAATTTACGTGCGCAGTCCGGACAGGTTTTCGAAAAGCATTTATGTTGAAAACTAATGAAAATAAGAATTTTTACCTTAAAAGTTAATTTTAGTTGACTTCGGTCAATATTTTTGGTAAACGGGCCTGAATCCGTGCTTTGATAGTCCTGGTAGGTCTGTATCGAATTATGGGACCTTGGCATATGCCCGAAATCGAATTTGGAGGTCCCTAACTTAAGTTATGAATTTTTGATAAAAATTAAAAGTTTGGAAATTATATGTTTTTAAGAATTGATTGATATTTGGTATTGTTAGTATCGGGTTCGTATTTTGGTTCCGGAGCCCGATACAGGTTCATTATGATATTTAAGACATATCTGTGAAATTTGGTGAGAAATGGAGTTGATTTGACATGATTCGGACGTCCAGTTGAGAAAATAGAAATTTTAAAGTGTTCTTGAGAAATTCATTTGATTTGGTGCTAAATTTAGAGTTCTAGGTGTTATTTTGGCAATTTGATCGTGCGAGCAGGTCCGTATGATATTTTTAGACTTGCGTGCATGTTTGGTATGGAGCTCTAGGGGCTCGGGTGCCATTCGGGCGATACGCGAGTTGAGTTCAGACCTCAACAAGGCTGCTGGTGCACCAAATCTGGTGTGCCCGCACCTGCGAGCCTTTGGTCGCAGGTGCGAGCGAAAGCCCCGCAGATGCGACCCAGGCCTGGACTTCATTTTTCCGCATATGCGGACTTTTCTCCGCAGTAGCGGGACCGCAGAAGCGGAACCCTGTCCGCAGGTGCGGCCCCAGTTGGCCCAGTCCCTTTTCGCAGAAGCGCAAATCCCGTCCGCACATACGGATGCGCAGGTGCGACCAAAGCACCGCAGGTGCGAAGGTCGCTGGGCAGTGAGCATTTAATTCGGACTCCAGCCATTTTTCTTATCGTTTTCAAAAGGATAGGACGCCTAGGGCGATATTCCAATGACATTTTCTTCCCCAAATCATAGGTAAGTGTTTCATGGTAGAATTAGGGGTTAGGGTAGAAACTAGGGATTTCGGCAATTTGGGGATTTAGACCTCAATTTGAGGTCGGATTCCAAAATCAATTATATTCGGGCTCGGGGGTGAATGGGTAAATGGATTTTGGTCCGAACCTCGGGTTTTGACCAAGCGGGTCCGGGGTCGATTTTTTGACTTTTTGGAGGAAAATTTGAGAAATTTAATTCATGCAATATAATTGATTCCTTTAACAATATTTGATATTATTGAATCATTTTTGAATAGATATGAGTGGTTTAGAGGTGAATTCCAAAGGAAAAGCTGTGATTGAGAATTAAGTGGCCTTCAGAGTGAGGTAAGTGTTGTGTCTAACCCTGACTTGAGGGAATTAGGAACCTTAGATTTCTTGCTAAGTGAAATCCATGTGAGCGGCGTATATATGAGGTGACGGGTACTTATGCGCCGCCAAATTTACCTATTTTTCCATGTTTCTCTATTTTTCTTATATTGTCATTTCCCATGTCAAATTGATACGTGTTACGCTAGTATTGTTCAATTTATCGTTCTTATCATGTTTACGGATTTTCTAGTGATAATTGAGTTCTTATTTCAAGTTGAGATTGATATTATGGAACCAAGTATTAAAGTAAGGTGTGTACTTGTTATTATGTCTCCCTGTTGTTATCTATGCATTGCATTATGGTAAGGGAGAGTGTTAATGCACGAAGGGTGATGCCGTGCCATATTGTGAGTGTTAATGCACAAAGGTTGATGCCGTGCCATATTGTAAGTGTTAATGCACAAAGGCTGATGTCGTTCCACATTGTGAGTGTTAATGCACGAAGGGTGATGTCGTGCCATATATTGAGAGTAAAAGTACGAAGGGTGATGCCGTGCATTTTTTCTTACTGTATTCACTATTTTCGTTGATTCATGGTATATTGACTCCTCCGGTAATTATTCTGTTGTAGTTCTTTATCTTGTGTTCCCCTCAGTATGTTCCCCTCCCGACATTTCCTGTTTAGTTCTTCATTTCTGTTATTCGTATATACACTGTTGAATTGTACAGGTTGATTTGTAGGTGCCTTGCCTTAGCCTCGTCACTACTTCGTCGAGGTTAGGCTCGACACTTACCAATACATGGGGTCGGTTGTACTGATACTGCACTCTGCACTTTCTGTGCAGATTTTGATACAGGCTCTGGTTGATCGAGATTTTGCTATAGGTCCGCTGTCCGGAGACTCAAGGTAGATCTGTCGGCGTCCACAGACCTTGAAGTCCCCATCTATCAATTATGTTCTACTGTTTCTTATATTCAGACAGTTGTATTTCTATCAGACTATTACATGTAGTAAATTCTAGAATGCTCGTGAATTGTGACTCCAGATCTGGGTGGTAGTAATTAATACAGTTTTATGATATTCCGCACATATTATTTTTCATTTGAGTTAATTTTTGTTATTTACTGAATCAAAATAAGGAAATAGTTTAATGATTCTCTAACGTTGGCTTGTCTGGCAAGTGAAATGTTAGGCGCCATCATGGTCCCGTCGGTGGAAAATTTTGGGTCGTGACAGTTGGTATCAGAGCTTTAGGTTGCTTAGGTCTCACGATTCATGAGCAAGCTTAGTAGAGTCTGGAGGATCGGTACGGAGACGTCTATGCTTATCTTCCAGAGGCTATGAAGTTTAGGAACAAGTTTCACTTCTATTTTTCTCTGTCGTGCGATTTTGCTTTCTCAATACTGATTGAACTTTTCTACCCTTATTCTCTCGCATATGGCGAGAACACGTACCGCTTCCTCAGCTAAGCAGCAGCCAGAGCCTCCAGTGGCAGCTCCTACGCGGGGCAGAGGTCGAGGCCGAGGCCTTGCCAGAGGCCGAGCAGGGGCAGGACTCATCCTAGGGCCCGAGCAGCAGCCCCAGCAGTGGAGTCTCAGATAGAGATTGACGAGGAGGTTCCAGCCCAGACCGTTCCTGTCGGACCAGCTCAGGTTCCGGAGGGGTTCATTGCTACCCCAGTACTTCAGGACACTTTGGTCCGTTTGGTGGGCCTTATGGAGAGTGTGTCCCAAACTGGCGCATTTCCCATGGCACCAGTAGTCTCTCAGGCTGGAGGAGGATTCCAGACTCCTGCCACTCCCGCTATGGAGTAGATAGCTCCCCGGTATCAGGCTCCAGCAGCTCAGCCAATCAAATTAGTTCAGCCGGTTATTGCGGCACAGGTCGGAGATGGGCCAGCCATGTCTTCTGAGGCTTTATGGAGATTGGACAGGTTAACCAAGCTCTTTCCTGTTCACTTCAGTGGTGCTCCTTCAGAGGACCCCTAGGAGTATCTTTACAGCTATCACGAGGTTCTGCGGAACATGGGTATAGTGGAGACCAATGGGGTCAATTTTGCGGCGTTTCAGATGACTGGTTCTGCCAAGAAATGGTGGAGAGATTACTTGTTGACCAGACTAACTGGGTCGCCTGCTCTTACTTGGGACCAGTTCTCTCAGCTCTTCATAGAGAAATTTCTGCCTATCACATTGAGATAGGAGCGTCGCCGTCAGTTTGAGCATCTCCAGCAGGACAGTATGACTGTTACTCAGTATGAGACCCGTTTTGTGGATTTGGCCCGTCATGCCATTCTTCTTCTTCCCACCGAGAGAGAGAGGGTGAGGAGGTTTATTGATGGACTTGCTCAGCCTATCAGATTGTAGATGGCTAAGGAGACTGGGAGTGAGATTTCTTTTCAGGCGGCTGCTAATGTCGCCAAACGAGTCGAGATGGTTCTTACTCAGGGGGGGTCAGGGGTCTGACAAGAGGCCTCGTCATTCCAGTGAGTTTAGCGGTGCCTCATCTAGAGGCAGGAGTACTTTTGGTAGAGGCCATCCTCCCAGGCCGTTTCATTCAGCGCTCCAGGCATCCCACGGTGCCTCAGGTGGTCGTGGCCCTCAGATGCATTATTCCGACCAGCTAGCCTACAGTGCACCACCAGCTCCTATTAGTGAACCTCAACTCCAGAGTTATCAGGGTGGTTATTCAGGTCGACATGGTCAGTTTCAGGGTCAGCAGTCACAGCAGCCAAGGTTATGTTATACTTGTGGTGATCCGAGGCACATTGCTAGATTTTGCCCTCGGGCAACGGGCAGCTCACAACATCAGAGTTCTCGTGCCATGGTTTCGGCACCAGTTGCTACACCACCTGCTCAGCCAGTCAGAGGCAGGGGTCAGGCAGCCAGAGGTAGGGGCCAGACTGTTAGAGGTGGAGGTCAGGCCGTTAGAGGTGGAGACCAGCCAACTAGAGGCCGTCCCAGGGATGTAGTTCATGGTGGTGGGGCCCAGCCCCGGTGTTATGCTTTTCCATCCAGGCCTGAGGCTGAGTCATCTGACGTTGTTATCACAGGTATTGTTTCAGTTTGCAGTAGAGATGCTTCAGTTCTATTTGATCCGGGGTCTACTTACTCATATGTGTCTTCCTATTTTGCTTCCTATTTGGTTGTGCCTCGTGATTCTTTGAGTGCTCCTGTGTATGTGTCCACACCAGTGGGGGATGCTATTGTTGTAGATCATGTTTATCATTCGTGTGTGGTCACCATTGGGAGTCTTGAGACTCGTGTAGATCTTCTACTTCTCGACATGGTTGATTTTGATGTCATACTGGGCATGGATTGCCTATCACCTTATCATGCTATATTAGATTGTCATGCCAAGACGGTGACCTTGGCCTTGCAGGGGTTGCCTCGATTAGAGTGGAGAGGGAATCTTGGCCATTCTGCCAGCAAGTTTATCTCTTATGTGAAGGCTCGGCATATGGTCGAGAATGGGTGTCTAGCTTATTTGGCTTATGTCCGCGATTCTAGTGCGGAGGTTCCCTCCATGGATTCAGTGCCGGTTATTCGTGAGTTTCCAGAGATGTTTCCTGCAGACCTACCGGGGATGCCACCCGACAGGGATATTGATTTCTGCATTGATTTGGCTCCGGGCACTCAGCACATTTCCATTCCATCATACCGAATGGTCCCGCCAGAGTTGAAAGAATTGAAGAAGCAGTTGCAAGATTTGCTTGATAAGGGCTTCATTAGACCTAGTGTCTTGCGCTGGGGTGCACCTGTGTTGTTTGTGAAGAAGAAAGATGGATCGATGAGGATGTGTATAGATTATCGGCAGTTAAACGAAGTCACCATCAAGAACAAATATCCATTGTCGAGGATTGATGATTTATTTGATCAGCTTCAGTGTGCCAAGGTGTTTTCAAAGATTGATTCTAGATCTGGCTACCATCAGCTGAGGATTAGGGCATCTGATGTTCCTAAGACACCTTTTCAAACTCGGTATGTGCATTATGAGTTTCTAGTGATGTCATTTGGGCTGACAAATTCCCCAGCAGCATTCATGGATTTGATGAACCGGGTGTTCAAACCCTACTTGGATTCCTTTGTGGTTGTGTTTATTGATGATATCTTGATCTACTCCCACAGTCGAGAGGAACATGAGCAGCACCTTCGGATCATTCTTCAGACTATGAAAGATAGCTAGTTATATGCTAAGTTCTCAAAATGCGAGTTTTGGTTGAGTTCAGTTGCTTTCTTGGGTCACGTTGTATCAGCAGAGGGTATTCAGGTGGATCCTAAGAAGATTGAGGCAGTCCAGAACTGGCCTAGACCCACATCAGCTACAGAGATTCGTAGTTTCCTGGGTTTGACGGGCTATTACCGTCAATTTGTGGAGGGGTTTTCATTCATAGCAACCCAGATTGACCCAGAAGGGTGCCCCGTTCAGGTGGTCAGACGAGTATGAAGCGAGCTTTCAGAAGCTCAAGACAGCTTTGACTACGGCACCGGTATTGGTGTTACCCATAGGTTTAGGATCTTATACAGTATATTGCGACGCATCTCGTATTGGTCTGGGTGCGGTATTGATGCAGGGTGGCAAGGTTATTGCATATGCTTCACAGTAGCTGAAGGTTCACGAGAAGAATTACCCTGTTCATGATCTAGAGTTGGCAGCCATTGTTCACGTACTAAAGATTTGGAGGCACTATCTTTACGGAGTGCCATGTGAGGTATTCACTGATCATCGGAGCTTGCAGTATTTGTTCAAGCAGAAGGAACTCAATTTGAGGCAGATGAGGTGGCTGGAGCTATTGAAAGACTATAATATCACCATATTGTATCATCTCGGGAAGGCCAATGTGGTGGCCGATGCTTTGAGTAGAAAGTCAGTCAGTATGGGTAGCCTTGCATATATTCCAGTTGGTAAGAGACCGCTTGCATTGGATGTTCAGGCCTTGGCCAACCAGTTCGTGAGGTTAGATGTTTCTGAGCCCAGCCGTGTTCTAGCTTGTACAGTTGCTCGGTTTTTTTTATATGAGCGCATCAGATATCGGCAGGATGACGATCCTTATTTACTTGTCCTTAGAGACACAGTGCGGCACGGTACTGCCAAGCAGGTTACTGTTGGAGATGATGGAGTTTTAAGGATGTAGGGTCGTATTTGTGTGCCTAATGTGGATGGACTTCGTGAGTTGATCCTTGAGGAGTCCCACAGTTCCCGGTATTCTATTCATCCAGGCACCGCCAAGATGTATCAGGACTTGAGGCAGCATTATTGGTGGAGGCAAATGAAGAAGGACATAGCTGCCTATGTAGCCCGGTGCCTAAATTACCAGTAGGTAAAGTGTGAGCATCAGAGACCTGGTGGTTTACTTTAAAGGTTAGATATTCCTGAGTAGAAGTGGGAGAGTATCACTATGGACTTTGTTGTTGGACTCCCACGGACTCAGAGGAAGTTCGATGTAGTTTGGGTTATTGTGGACAGGCTGACTAAGTCAGCGCATTTCATTCCTGTGGCAGTTACCTATTCCTCAGAGCGGTTAGCAGAGATTTATATTTGTGAGATCGTATGTCTTCACGATGTGCCCGTGTCTATCATTTCTGATTGAGGTATGCAGTTTACCTCGCACTTTTGGAGGGCAATTCAGCATGAGTTGGATACGCGGGTTGAATTGAGCACAGCATTTCATCCTCAGACGGATGGGTAGTCCGAGCGTACTATTCAGATCTTGGAGGATATGCTCCGTGCCTATGTTATTAACTTTAGAGGTTCTTGGGATCAGTTTTTGCCGTTAGCAGAGATTGCCTACAATAACAGCTACCAGTCAAGCATTCAGATGGCTCCCTATGAGGCATTATATGGTAAACGGTGTAGGTCGCCAGTTGGGTGGTTCGAGTCGGGGGAGGCTCGGTTATTGGGTACAGATTTAGTTCAGGAAGTCTTGGACAAGGTCAAGATTATATAGGATCAACTTTGTACAACTCAGTCCAGGAAAAAGAGTTATGCTGACCGTAAAGTTCGTGATATTGCATTCATGGTTGGAGAAAAAATATTGCTTCGGGTATCTCTCATGAAGGGTGTTATGAGATTTGGGAAGAAGGGCAAGTTGAGCCCTAGGTATATCGGGCCATTTGAGATCCTCAAGAGAGTGGGGGAGGTAGCTTATAGACTTGCGTTGCCTCCAGGGTTATCCTCAGTTCATCTGATATTCCATGTGTCTATACTCCGAAAATATCATGGTGACCCGTCCCACGTGTTAGATTTCAGCTTTGTCCAGTTGGACAAGGATTTGACTTACGAGAAGGAGGTGGCCATTCTAGATCGGCAGGTTCGTCAATTGAGGTCAAAGAGTTAACCTTCAGTTCGAGTGCAGTGGAGAGGTCAGCCTACTGAGGCAGCTACTTGGGAGTCCAAGTCCGATATGCGGAGTAGATATCCCCACCTTTTCACCAGCCCAGGTATTTTTCTATGTCCGTTCGAGGACGAACGGTTATTTTAGAGGTGGAGAATGTGATGACCCAAAAGGTCATCTTATGTTTTAGAACTCGAATCTGCGCTCTTAAGCCTTAAAATTTTCACTTTTACCTTCCTAGATTTGCGCGCGCAGTCCGGGCAGGTTTCCGGAAAGCTTTTATGTTGAAAACTGATGAAAATAAGAATTTTTACCTTAAAAGTTAATTTTAGTTGACTTCGATCAACATTTTTGGTAAATGGGCCCGGATCCGTGCTTCGATGGTCCCGGTAGGTCCGTATGGAATTATGGGACCTGGGCGTATGCCCGGAATCGAATTTGGAGGTCCCTAACTTGAGTTATGAATTTTTGATAAAAATTAAAAGTTTGGAAATTATTTATTTTTAAGAATTGATTGATATTTGGCATTGTTAGTATTGGGTCCGTATTTTGGATCCGGAGCCCGGTACAGGTTCATTATGATATTTAAGACATGTCTGTGAAATTTGGTGAGAAACGGAGTTGATTTGACGTGATTCGGACGTCCAGTTGAGAAAATAGAAATTTTAAAGTGTTCTTGAGAATTTCATTTGATTTGGTGCTAAATTTAGAGTTCTAGGTGTTATTTTAGCGATTTGATCGCGCGAGTAGGTCTGTATGATGTTTTTAGACTTGCGTGCATATTTGGTTTGGAGCCCCGAGGGCTCGGGTACCATTCGGGCGATGCGCGAGTTGAGTTCAAACCTCAACAAGGCTGCTGGTGCACCAAATCTGGTGTGCCCGCACCTACGAGCCTTAGGTCGCAGGTGTGAGCGAAAGCCCCGCAGATGCGACCTAGGCCTGGACTTCGTTTGTCCGCAGATGCGGACTTTTCTCCGCAGGAGCAGGACCGCAGAAGCGGAACCCTGTCCGCAGGTGCGGCCCCAGTTGGCCCAGTCCCTTTTCGCAGAAGCGCAAATCCCGTCCGCACATGCGGATGCGTAGGTGCGACCAAAGCACCGCAGATGCGAAGGTCGCTAGGCAGTGAGCATTTAATTTGGACTCCAGCCATTTTTTTTCTCGTTTTCAAAAGGATAGGAGGCCTAGGCGATTTTTCAAAGACATTTTCTTCCCCAAATCATAGGTAAGTGTTCCTTAACTCGTTTCTTTCAATATTTTACTTCATTTTACTAGAATTCAACCTAAAATTTAGAGTTTCATGGTAGAATGAGGGGTTAGGGTAGAAACTAGGGATTTCGAGAATTTGGGGATTTAGACATCAATTTGAGGTCGGATTCCAAAACCAATTATATATTCGGGATCAGGGTGAATGGGTAAATGGATTTTGGTCCGAACCTCGGGTTTTGACCAAGCGGGCCCGGGGTTGATTTTTTGACTTTTTGGAGGAAAATTTGGGAAATTTAATTTATGCAATATAATTGATTCCTTTAGCAATATTTGATATTATTGAGTCATTTTTGAATAGATACGAGTGGTTTGGAGGTGAATTCCAAAAGAAAAGCTGTGATTGAGAATTAAGTGGCCTTCGGAGCGAGGTAAGTGTTGTGTCTAACCCTGACTTGAGGGAATTAGGAACCTTAGATTTCTTGCTAAGTGAAATCCATGTGAGCCATATATGTGAGGTGACGGGTACTTATGTGCTGCCAAATTTACCTCTTTTTCCATGTTTCTCTATTTTTCTTATATTGTAATTTCCCATGTCAAATTGATACGTGACACGCTAGTATTGTTCAATTTATCGTTCTTATCATGTTTACGAATTTTCTAGTGATAATTGAGTTCTTATTTCAAGATGAGATTGATATTATGGAACCAGGTATTGAAGTAAACTGTGTACTTGTTATTTTGTCTCCCTGTTGTTATCTATGCATTGCATTATGGTAAGGGAGAGTGTTAATGCGCGAAGGGTGATGTCGTGCCATATTGTGAGTGTTAATGCACGAAGGGTGATGACGTGCCATATTGTGAGTGTTAATGCACGAAGGGTGATGCCGTGCCACATTGTGAGTGTTAATGCACGAAGGGTGATGTCATGCCATATATTGAGAGCAAAAGCATGAAGGGTGATGTCGTGCATTCTTCCTTACTGTATTCACTATTTCTGTTAATTCATGGTATATTGACTGCTCCGATGATAATTCTGTTGTAGTTCTTTATCTTGTGTTCCCCTCAGTATGTTCCCCTCCCGACATTTCCTAATTAGTTCTTCATTTCTGTTATTCGTATATACATTGTTGAATTGTACAGGTTGATTTGTAGGTGCCTTGCCTTAGCCTCGTCACTACTTCGTCGAGGTTAGGCTCGACACTTACCAGTACATGGGGTCGGTTGTACTGATACTGCACTCTTCACTTTCTGTGCAGAGTTTGATACCAGCTCTGGTTGATCGAGATTTTGCTATTGGTCCGCTGTCCGGAGACTCAAGGTAGATCTGTCGGCGTCCATAGACCTTGAAGTCCCCATCTATCAATTTTGTTCTACTGTTTCTTTTATTCAGACAGTTGTATTTCTTTCAGACTATTACTAGTAGTAAATTCTAGAATGCTCGTGAATTATAACTCCAGATCTGGGTGGTAGTAATTAATACAGTTTTATGATATTCCGCACATATTATTTTTTATTTGAGTTAATTGTTGTTATTTACTGAATTGAAATAAGGAAATGGTTTAATGATTCTCTAAAGTTGGCTTGCCTGGCAAGTGAAATGTTAGGCGCTATCACGGTCCCGTCGGTGAGAAATTTTGGTTCGTGACACAACTACCCTGGCAAGTCACATAACAATTGTAAGGCACAAAATGGGCAGTAAATGGGGGAATGGGGTTGTAATACTCAAAACGACCAGTCGGGTCGTTACAACTCTTACATCACATTCTTAAGAGAATATTTCATTGACAGTTTATGGTAATTCTAACCATTAGGAATTATCCAATGAGTCGGTTCAATGATCATATCCCTATATGCATCATCTATCTATGTGATTTAGTTAATGGGATCGACTAATCTTTATTCAATAAAGATGATCACATAAATATTGATCTAACCGGGTTTCTAATGTCCAAATTAATAATCCTATGATCAAGAACAAATTTAGATTAAATTATATGAAACTTCACTCTCATTATCATGATCTTCATCACGATGACAAGTCTTAAAATTTAATTAAGGACCTTATTAAATTAATCAAGCAATTAATAATAACTATGATAAAAGAATATCAAATGCCATATATATTTTATATCAAATAACGTTCACAAAAACATGTTCAAATCATAAAATAGGAGATTGGATCTAGGGCATATCTACTATTTCCCTAACAATCTCCCACTTGCACTAGAGCCAATCGCTCTTGCACTTCATTCCCAATTTCCACTTGTGCTTGTCAAACTCTTTTGCACTAAAAGCTTTAGTGAATGGGTCTAGAGCATTTTCCTTTCCATCAACCTTTTGCATCTAGACGTCTCCACGTTCAATGATTTCTCTTATCAAGTGATACTTTTGCAGAACGAGTTTGGATTTTTGATGTGATCTTGGTTCTTTTGCTTGAGCAATGGCTCCAGTATTGTCACACAACAATGGAACTGCACCTTCTATTACAGGAACCACACCAAGTTCAGTTAAGAACTTTTTCATCTATACAGCTTCCTTAGAAGCTTTACTAGCTGCTATATATTATGGTTCAGTCACTGAATCAGCTACTTTAGCTTGTTTGGAACTTTTCCAACTCACTGCACCACTATTTAAAGTAAATACATAACCCGAAATAGATTTGCTATGATCTCTATCTGAAGAGAAACTTGCATCAATATAACCTTCAAGTTTCAACTCAGAATCTCCATAAATGAGGAATTGGTCTTTAGTCCTTCTTAAGTACTTAAGAATGGCCTTCACCACCTTCCGATGTTTCTCACCAGGATTTGCCTGATATCGGCTAGTCACTCCTAGTGCATAAGCCACATCAGGATGTGTACATGTCTTGGTATACATGATAGCTCCCACTCCACTAGCGTATGGATCCTACTCATGCGTTCTCTCTCTTCAGGTGTTTTAGGACAATCTTCCCTACTGAGAGTAATTCTAGTGCCTATTGGTAGATAGCCTCTTTTGGAATTATCCATGTTATACCTCTTTAAGATGGTATCAATGTACAAAGATTGGGAAAGTCCAAGCAGCTTCCTCAATCTATCTCTATAGATCTTTATTCCCAAAATATGTGTCTAAAATGTCAGCAGGTTAAGTATGAGCATCAGAGGTCAGGTGGCCTACTCCAGCAGATGACTATACCTGAGTGGAAATGGGAGAGCATGACTATGGACTTCGTAGTTAGGTTGCCGCGGACCTTGCAGAAGTTTGATGCAGTTTGGGTCATTCTCGACGGGTTGACCAAGTCAGTGCACTTCATTTCGGTTGTGACCACGTATTCTTCAGAGAAGTTAGCCCAAATTTATATTCAGGAGATTGTTCGGTTGCATGGTGTTCCTGTATCCATCATATCAAACAAAGGCCCTCAGTTTACTTCATATTTTTGGAGGGCAGTACAGAGTGAGTTGGGGACCCGGGTAGAGCTCAGCACAACCTTTCATCCACAGACTGACGGACAGTCGGAGCGGACAGTTCAGATCTTGGAGGATATGCTCAGAGCATGTATGATTGACTTCGGAAGGCCCTGGGATTGATTCTTGCCTTTGGCCGAATTTTCTTACAACAACAGTTATCAGTCCAGCATTGAGATGGCTCTATTTGAGGCTTTATATGTTCGGCGATGTCGTTCTCACATCGGATGGTTTGAGCCCGGCGAGGCTAAGTTATATGGTACTTATTTGGTGAGGGATGCCTTAGAAAAGATAAAGTTGATTTAGGAGCGACTTCTCACAATACAGTCCAGACAGAAGAGTTACGCGGATCAGAAGGCGCGTGATTTATCATTTATGGTGGGCGAGAAAGTTCTCTTGAAGGTATCACCGATGAAGGGAATCATGAGGTTTGGGAAGCAGGGAAAGTTGAGCCCAAGGTTTATAGGTCCATTTGAGGTGTTGAGGCGAGTTGGGGAGGTTGCTTATGAGCTTTCCTTGCCTCTCAGTCTATCAGGAGCCCAAGGTTTATAGGTCCATGGCCTTTTGCCATCTCTCATAGTCAGAACTTTGTATAGCCTCTTCATAGGTCTTAGGGTCATCATCATTATGATCAACCTCGTTTAATACATCATCGTGTACCATTAGATTTAATCTAGTTGGCTCTTGTATACCTTCTAAGAGGCGCTTGTACAACTTGTTCACCTTGTGCTGGATTTGGTTGTTCTTCAATTTGGTTTGGAACTGGTTCATTAACCTGTTCTTGAACTACATTTAGTTCTTGATCTTCAACCGTTGAAGATGGCAACTTCCTTGTCAACTTCAAAATATCCAATAAAGGTTCTTCAACTTGTGTCTCATGATCTTAATTTTGTGTTGATTCATTAGTTTCTTGAACTTCACCAAGTTCTATTTCTTCTCTATAATTTCCTTCCAAAAGAAATTCCCTTTCCAAAAAGGTTGTTCCTCTAGCCACAAATATTTTATGGTCAGAAGGGTGATAGAAATAATATCCTATTATTTCTTTGGGATACCCAATGAACCTATACTTATCTGATCTTGAGTCAAGTTTATCAGACTATAGTCTCTTAACATAAGCTGGACAACCCCAAACTTTAATATGTTTAAGGTTAGGCTTACATCATTTCCATATCTCATATGGTGTTGTAGAGACTGACTTAGTGGGAACTTTATTAAGTAAGTATGTTGCTGCTTCCAAACCATATCCCCATAAATTTATTGGAAGATCAATGAACCCCATCATAGATCTCACCATATCTAATAAGGTTCGATTTCTCCTTCCAGACATACCATTGTGTTGTGGTATTCCTGGAGGTGTCCACTGTGAGAGAATCCCATTCTCTTTGAGATACCTAGTAAAATCTTCACTAAGATATTCTCCACCTCTATCAGACCTTAGTATTTTAAAACTTTTACCAGTCTATTTCTCAACTTCACTACGGAACCTTTTGAACATTTCAAAAGATGCAGATTTGTGTTTCATAAGATACACAAATCCATATCTTGACATATCATCAGTGAAGGTGATGAAGTAAGAATATACACCTCTAGCTTGAATTTTCATGGGCCCACAAACATCTTTATGAATTAATCCCAATAATTCAGATATCTTTCTCCACTTCCAGTAAATGGAGATTTGGTCATTTTTCCTCTGAGACAAGATTCACAAGTTGGATATGATTCAAAATCATACTTATCAAGGTACCATTCCCTATACAACTTGTTAATTCTTTCTCTCTAATATGACCAAGCCTACAATGCCAAAGGTATGTATGATTAACTTGATCATCTCTTTTCCTCTTAAGACTAGAAACATGCATAATCGAATTAGCATTCACATTAGGTAAGTCAAACATCATGTTAGAGATAACCATTCACATATAAATCATTACCATAATAAATAAAGCAAATACCATTGTCTATGTTAATGTAAAACCCATGCTTGTCCAACATAGAAGTTGAAATTATGTTCGAAACAAATTTAGGAACAAAATAACAATCAGTCAGCACAAGTACTTTGCCTGAAGGCATTTGTAACGACCCAACCGGTCATTTTGCTTCTAAATTTATGTTTCCCTAAATAAGACTCCTCGTATATTCTTTTAATATTCTATGAATTGTGGGGATGGTTAGTTCGGGTCTTGGAAGGGTTCGGGTTGAAATCGGAACACTTGGTTTTTTAAATTTGGCTTTAAAAGGCTAAGTTTGACTTTGGTCAACATTTTGAGTAAACGACCTAGGAACCAGGATTAGATGGTTCCAATAGATTCGTATGATGAATTTGGACTTGGGCGTATATTCGGATCGGGTTTTGGATGACCCAGGAGCATTTCGGCACTTAATATTGGAAGTTGGCACCTTGAAGGTTTTAAAGTTCTTAAAAATTTGGTTTGGAGTAGGTTTTGATGTTATCGAGGTCTGTTTGAGATTTTGAGCCTTGAAATAGTTCTGTATGGTAATTTAAGACTTGCACGCAAAATTTTGTGCTATTCCAAGAAGTTCAAGCATGATTCGGCACATTCGGAGCAAGTTGAAAGAACTTGAAGTTCTTAAGTTGATTCGATTTGGTTTGGGGTATGATTCTTAGTTTTAGTATTATTTTCCGCATTCTGAGGGTTCGAAAAGGCCGTCTCATGTTTACATATTTGTTGGTATGTTTGGACTAGGCCTCGGGGGCCTCGGGTGCAATTCGGGTGATGCACAGATTGTATTAGGACTCAAAAGGGCTGTTGGTGCACCAGTTTTGGTGTGCTCGCACCTGCGAGCTTTTGGCCACAGGTGCGAGCCCGCAAATGGGTGATTTTGGCTGTAGAATCGGCTTTGGATCATTTAGCCAGTGGTCCGCAGAAGCGGTGGGTGTGCGCAGAAGCGGGCTCACGTCCGCAGAAGCGGACCTAGTTTCGCAGAAGAGGTACTGCAGATGTAGCCCAGTGACCGCAGAAGCGGAAGTCCTGGAGACAGTGAGGTCCATTTATTTCGGGACTTAGACCATTTTTACTCATTTCTTTCATTCTCTTGGGCGATTTTGGAGCTTTTGGAGAGGGGTTTCCAACTAGCTATTTAAGGTAAGTAATTTCTACCCAATTTGAGTTATATACATAGACTATGGGTAGATTTTAATAAGAAAATTTGTGAAAATATGTGTTTAGATGAAAAACCTAGGTTTTGATAAAAATAGGATTTAGCCACAAAAGTGGTTATGGGATTGGGTAAAAATTATATATTTGAGTTCGTGAGGTTATGGGTAACAACTTTCTTCAAACATTTCCAAAATCGGGGCACGTGGGGCCCGGGGGTGAATTATAGAGATCTTCCAATTTGAATTGGGTAATTACTCTAATAGCTAAATCATTAACATTCAAGCATATATTGATTAACTTATACTGCATTTGACTAGTTTCGGATTGTTCGGCATCGAGTTGAGGCTTTAGGGTAAATTTGAGGCCGAAAAGCGAGCTTTGAGACAAGGTAAGTCTTTTGTCTAACCTTGTAAGAGGAAATTTACCCCATAAGTGATTTAAATTAATAATTGCTGCTAATTGTGGGGGCTACGTACGCACGAGGTAACGAGAGTCCGTGCGTAGCTACTAATTATGCTTAGGTCCGGGTAGTTTAGGACGCAAATCATGAATTTCTTGTAATGTTTGCACCCTACTTGTTATTTAAAGTGCCTAAAATACATTGGAACTTGTTAGAGGAATTGTAAAGCGCCGAATTTCACTTACTTAAATTTTGAGCTGAATACTTGACCATTAATGGGAATTGTGTATTAGCCTTGTAATAACTTTTAATCCAAGTGTTTATAACGTATTCCCTCTTCTTGTGGAGCGGTCCGAACACCTCGGTATTAGATAGATTTATCTATGGATCGTGTCGCACATCCCTCGGCAGTGTACACGTTATTCTGGATCGGGTCGTATGACCTCGGCATAATCGTGCGTGATAATACTTGTAGTTTAATTTTATATATATATATATATATATATATATATATATATATATATATATATATATATATATATTTGATGATATTTCAAGACTTGGGAGGTTTAAATTGCCAGACAGAAATTAAATTGGGATTTATTAGGTGTGAAAGTGTTATTTATTTCCAGCTCGTTGTTGAATTGTTGTAATTATATACATAAACCATGCTTATTTAGAACTTCTGTATTTTTACTGTTAGCCTATAGTAAGTGTCTATGTCGACCTTTCGTCACTACTTCTTTGATGTTATACTTGATACTTACTGGGTACACGTTGTTTATTTACTCACGCTACACTTCTGCACTGATCGTGCAAGATCTAAGGCAGGTGCATTTGGTTATCACACCGGCACGCATCCACGATACCATGAGGCCTAGTGTTAAGCTACTTCCTGAGCCGTTCTGCAGTACCTAGAGCCTTTCTTTTGTACTTATTTTCTATTTATGTTATTTCAGACAGTAGTTAGAGTTTTATATATTCTACTAGTATTCATACACTTGTGACCCTAGGTCTTGGCGCACACTCTAGCAGACTTTCTGGTTTTGGAGTATTTACATATTTATGTTTGTACTCAGTTGCTTTCGTTTTATTTATTTGACTCTCTACTTCTCAAATTCCTTAATAAATGAAATTTAATTACTTGGAAACTTATTAAAAGAAGTAATCATGTAGTTAGTTCACCTAGGCTTGCCTGACGGCGACGTTGGGCGCCATCATGGCCTATAAGAGAAATTGGGTCATGACAACATGGTATCAGAGCACTAGGTTCACGTAAGTCTCACAAGTTATGAGCAGGCCTAATAGAGTCTTGCGGATCGGTGCAGAGACGCCCATACTTATCTTCGAGAGGCTATAGGGTGTTAGAAAACTAATCTTCCTTCATCTCATATCGTGCAGTTGATGTGGTACTAAGTATCTTTCTCTTATTCTCTCACAGATGGTGAGAACGCCCACAACAGATGTTTCAGACCATGGAGGAGTTGCTCTCCCTGTTGCTAGAGGCCGAAGGAGAACTCCAGCTCATGGTAGAGGACAAGGGCGTCCTAGAGTTGCTCCAGTTATGCCACCAGTGGATCCAGTAGAGGATCCTATTATCGAGGAGTAGGGTGAGGTGCCTGCAGCAAATCCAAACCCGGTAGATTTCATGTCTGCACCGGGATTCCAGGAGGTCATGGGCCGTATGCTACGGTTCATGGATTCTATGACTCAGGCTAGTTTATTTCCAGCAGACTCGACCACATCTCAGGCGGGAAAGGGAGCACAGACCCCTACCGCTCAGGCTCCAGGGCATGAAGCTGTCGTGTATCAGACCCTGGGTGCACTACCCATGGGCAGAGCCCAGCCAGTAGCAGCAGTTATACCTGAGCCTAGACCAGTTGCGGCTGGAGAGACGCAGAAGCTATTGGACAGATGGACCAGGCTTCATCCTCCTATCTTTGGAGGTGAGCGACATGAGGACCCCCAGGACTTCATTGATCGGTGCAGGGATAGACTGCACAACATGAGGATATTGGAGTTCCATGGGGTGGATTTTACTACTTTCCGGTTTGAGGGCAGGGCCCGTAGGTGGTGGCAGTCATATCTCCTCGGCAGACCAACAGATTCACCTCCCATGACTTGGGACCAGTTCATCCGAATATTTCTGGATAGGTATATCCTGCCCTCTCAAAGGGAAGAGTTACAGTTTCAGTTCGAGCAGCTCCAGCTATGTCAGATATCAGCGACCAACTATGAGGCGAGGTTTTCTAAGTTATCTCGCCGTGCATTTATGATCATTCCTACCGATGTAGAGAGAGTGCGGAGGTTTGTTGCAGGTTTTCACACTGGCATTCAAGCCACCATGGCCCAAGAGGTTGAGATGGGGACTTCTTATGAGCTAGTTATAGAGATAGCTCGGAGGATCGAGGGTGTACATTAGTGTAGTCGGGAGCAGACTACGAAGGATAGGCGGTTTCAGTATTCTGGAGAGTTTAGAGGTACCCCGACTGGGGGCAGAGGCTAGTTTGTGAGGGGTCAGTCTAGCAGGCCCACATATCCAGCACCGCCGCCTCCTCAGGGTGCTCCAGTGCAACCTTATTTCAGTGCCATGCCAGAGAGATCCTACCTCCCACCATCTATTCAGGGTTCCTCCAGTGGGTATTCATTCCATCAGGGTCAGACTTCATGTCAGCAGCCCACCGTACCGAGAGGTTATTTCGAGTGTGGGGATCTCAGTCATGTACGGAGGTTCTGGCCTAAGTTTCGGAGCAAGGCAGTGCACCAGGGTCAGCAGCCTATGATTACAGCACCAGCTGCCCCACCAGCGGTCCGACCGCCCAGAGGCGGAAGGCAGGTGGGTAGGGGCCGTCCTAGAGGTGGAGTCCAGTCGGGTAGAGGCTGGATAGGTGGCGCTCTAGCTAGGTTCTATGCTTTTCCGACCAGACCAGATACAGTGGCCTCAGATGTCGTATCACAGGTATTATTTTTGACTCGTGTGCAAAATTTGGGGTCATTCCGGATTGATTTGATATATTTCGGCACAAGTTATAGAATTTGGAAATTTCATAAACTCATAGGTTTGATTTGAGGTGCGATTCATAGTTTCGGTATTGTTTGATGTGATTTGAGGTCTCGACTAAGTTCGTATCATATTTTAGGACTTGTTGGTATATTTGGTTGGGGTCCCGGTGTGTTTCGGGTGTTATCGGATCATTTTGGACTACTTTGGATGTTGGTTTTCTAATGTCTGGTTTTGTTCTTCGCATTCGCGAAGAAGGATTTGGCTTCTGGGATGTTTTTCTTCGCGTTTGCAAAGAGACTCTCGAAGAAGAAATTCATGTTGTCCGTCATCTGACTTTGGAAGCATATATCTTGAAATTCATAAGGAATTTGGATATGATCCAAAAATGAAAGTTATAGCTCTTGATGTCTAGTTTTCATAAAAGCACCATTTGTCATTTAGAGCTTTGTACAAAATATTATGACCATTATACTAGAGGTTGTCTAGGAAGAGTTTGGAAATGGTTGTTGAGGAATTTGTTCATCGCGAACATTAGGGAGGCTTGCGAACGCGAAGAACAAACCTCTGGATTGTAGAATAAAGTCAAAAAATGAGGCTTCGTCTCATTCTTCCATTTTTGGACGAAAAAAACTCGGGTGAGGCGATTGTTCGAGCGTTTTTCAAGGAAAACATTGGTGTAAGAATTTCTAACTCGATTTTGGTTAAAATACATGAATCTATTGTTGTTTTTATCATGAAATTAGTGAATTGGGTTGAAAATGGTAGAAATATTTATACCTTAAATTGAGGATTTGGAGGTCAATTCGTTATCGGTATTTGATAAAATTGGTATGGTTGAACTCGTCTCGAAATGGGTGTTTGGATTTCATGAAAATTCTATCGAGTTCCGAGAGGCGGGTCCCGCGTTGACTTTCGGTTGACTTTTTAGAATAAAATTTTAAGTCGACATTTTATTATCCGAAATTATTTTCGATGAATATTAATGAAGTTATGTAATTAATTTGGCTAGATTTGAGCCGTCCGGAGGTCATTTCACGCAAGAAGTCTATTCTGAAATATCGGCCTAACTTCAAAAGGTAAGTATCTTGCTTAACCTTGAGTCTGGAAAATACCCCTCAGGCATTAAGTCGTATGTGCCATTTTGTAAAAAGTGAAAACCATGTACGCGAGGTGACGAGTACGTACTCGGGCTTATATGTGCAAATTTTATTAGTTTAAAGGCTTAGGCATTCTTATGTATTAAATTGAAAATTTGTTTGTACTTATTAAATCTTTTATTTGTCATGCCTCATTTCTTGTTTACCGAGTTTGCTTTTATATGATAATTTAGTGTGATTGTCACTTGATTTTTATGTGGATTCTGTGTTCTATTTAGTTTCCAATTAGTGGAATTAATTTCATTAAGAATTTTTCATTTGCAAATAATTAATTAATTAAATTTGAAAAGAAGTATTAGTTTAATTACCAAGAATATTGATTAAAGAAGGCGTTGTTCTTGCTGAGTTATTTTTCCATCCTTGTTATTTTTGAGCTTTTATATACATTGTGTTAAGTCGGGGGCTATCTGTTGTGAAATTTATTGATTTCGTTGTACCTTTGGAAAGGTTGTGTCCTATGGCCAATTTTTAAATACGAGTTGATTATGTTGTGTTGTTGTGATAATATTCTGTGTGAATTATTATGTGATTTGGGTTACTGTTATACGGCTTATAAGGGTGGCATCCCACTATTGATATTATGCGGGCATAAGGATGGCATTTCACTATTGTTATGTGTATTAGGATATTGTCTGGGCGGAGTGATAAGGGAGGCTATTAAACGAAGCGATAAGGGAGGCTATTATAGGAGTGATAAGGGTGGCTATATGAGCGATAAGGGTGGCTGTTGATATTGTCAGGGCGGAGGGATAAGGGAGGCTATTATAGGAGTAATATGGGTGGCTGTAGGAGAGATAAGTGTGGCTATTGTCAGGGATGTTATGTGATGATGTGGGGTTATTGTGCTGGTAATTTTCACGTGATGTTGTGATTTTCTTGTGATTACTTTTATATCTTGTGCAACTTGTTTTGTTAATTCAGTAAATTTGATAATAGTTTGATACATGTTGAAATTGTGAGCTTGTGGCTATTGCCGTGCAGAATATGTTATTGGCACGTGAGTTGTCTGTGCGGTTGTGATATGAAATATAGGCACGAGGTGCCGTGGGTATATAATGATTATGATATTGGCACGTGGGTTGTCCGTGCAGTTGTGAAATGAAATGTGGGCACTAGTTGCCGTGAGTAAATGATGATTTTATTATTGGCACGTGAGTTGTCCGTGCAGATCTTATATATTGATATTTTGGCACGTGAGTTTTCCGTGCGGTTTTGATAGAAATATGGGCACGGGATACCATGGACATATGAAAGTGGGCTGAGACCCGTATTACGAAAATATAAAAGTGGGTTGAGACCCGTATTTTATGATTATGAAATGAGGTGTCACATAGTAACTTTTATTTGAAAGAATTTATATTCGAAAGATATTTATTTGAAAGAACTATATTCGAAAGATATCTATTTGAAAGAATTGTATTCGAACGATATTTATTTAAAATAAGTATATTCGAAAGATATTTATCTGAAAGAAGTATATTTGAAAGAATTATATGTGAAAGATTTATAATTGAAGGACTTGATTAATTGGTTGTACTTGTGTTCCTTATTCGTTTGAGCAATATTTATGGTGTTCTTGTTGCCTTGTTATTCATATCCCTGGTTGATTATTGTTGCTATCATTGCTAGTTGATTTCTAGTACTATTGTATACTGTTATATTGCACAGGTTATTTGACTAGTGAGTGTCTTGACTGTACCTCGTCACTACTCCACCGAGGTTAGTCTTGATACTTACTGGGTACCGACCGTGGTGTACTCATACTACACTTTTGCACATTTTTGTATAGAGCCGGGTATTAGAGATATCGGACTCGAACAGAGTTAGTGTGTTGATCGCAAGGATTCAAGGTAGAGTTGCTTGGTCATCACAATCCCTTGGAGTCTTTCTATTTTATTGTACTGTCAACCCTTATTCGAACAGTATTGTATATTCGATCCTTGAGATCACTGCATGTATTCAACTGAAGTTCGTGACTTAGTATTACCAGTCTTGGGAGGTGGTTATATTTGTTTTTTGCTTTTGATTTCGACGCATGTGATGGGATTTTGGATCGTGACAAGAACCCTTATGTAAGATTTTAGGGGTCATGATTTGGTTCAAGTATGAGTTAGACAATGATATCCTATGGACTGGAATATTCTTGTGATTAGCTATCACACCTTCTATATAGAATAGCTAATAAAATTATTTTGGTATACAGCTAATATTCATTACTAAATGGGATAAATGCAATCCCAAATTTTATCCCAAGATTAATATCATTATTTTGATAACTAAACAAACCCATAAGGTGAAACAACAAAAATAGAGTTTAATTTTAAATATTATGTAGTTAAAATAGGTATTGTAATATACCTAAAAATATTGTGTGGCTACTTATATAACTTAACAAACCCTAAATTTTCGATATATTGTACTTTGCTTTAACTAGGTTAAAAAGGGGTACAAAAGTGTGGGCCAAAATATAGAGGGTAAATTCTCTACCGACAAGAGAGTTGGGAAAACATACGGGGATCTTTTGCAAATACCCACCGACCACAAACTATTTTTCCACCCCTACACGTAAAGTTTTCTCCCTACCCATTTTCTTTTTGCCAAGCGAAATCAACCCAAGCCGAACCAAGCCAAGCAAAATCAAGTCAAGCCGAACCAAGCCAAGTCAAATTAAGCTAAGCTAGGTTACGTAATTAATTTTAACTGAGTAGGTATATATTATAAATAGTCTTCAAATGGATAGAGAAGAGTAATTATTTTAAACTCAATGGGTATTTTGTATAAATTGCTCAAAATAAAAATATTGATGGAAAATACATGTTGTCCATCACCCAATCCACGAGGTTCCGTCTGTATTGACCCTTTGGTCCATAAGCTAGATTGGTTGAGCTTATGCCCATAGGAATGGCAATCGGGTGGTGCGGGTGCGGAGCGGGACGGGTTTAGACATATGCGGGACGGTGTGGGTTTAAGTATATGCGATTGCGGGACGGGGCGGGACAGGTTTAGACATATGCAGGACGGTGTGGATTTAAGCATATGCGATTGCAGGGCGGGGCGGATTGAAATAAATTTTTTAAAAATATTTTGCGGGTACGGGTTTAAAATTTTTATCAAAGAAGGAAACTCATTTTTGAGTCTTCTGGAGATGAAACCGGCCCACGTATAATATATTAAAACAAACAAACTTTCATAATATTTGAAAGAAATGCTTGCACGTCAGATTTCAGATTTTCATGCTTGTATGAAAGTTCTGTACTATCTAACATAGAGTTCTCAATTAATTCTTGATCTGTTTTACTAATCAAAGTATTACCCATTAATTTTGCTCAAATACTCAGAAAGGAAAATATTCATTAATTGATCTTGACAAAGGTTCTTTTCCAATTTCTTATATAAGCTTGAATACAGAAAAAATAACATATACTCTTAATCAAATATAAAAAGTTAAAAATCAAAAGTTATTATGATATCAAAGATTTTTGTTAAGTAACATTTATTTTAAATGTACAAGATATAATATTGTAATTCTCATAAGTATCTTATCATGTTCTTTAATTTCCTTAGCTGAAGCCTCCCATAATTTTTAAAGTTAATAAAAAATATGAGAACATATCATAAAAGTATGACTAGTTCCAGCCAAAAGATACAAAAATAAATAAAATGAAAGAGAGAAAAAATAAACGGAGCGGGACAGATTGAAATTTCGTGAGTTAAGACAAAACCCGTCTCGCACCCGCCCCGCCCCGTCCCATTGTCATCCCTAATGCCCATGTGCTCCGATCTTTTTGGTCACTTGTTTCGGTCTATGGGGATAAATAATTTCTTATGATAAGTTACAATATGAATGGAAAAAACTAACCATAAAAGATCTCTAGCGTTTTATTTGTTGATTTCGTGTATTATATTTTATCAATCTCCTATTTTAAAACGAGCCATATAACTAAAGAACATTTATAATGGAGTATAGAACCGATATCCCCATTTACTAGTAATCGTATAATTTTTAGAAATAAATAAATAGGTTTATGGTGCAGTAGTACTTTAATTTGCACCACCAGGGGTACTTCTTGATCTCAAATTAGTTAGTTCAATAACATAAATCCACTATAATCTATTTCTCTCTAATTAGTTATTTCAATTGTATAAATCCTCTACTATCTATTTCTCTCTATGAGAGGCAATATTCCAACAGTCAATTTAAAACAAAAATATGGCAGCAAGTAAGCTTGTAGATTCAAGATTGCCTATTCTCGACTCTAACGTTTAAAAGAGAAACAATAAATCTACATGAGTTTTGACTAATTTAATTTCTTGATTCGTCTAAATCATCTTTGTTTAAAAGATTATTCCAAGTGCATTCTAAGTCTATTTTGTGCGTATTTGGACTAATCTTACATCCGCATGTAGTTGGGTTCCAATGCAAATACCGAATATCGGGTGAAAAATAAAAAAAAGAATGTTACATCTATGATGACAATTTATCTTTATTGTTTTTGGGTAATAACTATAACCTTATTGAATCAATCGATAAAATTTAAATATTGATCACACACGAACTCGATAACAAAAGAAATTGTACACATGCATTGCCATTGTACTCTAATAAAACGGAAAAAATAATGTGGTGCTACTATATTTAATCAAGACAGGACAAGAGTGAAAGGCAACAAATTAAACCAAAACAAAAACGAAGGAAACAGTGGTAGCAGTTCACTAGAACGGCAAAAGGCCAAAATGTATTCTTGTACTTTACATTCACTGTTAGAAATTTATTTGGCAGTGTTTGATATGGTAAGAAATCAAACAAAAAAATTTGGTTTTGAAATTTAAAAAATAAATACATCATAAAAATTTTGTGTCTATAATAATACTTATGTCATTAAGAATAAAAAGAATACGAAATTAAATTATTAAATATAAAAAGATATCAATATTTTAAAAATAAAGTAACAAAGAAATAGTGTCACGTGGAATAAAACAGATGTAATATCTCTTTCAGATGACACGAGGAAGAAAACAAAAAGCTAATGTAGGCAGAGCAGTTCACGTAGAACGGGAAAAGGACAAAAGGACTTGCTGTGGAAGTGAATGACACGTAAACATTAGGCCGGTTACGTTAGTTAGACTCAACATCAATACTCAATACGTGGAGATTTTCCTCTTTTCGATCACAATGACACGTCAGTTCCCAGTCGAAATTGTACCAATCAAAATCCCATACTTGCTTGTTTTGGTGACTGCTTCTCACTATCAATAAATACTTGCTCTTTCTCTGATCAAACAACAACTTTTCATGCTCTCTATTATTGACTTCACGTTTAAAGAGAAGTCGAAAAGAAAGAAGGAAAAGATTCAGTACAACTAGTTTACAATAAGTCAGGTAAAAAGTTTTTCATGTATATTCCATGGATTCCCTTTTTTGCTTTTCTCCTTTTTCGGTCTATTCAGCTTTTGTGTGTGTGTGTTTGTTCCGCTGCAGTTAAAACTATTGTAGATTTTTTTTTTCTTTTTTTCCTGGGGGATTTCTGTAATGTTTGCAACTTCTATGTGAATTTTATGTTGTAATTTTAGCAAACATAAGAGTGATCATTTCACAGTTTTCAAATTTTTAGTTAAAACACAATTTCACTTATTTCCACTTGTTGTTTTATTACTGGAATAGCGTACAGGAAGTTAAATTATGTAGTAGTTATTTTCTAATTAATTGACTCATTGTTTTTGTTGTTTCTTTGTCTTTGGGTCCAAGACTGATTTTGCCAAAATTTGATCAAGAGAAATAGTTGGTCCAGTCATAATGTTTGGAAATGGTGTAGTTGGTATCCTCTCAGAGGCGACGAACAAGTGGGAAAGACGAGCTCCTCTGACTCCTTCACATTGTGCTCGATTGCTGCATACTGGAGTGTCGCGCATCATCGTGCAGCCATCCACAAAGCGTGTTCATCATGATGCTCTCTATGAGGATGTTGGATGCGAGATTTCTGAGGACTTGTCCGACTGTGGTCTCATATTGGGTATCAAACAGCCCAAGGTACGTACTAACTTTTTTCTTCTCTCAAATCCTTGTGTTTTGCTTATTTATTGAGATAATTAATTCAACTTGAATACAGTTGGAGATGATTCTTCCTGATAGGGCCTATGCATTCTTCTCACATACTCACAAGGCACAAAAGGAAAATATGCCCTTGTTGGATATGGTATATATATTCTAGTCTGCAATGATTGAACAGCCATGGTCATTTTTCCCTCCACGTTTAACATTCTCATTGATATTTAGATACTAGCTGAAAGGGCTTCTCTGTTCGACTATGAGCTTATAGTTGGAGACACTGGGAAGAGGTTACTTGCGTTTGGAAGTTTTGCTGGTCGAGCTGGAATGATTGATTTTCTACGCGGATTAGGACTGTGTAAGTAAGCATTTGTTTGTAACTTGAAAGTCATTTATGTATACTTGCTTGGGATTTCGTATGATCATAGACCCTGCTCTTTATCTTCTTTGCAGACGCCCGTAAATGTGTGTGTGTGTTATTTTATTTTCTGCCTTTGTCTCTTTTCTTATACATAAGGATGAACATTTCAGGGTATCTCAACCATGGCTACTCAACGCCCTTTCTCTCACTCGGCTCATCGTACATGTACTCTTCATTGGCTGCTGCTAAGGCTGCAGTAATTTCTGTTGGCGAAGAGATAGCGACCATGGGGCTTCCAGCGGGAATATGTCCTCTTGTATTTGTTTTCACTGGTGCTGGAAATGGTAAGTAATTTAGGCTGACTAGTTGCAGTATATTGATGTATTTTCCTCTTTCATTAATCCACTATATTCACCAGATCATTCTATAAACTTCTCATTATATATGTTTTGGATAAATTTTGTATATCCTATGTAGTGTCTCGTGGTGCACAAGAAATTTTTAAGCTTCTTCCTCATACATTTGTGGATCCAAGAAAACTTTCAGAACTACATGAGACGGTAAGATTGAGCATACTTTCGTAAGATAATGTACTCGATATATTGCTCCACAGTGTAGTGAGTTTTCTATCTATCATTTTAGTTCTTTGCTCCTTTCAAGCTTTCTGAAAGCAGAGCGCAAGGTATGTGAAAGTCTATCCACTGTAACACCTCTTTGTTTTCTGAACCTACTTTGCATCAATAAGATACATAAATGCCAATGATCTCTAAGACTTTTCATGCCACATGTCAAATCTTTACTTATTGTTCTTCAAATAGAAACTTTCTTAACTTGGTGTTAGAGAAATCTTGTTTTCATGTGTAGGCTAGGGATCTTACTCAATCCAAACATCCATCAAAGAGAATCTTTCAAGTGTATGGTTGCGTAACGACCTGCCAAGACATGGTGGAACGTTTAAATCCTTCAAAATCCTTTGATAAGGTACATACTTTTACCATTTAAAAGCATGATCATTTTTTTTTAAAAATATTCTGTTTTTTATTGTTTCTTTTTGAAAAACTAAATACTGATGATCTATTGATACCTTTAAAAAGTCTATGTTCTTGTTAAACTTGAATAAAGATATAAAGGAATCTTTCCTTCTTTATGTAGTTTTATGGTCTTTGTATTTCTAATAAATGCAAACGGGAACGAGATCAAAGTTTTGAGTTTGTGCGCATTGATTTTGGTATTTGATTTAACTTTATTGAAAATGAAAGCATCCAAGTTCCTTGCCTGCCATGATGTTATCTTGTGCATTATGCTAACATTAGACATGTAACTCTTTTCAGATTGATTACTATGCACATCCAGAGCAATACGGACCTGCTTTCCATGAGAAAATAGCCCCTTATGCATCTGTCATAGGTCAGTGATGGTCAGGCATTTGCTGTTCATATTCTAATCATCTTTTAGGAAATCTACTTCAGTGTCCAGTCTTATGTATTTCCTTCCTTGTTCTGACTAAATTTGATACATTCTCGCCAACTGTAAGCTGTCATTTTCTAGATGTGAGCATGCATTTGTTTTCCGGAGTGAATCAGATCTCTCAATGCTTGACTGTAGGACTCATCACCCTAGAGCCTATGATAACTTGTTGGCCTCTTCTGTATTATATGGAAACATAGTCTCTTCTTCATCATATTATGAGTTCTTAATAGTGTTACTAAAAGAAAAAATTACAACAACAACAAACCCAATGTAATCCTACAAGTAGGGGCTGGGGAGGGTAGTGTGTACGCCTATGTTGCTCGGACTCTCCAAAAGCAGTGCATTTTTGAAGGATCCGACACGGGTGCGGCATCATTTTGGAGAGTCCGCCCAACATAGGTGTACGCAAACCTTACCCCTAAGGTATTTTCCGATAGACCCTCGGCTCAAGAGAAGGTAAGAGAAGGTGAAAAAAGGTAGCAGTAGCAACAAATAGTAACAACAACAGGAAAAAAAGATAACTGAAGCAATCGAAACAACAGGTATTGATAGAGATCTAAGCATAGGAAAATATAAGAATAGTACTGGTACAACTGGTAAGGAAAGGAGAAACTCTCGACTACCTACTAGTTTTCTTCCCTGATTCTCGACCTTCACACTCTCCTGTCAAGAGTCATGGTCTCAGCTACCATTTGACGGTTTTGACATTCTTATATTACCGAACTTTGTTACACAATTCTATTGTACCAAGCAAGAAAAAGAAGTCTTTGAACTAATCTTTATAAGGTTTTCAAGCAATTCTGTGAAACTGCATGTGTAGTAATTCTCCCTGTTTCTTCCAGTAAATTGTATGTACTGGGAGAAGAGGTTTCCTAGGTTGTTGACTACTAAGCAGATTCAAGACCTCATGAGAAATGGATGCCCACTTGTTGGAATCTGTGACATAACATGTGATGTGGGAGGCTCGATCGAATTCATCAACCAAACATCATCAATAGACTCGCCTTTTTTCAGGTACTTTTTAGCTTGTTATGAAGATTCTATTGTATCTGTCAATATGTCTGTTACTTCCATTTCTAATATACTTTATACACTGCTCCTTATTCCATAGAACTTATTAAAAACCCAGATGGTCAGAGTGCAGTTTAATGGTGTAACAGTTTCTTTATTCAAAAAAAAGGAAAAAAGAAAGATATGAAACACATATAGGTTGTTTAACCTAAAGCCCACATGCAGTTGCACAAGAAATTATTATTTTAATCAGTTGGCGCACTAGCATTGCACATTCATCTGTATTTCTATACATTTTAGGCTCTAATTTGCTCAAATTACTACCATCCATCAAAAGCCATTTTCGAAACGCCACCAGACCTATCCTGGCATGCGATGAATTTTACTGGCACTCCTTAATGTTTTCTTTCTGGCATGGATTAAGTGTTCGGATAACAACTAAGGTCCTAACAACTTGATGTCAGACTCTTCAACATGAAGGACATCTAACTCCTCTAACACAGATAACATAAAGACTTGGATTAGATGCTTAACATAATGACTTATATGCTTTCACGAAAGATAGAGCAGCGAATCCGGAGAGAGGCATCTAACAACTCGACTAGAGTGGATCCCGATAATTTACTCCTTCCTTTAAACTGTTGGGCACTACATTCTATAATGAGAATCATAAGTAAACTTTGTACGAAGTTTTAAGGCATTTCTCTTTAGTCTCTGACGGAGCAGATGCCGTCGTCATATTTGGAAATATTTCTTTTACTCAACATCTTATGTTCATTTCCAATTTAATTTACAATAATGTACCTAAATAATTATTTCCTGGTTATTATAATATGTTAACCTTGGATCCTAGGTATGAACCTTCCAATGATTCATATCATTTTGACATAGAAGGTAAAGGTGTGATGTGTTCCGCTGTTGATATTCTTCCCACCGAGTTTGCAAAAGAGGTAATCTCAGCATCAAGCGACCAATTACAGTTGTCTACTTGCCTATATATCTATGAGTTTATGATATCTGTAGCTATGCTATTCTTTCATATAATAGGCATCCCAACATTTCGGAGATATTTTGTCCCACTTTACGGGAAGCTTAGCTTCCTTTAGAAATCTTGAGGAGTTACCTGCACACTTAAGGAGAGCTTGCATAGCCCATCACGGACGTCTTACTCAGTTGTATGAATACATCCCTCGAATGCGGAAATCTGACCTAGAGTAAGTTGTTCATGCTATCTTTATTCTTTATTATCGTGCTTTTCATCTCCGCCCTTTTTGAAACCAATAGTATAATTCTTGAAGCTTTAGAACTCATGCTCTGATCAACTCCCATGTGTTGAATTATTGTGGGCAATAGTGATTTCTGGTCCTGATATGCTGTAATTATCAACCAGTTATTTTCTTGTCCATAGGTAAAATTCACAACTAGACTGAAGCGACTAATAAATATCCCTTTTGTATGCATAAAATCAATAACTATGCCTCTTATGTTAAATTCATCCATTCCCAAGTTGTGTATCCTTGCATAACGTGAAATTTTATTCGAATTTTTATTTGCTTTTCAGTTCGCTTTGATTTCCATAACTTTTGTAAAGCTTGTAACATGCGCGTTGAAATTATATTTCTGGAGCTGGTATGAAATAACTTGTACTTGCTACTAGGAAGTAATGATATTCCGTTATCTTTTGATTGGCAGAGACCCTTCAACAGTTCTTTCTAGTTCCAATGCAAACGGGAGGAAATACACCGTTTTGGTAAATTCTGATGTGTTCTTTATTTTATTTTGTTGTTAACTGTACATATATATGGATATGCAGTTTTCATAAATGTCAAATTTGATACGAGGAGGAGTTTGTAGAAGACAAAGAAAAAGGCGTGAGCTCAAAACGTAAAGGTTTTCTTGAGAGAGAACATGCAACCACAGTCCAAGACTAAGATTAAGCTTAGCCTGTTCGGCCAAACTTCCACAACTTCCTGTTTTTTTTTAAAAAAAAAATTACTTTTTGCCAAATGGACTTCTCAAAAAGTAGCTTTTGCAAGTATTATAGCAATTTTTTGCTTTTGGGCAATTTTAAGTGCTTTTGAGCGTCAAATTACGAAAAAAGACATTGAAAGATTCACTTTACGGTTAGTATTACTTAAATAGGTAAATGATTTGAAATACTTATTATGAGAGACTTTAATTAAAATTTTCAATTATATTTAATTAAAATACAAAAAGTGAAATTGCAAATAGCGAGGAGCACATATTCATGAGCCTTCTTTGGTCTTACATGTGTTATCGACATAGCATCAGGTTAGATTTTGTCTGAACTGTTGTGATAGTTTGGTAAATTGAATTTTTGCTAGAGGTATTTCGTCCTGAAAAGATGGAAAAACGCTTATGTTTCTAAAGAGAAGCTACTTTCTCCAGCTACTCAAAAAAACACTTACTTTTTTCCCAGAAGTTTGGTCAAACACCTTAAATCTCCAAAATAAACACTTATAGTTTCATAGAAGTTTGGTCAAACAGGCTATAAGATAGGGTATTTGGCATTTGAGTCTTATACGTTCTGATTTTACTTCTTTAATTAGTAACTGCTATAATGTAGTCACTGCTGAGTTAAAAATGAAATATATACTTTTCTTATTTTTTTGGTGGTTTTATCTTTTTATGCTGTCCGTCATCTGAAATTGACAGGTATCTCTGAGTGGTCATTTGTTTGATAAATTCCTCATAAACGAAGCCTTGGATATTATTGAAGCAGCAGGTGGCTCCTTCCACTTGGTGAAGTGCCAAGTTGGTCAAATCACAAGCGCTTTGTCATACTCAGAACTGGAGGTTACTTTATCTCTAATCTATTTTGACCTACGCGTACATGATGTGAAACTTGATGATTCTTACTTCCTTGTTGCTTTCATTATTTTGGACAGGTTGGAGCTGAAGATAAAGCAGTTTTGGATAAAATAGTTGATTCTTTAACTTCCCTTGCTTATTCAAGAAATTCTTTGGGATCTCAAAACAAGGAAAACAACATGATATCTTTGAAGGTTGGGGAATTCCAACAAAGCATCACAGATGAGAAATCTGATGCAAAGGTCTTAATTTTAGGTGCTGGTCGGGTTTGCAGACCAGCTGCAGAACTTTTAGCATCAATAGGTAGCATGTCATCCGGACAATGCTTATCATCTATAACTGCTGATTTTGAAGAGCAAAATTGTGTTCAAGTGATTGTTGCTTCTTTGTACTTGAAGGATGCGGAAGAGGTATGCCCGTATATCAAGTTTCATTAGACATTGATCACTCTTAATGAAAAAAGGAACCTCATGATTTCATTTCTGTAAATTGGAAGTTTGGCGGTATTTTTTCACTGCTATATCTTCATATAAGTCTATGTCTCCATTGTCCTAATATTATATTTTTAGAGATTGTGTAAGATATTCTTCTCATGTTCTCGTCTTTTTTCAACAGCATATAATTCTTTTGAGTTCACTTCTTTGACTCTCCTCTCTATTTTCTTTTTTCATCAGCTTTGCTTCTGCAATGTAATGTTTCTGCCCGTCCCTGTGTCAGTTTATCAGTTCTTTTTATTGTTTGCATTGGGATTTTGTTACAGCATGAAGCGATCTATATTTGCTGTTTATTTAGTTACTAATTATGTATTCTATTTTCAATTTGTTGCATATCTATATTTGTTGTATGTTATGCTTGAGCTCTAATTTTTTTCACTTATAGAACTTTTTTTCATTAGTAATCTTGTTTCAATTGTACAGGTTACTGAAGGTATTCCAAATGCAAAAGCAGTTCAGCTTGATATTACGAATCACGAGTCTCTTTCTAGTTGCATCTCACAGGTATTGTCTTTTGATTGCCTATCGTGGTGAAATATTCTTCTCTTTGAAAATAAATAGCCTTTGAGACAATAAGTGGTAGTGGTAAGGATCTATTAAGTTTTGAAGCTCCCAAATACTAAACATAGTGTTAGAATTACTGGATGATTGCAGAAAGCTTTTCTTTGGTCATTCTTGTTATAAGTGGCTTTGTCTCATGCTGTCATTCTTGTCATCAAGCAGGTTGATGTTGTCATCAGCTTACTGCCTCCTAGTTGCCATGGTATTGTAGCAAAATCATGCATTGAGGTATTTGTTTTCCTTTATTTTCAGTTTTCCTTTCTTTTCTATGGGTGTCATCTCCTTGTAATTGAGATTCGTATCATGTATGGTAATAAAAGAGGGCCCTGATGAATAGTAAAAATAAATCAACATAAGCTAATAAGAAATTGATCAAACTGCAAGTGTTGACTGCATCTTGAAGAGAGTTTGATTTCTGACATAGATTAAGTACAAATCAGTTTTGACAAGAGTGGGTTGCTCTAGTGGTGAGCACCCTCCACTTCCAACCAAGAGGTTGTGAGTTCGAGCCACCCCAAGAGCAAGGTGGGGAGTTCTTGGAGGGAGGGAGCCGAGGGTTTATCGGAAACAGCCTCTCTACCCCAGGGTAGGGGTAAGGTCTGCGTACACACCACCCTCCCAGACTCCACTAGTGGGATTGCACGGGGTTGTTGTTGTTGTTGTTGTTGCAGTTCTTGAATTTTCATTAGAAGTCTATGGGTTCAAAAGCTCTTTGAAGATGTCCGGGGATGGTGAACAACAACGTAAGAGACCACTCTCCCTAGATTATGTACTGAAACAAATGAATCTTGAATAATTTTATGAGCTAATCCAAAAAATGCACCATAACCTGGCCCAGAAATCTTAAAATCTTTACAATTTTTTCCGAGGAAAAATCCTATCTTCAAAGCTAATATCAATCAAACTCTCCTGAATTCGTGGACTACTCTTACTAAAATGCAGCTTCAAATCTCCTGATGCAGCTGAAGAAACATCTTGTCACAGCTAGCTACGTTAATGATTCAATGTTAAAGCTAGACGAAGACGCAAAATGTGCTGGAATTACTATTCTTGGTGAAATGGGCTTGGATCCAGGAATAGGTAACCTTCACCCGAGAAAATTAAATGCTCTACACTTTTTTTATTTTATTATATAATGCTGTTCTCCTGCATATAAGTAACTTTAATAAGAGCGAAATGAATTTGTTGGAAACTTCTTCATGGTATGAAATTTCCTCTGAATGTTATTGTGCATAACCTATGGTAATAGTACTGCATTTGCAAGTTACCTTCTATCACTTTGTTCAAGTTATCTTCATCAAAAAGTGTGATGGCCACGTCAATCTAAGAAGTAGTAGTTGAATCATTTAACTTCACGAGTTTACTTAGGCCCATCTTGCTGGGTCCAGAATATTATTATTGTGTAGTAATTTGGTTGCTTAATATTTTATTCGGGAAACCTATTTATGTTCTCCAAAATCTGATCAATAAATGATACTGATGATTCAGGTAAAATGTGGCAACAATAGGTAGTTAGTCTTTGTTTGTGGTGACATAAATACCTCCATACCACTCATGAATTAGGCAGCGCATGCTCAAGATGTATCATAGAAAATTGTTGAGATAAATGTCAATGCTTTTAGCTGAAATACAAGTGTCTGATGGTGAACAAATTTGCTGCTGTAAATTGTTTTTTTATTCTAAATTTTTTTTTTGAGAAAGAAGTATGTTTTGACCAATCTTTGGTTAACTAGTGGTACAAATTTTATGTTGTAGATCATATGATGGCAATGAAAATGATCAACCAAGCCCATGCAGCAAACGGAAAGATCAGGTCTTTCGTTTCTTACTGTGGTGGTCTTCCCTCTCCAGCTGCGGCCAACAACCCACTAGCTTATAAGTTCAGGTATGGCTTCAAGTTCGATTGAATGTTGATTTGATAAGATTACCTTGTCAATTTTGAGAAGCCTGATTGAGCAGGCTTCTTGATATGACATATTTCCAAAAACCTGTGGGGTATCTCTATTCTTCTTTCTTCATTGGCACTTCTTTGCTAACCAGAAGCACATAAAGTGCCCTCTCCAAACTGCCTGAGCATTTCCATTTTCCTTAGTGATTAAACTGTCTCAACTAACTTTTGAACTAGAGAGTAACTTCTCTTTCCCAACATAAGGCCCTGTACACAAAAAGCAGATAACTATTTGTATTCACTCACTTGATCTATTATTCTCTTTCTGGACGTAATACATTCACACGGATGTTTACCGCCTTCCATTTTGGGTTACTTAGTTTTCGTCTTATTTTTCTGGTTATTAGTGAAGTGGATGTAATCTCTCTGTTATCTTTTACTTGTTACTCCCTCCGTTCCAATTTATGTGAACCTGTTTGACTGGGCACGAAGTTTAAGAAAAAATGAAGACTTTTTGAATTTGTGGTCCTAAACAAGTCAAAAAGGGGTTCAGAGTATTTGTATAGTTATAAAAGCTTCTCATTAACGGTAGAATTGGAAGTTTAAGCTAAATTGTTTCCAAATTTAGAAAGGGGGCATTTTTTTTGGAACGGACCAAAAAAGAAATAGGTTCACATAAACTGGAACGGAGGGACTAATATTCTTCCTACTCTGCTGATTTTACATCTCAATCATCCTATTCGTCGATTAATTTTGTTATGTTGAAACATTATCTAGTTGGAACCCAGCCGGAGCTATACGAGCTGGGTGGAATCCAGCAGCCTATAGATCTGAAGGGGAAATTATTCATGTTGAAGGTGAGTAATTTAGCATAGGAACTGCTTTTGATATCTGTCCCATGAAGAAGTATATTGTACTAAAATTCTAAAACAACTTCTAAAACTACTTCTACTTGCCTCTGTAATATGCAGATGATAGGTTCCTATGTATCATTGACAATCTTAAAGAGTTTATGTCCTCATCTGATTTTTTTGGTCTCTTGCAGCCAATATTAATAGCTATTAATCTCCCGTAATGACACATACTAGCTCTTCAAAGCTCCAACTGTTATCTCCCTAAGTTATCTTCACCCTTTATGGGGCATGGGCATGTGAGGTAGTTTGCCATTTATGTGCTTTTTCTTCGCTAACAATATTCTAAATGCAGGTCAGAGGCTTTATGATTCAGCTGCAAAGCTTCGTCTTCCTGATTTTCCAGCTTTTGCATTAGAGTGTCTCCCAAATCGCAACTCCTTAGTGTATGGAGACTTATATGGTGTAGGAGAGGAAGCATCAACAATCTTTCGAGGAACACTACGCTATGAAGGCATGTCACATTACTGGGTTTCATACAACGCTTTCAGTTAAAGAGACTTGAGTCTGACTTAGGGTTTGAAGGAAAGCATTAGACAGATAACTTTTAGATTTTATTTTCATCCATATAATGCATTAAAAGGAAAAATAATTGCTCAGAAGAAGTTGAAACACCGTCCTTCTCAAATTGTTATCTGCTTTATGGTTTTGGCGAGTCAGACTTAAAATGTGTGACCGCCACATCTAAAAGCTTTTATTTATTTATTTAGGTCTTGAACATCCCACTCACATAGGAGCACCTAATTCTTTTTTAGCTTTTAACGTAGTTCATGTAGCTTCTAAATAATGCTTTGAAATGACAAAGTGGATAATTCTTTGGGATTGTGGGAGTAATAGACTTGATTGCTTTTTTTGTCACCAAATTTTTGGGTTGACATCTTATGGGTTGATATTTTTCACAGGTTTTAGTCAAATAATGGGGACACTTGCCAAGATTGGATTCTTCTGTACAGAACCATCTCTTATTCTTAAAGATGGGATTAAACCCACACACAGAGCATTTTTGCTGGGACTTGTTGGAATAGACGGACAGATTTTCCCCGAACCAGTAATTGATGAAAAATACATCACTGATAGGATCTTGAAACTTGGGCTTTGTAAAGACAAGGACACTGCAGTTAAGACAGCAAAAACTATAATGTAAGTTGAGACAACTATCTGAGGTCAATCAGTTATCTACTTGAAGTATTGAAATTAAGTGTATGTTCTTTACGAATATATTGGTATACAATGTGAAGTGCTGTTTTTATTCATTTAAAAGAAAAGGTTGTGGTTGAATGATAAGGGGTTTACTTAATATCCAAATAGATTTTTGGGATTTCAAGAGCCTACAGAAATACCATCATCCTGCAAATCTCCATTTGAAGTTACGTGCTTGCGCATGGAAGAGAGATTAGCATACTCCAATACAGAGCAGGTAGTTGTCAGAATTACTTTTTAAGCCAACTAACATGCAACTAGTGACCTGGATTTACCGTTGATGTTACTTGTGTTAGGACATGGTGCTTTTACACCATGAAGTGGTAGTAGATTACCCAGATGGCCATGCTGAAACCCATAGATCCACACTTTTGGAAATGGGGAGGACAGCGAATGGGAAAACCAACATGGCCATGTCTCTTACAGTAGGGATTCCCGCAGCCACTGGAGCTCTGGTATTCTTCTATTGAACTTGTGCCTGATGATCATAGTAGCTTTGTATTATGGACGAAATCGTAGTTTACTCTTTTCTGCCCATTGCAGCTATTACTTGCGAACAAGATCAAAGCAAATGGTGTACTAAGGCCTATTGATCCAGAAGTTTATGAGCCAGGTAGTTCAGCTCCATTGATTTCCAATTTGTCTAGGGGAAAGGAATGCTTGCTTGCGTAGAAATGAATAATCCAGTTTGATTTAGTAACATTAGGTGTATTTGGTATGATATTAAAATGATTTAATTAAAACAAGTTCTCTTGAAAAAATTTTCTAAAATCATTTTTCCATAATTTGATTACGCTTAAAAATTGATTGGTGGAAATAGTAAAAGGTGGAGGATGAAGCTTGGTGTAATAAATTTGAGTAAGAGAGATTGACAGCAATCAACAATGTTAATAAGTTAGTTGAAGCGAGTGACGGGGAATAAGTTAAAATAGTTGAAGAGGAGAATGAAGGAGAATGTCAGTCATATTCCGTCATTTGTTCTTAAATATATCTTCATTTTTTAATAATTTAGGACAAGTAAGCACTATAAATGATTTCGGAACTTTTTCCAAGATAAGGTGGATGAACCATAAGGAAATTCTCAACTAAGATATGAATCCAAGGTTGTTCTCCTGTGTAGAATGTGAAGAACATGATTTGCTGATAGGAAAATATTTCTAGCTATATTGTAAGAACTCATTTCGTTCCTGGATTTTATTTCAAACAAATAGTATACCTTTTGTTTTCGCCAAAATATAAAAGAAATTTTAAAAACCTCTGGCTTGATACAAATACCGTAATATTAATTTTTTAAGTTCGTGTATTTTAAAGTACAACTATGAACTCTAGGTATGCTTTAGTTGGAATCAGTCTCCTTATATTATATCAGCAGTTACCCCAGCATACAGCTGATAAATTGTCTGTCTGTGTTTTATCATCAGCTCTGGTTGTATTGTAAAAGAACAGTTAGTGACATAATACTCAGCTCATTTTCTGTAAATTTACAGCACTGGATATTTTGGAGGCATATGGTTTCAAGTTGCTGGAGAAGATTGAATAATGTTTACTGACCATTGGTCTGTTTGATATCAAAACAGATTCTTTTTTCCTGAAGGGTGTCAAATTGTCTCCTAGTAAATCATTGAACAAGCATGTCATTGATGTACATAATCCCGACTCTGTCCTATGTATTATATAAGAATTTCTATAATTTACAAACTAAAGGCCGAGCATATCCAAGAACAATATTTGGATCATAGATTTCATAGTACTAGCTTTGTTTCTTTTTATATGGTATTATTTCCTTATTAATTAGTTATAACATGATTTATCTATTCCAATAACATGATTTTCTAGCCACAGAAATCTATGGCTTGTTTACGACCAATATATTTTCTCGAGGTTCTAACATTTCCATCACCAAAAACGGTAGCACATAATTCAACTAGAAAATAAATTTGCAATATTGAATACCTTTATGGGTTGCAAGTATATAAAGGAGTGTCATTACTAACACTCGGAAAGTTATATATCTGTGCAGAGTAGAAAGGTAAAATGGAACAAAAAATAAAAGATAATACAATTATTCTACTGATTACCAACTTCTAATAGCTGAGGCTTCACTTTTTGATCGCCTTCAAGCAGGTTTACGATTGGTTTAATATATGAAGTCAAATAGAATACAAATCATACATTTTTTCAGGAATTTCTGGGAACTATCCATGAAACTAACTGATGCTCCACTTCTCTCCAGTTGTGCACTTTCTTAACCATGGGATGCCCATTAAGTGACTCACTCTTGGACCATGGGTATGAATTTTCATAATCAAAGAGAAGAACCTTAATTCCAGCTTCCGCACACTCGATAGCATACCTCGGATTGTCATCAATCAAAACATTTGCTCCCAATGACCTAGCAGACGCAGTTATCTAAAAAGTTAGTCTAACAGCGACACAATTATAAAGTTTCACAGGTCAAGAATACACCATAATGAGTCAGACAAAAATTCCGGAATATAAACAAACTAACTTTGTACAACCAGCTAACATACAAAAGATTCCATATTCTATGCCAATAGACAATGGTCAGCTAGCTAGCTAGATACCAAAATGAGGGGTGACAATCTGCTTCTTTATGACATTATCTGAAAATGGCGAGGCATAGCAGAAAAATAGAACAAAGAGAAAGATAAAAGCAGAATGCTTAAGGAGACTGATGATATTACCTGCAAATATCTGATTTAGCTATAGACTGCCCATTCAATGCAAAGTGATTGCCAAAGTGCATATCCTGAAACAATCCAGGATAATGCCTCTCAATCCACTCAATTGTGTGATCTTTAATGGCGTTTTGCCGGGACCTATCAAAATATTGGTCAAATTAGTTCTCAAGCAAATACTCAGTGTGGAAGTTAACAATTAATTGAAGCAACCAAACTACGTACGTTACAATTGACAGGTTACAGAATCTAGACATCTTGTGAAGAGCCTGTCGAGCACCAGGAATTGGATGAATTCCGGTCTTGAAATAAGAGGTCTTGAAGAATTCATGGACACGGATATCAGCTGCCAAAATAATTATGTAAGGTTAAAAACAGAAACATTTAGTCACAGATGTCGTGCAGGTCAAACCACTGCATACAAAAGCAACACGCGGAAAGGCAACGAGGTCTCAAGGGCTTTTATGGAAGGAGCGGACCAATTTACTGAAAAGAAAGCACCAATAGAAGAAATGCACAACCTTGTATAAGATACACAAATATCTCATCCGTAAACTAAAAGAATGCATCAAGCATCTAGATCAAATTAATGTGATGCCATATGTCTAAATCAATTGCAGCAATCAACACCTATTAATTTTTACTTCACTAAAAAACAAACAGCAAACAGTTGGTTTATTCCAATTTTATCAATTTCAATTGCCAATTAAAGTCATTTCCATAGTCAAAGTACGATAAATGCCAATTAAAATGAAGAGCAGCAGCAGTAACGGAGCAGGAAACAATGGAACAGCAAAACAATACATTAGCAAAGCAACAGAAAAGATATACTTGTCCAGAGGAACAAAGGCAAGAAGAGCAGAAGTAGAAGCATGCGAGAAGACAAAAAGATGCAGTAGTAAAGAAGCAGAAGACAAAGAAAAAGAAAAGAGAGACGAGAAGGCAAAAACTGCAGAAAAAGAGATGGGCCAACTAGCCCAAAAGATGAAGAAAGAAAGAAGAGTAACTGTACTCGAAAATTGAACTGTAGTCACAGCAGTTAGAAGGAACGTAGTCCTAATAGCATAATTCTCAACTGAAAGGAACTTAGTCACAAATATATGACCAATATAAAATTAATCTTACTTAAGCTAAACTTGACCCCCCGATATCAGCTGTACTTTATCTTCTTTTTTTCTTTGAGAAATTATGTCAGATCTACTTCATCAGGAAGATCAGAAAAGAAGAGTATGCCTGATGTCTCCACTCTAAAAATGAATGAATAAAAAGAGAACAAAAGCTGGAAAAACACCTTGGAATATTTGCCTATACCTAAATAACTCAACTGAAAGGAACTTAGTCACAAATATATGACCAATATAAAATTAATCTTACTTAAGCTAAACTTGACCCCCGATATCAGCTGTACTTTATCTTCTTTTTTTCTTTGAGAAATTATGTCAGATCTACTTCATCAGGAAGATCAGAAAAGAAGAGTATGCCTGATGTCTCCACTCTAAAAATGAATGAATAAAAAGAGAACAAAAGCTGGAAAAACACCTTGGAATATTTGCCTATACCTAAATAACTCAACTGAAAGGAAAGACCCAATAATACCTTCATCTCTTGAGCATTTCCATATCTGCAATGATTAGAGAAATGGTAGCTTAGAAAAGCACAAAAGTTACAGGAGAAGGGATATGCTAAGGTAACCAAACAAGTGATACCTCCATAGTTAGGACATCTTTTTGTACATTGCACTACCATTTCTATGTTTACTGAATATTTTTTGATAGGTAAAAGTGAATTAATTGTTAATACTAATTAGCACTCAAGCGGAGGACCATTTACAAGTAAAGACAATAGACTTGCACACAAGCTTATTTACAAAAACGACAAGAGCACGGAACCCAAGATCAGCCAACTACCAAAATATACCATCTTAGCAGCACAATCTACTTTTCTTGCTTACTTTCCAACTAGCATAATTTAAACCCATTTTAGTAGTTTTAACCCACGTTGTTGTCTTGTACTTGATCTCCTTTTGTTGCTCTCTTCATCAGTTTTCTATCCATCACCCATCAATTTGTCATGACTCATTACCCTCTCTTCACTTCCACCCCAAGAGACTCCTAAAAGTTTCCCTATATAGGTCAAATTCTGCTGTTCAAAATCACCCATTTTAGTACTATCAACCACGTTCACGTCCAGTTACAGGTAGTGTATTCTCATTCACATATGACGCACTATCGAAATTGTCCTTGCTGCTCCATCACAACAAGTAGAATCCAGCAACTACCAACACTGTTTTTGTCATCTTAAGTGTATCTGCCCAGCATCTTGAACGCCCTTCCGGTGCTCATGTTGAATTGCTATTCAACTGTCATTCCCTTCTTCTACTGACATAAGCCCCTTAAATCTCATTACCCTTTTTAGCCTTCCTTTATTCCTGTATCTATCAATTTTGCATTGGGGGAGAAAGAGAGAGAAGCAAGTCCATCATTAAAGCAGAATCGAAAATGGGATTGAACTCTCAATTTAACACTCCTCAGTTTGCTATAGTATCTTCTCATCCATCAGTCCTAGAAAAAGAATTGTTCTAATTTCCTTTTTCGAATTTACTGCAAACTGTGACCAAAGAATAAAAAGATTTATTATTTTTAGTACCGGGTTTTCATTATTCTTTAATCAGGGACAAGCAGATTTTGCACTCCCACCTTTCTTTATTTTTATTCTTGAAAAATACAAAAACAAACAAATTGACTATTTTCCATAACCAAAAGTAAAAATATCACGTTACAACTCTTCTAAAAATTGTGCCAGGTCGAACTAAATTGGATATCAAACTAGTGGAAGATATTTGTAAATTCATTCCAAATGAAGCACAGAATATTTAGTAGTATAAATCTTCAGTTAGTCAGTCTGATTTTTGCCAACTGAGGTAAACCCTCATTTTCTGTCTCTCATGCTATTAATTGCTTTGCGGTGCCCGTTACAGAAATCTCATAAATTGGATCATTAATAACTTGGCCAAACTGGTCTTATATCCAGTGTTGTCAAAGGCAAAAAACATAGAAAAGCACCAAAAGCCAAAACCATTATGTGACATCAAACAATATGCAACAAAGTTGACAAGCATGGTACCTTGAAAAATTCATATACATGATACTCAGACACCGAATGGTATGATGAGTAACGATCTGCAATGAATTCGTTGAGAGCAGAAACAAAGTTCCCAAGGACTGCAAACCAGCAAATAAAAGAAATAAGGATACTGAAAGTGCAGACACGATCAGTTTACATTAGAGACAGTAACACAACTAAAAAAAGATGAGAGAATTATAAGTAAGAGATAATGATAGAGGGATCAAAACAGTTAACATTCTGTGAATAGGGCAAACAACTTTGCAAATGACAGTGATTCCCAAAATAACAAGCATGATTACAGAACTATACAACAAAAATTATGAGAGTACTTTTAGAAGACTTGCCCCCAGTACTTTTGATGAGTGGCGACATATTATTTGCGAGTTTCAAAGGTTGCCGTTGGTCCTAAGGGTTGGTCCCAAACGGATTTCTCGGTCTTAAAAAAGGTACGCTTGGGAGATTTGTTGCAGTGACTGCAATGATCCTGGACATCTAAGGCTCTTTCCTACATAATGTCTGTCATCACACATAAACCAAGGGAATGAATTTTATAACAGAGAAATCCTCAAGGACCAATGGTAATGGGTCAGCCCCTCTACCTTCTCCACTTAGAAACCAAGCTAATTCTGTTATAGGGTTCAAATCCGCTTAACCGACACATCACATCACATAATGTGCTCTTACCACTGCGCTGGAGGCATCACAAGCTGATGCCTAACCCACACATCACAATCCTTACAATCTAGCATTACAAGAGAGAAGTTTTTTTTTTCAAATACCTTCATCAACATCAACAGCCACAACAATTTTGTCATGTAAATCTTGGTTAAAGAATCCAGCACAGCTTCCTCTGTTAGATGTATTGCTGTTAGTATCAGAAGGCTTAGTAGCATTACTAGTACTAGCTCCCTCTGCATCATCATGTAGCAAGAGAGGGAGAGATGGAGCAAAAGCCTGTGCCCTCTGAAACCCATTCACATACTTATTGTTACAACTTGTATTTGAATCATTAGAAGAAGAAGAACAGCAGCCCCAAAGCCTAAGAGCCGTCGCATTATTAAAAGGGTATTTTCCTACACCACCACCATTTAGATCAATGGAGGACGAAGTAACATTAGATAAAAACTTTACACATGACAAAAGCTGAAAATCTTTAGGGCCAACAGAAAAGGTTGATGCTATTGCCATTAAAGGACGAATCCAATTATTACTTCTCCTTCTTATCATAACGATACTGGAAAAAATGCCCTCCCACACATCTAGCAAGAACCCACGAAGGTTAAAAACAAAAGCAGAGAATGGTTGATTGTGTTTTTTTTTTTAATGCCCCATAGCTTAAAATGCAAAAGGGCCCTGTCCTTTTAATGGATTGTGAACATCTGCTATTTTAATAATATGATTGGACAAAGAAAGAGCAAAGGGAAAAGTGAAAGCCGGATCAAAATATGCCAGTGTGAGAAACGAATATTTTAAACTCCAAGAAAAAACGAGGAAATGAAATTCTATAGATCTCCGAAGGAAACCATTTTGTAATGTTCAATCAGGGGTCTAAGAACAAGGCAAGGGAGTTGCAAAAATTACAGGTAGAGAAGGTGGCGCTTCACCATTCAGCCCTAATATCCAGTGTAATGCACCGGCTCTTTAATACTATGGTGTACCTAATGCCCCCAAAAGAATTCAAATGCACCTAAGTCCCCCGTAGCTTTTTAGCTACGATTCACTTTAGAAATTTCGAAGTGATCGTTTGGTACGCGAACTAAATTATTCTGTCAACCAAATACCGTATAAATTTAATTTAACACCCTTATTCCACCTGATCATGCATAGCAGACGACTCTATCCACTAAAAGTTAAATTTTATAATCACTGTTCTACAATTTCATTATCTCGCTTCGTTGTTATTTATTCTATGGAAGAAATTTTACACCTATAAATAATGTGTTTCTTCCTTGTATTGTGTTATGAAAAAGTATTGTAGAATGCATGAAAAAAAAAAAGTGAGATTAATATAGTGAAAAAGAGTGTGTCACGATCCAAAATCACCACCGACTGTGATGGCGCCTAACTCCACTTACTAGGCAAGCGCAGCATAACACTTGCAGAAAATAGTAGCAAATAAATGATAAATGAAACTAAATGTCGAATATAAGCATAGATAATAACAAATCATTACACAGCTCCTAGAAACTGGTAACATTGAATTATGAGCTCTTCAGTACGAATACAAGTCTGCTAATATAAAATACTATCTGAAACAACAACAGTAATGAAAGATAGGAAGAGACGTCAGGGACTGCGATCGGGAAGTAGCTCCACCTCGATCTCAATAGCACAGCTCAGCTCACAATGCTCAACTAGATCCAACTTTTGAATCTGCACATAAAGTGCAGAGTATAGTATGAGTACAGCTAATCTCATATACTAAATACGTAGCAAGCCTAACCTCGGTAAAAATAGTTACTGGATTTGGCAAAGTTCGATATTGACTTTCAACAACCAACAATAATAATAGCAACATAATAATGGTATATAAGGGAAAGCAGCTTCAAGTAATAACGGTTCAACTCTAGCACAATAAGAGGGGAAATAAGTATGCTTTTCAGGTATATCAGTCAAGGCATCAACTTTTCTACATAAATCGCCTAGACAGACATGGATTCATCAAGATAACTATAATTTCAAGCTCTAAACATCAAATATCAATTAACAAGAGGAAAATACTATATGTCTGCATGCCAAATAGATATGCCAAATCAACAACATCACAGTGTAAACATCACGTATACATAATCTCACCATATTCATAGTGCCTGGCATAAGTACTCTGAAATTATACTTTCAACACTCTCATAGTACATGGCGCAACGCCCATGAATCATCACGTACACACACTCAGCATTGTACGGGTGCCTGACATAAGTCTCTTACTAAGCACATATCGTGTGCATGCACTCACAAGGCCCAAAGTAACATGGGTTATCACTTGACTCCGGAGGGGCAGATCCTAGCCCAAGCACTGATCGGATCAAAAGTCAACGATCAATATCACTCGGCCCAATATGGGACTTTGATGCAAGTGTCACCTAATAATCAATACCAACACGGGTCTATGGCCTAGGATCAGTCATCAATCCGCTCAATATGGCTATATGGTCCAAAATCAATCATCTATCTCCTCAATTCTCAATATGCCAACATTTCACAGTACCACAATCAAAATACCGCATGGAATATACCAACAGGCCACAACTCAGCTCAAACCCATGTCACACACAAAAGGACACTAACAACATATGAGATAACATATAAAGAGTGCATAGAGATAGAGATATAACACGTTATGAAAATATTACTATGGCTAAAGCAAATAGCTCAACATAGCAAAAATAGTCGTATCATGTCACGAACAGATAAGCAATAACCTAGACATGATTTCTAACATGAATAATAGCTCGCATAGTCATACAAGTGGAGAAGATACGGTATCAAAGATGCAAGATAGAAAAGCGAGGCATATAATTTCCTAAAGTCTACTCGAATCATGAATAACCACGATGCACGCATATGCGTCATCCCAACATATAGCACACATCATAGCCTACGGGAAAATACCTCCAAGTCGAGCCTAGCCAAGATACTTACCTCGAACAAGCGAGAATCAATACTCCAAGAATCCCTTGCCTCTCAAATCGGCCTCCAAACAGATTAAATCTAGCAAAAAATAAGTCAATAACGTCAAACAAGGCTATAGAAATTGATTCTAAACAATAAAATTTCAATTTTTATTCAGCTACACAAAGTCAACCCGGACCCGCTTTTCGAAATCAAATAAAACTCACAAACCCGACTACCCATTTGAATACAAATCCAAATATATTAGTTTCACAAAATTAGGGTTCAATTCTCAATTATTCACTTTTCAAAATCCAACACAAAAACCCAAATTTCTCTTTTTGATAGGGCTATCTTGCTATATTAAGTTGTTCGCCTTAATTGTAGTCATATTCTCAGTCATGATATTATATCTGCATATTATATCTCTGTCTCTAGGCACACATTATATGTTATCCACATGTTGTTGATGCCCTTATATGTGTGACACAGTTTGGGCTGAGTACTATGAGATGTGAATACTTGAGACTTGAGAGGTTGATGACTAATCTTGGGCTATAGAGCCGATATGATACTAATAGTCAGTTGATGCGTACGTCAGGCCTTGCATTGTGCTAAGTGGCATTGATAGTGAGGTGACGCATGCGCTAGGCCCCATATTGGGCTAAGTGATATTAATCGTTGACTTAGATTTGATCAGCGCTTAGGCAAGGACCCGCTTCTCCGGAGTCAGGTAATAACTTGTGGGTGCATGCACATGGGTTATATATGTGATTGGTGAGGGACTTGTGTTAGGCACCATAAAGTGTTGAGTGTTGTTATGTGTGTGAAATGAAGGGAAATTGTGACAGGCACCATATATATGCTGAGATTTGATATACTTGTTGATTTAATTACGATATTGTTGATTCTGGGATGCATACTTTTCATGCAGGTATCGAGATGTGTCTCTTCCTTCATGCTTATTGGTACTTAATGTCTTTATTTGATGTGTTGAACTTGAAATCACCGTTAAATTAATAAAACCATATTTAAGTGATTTCTGTAGAATAATATATGCCTTAACTATTATTCTTGAAAAGCATACTTATTTCTTCTCTTATTGTGAAGAGGCCGAACTTGATATTATTTGAGATATCTTTCCTTTTTGACGTTATTATACCGTTATTGTTGTTATTAGTGATTGAAGTTGAATATTCGACCTTGCCGAGCTCGTCACTGCTTTCAGCCCCAGGTTAAGCTTGTTACTTATTGAGTACATGGGGTCGATTTTACTCATACTACACACTCTGTACTTTATGTCCAGATTCAGGTGCTTCTATGAGAGGTGTGGCACCAATATCATTATTTTTAGAGATTTCGAGGTAGCTGTTGTTCCGATCGCAGACCTTGAAATTCCTTTTCTCTTAGTTTATGTTATTACCGTTATATCTTTCAGACAATTTTGTATTTTGGGATCAGACTCTATATTTGAACTCTATAGCTCTCATGTACTCATTGACACCAAATCATCGGATGGTTTCAGTTGTGTTATTGTCGTTGACTTCAATTATTTATGATTATTCTGCTATTGAGGCTATTTATTTCTGTTATTTAAGTTTATTCCTACTTATTAGATGTTGGCTTGCCTAGCAAGCAGTGTTAGGCACTGTCATGGCTTTGTGGGATTTGTGGTCCTTATAGATGCCTATGCTCATTTTCTTGACTCATGTTTACTTTGTATTTTATGCTTAATATCCGTGGCTCTATAGAAATTTTCTTGATTTGAGAGTTAGAATAGTATTATCTTTAGTGAGTCATGTGCGAAGTAAGCCTTTTGTATTGTCCATGCTTTGTATTTGAATCTAGAACTTATCCGGCGTGTGAGTTAAAGTAAAATCCTAGGTATTGATTTAGTCCTTCTTTGATCCATTTGAGCTTTATTGCTTACTACTGATAAAAATTATCCCTAGTCATCCATTTTGAGCTTATAAACCTTTTCTTTGGCACCTGCATTATAAGCCTATATCCTTTTATTTCTAACTGATTGTGTTAAACCTTTTACCTTTGAAAGTACTTTTTTTTTTGGAAGAATCCACTAGGGATTGTGCCTGGGGATGATTTTCATATGTATAAAACTAAAGTACAACAAGGAGGGGGCATAAATCTTACCTCCAAATAAGTGGTTGGTATCAGATGACTACTAAATCTATAGCCATTTGGTACCTTACAAGTATGTGTAGTCATACCTAAATGAGTGTACCATTTTGCTAACCAAAAAAGGTAGCCTAATGATTTACAAAAATAGTTAGGTCAACTATAAGACTAGAAATTGGAGGACGCCTCCAATATACATTTGCTCTTATAATACAACAGAAGGCATGTTCTCCCTATGTGAGGTGACAAAAATATAATATAACAACATAGGGTAGGTATTAAAGGATACATCAAAGTTATCTTCATGTTGGCTTGAGCAATGAAGGAATCCATTGTGAAGGTAACCCAAGTATATGCCAAAAATTTGCAGAAAACTATCTAAACTTGTGTTGCATATTTTTGATTGCTCAATTGCAACCAGCTCCAAAAATTCAAAAAAATCGATGCTTCTTGATTGTTTTCTTATATCATCTGTGACACTGCCCAATGGTGGATAATGCAGCGACCAAAAAAAATATTGACAGAAGAGAGGAAGCATGAGTTATCCTGGTGATTCCAAGTAATTGGAATTTCCCCACCACATTGGTATACATTCAAAAGAATGAGCACACACAGTGCTGATACCACACCTTGAATGTATACTAGTGTTGTCAGTTTATTCCGGTTCCCGCAAAAAAGAAAATCAAAGTTAGGTAGAAAACTGTATGGTTTCCATTTCTGGTTGGAGTGGAGAAAAGGTTGTTGCTATTGGACATGTTGCTTTGGAAAAATAGGTTAGCTCCCATTATTTCAACAATATCAACTATATTCATGAGAGGAATTAGAGGTGGAGGCAAGCTGTGATGGGCAGATGATCCTACTAGTTTTTTTGTGCCTGAAGGCAGGGGTGCCTAGAAGGTCCTATTGAATCTGACCTCTAATGTGGTTGGGGAGAGATTGAGTGGAGTAATAATGGTTTATGGTTGATAGGTTGTGGATGAGTTTTGAGAGGGAATCTGCTGGGCAATTGGATTCCCTGTACACATGTGAGAATTTGATTTCTTCACATTGGTCACATAGTTGTCTTAGATTCATCAATTGCATCTTTAAACTCCATGGTGGATCAGTATCAGTGGTAAGCCAACGAATGAGCAGTGCTGAGTCTGCTTCTAAGTGTACCTTGTTGTGGCCATTGTCAATGCACCACTTAACTCCTAAGGTTGTTGCTTCAACTTCAGCTTGATTATTAGTACCTTCTCCCAATAGAGCAGCTAAGGCATGAATGAATGTACCATTGTAGTTCCTTATTATTTCCCATACCCCTGTAATTCCTGGATTCAGTGCACTCCCATCACTGTTGACTTTTACAAATCCCTGTTCAGATCTGCTCCAAACAACCTGTCTGACATTGATGTAGTGTTTGATGCTCTCAACAATGGGGTATAAATCCTCCCATTTTAGTGGCCAGCAGATTGATGGGTAGGTTATTTGCATGAGCATGTGAATATCTGAGTTGATGGAGTAGATGACTCTAGTGAGGGAGGAAGTTTTGGTGCCATATTTTGCATTGCACCTGTTTTTCTAAATGTTCCAGCAGATAATGGTTGGTACAGTGTCAAGTAAAAGCTTATGCACTTCATTCTTTCTTTTGTGAAGCCACTATTTCATCAGCAGGAGTCTTAGAGGCATTTCAATAGTGTGGATACCAGCTGGTCCTGCAAACCTTTTCCATACTGCCAATGCAAAGTGACCCCTACTAAAAATATGATCCACAGACTCTGCCCAACAACATACACATCTGGATACAGTAGGGCTGCTAAATAAGAGCACCTTATCATCTATAGGCAATTTGTTTCTGAGAGCTCTCCACATACAGAAGGACCATTTGAAAGGGATCCTCTTATGCCATGTCATTTTATTGGAGAAACATATCTGCCTCTTCTTTATGATCAAGTCCCCTGCAGAGGAGCATGTGCACCATCTCCCAACCAGTTGTCCCACCAAAAACTGCAGTTACCAGAATGTAGTCTCTAAATAATGTATTTTTCAGCTTCTTTCTTGTTAGTCATCATTTTCTTCTATGTCTGTGATTGCCCAGAATTCCATTTTTTGGAAATGGGATTTGATCTCTGGCAGTATTTAGCTCTGAGAAACTTGCTCCATAGTGACTCTTTAGTTCTGAAAAGCCACCATTTTTTGTATTACATGGTTTGGCAGATATCCTCCATTGATTTGAAGCCAACACCTCCTTCTTCAGTTGAAAATGCCATTTTTTGCCAAGAGGTCTAGTGGTATTTGTTTTTATCTTTCTCCATTCCCCAAAAGAAGTTAGTTGCTAACTTCTCAACCTGCCTCAGTATAGTTTTTTTTTTGGGATGGGTGGGGGGTTAAGGCTGACAACATGTGTGTAGGTATAAATTGGATCACATACATAATCAAAGTGGCTATGCCTCCATAAGAGAGGATTCTGCTTTGCCACCCTTTAATTCTGCTTACCACCTTGGCTACCAGGGAGTTGAAATATACTATTCTCATTCTTCCTGTGTATAATGGACACCCCAGGTAGGTAATGGGAGATTCTTTCTTGGTGAAACATATGACCTGCTGAACTCTTTTTATGGCAGCTGGGAATACAGAAGGAGAAACCATGAAGTGGCTTTTGTGCCTGTCGATTTGCTGCCCAGATGTGTGTTCATAATTGCTGAGAACCTCTATAATCTTCCGCAGTGATGCTCTACCTCCTGGTGTGAAAATTATGATGTCATCTGCAAAGCTTAGGTGGTTGACCTGTGGACCCCTCATCTCCATGTAGAAGCCATTAAAAAATTGATCATGGGTGAGGTTGTTGAGCATCCTAGAAAGTAGTTCAACTCCTATGATAAACAAAGATGGGGCCAGTGGATCTCCTTGTTTCAAGCCTCTAGTATAGTGGAAAAAACCATATCTAGTGCCATTGATGATCACTGAGTACTAGTTGTTTGATATAGTTCTCCATATCATGTCAATTATTCTTTCATTAAATCCCATTCTTCTCAGCATAATGCATGTAAAGCTCCAAGATACTCTATCATATGCTTTTTCCATGTTCAGCTTGATAACAACATTTGACCCTTTATTTGGATTTTTAATGCCTTGCACAATTTTCTGTGCAAGCATTATGTTTTCAGAAATACTTCTTCCCTTAACAAAACCAGACTGGTTGGGTGAGATGATTCTGGGAAGGATAGGGCCAAGTCTGGAGCAGATAACTTTTGAGATGATTTTGTTGACAAAATTGTTGACCCTAATAGGTCTGTATTCAGTGAAGGAGTTGGAAAATTCAACCTTTGGTAGAAAAACTAGGCAGGCACTAGTTATGTACTTAGGCATTTCTGAACCGCCAAAGAAGGCTAGAACAACCTGTAGCAGATCCACCTTGATGATGTCCCAGCAGGATTGAAAAAACTTTCCATTTAGGCCATCAGGACCTGCTGTACTTGTAGGATTCATTAAGAAAATCACTTCCTTGAGTTCTTCAATATTTGGATCTCTGGTGAGGAGGTCATTTTATTCATTTGTGATAAATAATGGAATACAGGATAGCAAGTCTTCTCTAATGGTGCCACCAGTTTCTGTAAATAGATCCTGATAGTAGTCACAAGTAGCTTCCCATATAGCTTCATCACCTTGCACCCATTCACCTTCAATGTCTTTGATTTTATGGATAAACAACTTTCTTCTTCTTTCTCTCATTAAACTGTGGAAGTATCTTGAGTTTGCATCACCATATTTGAACCACTGAAGCTGTGTTTTTTGCTTCAGAATATACTCTTCCAACTTCATGTACTTTTTGTATTAAGCCGTTACCTCTTGAAAATTCATTATGTCCTCTGCATCATTTGTTTGAGCCCAAATCATTTCTGCTTGCTTCATTTTTTCTTCATATTCCTTGGCCTTGTGAAAAATATCCACATATTCCTGCCTCAACCATTTACTTAAGGCATTAGAGACTGTTTTAAGCTTTTGATAGAAGATCCACATAGCATTGCCTTTGACTTCCTGATTCCAGACTTCATGAACCAGGGGTATGAAGCCTTTATTTTCCACCTAACAGTTGAGAAACTTAAAATATGTTTTGCTGGTATCCTGCCTGACATTCATCTCCATCAGTAGAGGATTGTGATCAGACCCAGTAGAGGATAGGTGTGAAATGGTGGTAGCTAGGAAGGAGATCAGTCAGTTGTCATTTACCATCCTTCTGTCCAATCTCTTCCAAATTATTGATCTTAGGACTCTGCCATTGGATCATGTATACCTAGGATCATAGAACCCCAGGTCTACAAGTCTACAAGTCAACAATCTCCTATCATACTGAGGAATTTCAAGCTCTTGCTCATTTGGTATGGTAGACCCCTATCTTTTCTTCAATGGATGCAATAACATTGAAATCTCCAAGCACACACCATAGGATGGTACAGGTCAAAGATTTCTGCCTCAATACCTCCTATAGTGGTCTTCTGAGATTTGCTTTACACTTGACATAAACAACAGTTAACTAGAACACTTCAATTGTTTCTACATGCTTTAGTTTAACAGTCATTTGCTGCTCATCTTGGTCAATGACTGAGCCTGTAAAATCTTGATCCCAAAAGATCCAGATTTTGTTGTTGATATTTGATGTTGCTTGATGCATGGACAATTGGATTATGTAGTAGTTGATATGAGTGTTGTCAAGGAAAGGTTATAGGACTGAAATGAAGGATAATTTGTGAAGGTGTTTGAGAGTTTTGAGTCTTTCAATGGCTCCAGAGGTTCTTATACCTCTTATATTCCATGTGATTATACTAATCATTAAAAGTGTTTGGGGAGGGTGTGCTTTGGTGGAAGGGTAGATATGGTTGCTTTGCTTCTGGTGAGGTAATGTGGTGGCTTATTTTTGGGAGAGAGTCCTTGTGCATCAATGACTGTAGCAGTATTAGAATGACCATTAAAAGCAGTAAGAAGATGAGTGCAAGTGTCATCATCCTTCAAGTCTTCACTATGTTAATCATCTGCTTCATTACCAATATCAACTTCATCCTCAGACTGTATGTGCATATACTCATCTGTTGCCTCATGCAAAGGTGATGGTGCAACTAATGCCATAGTACCCACTTCCTCTATTAGAGGTGAGTGTGCTACGTATGGCACAATTCCTACTTCCTTAACAAGAGTTGAGGGTGCTACATGAGACATAGTTTCTACTTCCTCTGCCTGGATTTAAGTAACATAGTCAGCCCCAGTTCCTACTGCCTTAGACATAGGTGAAAAACCAGTAGAAATCATAGTACCTGCTTCCTCCAAATGAGGTGAGGGTGCTACATATGATTCTACTCCTGTAGTCAAAGGTGAGGGTGCAACATGGGGTTGAACATCAGATTCCATAAAGTTGTCTGCATAGTTGATCTTTGTTTTAATCAAAGCAGTTTCCTGTTATCTTTTCATTTGCCTTCTTTTTTTTGACTTAGATTATTCTTTAATTTTGTCGAGGACAACTTATTTGCCATGTGAGATTTGCCTCTGTCAACTGTGCTTCTATGATCATCATCAGTACTAATTACCCCACTTGTTTCAATGCCATCAATATGAGTCTTCTGAGTAGACTGCTGAGTGGTAGCGTGGGTTAAATGGTCTATCCTAGGGTTACCTTGTGCATCAGCACACTCATGCAAAACATGAGGAACACCCACCCCCTTTGGATCCTCAACCTGATAAGTTATAGGTATCTCCTGACCATTCTTCTTTCCTCTATTAGCTTCAATATCAATCATAATGGGATTGGGAATGTGATCTTTCACATTTTCCAAAGCAACTGGAGGATTAACTTGTGAATTAAGAACAATACTTGAGTTCTTGTTAGGGTTAGCCTCTTGTGCATCAGCTACTCGTTTAGTAGCCTGTTTGAATTTATGTTGCATGCTTCTTTGGTTGACTCCCCTAAAGTGCTTCTTCTTTTGAAAGTGCCATTGATATTTGGAATGGTTATCCCTTGTAATTTGTTGAGCTGTTGCTTCTTGATTTTCATTTCTTTGCTGATCTTTTCTTTGGTCTTGCATTACCATATTCTTCTTGGAACTCTGATTCTTGTTTTGCCCCTGCACAGCTTGTTCCTGGTTATGTTGGGATCCCTCTGCATGCACTTTCCTGTTATTGTTCCGATTCTCATTGTTTCCAGATGTCTCAGCTGTTGCTTTCTTTTTGTCCTCCTCTTCTCTTTTCCTGATAGAACAATGGTATTCCTTATGTCCCAAATGCCTACAGTGTAGACCGTAAGTTGGGAGGTCTTCATACATCACCTCTAGCCACTGCCCATCCCCATTGACATCTTGGTCATCATCAAAACCAAGCCACACATGGTGAGGCCTATCCTTAGTTAAGTCTACCTGCATCTTCATTTTTGCTACACTTCCCCTGGTTTTTTGTATTGAGGCAAGGTCCAGATGTAATATCTTACTAATGGGTCACAACAAGACTAATAAGACCTCCATATAATAAAAATGCCAAGGCAATTCAGGAATGACTACCCATACTTGGACAATTGGGGTGTCCTCATTAGGCTTGAAGTTGGGAGTCCAGGCTTGAAGATTCATTCTTTGACCTTGGATGTACATGAATTATTTGGTCCAAACAGTGGTGTGGTCATACTCATTGTCTAGATCAATGTGCATTGTTCGGGCATTGAAATGGGCTATTTTAACTCCTCATCTGAGCTCAGTTTGAGCTATAAAGCTTCTTCTGATCACATCTATTCTGGGCATAGTGTTAAGAAATTTGCCCACAATAGTGTATTGGCAGAGTGACCATATAGTCTTTCCTGGTGAAGATAACCGCTGGTTAACCTTGTTTGGTGGTTATTTTGGGTGTGTGAATTCTATTGGGGCTAATTCTGCAGTCTGTTTTGCTCTTAGTTTGGTTACTAGGGATTGTGTGATGGTAGGAGGAGGTAGGGAAGGATAGTTGGGTGGTTTTTTTGGTTAGGTATTGGTTTCTTTTGGTGGAGTATCTGGTTTATTGTTGTGAAGCTGGGCATTTTGGATAGGCTCTGTAGGTGACTTATTGTTTTGTGGGTGTTGAGGTTTATCAAAGTTGGCTGAGATCTTTGGGTGTGTGGAAGTAGGTTGGTAAGAGGTGGTTTGGGTTTTTGTTTGAGCTAGTTGAGGAGCCTTGGCAACATGAATAAGTAGCTCATTGGCTGGTGTCTTCTCCAAGTGTCCTGGTGCATTTTGAATGCTGCTTGAATGAGGTCGATCACCTGGTTTTCTGATGAATGAGATAGGGGTCGTGCATTAATTTTTTGGCTATGTGGTTGCATTTCAATTGCTTGGGGATGCTCACAATTAATAGGAGATTAGTTTTCACGGGTGTGGTGCTTCTTGGGAATGACTGGTGCATTTGGTCGAACACTTGTAACAGTGGTAGCTGCAGAAATCAATTTTGGAGAAATTGTGACTTGTGATTGGTTGACCTGAGGCTGTGATGGATTGGGAAAATTCCCTATAGTTGCAGAAACATTTTGGCATTGACCTTGGTCGATTTGGATATCTGGTTCACCATCTCCGACCAACTAAGCAACTGGGGAAGAAGATGAGGATCGATCACCAGGAATTGGTCTTGTAAAGTGACTCCAGCACCACAATGAGCTTCAGGAACATCCAAAGGTTCATTTTCAATAAATTTCACTTCAATTGGGTCAGTGGAATTGGTTGGGGCATTTCGTCGAGCACATGTTATATTCACGACTGCAGAATTGGGTTTTTGAATTGTTATGGAGATTGATTGATTGTAGTGGGGTTTTGAGGGTTGAATACTGTTCTCTAGGTTAGTAGAAACATTTTTGCATTGGTTTCGTACCAATTGGATACCTGGAACATCTTCTCCGGCAATTGTCACCTCGCCGGCGATTTGCAGAACATCAGAGCTCTCATTTTCCACGGTAGAATGGTTTGAAATTTGGTGGGGAGGTAGTATTTGACCTGGGGAAGAATCTCCACTGCTTGGAAATGCTCGATTTGGCCCATATATGAATTGGGAATGTTTTGAAGATTTCGAAGCTATAGTGATCGTTGCACCTTTTTGTAGATTTGCAGCAACTCGCTTGGAATTTTGGAATGAAACCAACTCGAGTTTGTGCTCAATGCCAAGGCAATTCTTTTGAGCCAGGTCCGGTGGAATTTCACCGTCGGACGACAGAGTTGTGCCCATTCTGGTGGCAGACTGTCCTTAGCACCGGAAATCGCCTGGTGTCCTCTGGGTGGGTTGTTACAGTTTTGCTTATGAAAGTACTTGAATCACAATATTAAGTACTAAAAATGCGGGAACTTAGGTGGCTTGAGTGGAACCACAGAAAGAAATAAAGGTGCACTTGTATTTGAAAGAAAAGAACCATTAACAAATAGTGCAAAGTATAAAAAAAATGAAAAAAAAGAAGATAAAGAACAAGAACAAGAAAAATTGTGTGGGTAACGAAAAAAAGAAAAAAAGAAGAAGGAAATAACAAATTCTTATCCTTTGTTTGCGAGTTGTGAACAAAGTAGTGCTTAAAGAAAGGTAGAAATTTGGGGAGTAATTTTGCTTGATGGTATTTGAAGTTGGATTGTGGACAATTTTGCGCTTGAAGTTAAATATGTGACGTGTTAAAGTACTTAAGAGGGTCAGTCATTATTTCCTGAATATATCCTACATATCCCTTAGCATGCATTACAACCATAATAAAGTCCTAATTAATTTTAGACTGAGTAGGTATATATTAGTAGAGATTTACATAATGAGCAAGCCTATGATACCGTCTGCATGCCTTTAAATTCTTTGCACGAGTGAGCATATTCGTTCATATGTGTGAGTTCTTAAATTATATTTGAATGTTTAATTTTTAATGTGTAGACAACTTACTCTTTGTTTTGTTATGAAGGCATATGGTTCTACGAGGGATAGGTGACTTGATTAAACTTCTCGGTTAGAGTGAGTGTTCAAGCTTATGAATATTTGTAGCATTGAGTTAGATCTTGAGGTTGCTTTTTATGAGCTTGTTGCTTCTGTGGTTTGAATTTTTAAATGTGTTGGCATAATGAAGTTAGAAAAGTGTACAGATTAAAACTTAATTGTTGCTATCAATTAAGGTCATAGGTGTAGTGGCTTTGAACGTGTAACTTTGTGAGGTGCTTGTAAGTTATAGTTGCATTATATTTTAGTATAATCGATGGTTATGGTAATATTTTGAGCTTAAATGTGTTGTTTATGTGTCTAGGAGTTCCTGAAAGTAGAATTGAGAAAATTGCATAATTTTTGTACTAAAATAAAGAAGTAGAGCGCAGGAGGAAGCCAAGCGTGGGGCATTGTGGAAGACAACTGATCTAGCGCAATAACAAGCGCGAGGCGCCAGGTAACGCTGCCAAACCAACCACAATAGAGAGAGCAACTGTGGGCTAAACTCTTTTTTTGATAGAGATGAATTTTGTGAGGCGAAAGGCTGCTGGAACTATTTGGAGCACATGATTACAAAGTGTTTTCCCCCTTTCTTCCATAGTTTGTATTTTTTAATTCTTTCAATTATTTATATGATTGTTACAATGACTATGAGTAGCTAATTTCATTATCTAAAGTTTTGATTGAATCTTTTGTTGAATGAATTCTCGTCACGTTTAATATACTAGAGAATGTTTATTTCTCTACTTATTCATCTGTGTTCTTAATTCAGGTTAAAGTGCCTTCAATTTTGTCACGACACAAAATTTTAATAAATCGGGGTCATGATGGCGCCTAACAATGCTTGATAGGCAAGCCAACACACAATAGATAAATACGCACGGATAGAAACAAATGACTAATCCGCAAGATAATAAGAATAAGTAAAACCAATTCAAAAGTAAAGAAGATAAGTTTAATATCCATACTAACATTCAGTCCTCCCAAGATGTGGAGTCACAAGTACATGAGATTCTAGAGTATACTAAATATAATATTTAGAAAAAAACAACACTATCCAGAAAATGAAAACAATATACTAGCAATAGGAAGATGACTCTAAGGCCTGCGAACATAATGCAACTTTACCTTGAATCACCGTCTAGTATCTGCTACGTACCTTTCAGGACTCCGCTGGTACCAATATCCGAATCTAGGGCTGTGCATGGATCGGATCGGATTTAGCACATTTCGGATCGGATTTTTGGATTTCGAATTTTAGAAAATGCAATCCGAATCCGATCCGAATTAATATTAGATTGGATCGGATTTTAAAGTTTGGATCGGATCGGATTTTCGAATTTCGGATCGGATTATTATGCCTCAAAGTTGCAAACTTATATGTATATTTTCTTTGTAAAAGAGGCAGTATAGTAAGAAAAATTTATGTTTATATAATTATGAGAGTACTATGGTGCCAATAGATCTAAATCCATCAATTGTAAAGGTAATAACTTGGAGGAAAATGTAAAAGAAGTACTAATTATCCGAATTAAAGTTTAGAATTTATACATGCCCTAATAATTTCGAATTTCGGATTGGATCGGATCGTATTAAAATTCTACCAATCCGAATCCGATCCAAAATCTGAAATTTTAATAAACATAATCCGAAATCCGAAATTGAACGGATCAGTTCGGATTTCGGATATCCGATCCAAATGAACAGCCCTATCCGAATCTGCACAAGAAGGGCAGAAATATGGTATGAGTACAACCGACCAAATATACTCAGTAAGTGTCGAGCCTAACCCTGACAGGGTAGTGACGAGGCTAAGACAAAACACGTATAATAAACATGTGCAATTATATATCAAAAGTAATGAAATAACAAGTAAAGAATCAAATATAACAACGGGATAGGAACATGTGAAAGGGATAACATTACCACAAGTAAAGGGATAATAAAACGGAAACATAAAGTAAAGTATCACTGAGTAAAACTCTTTCAAGTCCACATTCCAAATACCTAAGTAAAGAGCAATTAAATTAATAAAATTTCATAGTATCACCCTCATGCTTTTACTCTTATCCTCACATATAATGTAAAAATAATTACAGGGCATCACCCTTCGTGCTTTTGCTCTTATCCTCATACATAATGTGAATACAATTGCATGGCATCACCCTTTGTGATTTTACTCTCATTCTCACATGATAATGTAAAAACAAGCACGAAAATACCCTTCGTGCATATCCTCACGTCCACTCAAGCAAGAATATCAATATATAAATAAGGCATGGAAACACCTTTCGTGCACAATCACTCTTTCCTACAAGCACATCAATACCCTTCGTGCATTTCACTCTTCCTCACCATGCACCACAAATAACACCATACCAAGCAAGGTGGGAAGAAAAATCAACATCAACAATAGTATTTGAACATAACTCGTCGTATGAGAATCTTCCAACAATTAGCACCAACAACAAATCAACAAATCAACAAATCAACGATCTCAACACCAATATCTCAATAATCTCAACGTAGAAAATAACATAAATGTGAGAAATTAAAGAATCAAACAATCTATCTAAAGCATGGAAGACATAATGCACAACTAACATGGCACAAATAAGGCTAATTCTACCCGCATGCTTATCCCATAGCCAATGCAATGCACCCGTCACCTTGCATATACGCCGCCCGCAACACATAGATCACATATCAAATAGATTCGATTCTACCCTATTTCTCTCAGATCAAGGTTAACCAAGACATTTGCCTCTTTCCAAAACACAAATCAACAATCCAACATGACTTTTCCTTTAGAACAAGCCTACAAATCAAATCTAGTCAAATATTGTTCAAACAAGTCAAAACAAGCTTTATAAACTACCCTCGAATGAAAAAAGTTAAAATTTTAAAATAATTGAAAAGGTCAACAAAAAGTTAACCTGGCCCCATGTGGTTGAAATCAGAAATTAAGATCAAATCCCGATTACCCATTCACCCACGAGCCCGGATATGTGATTAGTTTTGAAATTCGATCTCAATTCGAGGTTTAAATCTCAATTTTACAAAATCCCTAAGTTCTATCCAAAACCCCCAATTTCTACTTTGAAATTATTAGATTTGACTGTGAAATTCATGAAAAGGTAATGCAAATTGAATAAAAATAAGTTAAGATTACTAACCTATGATTTGAGAAGAAATAACTCTCCAAAAATCGCCTCTATAGAGTCTAGGGTTAAAAAATAGCGTAAAATGAGGTAAGTCCCGAAATTCGCACATTTTACCTAGCAGCAGATGTCGCAATTGCAAACTCTTGTATTTGCAATGCAAAGGCGAACAACTGGTCGCAATTGTAAACCAGTCTCTGAGCCCCCAACATTGCAAAAACGATAAATTAATTACAATTGCAAACCCTGGGGAGTCCACAAATGTGAAGCTTTCCCTAATTCCTTCATAGTCGCAAATGCAACAGAATCCTCGCAAAAGTGAAGACCTCCACCTACGCAAATGCGATCATAGCTTCGCAAAAGCGAAGCTGACCCAACCCTCTTTAGTGTTGCAAATGCGAGCTTGACGTTGCAATTGTAGTGCTCGCATTTGCGAACAGGTCCTCGCAAATGCGAGACCTGCAGACATTCCACACAAGTTGCTGCCTTTAGATGCCAAAACCAACCAAAATACATCCGAAATTCCCCTGAACCCCCCGGGATCCAATCCAGACATTCACACAAGTGTAATAACATGATACAAACTCGCTCACTAACTCAAATCATCAAAATAACATCGAATTGATCTTAAAACTTAAGATTTTCAAGTTCAAAATTCATTTTTCAAGTTTTCTCATAATGCACCGAAACGGACTTGGGTCACCCAGGACCCCAACCGAACATGCGTACAAGTCCAAAATATTATACGAACTTACTGGAATCGTTAAAATACCGATTCGAGGTCGTTTACCAAAAACGTTGACCGTGGTCAACTTTAGCCACATTTAAAGTTAAAAATTATATTTTCTTCAAATTTTCACATATAAACTTTTCGAAAATAGACATGGATTACACACGCAAGTCATAAATCATCAAATTAGGCTAAGAAAAGTCTCGAAACACATTAAAAAGAACTAGTACTCAAAGCGACCTATCAGATCGTTACTAATTTACTATACATATTTATTATGTGTTGCTCGAGAGAGAATACATATTTAGGCGGTTGTTGGGCAATATCAGTCCCTAGGTATATGAGAGATCAATATTGTAGGTTTAAAAGTGGGATAAGAGATAACAAAGCTTTGACGTGGTCAAAGTGAGTAGTGAGAAATTATTAGCTAGGGTAGTTCGAGAGAATAAATATAGTAAATTATTGTGATTGCTCGAGAATGAATTATGGTAAGTGAATTTCTCACGATTAGTAGAGTATAAATTGATAGAATTATAGGTAACATAGCGAAAAGGATTCTCATAATTGGTAAGATATTAATTCTAGGCCTCTTTAACCTTATCTGCGGCCCTTTGCACACTTAGTTGCTAATTTTATTGCATTTTCTTTATTTGCATTTAGTAGTTAAAAAACAATCAAAAAAACATTATTTGAATATTTTGAGAAGTTGATTTGCTTGTATTCTAGAGATGGATAAAGTTGTGATAGATAGGTTAATATTTTGTGGGATTCAGCATCCGAACTTTAAATTGAATTATATTTGTATGACTTGCTAGTTTTTTTTGTCGGACATAGTTAGATGTGATCATCGACGTATTGTATGCTAGAGTGAACATTTAAATAGACAAAACCTTTTCAAAAGCCAACGGTTGTTCTCTTTAATTTAAAAAGGCAACGGTTGAGACCAGTACGAAGAAACACAATTCTTAAAATGAGTTTTCTTCTTTTCTTTTTACTTATTTAAATATCATTATTAAATAATACTTATATATTTATATATGTACCCCTAAACCTCAAATTCTGGATCCGCCTCTGCAAATAACTAAGTAATTAAATATATAAAGCAGGATGACAGCGTAAACACACAAAATAAAGGGAACAAGGGATATTGCAATTAGTTTGGACGAAAGAATAAAATTTAAAAGAAAGTTATAGTAAGGAGCGGTACATATGTACATGAACTCTCAAATGAGCTAAGGCAGAGACATGTAGTAGTCCACTACGAATGCTAGCACAAAGAAAACAAGAGAAAAATGTTTGATCTTTGTAGCCGAAGAAGTTCCTGGATTTGCCCTTGACTGGTGCCTTCCCACATCAATCATTATCTCAAAACGACAAGAAGAAGAGTTGCCCCTGCCTGAAGAACTAGGAGATGGATCAATTGTTGTAATGACGGACAAATTGTGAAACCTTTCACACGACCCTTTCTGTTGATTCATAGTTTGATAATACATATTAAATGCATATGAAGCATTGCTCTTAACGTCAAGTCCACCACATGACGAACCATATCCAAGACTAGTGCAATCTGCATAGCTACAAGCATAATTTATACTTTCTGGCAAGCTCGGGTCCATAACATTTGCCTCAGGTGCCATTACACACCATTTTCTAGCCAAATATCGTACGCCTTTAGCCGACGTCAGACTTCGATTGTTACCTAAATCAAGTTGGTACTTAATGGCTCCATCAAAGGCAAAAACACCCCAATGGCGCTCGAAATTCCCCGGTTCAATGCTCTTGGCATCTTCATCCACGAGCCCGAAAATGTAAATGTCTGGTGGTGTAGGCCGTTTAGGTGTGCCTATACCACGACTAATTCGGTCTAGTAGACCTTGATTGAACTTTCTAGCATATTCAATGTTCGCGTTGGCATCACCATCAGTAGGCCAACCGATTTCTCCTACGATTATAGGCATCGAACCAAAACCATTTTTCTCGAGAGCCCAAACAAGGGTATCATAATTAGCTTCAAAAACATTGTTATACGTGATGGAACCGTCCACGACGGGAGAGGAAGAGCCAGAGAAGAAGGCGAAGTCAATTGGGAAATGAGGGTCAGCGTACAGGCTAAGGAAAGGATAGATGTTAATAGTGAGAGGACCCCCATTGTCACTTAGGAACTTAACAATTTTCATCATGAGATTATGAATGTCTGATCTGAAATTTCCACCTGAGGGGACTCCACTGTCTGTTTTGTACACATCTGCATTAATTGGAACAGTAATCTTGACTTGTCGTCCTAGGCCTGCTTTAATAAGAGCTGCTTGCACATTTTCTAAGGCCGGTAATGTTGTTTTAATGAATGTGTCTTTGTAGGCTTTCAGAAAAGGCTCATTTCCGACTGCCACATACCTGTGAGACAATCAAAATGTAATTTTGTATAAAATAAGAAGAAAGTAAACAATTTTCGTAATTGATTAATAAGTTTTGGTTTGGATCGACGATATTTTTCTTAATTTGATTTTAATACATGGAGAAGAAATACGACATAATTATGGTGATGTGAAAAAAACTTACTCCGTATTAGACTACTTTTGTTCGCTAAGAGAGTAAAATAGTAGTATTAATATACAAGTACCTAAAATTTATTTCTCAATTAAAATAAGGAAGACACAAAGTTAAGATATCACATCGTACAATTCAATTGACTACTAATATAAGTTATAATGGTCAGCGGGCTAGAACACCACCAAGAAAAAACAGGGAAACAATAGAATAATAAAGAATGCAAGACGGTGCAATTCAAAGAGTTGATGGACTATTATGAGCAAATGAAACAGAGTAACATACGACAGTAGAGTATTTGTGTTTTGAGAATATATATACAATCAGATTAATTAAAAAATGTAAATACTTATCAGATAAATCTATCTAATACACTTGATAAATAATATTGCAAGCAATACGTTGTAACATGTTAAATTATATTAATGAATAAAAAGTTCAATAGCTGTCAGTATTAGTATAACTTAAAGCTTATGTTAGTAATTACACACATAAATTTATAAATTACAAACATTCTGCTGGGTATAATAAGCGGGAAAATAGAAAGAAAAGCAAAATGATGACATCTAGAGTTTATATATATCCACACTGTTTTGCATGTAGAGTTTGATGACATCTTATATATCCACATGGCACAAAGAAAGCCATGCATCATCACCTAACGAGAAATCACCTTGAACAGATATTCCATACCTTAGTTTACAAGCAAGCTCATGTTTTTACTGAAAATTGCTTGTTTACGCATGACATTAATATTGAAGAATGAAGATAGGAACATAGGACAACATATTGAAGCTTACAATTTCAAAATATTTTTAAGGAAGACAAACTTAACTGCATAGCAATAATATATTAATTGATGTAGAGTTTGGGGAAGAAAAATGAGTAGGAAACCTGATATCGACGCCATTCTTGGAAATAAAGGAGGAAACATTCTGTTGCACCCATTCCTCAGCAGCACGAACAGTGCTGGCCAATGATGCTAACATGTCATTAGGTATTCCAACCATAACCTGAATACCTGATCTCCCTAGCGCCTTCAACGCTCCTGGATCCGCTTCGAACAATTTCACTTTGTTGAATCCGTTCTCTTTTAACAGCTTCACTACGATGTCTGGTGGTAGCGGATGAGATGCCCGCGTTCCCCAGTTCACGCCCATGCCCTCTGCTATTGACACTTTTTCGACGACTATTACGAACAAAATCCACAAGAAGAAGATGCTACGATGAAAGTGAAAATGTTCCATGATAGAAAATTGCTAATACAATTAAGATTATTGGTGGAGGGCTTTATATATGTTTGAAGTTGAAAGGGATTGTACGTAGTTAAAAGTAAGGGATCAGAACTTGGGGCAATTAGGAATCCTTAATAGAAATATAGCCGAGAAAGGAAGAGAGAGAAAGGATGTTCAAAGAAAGGAATGGAGTACGAATGCTGGTGACTCTCTTGCTAGGTTTCCTCTACTTGAGTTATATGGTGAAGAAATGCACCTGTCTTAGTTTCAGTCCTCAAATATTATTGCTTAATTAATTATGGATTACTTTAACTTATATACATGTCACTATAAGAAGTTTTTATTACCATAAGTTATATTTACCTATTATAGCAACTAATTGTAACGACCCGACCGGTCGTTTTGTGTATTTGCGCCCGTTTCCTCTTTGATGCTTCACACATGTGTAATTTTGGCTTTATAACTTACGGGATTGATTGGTTTCGTTCCGGAAAGGTTTCGGGTTGATTTAGACCCTTTGGTTAATTTTTGGCTTAAAAGCCTAATTAGTTAGAAATGTTGACCAAAATTTGACTTTTGTAAAAACGACCCCGAAACGGTGTTTTAATGGCTCCGATAGTTTCGTATCGTGATTTTGGACTTGGACGTATATCCGAAACCGAATCCGGAGGCCCGTAGGTTGATTTGTATTATTTTGCCGAAAGTTGGCAATTTGAGGTTTAAAAGATTTTCCCAAGTTTAATCGTAAGTTCACTGATGTGTGGCTGGCTATAATTCCATATTTAGTACATCAATTACCTTGCATTTTATGTGCTTTAATGTTAAATTACACTTTCTTTGCGCGTAATGGAGTCTATTTTATGTGTAGGTGAATTGGAGATGAAATTAGAGCAAAAGGAAGATTTAAAGAATAAAGTGTGCTCGAAAACTTTGGAAAGAAGAAAGAATGCATTAAGCAGTGAAAAGATGAAGAAGCTCGCGAGGCGACCCTTTGATCTCGCGTGGAAGCTGGCGATGCGAGCCTCTGAGCTCGCGTAGGAGCAGGCGTCGCGAAGGGTGAGGCGAGCTCGAGCTCGCGTGGGAGCTGGCGCCGCTCAGTGTTAGGCGAGGTTCATCTCGCGTGGAGCCTCACGGAACAGCTCGTGGAGTTTTGCGACCGGAGGCAAGAATAGCTCGTGGAACACCAGTTGGGAGATACAATCATCGATTTCTACATTCCTTCATCTTTACTTTGTAATTTATTTATGCAAAATACTTGGGATATTGTTACTATGAGTATGAGTAGCTAAACTCATAATCTAGGGTTTTGATGGAACCTATTGGAGGATGATTTTCCTGTTACATTATTATAGATTTGCCGTAGTATTTTCTCTATTTGTTCAACTACGTTATTATTGTGGTTGGTTGAAGAGCTCTCAATCGACTGTGCCTATTTAGTGTGTATTACTCGGAAGAGAGTGCATATTTAGGTAGTTGTTGAACAACATCACTCCTAAAGTATATGAAGGATCAATACGGAGGCTTTAAAGGTGAGATTAGGAATAACAAAACCTTGGTTGATATCCGAGTGAGCCGTAACTTAGTGCTAGCTAGCATAATTCGGAAGAATTTATCTAGTAAATTGTGATAGTTACTCGGGAGAGAATTACGACACTCAGAGAGCTCATGATCGGTAGAGAAAACTTAGGCAAATTTATAGAAAACATAGCGGAAAGGATTCCAACAATAGGGGAGGTCAGAACCTTAGATCATTCCAATTCTTGTCTACAACATGTTCGTAGTTAATTATTAAGTACTGCATTTTCATTACGTGTTATTTAGTTAGTAAACATCCAACTTGTTATTTTAATATTTCTGAATATTGATTGCGTGAATTTGTGCGAGTCTAGTAGCTGTGCTTAATAGGTTAATTCCTTGTGGGATTCGACTCTGGACTTATTAACCGGAATATATTTGTAACGACTGCTTAGTCCTTTTTATAAGGCATAGTTGGGCGTGATCAAATTTCAGCGCCGTTGGCGGGGACTTAACGGTGTTATTAATTGCAACTAAAAGAAGTGCTAGAATTCTTGGTGTAGTCAATTTTCTTCATTTTAAACTAAATACATTGAAATTCTAACGTTTGTAGTCTTGGGTGTTACAGGTGCATGCCTAGAAACTCCTCAAGAACTGATGAATTGTTCAAAGCATTATCAGATCCTGATAAAGTTTTCAAGGCACTGAATCATGATAACAAGAAGGGCAAACAACAACAGAACTCAACATAACAAATCGAACCATACATGGATGACAGAATAGAATATCTAAATAACAGAAACAATACGAATGACCCGAACAATCAGGGTGTGGTGCCTTTTGTGCCAGAAGCAGCATTGTATGATTGGGCACAACCCACCGCGAAAATCTGGCAACCATAATTGCAGTCCCTCAGATACAAGGGGAATCATTTTAAATCACAAACAACATCCTACATTTGTTGCAGAACAAGGGACTGTTCTCAGGGTCTTACATTGAAGATCCTCAACAGCATGTGAAAAATTTCCTGTCGATATGTGTCACGCAAAAGCAAACTAATGTGACACCGGAAGTAATAAAGTTGATATTGTTTCCATTCTCGGTGATAGGAGAGGTTCAGACTTGGCTTAATTCACTACCCATAAACTACATCACTACTTGGGAGGAATTAGTCAAGTAATTTTTGAACAAGTTCACCCAATAAAACTGCCAAATAAATTGATGAGATATTAAGCTTCAGACAGAGACCAACAAAAACACTACAAGAAACGTGGGAGAGGTTCAAGGGTATGCTGGTTAAGTGTCCACATCATGGCATTCCAGATCATATATTGGGGCAGAGGTTCTACATGGGATTGGCAGACAACTTAAAGGCCAATGTTTATGCTTCAACATATGGAGCATTTTTGAGTAAATCATTCAGAGAATGCAAGATCCTACTTGATAAAATAGCTCAAAACTCAGGATGGATGATAAGAGACTCTACGATCACTCCTGTAGTTCATTCAGTGGCTTTGGACCCAAACAACTCCATAGCCGAAAATATGGCCACTCTGATGACACAAATGAGTATCCTCACCAAAATAATTGATGAATCAGGCCAGAAGCAGCAGGTACACATAGTTGATGCGACTAATGGGGGCTTATGTACACCATGTATTAACCAACCATATGCATGCTCTTGGAGTGCGAAAAAGACAATCAACACTATCAGGAAGATATGAACTATGTGGCCAACTATGGAGGACAGAGGCAAGGTGGTCAGAATTGGGGGCAACAGAAATAATAGAATCAACAATATAGACCAGCACAGCAGCAATACAATAATAGCAACAATCTTGAGCTATGTGACCATAGGGTCAAGTTTGTAGGGATACAACCAGCAAAATCAGCAGCTAGCTTATCAACAGCCTCAACAACAGCAAATAGTGAGACAAGATGATGGGTTGTCTGAAATTAAAGGAATGTTGCAACAACTGATTGGGTCCAATGGGAAAATACAAGAGAGAATGGACGCACATGAATCAGTGATAAAAGGCATTGAGATTCAATTAGGATAGATATCAATGGCTCTGAATAATCACCCCCAAGGAACGTTACCGGCAGATACGCAAGTCAATCCAAAAAGAGCAGGGCCCGAAACAACTTATGGCAGTGAGTCTAAGAAATGGTAGAAACCTAGATCTAGAGCAAGAAATTGCTTGCGAAAGCTCTCCAACTGAAACACTTGTGCCGGTACCCATTGAGGTAGATGATTCAACAGGGTTAACTGAGGTGACGATACAACATGCACAAGAGAGCACAAGCAAAGAAAAAGAACTTGCGAAGGAGACTGAGGTAGCACAAGAAATGATAGTAGAAGCAGTGCCTGAGTAGGATAACACTCAAATCACAGGAAGGAAGCGACCTCCAGCACCATTCCCACAGAGATTGGCCAAATATCAGAAGGATGAGCAGTATAAGAAATTCATGGAGATGTTGAAATAAATCCAAGTAAATATTCCACTGATTGACGCCTTGAGGGAGATGCCTGGATATGCCAAAATGATGAAGGATTTGATGTCTCGCAAGTTCGACTTCCAAGACTTGGCCACTATTACCCTAACCCAGACCTGTAGTGCTATCGTGACGAGACCCATAGCTGAAAAGTTGTCAGACCCGGGGAGTTTCATAATCCCATGCACAATAGACAGCTATGCTTTTGCTAAAACATTGTGTGATTTGGGGGCAAACATAAACTTGATGCCCTTGGCTATCTACAAAAGGTTAGGCATTGGAAGAGCAAGACCCACATCCATGTTACTACAGCTAGCCGACCGGACAGTGAAGAGGCCATCAGGTATCCTTGATGATGTACTAGTGCAGGTTAGAAAGTTTGTGTTTCCAGCAGATTTTGTCATTCTGGACTGCCGGGTTGATGAGGATATTCCCATAATTTTGGGAAGACCATTCTTTGCCACTGGGAGAGCACTGATTGATTGTGAAACTGGAGAGCTAAAAATGATACAGAATGATGAAGACATAACATTCAATGTGCAGAAGTCTATACGGCGACCAAGTAAATTTGCTAACTACTCTCTAATTGAAGTTGTGGATGTAATTTTGGAGGAGGAAGATGAGATTTTGAACGCTAAAACCCTCTAGCAGCCTGTCTCACAAACTTAGAAGAAGTAAATGGAGAGGACTTGGCGGAGTGGGTGCTGGCTCTTGAAGGCCAAGGGTTCTGGAAAAGAGAACTCGAAATTGAGTCTTTGCACTTAGAAGAAAGAAAGACTCCTCCAGCTAAGCCATCGATCGAAGAGCCACCACAGTTGGAACTGAAACCGCTACCACCTCATATCAGGTATGCTTTCTTGGGACCTAACTCTACTTTACCTGTTATTATCTCATCTGGTTTGTTAGATGTGCAAGAAGAACAACTTTTGCAGGTTTTGATAGAGTGCAAAACTGCAATTGGTTGGACCATTGCAAATATTAAGGGTATCAGCCCGGCCTTCTGTATGCATAAAATTTTACTGGAAGATATCCACAAACCTTCCAGAGAACATCAAAGAAGGCTAAAACCCAACATGAAAGAAGTCGTGAAAAAGGAGGTGATAAAGTGGTTAGATGCATGAATCATTTCCCCATCTCCGACAGCAATTGGATTAGCCCAGTTCAATGTGTGCCAAAGAAAGATGGAATGACTGTTATGCAAAATGAGAACAACGAGCTAATCTCTACAAGAACAGTCACGGGATGGCGAATTTGTATGGACTACAGAAGATTGAACAAGGCCACCCGAAAAGACCACGTTCCCTTATCGTTCATTGATCAGATGCTAGATAGATTGGATGGGAGATCCCACTTCTGCTTTCTGGATGGATACTTGGGGTATAATAAGATCTCTATTGCCCCGGAAGATAGAGAGAAAACGTCATTCACCTGTCCATATGGCGTCTATGCTTTACGATCGTTCGGCCTATGCAATGCACCCACCATATTTCAAAGGTGCATGATGGCCATCTTCACAGATATGGTAGAAGACATAATGGAGGTCTTCATGGATGATTTCTCAGTGGTGGGAGACTCATTCAATTATTGCCTAAGGAATCTGAAAAGAGTGCTGAAAAGATGTGTGGAGACTAATCTACTGCTTAATTGGGAAAAGTGCCACTTCATGGTACATGAAGGTATAGTCTTGGGGCACCTAGTGTCAATTAAGGGAAATGAGGTGGATCGTGCAAAGGTTGATGTGATAGAAAAGCTATCACCCCTATTTCCGTCAAAGAAATAAGAAGTTTCCTTGACCACGCCAGTTTCTACAGATGGTTTATACAAGATTTCTCCAAAATTGCTAACCCCTTATGTAAACTGCTTGAAAAATATCACCCTTTTGTGTTTTCTGATGACTGCAGGGTAGCATTTGAGGAGTTGAAGAAGAAACTGGTGAATGCACCAATCATAGCGACCCCCGACTGGGGGCAACCGTTCGAGCTGATGTGCGATGCAAGCGACTATGCTATGGGAGAATTTCTTGGGCAGCAAAATGATAAAGTCATGCATCTGATCTACTATGCAAGTAGAACCTTGATCGGCTCCCAACTGAACTACACAGTGACATAGAAAGAGATGCTAGCTCTGGAGTTCGCATTTGATAAATTCAGGTCATACATGATAGGCTCAAAGGTAATTGTTTACACTGACCATGCTACCCTCAGGTACCTAATTGAGAAAAAGGAGTCAAAACCGCGCCTAATTTGATGGGTGCTACTGCTACAAGAGTTCGACTTGGAGATCCGAGACCGAAAGGGAACAAAAAACCAAGTTGCTGATCATTTGTTCGGGCATAATGGAGCGGAAAAGAAGGTTGAGGTGGAGGAGATCATGGAGACTTTCCCAGATGAACAACTCTTAGCAACGAGCCTCGAGGCTATACCATGGTATGCAAATATTGCAAATTACCTGGCAAGCGGTATTGTTCCCTATGACTTGTCTTCAATGCAAAAGAAATTTTTTTTTCGTGATTGTCGCATGTATTTCTGGGATGAACCATATTTGTTCAGGATTTGTTTTGATAACATGATCTAGATATGCATTCTCGAGATAGATCAATCTTCTCTTTTGCAGGCATGTCATGTTTCACCGTATGGAGGACATTTGGAGGTGTAAGGATAGCGGCTAAAGTGTTGGAGTTAGGTTTTTATTGGCCGATGCTATTTAAAGATGCACACTTCTGGGTGAAACATTATGATGAGTGCCAACGGACGGGGAATATTTTCCGTCGACATGAGATGCCCATGAACCCAATTTAAGAGGTGAAAGTATTCGATGTATGGGGAATTGACTTTATGGGACCATTTGTCAGCTCATATAATAACAAGTACATACTTGTAGCGGTGGATTATGTCTCAAAATGGGTAGAAGCCGTGGCACTTCCAACAAATTACGCGAAGGCAGTTATTGGTTTTCTCAGAAAGAACATCTTCACCCGATTTGGCACTCCAAGAGCTATCATCAGTGATGGGGGCACCCACTTCTACAACCGATCATTTGCAATATTATTGGAGAAATATGGCGTTCGCTATAAAGTTGCTAATCCATATCACCCACAAACAAGTGGGCAAGTTGAGGTGTCAAACAGAGAAATTAAGAGTGTTTTGACCAAAACTGTAAATGCTACTCTGACTGATTGGGCAAAAAAATTAGATGATGCACTATGGGCTTACCGCACTGCATTCAAAACTCTGATTGGTATGTCGCCGTATAAATTGGTGTTTGGAAAGGCATGTCACTTGCTATTGGAGTTACAACATAAAGCCTTTTGGGCGTTATGACAATTAAATCTGGACGTGGAGGCCGCTGGAACTAGTAGAGTCACAGCACTGCATGAACTTGATGAGTTTCTCTACCATGCTTTTGAGAGTACGAGGTTATACAAGGAAAGATTGAAACTGTTGCACGACAAAAACATTCTTGAGCAAAATTTTAAGTCGGGAGATAGGAAATTATTATTCAATTCGAGATTGAGGTTGTTTCCGGGCAAATTGAAGTCAAGATGGTCAGGACCATTTCGTGTGCTAGAGATTCATCCCACCAGAGCCATAGAGATTGCTTCATAAGATGGCTCTCGCAAGTTCAGAGTCAATGGGTACAGGTTAAAACATTATTTGGGCATGGATGACATGAAAGTAGTGTCAGTGACTGATTTGCTAGAGCCACCAATGTTGATCAAGCCTTAAGTCGATTGCCTGCGTCGTGCTGCGACGTTAAATCAGGTGCTTCATGGGAGGCAACCCATTGTAATGTTGTATTCGTCATGCCGTGACATTAACTAAGGCGCTCGTTTGGGGGCAACCCGATTCGTAGTTGATTTTTAGTGTAGTTAGAAGTTTTCTTTTCATTTTTAGGTACTAATATGTTTGCAGATAATTTAAGCAAGTCGTACAGTGCACTGCACGTCACTTGGTCCCCAGCGAGCTAGGCCTGGCGTTAGGTCTCACGTCGCCTGATGGAAAGCTCGCATGGGATCTCGCCTCACGAGGGGTAAGGCGAGGTACATCTGGCGTGGGAGCTCGCCTCATGAGTGATAAAGCGAGGGGAATCTGGCATTAGGCGACGCGCCGCAAGCCCAGGAGCTTGCGTTGGAGCTCGCCTCGCGAGGGGTAAGGCAAGGCAACAAGCACGCGCCGCCAGGTAATTATTATTTTCGGCTTATTTCTTTTAACCCTAAACGCCCAAACCCCACTGCTCACAAAACACACTCATGCAAGAACACTGCCAGAACCTCTTCCTCACAAACCCATTGAAGACAAGCAATATTATGCTATTTCCTTAACTTGCAACAACAATTCAAAGTCAAATCCCTCCTCTTAAACATCCAAGGTATGAGTTTTACCTCTATTCTTTGGAAATTTCGAGTTGGGTGAATGCATGACATTGGACACAAATTTTGGGGGTTGTTTTTCATTGTAATAATGTGTTTGTGTGTCCCAACCCCATGAACCCCATAGGAATGATGTTGCTATTGTGTGAACAAGTGGTAGTACGGAACTCCCAAGCCGAGTTAGGAGGTTGAGGCAATCCCTCACCCCTACAAGCACTCCCATGGCACTAGTGCATGCTAAGTGTTTGTCATAATGCCTCAAAGGCATTCTTTGTACCCATTGGAGCTCGAGTCTCCGAGACTATAAGACTAGTGCTATGTAGTCGTGCACCACTTTAAAATTTTGAGTGTGGGGTGGATCCCTGGCAGCCCGCTGCTTCGAAATTGGAGGAAGCGCCCATCTGTCATTGCTTGATTCTCATACTAAGAAATGATGAGGTGAAGTCTGAGTAACCTCGGAAATTATTGATAATCATGTGTTACACTCTTAAGTGTGGGGTGGCAAGACCATGTTTTGACATGTTGCAATGCAGCTTAAACTGATTCATGCTCACTTGTGTAGGTACGAATATGCCTCCAAGAAAAGATACCGGTAAAGGCAAAGCCACATCCACTGCTCCGTCTAAAGCTAAGGCTACCTCCGTACCTCCCCCGAAGGAGAGAAAAGGGGGGAAGCTACTTCCAGCCAAGGTGAAGGACTGCAAGCCGTGGTAGCTATAGCAACCGCTCGTCCACAACCTCAAGGACAATAGGACTTTGGACTCAAAAGCATATCCACACACACTAAGGATTGGTACAGGCAGTGTAGGCCAAAACATGTACATCCAGAAGCTGCTATTCATGAGCATCGCCTGCAAGCCAAGTACCAATCAATTTGGAGAGGCATCAAGGAGTTGGGGTTGAGTTATGTGTTCAAAAATACAGGGGATATAAATCTCAATCTGGTTCGGGAATTCTATGCCGAGTTTGATCCAAAGGATCCTGAATAGCTAGTGCCGATTCGTGGACGGTTGATAGAATTTTCAGCCACGACAATATGTAATTTCTTAGGTGCTCCGGATGTTCCTCGGGAGCCATTGGAATACTTCATCGCCCGTCCTACATATCGAGAGCTGAGACACACTCTTTGTGGTGTCAATTCTGTGGCGGTTTGGGTTCGGGATAAGAAAACAAATCGGTACAGGAAATTCCCCAAGAAGAAGATAAGGGTAGAGGATCAAGTATGGCTGAAACTGATTAATACATGACTCCTACCTTTCAATCATGACACGCTTATTAGTCGTGAGAGGACGTGTGTGCTATATTTCCTCATGATGGGTCAGAGGGTGAATGTGGGTCATTTGATCTGCTACCAGATGTCTCTAGTAAGAACTAGTAAGAGGATCAATCGAATACCATTTGTAAATATGTTAACTCAGTTCTTGAGACACGAAAAGGTTGAGGAGGAGCCAACATTTGATCAAATCATTGATCAGCCCCTAAGACTAATGGACATTACAAGTATCCGGGTTAAGGAGGTGACTGCTATGCCATCAATGACAGGTGCCGAGCGCAATGCTCGCGATGACAGCTTTATGGCCCATTTATATAGGATGATGGATTTGCAGCTTCGGATTTGGGGACGACCGGACACTACAGAGGAGAGGGCCATATTGGGTGAGCGGTTCCCGCTCAATGCTCATGCTCAACAGCTGGTTGGGCTTGGTGATGGATACAGACTCCCAGATGATGAGGATGTCAACACACATGAGCAGTCCGAGGCCGAGCCAAAGCAGTCAGATGATGATGATGATGAGGAGGAGGAAGCAGATGAGGAGTGGGCAGCCTCAGAGGAGGAAGGCGATGACGCAGCTTGATCAGGGAGTTTTCCTACACCCTACTCATATTTTTCGTGTCTTTTTAATTTGTGTATGCACTGAGGACATTGCATGACATAAGTGTGGGGTGGTAACTTATAAATATTTGTTTTGTTTTAGTTACCAAAAATTGGGACTTTTCCCAACGATGGATATCCTAGATAGTTTTCTTGAGGGAATTAAGTCTAAAGAAAAAAACCAAATTTTTTTTGTAGGTAGTGTAGTAATTCCCCCTGGGTTTTTCTTTGGGCCACGGTTCTTTTCCAAGGGTTTTTAGTTGAACCGGGTGTAGTTAGTTTTAATTTTTAGGAGTAGAAACCACTGGGTTATGAATTGAATTGCAGCGATATCTCTTGACTGTGTTATGCCTTGAGAATAGTGAGTACTCTGGTTGTGACGCTTAGGCTTAATTTTTTACTCTAGTATAAGTACCTTAAATCATATATTCTTAAATTTTCTTAACTGCTTTGACTGGAGTGTCGTGATAAAACCAATCCTGAGTGACTTATGTGCCATGTCTGTGTGAGATTTGCATGTATTCTGTGCATTATAGTTGATATCTAGAACTTTCCCCGTGTGTGTGTGAAGCAAAATAGTAGTCTTGTTCAGTTTGGGAAGTGATATAAACGCTTCTTTGTTGAGCCAAATATATATAGTTTACCCGCCTAAATGTCATATAACGTAGTTAACCTCTTTGAGCCTGTAATCTTATTTCATTGGTAACCATATTACAAGCCTTACCCGTTGTTTGAATTGACCATATATTTGAAGCTTGTCACCTCTCATGAGCACTTGAATTGTGATGAATTATGTAAAAGCTAAAGTGTAGGGTGGTGGTTTGTCTTTTGAGTGGAACAAATGGAATAAGGAGAAAGGTGCACCGTTTTGAAAAGAAAAAAAATATATATCAATAAAAGCCACTTGGATTGAAAGAAAAAGAAAAAATATACATATAGTTGTATTGTATGAAAAATAATTCTTGATGGTGGTGGATAGTGATGTAATTGTACTTAAAGGAGTATAGGGTAATATACATTGAAGTAAAGGTGGAGTTTTGGTTTGACATAAGTATGGGATGTAGTATTAAAGTATATGTATTAAAGTGCTTAAGGGAGGTGTAGTCACTCATATCCAAATGTATCCTACCCGACCCGTAGCCTACATTACAACCAATTAAAGTCTTACTTGATCCTAGACTAAATGAGCTCGATTAGTAGAGTATTAGACTACGGGCAAGCCTATGGTGCATCATTTGTGGTATATGAATGTTATTTCTGAGAGCCAGTGAAAGTTTTCCTATATTGAGTTCCTACGTTCTTAAAATTCATTGTGTTTGGAACTAAGCTCTTTGTTGGGTGAGGACACGTGATTCATAAAGGAAAGGTAATGTCATTGACCTCTATGTTAGAGTAAGTAAGTGAATTGTGAATAAGGCATGGTATTTGTGAGTCAATTCTTGAGGTGAGGATGTTACACCTTTGTGCTTAGTTTATTTGAAAGATTCATGGTGTGATGAGTTAAGGGAATTGCTTAAAAAGGCCGTGACTATAAGTGTAGTTTGATTTCTCGAGGACGAGCAATGTTTAAGTGTAGAGTATTGGTGTGTGGCTATAATTCTATATTTTAGTACATCAATTACCTTGCATTTTATGTGCTTTAATGTTAAACTACACTTTATTTGCACGTACTGGAGTCTATTTTATGTGTAGGTGAATTGGAGATAAAATTAGAGCAAAAGGAAGATTTAAAGAATAAAGTGTGCTCGAAAACTGTGGAAAGAAGAAAGAATGCATTAAGCAGTGAAAAGATGAAGAAGCTCGCGAGGCGACCCTTTGATCTCGCATGGAAGCTGACGACGCGAGCCTCTGAGCTCGCGTAGGAGTAGGTGTCGCGAAGGGTGAGGAGAGCTCGAGCTCGCGTGGGAGCTGGCGCCACACAGTGTTAGGCGAGGTTCATCTCACATGGAGCCTCGCGAGGCATGGTCTGAGGCGCGCTTACTCCAAATTTTGAAGGCTTATTTCGTCTCCTGGTTTGACTAGGACTTGACCTATGTCGTTTAGATCTTTTCCTACACATATAAATAGACATAAAACACCACTTTTGAAGGAGTTTTGCGACCGGAGGCAAGAATAGCTCGTGGAACACCAGTTGGGAGATAAAATCATCGATTTCTACATTCCTTCATCTTTACTTTGTAATTTATTTATGCAAAATACTTGGGATATTTTTACTATGAGTATGAGTAGCTAAAATCATAATCTAGGGTTTTGATGGAACCTATTGGAGGATGATTTTCCTGTTACGTTAATATAGATTTGCCGTAGTATTTTCTCTATTTGTTCAACTACGTTATTATTGTGGTTGGTTGAAGAGCTCTCAATCGACTGTGCCTATTTAGTGTGTATTACTTGGAAAAGAGTGAATATTTAGGTAGTTTTTGAATAACATCACTCCTAAAGTATATGAGGGATCAATACGGAGGGTTTAAAGGTGGGATTAGGAATAACGAAACCTTGGTTGATATCCGAGTGAGCCGTAACTTAGTTAATATGTCTAGTAAATTGTGGTAGTTACTCAGGAGGGAATTACGACACCCAGAGAGCTCATGATCGGTAGAGAAAACTTAGGCAAATTCATAGAAAATGTAGCGGAAAGGATTCCGACAATAAGGAAAATCAGAACCTTAAATCATTCCAATTCTTGTCTACAACCTGTTCGTAGTTAGTTATTAAGTACTGCATTTTCATTATGTGTTATTTAGTTAGTAAACATCCAACTTATTATTTTAATATTTCTAAATATTGATTGCGTGAATTTGTGCGAGTCTAGTAGCTGTGCTTAATAGGTTAATTCCTTATAGGATTCGACTCTGGACTTGTTAACCGGAATATATTTGCAATGACCGCTTAGTTCTTTTTATAAGGAATAATTGGGAGTGATAATTGATTTTTGGCTATTAGATTCAGAATTTAGTTTTGGGACTTGGAATAGGCCCGTTATACTATTTAGAACTTATCTGCAAAATTTGGTGTCACTTGGAGTTGAGTTGGTAGGATTCAGACGCTTGGTTGCAATTCTATAGGTTCTTGAACTTTTCTTTTAAATTCATGCGTTTTGATATCTGATTCGTAGTTTTAGATATTATTTTTGTATTTCGATCACGCGAGCGAGTTTGTATAATGTTTTTATACTTGTGTGGATGTTTGGTTTTGAGCCCCGAGGGCTCGGATGAGTTTCAGACATGTTTCAAAATGGTTTTGAACTGAAACAAGACTTGCTGGTGTGTTGGTGCACTGATGTCGCAATTGTGAGGCTAGTGCTCGCAATTGTGAACATGGCAAGGGAGGCTTAGATATCGCAATTGTGATACTTTGTTCGCAATTGCGAAATATGGGCATGGGTAGGACAGTTCGCATGTGCGATATTTTTTCGCATTTGCGAGGAGAAAAGACTTCGAAATTGCGATGTCTGTGTCGCAAATACGAAATCACCTCAGTGGGTCAGTAGCCGCAATTGCGAACCCAACGTCGCAATTACGACATCTGCAACTGAACAAAAAGGTTAGAAAGTCGGGATTTCATATCATTTTCTCTCATTTTAGAACCCTAGACTCGGTGGGAGGGGATTTGGAGAAGGGATTTTCATCTACAAGCTTTGGGTAAGTGATTTTAATCAATTTCTAACTATATTTCATGATTATATCCTAGATTTAACATCAAATTCATCACAATCATAGAGGAAAATTTGGGAATTTTTGTCAAAGTTTTAAAAAATGAAAATTTGGGTTTTGAAAGTCGGTTTGGACTTGGATTTGAAAACAAACCACACATATGGAATCGTGGGGTTATGTGTAGTAGGAATCTACCCTTGGACCCGGGGTTTTGACCGGGCGGGCCTGGGGTTGGTTTTTGTTGACTTTTTGTATAATGTGTAAAGATCATATCTTTATCTATTGTAATTAGTTTCTCTTGCATTATTTGATATTATTGAATCATTGTTATTAGATTTGAGCCGCGTGAAGGTGAATTTTAGGGGAAAAACTATTTTCGAAGGTTGATTTGGCCTAGTTGAGGTAAGTATCTTGCCTAACTTCATATGGGGGAACTACTCTTTAGGATTTGGGTTGTTTGTGTTAATTGTACTATGTGGAAGACGTGTATACAAGGCGACGAGTGAGTACACATGCTAGATGTGGGATTTTGACCGTTTAAGACTTTGACTCCTTCCATACATTTAATTGAAATTCTCATAAAATGGTACATCTTTAATTGTTAAATTTTCTCTCACATGCCCTAATTGACATTGTTAGTATTTGTTCTATCCTTTGTTATTGTAATTGCTACTATATGCTTTAATTAAAATTGCTACCTCTCTTATTGCCTTGTTACCCCTTTTTTTGTTGAATTACTCTTACTTGAAGTTATTGTTTCATGGAATATCTTCATGATGGGTTATTGATATTGAAGTTATGAAAGCCACTATCACATTGAGGTTGGAGTTGTTAATTGTTGAGATATCTTCCTTGTTGAGTATCCCTCATTCATTTTGTTGTTATTGAGATTCTTATACACATTGTGATTGAGCCATAGACTATACGTGGTAATATTAGTATTGTTGATTTGGAAAGTGTTGTGGCATATGGACACATGTAGTGCGAGTTGATTATTGTGTTGTGATATTGATACGCATACGGTGGTATAAAGATATGGGTTGATACGCATGTGGTGAGATAAGGTGAGATTTATATGTGTGTTGCTAGTAAGGGAATTATATGAAGCCATGTGGTGTGATAAGGGGGCTAAAACACTTGTAGCTATTTCGGAAAAAGTGATTTTTAAAACTAAATGAAAGGCTCACGCGGTGATATAAGAAAATATTGTGATTGAAATTGTTAAATGTGGTTATGAGGCGTGATACCTTGGTTGTGATTTTTGTTGTACATTCCATGTTGAAAAGGCTTACTAGTTGAATAGTTCTTGTTATTTTCTTCCTTATTTTACCTGTTTTTGTCCTTATTTGATCACTTGTGATTCTCATCATGTGTTCCCTTCTTGTTGCCTTTCTTGCTTTAAGTTCTATCATTAGCCTACATTATTAAACTGCTTTGTTATTATTCATTTTCTGTTTTTTATTATTTATCTTTATTATACTCTGTTCCACTTATCTTGTCCTAGTAGGTGTGTTGACCTCGCCTCGTCACTACTCTACCGAAGTTAGACTTTTTACTTATTGGGTACTATTGTGGTATACCCATACTACGCTTTTGCATATTTTTGTATAGATCCAGGTACATCTGCTCGTGCAGAACGCTTGTGATTATTTAGCTATTTTCGGAGACTTCAAGGTAAATCTGCTCGACGTGCGTAGGCCTTAGAGTCACGTTCTGTTATCTTCTCATTTCTGTTTATTCTTTTATCAAACAATGTTGTATTAGAGATCATAAAATATTCTGTAGAGCTGACTCAGTTCCATCGGTTTTGGGGATTATGTTGTTGATGTTCCATTTTGGAGTTAAAACATGTATCAATAATAAGGTGAAGAAATTTAGGAGAAGGCAATAAGAGTGCTTTCAAATAACCAAAATCAAGTATGTACAAATGTACCAAATCCCATATCAATACAATTTGCACCAAGTAGCTATTATTCCAGTAATTCTACATGATTGCAAACAGGACTATGTATGATATAGATTCATTTTCTCACAATTTCCAAATAGGATTCATACTAATGCTCTATCATGAGTCTATGTGTAAATGAATGATATAGTCTCAACATGCACATCAAACCCGACACTCTCCAAGTGTCCAACAATCCGCTACATCCCATGTACACGGAAGGTGCATAAAAGTACATATGTTAATGATATGGATGAATGTTTTAGATGAGTATAGGATGTCAATGCATGCTCAAGACTCAATCCTCTCCTCAAAATAAATACTATTATACACACACACTACGATCACAGGGCCCAAGGTACAATGGGTGATCACCTAACAGTGGAGGTGGGAATTCATATCCAAGCACGTACAACTCACATGCCATTAGTAATATCACCCGCACATACAACTCACGTTCCTTAAACATAACAATCTATATAGATAACTCACATGCCATACTCAATATCAACAACACAATAATCTGCAATGACATGGCCGGTTGTTTTGAGTGTTTTAGCTTATTTTCTCCATTTGATGATTTACACATGTGTATTTTTGGTTATGTGTTTTTTCTACCCTTAAGGTAGGGGTCACCGCCCCCGGTAATTTTGAAAAAATATATGTACAAACGTGTATATACATAAATAATTATATGTATCTATTCTACTTGGCGCCCTTACACTCAAAACTTAAGAATATATATTGGTCGATTTAGGGGGTACAAACTTGACTTTTAGTACACTGCATAGGTTCGATTCCCACTCCAGTATTTGCTCAAATTTTTATTCAGCAGTGATGGCCCTGTCAGTTTCATTTCTTGGGTCTGCCTCTGCCTGTGGATCTCCTTTAGTTTGTAAATCTTTTTTTGACACTTATGATGTGTATATAACTTAAAATCTTTCTTAATTATGCATGAGTTTGACTTATATACACCAATTGCAAAATATCACTTTTACCTATTTTAGCATGAAAACTGTCTAATTTTTAAATATACAAATTAATCCCTCTTTTCATGAAGGGTTATATGCATGTATCTTTTGGATGATCAGATATATAAATTTTGGCAGAATAGTTGGAGAGTGCCCGAAACTTGACATGTTTTGTTCCGGATACACTAACTATTTGAGGTCTTAAATACCTCATTTTGGTTTTCTAAAAGCCATGACCGACCTAACTAGTTGAACCTTACTATTGTGCTCTCACACGCGGTCAGTGTGGCATTTTTATGTGATGTGGCTATACACATTGGCAATATAAATCTTTTTTATTCAGTTGAAAAAAATATTAAAAGTAAAAACTTTAAATCAAAAAATTATTTTTCTGAACTCCTACTCTCATTTTAACTATTAATTTCACTAAACAACTGCCCCCGCCCCCACTTCACTCGCTCTTCGCATAACTTAGAAAGATTTAGGGATGTTTTCTTTGAGATTTATAATAACTAATACTCCGTCTGTTTTAATTTATGTGAATCTATTTGACTAGATATGGAATTTAAGAAAAAAGAAAGACTTTTGAACTTGTGATATAAAATGACGCACATGTATTTTGTGTGGCTATAAATCATTGCATAAAGGTAAATTGTTTCCGAATAAGGAAAGATGTCATTATTTCTCACACGGATTAAAAAAGAAATAGATTCACATAGACAGAAATAGATAACTTGCTAGTTTTGTCATGACGTCTGGGCTTATAGTCGGCTTAAGGCTTCTTTTCTAGTTTGTGGTTGATTTCGAAGAAGTTCGAAGTGGGTTGCAATCATTTATCTTTGTTTGTTCTCTGATGAGTTTTGATTGTTGCTAATTTCTTGCTTCTTCTGAAATGAAACCAAAAGGGATCAAATTTGAGATCAACAACTTGGGGCTTTGCTATGTATTTGGACCTTTTTTTTCTTCCTTTTGCCAAACTCATATATGTCTTTTTTCTCTTCATCTTCTTCATGTTTTTGGTCTTCACAATTTGATTTGGATCTAGAAGATTCACACACATATTTCTGTTGATAGTTTCAAATTTTGTTTATTTTTCTTATTCAGAAAAATGTTATGTATTTTTGATGGTATGAATGTTGTTTAGTTGTAATTTTTCATTGGTTATATGGGAAAAAATATTTAGGATGAAAAAAATAGAAGAAGAGGGCAGGCAGCTGTTAGAGATTTTAGTGAATGGAATTAAAGAAAAAGCATTTCAACATTTTAATCATTGAGAATGAAATAAAAGGGTGGAAAATGGTGATTTTAGGCTGATATGGCAATAAAAAGGCACTCTCTCACACGCCCAGAAGACGCTACTCTCACTACCCAAATTTCTGACCTTAGGATGTCGTGATCGCACCTAATCTCTAAGACTAGGTAAGCCTAACATGCATAGAAAAATAGCGAAAATAATACAAAAATCTCAAATTAAACCATTACACTATTATAAAAAATCCTCAACAGTACAAGAGCCAACATTTCCCCAAAATATGCTGGAACAAAGTCATAAGCTCTACAACAAAGTACTAATAGCCTCGTAATACAATACTGTTTTGGAACAAGAAATACACAGCGGAAAGTCTAAAAATAGAAGGTGACTTTGAGGCCTGCGGACGCCGAGCCGGTATACCTTGAAGTCTCCGGAAGGAAGCTAACAAGTCAATCGCTAACGTCCAGCACGGGCAGACGTACCTGAATCTGCACAAAAAGATGTGCAGAAGCGTAGTATGAATACACCACAACGATACCCTGTAAGCATCAAGCCTAACTTCGGTAGAGTAGTGACGATGCCAGGTCAAGACATCTACTAGGACATAATAAACAGAATAAAAATATAATAGCCAGAAGTAATGGAAACAGAGAAATGAATGACAACAAAACAGTCTAATAACGTAAACTAATGACAAAATTGTAAGCAGAAAGTCAATAAGAAGGAAGCAATTAATGAGAACCTCAAATAATCAAATACAAATAAAACTGGTATGACAAGGAAGCATAAAAGCAACAAGAACGGTTCAACCAATAACTCTTTTCAATATGAAGTGCACACCAAGAATCACAACCGGGGTACCGCCTCGTATTCACGTTTCACAATTTCAATCACAATCTTTTCTTATATCACTGCGGGATCCTACATTTAGTTTTGAAAATCATTTTTTACGAAATCGCAACTCGCGTTTTAGCCCACCTTATCACACCGCGTGGCTTCAAGTAGTTCCCCTGCTAGCAACATGCGTATCAAGCCCACCTTACCTCACCATATGCATATCAACTCCTAGCCTTATACCACCGCATACATATCAATATCACAACACAATCACAACTCGCACCACAAGCGCCCATATGCCACAACATGCTAAAAGAATCAACAATATCAATGTTTCCACAATAAATAGCCCATGGCTCAACCACAATGTGCACAAGAATCTCAACAATAACAAAATAAAAGTGAATTGCTTAACAAAAAAGATATCTCAACAATTAACAACTTTACCTCAATGTGATAATGAATTTCTCAGCTTTAACACCAATTACTCAACAATAAGATATTTCACGAAATAACAACTTCAATTACAAGTAACTCAATAATTAAAGATGTAACAAGGTAATAAGGAAGGCAATAACTTCAACTAAGCATATAAGAGCAAAACAACAAGTAAGAGGCAGAACAAGTGCTAACAATGTCAAATAAAGCATGTAAGGGTAGATTTATACATGTAAGAGTTGATTAACAACGAGGGATATAACATATTATAGCAATTCAATTAAAGGCATGAAAAGAGTCTAAATAACCTAAACCGGTCAAATACCACATATAACCCGTATACCCACTCGTCACATTGCGTACACGGCTTTTATATAATACAAATAGCACAATCAATCCCAAATCCTAAGGGATGATTCCCCCACACAAAGTTATGCAAGATACTTATCTCAACTAGGCCAACTCAATCTTCGAAAATAACTTTTCCCCGAAAATTCGCCTCCACACAACTCAAATCTAACCAAAATTGACTTAATATCCATCAAACAATGTAAGGGAAAATAATTACAGTAGATAAAACTATGATATTTACACTTTTTCTAAAAAGTCAGTAAAAGTCAACTCCGGGCTTGCCCGATCAAAATCGGGGTCCAAGGGTAGATTCCGACTATCCATAACCCCACGAGTCTATATATGAGATTAGTTTCAAAATCCGAGTCCAAATCGACTCTCAAAACTCAAATTCTCATTTTTCAAAATTTGACAAACTTTTCCAATTTTTCCTCTTTGATTCACATAAATTTTATGTTAAATCTAAGATGTATTCATGAAATATAGTTCGAAATTGATTAGAATCACTTATCAATATTTGTAGATGAAAATCCCCTCTCCAAATCATCTCCTACTGAGTCTAGGGTTCTAAAATGAGAGTAATGAGATTAAATCCCGAATTTTCTAACCTTTTGTTCAGTTGCAGGTATCGCAATTGCGACACTGGGTTCGCAATTGCGAAACCTCGCAATTGCAGCACTGATAGTCTTAGGGAAAATCTCGCAAATGCAAAAATGGGTCAGCAAATGCAAACCATGTTCCCTTCGCAAAAGCGACGCATTCAGTGCAAATGCGAACCTAGCCTAACCCAACTCATCTTCGCAATTGTGACCGAGGAATCACTATTGCGATACCTGTGATCCCCCTGTTAAGGTTGCAATTGCAACCCTGGTATTCACAAATGCGACACCAAAGGCATCAACACACCAGATTTCTGTTTTCAGTCCAAAATATTCTAAAACACGTTCGAAACTCATCCGAGACCTCGAGGCTCCAAACCAAACATCCACATAAGTCTAAACACATCATACACTCGTGCGATCAAAACACAAAAATAACATATGGAACTACGAATCGAATACCAAAATGCATGGATTTCAAAGTAAAGTTCAAGAACTTCTAAAATTGCAATCTAGCGTCCCAATCCTACCAAATCAACCCCAAATGACACCAAAATTTGCACACAAGTTCTAAATAGCATAACAGACCTATTCCAAGTCCTAAAATCAAATTCTGAACCCGATATCCAAAAGTCAACCTACGGTCAAACTTCTGAATTTCAAATTACCAATTTTCAGCAAAACAACACAAATCAATCTACGGACTTTCGAATTCGATTTCGGGCATATGCCCAAGTCTAAAATCACGATATGAAGCTATCAGAGCCATAAAAATACCATTCATGGGTCATTTTCACAAAAGTCAAAGTTTGGTCAACATTTTTAACTTAAGCTTCTAAGTCAACAACCGAAGGATCCAATTCAACCCGAAATCTTCCTGGAACGAAACTAATCAAACCCGTAAGTCATAAAACCATAAGCACACATGTGTGAAGCATCAAAAGGGAAAACGGGACGTAAATACACAAAACGACCGGTCGGTTCGTTACATTTTCCTCCTCTTGAAACAAACGTTCATCCTCGAACGTGCATAAGGACATACCTGAAGTGATGAAAAGGTGAGGATAACGACTCAATATGTCATGCTCGGTCTCCCAGGTCGCCTCTTCGACATGAACCCTCCATTGAATCTTCACTGAAGCAATGCTCTTTGATTTCTATGCTACGGAAGTGCATTGGCGATCCTACCCGAGTGGTGCCCACTGATGATATACATATTATGGATGACTTGTCATACGAGGAAGTTCCAGTTGCCATCCTAGACCGACAAATCCGCAAGCTACGAAATAAGGAGGTAGCCTTCATGAAGGTTTTATTGAGAAGCAAGAATGTGGAAGAGATGACGTGGGAAATGGAGGAAGAAATGAAGTCTAAATACCCCCACCTATTTCAAACTGAAGATATGGCTAGAGATGGGATGCTACAACACAACTCTATTCAGGCTAGTAGGTCATCAGGTAAGCTCTTATTTTTTCACTTTCAGTATTTATGATTTACCGTTGTGTGAGGCAAAGTGTTGCTATTTATAGACATTGTCCATGTGTGCCATGCATAGTATGTTTTTTGTCTGCGGGCAGGTTGGTTTTAGTCTAGTATATAGAGGAGACTCTGGCAAAATATTTCAAATTCTCTAAGAGTAAACATTCGAGGATGAATGTTCCCAAGGGGGGAATGATGTTACACCCTATATTTTTGTTTGTAAAAGTGTGTCGTAAGCAAACTAATGTAGGACCCAAAATGAGATCATCTTTGAAAGTATATCAAGTAAGTTAATCATGTTACATTGGAGGTTACAAATATTGATGATCATGAACAACAAGTACAAAAAGGGTTGGAAGGTTCAGAAGCTAAAGGAATTGAAGAAATAGTGTTTCGTCGAAAGTCGACAAGTTGGGAATGTTATAACATGTACTTTTGGGGTGAGACTAGGGTGCTTAACATGATAAGGAGGTTATGTTATCAGTTATGTTAGTCGTATGATAGTCGTGTATTATGTTTTGAAGTCAATCGAGCTGTGGAACAAAAGTCGATGCAAATCATGACAAGTTACGTTCATAAGTTTTACTCAACTTTGGGTCAAATGTAACTACGATTTTCTCCCAATATACTTAGAGTTACGGGATGTTCCACCCATCAAATTGAAGATCTATACGTCTATTTTATAACTTATTAAACCATTTGTCAATACGATATTGGAGTAGATAGATATATGCATTTTTGTGAGACTGCGCAAGCTGCTAGGTGACAAGTAGGTGTGTCACCTACTTGCTTAAATGAGAGTCCGAAAATGGGCCAGTTTGGGTCGTCCAAATAGGCCTTTTAAAGGCCTATTTCCTTCATATATTAGGCTGATAATAGGGCATAATAACCAGGCATAAGTTCTGCAAAACTCCTCCTAAATATCTCCCAAAAACCCTAATTGATTTTCTCTCCCTTTCAAGTTCTAATTGGAGGTAAAACCTAGAGTTTGAAGAACCAAGATAGGAGCTGAGTTATAAAACAAATAAGGTAAGTTTACTGCTCTATTTCATCCATTTTTTCTTCTATAAATGCATGGTAAGTCATTCTATATTTGTAAGAACTCACGGGACGGTGATCGGAAGCCGTGAGTTCGAGTTATTCACTTATAGCGAACTGTTTTGTGGACTGTTTTGTGTTGCTATTGGGCTGCATGTTTTACTAATGTTTTGGAGAGTTTTTGAAGAGGAAGGGTTTGGAGAAACACAACATAAATTCAGGGTGGTGGGCTGCTCGTTCGTCGTAATATTTTTGGGTCGTTTGACATTACTACAGTGGTTGTTTTGTGTATGAAGAGATTGGAGTGTGTTGGGCTGTTTTGTAGTATGTTGTGGTGTATATAAGGTTGGAAAATAATGCATATATGTTGTTACTGTTGTGTTCTTGTATTGTTGGTGTTATCTTGAATTTGGAGGAAGTAAGGATTATAGGGGAGATGCTGCCCGTTTTAATACAAAATAAGCTTGTCGTTCGTTGTGGGATAGTTGTACCTTTCGTAACTTAATGATAGTATTATTATCGTTGTTGTAGATTAAGGTGCGAAGAGGCGAGTTCAACTTGGTCTCGAACCAAATATGTGCCCAACAACCTAGCCTCTCCCGTCTCAAACCAAACAACTGGAGAGAGGCACCGCCTCCCATATAGGGCCACATAAGGAGCCATATGAATACTCGATTAGTAGCTGTTATTGTAGGCAAACTATGCAAGCGGCATGAACTGATCCTAAGAACCCCCGAAATCCATAAAACAAGAACGAAGCATATCCTCTAATATCTTAATGATGCGCTCGGACTGCCTGTCCGTCTAGGGGTGAAATGTTGTACTTAACTCAACCTCTGTGCCTAACTTACGCTGCATAGCTCTCCAGAAGTGCAATGTGAACGACGTACCCCAATCGGAGATAATGGATACTGACATGCCATGAAGTTGTACAATCTCGAGGATATATATCTGAGTCAGATGCTCTACAGAATAGGTAGTCATCACCGGAATGAAATGAGCCGACTTGGTCAACCTATCCATAATCACCCATACATCGTCAAATTTCTTCAAAGTCCGCGGAAGCCCAACAACGAAGTCCATGGTAACACACTACCATTTCCACTATGGAATCTCAAGTCTCTGAAGCAGACCGCCTAGCCTCTGATGCTCATATTTCACTTACTGATAATTTAGGCACCGAGCAACATACTCTACTATATGTTTCTTCATTCTCCTCTACCAATAGTGTTGTCTCAAATCCTGATACATCTTAGCGACAATCAGATGAATGGAGTACCGTAAACTGTAGGCCTTCTCAAGGATCAACTCACATAACCCATCTACATTGGCATACATAACCAGCTCTGCATCCGCAACACACTATCATCTCTGATAGAAACCTCCTTGGCATCATCGTGGTGTACCATTTCCTTAAGGATAAGTAAATCGGGGTCGTCATACTGGCGCTCTATGATGCGATCATATAAAAAAGACAGATAAACCATGCAAGAAAGAACTCGGTTGGGCTTCGAGACATCCAATCTCATAAACTGATTAGCTAAGCCCTGAACATCCAGGGCTAGTGGCCTCTCTACTGCCGGTAGATATGCTAAACTGCCCAAGCTCTTCGCCTTTATACTCTAGGCATCGGCCACTACGTTGGCCTTCCCGGGATGATATAGAATAGTGATATCATAGTCTTTAAGCACCTCTAACCATCTTCGCTGCCTCAAATTAAGATCTTTATGTTTGAACAGATGTTGGAGATTTCGATGGTCAGTGTAGACCTCATATAGGACACCGTACAAATAGTGCCGCCAAATTTTGAATGCATGAATAATAGATGACAATTCCAAGTTGTGGACCATATAATTCTTCTCATGGACCTTCAACTGCCGAGACGTGTAGGAAATCACCCTACCATTTTGCATCAACGTTGCGCCAAGCCCAACATGTGACACATTGTAATACACAGTGTATGACCCCGAACCCATAGGCAACACCAATACCGGGCTGTTTTCAAAGCAGTCTTAAGCTCTTGAAAGCTCACCTCACACTCCTCGGACCATTTGAAAGGAGCACCCTTCTGGGTCAATCTGCTCATAGGTGCAACAATGGACGAGAAACCCTATACAAAACGGTGATAATACCCGGCCAAACTAAGGAAACTCCGAATTTCAGTAGCTGAAGATGGTCGGGGCCAACTCTGAACTTCTTCAATCTTCTTTGGATGTACCTTAATCCCCTCATTTGACACCACATGACCCAAAAAATGCCACTGAATCAAGCAAGAACTCACACTTTGAGAATTTTGCATACGACTTCTTCTCTCTCAAGGTCTGGAGTACGATCCTCAGATGCTGCTCATGATCCTACCGACTGCTGGAGTACACCAAGATATCATCAATAAACACAATGATGAATGAATCAAGATATAGCTGGAATACACTATTCATCAAGTGCATAAAGGCTGCTGGGGCGTTGGTCAGCCCAAATGATATCACAAGGAACTCGTAGTGACCATACCGAGTCCTGAAGGCAATATTCAGGATATCCAAATTTCAAATCTTCAACTGATGATACCTTGACCATAAATCAATCTTCAAGAACACTCGGTCACCCTGTAGCTGATCAAATAAGTCATCAATGTGCGGTAATGGGTACCTGTTCTTCACTGTAACCTTGTTCAACTACCGATAACCAATACACATGCGCATAGAACCATCCTTCTTCTTTACTAATAGAATAGGATCACCCCAAGGTGACACACTATGCTGGATAAAACCCTTATCAAACAACTCTTGCAACTTGTAACGATCCGACCGATTATTTTGAGCTTTAGCTATCCGTTCAGTAGTTCGGGGCCTTAAATAACTTCATATTGTGTATTATATCTTGCGTGCGAGGTCAAAATTAATTTTCAGATGTTTCAGGATGAAATTGGATGAGTGGTTCTCATTTTTGAAGCTTAAGTTCAAAATGTTGGCCGAAGTTTGACTTTTGTGGAAACCACCCCGCGACGATTTTTTGATGGCTCTGATAGTTTCATATCATTATTTTTGACTTGCGCGTATGTCCAAAATCAAATTCAGAAGTCCGTAGGTTGATTTGTGTTATTTTGCCAAAAGTTGGCAATTTAAAGGCTTAGAATTTTGATAAGTTTGACCGTAGTCTGACTTCATAGCTATCGTGTTTGGATTCCTATTTTGGGACTTGGAATAGGTCCATTTGGTTATTTGGAACTTGTTTGCAAAGTTTTGCATCATTCCAAATTGATTTGATAGGAATTAGATGCATAGTTATGTTTTTAGAAGTTGTTGAGTTTCATGTTGATTTCATATGTTTTGGAGGTCCGATTCATGGTTTCAGATGTTACTTTGATGATTTGATAGCACGAGCGAGTTCGTGTTATATTTTTAGACTTGTGTTGATATTTGGTTTGGATCCCCGAGGGCTCAGGTGAGTTTCAGAAGTTTTTCAGAGAGTTCATAGAAGGTTAAGATTTTTGTTGGAGCTATGTTCTCGCATTTGCAACTATCACATTTGCGGGCTCTTCTTCGCTTTTACGAAGTGAACTGTGGTCTGAAGAGTACGCATTTGCAAACTCCCTATTTCATTTACGATACTGGCTTAGGCTGGGGAGGGATTGCTTTTGCGACCAAGTAGTCGCTTTTGCGAAGTGCAACCTATCGCATTTTTGTGAAAGACATGTACTCGAGGTGACGAGTGTGTACACGGCTTTATATATGAAAATTTGACCGGTTTAGATTCTTAGGGTTCTTATGCACACTAAATTGAAGTTGCTCTTCATGTTATGTCTTTCATTGTTAAATTCACTCTTATGTGTCTTATTTGAAGTTGTTGGTTCATGTCCTATATTTTGTTTCCAAATATACTCTTACATGCTTTGATTGTAATTGTTGCCTCTTTACTATTACATGTTGTCTCCCCCGTAGTTGATTATCCTTAATTGAAGTTATTGTTACATGATATCTTTTTCGTAGTTGATTATCCTTAATTGAAGTTATTGTCACATGTTATCTCTTCCATAATTGATTATCCTTATTTGAATTCGATGTTACATGTTATTTCTCTTATTGTTGAACTACTCTTACTTGAAGTAATTATTACTTGTTTGTCTTTCATCGTTGAGCTTATTCTTTCATTTCATTGCATTGTTGTCATTCTTGTGTTGATTTACTTATTGTACCTCTTGTTATTATTGTTTTTGTTGTAATCGATGTTGTTGAGCCGTGGGCTATATGTGGTTGTGGTATTGGAATTGTTGTTGTGAAAACGGTGTGGATTATGGGCACATGTGGTGGGGGTTGTTATGTTATGTTGTTATGTTTTTGGCACATGTGGTATTGTTGAGAGGATATCTGGGAACATGCGGCCTGACAAGGCGGGATATATATGTGGATTTGCGCATGTGGAGAGACAAAATGGGAATATTATTAGGCACATGTAGCGAGCCAAGGCGGGCTTTTACTTTATTATTGCGCATGCGGCGAGATAATGGGGGCAATATCGGGGATGATTTGTGATGAATTGTGATGGCATGGGGGCATTGTTATTGATAATATTTTTATAGTGGTGTGCCTACCTTGTGTGAGTAATGCTTATTATGGTTTTGTTATGTTGTTTCCTATGTGCCATTCGTTGTCTCTAATCTTACTTGTTGACTCGAGCTGTGATAGAACACTTGCACAAGCATACACTGTAATTAGTCACTCATATTAGTCCAAGAAGATGAACCTTGATGTCTATTGATCATTTACATATATTCTTGTATACCTGCCTTCTGTGCGAGAGATGCACCGTTAGCATGTGAGTTGTCCGTACGGATATGAGATATTGTTACTGCTAGCACGTGAGTTGTGTGTGCGGATATGGGATATTGTTACTCTCTTAGCACGTGAGTTGTACGTGCAAATATGAAGTATTAATGGTATTGGAACGTGAGTTGTCCGTGCAACACGTGAGTGGTCTGTGCGGTGGTGATTGGAAATGTGGACACAATATGCCAAATGGTTAGGGTTCGTAATTTGGGGCCCGTTATTGTAATTAAGAGGTGTGGTACCTTGGGGAAGCTCTTGTATAAACCTCATGTGAGAGCGATCAATTATTTGGTTATTACTTGTTCTTCCTTACTTGGTTTCATTGGACTTTAACTGTATTCTGCTTACTTTATGGCATCATTACCTATTTGTTCCTTGTTGCTAATTGTTGCTTCTTGTTTCCATTTGCGAGTATTGTATTGTTATTCTTGCCATGTTTAGCCTTATATTGATATTGTTTCCCTATTAGTTTTACATTCATACTTGTACATGTTATTATGTCTAGTAGGTATCTTGACTGTTCTTCGTCACTACTCCATCGAGGTTTAGTCTTGATACTTACTGGGTACCACTGTGGTGTACTCATACTACACTTCTGCACATCTTTTTGTGCAGATCCAGGTACGTCTGCCCGTGCTAGGTGTTAGTGATTAATTTGTAGATATTTTTTGGAGACTTCAAGGTATACCTGCTCAGCGTCCGCAGGCCTCAGAGTCACCTTTTGTCATCTTTTCAGTATTGTTATTTCCTTATTAGACAGTGTTGTAGTAGATATTTTGGAACATTCTGTAGAGCTTATGACTCAGTCTCACCGGGTTTTGGGAGCATTGTAGCTGTGATTATGTTTTTGAGATACTTATGAGAATTATTAGTTTATATCATGTTTCCAGCCTTTATTTGTCACATCCTCTCATATGTTAGGCTTACTTAGTCTTAGAGATTAGGTTCCATCACGACATCCCAGGGAGGGAAATTGGGGTCGTGACAAGTTGGTATCAGAACTCTAGGTTCATAGGTGCTACGATTCAAAAGCAAGTTTAGTAGAGTCTTGCAGATCGGTACAGAGACGTCTGTACTTATCTTTGAGAGGCTACAACGCTATTAGGAAACTTCACTTCTTTCATTCCTATCGTGTGAGTTTATTGATCTCCGAGTTTGAGCCTTTATCATTCTATTCTCTCACAGATGGTGAGGACACGAGTTGCAGTTACTGATGACGCTGCCCTAGAGCTGATATTGCCAGGGGCCGAGACAAAGGCAGAGGCAGAGGCCAAGGAGGAACACGTGATACAAGTAGACCACCTGCCAGAGCAACAACTGAGGAGCCACTAGTTGTTCCAGTTGGGGGACAGGCATCGAAGGTGCCTGTTGCTAACCCGGGACTCCAGGAGACTTTAGCATAGTTCCTGTGCATGTTTGGTACATTGGATCAGGCGTGATTGATTCCGGTTGTACCAACTACTTCACAGACCAGGGGAGGATCTCAAGCTCCCGCCACCTGTACTCCAGAGCAGCGGGTCCACATTGGTCGGGTTCCGGGTTTAATGCCAACATAACCTGTTATTCCGATTTGGCCCGAGGTCAGGCCGGGGGAATTTGAGGAGGAGCAGCTGAGACTAGAGAGGTTCAAGAAGTATCATCCTCCTACTTACAGTGGCCTAGCTACCGAGGATGCGCAGGGTTTTCTAGAGGAGTGCCACCGTATTCTCCGCACAATGGGTATTATGGAGATGAGCGAAGTTGCTTTTACTATGTGTTAGTTATCTGGAGAAGCATATCAATGGTGGCAGGCTTATGAGGAGGATAGGCCAGCGGATGCAGCGCCACTCACTTGGACTTAATTTTCAGAGATATTTTTGGGGGAGTTTGTTCCCCAGACCCTTCGGGATGCATGACACCCAAAGTTTGAGCAGCTGCGTCAGGGTACTATGAAATTGTCAGAGTACGCCATCGGATTCAATGAGTTATCCTGTCACGCACCTGCTTTGGTTTCTATAATTAGACAGCGAGTCCGCAGGTTCATTGAGGGGCTCGGTTATGGTATCCGATTCAGCATGGCTTGAGAGTTGGAGATGGATGGTCCGTTTCAGCAGGTGATAGAGACCGCTCACAGATTAGAGGGTATGTGAGGCTAGAGAGAAGGATAAGGAGGCTAAGAGGCCTCACGGGCCGGGAGGTTCTACCGATCCCTATTTTGGAGGCAGGGTGCATCATGGTAGAGGTTTTTTGGGTCAACTAGTTCAGTTTGCACTTCAGGATTCACGTGGTGCTTCAGATATCCATGGGTCCCAAGGTACGCATACCGGACAGCTTTCGCAGCCACGTTATCATAGAGATTGCTTTGAGTGTGGAGATACCAGCCACATGGTGAGAGATTATCCTAGACTCCGGACATATGTGTCACAGCGGGGTATTCAGGCTATGGGTCCGATCCAGTTGCTGCTATACCTACACTGCCAGCTAGGGTTGGAGGTCAGGCGGGTAGAGATAGCCCTAGAAGGGGAGGCCGGGACCATTGTTATGCTCTTACTGGTTAGGCGGAGGCTGATGCACCAGATGATATCATTACATGTATGATTTCGTTTGATTATAGAGATGCATTTGTGTTATTTCAATCTGGTCCCATTGATTGGTAAGATTTATCCTACCTTGCTTCAGATATGGTTGTGTTTTGCGATTCTTGTACTATGTTCATGTGTAAACACTAGTTGGAATTCTATTATGATAGTCTGTGTCTATCATTCTGGTTTAGTTTCTATTGAGGGTCAGGAGGCTTGGGTGGACTTTGTGTTAGTTAAATACGGTTGGATTTGATGTGATCGCTGGATGGTTTGGCCCGACCTATGGTTTGGGTGCTCTACAGGTATGGGAAGTTGTTACGTGTTGGGGTTTTGGTTCTATGGGATTTAATTAATAGAGTGTTAGAGATGTTGAGATGTTATCTTACTTGTGATTCCGGGTGGAGGATAGAGCCTGGTGTTCTTTGTGGATAGGCATGTTTGTACCAGGCTATGTGCCACAGTGGGGTTATGTTAGGGTGAGATTCGTTGGTCTTTGTGTGTGTGTCTTGCTTCTTCCTGGTGGAATGGATCCGTAGTAGGGTATCGGTGGAGAGTTGTGTCTGTTGGACTTGTTTGATAGTTTTCTCATGTGTTCCTCTTTTCATATTTAGTTGTATTCGGGTTGTGCATGTTGGGGATTGGTAGCGATATAAGTGCCCGGATGTCGTTGATGTGGCTTGTTGCTCGGGTGAGTAGTCATAAGTTACACATGTTTCTTGTATCATTGGCAGTGTTTTGAAGGTTATGAACAAGGTTCTAGCCGATATGAGTCTGTTGGCCGATACTGGGCTGGGTAATAGGTAGCTATTGTGGTCAGAGTTGATGCTATGGGCCTATGGATGATGTGTTATGTCGTTTGGTTATATCTTGTGGATGTATGCATGAGCTGTTGCAGCTAGTTGAGGATTTTACATAATGGTTGTGTGATAATAGGGCACTTAGTGGATGTGAAAATTTGATTCTAAGGCTTATCGACATGAGTAGAAGGAAAATCTTGGGTTGAGATGATGTTTTTGGGTTTATGTGGTTTGTGGTGACATGGGATCACCCGTGAGTATGTGCATGGTGACTTTATACAGTGATGTGATGTCTTGGGAAAGACTCTTGGCACATTCAAGGACGAACGTTTGTTTAAGAGGGGGAAAATGTAATGACCCGATCGGTCGTTTTGAGCTTTAGCGATCCGTTCAGTGGTTCAAGGTCTTAAATGACTCATATTGTGTATTATGTCTTGCGTGCGTGGTCGGAATTTATTTTCGGATGTTTCGGGATAAAATTGGATGAGTGGTTCTCACTTTAGAAGCTTAAGTTGGAAATGTTCACCGAGGTTTGACTTTTGTGGAAATGATCCCGGGACAGTATTTTGATGGTTCTGATAGGTTTGTATTGTGATTTTGGAATTAGGCGTATTCCTAAAATCGAATTCAGAAGTCCATAGGTTGATTTGTGTTGTTTTGCCAAAAGTTGGTAATTTAAAGGCTTAAAATTTTGATAAGTTTGACCGTAGGTTGACTTCATAGCTATTGTGTATGGATTCCTATTTCGAGACTTGGAATAGGTCCATTTTGTTATTTGGAACTTGTTTTCAAAGTTTGGAGTCATTCCGAATTGATTTGATAGGAATCGGACATGCTGTTGTGTTTTTAGAAGTTCTTAAGTTTCATGTTGATTTCATGTGTTTTGGAGGTCTGATTCATGGCTTCAGATGTTACTTTGATGATTTGATCGCACGAGCGAGTTTGTGTTATGCTTTTAGACTTGTGTTGATATTTGGTTTGGAACCTCGAGGGCTCGGGTGAGTTTCAGACACGTTTCAGAGAGTTCATAAAAGGTTCAGATTTTTGTTGGTGCTCTGATCTCGCATTTGCGAGAAATATGTCGCATTTGCGACTATCGCATTTGTGAGATCTTCTTCTCTTTTGCGAACTGCCTTGTGTCCTGAAGAGTTCGCATTTGCGATACTTGCCTGGGCTGGGGAGGGATCGCTTTTGCGACCAAGTAGTCGCTTTTGCAAAGTGTCCCAGGTTCGCATTTGCGAACTTTATGTCACATTTGCGACTATAGCAGGGGTATGATGATTGTCGCATTTGTGATCTTTTTTCGTATTTGCGGGGTTCGCATTTGCGAACTCCAGGTTGCATTTGCGACAACTCCGTCTGGACATAAGAGCCGAGGGGCTGGAGTTTAGTCTCATTTTCATATTTTGAAACCCTAGACTTGGTAGGAGGCGATTATGAAGAGAGACTTTCATCTACAATCATTGGGTAAATGCTTTTTTATAAATTTTCAACTATTTTACATGATTATACATGAGATCTAACATCAAAATTATGAGAATCAAAGTAAAATTTTGAGAAACTTTATCTATGTTTTGAAAAATGAGAATTTGAGTTTTGAGAGTCGATTTGCACTCGGATTTTGAAACAAAACATATATATGGGCTCGTTGGGTTACGGGTAGTCGGAATCTACCCTTGAACCCGAGTTTTGACCGGGCGGGCCTGGGGTTGACTTTTGTTGACTTTTGAGAAATTTTGCGAAAATCATAGCTTTATTTATTGGAATTGATTTGTCTTGCATTATTTGATGTTATTAAGTCGATTTTTGTTAGATTTGAGTCGAGCGAAGGTGAATTGTAAAGGAAAAACTATTTTAGAGTATTGATTGAGGGCTTTTGAGGTAAGTATCTTCCCTAACTTTGTGTGGGGGAACTACCCCGTAGGGATTGGTTTGTTTGTGCTATTTGAACTACGTCAAAGACGTGTACTCGAGGTGATGAGTGTGTACACGGTTTTATATTTGGAAATTTGACTGGTTTAGACTCTAAGGGTTCTTATGTACATTAAATTGAAGTTGCTCTATCATGTTATGTCTTCCATTGTTAAATTCACTCTTATATGCCTTATTTGAAGTTGTTGGTTCATGTCCTATCTTTTGTTGCCAAATATACTCTTACATGCTTTAACTGTAATTATTGCCTCTTCCGTAGTTGATTAACCTTAATTGAAATTATTGTTACATATTATCTCTTCCGTAGTTGATTATCCTTAATTGAAATTATTGTCACATATTATCTCTTACGTAATTGATTATACTTATTTGAAGTTGATGTTACATGTTATTTCTCTTATTATTGAACTATTCTTATTTGAAGTCATTATTACTTGTATGTCTTTCATCATTGAGCTTATTCTTCCGTTTCATTGCATTGTTGTCATTCTTGTGTTGATTTACTTGTTGTACCTCGTGTTATTGTTGTTCTTGTTATACTCAGTATTGTTGAGCCATGGGCTATATGTGGTTGTGGTATTGGAATTGTTGTTATGGAAACTTCGTGGTGTATGGGCACATGTGGTGCGATTTGTCATATTATGTTGTTATTTTTTTGGCACATATGGTATTGCTAAGAGGATTGTCGAGGTGTTCGCACGTGAATTGTCCGTGATGTTGTTATTATTGATATTTGCACATGCGGTGTAATAAGTCGGGCTATAGATGGTTTGCGCATGTAGCGAGACAATGTGGGAATATTATTAAGCGCATGTGGCGAGACAAGGCGAGCATTTACTTTATTGTTGCGCACGCGATGAGACAAGGGGGCTATGTCGGTGATGATTTGTGATGGCCTGGGGGCATTGTTATTGATGATATTTTTGTAGTGGTGTGCCTACCTTGTATGAGTCATGCATATTTCGGTTTTGTTATGTTGTTTCCTATGTGCCATTTGTTGTCTCTGATCTTACTTTTTGACTCGAGATGTGATAGAACACTTGCACAAGCATACACCATAATTAGTCACTCATATCAGTCCAAGAAGATGAACCTTGATGTCTATTGATCATTTGCATGCATTCTTGTATACCTTCCTTCTGTGCATGAGATGCACCGTTAGCATGTGAGTTGTCTGTGCGGATATGAGATATTGTTACTGCTAGCACGTGAGTTGTTCGTGCGGATATGGGATATTGTTACTCTCTTAGCACGTGAGTCGTCCGTGCAGATATGAAGTATTATTGGTATTGGCATGTGAGTTGTCCGTGCAGTTGTGATTGGTAATTTGGGCATAAGATGCTAAGCGATTATGGTTCGTAATTTGGGACCCGTGATTGTGATTATGAGGTGTGGTACCTTGGGGAAACTCTTGTATAAACCTCATATGAGAGCGATCAATTATCGGGTTGTTACTTTTTCTTCCTTAGTTTCACTGGACTTTAATTGTATTCTGCTTACTTTTATTCTGCTTACTTTACTATGTTATTACCTATTGTTTCCTTGTTGCTAATTTTTGCTTCTTGTTTCCACTTGCAAGTATTGTATTGTTATTCTTACCATGTTTAGCCTTATATTGATATTGTTTCCCTGTTAGTTTTATATTCATACTTGTACATGTTATTATGTCTAGTAGGTATCTTGACTGTTTCTCGTCACTACTCCACCGAGATTAGTCTTGATACTTACTGGGTACCACTGTGGTGTACTCATACTACGCTTCTGCACATCTTTTTGTTCAGATCCATGTACGTCTGCCCGTGCTGGACGTTAGTGATTGATTTGTAGCTTTGTTTCGGTGACTTCAAGGTATACCTGCTCGGCGTCCGCAGGCCTCAGAGTCACCTTCTGTTACCTTTTTAGTATTATTGTTTCCTTATTAGACGGTGTTGTGGTAGATGTTTTGGAACATTCTGTAGAGATTATAACTTAGTCTCAACGGTTTTTGAGAGCATTGAAGCTGTGGTTTAGTTTTTGAGATACTTATGAGACTTATTGGTTTATATCATGTTTCCAGCCTTTATTTCTGTCACATTCTCTTAATTGTTAGGCTTATCTAGTCTTAGAGATTAGGTCCCACCACGACATCCTAAGTAGGAAAATTGGGGTCATGACACAACTTCTCCTTCAACTCCTTCAACTCTGCTGGTGCCATCCATAGGGTGGGATAGAAATGGGATGAGTGCCTGGCAACAAGTCAATACCTAAACCGATATCCCTATTGGGAGGCATACCCGGAAGATCTGCTAGAAAAACATCTAGGAAGTCTATCACTACCGAAACTGACTCAACAGTAGGAGTAACAACACTAACATCCCTCACAAAGGCTGGATATGCATCACACCCCTTCTCAACTCCGTTGAGCCTTTAGAAAGAACATAGACCTGCTAGGAACATAATCTAATGTACCCCTCCACTCCAACCGCGGTAAACTTGGCATAGCCAATGTCACAGTCTTGGCGTGACAATATAGAATAGCATGATAGGGCGACAACCAATCCATGCCCAAAATCACATCAAAGTCTACTATATTGAGTAGCAATAGATCAACTCTGGTCTCAAAACCACCAATAACAACTAAACACGACCGATACATACAGTCCACAATAATAGAATCTCCTACAAGCATCGACACATAAACATGAGAACTGAAGGAATCACGAGATATATCCGAATACGGAGCAAAGTAAGATGACACATATGAATAAGTGGATCCCGGATCAAATAAGACTGATGCATCCCTATGACAAATCGGAACCATACCTGTAATGATTGCATTTGATGTGGATGCCTCCGTCCTGCCTGGAAAAACATAGAATCTAGCCCGGCCTCCCCCTCTAGGGCAACCTCTACTCGCCTGACCCCCACCCCTGGCTGGCTGTGCAGGTGAGGCAGCAACTGGAGCAGCAACCATGGACTATGAAGTCTGTGACTAGGTGGAATCCATGGAGCCTGAGTAGTCTTTGGAGGTGCACCCCTCCCGAGTCTTTGGAGGTGCACCCCTCCTAATACGATAAAGTATCAAGGCAGAATCATGTGGTTTACTTAGTGATAGAGCAGTAAGAAGGATTACGCCAAGAGGTTTGAAACAAATGAGATTGTATTTACTCAGACCCTACAAATATGTAACGACTCTAGAATAATAAATAAGTACAAATGGTAGAGAAGAGGCAGTAATGACTTCCTAGCTAGAGGTGCCAATTGATGGTAAATATAATCGGATATTTGATACTCATGAATCTAGTGTGAGGGGTAAATTAAGGCAAAGACATAGCCTCAAGAGCAGTTACTTAGATTTCAGATATGAAGATAAATCGATTGAGCAATCAGTAATTGGTTTATGAAGGGCCTAGTTAAGGTTAGATGAGAAAACTCAGAAGAGTCATTGGATCATACAAAATTACATATTGGATCTAAACGTAGGAAGTTGCAGCCCCAGAAGTGCACGATCGCGACTCTCAGAAAGTGTTTTAGGCTGAAGCAATGGTAGGTAAAATTCAATATAAGATTTTAAAAAGTCGGAAGGAGACCATTGAGCCTAGAATACGAGGGAGGTGTTTAAAATTTGTGTTCAAAAATAATATTATTATAGTAAAGGTAAGGTGAAAAGCAATTGGGATGATTAGAGACAGTTCAAAATCATCTAAAGTTCTATGGAGTATATGATGTAATGAGCTCGCAGTTTGATATGAACAAGAGAATCTTTCCTAAGTGCAACTAACAGAAGACTTTAGCCAAGAGATAAGGAGGAAGAATTTGGTTTGAGCATAGCGATTTGAATTCGATATTATATAAAGGTTGTCCTGTAACATCAAGATCTATAGAATTTGGTACGTATCCAATAAAGGAGCAAGTTAGTTACTCATCACCTATCACGTCCATTGAACAAAGGATAAGAATCAAGAGTAATATTTAAATTATGCATATAGGAAGTTCCAGGATGTATATGAACTAAGATAAGTTAGTGCTCCATGTTATAAGTGTTAGGATGAGCAAGTGAAGGCGATTTCTTATGAATAATGGCAGTGAGGAAGTATAAGGGTGTCATGACCCCAATTTTCCTCCTAAGATATCGTGATGGTACCTAGTCTCTAAGACTAGGTAAGCCTAGCATTTGATAATAGCTTGATAGATATAATTAATAAAATACTAAAACAAGTATGATAAACTCATATAAACTTTCGAAAAGAGAATCTCAACAATACACTCACCAAGACTGGTGGAACTGAATTATAAGCTCTACATAGTAATACTAGAGTGTCTACTACATCACTGTCTGAATGAAAATATAACAGGAATTAAAGATAGGAAAAGGTGACTCCGAGGCCTGCAAACGTAGAGCAGGTATACCTTGTAATCTCCGAAAGCAGCTACTCAAATCAACGCTAACGTCCGACACGGGCAGATGTACCTGGATCTGAACAAAAAGATGTGCAGAAGTATAGTATGAGTACACCACAATGCTACCCAGTAAGGATCAAGCCTAACCTCGGTAGAGTAGTGACGAGGTCAGGTCAAGACACCTACTAGGATATAAATAAATAGTATGAAAACATAAGAACGAATAATAATGGAAGGCGGAGAAATAACTGATATGAACAAGTTAATAGCATGAACTAATACCGGATTTTTAAGCATGAAAATAACATAAATTAAACAACTAAAGTGAACCACAATGATCATATACAGACAACAACTGATAGAACAAGGAAGAATAAAACAACATGAAATGTTCCTACCAAAACTCTTTGCATCATGAGATAAATAACAAGAATCACAACGAGGTACCGCCTCGTGTACAATAAGAATCACAAACGAGGTACCGCCTCGTATAAATCAAGAATCACAATCGAGGTACTACCTCGTATTCATATTTCTCAATGTTATTCACAATCTTTCCTTATACCGCCGCGTGAGCCTTACATTTAAATAGATTTGAAAACAATTTTTTTCCGAAATAGCCACACACACTTTAGCCGAACTTATAACGCTGTGTGGCTTCACGTAGTTCCCCTACAAGAAATACACACTTAAGTCCCACCTTATTCTGCCGCATGCACATTAACCCCAAGCCTTATACCGCCGCATGCGCGTCAATATCATATCACAATAACAACTCGCACTACAAGTGCCCATAAATTACAACTTGCCAACAATCAACAATATCAATATTTCCACAATAATAGCCCATAGCTCCACCATAACGTGTACAAGAATATCAAAATTAACAATGAATGTAAAATTCTCAACCAGAAAGATATCTTAACAATTATCAGCTTCGCCTCAAAGCGATACGACTTTCACAACTTTAACACCAATAACTTAACAATGGGAGAGATAATGTATAACCACGATATTAGATAAGAATAACTCACAATGGAAGAGATAACGTGTAACAATGACTTCAAAAATAATGGACATCAACAATGAAAGAGATAACATGAACAATAACTTCAAATAATGATAATCAACAATGAAGAGGTAGTGTGTAACAATAAAAGAGGCAACAAGTTCAACTAAAGCATGAGAGCAATTTATCAATTAGGATGTAGAACAAGTGTTAACGAAATCATTTAAGGCATGTAAGGATATACTAACACAAGTAAGAATAGATTGCCGATGAGAATTTAGAACATGATATGACAATTATATCAAGGCATGGAAGGAGTCTAAGTAGCCTAAACCGGTCAAATATCATGTACTACCCGTGTACTCACTCGTCACCTTGCATAACGGCTTTCGCACCAAATGAATCAATCAATACCAATCATAAGGGGTAGTTCCCCCACATAAAGTTAGGCAAGATACTTACCTCAACTAGGCCAATTCAACTCTCGGAAATAGTTTTCCCCCTAAAATTCACCTCCACACGGCTCAAATCTAACCAAAATTGACTTAATATCATCAAACAATGCAAGGAAAATAAATTTCAATAGATAAAGTTATGATCTTTACACTTTTTCCAAAAAGTCAACAAACGTCAACCCGGGGCTTGCCCGGTCAAAATTCGGGTCCAATGGTAGATTCCGACTACCCATGACCCCACGAGTTTATATATATGATTAGTTCTAAAATCCGAGTCCAAGTCGACTCTCAAAACTCAAATTCTTATTTTTCAAAAACTTGACAAAGTTTCACAAATTTTCACTTTGATTCATATGATTTTGATATTAAAATCTAAGATATATTGATGAAATATGATTAGAAATAAATTAGAATCACTTACCCAAAGTTTGTAGATGAAAATCCCCTCTTCAAATCGCCTCCTACCGAGTCTAGGGTTCTAAAATGAGATAAAATGTGAGAAGAAATCTCGACTTCCAGCCCTTTGTACCGGCTGCAGTTATCGCATTTGCAACATAGGGCTTGCATTTGCGGACCAGGGCTCGCATTTTTTAACCCTGGCAGCCTCATGCATCATCACAATTGCGAGAAGAGGCTTCAAAATTGCGAACTGGACATCATCGCAAAAGCGAACCATTGTTCGCAAATGCAAACCTAGCTAAACTCATGTTGTCTTCGCAAATGTGAAGGGGTAGTCGCAATTGCGACATCTGATCCCCCACTGCCACCTTCGCAATTGCGAGGCCGGTGCTCTCAATTACGATAACTGGGCACCAACAACACCATCAGTTAAATTTCAATGCAATCCATTTCGACATATGTCTGAAACTCATCTGAGCCCTCGGGGCTCCAAACCAAATATCCACACAAGAATAAAATTATCAAACGAACTCGCTCGCTTGATAAAAACACAAAAATAATATCTAAAACTATGAATTGAACTCTAAAATGCATGGACTTCAAATTAAGGTTCAAGAATCTAAAAAATTACAACTAAACGACTAAATCATATCAAATCAACTCCAATTGGTATCAAATTTTGCATACAAGTTCTAAATAGCATAACTAACATATTCCAAGTCCCAAAATCAAATTCTGAACTTGATAGCTAAAAGTCAACCTACAGTAAAACCTTTCAACTTCAAATTGATAAATTTCGGCAAAAATGACACAAATCAACCTAGGGACTTCCAAAAACAATTCTGGCCATACACCCCAATCTGAAATCACTATACAAAGTTATCAGAGTCATAAAAACACTGTTCCGTGATCGTTTCACAGAAGTTAAAGTTTGGTCAACATTTATAATTTAGTCTTCTAAGCCAAGAATTAAAGGGTCCAAATCAACACGAAAGCTTCCCGAAACGAAACTAACCAACACCGTAAGTCATAAAACTATAAACACATTTGTGTGAAACATCAAAAGGAGAAACGGGGCGCAATTTTACAAAATGACCGATCGGGTCGTTATAGAGAGAAACTATCTGACCCATGATTTAGAGTTAATTGCAGTTTAGTAGTATTAATTATACATTATTCATGTTGACGTCTTTACGGGTCATAAGATCATTCAGTATATCTTCAAGCAGGAAGAATTGAACTCGAGACAGAGGCGATGGCTGGAGTTACTAAAGGATTGTGAAATTGATACCTTATATCCCCCAAAAAAGGCTAATGTTCTGACAAGCGGCCACAACCATGGATCCATAGACAATTTAGCTTACCTGGGTTCGAGAGAAGAGAGTTGGTTGAAAGGTATATCAACTAACTAGTTAGGAGAGTTCGATTTTTGACCCAGATGATGACATTATCGTGATTCAAAATACAATAGTATCATCTCTAACAGTAGAGGTAGAAGAACGATAGTATAAAGGTCCTATGATTTGAAGTTCAAGGAGAACGTCCAACGGAATAAAATTATAGTCTTCGAGGTAACAGAAGATAGAGTCTTGAGGTATCGAGGCCGATTATGTGTTCCTGATGTTGTGGTATTTTGACACCATATTAGGTATGAGGCATATTATTTATTTATTCATCCAGAGTTGACTAAGATGTATCATGATATTAATGAAATCTATTGGTGGAATAATATGTAAAAAAGAATATTGTCGAGTTCGTAATTATCAGCAAGTGAAGATAGAGCATCAGAAACTCAATGGGCTAGTTCAGAACATAGGGATTCCGACTTGGACGTAGGACATGAATGCTATGGATTTCATTACAGGTTTTCCCATTCTTATTGTAAGTTCGACTATATATAGGTGATTGTTGACAGGCTCACGAAGTCAGCCCACTTCTTTCTAGTCAGAACTACTTCTATAGTCGAGAATTATGCAAGTTATACATTGAAGAAATAGTAAACCTACATGGTTTTCTAGAGGCTATTATACTTGATAGAGGGGCAAGTTTACAGCTAACTTTTGGAGGTCCTTCTGAAAGGTTCTAAGGATGCAAGTAAATCTTAGTACGACTTTTCATCCAGAAACAGTACATGATTAAGACACTCGAGGATGCGTTACGAGCGTGCATGCTAGACTTCAGAGAGCTATCATTCCAGCATTAGTATGGCTCCTTATGAGGTAAAATTCACATCCTTTGTTGGGTGGTTTGAGAGAGGCGAATCAGAGTTACTTAGACCCAATTAGGTTGAAGAAGCTTTAGAGAAAGTAAAGTGCATCCCGCATCGATTATTAACATCCCAGAGTTGTTAAAAGTCATATTCAGATGTGTGACGACAAGACTTAGTTTCTGCGTTGATGATTGGGTATTCTTGAAAGTTTTGCCTACGAAAGGCATTATGAGATTCGACAAGGAAAGGCAAGCTTAGCCATGGCTTATTGGGCCATAGTGAATATGTAGACTATGAGCTAAAGTTACCGTCAAAGTTAGAGTCTGTCTACCTTATTGTTTCAGGAATCTATACCACAGAAGCACATGATGTTCAAATTGTAGAGAACCTATATTACGAAGAGGTTCTAGTTGCTATTCTAGATCGGCAGGTCCGCAAGCTGGGGACCAACAAATTGACCTCTATAAAATGTCATGGAGGAATAAGAACCTCAAAGAAAAGACATAGGAAGCCGGGAAGAAATGAATTCTATGTACCCTCAGTTGTTCAGATAGAAGATTCTTAGAGATTGAAGCTCGGTCATATGTTTTCTTAGCCGATGTTATGTGGTTTTGATTAACACTCATTATATGATTAAATAATATCCAGAATTGAAGAATTACAGCATTTTCAGGAGCAGAATTGTTTGGACACAAGGTAAGTTACCATTTATGATATTTTCATTGAAATTGATTTCCATGTGAGGCGAAAGAGATATTATTTTTTGTTAATGGTCTGTGTGGCATATGATATGTTTCTAGCTGTTTGATAGGTATGGGATAGTCCTATTTATAGAGGAGACTCTATCGAAAGTTTTGTAAAATTCATAAGAGCTAGTTTCTCCTCTAAGATGCCTTTACATTCGAGGACGAATATTTCAAAGAGGGAAAGGATATTACACCTTGTACTTTCCTTTTAGAATCTTAAGTGAATCAATATGAGCCGATGAGTTTAATAACCTTTAAAAATATAATGATGGGTTAAAATAACTGTTAAGAAAGTATCGTGAGGGTTGGAGGCTAAGCGAATCAAAGATGTTATAACACGTACTTTTAAGGTAAAACTAGGATTGCTTAATATGCCAAGGAGGTCGTATTTTAAGGTATTTGAATCATATAATATTCGTATGTTAAGTCTTGAAGTCAAACAAGTAGTAAAACAAAAGTCAGTAAAAGTTATTGCAAGTTATGTTCATAATTTTACTGAAATTTGGGTCTAATGTCACTGAGCTTTTCTGCCAATATATTTGGAGTTTCAGGGTGATACACCCACCAAATTGAATCTCAATGAGTCTAGTTTCCAACATATTACATCGTTTGTCAATGCAATGTCAGAGTAGAGAGATATTCACGTTTTCACGAGACTACATGCAGCCTGTTTGGGACCTACTTAGCCGGTGGCTGACCTTTGAATGTTTTAAAGTAGTTGGAAGGCTCATGTTTTGTCATTTTCGACCAAGGAAAGTTCCCACACTCTCCCACCACCTCTCTAACATTGTTCCATAATTCCAAGGTAAATCCAAGGTGGTTTTACCTAAACCTAGCCTCAAACGTTAGCCTAAGTTAAGAAAAGAGTCTTTATGGTGTTGTGATGTAAATAAGGGCACTTGTAAGCTAAGGGAAGCTTTGGTTCAAGGTTGATTTGATTATTTAAGGTAAGTATAACACTCTATTTCTTGTGCTTAAGATTATCTATGTGTTTGGTTATGTTGTTTGGATGAATAACTACAAGATAGCATTCAAAGTGGTATAAGAAGTTGTTGTCTCATGTTGGACTGTTTTAGAGTTGTATATATGACTTCATATAGCTGGAAATCATGGGGGATAACTTGGTTATAATTTTTGTTGTTGTTTTTGTTGTGCTTGTCAATATGTTGAATGTGTTGATGATATTGTAACTAGGAGAGGAATCTGCAATATAATAATTAGAAGTTGTTCATGTTGTTGTTATCTTTTGTTGGGCTATTTGATGTTACTTTTAAAATGGATATAAGGCTGGAATGTCATGTCAATATATAAGTTTATATGCTGGACCTATTGGTGGTGTTGTACGTGTGGGGTAGATGGGAAAAAGAGTTGGGTTTTGATTCCAATCCGAGCTTGTCGCTCGTCGTGTTAAATAGTAGTTTTGTTGGTGACGTTTGTCCACTTGTTGTTGTGTAGATTGATTTATATTGTTGGGCTGTTGGGTGTGTTGTGGTGCTGAAACTATATATTTGAAGATTGTATGTATTCTTGTCATTTTTATGGACTTGGAAAAGTAAAGAAAACGGGGGAGATGTTGTCTGATTTTATATAGAATGAGCTCGTAGGGGATTTTTGAACTACTCGTAATTAACATTAATACCCTTATTATTGGTTGTAGACGTAGGTGTGAAGGAGGAGGATTCCATATTGATAGATCGTGGTTCTATATAATGTATGCTAAAGCGCTTTCATTCCTTCTTTTGGCATGATTCTAACTAAATGAAACGTAAATGAACAATACTTATAAGGAAACTACTCATAGAAGTTTAGAAGCTTATGTATTTATCTTCCATGATATATTTCTGATCCATTGTATTGATATTTGACTCTTAATGAAACATATATTTATTATGTTAGTACCATAACATATTCAAAGGTTTACTGACCTTATGATATTTACGTACTCTCTAGAGGCTTGTAGACTAATATCCTGTGTATAGAAGTTTGTACGACCTCGTCGACTTGTATGTCCCATGCATTTACTTATGTATGTCCTTTTAGGTTATTTATCATTGGATAGTCTCTCATTCTTTGTCATATTATCGTATGATGGCCTTCAAGCTCACTTATATACGCTATAATGGTAATTGATTTACGTTATGTTAGTTCTTGGTAAGTAAGGCGCAGGTGCTAGTTGCGCCCCTCCGGTTCTGGGTGTTGCATGTAGTGTCTCTATCATAGCATTACTCATGAGAAATTTAATCTCCATCACTTGATTGACAATATTCCAGGGAGGATCCCATACACCATCAAGATTGTTTTTCATGAGCATACAAACAATTTCAAGTAAACAAGGGAACAATTGGACAATAACAATGGGTTTCTAGAATTGCCCTAGCTTCAGCTTCACTATTTGATGCATCCGGGATCTCAGCAGCTTGTGCATCATTTCTAACACAAATTGCACAAGAAGACCTACCCGAATTTTCTCTACAAGGTCCATCTATATTGCACTTGACCCAACCAGTAGGAGGCAACGTTTACCATACTTGAGTGTACTTTAATTTTGGAACATGAGCATCCAGTTTTTGGTACAATTCTATCAGCTTGTAGTCACACCTGAATGCAATCCAACGGACCTTGAGCAGCATCTGGATGCTTAGAGAAACCTAGAAGATCATTCTATTGATAGAGACAATTTTGTCATGCATTCTGGAGTTCTTTCTCTTCCATAATTTACATACAATCATGGATGGTATTGCATTGAAAATTGGCTTCAAACTTGCATTGACAGGACCTGGCCACCATTCATTTATAACCTGCATAAGGTGCTTTCCATCAATGTTAATACCTACAGACAAACTGATGTTCGGCCAAAAGTATGTATTTTTGTATATGAATCACCTCACATTTTGCTTTATTCTTATTGGTTCTAATGTGTAATTACAATGAGTTGAGCTAATTTTTGGTGTTTATGAAATGGATTGAATGCGCATGAGTTAGAGCTAAAAAAGAAGAAAAATAGACAAGTGCTGAATTCTAGCGTCCAGGGTAGCGTGACGCGCTATTGTGGCGCTAGAAACAGAAGACCAAAATTTTCAGCGTCCTATTTCAACTTGAAGAAGATATTTTTGGGTTCTAGATGCCCCTAACTTGTTTAAAAGTCATTCTAAACCAAATTTGGAGGATATCTAACATAATTTTGGGAGGAGGATGCCACTTTTAAGGAGAATTCACATCGGGGGCACGTTGGAGCAAGCTTTAAACTAATTTTTCTTCTTTTATATTACTTTAATCTCATAGTTTATTAGTTCTAGAGTGTGGGGTGCTACATGAATGTTGTAGTTTGAAGTTTGAATTATTTTTGTTATTTTATACTATTGGTTTATTTATTCAATCTTGCGCTTAATTATTCGATTTCTTGATACCAATTGAATACTATCTACGAATCTTAGAATAAACTCGGGAGAGTGAATTCTAGATTTCATATAAGATTGGGTAGAGCTAGATCTTGAACCTGAGCATCGGGAACAGATTTGCAGTTAGGATAGGGATGTACCTAATCGCCTTATTTGGTTACTATACAAGAATTATTATTGCGTTCTTGTTGATCCTAATTCCATTATAATATAGGCGTTAGCTTAGCTTAAATAAATGAGTAGTGCTTCGGAAGAATACTACGAGTAATATTAATATGTCAATTAATAAACCAGATAAATTAATTAGATAGTTTAAGTAGAAAACTCAACAAGATTATTAGCTGACCCATAACTCTTGAATATTTTCTCCCATTAGATTAGTCTCTAAGCTTACCGACTTCTGCGGATGAAATATATGGAGGTAAGGTTATTGATGAAGATGCTTGGTTGACAGAAGATTTTTATGGCCCGTATTTTTGGGCTTGTCATGACCTGACCTCTTGGAAGTCTGAATTTTAATATGGGAGTAAGGGTTGGTATTGTGATGAATATTATCTATTAATGGAATATGCAAAACGATGTTGTTTACTAACAACGCTTGTGAATGATTGGTCTAAGGAAAGAGTTGATCTTGCAAAAGAAATTGACATATTTGGCTTTGATGTGCGTAACTTGGATGCAGATTTGACTACAAAGAGTGATGCGTGTAATGCCTAATAATTTAGTGATGAGTTATATGAAGCTAAAAAAGATCTTCTAGGCGAAATCGAAGAGCTAAAACGAGAATACCAATTTGTAGACCATATTCTTGTTGATGATGCTGAGGTTGAGGGAGTATATATTATTGAGAATGTCAAAAATAATGCAGTTTTGGAGTTGGGGCATGTTGGTCCTCATTCTAAATATTTTTCGACATTATGTTTGCATGGAGACATAGAGATCGAGCTTTTCGAGGGATTTATAGATGAAGAACAAGACCCTCACATTATAAAATTTGCCAAACCAAAAAGACAAAATGACATACCTCGCTTAAGGGACAAGAAGTGCAAGATACAATATCTATTACTTGGTTCCTTTATTTTCACACCACCTCCCCAGGAACGTGATAGAAAAATTGATGCAAAATTGGGGTCACATTTCATAACTTCAAAGTGGAAAATAAAGTGGTGAAAGTGACGGCGTAAGGCCGCGACGTTAAATCAAGCGTTTATTGGGAGGTAACCCAATTCTATTGTTTCTTTTTATTTTTTTATTTTTTTTTTGCAGTATTACTTTTGTACTTTGTAGGAGTAGGAGCATGGAATCAAAATCATTAGGCGTGTGCAAAACGAGCAGATGATTGAAACTAAGTGTGGGGTTCCCACACAAAGGATCATACGTGAGAGAACTCTAAGTATCCCATGAACTGCTAATGCTTCGGCCTTTGGCCTACCAGGGAGTCTCTTTTACCCATTTTTTATTTATTGTATGCATTGAGGATAATACATAATTTTAAGTGTGGGCTGAGGATATTGTCTGGGTGAGTTTTTATGCTATCTTAGCTTAGTTGTAGTACTCTTTCTTAGCGTAGTAGTTTTTGTAAAAACAAATGAATAAAAAATCAGAAAATTTTGGACTTTTTCCGACAATGGATTTTGTGGACAGATTTTTTGAGGGATTAAGGTCCAATAAAAGTAAAATACAAAAAAGAATTGTTCTTTAGTTTCTAGTTAAGTAATAATTTCCCTTATTTTTTTTTCTTTTTGTGCATTGGTTCTTTTCTAGGGGATGTAACTTGAACATGATATTCCTTTTATCTTTTTAGGATTAGAGTAGGAGTAGGAAGGAAGAAAGAATTTCTCTTCGACGCCTTTTGACGTGATTGATGCTAACATATTAGGACTTAGCATGTGTGCTTACCTTCCCTGTGTTTTAGAATTTTTTATGCCTTTATGTATTCGATAGTATGCCTTATGATGCCTATATCTCATTTTCTTGAATTGTCTGCTCTTTATGTATTATGACTTTTTGTTTCGTGGTTCCGTGAATAAGCTTTAATTTGAGAGTCGGAGTGAAATCGTACGTAGTGAGTCATGTACCATGTGTGAGTGAGTTTTTGTGTAGCCCTTGCATCACATTTTGAGTCTAGAACTTGTTTGGAATGTGAGTTGAAGAGGAATCTTAGGTGCGCTCGGTTTGAATAATGATTTTAGGCCTTCTTTGATCCTTTTTGAATTTTAATACTACCACAAATAAAATCATCCCTAGTTAGCCATGTTAAGCTTGTAGACCTTTTGTTGGAACCCACATTACAAGCCCATACCTTTTTTGTTCTTAACCGATATTATTTTGATCTTTTTACCTCTTGAAGCACTTAACTTTTAAAATGAGCGCTAGAAGAAGTAAGGAGGGAACTTGGGTGGCTTTTGAGTGGAACCAATGAAAGAAAGAAAATTTTCTTTTATCTTTAAAAAAAAAAACTAGCGGGGAGTGTAAAGTAAAAGAAAAATAGTTTGTAAAAAAAAAAGATGGAAAAAAAGATCTGCAAAAAAAGAAAACAAATGTACATCTTCTCCTTGCTAGTGCAGGTAAATCAAAGTAGTGCTTAAAGAAGGAGGGAATATTTTGGTGGTGATCTTCTTGTGATGTTTGAAGTTGGGTAGAAGAAAGTTGCACTTTAAGTGAATACTTGACATGTTAAAGTTCCTAGGAGGGTTAGTCACTATTTTCTATATATATCCTACCCGTCCCTTAGCCCATGTTACAACTACGATAAAGTCCTAATTGATTTTAGACCGAGTGAGCCTACATTAGTAGAGATTTACATAATGGGCAAGCATGTGGTACCTTCTTGCATGCATGTGACTTCTTTGTGAGAGTAAGTGATTTCTTTTTGATGTGTGAGTCCTTAATTTACATTCAGACAACTGATTTGAATGTACGGGCTGTCTACTCTCTTTTATTTATTACAAGGGTACATGATTTCGCAATGGATAGATAATGTTATTAGACTTCTCGGTTAGGGTGAGTGTTCAAGCCATAGGTGCTTTGTGACATGGAGTCGGCTTTTGAGGCTAGGATTATCATGAGCATGTTGTCTAAATAGGTTGCATACTTTGAATAAGTTTGGCATGAAAAAGTTAGGAAGTGTGTGTGAATGTGTATGCCCATGCTTAATTGTTGGTAGCAACCATAGTCACGGGTATAGTGTGCTTAATGGTCATATGCTCCCTCACAATGTGGTATTTTGAGTTATGTGGTTAAGGTAGTAAAATTTAGGTTGCTCAAGGACGAGCAAGAGTAGTGTGGGGTGTTGATGTTCGGCCAAAAGTATGTAATTTTGTATATAAATCACCTCACACTTTGCTCTATTCCTGTTGGTTCTATATGTAATTTTTATGAGTTGAGCTAACTTTTGGTGTTTATATGTGTATGAATCAAGTGGGAGTGAAATGGATTGAATACGCATGAGTTGGAGCTAAAAATGAAGAAAAATGGACAAGTACCAAATTCTAGCATCCAGGGAAGCACAACGCGCTACTGTGGCACTAGAAATAGAAGACCAAATTTTCAGCGTCCAGGCTAGCGCGACGCGCTGCCAGGGCGCCCAATCTCGGGAATTGTCCTATTTTGACTTGGAGAAGATTTTTGGGTCCTAGACACCCCCAACTTGTATGAAGGCCTTCCAAACTTAATTTTGAGGGGATCTAACATATTTTTGGGAGGTGGACGTTACTTTGAAGGAGAATTCACATCGGGGGCACGTTGGAGCAAGCTTTCAACTAGTTTTTCTTCTCTTCTCTTTCTTCAATCTCGTAGTTTATTAGTTCTAGAGTGTGGGGTGCTACATGAACATTGTAGTTTGAAGTTTGAATTATTTTTTGTTATTTTAACCTCTTAGTTTATTTATTCAGTCTTGCGCTTAATTATTCGATTGCTTGATCACCAATTGAATACTATCTATGAACCTACGATTGAACTCGGGAGAGGAAATTCTAGATTGTATATAAGATTGAGTAGTGTAAGATCGCGAACCTGAGCATCAGGAACGGATTCACAGTTAGGATAGGGATATACCTAATCGCCTTGCTTGGTTACTATACGGAAATTATTAATGCATTCTTGTTGATCCTAATTCTATAGGAATATAGGCGTTAGGTTATCTTGAATACTACGAGTAATATTAACCTTATCAATCAATAAACCAGATAAATTAATTAGACAGTTTAAATAGAAAACTCAACGGGATTGTTAGCTGACCCATAGCTCTAGAATATTTTCTCCCATTAGATTAGTCTCTAAGCTTGCCGACGTATTTTCTCTAGTTTCCTAGTTTACGATTCTAGATTAGTTATAATTAATAATCACACTTTAGAAAATTGCTTGAAAAGATTAATTATTTTACTTTAATTTAGTTGATAGTTAATCATAAGTTCTCATGATAACAATACTCTACTTATCACTTTATTACTTGTTGACTGCGTATACTTGTGTGTGCATTTGGGAGCAACACAAACAAAAGTTAGTCCATAAAATATTTTGGCCATGGGAGCCCTTAGAAATACAATTTTTCAAGAATCTGAATAGTCCACTCTGATTGATTGTCATTATGTGGGTGAAATGCCATGCTAAGCTCAACCTCCGTACCCAACTCTCACTGTACAACCTTTCAAAAGTAAGATGTGAACTAAGTACCGCAGTCTAAAATGATAGAAATAGGCACCATATGCAAACTAGCTATCTCGATATATATATATATATATTTGGGAGCAACACAAACAAAAGTTAGTCCATAAAATATTTTGGCCATGGGAGCCCTTAGAAATACAATTTTTCAAGAATCTGAATAGTCCACTCTGATTGATTGTCATTATGTGGGTGAAATGCCATGCTAAGCTCAACCTCCGTACCCAACTCTCACTGTACAACCTTTCAAAAGTAAGATGTGAACTAAGTACCGCAGTCTAAAATGATAGAAATAGGCACCATATGCAAACTAGCTATCTCGTTATATATATATATATATATATATATATATATATATATATATATATATATATATATATATATATATATATATATATATATATATAAACTTATCCGAAGTATAAGTAGTCAACACCGTTATGAAGTGCACAGATTTGGTCAACCTATCCACAATGATCCAAATAACTTCAAACTTACTCAAATTATGTGTCAAGCATACTACAAAGTCCATAATTGTACGCTTCTACTTCCACTCTGATATAACCATCTTCTGACCTAACTACTCGATTTTTGATATTTATACTTATCTTGTTGGCAATTCAAACACCGCAAAATATATCCACAATGTCCTTCTTCATTCTTCGCCACCAATAGTGTTGATTCAAGTTACAATACATATTTGTAACACCTAGGTGAATAGAGTATCTCAAATTGTGAGACTCCTCAAGCATCAACTGCCTCAAACCATCAACATTAGGAACATAAAGTTGATCCTGAAGTCGTATAGCACCATCATCTCCAATCACAACCTTCTTGGCACCAATTTACTTTATCGGGTCCTTAAGCACAAGTAAATCAAGATCATTATACTAACAAGCCATAATCCTCTCAAATAACGATGACAGGGAAACAACGCAATCAATACCTCTACGAGGCTTAGAAATATTCAATCTCACAATTCCATTGGCCAATGACTAAACACCCATGGCCAAAGGTCTTTTCCAAGCTAGACTGATTGCCAAACCAATCATACGCAATGCCTTTCTATGCAAAACCAATCATATTTGCCTTTCCTAGATGATAAAAGATAATGATATCATAGTGTTTGAACAACTCTAACTACCTCCCCTTCCCAAATTTAAATCTTTCTGCTTAAATAGGTGCTGAAGACTTTGATTCCTATAGATCTCACAAGACACACCATACAAGTAATGCCTCCATATCTTAAGTGCATGCATAATAGCTGCCAAATTCGAATCATGAACTAGATAATTCTTCTAATGAGGTTTTAGCTGTCGTGACACATGCAATCACCCTACCATTCTACATCAACATTCCCTAAGCCATTGCGTGAAGAAGCATAATACACTGTGTATGACCCCAAATCCATGGGTAACACCAACACCAGAGCTGTAGTCAATTGTATTGAGCTTCTAATAACTCTCATCATACCACATAAAAGGAATACTTTTCTGAGTCAACTTAGTCAATGAGGCTATAATGGATGAGAATACCTCAAAAAAATGATGGTAATAGCCTACCAAACCCAAGAAACTTCGAATCTCCGTTGCAGTAGTAGGTCTAGGCTAATTTTGAACTGATTCAATCTTCTTAGGATCAACCTTAATACTATCACTAGTCACTATATGAACCAAGAATATAACTGAGTCCGACCAGAACTCACACTTGGAGAATTTAGCATAAAGATTTTATTCCCTTAAAGCCTAAAGATAATCATCATTTGTTGCTCATGCTTCTCTCTACTACGAGAATGTATCAATATGTCATCAATGAACACTATTATAAAAGAATTCAAATAAGGCTTAAACACCCAGTTAATCAAATCCATGAATGTTGTTGGAGCAATACTCAAGCTAAATGACTTCACCAAGAACTCATAATTACAATAACGAATCTTAAAGGTTGTTTTAGGAATTTTTGAATCCATAATCTTAACCTGGTGATAAATCAATCTCAAGTCATTCTTAGAGAATATCTTAGCAACCTGAAGTTGATCAAACAAATCATTAATATGAGGCAATACATATTTGTTCTTGATTTCAACTTAATTCAATTGCTGATAAACTATGCACATCGTCATAGTACCATTCTTCTTCTTCACAAACAGCATTAGTGCACCCTAAGGGAAAACACTCGTTCTAATGAACCCCTTATCAAGTAAATCTTACAATTGCTCCTTTAACTCCTTCAACTCACCTGGAGCCATGTGATATGGTGGGATAGATATGGGTTGAGTGCATGGTACACAATTGATATCCCTATCTGGTGGCATGCCCGGTAAATCCATAGAAAACATATCTAGAAACTCCCTCACAACTAGTATTGAATCCATAGTAGGAGTATGCAAAACAATCCTTGTCAACCATATATAAGAATGATATCACCTTACTAAAGTTACAAGATAGCATGATTCAGAGACAACCAATACATGCCAATAATAAGAGATCAACCATTTTTTCATACCCATCAATAGTAAACACACAAGACCGATAAACCCAATCAACCATAATAGAATTCTCAACTAGCGTAGATAGATAAATAGGAATATCAAGAGAATCATGAGACATACCCAAATATGATGCAAAATAATATGACACATACAAATAAGTAGAACATGGATCAAATAACAATAAAGCATCGCTATGATAGATTGAAACATTTCCTGTGATGACCGTATCAGATGTGACTGCCTCTGGTCTACCCAAAAAAGAATAGAAATAGGCCTGATCTCCACACCTAGGGCGTACTCTACTTGGCTTTCCCCCATCTAGTTTTCTACCCCATCAATAGTTATAGCACACCTAAAACAATGGCCATACTATAGTAATAGGTTAAACACCCCAACTTGTGGAACTCTTAAGGTCTGAAACATAATACCAGCCTACTCTAGCATTTGAGTAGCTGGGGTCTAGGCTCCCCCTCCAGTCTGGAAAGTATGTAGGGCCATAGAAATCATCTCCACCTGTCCCATACCCTCAAAGAAACTCGAAATCCTAACCATAGTCTCCCGAAGCATAAGGGTAGTGATAAAGCCCTCGGGAACCTATGTTAGTGTAACCACCCGACCGGTCGTTTCGAGAGTTATAGTCCCATTTCCCTCATTTCTGCTTCCTTTATACTTTTAAGCTATATTATGATATACCGGGCTAGTTGGTACGGGTCCGGAGTGGTTTCAGAGTGGAATGAGATACTTAGTCTCTAAAGTAAAAGCTTAAGTTAGAAAAGTCAACTGGATGTTGACCTATGTGTAAATGATCTCAGATTTGAATTCTTATGGTTCCGTTAGCTCAGTTAGGTAATTTTGGACTTAGGAGTGCGACCGGAATGTGATTTGAAAGTCCGTACTAGAATTAGGCTTGAATTGGTTAAAGTTAGAAATTTGGCAATTTTGGTCGGCAGTGGAAAATTTGATATCGGGGTCGGAATGGAATTCCGGAAGTTGGAGTAGGTTTGTAGTGTTATTTGTGACGTGTGCGCAAAATTTCAGGTCATTCAAACGTGGTTTGGAGGCTGAGAGTTTAAGTTATTCTCGCAGGGGCGAGAATTTTTGATCGCAGGTGCGGAAAAATGGCTGCAGGTGCGAAAAGCCTGGGCAGATAGTATAAATTGCACTTCGCGAAATTTGGTCCATTCTTCACCATTTTCAGTCGGTTTTGAAGCTTTTGGGAGTGATTTTGAAGAGGGATTCAAGGGAATATCAGTGAGGTAAGTTGCTCGACCCCTAATACTCGTAAATATGGTGATTTCCCTTTGTTTAATCATGTAATTAGTGAAAATTAGAGGTGAAAATGAGGGGTTAGGGCTTGAGATTTTGGAGAGTTTGATTTAAGGATTTGAGGGACCAAATGAGGTCGGATTTTGATGAATTTCATATGTATGGACTCGTGAGTGAATGGGCTTTCTAGTTTTGTAAATTTTGTCGGATTTCGAGACGTGGGCCCGGGGGCCGGGTTTGAGCCAATTTCGGGATTTTGGGCTAATTTGATAGTTTTTCTTGTGGAGTTCGTTCCTTTAGCATAAATTGATAGTATTGTACTGATTGTGAATAGATTCGGAGCATTTGGAGGCCGAATCGAGGCAAAAGAACATCGCGGAGTAGGAATTTGATCGGTTTGAGGTAAGTAACATTGTAAATCTACTCCTAAGGGTATAAAACCCCGAATTTTGTATAATTCTACTATTTTGAGGTGACGGACATGCTAGGTGACGGGAGTGTGGATGTGCACCATTGGGGATTGTGACTTGGTCAGTGCCGTAGCAACCGTAAAGTTTCATATTTTGTTGAAACAATATGATACTTATGTATTTTAGAAAGAGTTTCTGTAAATTAGGTTGAATGCTATGTTTGGGCCTTGTGCCAGTGATGTTTGGACCCTTAGGGGTCCTTTTATTACTATCCTCTCACTGTTTTCAATTGAAAAATCTATACTCAGTCATGGTTATACCTGTTTATTGCATAACTCGGTTTTTATTACTCTGTTTTGATGCATATAAATGTTGTTTTATGCTGAGTACCCTGTTTTTACTGAGAGCCCAAGTGGCTTGAGAGGTTTATGACTGAGTGAGGCCGAAGGCCTGATTTGTAAGGATATTTATGGGATCGGGCTACACGCCGCAACATGTTTGATATAGGCCGAGGGCCTGAGTGATTTATGCCATGATTTGGCTTGATATAGCGCTTGGGCTGAAGGAGCCCCTTCGAAGTCTGTGCACACCCCAGTGAGCGCAGGTACCTACTGAGTCTGAGTGCCAAGTGCCGAGTGCTGAGTGACTGGGAGGCACGAGTGATGGTGAGGTATGCCCGAGGGGCTATTTACGAGTGATTGTGAGGTATGCCCGAGGGGCTGTATACGAGTGACTGTGAGGTTTGCCCGATGGGCTGTATATGAGTGATATTTTTTCCCGAGGGGTTGTTTATGATTTCGTCATTTTTGATCACCTTTGCATTGAGCCTCTGTTTGAAAACTGTTGAAAAATATCTTTAAATGTTTTTACTGGAACTGGGTTTAAACGAGCTATTTTTATTCAAACCCCAAATTTTTAAAGCATGTGGTAGTTTACGGAGATTTCATGATATGAACTTTATATGCCTTATTGCTCGTCACTACTGCTCAGTCTTTATTTATTATTGTTACTTACTGAGTTGGCGTATTCACGTTACTCCATGCACCTTGTGTGTAGATCCATGTATAGCTGGACACGGTAGCGGCTGTTGACTATTTCGGTTGCAGATTTTCTCGGGGATAGCAAGGTAGCTGCCTGGCGATCGCAGCCCTGATCTTCTCCCTCTTATCTTCCTTTAGTTGAATTTAGCTATTTTCAGACTATGTTAGTCTCGATATTGTGAGACAAATTGTAGTAGATGCTCATGACTAGTGACACCCCAATGTCGGGCTTTTCTTTTCCTCACTTTTGTTTTGCTTTGAACTTCTTTAAGAAGGTTTTATGTTAAATAGCCTTGAAATATTTCTTTGAAATGAAAATATCAGTTTGTTTGGAAATGAGTCGGCTTGCTTAGTTCCACGATATGTGCCATCACGACAGGGTTAGTTTGGGTCGTGACAAGTTAGTATCAGAGCCTAGGTTACACAGGTCTCACGAGTCATGAGTGTGTTTAGTAGAGTCTTGCGGATCGGTATGGAGACGTCTGTACTTATCTTCAAGAGGCTGCAGAACCTTTAGGAAACTCCACATTCTTGAATTCTTGTCTTGCGAATCTGTTGATTCTAGTAACCAAACATCTGTTGTTTCATTCTCTCATAGATGGTGAGGACTCGTGCCACCAGTCAGGAGGGCCAACCACCAGTACCACCAGCCAGGGTCGCGAGAGGCCGAGGCCGCGGTAGAGGTCATGGTAGGGGCAGAGGTACAGCCTGTACAACAGCTGGGGCAGTACCTGCAGATCCACCAGTTGTCCCATATCAAGACCAGGTTCTAGTTGTCGATGCACCAACTCAGGCACCACATGTGCCTATTGTGATTCCAGGCCTTCAAGAGGCCCTAGCTCAGATTCTGATAGTGTGTACCGGCCTTGCTTAGGCGGTCTCTATCTTGACGGCCGCAGCCACTTCTCAGGCCGGGGGAGGCACAGGCACTCAGACTCCCGTCGCTCGCACACCCGAGCAGGTTGTTCATGGACACCAGACACAGGGGGTACTACCAGCCCAGCCGGTTGTAGCTGCACAGGATTATGTGGTTCCTGCTATACCTGAGGATGATCAACGTAGGTTGGAGAGGTTTGGGAGATTCCAGCCTCTACCTTTCAGTGGCACAGAGAGAGAGGATGATCAGGACTTCTTGGACAGGTGTTAGAGGATACTTCGTACTGCTGGTATTCTGGAAACTTGTGGAGTCTCATTCACTACTTTTTAGTTTTCTGGGGCTGCACTCAGATGGTGGAAGACTTACGAGAGGCGTAGGCCTGTTGGCGCAACACCCCTTACTTGGCAGCAGTTCTCCGTGATTTTTTTGGAGAAGTTCGTGCCTCGGTCCTGCAGAGAGGAGCTGCGTAGATAGTTTGAGCGGTTTTGCCAGGGTGATATGTCTGTGATGCAGTATGAGATGCGATTCTCAGAGTTGGCCCGTCATGCTATCTGGTTGGTTCCCACGGACATGGAGAGGATCATGAGGTTTATTGATGGTCTCACTTTTCAGCTACAGTTGCTTATGACCATAGAGAGGGTGTCTGGTGCTACCTTTGATGAGGTTGTCGACATTGCTCGACAGATTGAGATGGTTCGCGATCAGGAGAGGGTTGAGAGGGAGGCCAAAAGGCCTCGTGGTCAGGGTGGATTCAGTGGTGCTCCTTTTGGGGGTCAGTTCCAACACGGTAGAGGTCGTCATTTCAGACAGGCTCAGTCAGCTCAGCCATTTCACCGTGGTGCATCATCTCACCATGGTTCTCACAGTTCTTATCAGGGCCACACATCACTCGGTGCCCTTCCAGCTCAGATTTCGTCCCATGCTCCACCAGTTCAGGGCTCATCTATGCCAGGTTCTTCTACCAGTTATCCCGGTGCTAGGGGTTCACTTCAGTTCCCGCCACCAGCACCAGGGAGTTGTTTTGAGTATGGGGAATTTGGGCATATGTGGAGGCAATGTCTTCGTCGTCATGGAGGTCTATCTCAGCATATGAGTTAACCTTTGACTTCAGCACCAGTTATTTCACCACTCGCCCAGTCAGCTCGGGGTGTAGGTCAGTCAGCTAGGGGTCACCCTAGAGGGGGAGGCAGATTGGGGGTGGTCAGGCCCGTTTCTATGCCCTCCCAGCTAGATCAGATGATATTGCTTCAGATGCTATGATTACAGGTAGTGTCTCAGTTTGTTACAAAGATGCCTTTGTATTATTTCACCCTAGTTCCACGTATTCATATATTTCTTCGTATTTTGCCCATTTTCTGGATATGTCCCGTGAGTCTTTAGTTTCATCCGTTCATGTATCTAATCCTATGGGCGATACTATTGTTGTAGACCGTGTATATCGGTCATGTGTGGTGACTATTGGGGGTCTGGAGACCAAAGTGGACCTTTTACTTCTCAGTATGGTTGACTTTGATGAGATATTGGGTATGGATTGGTTATCTCCATGTCATGTTGTTCTAGATTGTCACGCAAAGACCGTGACATTGGTGATGCCGGGATTTCTGAAGGTTGAGTGGAGTGGTTCTGTAGATTATGTACCTAGTAGGGTGATTTCATATTTGAAATCTCAGCATATGGTTGAGAAGGGTTGCCTATCCTATTTGGCTTTTGTGAGGGATGTTAGTGCAAAGGCTCCTACTATTGATTCTGTTCCAATAGTACGTGATTTTCCAGATGTGTTTCCTGCAAACTTGCTGGGCATGCCGCCTGAAAGGGATATTGACTTTGGTATTGATTTGGTGTCGGGCCCTCAGCCCATCTCTACTCCACCGTATCGTATGGCACCGGCGGAACTGAAGGAGTTGAAGGAACAGCTTCAGGAACTCCTTAATAAAAGGTTTATTCGGCCTAGTGTGTCACCTTGGGGTGCACTGGTTCTATTTGTAAAGAAGAAGGATGGTTCCATGAGGATATGCATTGATTAAAGGCAGTTGAACAAGGTCACAGTTGAGAACAAGTATTCTTTGCCTTGTATTGATGATTTATTTGACCAGCTTCAGGGAGCGAGGGTGTTCTCCAAGATTGATTTGAGGTCCAGTTATCATTAGCTGAAGATTCGGGATTCGAATATTCTTAAGACAGCTTTTAGGACCCATAATGGCCATTATGAGTTCTTGGTGATGTCTTTTGGGCTGACCAATACCCCAGGAGTGTTCATGCATTTAATGAACAATGTATTCCAGTCCTATTTGGATTCATTCGTTGTTGTATTCATTGATGACATCCTGGTGTACTCTTGTAGCCAGGAGGAGCACGCTCAGTATTTGAGGATTGTATTACATAGATTGAGGGAAGAGAAGCTTTATGCAAAGTTCTCCAAGTGTGAGTTTTGGCTCAGTTCAGTAGCATTATTGGGGCACGTGGTATCTAGTAAGGGTATTCAGGTGGATCCGAAGAAGATAGAGGCGGTGCAGAGTTGGCCTAGACCGTCCTTAGCCACGGAGATTAGGAGCTTTCTTGGTTTGGCGGGTTATTACCCTCGCTTTGTGGAGGGATTTGCATCTATTGCTTCGCCCTTGACCAAATTGACCCAAAAGGGTGCTCCATTTAGGTGGTCAAATGAGTGTGAGGAGAGCTTTCAGAAGCTCAAGACTTCCTTGACCACAACTCCAGTGTTAGTTCTACCATCAGCTTTAGGTTCTTACACCGTGTATTGTGATGCCTTGAGGGTAGGTATTGGATGTGTTTTGATGCAGGAGGGTAGGGTGATTGCCTATGCCTTGCGCCAGTTGAAGACCCATGAGAAGAACTATCCTGTCCATGATCTTGAGTTAGCAGCCATTATTCACGCCTTGAAGATTTGACGCCATTATTTGTATGGGGTTCATTGTGAGATCTATACTGATCACCGGAGTCTGCAACATCTGTTTAAGCAGAAGGATCTTAATTTGAGTCAGCGGAGATGGTTGGAGCTTCTTAAGGACTATGATATCACTATTTTGTATCATCCGGGGAAGGCCAATGAGGTGGCCGATGCTTTGAGTCTCCGGGCGGAGAGTTTGGGGAGTTTAGCATATCTTCCAGCAGGAAAGAGACCTTTGGAATTGGATGTTTAGGCCTTAGCGGGCCAGCTTGTGAGATTGGATATTTCGGAGCCGAGTCGAATGTTGGCGTGCATGGTCTCCGGGTCTTCTCTTTATGACTGTATCAGGGAGCGTCAGTATGATGACCCTCACTTGCTCGTTCTTCAGGATAGGGTTTGGCGAGGTGATGCTAGAGATATGACAATTGGCAGTGACAGTGTGTTGAGGATGCAAGGCCGGATATATGTGCCTAATGTAGATGGGCTTCAGGAGTTGATTCTTAAGGAGGCACATAGTTCGAGGTATTCCATCCATCCGACGAATATGTACCAGGATTAGAGGCAGCACTATTGGTGGAGGCAGATGAATAAGGATATAGTTGGTTTTGTAGCTTGGTGTCTCAACTGTCAGCAGGTTAAGTATGAATATCAGAGACCGGGTGGCTTGCTTCAGAGATAAGAGATCCCAGAGTGGAAGTGGAAGCGGATCACCATGGACTTCGTAGTTGGGCTTCCACGGACTTCGAGAAAGTTCGATGCTATTTGGGTGATTGTGGATTGGCTAACCAAGTCCACGCACTTCATTCCAGTTGGTACTACTTACACTTCAGAGCGGTTGGCTAAGGTTTACATCCGAGAGATTGTTCGCCTGCATGGTGTTCCAGTTTCCATCATTTTAGATAGAGGTACTCAGTTTACATCGCAGTTTTGGAGGGCCGTGCAGCGAGAGTTGGGTGCTCATGTTGAATTGAGCATAACTTTTCACCCTCAGACGGACGGGCAGTCCGACCGCACTATTCAGATATTGGAGGACATGTTGCGCACTTGTGTCATTGACTTTGGGGGTTCATGAGACCAGTTCTTTCCGCTTGCGGAGTTTGCATATAACAACAGTTACCAGTCGAGTATTCAGATGGCTCCGTACGAGGCTTTATATGGGAAGAGGTATAGATCTCCGGTTGGATGGTTTGAGCCGGGTGAGGCTAGGCTCTTGGGTATAGACTTGGTCCAGGATGCATTAGATAAGGTGAAATTGATTCAGGAGCGGCTTCGTATGGTGCAGTCTAGGCAGAAGAGCTATGCGGACAGGAAGGTCAGTGATGCGTCTTTTATGGTTGGGGAGAAGGTTTTGCTGAAGGTAAATGGTGTTATGAGGTTTGGGAAGAGGGGCAAGTTGAGCCTCGGGTTCATTAGGCCTTTTGATGTGTTTCAGAGGATAGGGGAGGTGGCTTATAAGCTTGCCTTGCACCCAGCTTGTCGAGTGTGCACCCAGTGTTTCATGTTTCCATGCTTCGAAAGTATATTGGAGATCCGTCTTATGTTTTGGATTTCAGCACGGTTCAGTTGGAGGGTGATATGACTTTTGATGTAGAGCCAGTGGCCATTTGGGATCGGCAGGTGCGAATGTTGAGGTCAAAGGGCATATCTTCGGTGAAGATGTAGTTCAGAGGTCAGCCTGTGGAGGAGGCCACCTGGGAGACCGAGCGGGAGATGCGAAGCAGATATCCATGCCTATTCGAGACTCCAGGTATGTTTCTAGATCCGTTTGAGGAAGAACGGTTGTTTAAGAAGGGGAAGACGTAATGACCCGACCGGTCGTTTCGAGAGTTATAGCCCCGTTTCCCCCATTTCTGCTTCCTTTATGATTTTAAGCTATATTATGATATACCGGGCTAGTTGGTTCGGGTCCAAAGTGGTTTCAGAGTGGAATAAGACATTTAGACTCTAAAGTAGAAGCTTAAGTTGGAAAAGTCAACCGAATGTTGACCTATGTATAAACGATCTCGAATTTGAATTTTTATGGTTCCGTTAGCTGATTTTGGATTTAGGAGTGCGTCCGGAATGTGATTTAGAGGTCCGTAGTAGAATTAGGCTTGAATTGGCGAAAGTTGGAAATTTGGCGATTTTGGTCGGCAGTGGAAAATTTGATATCGGGGTCGGAATGGAATTCCAGAAGTTGGAGTAGGTTTGTAGCGTCCTTTGTGACATGTGTGCAAGATTTGAGGTCATTCAGACATGGTTTGGTTGGTTTCGGCATCGGTTGTCAAATTTGAAAATTTAGAAGTTCTTAGGCTTGAATCTGAGGGTAATTTGGTGATTTGATGTTGTTTTGAGTGATTTGAATGTTCGACTAAGTTTGTATGTTGATATATAACTTGTTGGTATTTTTGGTTGAGGTCCCGAGGGCCTCGGGGTGATTCCGGGTGGATAACGGATTGTTTGAAGTTGGAAAATGCAGCTGAAGCTGCTGCAACAGATATTTCCGCACATGCGGAGGGGAGAACCGCAAGTGCAAGATCGCAGGTGCGCGTGGGGAGTTCGCAGGTGCGGACAGTGATGGACTAGGCAGGATGCACAGGTGTGAGAAGTTTGTCGCATCTGCGAGCCCGCAGGTGTGAGACCTGGGTCGCAAATGCGGAAAATGGGAGGCCAAGGCTGGAGCGTAGGTGCGAAGGATTGGCCGCACCTACGAGCCCGCAGGTACGAGACCTGGGCGTAGGTGCGGAGGCTGAGAGTTTAAGTGATTCTCACAGGTGCGAGGATTTTGACCACAAGTGCGGTCCCGCAGGTGCGGAAAATTGGCCGCAGGCACGAAAAACCTGGGCAGATAGTATAAATTGCACTTCGCGAATTTTGCTCCATTCTTCACAATTTTCAGTCGGTTTTGAAGTTTTTGGGAGTGATTTTGAAGAGGGATTCAAGGGGATATCAGTGAGGTAATTTGCTTGAGCCCTAATACTCGTATATATGGTGATTTCCCATTGTTTAATCATGTAATTAGTTGGAAATTAGAGGTGAAAATGAGGGGTTAGGGCTTGGGATTTTGGAGAGTTTGATTTAAGGATTTGAGGGACCAAATGAGGTCGGATTTTGATGAATTTCATATGTATGGAATTGTAAGTGAATGGGCTTTCTAGTTTTGTAAATTTTGTCGGATTTCGAGACGTGGGCCCGGGGGTCGGGTTTGAGCCAATTTTGAGATTTTGGGCTAATTTGATAGTGTTTCTTGTGGAATTAGTTCCTTTATCATAAATTGATGGTATTGTACTGATTGTGAATAGATTCAGAGCATTTGGAGGCCAAATCGAGGGGCAAGAGCATCGCAGAGTAGGGATTTGATCGGTTTGAGGTAAGTAACGATTGTAAATCTAGTCCTGAGGGTATGAAACCCCGAATTTTGTGTCATTCTACTATTTTGAGGTGACGCACATGCTAGGTGACAGGCGTGTGGGCGTGCACCGTTGGGGATTATGACTTGGTCTGTCCCATAGCAACCGTAAAGTTGCATATTTTGTTTTAACTATATGATACTTATGTATTTTAGAAAGAGTTTTTGTAAATTGGGCTGAATGCCATGTTTGGGCCTTGTGCCAGTGCTGTTTGGACCCTTAGGGGCCTTTTTTTACTATCCTCTCACTGTTTTCAATTGAAAAATCTATACTCAGTCATGGTTATACCTGTTTACTGCATAACTCGATTTTTATTACTCTGTTTTTATGCATATAAATGTTGTTTTGGGCTGAGTACCCTGTTTTTACTGAGAGCCCGAGTGGCTTGAGAGGTTTATGACTGAGTGAGGCCGGGAGCCTGATTAATGTGGATATTTATGGAATCGGGCTGCACGCCGCAGCATGTTTGATATAGGTCGAGGGCCTGAGTGATTTATGCCATGATTTGGCTTGATATAGTGCTTGGGCTGAACGAGTCCCTCTGGAGTCTGTACACACCCTCAGTGAGCGCAGGTACCTGCTGAGTGCGAGTGCGAGTGCTGAGTGACTGGGAGGCATGAGTGATAGTGAGGTATGCCCGAGGGGCTTTTTACGAGTGATTGTGAGGTATGACCGAGGGGCTGCATACGAGTGACTGTGAGGTTTGCCCGAGAGGCTGTATATGAGTGATGTTTTTGCCCGAGGGGATATTTATGATTTCATCATTTTTGTGCTCACCTTTGCATTGAGCCTCTATTTGAAAACTATTGAAAAATATCTTTAAATGATTTTACTGGAACTGGGTTGAAACGAGATGTTTTGATTCAAACCCCAAAATTTTAAAGCATGTGGTATTTTACGGAGATTTCATGATATGAACTTTATATGCTTTATTGCTCGTCACTACTGCTCAGTCTTTATTTATTGTTGTTACTTACTGAGTTGGCGTACTCACATTACTCCCTGTACCTTGTGTGCAGATCTAGGTATAGCTGGACACGGTAGCGGCTGTTGACTATTCCGGTTGCAGAATTTCTCGGGGATAGCAAGGTAGTTGCCTGGCGATCGCAGCCCTGCTCTTCTCCCTCTTATCTTCCTTTAGTTATATTTAGCTATTTTCCAGATTATGTTAGTCTCGATATTGTGAGACAAATTGTAGTAGATGCTCATGACTAGTGACACCCCGATGTCGGGCTTTTTTTTTCCGCACTTTTGTTTTGATTTGAACTCCTTTACGAATGTTTTATGTTAAATAGCCTTGAAACTTTTCTTTGAAATGGAAATATCGGTTTGTTTGGAAATGAGTCGGCTTGCCTAGTTCTACGATAGGCGCCATCATGACAGGGTTAGTTTGGGTCGTGACAGCTAGACCTGGCAGAACAACCTGATTAGGGTCTTGATCACCCATTGGAATTGTTGGTAGGTCCGCAAAAACCGCTCTAGTATATCCATAAGTGATGGCAGGTGCTCCACCTCTCGTCAGTGGTGCCCTACGAGCCTTGGTCTAAGCTCTAGTCATATCCCAGCCTCTCTCACCCGACTCTGGCCTAAGGTACTGGCTCCTACTCACTAGCTGCTGATACATATAACTCACCATGTATGAGAGAATAGAAGAGTGAAAATTCAAACTTTAGGATAAAACAAAGTCGCATGTTAAGTAAAGAAAGAAAAAGAAGATTCCTAAATTCCATGTAGCCTATCGAAAACAAGTATATATGTCTCCATATTGATTCGCAATATTGTACTAGATATGCTCATGTCTCGTGAGACCTATAAAACCTAAGCTCTGATACTACTTTGCCACAACAAAAATCTCACCAAGGTCGTGATGGCACCGAACTTCGCACTAGACAAACCGACTGAAATGAAATCCAGATGTAGCAATATATAAAACTAAAATGAATCATAAAATAGAGCTAATATCATAACATGATTATAAAACTGATAAATAATAAGTGCAAAATAAACATAACAACCCTTAGGAACTGGTGTCATAATGTCATGAGCTCTTAACAGTTGCATAGAACATAAGTCTCATACATACACCACTATCTGGAATAAGTAAACAGTAGAAAATAAGGAAAATGACTCCAAGGTGTTGCGGATGGACAACAACTCTACCTCGAGTCTCCAAGGGTGAACAACTACTGAGCTCTCTCCTACGTCCCTCTCATACCCTGATGAGGATGTGCACAAAATTATGTAGAAGTATAAGAGTATAAAAAATAACGTGTACTTAGTAATTATTAAGTTTAACCCCAATAAAGTAGTGGCAAGGTTTTGACAAGAATACTCACTTTTCATAACTTGTGCAGTTTATAAACATACGCAATAGTAGAATGTATAACAAAAATCAATTATCTACTAAGCATCGTAAAAGCATGAGAGATAGGACATGTTTCTTGAGATATATGTTTCTTAAGATATCATGATAGATATATGTATTAAGACATCAGAACAACATATAAAAAGAATATGCGTGAATTTATTATTTCAAGAAATGCATCAAGAGAGTCCACAATGATTCATGCATGATAAATACTCTAACTTCATATCAAACCGATAAAAATCCATATGTCCACAAACTTTGTGCGCACACTGGTGCGGAATTCCAATGTTTAGTAACTCTAGAAGGATGGATCTATATTCACACGCAACAGGATCGTAAATCCAAACACCCTACAAGTACATAAAGTAACATGTCCTAATAGATTTCTTAAGAAGGATCTGAATCCACACGCCCTAACAGTCTCGGATAAGTGATGAGAACATGACCAATATGCTATTTCCAGGAGACTTGAGGTAGTGCTTCTTGGCAATCGCAGACCTTTGAGTCCCCTTCCTATATTTTTTGTTGTTTATCTAGGATCGGACAACTTTGTATTTTATTTCAGACTTTATATGTAGTATTCTAGTAGCTTATGTACTTGTGACACCAAATTCTGGGGAATAGTTTTTAGACAGCGATAGTTGTACATTTATTATTCGTTTATGCTATTTCACACTTTTATTATTATAAATGCCTCTTTTATTGTTAAACTGCTTTAGTTATTATGCTAATGTTGGCTTGTCTAGCAGTGGAGGTTAGGCACCATCACGGCCGCATGATGGGATATTGGGTCGTGACATAAGAATGCTCAAGTAGTCATACAAATAAATAAATCACATCATAAGTATAACACGTATCAAAACAAATCACAAAGAACCCTAAAATTACCCAAAAATGGTATAACCTCGGTATCCTCATATACGCTCGCCACCTCGCATATACGTTTCCAGTTTTTGCAAGATATGTCTGAATCACACTCGATCCCCATAGGTTTCAAACCAAATATAAGTTCAAGTATAAAATGTTCATATGAACCTATCAGAATCTTCAGATGACAAATTGAGATTGCTTACCCATAATATTGACTTAGGTCATGTAACGACCCGATAGGTTATTTTTAGTTATAGCTTTCCTTTTTGTGATTTCAGATATTTAATTGCTTCATTTGATAATTTATGACTTGTGCGCATAGTTCGTTTCGATTTTCGGAAAGTTTAGATGTGTTTTGATGAATAAAATCTTGATTCTAGAACTTTAGTGTTGTTGGAGTTGACCACGGTCACCATTCTTTGTAAACATCATCGGATTGGTGATTTGATGATTTAGGTAGTTTTGTATGATATTTTTGGACTTGTATGTATGTTTGGTTGGGGTCCCAGGTGACCTAAAGTCGTTTCAATGCTTATAGTTGGAAGTTGGAAATCTGAATTCATGAATATTTGAATTCTTGAGTTTTAATGATTGATTCTTGACTTTTTATGTTAGTTTGATATTTTAAGCTTGCGAGTGAGTTCATGTACGATTTATATACTTTTTTCGATGGTTGGAGTAGGGCCCGGGGGTCGGGAGAGTTTCATATTTGGTTCGAGCATTTTTTGGAGAGTTTGATATTGCTGGTGCTACAGTCATCGCATTTGCGATGACCAGCTCGCAAATACGAGGTTCGCATTTGCGAATGTCACCTTGCATTTGTGAGGATTGGGGAGGGAATTGCGAAGCTGAGGATCATATTTGCAAAGTCCGCATTTGCAATGTTACAACCGCATTTGCGGCCTTAGAGGCTTAGGGGACTTTGGTTATTTGCAGCCATTGATTCGCATTTGCGAGCTATACAATTGTGAACAATGTTTTGCAATTGTGATATCTGCAGCTGGTAAAGAGGGAAAGGTTCCGAGATTTGCTCATTGTATTCCATTTTTTATACCTAGACTTCGTTAGGAGGTGATGTTTTAGAGTATTTTCTTCCCAACTTCAAAGGTTAGTAACTTTAACGTAGTATGATTAATTTCCATTATTCCACATAGATTTTCACTTCTAAATCTAGAATTTCAAAGAATAGAATTAGAGTTTCTAGGTAGAAACTTAGGATTTAGAATTTTGAGATTTAGACCTCGATTTGAGGTCGAATCTCAAAATAAATTATATATTTGGACTCGGAATGAATAAGTAATCGGGATTTGGTGATTTCGGATTTTACCAAGTGGGCTTGGGCTCACTTTTTATTGATTCTTTCAAATATGTTAAAGATCGGAGGGTTCCTTAAGACTGTTTTGACTTATTTGAGCATTATTTTACTAGATTCGACTTGTTTGGAGGTTTGTTATAAAGGAAAAATGATATTGGATTATTGATTTATTCTAGAAAGAGGTAAGTATCAGGTTAATCTTGATTTGAGGGAATTAAGTTGTAATTGAGACTATTTGCTATGTGCTATATGTGTTGGGGGGGTGGCGTATATGCATGATCACGAGTGTATATGCATTTTTCAGGGTTAAATCATGTAGGTAGAATTAGCCTTATTCATGTTTTGTTTGCTTCATGTATATTATTCTCTTATGCTTTAATAGTTCGTGAAATTGCTTGCTTATTCATATACATGTTATTAACTATGTTTATGCTTTGTTGAGATATTTGAACATTTTAGTTCTTAAGATATTGGTTTGCGTATTGGTGCAAAGATTTTGATTATCTCTCACGTGGTGTAATATACTTAATCACTCTTTTTGATGTTATTTAGTCTTCCTACCTTGTTTGCTACTGTTTATATATGCTTGGTGAGGAAGAGTGGATTGCACGAAGAGTGTTTTCGTGCTTCTTGATATTTATTATTATTATTATTATTATTATTGCACAAAGGGTATTTCCGTCCTATAGCTTTTATATATATATATATATATATATATATATATATATATATATATATATATATATATATATATATATATATATATATATCATGGGAACCGGAGTTTCTTCTGTTTATTTCCGATATTTGATAAGAAATCTTTTAGTCATTTCTCTTATTTTGTGATTTGTGGATTGACTAAGTTGTTTTCATATACATCATTTCATCCTCTTGGATTTTAGTTATTAAGAAAGGCTTGGTTGTGATATTTGAGAAACATGATCGTTATTTCATTTAGTTAATTGTCTTACTATTTCTCGTATTTATTTTTTTTGTCTATCTTGTTATTTCTCTTGATATTTCTCTTGCTTATTGACTGCATAAGTTTATAAGTAGGTGAATATCTTAGCCTCGTCACTATTTTGTTGGGGTTGGGCTCGATACTTACTGAGTATATGGTGTCGGTTGTGCTCATACTACTATTCTACACTTCTTCTGCAGATCACGACATTGGTCCAAGTGGAGTCCCGAGAGGTGCTTAGCTTGGGGATTTGGGTGATTCGAGGTAGTGATGCATCTCCGTCAGCAGACCCCGGAGTCGCCTTCATTATCTTTACTACCGTTTTCTTGTATCGGGCAGTATTGTATTTCATCTCAGACTTTGTATATAGTTTTTCTTAGAGCTCATGCACTCAATGACACCAGTCTTGGGAAGTTATTTAGACAGTTGTATTGGATTTAGACTTATTATGTAATCTTCGATGCTTTTACTCTTTATTTATGGTTTTATGCTATTGAATGTTTAGTCTTGCTTCTTTATTTATTATTTGTTGGCTTACCTAGCAAGTGGAGTTAGGCGCCATCACGACACATTGGATGAAATTTTTGGGTCGTGACAGGTCAAGTCTCTTAACTTAAGGCCCCTAGTTAGGAATTAAGCATTCCAAATCATTTCCGAACCTCTCGGGACCCAAACCACTCATACCCACGAGTCATAAAACACCTAATGAACTTACTAGAAGTCTCAAATAGGGGAATAAGGTCCTAGAACTCAAAATGACTAATTGAATTGTTACATTTATTCCTGCTAGAATAATATTATAGGCATCCTTCACATGCTAGTTTGACATTATGTGCTTTCATGTACCTTCTTTACATGGTAGAAATGTGTAGGCATATATTATATATTTGTACAATTAAGTTATTAAAAAATATGAATTTAAATTATAATAAAAACACATTATATATATATATATATATATATATATATATATATATATATATATATATATATATATATATATATATATAAAATAATATTGTTGCAGCATGCAACCCAATCCACATATATAATAATAATAATAATAATAATAATAATAATAATAATAATAATAATAATAATAATAATAATAATAATAATAATAATAATAATAATACTATTGCAGCGCACAATCCGATCCCAAATATCAATAATACTGTTGTAGCGTGCAACCCGATCCAATATATATATATATATATATATATATATATATATATATATATATATATATGAAACTAGAAAATACTACGGTCTCTCAGATCCAACAATATTCTAGTGGATCTGTAGCCATCTCCTTCCAAAGGTCCCTTAGTCAAAGAGTATTTATCTCTTCCTCTTCGGCATAGTCTGAGATTCAGTCGCTTAAGAGAATTTGGTTCTTATCTTCTTCGCTAAGATGGGTATCCCACCATCCCTTAAGTTGACCGGCTTATCTATTGTTCATTTGAATTGCTTGAGATAATACTTCTTTTGCTCAGAGTCTTGGAGATTGCTCATTATTTCAAGAAGAAGATCTTGTTCTTTGGAGAGAACATTAATCGCATGTTCCTCTTGACTAGACTAGGATGAAGATGATTTTGTGTCATCGTCTTCGAGTTGGTTAAATTGTTGTTCAAATTCATCATCAGCAACATCATAAGTGTCACTATCGTCTAATAAAAGTTGTTCGATCTGGTGAAGAACAGACTCATCTAAATCAAAAATTTCTACTTTTGTTAGATAACTTGCAGTATTTGGCTATATAACCTGGTTTGTTGCATTTGAAACATTTGCCAGAATTGGGAGTTTGGAAGTTTGTTGGTTGATGTTTACTGGGAAAGGTTTTGGATTTAGAAGGAAACAGTTTGGTCTTCCTAAACTTGGGTGCAGAAGACCTATATTTCATAATCTCCATATCCTTAGTTGTTCGTCTCCTATGAGGCTTTTTACTATAAGGTGGTAAACCAAATTGTTCACAGAAACTACCTAGATCTCGGCGAGTTTGTATTATATCTTTGGCTAATTATCTCAATATCTTATCATGTCGACAGATTTTGAGAGTGGCATGTTGAATGAGACTGGTAAGTTGGCCATAGGTGATTTGTTTGTAAGAAATAATATCACTAGAATGCTGATTTTGGTGTTCTTTTTTAACTAAATCCCTAAGAAGCTTAGGTCGGCCAACTAGGAATTTTTCTTTCAAATATGGGTGATTTCCATCAGGTTTCGCTTCCAAATATTTTATAATTCACGATCTTCTAATAAAGGCCTCGCTTAGAACAGATCTCATCTGTCAATACCAAAACCCATTTCTTGGAGCTGAAAAATTGAAACTGAAAAATTAATAATACAAGTTAAAATAATAATATACTTAGAGAGAGAGCTCTAACCAATTCTAGAGAGAGGGAGAGAATTCTTTCTTAAGTGGTAGTGTAAGGTCTGTGTTTTACAAGTGATATGGGGGGCTATTTATAGCCAAAAACTAAAAATTATATAGTGTTTTCTAATGTCATCAATGATGTCATTAGGAGTAAGTGCTAGTTGATGTCATGGATGATGTTAGATGTGCTGTCATTATGTTGTCACGCTGATGTAATTTCTGATTAATTTCTCAGAACATTAAATCAGTGTCTTCGTCTTCTTCTTTTGATGATGATAATTTTTCAGATGAAGATGCTTGATTTTGTTGACCTGGAACTTGTGTATTTAGGGAATCAAGAATTTTCTCCATTTGCTGAAAAGAATCAAGTATGTTGCTAGAACCGGCTAGTTGTGCATTTGCAATGGACTTTTGTTGTAAAAATAACATTTTGGCAGTATCTGTTATATTAGATACTGCGGATGAGATAGAAACCACTTGTCTACAGCTGGCACATAGGCTTTGAATGAATCCCACATATTGTACCATTTGTAGTGGCCTTGGAGGGCTAACCTCGATAGTCCATATATAATATTATTGCAGCGTGCAACCCCATCCAATATATATATATATATATATATATATATATATATATGAAACTGCCTTTACTACGGTCTCTTAGATCTAACAATATTCTAGCAGATCTGTAGCCATCTCTTTCCAAAGGTCCCTTAATCAAAGAATCTTTGTCTCTTCCTCTTCGGCATAGTCTGAGATTCAGTCGCTTAAGAGAATTTGGTTCTTATCTTCTTCGCTAAGATGGGTATCCCACCATCCCTTAAGTTGACCGGCTTATCTATTGTTCATTTGAATTGCTAGAGATAATACTTATTTTGCTCAGAGTCTTGGAGATTGCTTATTATTTCAAGAAGAGCTTGTTCTTTGGAGAGAACATTAATCACAGGTTCCTCTTGACTAGACTAGGATGAACATGATTTTGTATCATCGTCTTCGAGTTGGTTATATTGTTGTTCAAATTCATCATCAGCAACATCATAAGTGTCACTATCTTCTAATAAAATATGTTCGATCTGGTTAAGAACACACTCATCTAAATCAAGATTTCTACTTTTATTAGATAACTTGCAGTATTTGGCTATATGACCTAGTTTGTTGCATTTGAAACATTTGCCAGAATTGGGAGTTTGGAAGTTTGTTGGTTTATGTTTACTGGGAAAAGTTTTGGATTTAGAAGGAAACAGTTTGGTCTTCCTAAACTTGGGTGCAGAAGACCTATATTTCGTAATCTCCATATCCTTGGTTGTTCGTCTCTTATGAGGCTTTTTACTATAAGGTGGTAAATCAAATTGTTCACAGAAACTACCTAGATCTCGGCGAGTTTGTGTTATATCTTTGGCTAATTATCTCAATATCTTATCATGTCGACAGATTTTGAGAGCGACATGTTGAATGAGACTGGTAAGTTGGCCATAGGTGATTTGTTCGTAAGAAATAACATCAGTAGAATGCTGATTTTGGTGTTCTTTTTTAACTAAATCCCTAAGAGGCTTAGGTCGGCCATCTAGGAATTTTTCTTTCAAATATGGGTGATTTCCATCAGGTTTCGCTTCCAAATATTTTATAATTCAAGATCTTCTAATAAAGGCCTCGCTTAGAAGAAATCTCATCTGTCAATACCAAAACCCATTTCTTGGAGCTGAAAAATTAAAACTGAAAAATTGATAATACAAGTTAAAATAATAATATACTTAGAGAGAGAGCTCTAACCAATTCTAGAGAGAGGGGGAGAATTCTTTCTCAAGTGGTAATGTAAGGTCTGTGTTTTACAAGTGATATGGTGGGCTATTTATAGCCAAAAACTAAATATTACATAGTGTTTTCTAATGTTATTAATGATGTCATCAGGAGTAAGTGCTAGTTGATGTCATGGATGATGTCAGCTGTGATGTCATTATGTTGTCACACTGATGTAATTTCTCAGAACATTAAATCAGTGTCGTCGTCTTCTTCTGACGATGGTGATTTTTCAGACGAAGATGCTTGATTTTGTTGACCTAGAACTCGTGTCTTCAGGGAATCAAGAATTTTCTCCATTTGATTAATAAAATCAAGTATGCTGCTGGAACCGACTAGTTGTGCATTTGCAATGGACCTTTGTTGTAAAAACAATATTTCGGCAGCATCTGTTATATTAGATACTGCGGATGAGATAGAAACCACTTGTCTACTGCTCCCACATAGGCTTCGAATGAATCCCACATTTTGTACCATTTGTAGTGGCCTTGGAGGGCTAACCTCGATAGTCCTTTATGTCCTTCTGGCTTGTGGAAGGAAAGTTTCTGGGAGTATATCCGTGGGATATAAAATCTGTGGAAAAATTGGAGGAGTATGGGTATTTGTTGCTCACTAGAAAACCTCTGGCAGAAATAATCATATCCTTCTTTTACTGGCACTGGGAGAATTTCAGCTCTATGGCCATATGCAGGCCACCATTGATGTATAAACCACTGAGGGAATTCAGAGGTTAATTGTTTACTCCAGAGGATGAACCATGAATTCTTTCCAAGTTAGTTTTGGAAGGTTAAAGCATTCATCCATGTTGCCTGGTAGTCGTAATAATTATAAAATTGCGGATCAAAAGGCTGAGAAAGTCTTTTGTATTTGGCTGGATGGGTTACTCATTCTTTTGGTGAGATTATTTTGTTAATCCACACCATAGTATGTGTGACATATGATTGGGTTTGCTTTTCTTTGTGGGACTTAAACAAGTAGTATCTGGTATTTGTGAGATGAACTCATAGTATTTTTGGGTATGTTTATAGGTGTTTTGAATGAAATTGGCTGAAGGACTAAGTATTTTCTTAGCTACCTCTTGGAGGTTGGAATGCCAGAATTCTGGTTCAATCTGAATGAGTGGGTAGACACTTTCATTCTTAATATAAGTAGGTCCCTCAGAGGAGGAGCCTTTATTTGAAGAAATAGGTTGTGGCACTGGTGAAGAAAGTACATGATTGGTTGTGGTTTTTGGGATGTTGGATAGACATCATCTTAACAAAAAATTTTGATTTAATAAATCAGCTTGAAATTTAGAAATGCACAAAACAATTGCTAAAATTTCTTTTTTAACTATAGGATAATTTTGTTGGGAATTATTCCAATATTTTTATGCAAATTCAATAATTTGCACCATGTCATCTTTTTTCTGCTTTAAAATGCCACCATAACCAATGTCTGATACATCAGTCTTAACTATTTTGAATGCAGAAGGATCAGGGAGAGATAAGCAAGGAAGGTCTTTGATTTTCAATTTTATTTCTTTGATAACGTTGGTGTGGACTGAAGTCCACGAAGGTGGAGGTTTTTTCAACCTATCATGGAGAGGGACAATGGTTTGAAGTTGGGTTTTATTTAAAAATCTTTGAAGCTGGGTTTTATCTAAAATTTGGTCAGGAAATTTGTCAGCAAATTGTATGAATCTTTGAATAGGGACAATGGTTCCCTGCTGGATATTGTGCCTAAAAAATCGGATGTTGATTTGAAAAAGACTAAAACTAATCCATTTTCTTTGATAACATTAAAAAAAACTTTTAGATGTTTAAAATGTTGATCTATGCTAGTAGAAAATACTAAAACATCATGAATATAAACAATAATAAATTTTGAAAAAGGATTAAAAATATCATTCATTATCCTTTAAAATTCGGACGGAGTATTTTTTAAACCAAATGGCATTATATTCCATTCGTATTGTCCAAATGGTACCGTAAAAGCAGTTTTATATCTTTCCTTGGGATCTATTTGAATTTGCCAAAATCCTGATTTTAAATCAAATTTTGAAAAGATAGTTGCAGCATAAAGCCTTTGAAGTAAATGTTTTTTGTTTGGGATAGGGTATCTAATCCAGCAAAGTGCTTTGTTCAAAGGTTTATAATTGATGGCTAATCAATGGACACCTCATTCAATTTCAGAGTTTTTATTGATATAAAGGCAGCACAACTCCAAGGGTATTTGCTTGGAGAGATGATGCATTATTCAAGAAGATCATTGATTTCTTTTTTACAATGAATGGTTAGCTCGTGATTCATCTAGATAGGATGAGCTTTTGTGGGGATGGTTTTTTCATCAAATTCAGGTTAGTAAGGGAGCCTAATAATGTGTTTCTTGCGATCCCAAAAAGCTATAGGTAAATCAGCACAAAGTTCTTCTTGGATTTTGGTTTCTAAAATTTTTATCTTGGATTGGAGAGAAGAATCTCGAAGTTGTTGTTGTAACCTTTGGAACGCTACTTCTTCTTTGAGAAAATTGATTTGTGCTTCTTTATTTTTTATGGTAGACAAGAACTTTGCCATCGGAGGTCTATTAAAAGGAAGAAGGGTTCTACCTCTTATACGTTCGATTAGAATTCCTTGTTTTGTTACCATAAAAGGTATGAGCTCCTCGATGAAGGGAGTACCTAATATAACTAGATTAGTAAGGTCTTTTACTAATAGGAAAGAACTTGAGGCTGACAATAGAGAATTTTCTAGGGAGGTTCTAACTTCAACATTGGAGAGTTTGAAGCTAATTACTAGTTTCCTGCCGTTAGCAGCTCTAAGGCCTTCTTTGGTTTTTTCAAAGAATTTGGTTGGAATGAGACCTTCTTGTATGTTGTTGAGATCTATACCTGTATCAAATAAGGCAATGATATCCAAGGTAAAGGACTTATTGACAATTAGGATGACTCTCACATGCCATTTTCTTATGGAAATTCTGGAGAGGTGGTTAATAAAAACTTCTCGTTCAACTGATTTAGTTTCAGTTAGTTTGGGCTCTTTAGGTTTGGTAGAGAGTTGTTAGAGAACAAGACGGTCTAATTCTTGTCTAGCCTTAATTTCTCAATTTTTTTCCTTAAGGAATGCTATTTCAGTTTGGAGATCTTGTATAATTACTACCTTAGATTTTTGGGAAGGGAATTAACTGAGGATATTAGTAATATTGTAGGTATTGGCAACTTGAGGATGATTGGAAAAGACACTAGAGGAAGATGTAGAAGGCTTATCTATTGTTCGTTTGAATTGCTAGAGATAATACTTCTTTTGCTCAGAGTCTTGGAGATTGCTTATTATTTCAAGAAGAAGATCTTGTTCTTTGGAGAGAAAACTAATCGTGGGTTCTTCTTGACTAGACTGGGATAAAGATGATTTTGTGTCATCATCTTCGAGTTGGTTAAATTATTATTCAAATTCATCATTAGCAACATCAGAAGTGTCATTATCTTCTAATAAAAGTTGTTTGATCTGGTTAAGAACATACTCATCTAAATCAAGATTTCTAACTTTGTTAGACAACTTGCAGTATTTGGCTATATGACCTGGTTTGTTTCATTTGAAACATTTGCCAGAATTAGGAGTTTGGAAGTTTGTTGGTTTATGTTTACTGGGAAAGGTTTTGGATTTAGAAGGAAACGATTAGGTCTTAACTTGGGTGTAGAAAACCTATATTTCGTAATCTCCATATCCTTGGTTGTTCGTCTCTTATGAGGCTTTTTACTACAAGGTGGTAAACCAAATTATAAACAGAAACTACCTAGATCTCGGTGAGTCTATGTTCTATCTTTGATAATTGTCTCAATATCTTATCATGTCGACAGATTTTGAGAGCGACATGTTGAATGAGAAAGGTGATATATATATATATATATATATATATATATATATATATATATATATATATATATATATATATATATATATATATAAAACTATGGCGTATCTCACAATGTAACATAAAAAGGGAACTAAAACGCATTAATTCTCAAAAACAATCCAATATAATATAGTAAAGTGAAATAGGAAGCAAATAAAGGCAAATAAGCAAGTAAAGGCACGAGATAGGTAAAAGCACTTATCTAATAACATGTAAGAGCATACAACAAGTAAAGGCGGACAATAAATAAAGGTATGAATAAATGGAAGCATGTAGAAAATAGAGACATGTAACAAGTGAAGGCATGTATTTAACAAGTAAAGACATGTAGCAAGTAAAACATGTAATGAATAAAAATATGGAATAATTGAATACAAGGTATAATTGAAGACATGCAATTAAGTAGTACATCCCGCATGCTTGAACCCATGACAATGCATATACACTCGTCACCTCGCATATACACCATCCTCACATATAAATCACGTAGCAAATAGACCAATCAAGTCCTAATTCCCTCAAATATAGGTTAATCACGATACTTACCTCTTTCCATAACAAAGTCAATAATCCAACACGGCTTTCCCTTTGGAACAAGCCTCCAAATCACTCGAATCTAGTCTATTATTGTTCAAACAAGTCAAAATCAGCTTTACAAACTACCCCCCAAATGGAAAAGGTTCGATCTTTAACATAATTAATAAAGTCAACAAAAAGTCAACCCGAGACCACGTAGTTGAAATCTGAAATTAAGACTAAATCCTGATAACCCATTCACCCCGCGCCTGAATATGTGATTTATTTTGAAATCCGACCTCAATTTGAGATCTAAATCTCAATTTTAAAAAAAAATAATTCTACCCAAAACCTCAATTCTAGTCTATGAAATCCTAGATTTGATAGTGAAAATTCAGAAAAACTTAATGAATATTGAATGAAAACAAGTTAAAGTTACTAACCTATGAAGTTGGGAAGAAATTTCTCTCCAAAAATCGCTTATATGGAGTCTAGATTTCAAAAATGGTGTAAAATGAGCTAAGTCCTGAAATTCCCAACTTTTACCCAGCTGCGGGTATCACAATTGCGAAGCCTTGTTCACAATTACGATATTCACAAATGCAATCAGTGTCTGAGCCCTACTGAAGTTGCACATATGACTAACCCATTTGTGAAGTACCCCTCCTTTGGAAAAATGATCAAAGCTTGACATTTGTGAAGCTGTTCCAGCCCATCCTAGTGTTGTAAATGCGACACAGTCACTACAAATGCGATACCTCTCCCTCATCTTGCAAATGCGAAAGTTACTCGCAAAATCGAAGTTCTCAGTCCCAGCCCCCACATCGCAAATGCTATCCTGACTTCGCAAAAGTGAAGATCGCATTTCCGAACACCTTCACAAAATGCAAGACCTGCAGACCATGAACACCAGCAGTTCATCAACTATGCCAAAACCATCCGCAACACATCCGAAACTCACCCGAGTCATTCGAGCTCCAAATCAAACATTCACACAAGTGTAATAACATCATACAAACTCGCTCGCGAACTCAAATCATAAAATAACATCAAAATTCAAGAATCGATCATTAAAACTCAAGATTTTTAAAGTTTAAACAATTTTCTAACTTTTCACATAAAGCGTCGAAATGGACTTTGGTCACCCGGGACCCCAACCAAACATGCCTACAAGTCCAAAATCATCATATGAACTTACCGGAATTGTCAAAACACCGATCCAAGGTTGTTATAATAGCTCAACCAGTCGTTTTGAGTATTTTAGCCTCGTTCCTCTATTTATTGCCTCCTCTATATTGTATTGTGGTTATGTGACTTTTTGGGGTGTTTGGTTTTGGTTCGGGTGAGTTTTGGATTGAAATGGGACACTTATTCCCAAAGTTGGAAGTTTAAGTTGAAAGAGTTGACCGTAGTTTTATTTTTGTGTAGACGACTCCGGAATGGAGTTTTGAAGGATCCAATAGCTCCGTATGGTAATTTTGGACTTAGAAGCGTGCCCGAATATTGATTTGGAGGTCTGTAGGTCATTTCGGCTTGAATTGGCAAAAGTTAGAAAGTTGAAGGTTTGGAAGGTTGAGAAGTTTGACCGCGAGTTGACTTTATTGATATCGGGTTTGGATTTCAGTACCGTAAGTTAGAATAGGTCTGTTGTGTCAATTATGACTTGTGTGCAAATATTGAAGTCAATTGGATTTGGTTTGGGATGTTGCGGCATTAGTTTTAGAAGTTAGAAATTCATAAGTTCATTAGCCTTGAATCGATATGCGATTCGTGGTTTTAGTGTTTTTTGGTGAGATTTGAGGCTTCGAGCGACTTCATCTCATGTTTTAGGACTTGTTGGTATTTTCGGACGGGGTCCCGGGGGGGGCCGAGCTCGGACCAATTGTTCTTGATTTGAGATTTCTGGTTTCTGTGTTCTAGTTTCCTTCAATGCAATCTCGAGGAAAGGTCCGCGATCGCGAAGGGTCTTTGAGGATTACTAGGATTTTTCTCTTCACATTCGCGAAGTCGAGGGTGCGATCGCGAAGGTTGCTGAGCTTGGGCAACGCAAACGAGTGAGGTTGATCACGTTCGCGTACAAAGAAGGTGAGGCTGGGGCTGAGGCACGCGTTGTTCTTCGCGTACGCGTAACCTTGGACGCGATCGCCTAAGTTAAGGAAGTTGGTCATCGCGATCGCGAAGAAGGTTTTATGAGTTGGGGAAGAATTGTTCTGTTTATTTCATTCTTCATCTTTTGGACCTAGAGAGCTCGGTTTGTGGCGATATTTTGAGAGATTTTCAAAAAAATCATCGGGGTAAGTGATTCTAACTCGGATTTGGATATTATACATGAATCCATCATTATTTTGTCATTTAATTAGTGGTTTGAGTTGGAAAATTTAGAAACAATTGTGAAACTTGATAGACCAAATTTTGGGGATTTGAAAGGTGATTTAAGTCGGATTTGAGTAAATTTTTATGGTTGGACTCGTTATCGAAGGGGTGTTCGGATTTTATAAGTTTTGTCGGGTTCCGATACGTGGGCCCAGGGTTGACTTTTTGAGTTGACTTTTTATTTTCTTTAAAGATTGCAACTTTATAATTTGGAATAGTTTCCTATGGTTTTTATTTGTGGTATAAAGTTATTTTGGCTAGATTCGAGTCGTTCGGAGTTGGATAATCGCAGAAAGGGGCTTACTATTGGATTAAGTTAGCGTGTTCTAAGGTAAGTGTCTTGCCTAACTTTATATGGGGGAATTACCTCTTAGGATTGGTGTTGTTTTTGTGTTAATTATGGTACGTGAAGGCTTTGTACGCGAGGTGACGAGTGGGTACACGGGCTAAATATGGTAATTGACAGGTTAAAGTTACGTAGATTCTTTTCTTGCCTTTAATTGAATTGTCATAACATGTTATATACATCGTCGTTAACCTATCCTTACGTGACTTACTTGAAATTGTAAATATTTGTCTCATCTCTTATTTGCTAATTGCCTTTACATGCTTAAATAAAGTTATTATTCTCTCATTTTCTTATTAATTATTTAATTATTGAGTTCCTTTACTTGAAGTTGTTATTTCTTGGAATATCTTATTGTTGAATTATGGTGTTGAAGCTATAAAGGTCGTGATTCACATTGAGGCAAAGTTGTAAATTTGTTAAAATACTATTCTTGTTGAGTTATTCACTTTCAGTTGCTATTGTTGAGACTCTTGTATCTATTGTGGTTGAGCCATGGGCTAATTATTGTGAAAACACTATTATTGTTGACTTCTTTGGCAAGTTGTGGTATTGGGCACTTGAGGTGCGATTTGTGATATGTTGTGATAATGATACGCATGCGGTGGTATAAGGATTGGGGTTGAAACGCATGTTGTGAGATAAGGTGGAAGCCATGCGTGTTGCTAGTAGGGGAACTACTTGAAGCCACGTGGTGTGATAGGGTGGGCTAAAATGCAGGTAGCTATTTCGGAAAAATAATTTTCAAAACTAAATGTAAGGCTCCCGCGGTGATACAAGGAAATATTGTGATTTAATTTGTGAAATGAGACTACGAGGCGGTACCTCGGTAATGATTCTTGTTGATACCTTTCATCTACATCACTTGTGTTTTGTTTGCATCATTTCCTTGGCATTCTTTTTGTGTGCTTTTCTTCCGTGTTGTCTTAATTGCCTTAATTTCAGTGTAGTTATTCTTGTTATATTTCTTCATCGTACTCTTTCCATTGTTTCCATTATTATATTGTACTATACCTGTTTAGTTTATTTATTTATTCCAGTAGGCATCTTGACCTAGCCTCGTTACTACTCTACCGAGGTTAGGCTTGAGAATTACTAGGTACCATTGTGGTGTACTCATACTATGCTTTTGCACATCCTTTTGTGCATATCCGGGTACTTAATACCAGCCTCGGCAACAGTGAGTCGAGCGTGGATCAGAGACTTCATGGTATACTTACCGGTATTCGCAGGCCTCGGAGTCACCCTCTGTCTAGTTTCTATTTAATTCCCCTTTTTTTTATAGATAATGTTGTATATAGATGTTTAGTATACTCAAGTAGAGCTTGTGACTCGGTATCACCAGATTTTGGGAGTTATGTTCAGTTGTGTTGCAAAGTCCTTTTTATGATAGCTACTGGTTGAATTGAAAGTTTTATTACTAGTTAAATTCTTCATGTATGTTAGGCTTACCTAGTCTCAGAGACTAGGTGCCATCACGGCATCCTACATAGGGAAATTGGGGTCGTGACAAGTTGGTATCAGAGCTCTAGGTTCATAGATATTACGAGTCATAAGCACATTTAGTAGAGTCTCACGGATCGGTACGGAGACGTCTGTACCCATCTTCGAGAGGCTATGGAACTGTTAAGAAACTTCATTTCTTTGATTCCTTATCATGTGAATTTGTTAACTTCCACCTTCTAAATCTTTGTCTATTTATTCTCTCACAGATTGTGTGGACACGCACCGCTGGATCCGACGATTAGACATCCGCTCCCTTTCTAGAGCCGCAAGAGGCCGAAGAGGAGCATGTGGTGCAACCAGAGCACTGCCCGAGCTGCGACAAAGGAGCCACCAGTCGCTCCAGTTGGGGGGCAAGCACCTGAGGCGCCTGTTTCTACCCCTGCCCTTCAGGAGACCCTCGCACAGTTCCTGATCATGTTTGGTACTCTAGCTCAAGCGGGGTTGATTCCACTTGCACCAGCCATATCTCAGGCTGGGGGAGGAGAACAGACTCCCGCAGCCCGTGCGCCAGAGCAGCGGGTCCATGTTGACTAGGTCCTAGAGGTTATACTACTACAGTCGGTTATCCTAGTTTAGTCTTAGGATAGTGAAGCAACATCTGAGGAGGAGGAGGAGCTCAGACTCGAGAGGTACAAGAAGTACCACCCTCTTACTTTCAGCGGCCTAGCTACAGAGGATGCACAGGGTTTTCTGGAGAAGTACCACTGTATTCTCAGTACCATGGGTATAGTGGAGACGAGCGGGGTTGCTTTCACTACTTTCATGTTATCGGGACCAGGATACGAGTAGTCGCGGGCTTATAAGGAGGGTAGCTCGGTCGAGGCAGCTTCACTCTCATGGGCTCAGTTTTCAGAGATGTTCCTCAGAGAGTTTGTTCCCCAGAGCCTTCGGGATGCGGCGCGCGGAGTTTGAGCAATTGCTCCGGTGTGCTATGACCGTGTTAGAGTATACTGTCAGATTTAATGAGTTGTCCAGACATGTAACTGCCTTGGTTTTCATAGTCAGAGAGCGAGTCCGTCGATTTATCGAGGGGCTTAACTATGGTATTAGATTCAGAATGGCTCGACATTTGGAAAAAGAAACTCTATATCAGCAGGTGGTAGAGATCACACGGAGATTGGAGGGTATGCGTGGCCAGGAGAGGGGGGACAGGGAGGCCACGAGGCCTCATAATTCTGGCGGATATAGTGGCGCCCGTGCCCCAGTTACAGCCCGTCATGGTAGAGGCATTCTCAGTCGTCCAGTTCATTCAGTGCTTCCAGCCTCTATTGGTACTCCGGCTACTCCCAGGTCTCAGGTTGCCCATTATGTACCGCCACTGTCTAGTGCACCTCCTGCGCGGGGTGCTTTCAGCGGTCACTCCAACCGACCAGGCCTGAGCCAGTTTTAGTAGCCACGTCCTCTGAGAGCTTGTTTTGAGTGCGGTGATACTCGTCATATGGTAAGGGACTGCCCCAGACTCCGGAGGGGTGCACCTCCGCTGACCACTCAGGCTCTACGTATCCACAGGGTCCCCCAGACTTCTCAGGCTATGGTTACTACTCCAGTTGCCACTCCACCTGCACAACAAGCTAAGGGTGGAGGTCAGGTGGGTAAGGGTCTCTCTAGAGGGGGAGGTCCGGCCAAATGTTATGTTTTTACGGGTAGGACGGAGGCGATTGCATCAGACACAGTTATCACAGGTAATGTTCCAGTTTGTCGTAGAGATGCATCAGTCTTATTTGATCCAAGCTCCACTTATTCGTATGTATCATCTTACTTTGCTCCGTACTTGGGTATATCTCGTGATTCTTTGAGCTCTCCTATTTATGTGTTCATGCTTGTGGGAAATTCTATTATTGTTGATCATGTGTATCGGTCGTGTTTAGTTGTTATTGGTGGTTTTGAGACTAGAGTTGATCTATTATTGCTCAATATGGTAGACTTTGATGTTATTTTGGGCATGGACTAGTTGTCGCCCTATCATGTTATTCTTGATTATCAAGCCAAGACAGTGACGTTAGCTATGACATGTTTACCGCGGTTGGAGTGGAGGGGTACTTTGGATTATGTTCCTAGCAGGTTTGTGTACTTCCTTAAGTCACAACGGATGGTTGGGAAGGGATGTGAGGCATATATAGCCTTTGTGAGAGATGTCAGTGTTGACACTCCTACCGTTAAGTCAGTTCCGGTAGTGAGAGACTATCCAGATATATTTTTGGCAGATCTTCTGGGCATGCCGCCTGATAGGGATATCGATTTTGATATTGACTTGTTGCTGGACACTCAGCCAATTTCTATTCCACCATATCATATGGCCCTAGAGGAGTTGAAAGAGTTAAAGGAGCAGTTGTAAGAGTTATGGATAAGGGCTTCATTTGGCCTAGTGTGTCACCTTAGGGTGCTCCAGTCATGTTTGTGAAGAAGAAGGATGGTTTTATACGCATGTGTATTGACTATCAGCAATTGAACAAAGTTACAGTGAAGAATAGATATCCACTGCCACGCATTGATGAACTATTTAATCAGCTACAGGGTGCCAGAGTGTTTTCAAAGATTGATTTGCGGTCAGGCTATCATCAACTGAAGATTTGGGATTCGGATATTCTGAAGACTGCTTTTAGAACTCGGTTTGGTCACTATGAGTTCTTTGTGATGTCATTCGGGCTGACCAATGCCCCAGCGGCATTCATGCACTTGATGAACAGTGTATTCCAGCCCTATCTTGATTCATTCATCATTCTGTTTATTGATGACATCTTGGTGTACTCTCGTAGCCGGGAGGATCATGAGCAACATTTGAGGATTGTGCTCCAGAACTTGAGAGAAAAGAAGTTGTATGCAAAATTTTCGAAGTGTGAATTCTGGCTTGATTCAGTGAGATTTTTGGGTCAAATAGTTTCGTGCGAGGGTATCAAGGTAGATCCGAAGAAGCTTGAAGCAGTGCAGAGTTGGCCCAGACTATCATCAGCTACTGAGATCCGAAGTTTCCTTGGTTTGGCCGGGTATTATCGTTATTTCGTAGAAGGCTTCTCATCTATTGTTGCACCTATGACCAGATTGACCTAGAAGGGTGATCCTTTATGATGGACCGAGGAGTGTAAGGCGAGCTTTCAAAAGCTCAAGACTTCTTTGACTACAGCCCTAGTATTGGTGCTGCCTATGGGTTCGGGGTCTTACATTATGTACTATGGTGCGTCGCATGTTAGCCTTGGCATGGTGTTGATGCAAGACAGTAGGGTGATTGCCTACGCGTCTAGGTAGCTGAAGGTGCATGAGAAGAATTATCTTGTCCACGATCTGGAATTAGTAGCTATTGTCCATGCCTTGAAGATTTGGCAGCACTATTTGTACAGTGTCCCTTGTGAGGTCTATACCGACCACCGGAGTCTACAACACATGTTCAAACAGAAGGATCTTAACTTGCAACAGCGAAGATGGTTAGAGTTGCTTAAGGACTATGATATCACCATTCTATAGCATCTCGGGAAGGCCAATGTGGTGGTCGATGCCTTGAGTCAAAAGGTAGAGAGTTTGGGCAGTTTAGCATATCTACCGATAGCATAGAGGCCATTAGCATTGGATGTCCAGGCCTTGGCCAACCAGTTGGTTTGATTGGATGTTTCAGAGCCGAGTCGAGTTCTGGCTTATGTGGTTTCTCGATCTTCTCTATATGATCGCATCAGAGAGCGTCAATATGATGACCCCCATTTGCTTGTCCTTAAGGATACGATACAGCACGGTGATGCCAAGGAGGTTTCTATCGGAGATGACAGTGTGTTGCGCATGCATGGCTGATTATGTGTGCCCAAAGTGGATGGGTTACGTGAGTTGATTATTCAAGAGGCCCACAAATTGCGGTACTCCATTCATCCAGATGCTACTAAGATGTACCAGGATTTGAGGCAGCACTATTGGTGGAGGAGGATGAAGAAGGACATAATAGAGTATGTTGCTCGGTGCCTTAATTTTCAGCAGGTGAAGTATGAGCACCAGAGGCCAGGTGGGTTACTTCAGAGACTTGGGATTCCTGAGTGGAAGTGGGAGCGAGTTACCATGGACTTCGTTGTCAAGCTTCCACGGACTCAGAAGAAATTTGACGCAGTATGGGTAATTATGGATAGGTTGACCAAGTCGGCTCATTTCATTCCAATGGTGACTACTTATTCTTCAGAGCAGCTGGCTCAAGTCTACATTCGCGAGACTGTCTGACTTCATGGCGTGCCGCTATCCATCATCTCTGACCAGGATACTCAGTTTACATTGCAATTCTGGAGGGTCTTACAGTGTTAGTTAGGGACATGGGTTGAGTTGAGTACAGCATTCCATCCTCAGACGGACAGACAGTCCAAACGCACCATTCAGATATTGGAGGATATGCTTTGTGCCTGTGTTATGAAGTTCGAGGGTTCTTGGGATTAGTTCTTGCCACTTGCAAAGTTTGGATACAACAACAGCTACCAATCGAGTATCCAGATGGCTCCTTATGAGTCCCTATAAAGGATACGGTGTCATTCCCCAGTTGGTTGGTTTGAGCCGGGAGAGGCTAAGTTATTAGGCACGGATCTAGTTTGAGATGCCTTGGAGAAGGTCAGGTTGATCTAGGATTGGCTTCATACAGCCCAATCTAGACAGAAAAGTTATGCGGATCGGAAGGTTCGTGATGTTGCATTCATGGTTGGAGAGAAGGTTTGCTCCGAGTTTGGCCCATGAAGAGTGTTATGAGGTTCGGGAAGAAGGACAAGTTGAGCCCTAGGTATATAGGACCCTTTAAGATTCTTGATAGGAATGGTGAGGTGGCCTACAAGCTTGTATTGCCACCTAGTTTAGCTGCAGTTCATCCGATATTCCATGTTTCTATGCTCCGAAAGTATCACGGTGATCTGTCCTATGTGTTAGATTTCTGCTCAGTCCAATTGGACAAAGATTTATCTTATGTTAAGGAGCTGGTGGCCATCTTGGATAGGCAGGTCTGAAAGTTGAGGTTAAAGAGCATTGCTTCAGTGAAGGTTTAGTTGAGGGATCAACCAGTTGAAGAGGTGACTTGGGAGACCGAGCATGATATGCGTAGACGTTATCCTCATCTTTTCATCACTTCAGGTATGTCTCTATACTCGTTTGAGGATGAATGTTTATTTTAAGAGGGGGAGGATGTAACAACCCGGCCTGCGGTGTTTGGTTTTGGTTCGGGTGAGTTTTGGAGTGAAATGAGACACTTAGTCCTAAAGTTAGAAGTTTAAGTTGAAAGAGTTGACCGTAGTTTGATTTTAGTGTATACGACTCCATAATGGAGTTTTAATGGTTCCAATATCTCCATATGCTGATTTTAGACTTAGGAGCATGTCTGGATATTGATTTGGAGGTCCGTAGGTCTTTTCGTCTTGAATTGGAATAGGTCTGTTGTGTCAATTATGACTTATGTGCAAAATTCGAGGTCAATTAGAGTCGGTGTGGGATGTTTCGGCATTAGTTTTAGAAGTTAGCAGTTCATAAGTTCATTAGGCTTGAATCGATGTGTGATTCATGGTTTTAGTATTGTTTGATGAGATTTAAGGCTTCAAGCGAGTTCATATCATATTTTAGGAGTTGTTGGTATGTTCGGACGGGGAGGTAGGGGGGTATCGGATTAAGTTCAGACCAATTGTTTGTTGATTTGAGATTGCTAGTTTCTGTGTTCTGGTTTCCTTTAATGCGATCGCAAGGAAAGGAGTGCAATCCCAAAGGGTCTTTGAGGACTGCTAGGATATTTTGCTTCGCATTCGCGAAGTCAAGGGTGCGATCGCTAAGGTTGCTGAGCTTGGGCAACGTGAACGTGTGAGGTCGATCGTGTTCGCGTATAAGAAAGGTGAGGTTGGGGCTGAGGCACGCGTTGTTCTTTGCGTTCGCGTGGCCTTGGACGCGATCGCGTGAGTTGAGGAAGCTGGGATGCAATCGCGAAGAAGGTTTTATGAGCTAGGAAAGAATTGTTCTACGCGATTGCGAGTCTTTGTCGTCGATCGCGAAAGAGGTTAACTTAGCAGCAGTGTTAAAATTCAAAAATGATGGTTTTATTTCATTCTTCATCTTTTGGACCTAGAGAGCTCAGTTTGTGGCGAGTTTTCAAGGGATTTTCAAGAAACTGATCGGGGTAAGTGATTCTAACTCGGATTTGGCTATTATACATGAATCCATCGTTATTTTGTCATTTAATTAGCGATTTGAGTTGGAAACTTTGGGGGGAAATTGTGAAACTTCATAGACCAAATTTTGGGGATTTGAAAGGTGATTTAAGGTCGGATTTGAGTAATTTTTGTATGGTTGGACTCGTTATCAAATGGGTGTCCGAATTTTGCAAGTTTGGTCGGGTTCTGATATGCGGGCTCGGGGTTGACGTTTTGAGTTGACTTTTTGTTTTTCTTTAAAGATTGCAACTTTATAATTTGGAATAGTTTCCTATGGTTTTTATTTGTGGTATAAAGTTGCTTTGGCTAGATTCGAGCAGTTCGGAGTTGGATAATCGCAGAAAGGGACTTACTAGTGGATTAAGTTAGCGTGTTCTAAGGTAAGTGTCTTGCCTAACTTTATGTGGGGGAATTACCTCTTAGGATTGGTGTTGTTTTTGTGTTAATTGTGGTACGTGAAGGCTTTGTACGCGAGATGACGAGTGGGTACACGGGCTAAATGTGGTAATTGATAGGTTAGAGTTACGTAAATTCTTTTCTTGCCTTTAATTGAATTGTCATAACATGTTATATACATTGTCGTTAACCTATCCTTACGTGACTTACTTGAAATTGTAAATACTCATCTCATCTCTTATTTGCTAATTGCCTTTACATGCTTAAATGAAGTATTATTCTCTCATTTTCTTATTAATTATTTAATTGTTGAGTTCCTTTACTTGAAGTTGTTATTTCTTGGAATATCTTATTGTTGAATTATGGTGTTGAAGCTATAAAGGTCGTGATTCACATTGAGGCAAAGTTGTAAATTTGTTGAAATACTATTCTTGTTGAGTTATTCACTTTCAGTTGCTATTGTTGAGACTCTTGTACCTATTGTGGTTGAGCCATGTGCTAATTATTGTGGAAACACTATTATTGTTGACTTCTTTGGCAAGTTGTGGTATTGGGCACTTGAGGTGCGATTTGTGATATGTTGTGATAATGATACGCATGCGGTGGTATAAGGATTGGGGTTGAAACGCATGTTGTGAGATAAGGTGGAAGCCACGCTGTTTGATAAGGTGGGCTAAAATATAGGTAGCTATTTCGGGAAAATAATTTTCAAAACTAAATGTAAGGCTCCAACGGTGATATAAGGAAAGATTGTGATTTGATTTGTGAAATGAGACTACGAGGCGGTACCTCGATAGTGATTCTTGTTGATACCTTTCATCTACATCACTTGTGTTTTGTTTGCATCATTTCCTTGGCATTCTTATTATGTGTTTTCTTTTGTGTTGTCTTAATTGCCTTAATTTCAACGTAACGTTTCTTGTTATATTTCTTCATTTTACCCTTTGCGTTGTTTCCATTATTATATTGTGTTGTACCTATTCAGTTTATTTATTTATTCCAATAGGCATCTTGAGCTGACCTCGTCACTACTCTACCGAGGTTAGGCTTGATACTTACTGGGGTACCATTGTGGTGTACTCATACTACGCTTCTGCATATCTTTTTGTATAGACCCAGGTACTTCATACTAGCTTAGGCATTAGTGAGTCGAGCGTGGATTGGAGATTTCAAGGTATACCTGTTGCCGTTCGCAGGCCTCAGAGTCACCCTCTATCTAGTTTTTTATTTCATTCCCCCTTTTTTTATAGACATTGTTGTATAGGGATGTTCAGTATACTCATATAGAGCTTGTGACTCGATATCCCCAGATTTTGGGAGTTATGTTTAGTTGTGTTGCGTAGTCTTTTTTATGATAGCTATTGGTTGAATTGAATGTTCTATTACTATTTAAGTTATATTCTTCATGTATGCTAGGCTTACCTAGTCTCAAAGACTAGGTACTATCACGACATCCTACGGAGAGAAATTGGGATCGTGACTGTTGTTTACAAAAAAACGTTGACTGTGGTCAACTATTGTTATTTTTAAAGTCAAAAATCACATTTTCTTCAAAACAATTGCATATAAACTTTCTGAAAATTGACACGGACCATGCATGCAAGCCATAGATCATCAAATTGAGCTATGAAAGGTCTCGAAACATACAAAAGGGAGCTAGTACTCAAAACGACCAATCGGGTCATTATATTCTCCACCTCTAAAAGAAATGTTCATCCTCAAACGGACATAGAAATGTACATGGACTGGTAGAAAAGTGTGGATATCTACTCCTCATGTCGGACTCGGACTCCTAAGTAGCCTCCTCAATCAGCTGATCTCTCCGACGCACATTCACATAAGAAATATCTTTGGATCTCAATTTTTGAACTTGCCAGTGTAGAATAGCCACTGGTTGTTCCTCATAAGTCAAATTCTCGTCAAGATGCACTGCGCTGAAGTCTAAAACATGTTCCCTATCCCGTGATACTCCGAAGCATGAAAACATGAAATACCGGATATACCCTACTAGTCTAGGAGGTAATGCAAGCCAATAAGTAACCTCCCCAACTCGCTCCAAGATCTCAAATGGGCCGATAAACCTCGGGCTCAACTTTCCCTTCTTCCCAAATCGCCTCACGCCCTTCATAGTTGACACTTAGAGAAGAACCTTCTCTTTCTCCATGTAAGCCACATTGCAAACCTTCCTGTCAGCATAACTCTTTTGCTTGGAATGTGCTGTACGAAGCCTCTCATGAACCACTTTCACATTTTCCAAAACATCACGTACCAAGTCTATGCCCAATAATCTAGCCTCACCGGGCTCAAACCTTCCAATCAGAGAACGACATCATCTCCCATATAAGGCCTCGTAGGGAGCCATTTGGTTACTCGATTGATAGTTGCTGTTGTAGGCAAACTCTCGCTAGAGGTAGAAACTTGTCCCATTGACTTACAAAATTAATATAGCATGCCCTCAACATGTCCTCCAAAATCTAGATGGTCCACTCGGACTGCTCGTCCATCTGATGATGATATGCAGTACTTAGCTCAACTCGCGTGCCAACCTTACATTGTACAACTCTCTAAAAGTGTAAAGTGAACTACATGTCCAAGTCTAAAATTATAGAAATGGGCACACCATTCAGGCATATAATCTCCAGGATGTAAATATGAGCCAATCGCTCTTAAGAGTAGGAAGTCATCACAGGAATGAAGTGTGCGGACTTAGTCATCCACAATGACACAAACATCATTGTACTTCCTCAAAGTCCATGGTAAGTCAACCACAAAGTCCATAGTGATGCGCTCAACTTCCACTCCGGTATCACCAACTTCCGAGTTAACCCACCCAGTTTTTGATGTTCCTACTTAACTTGTTGACAATTCAAACACCGAGAGACATATCTAACAATGTCTTTCTTCATCTTCTGCCAACCAATAGTGTTGCTTCAAGTCACAGTACATTTTCGTGACACCTAGGTGATTGGAATACCGTGAACTATGAGCCTCCTCAAGGATCATCTCTCTTAACCCATCAACATTCGAAACACAAATCCGGCCTTTAATCTGCATAACACTATCATCCCCAATCACAACCTTCTTGGCACAACCCCGCTGCACCGTGTCTTTCCTACCCATGCTCTCCTCCTTCTTACTCAAGGCATCAGCCATTACATTAGCCTTCCCCAGATGATATAATATGGTGATATCCTAGTCTTTCAATAACTCTAACCATCTCCACTGACTCAAATTAAGATCCTTTTGCTTGAATAGATGCTAGAGACTATGATGGTCAGTGTAGATCTCGCATTAGATGATGTATAGATAATACCTCCAAATCTTGAGCAACTGAACAATGTATGGTAGCTCTAAATCATGCACATGGTAGTTATTCTCATGGACTTCAACTGACGATACGCGTAGGCAATTACCCTACCATCATGCATCAATACCGCGCCAACCCCAACATGTGATACATCACAATATACAGTGTAATACCCAAAACCTGTAGGCAATATAATTACTAGATCTATGATACATCACAATATACAGTATAAGACCCGAAATTTGTGGGTAAAACCAATACTAGATCTGTAGTCAAGGCGGTCTTGAGCTTCTGAAAGATCTCCTCATACTTGTCAGATCATCTGAAAAGAGCGTCCTTCTGAGTCAACTTGGTCAATGAGGTTGAGATAGATGAAAACCCCCCACGAATCGATAATAATAACCCGCCAAACCCAAGAAGCTCCGAGTCACTGTAGCTGAAGTAGGTCTAGGCCAGGTTTGAACTGCCTCAATCTTCTAAGGATTCATCTTGATACCCTCGAAAGGCACAACAAGACCCAAAAAGGCGACTGAGTCCAACCATAACTCACACTTCAAAAACTTGGCATATAGCTGACGATCATTCAAAGTCTAAAGCATAATCCCTAGGTGTCGCTCATGCTCCTCTCTACTGTGATAGTAAACCCGAATATCATCAATGAAGACAATCACAAAGGAATCCAAATAAGGCTGGAACACTCGGTTCATCAAATCCATGAAGGTTGCTGGAGCATTAGTCAAACCAAAAGACATCACCAAGAACTCGTAATGACCATAATGAGTCCTAAAAGTTGTCTTAGGGACATCTGATGCTCTAATATTCACCTAATGGTTGCCAGATCTCAAATAAATCTTGTAAAACACCTTGGCACCAAGAAGATGGTCAAATAAATCATCAATCCTAAGGCTGTTGGAGTATTAGTCAAACCAAAAGACATCACCAAGTACTCGTAATGACCATAATGAGTCCTAAAATCTGTCTTAGAGACATCTGATGCCCTAATATTCACCTGATAGTTGCCATATCTCAAATCAATCTTGGAAAACACCTTGGCACCTTGAAGATGGTCAAACAAATCATCAATCCTAGGCAATGGATACTTGTTCTTGATAGTGACCTTATTCGATTGTCGATAATCAATGCACATCCTCATCGATCCGTCCTTTTTCTTAACAAACAACACTGCGCGCCCCAAGGCTAAATACTCGGTCTAATGAACCTTTTGTCAAGTAAATCTCACAACTGATCTTTTAATTCCTTCAACTTGGCTAGAGCTATATAGTACGGTGGAATAGAAATAGGCTGAGTGTCGAGAACCAAATCAGTGCAAAAGTCAATGTCCCTATCGGATGACATACCTAGCAAATCTGTAGGAAACACCTCGTGAAACTCCCTCACAACCGATACCGAATCCATAGAAGGAACCTCCGCACTAGAATCCCAGATATAAGCCACATACGCTAGACATCCTTTCTCAACCATACACTGAGGCTTCAAATATGAAACCACCCTGATAGTGGAATAACCGAGAGTCATTCTCCACTCTAATCTAGAAAATCCTAGTATGGCTAAAGTCTAAGTCTTGGTATGACAATCCAAGATAGCGTGATATGGGGACAATCAATCCATACCAAGTAAGACCTCAAAATCCACCATATTTAGCAATAAAAGATAAACTATAGTATCATAACCATTAATAGTAATAACACAATATCGATACACCCCGATGAACTTCTACAGAATTTCCAACCAACACAGACATAGAAGTAGGAACATCAAGAGAATCACGAGGCATACTCAAATATGAAACAAAATATGAAAACACATAAGATTATGTTGAACCCGGATCAAACAACACGGAAGCATCTATATGAGACTGAGATAATACTTGTAATAACTGTATCGGACTTCCCCCTCGGGATGACCTTGAAATGCATAACAATGTGGGTGAACCCCACCAACCTAACCTCCACCTCTAGGATGACCTCTCATTGACTAGCCTCCACCTCTAACTGACTGACCACCATCTCGAGCTACCTAACCCTCATCTCTAGCTGGATGAACGGATGGTGAAGCATACGGTGCCAGAATCATGGCACAAGTACCCTGGTGTGACATGCTGCCCTGAAATCTGGGACAATACTTTCTGCTATGACCCGCATCTCCACACTCAAAACATCCCCTCGGCTGGCGTGGATGTTGAATTTGAGACTAACCCTGACAACCCAAACAACCACTATAATAGCTCTAAATCAGTGGTGCACTAATGGGAGCTGGAGGTGCACTGAATACTAGCTGTCCGAATTGAGGTCCATAAGCAATATAACTATCAGAAGTACCATCTGTGACCTATAGGGCTGACTATATCAGCCTGATAGGATGGCCCCTACTAAAGTAACCCCAGATGACATCACGGGTTCCTCCTCATACTATGTAGCAATAACAGGCTGAATTGTTCCAACTGGTGGAACTGCTGCAGTCTGATATCCATGAGTCATCTGCTCTGAAGTGTGATTAGCGGGAATCTGGGCTCCTCCCCCAGCCTGAGAGATGGTTGTTGCCATAGGGAATACTCCAACCTTGGCCACACTCTCTATAAGTCCCACCAGGCGGACTAGGGCATCCTTAGGTACTGATTAGCAATGAACCCCTCTTGATTTGATGCTCTACAATAGGTGATGTTGCAGATGCTCTAGCCTGAGCTCTACCTCTGCCTCTGGCTCTACCTTGGCCCCGGCCCCTACCCTTGGTAGTGGTTGCAGCCTGGGGCTCCGACTCTTGATCAGCTACCGATGTAGTACGTGTCATCACCATCTGTGAGAGGACAAGAATAGAATGATTCGGACTAAATGATAGAATAAAGTCGCATGATATAGAAATAAAGAAGGTGGAATTTTCTAAAGCCTTATAGCTTCTAAAAGATAAGTACAGAACTCTTTGTACCGATCCTCAAGACTCTACCAAGCTTGCTCATGACTCGTTAGACCTAAGCAATCTAGTGCTCTGATACCAACTTGTTACGACCCAAAATCTCAACAAGGGGTCATGAGGAGCCTAACACTGCTTACTAGGCAAGACAACACAATAAATAATATGCAAAGAAAATAAATAAATAACCAACAGTTGAACAAATAACATAACTTGAAACTACCTAAAGATTTGGTATCACAAGTACATAAGCATTTAGATCCAGCAAAATAAAAGGTTCCGAATAAAATACATCAATGTCCGAAATTAAATGAAAACAATACAAGAAAGTAGGAAAGTGACTTCAAGGTTTGCGAACGGGATGCATCTCTACCTAAAACACTGTCCGGTATCCGCTAAGTACCTCTCGGGACTCGGTTGGTACCAATGTCAAAATTTGCACAAGAAGTGCAGAATTATAGTATGAGTACAACCGACCCAATGTACTCAGTAAGTGTCGAGCCTTACCCCAATGAGGTAGTGACGAGGCTAAGACAAGACACCTACTAAAAACGTGTGCAGTTATATACATAAACCAACAGAATTACAATAAAGCGTCAAAAGTAAAAAAAAAACAGAATGGAGACATGTAGAGAGGGGCCATAAGCGGAACAATAAATAAGAATCACCCAGAAATCCTCTTTCAAAATAAGCTCTGAAACCATCAATTCAAGATCACGTTTCAATTATCAAGTCAAAGAAATAAAATCAACAAATTGCACGGCATCACCCTTCGTGTTTTTACTTGCTTCCTCACCATATATCATAAATGCAAGTGCGTGACATTACCCTTAATTCTTTAACTCTCATACTCACATGAACATAATAAAATACATATGCACGACATTACCCTTCGTGCTTTAACCTCTCATGATAAATAAACATATGCACGATATCAACCTTTGTGCTTTATACCTCACATTCACTCAATCAATAATATCAATATGCAAATGAGGCACGACAACACCCTTCGTACTTTTCACTCTTCCTCACCAAGCAACAATAACAACATAAATATCAAGCAAGGTGGGAAGTAAATACAATTCAACAATAGTAATGAATTCCACTTTTCATATGAGAATCTTTCCACAATTAGAGCCAACAACCAATCACAAGTTCCACGTTCTCAACACACAATATCTTAACAATTCAATATAAGAAATAAATTAAAAGAAACTAGTCAAAGTATAAGAATCTATCTAAGCCAAGGAAAGCATAGTAAAGGAAATAACAAAGTATAATTAAGACAAATTTTCCACCCGCATGCTTATCCCAATGGACAACACATAAGAAATCATCACCCTGCATATACGTTGCCCCTAACACATAGTTCATATAGTAAATAGACTCAATTCTACCTTATTTTGCTCAAATTACAGTTAACCACGACACTTACCTCTTTACGCAACAAAATCACAATTAACCACGGCTTTTCCTTTCGAACAAGCCTCCAAACTAATCTAATCTAGTCAATTATCATTCAAACAATTCAAAATAAGCTTTAGAAACTACCCCACGAATGAAAAAGGTTCATTTTTGATCATATTTGAAAAGTCAACAAAAGTCAACCCCGGGCTCGCTTGGTCAAAATTTGAGATTTGGACCTAATCCCGATTATCCATTCACCCGTGAGCCCGGTTATGTGATTTATTTCGAAATCCAACTTCAATTTGAGGTCTAAATCTCAATTTTAAAAAATTCCTAAATTCTACCCAGAACCCCTAATTTATACATTAAAATTCATGGATTTCATGTTAAAATTCATGGAAAAGTAATTGAATTGATTGAAAACTAGTTAAAGTTGCTTACCAATGAACTTGGGAATAAAATCCTCTTCAAATTAGCCTTTAGAGTGTTTAGGGTTGAAAACTGGTGTAAAATGAGCTAAGTCCCAACTTTTCCATCTTTTACCTAGCTGCAGACATCAAGTTTGCAACTGCAATGTCCGCAATTGCAAAGTACTAATCGCAAATGCAACCAATGAGACATACATGCAAGACTCGGAAATGCGACATAATATTCGCATTTGTGAAGAACACCCCATCGCAAATGCGAAGCTGTTCTACCTAGCACAGTATCACAAATGCGATATCAAGACCGCAAAAGCGATCACAGACAAGATCGCAAAAGCAAATGATTGTTCACAAATGCAAAACCCGGCCCCCAGTTCCCACTTTGCATTTGTGAGCCTGACATCACAAATGTGAGGCTCGCAATTGCGATCAGGTTCTCACAAATGCGAAACCTGCAACTTGACACCAGTAACAGTTGATACTCAGCTATTCCAAATCAGTCTGCCATGCATCCAAAACTCATCCCGAGCCCCTCGGGCTCCAAACTGAACATGCACATAAGTATAAATATATCATAAAAACTCGCTCGCTACATCAAATCATCAAAATAATATCTAATAAGAAGAATCGGTCAACAAAACTCAAGATTTCAACTTAAAAACTCATTTTTCACAATTTTTCACATAATGCGCCGAAACGCTCGGGTCACCCAGGACTCCAACCAAATGTGCGTACAATTGTAAAAATATCATACAAATCTACATGAATCATCAAATTACTGATCTCATGTCGCTTACCAAAAAATATTGACCGTGGTCAACTCAAACCTCATTTTAAGTCAAAAATTACTTTTTTTAAAAAAAACAATTACGTGAAAGCTTCCGGAAAATGACACGGACTACACACGCAAATTAATAAAACATCAAATGAAGATATGAGAGGTCTCGAAACACAAAAATTAAGGCTTGTACTCAAAACGACCTATCGGGTCGTCACAAGTTCGCATGTCAGCGTCATTTCTAATTGTAGGACAATAATATCCAGCTCTAATGACTTTGACCAACTTCTTGTCTGCTAGTGACAAGGCATTCATTTCTTTAATCATAGCCTGCTTTCATTAAGGATCTGCAAAAACTTCCCTTCAATTCTGGGGAATAGACACAGAAGAAATAGACAAGGCAAAGGCTCTATAGGATGGAGATAAAGAATTATAGGAAAAAAATTTAGATAAAGGGGTTTGGTGGTGCAAGATCTGATTTTTTTCTGTGAGAAATAGGCACATTTAACTCATTAGGAAATGTAGCAAACTCACCAGTAGAATAAAGTTCAGCTTCGGTGATTGCATGATGGTTTCTTCTGCTCTATTTCTCCTTGAGTAAGTTTTCAAATCAGGCCTATCCAAACGCACAATAGTCTCCCCCTGAATGTTTTCTCCACTTTTCCTTGTGATAATGTCATCAAGAGGTCCAGTAATGGAACTAGGTAGAATCATCTCTTCCTCCTTACTGCTCTCCTCCTGAAGAGGTGATGAAGTAATACTGAAATAAGGCTCAGATTCTCGAAAGATAACATTCGTGGTAACAAAAGATCTCCTAGAGGGACGATATTAACATTTGTAGCCTTTCTATATCGAAGAATATCCAATGAATACACAGTTTATAGCCCTAGGATCAAGTTTCCTAGAATTTCTATTGTGGACAAATCAAACACACCCAAACAACTTTGGAGGAACAGTATATTCATTCTTACCCTTTAAAGCTTCCAGCGAACTTTGAAAATTGAGGGGTTTAAGTGGAATTTTGTTGATAAGATAGGCAGCCGCTAGAATAGCATCCCCCCAATAAAGTTTTGGTAGATGCATTGTGAACATAAGAGATCTTGCTACTTCTAACATATGCCTATTTTTTTATTCAGCGACCCCATTTTGTTCACTAGTGTAAGGACAACTAGTCTGATAGACTATCCCATTGGACTCTAAATAAGCACCAAATCTTTTATTCATGTATTTGCTGTCATTGTCAGTTCTCAAGATTTTTATTTTGGCATCAAACTGAGTATAAATCATCTTATGAAATGACTGAAAACCAGAGAAAACTTCACTTTTGGCTTTTACAAATATACCTAAGTCATCCTAGTCATAAACAGTATGTGTGAGACCCCATATATCAGAATAAATAGTCATAAACGGAGTCGTGCTTCTTTTAATGCTTTGCGCCTTTGTCTTGTCAGTCGAGAGTGTGCCTTTATTTAAGTAATTGAAGATAGGATTTCGCTAATCCCTTGTTAGGTTTGTATTGTAAATGTGACTGACCTAGCCATTAATAGGAAGGAGATCGAGACACGCGATCAGAATTACTTTGATGTCATTGGCTTGAATGGAGGAACCAAGGTTGATAAGGGTGTCAGCCTCTTCATGTTTCTCAGGCTACCTATTCGAACTTCACTTCTTGGAAGAGTTTTATGAGATTTTGCACTAATTATAGATAGAATTGCATTTTTCGGTTTCGGGCATCATATGATCCATTGATCTGTTTGACGACCAATTAGGAATTATTTCGTACTAACACTCACTGGATTCCTAAGATGCAAGCTAGAATCAATCGTGCAATAAGAGCGTGATACTCTGCTTTTGTATACGGGTAAAATCGGGCCCGTTGAACATCTCGATTTCCTGGTAAGACAAACGGGACTGGAACGTGATCATAAGGAATGGGACTCTGGGCAAAAAACCTCTTGCATCGGGGATCGAGCAAAACATCCGCCCTCGGAAGCATCGAGGTCACATCTCCCGGGTCCGATTCGAATCCCTCAACTTCGAAGAACATTACCAAACGGCCGAACAAGACTAACAAAGAGCTGTGACATCCATTCCCAACCGGATGTCAGGGCGTAAATCTCGGCCCGTATCAGCAGTGAATTAGTGATTAGCATAAATAAATATTTTTATCTTTTTTTAGAATTGTACTTAGGGTGAAACTCCCCTACTATATAAAGGGGAAACTAACTGTTCATTAAGGACATTGTAACACGTATATCAAGGCAACTTATTCCAATTTTCTTTGTTGTTCAAAGTTCTTATTTCTTGTTCTTAAGTTCTTCATAAGTATAAGCTTGAAATCGAGGGCAGGTTCTTCCTCGAGCCATCAACCGAGCTCGGAATTACCCTTATCATTGGTTTGGTCATCTATTACGTTTTTCATTTGTTTAATCTAACCCTATTAATCATTCATATTGAATTAATCCACATATACTTAAAATCACATATAAATTCAACTGTTATCAGTTTTTTTAGGGTAAACAGCTTGGTGCCCACCATGGGGCTAAGGATAATAGTGGCAGTTTAATACAAATTTCCATAACATACTCTATTTTACACTTGTTCTTTGAGCTTTTAATTTCAGGTCAAATTAAAAATGTCAAACTCCTAATTTGCCCATTTGAACGTTGATACTGAGTCTGGAAACCATGGCGAGAACAACAATGTGGTGCCCAGTAACGAGTGCCCCCTGTTGACCCCAACGGAGTTCTAGTTGCGGACCCGATCGATGCTAACTCACATGTGGCTATCGAAGCAAAATTTCCTACCGACCCCAAAAATAGCATTCGCAGAGGAGACCGATCGATAGCCCGGAGTACACACGATGGCGAAGGTGAAGGGATCAACTTGCGGGTGATCTTCAAAATGTTACAGGCTCAACATGAAGCAATAGCCCGGTTGCATAAACAAAGTCGTGCCCCCAGCAGAGTTGAGCCTGAACCATCCCGGGAAAACACTCGCAGAAATGAACCGGCCTAAGAAAGGTTGGGTGAAGTTGAACCCGGGACCAACCCAAAGATAATAAAGATGCTTGAGGAACTGACAAAACAGGTGGAATTAGGAGAAAAGAAAATCGAAGACAACAACAAAAAAGTGGAGACCTATAACTCCAGAGTTGATCAAATCCCAGGAGCATCCCCGATATTGAAAGGCCTAGATTCCAAGAAATTTTTCCAAAATTCTTTCCCTCTGAGTGTAGCTCCGAAACTGATCCCAAAGAAGTTCCGTATGCCCGAAATTCTAAAGTATAATAGGACCACGGATCCAAATGAACACGTGACCTCCTACACGTGTGCTATCAAGGCAAATGACTTGAAAGATGACAAAATCGAGTCGGTTTAACTGAAAAAGTTTGGGGAAACCCTGTCTAAAGGAGCAATGATATAGTATCACAACCTGCCCCCCAATTCCATTGATTCGTTTGTTATGCCTGCGGATGCCTTCATAAAAGCTCATGACGGGGCTATCAAAGTCGAGACTAGAAAATCAAACCTCTTTAAGGTCAAGCAAAGAGATAACGAAACGCTCAGAGAGTTCGTGTCGAAGTTTCAAATGGAAATGATAGATATGCCCCCGGTTGCAGATGATTGGGTTGTTCAAGCATGCACTCAAGGACCCAACCCCTAAAGCTCTTTGGCCTCACAGCAGCTGAAACAGAATTTGATAGAGTACCTGGCAGTAACTTGCGTTAACGTCCATAACAGGTACCAATCGAAAATCATAGTGGAGGATGATCAACTCAGGGCTCCTTCTGGGTCCATGTATCCCATCAGAACTAATGACATGTCTAAAAGAGTCGTCGATCATGAACCAAGACCGAGCAGAGATCGGTACCAACCATATAGCAGAGATCGAAGGGGCAGTGGGTCCGGACTTAACCCAGCGAGGAAGGAAAAAAAGAAGCGATCAAGGTCATAATAACCGGGGACTCATGAGCAAAAACAATTTCGATAGGCCAATCGGGACCAGGGAGGCACCGAGGTTATCGGAGTACAACTTCAGCGTTGATGCTGCCAGCATCGTATCAGCCATCGGGTGCATCAAAGATACCAAATGGCCTCGGACGTTGCAGTCCGATCCTGCCCAAAGAGACCCCAACCTGATGTGTAAGTACCATGGCACCCACGGTCATAGGACCGAAGACTGCCGACAGCTAAGGGAAGAAATGGCTCAGTTATTCAATAACGGACACCTCCGAGAGTTTTTGGGTGATCGAGCCAAAAATCACTTCAGGAACAGGGACTCCAGTAAGCAGGCCGAGCAATAGGAACCTCAGCACGTCATCAACATGATCATCAGTGGAGTCGACATCCCTTTCAATGATGAAGACGTTGAAAGGCATTGTGCAATCGCATAACGATGCCCTGGTAATTTCTGTACTCATAAATAAATATTGAGTTAAGCGTGTGTTGATTGATCCAGGTAGCTCGGCCAATATCATCAGATCGAGAGTCATAGAGTAGCTGGGTCTACAAGACCAAATAGTGTCCGTGGTCCAGGTCTTAAACGGATTCAACATGGCATATGAAACTAATAAAGGGGAGATAACTCTGCCGATGAACACCGCCAGAACCATTCAGGAAATGAAGTTCTACGTCATCTAGAGGGATATGAGGTACAAGCTCTATTCTGAAGGCCATGGATTCACAACATAAGGGCAATACTCTCGACACTGCACTAGACATTGAAGTCCCCCATACTGGGAGGGATCCAAACAGTTTATAGAGAATAGCCGACCACAAAAACAATGTTCGCGATCGATGAGGTGATCTCGATATCATCCCTCTCGACATCAAAGAACCCGGAGTCGGTTAGGAAGGAAGAAACTAAATAGCAATCACTGACACCGGTCCAGACCAAACCGGAGAAGCAACAAGTAGGCGAGGATGATGATTACGGAGTTCCCAGGTCGTTCATCGCCCCTGATGATTCTGATGCCACCAAGTCAACGGTCGAGGAGCTGGAACAAATCATATTGATCGAATATTTGCCCGATCGGAAGGTATACCTGGGAACGGGGTTAACTCCCGAGCTTAGGAAAGAACTCATTGAATTCCTTATAGCTAACATAGATTTTTTTGCTTGGTCCCATCTTGATATGACAGGGATCCCGCCAGAAATAACTACTCACAAGCTGAGCTTGGATCCGAAGTTCCACCCGGTTAAACAGAAGAGGAGGCCTCAGCCCGAAGTCAAGCATGCATTCATAAGAGACAAGGTATCCAAACTCCTTAAAATAAGTTCCATTCGGGAAGTTAAGTATCCGGATTGGTTAGCTAACATAGTGGTAGTGCCTATTAAATTAAGAATATGCGTAGATTACAAAGACTTGAACAAGGCATGCCCTAAAGACTCGTTTCCTTTGCCTAACATCGATCGCATGATCGATGCGACGGTCGGCCATGAGATACTCAGATTTCTTGATGCCTATTCGGGGTACAACCAAATTCGGATGGACCCGGGCGATCAAGAAAAAACTTCATTCATCACTAAATTCGGCACCTATTGTTATTACGTAATGCCTATCAGACTAAAAAATGATCGTTCCACTTACCAACGCCTAGTAAACCGGATGTTCGAAGAACAAATAGGAAAATCAATGGAGGTTTACATTGACGACATGTTAGTTAAGTCCCTACGAGCAGAGGACCATTTGGAACATTTGCAAGAAACCTTCAACATACTGAAGAAATATAATATGAAACTGAACCCAGAGAAATGCGCATTCGGGGTCTGGTCTAGGAAGTTCCTTGTATTCATGGTGTCCAACCGGGGGATCGAGATCAATCCCGACAAAATCAAAGCTATAGAGGACATCACTGTGGTGGACAATGTCAAGGTCGTTGAAAGGCTAACTGGGCGCATAGCCACTCTGGGTCGGTTCATATCAAGGTCCTCCGATAAGAGACATTGGCTCTTCTCATTATTGAAGAAGAAGAATAACTTCTCGTGGACCCCGAAGTGCCAGAAAGCTTTGGATGAACTTAAACGGTACCTTTCGAGTCCACCTTTGCTTCATACTCCAAAGGCGAACGAGCTGTTGTATCTATACTTGGCGGTATCCGAGATAACGGTAAGTAGAGTCTTAGTCCGGGAAGAGGACGGTGTGCAATTTCCTATCTACTATGTTAGCATGACTCTAGGCGAGGCCGAAACAAGGTACCCTCACCTGGAGAAATTAGCGCTCGCTTTGCTAAGCGCCTCCAGGAAGTTAAAGCCATATTTTCAATGCTATCCCATATGTGTCGTAACTACTTACCCATTGAGGAAGATAATGCACAAACCCGAGCTCTTAGGACGATTGGAAAAATAGGTCATGAAAATTAGCGTGTACGATATTGAATATCGGCCCCGAACCACCATCAAATCTCAAATTTTGGCAGACTCCGTGGCCGATTTCATGCCAGCCTTAATACCCGAAGTCGAAAAGGAATTGTTGTTAATCTCTTTACGGACTCGAATGCAAAGGGGTCCGTACTCGGCATTATGTTGAAGCCGCCTATGGGTAACGTAGTTAGACAATCTATTAGAACTGTGAAATTGAGTAACAATGAAGCCGAGTATAAGGCCATGATTGCAGGTCTCGAATTGGCTAAAAGCCTGGGGGCCGAAGTGATCGAAGCTAAATGTGACTCCCTCCTGGTGGTAAATCAAGTCAATGGGACATTCGAAGTGAAAGAGGAACGAATGCGAAGACACTTGGATAAACTACAGGCAACGCTGCATCGATTCAAGGAATGGACACTACAACACGTTCCTCGGTAATAAAATAGCGAAGCCGATGCCCTGGCTAACTTGGGGTCGTCGGTTGATGATGATGAATTCAGCTCGGGAATGGTCGTGCAACTCATGAAATCGGTAGTGGAAGAAGGCCATGCCGAGATAAACTCAACGAGTTTAACTTGGGACTGGAGAGACAAGTATATAGACTACTTGAAGACTGGGAAGTTGCCCTCGGATCCTAAAGAATTGAGAGCTTTGTGCACGAAGTTAGCCAGGTTTAGCCTGTCCGAAGGTACTCTGTTCAGAATAACATTCGACGGCCCACTCTCCATATGCTTGGGGCCGGGGGACACGGAATATGTTTTAAGGGAAGTTCACGAAGGCACATGCGGAAACCATTCGGGGCAGAATCTTTGGTTCGTAAGATAATCAGAACCGGCTATTACTGGATCGACATGGAGAAAGATGCGAAGGACTTTGTACGGATATGTGATGGCTGTCAGAGGCATGCACCAATTATCCATCAACCTGGGAAGCTACTAAATTCGGTCATGTCGTCTTGGACGTTCATAAAATGGGGAATGGATATCGTCGATCCCCTACAATCGGCACCCGGTAAGGCTCAATTTATACTATTTATGACTGACTATTTCTCTAAATGGGTCGAAGCTCAAGCGTTCAAGAAGCAGTTCGGTATACCGACCGAGATAGTATGTGATAACGGGAAGCAGTTCATTGGCAGCAACGTAAGAAAATATTTCGAGTACCATAAGATCAAAAAGATCTTGTCAATACCCTATCACCCTAGTGGGAACAAACAGGCGGAGTCAACAAACAAAACCATTCTTCAAAACCTTAAGTAAAGGTTGATCGATGCCAAAGGAAAATGGAAGAAAATTCTGCCCGAAGTCTTGTGCACATACCGTACGACCTCAAAATGCAGTACCAGGGCCACTCCATTTTTGTTGGTCTACGGTGCCAAAGCATTAATACCGGTTGAGGTGGGTGAACCGAGCCTCAGCTTCCGATATGCAACGGAAGAATCGAACGGTGAGGCTATGAGCACGAGCCTGGATTTACTGGATGAAAGGCGCGAGGCCGCCCTAGTCCAGTTGGCCGCCCAGAAGCAACGGATAGAAAAATATCATAATCGGAGAGCCAACCTCCGACACTTCAATATCGGGGACCTGGTGTTAAGAAGAATAACACTGAACACCCGGAACCCAAATGAAGGGAAGTTGAGACCAAATTGGGAAGGATCATATTGAGTCACCAGTATTACCGGTAAAGGTTCGTATAAACTTGAAACAGGAAATGGCACACAACTACCGAACAACTGGAACATGATCCACTTAAAATGATACTACTGCTAAGGTACGACTTCATTCTCTTTTCTTTTAATATTACGAATTGGACTAACACTTACAGGCAACAACCGAAGGGAATGTAGTTGTTAGGTATTAAAGCACGCGTTGCACTCTTTTTACCTTGAACTGGTTTTGTCCCAAATAGGTTTTCCGGGAAGGTTTTTAATGAGGCAACAATAAACCTTGCTAACATAGAGTCGAAGACCGATTTTAAATCGGAGTCAATGGTCGCTTTAAGAGTATCCAATCCCACTCGAAGATCGACCTCGAATATTGGGGGCCATCACCATCGGGTCATAATTTTTAGCAAGGAAGGAAACTCTATGCTCGAACAGTCTAGGATCGGTGGTTAGGATTTATTGTAAGGGCCAAACGGTCAAATAAATCGTGCCCGTGTAGGTCACCTCAGCCATAATACGAGCTTTTACACGTTTACAATCTTGTACGTTACATACATAAATGAAAGAAAGTTTCTACCTTGCTAACAAACATTTTTTGCTTCTTAAAAGTATCGAGCATAAGGGCTATTACTACCCAGGAACTATCGAGCCCAAGGGCCACCCTTATCCGATCCCAAAGGGCTACCCCCACTCGGGGACTGCCGTTCGAGATACACTTAGGCGACTCGGGTAATCGAACCCAGAGGCACAAAACCTATTAGGCAGTACCAAACCTAAAATGCTACGGCCACCCTAAAAATGGTTCGGAGACGTCCGAAGCCCGAAATTAAAACATAACGCCTTCAACAAAATTCTAAACATGTTCAAATGTTACCCTCGGCAAAGATATAGTCTAACAACATTTAAAGAAATATCTTAGGTAAATTATCATTCACTTCGAACTTACACAAGTTAGAGCAAAAATTACATCGAGGACAGGTCTTGTTCGGACCTCCGAAAATTGACTTATTACTATGTTTGATTATATGTTAAGGTATTAGAAATATCTGCAATCTTAAAAAGATGCTAAGATAATAGACTTACACATTGCCAAAAGGGAAATATTTTATATTCCGGAATATCTTTACAAAGGCCCAACAAAAACAGCCTCAACAAAATATATGTACATGACACAAAAAACAACACAAAATAATCCTAAGGTGTCTATGCCTCATCTTCACCAGAACCCGACTCGTCACTAGAGCCGTCGGAGCCTTCGGGTTCTTCGAAGCCTTCTTTATCTTCGGGTTCAGCTAGCTTCTTGGCCTCGACCTCAAGTATTTTCGCCTCATCGATCTCGACCAACAGGTCGAAGCCTCGTGCATGGATCTTTTCGAGGGTCTCCCTCCGGGATAGCCGCGTCATGTACTTAGCAGTAGTCTTCAGGCGAGCCTCGTCTGCTTTGAAATCGGCCCTACACTGGGCCACCATTTCTTCACCATCGGCAGAGGTTGTACGTAGCTGAGACTTTATAGTTTCATATTCGTTACTGAGGGCATCCCGCTCTGCCAGAGCCGAGCTCAATTATGATCTGAGTTCATCATTCAACTGAGACCGTTTGTTGGATTTTTCTTTCGCTACCCGTAGTTGAACCTCTACCGATGTCAGCTGTGCCTGGGCAGTTTCCTTCTCTGAATCCAGCCGATCCATTTTTCTCTTCCAACCATCGGCCATGGCTTGGACCTCATTCATTTCAGCTCGAAGTTGGTTGATCCGGTCAATCTTCTGTTGAACCTGCAAGGTTTGGTCGTTAGTCGCCATGGCTAAGTCTTCATAGCTAACTTCAAAAACCTTTACCTTTTCAACCAGATCGGCATGTTCCCGCCTCAAGATCGAAGCCTCCTTCTGAGCCTCATCCAGCTTGGCCTGTAGGTCCTTGATGGCACCTTCGTGTTGCTTGCTGAGAAGCTTGTACATATCTCTTTTCAATGCAAGATCTTTGACCTCAAGCTCTAGCTGGTTTACCTTAGTCTGGTACTGAAGAAAGCTTTCTTGATGAAGTACCGAGGTCTGCAAAAGGGTAAAACAAACATGAGAAATATCAAAAACTAAGTTGAAGTTTTAAAGAGCATAATGATGCCTTACCCGATTCAGCGCATGTTCCACTTCATTGAACAGGCACGACACGTCCACCTCATTCAATTTTACCTGGTCTTCTTCAGTCACCAGGAATCGAAGGTAGCTCGCTACTCCCACTGAAGCAGAAAGAACCCGGGCATCCCCTGGACAGTGATGATTATCTACCTCTTACAGTCGGGATCCACACTCGAGGCGGGGAACTGGTTGATTATCTTTGGGCTCAAGTTCATCCCGCCAACTTCTGAAGACGGATCCTTTCTCGGCATTTCCAGGTCACCCAGCTCGGAAAAGTCTTCCAAAATGGACGATTCCACACGTCGAAAAAGGAACGAAGGGGATCATCCATGCCATGAGCCCCTTTATTAGACCTCTCCTTCCCTGCTCGGTCCTACTCGAGCATGGACTCGGTATAGGAAGGCGACCCTGAAATCTCTATTACACCGGGTGCCTCCTTCGGAGCGTAGCCGGAATCCCGGGAAGTCTCAGCCCCGGTCTCTTCATCAACCTCCTAGGACTGAGAGAGATCGACCTTATGGATCTCCTTCTCAACAGCTTCCTGCACCTAGGGAGAAGTCGGCCCGTGGGCCATAAACAAATTGTCTTCCTCGGGCTCATCCCTGAGCCAAAGAAGCGAGTCTGAGTCGGGTGCTCGGGAGCTAGAAATTTCCTTGGGCTTACGGGCCAACCTTCTCTTTGGCTTCTTCTTCTCTAAGCTCGGGGAGCCCGAAACATTCCTTTTCTTCTTTTCCCCCGCTGCAGCCCCAAGCTACCCCAAAGAGGAGAGGTCAATGGACAAGGACAAATCCTCGTCCCCTCCTGAAGGCCTGAGTTCAATGGTCTTAGGCAAACCTGCAAAACAAAAAGTGAATAAAAGAGAGTAAGTACGATGTGAATGGGAGAGCCCGGTGTTACCTATTCGGGGAAAGGTTTTACCGTGAGAACGGGCCTCCCATCGGCCCCTCGAGAGTTTGCTCCATGTGCGCTCAGAATAAGGCATCTATGAACAAATGCCCTCAACCCACTCCTTGAGCCAAGGGATAGCGTTTGGGACTTGAGCGACGGCTGCACCACCACAAGTACCTGTGAGAAAAAATGAGATGAACGTAAAATTGGCGTTCAAAGGGAAATTGTACTTACGAGATGCATTCCACTTCTCGGGGAATGGCATGAACTGGGGGGCTTCAGTATTCACCCGAACGAAGCATCTCTACCATCCCTGGTCCCAGTCCTCATCGATACTCGAGAATGGAGCTTTGTTGGCCCGGTGTGTGAGCTTTATTGGTCCCCCTCAAAGGATTCGGGGACTGTATAGGCGGAGTAGGTGATCGATAGTGAACCGAAGGGATTCGGTCTTGTTCACGAAGTAACGAAGGAGGATCACGATCCTCCACAATGATGGGTGGATCTGACCGAGGCATACTTTGTACCTCTTGTAGAAGTCCAAGATAACCGGGTCCACCGGGCTTAATATGAAGGGATAAGTGTAAATACTTAGATACCACTCCACGTGGGTAGTGATGGCATCCTCAGGCCCGGGGACTACTACGTCCTTACCCTCCTAGTTACAGTCCCCCCGGACCTCGGGAAGAACGTTTTCGGTAATGGAGTATATATACCTTGATACTCCTTCACCCCGGCCCTGCACCGATGAGGGATTTTCGACCTTAAAGTCATCTGCGATTGAGCAGCCCCCGAGGATGAACATTTTCAAGGGAGGCTCGGGAGCCAGTTCATCGGTAGCCACGCCGGGAGCAGACGTCTCGAGGATGACTATATCAGGAGTGACTGCCTCGATTTCAGCAGTCGGTTGGGAAGAAGAAGAAGCGACTTGTTGAGGAACATATTTGGTTATTTTAGCCATTGTTATCTGAAAAGGCTTGAAAGCTCTAAGAAAAGGTTTTGAAAAATGAAGAGTCAAGTGTGCTAATTTGGGTAAAGACTAGGTAAAAACCTGGAAATTACTGAGAAATTTTGAAGAACAGAGGTAAAGATATGGAAGTATGAAGAAGGTGAGTAACAACTTTAAGAATCAAGGTACAAGCTTGGTCAAACGGTAAAAAATGAACGAAGAATAGACGTTTTTATAGAGGTTTCTTGACGCTTCGCATTCAGAGGTGACCTGCTGATAGCTGACACGTGTTCGAAGTTAGAACGACGCGACTGACAGCACATTTCGGCTTCTTTGTCGTTTCTGTTGCGGCGTATTAAAAAAGGAGGTGAAAAGCATCTGTCGTTTCTTATCGTTTCGGTAAACCTCCTCTCTAAGAAACGAGGGAACTATCTGTATACGGGTAAAATCGGGCTCGTTGAACATCTCGGTTTCCCGATAAGACAAACGAAACTGGAACGTGATCATAAGGAATCGAAGTCTGGGAGAAAAACCTCTCGCATCGGGGATCGAGCAAAACATCCGGCCTCGAAAGCATCGGGGCCACATCTCCCGGGTCCGGTTTGAATCCCTCAACTTCAGAGAACATTACCAAACGGCCAAACATGACTAATAAAGAGTCTGACATCCGTGCCCAATCGGATATCACGGTGTAAATCTCGATCCGTGTCAGCAGTGAATCAGTGATTAGCATAAAGAAAGATTTTTATCCTTTATTAGAATTGTACTTAGGGTAAAACTCTCCTACTATATAAAGGAAAAATTAATTGTTCATTAGGGGTATTGTAACACGCATATCAAAGCAATTTATTCTAATTTTCTTTGTTGTTCAAAGTTCTTATTTCTTGTTCTTAAGTTCTTCATAAGTATAAGCTTGGAATCGAGGGTAGGTTCTTCCTCGAGCCATCAATCGAGCTCGGAATCACCCTTATCATTGGTTTGGTCATCTATTACGTTTTTCATTTGTTTAATCTAACGCTATTAATCATTCGTATTGAATTAATCCACATATCCTTAAAATCACATATAAATTCAATTGTTATCCGTTTTGTTAGGGTAAACAGCTTTGTTGTTAGTAGTTTTAGATTCACAACGTATAGCATTAAATATCCTGTTTTGCAATAAATGTGATCTTTTCTCGGTTGTCGGGTGTATCAGTATATTTGAAAATAGATCTTTAGGGCAAGCTTTATTTAAATCAATAAAATTTATACATACTCGTCATTTCCAATTCTGTTTATGAACCACAATTACGATAACCAGTCAGGATAGCGTACCTCTTAGATGGATTCGTTGTCGATGAGTTTTTAAACTCTTCATTTACGATTTGACTTCGAGCGGGGGCCGGCCATCTTTCTCCGTTTTTGTTGGACCGGAAGTTAGGCTCACTTGACGTTCATTTAAGCAAGAATTTTTTGCAGGGAAAGATTATCAAATTTAGTTGGACTAAATTTTTATTAGTTCACAGTTCACCCCCTCTTGTGTTTTCATGTATAACATCCACTAATCACTACATAAGTCTCCCATCCACGAACAACAAAACTTTCTTTAATCCCCTTCCTTAACAGTGAAGAAAACTGAAATAAAAGCATTTATACTTGATTCTATGATCTTTCTCAACAGAGCACTCTTTCATCATATTGCATTTATCAGTCAAATTCCCGTTACATCCCATTGGATCGACTCGAGACAATCTACAACACAAATAGATAAACTGATCCATCTCGTATATCATTTTTTTTTATAAAGATGATAGGATAGATTCCAAACCTGATTTAGTTAGTTATTTTCACCGCTTCATCCTATGCCATTTCTAGTATTATTAGTTATATATAGCTTTAAAAGAAATATTCTAAAATAACTGGAAGATCTTGATCTTTAGCTTGTAAAGCTCATGAATCAAGCAATTTAGGCAAGTAGTTAAAGATACGGCGAAATATTTTAGTAAGGGGCTTAACATTGTGTTCTGCCCATAGACAAGCAGGGACAAAAATTTAAGATTATAACATTAGGCCTATTTGTGTACTTCACCCAATGTAACAACGATCAAATTTATGTAATTATGGCTCCAATTAGAAAATAATAGACAAAATGACACATATTTTAATTTTCAAGAAAAAATTTATAGAAATATGATACCTTTTGGGTGATTTTAACTTTTGACCCCTGCTTGCCCATAGGCAGAATTTCAAGGTCAAAAGTTAAGAGTGTTGTCCGCAAGCGACACTTATTAAATTTGATGTTTTGCCCACGGTACAAGTGGGGACAAAAATTCAAGATATTCACTTTGAGAGTTATTTGTATACTTCACCCATTTTTCGTTTTATAACATATGTATATTTTTATGAACTTTTTTTTTTAAATTCGCAATGTTACAGGATTTAAAATTATTAGAATTACAGCTTAGACGCCTTAATTAAGAAAACAACGCATTCAACTTTCCAAATATCCACTAAATCAAGAAAATAAGAACAGGAAAAAGGAGAAGAAATGAAGAAACATTATGAGATCATTACTATGGATGGTGACAATCTTCCGTCCACGTTTTTGCGTTACCCCAAGCTTTGCCAAAAATGCATTGGTATCCAGTTTAGATGAGCATTTTACAAGTGGTCAAGGTTGTACTATGTATGCAACCTAAAATTAATGAGTACAACCATGTATGAATGGAGTACAACTGTTAAAGCGTCATTGCACATAAAGGGAAAATAATTAATGTAAGGATCATCTTATCACTTTGCCAACATGAAAATCTGGAAATACATTGAATCTTGACTTGAAAATTCTGAAATAAAGACATACAACTAACTCAGACTATTACTCTTTGTATACGGTCGAAACCGGGCTCGTCTATTGTATGACCAGTCAAGACTGAAACGTGACAGGTCGAAGCTCGACCCCGGGTTATATCGAGTCAAAGGCGCAAAGTTAAATCATTGAGCTCGTGACTCCGGGGCCGAACAAGATCGAGAAAACTTTGTCGAGTCAAATAACGGAAGGCCAAAATATCCGCGATCAGTTGGAGATCACGGCGGAAATCTCGGCACGTATCAAGAAGAGGCCGATTAATTAGCAAATTATGAGATTTTTTTACCTTTTAGAGAATTGTATCAAGAGTAGGGCTCCCCTACTATATAAAGTGATGTCTGATCATTTGTAATTGACATTGAAAAACGCATCCCAAAGCAATACATTGTTATTTCTAGTTCTCGTTATCTTGTCATTTTATTCCAACATCAATTGAGGTATTCCTTGACTCGTGGGCGATCAACCTTCAAGGCTAAGGCTGTCCAATTTTGAGTGGTTTGCATTTATTTTCTTGTCATTAACTTCAAAATTAATCTGTTCTTTCAATTTGTATCAAGTTATATCATGTATCCTTAAAATCGCGTATAAATTCAATTGTTATCCGATTTTAGGATAAACACTCTTATAAGATTAAAAAATATTAATAGAAATAATGACGAATTTCTTTAAATTAACCTAAATAATCAAAATTTTAAAGGATCTTATAGCTTAAATGAAAAACTCATATTTAATTTCATCTTCACTTTTGGAACAAAAATGATAGTGTAAGAAGAAATGCAAGCACCCATGGGTGTGACCTATTGGTTAATGAAGTGGGTGAGAACTATAAGCTCTAAAATTTGGTGGAGACAAAAATACTAGGTGATTTCTTCTCATCTATCAAAACTATATCTTGTTGGATAGAGTCACCTCGTACTTAGATCTTTGCTTGTTTCGTGGTATGGACCAAAGCAAAGGTTCTGTTACTATCGACACCTACTCAATTAACCAAAAGTATAATTGATCGAGACCGAAGTACCATGATTATTAAAAAAGCTAATTGGCGTGCTCTATTTGTCCTACTTTACACCATTTTCATTTTCAGATGCCTAAATTATTATCACTATTTTTCATAGTGACATAAGTTTACACGACTTTCACAAATATAAGGAATTTTAAAAATTAGCTAAACACATTTAAGTATGGAAGTCTAGTGTTGAAATGTTCAAATATCAATAGATACAAGAAAAAAATATATAAGTGATATAGTAAGATGTTTAAATTGTTGTGGACAAAATTACTAAAACCATTATTGATTAGAGATAGCATACTAATAGCATATTTGACCAATCTTTTTTTTGGGCCAAAAGTATTTCTTTTTTCAAAAGTACTTTTGGCCAAAAATTGAGGTGTTTGGCCAAGCTTTTAAAAGGAAAAAAAGTGTTTTTGAGGAGAAGTAGAAGCAGTTTTTGAGAAGCAGAAAAATACACTTAGAAGCAGTTTTTAAAAGTTTGGCCAAACACTAATTACTGTTCAAAAGTATTTTTCAAATTAATTAGTCAAATACAAACCGATTCTCATCAAAAGTACTTTTTTAAAAAATACTTCTCAAAATAAGCAGATTTTAGAAGTTATAACTAAGGTGAATAGGGTGAATGTACGTTGGTATAAGCAGAGTCATGATAAAGAATAAAGTAAAATTAGATAATACTATTTTGCATTAAAATGATTCTAGTTCTGCATGTCATAATAGTTCCTTGTGTTTAAAGGTCGCTTGTTCGATTCTCTCACGAGCATTACTTCTTTTTCTAATTTAATAACAATTAAGTGGCTCGCAATGACTAGCTGGGCTAGTCTAGCCCCAAAATGACAAATTTGATTATTAAGGGTGTGTTTGGTACGAAGGAAAATATTTTTTAATTATTTTTTCTATCAAAAGAAAAAGAAAATATTTTTTCAAAATTCTTTTTGACCTCTCTCGCCATATTTTAACCCCCCCCCCACTCCAACCCCCACCCTCAACCACCACACCTACCCCCTAACCTCTGATCCCGTCCACCCATCCAAACACAACACCCCCAACCGCTCTCCACACCCACAACCTCAACCCAAACTCCCCACTCCCACCCCCTACCAAAACCACCCCCACACCCCCAACCCAACTCTCCACACCCAACCACCCCCAATTCCCTTATTCCATAGTGTTTGACTAAATTATATATTTTTTAAAAAAATATTTTTTACTCATTAATAAATACTATAAAATATTTTTTGAAAAAACGTTTTTCATTCACCAATCAACCATAAAAAAATAAATGATAAAATCACTCATTTTTCATAACACACTCTAATTAGCGCGAACTTTCGGTAAAATCTAAACAAAGAAAAGTAAAACACAAAACATATCCCATCATGGCCAGTTGCTAATAATTGTGGAACTTAATTATTAAGGATAAAAAAATCTCAAAAATGGAAAAACCACTTTTAAATTTCTTAACTTTAATATAGTAATATTTTTAAGAAAATTTGAACGATTTGCTTATTTGTTCTTTCACTTATTTTAACTTTAATTCAAACTAAGCGCTCCACCCTAGTCACTTTATTACGCTAGTCACATACAATTAGGGCGGTTCAAAATCGAACCGTAATCATTAACCGCACCAAAAAAAGACTTATTGGCTTATTGGCGTCGGGTTATCAGGGTCACATTGTTTACCCCGTAAAATAGTATAGTTAAATTTATACGTAATTTATAGACAAGTGAATCGATTTGATCCCAAAATGATAAATAAATTAAACAAGAATATAAGACTTAGCGTTGAAATCGAGATAAGACAGCAACAATCTTGATTCCGGGAGCAGAGCTTCCGAAGGCAGTAGTAATAGTGTTAATAAGCAAGAAGATAAAATATTATTGAGCTCTTGAGCAAAGTATAGTATCAGCTTGTCAGAAAATTCCTCCCCTTACAATGGTTGTTGAGTTCTCTATTTATAATGGTGCCTAGGGAACACGGTCCTATGATCAAGCCCTTCTTAAATAACAATTATGAGAGCCATTGAAGAATGTGTAATGATATGTAGTAAATGTCATATTCTGTGTAACGGACTATGTACTTAATGCTATAATATGTTCTCCATTAAATGCTACCGAGTGGCAAGCATTTATTTCGCCTTCATGAACACCACTCTCTTCGGGAACAAACAAGATCATTGCCTTCGGACCTGGTCGACTTCTATCTTCGGCTCCATGCGTCGCTTTATCATGCGACCATTTAATATGAATATATTCTACCCTCTACAGATAATTCCCATTCGGTGACATAACCTTGTGTCACCAGGAAGTTGGTAAAGATACCTTACTTGGCGAAAATTTCTTTGACCCCCTCTGAAAAGTTTCTGAAGGTTGATTAGACGCACGCCTCTCCGCATTTAATGTCCCGAACACGCGTCATCCCATGATTCCACAACACTTGTCGGTTATCGAGGTAATTATAACCACAATTTTAGCCGCCTATTCCTTTAATTATACACATCAACCTTCTCCTTTTACACTTCATAATTTTTCAAACTCTCTCAAACTCTGTTTACTTAACTCATACTCGTTTTCCACTTCCTCTAACCTTCTTCTTCAGAGAAAAAACCCTTATTCTCTTCTGATAACAATGGCCTCTTCTTCCAGAAATTTCAGTGCTTCAAAAATCAAAGAAAATGCTGATGATGCTGCTCCTCCCACGATGAGCACCAACATTCCCAGAAAGCTTATTATAACTAAGGACTTCGAAGAGAAGTACCATTCTGCTAATTCCAGAACATGGGTTGTTGGCGTGTATCCTTCTTCCATCCATCCTTCTAGCATCCCTATCGTGAAGGAGGATTATGGTTGTCAGGGTTTGAACATCATTGCTCCTGACCTGGCGAAGTGAGTAACCTTCTACAAGAGGGATTTTACGTATGTTTATACGCATCCCTTTACTTTGGGCCCGTTCTCATTGAGCGGGGGGCTTGACTCCATTGTCTTGGAGTTTTGTTTTCGTTACCAAGTCTACTTGGCACAGATGATCCCTTCTGTATGGAGGACTGTCGCTTGTCTTCAGCGTCTATACCAGGAGACGAGAGAAGAGTTGTCCCTGGCTCGACTGACTAACCTTTATTCCCCCAAGAATTTCCGTCGGGGAATGATAAACTTTAGAAAATGTGGTCATCATGCTTTGTTCACCAGCATGGATGATGACAATGACTGCGGGTGGATGGAGCGGTTCGTTGAAGTTGCCACTAGGGACATCATTCCGACCACGACTCCATTCTTTCCTGAACTATGGAACCGTACTCGTAAGTTCATCGCTTATCTTTTCTTCTAGTTAAATATCATCCCATGTTGTTACTAATCCTTCTTCTTTTACTATTGCAGCAACTCGGTGGACACCACCAAGGGTTAAAGGCTTGGACCAATGGGTCCAAAAGATTTTGGATGTCACTACGCCCAAAACCCGCACGTGGAAAGAGTTGGCCCTTAAATACGGGTGAAAGGCCAAAAATCATGGTATGTTAAACTCATCGTGTTTTTACCTTTTGTAAAGGAAGGTTTGTTAACCTTTCTCTCCCGTTGAATTCAGGTCTACCACAGGGGTCTGTTACCATCCCTTAGGAGGATGCTTTGGCTAATCCAGCCGATGCGGCGAGGTTGCTGCAGGAGGCCTTTACCTGAACAGGTGTCACCGGGACTGCTTAGGTGCAAGTTTTCGGAGTCCCCAAACAGAGAACAAGCATCCAAAGAGGCGTCATTCCTCCACGGTTGGGGGTAAAAATAAATAGGCAAAAGTGTCGCGCTTGAGCCAACCGTGGGCCCTGTGGCGACAAGCGTCGCGCCTGAGCCGGCCATAGATACCGTGATGATCGACGATGATGGAGGAGCCAGTGTTGAGGGGGCTTCTCTAGATAGAAGATGATGACCTTTATCAGTTCAACAGAATGCTCAATCTATTGAGTTAGTTACTCCAATTGAGGACGACGTCCCGGCGCTCTAGGGGAAGTTTGATATAGTGGAAGATGCTAAATCTCGCTTCCGAGTCCTAGTCACCGTTCTCAGTATCGTGAGGCTGGGTACCGATATTTTCCGCCTTTGGTTGGTAAGCAATCAACAACCAACACTGCTTTTGTCACAGCTGTTTCACAACCTACAACGCCAACAACTTCACCACCTTTTTCGCCAACACTGCCTTCGCCACCAACAATTGCTACATCATCTCCACCGGTCTCTGTCATTCGAGAGAAGGATGTCCCTCTTCCCCAGTTCCCAGTTCATAGAAATTTGAGCATAATTATTTTGCCCCCTATGATGACCCTCAAAGGAGGAGGAGTTTTACCCTTTTAGTTTCTACCGGATGTCATTTGTTGTCCCGTCCGGTGAAACTTGCTAATTATCTGAAGCCTTTGGCTTCGGAAAGGGACAGGAATAAAATACAATCTCTCTCGGGAGTGTTTGATGAATAATGACAAGCATAACTTGACATCGGTACGATCTTTGTTCTTTCTGTTGTTCCTTTTATCTTTGTTGTGGAAGGTTTTTTAATTTGTACTTTTATTTTGCAGGCTAACTTCCTTGCTTCCGAGGGTCTTCAGCAATTTATCCTTGATAAAGAAAAACGTACCTCCGCATAGTATCGGTTGTTGGCTAAGCGGGATGAGATTGCTGCCCGCCTCCCGAAACTGGAAGCATGAGCTGCTGAGGTTGCTGAATTGGAGGCTCGGTTGCAATAAAGAGAGCAAGAGGTATTGACCCTTAGCCAAGAGACCCCGCAGTTAAGGGTACAATTTGAAGAAGTTAGGGCAAAGTGGTTCGAGGTCCACAATGTCATTCTTGCTGCATCCGATCGTGGGGATGCCTCTACTAAAAGATTGAATAATTTGGAGGCGGCCTTAAACTCCAAATCCGAAGAAGTTTCTGCTGCCGAGGAGAAGTATGCCGGTTGGAAGAGAGGCATTAGAAAGTTATATAGCATAATGGAGTTTTTAACTCTACTGTTCGTGAGCTCGATGTCAACCTCCGGGTGACTATATCCGGGCAGGATAACCTCTCAATCGAGGTTGACCGTCTTAAAGAAGACCTTCAGCGTCGAGCGGCTTCTCTCATTGTTGAAAAAACATATTCTATGTATAACATGAGGAGAAAAACCTTGGAAGAGGCCAAAGCGGGCGTCATTGACTTTGATGCCGAAATTGCTAAGGCCCGTGAGCTGGAGTCAACTGACCGAAGGGGTATTCCGGTCCAGCCTGATGTTACCGACTCTTCTGATTCCGGTTCCGAGTTCTCGGGAACTGAAGAAGAACTAGAAGGTGATGATACTGAAGGCCAAGATTGTGAAGGTCAATATATTGAGCCGGCGACGGATCCACCTACTTCTCCCGGGGGTACAGATGCTTCTCTTCCTCCGGATTCCGGGGGTGCAGTACTTTATCTTTTTCCTTTCTTTTCTTTCTATTTGTGCTACTTAGCACGTTTGCTATGAATAGAAGAACCTTTTCGTTTAAGTATTGTGTAATTTTTTCTCTTTGCGTACTTTTCGTTTAAGTATTTGCGCTAGTTGTTTCTCTTTGCGTCGAATTTTGCAAGGCTTCGGGTGTATTTTACCTCGAGAGAATTTGGATTTCGGGCATAAGTTCTTCTGAATCAACCCTTTACCGTGAGGGTTTCATCAGAGAGGGTCCTCTTATGTTTACGGTGCTCTTGAAAAGGACATCTCATGTTCATTTTGGCACTAGCATTTGAAGTACTTGTTTAACTTTCAAATTATAAAATTAATTCATCGTTCAGACAAGAAACAAGATAAAAATAAAAAACTTTACTTTATTCCTTCTATTTTTAAAAGTATATAGGCATTTGTTGTGCTAAAAAGAAATTGATATTACTTATTGCTAACTTGTACAACTTGTTTCTATGGGGCTAGCTGCGCAATCCTCGGTCCCGATGATACAACTTTGTTTCCGAGTTCCCGATCGATGTGGCAGTTATTGTTGTCGTATTCTCATATCATTCCCCCCGAGTGTTCGAATGCGAAGAATGCGAATTTGAACACTGGAAGTTTTGCACCTTTGAAGATTCCACTAGTGAATGGTTAGATAATCTTCAGTTCGATAGCAAACTTCACTTCCCCTTAGGAACTTTTGCTATCGAGCTAAATGTTTATCTAACAATCCCCTAGTGGTTTGCACTTGTGAACGGTCAGGTAATCTTTGCCCGATAGCAAACTTTACTTCCTTATAGGAATTTTGCTACCGAGCAAAAGACTATCTAATCACTCTGTAGCGGCTCGTTGCTTGCATTCCTTGTCATTTAAAGGTCTTATTTTTGATGACGGAGCTTTCTTCGTAGTATGCTTTCCGTTACTACCTCGTTCAAAACCTTGCCAGAAAAACCTAATTGGGACAAAAACTGGGAGAAGGGAAAAAGAGCGCAGCACATACTTTCAGTATAGGCGAGGCTCGTCAACAATAGTATCTTTTGAAGTAAGCCACATTCAAGTTGCTCGGAAACTTTACTCTGTCTTAATTTTCCAATTCATATGACCCTTTCCCGATGACAGCTGAAACCCGGTAGAGGCCTTCCCATGTTGGACCTAGCTTTCCTATGTTGAGCTCCCGGGTATTCTGAGTTACTTTCCTTAAAACCAAGTCTCCTACTTTGAAATAACGGAGGTTGTCTCTTCGATTATAATATCTTTCCATTCTCTACTTTTGGGCTGCCATACTTATATGCGCCAATTCCTTGCGTTCATTGAGCAGCTCCAATTTGACCAACATTGCTTCTTTGTTCATTTCTTCGTCCGCCCGAAAATATCTCAAGGTAGGTTCCCCTACTTCCGCCGGGATCAAGGCTTTTGCTCCGTACACAAGAGAGAAAGGAGTTTCCCCCGTTCTTGATTTGATCGTCATTCGGTATGCCCATAGAACTCCTGGTAGCCCTTTGGGCCATTTGCCTTTGGCTGCTTCCAATCTCTTTTTGAGATTTTGGATAATCACCTTGTTTGTTGATTTTGCTTGACCGTTTGCGCTAGTGTGATAGGGTGATGATGTGATCCTTTTGATTTTCAAGTCTTCAAGGAATTTTGTGACCTTTGCGCCTATAAATTATGACCCATTGTCGCAGGCTATCTCTTTTGGTATCCTGATATGCAAATTATATTCTCCCACAATAAATCTACCACATCGCATTCCCTGATCTTCTTATACGGGCCTACTTCAACCAATTTAGAAAAATAGTCAGTTAAAATTAAAAGAAACCTTATCTTACCGGGGGCTGGTGACAACAGACCGACTATATCCATCTCCCACTTCATAAACGGCCATGGCGACAAAACTGAGTGTAGTAGCTCTACTGGTTGATGTACCAATGGTGCGTAGCATTGACATTTATCACATTTTTTAACATAAGCCTTGGCGTCTTGCTCCATCCGAGGCCAGTAGTATCCTGCCCTAATTATTTTTAGAACTAAGGAATCCGCGCCTGAGTGATTTCCGCAGATTCCTTCATGGATTTCCCACATGACATAGTTAGCTTCGGAAGCTCAGAAATATCGGGCCAACGGGCATTGGAAAGTTCTTCTATATAATTGACTTCCCTTGAAGTTGTATCGAGCTGCTTTAGTGCGCAGCGCCGGAGATGCCTTGGAATCTTCAGGCAATTTTCCGTGTTTGAGATAGTCAATGATCTCATTTCTCTAGTCCCAGACCAAATTGGTCGTGTTTACCTCATAATAGCTATCTACGTCCAGTACCGAGTGCATAAGTTGTATGACCGTACCGGAGTCAGATCCTTTCATTTCTGTGGACAAACCCAAATTGGCTAGTGCGTCTGCTTCCGCATTCTCTTCCCTCGGGATGTGCATAATTGACCATTACCTGAATCGAGCCAGCAAAGCCTGGACTCTCACTATATACTGTTGCATGTGTACCTCTTTGTCTTCGAAGATCCCGTAAACCTGATTTACTACCAATTGGAAGTCACATTTGATTTCTATGACCTCTAAGTCTAGTCCTCGGGCCAGCTCGAGTCCTACAGTCAAAGCTTTATACTCTGCTTCATTGTTAATCAGAGGAACGGTTCTTATGGCCTGCCTTAGGGTTTCTCCCGAGGGCGTGGTTAGCACTATGCCGAGCCCGGATCCCTTCACATTGGAAGTTCCATTTGTGAATAAGGTCCAAACTCCTGATGTCGATTCTCACACCATCACTGCTTCTTTGGTAGCCAAAGGCAACAGTCCCGGACTGAAATCGGCCACAAAGGCGGCCAAAACTTGTGACTTAAATGCAGTCATAGGTTTATATTCTATGTCAAATTCACTCATTTCGATGACCCACTTGGCCAGCCTACCTGAAAGTACAGGTTTGTGAAGAATATTTTGCAGGCAAAAAGTGGTCACCACGACTATCAGATGACATTGGAAATAAAGCTTAGGCTTTCGAGCGGCGACTACGAGAGTTAAGGCCAATTTTTCCAGATGTGGGTAGCGAGTTTCTGCTCCCGTTAAAATTTTACTAACATAATAAATAGGATATTGCGTACATTCATCCTTATGGACTAAAATGGCACTTACCGCTACCTCCAAGACCGCTAAGTAGATCAGCAGTTGTTCGCCTTCCTCAGGTTTTGACAGTAATGGAGGACTTGATAAATACCTTTTCACATCCTTCAAAGCATGTTGACATTCCGGATTCCATTAGTAGTTGTTCTTCTTTTTGAGTAGCGAAAATAAATGATGGCATTTTTACGAAGACCGGGAAATGAATCTGCTCAAAGCAACCAGTCTCCATGTCAACCTTTGAACATCTTTTATGCTTGATAGCTAGTCCGGGATGTCTTCGAGGGTTTTAATTTTATCGGGGTTAACCGCGATCCCTCTTTGCGATACCAGGAACCAGGAACTTACCGGAGCTGACCCCGAACGCACACTTCTCGGGGTTAAGCTTCATGTTATGTTTCCTTAAGATGTCAAAGGTTTCTTGATTTGGTTGTACCCGGAGTAAGCATCTAGGAAACTCATTAACTCGTGCCCGACCGTCGCATTAATCATTTGATCGATATTTGGCAGTGGGAATGAGTCTTTTGGGCACGCGTTATTTAAATCCTTATAGTATACGCACATGCGAAATTTATTATTCTTCTTTGGAACTACTACTATGTTATCTAACCAGTCAGGATATTTTACCTCTCGGATTGAACCGATATCAAGCAAATGAGTTGCCTCTTATTTGACGAATTTGTTTCTCACCTCGACAATAGGATAATATTTTTGTCTTACCGGAGGGATGTTGGGATCCAGGCTTAGTTTATGCACGACCACTTCTGGCGGGATACCTGTCATATATGCATGCGACCGCGCAAAACAATCAACATTAAATTTAAGGATTTTGATAAATCCAGACCTGAGCTCGGGGTTTAGTCCTGTCCCCAAGTGGAACTTCCTCTCCAAGAACTTTTCGAACAATGCTACTTGTTCAAGTTCTTCCACCGTGAATTTTGTTGCATCCATTTCTTATGGTACCTGGAAGTATCTTGGTACCTGATAGGATTCCGATGACTCCTCCCCCTGGTTGACTTCACTCGGCTCGGGAGCAGGCGTCGGTGTCACGACCCTAACCGATGGGCCGCGACGGGCACCCGGTACCTTACTTAACCGAGTACTAACGTAACATATCTTTCGTATCATACTATCATACGTAAATGAGACGAAGAGGCTGTCGTGATATAAGTAGAATAAACATGAGAGAATACTTGACATAGAATGACCCAACCTGATATAGAAACTTACATATGTGACATACGGGCCTATAAGGCCAACATGATCATTTGTAAACTCAAAACATATGTCGTCAAGGCCATACAAGTATCCATATACATGACATCTGTCTACAAGCCTCTAAGAGTACATAAGTATCATAAAGGTCAGGACTGGTCCCCGCCATACCAATCAATACATGTCCTAATTATACTGACCCAATAAGCAACTCCGGAGTAAATGGAGCACACCAACACCTTCCACTGAGCTGATAGCCTACTTAGAGGACTCTCAACCTGTCTATCGGGACCTGCGGGCATGAAACGCAGTGTCCTCAGGCAAAAGGGATGCCAGTACAAATAATGTACCAAGTATGTAAGGAATGAAAGTCAGTAAACAATATACATGAGAGAAACATGGAGTAAAAGAACCAACATGTAAGTCTGAATAACTTTATGAATCATTAATATTTATAATGCCATGCAGATGCGTATAAATGTCATACCATGTATAGATATATATGTACATAATATCATCAAGCCTCTGAGGGCATCCCATCATATCATCTCGGCCACTGTGGGCAAAATCATCAATGTATACTAGTTGATCAAGTGGTGGTGCATATATAACGTCGTAACCTTTTCCCATATCCCATATACATATAATATACGTGTATATAATGCCATTTGGTCATGGGTCAATGTACATGTATAAATGAAGGAAATGCAAAATAAATACATTAATAAGATTCTCGAAATGTTATAAGATCAATATGCCTTCGGATAAATTTTATCAACTACGTATTTTTTCTGAGACCCATGAATAGATGATAGAATAATGGGACACATGGGGAATCAAGAACATAGGCATCTCTAGCATTTCTATGAATAGAGTTATTTATGAAAGTTGCGTATTTTGCTCGTTTCATTTGTATCATTTGGATCATGCCAAAAGGAAAGAAGGGATAGCCTTAACATACCTTTGTCACCAATTTTCTACTTGTAGCCATTTTGTTGGGAAGGAATATGAGTTATCTCCTTAAAAATAGAGGAGGTACGATGTTGTAATTACTGCACTAGCCAATCATCATCTAGTTTACCAAATATAAATTGAAATATTGAAAGAGAAAGCTGCAATAGAGTCAGTGTTACAAGTGAAATCAGTTTTGACCCTAACTCCACCTCCATTTCCATGTCTCAACTTCCCACAAGTACATGGAGAAAACGAGAAAAAGAGCTTCATTTAAAACATCGTTCGTGCTTCAAAATAATCCCAATTCAAAGCTTAATCAAAGAATTGTTTTGTGGAGTTCTACCATGAAGAAAAAGTTTTAAAAAATAATAATATACCAACTCCTTGTAATGGTAACTCTTTAAGACACTGTACAAGTATATTATCTGTTAAGTTCTCTATTTTCACTAACTAGAATTTCTTATGTTCACAAAATCAACAAAACAGAACCACGTAAGAAACAATCAAGTATAGGTGGCACAAGCTCAATACATAGTAAACAACTAAATCAGTGAGATGCATGACTACTTACACGTGGATTGATGCCCACGCAATAATTATCTACTAATTAATCTATTAATCTTCCACTAAAATTCAATGTTTAACTAATTATCCACATAACTAAGAATTATCTCAAATTTACTTAAAATACTACTCACTTTTAACACACTTTATATATCCTACTATCATGGTCATGTGGTACCTTGTATGGCACTAGTCCATAAATACAGGATATTATAGATTGGACTGTATTTTATCTCAAAATATCAAACTTCGACGAAACTCGTTTCTTTTAATTCGTTTACCCTCTCACCTTCACGAATTTACTTATCACTTGTTTGAAATAGCGTAATACTTATAATCCCAAAATAATCTCATTCCCGAACTTACGTCGATTAACTTACGATGAAACTTTATTGTACGAAAATGCGGGATGTAACATCTCATTTTCGAGCTTTTATCAATTTACTTATGGCGTACTTTTACGTACGAAAATGTGGGGTGTAGCATCATTCCCCCCCTTTAAGAACATTCGTCCTCGAATGTTGACTGATGCACTTATCATTTTCATAACCTATGTCTTCTGAATACTTTAGTACTCTCCTTACCATCTAGGAAACGGTTATGTGAATAAATACAAAGGCCAAGGCATTCCCCCCTTTAGGCCCCTTTCTCACACCACGCCTTGTGGTCGGAATCCTTCCAATCTAGTAACTGTTGCTACCTTCTATCATGTAGCATATACGACTCTGACCTTGTGAGTGCGCCTATGCGATTCTTCTCTCCTTTTTCCTCCAGTTTTTAGCCAATCTCTAGGCCTTACTTTGTAATTTTTTTTTTGAACATTCTATTATTCTTATCTAGCTAGCTATACTATTCTAGAGTGCATCAGTTGGGTGTCTCACAAGGAGATTTATTAGCACAATTTGCAATATCATTTGAAAATATCAATTAACGCAAACAATCCATCCACCATTTTGGGTTACTCTAACCCCAGTCGGATCCTGATATCCCGTCCTTCTCTTAAACTATATTTGTTAGCTCCCATAGAGCATAACTGAGATGGGTGTGGCCAATTGTACATACATATGTTACTGTTGAAGGTAACCCAAAATGCTTATATTTCTCTGCCTGAATTGTAAATATTGATGATCTTCATTAACTGGGCGCCTCGTACCCTTTTTCACCTTGCTTCTTTTACTTGTTGAAACTTGTATCTACCTTCTGAATCTCTCATTGCTTTTCACCATATGGGTAGATACTCTTGCCTTAAGGCTCCTTATCAAGAAGCTTACACGTCTTAGTACACACATGTTCTGTTGAAAACCTCACATTTATCCATTATAAGAATGACGAAATCGAGTTCCTCTGACTCAATTCTTCCACAGCTACATTCAATTTCTTACCAACTGTCTTTCTGGATGTAGGCATCGTCGTATTATGAATAATATAGAGTTTAGGAAATTGAGTTCTTACAACTGAGCTCTACCACACGATCTAGAGTAAGAAGAAAGAGTGACAGTCCTAAATGCCATGTAGCCTCCTGCTTATAAGTATGGTACACAACACACCCATAAACAACACTCTACTAGACACGACTTGTAGACTCCCTAGGATAGAACTGCTCTGATACCACTTTTGTCAAGACCCAAACCGATGGGTCGCGACGGGCACCCGGTACCTTACTCAACCGAGTACCAACGTAACGTATCTTTCGTATCATACTATCATAGATAAATGAGCTGGAGAGGTTGTCGTGATATAAGTAGAATAAACATGAGAGAATAATCGACATAGAATGACCCAACCTGATATAGAAATTTACATACGTGACATACGGGCCTATAAGGCCAACATGATCATTTGTAAACTCAAAACATAGGCCGACAAGTCCATACAAGTATTCGTATACATGACATCTGTCTACAAGCCTCTAAGAGTACATAAGTATCATAAAGGTCACGACTGGGCCCCGCCATACCAATCAATACATGTCCTAATTATACTGACCCAATAAACAACTCCGAAGCAAATGGAGCGCACCAACACCTTCCGCTGAGCTGATAGCCTACTTTGAGGATCTCAACTTGTCTATCGGGACTTGCGGGCATGCAACGCAGCGTCTCTAGGCAAAAGGGACGTCATTACAAATAATGTACCGAGTATGTAAGGAATGAAAGTCAGTAAACAATATACATGAGAGAAACATGGAGTAAAAAACTCAACATGTAAGTCTGAATAACTTTATGAATCATTAATATTTATAATGCCATTCATATGCGTATAAATATCATACCATGCATAGGTATATGTGTACATAACATCATCAAGCCTCTGAGGGCATCCCATCATATCATCTCAGCTACTGTGGGCAAAATCATCAGCGTATACTAGTTGATCAGGTGGTGGTGCGTATATAACGCCGTAACCTTTTCCAATATCCCATATACATATAATATACGCATATATAGTTCCATCTTATCATGGGTCAATGTACATGTATAAATGAATGAAATGCATAAGAAATACGTTAATAAGATTTCTCGGAATGTTATAAGATCAATATGCCTTCGGATAAATTTTATCAACTACGTATTTTTTCTGAGACTCATGAATAGATAATAGAATAATAGGACACATGGGGAATCAAGAACATAGGCATCTCTAGCATTTCTATGAATAGAGTTATTTATGAAAGTTGCGTATTTTGCTCGTTTCGTTTGTATCATTTAGATCATGCCAAAAGGAAAGAAGGGATAGCCTTAACATACCTTTGATGCCATCTTTCTACTTGTATCCATTTTGTTGGGAAGGAATATGAGTTATCTCCTTAAAAATAGAGGAGGGACGATGTTGTAATTACTGCACAAGCCAATCATCATCTAGTTTATCAAATATAAATTGAAATATTGAAAGAGAAAGTTGCAATAGAGTTAGTGTCACAAGTGAAATCAGTTTTGACCCTAACTCCACCTCTATTTCCATGTCTCAACTTCCCACAAGTACATGGAGAAAACGAGAAAAAGAGCTTCATTTAAAACATCGTTCGTGCTTCAAAATAATCCCAATTCAAAGAATTGTTTTGTGGAGTTCAACCATGAAGAAAAAGTTTTAAAAAATAATAATATACTAACTCCTTGTAATGGTAACTCTTTAAGACAATGTACAAGTATATTATCTGTTAAGTTCTCTATTTTCACTAACTAGAATTTCTTATGTTCATAAAATCAACAAAACAGAACCACGTAAGAAACAATCAAGTATAGGTCGCACAAGCTCAATACATAGTAAACAACTAAATCAGTGAGTTGCATGACTACTTACACGTGGATTGATGCCCACACAATAATTATCTACTAATTAATCTATTAATCTTCCACTAAAATCCAATGTTTAACCAATTATCCACATAACTAAGAATTATCTCAAATTTACTTAAAATACTACTCACTTTTAACACACTTTATATATCCTACTATCATGGTCATATGGTACCTTGTATGGCACTAGTCCATAAATACTGGGTATTATAGCTTGAACTATATTTTATCTCATAATGTCAAACTTCAACGAAACTCGTTTCCTTCAATTCGCTTACCCTTTCACCTTTACGAATTTACTTATCACTTGTTTGAAATGGCGTAATACTTATAATCCCAAAATAATCTCATTCCCGAACTTACGTCGATTAACTCATGACGAAACTTTATTGTACGAAAATACGAGAATGTAACATCTCATTACCGAGCTTTCATCAATTTACTCATGGCGTACTTCCACGTACAAAAATATGGGGTGTAACAGCCGGTTCCTGTAATTGCTATGCTGCATGCTCCTTCCCTTTGCTACTGGAAACTGAGATTGCATTCATCTCCCTTGTCGCCGGTTGGTCTCCTCTTATTTGTTTAATTCCCTCAGGAGTTGGGAACTTCAGCAATTGATGATATGTTAATGGTACGACCTTCATCTCGTGCAACCATGGTCTCCCAGGATAATATTGTAACATATATCGCCGTCCACTACCTCAAAAATGGTCGTCTTCATTACCCCATCAGCATTCGTGGGCAGCAAGATCTCTCATCGGGTTGTCACGTATGCCAGATTGAACCCGACGAAGTGTTTTGTGGACAGAATGATACTTCCTATCAGCTTGGCTTGTTCCAGCACTCTCCACTGGATAATATTGGCCGAACTTCCTAGGTCCACCAAAAAAAATTTAATTTTAAAATCTAAGATATTTAGAGAGATTAATAACGCAGCGTTGTGTGGCAGTAGCAGTCAATCTGTGTCTTCCTCCGTGAAAGTAATGCCATCCTCAGCGACTTCCCGTAATCTCTTACTATGGGTTACCGATACCTTCGTCTATTTTGCCATCGAAAATGTCACGCTATTAATCTTGTTCCCCCCGAAAATTATGTTGATCATCAAACACGGAGGATCTTCTCCTGCTTTCGAAGGTTCTGTGTTATTGCGATTGCGTTCATAATTGCTTTTAGCCCAATCACTTAAACATTCTCTGAGATGGTCATTTTTTAGCAACGTCGCCATCACCTCGAGCAAATGCCGGCAGTCCCTAGTCCGGTGACCGTTGGTCCCATGGTATTCACACCACAAATTAGGATCCCTCTGACTGGGATCGGATCTCATCGGCTTCGGGAACTGTACTTCCCTAATGTTCCTCATATCCAACACTAGCTCCACTACACTGACATTAAAGTTGTATTCGAAAAGCCTGGGGTATGAGAAGTCTCGGGAACCCGACATCTCATTGTCCTGCAGTGTTTTGTTATTCCGATCGTGATTAACTCTCTTTTCGGTTGCTAATCTATCCGCCGATCAAAAACCTCTATCACTCTCTTTGGCCCTTTCATATGACAAAAATCGATCACTTAACTCCCGAAGCAACTAGGATTCTCCTTGTGCAATTCTAAATATGTCAATTTTTCGAGCTTGTACCTTTTTGGCCCCGGCATGGGCCTTGATGAAAAAATCCGCGAGCATCTCGAACGAATCTATTGAGTACTCGGGCAACGACGAATACCATGTCAGGGCCCCCTTCGTGAGAGTCTCCATTAATTTCTTCAACAAGACTGACTCAATCTCGTGCGGAGCTAAATCGTTTCCCTTTACCACCATTGTATAGGTGGTGATGTGCTCCCAAGGATTTGAAGTCCCATCATATTTTGGCACGTCTAGCATTTTGAGCCGCTTCGGGATCAATTCTGATGTCACGCTTGGTTTGAACGCAACTGGGTATATTTCTTTGAATCTGGTCCTTTTAACACTGGTGGTGTATCCGGAATCTGATCCATTCGGGCGTTTATTTCCCTCATAAACCGCATGAGTTCATTTTTTATAGGGATCATTCTCGTTGTTGTTACCGGATCCGCTATCATTCCCCCCGGCCCCGTCGAAGCCAACTTCACCCCTCGGGGTGTTGTTGTCGACCCTCTACGTTTTTTGATTTGCGGGAGCACCGGGAGGAACTTGACCTCGTCTATTAGCATTGTTGGAAGCACCAGACATCGCCTGCTTTAACTCTGTCATGACCTGATCCTGTAGTGAAAGGTGGCCCATGATGGCTTTTTGTTGCTCTCTCTCAGGATCCTTACTGTTTCAATGACGTGCTCGTCTTCAGCATCAATAGGAGTTGACTCTCGAACATGTCGCGGATATTGCCCGCCGTGGATCGGCATGGCCTCATCCCCCTCGTTGCGGATATCGTTGACTAAATCTTTGTGCTGAGGATGGTTTCCTTGGGCCTCAACGTTGTGTGCGATGTTGACATCGTTATCTGCCATTTTCTATGATTTTTGATAAGAACACAAATAGAAAGAAAGTCAAATTTATCTAAATACTAGACATAAGGAAGCAGAGGATAAATGCGGGGAACAAAAGATTCTAGGAGGGATTATTTGTCTTCCTAGTATTCGACACAAGAAGGGGGTGTAGAAAAATCCTTTTTTCTTGTGTCGAAACGAAAGAGTAATGATTCTTGATCCTGTTTGTTAAAAATTCCTAGTCTTGGTTTCGATTTTTCCAGACATATCATAAATCCTTTACATATAATATACTAAGTAGTGGACAAACAAAACAAAAAAGAGAGGAAATTTTATTAATTAAATAAGACTTCTTCAATTAACTTATCTTATACAAAATTTGATGATGAAATATGAAAACAATAAAAAAGAAATAGAGTAATGTAATAGAGAGAGTAAGGTTCTACATTAGATTAGTATAGAAAGGATTTGCACGATATCTAATATATTATAGCAGCCAAGAAATTGAGTGATTCCTTCTTTCTTCCAACTTTGAAAGTACCGATAAATACTATCATAGAAAAAGAAGAGGTGGTCCGAATAGTGAATTTTTCAAAAACATGATCAGAAAAATGAGAAAAATGGAGTTTTTGAAAAGAAAAAGAAATCCATTTTATCATTTAGATGAAAAAAATATTATGATTCTTAAGAACTCAACGGGCCCTTCCCCTTCGAATCAAACAAACAAAGAAGGGAATCCCGTTGAGTTCTTACGCTTTCATGTTGACGACTCAATTCAATAAACAAATGAGTTAGTAATAGATGTAAGGATCAACTCAATTACACAACTCTCTAGGCCCCACGGTAGGCGCCAAACTATTTAACCGTAAAATAGTACAGTTGAATTTATACGTGATTTATAGACAAGTGAATCGATTTGATCCCAAAATAATAAATAAATTAAACAAGAATATAAGACTTAGCATTGAAATCGAGATAAGACAGTAGCAATCTTAATTCCAGGAGCAGAGCTTCCGGAGGCAGTAGTAATAGTGTTAATAACCAAGAAGATAAAATATTATTGAGCTCTTGAGCAAAGTATATTATCAGCTTGTCAGAAAATTCCTCCCCTTAAAATGGTTGTTGAGTTCTCTATTTATAGTGGTGCCTAGGGAACAAGGTCCTAGAATCAAGCCCTTCTTAAATGACAATTATGAGGGCCATTGAAGAATGTGTAATGGTAGGCAGTGAATGCCATATTCTTTGTAACGGACTGTGTACTTAATGCTATAATATATTCTCCATTAAATGCTACCGGGTGGCAAGCATTTATTTCGCCTTCATGAACACCACTCTATTCGGGAACAAACAAGATCATTGCTTTCTAACCCTGTTAACTTCTGTTTTCGGCTCCACGTGTCGCTTTATCATGCAAGCATTTAATATGAACATATTTTACCATATACAAACAGCTGATTAACGAATTAAAATTTTATAATTAACGGCTTAACAGTTTGGGGGCGGATTACTCAATTTCCTTATCAGATAAACCGTTAACCCGTTAAGAATTTTATTTTTATACTTTTACCCCTTTATATATAAAGTAATTTTTGAAACCCTAAGGCCTAAAATCTAAATCCCTAATTTATCACATCTCAATAGAAATTGTGCTGTATTTTTTGCCTAGAAGATGGAGTGGATTCTGCATTCACTTCAAATTCAACTCAAACCCTTCTGGAACTGTGCATTAGGCAAGATCATCTAGGAGGTTAAACTTATTAATCAAGAAGGCAGGAAGATAATTCTAGATGAGGGCCATGAGCTTCCCAAATCAATCAAGTAGAATCATGTTAACGAGTTGATTATATGAGTTTGGCTTTGCAAGCTAAATCTGACATTCCCTCAGAGCTGGTTTAAGTGGAAAGAGAGATAGCAGAAACATATCAAGTATTTCCTCCCTTATTTGTTTTTTGATAGCTGGACTTGCTAGCTAAAAGGGAGAATACACAATAATGATAGATGATATCTGTAGATAACTTGAGTTCAAATGTTGGTACCGATTCAAACTAGTTTTCTGACATATTAGACTTTAATTACTAGCACTTACCAGGTTAGTTGAAATAATGCTTAGTTTCTTACGGTTGAGCTCGTTGCAATTTCCAACAAGAAATCAAAGGGTGGGGTAAAAAGAAATTGTCGTCTGTTTTTATAATCTAGCACATGATTTCTGTGGGAAAATGATATATTTTATAGTTCTCTGCTTCTCTTTGATTGTCTATTTGGTTTAGCCGATAAACAGCTCGATAACCGTTCGCTAATCCGATGCCAACCTCCCCGATGTCTTATTGGATGGCTAGCGGATTACTACATTTACAAATCGATAACTGATAAGCCGAACCGTTAAGTATAAATAATTGCCTGCTCCGCACGATAAGCACCCCTACATACAACTTTTCTACCGTAATTCTCTAACGAGTTAATAAAGATTAACCTTTTATAATAATTTTGACTATCGTTAATGTATTTAAAAAAACAAAAAATTATCTACTATACAATTGTAGTAATAGATTTGAATGTTCTATATTAAGATGTTCTTATTGTTGCGATTTGTTATTTATTTACTTTTTTTAATTTTCACAAAATGTTGCATACGCCACTGCTAGTTGGAACACACTATTTTTAAAAACTACAACAACAACAACATACCCAGTATTATCCCACGCCATGGGGTCTGGGGAGGGTAGTGTGTACGCAGATTTTACCCCTACCTTTGTGAAGGTAGAGAGACTGTTTCCAATAGACCATCGGCTAAGGAAAACATAAGCACCACATTAATTAAGAGATAGACAAGGAGGGACAATACCCAAAAACCATGTAAAAACATCATAAAAACAACATGATAATAAGATGATCAAAATGAAAGAAAACGACGGATAGTCAAAGAAACCTACTACCAATAGAATGCGAGAGTATGTACTAATACTACCGGTATGAACAATCTAGACAACCTACCCTAATCCTCGACCTCCACACCTTCCTATCAAGGGTCATGTCCTCGGTCAGCTGAAGTTGCGCCATGTTTTGCCTAATCACCTCTCCCTACTTCTTTTTCGGCCTACCTCTACCTATCCGTAGGCCCTCCAATGTCAACCTCTCACACCTCCTCACTGGGGAATCTATGCTTCTCCTCCTCACATGTCCAAACCACCTAAGCCTCGCTTCCCACATTTTGTCCTCAACAGGGGCCACACCCACCTTGTCGCGAATAACCTCATTCCTAATCCTATATAACCTGGTGTGCCTGCACATCCATCTTAATATCCTCATCTCTGTTACCTTCATCTTTTGGACATGGGCGATCTTCACAGACCAACACTCAGCCCCATACAACATAGTCGGCCTGACCACCATTCTGTAGAACTTATCTTTAAGTTTGGATGGCACCTTCTTGTCACATAAAACACCAGAAGTGAGTCTCCATTTCATCCATTCTGCCCCAATATGAAATGTGATATCTTCATCAATCTCCCCATCCCCCTGAATGATAGACCCAAGGTGGTTAAAACTCCCTCTCCTAGGAATGACTTGCGAGTCCAGCTTCACCTCCCCTTCCCCTCCCTGAGTCTCACCACTAAACTTACACTCTAAGTATTCTGTCTTGGTCCTGCTCAGCTTGAAACCTTTAGACTCCAGGGTCTTCCTCCACACCTCTAACCTGGTATTCACACCGCCTCGCGTCTCGTCAATCAATACAATATCATCTGCAAATAACATACACCACGGCACCTCTCCTTGGATGTGGCGCGTCAGAACGTCCATCGCTAGGGCAAACAAAAAAGGGTTGAGTGCCGACCCCTAGTGCAACCCAATCATGACCGAAAAATGGTCTGAGTCCCCTCCCACCATCCTCGCTGGGGTCTTTTCTCCATCATACATGTCCCGAATCATCCTAATGTAGGCAACAAGTACACCTCTAGCCTCCAAACATCTCCACAAAACCTTCCTCGGGATATTATTGTACGCCTTTTCTAAGTCGATGAACACCATATGTTAGTCCCTCTTCCTATCCCTATACTGCTCCATTTCCCTCTTCCTATCCCTATACTGCTCCATCAAACTCCTAACAATGTGAATGGCCTCTGTAGTCAAGCACCTCGGCATAAACCCGAAGTGGTTCTCGGAAATAGACACACTCCTCCTCACCCTTAGCTTCACCACCCTTTCCAAGACTTTCATAGTATGGCTAAGCAGCTTGATACCCCGATAGTTATTGTAATTTCGGATATCACCCTTTTCTTGTATAAAGGAACCATTGTGCTCCACATCCACTTCTCGGGCATCTTATTCGTTCTAAAGATGGCATTAAATAACCTAGTGAGCCACTCCAAGCCCACCTTGCCCACACTTTTCCAAAACTCCACCGGGATTTCATCCAGCCCGATCGCTTTGCCCCTGCTTATCTTACGCATTTCCCCCTCAACCTCCTCAACTCTACTCTGCATACAATACCCAAAGTCGCAACGGCTCCCGAAAAATTCCAAATCACCCAATACAATGTTCCTGTGCCCATCCTCGTTCAAGAGACTATGGAAGTAGGTCTGCCATCTCCGATGGATAAGCCCCCATCCAACAAAACTCTACCTTCTTCGTCCTTGATGCACTTCACTTGATCCAAGTCACGAGCCTTCCTTTCTATCATCTTGGCTAACCTGAACAACCTCTTATCCCCACCTCGGCCCTCGAGTTCTTCATACAAACGACCAAAAGTTGTAGTCTTGGCCGCCGTAACTGCTAATTTCGCCTCCTTCTTAGCTAACTTATATTGCTCCTTATTCACCATTCTCTCCTCCTCATCTACACTTTCTACTAGCTTTAGATATGTCACTTTCTTGGTCTTCACTTTTCCTTGCACCTCTCCATTACACCACCAGTCTTCTCTGTGTCCACCAGAGTAACCTTTCGAGATCCCTAATACCTCTCTAGTGACTTCCCTAATGCACCGCGCAGTCGAGGTACACATAACACTTGCATCCCCGCTACTCCTCCAAGCCCCCTAGTCATCAACTTAACTACCAACTCATGCGCTTTAGCTTCTGTCAAGGCTCCCCACTTGATCCTTGGTTGGCTATACACCGCCCTCTTCCTTCTCTTCCTCGTGATCTCAAGGTCCATGACCAGGAGCCTATGAAGGGTCGTGAGGTTCTCACTCGGGATGACTTTGCAATCCATTCAAAGACCTCTATCGGACTTCTTGCAAAGACGATAATAAATTTGAGTCATGGCCACCGAGCTCCGGAAGGTTACCAAGTATTCCACCTTCTTCGGGAAACTCGAGTTTGCTATCACCAAATCAAACGCTTTAGCAAAGTCTAACAGAGAAGTTCCTCCTCCGTTCCTATCTCCAAAACCGAAACCACCATGCACATCATCATACCCCCAAGACGTCGCTCCAATATGGCCGTTGAAATCTCCTCTTATGAAAAGATTCTCAGTATGCGGGATACCACACACTATCTCATCCAAATCCTCCCATAAACGCCTTTTGAATTCCTCGTCCAAGACTGCTTAAGGTGCGTACGCACTGATTATGTTTGAAATAAATCCTCCAACAACTAGCTTAATAGTCATCATCGTTCACCCTCCTAACCTCCACCACTAGATCACAGAGGTCCTCATCAACCAAGATACCTACCCAGTTCCTGCCCCTCGCCCTCCCAGAATACCATAGTTTGAACTTACCCACATCCCGCGCCTTGTCTCCTACCCATCTAGTCTCTTGTATACAAACTATATTAATTTTCCTTTTTTCGAGAATTCTCGCTAACTCTATAGACTTTCCAGTCAAAGTTCCTATGTTCCAAGACCTCATTCTCAATCTGGAAGCTCCCTTAGCCCTCTTATGTCCTTACCCCCTCCCCTGCCAGGACACCCCCGAGGACAAGACCTTACCCTACCATCGTTCACCAAAACCATTATAATCTAAGAGACATTACGCAAACACTACTCCGAAAACAAGCGACAAAAATAAAATGAATAATCTAAATATAATCTCCAACTAATATTGACAAAAAACAACTAGAGGTCACAGATAAAATGGGCAAAGCTACTATGGGATATACTAAATAAAGATTCAAAAGACAACTATAAACAGGTAGAGAGCAATATAAAACACGTAGGCAAAGCTATCACTAGTGCAACTAATTTGACACTGCTAGGGCCAACACTTAAGTAAAGATTCAAGAACAAAAATGGAAGAGACAATTAATCTATAATATCAAAGTATCAAAATAACAGGACAAGATGATACAATTTAGCTAGAATATCAAAATCAAAATACCAGGATAAGAGAGGAGCGATAGGATGACAGCCCCTGAAGTTGACGAAATTTGACCGGCGAGGATGGGTCGCGACGAACTGGCTGGAAGGGACAATCCAAGACACCTGGAGCGGTCGTTCTTGAGCTTCGATCACTGAGAGGAGACGCACACGCCGTAAAATCACCTGGCAAGAATCTCATGCGTCGGCGCGTGACGGGATCTACGCCTGGTCTTGACGGACTCAGCCGGTGTTTCCCCACACAAACGCAGGAGGCGAGGGGGGAGAGAAATAGAAAGGGGAGAAGCACCGAGATTCAAGGTTTCCGGGGCTGAACTCCGGCCAGTTGCGGTGGAGAAAGAAAAGAGAGAAAGACGGGAAGGAGGGGAAAAGAGAGAGAGAGAAAGAGGAAGAAAAGAGGAAGACGGGATGAGAGATTAAGGATGGGTACCTTACCTTGGGTTGCCGGCGGTGGTGCGGGGCGGCTGTGTTAATGGCAGAGAGAGGGGGTGGGTAATGAAATTTAATTTTTAAATATTCAATTATTACATTTTACTTTATAAATATTTTATGTGTATATATATAGGCACAAATTAAATTTTAAAGTAATAATGGGAGGTAGAATAGGACGAAGGGCGTATTCGGTAAGCTAAGATAACACAAAAATCCCAAAAACCATGGAATACCCAAAGATCTTTTGTTTTTCCACCCCTACACACACCCACACAACCACACCAGCCGATATCATCCAAAAGCGGTGAATACACGCCTTGCACATGCTTCCTTCTCAATAAACCCTCTCTCTGTGGATCGCTCTGTTTTCCTAATTTCTTTCCCTTTAAAAATTTCACACAATTTCGCCAACCACTCATTTTATTTCCTTGCCCATAGCTCAAGCAAAAACCCTAAAACGTAATCGAACCGTAATTCTCCTTTCAAAATTGGTGTTTTTTCTAAAAAGCAGCATTTGCATTCGAATTCGAGTTCAAATTCAAAATCCGACCATGGGGTAAAGAAGAAAAAGAAGATATATAGGCGCGATGGAGTGGGACAGTAACTCGGATTTGAGCGGAGAAGATGATGATGTGATTGAGGAAGAAGTCGAGGACGATTTAGATGAGGATGGGGAGAAGCTAGGGTTTATGTTGAGTGGTGGCGGTGCGGCCTTGCCTTTCCCTATTGACTCGCTTCTGCAACCGGCGCCCTGTGGTTTTGTTGTGACCGATGCTTTAGAGCCCGACCATCCGATTATATATGTCAATTCTGTCTTTGAGATGGTCACTGGTTACCGTGCTGAAGAAGTCCTTGGCCGCAACTGGTAATTTTTTTGTTTTTCTACTTTGTGTACTTTTAAGTATAATTATCTATAGCTTCATAGTTTGTTGTATATTTGTTTTTTTCTCTTTGATTTTCAGAATTTTGTTTGTTAAAACTTCATTTTAATCAAGCTTATAGGGAATTATAGCTACTAAAACCTACTGATACCAGATTAAGTTAGGATATACATTTTTTTTTATTGACGGTGGTGACCATGCCTACCTCCCCACCAGCACAGCCCACCAAGGCCTAGGCAAATGGTTATTTGACTGCTTGGGATCTGAACTTGAGACTTCATGGTTCTTATCCCACTTCATTGACCCTTGGGAGCTAGTTACAATATGCATATTGTAGCGTGCATCAGTGACTTTTATGGTTTGGTGCCCATTGTAGTTAGTTTTTGTTAATGCATAATATAAATTTAGCGTCTTAGACTAAATGTTTAGCTGCAAATTTGCAACTTAATCTATTATATGTGCAGTTAAATTTCAAGCGATTGAATTAAAGCATGACAAATGTATCAAGTTATGGGAATGATAATTTAGGTTGTGTTTGTTTCGGCAAGGATTGATAAACCAGTTGAGTCAGATGTAGTTAATTTCTACTGCTTGATTCTAAAGCGGAGAAAGATTAGGTCATTAGGAGAACGCTATGCAAATTATTATGCTTTTTTTTTCTTCAGTAGATAAGTAAAGTCTACTTGTATGCTTAAAAGAGAGAACTATAGGTTCCATGGCGTTTACCAGCTATTACTGTGCGGACTGACTTAACTTTTAGTTAACCTTTTTTTTTTGGTTTATACCTTTGTTACAACGAATCGACCGGTTTGGGGGGGGGGGGAGGTTGTGATGTAGGTAGGAACCCAGATTTGTTATTATTTTGTCCTCCTTTTTATATTTGAATTTGGAAAGTAAAATCTAGTACAAAGGCGCACTAGGTGTTTTTTGATGAACTAAGTAGTTTCATAGAAAGGTGTACTAGGTGTTCTATCTTGAAGCAATAGCCGCTTACATCTTTTGACTTATAGTCCGTTTGGCCAAACTGCAAAAATAAGCTTATTTTGAGAAGTGCTTTTTCTCAAAAGTACTTTTGCTGAGAAGCAGTTTGTATTTGGCTAATTAATTTGAAAAGCATTTCTGAGCAGCAATTAGTGTTTGACCAAGCTTTTAAAAACTGCTTCGAAGTGTATTTATTTCAAAAGTACTTTTCAAAAAAAGTGCTTTTGGAGAGAAGTTACTTTTTTTCTGCTTCTCCTAAAAAGCACTTTTTTTTCTTCCAAAGCTTGGTCAAACACTTCAACTTTGAAAAAAAAAATACTTAAAAAAAAAGTGCTTCTAGAATTGGAGAAGCTTGGCCAAACAGGCATTAGAGAAATGATGGGACTAGTGAAGACCTGGTATTGTCACATTTGGGAATTCAAGGGAAAATGCAACAGAAGAAAATGGAACACCAATGCTGATCAATGGCAAAGGGAAATTGAAAAATACCTTTACCTTTGTGGGAGTGTTTCAATGCCTGATTCCATTGTGGAGTGTTTCAATGTCTGATTCCATTCTTTGTATTTCCATATCCTGAAGAATCATAGGCTTGTGATGGTCCTTAAAAAGGTCTCTACAAGGCAAGTGAACCTTGAGGCACAATTCATAGTTGGATCATATCCTTAGACATTTATTTCAGGTGCTGGGCAGCTCTAAAAGTTCAGGACTTTAACAATTGTAAGTCAGAGTAATCAAAAGCGAAAAGCATAAAGAAGTGCCAATGGTGCTGAAGCTTTAAGCGCAAAGTGCAACTAAAACTTGGGCTTTAGCGAAGAAAAACATCAATGAAGAAAAATAAAAAAATAGAAATTTAAGGCAAGAAAATGCAGCTATAGACACAAATAATAATTATTTGGATAAAAGAATGAAGAAACTATAATTAAGTTGTTCCTCTAAGTCGTTAAGCACTTATGTTGTCATTTAACAGAAGTAACATCAAATTGAAATTTATACTTTAATATGGGAGACTGTCTTTTGAAATAATGATTAAATTTAGGCCCAACGGCAACTTCCAAATCTCCAACATTGAGCTTATGGTAGAAGTACATTTTGGCCTAAATCTTGATAAATTTTAGTTGTTCTAATGGCAATTACACACTTGAAGATGTGCTTATTCATCAAAAGCATAACTCCTCTAGATGGTCTGTATATATCTTGTGGCAATTAGCAAAAATATTGATCACCACATAAAATGCAAAAAATGGAGCTATCCTCTCATTTTTGGATTTTATTACATGTTTGCAGCCTAAGTATTTGTCTTCATGTTGTGACTGCAGAAAAGGGAAACCTATAATATTCTTGATTTACAACATTCTAAAATCAGTTCATATACGAATCCTAGAAGGAAATGTCATTTTGGGGGATTAAATGACTTAGAAGTTGGTTTATCCTTGAAAACATTAACCAAGCAAATTTCCCACCACCATGCCTCGGCCCCACCCCCAAAGAAACAGAGAAAAATAATGATTCCCCTTGTTAATGCTATTTTTTCCGTATCTAGGATAGGGCAATCATTTTTTTCTAAATTGTAGTTCTGGCTGCTAAAGTTGCTGGTTTGTAACTTATCTTTGGTTAAAGTTCATCCTAGGCAGAGTGGAGATTGGATGAAGTGCTTGTGTATTTTCTAGGTGCTGCTTAGACCTCAAAATTTCTTTAATATTGCGGATAAAGTTTTTGAGTCCTGTCTAGATCTAGTGGATGGTTGAGAACCCAAATGGAAAAATTGAGGGGCAATGCATAACTTCTGATGTTTTTTTGAGCACAAGGGAAGTTCTTCTATGTTTTCAACTCATAGCAAAATTTAGTGCCAACCGTTTTTGTTTTGATTTTGCATTAACCCTTTTCTTTTGGAAACAAAAAAAAGGGCAGCCTGGTGCACAAGGCATCCTGCATTCACGCAGGGTCGCAACCCAAGGGTGTGATGTAGACATCCTACCCTAATGCAATTTAACAAGTACTATGACATGTTTAAGACCACAAGTTTCAAAAGAATTTGAGCCACACAAATATTACAGTTTGTTTATTATCTCAACCTCCAACGGTCTTTATTTCTTTGTTAAACTATATGCCAAGTCAAATAGATTCACATAAACGGAGGGAATATCTCAATAGGGTGTATGATTGGATCGTGGGAATTAGTGTTGGAGTGTAACCTGGCGATGGATTGAACTAAATTCAGTGGCAGTAATCTGCGCAGGTTTAGTGGCAACATTACATTTGATTTGGAAGTTCTTAAAGTTCATCTCCTTCACCAAGGTTGCACTTATTAAATTGTCACAATCAGTTCCATCAGCTACCAAAGCGCACACTCTTCACCAAATCCTACACCTAGTGTAGAAATATTGTGTCTTTGTGTCAATTCTTCTTCTTCACCCTAAGACTCTTCTAATCATCAACCCTTCATTTACGTCCTTATCTTTCTCAATTCCTTTTTCAACCAAGCAGCCATATGCAACATTAACATCGCCTTAGATTACCTACACTTGGTTCCTTAATTTTTTTTTGATAAGGTAAATAATGAGAAAACCCCGTATACAAGTCGTATACCAAAAAGTAAAGAACCTACACCAAAATATGGCTTTCTACAAAAGAAAATCACCTTTGATTATTTACTCTTGGTCCTTAATTTCTCTTGGTTCCTTAATACCTCCTTTACAAAAGAATCATCTTTTTCCAATGGAGTTACATCAACACATAAGTCAATCTCATCCTCAAGTAAATACAACTTCACAAGTGGAATCACATGTAAATATTCCCAATGAGTCAATACCACATTTATCATGATTAGAATCCACACCTTTAAATGAACTACTCACACATAAGGAAGCTTCATTCTCCAATTAATTACAGGGCACACTTTGAAAAGCATTGTCACAAGAAAAAATATTTAGTGTAGCCAAGTTACCTTGATCTTTCCCTATGAGCTTTATATTTACCTTCGTCACATTAGAAGCTTGGGATGGGGTACTTTTGTTGTAGCATAAGTTTCTTTGTAGTTGCCAAGGATGCCTCTAGAATCATTTGAAGAACCTTTCACATCAATCTTCAATGACTTGTCTTCAACTCGTGATTTGGGAGACTTACCACGGCTAAGCATTTGTTTCAAGAAATTTTCCCTTTGATTCTTTTATCACATGTTTCTTGGGCCATTCCATCTTCTCATTTGTGCTCTTACTATATTCAAGCTATTCCTTAAATGTACGTTCTTTACCCTCCTCAATGTTTACTCATTGATGTTACTTCTTCCTTGCTCCTCAAGTGTAACTCATGAGAATAACATTCTTAATTAGAGTCATCTCATGATCTATTTGAATCCTCACTATTATATCCCCACCTTTCAACTCCATGGCCATCCACACAAATAGGTATCGTCCTTTATAATCATTGTGGAGTATACTTTCTTGCTTATTGCTTTACTCCTCCCAACTCCATAAAAACACGTACCTCCTAACTTCCTTGAATCTGTAAAAGACGTGCGTTAAAACAAATAAAATTGGTTAGCATCAAGAAGGACTTCACAAGTTAGTCACTTACATGTATTACCCAAGTATTTGCACTCAAGATCATATTATTTACTCTCTTAAACTCACCGCTCTTGCTTGATACCAATTGACGATGGAAAATAATCTCACGGTGTTTCAAGCAAATTGATGGAGAACCTAACAACCCTCAAGAATGCCTTTGAAAATGAAGAACATAAAGATAAATGATAGGTAGGATAAGACCAATTAGATTAGAAATGACACTATCAAGTAATTGGAGACTTGATTCCTTGTAATCACAATCTAATGACCTAATCCAAATTTGGGGAAGAAAGAATGGAGGAACCAAGCTAATGAAGCAATTAGCTAACCACATGCAAAGTAACTTGAAACCCACTAATTAGCATTCAGATACAAGGTTTAATCCGAAGGAGGAAGAAAAGTAAACTCATACATTGAAAACTTGCTAGAAGAATCTGAGTTGAGGTTCAATTGAAGATATAAAGGTGAATTCCACAAAAGGGTTCTCTCATAAGAGAATTCGTCATCAAAACATCATAAATTAAACCCTAACCTGAAAGACTTACTCTTTCTATGGCAAGGTAATGGGCCAAGCCCAAATATAAAGTAGATCCTAAATAATTTCGTAGACTGTGTGACCCAAGAAGGGTGGCCATGTGACACAAGTGATTTGGTCATTATAATAATAATTTCAGAAGTTCAAGAGCTAGTGAACTTATTCAATGTCTTGGTCAAATGTGTCAAACCCTTTCCAACCTTCAGTCAAACTTGGTCAACTCGTCGTTGAGTCCTCTGGTGTTCTTAAATGGTGTAAACCATGACCATGTTGTTGTCAGGGAGAGAGAGCAAGGTTGATGGACACTTTTGAAAGATATAACAGGTTAGTTGATATCTTTGCCTTGAGCTTGGTTCAAATGGCGTTGGGGCCTTCTGTTAATGTTGAGCTAAGTTGAGCCTGAGACAAGTTGGGCTAGGGTAGCTAACTATTCACTAAGACTAAGCCCTTGTTGAAACTGCAGCTGTGTCAGTAGTGATCTTGATCAATCGTTCAAAGGATAGTTTTTACATCCTCACATTCCTAAAATTTTCTTATGCGATTTCTCTTGGGGTGCCGGAGTGAACTGAAATAAGTTCAAATTTCTCCTGTTTGATTGTTTCCAAAAGCAAATAAATGGTTCTTAACAGTTGATGAACTTTTTCCTTCTGAATTATAACCTCCTAACTGGTTTGACATATATTGGAAATATTCCTATGGGTGTCAAATGAAACAAGGACTGGTCTTCACCTGATATTAAAAGATAATATGGGTCTAGTTGACTTAGCCATCGATTTGTTACATGAGAATAGTGATCCATAAAACCAATCAAAAAGGTACTGATCTATAAAGCTTATCTAGAAAAGAACACTAACCCATAACTTGCGTGTTTTGCTAAAGTTTTAGTTTGTTGCAGAAAATAGATGTATAAGACTGGTGGTGTTTACGTTACTAATCTTTAGGTTTCAGTGTTACATTATGACATGTTTTCTATTTTCCCATTTTCTTGGTCACTTCGATTTTCCTCTTTTAAGGGTGGGTAGACACGGTAGTATTTAGGATGAGAGGAATGAGGACATATTCACACTAATCTTACAAAAATAGGATTAAGTACGTTAATGTTGGGAACTATGAAATGGTATGTGGATGAGTGCTGAGGCAGGGTCAGTGAGGATCTAGAAAGTGTGAAGAAGTTTTTTGTTTGGAACTGCCTTTATATTTAAAATCTTCTTCTATTCCCAGTTTGCCACAGATTATCCTGTTGAAAACCAACTCTGTTGCATCTTGCTTCATCTATTTTCTTAAGAACCTGAATCAGGTAAAGCTTAATTATCTTTATGGTTATCATTCCCCAAACTGATTTTCTGCTACGAAGACGTGGGCTTTCTTGTGTGCAACAACAACTTCACTTTCTTGTGTATTTGGATGATAATTGTCTTTTCTTTTTCTGCAATAATACAATTAACTGCAGCCCTCCAAATGCCAGCAGCACATAAAATAAAAGAAAAAGAAAATAAAGGAAGTTGTCATAAAGAAAACAGGGAAAAGGAACATCTTTTAGTAAATGAAAGAAGAGAAAAGTGTTGGGGAAGAGGTATGTGTTGGAAATCAAAAGGGTTGTAGGATTCTGAGTCACTTGCTTAGTGCTATCAGTGTACATTATAAGCAGCTGTTAACGTCATGATTCAGATGTCCACGTGGAATGCCGAATGCAGCTATACAGTGAATCGTCTTAAATTCTGACTGATTATTTCTACTTTTCTCAGTAAATGTGGTGTCTCTTCATAGTTGTGAAAGGACTGAGGGTACGTTTGGTTACAAGTATTAGGCAAATAATCCATGTATATAAATCTGTATTGGATTTATACTACGTTTGGTTACCACTTCAATTTTGGTATAGCTAATACCTATATATTTTTTGTTGATGAACTATCTGTGATTTAACTGTACGATAATTTAGTGAGAAATGCAAGAAGTACAAGAATATGCAGTTGGGATTTTATCTATTCACCATAAAGATACAAATAGAACAATTTAGAACACGGAGACCACCTGTTGTTGCATAACTAAATACAGCTACTTTCTGGATCGCTTCCATTTCATCCTAATGGAGAGGAGGGGGCATGGCAACGGGTAGTGGAGAAAGAAGTGAAATAGGGTTTCCATTGTCTACTATTCTGTCGCAATTTTAAAAACTTGAATCTGGATTTTCAATCTAATTTGGGGCAGTAGATGAATTCTCAAAGGTGAGAAGCTTAGAAGAAACATAGGGGTAGAAATGGAAGGCAAAAGAATTTGGCGAAGAAGAAAGCCATGATTCTCGAACCTTAACTCTTCTTTTCGTTTTTTCCCAAAATGGGCTGGCGGAGAATTCTCTGGTCGTGACCAAGGACATTGTTAATATAAATATAGCGGGGTGTTGATTATTCTTTAATCCAATTAAATGAAATAGAAAAGCCCTACACAAGTTCAAGGGTATAATTGTAAACAAAAGTTTATACATTTTTAGACCAAATACAAGTCCAAGTTATACATTGTATTTCTGAGTTTTAATACAACGAACCAAACGCTCGATGAAAAATAATCTCTGCATTACAATACCAACATAACTAATCCATATATTTCAATCCCTTTATAACTTCTTACTAAAGCAAATGACCCGAGTGTTTATTTTGTGCCTGCTTTATCTTTTATAACCCCTGTTCACATAACACTCATTCTTACGCTATTTTTTTCTTCTGGGCAGTCGCTTCTTGCAATGTAGAGGCCCGTACGCCAAACGAAGGCATCCTCTTGTGGACTCAACTGTAGTAGCAGAAATTAGAAGATGCATTGACCAAGGGATTGAATTTCAAGGTGAATTGTTAAACTTTAGAAAAGATGGATCTCCTTTGATGAATAGACTGCGTATGACCCCTATATATGGGGATGATGAAGCGATAACTCACATTATTGGTATTCAGTTCTTCAAGGAAGTAAATATTGACTTGGGTCCACTTCCAGGATCCTTGGTAAAGGAGCCTACAAGACTACTGGATAAGTACCGTTCTAGCCTTTCTTCTAGTGGACCAGTCTCAGAAGGAAACCGCACTATCAGTCGTGGGTTTTGCGGTATATTGCAGTTGAGTGATGAAGTCCTAGCCCTCAAGGTTCTTTCACGGTTGACCCCGAGAGACATTGCGTCTGTTGGTTCTGTTTCTAGACGACTTTATGAGCTGACAAAAAATGAAGATCTTTGGCGAATGGTCTGTCAAAATGCATGGGGTAGTGAAACAACTCGTGTGTTAGAGACGGTGCCGGGAGCTAAAAGATTGGGTTGGGGTAGATTGGCTAGAGAATTAACTACTCTAGAAGCGGCAGCATGGAGGAAGCTAACTGTTGGAGGTGCTGTTGAACCTTCACGTTGCAACTTCAGTGCATGTGCAGTAGGGAACCGTGTTGTACTCTTTGGTGGAGAGGGGGTCAACATGCAACCAATGAATGATACTTTTGTATTGGACTTGAATTCCAGCAATCCAGAGTGGAAATATGTCAAAGTCAGCTCTCCTCCTCCTGGACGTTGGGGGCACACACTCTCTTGTGTGAATGGATCTCATCTTGTTGTGTTTGGAGGCTGTGGAAGGCAGGGCCTCCTGAATGATGTCTTTGTGCTGGATTTGGATGCCAAACAACCAACTTGGCGTGAAATCTCTAGTTTGGCGCCTCCGCTTCCAAGATCTTGGCACAGCTCCTGTACCTTGGATGGTACCAAGTTGATAGTCTCTGGTGGTTGTGCAGATTCTGGTGTGCTTCTAAGTGATACTTTCCTGCTTGATCTGTCTATAGAGAAGCCTGTGTGGCATGAGATACCGGTGACGTGGACTCCACCTTCTCGTTTGGGCCACACGCTGTCTGTTTATGGAGGCAGGAAAATACTTATGTTTGGGGGTCTTGCCAAGAGCGGTCCTCTGCGTTTTCGATCAAGTGATGTATTTACCATGGATCTCAGCGAGGAAGAACCATGCTGGAGATGTGTTACAGGAAGTGGAATGCCTGGTGCCGGAAATCCTGGAGGCGTTGCTCCTCCACCAAGGCTTGATCACGTGGCAGTAAGTCTCCCTGGTGGCAGAATTCTGGTCTTTGGTGGGTCCGTTGCTGGTCTTCACTCAGCATCTCAGCTCTACATTTTGGATCCAACAGAAGAGAAGCCTACATGGAGGATATTGAATGTACCTGGTCGGCTTCCAAGATTTGCTTGGGGACATAGCACATGTATTGTTGGAGGAACTAGAGCAATAGTCCTCGGAGGTCAAACTGGTGAAGAATGGATGCTCAGTGAGCTTCATGAACTATCCTTAGCGAGCTCTGCCATATGAATAAAAAGGAAAGGTAATAATCAAGAGAAGGTGTTGTGCTGAATTCACAATGAAAATTTTGCCTAAAGAATAAAGGGAGTCCCGAGCAAACTATTGCAGTGCAGTTTACACATTGCACCAAATGCACAAATGATTAGCAAGTACCCTTGAATTAGTGGCTGTCTTGTTTATTCTTGTGTGGCTCATAGGCCATGTTGATCAGATGGTTCTGTTGAGCTGATGGTCTTAATTGAGCTTAATTTTGCAGGTTTGCGTGCAATGATTTCGCTTGATGCACTTGAATTATTCACCCTTTGAAAGCTAGCTGTAGCTTGATAGATCAGTAGGTTATTCTGTATTCTTAGGTTAGTTTGTATTGTGTATTGGATGTGTGTGTTGTTCAACTTCTGTAATTTGAATCCCTTTGGGCAATCATGGAAAAAAAGAGAAAGTAAAGAAAAAAGGTAAAGATTTGTAGAACCAGATGCATGGGGGTTTGTATTAGATTTATAATTACCCTTTGCTATGTTTAATAACAGTTCATGCAATGACATGTTTGTTGACTGTTTTAAGCATTTCCAGACTCGAACAGCTTAATTAACCAGCAAGCAAATTGTTTTGAAAAGTCTCTTCCTTGAGAGGATTTTTCAGTTATTGCCCTCTCTCAGTTGTGCGAATGCATATAGGTGGTGTCAGTTGAATGTATTCTTATTATGTAATGTACCAAATTTCTGTGAAAATCTAGAATTTTTCTTAATTTCTTTGAATGAGGTGCAACTGTTTTGCAGTCGTATGTTATGTAAGGTTTTACTTGTAATAGTTTTACTCAGGTATAATTCTTCTGCTGTGTCTCAGCCTTGTTTATGTTTACAGTTTTCATTATTGTAGCTCGTGTAGTATCATAATGGGTTTTTACTTGTAATAGCTTTATATGGTGATTGAGAATAGAATTATATACACGAACTTCTTCTGCGTTTTGTTGGGGAACAAATGGGGGAATACATGTTTATTTTTGTCGGGTTTTCCTGAAGCAGATAGAAAAGTTTCTCTGGGTTGCTTGCATCGTTGTCATTGCCAATTGATTACTTTGATAAACTCAGATTATTTACCCGAGTCATCCATGCTATCGTATAGTAACGCACCAAATGAGAATTCTTAATTTTGTTTTCAAACAGAATGAAGCGTCTTTCACTAAGCTAATAGTAATTCCATGCCAAAATTTTTATAACAACCCGCTACAAACCAAACCATGGCCTCTTACTCGCTATCAAATTTAGTACTACGGATAATCCCATAAGACGTTAAAAATGTACAATGGTATTTTTTGGCAATACAAGTGTGTGTGCGTATATATATACACACACACAAGTGTTGCGGTGTGGGAAGGGGATCTTATATATCTAGAAAGGAGTTTTGATATTTTTTAATGAACTTTTAACTATTACTATTTCTATTGTGGGGATGTGTATAAGAAATAACATAGAATATGTACGGACTAGTCATATCAAAAAGACAAAAGAAAATTTAGCTTAAATGAAATAATGTACATTCAAAGAAATATATTAAAAAGCAAGGTCGAAATATATTAAAAGGCAATGTCGAAATATATTAAAAAGCAAGGTCTATCGCAAGAGGACAGATAACGAGATTCACGATTGGGATTCATTCTTTTCAAACATATACTTTGTTGCTTCTGTGAGTAACCGGCTTGTGGATTAAACACGCTCCTTATGAATAACATCACACCAGTAAATTCGTCTCATATAAGGGACAAGAATGGATGGTCAGCAACAAAGTTTATTTCCTCCTCAATCCTGTAGGAGAGAATAAGCAGTCCAGCAGTAATCAATGCAGGTTCAGTTCCTTTTTCATTTACCTCAAGATGAGCCTTATCGTCTTGTCCACTTTTTCATCACGAGGAATAACCTCTTTCATGAGACCATTTGTCTTCTTTTTAGTCCACTCATTGAATTGATTGCCAGTATCATCAGCCTTGTTTTGAATATCTACAGAACATGATGCAACATTGTAAAAAGAGAGATGGCAGCGTTACGGAATTGACAATATGAGAATAAAGGGAATTGAGGACATAAATGGACTTGGACTTGAGGAAACCTAGCATTACTTTGGTGATTTCAGACATGGAGAGTAATGTTCTATTGATATCACTAGCCTTTTAGGCTAAATAATCAGACATCTTCATTTCACCAATTCATCATAAACTGTAGACAAAGCCAGATAGATTATCTAATGGTAGATGTCCATAACTCCTCAAGAGTGTTCCATTACACTTCTCAATTATGTCCAAAACTTCCACTACTCATTCCTATTATGGTTATGATTCTGTATACCTCAAAATTTGGGTAATAATTAAATTTGTACGTGGTTTAAAGGATATGTGGTTCAATTCAACACAAATAATTAAGAGTAACAGATAAATGAATTAAAGATGAAATAAACGATCAAACCAATCGCAATGTTTAAGACCATGACTGATCTTAGATTGAATAATGAGCTCGCCCTCGATTGGATCCTCGGTTCAAGCCCAGTCACGAATAAAGGACAGAACAAGTGAATAATGTCTTTAACAGTAGCTAGAAGACAAAAGTAAACCTTTATTGCTTTGAATTGCATGTTACAATGTGTCAGACTAAAGAAATTTTTTTTCTTTATATTGTAGGAGAGTTTCAATCCTAATATAAGTCTAAAAAAGGTAAAAATCTTCTTTTCCCGGTAATTGTTGATCCATAATCGACATCGAGCGAGTTTCGCGCCGTGATACTCGGTTGAGGGCGAGCATTACAACCCTCTATCCGTCATGCATAACCGTTCATCGTGTCTCCCGAGGTCTAGAACTTATACTTGGCCCGGGGCGCATCACTTTACCATGTTCGGTGTCGGATATATCGTTCACTCTTCCTGGGTCTCGATACGAAGGGTCTCTGACCTCGATTCATTCCGGCGGATCCGTGCTTCCCCTTCGTTCTCTCATCAGGGAATCGGGGTAGACATTGCCCCCGAGTTTGCCTGTATACAGATAGTCCCCTCATTTTTCAGAGAGTAGATTTATCGAAACGACAGGAAGCGATAAATGAACCCCGGTTCCTTCATTCGTATGTTACAACCGAGATGATGGGTCAATGAAACGTCCCATCAATTGCGTAGTTCTGACTTCGGACACGTGTCAGCCACCGACTGACTGTCCTTGAATGTGAAACATAGAAGTGGCAAACGGGGGGTCGGGTCAGATATGGTTCGGGTCGAAAACATGTAATAAAAAATGGATAAATTATCTGACCCGACCCATATTTAATACGGATAAAAAACGGGTTAACCAGTGGATAATATGGGTAACCATATTATCTATAACTTCTTGAATATGATTACTTTTGGGAGAATTCCTAGTCTTCCAAACTTGAGAAACCCCCAATTTGAGGTTTTACAAATGTAAAAGTTAAACTCATTAGTTATCCATTGATTACCCATTGGTTATCCATTTTTTAAATGGATAATATAGTTCTTATCCATATTTGACCCGTTTTTATAAAGTTCATTATCCAATCCATTTTAGTGGATAATACGGGTGGTTAACTATTTTCTTTTAACTATTTTTTCACCACTATTGAAACGTCACACATTGATTGTCCTTCCGCTATAAAAGCTCCGACCCCTTTTTCACTTCTCTACTTTCCGATTTCAGAGCTTTTCGATTTACACTCGACTCCTCTACTTACCTTTAGCTTCTTCAAATCTTCATACATTGCTCCTTAGATCTTCAAATCTTCATACATTTTCTTTGAATCTTCAACCCAGACCTTCATATCTTTATCCCATCTTCAAATCTTCATATATTTTCTTCAAACCTTCATATTCCGATAATCCGATGGCGAAAACTTCCAAATTCGTGCCTCAGCAAACCGCCCATTCATCTTCCAACCTGACCACAGACGCCGAGGTGGCCATTCCTGAGGTGGCCCATGAGCCTCCTTTGAAGAGCTTTATCCCTAGGGGCTGCTCCATCGAGAATGACTTTAACATCGAGAAGGCCTCCAGTCAACAGGACCGAGGCAAGGAGAACACTACCCATAGCCCGGATAGACTGTAACTGGGAGGGCAAGGAGGTGGTCATCCCCGGGCCCAATGACGACATCACTACTCATGTGAGGAGGTACCTAAGTGTTTATACTTACCCCTTCATGCCCTCCCCAGTGGACCCCATAGTCCTCGATTTCTGCAAAAGGTATGAGGTCTGCCTTGGGCAGATTCACCCATCCTTTTCGAGGAACGTAATCTTCTATCGACACTTCATAAACAACACCAAAGCTCATCAGTTCACCTTTGTCCATCTGCTTCATCTATACAGTCCCCGAATCTTCCAAGGGGAGTTGATCAAGCTCGTTCACCGAGCAAGTAAGGCTCTGTTCTCAAGCATTGATGAGGACCGAGATCGAGGTTGGCAGGGAAGGTTCGTTCGAGTGAAGACTGAATACCTCACCCCTTTGAATTTCTACTGTTCCCGGAAAAGTGAAACGCCTCCCTTAAGTCTTTTCCTTCTCGAGTATTTGGAATTCCCTTTTATTCTTTTTCTAATTGCCTATGTTTGTCGTTATGTAGCTGCTGCCCAGGTTCCTAATGCAGTCTCTTACTTCAAGGAGTGGATTGAGGGTATCTGCAAACAAATGTCTTACTTCGAGCGCATGGCGCAAGCTCTCTAAGAGCAAGTGGGAGGCCCGTTCCCATGGTGAGGCTCTCTCCCGAATGATCACATTCATACACTTGACTTATAAATCGCTAAGTTTTCTTCCTTTTTACAATTTTGCCCAAGAACACCGAGCTCAGGCCGTTGGATGAGGACGAGGATCTATCCTCACTCGCCGAACCCTTCTCTTCGGGAAAGCCCGGGGCTGCTGCAAAGGAGGAAAAGAAAAAGAAGAAGAGGAAGTCCTCAGGCTCCCCGGACGCCAAGGTGAAGAAGAAGAGGGTGACCACCCGGGTCCGGAAAAGCAAAAAGAGCACTAAATCCATGGTACTAGACTATTATTCCCTCTACCGGCTCAAGGATTATCCCGAGGATGACGACCTTGAGTTCATTGCTCATGAGTTGACCCTCAACGAGGGGGAGTAGGCGGCGACCGGTAAAGGTGATCACAAGGTCGATCCCCCTCTAGCTTGGGAACCAGAGGGATAGACAGAGGTCGCAACCTCCCGAGAAGTAGCTCCTGTACCGAAGGAGGTAGCTGGTGTCAATGACATCGTGGAGATGCCTTCCTATACTAAGTCCATTCTCGAAGAGGTTCAAGCGGACAAAGAGAAATCAATAGAGACGGCATGGACATGGCCGCGTTTGAGGACTTTTTCGTGCTTGGTCACTTGGAGGTCCCAAAAAAGGACATGCCATCGGGATCGGGCGAGCGGAGATAGAGCCCGAAACTAGTGAAGTAGTTCCCTACCCCTAGCGGTCGTTCTTACTATCCAAGCGGATGCTCGGGCCCTGTCCGCTCTGGTGGGCCTAGCCAAATACCTTCGTTACCTGGTCATCGAGGAGGACCAGACAAAGATGAATGAATTAAGTACATCGAGCCTCTTCAACGAGGCACAACATGTGCTGAACCGGGTACTCTTCGTACCCCTTGCGAATCTTGCTTAGTTTTGAATATGTTGTAATGACTTTGTTGTTTTTCAGGCTTCAGTGCTTCATCATGAAAGCTTCCTTCGGTCCCGCTTGGAGATCAGCCATATCGAGTTCGAGCTCAAAGAGCAAGTATGGAAGAAGGACATGTACATGGCTCTCAGTGAACAACAAGATGAGGCTCTCATGGACCTCCAAATTCTCCGAGCCGAGCTGGAAAAGGCTCAGAAGGAGGCCTTGTCTGTAAAGCTGGAGCACGCCAACCTGGTCGAGAAGGTGAGGATCTTTGAGGCTAAAAACGAGAAGCTACTTGTGGTGACTAACAATGCAAATTCGCAGGTCCAAGAGAAGGTAGACCTGATTGACCAGCTTCGGGCCGAGATTGATGAGGTCAAGGCCACACCGAGGCACAGCATGGAAGGATGGACCTGTTGGCCTCGGAAAAAAAGGCTGCAAAAGTGGAGCTGGCACCAGTCAAGGATAACCTCCGGGTGGCAAAAGACAAGTTCGATAAGTGGTCTCGGCTAAATGATGAACTCCGGGCACAACTGAACTTAGCCATCATGGAACGGGATGCCCTCGGCCAAGAATATAACGCGCTGAGGTCCAAGTTGGAGGCATTTTCTATTGATTCCTCCGACGTCGAGGAAATGCTGACCCAATATAAGGCTAATGTGGAGATAGTCGAGGCTTGCTGAGGTCCAAGTTGAAGACCGAGTATGCAAAAACAGCTATCCCGAAGAGAGACCCTCGAGGAGATCCATGCCCAAGGTTTTGACATGTCCACCGAGATTGAGGAAGCCAAGAGGCTTGAGGCCGAGGCAAAGGAACTCTATGAGACTAGAAGTATCGAAGACTCTGAGGGTTCCGACTATTCTGGTGATGAGTCGAACCTCGGTGAAGACCAGGCGTAAATGCCTTAGTTCGTTTTTAGTTTTTCCATGTATATTTTAATTTTTGTTTGTTTTGAGTTCGTTTTATCATGCCTTTATAAATATTTTTTTAATATATAAAATTTTCCCCTTTTGGCAATACCATATCTTTACTTTCCAGCATCTATTTGCAATTTTTTTATTTGCGCATTGTTTTAAATGCCTTAGCATAAAATCAAATGTAATCTATAGTATCCGTTCTTCGGAGGTCCGAATGAGGCCCGACTTCGATGGAAACTCCAGGTTACTCGTGGCTTCGAGATTTCAATAGAATCGAAGGCTTTTAAGATGCTTAAATGTCTTAGATGATGTTTTTCCTGAGGGTAACCTTTTAATAGGTTTCGATTTTATGTAAGGGACTTACTTTCTGAGTTCGGAATTTGTACATCTCCGAGCTGTTTTTAGGGCAGCTGTAGCCTTTAATATTCATGAACTACCTAATAGGCTTGGTGCCTCTGGGAATCGGTAGCCCGGGTCGTCCGAATTTTTATCGGTCGATAGTCCCCGAGTACGGGTAGCCCGTGGGCTTTAGGATCCAGGATCAGAGAAGTGAACTGCACAGTAATAAAGTATAGGGGAAGCAAAGATTTCTTTTATTGTTTAATACGTAAGGTACATGATCGAAGGCGCATAAGCCTTGTGCCGTGGCTAGAGTGGACTATATGGGCACAGTTCGCATGACCGTTTGACCCTTACAATGAATCCTAACCACCAAGCTTTGGATTTTGACATATAAAATTTTGTTTTCTCTTGCTAAAGATCTTATCTAGGGGTAATGGCCCCCAGTATTCGAGGCCGAACTTGTGAGGGCTCGGATACTGTTGGTTTAGTGCAAACGATCTTCAATTTCGGTTTAAGGCCGATCTTCAAATCTAAGGAAGCATATTTTACTATTGCCTCGTTAAAAACCTTGCCGAAAAATCTGCCTTGGGACAAAATCGGTTCAAGAGAAAAAGAGTGCAACACGTGCTTTCAGACTTAATAATCCGCCCCTGGCCGAGTACCTGCATATGTTAGTTCGTAATGTAAAAATGTAAAAGGAATTAAGTTTGTACCTTAGAAGTAGTACCGCTTTAAGTGTGCCACGTTCCAATTGTTCGGTAGTTGAACACCGTTTCCCAATTTGAGTTTATACTTTGCCGGTTATTCCGACGACTCGATACAGTCCTTCCCAATTCAGGCCCATTTCCCCTTCTTTCGGGTTCCTGGTGTGTAGTGTTACCTTTCTCAATACCAAGTCCCCGACTTGATTATGTCGGAGGTTAGCTCTTCGGTTGTAGTACCTCCTACTCGTTGCTTCTTTGCAGCCAACCAGACAAGGGCAGCTTCCCGCCTTTCATCCATTAATTCGAAGATCGTGGCCATGGCCTCACTGTTTGACTCTTCGATAGTATACTGGAGCCTGAGGCTTGGTTACCCTACCTCAACCAGTATTAAGGCTTTTGCTTCATAGACCAGAGAGAATGGGGTCGCTCCGGTACTCGACTTAGAAGTCGTACGATATGACCACATGACTTTGGGCAAGATTTCTTTCCACTTTCCTTTCGAATCGGTCAGCCTCTTTTTCAGGTTTTGGAGTATGGTTGTTTTCATTGATTCTTTTTGCTCATTCTCACTAGGTTGGTAAGGTGTTGATAGTATCTTCTTGATCTTGTGGTCTTCAAAAAACTTACTTACCTTGCTGCTGACGAATTGCTTTCCGTTGTCGCAAATGATCTCGGTCGGTATCCCAAATCGACAGATTATGTAATCCCAGATGAAGTCGATGACTTCTTTTTCCCAGAACTTCTCGAATGCCTGGGCATCGACCCATTTGGAAAAATAATCGATCATGAATAGCATGTATTGGACTTTATCGGGCACCCATGGCAGGGGGGCAACGATGTCCATTCCCCACTTCATAAATGGCCATGGTGACAAGACCGGGTGCAACATCTCTCCCGGTTGATGAATCATCGAGGCGTGTCTTTGGCACTCGTTGCATTTTCACACGAAGTCTTTCGCATCCTTCTCCATTTTATTTCAGCAGTAGTCGGCTCTGATTAGCTTCCAAACTAAGGATTCTGCCCCCGAATGGTTCCCGCAAGTTCCCTCGTGAACTTCTCTCATGGCGTATTCAGTCTCTCCCAGCTCTAAGCATCTGGCCAGTGTGCCAAAGAAGGATCTCCTGAACAATTCCCCTTCGACTAAGCTAAATCTGGCAGCTGTGGTGTGCAAGGCTCTCGATTCCTTGGGATCCGAAGGCAATTTTCCTGTCTTTATGTAGTCTATGTATTTGTTTCTCCAATTCCAAGTCAAACTTGTTGAATTTAATTCAGTGTGACCTTCTCTGGCCACCGAGTTCATTAGTTGTACCACTTCCCCTGAGCGGAATTCATTGGAGTCGACAAACGATCCCAAGTTGGCTAGTGCATCGGCCTCACTGTTTTGATATCGGGGTATATGCTGCAGAGTACATTCCTTGAATTGGTGCAGGGTCACCTGCAATTTGTCCCAGTACCTCCGCATCTGTTCTTCTTTTCCATCGAACGTTCCATTGACTTGATTTACGACAAGGAGGGAGTCGGATTTGGATTCGATCACTTCGGCCCCGAGGCTCTTAGCCAGTTCAAGACCTGTAATCATGGCCTCATACTCAGCTACAATGTTAATCAATTTTATAGTTCTAATAGATTGCCTAATTACGCTTCCTATATGTGGCTTTAACACGATACCGAGCTCGTACTCCTTCGCTTTGAAGGCACCGTCCATGAATAGGGTCCAGATTCCTGAGTTATACCCCAAGGTGAGTAATAATTACTTTTTTACTTCAGGTATTAAGGCCGACATAAAGTCGGCCACGAAGTTTGCCAAAATCTGAGATTTTATGGTAGTTCGGGGTCAATACTCGATATCGTGCCTTCTAATCTCCATGATCCATTTGGCCAACTTGCCCGAGATCTCGGGCTTATGCATGACATTCCTCAGCAGGTAAGAGGTTACGACACATATGGGGTGTCATTGAAAGTACAATTTTAGCTTTCTGGAAGCGCTTACCAAGGCGAGCGCTAACTTTTCTAGGTGAGGATACCTCGATTCGGAAGTGCCTAGAGTTATACTGACATAATAAATAGGAAATTATGTACTTCTTCCTCCTGGACCAAGACGCCACTTACCGCCACCTCGGAAACCGCCAAGTAGAGGTACAACTGTTCGTTTGTCTTCGGAGTGTGCAACAGGGGTGGACTCGATAGGTATGATCGACAGGTACCGTTTGAGATTTTCCAAATCTTGCTGGCATTCTAGAGTCCAGGAAAAAAATATTCTTCTTCTTCAATAGTGAGAAGAATCGATGGCTCTTGTCCATGGACCTTGAGATGAACTGGCCCAATGCGGCTATATACCCGGTCAGTCTTTGAACCGCCTTGACATTTTCCACTACAATGATATACTCTATGGCCTTTATTTTGTCGGGGTTGATCTCTATACCCTGATTGGATACCATGAATCAGAAGAATTTACCCGAATCGACCCCAAATGCGCACTTCTCCGGGTTTAGCTTTATGTTGTATTTCCTTAGTATGTCGAAGGTTTCCTGCAAATATTTCAAATGGTCCTCTGATCGCAGGGACTTGACTAATATATCGCCAATATAAACTTTCATTAATTTCCCTATCTGTTCTTCGAACATCCGATTTACTAGGCATTGCTAGGTGGCACCGGCATTCTTTAATCCAAATGACATTATGTTATAGCAGTAGGTGTCGAATTTGGTTATGAAAGAAGTTTTTTCTTGATCGTCCGGGTCTATCCAAATTTGGTTGTACCCGGAGTAGGCGTCGAGAAAACTGAGTATCTCGTGTCCGGTCGTGACGTCGATCATTCGATCGATGTTAGGCAAAGGGAAAGAATCCTTTGGGCATGCTTTGTTTAGGTATTTATAATCCACACACATCCTTAGTTTATTTCCTTTTTAAGGTACTACCACTATATTAGCTAACCAATCCGGGTATTTAACTTCCCCGATGGATCCTATTTTTAGAAGATTGGATACCTCATCCTTGATGAGCGCGTGTTTGATCTCGGACTGCGATCTCCTCTTCTGCTTAACCGAATAGAAATTTGAGTCCAAACTCAGCTTGTGAGTGGTTACCTCCGGTGGGATCCTTGTCATGTCAAGATGGGACTAAGCGAAACAATCGGCGTTAACTTTAAGAAAATTAATAAGTTTTTTCCTGAGCTTGGGGGTTAACCTCGTGCACCCAGATATACCTTTCGATCAGGTAGATGCTCGATTAATATGACATGCTCCAACTCTTCAACTATTGATTTGGTGGCATCAATGTCATTAGGAGTTATGAATGATCACAGGATGCCGTAATCGTCCTCATCGTCTGCTCCTCATTCTTCCTGTCGGTTGAGGCCGGTATCAGTGATTGCTATTTAATCTCTTCCTTTTTTGTCGGTTCAATGTTCCTTGATGTTGAAACCGCGGGAACCGGGATTACCTTATCGACAATAAATATCTCCCTTGCGGTCGACTATTTTACGTAGACCGTTTTGACTCCCCCCCCGTGTGGGAAATTTCAATGCCTGGTGGAAGGTCGAGGGTATCGCCCTCATGTTGTGGACCCATAGCCTTCCGAATAGAGCGTTGTACCTCATGTCCCCTTCGATCACGTAGAATTTCATTTCTTGCATTGTCCTGACGGTGTTTACTAGCAAGGTTATCTCTCCTTTCCTGGTCTCACACGCCATGTTAAATCCGTTCAATACCCGGACTTCTGGTACGATTTGGTCCTGTAACCCCCAATTGCTCTACGACCCTTGATCTGATGATGTTGGCTAAGCTACCTAGATCAATCACCACACGTTTAACTTGAGATTTATTGATAAGTACAGATACTACCAGTCCATCGTTGTGAGGTTGTACGATGCTCTTAGCATCTTCCTCGCTGAACGAAATGGCTCCCTCCGGAACATAATCCCGAGTGCGTTTTTGCCTTGTGATAGAAACTTTAGTGCATTTTATCTATGGGTGTTAACCGGACGGGCTGGTCCGGACTGGATATAAAAAAAATAGCCTGCCCGGTTATTGTTTCGGGCTGGTACTAGGCTGGGAAATTTCGATCTAATTAGGGCCCGTCCGGGTTCAGGCTTAACGGGTCTGGACTAGGCCGAGTTACTTATTATTATTATTTTTAGTATATTGTATTTTTTTTATTCAATGTTATTGATACATAAGTGTTTGCAAACTTTTAAGGCTTATAATTAAGGCTTAGAATTAAACTTTAAACTTTAAAGTTTTAAATTTAAAATTTGAATTTTAAAATTTTAAAATTAAAAATTGAAAGTAAGTGGCTACAAAAAAATATTTAATAAGACCAATAGGAAATATGTAAGGATCAAACTCCAAAGGCTTTCGTTTTATATTTTTATTGAATAATAAATAATACTTCAAATTAATTTGCAAGTTCTATTTGATTTTTTATTTATTTTTGAACTTGCAAATTAAAAGTTTACAACAGTTATAAAAAATAAGAAAGAGTACATCACATGCTTTGCATCATTTTTGTAAGTTCATCCATGTCAACATGAGGTTCTTGATTTCCGGCATTTCTTGAATCAGAATCATAAACCATTATATCTCCAATTTCTTGCTCCTCCACTTCATCTACTTCTTCACGCCCTTGATTTCGCCGTTCTGATCTTATACAATCTCTGAAGCATACTAGAATTTTCAAAGCGTTGCTGCCCAATGAATGACGAGTATCTCCTAGTTGCTGTCTTGCTTAGCTAAATGCACTCTCTGATGTGACTGTTGAAATCGGCACATTTAGCATGTCTCGAGCCATGGCCGAAAGAACAGGAAATTGATTTGAGTTACTCCTCCACCAATCCAGCGGTAGAAATTCCTTTGTGCAGGGCTCTGGGGACTTTTGCAAGTAGAATTAGAGTTCATCAATGTTCCTGCTACTGTTTTGTTGATGCTCTCCTAGTGTAGACCAAATCAAATAATCTTCAACACCATTATTATTCTCCAAAGCACCGGATGCATATGTTGAAACTGAACTTGAAGGAATATTTTCATCTGCAGCAGCAGAAGCATCAACAATGTAAGCATAATAATTATATAAAGTTTGTAAATATTTGTGTAGATCAGAAGTACAAGTTTCAACATTAGGGGTTTCAGTTGGTCCAATATCCATATAAACATATAAAGTAGTGATTAATTGGTGACAAATGGCCATTTTTATTGAAGGGTCTAAAATAGCACCAATTAGATAAATAAGGTAGAAATATTTTTTAAATTTATCTAGCATAGATTTAACAATAGAAGAATATCCTTCTTTCTTCTTCAAATTATGGAGTAAAAGAGAAATTTCAACAATATGAACTAAACCATTTGCAATAGTAGGACAATAAGCTCCAGAAAACTCGAGTGTAGCCACATAAAATTTTTGTAAATTTTTTACAACATCTTCAATGACATCCCAAGTTCTAGAAGTTAACAAACGGTTAGGATCAGTACAATGAGAATTAGCAATCTCAGTTATAAGCATTTTGTATTTATGACAACATCTTAAGAATAAATAAGTATAATTCCACCTAGGAACTATTTCTTCAGGCATGAGTCTTGGTTTTAGTCCATACTGTACATATTTTTTCTTAAATGCATTTAATCTAACACTTCTATTATTTCCTTGAATTACACCAACAAAATTTCTAACTAAAGTGATCTCATCTTTAAATAATTCAAGGCCACTCTTCACAATTAAATTATAAATATGACATGCACACCTAACATGAAATATTTCAGGAAGTGGCAGGTGTAGATGTAATTTTAATATTGTAATAGCAGAATTATTGTTAGAAGCATTATCAAATAAAATACACAAAATATTTTCTGAAAGATTGTAAAAATAGCAACTTCATGGATAGTATTACTTATAAATGCACCAGTATGACTTTGATCTTCATCATATTTAAAAGAAATAATAAATTTTTGCATACAAAAATTATCACCTATCCAATGGCATATAACAGTCAAATAATCATTTCCATTAACAGCACGACCAATATCAGAAGTAAGAGAAACTCTACAAGAAAGACTGGCGAATAAATAATGGATATATGTCTGATATTATCCAAAAAGTCGAAAGATTTCAGCTCTACAAGTACTTCTAGGAATACCTTTAAACAAAGGGTTATAAATTCATTGAATATAAGTAACAAAATATGGTGAAGCAACAGAACTAAAAGGTAAACAACCTAAAACAATTATTTTAGCTAATTCTTCCAAATATTTTGCTATATCGTATTTACCCATTAAACCGCCAGTACCCGGGTTAAGTTTTTGTTGCCTACCTTCCTCATAAGCACCCCATGAAATAGGGTGGTTATCTACCATGTGCCTACGAAGTTGACCCGTTCCCCCTGCCTTACCTCTGGTCTCATGTTTATAAACTTCCTTACAAATTTGACATCTTACATAATTTTTATCTTCTTCTAGTCTTTTAAAAAAATTCCAACACTTACTTCTTAATCTTTGATTCCTCTTAATAGGGAGGGGAGGCCTACCTGTATTACCACGACCTCCACCCCTAGTATTTTGAGTTTGACTAGCATTACCAGGTGTAGCTAGTGGTATTTCAAGATTATCAGGTGATTGAATATTATCTAAATTATCATCTATACCATAATTTTCTTGAAGTTGCTCATAATCTACATTTAAAATTTTAGGTGAACTTTCAGAAATATGTATAAAGCTACTAGAAGAACCAACACCGCCTCTTGATGTTTTAGAAGTTTTACTCTTATTACTACCACTCCTACTAGTACACATTTTTTTGGCTGCTCTAAATATATACATTATGTAAATTAAATTAAAAAATTAAATTAATAATTCTAAATGATAAAATAAAAGTATACATCAAAGAAGAGAAAGAGATGGAACGAGTGTATAGGGATTCTGGATGCTGCACTAAATTTGATATCAAACTTCAGTTGATAGAGTGATACTTGATATTTGATGATATTGAATATTGATACCACACTTCACTTGAATACTTGATATTTGATAATTATAATTTTGTAGTGACTAAAGTAAATATTTGATGAAACTTGAAATAATAGTAATTGAAAATTTAAGAGCAATAAGCAATATTATCTAGAGAGAATTGAAAGAGAATTAGAGTAGTAAGAGAGAAAATTGTGAGAAAAAAATAAAGAAGAAGGGGGCTATTTATAATTTTTAAAAAGTTAAAAATTTAAATTATCAATTATTAGGGGTGGGGGGCTATTTTCTTAGGGGGTAGGCCGAAATGGCCATTTTTGCAAAATAATGGTCGTTGCCCAACGGTTTTTTTTCAATTTGACCGTTGGCAATGGTCAAAATATTAAAAACAAAATTGACAACGGTAACCGGGCTGGACCGGACTGTAGCCCGGTAAAAACCCGGTAAGGGGTAACCGGGCTAACTGGGTTCCGAGGCACCGGTTACCAAAAAATATTCGTTCAAGCCCGTCTCCCCCCCAACCCTCACCCAACCCGTCCCATACCCTAGCTTACCGGGTTGAACCAGACTATTATTGGGCTGGCCCGACCCGATTAATAGGTATAGTTTTATCATTGGCCCTTGGGGAATATCGACTCCTCTGATGATCATGTTGATCACGTGTTGAGGCTCCTCTTGTTCAACCTGTTGTTGGCGTCCTTGTTCCTGAAGTGGTTTTTGGATCACCCACTCAGGAATTCTCAGAGGTGCCCGTTGTTGAATAATCGAGCAACTTCTTCTCTTAAATGTCGGCAATCTTCGGTCTTGTTACCATGAGTGCTGTGATACTTACACATCAAATTAGTATCTCTCTAGGTAGGGTCAGACCGTAATGGTCGGGGCCACTTGTTCTCTTTGATGCGCCTTATGGCTGGCACAATGCTGGTAGCGTCCACGTTGAATTTGTGCTTTGATAAGGTGCTTCCCTACTCCTTAGCGACCTGTCGAACCCATTCTTGCTCATCAGACCTCGGCCACTAGGCTCTCGATCGCTTCTCTTCTCGTTTCTTGCGGGGTGATGCCCAGATCCATTTCCCATTCGGTCCATGCTGTAATGTTGATACCAAACTCGGACCGGTCTTGTCTCTTGATCAATGGCTCTCTTAAATCTATCATCGTCCCTGATGGGTAAAAAGATCTAGAAGGGGCCCTGAGTTGGTCGTCCTCAACCCTAATCTTCGACTGATACATGTTGTGGACATCGACCTAGGTTACCGTCGGGTACTCCACCAAATTTTATTTTAGTTATTGATATGCCAAGGAACTTCAGGGGTTGAGCCCTAGAATGAATGCCTGAACGGCCCAATCATCTGCAACCGGTTGTAGCTCTATCCGTTCCATCTGGAATCTTGACACGAACTCCCTGAGCATCTCATTATTCCTTTGTTTGACCTTGAAAAGATCTGACTTCCTGATCTCGACCTTGATAGCATCGACATGGGCCTTTATGAAAGCATCTGCAAGTATAACAAATGAGTCAATGGATTTTGGGGGCAAGTTGCGATACCATATCATTTTTCCCTTGGACAAAGTCTCCCCAAACGTTTTCAGTAATACCGACTCGATCTCATCATCTTTCAAAATCTTCCCCTTGATTGTGCATGTATAGGAGGTCACATGCTCATTTGGATATGTGGTCCCATTATATTTGGGGAGGTCGGGCATACGAAACCTCTTCGGGATCGGCTTTGGTGCCTCTCTCGGAGGAAAGGGCTTCTGGATAAATATTTTGGAGTCCGGTCCCTTCAATATCGGAGGTGCTCCCAGGATTTGATCGACCCTGGAGTTGTATGTTTCCACCTTCTTGTCATTAGCCTTAATCTTTTTCTCACCCGACTCTACCTGTTTTGTCAACGCTTCGAGAATTTTCATTACCTCGAGATTTACCCCGGGCTCGGCTTCAGTCGGTCTCTCGATAATTTGTTCATCTTTTCGAGTGCTTTCCCGGGATTGCTCGGGCTCGACCCTGTTGGGGGCATGGCTTTGATTCTGCAACTGTGTTGTTGCCGCTTGTTGAGCCTGCAACATTTAGAAAATCAGTCGTAGGCTCACCCCATCACCTTCGCCTTCGGGCGCTTCTCGAGCCTGCGAGTTAGCATCGATCGGGTCAGTAGCTGGGACACCGTTGGGATCGACAGGAAGCACATCGTTGTTGGGCACCAAATTATTATTTTCGCCGTGATGGCTAGATTCAGTGTCAATGTTCAAGTGAGCAGACTGGGAGTTTGACATTTTTAGGCTGACCTGAAATTAAGATTTCAAAGAACAAGCGTAAAATAGTGTGAGTTATGGAGATTCGTATCAAATCACCACTATTATCCTTAGTCCCACGGTGGACGCCAAGCTGTTTACCTCAAAATTAGGTAACAATTAAATTTGTACGCGGTTTAAAGGATACGTGGTTCAATTCAACAGGAATAGTAAAGAGTAATTGATAAATGAATTAAAGATGAAATAAATGATCAAACCAATCACAATGCTATGACCAGGACTGATTTTGGATTGAATAATGAGCTCGTCCTTGATTGGACCCTCGGCTAAAACCCGGTCGCGAATAAAGAATAGAACAAGTGAATAATCCCTTTAATAGTAGCTAGAAGACAAAAGCAAACCTTTATTGCTTTGAATTGCGTGTTACAATATGTTAGACTAAAAAAAACTTTCCTCTTATATAGTAGGAGAGTTTCAGTCCTAGTATAAGTCTAAAAAGGGTAAAAATCTTCTTTTCCCCGATAATTGTTGATCCATAATCAACATTGAGCGAGATTCGCGCCGTGATATCCGATTATGGGCGAGTATTACGACCCTCTATTCATCGTACATAACTATTCACCGTGTCTCCCGAGATCTAGAACCTATACTCGGCCCGGGGCCCGTCACTTTACCATGTCAGATGTCAGATATTTCGTTCATTGTTCCTGGTTCTCGATATGAAGGGTCTCTGACCTCTATTACAATCCCGCGGATCCGTGCTCCTCCTTCGTTCTCTCATCGGGGAATCGAAGTAGATATTGCCCCCGAATTTACCCGTATACAAACTCCCGCCTCCTCCATGATCTTAAATGTTTAATGCCATATTTATGGAATTCTTTTTGTATACCTCTATGTAGTATTATAAATAGAGGACGAGAAGTCATTTTGTATACACTTAGAAAATACTTGAAAGTAATAAGAAATATTTCATCTCTTATCTCTCTACATCTCTTTTATTTTATGTTGTTTACTTTAAACTTAATTTCTTAATATGTTATTAGCACGAATTTCTCATTTCATGATTCTCTATCAAAACTACGTGATAGCTTCTCTTTAACTTCCACAGCTTCAGCCGTATCATTTTTGCGGCCAGTAATTATACGAGATCTCTTGGTAGCACTTCTTCTATCATTATAAGGAAATGACACCGAAATACAAAAATGAATATAGTGGTGATACTTATCCTAGTCAACTGAATAAACTTTTAGTGTTGTTGTAAATAAAAATAATAATTGCTACCGTTTTCAAAGATATGGTCATGTAAAATAATTCCTAATGGATATTGACCTAAATACTTTATTTGTTTTATGTTTTTAGATACCATAGTTAGTGCACTAAAACTTGAGAAGTTATTTTTTGGTCAACAAGGCTTTTCTTTCACAATAAGATACTTTCACGAGGTAACTGGTTCTTGCCACTAAATTGTGTATTTCTTTTAAACATCAGCTTTGCATCAAGAAATATATGACTATAAAAATGATTATATTTAATAAGTCTTTTTATGATTTAATGGCTATGAGCACAATAAGTGGTAATATTTTTAAAGGCTCGAGGGTGAGTCTCATTGCAATTTGGTCTACTATACCACTGGTTGAGGGTAAGATGGTGGATTCGAGTCTCATTATACCATGAGGGTAAGACATCGAATTCAAGTCCTGGTGCATGATAGATATAAGATGTTGGGTTTGAGTCCTAACGTATTCTGGGCTAATGCGCCTTTGTATTGTTTAGACATTGAATTCAAGTTCCAATGCACTATATTGATGATATAATGATGATTGAGGCAAAATAATATGCTTTTGATAAAAATTCAGGAAGTCTGTCCCGCCTGATATTCTCCATTCCGTGAAGTGAATGTTGTAGGGGTACATAATAAGTCCGAATGAAGATAAATGTTTGAACAAATGAATGTGTGTGTAACGAAGGACAAAATAATATTAGTCATTATTATGTTAAATATAAAAAGGAGAACAATAAGAATTCTCAAAGTAATCCTTAAAAAAGTGAAGACAATATTTACCATCAATATGGTATGTGGTGTAAACAAAATAATAAAGAACGTGCAAATGATTATGGTCCATTCCTTGAAGAGAATGTGACTTGTGATAGTATTGAGAATACAAACCCATAGGTGACCTTACATCACCTCAATCCATATAAGGCTATTAGCATAACCCCGATTGAAGATTCTTCCTTTAACCTTAACTTACAATCCTTAGAACCAATTCCCAACATCTGAAATTCCCTCTAAGATCCGATTCTTGTATATCTACATTGTATCAATTTCAACAAGTTTCATCAATCCATAAATATACTCCCAAGATATAACCACATGGTGTATCGCATAACCCATATAGTCATACGATATCTTCTGACCACAATACCTGCTCATACCATACTAGGTACCGACAATACACTTCATATCAAATGCAACCTTGTTTAAAACCTTTGTAACGCTGCAAATGATGAAAGAAATATGTAGAAACTCATAACCACCCATCTGATCAACAAGCCGTGGAGTCCTCTAGCCCGACAAGAACCATTGTCAAATTCTAATTTGACTAACGACATTCTTCTCCCAAACATACATTATCCAAACACGTTGCAATAATTCCAGGTCCAATAACCTCATCTCGCTAGTACAAGCTGCTCGACCGGCAAGCCACTCTAAATTCCACCTAAAACCACATGCGATGCAATCTGTGCACCAAACAAATAACATCTCGAATGTGATCAATTATTGAAGGAGAATCAAATAAGAAAACTGACTAACAAGTCTGATCGATACAACCACAAAAGCACAATACTATGAATCCATTCCACAAGAGAGAAACAAAACATACAGAATAAGCACACAGAATTGTAACCTAACATAACTTCATTGCGGCGTATAACCCGATCCAACATGTCAATCCACACAGAGATGCTCATCTAGCCTAAATACTAATACTCAACAAATACGTGTTTAATAACAAGCAGGCGAAGTACATGACCATAACCATGGGAAAGACACCTAGCATGATATACCTCAGATAGGCAAAATGTGACTAAGGTGCAATAAGCAATTCAATATCCCAAGAGCCATCTAGCCCCAATATCGCCACAAGGCCTAAATCGAACCACATTATGTGTGTGAGTCTTCAAATAGTCTTACAACCCATCATAGAATAAAAGAGTAATACATGAAACAAACTAGGAAATGAAAAACATCTATTTCGCCCGATGACACGCCCACAGTAAATACCGCTCAAGAGTAAGTAAACCCGATCTGATGTAAAATACACATTCTCATTAGGTGTACCAATGGACCCTAAAATCAATTTTTATCATCGCAAAATAGGTAAATAACCTTCCAAAAGTCGACAATGACCTATCCATAACATATAAAATCAGTTGTCTAACAATTAACACACCCTCACAGTCCACAACCAAGGAATGGTCTGCCTCTGAGAACATCCAGTCTCTAAACCTCAAGAAACTCCATATCTGATCTCCAACTCTCCCGCTTCAATGAATGATATGTCACTCATACACAAGCACCTCATTAGAAGTACTCCCATAAATCTTCCGCATCGAGTAGCAAAACCTGAACATTAACGGTTGCCAACCATGTGATCTCAGTAGTACTAGCTAGTCAAGCATCCGCAAGTTAAAACACAATGCGTTTTCTACAACATACACCCTTCTCAGGCGATACCTGATAGTGCTAGCATTCTCTTAAGCATCTGAGATCTCCCATGCTTTCTAGAACTCATGTCCTTCTTTTCAAAACTGAACATCAGTCTTGTCCATGCAATCTCAATCCGGTGCACTATATCTATTATGCTAACATATGAAAATGCGAGAATCTCATAATCAACTCTGAATCACAAGTAGGATAGGCACTCCATCAACAAGAAATCTTCCACTTAACTCAATCTAGGATAACATCGCAACACACAATAAACCTTCCATACGTGTAGAAGACATTAGTCTCAAGTCGTGGTCAAAACCATCGTGAACTCTTCAAAACCCCTTTGCACATAACTAAGCCATCAGAACTGAACCCCTCTAAATAAACCAAGTCTCACGGGCTGCCAAACCCAAAAGTACTACCACAAATCACATGTAAAACCCTATCATACCAATGGAACTGATCATTTCTACTACTATGCTGATCCAAACCACTGTTAAGATGACCCAACTTCTTTAGGTTCCTCTTGACTTGCCTTCAAGGTAACATTTCTCTTTCCCATTACTCTATGGAACTCAATCAAAACTCATCCCAAGTGGCCCCAATATGGAACCATGTCATCCTAAGACTCATAAACTACTTTATTCCCTCTCATGAACCTAATTGTACCTCAAACCAAATTGCCCACTCTGAAGAGACCTTCTGTGAACCCGGAGTTATTTCTTTAATCTCTCTAATACTGCAATGTAGAATCAATAATGATATAGAAATACCGCAAGTCTCATCATATTCCAATGTAAATCTCAAATCTTAGACATTTACAAATTTGGGAAACATTAAATACCAAATATCAATCTGGGACCCATTAGAACCTTCTCAAGAGTCATCCACTCTGCTCCAATCTCTAACGCATAGCCAATACACACCGAACGACTTGTGCTACACCAGCACATGAATACTCAAAAATAAGCAACCAAGCGATTCTTTTTCCTTGCATACAACACCATAACAAATATCAAACCTGAATCATTCAAACATCTCCTTACTCATAAACCCATAAAGTGTAGTACATCATGCACCTAACAATTTCCTTACTCGAGTCATCCTGGAAGTCTTCCTCTTCAAGTCATAACTAATCCACAAGCGTCCCTTAGTCCAAGAACTAATATAACACATGATCATGCAATGCGATCATCAATAGTGTACTGTCCCACATGGCTCGAAGTACACATCATCCAATAACCCAGAATACTCTTCCTTCTTAACTTCCACAGTCTCGCACTGTTACTCAGCTGAATTTCTCGTAAGTGTAGTACTGGTCATCACACCTTCCAAATCATCTGCTAAGTGCATACTCATCCTTATGATAGTCGTGTGAACTTTCTCAAGCGATCAAAACTATAATAGTAACACATACATCCCACTTGATAGAAGGAAAACGCTTCATAGAAACCTCATAAGTATCACACAACCTCAAATCTTCTCACATGATATAACCCACATGATAGCCTCAAATCGACATCTTCCTATGACCCGACCATGATCACAACCACTAAGAAATCAATTAATCTTGCGATTTTACACTCGTTAGTAACATATAAGAATCCACTTCATTACCCAAATGAACAACTGAAAGATCCACCATCCATATCTTAAGACTATACAACACATCGAGACAAAAATCAAGTATCCCTAGCCTTTTGCATCCAAAGCAAATCCTTCATGTGACATCCACACTATCTAAGTGTAGTCCTCCGACACATAATACCCATCATACATATATCTCGCAACTCACTGAGCCATCAATCCCACTCCTACTGACATTATCGTACATAAGAGTCCAAAGGAACATACTCACACAACTGAATCTGCCGAGCCCAAGCTACGGTCAATACCTGGCCTCAAGTCCTCCAAATTGGCCTACCTTCACAACATATAAATAAACCTCGCACTCATCCTTAATATAATAAGTCGTTGGTGCTCAGCTGATACCAAGTGCTCAATATCACATACGAGTGAATGGGAATAAATCGAAGATATATGCTTCAAGTTGAAAAAGGCCGCACGATAAGGAAGGAAAGAAGGTGAAGTTTCTTAGATGCCATGTAGCCTCTCAAAGATAAATATGGACATCATCATACTGATCCGCAAGACTCTACCAGACATTTGCTCATGACACATAGAACTTATGAACCTAGAGCTCTGATACCAAATTGTCACGACCCAAAATCCCACTATGTCATAATGACACCTAACCTAAACCGTAGGTAAGCCAAACAACACTGAACACAATTCTGATGAAAGATCATAAATAATCAATAATAAGATGGCTGAACTCCATAAAATATCCCAAGGATTGGTAGTACAAGTCATGACCTTTGAAGATTTAGATTTACAAAACTGGTATGAATAATAAATACAACATTTGTTTAAAGTTTATATAAATAGAAATAAATTCCTAAACTACCATGAGCAAATGTAGCTTGAGTCTGGATCGTAGCTACAACTTCAATGCTAGCATTTGTCATTCACAACAGCTAATCTCCAAGATCTTCACGCAAGGTGAAAATATGTAGTATGATTTTAACCACCGCCATGTACTCTGTAAGTATCCTGACTAACCTCGGTGAAGTAGTAACGAGGTCTTAAGTTCAAAGATAATCACTATATTGAAAATATACATGTACATAATAGCCATATCCAAATCTAAGCCCGAATTACAAATAAGGCCCTCTATGCACAAGCATCGTAAACCAACTAACAGTTCAGTATATAAAGCAATTCATCAATAATTTCTGGTAGAGAAGATATGCACGATTCTTATACCAATTTAACACTCAACATACAAGGAAGATATGCGTGAAAGACAAGTCAAGTTACATAGGTTAGAAGATTTGTACTGTGAATCATTTCATCAAGTAAAGAAACATATAGAGAAGATATGCATAACATGCATGTGTACATTCCAGAGCTAGCATATAGAGAAGATACGTAGTAAAAATCATGTATACATCCAAGGTATTTGCATATAGAGAAGATACACAAAATCCAATCACTGATAAGTTTTTCATAATCCTCGTGTACGTCATCAAGGACAAATGTTAGAGGACGACCCTAAGGGTATGGATCCTAATCCAATCTCTGCACGGACAACTCACGTACCATAATCAAATCCACCACACGGACAACTCATGTGCCATGATCCTAACAACCGCACAAACAACTCACATGCCATCAATCCAGTCCATCACACAAAAATCATATACAATAATATATGTATACGGTTAACGGATATCAAATCACATACTCATGGACTGAGAAAAGTAGCATGCTAAGGTGTATATATGTGCGAAGTGTACAAATACAACTCAGATTAGGCGGGTACGCCATACATAATCTAATATCACAACCAAACAGGAAATCAAGACCTACACATGATCTCTAGCATGTTTCGAGAAGTTCACGCAGTCATTCAAATATATAAAGCATAATAGCAGGAAGCAAAATATCCAAACAAGGCATGATATAACCTAAAGACTTCTCCGGTCATGAATCATACATAGCACCCACATATACACTCGTCACCTTGCATATACATCATTTCTCACACATTCCAATTAGACAAATAAGGTTATTTCCTAAGGGTTATTCCCTTAACAAGATTAGGCAGGATACTTACCTTAGCGGGGCTAGTCTTCAATATCAAATAGCATAAAAACATCGCTCTAGCTCTCCAATCACATAAATCCAAGCCAATCATTAACCAAGGAACTTAAAAATTGTTATAGGAAGCGATCCCAATTCATAAAGCTTCGATCTTTTAAGAATTTCCAAAAGCCAACAAAAGTTAACCCGAACCCGCGTGCTCGAAGTACAAAACCAACACTGAATCTCGATGCCCCATAACCTTTTGAGTCAAATATTTGATTAGATTCCAAAATCGAATCTAAATCGGTGCTCAAATCCCCAAAATACTCTCTCTTAAAGTATAGGAAAAATCCCCAAATTTTCCTTCAAAATTCCATGTTTAAAGTGTGTAAATCCATAGGAAATCAAGATGTGTAATCAAATCCAAGTGAAAATTACTTACCCACAAAGTAGTAGTGAAAATATCTTCCAAAATTGCCTCTTTCCGTGCTAAAAAATTCAAAATAATGAAATATGAGCAAACCCTCAAAATATAATAAGCTGCCAGGGATTCCGTTTCTACTGACAACACTGTCGCTTTTGCGATGCCGCTTCTGTGGTCCAAGTCTCGAATAAGCGAGCTTCACCCCACCAGCTGACCCTTCGCATATGCACATAGCCCTGGTTTCTACGAAGGCACAGGTGCGTCCAAACCATTACTTCTAGGATAGCACAGATGCGACCACATCTACGCATCTGCGGGTCTCCAGCCCTAAGTCCTCTCTCATAGGTGAGACCACATCTTCGCATCTGCAGGTCTCCAACCCCAAGTCCTCCATCGCACGTGCGATATACTTCTTCGCTTCTGTAAACTTGCACCTGTTAAAATGATTCGTATGTGCAACACATCAGTACCAGAACTGCCAATCAATAACAAAATAGCGCGTAACCAATCTGAAACCCATCCGAGCCCCTTGGAACCCCGTCCAATCACACCAACAAGTCTAAATACATTTTCCAAACTTATGCAAGGCTCGTAGATCAAATCATTTTCATAACTTTCAAACATTTCAACTTCGTCAAATGCATCCAAACCACACTCAGACATTCTGGTTTCCAACCAAACTTTTCACACAAGTTCCAATCAACCAGGTGAACCTACTCAATGTCTCAAAACCACAATAGGATAATACCAAAGTCAACTCCCGATCAAACCTATGAATTCTCCAACTATTCAAATAGTTGACTTTTGACAAATAGAGCTAAAACCTTCTAGGAACATCCAAATCCAAATCCTAACATACACCTAAGTCCAGAATCATCATACAAACCAGTTGGAATCATCAAATCACAAATCTGAGGTCGTTTATTCAAAAGTCAAATATTGGCAAACTCTTTCAATTTAAGCCTTCCAAATTGAGAATCACTCAATTAAATCAATCCCAAACAACTCAACAACCAATACTAACCAGGCGCACAAGTTATAGTACACCATATGAAGCTAATCAAAGTCTCAAGTCCCAGAACGAAATGCTAAAACTCAGAATGACCAGTCGGGTCGTTACAAGTTATTTTTGAGGTCAACAAGGCTTTTCTATCATTAAAAAAATTATTTCAAGAGGTAAACGGTTCTTGCCACTAAATTGTGTGCTACTTTTAATCTTCAGCTATGCATCAAGAAATAAATAACCATAAAATAGTTATATTTTATAAGTCTTATTATGACTTAATGGATATGACCACAATAAGTGGTAATATTTTTAAAGGCTCGAAAATGAGTCTCATTGAAATTTGGTCTACTATACTACTGGTTGAGGGTAAGATGGTGGGTTCAAGTCCTATTGCACTATGAGGGTAAGACATTGGGTTCGAGTCATGGTATACCATGATGACAAAGATATTGTGTTTGAATCCCAATGTATTATGGCCTAATACGCCTTTATATGGATAATGCATTGGGTTCAAGTCCTAATGCACTATAATATGCGTTTGATAAAAAAATCTTGAAGCCCGCCGCACTTGATATTTCTCCATTTTGTGAAGCGAATGTTGTTGTAACGGTGCATAATAAGTCTGAATGAAGACAAATATTTGAACGAATAAATGTGGGCTTGGAAAAGTACAACATAATATTAGTTATCATTATTATGATGAATATAAAAAAAGAGAACAATAAGGGTTCTCAAAGAAAATCATTCAAAAAGTAAAGAGTATGTTTACCATCAATATGGAATGTGGTATGAAAAAATAGTAAAGCAAGTCCAGATAATTATGATCCATTCCTTTAGAAGAATGTGACTTTTGATAAACATTGTGAATACAAACTCATTCTTAGAAGTGAATGTGATATTATGTGCCACAGCCCAAAATTCCATCAAAGGTTGTGGTGGTATCTAACCTGCTTGCTAGGCAAGCCAATACCCAATAATAATAACAGAAGCCAAATTATTAAGTCATTGAATAGGATATGTATAAATACAAAACCAATATAAAAATACAAATATCTGAGACATGATCTAAACATGACCACAACTGTATAGAAATGCCCAAAATCTAGTGTCACAACATCACGAGCATCTAATAAGATCAAATTGTATGTACAAACTAACAATATATGTCTGGGAGAAACAAATTAGCATAAATAGATAATCAAGGGAGGGGGACTCCATGTGCTGCAGATCGAACAAATAGGCAACTCACCACGAAGTCTCTGATGAAAGCCTCTATGTAGCTGGATGGGTACGACTGGTACCAACATTAGAATCTGCATAAGAATGCGCAGAAGTTTAGTATGCGTACAAAACATGATACTCAGTAATTATCAAGTCTAGCCTCGAAGAAGTAGTGACAAAGGATTGACACTAATATTTACTAGCAGTTTAATAAGTAAGTAAAAGCATAAAATAGAATAATAGCTAAGATATGATATCATAAAATGGGTACAAGGCAAAGGCACGGTAAGATCCTGTATTTAGACATGCTTTTTCAGGCAAAGAAAATACGTTACAAAGTCAAACATCTCAATACTTCCAAAGTCATGATATAAACCAATCAATATGTATACATGAGAGCTACCATATGAAACTAGAATGCATATGCATTTTCATGATCCAGTCTCAACACCTCACAATACAAATCCATATGCACGATGCTAACCAAGTGTCAAAACTAGCACAACTTTGGTGCTTGCTCTTAGAGGGACCAAAGTAACATGGGAAGTCACATGATTCCGGAGGGACATATCGAATCCAAGTGCTATTGCAACGTGCAACCTGATCCACTAATAATACTGAAATCTATAATCAATATTTTCTTTGTCCTTAGTGCCATAATCCTCAATTTTCCTTAATAGCCAACTCTCCAACTCATATATGCATGTGAGATAAGGTAATAAAGATGCACCAAGACATAATAATAAAATATGGATGAATGTTAACATGAATAAGATATGACTATGACCAATCATGTAATTCAACTTTCCATAACAGTTCAATATATTCATTTGATATTCGTAAGTCCTATCATGATATCAAGCATGAGCAACAAGAGACAATAATCACCAATCATAAGTCAAATAAGGCAATTGCATGAATATGGTCATAGTAGAAAGCCCAACTTTGTGAAAGAAGTATGCCCTGTTAAAATCAACATGTCATGGTTCTAGAATGGTCTCTAATCATGATTAAGATTCATCACGTAGTCATAGAATCAATAAAATATGAATAACAATTTATAAAGCCTCAACAAGGCATAACTTAAGCCTAACTTTAACCGACTATGGTCATAACCTAGTTACGCATATACACTTGTAACCTCGCATATAAGAAGCACCAAAATCAAGTAGCAAGTATCAAATAAATCACTTATGGGGAAAGTTTCCTCTTACAAGGATAGATAAGAGACTTACCTCCACCCGTAACAACTTCAAACTTTAAAAAAGCTTTTCCTCCTAAATCAACCTCCAAATGAATCGAATCTAGTCAAATACAACTCAATAATGTCAAAAAAAGCTATAGAAATCAATTTCAAACAGTAAAGCTTCAATCTTTAATCGAATCCCCAAGAGTCAACTTGGGCCCCCATGATCAAAACTCGAGTCAAGGGGTAGATCCTAGAATCCATAACTCCATGAACCCATATATGTGATTATATTCCAAACTTACCCCTTAGTCTTGTATGATAATCTCTTTGAGAAATCGCCCATCTCCAAGTCTAGGGTTCAAAATATGAGATAATTGGCTAAAATCCAAATTCCAACTTAAAATAGTCTGCCCAGCAATTCACATCGTGATTGCAACAACCACTTCATGATCGTGATGGTCAAACTAGCCTCCAACTCCTGCACCTCTTCGAAAGTGAAACCAACCTTGCGAACGTGACTCTCAGCTCCATCGAGCCTACGCGAACGCGAGCCTAGCTCTGCAAACACCAAGGCTAAACCTTCGCCTAACTCCACACCATGCAAATGTGATCGCATACATGAAAATGCGATGCTCCTTCCCACAATCCTCCATGAACGCGATCCTATGCATGCAAACGCAAAGAACAAAAGTCCAGCCAATCAATCCTTCTTCACGATCGCGAGACTTGCTCTGCGATCACGAAGTACTGTTGTACTTCAGCACATTTGCTGCTCCAAAACTCATAGAAATGGTCTGAAACCACCACGAATCACACTTGAGCCCCCCCGGGACCCCGTCTAAGGCTCGAAACATAAAAACAACAACAAAACAAGATTCGAAGATCAAAACTCTTATCTCAACTTTCAAACATCCCAACTTCGTCGAACGCATACGAATCACAGTTAGACATTCTGGATTATAACCAAAAATTGCACACAAGCTTCAATTAACTAAATGATCCTATCTAAATCACGAAACACTAATCGAATTTCGATAATATCAAATTCAACTTCCGATCAAACCTTTGAACTCTCCAATCCTTCAAATTGCCAACTTTCGGCATATAGAGACAAAACCTTCGAGGAATTTCTAAATCTAAATTCGAACATATGCCCATGTCCAAAATTACCATACGAACCTATTGGAATCATAAAATTACCAATCCTAAGTTGTTTACTCAAAAGTTAAACTTAGGTAAACTCCATCAATTTAAGCTTTCAAAATGAGACTAAATGTTCCAAATCACTCTCAAACCTTCTCGAAACCAAACCAACTATCCCGCAGGTCACAAAACAATAACAAAAATTCAAAAAGCATCAAATAAGGAAAAGGGGTTCAAATACACAAAATGACCGGCCAAATTGTTACATTCTCCCCTCTTAAACAAACGTTCATCCTTGAACATGTTTAGAATCATACTTGGAATGCCAAATAGATGAGGATATCTGATCCGCATATCAGGCTCGGTCACCCAAGTTGCTTCCTTAACCGGTTGACCTCTCCACTGAACCTTTGATGATGCAATCTCTTTCGATTTCAACTTTTGAACTTGCCTATCCAAAATGGCCATTGCCTTTTTTTCATAAGCCAAATTCTCATCTAAATGCACTAAATTGAAATCTAACACATGGGACTTGTTTTCAAAATACTTCCGAAGCATGAAAATATGAAATATCGAATGAACCCCTGATATGCTGGGTGGAAAAGAATGTCTGTAAGCCACCTCACCAACTCTCTCCAAAACCTCAAATAGACCAATATACCGAGGTATCAACTTGCCCTTCTTTCCAAATCTCATCACGCCCATCATAGGAGAAATTCTAAGAGAACCTTCTCACCCTCCATGAAATCTATATCACGAACCTTTTTATCAGCATAAATCTTCTACCTAGACTATGCTATACAAAACCGCTCCTGAATCAACTTCACTCTTTCCAAATTATCACAAAATAAATCTATACCCAACAACCTAGCCTCACCAGGCTCAAACCAATTAACCAAAAAATGACACTACCTCCCATATAAGGCATCATACAGATCCATCTAAATACTAAACTAGTAGTGTTGTTGTAGGCAAACTCCGTGAATGGTAAAAATTAATCCCACTGGTCTCCAACATCAATAACATAGGCTCTCAAAATATACTCAAGGATCTGAATGGTCTGCTCGGACTGTCCATTCGTCTAAGGGTAAAATACAGTGCTAAGCTCCACATGCATTTCCCAACTCTCGCGGAATAGCTCTCCAAAAGTGCAATGTGAACTAACTGCTCTGATCCGATATGATAGAAACAGGCATGCCATGAAAATGGATAATCTATCTGATGTAGATTTGATCTAATTTCTCTTAAGTATAAGAAGTCATAAAGGGAGTGAAATTCACAAACTTCGTTAATATATCCATAATAACCCAAACATCGCCAGACTTCCCCAAAGTGGAAATCCTACCGTGAATAGTAATGCACTCCCACTTCCACTCGGGTGTCTCTAACCTCTGAAGCACACTGCCGGGATTTTGATGTTCATGCTTGACCTGCTGATAATTCAAACATCGCGAAACATCTCCAACAATGTCCTTTTTCATCCTTCGCTACCAATAATGCTGCTTCAAATCATGATACATCTTTGTAACACCTAGATAAATAGAATACTATTAACTATGAGGATCTTCAAGAATAAACTCCCTCAAACTATCCACATTATGAACACAAATCTGAACCTGAAGTCGTAATACACCATCATCACCAATGGCCTGTATTGAACCGACCGGTTGTTTTGTGTATTTTATCCCCATTACCCTATTTGATGTTCCACATATGTGTATTTGATGTTTGATGACTTTCGGGGATGGATGGAATTGGTTTTGGAAAGATTTTGGAGTGAATTGAGACACATAGTCTCATTTTGGAAGCGTAAGTTGTAAGAGTTGACCAAGATTTGACTTTTGTATAAAAGAACTTGGAATGATATTTTGATGGTTCCAATAGGTTTGTATAGTAATTTTACTCTTAGACTTATGTACGGATTTAGATTTAGAAGTCCCTAGGTTGATTTGACTCTAATTGTCAAAAGTTAGAAAGTTGAAGGCATGGAGAGTTTATAGGTTTATCCGGGAGTTAACTTTGAGGATATAGGATTTGGATTGTTGATCTAGAAGTTGGAATAAGTTTGATATATCATTTGGGACTTGTTCACAAAATTTGATGTCAGTCCGAGTTGGTTTAACATGGTTCGACATGAGTATTGGAAGTTGGATTTTTTATTATTTAATTAAGCTTGAATTGAGGTGCGATTTGTGATTTTATGTTATTTTGGTGTGATTTTAGACCTTGAGTAGGTATGTTTTAGGTTTTGGGACTAGTTGGTGTAATTGATGGGGGCCTCGGGTGTGTTTCGGATGGATTCCAAATGATTTTGGAGCTATTTGGCAGATCAAGTCTGGTATTTTTGCACCTGCGAAGTTTGGTCCACATGTGTGATTGCGCAGAGGCGGACATGAGGGAACAAAAGCAAAGTCTTGTCTAGGAAGGTCAGTCCGCATTTGCCGAGGAGTGAACACAAAAGCGCTTGTGCAGGTGCGGCAAACTGTCCGCAGGAGCAACTCCGCGGAAGCGAGAATTTGCTTTGCAGAAGCAGATGGTCGGGAAGTTAGTGAATTATGCATATGCAAGCGCGGGTTCTCATATGGGATGGGATGGTCCGTTGAAGCACAAATCACTGGGTAGTGTATTTTAATCGAGGGGTTGGCTTATTTTATCATATTTTGAGACTGGGAGCTCGGATTTGGGGAATTCTTTAGGCGATTTTCACCACTTGGATTGGGGTAAGTGTTCTTGATTTGGATTTGATTTTATTTCATGAATCCATCTTTGCTTTTGGCTTTTGGTCGATGAAATATAAAGGAAAAAGGGATTTTATGAGTAAATTCTGGAGAGTGATTATTTAGGATTTTAACCCCCACTTGAAGTCGGATTTGGATGAAACTTGCATATTTAGACTCATGTTGCAATGGGTGATCGGGATTTGCCACTTTTATCGTGTTCCAGGAGGCGAGCCTTGATTGACTTTTTAGTTTATTACTTGGAATCGACTTATATAGCCATTTTTTATGTTATTGAATTATTTTTGGCTAGATTTGACCCGCTCGGAGGCTGTTTAAGAGGCAAGGGCTTTTTAGAGCATTGATTTGGCTTTTTAAAGGTAAATATCTTGCCTAATATTGTGTGAGGGAATAACCCTTAGGATTGTACCATATTTGTCTATTGTGATATTGTAATGTAACGTATATGCAAGGTGACGAGCGCATATACGTGTGCTATGTATGAAAAATGACCGGATTAGACTCTAGGTTTCTACTATGCCTTGATTGTATTTTGTACTCTCTCTATGACATGTATAATTCATTGTATGGCTACACAAACTTACCATTTTCATGCTAGAGATCATGTTTAAGATTATTATTTCTTAAATTGGCCAAGTTGGGCTTTTATGGGGACACTGCTAATTGATTTAGTCATAGTCATGATTTTTATGTTGAACCCTCATCCATATTTATTTATTTACATGTCCCTATGCACTTTGCAAACAAATTATGAGCTATGTCTTTAATAATAATTTGGTTAATTGTATTGTTGTGATTATGGCATATGTGGACATGTTGGGCGGATTGATTGGGTGTTGGCACGAGGTTTTTATCGTGTGATTGTGATTGACATTGTTATTATTATCGGGTGCAGAATGATAAGGGTGGATATTGCTAGTGTGTAAGGTGCGGAGCGATAATGGTGGATATTGCTATTATGTCAGGGTATAGAGTGATAAGGGTAAATATTACTATTGTGTCAGGTGCAGAGCGAAAAGGGTAAATATTGCTATTGTGTCAAGGTACGAAGTGATAAGGGTGGATATTGTTATTGTGACAAAAATTTGGGTAGAAGGTGTCATGTGTTTGTGTTTCTATTTGATGACTTGTTGTCAATCTGGACCTTTACTTGTGTTAAGTTGTTATCACATGTTCTAAAGGGATTGTTGATATTGTTTTTTGCTATATATTCTGTTGCCAGTTACTAATATATTGCATAGGTTATTTGACTAGTGAGTATCATATGACATTAACCTCGTCACTACTTCACCGAGGTTAGTCTTGATACTTACTAAGTACTGATTGTGGAGTACTCATACTACACTTTTCTATATTTTTGTGCAGATCCATGTGTTGGAGGCAACAGACTTAGGGAGTGAGAGCATACATCAACCGCGAAGATTCAAGGTAGAGCTGCATGACTGTCGCAGTCCCTTGAAGTCATATCCTTACATTGATAATGTTATTCTTCCATATTCAAACAATATTGTATTTTGAGATATCCTTTTATATTCAGTTAGAGATCATGACTGTGTACTACCTAGTTTTGGGGAGTATTTTGAGTATTTCCATTTTTGCTTGTGTTAACTCTATTGCTGCTTTTATATTAAATTCTATCTTATTATATCATGTTTTGTTGATTTAATGTTGTTAGTAATTGGTTTACCTAGTCTTAGATATTAGGTTCCATCACGACCCCCTATGGTGGGATTCAGGTCGTGATAAGTTGGTATCAGAGCTTTAGGTTCATAGGTTCTATGAGTCATGGGAAAGTCTAGTAGAATCTTGCAGATTGATACAGAGACATTTATACTTATCTTCGGGAGGCTATCGGGCTGTTAGGTAACTTCCTTTTCTGTCATTCTTTATCATGCGGATTTGCTTATTCCAAAGTTTGAATCTTTACTCTTCTATCCTCTCACAGGTGGTGATGACCATTTTGTCGGAAAGTTGAGTAAGCACCAGTACCCCTTGTTAGAGTTGCGAGAGGCCGAGGCTGAAGTAGAGGCCAAGGTGGGGCACGTGCCGTATTTAGAGCACCTGCTAGAGCAACAATGGTGGAGCCAAAGGTATATCCAGTTGAGGAGCAGGAGGCTGATCATGCTTAGCAAGCGGGACCCACTTAGGCATCAGATGGGCCTATTGTTACACCGAGGCTCCGGGAGACCTTGGCACACTTCATGAGTACGTTTGGGAGTTTGTCCCATGAAGGGTTGATACCGGTTGCACTAGCTACTTCACAGGATGGGGAGGAGCTCAGACCCCCGCCGCCCGTACACTAGAGCAGCTGGCTCATTCTTATCAAACATCGGGTGTTGTATCGGTATAACTAGTGGTTGCAGTTCAGCCCGAGGTACGACTAATTATGTCGGTTGAGGGGTAGAAGAGTTTGGAGAGGTTTCAGAAATTTCATCCTCCCCAGTTTAGTGGAGGGGCAGTTGAGGATGCACGAGGTTTCTTATATCAATGTTATAGTATTCTGTGTACCTTGGGTTTTGTGGAATTGAGTGGGGTCGACCTTACTACTTTTCAGTTGACAAGGTCAACATACAGATAGTGACAGGACTATGAGGCGAGTAGGCCAGCTAGCACATCATCAATTACATGGTCCTAGTTCTCCGATCTTTTCTTGAGGGAGTTTATTCCACAGTCCCTTCACGGACGAGTTGCACAATGAGTTCGAGCATTTTTGCCAGGGGAATATGACTGTGTTTGTGTATGCTATGAGGCTTACAGAATTATCTCACCATACAGCTCCCTTGGTTTCCACTGATAGAGAGAGAGAGTCATAGGTTTATTGAGGGACTCACCTACAACCTCAGGTTTATTGAGGGACTCACCTATAGATGGAGACTGCATTTCATCAGGTTGTGGAGATCGCTATGAGGTTAGAGCGCATCCGTGTGAAGGAGAGGGAGGATAGGGAGGCTAAGAATCCTCGTGGTCTTGGAGGATTTAGTGGTTTCTACTCTACATCTAAGACCCGTCATGGCAGAGGCTTTGTCAGTCGACCAATTTAGTATGTACTTTAGGTTTCCCGTAGTTCTCCAGCTAGCCATGAATTTCAAAGCACTCGTACCGAACAACCATCTGTTAGTGCACCTTCTGTACGGGGTTCCTACATCGGTTATTCCAGTCGTCGGGGGCAGACTCAATACCAGTAGCCATGCCTGCTGAGAGGTTGTTTTGAGTATGGTGATACTAGGCACATTGTGAGAGATTGTACTAGACTTCGAGTGGGTAGACCTCAACAGGGTAATCAGGCTATGATTCCTGCTCAAAATACTACACCACCTGCACAACTAGCTAGAGGTGGGGGCTAGGTGGGTAGATGTTGTCCTAGAGCAGGAGGCCAGGCCCGTTGTTATGCTTTCCCTAGTAGAACTGAGGCAGTTACATCACATGCAGTTATTACAAGTGTTGTTCTGGTCTATCATAGAGATGCATCAGTTTTATTTGATCCAAGTTCTGCCTATTTGTATATGTCATCCTACTTTGCTTCATATTTGGATATGTCTTGTGATTCTTTGGATACTTCAATTATGTGTCTACACCCGTTGGGAATTCTATTGTGGTGGATCGTGTCTATTGTTCTTGTTTGGTCACTATTGGGGGCTAAGATACTAGGGTTGATCTTCTGTTGCTTAATATGGTGTTTTTTGATGTGATTTTGGGTATGAATTGGTTATATCCGTACCATGATATTCTTGATTGTCACGCTAAGACTATGGCATTGGTTATGTCAGGGTTGCCGAGGTTTGAATAGAGAAGTTCCTTGGGTCATATTGCTAGTAGGGTAGTTTCTTTTTCGAAGGCTCAACGGATGGTTGAGAAGGGATGCTTGGAGTATTTAGCCTTTGTTAGAGATGTGAGTGATGATACTCCCACGGTTGATTTAGTCCCTGTGGTGAGGGAGTTTCCAGATATTTTCCCTACAGACTTGTCGGGCATGCCGCCCGACAGGGATATTGATTTTGGTATTAACTTGGCACCGGGCACTCAACCCATTTCTATTCTACCAAATCGCATGGCTCCATCAGAGTTGAAGGATTTAAAGGAAAAATTACATGAATTTCTAGTTAAAGGTTTCATCAGGCCGAGTGTGTCACCTTGGGGTACTCCGGTTCTATTTATGAAGAAGAAAGATAGCTCTATGAGAATGTACATTGACTACAGGAAATTGAACAAGGTTACTATTAAGAACAAGTATCTACTGTCGCGTATTGATGATTTATTTGATCAGCTTTAGGGTGCTGGGTGTTATTGACGATTAACTTGAGATCGGCATACCATCAGTTAAAGATCAGTGCTTCTGACATCCCTAAGAAGACCTTCAGGACCCGTTATGGGCATTATGAGTTCTTGGGTGATGTCTTTTGGGTTGACCGATGCCCTAATAACTTTCATGCATTTTATGAACAACGTGTTACAGCCTTACCAGGAGTTTTTAGTCGTTGTATTCATTGATGATATATTGGTGTATTTTCATAGTAGGGAGGAGCACGAGCAACATTTGAGGTATGTGCTTCAGACTCTGAAAGAGAAGAAGTTGTATGCTAAGTTCTACAAGTGTGAGCTTTGGTTGGACTCGGTAGCATTATTAGGACATGTGGTGTCAAGTAATGAGATCAAGGTAGATTCAAAGAAGATTTAGGCACTTCAGAGTTGGCCAAGACCTTCTACCGCTACTGAGATTGGGAATTTCCTAGGTTTGGCTGGTTACTATCACTGTTTTGTAGAGGGTTTCTCATCTATTGCAACTCTAATAACCAAGTTGACTCATATGGGTATTTCATTCATATGGTATGATGATTGTGAGGAGAGCTTTCAGAAGCTCAATATGAATTTGACTAGAGCTCCAGTTTTTGATTTTCCTTTAGAATCAGGGTCGTATACGATTTATTGTGATGCTTCATGGGTTGGAATTAGGGGTGTGTTAATGCAAGACGGTAGGGTGATTGCCTACACGACGTTCCAGTTGAATCCCCATGAGAAGAACTATCCAGTGCATGATTTAGAGTTTGCATCTATTGTTCATGCGCTCAAGATTTGGAGGCATTACTTATATGAGGTGTATATGGATCATCAGAGTCTTCAACATCTATTCAAGCAAAAGGTTTGAACTTGAGGCAGCAAAGGTGGTTGGAGTTATTGAAGTACTATGATATTACTATTCTTTATCATCTGGGGAAGGCTAATGTGGTTGCAGACGCCTTAAGTAGGAAGGTGGAGAGTATGGGGAGTCTTGCTTTTATTCCAGTTGGGGAGAGGCCTTTGGCTATGGATGTTCCTGCTTAGGCCAGCAAGTTCGTGAGGTTGGATAACTCGGAGCCTAGCAAGGTCCTTGCTTGTATTGTATCATAATCATCCTTGTCTGAGAGCATCAAAGCTCGTTAGTACGATGATCCCCATTTACTTGTCCTTAAGGACAAGAAGCAGCAAGGTGGTGCCAAGGAGGTGACTATTGGTAACGATGGTGTGTTGTGGCCTCAGGCCGGATTTGTGTTCCTTATATGGATGGGTTGAGAGAGTTGATTCTTGAAGAGGCACATAGTTCACAATATTCTATTCACTCGGGTGCTGCAAAGATGTACCGTAATTGTAAGTAGCATTATTGGTGGCGGAGGATGAAAAAGGGAATTATTGGATATGTTGCCCGGTGTTTGAATTGTTAGCAGGTCAACTATAAGCATTAGAGACCTGGTGGGTTGCTTCAGAAGATTGAGATATCGGAGTGGAACTGGGAGCGCATCACTATGGGCTTTGTGGTAGGTTTTTCGCGGACGTCCAGGAGATTCGATGATGTTTGGGTCATTGTGGATAGACCGATTAAGTATTCACATTTCACTCCAGTCATGAATTCCTATACTTCGAAGCAGTTGGCTAAGATCTACATTAGCGAGATTGTCCTCTTGCATGGTGTGTTTGTGTGTCTATTATCACGGATCGAGGCACTCAGTGTACTTCATATTTGTGGAGAGCGGTTCAGCATGAGTTGGGTACACAGGTTGAGTTGAGCATCGCATTTCATCCTCAAACAGACGTGCAGTCTGTGTGGACCATTCAGATTTTGGAGGATATGTTGAGGTTCTGTGTCATAGATTTTGGAGGCCAGTGGAATGCGTTTCTTCCTTTAGTAGAGTTTGCATGCAACAACTGCCAATCGATCATCCAGATAGCTCAGTATGAGGCTTATATGGGAGGCAATGTTGTTCTCTGGTTGGTTGGTTTGAGGCGGTGAGGATCGGCTATTGGGCACCGATTTGGTTTGTGATGCTTTGGAGAAGGTGAGATTGATTCAGGAGCGGCTTTGTACAGTGCAGAAAAGCTATGCTAATAGGAAGGCTCGTGATGTGGCTTTTATGGAGGGTGAGAAGGTTCTTCTCCGAGTTTTATCTATGAAGGGCGTGATGAGATATGGGAAGAATGGCAGGTTGAGCCCTAGATATATTGGACCTTTCGAGGTGTTAAAGATAGTGGGTGATTTGGCATATAGACTTGCTTTGGCACCCAGCTTATCAGGAGTTAATCTGGTGTTTCATGTTTCCATGCTTCGGAAGTACAATGAGGATCTGTCACATGTGTTGGATTTCAGCTCTGTGCGGTTGGACAAGGATTTGACTTATGATGAGGAGCTAGTGACATGTTCGAAAGCTGAGGTCGAAGGATATTGCATCAGTGAAGGTTTAGTGGAGAGGTCAACCGGCCGAGGAGGTGACTTGAGGGAGACCAACCATGATCTGCAGAGCATATCCTCACCTTTTTGATATCCCAGGTATGATTATAAGCTCGTTCCAAGGCGAACGTAAAAGAGGGAAAATGTAATGACCCGGCAAGTCATTTTGTGTATTTTATACCCGTTCCCCAATTTGATGTTCCTAATACGTGTATTTAATATTTGGTGATTTGATGATTTGCGGGGATGGAGGGGATTGGTTTTGGGAAGGTTTTGGAGTGAATCGAGACACTTGATCTTATTTTGGTAGCTTAAGTTGTAAGAGTTGACTAAGGTTTGACTTTTGTGTAAACGACCTCAGAGTGGTGTTTTGATAGTTCTAATAGGTTCGTATGGTGATTTTGGACTTAGGCATATGTCCGGATTTTGATTTGGAGGTCCCTAGGTTGATTTGGCTCTAATTATTGAAAGTTAGAAAATTGAAGGGATGGAGAGTTCATAGGTTTGGTTGGGAGTTGACTTTGAGGCTTTCAGGTTGGGATTTTTGTTCCGAAAGTTGGAATAGGTTCTTCATGCTATTTGGGACTTATGTACAAAATTTGCGGTTATTCCGAGTTGGTTAGACGTGGTTCAACATGAGGTTTGGAAGTTGGAAGTTTGATTATTTCATTAATCTAGAATTGAGGTGCGATTTGTGTTTTTATTTTATTTGGTGTGATTTGAGACCTCGAGTAGGTCTGTGTTAGATTTTGGGACTAGTTGGTGTGAATTGACGGGGTCCCAAGGGTTTTGGGTGTGCTTCATATGGATTCCAGATCATTTTGGGGCTATTTGGCAGATCAGGTCTGAGGTTTTCGTACCTACGAAGTTTGTTCCGCAGGTGCGAGTGCTTAGAAGTAGACACGAGGTCGTAGAAGTGAAGTCTTGGCTGGGTAAGGCGGTCCGCATCTACAGAGGAGTGAGTGTAGAAGCGCTTTCGAAGGTTCGGAGAACTGTTCACATGAGCCGCTCCGCAGAAGCGAGAATTTGCTTCACAGAAGCGGATGGTCGAGAAGTCAGTGAATTTTGCAGATGCAAGCATGGGCTCACAGAAGCGAGATCGCAGATGAGATGGGATGATCCATAGAAGCAGAAATCGCTGGGAAGAATATTTTAATCAAGGGTTTGCCTTATTTTATCATATTTTGAGATTGGGAACTAGGATTTGGGCGATGTTTTAGGCGATTTTCACCACTTGGATTAGGGTAAGTGTTCTTGACTTGGATTTGATTTGATTTTATGATTCCATCTTTTATTTTGGATTTTGGTTGAAGAAATCTAAGGGATAAATGGGGTTTTTTGAATAAATTTTGGAGAGATTATTTAGGATTTGAAGTTGGATTTGGATAAAAATTGCATATTTGGACTCGTGCCGGGCTGGTTTATCAGAATTTGTGACTTGTTGGGTTCTGGGAGGCGGTCCCGTGTTGAATTTTTGATATTTGATAAATATTGAAGCTTTATTACTTGGAATCGACTTCTATAGCCGTGTTTGATGTTATTAAGTCATTATTTGCTAGATTTGACCTGTTCGGGTGCCGATTCAATAGGCAAAGGCTTTTTAGAGTATTGATTTTGCTTGCTTGAGGTAAGTATCTTGCATAATCTTGTGTGAGGGAATAACCCTTTGGCTTGTACCGTATTTTTCTAATTTTAATATTATGACGCGATGTATATGCGAGGTGACAAGTTCATATGCGGGTGCTATGTATGAAAAATGACCGGATTGGACTCAAGGTTTCTACTATGCATTGATTGGATTGTGTACTCTCTCTAATACGTGTATAATTCATTGTATGGATACGCGAGCTTCCCCTTTTCATACTAGAGTTCATGTTTTAGGATTATCATTTCCTAAATTGGCTAAGTTAGGCATTTATAGGGTCACTACTAATTGATTACGTATTCATGCTTTATATGTTGAACCCTCACCCGTATTTATTTATTTTTTATGTACTTGTGTACTTCGTTGACAAATTACGAGCGTATGTCTTTGATAATGATTTGGATTATTGTATTGTTATGATTCTGGTACATATGGACATATTGGGAGGATTGTTTGGTTGTTGGAACGAGGTTTTTGTCGTGCGTTGTGATTGGCATTCTTATTATTATCAAGGTGCAGAGTGATAAGGGTGGATATTGTACTGTGTCGGGTGCGGAGTATCACGACCCAAAATCTAACCATGGTCGTGATGACACCTATCGTGTTACAAGGCAATCCTACTTCCCAAAATATTACTACTAAACCAATTATAAGAATTTAATAAAACATTTCAACGTTTAAATTTTTTATAAACTAAATCAACTCTAAATATAATATAGAAAAATACGGAAAACGAGCCCCAAACATCGGGATGTCACTAAGTCATGAGCGTCTAAAAATATAAACTACGATATATAAACTGTCCAACTGTCTAAAAGAAGAAATGACAAAAGGAGTAACAAGGTCCTGCGGACGCTACCAGCTACCTTGCAGTCTCCAAAGATAGCTGGCCTGAACTCAACGATCGCCGCCTTCTAACTCACCTAGATCTGCACATAAAGTGCAGGGTGTAGTATGAGTACAACCGACTCAGTAGTAAGAGAAATCACTAAGGAACTGAACAGTAGTGACGAGCTAAGTAAGACAGTCCAATTATTTATTTTCACAATTTAAAAATAAACAGAAATAAACAGGTAAATTCCATAACTTAGTAATTGCCACAAAGAAGTTTAACAGATAAATGCAGCAACATCACAAATTAATACAACCTCACACCAGTGTCACTCCATCACTCATCACTCGCACTCAGCACTCAACACTCAAAACACTCAACACTCTGCGCTCACTGGGGGTGTGTACAGACTCCTGAGGGGCTTCCAAAGCCCAAGCGCTAAGCACGGACAACTCACATGCCATCATATCAATACCTGGATCCGCACGGTCAAATCACGTGCTACGCGGACAAACTCACGTGCTTAGGTATCAATACCTGGACCTGCACGGTCAACTCATGTGCTACGCGGAAAGCTCATGCGCTATGGTATTAATATCCTCACAACCAGGCCCTCGGCCTCACTCAATCATGTACCTCACTAGCCTCACCATCATCAACAAATAAGGGAACACAACCCACATCAAGTATCATAGCATATTAAAAAATAATAAAGACTGAGGTAAACATGTCCAATAATTTCTATGACTGAGTACAAATAATGTGAGCATGAATAAAACCTAAGCATGATCTCTAACATGAAGGCAGACAAGTTCAACAACAAGTAACTACGTAACCACAGATGATGGCCATGAGGCCTCACGGGACGGACCAATTCTCAATCCCTCGAGGTATACACCCACACGCCAGTCACCTAGCATGGGTATCACCTCTAAACAGTCACACAATATCAAATTCTCCGGGTTAATACCCTCAAAGCCAGAGTTAAAACTGTTACTTATCTTAACAACGTAAAATCCTACTCTGGGATTCCCTAGTCTCTGGACTCGATCTCCAAAATCTCCAAATCTAACCATAATCAGATTAATACCATAAACATAGGCTAACGAATCGAATTCCACAATAAAAACTACAAAATATGCCAAAAATCCGAAATTGGCCAAAACCCGGCCCTCGGGCCCACGTCTCGAAATCAGTCCAAAATGGCAGAATAATAAACCTCGTTCTCTCATGAGTCTAACCATATAATATTCATCAAAATTGGACTCCGTTTGGTCCCTCAAATCCTCACTTAAACTCTCCAAAACTCAAACCCTAACTCCCTCAATTTCACTTTGAAATCATCAATCAAATCCCAAAAACGAATATGGATTCATGAAATATAACCAAAACGGAGTAGAGAACACTTACCCCAATCCTTATGGTGAAAATCGCCCCCAAAATCGCCCAAATCCGAGCTCCTCAACTCAAAATATGACCGAATGCACAAACCCTCATTTTATATATTTTCTGTCAGTTATTTTGCCTCGTTTCTCATGACAAACGATCCCGAAACTCGCTTTTTATGCCTCCAATGGATTTCTTGTAAAATTTTAGTCAAGTTAGGCTTTTTGAATCACTCAATTTAACCTTATAATGAAGGAGATATGTAGGTTTTAATATTTGCAAATCGTGCAGATTTTTAAATACACCGTCAGTGGCAATTTCGTAATTAAGCTGACAAATCTGGCAACCTAATTCTTAGTAAAATGACCATAAAATCCTCATACGATGTCCAAATTCAATGATTCTTTTTTTACGGGTCCGTAATTATAATACGGATCTAATGCTTCAATCAAAAAAGAAATCTGAGCTCATTTGTTCAATATGATATCATTTATGCTTGAAGAAATGGCGTCGAAACATAAGAAAAACGAGCACAACACCACCCAAACCTATCTGAAATTCACCAGAGGCCCTCGGGACCTCAACCAATAATTCCAACAAGTCATATATCACTACCCAAACTTAGTCGAACCTTCGAAACACCCAAAACAACACCAAAACACCAAATCAACCTCGGATTCAAGCCTAAGAACTTCTAATCTTCCAAAATTCGCCAACGACGCCGAAACCTATCAAACCACGTCCAAATGACCTAAACTTTTGCACACACGTCACAAATGACACTACAAACCTACTACAACTTCCAGAATTCCATTCTGACCCCGATACCTAATTTTCCACCGTGGATCAAAATCGCCAAATTTTTAATTTTCGCCAATTCAAGCCTAATTCTACCCCGGACCTCCAAATTACATTCCGGACACACTCCTAAGTCTAAAATCATCCAATGAGGCTAATCGAATCATAAAAATCCAAATCCAAATTCGTTTACTCATAGGTCAACTTCCGATTGATTTTTTCTAACTTGGCTTTCTAACTAAGAGTCTAAGTGCCCCATTTCACTCCAAAACTACTCCGAACCCAAACTACCAATTCAAAACAACTCAATACAGCTGTACAACACACAAATAAGTAGAAATGGTGAAAACGGGGCTATAACTCTCGAAACGACTGGCCGAGTCTTTACATCCTCCCCCTTTTAAACAAACGTTCGTCCTCGAACGTGCTAAGAGTTGTTCTCAAAACCATCAAGAACTCTCTCCGAACCCCAATGACATAAAACCAATATGTCAGGACTGAATCCTTCTAACTCAACTAAGCTACGCAGACCACCAAAAACCCAAGGACATTGCCACAAAACACCTGTATAACTCATTACCTCATACACACCCAAAGAACTAATCATACCCATTACCATGACGATCCAACCTACTACCAAGATGTCCTATCTATCCGAGTTCCTTCTGAATTACCTTCAAATTGATACTTTACCCCGCCATAACACCACAATCCTCAATCCAAACTCACCATACGAGACCCAAGCATAAAACCACACCGCCCTAAGTCTCATAAGCCGTTGAATACTCTCTTAAATATCCCCAAAAGTACCACAAGCACATGCTCACACAATCAACACCTCAGTGCTCAAGCTACAGTCAAAACCTAGCCTCATGTCCTCCAGACTGGCCCGACATCAACATACAGAAATTGCATCTCGCACCTCATTTAGGGAATCACAAGCTGTCGATGCACAACTGATACCGAGCGCCCATGTGTGCATACGAATGCGTGGAAGGAATTCAAAGAGTTACACTTAAAGCTGAATCAATACCGCATGAAAAGAATTCAAAAATGTGAAATTTTCCTAAAGGTTCTGTAGCCTCTCGAGGATAAGTACAAATGTCTCTGTACCGATCTGCAAGACTCTACTAAACCCTCTCATGTCTCGTGAGACCTATGTAACCTAGGCTCTGATACAAACTTGTCACGACCCAAAATCTAACCATGGTCGTGATGGCACCTATCGTGTTACAAGGCAAGCCTACTTCCCAAAATATTACTACTAAATCGATTATAAGAATTTAATAAAATATTTCAACATTTAAATTTTTCATAAACTAAATCAACTTTAAATATAATATAGAAAAATACGGAACGAGCCCCAAACATCGGGGTGTCACTAAGTCATGAGCGTCTAAAACTATAAACTAAGATATATAAACTGTCTAACTGTCTAAAAGAAGAAATGAAAAAAGGAGTAACAAGGTCGTGCGGACGCTAGCAGCTACCTTGCAGTCTCCAAAGATAGCCGGCCTTAACTCAACGATCGCTGCCTTCTAACTCACCTAGATCTGCACATAAAGTGCAGGGTGTAGTATGAGTACAACCGACTCAGTAGTAACAGAAAAAACTAAGGAACTGAGCAGTAGTGGCGAGCTATGTAAAACAGTCCAATTATTTATTTTCACAATTTAAAAATAAACAGGTAAATTCTATAACTCAGTAATTGCCACAAAGAAGTTTAACAGATAAATGCAGCAACATCACAAATTAATACAACCTCACAGCAGTGTCACTCCATCACTCATCACTCGCACTCAACACTCAACACTCAAAACACTCAACACTCTGCGCTCACTGGGGGTGTGTACAGACTCCTGAGGGGCTTCCAAAGCCCAAGCGCTAAGCACGGACAACTCACATGCCATCATATCAATACCTGGATCCGCACGGTCAAATCACGTGCTACGCGGACAAACTCACGTGCTTAGGTATCAATACCTGGACCTGCACGGTCAACTCATGTGCTACGCGGAAAAGCTCATGCGCTATGGTATTAATATCCTCACAACCAGGCCCTCGGCCTCACTCAATCATGTACCTCACTAGCCTCACCATCATCAACAAATAAGGGAACACAACCCACATCAAGTATCATAGCATATTAGCAAATAATAGAGACTGAGGTAAACATGTACAATAATTTCTATGACTGAGTACAAATAATGTGAGCATGAATAAAGCCTAAGCATGATCTCTAACATGAAGGCAGACAAGTTCAACAACAAGTAACTACGTAACCACAGATGATGGCCATGAGGCCTCACGGGATGGACCAATTCTCAATCCCTCGAGGTATACAACCACACGCCAGTCACCTAGCATGGGTATCATCTCCAAACAGTCACACGATATCAAATTCTCCGGGTTTATACACTCAAAGACAGAGTTAAAACTGTTACTTACCTTAACAGCATAAAATGCTACTTCGGGATTCCCTCGTCTCTGGACTCGATCTCAAAAAGCTCCAAATCTAACCATAATCAGATTAATACCATCAACATAGGCTAACGAATCGAATTCCACAATAAAAACTACAAAATATGCCAAAAATCCGAAACTGGCCAAAACCCGGCCCCGGGCCCACGTCTTGAATTCAGTCCAAAATGGCAGAATAATAAACCTCATCGTCTCCCGATTCTAACCATATAAAATTCATCAAAATCAGACTCCGTTTGGTCTCTCAAATCCTCACTTAACTTCTCCAAAACTCAAACCCTAACTCCCTCAATTTTACTTTCAAATCATCAATCAAATCCCAAAAACGAAGATGGATTCATGAAATATAATCAAAATTGAGTATAGAACACTTATCCCAATCCTTATGGTGAAAATCTCCCAAATCCGAACTCCCCAACTCAAAATATGACCGAATGAACAAACCCTCATTTTATATATTTTTCTGTTAGATATTTTGCCTCGTTTCTCATGCCAAACGATCCCGAAACCGTCTTTGTATGCCTCCAATGGATTCCTTGTGAATGTTTAGTCAAGTTAGGTATTTGAATCACTCAATTTGACCTTATAATGAAGGAGATATGTAGGTTTTAATATTTGCAAATCGTGCAGAGTTTTAAATACACCATTAGTGGCAATTGCGTAATTAATCTAAAAAAATCTGGCAACCTAATTCTTAGAAAAATGACCATAAAATCCTCATACAATGTCCAAATTCGACGATGCTTTTTGCTACGGGTTTGGAATTACGAAAAACAAGCGCAACACAACCCAAACCTATCTAAAACTCACTCGAGGCCCTCAGGACCTCAACCAATAATTCCAACAAGTCATATATCACTACCTGAAGTTAGTCGAACCTTTGGAACACCCAAAACAACACCAAAACACCAAATCAACTTCGGATTCAAGTGTAAGAACTTCTAAACTTCCAAAATTCGCCAACGACGCCGAAACCTATCAAACCACGTCCAAATGACCTAAAATTTTGCACACACATCACAAATGACACTACGAACCTACTCCAACTTTCGGAATTCCATTCCGACCCCGATACCTAATTTTCCACCGCCGACCAAAATCGCCAAATTTCTAACTTTCGCCAATTCAAGCCTAATTCTACCATGGACCTCCAAATTACATTCCGGACACACTCCTACGTCTAAAATTACCCAATGAGGCTAATCGAATCATAAAAATCCAAATCCGAATTCGTTTACTCATAGGTCAACTTTCGATTGACTTTCTCTAACTTAGCTTTCTAATTAAGAGTCTAAGTGCCTCATTTCACTCCAATACTACTCCGAACCTAAACTACCAATTCAAAACAACTCAATATAGTTGAACAACACACAAATAAGCAGAAATGGGGGAAAATGGGCTATAACTCTCGAAACGACTGGCCGGGTCGTTACACGGAGCGATAAGGGTGAATATTACTTGTGTCAAAGTGCAGAGTGATAAGGGTGGATATTGTTATTGTGACAAAAATGAGGGTATGAGGTGTCATATGTTTGTGTTTCTATTTGATGACTTGTGGTCAAAATGGACCTTTACTTGCGTTGAGTTAATATTTACTGAGTACCGATTGTGGAGTATTCATACTATACTTTTGCATATTTTTGTGCAGATCCAGGTTTTGGAGGCAACAGACCTAGAGAGTGAGAGAATACATTAACCGCAAGGATTCAAGTTTTATGCATTTGATGAACAGAAGTTGTGCCACATGCTGCTTAGAATAAATTGGTCTACTTTAACGTCCCCAATACCCACTAGAAGAACCACTAGATGTTGTGCCGCATGCTTCTTAGTAGTTGTCCCCAATAGCCACTAGAAGAACCCTACACATACGGCGCACGGTCTAAACTCACTGGGTGGGCACTAAAAGATGATGGAACTGGAGTGAAAAAAGATGGTCGAGACACTTCACCCTGGCCACATGCTGCTTTGAATAAATTGGTCTACCATGATGGCCTCTACCAAACTGACCCCTACCTCCATATGAGGTACCACAAAAACTACTAGAAAGTTGATTCCTCATATCCTTAATTATAGCCTTTTCCCCCTGACTATGGATACACTCAATTCTCTGAGATATCTCCACAGCCTGATTAAAAGTAGTCCAAATCTCTAACTCTCAATCCATAGCAATCTTGATACCATAAGTCAACCCCTCAATGAATCGCCTCACCTTCTCTACCTCGATAGAAATTAAGAAAGAAGCATAATGAGATAGATCTATGAATCCCCCCTCATACTTATTCACGGTCATACGATCCTACTGAAGGCACTAAAACTGACCTCTCAATTCATCCCTCATGGTGTGTAGGATGTACCTCTCCAGAAACAAGTACAAATATTGAGTCCAAGTAAGAGGTGATGAACCTGCTGGCCTACCTAGCTCATAAGTCTACCACTATTTCCTAGCAGCCCTTCTCAACTAGAATGTAAGGAAATCTACACCATTGGAATCTACTAATCCTAAAGTGCAAAGCATTTCATGACATCGGTCTAGAAAGTCACGTGCATCCTTAGAAGCGTCACCATTAAAGTGAGAAAGATGTAATCTGAAACCTTTAAAGCCTCTTCTTCTCCTAAGTAGACATAGCAGGCTCAACCACAGGTCTAGCTACCACTACACACTGCTCGCCACAGGTTGACAATACACCCAACATTTGAAATATCACCGCAGCTTGCTCCGGAGTATGAACGACAAGGGTCTAAGCTCCCCCTCCAACCTGAGATGTGGTGGAACCATTGGAACCACTCCAGCCTAAGTTAATGTGTCAATAAAACTTACCATCTTGGCCATAGCCTCTTGGAATACCGGTGCGGCAATAAAACCCTATGTATGCTGAGTTGTCACTGAGCTCGCGACATGATGATCAATAATCTGGTCCTCCGCCTGATCTGCAAGTGGGTCCAATGATATTTATTTGGTCTGCTAATGGGCTACGGTAGGTGCTCTACCACTCCCTACAACTGTGCAACCCTTGGTGGGAGCCTTGGCCCTACCTCGGCTCCTGCCTCTCTTGGCTATAGCTGGTGGTGCTGCCTCTCCATCACCCATCGATGCTGCTGAAGAATGAGTTCTCATCATATGTGAGAGAGTAGAAGAGAAAGATTTAGATTTAGACAATAATAATGTACCATAAAGAATCAAGAAAGGGAAAGTTCCTAAAGCCCTATATCCTCTCGCAGATAGATACTGCCATCGTTTTATCGATCCACAAGACGCTATTAGGCATGATCGTGACTTATAAGACCCTTAGAACCTAGAGCTCTGATACCAATTTGTCACGGCCCAAAATCCCATCAAAGATCATGATGGAACCTAACTTGCTTGCTAGGCAAGCCAACACCTATTAACAATATTAGAAGCCAAATTTTGAAGTCATTAACAGACTTATGATAAAATATAAAAACCGAATAATCTCAAAACCAGTATAAAAGTATAAATATCTAAGACATGGTCTAAACATGACCACAATTGTCTAGCAATGCCCGGTGTCACAATATCACGAGCATCTAATACGAGTGAATTGTGTCTATCAAATAACAATATTTCTCTGAAAGAAATAAAAAAGATTAAAATAGATAATCAATGGAGGGGGATTCCATGTGTTGTGGATCAAAAAATTAGGCAGCTCATCATGAAGTCTCTGATGTAAGTCCATATGTAGTTGGATGGGTATTACTAGTACCGGCCTCAAAATCTGCACAAAAATGTGTAGAAGTATAGTATGAACACAAGACTACGGTACTCAGTAAGTATCAAATCTAGCTTCAAAGAAGTAGTGACAAGAGGTTGACACTGACACTCACTAGCAATTTGATAAGCAAGTAAAAGCATAAAATAGAACAATAGCTAAGGAATGATATCATCAAATGAGTACAAGGTAGAGGCATAGTAATATCTGATATCTAGACATATTTTTCAGGAAAAGAAAACACAATACAAAGTCAAATATCTCAATTACCTCCAAAATCAGGATATAAACCAATCAATAGGTATATATGAGAGCTACTGCACGAATCTAAAATGCATATGCATGCTCATTATTAAATCTCAATACCTCACAGTACCAATCCATATGCCCGACATTGGCCAAGTATCTAAACTAACACCAATTTGGGTGCCTGCGCTCATAGGGCCAAAAGTAATATGGGTAATCACCTGACTTCGAAGGGACGGATCCATATTCAAGCATTGTTGCAGCGTGCAATCTGATCCACTAATACCACTGAAATCCATAATCAATTTCTGCTCTATCTTTAGTACCAAAATCCTAAACTTTCTTCAATATCCAACTCTCCAACTCATGTATATGGATATGCGATGATGTAATAAAGACGTACCAAGATATAATAATAAAATATGGATAAATATTTATATGAATAAGAGATGACTATGGCTAATATGTAATTCAGCTTTCCATAATAGTTTAATATATTCATTTCATATTCTTAGGTTCGATCATGATATCAAGCATGAGCAATAAGAGCCAATAATCACTAATCATAAGTCAACTAAGGAAATTGCATGAATATGGCTAGGGGTGTACATAGGTCGGGTTGGTTCGGATTTTTCAATTATCAAACCAAACCAATGGTGTCGGATTTTTAAATTTATAAACCAAACCAACAAAGTCGGGTTTTTCATTCTCGATTTTTCTCGGATTTTTCGGGTTTTTTCCTGTAAAGTCTTCATAGCATAAAATATGTAACTTGTGCTCCAAATATTTCTTAAGTCCTAGTAAAATACAACTATATAATATATTTTCCAAGAAACTAACACAATAATATGAGATAAATCATAGCATTATACTAAAATATTCAATAACAAAGACAAAATAATGAAATTACATAAAACAAATATTGCTAATTAATAAGCCATAATAAAAATTAACATAATCTAAAAATACTATATAGGCCATGTTAAAATAAGTATAGCTAATAAATACTAATATTAATTATATAATTAAGCACTAAAGAAAAAGATAAACTAAGTTATGCATTTTCATTATAAACAATGTAAAACTAAAATAATTATCCAACACGTTCGCCATTCCTAGTATTGAATTGAATTTCTTTTGTTAGCATTAGTATTGATTTGAACTTTGTTTGAGTTACTACATTTATGGGCTATAAAATTTATTTACCATTCAAGAATGTTAAGTCTAAACTTGAAATAATACGTTAAAAGATAAAACTATGAAAACGTTTAAGAAAATTTATAAATTACATTATAATAAATATTTATATAAATGTACTATCGGGTTGGTTTGATTTTGGTTTGACTTTTTTAGTTAAAACCAAATCAAACCAATTATGGTCGGGTTTTATTTTCCAATGCCAAACCACATCGGGTTTTTTTTCGGTTTGACTCGAATTATCGGTTTGGTGTGGTTTATCGATTTTTCTCGTACACCCCTAAATATGGCTAAAGTAAAAATCCCAACACGGTGAAAGAAGTCCATCACATTCAAATCCATACATCATAGTCTAGCATGATCTCTAACTATGATTAATATTCATCACGTAGTCATGAAATCAATAAAATATGGATAACAATTCATAAAGTCTCAACAAGGTATAATTTAAGCCTAACTCTAATCAGATATCATAACCTAGCCACGCATACACGCTCGTCACTCCGCATATACGAAGCACCTAAATTAGGTAGCAAATAGCAAAGAAACCATCTATAGGGAGAATTTACAAGGATAGACAAGAGACTTACCTCCACCCGGTAACAACTTCAACCTAAAACATCTTTTCCTCTCAAATCAACTTGTACACGACTCAAATCTAGTCAAATGTAACTCAATAAAGTCAAACAAAGTTATAGGAATCAATTCCAAACAATAAAGTTTCAATCTTCAATAAAATTTCAAAGTAAAAAAAAGTCAACTCGGGCCCATATGGTCAAAATTCGAGTTAAGGGATAGATCCCTACTACCCATAACCCCACGAGTTCAAATTTGTGGTTAGATTCCAAAATCGAATCCAAATCGACCCACAATTCCCCAAATTATACTCTCTAAAATTGTAGACAAAAAACTTTAGATTTCTCTTCCAAATCTCATGTTTTAGGTGTTAATAATCCATGTAAATTCTTGAAATATAACCACAAATGAGTAGAAATCACTTACCCCTTAGTCTTGTATGAAAATCTTCTTTAAGAATCGCCTTTCTCCAAGTCTAGGGTTCAAAATATGATACAATGGGCTAAAATCCTGAAATTCCAACTTAAAAAAGTCTGCCAGCGATACACATCGCGATCGCGACAGCCCCTTCGCGACCACAAAGGCCAAACTCATCCCCCAACTCCTGCTCCACATTGCGAACGCGAAGACCATCTAGCAAATGCAATGCCCAAGTCTGACAAGCATATGCGAACGCGGGCCTTGCTCTGTAAACGCGAAGGCCAAACCTCTGCCTAACTCCACACCATCGCGAACGCGACCCCATGCACGCGAATGTGATGCTTCAACCCCCATCCCTCCATGAATTCGGACCCATACACGCAAATGCGAAGATAAAAATCCCACTTGCCAGCCCCCTCCTCCGCTAACGCGGGACCCACCTCCAGAATCGCGAAAGTATCACCCTGCATCTGAAAACCAGCAGCTGCAAAACATAAGAAAATAGTCTGAAACCATCCTAAAATACACCCGAGCCCCCCGAGGCCCCGTTCAATCATACCAAAAAGTGCATATACCTAATTCAAACTTATCCAGGGGCTCGAAACACCACAAATAATATCAAAAGCAAGAAATGACCGATTCACACTTAGAAGATCAAAATCCTTCTCTTAACTTTCAAACATTCCAACTCCATCAAATGCGTCCGATTCACACTTTGACATTCCGGATCACAACCAAAATTTTCACACAAGAGTCAATCAACTAAATGAACCTATCCAAAATTTTGGAATACCAACAGGAGTCCGATAACATCAAAGTCAACTACCGGTCAAAACTATAAACTCTCCAAGCATTCAAATTTCCAACTTCCAGTAATTATAGCCAAAACCCTCTAGGAACCTCCAAATCCAATTCTGAATATACACTTAAGTCTAAAATAACCATACAGGCCTATTGAAACCATCAAATTTTGATTCTAATATCGTTTACTTAAAAGTCAAACCTTGGTTAACTCTAGCAACTTAAGCTTCCAAAAATGGAACTAAGTGCTTCAATTTACTCTCAAGCCTTTTTTCACGACCCAAAATCCAACTAGTCGTGATGGTACCTAACCCAACCCGTTAGGTAAGCCAATTACCAAATATCCCATTCGAATAATGATTATTAAATCAATGTAAGTAAATAAATGTCTTAATCTTATACAATCCCCAAAGGTTCTAGTATGGAAGGATCTGAGCTTACAAGATCACAAAAAGGCACAATTTCAAAGCCTGGCCTTTCCCTTGTAAAGCCTGCTTAAAGCCAGCTCATTCCTGGCTTTTGCCTTGCAAAGCCTGCCTAAAGCCAGATCAAGCCTGGCTTTTGCCCTGCAAAGCCTGCCTAAAGCCAGCTCAAGCCTGGCTTTTGCCCTGCAAAGCCTGCCTAAAGCCAGCTCAAGCCTAACTTTTGCCCTGCAAAGCCTGCCTAAAGCTAGGCTCCTCTTCTACACATTAATTTTGATGAGTGAGCACATGATTAATACTTGGACAAAATTAGTCCACTGCATATGGAGATCATATAGTAGCTACATTTGGAAGACTATGTTGGCTTCAACTCTGTGGTGGAGATGTTTGGAATTCATTGGACAGTATACCCTGACGCCTGGTGAGAGCTTGATAGGTGCTGCTTGGTATTTGCCAATGACAATTGGATTCACATACACTAATAGGAGAAGGAAGCATTCAACTTATCATGTTGTAATAGTTAGTTCATTAGATTTTAGCTTTACTATCTTTTTAATAGCTAGTAGCTTCATGCAACTTCTATTTTGGTTTGGACATCATGTAAGCTTTGGACCCATTTTGGGATTTTATTTATATATTAGCCACTAGGCAAGTGTTGCCGAGTGGTATAGTTGCTTTAAAAAAAATTGTCAATAGCAGACTCCCTCACTTGGCTTAAAGCCATAGATTAAAACATTCCATAACTCACAATACCAATACTCTCTTACTGCCATAATGCCACAGTCAGTCCAACTAAACGTCTTCCCAAGTTCATACAATGCCAACCATAAAAATACCTCAATCATCCTCTAAGCTCGTACTCATCCTTTTAACACACAAGTAAACTTTCTCAACTAGATTCAAATTCAAATCTCTACCCATACACCCCGTCGGCAAAAAAAAGAAACTCTCTACTCACATCATAAGGAATACACCTACGTAGAATACTCTGCAGGGGATAACCCACCTACTTAGCCTCAAACGGGTATCTTGTTATACCCTTTCGCAGTCAAAACTACTATGCAATCACTTAGTCTATTTGAGTCCAAACTCATTAACCAGACATGAGAGTTTGGTTTGTCCCAAAATTTAACAATGTGAAAGATCCTTCAAAACATTCATTACTCGAGACTGTTCGTCATATCAAATCGAAAATCAAGCACCCAATGGCCTTTCCTTTACATTTCAAGGAAACATTTCTCGTCATATTCCAATCATCTTAACACATTCCGCGGTTACATCATACCCATCACACCGTCAATCCACTGCTCGTTGAGCCACAAATTCCACTCTATGGTCATTACCGGACATATAAGTCCAATTGTACGAGTTACAACTGAAGCTACCAAGCTTAAGCTACGGTCTAAACCTGGCCTCAAGTCCTCCAGACTGGCCCATCACCAAAACATAGAATACTCATCTCGAACTTCGTTCATGAAATCACAAGACAGCGATGCACAGCTATTACCGAGCGCTCATGTGCGCATACGAATACATGGAAGGAATTCAAAGAGTTTATGTCTCAAGCTGAATCAATTGCGCACGATAAGAAAAGAAAGATGGGAAGTATAGCCTCTCGAAGATAAGTATGGACGTCATCATACCGTTTTGCAAAACTCTACTAGACACTTGCTCATAACGTGTAGAACCTATGAACCTAGAGCTCTGATACCACCTTGTCACGACCCAAAATCCAACTAATCGTGATGGCACCTAACCCAACCCGTTAGGTAAGCCAATTACCAAATATCACATTCCAATGATGATTATTAAAGCAATTTAAGTAAATAAATGTCTTAATCTTATACAATCCCCAAGAACTGATAGTACAAATCATGAGCTTCTAAGAAAAGAGTATACAAAGCGGCAATGAATTAATTGCATAGTATGTTTGAATAATACATAAACAGAGATTTTATAAATCTAAGGCTACCCTGAACAAGAGGAAGCTACAACAGGAACGCGGGTACATCTTCAAATCCCGCAACTATCAAGCACAGCAACAACAACAGCCAACATCTGCACGTAATGTGCAGAAGTGTAGTATCAGTACAACCGACCCCATGTACAGAGTAAGTATAAAACCTAGCCGTAGGTTGAAAGTAGTGACGAGCTTTTACCAAGGTCGGGTCCAAAACCAATAGTCCACAACAGTCCATAACAACATAAACCAAATAATACCAGAAGTAACTCAGAGATAAAAATGCTCAACCAAATCATGATTTCAAAAAAGAAAATAGTTCTTCCTTTCAAATCATTCAGTGAAGACTCATATCTTTTGCCGAAGTTGCCAAAAATATGAATAAGTTTGAAAACAGTATTTTTTTAAAAATCCTTTCAATAATAAATAAAATGTCTCATTTTCTTTCTAGATAACCAATGTAAAACAAATGCATCACTATGCCCATCTGTGAACATGTGTGATAAATCATGAATAATATGATACCGTACAGGATGAGAAAAACACATCTCTATGCATGTATGTCATGTGTGCATGTCACTACAATGTATCTCAGAGATTGTACTCATGAACTCACACTCTTAGAGTACTAAATCTCACTGTCTCACATTCTCTCTCACTATGCTCAGCACACTCAATCACTCATCGCTATACAATACTTGTTGTGGTGTGCTGCCTGATCCCTCTAGGAACCTCCAAATCCAATTCTGAATATACACTTAAGTCCAAAATAACCATACGGGCCTATTGAAACCATCAAATTTTGATTCTGATGTCGTTTACTTAAAAGTCAAACCTTGATTAACTCTAGCAACTTAAGCTTCCAAAAATGGAACTAAGTGTTCCAATTTACTCTCAAGCCTTTTTTCACGACCCAAAATCCAACTAGTCGTGATGGCACCTAACTCAACCCGTTAGGTAAGCCAATTACCAAATATCCCATTCGAATAATGATTATTAAATCAATTTAAGTAAATAAATGTCTTAATCTTATACAATCCCCAAGAACTGATAGTACAAATCATGAGCTTCTAAGAAAAGAGTATACAAAGCAGAAATAAATTAATTACATAGTATGTTTGAATAATACATAAACGGGGCTTTTATAAATCTAAGGCTACCTTGAACAAGAGGTAGCTACAACAGGAACGTAAGTACATCTTCAAATCCCATAACCATCGAGCACAGCAACAACAACAACCAACATCTGCACGCAATGTGCATAAGTATAGTATCAGTACAACCGACCCCATGTACTGAGTAAGTAACAAACCTAGCCGTAGGATGAAAGTAGTGATGAGCTTCCACCAAGGTCGGGTCCAAAACCAATAGTCCACAACAGTCCATAACAATATAAATCAAATAATACCATAAGTAACTCAGAGATAAAAATGCTCAGACAAATCATGATTTCAACAAAATATAATAGTTCTTCCTTTCAAATCCATCAGTGAAGACTCAAATCTTTTGCCGAAGTTGCCAAAAATATGAATAAGTTTGAAAACAGTAATTTTTTCAAAATCCTTTTAATAATAAATAAACTATCTCATTTTCTTTCCAGATAACCAGTGTAAAACAAATGGATCACTATGCCCATCTGTCAACATGTGTGAGAAATCATGAATAATATGATACCGTACAGCATGAGGAAAACACATCTCTATGCATGTATGTCATGTGTGCATGTCACTGCAATGCATCTCAGAGATTGTACTCATGTACTCACACTCTCAGAGTACTAAATCTCACTGTCTCACATTCTCTCACTATGCTCAGCACACTCAATAACTCAGCGCTATACAATACCTGTTGCGGCGTGCAGACCGATCCCTGTTTATAGTCGACTGCGCTCACTAGGGGTGTGTACACACTCATGAGGGGCTCCTATAGCCCAAGCGCTATAAGCACGGACAACTCACGTGTTGCACGGACAACTCACGTGCTATAATATAATATCTAGATCCGCACGGTCAACTCACGTGCTATAAAAATATCTGGATCCGCAGAGACAACTCGCGTGCTATAATAAAGCATATATGGCCTGTTGCAGGCGGGCAGCTCAGATCCACATAATAATCCTCACAAACAGGCCCTCGGTCTCACTCAGTCATCAATCTCTCCAATCTCTCTCTCATGGGCTCACAATGCCATAAAAATAGCCCAAAAATGATGAAATAATGTATCAATAAGTAACAACAGAGACTGAGATATGATATGTAATGACATAAATATGACTGAGTATAAATTTTCAATTGAAAACAAATAATTCACAACAATATGACCTCGGTGGGTCCCAATAATACTGGCACATAGCCTCAACGTGATTTTTATTATGCTTTTTAGCTCAATTTCCTTAAGACATAAAACCGCATGGAAAATGCCAAGATTATTTTACTACAAAATTCCACATAAACAATTATGTTATAATTTCTATAGTGCACGCCCATACGCCTGTCACCTAGCATGTGCGTCACCTCCCAACAATTCATGAAATACATATATTCAGGATTCATACCCTCAACTCCAAGATTAGAAGAGTTACTTACCTCGAACAAGCCGAATCCAATATCGAGCAAGCTAAACAATGCTCCAGAAATCCCATGATGCGTGTATCAACTCCCGAACGGCTCGAATCTACCACAATTAATTTGATTCAATTCACACAATTTATAGGAATTAATTCCATATCAAAATGCTAATATTTTCCACAAAATCCAAAATTTCGCCCCCAAAATCACTCGTGGAACCCACGTCTCGACATCCGACAAAACGCACAAAATACGATAACCCATCCAATTACAAGTTCAACCATACTAATTTCACTCAAATCCGACTCCAAATCGGGTATTCAGACTTGAAAAATTTGTTTTGTGACATTATAAAAATTTTCTTCTATTTCTCTTGAAGATTCAATAATCTTACACCAAAAATGAAGATTAATTCATGGAATATAATCACAAGAGAGTTAAGAACACTTACCCCAAGTTGTGTGGAAAATTTCCTCTCCAAAATCACCCAACCCAAGCTCCAAAATCCGAAAAATGGGTGAAAATGTCGAACCCTCGAATTTAAGGTTCTGCCCCAGTTATTTCCGCATATGCGGCAAAGGGGTCCACTTCCCAAAAATTTATCTTTCGGCATTTCAAGCCTAATTCCAATACATACCTCCAAATAATTTTTCGGACACGCTCATAAGTCCAAAATCACCGTACGGAGCTATTGAATTCATCAAAACTCCATTCTGGGATCGTTTACATATAAGTCGACATCCGATCACTATTTTAACTTAAGCTTTAAACCTTGGAACTAAGTGTTTCAATTCATTCCAAAATCTCACCGGACCCGAACCAATTATCCCGACAAGTCACACAATAACTATAAAGTATAATTTGAGCAGAAAATAGGAAAACGAGATTGTAATACTCAAAACGACCGGCCGGGTCGTTACACCTCTTCGAAACCAAGACAACCATCCCAAAATATTATAAAATAATAAATAAATATAAGAAAAGAATAAATAGGAGAATAGGGCTCAAATATACAAAATGACTGGCTTGATCGTTACAATAAAGCTCCTAAATTTGATACAAGATATGCTATTTAACATGTAATAGCATTTGTATGCATCAACGAGTTATCATTAATTCTCCCGATCATGATTGATTAAGGGTCAAAAATAAAATATTTCTCATCTAAAAAGTTTGAATGTGCGATCTATATTTCAGTTGCTCCATCATAACACATAAAGATGGGTCCCCAAAGAAGGTCGGGGATACACGTTGGTGATTCCAACATTAGAAGGGGGAGAATAAGCAGTTGAAAGTTATATGTAAAAGGAATTATCTAGATCCTTGTACAAGAAAAATATGAACTTGAAGTTCAAAAGATAATCTATTTGCAAAAAAGTTGCAAATAATTGCTGGACTCGTTTGCTGACTCAAAGAAAAATAAAATATTCCAGCTGCAAATGCTCCAATTAGAATTAAAATTTTTGAAGGACAGAGTCTATGACACACATATAGTGTGATAAACTATTCGATTCCAAAGATAAAACTCTTTGTCGAAGGACATGAGCAAATGATTAAGATGATCACAATAATGAGGCAAGTTCTCCAGAAGAACCTCGTGACATAACACTTCATAAAATCTCATGGGAGAGGCTCGAATATTTAAAAATAATGGGATAAAAAGATCTCAATAAATTATGTATTTATTGGGTAATGATGGAACCGACGTAAAAAGATCGTCGATGATATCTTTGATATAATGTAACACTCAATATTATAAACAATGACATGGATATTAAGCTCAAATCAGTCATAGAATGTGAAAAGATAAATGATTGGCTAAATGAAAAATGCGGAATCAATATTAATTTACTTGGAAAACATGAGTTTTGGATGGATACTCCCAATACCTGAAAGTATAAAGCCAGTAGGGTGGCATAATTCTTTTTTATAAATGTCCTGACATTCATTATATGGAGACATGTTCTTAGTCTAGCAATACATGAAAAACATGATATGCATATAGTAAAAATACTTGAAAGATTTAAATTATTCTGAAACATATAAAAAGTTTTCAAAATATTTGTTAAATAAAGTTTCAGCAAATTCTTATATGGATTAAAGCAATCATAACATATATGATTTATTTTTGTGTCTTAGTGCAATTAGTGCACTTATGTATCTTGTTAGAACCATGAGTATAACAATATGCTAGCGAGATATAATTTTACTCCTATGCGGAGATATTGTAATACGATTAGTATTATATAGCAAAAGGAATCATTAATATAGATTTGTTTATCCTAATAAATATTGAAAAGGTTTTGTTGGTTATGCAAATGTAGAGCATTACTTGAAGTTTATTCTTTAAGCAATCTATTTGCATGTGAGGATGCTGCTAGATTATGATATTCTACAATGTCATGCCAAGATACTAGTAACTTATAAATCAAGTGACTCAATACATAGGAGATATGTGAGTTTTTTAAAAAATCTAATAATATTAAAGACAATGATGCTTGCATAGCTCAATTGAAAGAAGGTATATTGAAGGAGGCACAACAAAGGAGGTTGAACGAAGCACATCTCACCAAAATTCTTTTATAGACATGATCTTCAAGAGAATAGCAAAATAGATATTCAACAAATTCTTTCAACTAAAATTTTAAGGAATAGTTCATTAAAGCATTGTCAATCTCAACAATTGAGAAGTTGTAACACAAGATTAGAATTTGTCATCTCTGAGATATTAAGTAATGTTTTTATCAGGGAGAGCAAAAGACGCATTGTACTCCTTTTCTCTTAGCCAAGGTTTTATTCCACTAGTTTTTCTGACAAAATTTTTAACGAGGCAGCAAAATAATGATATATATATATATATATATATATATATATATTCTTTTTTTTTAGACAAGAGTGGGTTTTCCATGAGTTTTTTTAGTAAGATTTTAACGAGGCACATTATATATGGACATCCAAGGGAACGAAATATCAATAGTTATCTAATAATGAATGTCCATAATTCCTAACCAAGAACAAAAGGGCTAGGGGAGAAGCATTTGCCATCAATATGATAATCTAAATGGAGGGTAGATATGACTTATTTCTCAAAGTATAGGGAAAAATATTACCATTTTCTGTTGAATTATTTATCTGATAATCACTTATTTACAGAAGTAGAAAAACAGAAATCAATTCAAACTAGACGACTCTTTCTCTGAGAACACCCCCCCCCCCCCCCCGGTTTTGACCTGTGTTTTTGCTTTTTCTCTCTTAATTGTGTTTTGAGTAAGAAAGAGTAAGGTTCCAAAATCATTTTTCTTTTGTGGGGGTGTTTAAGATTAAGCAAAACGAGAAGAGATAAGGATTTTATATTCGAAGACAGAGATCTCAATCCAGTATTTTTCGTACATTTACTTTGCATCATTCGCAAAAGGCAGAAGTAGAACTGCATGTCCTACTAGTCGGATAGTAGCCTACTTATCTAGCAGTCTACCTTGTTCATAAGTATAAGAAATGACGTATTAAAATAATATTGAAATAACATTGTCAACTAAAAGTTTATAAGTTTCATTCTTGATATTGAAAACTCTTTTGTTAGCAGCCAAGTGCCATAGATGACTAGATGAGAAATACGCAAGATTAATTGTTACTATAACAGCAGTAATAAGCAGATTGGAGCCCTTAAAATTGAATGAAGAAAGAATGTTGCAAAGCATATACAAAGCAGTCTATCAGAAGCAATACAATGACATTTATTATATCCATATGAAACTATAAATGGTACAAAAAGAAAGCTGCAACATTCAATTTCAGGTTTCATAACTCTATATTTCTTACAAAATCCAAAAGTCATCCTGAGAATTTGGTCTAGTGCTAGCTTGAAAAAACTTGCAGTAACACCTCAGTTGTATAGGGAAGTACTTTATACATAGAGCTGGTGGATGAGAGAACAATCATAATGTTGTAGTTCTTTTGTTCATATCTATGTTTGGAGTCTCTATAAAGCAAGTTAAAACTTAGGATGAGAAAAGGAGTTCGCCCTGTGATATCTTGAGTTGCCCTTCCCATCAAATTGTTGCAACTTCAGTGGTTGATAGCTAAAGGAAGGGAGGGAATAGAAGCAAAATAACGAGTTAAGGAAGTTTTCGGACTTTCCTCAGTTCTTCCCTCTCTCTCTCTCTCTTCCAATCTTCAATGGAAGTTTACCAATAAACTTGGACCTCAATTTATTAAAGAGTGAGGTAGCACAGGAAATTATTAAGTCATGACTCCACATTTCCCCTAACTCGAGAAGCAAATCTTTGTAAAGATTCTTCATCAAAAGTGGTATCTTTTTCCCTAATATTCAACACAAAGTCCATAGCTTCTTGGTATCTTTTTGCTTTACAGTAACCATCAACAATAGTCTTATATGTTAGCTCATTTGGTCTGCACTCGTGCTGGATCATATAACTGATCAATTCATTTACCTCGGAGAACATTCCTCGAGCTGCAAATCCAGCAACAAATGTATTATATGTAACAATGCATGGTCGAATTCCCTTTTCTGTCATCTGGGAGAAAATTCTTACGGCCTCCTCCATACGACCTTGTCTGCAGAATGCTTTAATGACAGTGTTATATGATACAAGGTCTGGCTTTCCTACAGTCTTCTGCAGTCGATTAAGGAGTTCCTCAGCTTTCCAACATTCACCGGCTCTAGCATACATATCCATTAAACTATTATATGTAACAAGATCTGGTTGCAGACCATTCTCCCTAATTAAATGCAGCATCTCGTGAGCACGGTCATACATCTTGTTCCTTGCAAATATGGAAAGCATGGAGTTAAATATGACCAAATCTGGCCTGTATCCATTTTTCTGTAATTCCTGAAATGCTCTCTCCATACCCATGAGAGATCTACACTTGAAATTTGCAAGAATGAGGGTTCTCAAAAGCATCCAACTAGGAAAGATATGACCATCATAAATTTCCTTTGCGATTCTCTCCACACCTCTCACGTTCCCTCCCTTGGAATAGCAATGGAGCATCAAAGAGTAAGTAGTTTCACTGGGCTTAAAGCCTTTACTTTTCATGTCTGAGAAAACAGATTCAGCTGCTCTCCAATCACCTCGACGAGCAAGGGCATTAAGAAGCGCGTTGTATGTTGTGACACATGGAGTAAATCCTGCTTCAATCATCTCATCATACATCTTTGCAGCATTAAAATCAGAATCACACCTGCCATAAGCACGGATCAAAGTATTAAATGTGTCTCTATCAGGCTCGAAACCGCAGCTTTTCATCTCATGGAAAACACGATTTACATATTTTTGCATTCCCCTATTTCCACACATTGCAAGCATTGTGTTCCAAGTAATTCGGTTTGGGGCACAGCCATTTAATTTCATATCAGATATCATATCCATCATCTCTTCTACTCGAGATTTCTTTCCCAGCATCCCAAGGATTGCATTATATGTACAAACATTAGGAACACAACCTGATTGTTTCATTTGCTTGAAAAAGCTCAAGGCCTGGTCCTCCTTCCCTGCCTTACCATAGGCATCTATCACTGTAGTATAAGTAATAGCATTTGGCATTACACCCTTTTGTGACATTGTGCCTATAAGAGCAGCTCCCTCTTCGAGGAAGCCAGCTCTCACATAAGCTGCCACCAGCTCGTTATAGGTCACCGAATCAGGAGGGCAATTATTCTCCTCCATTTCTTTCAGTACGCTCAAAGCCTCTGAGTAAATTCCAGCCTTACCAAACACTTGGAGTAAAGCATTGTAAGCAACCGTTCCCGGAACATAACCCTTTTTCTTCAACCCATCAAAAAACTCTTTTGCTTCCTCCAACAACCCTTCCCTTCCACAAGCAGCTATCACCGTGCTACAAGTGAACTCGTCAAATTCAAGTCCATTACTCCTCATTTCATCTAAAAGCACTAAAATATTGTTCCAAGACCTACCCTTTTTACCATAAACATCTAACATAACATTGTAAGTAACCAAGGTGGGAGATAAACCTTTCTCCTTCACATATTCAAACAATGCAATTGCCTTGTCATACATCCCAATACGCGAATAAGCATGTAGAACAGTCGTCCACGCTCGAACATCAAGCGAGTAATCCTCAAACGGAATAACATCAAACAGTTTTGAAGTCACCAAATGCTGATTTTCCCTACCCAAAACCTTCACCATAAATTCAATAACTTGACTATCTAGCTTGTCATTTTCAACATGTAAGTTCAAGACAACCCATTCAAACAACAGAATGGCACTATCCCATTTGCCTAAAACATCTAACCCCTTTAAAAGACTCATCAAATCAACTTCAAGCAACTCAAATTTCACAGAATCAAAGAATGCGCTCAAATTACAGAGAGGGCGTTCAAGAATTGAATCAATCATTAACTTACAGTTGAGAGGGAGAAAATCAAGCGAACCATCATCATCCTCCCCAAAAGATTCCAACTTTGGAACAGTAACCCTCATATTCTCCAAAAGGGTATCATCATTTTCTTGATTTTCCAAAGAAATAGGAAGAGAAGACAAATGGGTATTTCCAATTCTTGAAAACTTAATAGTTCTTGGAGGAGTTGAAGAGGAAACATGAAGGAGCTGTTGGAGAAGAGAATCAAGAGGGAAAGAAGTAGAAGAGGAAGGGGGCTGTTGTTGTTGCTGTTGTTTGAGAGGTGGGAGGGGGGAAATGGTGGTGGGATTCAATTTGAGGCGCTGGTTTGGAGGTAAAGGTGTTGGCTTTGTGGATTGGACTGGCAAGATTGGCCTATTTGGGTAAAGAGAACCTTCCATGGCTGCAAGATTGAGAATTCTGGTAAGGAAGTGAAGCTGCTGCTATTCTCAATTCATGTTTTACAGCACATTTGTTGATGATAGAATGAGAGAGAGAGGAGGAGGAGGAGAGGGAAGCTATCTATGAGAGAGAGCCGATTCTATCACACCCACACACTGATTTCAAAGTTTAAGTTGGGGTTTACTGGGATCCTTCCAAGAATGTATTTTCGAGTGGAAATTGTCTCCCATTTTTTATTTTCGGGAAAAATTAAAATTATTTTTAAAAGCTTATTGTGCAAATACCAAAAAGCTTATTTTGTTGGAATGGTACCAAGTAACCACACTAAAGGAATGTTATTTAAAAATTAGCTAATGTATCCTAAATTTTAGTTTTTATTGAAGTTAAAAATTTTAGTTTAAATTTTTAGGACAAAATAAGTATTGATTAATTCCTAAATAATAGTTGTTTGTGTACTTTCCCCGCTTAATTTCCATATATTAAAGTTGTCACGACCCCGAATTCCCACCCTATGAATCGTGATGGCGCCTAACATTTCACTTGTTAGGCAAGTCAACGTTAGATATAATTATTAATCATTTTTTACAATTCAAATCTAATGAAAACCAATAAGCTAGATAGTCTGAAATGGAGTGAATAAACTAATAAACGACAAAATTCAAATATAATCCCAAAACTCGTGTCACGAATACACGAGCGTCTAGAGTACTACAAATAATAGCCTGAATAAAAATATAATTGTCTGAATCAAAATAAACAGCTAAGATGATGTAGAACGGGACTCCAGGGCTGCGAACGCCGTGCAGCTATACTCCAAGACTCTGCTAGTAGTGGCGAGGCTAAAGCGGGCTACTTATAATAACAACAACAACAACAACAACAACAACAACAACAATAATAATAATAATAATAATAATAATAATAATAATAATAATAATAATAATAATAATAATAATAATAATAATAATAATAATAATAATAATAATAATAATAATAATAATAATAATAATAATAATAATAATAATAACAGGGAAAGAAAATAGGAAATGAAAGTGTAGCAGTTAATTTATGACAATGAACTCAAACCTCACTATCAGATTGCCCAGAATAACAAACCTCGTAATCTCATATAAAAATGCTGAAATTAATACAACAACAGCAAGTACAACACACACAATCTGTTGCGGCGCGCAACTCGATCCCACCGTAACATCCTTTAATCAATATCATAATCCTCCCTTATTCCACCATATCGTCATTTATCAATATCAATTATTACGTACACAAACCGTTGTGGCGTGCAACCCGATCCCACCATATCATTATTTATCAATATCAATAATCCTCTCTTATTCCACCATTTCAATTTATTATCCTTCAATTTCCGTTGCGGCGTGCAACCCAATCCACAAATAATTTCAATAAACGTAAACAATCCAATAACTCAATTTACAAGAATTTCTAAAATCAAAAGGTATGTGTGCAAGGCAATAAAGGAACCACGTAATAATCAAAGGAATGCAACAAGTATTACAAAAATAACATGATAAGTAAAGCACGTGACAATTAAGGTGTGCAAGTAAAACAGTTAAGGCAAGTAGCAAATAAGCACAAAGTCATGGAAGGGACGAACAATTTAATACAAAAATAATTAATGATAAATAACAAATTACGGTATAGAAAGCAATTAAAGCATGTAACAATTAAGGCATGGAATGAGATAATTCATGAAATACGAGAAAACACGGAAACAAATATTTTGACGGCATATATACACTCGTCACCTCGCATATACGCCGTTTTCTCAAATAATCCACACAACACATAGTTCACAAGTTTCTAATTCTCTCAAGTCAAGGTTAGATCCAACACTTACCTCGCTCTGCAATCAAATCAAAGCGCAACCGGGGCTTTTCCTCTAAAATTCGCCTCCAAACCAATCGAACCTAACCAAATATAGTTCAAACAATTCAAAATAAGCTTTAGAAACTACCCACGAGTAAAAAAAATTTAATCTTTAATGATTTTGAAAAAAGTCAACAAAAGTCAACCCCGGGTTTGCTTGGTCAAAATCCGAGATACGGACCAAAAATCAATTACCCATTCACCCCAAGCCCGATTATGTGATTGGTTTCGAAATCCGACTTCAACTTGAGGTCTAAATCTCAATTTCTCAAAATCTCTCATTTCTACCTAAATCCCTAATTTCTACCATGAAAAAGCATAGATTAAATGTTAGAAATCAATGAGTGTTGATGGAAATGGAAGAAAATGAGTTAAAATCTACTAACCTATGAAGTTGGGATGAAATTTATCTTCAAAATCGCCTCTAGACAGAGCTCAAACTTGAAAATGATGAAAAATAAGTTAAATCCCGGCTTTGGGATATTTAAGTCAATAGGCGTCTGGCCTTCTTTGCATTCGCGAAGGGCCTGACGCGATCGCGAAGAGCAGAGGCCAAAATGGCCTTAGCATTCGCGAGGGGCTTCACGTGCTCGCGATGGTCAATCCCCCATGGCCATCGCGTTCGCGAGCCTGGGCTCGTGTTCGCATAGAAGAAAATCTCCCCAGTCCCCAGTTACCCTTCGCAATCGCGAGAGTAGCTTCGCGATCGCGAAGAACAAAGCACCAGATATCAGAAACAGTGAAAACCATCAATCTTTCTAAGTCTGAAATGGTCCGTAGCCTATCCGAAACTCACCCAAGCCCCTCAGACTCCAAACCAAACATGCACACAAGTGTAATAATATCATACGAACTCGCTCATGCGATCAAATCACCAAAATAACACCTAAAACCATGAATCGGACTTCAAAATATATGACATTTTCAAAAAAACCTAAGAACTTTCAAATTTACAACCGGACGTCCGAATCACGACAAATCAACTCGTTTTTGCACCAAATTTTGCAGACAAGTCATAATTAGTACAATGGACCTATACCAAGCTCCGAAAACAAAATCTGAACCCGGTAGCAACAAAATAAACCTACAGTCAAACTTATGAATTCTTTAAACCTTCAAATTACTAGTTTTCAACAAATCACGTTAACTCAAGTTAGGGACTTCCGAATTCAATTCCGGGCATACGCCTAAGTCCCAAACTACGATACAGACCCATCAAGATCGTCAAAACATTGATACGGGTCTGCTTATATAAAATATTGATCGTAGTCAACTCAAATCATTTTTAAGGCAAAAATTCACATTTTGTTCAATTTTTCACATAAAGACTTTTCGGAACAAGACACGGGCTGCGCACGCAAATCGAGAAATACTAAACGGTGCTAATCGAGATCTCAAAACTCGAAAATAAAGGCTAAAACTCAAAATGACCTATCGGGTCATCACAAAAGTTTACAAAAAATAATTTATATTTGATTGAACATATATTGATTTTTACCAATTCTTCTTTACTAAATTGTATGCACTTTAGAGAGTGGCGGAATTACACTAAAGAAGGGTGGTCATGTGAACATGTGGGTTGAATCTTATATTTTAGGATATATGTTGTATCTTTAAACATCCTAATTAATCCATGCCCACCCAACCGTTTAAATTAAAAATGGTCAGTGGATATATAATATATGCATAATTTATATATTATATGTGTATAATTATGTACAATCAATATATAATATGTAAAAATCCCTTTTTGTTTTTAACGTGTCTGTTCCATGTTGGGCCAATTGGGCCCGTAACCAATATCCAGCTCATCTCGAACCGTCGAGAGTGTTCGTAGCGTGACTTTAGTTCTCAAACAAAACGTTTGAGCCCAGCCCTTTATTTGTGCTCTTTAAAACTAAGTTCCATTCTCATTTTCATGTATAGTTAAAAAGGAAAAAGTTAAGGAATACTTATAAAAGTCAAAATAATTATCCTCCACAAAATTACACCGGTTGTCCTCCTAAGAATCTAGTGTTTAAATAATTTTTCTATTTTTAATTTTGTTACAAAAATAGGCTTCTACTTCACCAAGAACATTATAGTTCTTCAATATTGGAAGCTTTAATTTTTTTTTTTCTGGGGGAGGGGGTAAAAATTGGAAGTTACTAATCGATTATTGTTAAAACTATTTGAATGTTGCTAATTATGCTTAAAATTTTTGTGATTTATTTTAAAAATCTATTGTTGGTCCTTAGAAAGTGTTGAAGAAAACAAAGTGGGTCTTCTTGATTTTATGTAATTTGACTAAATTGATAATTTGATATCGTTTGTGTTGGTAATTAGATGTTTTATTTTAATTTTGAAATCATTTGGAGTAGCTGATCGAAATTAAAATTGTAATTTTGAAGAATACTTTGTTGAACAACACAGAAAAACTATGTTGATCAGGTAGACTTTGAATAACAATTTAAAAAGCTTATCTAGTGGAGTTTAATGAAGAATTAAACAAGCACAAAATCATGCCAATTAGGTTAGTTTGTGAACAGGTTAACAGGTAGGACGAATGTAGTTAACGCAACGTCATGTCAATATGGTAGAGTTTGGTGAACAATTGAACAATTATAAAATCATGCCAACCGGGTAGAGTTTATAAATAATCAATAATTGTCATGCCCAAAATCCACTAGTCGTGATGGAATCTAACCCAACCCGTTAGGTCAGCCAATTAACAATTAAGACAATTCTAATAAAATAAAGATGACCAACTAACGATATATCTGGATTTCATACAATATCCCAACGACTGGTAGTATAAGTCATGAGCTACTAAGACCGGATTATTGCAAAAACTGATACGAAATGAATACAACTTCTTTTTGAAATGTACATAAACAGAATTCAACTCTAAAACTACCCAGGGACAAGTAGTAGCCACACCCGGAAGACACGAACATCTTCAAAGTTAGCTCCCGTCATCCACTGCAGCTCCGCTCCAAGATCTGCACGCAAGGTGCAGAAGTGTAGTATGAGTACAACCAACCCCACGTACTCAATAAGTATCTTGACTAACCTCGGTGAAGTAGTGACAAGGCTTTTAAATTAAAAAGTACTCACTGATACAACTTGTCCAGAAGATTAGCAATAGAACAATACTAGAACATAACTGAAAAGAGTACAATAAACAAATATGCGAAGTAGTAAATGATTACCAGAAGAAATCACGATTTATATTTGTCACGACCCGAAATTTTTCACCGATTGGACCGTGATGGCACCTAACATTTCACTTGCTAGGCAAGCCAACGTTAGAGAATCATTAAACCAATTCCTTATTCTCATTCAGTAATTAACAATAACTAATTAAGATAAAATATAATAAGTGCGAAATATCATAAAATTGTATTAATTACTACCACCCGGATCTGGAGTCAAAATTCACGAGCATTCTAGAATTTACTACAAGTAATAGTCTGAAAAAAATACAACTGTATGAATGAAAGAAAACAGTAGGACATAAAAGATAGACGGGGACTTCAAGGTCTGTGAACGCCGACAGATCTACCTTGAGTCTTCGGACAGCGGACCAATAAAAAATCTCGATCAACCTGAGCTGGTATCAAAATTTGCACAGAAAGTGCAGAGTGCAGCATCAGTACAACCGACCCCATGTACTGATAAGTGTCGAGCCTAACCTCGGCGAAGTAGTGACGAGGCTAGGACAAGACACCCACATATAACCTGAACAGTATAATCATGCTAGTGGCAACAGCAGTGAGTAAAGCAATAACGCAGAAATAATGGGAAGGGGACATACAGTGGGGAAATACAACATAAAGAGTGAGAATAATGAAAAGACAGAATTAAACAGAAAATCCTTAAACGAATTGAGCAATTAAAACAGCAAAGGAAAACTGCACAGCATCACCTTTCGTGCTTTTACTCTCAACCTCACCAAATAAATAAATAGAACGGCACGGCATCACCCTTCGTGCTTTTACTCTCAACCTCACCTAAATAAATAAATAGAACGACACGGCATCACCCTTCGTGCTTTTACTCTCAACCTCACTAGATAAATAAATAAATAGAACGACACGGTATCACCCTTCGTGCATTAAACCTCTCATAATATACACGGCATCACCCTTCGTGCTTTACACTCTTCCTCACAATATAAATAATGCATGCACGGCATCACCCTTCGTGCTTTACACTCCTCCTCACAAATCAAAGGATCAATAACAACGGATAGATAGGAGTACCACAAAGAAACCAGTATTTTACCCATAATCAATAGCACAATGTAATCTCAATCTTGAATCAATATTCGAAAGTTACCAAATCTCAGTGAAACCAGATATAAGTCACCCAACATTTCAAATAACCCTCTAAGCATGGATAGTAGAATTTAAGGCTATAAAATAGACAAGAATAGAATTTCACTCGCATGCTATGACTCGACAACGACGCATAGATACTCGTCACCTCACCTATATATCGTATTTAACAACCAAACACGTAGCAAATTAATACATAATACCTACTCCCTCAAGCCAAAGTTAGATACGACACTTACCTTACTCCGAAGGCCACTTAATTCTCAATCACAATTTTTTCTTTGGAATTCACCTCCAAACCACTCGTATCTATTCAAAAATAACTCAATAATATCAATATTGCTAAAGGAATCAATTATATTTTATAAATTAAATTTTCTAAATTTTTTCTCCAAAAGTCAAAAAATTGACCCCGGGCCCGCTTGGTCAAAACTCGAGGTTCGGACCAAAATTCTTTTACCCATTCACCCCCGAGCCCGAATATGTAATTAGTTTTGGAATCCGACCTCAAATTGGGGTCTAAATCCTCAAATTTTCGAAATTTCTAATTTCTACCCTAACCCCTAATTCTACCATGAAAACTCTAGATTTTAGGTTGATAATTCAAGAAATGTAATGAGAAATTGAAAGAAAATGGTTTAGAATCACTTACCAACAATTTGGGGAAGAAATTACTCTTAAAAAATCGTCTCTCACCGTTTGGTTTTTGAGAAAAATGAGTTTTTGGCTAAAATCCCGTTTTTGAATTCTGTTTTAAGTCACTGGACATGCATTCATCGCGTTTGCGAGAGGCCTGTCGTGATCGCAATGCACAACGGCCTAAGGCCTTCGTGTTCGCGAGTCTATCTACACATTCGCGTAAGGCAGCTCCCCCCAAGCCTTCGCGTTCGCGACCCAGTGGGCGCGTTCGCATAGAAGAACATGACTCCCCTCCCCTAGGTCCCTTAAACTATCACGTTCGCGTGAGATAGATCGCGTTCGCGAAGGGTACCACCCCCAACGCTTCGCGTTCACGACCAGTCCATCGCGTTCGCGAAGAAGACAATTCCCCTGCCCCTATTTTACCTTTCGCGTTCGCAACACTACCTACGCGAACGCGAAGAAGGGCACATCAGAATAGCTGCTGCAGCAAAAATCTCAAATTTTCTAAGTCCAAAATATCCCGTGGCCTATCCGAAACTTACCCGAGCCCTTGGGGCTCCAAACCAAACATGCACACAAATCTAAAAAAATCATACGAACTTGCTCGCGCGATCAAATCGCCAAAATAATACCTAGAACTACGAATTTAGCACCTAATCAAATGAAATTCTCAAGAATACTTTAAAATTCCTATCTTCTCAACTGGACGTCCGAATCACGTCAAATCAATTCTGTTTCTCACCAAATTTCACAGACAGGTCTTAAATATCATAATGAACTTGCACCGGGCTCCGGAATCAAAATACGGACCCGATACTAACAATGCCAACTATCAATCAATTCTTAAAAATAAATAATTTTCAAACTTTTAATTTTCATCAAAAATTCACAACTCAAGCTAGGGACCTCTAAATTCGATTTCGGGCATACGCCCAGGTCTCATAATTCGATACGGACCTACCAGGACCATTAAAGTATGGATCCGGGCCCGTTTATCAAAAATATTGACCGAAATCAACTAAAATCAATATTTAAGATAAAAATTCTTATTTTCATTAGTATTCAACATAAAAGCTTTTGAGTTCTAAAACATAAGATGACCCTTTTGGGTCATCACAATATTCCTCAATATCACGACCAATCCTTGCCTTAGAGCGATAACCAACAAACCACGATAGTAAATCCATAACTTTCATAGTGTGACAGATGCACTCAAGATATAAAATCAAATGGCACGGCAACACCCTTCATGCATTTATCTCATCTTCACCAAATATTCGTATAACAGTACCAACCAGGTGAATGAAATACCAATAACAGTAATGACAAAGTGAAAATACACAGGTAGCAATAATGAACAATGCAGTACATATAGACAATGGTAACAAACTAGGTAGAAGGAATAGGAGTAGTGACAACAATTAGGAAAGAAGAACATAATTTTACTAACTAACATGGTAGAAGGCCTAGATGTACATATAATAAAAAGAGGGAAAGCGTGATCTTTATGAGCTAACAAATAGAAGGCATGAATAACTAACATAGTAGAAGGCTTATACGAAAGTGCAACAAGTGAGGAACGACATAGACGTAAGTATGACAACCAAGAAGGAAAAACATGATATTTGCAAGTTAAGCAAATAGAAGGCATGGATAATACAACTACAATTGAGGTAGAGAACAAAGACAAAATAAGAACGACAAGTCACATAGAAACATAGGTGCAACAGTAATAGCTCAAGATAAAAGTCTTGAATATATACACAAGGAAAAGACATAACAAAGTAATACATGTCTCTCGTCCTTGCCTACACGGAAACACCCTTTGTGTCATAAACGCATGATAATATAAAAATATGACAATCTAAATGAAATGGTACGGCATCACCCTTCGTGCTTTTGCTCTCATCCCCACATGATAATATAAATGAAATGGCACGGCATCACCCTTCGTGCTTTAATTTTACTCTCATCCTCATATGATAATGTAAATGAGATCATGATAATGTAAATGAAATGGCACGGCATCACCCTTCGTGCTTTTACTCTCATCCTCACATGATAATGTAAATAAAATGACACGGCATCACCTTTCGTGTTTGTACTCTCATCCTCACATGATAATGTAAATGAGATCATGATAATGTAAATAAAATGGTACGACATCACCCTTCGTGCTTTACATTCTTCCTCACATGATAATGTATATGTAATGGTACGTCATCACCCTTCGTACCTTACACTCTTCCTCACCAAGCACATTAATGACAAGCAAGGTAGGAAGCATGAATAACATCAAGGAGAGTGATTAAACGAATATTCCAAATGAACATCAATCACAACTTTCAAGCCAATAACAATTCAATAAACCTCAAGAACCTTATTGTTCAAGTATTTCAACAAGTCTCAAAAATGATCTCCAACACAAGTATAGGATCCAATATCTCAAGAATAACGGTCGTAGCGATGTATTAGTGATTAAGCATAGTGATGACCGAATTTAACACATTAATAATTTCACAAAAATTCGTCAAATTTTAATCAGTTTAGAATATGCTAAATCTTGGTTTCTAGCATTTAATTTCATATTCTTAGTAATCTAGAAGTCAAGTAAGACATGAAACAAGAAGGTCACGTAATTCTACAAGGCACAATCAATCGTATAATTTACCCACGATCATGATTAATCCTGGCACATACATATACGCTCGTTAATCCATATATGTATCACCCCCGCATATAGCAAACAATGGCAAATAGTAGGAAACATTCTCCCAACAAAGTTAGGCAAGACACTTACCTCAAACAAGCCAGATCGATATACTAGAAGCATCATCCCGCTCAAATCATCCTCTGAATGGCTCGAAACTAGCCAAACGCAACTCAAAACTATCAAATAATTCCATAGGAAGCAAACACAAATGATAAAGGTAGAATTTTTATATATTTACTCAAAGTCAACTAAAAGGTCAAACCCGATCCCGCACCTCGAAACCCGACAAAACTCACAAAATCCGACAACTCATTCAATTACGAGTCCAACCATACTAATTTCACTCAAATCCGACTCTGAATCGATGTTCAAAATCCAAAAAAATCACTTTAGAAAAGTTTAGACAACCTCCCCCCCCCCCAATTTCTCTTTAAAAATCATAATCCAAATATGAAAATCGAAGATAGATTCATAAAATATAATCAAAATTAAGTAGAGAACACTTACTCCATTCCTTGTGGTGAAAATCGCCCAAATCCGAGTCTAGGGTTCAAAATATGAAAGAATGAGCTAAAATTCCGAAATTCCAACTCTTAACCCAGCCGCAGATGTCACATTTGTGACCAAAAGTTCGCAATTGCGACCACATGTTCGCAGATGTGGTAGTTCGTAATTGTAACAAAAAGTTCGCAATTGCGAAGTACCAGCACCAGCAAACCCAAACTTTACCGAAATGATCAGAAACCACCCTGAAACTCATCCGGAACCTCCCGGACACAAACCATATATGCATTTCAATCATAAAATACGCTACGGACCTGCTTGATCCCTCAAAACACCGAAAAGAGGTCGTTTTGAGCCGATATTGACCATTGTCAAACTCCAAATTTCTTAACTTAACTAGTCTCTCAACCAATGATCCAAAATACACCTGAGCCCCTTGGGACCCCGTCAAATCATACCAACAAGTCACAAAATATAACACCGGACCTACTTGAGGCGTCAAATCTCACATAGCAACATTAAAACTATGAATCGTACCTCAAATCAAACTTTATGAACTTTTGAACTTTCAACTTTCAAAACTCGTGTCGAACCATATCAAATGAAATCAGAATGACCTCATATTTTGCACACAAGTTCTAAACTCCCGGAACCACAATCTGAACCTGATAATATCAAAGTCAACTCTCGGTCAAACTTATGAACATTTCAAACCTTCAAATTTTCAACTTTTGCCAAATAGTGCTGAAACCTTCTAGAAACATCCAAATGAAATTACGAGCGTATCCCCAAGTCCAAAATCACCATCCAGACCTAACTGAACCATCAAAACTCCTATCTGAGGCCAAATACACAAAAGTCAAACTTGGTCAACTCTTCCAACTTAAAGCTTCTAACATAAGATTCATTCCTCCAAATCCATTCCGAGGCACCTGAAAACCAAAACTGACGATTCGCACAAGTCATAATACATCATATGAAGTTACTTAAGACTTCAAACAGCTGAACAGAATGCAAATGCTCAAAATGACCGGTTGGATCGTTACAATAATATAGGTAGAGTAAATATAACATAAAATATACCAATCCCTAACAAGAAATAAGTGTGTGTAAGGTTGGGGTTTATTTTTTAAATACTTTAAAAAAATGGAAACAGTATCTAAAGACCAAACCTTTATGGGATCATTTATGTGAATTACACATTACCCTCCTATCCATTAGCATGCGCATTAAGCTAAGGCAAGCCAAGGCAAGCTAACCCAAGTCAAGCTTTCGATTTTTAAGAGATGGATGCGTACTTAGGATAATTATTTTATACTTAATAGGTATTTTATATAGTTTTTTCTAGTTTAAAAATCAAGTGGGGATAAAAAAATTGCTCTACCCCCCTCACCATTAGCAATATTTTGAGCCTCTCTCCCTCTCTTTCTCTCTCTGCTCTTCTAAACCTTCCATCCATTCATATTCTCTTTTACAAGAATTAGATAAAAGATTTTAATTTGAGTTCTACAATATTTTCCATTGAAATACAACTAAGTAAGTATTTCGGATAATGTATATATTTTTAAAAAGCTAATCTACTAATAATGGCTCGTATTATTTATAATTGAAAAACTTTGAGGATCAAAAACACAGATATGAAATTTGATGGCTAATGACTTACAAATTCTTTTGACGTAGAGTATTTTTTTTCCATAAGACATATTAGTTTTATCTTACAAATGGCAGGATACTTGTAAATGAATATTGATTTTAAAAAAAGAATTATTATTGGTGCACCTAGTCATTGATTGTTTGTCGCTGCACCTATTCATGCTCTAATTTTTATTATTTGCTTTTTCAAAGTTCGAACACCCTTATTTTCTAGTAACGCCAATAACTTTACTGTCATGATCCAAAATCTCAAGTGTCGTGATGGCGCCTATCATGATACTAGGCAAGCCGTTAACTCACACACACCAACATCTTGAAATTTAAAATATACGAAAATAAGCTTAAGTAAGTAAAAGTCTCATAAAATCTGAATGAAAATGTCACAGCTCAATACAAAACTTCCCAAAATCCGGGTGCCACTGAGTACATGAGCATCTATACAAATACATAGTCTGATATACTTCTAAGAAAATAGAACTGAATAAGAAAAACTGAGGGATAGGGAGGAGAGTTAAGGTCTGCGGACGCCAAGGCAGCTACCTCGATAAACTCCGAACTGCTAAAAACTCTAAGATCAACAACCACCGTGCTTGAAAATACCTGGATCTGCACACGAAGTGCAGGGTGTAGCGTGAGTACAACCAACTCAATAAGTAACAAGTCTAACCTTTGGACTTAAAGCAGTGACAAGTCCGAACAATACGGTGCAAATACATAATTAAACAGTGTGAATATTTACAGAACATATGACAGTAATATCTCAGAGAAACTTATAATTTGCAGGCACCAGTATAGGAATGTAGACAAGCTTCCAGGTTTAACGATTAAACTCATAACAGATAAAATATATCAAGTTTGAACGATATGAGGAAAAATGACATTCTAGATCTACATGCCAATATGCATATTGTATGTGGTGCAACACAATTAAAGCCTCGCGTACTCACACTCTAGGAGTACTCAACCTGACTGTCTCAATTCTCACTCATCATGCTCAATCACTTAGCACTGTACAGGGCAGATCCAACCCAAATCAAATATCGTGAATCAATAGCAACTGCGCTCACTGTGGGTGTGCAAACTCCGTCGGGGCAGATCCAGCCCAAGCGCTATAATAAGCCAATTATGGCATGAATCAATAAAGCTTGTTGCGGCATGCAGCCTGATGCCATAAATGTCACTCACAAGCAGGCCCTCGGCCTCCCTCAGTCATCAATCTCTCCAGTCTCTCGGGCTCACAACACTCATGCTAAGCAGCTCAAATCAATGATACATGATGTGATAATATATGATAACAGAGACTGAGATATGATATGCAATGATGAATGCGACTGAGTAGATAACTGCAATTAAGCAAATAACTCAACAGTAAAGAACGACTACTGTGGGTCCTAATTTTACTAGCACATAGCCTAAGCATGGTTTCTAGTATAAATCACATCTCAAGTACTCTAACACATGGAGTATAATAATAATATTCAGATAATATAGCTACATAGTCCCATGGAATCGACTAAATCACAATTACTACGGTGAATGCCCACACGCCCGTCACCTAGCATGTACGTCACCTCAACACCAAACATATAACACGTAATTTAAGGAATTCATACCTTCAAAACCAAGTTTAGAAGTGTTACTTACCTCGAATCTTGCAAATCTCTACTCCAACAAGCCCTTGCCTCGCGAATCGACCTCTGAATATCTCGAATCTAGCCACAAACAATTTGTTACAATCAACTCAAACTATAGGAATCAATTCCATATGAAAATGCTAAGTTCTTAATCAAAAGTCAAAAAGTCAACTCAAAAGTCAACCCCGGGTCCACGTCTAAAGACCCACGCGAACGCGATGACTAACCTTCACAAACCTACGTGATCGCAGACACTGCTATGCGATCGTGAATAACAACCACGTGGAACCCAGCTGCCTCACTTCCTCTTCGTGAACGTGGCTTAGCACACATGTTCGCGATTCACTGCCAGACCAACCTATGCGATCGCAGATTCTTGCTCACGAACGAATTGAGTATAAATTCCAGCTGTCCAAACAAGCCTTCGCGATCGCAGACCTATCCACGTGATCGCATAGAAGGAAACCAGACCTATACAACAGAAACTTCAGCAAATCTTCTAAGTCCCATTTCACCCCGTTAACCATCCGAAATCCACCCGAGGCCACTGGGACCCCAACCAAACATACCAACAAGTCCTAAAAAATCATACGAACTTAGTCAAGGCCCCAAATCACATCAAACAATATCAAAAACATGAATCACACCCCAATTCAAGCCTAATGAACTTATGAACTCCTAACTTCTACATTCGATGTCGAAACCTATCAAATCAAGTCTGATTGACCTCAAATTTTGCACACAACTCATAAATGACACAATGGACCTATTCTAACCTTCGAAACTAAAATCTGATCCCGATAACCACAATGCCAGCTCTCAGTCTAACTTCTCAATTTCCAAAAATTCTAATTTTTCAACTTTCGCCATTTTAAGCATAAATCGACTATGGACCTCCAAATTACTATTCAGACACACTCCTAAGTCCAAAATCATCCAATGGAGCTATCGGAACCATCAAAACTCCATTTTGGAGTGATTTACACATAAGGCAACATCCGGTCAACCTTTTCAACTTAAGCTTCCAACCTTGAGACTAAGTGTCTCAACTCATTTTGAAACATCCCCGGAACCAAACCAGCTACCCCGACAAGTCACATATCAACAACTGAGCATAGAATAAGCAGTAAATAGGGGAACGGTTCTACAACACTCAAAACGACCAGCCGGGTCGTTACATCCCCCTCTTAAACAAACGTTCATCCTTGAATGGGTCTAGAAACATACATGGAGTCTCATATAGGCGTGGATATCTGCTCCACATCTCCCGCTCGGTCTCCCATGTAGCCTCCTCGACTGGCTGACCTATCCACTACACCTTCACTGAAGCTATGTTCTTTGACCTCAACTTTCGAACCTGCCGATCCAAAATGGCCACCGGCTCCACATCATAAGTCAAATCACCATCCAACTAAACCGTGCTGAAATCCAAAACATGAGACGGATCGCCGCCATAATTTCGGAGCATAGAAACATGAAACACTGGATGAGCACTCGACAGACTAGGCGGCAAGGCAATCTTATAAGCCACCTCTCCAATCCTGTGAAGCACCTCAAATGGAATAATGTACCGAGGGATTAACTTTCCCTTCTTCCCAAACCTCATAACACCATTTATGGGTGAATCTTGAGCAGCACCTCTCCCCCACCATGTAAGCAACATTACGAACCTTCCGATCGATGAAACTTTTTTGTCTAGACTGCACCGTGCGAAATTGATCCTAAATCAATTTAACCTAGTCCAAAGCATCCTGAACCAAGTTAGTACCCAACAACCTAGCCTCACCCGGCTCAAACCATCCCATCGGAGACTGTCACCGTCTCCCATACAAAGTCTCATATGGAGCCATCTGAATGCTCGATTGGTAGCTGTTGTTGTAGGCAAACTCTGTGAGTGGCAGAAACTGATCCCAAGAACTCCCAAAATCTATGACAAAAGCGCGTGGCTTATCCTCCAATATCAGAATAGTGCGCTCAGTCTGTCCGTCCGGCTGAGCGTGGAATGTTGTACTTAACTCAACCAGTGTGCCTAATTCTCGCTGCACTGCTCTCCAAAACTGCGATGTAAATTGCGTGCCCCAATCTAAAATGATGGACACCGGCACACCGTGAAGGCGAACAATCTCGCAGATGTAGATCTCAGCCAACAGCTCCAAAGAATAATTAGTCCCAACTAGAATGAAATGCGCGGACTTGGTCAACCGATCCACAATTACCAAAATTGCATCAAATTTCCTCGAAGTCCATGGGAGCCCAACTACAAAATCCATGGTGATACGCTCCTATTTCCGCTTCGGAATCTCAAGCCTCTGAAGCAATACGCCTGGTCTCTGGTGCTCGCACTTCTCCTGCTGACAGTTTAGGCACCGAGCTATAAACCCAACTATATCCTTCTTCATCCTTCTCCAAAAATAGTGTTGCCTCAAGTCCTAGTACATCTTTGCAGCACCCAGATGGATGGAATACCGCGAACTGTGGGCCTCATCAAGAATCAACTCACGTAGCCCATCCACATTGGGTGCACAAATCCGACCATGCATCCTCAACACCCCATCATCCCTAATAGTAACCTCCTTGGCATCACCATACTGAACCATGTCCTTAAGGACAAGCAAATGAGGATCATCATACTGGCACTCTCTGATGCGATCATATAAGGAAGACCGAGAAACCGCACAAGCTAGAACCTGATTGGGCTCCGAAACATCTAATCACAAGAATAAATGCAAGGCTACCCATACTCATCGTCTTTCTACTCAAGGCATCGGCCACCATATTGGCCTTCCCGGGATGATACAGAATGATAATATCATAGTCCTTTAACAGCTCCAACCATCTCTGCTGCCTCAAATTTTGATCTTTTTGTTTGAACAAGCACTGGAGACTCCGATGATCTGTAAATACCTTACAAGAAACACCATAGAGATAATGCCGCCAAATCTTTAATGCATGAACGATGGCTGCCAATTCCAAATCATGAACATGGTAGTTCTTCTCATAGGGCTTCAACTGACGCAAAGCATAAGCAATCACTCTACCCTCCTGCATCAAGACACACCCAATACCAATTCGAGAGGCATCATAATACACTGTATAAGATCCATAAGCTGAAGGCAAAACTAGAACTGGATCTGAGGTCAAGGTAGTCTTGAGCTTCTGGAATCTCTCCTCACACTCATCTGACCACTTGAATGGAGCACCCTTCTGGGTCAATTTGGTCAAAGGCACTGCAATAGACGAGAAACCCTCCACGAAGCGGCGATAATAACAAGCCAAACCGAGAAAACTCTGAATCTTAGTAGCTGAAGACGGTCTGGGCTAACTCTGAACCTCCTCTATCTTCTTTGAATCTACCTTAATCCCTTCATTGGACACCACGTGCCCCAAGAACGCCACTAAACTAAGCCAAAACTCATACTTGGAGAACTTGGCATAAAGATTCTCCTCCCACAACCATTATAGTACAATCCTCAAATGTTGTGCATGCTCCTCCTGGCTACGTGAGTACATCGGGATATCATCAATGAATACTATGACAAACGAGTCAAGATATGGTTGAAATACACTATTCATCAGGTGCATGAATGTTGATGGGGCATTGGTCAGCCCGAAAGACATCACAAGGAACTCATAGTGACCATAACGGGTCCTGAATGACATGGAGACATGCAATCTATACCAAAATCACGTCGAAATTGACCATACTAAGAAATAAGAGATCAACTCTAGTCTCCAATCCCCCAATAGTCACTACACATGACCGATATACACGGTCCACAATAATAGTATCGTCCACTGGCGTAGATACATGAACAAATGAACTAAGGACTCATAGGGCATATCCAGATAACGAGCAAAATATGATGATACGTACGAATAAGTGGAACCGGGGTCAAATAATATAGAAGCATCCCTGTGACATACTGAGACAATACATGTGATCACTGTGTCTGAAGCAACAGCCTCTGGCCTAGCAGGAATAGTATAGAATCGAGCCTGACCGCCACCTGATCGGTCTCCCCCTCTAGGGAGACCCCTAGCTGCCTGAGCCCCACCCCGAGCTGGCTGGGCGAGTGGTGAAGTAACTGGTGCGAAAGCCGCAACCTGACTCCTCTGCTGAACTGGACCTCCCAAAAGGCAGGGGCAATGCCTCTTTATATGTCCCAACTCTTCACACTTAAAAAAACCCCTCTCGGAAAGTGGTGACAAGTACTGAGGCGAACTCCGAGAATCAGAATAACTACCAGAGGAACCTGGTGCAGATGAACCCTGAACTAAAGGTGCACGAGATGAACTCTAAGCTAGAAGTGCACTGAGAGATGACTAACCCGATCGAGCACTGTATGAACCATGGCTAGCTGATGCGCCATGATGAACTGGATGAAACATCTGAGCGGACCAATAAGGATGACCCCTACTGTAGTGGAACTGACCCCTAGAGGGAACACCGCTGAAACCACCCGAACCATGAGGCCTCGTGGCCTCCCTCTCCTCAAGCTCCTGACTACGAACCAACTCTAGCCGCCGAGCAATATCAACCACCGCGTCGAACCTAGCACCTGATACACTCTCCCTAGTCATAACAAAATGAAATGGATAGGTGAGGCCATCAATGAATCTCCTAATCCTCTCCTTCTCAGTGGGAATCAACCAAACTGCGTGATGAGCCAACTCTGAAAATCTCATCTCATACTGGGTCACAGACATACCCTCCTGACATAGCTGCTCGAACTGCCTGCGCATCTCCACCCTGCGGGTCTGTGGCACAAACTTCTCCAAAAAGAGAACGGAGAACTCGTTTCATGAAAGTGGTGCAACACTGACTGGCCTAATCCTCTCATAGGCCTCCCACCATCTGAAGGCAACATCTGATAACTGAAAAGTAGTAAAGGAGACTCCACTAGTCTCCAGAATACCTTCTGTGCGAAGAATCCACTGGTACCTATCCAAGAAGTCCCGAGCATCCTCTGACTCAGCCCCACTAAATGATGGAGGCCTGAGCCTCCCAAATCTCTCTAGCCTCTTCTTTTCCTCATCACTCATAATGGGACCCACCTGGGCCTAAGCAACTGCAACCAGCTGGGATGGTAGTACCCCCAGTGTCTGAAGTCCCTGCACCACCTCCTCTGGAGTACGAACTGCGGGAGTTGAGTACCTTCCCCGGCCTAAGAAGTGGTTGTCGTGGTCTGAATAGAAACCGTCTGAGCAAGGCTAGTGCAAACCGTCAATATCTAAGCCAAAGCCTCCTGAAGGCCTGGAATCACAATGGGCACAGCTGGTGCCTGAGCTGGCCCCAATGGCTCGACCACATCTGGAACTTGCTCCTGAGATGGAGCAACTGGTGGATCTGCAGGTGCTGCTCTAGATGCTGTATGAGCTGCACCTCGGCCTCTACCGCGGCCTCGGCCTCTCATGGCCCTAGCTGGTGGTATTGGTGGCCGTCCGCCTGATCCGGTAGCACGTGTCCTCATTGTCTGTGAGAGGATAGAATAACATGAGTTCAGTTCCTAGAATCAACAAATTCGCACAACAAGAATACAAGAATGTGGAGTTTTCCTAATGGTTAGGCAGCCTCTCGAAGATAAGTACAGACGTCTCCGTACCCATCCGCAAGACTCTACTAAACCTGCTCATGACTCGTGAGACCTATGTAACCTAGACTCTAATACCAAATTGTCACAACCCAAAATCCCAAGTGTCGTGATGGCGCCTATCATGATACTAGGCAAGACGACAACTCACACATACCAACATGTTGAAATTTAAAATATACAAAAATAAGATTAAGTAAGTAAAAGTCTCATAAAAACAGAATGAAAACGTCACAACTCAATATAGAATTTCCCAAAACTCGGGTGTGACTAAGTACATAAGCATCTGTACAAATACATAGTTTGATACACTGTCTAAGAAAATAGAACTGAATAAGTAAAACTGAGGGAAATATGGGGATGAGAGTCAAGGTCTGCGGACACCAAGGCAGCTACCTCAATAAACTCCGAATGGCTGAAAACTCTGAGATCAACAATCACCGTGCCCGGAAATATCTGGATCTGCACACGAAGTGCAGGATGTAACGTGAGTACAACCAACTCAATAAGTAACAAGTCTAACCTTTGGACTGAAAGCAGTGACGAGTCCGAACAATACGGTCCAAATACATAATTAAACAATACGAAAATTTACAGAACATATGATAGTAGCATCTAAGAGAAACTCATAATTTGCAGGCACCAGTACAGGAATGTAGACAAGCTTCGAGATTTAACAATTAAACTCAGAACAGATAAAATATGTCAAGTTTGTATGATATGAGGAAAAATGACATATCTAGATCTACATGCCAATATGCATATCATATGTGATGCAACACAATGAAAGCCTCAAGTACTCATACTCTCGGAGTACCCAACCCGACTGTCTCAATTCTCACTCATCACACTCAATCACTCAGCAATGTACAGGGCAGATCCAACCCGAATCAAATATCGTGAATCAATAGCAACTACGCTCAGTGTGGGTGTGCAGACTCCGGAGGAGCAGATTCAGCCCAAGCGCTATAGTAAGCCTATCATGGCATGAATCAATAAAGCATGTTGCGGCGTGTAGCCCAATCCCATAAATATCACTCACATATAATCCCTCGGCTTCCCTCATTCATCAATCTCTCCAGTCTCTCGGGCTCACAACACTCATGCTAAGCAGCCCAAATCAATGATACATTATGTGACAATATAAGATAATAGAGACAGAGATATGATATGCAATGATGAATGCGACTGAGTATATAACTGCAATTAAGCAAATAACTCAACAGCAAAGAACGACCACTGTGGGTCTCAATTTTACCAGCACATAGCCTAAACATGATTTCTAGCATAAATCACAGCTCAAGAGCTCCAACACATGGGGTACAATAATAATATTCAGATAAGATAGCTACACAGTCCCATGGAATCAATTAAATCACAATTACTACGGTGCACGCCCACACGTACGTCACCTAGCATACGCGCCACCTCAACACCAATCACATAACACGTAATTTATAGGATTCATACCCTCATAACCAAGTCTAGAAGTGTTACTTACCTCAAACCATGCAAATATCTACTCCAACAAGCCCTTGCCTATCGAATCGGCCTCTGAATGCCTCGAATCTATCCACAAACAATTTGATACAACCAACTCAACTTATAGGAATCAATTCTATATGAAAATACTAAGTTCTTAATCAAAAGTCAAAAAGTCAACTCAAAAGTCAACCACAGGCCCACGTCTCGAAATTTGATGAAAGTTACAAAATTCGAATACCCATTCAACCACGAGTCCACGAGTTCAACAGTTCAAATCCCCAAAATTCGGCCTAAGAAGTTTCCTCCATCTTTTCCCAAAGTTTCAACCCAAATCACTAATTAAATGATAAAATCAAAGATATATTCATGTACTTTAACCAAAACCAAGTGAGAATCACTTACCCTAATCACTCCCTTGAAAATCTCTCCAAGAATTGCCTCAAACTGAGCTCCCAAAATCAAATTGTGAAATAAACTCAAACCCTCATTTTTTAGACTTTAAATTCTCTCCATATATCCCTTAATCGCGATTGCGGAAAATGCTCCGCGATCGCGAAGCACAAACTTAGTTGCCCAAGAATTAACCTTATGTGATCGCCTAAAGACCCATGCGAACGCGATGACTAACCTTCACAAACATACGTGATCGGAGACATTGTTATGTGATCGCGAATAACAACCACGCGGAACCCAACTGCCTCACTTCCTCTTTGCGAACGCCGCTTAGCCCACGCGTTCGCGATTCACTGCTTGACCAACCTACGTGATCGCAGACTCTTGCTCGCGAATGCATAGAGTAAAAATCCCAGTTGCCCAAACAAGCCTTTGTGATGGCAGACCTATCCACGTGATCGCATAGAAGGAAATCAGACCTGTACACCAAAAACTTCAGCAAATCTTCTAAGTCCCATTTCACTCCGTTAACCATCCGAAATCTATCCGAGGCCCCTGGGACCCCAAACAAACATACCAACAAATCCTAAAACATCATACAAACTTAGTCGAGGGCTCATATCAAACAACATCAAAAACACGAATCGCACCCCAATTCAAGCCTAATGAACTTATGAACTCCTAACTTTTACATTCGATTCCGAAACCTATCAAATCAAGTCCAATTGACCTCAAATTTTGCACGCAAGTCATAAATGACACAACGGACCTATTCCATCTTCCGGAACCAAAATTCGTACCCGATAACCACAAAGTCAACTCTCGATCAAACTTCTAATTTTTCAACTTTCGCCATTTCAAGCCTAAATCAACTACGAACCTTCAAATTACTATCCGGACACACTCCTAAGTCCAAAATCACCCAACGGAGTTATCGCGGTAACTATACCTAGAAGACTGGAGATCCCAAGATCTAGGTTCAAGGAGATCAAACAAAGTCATTAATGACGGTTCAACATTGTCAAATAAAATTTTAGTCCGTTCTCATGATGAGACAATGTTCAGTACCAAGGATAAAGCATTAAGGCTTTTTAATGATTTCTAAATTTGATACAGGGTATATCAAATAGTGTATCTACAGGATGACACGTTTAGGAATCACCTATGTAAGTGTGAAGTGTTAGCCGCTTCAAGGAGAACTTTGTAAGGCCAGTTCTCTACGCACTTATGAAACCAGGCGGTGTTCATGGCTGAAACGAACACAACAATGAGAACCAAAGACGGTTAAGGGTTGATTGTGTGACTTATGGTTGTCTAGGTATACACCAAAGATCGACGGTTCAAAGATATCAAATCTATCGATTGACCGAGTATATCCGACATAAGTTTACTACGGAAAGTTCAAAGGGAAACCTACTTATCCAGATGCGATTAATCCTTACTTGTAAATCACACAGTTTTTCCATGCATACTTCCGTGATATAGCCATTCCCCATTCATGTGGGGGATTGTTGAGGTTTTTGTTTTTAAGATGAAATATTCTTAAAATGAGGGTGAATGGGAAATGGAGGGAAAATGAAATTTTGAGTAAAATTTTAAGTTTTCCCCTCTTGACAATGAGACATTGTCCCATATTGGAAGAGGAAGACATTTTTGGTGGGTATATATATAATTGATCTTCTTGTAGCTCTTAAAGAGTTAAGAAGAAAGCAAAGCTCGCGCCGTCGTCGTCGTCGCTCGCTCGGCTCGGCTTCGACTACGGCTACGGCTTCGGCTTCGGCTTTGGATTTGGATTTAGATTTGGTCAAATGATCGATTGATTGATTAATTTTTTGGACCAAATTTATTTGTTAATAGTAAATATTAACGTAAAATTATCCGCATTTGTAACGGATATTTTTCAATCCGTGTATTGACCATTTGGCAGCCGCCTAATGCTCTTCCCACCATGAAGTGCTTGCTCCACAAACATGAAGTGCTTGCTCCACAAACATATAATGCTTGCTCCACCATGGAGGGTGGACGTTTGGTCTTCTTCAACATTTTGCTGCTATATATGCAGATGTTGAAGAAAGACACTCAACACACAACATACAATTCGCTCAACAAATTGGCTATACATTTGCACTCCTTCCTCTCAGCATTTCCATACGATTTTCTGAGTTTATACTCCTTCGTTCTGCATTGTTTTTAACTTCAAACAAAGCAACTGTAAGTGTGATTTGCTACCGAACTTTGTGTTCGCTGAAACACTGGGGTTTGAAGTACCGCTACACCAGTGTGTTATTCGTTCTATCCTGGGAGGAAATAATCCATTACCTTGGGTACTAGGAGGGGATTAAATTCCTTAAGGAAACACTGTGAATTCAGTGGGCTCGAATTTATTATTGTTTCATAACGTTAACTTATATTTTGCAGAATTATTATTTACAAATACAGCAATATTGGTAGGAATAACAATCTTAAGGAATTTAATATTTATTTATGTATTTGTGTTATTCTTATTATTCTGCAAACTAAAACCTTTGTGGTTTGTGTACTCCCGTTTTGGAGAGTTAAGCCTTCGTGGCGTTTTGTTGGATATTAAAATCTACGTGATTTTTACTCCAGTTTGAAAACGTGTATTAAACGTTTGTTTGTGTAATTCTTTTACAGAAAAAATGATGACTGAAAGCGAAAACCAAGCTGTGCCGATGGTAACTGCCAACGCATCGACAAGCCGAACACCGGCGTTGGCACCGGCAGAAAAACCCAAAAAATTTTCTGGGATTGATTTCAAGCGCTGGCAGCAGAAGATGTTCTTCTACTTAACTACGTTATGTCTACAGAAGTTCATCAAGGAAGATGTTCCTGATCTGCCAGATAAAACTCCAGATAATGAATGCTTTCTCGTGATTGAAGCGTGGAAGCATTCTGATTTTTTATGCAAAAATTATATTCTTAGCGGACTGGATGATAATCTGTATAATGTATACAGTAGCGTGGAGACGTCAAAAGAATTGTGGAATGCGCTTGAAAAGAAATATAAAACTGAAGATGCCGGGATGAAGAAATTCGTTGCCGCAAAATTTTTGGACTATAAAATGGTAGATAGCAAATCTGTTATTACCCAAGTCCGGGAATTGCAAGTGATTATTCATGATCTACTTGCTGAAGGTCTTGTCATCAACGAAGCATTCCAAGTAGCAGCAATGATTGAGAAGTTGCCTCCATTGTGGAAGGACTTCAAAAAATATTTGAAACACAAACGAAAGGAAATGTCCCTTGAAGATCTCATTGTTCGGTTGAGAATCGAAGAGGACAATAAAGCTGCTGAATGGAGAGGCCGTGGAAATTCAACAATAATGGGAGCAAATATTGTTGAAGGTAACAAAAAGAGGAAGAAGGCTTCTGGTCCGAAATACAACCCAAGCAAGAAGCGGTTCAGTGGAAACTGATACAACTATGGGAAAACTGGACACAAGTTTACGGAGTGTCGTGCTCCGAAGAAAGACAAGAAAAGAGGTCAAGCAAACATGGTAGTAAACCATGATGATGTTGATAACTTGTGTGCCATGCTTTCTGAATGTAACTTGGTGGGAAATCCTAAACTGTGGTGGTTTGATTCAGGAGCCACTCGCCATGTTTGTGCAGTTAGAGAGGCTTTTGCTACCTATGCTCTTGCTGAACCCGGAGAGATAGTTTATATGGGAAATGCTTCAACAGCAAAAGTTGAAGGATATGGAAAGATATTTCTGAAAATGACTTCTGGCAAGGTCATGACTTTGAACAATGTCCTTCATGTTCCCGAAATGAGAAAGAATTTAGTCTCTACTGGACTTCTTGTTAAGCACGATTTTAAGTGCATTTTTGTGTCAAACAAGGTTGTAATTAGTAAGAATGAAATATTTGTAGGAAAAGGTTACCTCACCGAGGGCCTTTTCAACCTAAATGTAATGGTTGTGAAAAATAATAATAATATTTCAGCTTCTTCTTACTTACTTGAGTCAAATGATTTATGGCATGTACGTTTGGGATATGTCAATTATAAAACCTTGCGGAAAATGATTAACTTGGAAGTACTGCCCAAGTTTGAATGCGAAAAATCAAAATGTCAAACATGTGTGGAATCTAAGTATGTTAAACATCCTTATAAGTCAGTTGAAAGGAATTCAAATCCTTTAGACTTAATTCACACAGATATTTGTGACATGAAGTCAATACCATCTCGCGGTGGAAAGAAGTATTTCATAACTTTTATTGACGATGGTACTCGATATTGCTATGTTTACTTACTGAATAGTAAAGATGAAGCAATAGACGCATTCAGGCAATACAAAAATGAAGTTGAAACGCAACTTAACAAGAAAGTAAAAATGATAAGAAGTGATAGGGGTGGTGAATATGAATCTCCTTTTGAAGAAATATGTTTAGAATATGGAATTATTCATCAAACAACAGCCCCTTACACGCCCCAATCTAATGGGATTGCGGAAAGAAAGAATCGCACATTAAAGGAGATGATGAATGCGTTGTTGATAAGTTCTGGTTTGCCACAGAACTTGTGGGGGAAGCCATTCTTACGGCTAATCGAATATTAAATCGAGTGCCCCATAGCAAAACACAATCCATTCCATATGAAAAATGGAAAGGAAGGAAGCCCAACTTGAATTACTTTAAAGTGTGGGGGTGTTTGGCAAAAGTGCAAGTTCCTAAACCCAAAAGGGTAAAGATAGGACCGAAAACCGTTGATTGTGTTTTCATAGGATATGCGACAAATAGTAAAGCATATCGATTTCTGGTTCATAAATCAGAAAATCCTGACATTCATAATAATACGGTTATAGAATCAGATAATGCTGAGTTCTTTGAAAATATATATCCGTATAAAAAGGAATGTGAGTCGTTTGATGAAGGATCTAAACGACCTCGGGAAGAAACAAAAGAAAGTACATGTAATCAGGAGAATCCAAGACGTAGTAAACGTCAAAGAACGTCTACTTCATTTGGACCAAATTTTGTGACTTTCTTATTGGAGAATGAGCCTCAAACATTTAAAGAAGCTATGACTTCTTCGGAATCATTGTTTTGGAAAGAGGCAGTCAATAGTGAAATAGAATCCATATTGAACAACCATACATGGGAATTGGTTGATCTTCCTCCTGGAAATAAACCTTTGGGTTCTAAATGAATTTTTAAGAGAAAAATCAAAGATGATGGCACTATTGATAAATTCAAGGCAAGGCTCGTAGTCAAAGGGTATAGACAACAAGAAGGTCTAGACTACTTTGATACATACTCTCCAGTTACAAGAATTACGTCCATACGAATGTTGGTAGCATTAGCTGCAGTGTATGGTCTTGAAATTCATCAAATGGATGTTAAGACTGCCTTCTTGAATGGAGAGTTGGAGGAAGAAATTTACATGGAACAACCTGAAGGGTTTGTGGTTCCAGGTAAAGAAAAGAAGGTATGTAGACTTGTTAAGTCTCTTTACGGACTAAAACAAGCACCCAAACAATGGCATGCGAAATTTGACCAAACAATGTTGTCAAATGGTTTTAAGATAAATGAATGTGATAAATGTATGTACATTAAAAATGTTCCAAATCACATAGTCATTGTTTGCCTATATGTGGATGATATGCTGATAATGAGTAATGACATTGCCAACATAAATGCTACTAAGCGTATGCTCAATAGCAAGTTTGATATGAAAGACTTGGGACTTGCTGATTTAATTCTGGGAATTAAGATCCATAAGACTCCTAAAGGTCTGGCATTGTCACAATCTCATTATATTAAGACAGTACTTGAAAAATTCAAGCACTTGGGCTTTAAAGTTGCAAAGACTCCAATTGACGTGAATCTTGCATTAGCAAAGAACAAAGGCCAAAGCATATCACAATTGGATTATGCTCGTGTGTTGGGATGCTTAATGTATATCATGAATTATACACGACCAGATATAGCTTGTGCTATAAGTAAACTGAGTCGATATACAAGCAATCCAGGCCAATCTCATTGGATGGCAATGAAACGAGTTTTGGGATATTTAAAACATACCCAGAACTTTGAATTGCACTACAGTAATTTTCCTGCGGTGATTGAGGGATACTGTGATGCAAATTGGATCACCGGTTCAACTGATTCGAAGTCCACGAGTGGATATGTATTCACTATTGGTGGAGGAGCGGTATCTTGGAAGTCGTCCAAACAAACCTGTATTGCCCGCTCTACAATGGAGGCTGAATTCATAGCCTTAGATAAAGCCGGTGAAGAAGCTGAATGGCTCCGGAATTTCTTGGAAGACATTCCATTTTGGCCCAAACCGTTGGCACCAATATGCATACATTGTGATAGTCAAGCGGCAATTGGAAGGGCTGGGAGCGTTATGTATAACGGTAAATCTCGTCATATACGACGAAGACATAAAACCGTTAGGCAATTACTCTCTAGAGGAATTATCACGATTGACTATGTAAAGTCAAGTGATAATGTGTCGGATCCACTTACAAAAGGCCTAACTAGAGAGGTAGTTGAGAAATCATCAAGGGAAATGGGACTATGGCCGAGAACAAGTCATTGTGGCGGTAACGCTACCTAGAAGACTGGAGATCCCAAGATCTAGGTTCAAGGAGATCAAACAAAGTCATTAATGACGGTTCAACATTGTCAAATAAAATTTTAGTCCGTTCTCATGATGAGACAATGTTCAGTACCAAGGATAAAGCATTAAGGCTTTTTAATGATTTCTAAATTTGATACGGGGTATATCAAATAGTGTATCTACAGGATGACACGTTTAGGAATCACCTATGTAAGTGTGAAGTGTTAGCCGCTTTAAGGAGAACTTTGTAAGGCCAGTTCTCTACGCACTTATGAAACCAGGCGGTGTTCATGGCTGAAACGAACACAACAATGAGAACCAAAGACGGTTAAGGGTTGATTGTGTGACTTATGGTTGTCTAGGTATACACCAAAGATCGACGGTTCAAAGATATCAAATCTACCGATTGACCGAGTATATCCGACATAAGTTTACTACGAAAAGTTCAAAGGGAAACCTACTTATCCAGATGCGATTAATCCTTACTTGTAAATCACACAGTTTTTCCATGCATACTTCCGTGATATAGCCATTCCCCATTCATGTGGGGGATTGTTGAGGTTTTTATTTTTAAGATGAAATATTCTTAAAATGAGGGTGAATAAAAAATGAAGGAAAAATAAAATTTTGAGTAAAATTTTAAGTTTTCCCCTCTTGACAATGAGACATTGTCCCATATTGGAAGAGGAAGACATTTTTGGTGGGTATATATATAATTGCTCTTCTTGTAGCTCTTAAAGAGTTAAGAAGAAAGCAAGGCTCGCGCCGTCGTCGTCGTCGCTCGCTCGGCTCGGCTTCGGCTTCGGCTTCGGCTTCGGCTTCGGCTTCAGCTTCGGCTTTGGATTTGGATTTGGATTTGGATTTGGTCAAATGATCGATTGATTGATTAATTTTTTGGACCAAATTTATTTGTTAATAGTAAATATTAACGTAAAATTATCCGCATTTGTAACGGATATTTTCCAATCCGTGTATTGACCATTTGGCAGCCGCCTAATGCTCTTCCCACCATGAAGTGCTTGCTCCACAAACATGAAGTGCTTGCTCCATAAACATGTAATGCTTGCTCCAATCCGTGTATTGACCATTTGGCAGCCGCCTAATGCTCTTCCCACCATGAAGTGCTTGAAGAAAGACACTCAACACACAACACACAATTCGCTCAACAAATTGGCTATACATTTGCACTCCTTCCTCTCAGCATTTCCATACGATTTTCTGAGTTTATACTCCTTCGTTCTGCATTGTTTTTAACTTCAAACAAAGCAACTGTAAGTGTGATTTGCTACCGAACTTTGTGTTCGCTGAAACACTGGGGTTTGAAGTACCGCTACACCAGTGTGTTATTCGTTCTATCCTGGGAGGAAATAATCCATTACCTTGGGTACTAGGAAGGGATTAAATTCCTTAAGGAAACACTGTGAATTCAGTGGGCTCGAATTTATTATTGTTTCATAACGTTAACTTATATTTTGCAGAATTATTATTTACAAATACAGCAATATTGGCAGGAATAACAATCTTAAGAAATTTAATATTTATTTCTGTATTTGTGTATCTCTTTAATTTACCTGATTTAACTTTATATTACTAATTACCAAAATTAATTGTATCTTTCTCTTATATTATGTACATTTCGGCTAAGGAGACTGCTTTGAGCAGTTCGTTGCCTTTTAAAAATCCCTGATCTACACACATCAATAGTATCTTCTGTTTCCAAAAAAAAAAAAAAGCACAAATCACGTATAGAAGAGACAAAAAGTAATTATTTAATCAACTTTAGTAGTTGATTAAACAACTAATAGAGTTGCTTAAACAACATCAATAGTTGTTTAAATAAATGATTGCAGTTTTTTAAACAACTAATTGAGTTGTTTAAGAACCTACTGAGTTGCTTAAATAATCGATTTAGTTGTTTAAGCAACTTTAGTAGTTGTTTAATCAAGTGGGTGGATTGGATGAGCGGCGTGGTAAGGTGGATGGTAGGCGTGTGTATCGGTTACTAGGCGTGAATATCGGTTACTACCAATTAAATGCCCTATTATTAAGGGACTCAATTATCATTAATTTTTATATAATCGATATATTTATATATTAAAATTTAAATAATTTTTCTTGCATAATTAAATAATTTATAGTAAATTATAACTAGGTAAATTTATTTTGACTTTAAAGTAGTGTCCATTTGGTGGGCAAAAGGAGGTATTATGGGACCAAGAATTTCATGCAGCATTTGCTACAGGTTCTTCATTGCGTCTATAAGCTATTTTCTTTTATAGCTAGGTAAATTTATTTTGACTTTAAAGTAGTGTCCATTTGGTGGGCAAAAGGAGGTATTATGGGACCAAGAATTTCATGCAGCATTTGCTACAGGTTCTTCATTGCGTCTATAAGCTATTTTCTTCATTCGTGACTTGCCTTTAACTTCATTGTCTTTCCTTTTTCTCTATGCATAGGGACAAAATTGCTCCAGTCCTATTGTATTTGGTATAAAAATATCTTCATTGAGCTAAAAATATCCTCATTATTTTTAATAAAGCTCTTACCTCTATGCTCAAATGCACCAACCGGTATCATAAACAAACAAAAAACCAATAGATTTCTCACAAACACGTCCACCAAGAGAGAAACATGGGAGGGCGACTCTAGAGGGGTGTATCCTTTTCCACATGCCAAATATGAACGTGAAAACACACGCTCTAACTAGTACCTCAATAGGAACGTAAATCCACACGCCCTAACTAAATACCTCAAAACAGGAACATAAATCCACGTGCCCTAATTCATACTCCAAAATAAGAACGTGAATCCATACATCCTAATAACTAACGAAACACAACAGTCTCAAATAAGTAATGAGAGCAACTAACTGTAGGGGTGGGCATAATACCGGGCGAACCAGAAATTTTAATTTTTTGATTTCGGTTTAATCGATTATTCGGTCGGTGCGCGGTTTTTAAATTATTAAATTTTAGTTTTTTGATGCGGTTTACGGTTTTGGTATTTCAGTTTTCGGTTAAATCGAAAAACCGAAATTTTGTCTCAAATTGTTAAATCCTTACGCTTCCTCGTTTGTTAAAAATTGGTTTTGCTTTTGCAGTTGTTATTTCGCCTATTAATTGGTCTAAGTGACTAAGTGAATTGGAGTTATGCGCCGTTTTATTCCAAAAGTAAGAACAAAAAAAATATAAGCAGTAGAAAACCAATAAGCATAGTATTGACTGGACATATCTATCAAACGCTGCCTTGTTTGTCAAATTATTAAATGTATGCCATGTCAAATGAAAATTTTATTCTGAAATCTTTCAATGGCACATGTCTATCTATATTAACTGGACTGCCAGAGGCCGGCCTAAAGATCCGTAGTCAATATCGGATATAAAAATTTTGAACCGTTAATAACCGAAAAACTAAACCGAAAATAACCGAACCGAACCTTGAAAAAATCGCACCGAACCGTAAATACTTTGGTTTGATTCGGTTATTAATATTACAAAATCGAAAATCGATAAAGTGAACTGTGCTTTCATAATAACCGACCGACGCACACCCCTAAGAGCAAGTATATATGCGAACAAAGTGCATATAAGAAGCATCATATGACTATGCAATTTCTACCATTTAAGACAAGTAGATGAAAGTCATTGTAACGAACCGATCGATCGTTTTGTATATTGTAGTCTCGTTCCCCTATTTATTGCCTCTTCTATATTTATTTGTGATTGTGTGACTTGCCGGGGTGGTTGGATTGGTTTTGAAAAAGTTTCGAGGTGAATTGGGACACTTAGTTCAAAAGTTGGAAGCTTAAGTTGAAAGAGTTGATCGAAGTTTGACTTGTGTGTAGACGACCCTGGAATAAAGTTTTGATGGTTCCAATAGCTTTGTATAGTAATTTTGGACTTAGACATATGTCGGTATGTTGATTCGGAGGTCCGTAGGTTGACTTGATACTTTTTGGCGAAAGTTGGAAAGTTGAAGGTTTGGAAGGTTGAGAGATTTGGTTGAGAGTTGAGTTTGTGGATATCGGGTTTGGATTTTGGTTTTGGGAGTTGGAATAGATCCGTTGTATCATTTGGGAATAGTGTGAAAAATTTGAGATTGTTCGAAGTTGAATTGGTATAGTTCGGCATGAGTTCTAGAAGTTGGAAGATCATTAGTTTCATTAAGCTTGAATTGGGGTGTGATTCATGGTTTTGATATTTTGTTGTGTGGTTTTAGGCCTCGAGTAGGTTCGTATTGTGTTTGAAATTGATTGGTGTGATTGGACGGGGTCCCGGATGCCTCGGGTGTATTTCGGATGGGTTACGAACCATTTCTCTAAGTTTTGGATTGCTGTCAGCTGGTGTCTGGTTTCCTTCTTCGCGATCACGCAAAGGAAGTCGCGGTCGCATAGCTCTATCTGGTGGTAGGTGGGATTTATGCATCGCATTCATGTTTAAAGGGACGCATTCGCAAAGCTTGAGGGAGGTTGTGCGTCGCGAACGCGAGCGGGGAGCCATGTTCGCACAAAAGGAAGGTAAGGCTAAAGGGTGACACACGTTTGTTCATTGCGGCCGCGAAGACTGGATCGCGATCGCGTATCTTTGAGCGGATGGTCATCACGTTCGTGACTAGCATGTCTCGTTCGCGTAAAAGGTTCTGGCAATTGGGCTATTTGTTCTTCGCTATCGCGACGTATAGCTCTTGGGCAGGTTATATAGTACTCTATTTCAAGGGTTTGAGTTATTATATCACATTTTGAGTTAGAAAGCTCGATTTTGGGCGATTTGGAGAATTTTCACGATTTGGATCGGAGTAAGTGTTTTGGAATTGGATTTGTTCATTATTCATGATTACATCTTCGTTTTTATCATTAAATTAGTGACTTGAATTGGAAAAATTGTGTATTTTTGTAATAACTTTCCTAAAGTATAAAATTAGGATTTGAAGGTCGATTTGAGGTTGGAATTGGATGATTTTGGTATGATTATACTCGTATCAGAATGGTATTCGGAATTTATAAGTTTGACCAGGTTCCGGCATGCGAGCCTCGGATTGACTTTTTGAGTTGCCTTTTTTATTTTGAGTAATGATTGAATCTTTATTATCTAGAATTGCTTCCTATGGTTTTTATTTATGATATTAAGTTATTTTGGCTAAATTCGAGCCGTCCGGAGTTGGATTTACGCGTGAAGGGATTATTAGTGGATTGGTTTAGCTTGTTTGAGGTAAGTATCCCGCCTATCTTTGTGTGGGGAAAATTACCCATTAGGATTTGGATTGATTGTATTATTTAAATTACGTGGAAGACGTATACATGAGGTGACGAGTGTGTACACGGGCTTATATATGTTATTTGACCGGTTTAGACTCTTAGGTTACTTATAAGCACTTAACGTAAGTTATTATTGATTGTTCTATCTTGCATTGTCAATTTTATTTTTATATGCCTTAATTGAAGTTGTTATTACATGTTCTAGTTTCCATTGTCAAAGCTACTCTTATATGCATTTAATTGTAGTTGTTGTTACATGCTATCCTCCCCATTGTTGAGTTATTCTCATGCATTTAGTTGTAGTTGTTACTTCATGTTATCTCTTTCATTGTTAAGCTTATGCTACGTACTTGGATTAGAAGTTGTCATTTCACGGGAATACCTTCATTATTGAGTTATTGAGGTTGTAGTTGTGAAAGTTATTAACACATTGTGGTTGAAGTATTGATTATTGGGACATTCTTCCTTGTTGAGTTGTTTCTTATTCATTTTATTATCATTGAGATTCTTTTACACATTGTGGTTGAGTCGTGGGCTGTGTGTTATGGTAACATTATTATTATTGATTTGGTAATATTGTGGCATATGGGCACATGTGGTGCGAGTTGATTATTGTATTGTGATTTATACGCATGTGGTAGTATAGGGATTGGAGTTGATACGCATGCGGTGAGATAAGGTGGGCTTGATATGCGTGTTGCTAGTATGGGAATTACTTGAAGCCACGCGGTAAGATAAGGGGGCTAAAACGCGTGTAGCTATTTCGGAAATTACTTGAAGCCGCGTTATAAAATGTGAATATGAGGCGGTACCTCAGTTGTGATTCTTGTTGTACATTCCATGTTAAATGTTGTAGTACATTCTATGTTCAAAGGGCTTGTTGATTTGAATGGTTATTATCTTTCCTTCATTGTTTTACTTGTATTTTTGCAATACTTGATCACTTGTTGTTCCTATCATATATTCACTCTTTGTTGATCTTTATTGCCTTAATTTTCGTTGTTAGCCTTATATCATTGTACTATTTTATTGTCATTTATTTCTTCAATTTTCATCATTTGATTATGTTAACATTCTATTCAGGTTTCTATGTCTAGTAGGTGTTATGACATGGCTACGTCACTGCTCTATTGAGGTTAGGATTTATAGTTACTGGGTACAGTTATAGTGTACTCATGCTACGCTTTTGCACATTGTTGTGTAGATCCAGGTACTTCTGTTCGTACCGGACGCCAGTGATTTGACCCGATATTCCGAAGACTTCAAGGTATACTTGCTTGACGCTCGCAGGTCTCGGAGTCACCTTCTGTTATTGCTTTTACTATTGTTTGTCTTCTTATCAAACAGTATTATATTAGAGATTCTTAGTATATTTCAGTAGAGCTTATGACTCAGTTCCACCAGTTTTGGGAATTTATATGACTATTGTTCCATTTTGGTTTTATGGTGTTATTTATTAGTTTAATTTAATACCTTAGTCATTTTTTCTATTAAATTTTCATTGTGTGTTAGGATTACCAAGTCTTAGAGACTAGGTGCCATCACGACATCCTAAGGTGGGAATATGAGGTCGTGACAAGTTAGTATCAGAGCTCTAGGTTCATAGGTGCTACGAGTCATAAGCAACTTTAGTAGAGTCTTGCAGATCGGTTCAGAGATGTCTGTACTTATCTTTGGGAGGCTACAGAACGATTAGTAAATTTCACTTCTATGATTCCTTAGCGTGCAGATTTGTTGATTTCGAAATATGAGCCTTTGTCATTCTATTCTATCATAGATGGTGAGGACACGCACTGTTGGATCAGATGATTAGACACTCGCACCCTCGGTAGAGCCGTGAGAGGCTGAGGCCGGGGTAGAGGTCGAGGAGGGGCACGTTATCACGCTCCGAACATGGGCCTGCACGTAACACATCACTCGATGCCTGACTACATGTGACCGAGCGAACCAACTGGCTGGCTGAATCAACAGGTGATATCATAATATACTGAATGTGGAAGATAAACTAATACATACTGATATACTGAAAGTCTGAATGATATAAATCAAAATGTGGAAACACTAATACAAGTCTGAAACATATTTGTAGTCAACATTGCTTAACATGAAAAGATTGTGACTCTGTCTAACTGTTACTCTAGTCTATGAAGCCTATAATGAAGTACTGAAAATACTGACTGTCTGTAAATACTAAAAGACTATAAAATACTGACAATGCCCAGAAAGAAATGGGGCCACCCAATAGCTGGTACGAGAATCCTAGCGCTCTGAATCGTCAACCTGTAAATTATTACATGCATCGTGAGATACAGGCCCCGGGCGAAAAGGACGTCAGTACATTTGAATTGCACTGGTATGTAAAACAACGAAAAGAAAGAACTGTAAATGTTGGAACTGAAACTGAGCTGATAACAGAAAACTGAAATGATAACTGCTGAAACTAAAAACTGAAATAATAACTAATAACTAATAATTGAACTGAACAAAGGAAGTAAGGATATGAATACTCCCTCTTCTGAATGATGAACCACCTTTTTATCTGAATATTAAACTGCGGCCTCAAGCCCAATATATATGTGCACAAGTTGCGGCCTCGGGCCCAAGTATACATACGTATACATAACTGCGGCCTCAGGCCCAAAGATGCATAAAGCATAAATTGTGGCCTCAGGCCCCAAATACAGGTGTTCAAGATTCAGGGATTTAAAATTAGGAACTGAGAATTATATTGCAATACATGATAATGAAATACTTAATCACACTGAGTTACATGATACATGAATACTGAATAGGACTAGATTGAGACATGTATTCTTGAACTGATTATGAACAATAAAACTTTAATTGTTTATGACATGCTGAGCAATCTAGACTGAGACTCATAGGAATCAAACCCAAGTCTATATTGAATACGCACTGAGCTCACAACCTTCAAAATGAAAGTCATGAACGAGTTACGAAGCTAGATAATAGAAGTTCTGTAACTATTCAAGGAACTAGGCTTAACTATATTTCTGAGAAAATTAGTAACGTCGTAAAAGAAACGTAGTGTAGGGAGAATTATTAACATTCCAAAACATAGCGAGTTAGCCTCACATACCTTGACTTTGGCCTTTTTAAGTGTATCACAATGTTTAACGCCTCTTTCAATGATAATCTATGGAATATATATCAAGAGGAACCAATATTAACACTAATGCTCATGTTTCCATCACTGAGTCATTGTATCAGACACCTTATGGCATAAAAGCTCATAGCCCTCATTAATGGTGTTTTCTTCACCCAATATTCATTCTACTACGTCTAGGTGATTCTACAATCCCAAATAGATGTAACTAACACCATTTCTCATCATGCAAATGATTATAACAATATTAAGTCGACAACCCAAAACCCTAGAATAGTTCATATGATTCTCTTTATCAAACTCGTCTACTATTCTCCCAAAAACTCATCAATTCATAGCTATAAATGATTAGGGAGTAAAAGCATTACCTTTTTATGTTCAATTCTCTTGAATTCGAGTTCTAGGGTTTATTTTCTCAACAATGGTGTATCGATCGAATATCTAATAATTTGAAGAATTTACTCATGTTAATAAGGTGTTGGAGAATTGAAATTAACTTAGAATCATCTTTAGAACTCACCTTGGATGATGGTGGGACCTTGGGGAAGTTGGCTTCTTGAGAGTTCCCCTTTCTAGAGAAAATGTACGTGTTTGGGGTGTGGGAGAATGAGGTAGGGCTTTTAAATAAGTGAACACATCCCAAAATTGAGGAGGGAAATAAAAGTAGCTCGGGTAAACCTCGCTGGCGCGGGGCATTGTCAGGGGCACCAAAATAACTATGCAAGGCGCCATCAGAGGTGCCAAAACTACAGTGCCTTGCACTGTCTGGGGCGCTGAGGTTGATGCACTGGATAATGCCTTATACTGTCTGGGCACTGAGGTTAATGCCCTGGACAATGCCTTGTACTATCAGGGGCGGTAATATTAATGCCCTGGACAGTGCCTTGCACTATCTATGGCCGTGAGTTTTTATGGCCTTGCACTATATAAGGCTATAAGATGGACCTCCCATAAACTTAGTCGATTCTATCAAATTTTATGTACCTTATTCCTGGTTTTGATTCCAACACGTTTTCCACCCATAATCATAATCATAATCATCCTGATAGGACTTCACATGTCTGAAAGGTCACATTAATACTCATTTAATGCATCTACAACTAATTCAGATTTATAGAGTGTTACATTATCTCCCCCTTGGGATCATTCTTCCTCGAATGATTACCCTGATTGTAACTACGACTAACTCTGGACATTAACAGGACTGACGGAAATATGTGAACACTGAAATGTCATTAACACGTGCATACTAAACTGAATGAATACACGATTACTGAACTGAATAGGTACTAAATTGAATGGCTACAAAACTGACTAAATACGGAAAGACATGGAGATTGTAAAATAAGGTCTCAATGAGAATTACCTCCAACATTTCTCCAAAACAAACGCCAGCTATCATAGCATAACATAAGCCTCACAGGGCATCATAATGCGCATAACATGAAATATATACGTGAATACTGAACTAACATGGATATATGAATATTGAACTGGCACGAATATATGAGTACTGAACTGACATCAATATTTGAGTACTAAGATGGCATGAATATTTAAGTACTGGACTGATATGAGTATCTGATTATTGAACTGGCATGAGTATCTGAGTACTGGAAACTTGAATTCTATAACATGACACTTGAAGTACTGGTGTACAGCCGCCAATACTGGTGGCAACTCTAACTCATAAGCTACTATCCCGGCCCTTCTTAGGATCCTATACGGCCTGATGTATCTAGGACTGAGCTTTCCCTTCTTCCCAAATCTAACACTTTACATAGGCCAAACATTCATAAACACCCAATCATAAACTTGAAACTCTAGGTCTCTACGCCACACGTCTGAATAGGACTTTTGGCAGCTCTGCGCCGTCTTCACACTCTCTTGAATCAACTTGACTTTCTCCATTGCCTGATAGACCAAATTTGGCCCCAACAACTCTGCTTCTCCAACTTCGAACCAACCAATTGGTGATCTACACCTTCACCCATACAGATCTTCGTACAGTGCCATATTGATACTAGAATTGTAGCTGTTATTATTAGCAAACTCAGTGAAAGGTATGAGATCATCCCAAATACCTTTAAAATCAAGGACATATCCTCAAGTTTCTGGATAGTGCGCTCTTCCTGGCCATCTATCTGAATATGAAAAACTGTGCTGAGGTTTACTCTTGTGCCTAATCCTTTCTGAAAGGACTTCTAAACGTTTATTGTAAAATTGAGCACCACAATCTGAAATGATGGACAACGGAGTCCCGTGCAATTGGACGATATCTTGAATGTACAACTTAGTATAATCTTCTGCTGAATCAATGATCGTTACTGGCAAGAAGTGCTCTAACTTGGTAAGTCAATGTACACTCACCCAATCAAATCATGCTTTCAAAATTAGCGAGATAATCCTATTATAAACTCTATATTTACCATCTCCACTAAAGAATATATGTATTCTGAGATAAACACTTGGTTTTCTGCTGCTCGACTTTCACTTGCTGACAAATCAGATACTTGGCCACAAAGTCTGCGACATTCTTTTTCGTGTCATTCCACCAATAAATCTCCTTGAGATCATAATACATCTCTGGGAAACCTGGGTAGATATAACACCTGGTATTATGGGCTTGTAACATGATCCTCCTTCTCTAAGTCCATCTATGTTTGGACACACAATCCGTCTTGGTACCTCAAAGTACCATCATCTCCCCCTTTGTTCAAAAGCCATCATCTTATGCATGCGAATCCCCTCTTTCAACTACAACAAGTAGGGTCATCAAATTGTTTCTACTTCATTTCGGCTACTAAGGAGGAACAAGTCCTGTTCTGGACAATAACTCCACCACTTTCAAAGTGAAAGTCGAACTCCTAGCTTGACTAAGCAGTGAACTTCTTTCACTGTAGTTATCTTGTCTGCCTTATTCATGACCTATACTTCCCATATTGGATTACCTTTTAAGGTACTTCTTTAAAACACTTATAGTATTAATGTGAGCCAAGTTTTTGACCAGTACTCCAAAGATTAGAGTCTCGTGCAATGACACTACCTTCATGATACATAACAGGGCATGATTTTATAGTTTTTATATCCCATTCTAACTATGTGAGTTTCAAATATCCAACTGAACTTACTGACGATTTTCACATCTCCCCCTTAGACCAAAGGTTAAGGTCATGTACTTGAGGATCCTTCTCTTTTGTTGGGATCCAAATAACATTCCTTATCTTCTGTAATTCTTTGCACTTTACATCAATGATGACTCATCTTCCAACTTACTTCTGAGCAGTCTTTCTTACTAGGAAAAACTAAATTATTCACATAAACAAAAAGCTAATGTATTCACAACTATCATACACAATCTTAATAATTTAACTCTGCTCACATTTACAATCTTAGGGGAAACCCCTTTTCGATAACTCTTAAAGACTTATTCTTCTGTAGTTTGCTCTCTTACTACCTAGCTGATTTGTTTTTCTTCCACTGTCACTGTACTTTGGGTTTAACTTAAACTCTTTGGGTTCTAACACACGTTCGGTGTTTCAAACCGCTACCCACTCACTAGTGTTAATCTAACTAAGTAAATCAAATCGCACATCTACTAGCTCTGCTGAAATTGCTAATTCATTGTATTTACTCAAGACTTACTTACTATTGTTTTAATAACCACCTGCCAGAATCATGTTTTCTTGTTCTGCTTTGAATAACTAAAGTGAAGCATAAGGTTATTCCTAACCTCAGTCACCATCCGACCCTATTCTACGGTCGCACACTATCTTTCTTTTGTACTATGTACATGGATCATACTTAGGGAAATTTCATATGTCTTAAATGAAATTGGAATATCTAACCCCAAACATTCTATACACTTCAAAACCATATAAGACTATAAATATCCAGGGTAAATACTTAGTCATAAAACCTAAGGGGGAACTGTCATATCTTTTATCTCACAATAATAGATATTTCTTATAGTAATTTACTAGCGTGGTACTTTCTAGTTCTAATATGAATAAATTTGAACAACTTAAAAGCATTCCCTAAAATTCAATATCTGCTGCTCTTGATTCTCATTTCGTACATCATATATTCATAGTCATATCCATGAGTCGTACAAAAATTACATCTCTGGTAATATTAAACGTTTCTAGATCCTAGGTATTTTGCCCTTAAACTCTTTTCTTTCCAAACCTATAGTGACCAATTTTATGCCAGTTGCGGTCAAATTCTTAACCTGTTACACCCTAGGGTCTAACATCTGAAGTATCATCATCCAACCTGTGGCTCCATTTTTGAGAATTAAAATAAAATTGTCCTGTGAGGTAAAACACATACGGATACACTACCATACATAAAATTGTCCTTCAGAGTATACCATCATCTGATAAATCACTTTCTACACCATCCGGCGAGTCTTGAGTCTTAATCTCGACCTAAAACATGTGAAGATTTCGCTATAATCACTGTTACTTACATTTTCTTTTATCACCCATAATCATCAATGTGTACTCAGAAGTCACAAAAATTTGGATACACTGAAAATTGGAGATTTGGAAACTGAATAACGATAAACCTGCTAACTGAAAGACTGTATAACTGGTAACTAAGGTAAACTGATAACCATAAAACATGATAACTATTTTTGTACTTTCTAATAAGGTTATGCTCTAACATGTACTACTATCAATTGTATCCCACTTTCAACATCCTCTCAAGTCTCATTTGTTACCAACCTGTACTCCATAATTATACCTCAATAGGCGATCATATCCTCTAGGACCTTGTGTTTTTCCTGCCCGTCGCTTGGTCATTCGATACATTTGGAATTCGATGGGAAGAGAAGGTTACCTATTTCTCTAAGCTTCATGGCATGATCTAGAGTAGAAAGAAATGAGACAATCCTAAATGTCTTGGTAGTTAACCATTTATATGCATGGTCAGCACACACATAAAAAGGAAACTCCACTGGACACGGTATCATAGACTCCCTAGGACACTTGAACCTAGTGCTCTGATACCAAGCTTTGTCACACCCTGAACATGGGCCTGGACGTAACACAATACTCGGTGCCTGACTACATGTGACCGAGCGAACCAACTGGCTAGCTGAATCAATATTTGATATCACAACATACTGAATGCAGAAGATAAACTAACACATACTGATATGAAGGATTTACCCGTGTCTCGATCGAATATCTAATGATTTGAAGGATTTACCCATGTTAATAAGGTGTGAGAATTGAAATTAACTTAGAATTATCTTTAGAACTCACCTTGGATGATGGTGGGACCTTGGGGAAGTTGGCTTCTTGAGAGTTCCCCTTTCTAGAGAAAATGTACGTGTTTGGGTTGTGGGGGAACGAGGTAGGTCTTTTAAATAAGTGAACACGTCCCAAAATTAAAGAGGAAAATAAAAGTAGCTCGGGTAAACCTCACCGGTGCGGGGCATTGTCAGGGGTGACAAAATAATTGTGCAAGGCGCCATCGGAGGCGCCAAAACTATAGTGCCTTGAAGTGTCTAGGGAGCTGAGGTTGATGCCCTGAACAGTGCCTTGCACTGTCTATGGCCGTGAGTTTTTATGGCCTTGCACTGTCTATGGCCGTCATTTTTCATGGCCTTGCACTGTCCATGGCCGTGAGTCTTCGTGGCCTTGCACTATCTAAGGCTATAAGACGGACCTCCCATAAACTTAGTTGATTCTATCAAATTTTATGTAACTCACTCCCGATCTTGATTCCAACACATTTTCCACCCATAATCATAATCATAATCATAATCATCCCGATAGGAATTCACATGTCTAAAAGGTCACATTAATACTCATTTAATGCATCCACAACTAATTCAGATTTAAGGAGTGTTACACACGTGCCGCAGCTAGAGCACCTACTCAAGCAGCGACTGAGGAGCCACCCGTAGCTCCGGTTAGGGGACAGGCACCTGAGGCGCATGTTGTTACCCCTGGACTTCAAAAGAACCTAGCACATTTCTGAGTATGTTTGGCACTTTTGCTTAGGCGGGATTGATCCCTATTGCACCAGCTACATCTCAGGCTGGTGGAGGAGCTTAGACTCCCACGACCCGTACTCCAGAGCAGTAAGTCCGTGTTGATCAGATTCTGGGAGTTTTTAGAGCACAACCTATTATTCTGGTTCAGGATGAGGTCAGGCTAGAGGCATCTAAGGAAGAGTAGAGGAGACTTCAGAGGTTCAAGAAGTATTACCCTCCCACTTTTAGTGGAGAAGTTACTAAGGATGCATAGGGTTTTCTAGACAAGTGCCACCATATTCTCCACACCATGGGTAATGTAGAGGTAGGCAGAGTTACCTTTACTATATTCCAGTTGTCAGGAGCAGCATATAGGTGGTGGCAGGCTTATAAAGAGGGTAGGCCAACTTATGTAGCCCCACTCACTTAGGCTCGGTTTTCATATATATTTTTGAGAGATTTTGTTCTACAGACCCTTCGCGATGCATGGCACACAGAGTTTAAGCAACTACATCAAAGGACTATTATAGTGGCAAAGTATGCCATCAGATTCAGTGAGTTGTCCTGACATACACTTGCTTTGATTTCTACAGTCAGAGAGCGAGTCCGCAGATTTATCGAAGGGCTCAATTATGGTCTTAGATTTAGCATGACTCAAGAGTTGGAGATGAATACTCCATTTAAGTAGGTTGTAGAGATCGCTCGAAGGATAGAAGGTATGCGGGGCCGAGAGAGGGAGGACGGGGAGGCCAAGAATCCTCGAGATTCTGGAGGATTTAGTGGTGCCCGCTATTACACCATATGCGTCCCAAGGTGATGTAATAAATATGAGACTTGTTAATCATGATTTAAATGATTTTAAAGTCATAATATGGCTATATATGAAGTTTGGATAGAAAATACGAAGTTTGGGAAAAATCGCATTAAAGTTGCGAAAAAACCCGACTAAGGATTTGCCTTGTAACGGAGCTTTTTGAGAAATATATTTTGTGTGCTATATGAGGTTTTTTGGGACATATTATATACCAAATTGAAGGTCTTGGAATTTAGTTTCCAACGCTCTTAACCTTTCATTCATACGACACCCTGATAAAAGGTTATAAGCATTGGTAGAATGACCAGTGCTAGGGTGCCAAGTAGCACCTTTTGACTTTTCAAACAAAAAGGATATTTATATCCTTATCTCGTTTCTTTCATCAGTTTTCTAGAACACACAATCAAATAAGACCCCTAACTTTGCTCTTAAGCTCTCTACAAGAGCTTCAAATAAGATTATCATCCCAGGCACGAAATCAAGAAGCGATAACATTAAAACGATCCCTACGACGTAAGTATCGCTATATCACCTCTCTTTTACTTTGTAGTTTGAATTTTAGAAGGTACTTCATAGTTAATAAAATGTGTACTTTCTGTATTTAAGTGTTTAAATATCAAGTAATGTTTATAAATTCGTTTCCTAATAGTTATTCACTTGTAGCAGACTGTTTTGTGGATTGTTTTGTGTTGCTGTTGGGCTACATGTTTTACTACTGTTTTGTAGAGTTTTGGAGTAAGGTTGTGTAGAAACACCACATAAATGCAAGGTGGTGGTCTGGTCATTCGTCGTAACATTTTCGGGCCGTTTGACACTACTACGGTGGTCGTTTTGTGTATGAAGAGATTCGGATGTGTTGGGCTATTTTGTAGTATTTTGTGGTGTATATAAGGTTGGAAAATAATGTATACATATTGATATTGTTGTGCTTAGTGTTATCTTGAATTTGAAGGAAGTAATAATTATAGGGGAGATGCTGCCCGTTTTAATAAAAAAAAATAAGCTTGTCGTTCGTTGTATGATAGTTGTACCTTTTGTAACTTAATGATAGTATTTTTATTGTTATTGTAAATTAAGGTACGAAGAGGCGAGTTCAACTTGGTGAATGGAAAGATTGTGATAAGGTATGTTAAGGCTATCGCTTCTCTACTTTTTGGCATGATCCATATGATGCAAGAAATGAACAAGTACGCAACTTTCACAAATAATTGTATTCCTAGAAGTACTAGGGTTACCTGTGTTCCTGATTCCCATATATCCTACTATCATATCGTCTGTTCATGGGTCTTATTATATTCCGAGAGATCTTATTAACGCATTTCTTACGCATTTCATTCATTTATACATGTACATTGAACCACGACCAGATGGCATTATATATGTGTATATTATATGTATATGGGATATGGGAAAAGGTTACGACGTTATATACGCACCACCACCTGATCGACTGGTATATGTTGATGATTTTGTCCACAATGGCCGAAATGATATGATGGGATGCCCTCAGAGGCTTGATGATGTTATGTACACATATACCTATGCATGGTATGACATTTATACGCATATGCATGACATTATAAATATGAAATGATTTACAGAGCTATTCATACTTACAGGTTGAGTCCTTTTCTCCATGTTTCTCTTATGGTCTATTATTTACTGATTTTCATTCCTTACATACTTGGTACATTATTTGTACTAGCGTCCATTTTTGCCTGGGGACGCTGCGCTTCATGCCCGCAGATCCCGATAGAGAGGTTGAGAGTTCTCCTAGTAGGCTATCAGCTCAGCGGAAGGTGTTTGTGCATTCCACTTGCTCCGGAGTTGTCTATTTGGTCAGTATGATTTAGACATGTATTGATTAGTATGGCGGGGCTTTGTCCAGACCTTTATGATATTTATGTACTTTTAGAGACTTGTAGACAGATGCCATGTATATGGATACTTGTATGGCCTTGTCGGCCTATGTTTTGAGTATATAAATGATCATGCCGGCCTTATAGGCATGTATGTCTCATGCATAAGCTTATATATCATGTTGGGTCGTCCTATATCGAGTATTCCCTCATGTGTTATTCTAGTTATCTCACGACAGCCTTTCCGGCTCACTTACTCATGACGGTATGATAAGAAAGATATGTTATGTTGGTATTCGGTTGTGTAAGGCACTGGGTGCCCGTCGCGGCCCTACGGTTTGGGTCGTGACAGAAGTGGTATCAGAGCAGTTATGTCCTAGGGAGTCTATAAGCCGTGTCTAGTAGAGTCTTGTTTATGGGTGTGTTGTGCACCACACTTATAAGCATGAGGATATAGGGCATTTAGGACTGTCACTCTTTCTTCTTACTCTAGATCGTGTGGTAGAGCTTAGTTGTAAGAAATTCAAACTCCTTAATTCTATTTTATTCGTTATACAACGACATCTACATCCAGAAAGACAGCTAGTAAGAGATTGAATGTGGTTGTGGAAGAGTTGAGTCAGAGGAACTCAATTTTGCGTCATGCTTATGATGAGTAAATGTAAGACCTTCAGTAGATTATGTGTGTACTACGACGTGTGAGCTTCTTGATAAGGAGCCCTAAGGCATGAATATATATCTACCCATATGCTAAAAAGCAACGAGAGAATCAGAAGGTAGATACAAGTTTCAACAAGTAAAAGAAGCTAGGTAAAGAAGGATACGAGGTACCCAGTTAGTGAAGATTATCTATATTTACAAATCAGGCAGAGAAATATAAGCATTCTGAGTTACTTTCAACAATAACAAAGATATATTCACTTGACAACACCCATTTCAGTAATGCCCTGTGGGAGCTAAGAAATATAATTTAAGAGAAGGATGGGATATCAGCATCCAGCTGAGGTTATAGTAACCCAAAATTGTGGATGGATTGCTATCATTAGCTTACAGTTCTGAGAAATATTGTAAACGTGGTAATGGTTCTCCTTGTGAGACACCCAGATGGTGCACTCTAGAATAGTACAATCATATATGAATACTAGAATGTTCAGAAATTTCAGAAGATTGGCATTGGAATCCTAGAAGGGATAAATATTTACCTTTGTTTGGCTCCCGTCCCTAGTAAAGAGAGAATGTTAGGCTACCCGAAGAGCCAGTGAGTTGAATCAAGGGGTCAAAAAGTGAAAGAATGTTATGAAGAAGTTTTCATAATAAGGTGATAGACAGAAATATTAGCAGGAGAATAAGAAGAAAGTAAATGAAGCATTATGAGTAAGATGTGATAAATGGATGATAACGGTAAATCAAAGTATGACAGGACTACAGATTCTATAGTCAAGTGAAGGAAAAGACAAGAAGTTACAAGCCTTGAGACAATAAAAGAGTATAAGCCATAAAGTCATGTCCCCATTTCGAGAAATAAGTTGTTGACTCATACGTGATTACCATAAGGAAAAGTTAGACCCCCGGAGTAATAAATATTAGTATGGGCTAGTGTATAAGATAAACCGAACATGAATTCGGGACCAAAAGATTTGATAATAATTGATATTGTGAGAATTTTAGAGATCGCATTCCAGCGATAATTGAATGGACAACAGAAGAATAACCTTTAAAGGTCATTCAGAAAGACGCTTCCCTAAAACAAGCACTGTGAGCAGAGTTAAACTTAAGGGACTAAGTGTGCCAGTTACACTAGGTGTCACCTTTGTGTGTAAGAAATTAAATTATCCCTGGTACAAAAGGGCTACCGCAAGGCAAGTAAGAGTCTGTGAAGATGTGAAAAGACGCCAAATATGAAGAGGTGAAATATTTATAGGTAAATCTTCATAACAATAAATGTTAGTACTCCCCTAAAGGGGGAAGATGGTATGATATGGTATTAAGTCGGAGTTATGTGGTTAAGGTAACTATAGAATAGTAAAGGGAGAATGTGGTAAAAAGGCAAAATGAATGAGATTGCATTTATTCAGATCCTACAGATATGATACGACTCTAGAACATTATATAAGCATGATGACAGGGAGAGGCAGTAAGGGTTCCATCACTAGATGTTATTGATAAATAAGTGTAAATGAACACTATATACATAAGGAGCCAGTGTGCGGGATAAGTTAAGACAAAATATATAACCCAAGAGAGATTACGTAGAATATAGATATGAGAATGGACTAAAGTGTAGTAAGTAGTGGATATAGACAAATCAACAGGCTGTGCAAGATAAACATAGTGAAACCCAACATAGGGAATTCAGTCCCACAAATATGATGACATCGTAATCCTTGAGAAATATTCAGATAGGAGTTGGGGTTGTTAAAGGTATCGTATAAGTGTTACGAAAATAAAAAAAAATGGTGCCACTAAGAAGACAGTCAAAAATTTCAGTTCAGAGTCAACCTTACGAGCACAAGGGCATGGAGGTAAGTAATTAAGGATAATTATAGGTGAGTAAGAACGTCAAAATTTCTTTCGGGTATACAATGTAATAAGCTCGCAGCTTTACAGCAGTCAAAGGGTCTCTCTTAAGTACTACAAAGAAAGACTAGCCGAGGGAATAAGGAAGAAGGCTTCAACTTAAGCATAGTGACATAAGGAAGAAATGGTATTGTAACAACAGTATCACAACAACATTATATGCACTCCATAAGAAAGTGGCACCTATCGTGGCTAATGAACGGGAAGGAAAAAAAAATCAAAAGTTGATATTTGAGATCATATGAGTTACAGGAAATTCCAGTATTTGTGGGCAATGCGATAAGCCATGTATTCATGCAACAAGTGGCAGAACGTCCATGAAAAATAATTACGTATGTTTAAAGACAACTAAGAAAGCACGAGAAGAATTATCCGACCCACAATTTAGAGTTAGCCGCAGTGATTCATGCACTAAAGATGTAGAGGCACTATTTGTATGGAATTCATGTTAATATATATATGGATCATAAGAGCCTTCAATATATATTCAATCAAAAGGGATTGAATTTACACCAAAGAAGATGGTTGGAGCTACTAAAATACTATGACGTTGATATTTTATTCCATCTGGGGAAGGCAAATATAGTAGCCGACGCCCACAATCGTAGATCTATGGGTAGCCTGTCATATTTAGCCAAAGAAGTGTGGGATATCCCATGAGATTCATCAGCTATCTAGTCTTGGAGTTCGATTACTGGACTCAGGTGATATCAGAGTTATTATTCAGGACACGGCAACATCCTCTTTAGTAACTGAAGTGAAGGAACGCCAGTATGAGGATCATGTGTTAGCTTATTACAGAGATACATCCCCTCAAAAGGAGAATACACCATTTGAGATTATAGGAGATGGAGTCCTCATATATCGAGGTCAATTAAGTGTTCCTAATGTGGCAGGGTTGCGCCATCAGATTATGGGAGAAGCTCACTATTCTCGTTATTCTATTCATCCAAGAGTGATAAAGATGTATCATGATATCATGGGAATATACTGGTGGGACGGAATGAAGAATGATATTGCAGAGTTTGTTGCTCAGTGCCCTAATTGTCAGTAGGTTAAGATTGAGCATCAGAAACCCGATGGATTATTACAGGCTATAAAGATTCCAACTTGGAAATGGGAAGTGATTAATATGGATTTCATCATAGGCTTACCTCGTACCCAACGTAAGTTCGATTCTATATGGGTTATTGTCAATAGAATTACAAAATAGCCCATTTTCTGCCTGTCAGGACTACTTATTCAGCAAAGGATTATGCAAGGCTTTACATTAGGGAGATAATACGACTTCATGGTGTCCCTATATCTATTATCTCATATAGAGGTGTTCAGTTTACAGCTAATTTCTGGAGGTCCTTCCAAAAAGGATTGCAGACTCTGGTAAGTCTTAGTACAACATTTCATCCCCAGACAGACGGTCAGGCTGAACGTACTATTCAGACACTGGAGGATATGCTACGGTTTTGTGTGATGGACTTCAGGGGTAGCTGGGATGATCATCTTCCACTCATTGAGTTCGCATATAATAATAGTTATCATTCCATCATTCAGATGGCTCCATATGAATATCTTTACGGACGGAAATGTAGGTCTCCTATATGATGGTTCGATATTGGGGAAACTAAGTTAGTAGGACCAGAGTTGGTACAACAAGCAGTTGAGAAGATTAAGCTTATAAGGGAAAGGCTATTAGCAGCATAGAGTCGTCAGAAGTCCTATGCAGATAATCGATGACGAGACTTGGAGTTTCAGGTAGACGACTGGGTATTCCTAAAGGTATCACCGATGAAAGGCATTATGAGATTCGGTAAGAAAGAAAAGCTTAGCCCTCGGTACATTGGACCTTATAAGATCATACGTAAAGTATGCCAGGTAGCATATAAGTTAGACTTGCCTTCCAACTTGGAGTCAGTACATTCAGTTTTTCACGTGTCTATGCTCCGCAAGTGTATTGGAGATCCTTCTAGAGTCATTCCAGTTGACGATGTTCAGGTCACAGAGCAACTAGATAGACAAGTTCAGATAATAAGAACTAAGGATGTAGTTTCGGTTAAAGTACTTTGGATTAACAATAATGTGGAGGAGATGAATTAGGAAGCTGAAGAAGAAATGAAGACTAGGTATGCTCACTTGTTTCCACTTCCGGAGGAGTATCAGACTGAGACATCACAGCCTTTAGGTACGTATATGGTACTTGATTCTTATGTTAGTTATTGTTACTAGTCGTGTGAGGCCATTGGTGTTATTGATGATTGTGGACCTGTGTGACTTTGTATTGTTGGGTTTGTTGTGTGACAGGTTGGTAGTAGTACCGTTACAGAGGAGACTCTGCCAAAATTTCTATAGATTTCTGGGAGTTTAACATTCGAGGATGAATGTTTCTAAGGGGGAAGATTGTTACACACTGTGCGTCCCAAGGTGACGTAATGAATATGAGACTTTTTAATCATGATTTAAATGATTTTAAAGTCATAATATGGCTATATATGATGTTTCGATAGAAAATATGAAGTTTGGAAAAAATCAGATTAAAGTTGCGAAAAACCCGACTAAGGATTTGCCTTGTAACAGAGCTTTTTGAGAAATACATTTCATGTACTATATGAGGTACTTTGGGACATATTATATACCAAATTTAAGGCCTTGAAATGTAGTTTCCAACTCTCTTAACCGTTTGTTCATACGATACCTTGATAAAAAGTTATAAGCGTTGGAAGAAGGACCAGTGCTAGGGGTGCCAAGTAGCACCTTTTGACTTTTCAAACAAAAAGGATATTTATATCCTTATCTCGTTTCTTTCTTAAATTTTCCAGAACACACAATCAAATAAGACCCCTAAATTTACTCTTAAGCTCTCTACAAGAGCATCAAACAATATTATCATCCCGGCCATGAAATCAAGAAGCGATAATATTAAAACGATCCCTACGACGTAAGTATCGCTATATCGCCACTCTTTTTCTTTGTAGTTTGAGTTTTGGAAGGTACTTCATAGTTAAGAAAACGTTTACTTTCTGTATTTAAGTGTTTAAATATCAATTAAGGTTGATAAATTCGTTTTCTAATAGTTAGAAGTCACGGGATGGTGATCGAAAGCCGTGAGTTCGAGTTATTCACTTGTAGCGAACTGTTTTGTGGATTGTTTTGTGTTGCTGTTGGGCTGCGTGTTTTACTTATTTTGTGGAGTTTTGGAGGAGTAAGGTTGTGTATAAACACCACATAAATGCATGGTGGTGGTCTGGTCGTTCGTCATAACATTTTCGGGTCATTTGACACTACTAAGGTGGTCGTTTTATGTATGAAGAGATTGGGATGTGTTGGGCTGTTTTGTAGTATTTTGTGGTATATATAAAGTTGGAAAATAATGTATACATGTTGATATTGTTGTGTTTGGTGTTATCTTGAATTTGAAGTAAGAAAGGATTATAGGGGAGATGCTACCCGTTTTAATAAAAAATAAGCTTATCGTTCGTTGTGCGATAGTTGTACCTTTCGTAACTTAATGATAGTATTATTATTGTTATTGTAGATTAAGGTACGAAGAGGCGAGTTCAACTTGGTGATTGGAAAGATTGTTATAAGATATGTTAAGGCTATCCATTCTTTCCTTTTTGGCATGATCCATATGATGCAAGAAATGAGCAAGTATGCATCTTTCACAAATAATTCTATTCCTAGAAGTACTAGGGTTGCATATGTTCTTGATTCCCCATATGTCCTACTACCATATCGTCTGTCCATGGGTCTTATGATATTCTGAGAGATCTTATAGATTTACTTCCTTATACATTACATTCATTTATATATGTACATTGACCCATGGCCAGATGGCATTATATACGCGTATATTATATATATATGGGGTATGGGAAAAGGTTATGGATTTATATACGTACTACCTCCACCTAATCAGCTGGTGTATGTTGATGATTTTGCCTAAAGTGGCTGAGATAATATGCTGGGATGCAGCGGAAGGTGTTTGTGCACTCCACTTGCTCCAGAGTTGCCTATTTGGTCAGTATGATTTAGACATGTATTGATTAGTATGGCGGGGATCTGTCCCGATCTTTATGATATTTATGTACTCTTAGAGGCTTGTAGACAGATGTCATGTATATGGATACTTGTATGGCCTTGTTGGCCTATGTTTTGAGTATACAAATGATCATGTCGGCCTTATAGCCCCGTATGTCGCATGCATAAGCTTCTATATCATGTTGGGTCGTCCTATGTCGAGTATTCCCTCATATGTTATTCTAGTTATCTCACGATAGCCTTTTCGGCTCACTTACCCATGACGATATGATAAGAAAGATATGTTACGTTGATACTCGGTTATGTAAGGCACCGGATACCCGTCGCGGCCCTACGGTTTGGGTCGTGACACCCGCGCTCCAATGGCAGCTCATCATGGCAGAGGTTATGTGAGTCGACCAGTTCATTCAGCACTCCCAACTGCTCGCAGTGCTCCAGCTGTTCCAAGGTCTCAGATAGCCTATTATGCACAACCACTTTCTAGTTCACCTCCTACACGGGGTGCCTTTGACAGTCAGTGTAGCCGACTAGGCTAGAGCCAATTTCAGCAGTCACGCCCATAGAGAGCTTGTTTCGAGTGTGGGGATACCATGCATATGGTGAGGAACTGTTCCAAATGTAAGAAGGGTGCACCTCCACAGGCTACACAGGTTCCACATATCCCACATGTTCCACAGGGTTCACGGAGTATGGTTGTGTCTCCAGTTGGCGCTTCACCTACACCGCCATTTGGGATGGAGGTCAGGCAGGTAGAGGTCACCCTATAGGGGGAGGCTGGGTTCGTTTCTATGCTTTTCCGGGTAGGATGGAGGTTGTTGCATCGGATGTTGTCATCACAGGTATTGTTCGGGTCTATCATAGGGATGCATCAGTTTTATTTGATCTGGGTTCCACTTATTCGTATGTGTCATCTTACTTTGCTCCATATCTGGATCTATCTCGTGATTCTTAAGTGCTCATGTATGCCTATAGGTGATTTTGTTATTGTAGACCGTATTTACCAGTCCTGTGTGGTCATTATTGGTGGTTATAAGAACAAAGTTGATCTATTTCTACTCAGTATAGTGGACTTTGACGTGATATTAGGCATGTATTGGTTGCGCCATATCATGTTATTCTCGACTACCACGCCAAGATCGTGACATTGGCTATGCCAGGGTTATCACGGTTGGATTGGAGGGGTACATTAGATTATATTCCTATCCGGATGGTGTCCTTTCTAAAGGCACAGTGGATGGTCGAGAAGGGTGTGATGCATATCTAGCCTTTGTAAGAGATGTGTTGATACTCCTACCGTTGAGTCAGTTCCGGTAGTGAGAGATTTCCTAGATGTGTTTCTAGCCTACTTACTGGGCATGCCGCTCGATAGGGATATAGATTTTGGTATTGACTTGGTGTCGGGCACTCATCCCATTTTTATTCCACCATATCATATGGCACTAGTGGAGTTGAAAGAATTAAAATAACAACTTCAGGAGTTGCTTGATAAGGGTTTCATCCGACCGAGTATTTCATCTTGGGGTGCTCCAATTTTATTTGTGAAGAAGAAAGACGGCTCTATGAGGATGTGCATTGATTATAGGCAGCTAAACAAAGTTACAGTCAAGAACAAGTACCCACTACCGTGTATTGATGATCTGTTCGACCAGCTTCAGGGTGCTCGGGTATTCTCGGAGATTGATTTTAGTTTAGGGTACCATCAGTTGAAGATTCGGAATTCAGATATTCTGAATACCGATTTTAGGACTCGGTATGGCCACTATGAGTTTTTAGTGATGTCATTTGGGCTGACCAATGCCCGAGCAACATTTATTCACTTGATGAACATTGTGTTCTAGCCATATCTTGATTATTTCTCCATTGTGTTCATTGACGACATATTGGTGTATTCACGCAGCTGGGAGAATCATGAGAAGCACCTGAGAATCGTGCTCCATACCTTAAGGGAGAAGAAGGTATATGCAAAATTCTCCAAGTGTGAGTTTTGGCTTGATTCTGTGGTTTTTTGGGTCATGTGGTGTCTAGTGAGGGGAATAATGTGGATCCGAAGAAGGTGGAGGGAGTTCAGAGTTGGCATATACCGTCTTATGCTATAGAGATCCGAAGTTTTCTAGGCTTGGCTGATTATTATCATCGTTTCGTGGAGGGTTTTTCATCCATCGCATATCCTTTGACTAGGTTGACTCAGAAGGGTGCCCAATTCAGGTGGTTTGACGAGTGTGAGGAGAGCTTTCAGAAGCTCAAGCCTGCCTTGAACACAACTCCAATTCTAGTCTTGCCTTCAGTATGGGGTTCATATACAGTTTATTGTGACGCTTCGCGGATTGGCATTGGATGTGTATTGATGTAGGAGGGTAGAGTGATTGCTTATGCTTCACGTCAATTGCAGCCCCATAAGAAGAACTACCCAATACATGATTTAGAGTTGGCTGACATTGTCCACGTATTGAAGATTTGGAGGCTCTATCTCTACGGCGTGTCTTGTGAGGTATTCACAGATCATAGGAGTTTACATCACTTGTTTAAGAGAAAAAGGATCTGAACTTGAGGCATCAGAGTTGGTTAGAACTGTTGAAAGATTATGATATCACCATTTTATATCATCCCCGGAAGGCCAATTTGGTGGGCGATGCCTTGACTATGAAGGCGGAGAGTATAGGTAGCCTTGCATATATTCTAGTTGGGGAGAGACCGTTAGCATTAAATGTTCGAGCTTTGGACAATCAGTTCGTAAGGTTGGATGTTTCGAAGCCTAGTTAGGTTCTTGCTTGCGTGGTTTCTCGGTCTTCTTTGTATAAGCGCATCAGAGTGCATCAATATGATGATCCTCATTTGCTTGTCCTTAAGGACACGGTGTAACACGGTCATTCCAAGGAGGTTTCTATTAGAGATGATGCGATGTGCAGATACAGGGCCGAATTTGTGTGCCCAATATGGATAGGTTGCGTGAGTTGATTTTTGAGGAGGCCCATAGTTCGCGGTATTCCATTAATCCGGGTGCCGCTAAGATGTATCAGGATTTGAGGCAACACTACTGGTGGAGAAGAATGAAGAAATATATAGTGGAGTATGTGGCTCGGTGTTTGAATTTTCAGCAGGTGAAGTACGAGCATCAAAGGTTGGGTGGTCTGCTTCAGAGACTTGAGATACCAGAGTGGAAGTGGGAGTGTATCACCATGGATTTCTTTGTTGGACTCCCACGCACCTTGAAGAAATTTGACACAATGTGAGTTGTTGTGGATAGACTGGCCTAGTCAGCATACTTCATTCCGGTTGTGACTACCTACTCTTCAGAGCAACTGGCTCAGATATATATTTATGATATTTTCCATCTTCATGGTATGCCGATGTCTATTATCTATGATCGAGGCACGCATTTCACATAATAGTTTTGGAGAAGTGTGTAGTGTGAGTTAGGCACACAGGTCGAGCTAAGCACATTATTTCACCCCTAGACGGACAGGCAGTCCGAGCGCACCATTCATATCTTGGAGGACATGCTACATGCATGTGTTATGAATTTCGGGGATTCATGGGATCAACTCTTACCGCTTGTATAGTTTTCCTACAACAACAACTACCAATCGAGTATTCAGATGGCTCCTTATGAAGCCTTATATGGGAGGCAGTGTCGTTCTCTAAGTGGTTGGTTTGAGCTGGGGGAGGCTATTTGCTGGGTACTAATTTGGTTCGGGATGCCTTGGAGAAAGTCAATTAGATTCAGGATCGGCTTCGTACAGCACAACCTAGGCAGTAAAGTTATGTTGATCAGAAGGCTCGTGATGTAGCATTTATTGTGGGAGAGAGAGTTTTGCTCATAGTTCGCCCATGAAGGGCGTGATGAGATTCGGGAAGTAAGGCAAGTTGATACCTAGGTATATTGATCCTTTTGAGATCCTTGAGAGAGTTTTGGAAAATCAAACCATAGAATACTATTCCGGATAATAAAATTGCAATGTTTAAAGAAAATCAAAAAGTCAACCCGGCCTGCATCTCCAAACTCGACCAAACTTATAAAATTCAAACACCCATTCAATAACGATTTTAACTATACTAAAATTATTCAATTCTAACCTCAAATCGCCTTCCAAATCCTCAAAATATAGCTTATGAAGTTTTCACAAATTTTCCCAATTTTTTCAACTCCAAAACACTAGTTAAGCGGTAAAAACAATGATGGATTCATGTATGATAATCAAATCCGAGTCAAAATCACTTACCTCAATCAATCCCTTGAAAATCTCTTCAACAATCTCCCAAAACCGAGGTTTCTAGCTCAAAATATAAAAAATGGAACAAAACTCTCGATTTTGAAATTAAATATCTGCTGCCCAGTTATTAGCTTACGCGATCGCAGAAAAACAAATGCGATCGCGGAGAACAAATTATTCTAGCTCACAAAAGCCTCTTATGCGATCGCATGATCATAGTCATGAACGCGATGTCCAGTCATCCTCAGGCTATGCGATCACGGTCTAGGCCACACGAACGCGATGAACAACGCGTGCCTCCCCACTGCCTCTCCTTCCTTATACGCGATCGTGATTCCTTAAGCGTGTTCTCAATGCATAAAATTCCTAATTTCCGAAAATGCGTCCTCTTTTATGCAATCGTGAAGAGAAGATTTCCATCTGCCAACAAGGACTCTACGCGATCGTTGGTGAACCTGTGCGAATGCATTGAAGGAAACCAGAACACAGAAAAACCAGCAGTCTCAATGCAAGAACAAAACTCAATCCGAAACACGCCCGGGCCCTCGGGGACCCCGTCTGAACATAGCAACCAGTTCTAAAACACGATAAGAACTCACTCAAAGCCTCAAATCACATCAAACAACACCAAAATCACGAATCGCGCATCGATTCAAGCCTATTGAACTTATGAACTTCTAACTTCTAAAACTAATGCCGAAACATACCAAACCAACTCCAAATGACCTCAAATCTTTCACACAAGTCATAAATGACATAACAGGCCTATTTCAACTTTCGGAATTGAAATTCAACCCTGATATCAATAAAGTCAACTCCCGATCAAACTTCACAACCTTCCAAACCTTCAACTTTCTAACTTTCGCTTATTCAAGCCAAAACGACCTACGGACCTCCAAATCAATATCCGAGCACGCTCCTAAGTCCAAAATCACCATATGAAGCTACCAAAACCATCAAAATACCATTTTGGAGTCGTCTACACAAAAGTCAAACTCCAATCAACTCTTTCAACTTAAGCTTCCAACTTTGGGATTAAGTGTCCTATTCACTTCGAACCTCATATGAAACCAAAACAACTACCCCGACAAGTCACATAACCATAATATAACATAGAGAAGGCAATAAATAGGGGAACGAGGCTAAAATACTCAAAACAACCAGCCTAGTCATTACAATGCATTGTTATGACATTGGTATTGTTGTTTTGGAAATGTTGTGGCATATGGGCACGTGTGATGTGAGTTGATTATTGTGTTGTGATGAGATGCGCATGCGAGAGCATAAGGGTGGTGATATTGATGCGCATGCGGCGAGATAGGGAGGATTTATGCGCGTGTTGCTAGTAAGGAAAATTACTTTATTTGAAGCACACATGGCGAGATAAGGGGGCTAAAGCGCGTGAAACTATTTTGAGAATAATGTTTTTTTAAAATAAAAACAAGGCTCACGCGATGATATAAGAAAGATTTGTGATTTGTGACTTGTGAAATGTAAATATGAGGTGTGGTACCTCGGGATGATTCTTGTTATACATTCTATGTTAGAACGGCTTAGTGATATGAACGGTTATTATTTTCTTTAATTTATTTCACTTGTATTTTTAACTGTATTTGATTATTTGCTATTTTTATCACATGTTTAGTCTATATTGTCATTTATTGCTTTTACTTTCCATTATTATCCTTATATTAATATTATGCTTTGTTGTCATTTATTGTTTTTACTTGCCGTTGTTAGTTTTATATTAATATTCGGTACAGATTTCTATATCTAGTGAATGTTTTGACTTGACCTCGTCACTACTCTACCGAGGTTAGTCTTGATCTTGCTGGGTACCGTTGTGGTGTACTTATACTAAGCTTCTGCACATTTTTGTGCAGATCTAGGTACCTCTGACTGTATCGGACATTAGTGAGTTGATTCAAACACGGAGACTTCAAGGTATACTTGTTTGACGCTCGCAAGCCTCGGAGTCACCTTCTAGTGATCCTTCTTTTATTTTCGAGCAGTATTGTAATAGAGATCCCTAGTTTATTTCAGTAGAGTTTATGAGGACACACTTGGTTTTCTAGACTAGTGTTACTGTATACTCTGCACCATGGGCATTGTGGAGGAGAGCGGAGTCGCCTTTACTGCATTTCAGCTGACATGATTGGCATATATGTGGTGGTAGGCTTATGAGGAGGGTAGGCAAGTTGATGCAGCGCCACTCACTTGGGCTCAGTTTTCAGATTTATTTTTATGGAGTTTATTCCCCAGACCCTCCGGGATGCGTGGCGCACAGAGTTCGAGCAGCTGCATCAAGGAACTATGACGGTGTCGGAGTATGCCATGAGGTTTAGTGAGTTATCCCATCATGCACCTACTTTGGTTTTTACAGTCAGAGAGTGAATCTGCAGATTTATTGAGGGGCTGAGTTACAGTCTTAGATTCAGTATGGCACGGGAGTTAGAGATGGATACTCCATTTCAGTAGGTTGTCGAGATTGCTTGGAGGATGGAGCGTATGCATGGCCAGGAGAGGGAGGACAGAGAGGCCAAGAGGCCTCGAGATTCTGGAGGATTTACTTCAAGATTCATATGTGGTATTTAAAGATTTTTGGAATTGTTTATGGCTAGGGCTTGAGATCGGCAGCGGATGGTGTCTAGAATTGCGGTACTTCTATATCAATATGGACATGACATGGCAGTATTAGAGAGATGCAAGAAACAGTTTTGTATTCGCAGAAGGTCCCTTTAGAGAGAGCATTTCGGATTGATCTACTTTTGGGTTTATCAGTTTGTGTGGCTCGATTAAGTTAGAGGAAATTAGTTCTGATGACTTGATTATATGTTAATGGGTTTCGGAGAATTCGTGATGGTTATGGCCAGGGCTCGAGGTTGATGTCTTCTACAGGTATAGAAGGTGTGTTATGTGTAGTGATGTCCTCACATATTGAGTTAAATGGAAGGATCTTCGTTGATGAGTTGTTCATCCTGCTGGTGATTTAGAGTTAATTATAAAGTTTTTGTATTTTCGCAAATTAGCATGATAGAGGCAGTGTGCAGAGTGGGATTGAAAGTTGCGAGTACAAGGTTGCGGTTTAGTTTCGAAGGGCAGATCACGAGTTCTAGTTTTCAAGGGACGACTTTATATGTTTAAGAGAATGCTGGCACTGTTTGATGTCACCTGAGAATAGTGCTCAGTTTAGAAGGCGCATTGTATTTTGACTTGCGGATCCCTAACTAGTATTACGGTGATCGCCTAGTTTTGGGTTGTTGAGGTTCAGGTTTTGCTACGTGGTGCAGAAGATCTATGTGAGTATTTTCTATAACATGATGGAGTAAGAGTGATGTATCAATCATTTGAGTATTGGAGTTAGGATCAGATATGGAGATTCTGGTATTCTTGAGGTTTAGAGACTGGATGTTATCGTAGGCAGACTATTCCTTCGTTACGGACTATGAAGATATGTCAAGAAATGGATAGCTAGGGGTATGTGTTATGGATAGGTTGCTATGGACCTTTGGAATGTTATTTACCTGTTTGGGAATAATAGGAATTGCTTTGGGGGCTATTTGTAAGCCTAATGAGAATGTGTATTTTATATCGAATCATATTTGCTTACTCTTACGCGACTGTTACTGTGGGTATATGATCGGGTGTAATGAACGGTGTTCGTGCCCTGGGCTATGATAGGTGTTTCTCTCTTATCCTATGATGGGTTGAGTGGCTACTTGATTATGCGCACGCATGCTGTAATTCTGTTTAGGCCTTGCAGCAGTATTTGGGCGAGATAGCTCTTGTGATGTTGAATTGCTTATTGCACCTCAGTTGTGCTTGCCTTCTCCCATGTTGTGTTATACCTATTCATCTTCCCATAATTATATGTGTGCACTCTATCGTGCTTGATGTTGACGCATATGTGCTTAGTGAGTACGGACATTATGGATCGATGGGTATCCCTATGTAGATTGATATGTTTAGGATCGGGTTGCGCGTCGCAACGGAGTTATGTGGGATACCCTTCCTTATATTTATTTTGTGTGTTTTGTTTTCCTTTTTGTGGGATGAGTTCATGAAATTATGCTTTTGTTGTTTTATCAGTTGTACTTGTTGGATAGTCCCCATACCTTTTTTTTCATTTTTGAATATATCTGAGTTACTGACTTGTTTGGTGTACGGACCGCATTATGTGAGGTTCCATGTGGCTTTTGGTGTGACTTGTCGGTTGGGCTGCTTGTATTTGGTGAGATAAGGTTTTTGGACCTGGGTTTTGCACTATCGTATTGGGTATGAGGAACGTTTGGGAGAATAATACCATGTTTCCGCTCAAAATTTGGCAATGGTCCTTGTCGGATGAAAGATCTCCTCGACTCGTTGATTTTATGGGTGGTACTAGCTTCTGCATTTTTCTTTTATCATTAGCAGCGTTGTGAAGGTCCTTAATGAGGTCTCATTTGATATGAAATATATTATCGGTATAGGGTTTGGTAATGAGCAACTATTGTGGTTAGAAGTTATTACTGTGAGTACATGAGTTATGTGGTACATCATGTGGTTTGAATTTGGCAGTGTATTGATGGCTTGATGCAGCTTGTTCTGATTGATACAGTGTGTACATACAAGGATCAGATCTCATAGGAGGTTCAAGATGTTGGAATTTGGTTCCACATATAGTGGGGCTAAGATCGAAGGAAGAATCTTCAATCGAGGTCATGTTCATGGACTTATATGTATCGAGGTGGCACGAGATCACTCATGGGTATGGGTATGATGAGTTCATTCAGCTAATTGACGCCATTGGAGCGACTATTAGTATGTTCGAGGACAAACGTATGTTTAAGTGGGGAAGTATATAACCACTCGATCGGTCGTTTTGAGTAATAACTTTCCTTTTTATGTTCTGAGACTTTTCATAGTTCTATTTGATAATTTATGACTTGCATGTGTGGTATGTGTCGATTTTCAAAAAATTTAAACATGAATTTTTAAAGAAAATATGATTGTTGACTTTAAAAATGACTAGAGTTGACCAATGGCAGGAAGCTCGCGTCAATATTTTTGGAATTCAACTTTGGCCTTGTTGTTCGATTCCTTGATGACTTTCATGGAGTCTTGGTATACCTACTTGGACCTTGAAATCAAAACTCCACCCAATCATGAATGTAGACCTCGTGAACATCATCCTTCATTAGTTTGTAGAACGCCGAGAACAAGTACATGCAGCTTCTTAGGAGGAAGGATTTTCCTTGATCGTCTGCTTGTGTCCATTACTTAGTTGAGGGGATAACTTCGTTATAGAAGGATCCGGGAAGCCTCTGATTGATCACAAGTCCCACAAAGAGATGGATAGTTCACAAATAGAGGTAGAAACTGTGTTGTTAGATGGACGCCAAAGCTCGCAAAAGGAATGAAGGACATTCTCGTTATAGTCGTATGTGAACAATGAAGCAAAGATGGCGTCATACACCTTGATAAAATCCAGAGTCTCCTTGTTGCGGGCGAGAACATCTTCTACCCACTCCTAATATTTGGACCATAGCGAACTTCACCAAAGTTGGAGGAGGAACACTCTAAGTGTTGAGACGTCCATCATGATCATAATGAGGAAGACTAGCAGACGCGACATTCTGATAGATGGAGGACTTCAAAAGTAGGACCTTCATACTCGTGGCTTTACCCGAAAATTTATAGGCCAATGCATCCTTCGTCTCTCTAGTCGACTATTCTGCAAGATCAAGGGAGGCGTCAAGCGGCTTTCTAGCGAGCGGAAAAACACCTATCACCGGAGGATGAACTTTTAAAGTGAGAACTTGGGTCCGCGGATTCTGATCTCAACATATAGGTATGGCACATCATTGCCAATAAAATGAATCTTTGCTGATGGGATTCATTGTCCTATACATTGCTTTGGGAGTCTGCAAACAAAAAGGGAGTATCCATAAAAACAGGCAAAACTGATGGGGCCAGCATGTCAGAATTTATTGCCTAGCTTCAAGAAAATTTCTGGGAAGATTTAGGAATATTCGGATTATGAATTTTATATATTTTGTAGCTCTGGAAGTCTAGTTTTCGGTACCATAAATCACTCATGATTTCGGTATTCATATAATAAGATATAAATATTTCGATGAAGGCTCATAAAACAGAAAAGTTGAGCGCGACAAAATATGAACCAAGTTTAAAAAATTCACTTGGGATGGTACAAAGCGAATTTAGCTTAAAATTTTTAATATATTGCAGTACTCCGAAGCTAGTTTCAAAAGAATCCAGCGGCTTGTATTTTCGAGATTCCTACAAAGAGATATGAACGTTTTCTGCAAAATGCGCAAAGCTGATAATTCCTGGCAGCTTCTGCAAGAAAGGGAAAACAAAGTTAGTCAAATAAAAAGGGATGACTCGAGAGCGGGTTTCAAAGGTAGTGTTAAATAAGAGAAAAGAAAAGAAGGGTGTAAAAGAGAGTATAAGAGAAGGGATAAAGACTGTCAAGGGACTTCTCCATTAAGACCTTCATAGGAAGCCAAGAGCTAAGAAGTTTCAAGAATATATGATGAACATGGTTGTATAACTTGTTTCTTATATTAGAGTTATTAAGGGGTTGATTATGGCTTATTGTGCAAACAAATATTTTAAGGAAAAGAAGAGTCCTAGTTGACCAAGGAAGTCTTATATGGATGTTTTGGATAGGGCTGGACATATATCGGGTAAAATTGATAGCCCGAACCTAATAAAGTTTATTAGGTAATCGGTATCGGGTTATTGGGTTACCAATTCAGTAATGGTTTTGTATTATTTTACTAGTGGACTATCGGTTCGGGTCTCGATTTGCCAATTTTATTAACTGTTTAACCGATAACCCAATAAGCTTTAGAAATTTATAATTTTACCCTTAAGTATATAAATACATCGGGGCTTCATTCTCTCATATTCCCTCTCAACCGCACTCTTCATTGTCTTCAAGTCTTTATCTGCAGAGACCCTACTCCTAGCATGTCTTACTCAGTAGATTTTTATAACAAAATTCATCTTCATCTAGGGATTTTTGATTGTTAAAGATTCTTTATTTTGTGCTCATGTTTTATGATTTTTATTTTTGATTCTTAATATTTTGAGCACATGTTGTGCGGCCTATACCTACGACTAGTTTCTCTTCTCACTTCTCAAATCTCAATTGACAGCCTATACATGCTGCTTTCCGCTCCTAATTAGCTACATTTTGACCTCGTGTTATGTCTAAAAGACTAAAACAGTAAGAAAATCTTCTCAGTTGCAAGCTGCTGATAAGTTTTGCCATTTTGAATGTTTTTTGTTTGTCAAACCAAAGGGTGAAAAGAACAATTTTGATCTAGATCGAGTTATTTTATCGAGTAAACCGATAACCGAACCGATAAGAGTTGATAACCGGTTAACCAAAACCGATAACCGATTTCTTATCGGTTCGATTGTCGATTTTACATATTTATAAGCCGATGACCGATATGTCGAACCGATAATATTCATAACCGAACCGAACCGACCGATACTCACCCCAGTTTTGAGGGAGCTGCTAAATTAGAAAGACCAATATTTGAGGAGTTTGTTTGAACTAAAGGGGAACTAACTAACATTGTCCTACATGGAATAGGTTTAAGGAAATCTTTACCAAATTTGATAGTTTCGATTTTGGCTTATACAAAATAGATTTTGTCTTAATCGAACCACGTAGAGCAAACTTGTGTTGGTCAAATATGAATTTAATGATTACTTGAATTGTCAAAATGTGCTAAGATGATATCACTTAAAATTGTCACTTTAGTAATATTGATAAAGTCTGAGTTGCTTCACATTAGTTCATATTCGACGGAAGAAATTACTAGCTACTCTTCTTGTTTAAGATTCATTTGCTACAAGGAGCTTTTTATCACTGTTTATTACCTTGATTAAGTAGCTCGACTTGAAATTCATGTTATCTAAAAAAGTAAAAAAAAAAAAAGGAAACATTGATGACTAGCCACTCTCAAATGAACATAAACAAGCATTTTTGTGAAAGAACAAATAAATGCATGTTGTCTAAATAGATACTTCAAGCTCGCCTTGAGTTTTAGTAAGTCTACACCCAACAAGTTTTGAAGCAAGAGGCATTTATAGACAGTTAAAATTTTATTAAAATTAAAAACACAATAATTAAATTTAAATCCACAAGAAATTTAGATTTTACTATGTATTAAATATATATTAGTCTAAATAATAATATGGGATTTAAATATAAGTCAAATTGATTTAAACAAAAGTTCAATATATCATTGTGCTAGCTCATCAATTGGTCTTCTATCAAATTAATTGACCCAATATGAGTGTCAGGTCCAACGGCTTACTAGGGTTTTCTTGGAGGCTACTCCACTCCACACCTATATCAAAAGGGTCACAGAAGAAGAAATCATAAGGCAAAAAAAGTACATCAAGCAAGCAGAAGGAATGCTAAAGAAGCTCTGAAGAATGGCATCAAGGTCTTCTTCTAGGTCTACAATCTTCGTTCGTGGTCAAACCCCAAAGGCAAAATCAAGTCAAATCCTAGGCGGGCAGCTTAAAATCTTACGTTCGTGATATCTCAAACCTTGTTTTGTGATGGTCACCAAGTCGTTTGTGAGGTACTACAAATTCAAAATTTATCAAGTTCAAGATCAAACTCTCGATCCCTTGAACTGATATTCGTGAGGAAAAGAATTAGAAGACTGCATTTTCTTAGACATGAGATATTTTAGAGATTGTAACCCTTAGATAATATACTATTAAGCAGGGTGGTTAGTGGCTAAGTTTATGAATAATAAATAAAAATAAATAAAGTATTACAGTTTGAATGTCACGATCCAAAATCTACCTAGTCGTGATGACACCTAACCTGTAATGATCGACCGGTTGTTTTGAGCTTTAGCATTCCGTTCGGTAGTTTAAGGTCTTGAGAAGCTTCATATTATGTATTAGGACTTGCGTTTATGGCCGGTTTCGATTTTTGGGTAATTCGGGATTGATTTGAAAGAATGATTCTTGTTTTAGATGCTTAAGTGGTAAGAGTTGACCGGAGTTTGACTTTTATGTAGACGACTCTGAAATGATATTTTGATGATTCCAATAGCTTGGTATGGTGATTTAGGACTTGTACGTATGTTCAGAAGAATTCGACACTATTTGTCGAAAGATAGCAATTTGAAGAATTTAAGAGTTCAGAAGTTTGACCAAGAGTTTACTTTGATGTTATTGGACTCCAGTTGGTGTTCCGAGACTTTGGATAGGTCTATATAGTTGAATTAAACTTGTGTGTAAAGTTTGAAAGTAATCTGAAGTGTTTAAGTATGTTTTAGACACGTTTTTGAAAGAATGAAGATTTAACACCTTAAGAGAAATTCTATTCGGTTTGAGCCTCGATTCTTTATTGTGATATTTTTGTGGGTATTTTGGGGCTTTGGATAAGTTTAAATGATATATTTGTACTTTTTGGCATGATTGGATGGGGTCTCGAGAGGCTCGGATGTATTTTGGATCATTCGTTGAGAAACTAGTTAAGGATTTGAAGTTTGACCATTGTCAATATCGGGTAAAGATGACCTTATTTCGGTGTTTTGAGTGCGCGAGCAGGTTTGTAGTATATTTTATGATTTAAATGCATATATGGTTTGTGTTCACGAGGTTCCAAATGAGTTTTGGGTGTTAAAACGAAGATTTTCTTATTGGTGGTTTTTTCTGGTGTAAGTAACTACAAAAATACCATTTATGTCCGTGACATCATATCTCCCTCATTTTAAGGCCAAATTGGGTGATTAAAGAGGCTATCTTGGGTGTAATCTCACTAGGATTATGTTGAACTTATCAAACATGAGTTTTATTATCATCTAGGACCTGATTCGTGCTAGGACAATTGTTTTATTTTTTTTTTCTTATTTCGAAATTTAGTTACTTTTTCTCATAAGGTTTTGGAACTCGATTTTGGGCGATTTTGGAGAGAATTTTTACTACTTGGATTTGCGTAAGTAATTTTGACTCGGATTTGTTATTATTTCATGATTCCAACCTCGAATTTAGTGTTTGATTAATGATTTGAATTGGAGAAATTGGGGATTTTAGTAAAAACTTTCTAAAATATAAATTGATGATTTGAAGGTCGATTTGAGGTCGGAATTAAATGATTTTGGTATAGTTGGACTCATATCGTAATGGGTGTTCGTAATTTGTAAATTTTGTTAGATTCTGAGGTGCGAGCTCGGGGTTGACTTTTTGGATTGACTTTTTGATTTTTATTAAAGATCGAAACTTTATTATCCGCAATGTTTTCCTATGAATTTTATTTATGATATTAAGTTATTTTGGATATATTTGAGTCGTTCGGAGTTTGTTTCATATGGAAAGGTCTATTTAGAGTATTGATTTAGCTTATTTGAGGTAAGTATCATGCCTAACTTTATGTGGGGGAACTACCCCTTTAGGATTTGGGTTGATTGTATTATTTTAATTATGTAAAAGACATGTACGCGAGATGGGGAGTGCGTACTCGAACTTATACGTAGAAATTGACTGGATTAGACTCTTAGGCTTCTTATATGTATTTAATTGAAGTTGTCATTACATGTTCTACATTCCTTTATTAAATTTATTCTTATATGCTTTAATTGAATTTGTCATATCATGTTCTATATCCCACTGTCAAATTTATTCTTACATACCTTATTTGAAGTTGCTAGCACATGTTTCATCTTTTATTTGCCAAGTTTATACTTACATGTTTTATTTGAAGTTGTTAGCACATGTTCCATTTTTTATTTGTCAAGTTTACTTTTACAAGCTTTATTTGAATTTGTTACCTTTTGTTGTCACGTTACCTCTTTCGTTATTGAATTATTCTTATTCAAAGTTGCCATTTCATGAAAATACCTTCATTATTGAGTTTATTCTTAAGCAATTAATTGAAGTGGAATAATTTTATTTGTCAAGTTTACTTTTACAAGCTTTATTTGAATTTGTTACCTTTTGTTGTCACGTTACCTCTTTCATTATTGAATTATTCTTATTCAAAGTTGCCATTCCATGAAAATACCTTCATTATTGAGTTTATTCTTAAGAAATTAATTGAAGTGAAAGTTATTGAAAGCCATTAACTAGTTTTAGTTGAAGTTATCGTTTAATAGAGTATTGTTCATTGTTGGGTTATTTTTTTCTGTTTTATTTTTTTGTTATTGAGATTCTTGTACACATCATGATTGAGCCATGGTCTATGTATGGTGGTGATATTGGTATTATTATTTTGGAAAGATTGTGGCCTATGGGCACTTATGGTACGAGTTGATATGTCATGTTGTTATGATGTTAGCACATGTGAAATTTGTTGTGTGGATTGATTAATGTTATGCGGAGCATAAGGGTGTCATTCCACTATTGTTGTCATGTGGAGCATAAGGGTGGAATCTCACTATTGGTGATTGTGTGGAGTGATACATATGGCTATTGTGTTTATTGTCTGGACGGAGCGATAAGGGTGGCTATTATACGGAGTGATATAGGTGACTATTGTAATTTATTGTGTGGGTGGAGCGATAAGGGTGGCTATTATGATGTTGTTAATACAGAGAGATAAGGATGACTATGTCGGGGATGATATGTGTCGTTCTGGGGGCATAATGTTGATGATGTTCGTGTGATGGTGTGATTTTCCTTGGGTGTGTCATGCACCTTACGTAACTTGTTGTGTTGTTTCCAAGGAGCTACTCGATATCTTTGATATTACTTGTTGATTCATATTGTAATAGTACACTTGCACATGTATACACCATAGCATGTTAGTATACCAGCTTAGAAGCATGAAACTTGGCATTCATTGAACATGCACATGTATTCTTGTATATTTGTTTTCACTGTAACATTGAACTTGTGACCACATCGGGCGCATTGTGATTGTGAGCATGTGATCATGTCGGGCGGATTGAGATATAGGCACGTGAGTTGTTCGTGCGGTTGTGATTAATAATGTGGGCACGATGTGCCATGAGCACATGATTTGTGATTTGGAACTCGTGACTTGTGATTTGAGATGAGGAATCCCGGAGTAATGTTGTTGTGAGACTTGTGTTAGAACGACTTGATTAGTTGGTTGTCATTTGTCAATCTAGTACTTAAATAGTGTTCAGATTACTTAATTGTTTATATCACATGTTTATTCCTTGTTGCCAATTATTGATTCTTGCTTCCTTTATTAGCTTTATACTTATATACTGCACAAATTTTATGACTAGTGGGTATCTTGACTTGTACCTCGTCACTACTCCACCGAGGTTAGTCTTGATACTTACTGGGTACCGACCGTGGTGTACTCATACTTTACTTTTGTACTTTTTTGTGCAGATCCAGGTATTGGAGATAACAGACTGAGTCGGGGTTAGCTTCTGAACCACGATGATTCAAGGTAGAGCTGCTTGGTCGTCGCAGTCCGTTGGAGTCCTTTTCCTTTTTATTGCATTGTCAACTTGTTATCCGAACATTATTGTATTTTTAAATTTTGAGATATTTCTATGTATTCTTCTGGGGTTCGTGACTCTGGATTACCTAGTCTTGGGAGGTTGTTGTGATTATTGCAGCGTAGGCTTTTTTCACCTTTATTTCGGTATTTATATTAAACTCTGCTGTTAAAATATCATTGTTAAACTAGCTTAACTATTGTAAGTAATGGGCTTACCTAGTCTTAAAGACTAGGTGCCATCACGACGCCAATGGTGGGTTTTGGATCGTGACATAACCCAACCCGCTAGGTAAGCTAAATAACATTAATTACAACTAAACTGAAAAATCAACAATGTACCAACGAGGAGAATGCCCCATTTGTTGAGCTTGACGTGGAGGAGTCACTTAGAGCTGAGACTTATTTGACGGCTTTCCTTGCATGTTGGTTTAACCCAACAAGAGGATCAACTACATTTGTGCTAGTATCGTTAAAATTGCGACTTTGGTGGCTCATGGTGAGAAGTTTTTCTTGGTAGTTCTGGTCCTTGCAAGTATTGGCCATGGCTTGAGAGAGATCTCCACTTCTCAAGATTTGGTCGGTTGGAAAGTACTTATTCCTATTCATTATGTATATGGATGGATAAGAGTTTGAGACCTCCTATCATGTTAAGGGTCCACAACAAGGTCCATAGGTGTGCAAGATTTCTGGCAAGAAGATGACCAAGAATTTGACTTTGGGCTAAAATATAAAAAATTGCAAAAAATGAGGTCTGTTAGTCCGAAATTGTAATTTTGAGCCACTTTGTAACAACACATAGATGCCACATTTCAATGGAGGGGTAAATTGGTAATGGTTCAATTTTGAATAGTTCAGCGACAATTTTAGCCAACTAATTTCTGAACACGTGCATTGCACGTATATCCATATCAATTAGTACAAATTTTATTAAAGTAAAATAGATAAAATTAAAAAATGTGTGTGATAGAAAACTTGAAAAGAAAGAATGTATGCTCAATTTGATTAATGATGAACTTATTAAGCCGATTTAATATACGGAAAAAGAAATAAGCTCAAATTAGTAACATGACATTTTTAAAAGGAAGAATATAAGCTCAAATTGATCAACGTCGAACCTATTCGACGGATATAATAATCTATCAAAGAAGGAATAAGGTTTCAGTTCAATTATGAGAATGAGAATTGTTAACCTTAAAACATTATGAATACTTGGTATATTGTTTGTTGAAATTCACTTGAAATTGATTTATTTTTCTTCTTTTTATCTAAAGTGAATTTATAAAGATGACTATAAAATGGAATAAGTTAATAATCATATGATTACATAAAAGGTTAAAACATTTGAAAATTCATAGGTAATAATTAGGTACGAAGATTTCTTCATCGAAATTTATCTTTTGGTAGGAAAATTCGCGAAAAAACTAATTACCAATGAATATTTTTGTATAGCCCCCATGAAAGTTTTCATGGATTTTGCACCTTTCTTGTAATGCTAAAAAAAAAAAAGTTTAAGAGAGAAAAAGAAAGAAAGGGTGACTGTTCAACGCCATAAACATTCTGAATATTTGGTAATTTGACTATTGAAATTCTGCTCGGTGAATGACTTATTATTCTCCCATTTGTCTAAGATAATTCATAAAAATGTCTGTAAAATGAAAGAATAAGGTGAAGTATTAAAATAAAGAACCATACCATTAATTTAGAATGCATAATAAACATTAATTAACACATTATTAGAATATTACTTCAAAAAAGAGCTTACTCAAGGTTATTATCGACTAAAATGTCAAGCCAATCACCAACTTTTTCCCTAAGAGCAATAGAGCATAATGACATATATATTCAGATGAAATATACCATATGTATAACTTTACGAAAAATTAATGAAATGCAAATTCATGCTAATAAGTGATGTATCCATGCATCTCAAAGAGTAACAAAACAAAGCTATAGACATCAAATCATATAATGAAAATAAAAAGACAAAAAAAGGAAAGAGAAAGAAAAAGAGTTTGAATGATATTATAGTAATTAAATTATTTAATAAGGTTCAAACTTCAAAGAACCAACGGAAAAAATAGAAGAAAAGCAATAGAATGCACCACAAACAGATTAAATTTTTTGATGGAGCATCTTTCATGGATTTCTCAAAACTTTCTTTTATAAATTAAATTATCCAAGAACTTTTACACAGAAGCATAAACAAGGAAAAATATCGTTAAATATCTATATAATTAGCAAAACACTCATAGAAAGTAACTGAAAAAAATCAAATTACCTGATTTGGCACGTGTTGCAGATGTTGAGTAAATATGCTAAGAAAAGAACTTCAAAACATTAAATTGGTATTCTAGAAGGTTGCAATAACTGTTGGAATATGAAAGAAATTCCAACGCCTTGAATAAGATGCAGTAAGTGAGTGTTGTAGCATGCAAAGTATGAATTGATTCTTATTTTATTTTAATTACATTATATTTTATTGAAAGGTAGATTTATTTTTTAGTGCCAAAAATTATAGAAATAGTATTAAATTGAAGGGTAAATTGGTCACTCAATTTTTAATGGGTAATTTAATAATTCTAACTTTAACTTTTTGGCTTTAGGATTGAGCTCCAAAGTCATTTTGAGTCCCAAAAATGTACTTACCTCCTAATAATACCTAAGCGACAAGACTCTCATTTTTATTTTTATATTTCTTTTATTTTTTTGGTTTCACCACTTATTTTTGGACTGACAAAACAGGAATGGCTACCAGCATCACATTTTCAGAAGCTTATATCGAGGCACCCATCTGAGAAAATTAGGTGTACCGAACTAAACTAGCAGAATACATGCATTAAACGTGCTGGCTAGGTTCTAGTTCAAATTAATTTGATTTCTAATAAGCTAAAGATAATAAGGATTTAGGTAGTTAAAAGTAGAGTACCTTTGGTACTGATTGAGAAATCAAAAAATGGAATCTTTGCTTATTGGGTCGTTTCAGAGACCATCCGTTCCACTTGCAGCAGAGTTCTCTCCACTCAAAACCAGTATGCACAGTACTAAAACTTGAATCCTTTTGCTGGGTTTTTAGCTAATTTATTTATTTATGTCTCCATTCTCATTTTTTACTCGGTTCTTGAATTTCTGGACTTTTTGAGTGTTTCAGCTTTGCATGATGTAGTTTTCTTATATATTTTGCTTCTTAATTGGAAAATATGTTCATTCTTGAGTTTGTTTCTAAGTGCTGGACTCTAAGCTCTGGAAGTTCTTAGTTCCACATTGAGTGTTGAATTTCTTTTAATGTCTTTTAGTCTTCTTGATGATTTTGTGTGGTTGGAAATCTGTATTTTCTCGAAGCATGTAAAATTTGAATCTCTTTCCTGGCTCAATAGCTAATTAATTTGTCTATGTCTTCATTGCAATTTCTAATTAAGGACCTGCCCTTTGTGTGTTCATTAATTCCAGTAATTTTTTGGTGTTGCAACTTCAGATGGAGGTGGGTTTCTTGCAGTTTTCCTTTTATTTTTTTTAATGATGGTGGTGTCTGGGTTAGCTTGCGCGCACCTCGACTATTCCACCGGTACCTGCTACCTCCCGCTAGTACCAGGTAACTTTGCCCATCAAGGTTAGGCAGATGAGAAGAATTTACCTAGTGTTTTTGGCCTCCGCCGGGAAGAAATCACCTAGTTTTGCTTTTAATTTGATTATATGTTCAATCTTGAGTTCATTCTATGTGCTGGAGTCATAGCTCTGGCAGAAAAAGTGATAGTAAATCAAGAGAACAGTAATATGGTGCTGTTTTTTTGACAAGACAAGCAATGATGATAGTGGTTGCTGGGATGATACTGGGAAAAGACTTATGCTCTTGGATGATGCAATGTGCTTTTGTATATTGTTTCCACTGTATAGTGTTCACTTATGATTTGAAAAAGCTTGAATCTACGAAGTAGGAAATTTCTGTAATGTGTATGCAGTACCAAGTGGAGAAATAGATTGGATTCTGTTAATACCCTGAGATATGTTTCTCTCTATGCCTACGACATGGCGACATAATAGGTTCACGCACAATAGTACGAGTTTTGAAGTGTAAAGCATGGAAGAGACCAGGAAAGTGTGATTCCACTTCTATGAAGTTGCAAAGGCAGTATATGACGCAAGAGCTTGTTGGAGGCAGTGATGGAAGCATTATTCCCACTGATCGAAAACTTACAAAGAGGTTTTTGGTGCATGCATCCTCTGAACATCCTCTTGAATCTCAACCTTCAAAGAGTCCATGGAACTCAGTGCATGATGCAGTGGATGCTTTCTACAGGTTCTCGCGGCCCCATACCGTAATAGGAACAGTTAGGTCCACAACTCCTATATTGTTTTCATGTCATCTGATATGCCATACTATTTCGTTATCTATCTGTGTAAACTCCATCATTCATTTGTGTTTATTTATGTCATTATAATTCTTAACCACTTTTAATTTGTGGAGCCAGTAATGACTTGCCAAGAAATGAATTTTTTATTAATGCGTATTTGGACTTTGACTACTATGAATTTCATTAGATGTAGCTAGAGGAATAGGTTTTTAATTTCAGAAGGTGTCGAAAGATGTTAATTTCAGAGAATCTGCCTAATGGATAAAGCTTAAAATTTCATGGCATAATTACGCAAACACGCATGCGATCAAATATAGTTGTTTTTGAATTTTGATAATTTGAAAGTATTAGAACAGTGACTTACATTACTTTTCTCTGAGCAGGCATTGAGCATAATTTCAGTTTCTCTCCTTGCAGTTGAGAAGTTCTCTGATTTCTCTCCATTATTTTTTACCGGGATGTTAGAGGTGGGTAAAGGCCATTCTTAAGTCCAACGGACGATGTGATCTGGGATGACAAGAATTTTGATATCCACTATATTGTTGCAGGCCATTGTTGCTGCCCTATTCATGAATATTTACATAGTTGGTTTAAACCAGTTGTCTGATATCGAAATAGACAAGGTATTTTTATATTAAGTGTCCATGAATTTAATTTATGAATGCAGAACATGCAGGCTTCGGATATCAATATGAAGGCCTAATTCGAGAAGCCACATTTCATGTTTATGTTTTGTCATTTTATATTTGGGCTATGGAGGGAGCTGGGTACATGGGTTTATCTAGGCTAACACTAATTGTAATTCCTGGATTCATCTTTGGCAGCATATTGATACATGAGAAGCCATTTAGAACTCACTGAATACTGCTCTTTTTACTCAATGTTTATGAAGGTATTTGAGTATCTAGCTTGTCAACCAGTAGTTATACACTACCTAACACTCAAAAGTCTGTAATTGTTATACTACTGGAAAAAAGGCCCTACAGCAATTCTGCTTTAATCAATTGTCATTTCATTATAATCCTCACGCAGTATAAAATCTTTCCTGAATCTGTCCGTGATAAGGACGATTGCAGTTTATGTTTTTTTCTCCTAGGAAAAGTTCCTGGGAGTATATTTAGTTTTTCTTTCTTTGTTGATATAAAATTTTCCAGCAACTTTTTCTGCTTCTGCATGTGAAATTTTAATATGTTTTATTTTCCAGGTAAACAAGCCATATCTTCCATTGGCATCAGGGGAATACTCTTTGCAGACTGGAGTAATTATCGTGTTGTCTTTCGCCATTCTGGTGAGTTTAAAGATCTTTACTTAACCACCATGGAGAAAATTGTCGTCTCGAACTGCAAATAATATGTATTCTGGCTCTTATTTGCTGTCTTTCATATGTTTGGTAAACATTTATCTTCAGGATTCCCCAGCCTAATCTTCATGGAATTAGAAGAAAAGTTAGAAAGTAGTACGATGTAAGGGTTGGTGAATATTGCAATCCCTATTGTCCCTCAGAATCTTTTGGGGTTCGGGTACGGGATTCGCTGTTAAAGCAGTATCAGAATTTAAATATCCCGCTTAACATAATGGTCAAATGTTTGTTTTAGGCATGTAAGCTTCACGTTTTGTTCTATTGGTTTTACTTTTAGCTGTATGTTTATGTGCTTTACTGTCATAGAATACTTAAAAGCAGCATTTCTATCATTCTATTTGAAGTTTCTGAGAAGATAAGAAGTAAAATAGATTAAATGCAGAGTACTTTTTTGATGGACCTCATTTCTACCCTTTATTAGAATTGTAAAACTCGGAAAACTTCAGGTTTCTATTGTCATCTTGTGTTCCTCTTTTTCTGTTACGAAATCGTAAGTGATGAGTATAATTTTTGAGCCTAAAGGAAGAAGGGGTTCTAAATATGAAGCTTGAAGCTTATTCATGTATCTGCATTATTAGATATGTATCATCCTTAGTCACTGAGACCAAAGTATTGGTTGCAATGTGTGAAAATATAAAAATTTTAAAAAATATTGGTTGCTCAATTCTTGGGACTTGGGTAATTATTCTTCATTGGCTGATGTTATGCTACTGCTCTACATTCGTCTTATTTTAATTTCAGGAGTCATGGCATATCATGTGAACTTGCAAGAATTCTATTATTTTTCCAGTTTCTGTTTTCCAAAGCATTAAATTTCATCAAAGGATATTCCTGTACACATCCTGACTACAGAAATACCTCGTACTCCTCCTTTCCAGAGTTTTTGGCTTGGATGGATCGTTGGTTCCTGGCCTTTATTTTGGGCTCTATTCATCAGTTTTGTACTGGGAACGGCCTACTCAATCAATGTGAGTTGCATCTCATTGTGGCAGCTAATTACTGGTTTCCAAAATTATGAGTTTATTTATTCTCTCATATAGACTGTTCTTTTTAGAGTAGCTTGACATCATGAATACTCATTTTAATCTAAAAGGAAAAGAAAATATTGTTGCAGCATTTCTTTTTCTTCTGTTTCACTTTCGTTTTTCCTTGTCATGATTTTAGCAGGTAACTTAAGTTAGAAAGACCTTGCAATTATCTATGTTGCAGGTAAATTAAAAAGTTAAGAGTTGTTTTATGGCAGATAAAAGGCTCTAGTATATTCCATCTTAATGGTCAAAAGTTCTTTTCCACAGTAAGCAATTTTTTTAAACTTCCTACCATGGTTGACATCGAGTTGCGAGGAAGATGATTGTATTAAACTATACATAATGTAGCAGATTGGGTTGCCCACTTAACACCTTATTACGATCTGGTTCTATTGTATTATCCCACAAATAGGGGAAAAATAACACGATAGGAATGGTGGCATTTCCTATTATGCACTGTAGATATCCCGTATTACAATACCTTTTGTACGCCTTCATATTATTATCCACTTATTATCTTATTGACCTCCCGAACTGCTGATTAACAGTTCTCCTCTTTGAATTTGATTAGCATGTAATGGTTCCAAGAGCTTGTGTTTTCATGAGGGGTAAAGCTGGGCTTCTGGTATCAGTGACAAAATAAGTTTTCTGCTTGTTCTTAAGTCTTTGTATTTTTTTGCTTGGTGAACTTGTATAGTCCTATAGTTCTGTGATTGACCTTTCTTCCTTCTACATTTTTGGAGGGTCAATTTGATTGCCTTTGAAGTTTCATTTCACAGTAGTAATTTGGTCCTCACAGTCAGACTTGTATAACTGATAAATTCTTTACCTCTTAGTGATTCTTTAGCAGGTAAATTTGAAACCAGATAACTTGTCGAGAATTCTATAACTTCCACAAAGCTTTGGATAATGATCAGCTAAATATGCTCCTTGTCAAAGAAATGATCAGCTATGTTGTGGCCCTGATTCTGTAGGAAATAGTGCATCTCTATTATCTTGTTTATAGTCAAATAGAGAATATCTTTTCTCTTTAGTTTGCTTCCTGAGACTGAACACATAATGTGTATCTTTACTTCACATCCATTACTACTTTTTGTGAACGCATTTGATGATATAAACAAGTGACTGGGTCATCAGGCATCTGTTATATTTTTAATTAGTTCATCCGAGTCTGTCTTTACCAATAGAAAAAGTATCTTCTAGTTAATACTCCCTCTATCCCATTTTATATAACAGTACTTGACTGGACATGAAGTTTAAATGTTAATATAACTTCTACTATATTAGTAGTAGTGGAAGAAGCTAATAAAATAGTGGTTGAGTAGTTAGTCCGATAGAGGAAACATCACATTGACGTTTAAAATTTTAATCGTTTTAAGTAATGTTGAGAATTGTAGAACTGTTAAAGTAGTGGATGGTGTCAAATTATTTGGGACATTTCAAAACGAAAAGAATGTTATATAATCTTGGACAAAGGGAGTCAAATGTTACAGCATAATATCTCATGCAACCAGTTTATAGCAAAATTATTGTAGATTCTACCATCATATTTTACCTTCAAAGAGTGTTAGAAGATTCCTCCTGCATATTATTGCTTAGACTCTACAAGTATAATCCGGTCTCTCCTCTATAGTTTTGCTTTGAACTATTATATCAGATCTGTATTTTTGTCACTTGTTTCATTAGCTGTTGCTGTATTGTTACAATCTGGTAAAAAGGGGAAAGCAATAATAAGGGAGAAAATTCATCTCCTCATCACCACATGTAATTACAATTGCTTTCCCAGAGTGCATGGCAGTAAGTGGGTTGCAATAAATGTTATATGTAAGAAATGAAGCTTAGGAGAGGGTGGTGAATTAGATGCTGTCCAGAGAGTTCTCTAACTTGGATAATCTCACTTCCATGGTATGAATGGCTGTAAGATCAGTAAATTGTGTATGATTTCTCAGGAAGTGTTTCTAATTGTTGCTTTTCAAAATGCTTCTACATTTTCAGCTGCCACTTTTGAGATGGAAGAGATTTGCCTTGGTTGCTGCAATGTGCATCTTTGCTGTACGAGCAGTGATAGTTCAGATAGCCTTTTATTTGCATATTCAGGTCTTTACTATTTCTATTTTTTACAGTTATCTTTTTGTTTTATCTTCAAAGAGAATGCATAGATTAAAGTGCTTACTGTACCATATGAAGAACTAAAATTTCAACTAGTATGGCTGTCAGAACATGCTTGATGTTATTGGTAAGGACCAAATACCTTGTATCTGTTATGTAATTGTTCGACTTCATTTAATAAAAAAAAGGAGGAAAAGAAAAGGATCCAGGTCATGTGAAAAACTTATATCTTTGTCGTTGGTATTGTTCTTAATCGTCAGATTTATAGCTGCTCAATATTAGCAATTTATAGTTATTAGTCTGTTATAGATATATATTTGCGTCAACTAATAACTAGATCAAATATGCTCAAGTCGTAGACTACCAGGATCAACTTTAACTTTATAGTGCTCTTCTCTCATTTCTTGATAAAAGTAATTTCAATTTTCAGACTTATGTGTACAGAAGACCAGCTGTCCTTTCAAGACCTTTGATATTTGCAACAGCATTCATGAGCTTTTTCTCAGTTGTTATAGCATTATTCAAGGTAAATATATGCTCTCTAATCCTGATTAGTTGTTTTAATATCTACGAGAAATATCTATGAGAAAGAGACTTATTTTATATGACTTAAAGAAGAAAATAGCTGCTATGGATGACTGGATGTTCTTTGATTAGAAGAAACAAAGTGAGTCAAATTTGTTACTTTGCTTTCACAGTAAAAACTACATGGACAAATTCACTTCTCTCTCATGTATCCAACTAGTGTATAGCCAACTATATAGTATGAACTGTTTGACCAAAAAATATGTATCTTGGTTCAAATAATTAAATTTATGTAATTAGGGGTTAAACTTAGTTAACAATAATATTTCTAGATAAAACTTTCAATGGTGCAATAATCAATAGATGAGTTCGGTCAAATAGCAATGACAACATGCAATAACTGTGCTAAAAAGCATGAGCAATAATGTGGCATTCAATAGCAATGAATATCAATAAATGGCATTTAAGTAAATAGGAGGAATGATTCACCCAATAAAGGATGAAATAGATGGTTGTTCCTCCTGATAATAATGAATGATAGACAAATCCTTGAATATTCGAGTTATTCTCGGATCTGATGGAAAAGTATGGAATAGTATAAGCAAGAATCTTAGTGAAAAGGTGGTGTTTGTATCTTAGTAAGAGAGAATCTTTTTGTCAAAGTGAGTTCTTACAAGTGAATATTACATGCCCCTATCATTATCTCTTTTTTCTATATATATGGGACATATTCCTAGATCTTAGGAAACTCTAATAGTACAAGTGCAGAGAATATCCACTAGAATATTCTCTTTTAATACCCTATACTGACAAACTAGCTATTACAGCTCTCATCAACGATATTCAACCTCGACCTCGACCCTTGTTGTCATCTCGACTACGACTCTCGTCGACATCTCGACTACGGCTCATGTCGCCACTTCAGCCATGGACTTTGCTGCTTCTTGGCCCATCTCGACTAACGACGACTCGAGAATTCCTTTTTTAGTATTATCTTGCCTCAAATATTATAAGAGCGGATTTTGACCCATACATGAACCATGCATAAAGATTTGTTTTAAAACTGCTGTTTTGAAAGAGTCAGGTAAAACTGTTAGGTACCTTAACCCATCTAAAACTCAAACAACACTAACCACCCTTGCATGAAGATTCTTGACACAAGTAAGAAATCAAAGTGAATGTATGTCTAGAACAGAGTTCTGAAATGGGAGCGCCATGTATAGCAAGATATGAGACAAGCGATAGTGATTGACATCTATCACTAATCCTAAGAAAATGAATGTGACACCTTGATCCACTCTTAAGACACAGCTGGAAGATAGAAGATTAATCCAAAGGTTTAAAAGTTATGATGGCCTTGAACAAGTAACAATTTTATGTGATCTTAGATGTACATCCATACATTTTGATAAATGCCACTTTCAGTAAATTTTCGCCAAAAGCTATGTAATCGTTGCTCAGAATTATACATTAAGTTTGTAAGGACTACTAGCCATAAACGATTTTCATCTTCATCTAGAAGCTTAATGCTAAGCTGCCAACTATTGATCTGTCCAAGCTTGAAAAACACTGACGTAAGTACATGTCAAATGTGGAGCAGGAGTATTACTCCTGCTAAAGTCATGACAACTTTGTCAGGTCACTGATCTTGAAGTCATGTCAAGCTATATTCTGGAGGTGATTTTACTGTGCATGATAATGTCAAACATGTGTTATGACAACCATATCTATAATTCCAACTTAGTATTTTCCAACACTAGGAGGTTTTTACTCACAAATGCCTTTCCAAGCTATTTAGAGTTCTATGCAATACAATTGTTAATGCCCAAGTAAGAATCCCCTATTCCTAGTTTGGTTCTATTAATTGAGATGAGATTAATTCCTTAATCCACCCAATTCCTTATACGTAAACTCGGTTCCACTTTTCCAAGTTAGAATTAAGTGTGATAGGTGTTAATCTAGTGTTTGCAACCACCAAATCATGCAAGAAAGCATGGAGCAATTAGATAACACAATATTTAATCAAAAACAAATTTATATTATTAACCCATAGTCATAACACCACTCCGGATTCACAAACCTAGCTAATGAGTTTAGCTAGACATGACAATAGAAGAAATAATCAAATTATCTTCAAATCCTGTCATTGATGCTAATGGAGAAGAAGATTGAGAAACTGTGATGTCACTCGTTAACCCTCAGGAAAACTTGTACAATATTCTTCTCTGTCAAAGTTACTCAAAAACGACCTAAAAAGTACTATTTATACTCGTTCGAAAAGCTGGACAAAATTATCCTCGTCGGGTCCTGCGTGGCCAAGTTGCGTGGCCCACGTAGGATGCGTGGCTCAGTGCTCTATTTCTTCAGCTCTCAGTGTGCGGCCAAGCTGCGTGGCCCATGCAGGATGCGTGGCCACTTCCAGAACTGTAACTTTCAGCCTCCAAGTTTTCCAACTGCGTGGGTGACTTGTGTGGGCCACACAAGATGGACTTTTGCTTCTTTAGTTTTCTTATTCAGTTTTGGCCCGAAGTTTATGTTTTCTTGCGGGTATTTGATGATTTTCAATCTCTTAGCTCTCACACAACTCCACGACCTGCAATTATATCATTCAAAACATAATTAATCCATTAATCACATCAGCATTAATCAGGGCATAACTCTATTAAAAGGCATAAGAGAAGTTAGGAAAAATACCAACTTATCACAAGTTAATAAATCGAAGCAAGAGAAACAATTGGTGATAATAGAAATCTAAGAATAAGAATATACGAGAATGATACTACAACTACAGGACTGAAAAGTGGTGACAATTGCAAGATAGTAGAAAGTAGTACGCTTGACTACCTCCTAGCCTTCTACCCTAATCCTCGACCTCCACATCTTTCTATCAAGGGTCATGTCCTCAGCAAGCTAAAGATGTGACATATCCTGCCTAATCACCTCTCCCTAATACTTCTTCAGCCTGCCTCTACCTCTCTTCAGCCTGCCTTTACTTCACTTCAGCCCACCATTGCCAGCCTCTCACACCTCCTTACTGGTGTATTTGTGCTTCTCCCTTTCACATGCGCAAACCATCTCAGCCTCGCTTCCCGCATCTTATCCATCACGAAGTCCATTCCTACCTTGTCTCAAATACTTTCATTCCTAATCAAATCTCTCCTCGTATGCCCACACATCCATCCAACCCTCCTCATCTCTACTGCTTTCATCTTCTGAACATGGAAGTTCTTGACTGGCTAATATTCCTCCCCATACAACATAGTCGGTCTAACGACCACTCCGTAGAACTTACCCTTAAGTTTTGGTGGTACATTAAATGTACCATCGAATGTTCCCCAATAAAAGGGGAAAGAGAAAAAAGTATATCATATGGAATCATCACATAGCAAAAGGTATTTCACAAGATCAGAAAAGATAAGATAGATATATAAAGCAAAATTCAAACAAAAGCATGGTGAAGAGTGGTGGATTGAAGGAAATTACAACCTTAAGCCATTTGAACCTCACCAAAATTATCCATTAAAATCCTATCTTTTCCCACTAAAATCCGAAGTATTTCGTATAAGACCACTATCTCTTGTCTTACCATGTCTTGACAAAACTTCCCACTATTCCATGTTTTTCCACTCTCTTGGTTTTCTTTTCCATAAAAATCCCAGTATCACATACCTTGTCCACTAGCTTTCCATAAAAAACATCTATCCCATGTCTTGTTCTCTAGCTCATGAAAAGATTTCACACTCTATCCTATGGTCCATTACCTAATATATCTCTATAATATAAGAGATTCCTCACTACTACTTTTCTAGCATTAAGTTTTTATGTGAAAATGCCCTTTATGTGTGATCGCAACTTGGATTGTGGAAAACAACTTGTCATGTATTTTAATTCCACTGTTATGTAAATTTACTAGTGTAAGTTGTAGGAGTTTTTCATTCCCTATATAACGGAGCTTCTATAATAGTTGGAAGATCATCTAGTAACTCTTGTAAAACTTGTGTTGTATTAAAATGTGTTCTAGCTAAAATCTTTATTGTTTTCCTTCAAAATATTGGAGGCTGATCCTTATATGAGTGTAGAGTGTTAAATATTTATAGTAGATGTATTTATTATAGTGTATAAGTTTTTTGAGTTAAAAGTTAAGCCCAAGTTGGCAAGAGTGCCGTTGTGAGCTATGCAAGCCAATTCTTTGTAGTAGGACTTTTGCTTCTAAGATTTAAATTTAGTATAGCTACATAAATCCTTATCATTCAACAATTCCAGGTACTCACCCAGGAAGGATTTATCAATTCCATAAGTCAAAAAATAGCTTTTGCATAGGAGTTATGTGGGGAAGTTTAAATCTTTGCTAATCAAAGAAAAGGGGAAGAAAACTGTTAAATACAAGAATGAGTGACTCCTAATACCTGTCATAATCAGGAGCTTGTAAACTCCACTATCATGGCATAGATTTTGTGTACAGCTTCACTGCAGCGCCTATATCCTCTACCAACTTATTAACAATTTGGGTAAAAATCAAGAATCTACCTTGTCACGACCCAATTTAGGATCACGACCGGCACTTAGAAGAAAGTGCCCCCAAGTAAGCCTTATCGGTATTTTACAGAAAATCGGACAGAGTTTCCCCGGTTTTTGGACTATCCAAAAATTTTTCTGTCTCAAAATCAACAACCAAACATCCTAATATCAATCCAAACAACAATAACTTTATCAATAAACCAAAACAAGTCCCAACCATTAATAGTCCACCCACTAACAGCCAGAAATACTAATTTATCTCCAAATTCGATAAGAAAGTGCAATACTCAACATGAGTCTATAATAACGAAAGAGTACTCATGACACTAAAAGAATGACTAGGGAGCGACTCTAAGAGTTCAAAGAAAAGACCATAACAATTAATTAAACTCCTTGCCCACGCGAACAAATACGGGGCTCACCAAGAACTATCAACCTGTACACTCTAACTAACGAAATCCTCGCCTGCGTCAACTGCTGTGTCTGTAAAAATAAATAGCGGGGAGTGAATCGCTAGCTCAGTGAGTAATAACACTTAACCACAACCGTTTTTAATTGGGGACAAGTCAGAAAACATGCTTGTATAATAATAATAATAATCAGAACTATCATAAAAATAAAATGCCCTCTCAAAAACGGTAAATATAATAAGTCTATTCATGTGCTTCCTGTAACAGAAATCAATTTAACAAATCGGTAATAAATTCGGTAAACACTGTCTCATAGCAAGTCTTTATGTTTGGGAGGTTTCCAAGAAAGGATCATGTAATCTGTATGTTACGACCCCAATTTCCTTCCGTAAGATGACGTGATGACACCTAATCTTTAAGACTAGGTAAGCCTAACACTTACTGAATAAATGGCAAAATTCAACCAACAACTATTAAATATGAAACAGAAATTTCTATACAAAGCCAACCAAATCCCAAAACCGGTAGTACAAGTCATAAGCTTTACTAAAATCTCTAAGTACAACTATTCCGGAATAGAAATAAACTGCACAAATAACTTCCGAAGGTGACTTCGAGGCCTGCGAACGCGACGGCAGGTATACCTTAAAGTTTCCACAGCAATATCTGATCCGCTATCTAACAATCCAGACTCCGAAGTACTTGAATCTGCACAAATTTGTGCAGAAGTGTAGTATGAGTACACCACGGTCGGTACCCCGTAAGTATCAAGACTAACCTCGGTGGAGTAGTGACGAGGTACAAGTCAAGACACTAACTAGACAAAGTAACATGTGTAGTATAGAAGTATAAAGCTAATAATGGAAGGCAGAAATCAATAAATGACGACAAAATCAACATGTGATATAAACAGTAAGGCAACAAGAACACCGACAAGTATCATTGAAACCAAATAAGGAACACAGAGGACAATCAATTAATCAAGTTGTGCTAACACAAGATTCACAACGAAATCACCCCGTGATACCTCATCTCATAATCATACGTCACGGGTCTCAACCCACCATCATGTACTCACGGCACCTCGTGCCCACATCTCGAATCACAACCGTACGTACAACTCATATGCCAATATCTCAATCCGCCTGGCATGATCACAGGCTCACATTCACAATCCGCCCGGCATGGTCATAGGCTCACAATCACAATCCACCAGGCATGGTCGCAGGCTCACAATCACAATCCGCCCGGCATAGTTGCAGGCTCAATATGAACATGGAAACAGATAATACAAGAACACATGGGCCTGATCAATAAATGTCAAGTTTCATACTCCTGAGCTATTATAAGTGGCATGCTACGGTGTATGCTTGTGCGAGTGTACTACTGCAGCCCAAGTCAACAAGTAATATCAAAGACATCGAGTAGCTCATCGAAACAACAAAGCAAGTCACGTAAGGGGTATGACAAACACAAGGAAAAGCACACCATTACACGAAAATCATCAACACAATGTCTCCAAACCATCACACATCATCCCTGACATTGCCATCCTTATCTCTCCGATAGCCACCCGTATCACTCCGTGTAATAGCCACTCTTATCACTCCCCCTAACAATAACATTTTTCACCCTTATCTCTCTGATAGCCACCCGTATCACTCCGTACATTCAACAACGGTGAAATGTTACCTTTATACTTCGCATAACAACGGTGAAATGTCACCCTTATACTCCGCATAACAACGGTAAAATGCCACCCTTATACTCCCCATAACAACAACAGTGAAATGCATAACAACAACGGTGAAATACCACCCTTATACTCCGCATAACAACAAACAAAACCACACAACAATTCACAAATGCTAACATCACAACAACACGACGTATCAACTCGTAACACAAGTGCACATAGGCCACAACTTTTTTAAAGATCCAACAATATCAATATTTCCACAACAAATAGCCCACGGCTCAAACACAATGTGTATAAAATCTCAATAACAACGAGAATGGGAAAGTAACTCAACAAGGAACGACACCCACTTTTTACACAACTTCAATTAAAATCGATTAATGACTTTCGATAACCTCAATTCCAATTAATTGTTTAAGGATAAACTCAATAGTGAAAGTATTTCCATGAAATGGCAAACTCCGGCTCCTAGTGTATGAATCAGGCTGACATTGAAAGAGATGGCACGAACTAGTACTACGTCTAAATGCATGAGAATAACCCGGCAACAAAAGGGTTATCATGTACAACAACTTCAACTAAGAATAACTCCACAATAAAAGAAATCTTATAATGATAAAAGTGATAACAACTCAATATAAAACATATAAGAGCAAAATCGACAAGTAAAGAATGTGACATGTAACGACAACTTCAAATAAAACATGTGCTAATACATGACGAATAAAAGATACAACATATGCTAACAATTCCAAATGAATACATGAAAGAAGCCTAAGAGTCTAAACCGATCAATTTCCACATATAAGCCTGAGTACGTACTCGTCACCTCGCGTACACGGCTTTCACATGACACAAATAGCACAAACGACTCGAATCCTAAGGAGTAGTTCCCTCACACAAAGTTAGGCAAGATACTTACCTCAAAGAAGCTAAACTGATACTCTAAAATGACCTTCTCGTGTGAAACAATCTCCGAACGGCTCAAATCTAGCCAAAATAACTTAATATCATAAATAAAAACCATAGGAAACAATTCCGAGTGATAAAGCTTCGATCTTTAATGACAACTAAAAGTGAACCGAAAATTTACAAAATCCGAACACCCATTCAATTACGAGTTCAACCATATACTAATTTCATCCAATTCCGACTCCGAATCGATGTTCAAAACCCAATTATTCTCATTAGAAAAGTTTTTGATAAAACCCCCCAATCCACCAATCAAAACATGGATTAATTCAAAAATGAACTTCTATAATCATATTAAAATACAAAAATTATAGTTAGATATTGACCCCCATGAAAAGACGAGAAAAACGCCGCGAAAATCACCTCAATCGGAGCTCTAGAATTCAAGATATGCTCAAATACCAAAAGAACGCGGTCTGATTTTTTTATACACAGGGATTTTCGCTTTTGCGACAAAAAAATTCTCACCTGCGCATTTCCAGCTGTCATTTCCGCTTTTGCGGACCATTTTTCACACCTGTGGGGTCGCAGATGCGGACCTAACTTCGCATCTGCGAAGCACCAACACCAGCTCTCTTCTCCGACACTAAAATGAGCATAACTTCGTCATATGATGTCCAAATTCGACGATTCTTTTTGCTATGGCTCCGTAATTACGATACAGATCTAATGCTTCAATCAAAGCAGAAATTGGAGCTCATTTGCTTAATGTGGTACCATTTATGCTTGAAGAAACGACGTCGAAACATAAAAAACGAGCGCAACACAACCCAAATCTATTCGAAACTCACCCGAGACCCTCGGGACCCCGTCCGAACATACCAATCAGTCCCAAAACATAACGCGGACTTGCTCGAGGCCTCAAATCACATCAAACAATATCGAAACTACGAATCACGCCTCAAATCGAACATAATGAACTTATGAACTTTCAACTTCTACAACTCGCGCCGAATCATGTCAAATCAACTCGGAATGACATCAAATTTTGCATGCAAGTTCTAAATGACACAACAAAGCTATACCAACTCCCGAAATTAAAATCCGGACCCGATATCAACAAAGTCAACTCCCGGTCAAACCTCTCAGCCTTCCAAACCTTAGCTTCCCAATTTTCGCCAAAATGCATCAAATCAACCTACGGACCTCCGAATCCAAATACGGACACACGCCTAGGTCCAAAATCATCATACGAAACTATTGGAATCATCAAAACACCATTCCGCAGTCAACTACACAAAAGTCAATCTCCGGTCAACTCTTGCCACTCAAGCTTTTAAAACAAGAATCATTCTTCCAAATCAATCCCGAATCATCCGAAAACCGAACCCGGTCACACATGCAAGTCATGATACACAAAACGAAGTTGCTTGAGACCTTAAGCCACCAAACAGAACGCTAATTCTCAAAACGACTGGCCGGGTCGTTACACTGTATCACTGTGTGGATCCTTCTTAAAAAATGAGTCAAATATAAGTGTAGGTCCCTACTCGAGGGAAAACTGTAACTGTATGCTAGTTCTACCTTCCCACTAGCGAGGGCTATAACTGTAATCGGTAATCTGTAAATACAAGGTGCACCAGGTCTAACGAACCCGTCGTTAGCTACGGGATCCTTCAAAGTCTCCTCTCATTTATACTTTTCTTTGTAAATAGTAAATATTCACATGAAAACATTTTCAAAATAGTACAGGGCATTTCAATTGTTATCAAATACAAGAACGAGGGACTCCTAATACCTGTCTTAATCAGGAGCTTGTAAACTCCACTATCATCTCATAGGTTTTGTGTACAGCTTCAGATCAGCACTGCAGCGCCTATATCCTCTACCAACTTATTAACAATATGGGTAAAAATCAAGAATCTACCTCCTCCAACAAAAGTAATCTGAGCTCAAGTTATTTAAAACTGGCAGAATCTCAAGGACATGACATCCTTGTATCGGGTTAATGGGATGAAAGTTGAAACTAATTAAAATTGTGGGAGCAATTCTTCCTTCGAACTACCTAGTATCTAGCGGTTAACTTGAAAACGATTTGTATTGCGTTGCTGTACATATTCAGCTTGATCACAAGTTGAGTCATCTGGTAATGCATGGAACTCTTGAGAACTGGCTAGAACACTGCATTAATGATATGCAGACATCAGCTACTTTCTTGGTTGAACTTATTATCCTTATTGGATACTCCCCTTTTGACAAAAGAGAGCTGCTTCCATCACTAAAGAACTGATTTCTGTCACAATGCTGAATATTATCTGTTTACCCTCAAAATCGGACAACAATTAAATTTGTAAGTGGTTTAAGGATACGCGGATTAATTTGATACAAAATGATAAATCGGATTAAAACGAACAAATAGAAATACTGTAAATTCAAACCACGCGGGGAAGATGTCTTCAGCCTTAGTGAGCTATTTGCCCTCGATCCGGGCTCACAATGGTCAATATTGATGAATGAAAGAAAAGCTTAGAATAACAGTGAAAATAATAGTATGTTGCTTTTGAATGCGTGTTACAACATGTTTAATGAATTATCATACCCCCTTTATATAGTAGGGGAATTCTACTCTAAGTATAACTCTATAAAAAGTAAAAAATCTTCTGTTTAATTGGTTGCTGGTTCTACATCGATACGTGCCGAGATCCACGCCGTGATATCCGGCCGGTCACGGATATTACGGCCTCCTGTTGGCCGCGCTTGATTACCCGGCGACGCCCTCCATAGTCCTTCAAGTTTTAGGTCGGTCTCGAATCATGACCCTGATATTATCGAGGGTAGATGGTCGGCCCCCGTACTCTGACTCGAGGATATCCTTGCTTCGATTCCGATCTTTCACAATCATATCTCGAGCTCGTTTTACCCTGTTGGAGGCCGGAGTGTATCATGAGTCCAGTATTTACCTGTACACATTATCCTTTTTTTTTCTTCCTTTTTTCGCTTTGGTTGTCTTGTTACTGCTTCTTCTTACACGGCTTCTCCATTGATGTATTTCTTTCCAATTATATTGTGACTATGCTTTTTCTAAGCCAAGGGTCTCTCAGAAATGGTCTCTCTACCTTCACAAGGTAGGGGTAAGGTCTGCGTACACACTACCCTCCCCAGAACCCACTTTTGAGATTACACTGACATTGTTGTTGTTGTTGTTGTTGCTGAATAATGTGGTGGTACTCAAAGAGATCATAAATGGAAAACTGAAATTTCTTTTTATAAGTATAGATCAAAGTAAGGCAAAAATGTAAAACACATAACAAATTTAAGAAACTAATTTCTCTCTAGCTTCATAGCCTGAAATGTGATCATTTATAGATATCTACAAAACATCGAAGCTACAGAAAGTCTTATCCAATTTTTACATGATACTGTAGGACATACCTGATATTGTTGGTGACAAGATTTTCGGAATTCAATCTTTTACTGTTCGCTTGGGTCAAGAGAAGGTAAGTACCAAAAGTATGGCCAAGGTCTTAAGGAATTTATTTTATTTTATTCTGAGTCCTTTTTACCTGACTATACTTATTACACTTTTTGGCAGGTCTTTTGGATTTGTATTTCTCTTCTCGAAATGGCTTATCTTGTTGCCATCGTAGTGGGTGCAACTTCTTCCAACATCTGGAGCAAATATTTTACTGTAATGCACCTTGAACTCGTATAATTGCTTAATAGAGAGATTGTTAGTTATCGAAAAAGAAATTTTGTAAGTAGGCAAATCGCTAAAGACAAGCTGTTAATGAAACAGTAATGACTCAATATACATAAAGACTTCCTACCTGCCAGCAAGATGGTACATCTGCTCTGCCTTCTGTGGCATATATTGCACAAAAGTCCAAATAAAAGAGTTAGCATACCCAAATTAGAAGTCATTTCATTCATCTGTCTGCATTTTCAATTCACTATCAAGAATTTTCAGCTTTTGGATTTTTAACTTTCAGAAAAAGCAGGGGAAAATAGATTATTAGTTGGGTTGAAAAGGAAAAGTTTCTCTCATTCTCAGCACATATTTATCGGCAATGGCTGAAGTCTGTTATTTCATTTGTTTACTTGAAAAAGAAATAAAGGTCCATGCTGTAGCAATTAATGACGATTATTTCTACATTTCTTCATTAAAAAAAGACGATTATTGCCAGATCCTTCCGACAGAATATAGTGAAATTTCACCCTTCTGTTCTTATTACATCATCACCACTCCATTTCTCTATTTCCGTCTTACCCCTTTCCAATATCCTGTGTGGGCATCTTCCCTTTTTGTTCTCCTGCCTTCGTGGAGTGTGGGTTGTAAACCTCGACACCATTTTCAAGGAGAGCAAAGAAAAGGTAGATCTAGTCTTTTCTCTGTTATAGCTTTTTCTTCCATTTTTTCCTCCATGCTGCTATTATTCCTAATTTCCACTTTACTACTTGCTTTCATTTTCTTAGCTCTGAATTTACATCTTCCAGATAACCTCAATAAGGCAGTGGATTGGGGCCTCAGTTCCTTGCTCCTGTTTTTGTCTGAGATATCAGAGTAGAAGTTATCACCAAAAATAATTTAATCAAAATAGGAAAATCAGAAAGTTTTTCAAAATTACTGAAGCAATAGTGAGATTTACCAACGTTTGATTACAATTTTATAGGTTTGTCTTGTTCAACATTTGACTTTCCAAATGACCTGCACTGACATGCATATGCTTATTTTGCGATGATCAGGTTGTTGGTCATGCTGCTTTGGCTCTTTTACTTTGGACTCGAGCCAAATCAATTGACTTCAGTAGAAAAGCGGCAATAACATCTTTTTACATGTTCATATGGAAGGTAAGACCTCTTCCAGCTTTGTGGATATTGCAACAAAGTCATGCAAAATGCATATTAGCTCAAAACTGTGGCAAATTCAGCATGTAAAGCAAGACAATAAAATCTTATCTAGCTGTATTGTTGCATATGCCAGATGTTTGGTTGTAAAACCAGTTTACCTTTGATTTGCCTGCACTTGCTCGAGTTTAATAAAAATATCAAACGCTAATCTCTCGTTGCAACATGCTTAAACACATGTGACAAGTACAAATATGTATGCACTTATTTAGTCGCTTGACTTGGTGTTTCACATGACATCCACCAGAGGATCCTGTGATTGAACTGCATATTAGTTTTTTGCAATTTTAATATGATAATTATATTCTTGTTCTATCTCTTTTACATTAAACTGAAGCTCGATATATTGTCATGTTGAGTTTTTGTAAATGTCGTAAATCGAAAATGATTTGGCGTTAATTACTAGTGTCATTAGTGTAGCTGGCTGTCAAATACCGACCTGCAGAGCCTTTCATATGACGTCTTATCCAAACTTGTTCTTGGGGAGTAATGCTAATTAGAACCATCTGATGCTGTTAGCCAAATGAAAATTTGGAGCAACATGAGGTGGTCAGAATTGTATAGTATTGGATATTGACCAGCCTTATTCTCAAGATCAAGTCTAGGTAATAACTAATAAGTAGTCTCCCCAATCTCGACCGAGGAAAGGGAAGAACATTTGCATTGATGGTGGAAAAGAAATTTGCTGCGGCAGCAAATATTTGTTTGTTTTAAACTTTGAAAGAGTTGTAACGTGTATCGAAGGGGAGACACTAGCAATAGATAGTGTCAAAGTAATTGTCATCATGCATAAAGAAAATAGCACATACTGTAACATTAATAATGCATATATTGAACTACAATAGTGAAGAGTAGTTTGTCAATATCACTATAAGTTTAGGCTTGAAGTCTGCCTTCAGAGTTTTGCACCTTAATTTCAATCCTCAATGTGGCTTGAACCTTGGTCATTTAGTTCATCTTCGTTTGTGTATATTCGATACATTAACTTTTTCTTTTTCGGCTGGCAGCTTTTCTATGCAGAGTATTTGCTCATACCACTTGTGAGGTGAATAACTAAGAACATGAGTAATGCTGCCTTATTCTTCTGATGGATGATAATGTGGTAAATTATCTGGCAGCTTTGTCGAAATTATTCTAATTCTGGTTAATGTAACTCTAGCAACTAATTCTGCGCATTCCTGGAATACCATCGTTTTATTGCATTTTTATATTTCTTTTAAGAAGCACATTATTCGCATTAGATATTTACTACCAAACCAAGTAATTTAACCTTAATGGTTAAGAAAAAAAGGAGAATAAGACAGTGGAAGTTGCACCCACACTTGGAACCATTATATGATGAATTTTAATCTCTAATGCGATCGACTACGTACACATACTCTTCCTGAAACTCTAATCTAGATCTATGACGGTTTCTGTACTCCCACATCTTCACAGGTTACAAAATTTTGTAAAAAGGATGTACATTAATCATTCATCCTCTAGGCCAAGTACTTTACTTGAGTCATTTGGGCCTTGTTCTGGCAATTTTGTTTGGGAGAACTACATTAATAAGTCAAAAAATAGACATTACTTACCAACTGGATAATAAGTCATCTACCAAAAATAACTAGAAAGAGTTATCAGTGTTATAAAACTATCACAAAAGTTTGGCAAATTTGATTTTTTTTTTCCATGGGTATGATTGGAATTTGTTGAAAACACGTAGATGAGGCAAGATGCAAAATTTAAGGAAGATTCGAGATGATTTGGACTGGTTTGGAGTTAAAATTTATAGTTAAAATTGAATTTAAAATTTTCTCTGCCTCACATATCCCATATATATATATATATATATATATATATATATATATATATGGGATACACATTTGATACATATGAGATATATCTCCATAAAATCGTCTTAAATTGAAATTCATACTCATTAACATCTACCCAAATGTGTATTTGGATTTGGAGTACTTTTTAGGATTTGTTTTTTGGAAAGCACTTGTGTTAGTACCTGTGAAACTTACGTTTAACAAAATTGCATGAAAGATTTTCAAGAAAATAAACAAACACGTTCACAAATGCATTATTAGATCACAAATTGAAAAAGTCCGTTGCAAGAGTTCAAGAAAAGAAATCCAACGACAAATGCATTCTTAATTTATAAATAATCCTGTTTCTAAAAACTGATATGTCTATGTTATGATATTCTTATATGCTAATTAAATTGTTGATAGACGTTACTCTAATTATGGGTATAACGCATCATGTAAGACTGCTATTGGTAATTACCTAAAAAGATTTTGGTTCATATGAAGTGGCATTTACAATTTTCAAACACAAAAAGTAGTGGATTACAATTAATTTTAAATGTCAATAATATGAAAAGATACAATTAGCTATACTTTATTATGTATCCTTAGGCGGATCTAGGATTTTAGTTCTATGGGTTCAACATTTAAAGTTATGGGTTCATTTCTACCATTTATTGTAATTTTAGTAATTTTTTACATATAAATTTATGCTCTGCGTAGAAAGTATTGGATTCAACTGAACCCAGAGAGGTATATAAATAGACAATTGAGTTAATACTGATAGTATTTTATAAGCAATTGGCTAATATTGGTAGCATTTTTGCTCTAAAAGGTCAAATTGGATAGTTCTCTCTCTCTCTCTCTCTCTCTCTCTCTCTCTCTCTCTCTCTCTCTCTCTCTTAATCGTAAATACCTAAGAAATTATTAAGTAAAAATAACGTGGGTTGGTTATTTTTTGGAACGGTAATTGAAAAATATCTCCGGATTTAAATGTTATTGAAAAATAGATACGTTTCCATGTAAAAATAAAAATTTGAACAAAAATACCTTTAGCTAAAACTCGAAAAAATTTCAGTATAGTATGCTAAGTTTAAGCTTCTATATGTTAAACTTCAGCATAATATGCTGGAGTTCAAGCTCCGAAAAAATTTCAATATAATATACTGGAGATTAAGCTTATATATGTTAAACTTCAGCATAATATGCTGGAGTTCAAGCTCCGAAAAAATTTCAATATAATATACTGGAGATTAAGCTTATATATGTTAAACTCTAACATAATATGCTTGTATAGAGTAAAATTAGCAGGTGAACGGAATCAGCAAAACCAACCACAAGGTCTCCCCGCCTAACAATAAATATGATTTTTGGTGGTGTTGAAGTAAATGGGGTGATATTTTCGGCAGCAAAAAAGACGATCACCTTATCTAGCAGCAAAACTGAAGGAATCAATAAATAGCAATTACAGGAACCGATGCCAATTTCTGTTCCGCTACCGGCAGAGGCCGTTAGAGAGGAAGAGACATCGAACATTTACTAGACGCCCAGATATTTCCGGGTACCGGAAGAAATAGATGCAACGAAGTCAACCGCGGAAAAATTTGAATAAATCACTTTGTTCATGGAATTCCTAGAAAGGAAGTTTCATTTGGGAACGAGGTTAACCCCCGAACTAAGGCTTGGAATTATTGAATTTCTTAAAGCTAACATTAATTTGTTTGCATGGTCTCATTCAGATATGACATGTATTCCATTAGAAGCGATTATCCACAAGTTAAGTTTGAACCCTAATTTTCCTCTGGTAAAGCAGAATAAGCGGCCGATAGCCGAGGTCAGGAACATATTTTGATAAAGGAGAGGTAACCAAGTTACTAAATATAGGTTCAATTCATGAAGTAAGTTATCCTGATTGGTTAGCTAACGTAGTCGTTGTACCTAAAAAGAATAATAAGTTTAGAATGTGTATAGACTATAAAGATCTAAATAAGGCTTACCCTGAGGATTCTTTTCCGTTGCCAAACATTGACCAAATGCTCGATGCTACGACTGGGCATGAGTTGATGAGTTCTCTTCATGCATACTCCGGGTATAATTAAATTAGGATGCACTAGGAGGATCAATAAAAGACCTCGTTTATTATAAATTTTGGCACATATTGCTATAATGTGATGCCTTTTTGGGCTTAAAAATGCCGAAGCCACTTATCGAAGACTCGTTAATAAGATATTTGAGCATCAAATTGGTAAAATCATGTAAATTTATATTGACGACATGTTGGTTATGTCTTTTAGTGTATTTGACTCACCTTCAAGAAACATTTGATATCTTGAGGAAATACAACATGAACCTCAATCCAGAGAAGTGCACTTTTGGAGTTGGATACGAGAATTTCTTGGCTTTTTGGTTTCTCAAAGGGGAATTGAAGTAAATTCTGACAAAATTAAAGCCATAGAAGATATCCCTGACCAACTGAAAAGTGTAAAGGAGGTGTAAATATCGACCGGCAGGTTGGCAGCCCTTAGCAGATTTATATCAAGGTCATCAGAGAAATGTCACCATTTCTTTTCACTGTTGAAGAAGAATAATGACTTCTCGTGGACTCCGAAATGTTAGCAAGCGTTGAGAGACTTGAAGAGGTATTTGTCTAGTCCTCCGTTAATGTCTAAACCGAAGGAGGGAGAATAATTATTAATTTATTTAGCGGTATCAGAAGTTGCGGTGAGTGAAGTCCTATTCCGGGAGGAAGAATGTACGCAATTTCCTATATATTATGTTAGTAAAATACTATCAGGAGCGGAAATACGTTATCCACACCTAAAAGAATTGTCTCTAGCTTTCGTAGTCGCCTCTCGAAAGCTTAGACCTTACTTTCAATGTCACCCAATAGCCGTTGTGATGACTTTTGCACGAGGAATGTCCTTCATAAGCCTGAATTATCGGGTCGATTGGCTAAATGGGCAGTTGAAGTTAGTGAATTTGATATTGAATATAAACCTCGAACTGAAATTAAGTCATAAGTTTTGGCCGACTTTATTGTTGATTTTATCCGGGGAATGATCCCTTTAGCTGCTAAAGAAGTAGGTCTGGTATCAGATACTGTCTTCGGTGTATGGACCTTATTTACGGATGGAGCCTCCAACGTAAAAGGTTCCAATCTTGGGATAGTACTAATCACTCCTTTGGGATAAACCCTTAGACATGCCATTAGAACTGTTCCATTAACTAACATTGAAGCCGAGTATGAAGCTTTGGTTGTAGGAGTTGAATTAGCCAGGGAGACTAGGCTCAGAGGTGATTGAAGTAAAATGCGATTCCCAGCTGGTAGTAAATCAGATATATGAAATCTTTGATACCAAAGAAGAGTGCATGCAGTAGTACTTGAATAAAGTTTAAGTTTTACTTTTTTGCTTCAGGGAGTGGTTAGTGATTCATATCCCAAGAGAAGAAAACGTAGAAGCAGACGCATTGGCCAATTTAGGTTCGTCCATAGAAATGAAAGGAGTTGATTCCAGTGCAGTTGTTTAGCTGTTGCATTCGGTTCTAGAAATGGATGGATATTGCGAAATTAACTTAACCAACCTAATGTGGGATTGGAGAAACGATTTTATTGAATATTTAAGGTACGAAAAACTGCCTAAAGATTCTTAAGCCTCTCGGGCATTACAAACAAAAGCTACTTGGTATTATCTCATTGATAGACAATTGTACCGAAGGTATATTTTCAAGGATAATTGGCTCGGTGTTTAGGAACATTAGAGGCTGATTATGTCCTGAGAGAAGTTCACGAAGGGGTTTGTAGAAATTACTCCGGTGCAAATTCATTGGTGCTCAAATTAATGAGGGCCGATTACTATTGGCCCTAGATGGAGTAAGATGCAAAGGCATTTGTACAAAAATATGACAAGTGCCAGCGTCATGCGCAATAGGTGCATCAGCCGGTGAAGCTTTTGTATTTAGTAGTGTCACCATGGCCATTCATGAAATGGAAAATGGATAAAATCGGTCCCTTGCCTCAAGGGTCCGTGCAAGTAATTTGATTTTAGTTTTAACTGATTATTTTATTAAATGGATTGAAGTAGGTATTTTTAAGAAGATTGGAGAGCGAGAAGTGATTTATTTCCTTTGGGATCATATCATTTTTCGGTTTGGAGTACCAAAAGAAATTGCTTGTAACAATGAGCCACAATTTATAGGTTCCAAGATTATAAAATTTTTAGAGGGTTTGAAGATTAAAATGATCACATCCTCCCCATACCTCCCAAGTGTTAACGGTCAAGCAGAGTCAACCAACAAGGTAATAATTCAAAACCGTAAAAAAAATTAGAGAATACTAAAGCAGATGACCATAAGAGTTGCCGAGAGTATTATGAGCATATCGAATGACGACAAAGTCGAGCACATGAGAAACACCATTTTTCCTTGTGTATGGTGCAAAAGATTTGATTCTAATGGAGGTTGGGGAACCAACCATAAGCTTTTGCCGAGTAACCGAGTAGAAAAATGATGAAGCAATGTTGATTAAGTTGGACTTTTGTGAGAAGCGTAGGAATTTAGCATATGTAAGGATGGTGGAAAAAAATCAAAGGATGGAATGATATTATAATCTAAGAGCAAATCTTTATTATATCAAAGTCGGAGACTTGATTTTATGGAAGGTAACTCATAATACCCGAGAAGTCAATGCTGGAAAGTTAGGACCAACCCGGGAAGGATCTTACCAGGTTTAAGCTATAACCGTTAAAGGTTCATATCAATTGAAAAATCAAGATAGAGTGAAATTACCAAGCAACTAGAACGTGACTCACCTCAAAAGGTATTATTGTTGAAGATCCTTGATGATATTGAATGTATGTGTTGAACTCTTTTTTTCTTTGTCCAGTTTTTGTCCCAATTGAATTTTTTTGGTAAGGGTTTAATGAGGCAGCAATGTAAAGCATACTCCAAAGAAGGATCTTCGACAACAACAAGAACTCCAGTGTTCAAATTTTTATACTTTGCATCCGAACACTAGGGGAGGGGGGAACTATTGTATATCAGAGCACTAAAAGTGTCAATGAAATCGGGGATTGCTAGAATCAGAAGCTGTATCTTGAACATAAAAAGTTTAAAAGTTCAGTTGTTTAAAAAAGACCTCGAGTCAGGACCAGGGATTGAATGATCAACCCCATAGCAATAAGGTATACAAGTTAGCCACATGTACTAGCAACGTTATTTACTTTAGAGAATGTAACAATTTCTGCTCATGTAAATGTACTTCTGGAGTTTGGATTAGAGCTTTTTGATTTTAGATTGCAGCCGATCATTGTCAACCCTCAAGATATCATAAGTCCGGCAAAGGTCAGTATTGGTCTTTACGTGTTTATGATTTTTCTCCATGAACTTTTTGAACCTTTCCTCCATTCTTTCCCTCTTCTACTTATTCACAACAGCTTCCTCGATTTTGGAACGAAAGTTTGCTTCCAAGTTGTTGATTTGTTCCATGAAAGCAGATTCGCATTCGGCTGCCAAAGTTACAACATCTTGAAGCTCAGCCTACTTGGTCTTCAACTCAGCAAGCTTAGCATGGAACTGAGTTGCCTCTGTGATATGTGCCATTTATTCTTGCTTAGTTTGCTCCAATCGGGCCTCAAGTTTGCCTGCATCAGCAGTTTTGCCTATAAAGCTGGGAGGCTCTCAGCAATTTGATCCCGTTCAGCAGCAATTTGATCCCGTTCAGCATCGTCTCTTTTTCCAGGATCATCTTCTGTATTCCCTCAGAGGCGAGGAGGTTGTTATGTAAAGTCAAAATGATAAGAGAAAAGAGAAAAATGAAGTGGTACCTGAGTAGCAAAATGCATGTTGTTATTGATTAAGCACTCCACGGAGAGACCGTCCATCTTTCTCTAGTCCTTATACGAAGCCAATGGCTTCAAGTAATTGGCAACTTCCACCGTCTTGGAAAGCAAATGGCACTCATTCAAAACCGAGAAGGTAACATTACGTTTAACTTTGAGGTTTCGAATGGGTGACGGAAAGGCATTTTCTATGTTCCCTTTATAGGGTGATAGAGGAAAAAACACATCTTCTTCTTGTTCGATTGGGGCCGGTGGCGAGGCAAGAGCTGGTGATGCAATAACTGGTGTTGGAATAGAAGATGGAGGAACCTCAGAAGTGGAACCCTTCTGAGCGGAGGCAACAACCGGAGCAGAAAGCGGGACTCAACATTCTCAACCAACACTAACTCTATAAAGAGTCATTCTATGTTCTCCGGTTGAGCTTGGGGAGTTCTTGTTTTCTTCTTCTTTGACGAGAAACTGCTTCATCATCGTCCTCGATTTCTTTTTTATTAAGGACCACTGTGGTCGGTCTTACTAGGATTTCTTCTGCAAATGGAGGCTTCTCCTGAACCTCAGCCGGGGAGGTATATTTATTTTTTTTGGTTTTTTCCCCTTGAGCCGAGGATTTAGGGAAAATATTCTTTCACTGGAAGCAAGAGCAGCATCACGACCCCTCTTCCGATCAAGGGCTTCTTGAATCTGCTGCTGAGCCATCTTCAGGTCATGTAAGACCTCAACGGTAGGACAAACAGAAGATCCCTTCGGAAGACCTACATGTTGTTGAAAGAAGTCAAAAATTTTATACTGCATAAAGTTGAAGATTAAAGAAGGAAAACAGAAGTTTTACTCACCATGTTTCTTGGCCTTCCAGTTAAACCTGTTTGATATTACCTTCCACCTACAGGAGTCTGGTGTGAAAATGTCTAAAACTTTCTCAACCCATTGGGTTAGGTTGTACTAAAGAAACCCTAACATGTGGCTCAAATAAGAGAATGGAAATTTAGTAAAAGGGAGAATTTCCTTCAACACAGTAAAAGAGGGATATTAAAAAACTTACGAGTATAGTTCCATGATTCAGGAATAGGAGATTGTAATACTGGTAAAATATTCCCGAAAGCGACGACAACGAACCTCTCTATCCATCCACGATCGTTGTCATCATCAACAATGATTATGATGGAATGGTGACCGCATGTGCTGAGTTTGATTATACCTCCATAAAAAATTTCAGGGGCATAGATGTTGATCATATGAGCAAGAGTAAGGGTTTCACCTGTCCAGGAGCACATAAACCGAAGACAAGCCACCGTTCGTCATATTGACGTCCTACTTGAGCTAAGTAAACCAGTAGGTACGACAAAATTCCAAGATGATGGGACCAATTTCCTTGCCCATCCTTAAAGTGAAAGGGTACGTGTAAACGTACATGAATCCTGGTTTACTAAAAGTGATCATTTCCACATTATTAGGGGCTGAAACATCAATATTGTTCTAGCTACAATCCTCTTTTACAACGGGAATATTAGAAGGGTATTTGCCGATAACTCTATTTCTGTCATTTTTGGGGTTAGAGGATTCCTTTTGAACATGGAGATCCATCTCACAACTTACCTTAGAAGGGATGATCGTGTTAGCAGAGGGAGGATCGACATAGGGTACCTTAGATTTTCTCTTCTAAGATGGGTTGCCACCGATGTAAGTGCCCACATAACCGGAGGAAGGAATAGCAGAAGACATGGTGACGGAAAGTATAAATTTGAAAGTTTACTCTGAGAAATGGGGAGTTACAGAAAAGCTTTAAGAAAACTCGAAGAATGAGGTTTGTAAAGTGAAAGATAAAAGTGGTCTGAAGGGGAGAAGTTTATAGGCAGCATAATGTAAGGCCATCTTTACCTATGTAACGTGCAAAAATATTTGTCGAATCACAGGAAAACACATGTTCGGATCATTAAATACAAAGAGACGTGCGTTCTTTCAAGTATCAGAAATCGTTTAAGAACTTTTTCGCCAAGAAAAAGGGTCTTATCTACTTCCCGGTCACTTCAAATTGAGTCACCGAAAAGTAAAAGGACAATCTGTATATGGTAAAATTAGCAGGTGACAGGTGGATGTTCATCAAGTGAACATGTGGCAGTAAAGACACGTAGGAGATGAGTCATCAAATAATTAACGCCGAATCCAAGTATGTGCCGGTGTTGTGTGAGTCCCGGTGACATCAAGACCGAAGAGAAGAATTTAAAAACCTGTTACCGGTTGAAGAAGACAACATTAAAGAAGCAACCGTTATAAATAATTTTAGTATTTATACTCAATCATTATGCATCTATCAAGAGAGGTCTTTATTCACATTAAAGAAGAGCTTGATTTGGGGATCTTGTCTTCCTTAATCTAGCTATAAATAGAGATATTTGTACTCATTGTAGGAACATGAAATACTTGTATAAAAAAAGGCTAAACTTATTCTCTTACTCTATTAACATTACTTAGCCAAGCACCTTGTTCTTGATATTGATTTTGCTACAGGAAAAACAAAATTCGAGGCCCAGGCTCGTCTCTTCTTCAATTATTTCTTACTTTATTGAATTTTGTTCTTTATCATTTTATTTTCTTGGGTCAATTTAATTCACTTGTAAACCACGTTACAAATTCAACTGTACCATTTTACGGGCAAACAATGCTGGAGTTCAAGCATCTCCAAGTTAAGGTCCCAACATAAAGTGTTAGAATTAAAGCCTCTCTAAATTAAATTCCAACAGAATAATGCTGGAAAATTTCAGATTGTGAGTGAATTCGTTTTGTTCGAATTTCAGTCTATTGTTCAAGATTTTGAACTTCTACGGTAAAAATTCCCCAATAATATCCTAAAATTCGAACTTATAGAGTGTAAACTCCAGGATATTGTCCTAGACTTTGAACCCACATGCGATTTTGTTTATTTAGTGTCATGTATATCTTGCTGAAGGTCTTACTATAATAATTAGCTTTTACTTTTGCGTATGATGTTGTAATCCATATTAATAGCTTGCTGACTCGTTCTTCATGATGCTTGCACCTTTCAATAATGAGCATGAGTGACGAAGAAGAAGATAGGTTTTTATTTGTAGTATAGGGGTGTTTTTGTTAAACTTAATATAAAGTGGTTACATTTCAATTACTAGTGAAATTGTGGCTTATTTTCAGCTACCGATCCAAAAGTTTCTGAATGTCCAACTATTAATGTTGTTTAGTTTGCATGTTTCATCTTATGTTTGCCTATAACAAATCAAGTTTGCCTTTAAATAAATCTTCATCAATACATAATTTTAACCAATTATCATAATCAGTATCTTAAATAATCCGAGGTAGTTTAATTGATTCAAACCAAATAGACCGTAATTCGCTTAATAATATGTAATCTTAGATTTAAAAGGTTCTTTTATTTATTTAATAGTTACATATTCCAATTTTATTTCCAAGGGGTATTCTCATAATGGTTAAAAACCTAGGGGATCGTTTGGTTAGGGAACAAGCTATACTGAAACTTTAGTGATGGAATTATAATATGAGAATTAAATAGTAATGAGATTATTTAGTGAATGTAATTTTATTGCTTGATGTTTCATTCATTAGACTAAAAAGGGATATATGGGTATAACATAAAACATATATTTGGTTTATATTAGATAAGATGATAAACTTTTCTTTTCAATTTGAACCTTGTATTTTTAAAAGACTTTAGAAGAAGAGCCTTAGAGAAGGGTGTTTGAGCCAAGATTTTGTTTTGGAAAAAATAATTAAATTTGTATTTTAGGGCATTAACCATTCAGTTCGATCCAGATTTCGAGTAAGAAAACTGATAATGAACGAAATTAAATAAAAGCAATAAAAGAAAAATCTTATTATAGATGAGTTTCAATGGGCCGTATCGGCTACAATGTGAGTGAACTTCGCAATGGTTGAGCAAAGCTTGATGGCAACGTTAAATAAAGAAGATTGTTGATAATTTTCTAATGAATATTTTTTTCTCTTTGTTTTTCAATGATCCATTCTCGAAGCAGGAGGATGGATTTTATAGCAGTGGGGGAGAGCATTTCCACTCCGAGTTTTGGGCTATCATGCCCAAAAATTAGGTAGTGAGCAGCAAAATCCTCGATAGGGTAATCGCATCAGTGTAACGCCCGATATCCACAATCTCCAAGCGCAGCTGACTGAGTCTCCGAGTGCGCACATTCATTCTTCGAATACCCATTCCTCCAATAGTAAGAGGTTCCAAAACAGGTTATCGAACTCGGTAACAGATTTCTCCATCCATATCCATTCTTGGGTCCCTTTTGTCACGTGAAAAGGATAGATTATACCAATACTGATAGTCTTCCCCACTTGTCAAGCAATTCGACAGCGAATGCTCGATAAGTGTTAATCTTTTGGTGGGAGTCAGTCTTGCTTAGAATCCTTCTCTAGCAAGAAACAAATTTCAGCAGGATTTTGTCATTAAGATTGATGTAACCCCCAATGCTCAGTCCATATTTAATGTATTAGGATACGTGGCTGCCTCTCATTGAATTCTTCATCTCTTACAGTCCCCAGGTAATGATGATCACCTATGATAGGAATCCTTTATGATTTTGGCGGTTATGAAAGGAAAAGTTTTTTGCCTATATATACCCAGCTATGGGCCTCCTCATTAACTTAAATTCCTCTACTGGTTTTATTTTTTGTTTATCTTCTTGAAGCGCTAACTTTCCCCTTGATCCTTCGTTTCTTATCTCCTCTTTCATTAATCTCATGGATTCTCAAGATTTTGACCCTTCTTTAGCAGCTGACCAACCTTCAGTACCTATAGCTAGAGACGCTTATTTATCCTTACCAGAAAAATCCATACTTTTATTTCTGCTATTTCTGTGAGAGCTTCATCTGCTGCCACTTCTGAGAAGAAAGCTTCTAAACCTCACAAAGATAGGAAGGGGAAGCAAAGCTCTAAGCCCTCGGTCCCAGAGTTTCTTCCCAAAATCTTGGATCATGAGGGGGTTGAGGCATGTAACAAGATGTCGGGATAATTCAGGAGTTCTCATGTCAATAACATAGACTGCCTTGTTAGTGAAGAACATATTCCCATAATCCTTCGTGACTATCATTGGGGTGACTATCACCTTTCACCTTCTTTACGCGAACGACAGAATTTCCAGCCTTAGGCCTTATTTCTCTTTCGTCTACAGTTACCCATTCACATTTGGGCTTTAACCTTCGATAGACCCCGTGATTCTCGACTTATGTTTCTATTTTAGCTTGTGCTAGGTCCAAGTAGGGCCAAACTCATGGAGATTTATGGCGTGCTTTCATTTCTGTGAGTGTGGCTAACGCCCAGTTCTCTCTTTCACACCTTTTTGCCTCCAAGCCGTTCACGGAAAGCATTATTTTGATGGTTAGTCGGGATACTCAAACTCTCGTGGACTCATAGGATAACCATGATAGGGGTTGGTTCGATTGATTCGTCGCAGTCCCCAATCATGAGTTGATTCTGCCCGAGGATAGGCCTATCTTGGAGAAGTGGAATGACAAATGCAAGGATACTTCCTTCTGATCAGATTATAGTTTCCTTCCCCTCCCCTCTTTTTTTGAAATCCATTATTCAAATTTACCTTCTCCCTTCTTTGTAGCCACGTTGATAGCTTCGGAGAGTATCCCGAATATCTAGGAGCGGGTTGGAAAAATCTTGGCGACCTCTCCAATAATGGGGAGATCTTGGAGGTTTGTGTTAGAAGTTTTGCGGTGGCGAGCCAAGGATCATGGTGAGTATCTAAACTAGCTTCTCCTCGACTGTCGGGCTCGTAGGATCTTACTTCCTGATGTGGTTTTACTTGTTTCGTCTCTAGGTATTCCTTTGAGGAAGGCGACTTCACAAGTGCTGATCAAGCTCCCAACTTCTGCTGACTCTGCCAGGGAAAGAGTCTGGCAATTGTCTACTTTGAAAAGAAGTGCAGACTCACTATTTTCCACTCTGGCAAGCCTTCCACAGTAAAGAACGATGTTGAACTTTTTGATAGGACCCGACGGTGTCCAAGGCTTTCCCCGAGCCTCCCCTCGAACCGAGCATCCCCGAGACACAAACCACATTGTGTTAGAGGATGAGGGCTTGGAGTCCCCTAGTTCTGAGCCAGTGAGAGGAGTTGTTAAGGACCAGGGTTTAGAGTCCCCAGGTTTGGAGCTAGCGAGAAGCGAAATCCCCCACTTGGATCGTGGAAAAGGGGTTGCCATGGATGAGCTTGTCAAAAGACATGTTTTCCCACACCTACTGCATCCTTTTGCTCCACGCCCCCTCTCTTTAACAGTTCTTCAACGAGCTTCGATATTTGTTCGATTTTGATCAACGTACCAGTGAAGGTTAATTTTCTGGACCGCTCGGGAGAGGGGATAGTATGGATGGAAGGACTGATAGGACTCTCGGAGAGGTAGGAGTTATCTGCCCAATCCGGAACTACACTAGCAAATGATGTGCTTAATTGCGCCCTTCGGGTAATGTCTTTGATCTTTTATATTTTTGACCTCTTTTTTTAACTTGTATGTAAGGTTAAATTAATTATGCACAAGAAAATTTAATTTTGATCCGGATCAAAGAAAGGTTCTTGTTTTACGAAAGAACCATAGAAGAGTTGAAGCAACATGGCAAGTTCTGGGAAACTCGCTCTTTTGATGCACTTTCGGACAAATAGAACTACGAACTATTAGCCCATTTGGTCAAGGATGAGTTAAAGGAGCTGAAGAAAGAGATTGAGATGATTAGCACTATGCACAATAGTAGGTTTGAGCACCTGGAGGCATCTCTGGATGAGAAAGAAGTGCAAGAGAACCAATTGGCCGATATGAACGCTACTCCGTCTTATGATTTAGTTCGGGCAAAGTTGCGTGCATCGTACATTGAGAAAACTATTGAGTCATGGAAGGATTCACGCGCCACTCAATAGGCTGAAGTGACGAGGCTACAAAGGGAAAGAGATAACATGGCCCGAGAGCTTGATAGGTTGAAGTTGCAATCAGAACTGGCATAGAATGTCATTTTTCTTGAGTCCAAGTTGTCTACATTGGAGGGTGCTCGTGCAGGGATCCCCGATATGGGGGAAGAAATAGAGAACACAAGATAGGCGGTGGAAAAAGTTAAACTTATTCTTAATGCGGTCTCCCCCGAAGGAGGACTCATAGGGAATGAAAAACATGATGTCCCCTCTGAGGAAGGCAACGATGAAGAATCTCCCAGCTTGGGCCCTGGTCCTTCGACACCTTGGAGTAGTCCATCAACTTGCTGCCCTCCTTCACTAGGCCCTCATCTCAAGAGTCTCATTCGCCGAGTGGGTACCAATATGGTATGTAGGAGTTTAAGTACATTCATTATTTTGTTAGCATTGTCCGGTTTGCTTCTTTTCTTCTCTTGTATTTATTTTTTGAGGTCATTCCTCATTTTATTATGAACCTCGTTAAGTATATGAAAAACATCTTTCCTTCCATCTTTTTATTCCTTTTGCAATAAATTATAAATTTGAATTGTATCGGCTATGCCTCTCCGAATCTTGAAGGGACTTATCATCGTCCCCGAGAGCTTATCCATGAAGCAAAAGTTGGTATTAGAATAATGTCAACTCCTTAAAGACATTGGGTCACTATGTCTGCTCGACACACTCGAACAACACGTGTCTGGACTCGGTTCCTTTCAAATCACATTCAATGATTCTTGGAAAAGATGAAGTGAAAAGGCACACCATTCCTTTCAGACGTCCTTTTAAGTACCTTACATTTGACGTCGCCTCCGTTTAATGCTTTCAACACACGATCAAATTCGGTTGCAAGTGGCTCTAAAGGTTACACTGTTTGGAAAAATATGAAAAGAGAGGGTAGGTCCCATTGCTTGTCTACTTATCTCTTTCGAGATTTCAAGTTTTAAATTTCTTCGAGTTTTAGTCATCTTCCTCACTTTTCTTGAAAAGGTCTTGTTTATCAAAAAATCAAGCTCTATCTTTGTCCAATGGATTCCGAGGATCAACATCTCTTAGAACGGTCACCATCTTCCTCCCCTTCTGATGCACATGAGGAAGTTCCGACAAACGCCAATATAGAAAGGAAAGGTGGTGTGCATTTCTCCTTTACCGATGAAGAGGAGGACCACCAAGAAGCCGGACTTAGAATCCAAATCGGAAAGAACATTTTCTAACATAGTGCCTAAAGAATTGACGATAACGACTTCAACGTTAAAGAGAAGTCGGCGGGAGACCGAAACTCTCATATTTTCATCTATCCCACTCTTATCAACACCGACGTCCTGCCTAGGATTTGGACGGACTATGGATGGGAGGACCGGAAATACCTTATTCTCGAACTTCTATGGGAGGGCGAGAGACTCACCAGCTATCACCTTGGATACTCGTTCATCCCCACGTACGCGTTCTCTATGGAGTTCCCTCTTTCCATCGATGACATGGTTGACGAACTCTTGTGTTTGGTGTAGGTTATGTGTGGCGCACGTCGGCCCTTAGATTTGGAGGTTGGTCATGTGTCTCCGCCATCTAGCTGAAAAAGTTGGCGTTAGCCTCACTTTTCAGCATCTCCTTCACCTTTACCCCCCAAGATTTATCGAGGGGGTGTAATTAACATGTCGCAGTGGGGCTCGAAGGCTCTAATATCAGACTATGGGGACGACTTTTACTGTCTGTGTTTCAAACGATACTTGGTAGGTCGGACTAAGTTTTTTTACACAAACAATAAGATCCAATTCCCAAAAAAGTGGAATCTTAATTGTATTTAAGTCATCATGATTTAGTATTATACCTTGATTTATTTATATTTTTGATGTTTTTGCAGCCATCGTGGTGCCTCTCGAAAGAGTTTCCAACATTGAAGGGTGGTCATTTGCGATCCTATAAGTTTCAACCAACTTCTCGAGGACTTGGAAATCCATTGCTAGTAAGTTCGGTGGTATTCGAGCGTTGTACTACGGTAATCATGAGTTTAACTATGTCCTTATGGAATATTTATTTTATCTCTTATTATTTCTATTGACATGAACATAATCCTCGCAGGGGTGGGACTCGATAAGAGAGTCCCTTTTCAATTACATACCCTAGCTAGCCTCCTCTATGAGGCCGATGCCTCAAGGTTAATTTGGGAACTTCTTAACTAAGTACCTGGGGGATGGTGCCGACACTTCCATGGTACCTCCCCTTCCTGTTATCACCTGAAATAGGTGAATCTTCCAAAGGGGAATAATACATGCTAGGGCTGAAGTGGAGGTTCCCCATGTCAGTCCCAAGTTGCTCAAAAGGAAGTTATCGATAGGCCGGTTCGATCCGAGCCCATCGTGGTCAATTTTGATGAGGATGCCTCTTGTCTCATGGTTTTAAGGCCCGAGGAGGTAGTGATGTTGATCCCATGAGAGGGATTGATTGTTGGAGAGCCCACTCATATTAAAGTGGGGATGGCAGCTATGCTTTCCTAAAGTTTAGAGGATCGATAACCCCTACCAACCCGCCTGCAGATTAGAGGGTCCCTTCGACGGATGGTTCCAAGGCTCGGGTCCCCGGGAGTTCTACGTGCCCACAAACTGGCAATCAGAGGGTCACTAATTTTTCTTTACCCAGCGGGGGAGGGGGGATCTTCGTGAACCCTAGGCCCATAGCCTCACAACTTGCAAAGTTACTAAACTATCAACAGTGGGCTCAAGTAGAGTTTATGAGTGTTGAGGCGCCGATGAATCAGATATCTTATGAGACTGCTAAGGTTAGTTATACCGATCCTCTTTTTATACTTGGGATGTTAGAGATATCTTAATTACTTTATTATATTTTGAAACAACTCACTGCTCTATCCTCGGGGAACCTAAAAAAGGTTCGAGTCGATATGTCCATGGCCAAGAATGTGGTGATAATGATAAGATATTTAAGATTGAAAATGAGAAGCTCCACAAAAGAGAACGGGGAGCGCAAAGCTGAGGAGGCCCTCCTAGCGCGAACGGAAGCAATAGAGAGAAGTGACGATTAGAGGATCAAGAAGTCTTAGCCAGCGAGGCTACCCTCCGAGCTGAGCGGAACAGGTTTTCCAAAAGAATTCTAACCCTTGAAGTAGATCTAGCCTCAAAGACGAGCACAGAGGCACGACCGAGGGAGTATTTCTCTCGGTTAGAGTCTGAGCTTCGGGGCCTAAGATCTAAATGGGAGGCAATTGAGGTGAGGTCTTTAGCCAATAAACAAGATCAGAAGTCTGTTCAAGAGGCCTTCGTGGACTTACATAAGATGATGGTTTTCGACCAAGCCTGGGCAGCTGTGGAGACTCTTCTCATCACCCTTCACGAGGAACATATCCGCGAGCTAGACATTCCCTTTGTGATTTCTCAACTTGAGCCCGAGAAAAGGGAGCTTCCGGGACTACTTGGTCTTCCTTATCTTGATACTCAGGGGATAAGTAGGAATTTAGACTAGGGAAGAGCTTAAACCTAATTCCTCTGGCCCTTCGGCGACAACCAATATTGAACCGAACACACCTTCTACTTCCGCTTCCAAGCCCTAGGCCATAGTTCAGGTCCCCGTAGTTCTCCTTAAAAGTTCTCTTGTACTTCCCTCCCCCCCCCCCCTTTTTCTTTATAAATATGTAAATACAAATCCATGAATATTTCTGTGCAGTTTGCATCTTCTTTATTTTTTGAAGTTCAAATGAATTTACGTGCTTTCGCAGTTTAGCATCAAATTATACAAAAAAAGATGTTTCTTTGCTAATTTGGCGCTAGCGGAGGTGAAGTCTCATCTCCATTCAGGTGCATAATTGATGGAGGATCGGTTTCAAAGCCGATCACTGAAAAGTGTTTATTCATAAATAAGAAGACAAACAAAATTTTATTTATTATCCTAACACACTTGTTATATAGAATTCAATTGAAGTCATATGGCCAATATGACTTGCATTTACATTCACGCCTTTCTTTGGGGCATATTTTTCTAAAGACCACTATAGGGTTTCTTTTTATTTGTGCCCTTCTTAGAGGCAATTTTGTTACACCCAATATTTTTGTACGTAAAAGTACGTCGTAAGTCAATTGATATAAGCTTGGAAATGAGATCCTCTTTTAAAGTACATAAAAATAAGTTAATAATGTTACCATAGAGGTTAAAAATATCTAAGATCATGAATAACATGTACCAAGATGGTTGAAAGGCTTAGAAGCTAAACGAATTGAAGAAAATAAGTTTCGCCGAAAGTCGACAAGTTGTGAATATTATAACATGTACTTTTGGGATGAGACTAAGATTCTTAATATGATAAGGAGGTTATGTTATGAGTTATTTTAGTGGTATGATAGTCGTGTGTTACGTTTTGATATCAAGCGAGTTGTGAAAGGTTAGCAAAAGTCATCACCGGTTACATTCAGAAATGTGCTGAAATTTAGGCCAAATGTAGATGAGATTTGCTCTCAATATACTTAGAGTTATGGAGTGATCCACCCAAAAAATTTAAGTTCTACGAGTCTAGTTTCCAACGCATTATATAATTCATCAATGTGACATCGGAGTAGAGAGATATTTATATTTTGGCGAGACTTCTAGGTCACAAGTAAGTACATCACCTACTTGCTCAAATGAAGGGACCAAATAAATCCCCAAAAAGGAGCGGCCAAGGGGCCTTTTAAAGGATGAATTAACCCATTTATTTCACTCATTTCTCAGACTAAGAATATCAGATTGAACCCCTGCAATACCTCCCCCAAAAATCCCACACAAACCCTAGGTGATTTCGGGTGATACGAAGGATTCTAGTACCGAAAAGTCTGGACAGCTTGCTAGTTTTCCTTTCTTCTCCTTGTAACTGCATTGGGGGACTAATTTTGGATGAATATGGACTATTTTTCGTAGGTTCTACTCAGCCCAAGGTCAGTTTATGCTTCTCTTTTTCTTATCTAAGATTCTACGAGTTGTATCTCGATCGTAAAGACTAGAACTTGCGAGTTTCGAAAGAGTAGTATGTTGTTTGTTGTTGCGTAACTATTGGCTAGTTGTGAACTTATTTTTAAGTTGAATGCATAGCTGGTTTATATTATAAGATTCTTAATTATATACTTTTGGTTGTGTTAGATCGATTTGAAAGAAAAGAAACATGTCAGAAACATGTATAGTAATATGAAAGATCAGTTTTGAGTTGCTGAATTTGCTGGACTGTTATGGGGTCATTTTAAAGTTGTATTATGGCTAAAATTAGTAGAGATTATTTATAAGTGGAGGTTAATGTTGTTGATAAATTCTGGAAGGAGGAAGGGGTTTAAAACTATAGTTGTTTAGTCACAAACCGAGCTTGTCGCTCGTCGGAATTGTTAAACTGTTTTGAAAGGCTTATTATGAGTATTTGTTGATGTTGTTTGGGTTATTGTTGGCTGTTGTAACTTGTGGGAAGACATATAAATAGGGTAGATGCTGTCCATTTAATTGTATAATAAAGTGTGTCATTCAATTATGATAAGTTATGGCATTCGTTTGTGACGACAATATTGTTCATTACTTGTAGACAAAGGAGTTGCAGGTTAAGTTAGCTTGAGGATTGGACTGGATATTATGAGTATGTAAGGTCTTCATTTATTTTCTTTGGCATGATTTTGTAAGTTACGCTGCCCTTATAAGGGATTCTAGGGGGCGAGTCTTTATATACGTACTATTCCGACGATTAAGGTCCGTTCACGAGCATAGTCATATAAATGTTGAATTGGATTGTGCTGGACATAGTTTCATGTATTCTTAATGAGTAAATAGAGCCTTCCAAAAGATCCTTGCCTTCTATATGTAACAAGACGTCCAGATGTCAATTAAAGATTACACACGAATGGTCTAATGAATTAGGAGCAATATAGTATCCGTATAATGAGGGATAGCTATGCACGAATAGTTCAATAAGGTAGCATAATGTATAGTTTGTAGAAAGATAAAAATGACTCGACCTAAAGAATTCTATGACTTCCAATACTTACACGTTTGTGTTCACAAAACTAGTAAAGACCCATGAAGGTAGTTACGTTGCTGTCAAGTTAAGTAAGGTTGATTATATATGAGGGTGATGTTAAGAGACGATATACGTTACCTAAGGAGTCGTAAACTACATAATATGATAAGCTTAGCAATAAGAAGATAAGTTGGTAGAGCATAAATCCCGCAACTCTTGTTATGTATTGATGAATGGATATATATATATATATATATATATATATATATATATATATATGTATGTGTGTGTGTGTGTGTGTGTGTGTGTAATGAGTAGCCTCATAAGCTAAGAATATTACATAGCTATAAGTATAAAGAATCATGTAATCCTAGCAATGAGTCATGATGTGAAATAAGGATAGATGTGCTATTTCAAATTAGTTACAACGTTCTTTATGACTAAATAATATAAAATACGAAGGATGACGCAACAAATGGCTAAGGAATAAGGATTGGTTACTACAATGCCGTTACTTATGAACTTATATATTTATGAATATGAGTGTATCTATTGATGATTGAATGATGTCTGCATGAGTGATATGAAATGAATATGCATAAGACATGATCGCTACGGACGGTCTATGAACGCATAGGTATACAGTGAAGCCCTATAGACGGTCTATGAATGCATAGGTCCATAATGAAGGTTGGTTATGGACAATATCAGTTGAACGCATAGCCAGACCTTAGTATTATGAGCCGTACAGACGGTGTACGAGCCACTGGTTATTCATGTTTACGAGTGAGCCTTACAGACGGTCTCTTATGAAATGCGTAAGTGCTACTTTTATGTTTCAATGTAGCCCTAGAATGTTTGAGGTAAGTATTCAGATATAAGGTATGATGGCTAGAAGAATGTTATAGATGAAGTTCTATAATATAATGGTTTCCATTACAGATAGCATATGTGTCACGACCCAAAATTCCACCACAGGCGTCGTGATGACACTTAGTCTCTAAGACTAGGTAAGCCGATTACAATTATATTTCAAGCCATTTTTTTGAATATGAATTAAATAGGTAATCAAAACCAACAGCGAAAACAAATATATATGAAATCTCCTAAGACTGGTAATACTGAGTCACGAACTCTAACTGAATACATAGAATGAACACAATGACTGAATATACAATACTGTTCGAATAAGAAATTAACAGTACAATAGAAATACAAGGACTCCAAGGGACTGCGACGACCAATCAGCTCTACCTTAAGTCCTTGAGATCACCTTCTAACTTCGTCCGAGTCCGATATCCCCAATACCTGGCTCTGCACAAAAATATTCAGAAGTGTAGTATGAGTACACCACGGTCGGTACCTAGTAAGTATCAAGACTAACCTCAGTGGAGTAGTAACGAGGTACAATCAAGATACTCACTAGTCTAATAACCTATGCAATATAGTATACAAAATAATAAGAAACAAATAACAATAAGGGCAACACAAATCAACCAGTGATATGCACAACAGAAAAATAAGAACACCATTAATATCGCTCAGCAAATAATAAATACAAGTACACCCTATTAAATCAAGTCCTTTAAATAAATATCTATCACATATAATTCTATCAATAAATCTCTTTCAAATATAATTTCCTCAAATAAATATCTTTCAAATAATATTTTTTTGAATAACAATCCCTCCAAATAAATATTTTGAATATAATTCTTTCAATTAAAAGTCACGATGTGACACCCCATTTTCATATTTTTCGTAAACACGAGTCTCAACCCACTTTCATATTTCCACGGCACTTCGTGCCCATAATTAAATCATCATATTTTTTCGGGATCTCATGCCCACTTTTCATATCACAGCTGCACGGACAGTTCACATGCCAATAATAAAACTATCATATTTTTCCGACACCTTGTGCCCACGTTTCATATCCGTTGCGGCGTGAAACCCGATCCCATATAACATTACCTGCCCGGCAATAGCCACAAGCTCACAATTTCAACATAAATCAGGCTATTATCAAGTTTACCAAAACAACAAGACAAGTTGCACAAGATATAAAAATAAACACAAGGAATACCCCAACATCACATGAAAATTACTAACACAATAACTCTACATCATCACATATCATCCACGACAATAGCCACCCTTATCTCTTCCATAGCCACCCTTATCACTCCTATAATAGCCTCCCTTATCCCTCCGCCCTGGCAATATCAATAGCCACCTTTATCGCTCATATAACCACCCTTATCTCTCCTATAGCCACCCTTATCACTCCTATAGCCACCCTTATCGCTCCGCCCAGACAATATCCTAACACACATAACAGCAGTGAAATGCCTCCCTTATGCCCACGTAATATCAACATTGAAATGCCACCCTTATATCCTCAAAATAATAACTCAATTAACACAACCATTTACACGGAATATTATCACGGCAACGTAACAAAATCAATTCATATCACAATTTGCCCAATGGCCACAACCAATTCCAAGGATATAACAAAATCAATTAATTTCACAACAAATAGCCCAAGGCTCCACACAATATATATAAAACCTAAAAAGCAATCAACTGAGATAGAAAATAATCAACATAGGGAAATGCCTTCATTAATCCAAATTTTAATAATTATACTAACAATTCTTCTTAAGCTTGCTTAATTAATTATTTGCATAGAGAAAATCAATAATGAAATTAAATTCCAAGAAATATCAAAGCATCAAACTCACGGAATTCACATAAATATACAAGTAATAATTACATCAAATTATCATATAAAAATAAATTCAATAAATGTGATTTAAGGCATGAAAATAGATGATTAGATAAATGCAAATAATTATCCAATTTACTACACAATATGCCCAAGACTTTAACTCAATAAATTTTGCACATATAAGCCCGAGTACGTACTCGTTACCTCACGTACACGGCTTTTTACATTTCACAAATGGCACATAAGACTCGATGCCTAAGGGGTAATTCCCCCATTCAAGGTTAGGCAAGATACTTACTTTTTTGAAGTTATGCTGATATTTCAAAATCGCCTTCTTGCTTGAATTGACCTCCGGACCGCTCAAATCCATCCAAATTAATTGTATAACTTCATTAAAATTCATCGAAAATAATTCCTGATAATAAAACGTCGATTTAGAAATTTATCCTAAAAAGTCAACAAAAGTCAACGCGGAATTAAACGTTCATCCATACCAATTTTATCAAATTTCAACAACAAATCGTCCTCCAAATCTTGAAATTTATTTTTGGAAGATTTTTCAAAAATCTTGATTTCTTCCATTTAAGTCCGAATTAAACGTTGAATATAACCATAGATTCATGAAATATAATCACTTTAGGATATAGAACACTTACCCCAGTCGAAGTCGTGAATAAATCGTCAAAATCGCCCAAAAACCGAGCTCCAAAAAATCCCAATTGAAAATGAAGAACTGACAGATTTTCAATCCTTAAGTTTCTGCCCAGGTTCGCATTTGCGGACAAAAACTTCGCATTTACGAATGAACAGTACCTCTCTTGAACAGTGTTTTCGCAATTGTGACAAATTGTTCGCAATTGCGAGTGAACAGTGTTTTCGCAATTGCGATAAATGGTTCGCATTTGCGAATGACCAGTACCTCACCAGAAACCAACAAACTCAAACTTCTCCGAAATGATCCGAAACCACCCCAAACTCATTCGGAACCTCCCGGACAGAAACCATATATGAATTTCAATCATAACACATGCTATGGACCTGCTCGCACACTTAAAACACTGAAAAGAGGTCGTCTTCACCCGATATTGACCATGGTCAAACTCCCAAATTTCTTAACTTTACTAGTCTCTCAACCAATGATCCAAACATACACCCAAGTCCCCCGGGACCCGTCAAATCATACAAACAATTCCTAAAACATCATACGAACTTAGTCAAAACTTCAAATTACATCGAACAATGTTAGAACCAGGAGTCATACCCCAATTCAAGCTTAATAAAACTAAAAAAACATTCCAACTTCTACATTCAATGCCGAAACCTATCAAATCAGGTCCGATTGATCTCAAATTTTGCACATAAGTCATAAATGACATAACAGAGCTTTACAAATTTTCAGAACTCGATTCCGACCCTGATATCAAAAAGTCAACTCCCCGGTCAAACTTCTAAATAATTTTTCGGATACGCTCCTACGTCCAAAATCACCATGCGAAGCTATTGGAATTATCAGAATTCGAATCCGAGGTTGTTTACACACAAGTCAATCTCCAGTAAACTCTTTTCATTTAAGCTTCAAAAATGAGAATTGTTCTTTTAATTAAATTCCGAATCTTCCGAAAATCGAACTCGACCACACCCGCGGGTCATAATACATATTACAAAGATGCACGAGACCTTAAGACACTGAACGAGATGTTAATTCTTAAAACGAAAAGTCGGGTCGTTACATTCTCCCCCTCTTAAATATACGTTCGTCCTCGAACGTGCCAAGAATTATTCCGATGACATTATATTACTGAGTGCATTATTTCACACATGCTCACGGGTGATTCTACATCACCGTAAATTTAACAGGGGTCCAACAATATCATCTCAATAGAGATTATTTCTTTTATCCACACTTATAAGCTTTAAACCAATTCCTTACACTCCAATCAAATTTCAAATTCGTCACATCAACACACGACATATGTATGTCTATAACCACATCTCTGGTCATAATAGTTGTTTATAATTAATTTTCAGCATTTTTAATTAATCTCATATTCACCAAAATCTCATTTCAACTTTTCGTAACACTGAAAGCAACACGCGAGGCATGAATAACTCATAATTATTTACCCTTATTAACGAGTCATATTTAACGCCACCTGGGCACCCACCTTATAGGCTAAAACTCAATGTTTACAGCACGAATATGGCTAAATATGCACAAAAAAATATACAAGAATTATCAAATAAGCCTAACAGGTATGACTCCCTATTATTACTATAGTACAAATTTAGTTTCACAAAGGGAGAATTCAAACTCATAAAAATTTTCACCACAAGGACCTCGTCCCTATATAACTTCTACCGTGGCTTGTAGCCCGGTTTAAATATTTCACAACATATATAAAAATATGAGGATCTCATACTCAACTCCAAATCACAAGTATTTTGCACATTGTGCCAACTGAAATTTTCAATTTCCTTTCTTTCTTCTTTTCAATATATTTCGTAAAGAGTTTTTACAACACATAATGAACCCTCATCCCGGTAGGGCATATAATTCATAAAATTGAAATCAATTATTCCGAAATCACATCAGAACCCACTGTAGTGAGTAATACAAAGTCACGTTTGGACTTATAGCCCTCAATGGTGTACAAAAATAAAAATGATAGACATGGGCTAACATCATCAAACCTCCCAACAGGGATAAAAATGTAAGTGAGTCACAAAATTACGAAGCTTACCTATAAGCGGAGCATAACAGGAGGACTCACCTCAATATTCAGAACCGAATAAAATTAAGGAAAAATACCCTTTTTATAACAAATCAGGATCATACCTGTAACGACACTCTCTGGTGTAGTGGCCTCAGCCATATCATAGCAAATATATCAACAGGCTGGGTTTCCCCCTTTAGGGCGCCCTCTAACCGCTCGTCCTCCATCTCTAATTGGCTGTGCACGTGATGTAGTAACTGTATTGGGGCCCATAGCCTGAGTGTTCTGATGAAATCCACCCCTCCTAAGTCTAGGACAATCTCTCATAATGTGCCTAGTATCACCACACTCATAACAACCCCTCTGAGGTCACGACTGCTCGTACTGAGTCTGTACCAGATAACTGAAATAACCATTGTAAGAATCTCGTGTCGGTGGTGCACTATAAGAACTTATTGGAGCATCCCGAGTAATCTGATGTGCGGACTGAGCTGGCCGACTGCTCGAGCCTCCGCCATAATGGGTCATAGACGAAGAGTAAAATCCATTGAACCCTCCAGAGCTTCGAGAAAGTTTTGGTCTCCTTAGACTCCCTTTCCTCACTTAGAACACCCTCAATCCTCCTCGTAATCTCCAATACTTGCTGAAATGGAGTATCAGTTTGCAACTCTCGAGCCATGCATATATTAAGATCATAATCGAGCCCCATAATGAATCTACGGACTCACTCTCTAACTGTAGGAACCAAGATAAGTGCATGACGTGCTAATTTGAAAGGATTATATTTGAGAGATATTTATTTGGAAGGATTATGAAATGGGGTGTCACATGGTGACTTTTAATTGAAAGAATTATATTCAAAATATTTATTTGGAAGGATTTTTATTCAAAAAAATATTATTTGAAAGGATTATATCGGAAAGATATTTATTTGAGGAAATTATATTTGAAAGAGATTTATTGATAGAATTATATGTGAAAGATATTTATTTGAAGGACTTGATTTAATTGGGTGTACTTGTATTTATTATTTGTTGAGCGATATTAATGGTGTTCTTGTTGCCCTGCTGTGCATATCACTGATTAATTTATGTTGCCCTTATTGTTATTTGTTTCCTATTATTTTGTATACTATATTGAACAGGTTATTAGACTAGTGAGTGTCTTAAATGTAGCTCGTCACTACTCCACTGAGGTTAGTCTTGATATTTACTGGGTACCGACCGTGGTGTACTCATACTACACTTTTGCACATTTTCATATTTTTCGTAAACACGGGTCTCAGCCAACTTTCATATTTCCACGGCACTTAGTGCCCATAATTAAATCATCATATTTTTCTGGAACCTCATGCCCAATTTTCATATCACAGTTGCACGGACAGTTCACGTGCCAATAATAAAACAATCATATTTTTTCCGGTACCTCGTACCCACGTTTCATATCCATTGCAGCGTGCAGCCCGATCCCATATAACATTACCTGCCCGGCAATAGCCACAAGCTCACATTTTCAACATAAATCATGCTATTATCAAGTTTACCGAAACAACAAGACAAGTTACACAAGATATAAAAATAAACACAAGGAATACCCCAACATCACATGAAAATTACCAACACAATAACTCCATATCATCACATATCATCCCTGACAATAACCACCCTTATCTCTCCCCTATCCACCCTTATCACTCCTATAATAGCCTCCCTTATCCCTCCGCCCTGACAATATCAATAGCCTCCCTTATGCCCACATAATATCAACAGTGAAATGCCACCCTTATATCCTAAAAATAATAACTCAATTAACACAATAATTTACACGGAATATTATCACGACAACGTAACAAAATCAATTCATATCACAATTTTCCCAATGGCCATAACCAATTCCCAGGATATAACAAAATTAATTAATTACACAACAAATAGCCCAAGACTCCACACAATGTATATAAAACCTCAAAAACAATCAACAGAGATATAAAATAATCAGCATAGGGAAACACTTTCATTAATCCAAATTTTGATAATTATATTAACACTTCTTCTTAAGTTTGCTTAATTAATTATTTGCATAGGGAAAATTCATAATGAAATTAAATTCCAAGAAATATCAAAGCATCAAACTCACGGAATTTACATAAATATACAAGTAATAATTATATCAAATTGTCATATAAAAACAAATTCAATAAATGTGATTTGAGGCATGGCAAATAGATGATTAAATAAATACAAATAATTATCCAATTTACTACACAATATGCCCAAGACTTTAACTCAATAAATTTTGCACATATAAGCCCGAGTACGTACTCGTCACCTCGCATACACGGCTTTTCACATTTCACAAATGGCACATAAGACTCGATGCCTAAGGGGTAATTTCCCCACTCAAGGTTAGGCAAGATACTTACCTTTTTGAAGTTATGCCGATATTTCAAAATCGCCTTCTTACTTGAATTGACCTCTGGACCACTCAAATCTATCCAAATTAATTGTATAACTTCATTAAAATTCATTGAAAATAATTTTGAATAATAAAACATCGACTTAGAAATTTATCTTAAAAAGCCAACAAAAGTCAACGCGGGGCTTGCCTCTCGGAACCCGACATAAGTTTCACGAAATCCGAACACCCATTCCGATACGAGTTCAACCATACCAATTTTATCAAATTCCAACAATAAATCGTCCTCCAAATCTTGAATTTTTATTTTTGGAAGAGTTTTCAAAAATCTTGATTTCTTCCATTTATGTCCGAATTAAATGATGAATATAACCATAGATTCATGAAATATAATCACTTTAGGATATAGAATACTTACCCCAGTCGAAGTCGTGAATAAATCATCAAAATCGCCCAAAAACCGAGCTCCAAAAAATCCCAATCGAAATTGAAGAAATGACAGATTTTCAATCCTTAAGTTTCTGCCGAGGTTCGTATTTGTGGACAAAAACTTCACATTTACGAATGAACAGTACCTCCCATGAACAATATTTTCGCAATTGCGACAAATAGTTCGCAATTGCGTGTGAACAGTGTTTTTGTAATTGCGATAAATGGTTCGCAATTGCGAATGAACAGATCTGAAACCAACTCATCTGGAACCTCCCAGACAAAAATCATATATGAATTTCAATCATAAAACATACTACTAACTTGCTCGCGCACTCAAAACACTGAAAAGAGGTCGTCTTGATCCGATATTTACCATAGTCAAACTCCTAAATTTCTTAATTTTACTAGTCTCTCAACCAATGATCAAAAAATACACCCAAGTCCCTCGGGACCCGTCAAATCATACCAACAATTCCTAAAACATCATACGAACTTAGTCGAAATGTCAAATTATAGCGAACAATGCTAGAACCACGAATCATACCCCAATTCAAGATTAATAAAACTAAAGAAAATTTCAACTTCTATATTCAATGCCGAAACCTATCAAATCACGTCCGATTGATCTCAAATTTTGCACACAAGTCATAAATAATATAACGGACCTATACAAATTTTCATAACTAGATTCTGACTCCGATATCAAAAAGTCAACTCCCCAGCCAAACTTTCCAAATATTCCATTTTCGCCATTTCAAGCCAAATTCCACTACGGACTTCCAAATAATTTTTCGGACATGCTCCTACGTCCAAAATCACCATACAGAGCTATTAGAATTATCAGAATTCGAATCCGAGGTCGTTTACATATAAGTCAATCTCCGGTAAACTATTTTCATTTAAGCTTCAAAAATGAGAATTGTTCTTTTAATTAAATTCCGAATCTTCCGAAAATCGAACGCGACCACACCCGCGGGTCATAATACATATTACGAAGCTGCTCGAGACCTTAAGTCACTGAATGGGGCATTAATTCTTAAAATGATAAGTCAGGTCTTTACAATATGAGATAGGTTCAAGTATAACATGACACGAATTAGACGTATATACGACATTAGATATTCTCGGCCAACAGAGCCTTCCATTTTCTGTCTACATCCTTTGTAAGGTAAGTTGGATAATTCAATACTTAGATATGTTACAAGTCCGAATAAGGTAAGTATGATTCCCGGGCCTCATTGACCGTCCAAATTTCTTTTAGTATATCATATATACATGTCAATTAAGTATCAATTAAGTTATTCATATGTTATCTGCCTTACATACTTAGTACATTTTTTTGTACTAATGTCCCATCATCAGGAACTGCAATCATGCCTGCAGGTTCAAGTATCCAGTTTGACGGGCTCTTATCGTAGACGGAGTTGATATCCAGCTGAGGATTGGCAAAGCTCCATTTCATCCGGAGTACAGCCGAGTCTAGAGGTTATCAGACTGTCCTATGTATATATATACTTATATATATATATACCTATGGGTTCATCTGTCCTGTCCTGGCCATATTTTGATGTTAGATACTCTTAGAGGCTTTGTAGACACAAGTTCAGTATGTTCAAAATGTCAGAGGCCTTGACGGCCCGTGTGTATTCATGTTCTGAGTATGATGGCTCGCTGAAACAACATTTTCCCACTTATAGTTACAGAGTACAAGTTGTGGCCATGTTGTTCCATGATAGTTACAGAAAAAATGAGTTCAACCAAGTCGGCCTATGTATGTTCTAGTTTTTATCGAATAATCATGAGTTATAAAGTGGTTCACTCGGGCCAGTATAATACCGGGTGCCAGCCACGCCTTCGTAGGTTGGGGCGTGATAAGTTTTTTTCTAAAGACCTCTGTAGGTTTTCATCAAGACATCCCGGTCTTTTGAAATATTTCTTCTAATGGTGAATCTTCCACTTTCCCCTTAGATCTTCCGTTCACAGGTCTTTTGATCTTTTGAGATGTTCTTACTTTGGCTTCCACTTCTCGAGTGTTCGCGTATGAACTCGATAAGGGGTGTCGGTCACCCCTGTGTTTGGGCTTGAGGAATGAAGGATCGGGCACTGGTGTGACAAGGTACATGGCTTGTGCAGCTCTTCTCGTTGGTCCTACACTCTACAAAAAAAACAAAGGGGATAGGGGAAGTATTTCTAGATGAAGTCTATCCTGGAACCCTTTTCTGATATGACATTTTTTCCTTGGCTGTAAACTACAGTGGTTCATTTATATTTTCCAAGATCCTATGTAGTCATTGCCTATCATCTAAAAATATTAGTGCTAATAAGAATAATTAAAAACTTGCAAAGAGGGAAAGAAATAGAACTGTATGTGCTTCAGAAGTACAAACGTTTAAGGTGTGCCACGTTCCAGTTTTCCTTCACATGCTTTCCATCCATTTCCTCGTGCTTGTACAACCCCTTCCCAGTTATTTTAGTGATTCGGTAGGGTCCTTCACATTTAGGCCCTAGTTTTCCAACATTCGGTTCTTGAAACGCTGAAAATATGCTTTGCAACACATAGTCCCATACTTTGAACTACCAAAAATTCGTCTTTTTATTGTAGTATTTCTCCATCCTTTACGCTTTGTGCCACTATTTGTATTAAGGCCAGCTCTATACGTCCTTCCATTGAGTTCAAGTCATCATTTAAAGCTTCATTGTTCGACTCTCCGATAGCATGGTTGAACCTAAAGCTGGGTTCTCCTACCTCAACTGGGATGAGTGCTTCTGACCCATACAATAGGGAGAAAGAGGTCTCTCCCGTACTCGATTTTGCTGTCGTCCGGTAGGCCCATAAAACTCCGGGCAGTTATTTTGGCCACCTCCTATTAGCAGCTTCAAGTGTCTTATTTAAATTGTGGAGTATGACCTTATTCGAGAACTCATCTTGTCCATTTGCTTTATGATGATACGGGGTAGAATTAATTCTTTTAATCTGCCAATCTTCAAAGAATTTAGTCACTTTGGCTTCCAGAAACAGTGGGCCATTGTCACTCTCGATTCCTTTTGGTGCTCCAAATCTGCAGATGATGTGCCTCCACACAAAGTCTATAATATCTTTTCCCTCATTTATTAGAATGCGCATGCTTTTACCCATTTAGAGAAATAATCAGTTAACACAAGCAAGAATTTTACTCGACGGGGAACCTACGGTAAAGGGTCCACAATGTCCATCACCAATTTCATAAAAGTCCATGAGGTAATAAAGAGTGAAGCAGTTCATCTGGCTGGTACAATTGATGGGAAAACCACTTGTATTTGTCACCCATTCTAAGCCAATAGTACCCGACCCTTAGTAGCATTCGTACAAGTGATCTATCCTAGAGTGGTTACTGTAATACCCCTCATGAATTTCCCGCATTACATAGTCTATGTCAGCGGGTCCCAGGCACTTAGCGAATAGAGCTCCAAACATTCTTCGATACAAGTTCCAGTTAAAGAGGAAATATCGCTCTGCTAGAATCCCTCGTTATACCGATCCCAAACTAAGTTCGTAGTGTTTACCTCATCTTAGGTTTTGTCAATGGAGGAATGAAGCAAGTGTACGGCCCAGTTGGTCCCAAACTCAATGATGCAGACAACAGATCCAAGATTGGCCAAAGCATCGACTGTAACATTCTCCTCTTAGGCTATTTGCATTACTTTCTATTCCTTGAAATATCTTAAGAGTTCCGTAACCTTGGATAGGTATAGTTGCATGCGGATCTCTCATGCTATTTAAGTCCCCTGAACTTGGTTCACCACCAACTGAGAATCACTTCTTAGCTCAATGTGATCTTCCCTTAATCCTCAAGCCAATTCAAGTCTTGCAGCAGCAGTCTTATACTCGACTTCATTGTTAGTTATAGAGGGACATTTGATGGCTTGTCTTACCGCTTACCTTGTGGGTGTGATAAAAACATTTCCATGCCCGGACCCTTTCACATTAGATGATCCATCTATAAAGAGGGTCCAAGTTCCCGGAATCGTTCCGAAAGCGAAGCAATGATCGCTTCCTTTTTGGCTTTGAGGAGTATACCCGTACTGAAGTCAGTGACAAAGTCTACTAGGACTTATGACTTGATGGCACAACAGGGTTGATATGAAATGTAAGAAGCGTTCAGTTTAACCATCCAATTGGCGAGCCAAACTTAGAGCTCTGGTTTGTGCAAAATATTTCGTATAGGGATAGTAGTGACTATAAAAATAGGATGACATTGAAAGTAAGGTCTTAGTTTCCATACAACTACTATGAGTGTTAATGCTAGCTTCTCCAATTGTGGATACCTGATTTCAGTGTCTAGTACTGTTTTACTTACATAATAAATAGGAGATTGCAAGCCTTTGTCTTCTCGGAATAATACAACACTTACTGCGACTTTGGATACTGCAATTCATCAGTCATTCCTCTTCCCGCGGTTTAGCTAGAAATGGCGGGTTCGTCAAGTAGTTATTTAATTCCTTTAATGCTTGATGATATTCTAGTGGCTATTCGAAGTTTCATTGCTTTTTAAGAACCAAGAAAAATTTGTGACACCATTCCGAGGATCAGGCTATGACCCGTCCTAGAGCTGCTATTCGGCCGGTTAACTGTTGCACCTCCTTTTTGCTGATCAATATATTTGGTATGTCTTGGTTTACACTATGTTGACTTCAATTTCCCTGTTAGACACCAAGAAACCGAGAAACTTACCTAAGGCCATTCCGAAGGCGCATTTTTCTGGATTTGGTTTCATGTTGTATTTTTGGAGTGTAGAAAATATATTCCTACGCAAGTGATATTTCACTTGCAAGGACTTAGCGAGCATATCATCGATGTAAACTTCTATAGTCATTCCAATGTGGTCTTTAAATATTTTTTTGACCAGCCTCTGATAGGTAGCCCCTGCATTCTTTAAATCTAATGGCAGAACATTATAAAAGTAGGTTCTTTTTCCATTATGATAAAAATTTTCTCTTGATGTTCTTGGTCCATGCAGATCTGATTGTATCCGGAGTAAGCATAAAAATCATAATAGCTTGTGACCAATCGTTGCATATATGAGCTGATCAATATGTGCAAACGGAAAGGAATCCTTTAGACACACCTTGTTCAGGTCCAAATAATCGATACACATCCTCTATTTTCTATTCTTTTTCAGCACAACCACAACATTTGTCATCCATTCTGGGTATTTGACCTCCTTATCAAACCGATCTTCAACAGCTTAGCTACCTAATCATTGATGATTGGGTATTGATACATCCACTGCTTTTTCTTCTTCTATTTTACTGGTCAATAATTGGGATCTACATTAATCTTGTGAGTCATCACTTCTAGAGGAATTCTCGTCATATCCGTGTGTGACCACGTAAAGCAGTCAACGTTGTTACGCAAGAACTCAATCAACTCGCGCTTTTGATCAGGGGTTATCCCTGACCCAATGTAAACCTTCTTTTCTGGATAATGTATAAAGAGAGTTACTTCTTCTTATTCTTCGGTGGTTTATTTTGTAGCATTAGTTTCTTCTGGTTTGAAGATTTTGTCCGCATATGCGTCGATATCTGATTCAAAGTCGCCTGCCTTGAATTTTTCTAGCATGTTCTCGGTACCACGCGGGTCATCTTGCTTTAGTTTCTATTTAGGCGGCTCCTCTTTCGGGTGCTCCTTTCTACTGCTATAGTGTTGATTTATCTGGATTCCCGTTGCTCTCCTCGGAGTTTATTCGTATTCTCTATTTGGATGGGAACTTTATCACTTAATGTAAGGTTAAGGGAATCATGTCCATCTCATGAATCCAAGGCCTTCCTAGGATGGCGTGGAAAGCTATGTCTCCTGATATCACCTGGAATGGGATGTCTTTGACCACTCCTTCAGTATTGATCGTCAAGATCACTTCTCCCCCGGTCATCTCACTAGAATTATTGAACCTCGAGAGTAGCCGTACCTTAGGGATAACTTGACCAGTGATCTCCATCTCTTTGATCACTCTCAGTTGGAAAGTATTTGTTAAGCTACCTGGATCAATCAAAAACGCTATTATAGCAGTGTCAAAAATTTGTAAAATGTTTACCAGTATGTTGGTATGAGGCATGTTAAAGCCATCAGCATCCTCGTCGTAGAATATTGTGCTTTCTCCGATCAATGTTTGATGCGTCTACTTCTCATGGGAAATGGACATCTTGGTGAATTTCTTTGCTATAGTAAATGTTATTCTGTTCGCTTCTTCCCCTCCGAAGATGACATTCACTATTCGCTTAGGGGTCGAGACCTTTAGCGGCTCCTACTTGCTTCTTTCATTCATATAAGACAACTTTGACTTTTTAATGAAAAGTTCGTCAAGTATTCTTGTTTAAGTAGACAATCAACTTCTCTTTGAAGAAGCCTGCATTCATAGGTCTTGTGTCCATGGTCATTGTGGAATTCATACCAGAATTCCTGGCTATTCTTACTCGGATCCGTTCGCATCTCCTTTGGCCATCTTAATTTGTCTCTCATGTCTTTGAGTGCTGCTACTAATTCTATCATGTTCACGCAGAAGCTGTAGTGGGCAAGCGTCGGCCAAAGTTGGTAGACACTACTTTTGGATGTTTTAGTTTCCTTGTCGGCTCGGCATGTGGTTACTTCATCTCTTTTTCCATGAGTCTTCTTGTCTCGTGAAGGTCTGGGCCACTGATCTATGTCTCGCCGCATGGGTCTGGGATATGGCTCTTGTTGTGCTCTAGGATCCCGACATCTAGGTTCATATCGTCTATGAGGTGTGTCTGGTCGTCAATCAATATTTGGTAGTGTCTCTTACTTCAAATCCAGGAAGCACCAAGATGCCTTCCTCTATTATGAGTTTCATGCTATATCGGTGGTACACTTCATTCCATGTTTTTACAGAAAATTCTCCCAATCTCTCCTTCAGCCCCCTCGAAACTTCCGAACTCTTCAGGTTCAAGTTCCTGGTGAAAGCCATGTCCTTCCAGTTGTCTTCCACTTCTGGTACTAGCATCCTTTCCCTCTGAAATCGATCGATGAATTTTCGAAGCGATTACATCTTCTTCCTCTTCTGTATGATTTTGAAAATATCTTCCACCTGCTTCTCCATTTTTTTGCTACGGAATGGGATTTGATGAAAGCATTTGTAAGTTCAACTAAAGAACTAATAGAATGCTCGGGTAAGTGAGAATACCAAGTTAGGGCTCCTTTCGTCAGTGTTTCTCCAAACCTTTTAACTAGAACCGTTCCGATCTCTTCTTTCTTGAGGTCGTTCTCTTTGATTTAAGTCCTATATGCCATGATGTGGTCACAAGGATCCCATGTATCATCATACTTTAGAATGTTGGGCATCTTGAACTTCTTCAGGATTGGCATCGGGGCAGGGCTAGGCTTCTATGCCTGTTGCGAATACTTATTAGCATTGATCCCTTTCATGATTGGTGGCACTCCCAGAATTTGTTCAATTCTCTCATTTTTCTCCTTAAGTTGCCTCTATAGGGTTAGATTTTTATATTTCCATTCAACATTCAAGGTCATACCTGATCATCCGGCTTTGGTATCCCTGAGAAGATCTCGATCTGCCATGTGTGCCGTTTTATAGATGGGGTCCCGTCAGTAGTATCAGTTCTCGTAGGTGGAGTTGGCATCATCACTGTTGCTCTGTTAGTCCAGTCTTTCAGGGTTTCTTTGATTTGGGTGTTCAACTTCTGCTGAATTGACATGAAATTGTCCACCTTTTTCTTCAACCCTCGGACATCAGAGTGGCTATGGCTGGATCTAGTCGGAGATTCATTTCGACCACGAGGCGGTGTGGATCTAGTAGATCGATTGTCAGGGGTTCGAGTCCCCTCAGATCGTTCAACTCTTATACAATGACGTTTACATTGAGTTGTTCCTGGACTCCAAACATGATTATTTTATCTAAACGGACGATTATCAAAAATTTCAAGGAGTCGAAAGCTTAACTGTCAGGGTCCCGCGGTGGGTGCCAAATTATTTGACCCAAGATCCAATTTTGGAAAAATTAATTAAATTTATATTCTAGGGCATTAAGCAATATGTTCGATCCAGATTTCAAGCGAGGAAACTAATATTTAAGAAATAAATAAAAGAAATAATAAGAAAAATCTTATTGTAGACGAGCTTCAATGGGCCGTATCGACTACAATGTAAGTTAACTTAGTAATGGTCGAGCAAATCTTGAAGACAGTTAAATAAAGAAGGTCACTGATAATTTGCTAATGAATACTTTTTTCTCTATGTTTTTCGATGATCCCTTCTCAAAACAGGATGATGGCTTTTATAGAAGCAGGGGAGAGCATTGCCGCTTCGAGTTTTGGGGCATGATGCCAGTGAATTAGGTAGAGGGCAGCAAAATCCTCAATAGTGGTAACCACATCAGCATAAAACCCAATGTCCACGATCTTCGGGCACATTTGACTGAGTCTGTGAGTGCACACATTTATTTTTCGAATACTTGTTCCTCCAATAACCAGAGGTTCCGGAACAGAAAGGGTTATCGAACTCTGTAACATTGTCCGTCATCCATATCCATTCCGGGGTCCTTCTTGGCATGTGGAAAGGGTAATTTTGCCAATATAAAGGGTTTTTTTTTCTCATTTTAGTATTTTATCACACCCTCAATGTGTGATATAATAATACTACAATTGTGGTATAACTATTATTAATTTTAGATTAAAAATGTAATAAAATACAGGATAAAATAATCTTGTATTTTATCTCGTAATTATTATCCTTTATCCCACCAACAAAACGACCTCTAAAGGTTTAGGAAAGAAGGAGAAAGTGTGATATCGAGCCGTGAGCTTGGGCTTTTAGGCTATCGAGCCCACATGAAAAAGGAATTTTTGTGTATATATACTAGGGGAAGTTTCATAATATAACCATTTGTAAGACTTACTTTCATGATATACCTAAGTTTTAAAATTACTCTATACCTCCAAATCTTTCCACATACTCTGAAACATACCATAATATTCTAATTTCGAATACAATCCAAACCGAACATACTATAATATTCTAAGACAAAATTATAGAATAATGCATTCAATAAGTTGACTTTGCACTATTTTAGGCTAGTTACAAGTTTGCAAATGTGTAGCTAAATATCAATACGATCTTTTCTTTTCTCATTCCCTCTAACTATAAAAACTTTATATTTTTTCGTCACCTACCTACCCCTATTGTATCTCTCTCCTCATTTTTCATCCATAAATATTTAATTTAATTAATAAAAAAGAATCATATGCAAACAAAAATGAAAACAAAAATGAGTTCCCCATTTTTAGTGTAACCATTGATCGAGACAATCGGTCAACACACATTCGTGCCTTCTCCCATAACTAGTACTTCTCTGAATTATTATTTTCTATTTTATATATCTTCAGGCGTAAAATATCCATGAGTTTTTATTCTCTTTTTTCCTCAAGTTTATACATACCTATCACAACTACAAAATGCAAAAACAGATGCGAGAAACCTAAAATCTCACCTCCTTTAATGTTAATCTTGTTAAATTTTGAATATGATTTTGTGAGAAATTTGGAGTGAGTATTGTTTGAACTTATTAGAAATAATCTAAGTAGGTTTTATACAAAGTTTAAAGTTATTTGCTGGAGATTTGGACTAGTTTTATACAAGGATTGCAAGTGAAAATCATACAAAAGGTTCGTCAGAGATGCTTATACACTTTTATACAATGTTATACACTTTAATACAAAGAGATACATTATATATATAGTTGTATAAAAGTGTATAAAGATGCATAATAATATTAGTGAAAATATTCGTGATACACTATGTTTATAGGTGTATAAGAAGAATGAGAAGAAGAAAATGCAAGAAATTCACCAAATACATGTAAATAATGTATCAACCTTGTATACAATAGTGTATAAGAGGTGTTTATATACTATTTATATAATATCATATATTATTATACAAATGAATCCCACAGGTTCTTCTTCTTCTTCTTCTTCTTCCTTGGGCATCTTCTGAAATTTAACTCAAATCTAGCTTAAATTTACTCCAAATCACTTGAAACTTAAGTTTTGAACTCCTCTTGATGATTCCAATCAAGTGGGACAACATCTATTCCAAACAATTAACAACTCGAAAAACCCAATTTCTGAAATCGCTTCTTTGAACCGCTTTAGTGGTGACTTTTATTTTTCAAAATTTTAGTTAACCATTGGGATCAAAATTACATGTGGAACGAGGATAATGCCGAGACAATGCCGACACCTTCTTTCTAGTTTAATGATCCAACAACCTAATAAGTGAACCTCTTTAGTGCATGACAATAAACACATTTCTCCCCATTCCAAATGGAGGAAGTGATCTTCATATGATTCCAAATAAATCAATTTTCTTGCAATTGATTTTCTTCTTCATCAAAATAGTGATTATCATCGTTGAATCTGGAAGAAGAATTGAAGGAGAATAACAATGGTAGAGAAATTTTGGGGTGCAAAGGCATGACACGGGAAGAAGAAGAACGAAGAAAAAATGGGTGGGCTAGCTGGTGAAAAATAATTTTCAGGTTATGTACAACCTGGGCTACACTGGGTAAGGGCTTCAAACATGGGCCATTTTCGGATGATTTGTTGGGCCAAGTGATAAGGGGTGTAATTCTTCCATATTCTAAAAAGAATACAATATCCAAACCAAACATACTATAATATTCTAATTTTGAATACAATATTCAAACTAAACATACCATAATATTATAATTTGGAATACAGTATCCAACCCAAACAAACCATATTATTCTAATGAAGAATATAAGATTGAAACCAAATATATAATAATATTCTAATTTAGAATGCAATATTCAAAACTAAACATACCACGATATTGTAATTTGGAATACAATATTCAAAACTAAACATACCACAATATTTTAATTTGAAATATAATATTTCAATCAAAGATACCATACTATTGTAATTTGGAATACAATCTTCAAATCAAACATACTACAATATTCCAATTTGGAATACAATAATCAAACTAAACATTTCATAATTTTTTAATTGGGAATACAATATTTAAATCAAACATGCTACAGTATTCTAATTTGAAATACACTATTCAAACTAAACATATAAAAATATTTTAATTTAAAGTATATAGTATTTTATTTTAGAAAATATAGTAGGTATACATCGTAAAATAAATTTATAAAGTAGGTATATAGGGTAAACAAATTTATAAAATAGTATGCGGGATTAAATAAATATTTTAATTATGCATGGTGTTAACTGGTGTTTCCAGTGGCATGTTACATATATTTTTTTATATACTATAAGAAGAAGTATATTACCCGATTGTAACTTGATTTTATAGTTTTCAAAAAGTATCTTCATTTTTATTATAAAATACATATAATCTGGTCTTGCAACGTGGTCGTTTTCCTCCTTCAATCAAGGACTGAAAAGTCGCTCAGAAGCTTCACCAAGTTTCTTGAAAATATATAACCTCCTTAAGTATTTTCAATTGTTTACCACAACATCCAATCGAAACCAAATCCAATTCTGAAAATTTAATTTTTGAACTCGAAGCTTTGTTTAATGGCAGGCAGCTCGTTTTCAAGTTTTCATACTCCAAATCAATGGGTAAACACAAAAATAACTTGGGAGCAACAACAAACTGACGTGAATCACTTGATTTTCAGGTTTTTAATAGATCTGCAGCTGTTCGAACTCGAAGCAGGAACTGATGTTCGAAATTTCTTGATCCAGCAAGTTTTATCTTAGCTTGATGTTACGTTTCCATTCTCCTTACCCAAGTAGATTCAATCTTAAAATCTCAATTTGAAAGCTCAATTTTTGAATTCTGTGACGACCCGATAAGCCATTTTGAGTACTAGACTTAATTTTTGTGTTCCGAGACCTAGCATAGCTTCATTTGATATTTCTTGAATTGCGTGCATGGTCCGTGTTGCTTTTCCAAATGATTTTATGTAAAATTTTGAAGAAAATAAATTTTTTGATTAAAAATGAGGCTAGAGTTGACCACGGCCAATATTTTAGAAAAACAACCCCAGATTGGTATTTTAGCAATTTTGATGGGTTTGTATAATGTTTTAGGACTTGTACTCACGTTTGGTTCGGGTCTAGGGTGACATGAGCGAATTTTGGCGCGTTATGTGAAAATTGTGAAAATGAGTTTTAAAGTATAAAATTATGAGTTTTGATGATCAATTCTTGTTATTTGATGTTATTTTGATGATTTAAGGTAGCGAGCAAGTTTGTAGGATGTTATTACACTTGTGTTCATGTTCAGTTTGGAGCCCGAGGGATTTGGGTGAGGTTCAGATGTGTTACAGAGGAGTTTGGTCGATTTTTGAACTGCTGGTGCATTCCTGTTCTGGTGTTCAGTCGCAGATCTCCCATTTGCGAGGCCCACTTTTGCGGTCACTAGATTGCATTTGCAAAATGGGGATGGGGAGCTGGACATCGCATTTGCAGACTAGGTGTAGTTCGCATTTACGAACATTCCTCCGCTTTTGCGAACTCTAGTAGCTATAGACAGTTTCGCAAATGCGAAGCTTTTATTCGCATTTGCAATGGAGGGCTAATCGCATTTGAGAGATTAATGTCGCATTTGCGACATCTGTGCACTTGATGCATTGTTCACATTTGCGACCAGTGTCTTGCATATGCGGGCATTGCATTGAAAAATCTGTAGCTAGGTGAAAAAGGGAAAAACGGGACTTAACTTATTATACACCATTTCTCAACCCCAAATACTCTAGAGGCAATTTTTGAAGAACTTTTTCTTCCCAAATTTATTGGTAAACAACTCTAATTCATTTTGTATCAATTCCCCATAACATTCCATGAGTTTTTAATATCAAATATTTGAGTTTCATGGTAGAAATAGAGATTTTTGGTAGAATTTAGGGATTTTTTAAAACAAAGATTTAGACCTCAAATAGAGGTTGAATTTCAAAATAATTTATATAATCGGGCCCGGGTATGAATGGGTAATCGTGTTTTGGTCTGAATCTCGGATTACGACCAATCGAGCTCGCGGTTGACTTTTTCAAAAATGATCAAAATTAAACTTTTTTTTCATTTGTGGTTAATTTCTAAAGCTTATTTTGAATTATTTTATCGATAATTGGCTAGATTCGGTTGGTTTGGAGGCTTGTTCGAAAGGCAAGGCCGTGGTTGATTGATTGATTTTATTGCGGAGTGGGGTAAGTGTCATGTTTAATTTTGAATTGAGGAATTAGGACTTGTTGGTCTATTTTCTATGTGAATTATGCGTGAGAACGACGTATATGCAAGGTGACGAGTATATATGTGTCATCATGGGTTAAAACATGCGGATGGAAATTGATATATTATACCGTGTTGCTTCTTTTACCATGCCTTCTATGCTTTAGTTAGATTGTTATTCTTTGATAGTTCGCTTCGTGCTTATTGATTAACTTAAAGTTGTTGGGATATCGATAGTTGAATTTGCATATCATAACACCACAATTAAAGTTGAAATTGGTTTCCCACCATGCTTGATACTTTGGATTAATTTTGTCGCTTGGTGAGGAACAGTGAAAATTACTGAGGGTGTTGTCGTGCCATATTTGCATATTGTTATTATTGAATGAGCGAATGTGAGGATTAAAGAACGAAGGGTGATGTCGTGCACTTGATTGCTTTATTATCATTTATTATATCATGTGAGTATGAGAGTAAAAGCATGAAGGGTGATACCGTGATATTGCATTTATCATATCATTATCACATGGCGATGATGAGAGAAAAAGTACGGAGGGTGATGCCTTGACATTTGATTATTTAATTACTTTACTTGATTTTCGGATTTGTGAATTATTTGGCTGCATTGTTGTTTATTTAGGAAAGAGGCACCTTGGTGATTTTGTACTTACCATTCTCATCTTACTCCCTTTTTACATGTTCCCTCCCTGTTATTATTTTAAATGCTCTACTTGTTATTTTTGTCGCTTTATGCATATTAATCTGCATAAGATTTTAGTAGGTGGCTTGTCTTAGCTTTATCACTACCTAGTCGGGGTTAGGCTCGATACTTACGAAGTACATTGGGTTAGTTGTACTCATACTACACTTATGTACTTCTTGTGTAGATTCTGGTATTGGTCCCAGCGGTGTCTAGCGGAGTTTTTTCTCGGATCATATCTACATCTGGAGACTTGAGGTAAACCTGCACGGCAATTGCAGTCCCTGGAGTCCCCTTCCTTATCTAGTTTTACTGTTTATTTTATTTCGAACAATTGTAGTTATATTCAGACATTGGTTGTAGCACTTTTAGTATGCTTATTTACTTGTGACACCAGATTCTGGGTTTTTTGACTAGTCAGTGTTGGAGTGATTATATCTACTTTGAAATTCTTTAGTTTTAGTTCTTATTGTTTTGCTTTCAGATATGTCAAAAAAACATGACTAGTTGTGTACTAATGTTGGCTTACTTAGCAAGTGGATGTAAGGCGATATCATGGCCCCGCGATTGGAATTTCAGATCGTGAAAAGTTGTTATCAGAGAACTAGGTTTCCTCAGACTCACGAGTCATGAGCGAGATTAGTAGAGTCTGTAGGATCGTTATGGAGACGCCTAAACGTTTCTTCCAGAGGCTATAAGGCTTTAGGAAAAAATTTGCTTTTTTCTTACTCCATCGTGTGACTTTATTCTTTCGCTGAAATTTGAATTGTTCTATTCTTGTTCTCTCATAGATGGTGAGGAAACGCACAACATCCACAAGGGATTAGGAGCCGGAGACCTAAGTTGCTGCCACTACTAGGGGTAGAGGCCGGGGACGAGGAAGAGGCAGAGGCAGAGGCAGAGGCAATGGTATAGCTAATCCTAGAGCATGTGTAGCAGCACCTATTACAGAGCCTCAGATCGAGCAGGAAGAGGAACTCCCTGTTCAGACCGTTCCAGTTAGACCAGCTCAGGTCCCGGAGGGGCTATTGCTACCGCGATACTTCAGGACACTCTAGTGCGCTTAGTGGGCCTTATGGAGAGAGGCCCAGATCGGTACATTTCCTATGAAATCAGCTATCTCTTGGGCTGGGGGAGCCTAGACTCCCGCTACTCACTCACCAGAGCATATGCCTCACGGATATTAGACTCCGGCAATTCCTCCAATTAGAGTAGTCCAGCCAATTATTGTTACACAGTCCGGGGAGAGGCCCACGATGCCTTCTGAGGGGTTGAAGAGGTTGGATAAGTTCACTAAGCTATTTCCTATTTGATTAGGTGGTACACTATCTGAGGACCAACAAGATTTCATAGACCGTTGTCATGAGGTACTGTGCAACATGGTTATAGTGGAGTGCATTGAAGCTGATTTCGCGGTATTTCAGATTTACGATTCCGCCAAGAGGTGGTGGCAGGACTATGTTCTAGTCATACCAATAGGTTCGCCTCCACTCACTTTGGATCAGTTCTCACAACTATTCTTGGAGAAGTTCATCCCTTTTACTTTGAGAGAGGACTACCGCAGCCAGTTTGAGCGCCTCTAGTATGGTAGCATACTCTTACCTTGTACGAGGCTAGATTCGTGGATTTAGCTTGCCATATAGTTATCTTCATACCTACTAAGAGGGAGAGGTTGAGGAGATTTATAGATGTCTTTACTTATGGTATCAGGCTATAGATGGCCAGAGACTCTGAGGATGATATTTTTTTTACTCTGGTTGTAGAGATTGCTATGCGGATTGAGAGTTCTCGAGGTCAGGGTAGAGCGACGACATCTGAGAAGAGGCATCAACACTTTGGTTGTTTCGGTGGTGCCTCGTCTAGTGGCAGGGGTTCATTTGGTAGAGGCATCCTCCCAGGTCGATTCAGTCAGTGGTTAAGGTATCTCACGATGCTTTGGGTAATCGTGGTTCTTATGGGTCACATCCTAAGCAGCTAGCCTACAACGCACCTTGAGCTCTGGTCAGTGCACATTCGATTTAGAGTTAATAGAGTGGTTATTCTGGTCCACATGGTCAGTTCCAGGGTCAACAATCATAGAAGCTAAGGACTTGTTATACTTATGGAGATCTGAGGCACGTCGTAAGGTTTTTCCCTATATCACAGAGTAGCATGACATAGTAGGAAACTCGTGCCATGATTCCGAAAACTTTTGCTCCACCGCCCGCTCCGCCAGCTAGGGATAGGGTTAAGGTAGCCCGAGGTGGTGGTTAGTCCATTAGAGGTAGAGGCCAGCTAGGGAGAGGTCGTCTGAGAGGTGGATGTTAGAGTTGTGGGGCTCAGCTCATTTTTATGCATTTCCAGCTAGACCCGAGGCAGAGTTATCTGATGCAGTCATCATAAGTATTGTTCCAGTTTTCCATAGAGATGCATCAGTTTTATTTGATGCGGGATCTACTTATTCCTATGTGTTATCCTATTTTGCTTAAAATTTGGATGTGTCTTGTGATTCTTTGAGTGCTCCAGTTTATGTGTCTACACCTACGTGGGATTCTATTATGGTAGACCGTGTTTATCGTTCGTGTGTAGTCTCTATCGGGAGTTATGAGACTAGGGTAGATCTTCTTTTACTCAACATGGTGGACTTTCATGTTATCTTGGGCATGGAATGGTTGTCACCATATCATGCTATCTTGGATTGTCACGCCAAGACTATGACATTAGCTATTCCAGGGTTGCCTCAATTGGAGTGGAGAAGGACTTATGGTCATTGCACTTGTAGGATCATTTCTTATGTGAAGGATCAGTGCATGGTAGAGAAGGGGTATCTGGCATATTTGTCCTATATCCGTGATCCTAGTACAGAGGTTCCTTCCATGGATTCGGTACCAGTTGTGCGTGAGTTTCCAGAGGTGTTTCCTACAAAATTTCATGGGATGCCACCCGATAGAGATATCGACTTCTCCATTGACTTGGCTCTGGGAACTTAGCCTATTTCTACCCCACCATACCGTATGGCCCCAGTTTATTTGAAAGAATTGAAAGACCAGTTGCAGGATTTTCTTGACAAGGGATTTATTAGACCTAGTGTCGCGCCTTAGGGTGCACTAGTGTTGTTTGTGAAGAAGAAGGATGGAACAATGAGGATGTGCCTAGATTATTGACAGTTGAACAAGGTCACCATCAAGAATAAGTATCTGTTACCGAGGATTGATGACCTATTTGACCACCTTCAGGGTGTCAAACTGTTTTCCAAGTTTGACTTGAGATATGGCTACCATCAGTTGAAGATTAGGGCATCCGATGTCCCTAAGATAGCTTTTCAGACTCGGCATGGTCACTACGAGTTTTTGGTGATGTCGTTCGGCTTGACTAATGCCCCAACAACATTTATGAATTTGATGAATCGGGTGTTCAAGCCCTATCTGGATTCCTTTGTGATTGTCTTCATTGATGATATTTTTGTTTACTCCTGCAGTAGAAAGGAGCATCATCAACATCTCCGGATCGTACTTTAGACTTTGAGGGATTGTCAGTTATATGCCAAGTTTTCAAAGTGTGAGTTCTGGTTGGCCTTTTTGGGCTATGTTGTCTCTTTCAAGGGAATTAAGGTGGATCCTAAAAAAATTGAGGCAGTTCATAACTGGCATAGACCTACTTTAGCTACAAAGATTCAGAGCTTCCTAGGTATGACAGGTTATTATCACCTGTTCATGGAGGGGTTTCATCTATCTCAGTCTCATTACTAAGTTGACCCAGAAGGGTGCTCCTTTCAGATGGTCCAACAAATGTGCGTTGAGATTTCAGAAGCTCAAGACTACATTGACTACAACACTAGTGTTGGTGTTGCCTACTGGTTCGAGATCTTACACCATGTATTGTGATGCATCACATATTGAACTTGGTGTAGTGTTGATGCAGGATGTCAGGGTGATTGACTACGCGTCTCACCAGTTGAATATTCATAAGAAGAATTACCCTGTGCATGATTTATAGTTGGCAGCCATTATTCACGCACTGAAGATTTGGAGGCACCATCTATATGTCGTTCCATGTGAGGTCTATACTGACCATCGGAGTCTCCAACACATGTTCAAGCAGAAGAACCTTAATTTGCGGCAATGGAGATGGTTAGAGTTGTTGAAGGACTATGATATCACCATATTATATCATCTAGGGAAGGCCAACGTAATGGCCGATGCATTGAGTAGAAAGGCTGAGATCATGGGTAGTTTGGCATATTTACCGGTAGTGGAGAGACCACTAGCTATGGATATTAAGGCTTTGGCACATCGATTTGTAAGATTGGATGTTTCAGAGCCTAGCCGGGTTCTTGCTTATGTTGTGGCACAGTCATTGTTGTTGGAGCGTGATAAGTAGGGATTTTGACAGATTATTTACTCTCTTTTACTTGCAATTTAGCTCATAAAGGAGTCAAAAGTGAACAAGAACCAAAACAGGTAAAAAAAAAGGCCAGCAGTGCAGACCGCACAATTCTAGTGCGACCACAGAGAGGATATTCAGAGAATGGTATTAGGGAAAGCTGAAGGAGTGCAGACCGCACCAAAATTGTGCGGCCGCAGAATATCAAGTGCGGTCACACTCACTATTATGCAGTCCACAAGAGTCACAAATTAGAGAGTTGGATTCAAGTTCAAAATCAAGTAGTGCGGACCGCTTCATTTTTATGCGGTCGCACAATCGGAAGCGCGCCCACACTCATTTTTATGCGGACCGCAGAAGCCCCGAAGTTCCACGATAATTGTGCGGCCACAGAAGCTCAATGTGCAGACCGCACCAGAATTATGCGGCCGCACAACCTCCGTATGGGCAATTTTGTCAGATATTTTCAGCTTAGTATAAATAGAACTTTTTATCATTTTTAGGTTAAGTGACGTTGGAGAAGAGCACCTGAGCCGTTTCTTTGCTATTTTGAGGACTTTTGTACTAGATTAACATCTATACATTAGATTTCCTTTCCCTAAGCAATTAATATGCATTCGATCTTAATTTCTTCTTTGAATTTTGTACTTTTCATGAGTAGCTAAATATTTAGCTAGGGTTGTGACCCAACCCTAGTGTGGGTATTTTATAGGTGTTTAATTTAGGGCTTATTTTTGATTGGGTTAGTGATATTTAGCCTTGTTCATGATTGAACCCTAGAATCAATGGTTGCAAATATTGATTCATGCCTATTTGACTTAGCCTCTACTTGAGAAAGAGAGACTAAGTCTAGGAAAACTTGGCTAATAAGAAATTGGGGTGAACTCAAGAAATTGATAACCCCAATTTAAGGGTTAAACCTAGAGATAGTAATACCCGACTTGAGCTAATATCACTTGTATTGTGCAAATACCCAATTGGGCTTGAGAAAGCTAAATTGGGCAAAATTACACTTTCACAAAGTTGATTGGTGTTCGACTTCTACTTTGCTCTATTGTTTGCAAGTATAAAACTAAGGATAATATTTTTGGTTTTGAGTTTTTCAAATGATTAAAAGGGACTAGGGTCGTGACTTCTACCTAGGTGGTTATCTAATGGGTTGTAAACTCAAGGGAAAAATTGATTAGTTGGGGTCGTGATGTAGCAATCACATCCGGGTACTCACTCTATACCTCTCGGTAGTTTGAGTGATTTTTCCTAATTGTATGAGCCCCTCGGAAATTTATAATTGGGGAGGAGGTAGATGATGATCAAGTGGATGAGGTTAATCCCGAGCCTCATGTAAATAGGCGAGGCCGACCGCCTCATGATAATGTCCCAAACCCTCCCCACCTCCACCAAGAGCAGCGCACCGGTTGTTGCCGAACGAGGTCTATAAAAGTGTAATAGTCCCGCCCCGGATTAGGGCGGGCAACTTCCAAATAACCAACGTGATGCTTACACTGCTTGAGCAGCAGGGTTTATTCACCGGAGCTCTACACCAAAATGCCTACAAGCATCTCATGTTGGGGGACCAAGCAAACAAATGTCTCCAAGGATGCACCGCAGTTATGGCTGTTTCCCTTTTCTCTACGGGGAAAGGCTTTGGACAAGTTAGAGAGATTGCCCAATCATTCCATCCACACTTGGGATGAGTTGGCCGAGAAGTTCATTGCCAAATTCATCTCTCCGGGGCACATGGCTACACTAAGAGATGAAATTCTAGCTTTCAAACAAGAGCCCAATGAGCCACTGCACGAGTTTTGGGAAAGATATTGTAGCATGGTTAAAGAATGCCCGAACAATGATATGACCGAGGCCATGATCCAACAGACCTTCTATATGGGAATCAACATAACGAATCAGTGTGTGGTAAATCAACTAGCTGGGGGTAACTTCATGAACACGCCTTATTCTGAAGCTTGTGAAATCTTGGATGAGATGACGGACACTTCTTCGGCCTGGCAAAGTAGAGCCAATGTTCCTCAGGGTGACCTAAATGTTATTCACCTACACAAGGAGCTACATGATCATGGGCAGGCTATTGCGGAGTTGACAACCACCATGAACCAATTGGCCAAGGCTCAGCTTCAACAGTTTCAAGGGCCGAAATAGGTGAATGCTATGGAAGGGGTGAACATGATGGTAAACAAGAGACAGCAACGAGGTCAACAAGTACAAAACCATCAGGAACAATTTTAGCAAAGTAATAGTGGGTATAATCAAGATGCTTCATATGATGAGCAAGATGAAGAGGTTCAATAAGTCAACAATTATCAAGGTCAAAGAAGAAATGCTCCAAATCAACAACAATGGAGATCACAAGGAAACCAAGAAAATTGGAGTGGTGGAAACAATAATAATCAAAGCAATTGGGGTAATCAAGATAATCAAGGCAATTGGGGAGGAAATAATCAAGGTAATTGGGGTGGCAACAATCAAAGCAATTGGGGAGGCAACAATAATCAAGGGGGTTGGAACAATAACAGTCAAGGAAATTAGGGATCGAGATTTTAGAGGCTCCCAATGTATCAACAACCAAACAACCCGCCTCCATATCTGTCGCAAGGTCCTAGATCTTCCAATAGTGAAATAGGACGGATTGAAAACATGTTTAAGCAAATGATGGAGAAAAACACCGACTCCGATGCCCAATTAGCCTCCCACAACACTTCTATCCGCAACTTGGAGGTTCAACTTGGCCAAATTTCTCAAGCTTTAAATACTCTTACAAAGAGGGCACTACCCATTGATACGATGGTGAACCCGAAAGGTGGGAATATGGGATATGCAATGGCCGTGAAAATAAGAAGTGGGAGAGGTGGAGTTGCTAGTACCTCAAACCAAAGAAGAAATGTGGGTGATGATGTGTTGGTGCAATATGATGATGAGCCAAGCAATGATGCTCAATCTAATGAAGAAGCAAGGATTGATATTGATGAAAATGTGGAGGAGACGCAAGAAGAAGTGAACCCGTCTAGGGAGCACGTGATTGACATGCCAGAGTCGGTAGTGCCAAAGGCTAAGGCACCAATGCCAAGGCCTCCTCCTCCATACCCTCAAAGACTTGCAAAGCAAAACAATGAGAATCAGTTCAAGAAATTCATTGATATGATGAAAAGTTTGTCCATAAATGTGTCGTTGGTTGAAGCCTTAGAACAAATGTCGGTATATGCCAAGTTCATAAAGGATTTGGTAACAAAGAAGAGATCAATGAACAGTGAAATGATTAAAATGATACATCAAGTGAGTGCTATTGTGCACTCCATAGCTCCAAAGTTGGAAGACCCCGGTGCTTTCACAATTCCGTGCACTATTGGGAGTGCCGATTTCGCCAAAGCTTTATATGACTTGGGGGCAAACATTAACTTGATGCCCTATTCTGTGTTCAAAACATTGGGGATTGGGCAACCAAGATCCACATACATGAGGTTACAAATGGCAGATCAAACAATGAAAAAGCCATTGGGGATAATTGATGATGTGTTAGCTCGGGTCGACAAGTTTATCCTTCTCGTAGATTTTGTGATACTTGACTGTGAGGTTGACTACGGGGTGCCAATCATTTTGGGGAGACCTTTCCTTGCTACAGGGAAGGCCTTAGTTGATGTGGAAGCTGGCAAGCTCACCTTCCGGGTAGGCGATGAAAAAGTGGTATTCCATGTTTGTAAATCAATGAGGCAGCCAAAAAGCAACGAAGTGTATTCGTTCGTGGATCTTGTGACCGAAGTAATTGTTGATGACACGAGTGCTGTGATAAATGTTGAAGATACCTTGGAAGCTGTGTTGTTGAATCATGATGAGGTTGTGAAGGAAGGCTTTGTAGATTGTGTCAATTCTTTGCAAGGAATGGGATCATATACTTATGAGCCCCGAAAACATTCCTTGGATCTCGAAAACTGGAAGACTCCACCAAAGAAACCCTCAATCGAGGAACCTCCCACCTTGGTGTTAAAGCCTTTGCCTTCACACCTTAGGTATGACTTTCTAGGCCCTTGTTCCACTTTACCTGTTATTATTTTCTCGTGCTTAACTAACGTGCAGGTAGATTCCACCCTTGTGGTGCTCCAAATGAGGAAGAAAGCAATAGGTTGGACACTGATGGATATTCGAGGTATAATCCCCGCCTTTTGCATGCAAAAAATCATTTTGGAGAAGGATGCCAAACCCTTTGTCGAATATCAAAGACGATTGAATGAGGCCATGCAAGAGGTAGTAAAGAAAGAGATCATCAAGTGGTTGGATACTGGGGTTGTTTACCCCATTTATGATAGTTCGTGGACCTCGCTGGTGCAATGTGTCCCAAAGAAAGGGGGCATGACTATGATAACAAATGACAAAAATGAATTGATCCCTACAAGAACTGTCACCGGGTGGAGAGTGTGCATGGATTATAGGAAGCTCAACAAAGTTACTCGGAAAGACCATTTTCCGCTTCCATTTCTTGATCAAATGTTTGATAGGTCAGCCGGGCGTGCTTATTATTGCTTCCTTGATGGATATTTCGGGTATAACCAGATTCGTATTGCTCCGAAAGACCAATATAAGACCACTTTCACTTGTCCCTATGGCACTTTCACATTCTCGCAGATGCCATTCGGGTTATACAATGCACCGGCAACGTTTCAACGGTGCATGATGACCATCTTCACCAATATGGTGGAGGACTTTCTCGAGGTTTTCATGGATGAATTTTCTATCGTGGGGAATGCTTTTGAAGAGTGCTTGGATAACTTGGATAAGGTATTGGCACATTGTGAGAAAACTAACTTGGTGTTGAATTGGGAGAAGTGTCACTTTATGGTCGAGAAGGGCATTGTCCTCGGTCACAAGATTTCCAAGAATGGTATTGAGATTGATAAAGCAAAAATTGAAGTGATATCCAAACTCCCTCCCCCTACTTCCGTAAATGGAGTGGGGAGCTTTCTAGGTCATGTGGGATTTTACCGCCGATTCATAAGGACTTTTCTAAGGTGGTAAACCTCTTGTGAAAACTCTTGGAGAAAGATGCCAAGTTACTTTTCAATGAATATTGTATGAAGGCATTTGAACTACTTAAGTTTAAGTTTACCACTCATATTATCACCACAACAAATTGGAGCTTACCATTTGAGCTCATGTGTGATGCAGGCGATGTGGTGGTTGGAGCGGTATTGGGGCAACAAATTAACAAGATCGTTCATCTGGTCTACTATGCTAGCAAGACCATGAACGAGGCCCAAGTCAACTATACGATGACCGAGAAAGAACTCCTAGCTATTGTCTTTGCTATGGAGAAGTTCCGCCCGTACCTAATGGGTACAAAGGTGATTGTTCACACCGACCATGCGACACTTCGTTATTTGATGAGCAAGAAAAACTCTAAGGCAAGGTTGATGCGGTGGGTGCTTCTATTGCAAGAGTTTGATCTAGAGATTTAAGATCACAGGGGTAGTGAGAATCAAGTGGCGGACCACTTGTCTCGATTGGAAGAGGAGGGGAGGCCACATGATGGCCTTGAGATCAATGATTCATTTCCTGACGAACAACTCCTTCCCATTTCTATGACTGGGATGCCATGGTTTGCCGATGTGGCCAACTATCTTATGAGTGAAATTGTTCCGAATGAGTTCTCTTCAAACCAAAGGAAGAAGCTCAAACAGCACTGCCTGGACTACTATTGGGATGAGCCATATCTCTTCAAAATTTGTACTGATTGTGTTATCCGAAGATGTGTACCAGAAGAAGAACAATTGGGTATTCTTGAAGCTTGCTACTCTTTGCCATATGGTGGTAACCATGGTTGAGCGAAAACTGCTACAAAGGTGCTAAGCTGTGGATTCTATTGGCCTACATTTTACAAGGACGCTAGCGACCTCGTTAAGCATTGTGATGAACGCCAAAGGGCCGGTGGGATCTCCAAGAAAAATGAGATGCCTCTCACCACCATCCTAGAGATTGATATTTTTGATGTTTGGGGCATTGATTTTATGGGTCCGTTTGTGAGCTCATGTGGGAACACCTATATATTGATAGTTGTGGATTACGTGTCCAAATGGGTTGAAGTTGTGGCTTTGCCCAACAATGAAGCTCGGAGTGTGGTAGCTTTCTTGAAGAAGAACATATTCACAAGGTTTGGTACTCCAAGGGCCATCATTAGTGATGGGGGATCACACTTTTGCAACAAAGCTTTTGATACTTTACTCTCCAAGTATGATTTCACTCACAAAGTGTCAACCCCCTATCACCCTCAAGCAAGTGGACAGGTTGAAGTCTCCAATAGGGAGATCAAGAGTATTCTGTCAAAGACTGTGAATGCCAACCGGACAGATTGGTCGAAGAAATTTGATGATGATCTTTGGGCTTATAGAACAACTTACAAAACACCAATTGGTATGTCTCCGTATCAGTTAGTGTTCGGTAAATCTTGTCACCTTCTGGTGGAACTCGAGCATAAGGCTATGTGGGCATTGAAGAAGCTTAACCTTGAGTGGGATATAACTGCAAATCTTAGGATGGAGAAATTGAATGAACTTGATGAGTTTCGGTTCCATACATACTCCAGTTCGTCCTTGTATAAGGACAAGATGAAGTACCTCCATGACAAGTATATCCGAAATAAAGAATTCAAAGAAGGTGATCTTGTGCTTTTGTTCAACTCTCAGTTGCGGATGTTTCCGGGAAAGCCGAAATCAAAGTGGAGTGGCCCATTTGAAGTTGTACATGTGACACCCTTTGGTGCTCTAGATTTGAAAAATAAGAATGATAAGTTGTTTAGAGGCAATGGGCACTGGGTTAAACATTATCTTGGCAAGTTTGATGATGGCCACGTTGTGGCGTTGCTCTATTTCAAGTGATTGATGGTAACATGCGTCGTGCCGCGACGTTAAATCAGGCGCTTCTTGGGAGGCAACCCATGTGTCTTTTTCTTTTTCTTGTTTTTCTTCTTTATATTAGATAGGCTTTGTTTTATACTAACTAGCTTTGAAGTGTATGCAGGAATGGGTGTGCATTGCAGGAACTGAGCATGAAAAATTTGGCTAAGTGTCACAAAAGTGTGACCGCACTGCCACTCTGCGGCCGCACAATTTTGTGTGCGGTCGCACAACTGGGAGATGAAAAATACATGGTCTCTAAAGTTTTTCCTAACAAAAATCCTTAACAAAATGCGGTCGCAACCATTTTTGTGCGGTCCGCACTAATTCTGCATCCACACTTATTGTTGTGCGGTCCACAGCAATTCTTCACAAGGGCAGGTAATGAGTGCGGACCGCACTCAAAATTGTGCGGCCGCACTCTAGGTAAAATTATGGGCCCGACGGGTAAAAGTATAAACAAGGTCTCCCTCAAGTTTTTACACTTTACACTCTTTTGAAACCTGAAGCTAAGCTAGCACAGTGCATATCCTCATTGTTTTCAATATCTCCTCATTTCATCAATGTTGAATCTCACTTGCATCTTCATTACTAGTATGCTAATTTATTCTTTAGATTTTTCCTTAATTTTATTCTTTTGACTAGGGTTATTTCCATGCCTAAATATGTCAATGGTTAGTTGTTTGTGCTTAGAATCATGTAGGTAGCCTTTTTAAACATTAATTGGGGTCTGGGTAAGTGACTAATGATGTTTAATTGCTAAAAACTTGAGTAATTTATGAATAAAATTCCATGAACCCTAAGTCAGTACCGCCTGAATTCAAATTGTGCGACCGCACTCATTTTTTGTGCGGTCAGCATCATGAGCATCTGCGTTCGCACTCATATTTGTGCGTTCCGCACCGATGAAACATCAAAAACCTCAGTAATCTGAACTTGGGGCTGTGCGGCTGCACTCAAAATTGTGCGGTCCGCAGTGGACTTGTGAGGCCGCTCTCAAAATTGTGCGTTCCACAGTGGATTTGTGCGGCCGCACTCAAAATTATGCGATCCGCACTTTTGGTTATGCAACCACACTCACTTTTGTGCGGTCCGCACTGGGCAGTTTGCGGCCGCACTCACTTTTGTGCGGTCCACACTGCCCCTTTTGAGACAGCGTTACTGCAACTGCTATGCATGCACCTGTTGTTTACAAATCTAACTGACTCTTATCCTTATGCATTGCAGACAATGGTTCGCTCACGTGGTAGAGGAGATGCATCGCAAGGGAGGGTAGAACCCTCCCGAGGCTGAGGTCTAGGTAAAAGCAACCTACCTCTAGCACTTCAAAGGGTTATAAGTAAGAAAGCTACAGTCAACAGACCTCCCAAACCCTCGGAAACTAGTGAGTATGTCTCATCTGGGGAAGCTTCTGAGGGTAACTCCATGCAATCACAACCGAAAGCCCAATCACAACAATTTCCTTGTAGATTCCACCTAGTAGATGAGTCGTCTTCTTCTGCCTGTTCCTCTGATGGTTCATAAGAGGGTAGTCAAGCCTCCAAGCCCTCTTCCTCACATGCTCCAGTTGATCCAATTAATATGGACAATAATGATGATGTCCCAGATGATGGGCGATGGGGAGATACTACAGTATGAGGTTTGGAGAGATCAAAGAGACCAGAGCTATGGGAGGACAGATTCGTCAGTGCTGCTTCCTTTGCTAAATTTAGGGAATGGTGGCTGCATCGCTCACTCACTTTTGAGCAGCAGTTCTTGATGAAAGATCTAGACAAGCACAACCCCAATGTCCTTCGACAATTCCAGGAGCAAAAAGGTTGGAGATGTTTCACCCACAAAGTTATGGATGCCAATGAGTATTTTGTCAAGGAATTCTATACCAATGTAGCTCATATCAAAAAGGGTACCGAGGTGACAAAAGTTCGAAATTTGAAAATCAAGTTTGATGCCTGCACCTTGAACAAATATGTGGGGTTTGAGGAAGTGGAGGCAGTCCAATACTTGGAGAAGCTGGCTCAGGGTGACGCAGCTCGCCCATGGCTAGCTGAGATTCTGGCTATTTGAGGGTCAGCACCTCCATGGCTCACAACAGGAGTTCCAATAGTCCGAGCCACCCTAAACTTTGAAGCAAAAGGGTGGCAAATATTTGTATGTAGCCGCATTGATCCATGCCTCAACAAGAATAATCTTCCACTTCCTCGTGCAGTCTTGGTAGCCTCAATTATGGCTGGGTACCTAATTAATGTGGGTGCTATCATGTCCACAAACATCACTCTGGCTGTCCAAAAAGATGAAAGATCCTACCCGTACCTGAACTTGCTCACAGAGTACTTCAAGGACCAAAGGGTGGAGCCAAGGCATTATGACACCGAGGTGAAGGCCAAGAAGCCTTTCTCTTGGTACCAACTTCAGGGAGCTGACAACCCAAAATTCAAGGGTAAAGCTACTACCTCTACGGACCAGTCTGAGGAGCCAGCGGTAGTGGTTACTGATTCAGCTACCGATCCATCCACCGCAGCCGGTACTTCTACCGGGACAGCAGCCATGCCACCTTCATCTTACGGGCCATCTGCTTCTGCAAGTCTCCCAAACATTGGCGAGTCTCAACAACTGGATGCAGGCAGCTACTACAAAGCTAATTGATATATCCTGTACTGTTGCAGCACAGTCCTCAGCCCCAGCAGAGCCACAGGTACCTCCGTCAGTGGAGGAAACTTTGAAGAAGATTCTGGTGAACCAGAAGACCATTATTGATACTCTGGCGATGCATGGGAAGGTCATTAAGGATTTGGGCAAACAGGTCAAGAAGATGTGTAGATCCCAGGCATCAAAGAAGTCGATAGAGAAGCTGAGCAAAGAGGTTGAAAAGATTTTATCTGCCGGAGATCTTCCATTAGACTTGCTTATGGAGCAGACAGTCCCAGCAGCAGAGGCGGCACCAGCAGAGGGAGCAGCTGGCCAGTCCGAGGAGCCGGTTGCGACTGCACACACTGCTGAGGAGATGATACAGATGCTCAGCAACACAATTGTCCCTCGGCCAGGAGATGATGACATACAGTTAGAGGAGACAGAGGGTGCTGATGATCCCATGCAGACCAAGACTACATAGGGAGTTCTCTTAACTTTCTACCCTTTCCCTGTTCTTATTTATGTTAAGCATTAGGGACAATGCTTATTTTTCATTTGGGGGTGGTCTATTTTGATTAATTAATATTTGACATTTGGCATGTAATAACTCTGATACTATTTTTTCTTTCATTCTTATTTTTCCTTTGGTATGTATATATTCTCCCCATTTGATGTAGATATTCATTTCCCTTATGTATATATTCTTTTGACTTCGGTTTGTATATTCATTTATCTCGCTTCTCATAGTTTACTTCATAGCTTCTTTAGTTTGCTTTTCCTTAGAAGTATAACTTCTTATTTACTTTAATATTTTCTTTTTAATTTGTTAGCTTCTTTTACGTTTTGAGTGAACAATAAGCCTTTGGTTTTCTTAATGCCACATTTCTTTCCAAAGGGGTATTTTGTATGAACCAGGTGGCTCTTCCCAACGATGGATGGTGTGACAACCTTCTTAAAGGATTGAGTCCGTTTTCTTTTACGTTTCGAAAAAATATAGTAGTAATGAATAAAAGTGTCTCGAGGATGCTTCACTTGGTACCAACACATTTACCTCTGACCTTATGGTTAAAAACAAAGTTGTTGGCATAAAATAACTCTAGTTGTGACCTTTAGACTCTTGTGTTGACTCAAATAGTCATCGAGTGGTTCAGTCGAGCCATTTTATGATTCTCAATCTTAGCTAGGGTTGTTGTGCGCCCTCAACTTGGTTCTCTTTAGCAATCCAGCAATGTGATATGTGAGGTATTGAATTGCAAGTCCAAGTTCCCGTGCCAATAGTCTAGAACTTGCCCGAGTATTTTTCTAGGCAAAATTCTAAGTGTAGCTTGGCTTGAGATATGATTGTAGGATCTCCTTGATCCAATTTGAAATTGAAATCTTCCATAGCCTACAAATGTGATAACCCTAGTCAATCCCTTTGAGCTGAAGCCTTTTTCTTTCAATAACTACGTTACAAGCCTTTATCCGTTCTGTAGTGACCGTCTCTTGGCACCCGATCTTTCCTTAGCATTCTTGAAAAACAATGGGCAAAAACAAAAGTTTGGGGGAGATACGAGGAGCTTGAAGTGTTAAAAGGTAAAAAGAAGAGAAAAAAATGAAGAAAAGGGAAGGACAAAAAAAAAAGAAAAAAAGAAGAAGAAAGAAAGTAGTTGAAGGGAATTCAAAAAGAAAAAATGCCAAAAAGTAAGTGAATAAATGAAGAGTTGAAGGGAATTCAGAAGATAGTAGGGATAAAAGGCTGAAGTAAACAGTAAATGAGAAAAATGAATGTCATGATCAAGAAAGAGTGACGTTTTGTCTCTCTAGTTCCTCATAGAAGAAGAAAATGACACAAAGAGTCAAGAAAGTATGAGCCGAAAAGAGAAAATGGAGTGCTTAAAGAAAGATGAAATCATTCTATTCCAACAAGTCCTACATTAGCCCAAAATCCTTCATTACATGCCGCAAAAGCCCTACATGATTTCAAGTTGAGTGAGCTCACATTAGTGGTGATTTACATGAGGGGCAAGCTTATGGTATTTAGAACCGAACTTGTGGCATTCTTTTGAGAGAGAGGAGCAAACTTTTCACAATCCTTGTATCGAGTGTTGCATTCTAAAGTGATATATGCTAACGGAGAGTAGAGGAGGAGGAGTTTGGAATCCACAATGACCTACGTGAAAGAGCGAGTCTCCTTGATGAATAGAGTCAACTCTTAATGCTCTAGTGTCACATAAGAACTATTGTACTCAAAATTTCAAACCATTGCATTGTTGATAATTCATATGTGTTGTGGGTAATTATTGGTCCCAATTGATGTGTGATTGATTCACCTTAAGCCAGCTGAAATATCTTTTTTTCTAGTAGAGGTGGGAATTGCCTTATTTGCTTGAGGACAAACAAAAGCTTAAGTTTGGGGGAGTTGATAAGTAGGGATTTTGAGAGATTATTTTCTCTATTTTACTTGCGATTTAGCTCAAAAATGATTAAAGGCATTCCCGGAAACTAACAAAATGTGCTTACTTGCAGGAATATTGGGATATGAGCTAAAGAAGTCAAAATCAACTCATAAATGAGTCAAAAGTGAACAAAAACCAAAATAGGGCAAAAAGGCCAGCAGTGTGCGGCCGTAGAGAGGAGATTCAGATAATGGTATTTGGGCAAGCTGAAGGAGTGCCGACCGCACCAAAATTGTACGGCCACAGAATATCAAGTACGTCCGCACTCACTATTATGTGATCCGCAGGAGTGAAGAATCAGAGAGTTGGATTCAAGTTCAAAATCAAGGAGTGCGCACCGCATCATGTATATGCGGTCGCACTATCAGAAGCGCGACCGCATTCATTTTTATTCGGACCGCAGAATCCCCGAAGTTCCAAGCCCAAAATTTCAAGAATGCGGACCGTACGATAATTGTGCGGCCGCAGAAGCTCATTGTACAGACCGCACCAGAATTATGCGACCACACAACCTCCGCAGGGAAAACTTTGTCAGATATTTTTAGCTTAGTGTAAATAGAACTTTTTGTCATTTTTAGGTTAAGTGACGTTAGAGAAGAGCACCTGAGCCGTTTTCTTTGCTATTTTGAGGATTTTTGTACTAGATTAACATCTATACATTAGATTTTCTTTCCCTAATAAATTAATATGCATTCTATCTTAATTTATTCTTTGAATTCTGTACTTTTCATGAGTAGATAAATCTTTAGCTAGGGTTGTGACCCAGCCCTAGTATAGGTATTTGATGGGTGTTTAATTTAGGACTTATTTTTTATTGGGTTAGTGATATTTAGCCTTGTTTATGATTGAACCCTAGAATCAATGGTTGCAAATATTGATTCATGCCTATTTGACTTAGCCTCTACTTGAGAAAGAAATACTAAGTCTAGGAAAACTTGGCTAACAAGAAATTGAGGTGAACTCAAGAAATTGATAACCCCAATTAAAGGGTTAAACCTAGAGATAGTAATACCCAACTTGAGCTAATATCACTTGTATTGTACAAATACCCAATTGGACTTGAGAAAGCCAAATTGGACAATATCACTCAAACTACCGAGAGGTATAGCGTGAGTACCCGGATGTGAATTCTACATCACGACCCCAACTAGTCAATTTTGCCAGAGAGTTTACAACCCATTAGATAACCACCTAGGTAAAAGTCACGACCCTAGTCCCTTTTAATCATTTGAAAAATTCAAAACCAAAAATATTGTCCTTAGTTTTATACTTGCAAACAATAGAGTAAAGTAGAAGTAGAACACCAACCAAGTTTGTGTAAGTGTAATTAGAGCCAAAACTTGCAATTAACTTAGATATACACCTAATCCCATATTCTAACTCCATGTGGATTCGATCCCGACCTTCGTTGGGTTTATTATTGCATCGACCGCCTCACTACCTAATTGTGGTATTGGTTTGGCCGAGATCAGAGCGTATGAAGGCTCACCAATTTGATGATCCTCACTAGTTGGTGTTGTGTAGAGGGGTGGTGCTAAGGAGGTTGTGATTGGTGATGATGGTGTTATGTGGCTTCAAGGCCGGATTTGTGTTCCCAATGTTGATGGGTTGAGAGAGTTGATCCTTGAGAAAGCTTACAGTTCGCTCTATTTCATTCTCCAGTTGTCACGAAGATGTACCGTAACTTGAAACAATACTATTGGTGGCGAAGAATGAAGAAAGATATTATTGCTTATGTCTCTCAGTGTTTAAATTGTCACCAGATGATGTATGAGCATAAGAAACTATGTGGGTTAATTTAGAGATTAGAGATACCAGAGTGGAAGTGGCAGTGTATCACTATGAATTTTGTTGTAAGCTTACTTTGGACCTTGAGGAAATATGATGTAGTATGGGTTATTGTAGACCGGTTGACTAACTTTGTACACTTTATTCCGGTGCTGACTTCCTATTTTTTAGAGCGGTTGGCTCAGATTTACATACGGGAGATTATCCACTTATATGGTGTAAGGCCCTATGAAAATTTCACATATAACCCGGGGTTTCGTGGTGCCTAGGTAGGCTAATGTGTTTGAGGATTATATAAATTCTTTGCGACGAGCTTGCGAGCCACTGTGACCTTTTGGGTTGTATAGTGCATTGGGGAGTTGAAGAAAAATTGTTGCAGAACAGGGCGTTTCTGCGGTCCCTTACGCGACTGCAGAACTACTCCGCGGACCGCAGATCCGTTGCGAAGGGAAGCAAAAAAATGGACCAAAATTTGGAGTCGTTTTGTGGTCAACTATGCAATCACATAATAGTTTTGCGGGCTGCACATCCATCACAGAACCAGTAGGAGAAAACTTCGAAAGAATGTTCAGCGGTCCATTATGCGACCGCAGATTAGTCGCAGACCTATCCAGTCCTGCCCAGTTCTAGGGGAGATTTCTGCGGTCCCCATTGCGGGTCACATAGTCGCTTTGCGGTACGGTATGAGACTGCAAACTCAGCTTCGTAAGTTTATGTTTTGAAAAATTTCAACTGACCTCATTCTTATAAAACAACCTTGGGGGTCATTTTAGAAGGTTCAAACTGATATTTTATAGAGAGGAAACTGGTCTAGAGTGAGAGGAGAAATCCCTAAGTAATTTGTTCATCTATCCTTGCTCAAGTCTTGAAGAATTCACAAGGAAAACTTGCAAGGTCTCCATCCAAGAGGTAAGGTTCCATAGCCTAGTCTTCAATTTCGAGTTTGGGGTAGGATATGGGCAATGAAGAGTGTGATTCTTGGGTATGAGGGTGTTACTTATGCATGCATGTACCAACAAAGTTGTGGGAAGGTTGTTGAGCTCAGATGGGTAAACATTGGGTTGTGGGATGAAGGAATCTACCATAGGAGAACTTTGAAATCATAATTCCCACCTAGTGTTTGATAAAATGCTTAAATGAGCTAAACTCGCGAATATCTTCCTAATTGTGGTTTAATTTTGTTATGTCTCTAAATATATTGAAGTTGCTAGGATTTTTCGGATCATTATAGGAAATTAAGGAAAGCCCAAGTGAGGTATGTTGGCTAAACTCCTCTTGTAGAATTGAATCCATGATGTCATCGTAAGTTGTAATTATGATTGGCTCAAGCTCTTATCTCTCATGTTCCGAGTCATTCCTTATAAATTTGACTACTCTGAATAACTTTTGTGTCGTAAGATATATATTCAAAATGTGTTCGAGTGCTCCTATCATATTATGTTATCCTTAGGGAATGTGTTCAAAGTATGGGTTTTGTATCAAAATATTATGAATTCAATCATGTTTCAATTGCAAGTTATTATGCCAAATTGTGGAAGAAAACTAAATGTGCCTATGACTCTTATTTGCTCATATGTGTGCTAAATGTTATGATTAGAGATGCCTTGTTGTTGATAACCCTTGAGGATGTTTGAAAGTGAGAGGGGAGATCATGAAATATAGAATACGGCCTTCGTGCCAAGGATGGTATTACATTTGGGACCACTAGTGCCAATGCAAGGAAAAGATGTGTTAAAGGTTATGAATTTGAGCTGAAATCATTTTTTATAATAAACATTGTGGGAGTATCATTAGTCACCGAAGAAGGGTAGGTTAAAAAAACCTAACCCTGAAACTACACGTGCCGGTGTAGGAGTGATTAAGGGGTAAATCCCCGAACTGATGTGTTGAGAACATTCCCCTTAAATTGGATGATATTGATGTATTGAGATTGTTCCCCCTTAATTTGGATGAGAAGATTGCTAGTGAAGCGTGATGTAGGTCCACACGGCATTATGGTGAGACGGCCTAGTCGATCGGGTCGATATCGGACGTCATGTCGCGCACATGGTGGTGATTGTGATTGGATGTATTTGGATGAGACGGACGAGCCGATCAGGATGTTATCGGACTCCGTGCTAAAGTCACGGTGGTATATCGGTACTAATGATCTCCCAATCTAAAATATTGAAGTTTACTTGAAAACTTTTCTTGCTCCTAACTTGATGCATTGGTATTATTTGAGGCATTTATTTTGATCCTATAATTTTTTCTCATTGTATTGTTACTTGTTCTATTGAGACAGTGTTTAGTCTTACATACTAGTACTATTCCATATGTACTAACGTCCCTTTTGTAGGGGGCGCCACATCTTTAATAGATGCAGGTGGTTCCATGTCAGACGGCGTTGATCAGTGATAGCAGTACACCCTCTCCTCAGCTGAATTGGTGAGCCCCACTTCTTCGCGGAGTCTTGTATCTCTTGTCCTCTATGTATAGTGTTTTGAGGTATAGTCGGAGCCTTGTTGCCGACACTGTCATATTACCCTTTTGAATCTATTAGAGGCTCTGTAGACATAGTGTGGGTTGTATATTGGTGTTGGAAAAGTCAAACTAGAATGTTGTATTTGTATCACATATTCCAATTCTAAACTATGAATGTGTAATGTAATATTTTGGACACTTATAAATAATGTAACTAATGGTAATGAATTGGTGTTGCTCACATGATCTTCTCCTGGTCTATTTAATGAAATATGTCTTCATTTTATTCATGGGCAAGTTCGGGTAGAAAGCATCTAGTAGGCTTGCTTGACCGGGTTATCTCGGTTAAGCGCTGGTCACGCTCCTCGAGGTCGGGATGTGACAAGCTTGGTATAAGAGCCTAAGGTTTTAAAGTGTCCTAGGATGTCTTAGAGCCGTGTCTAGAAGAGTCCTTCTTATCGGTGTGTTGTCGACCACATCTATAATTAGGAGGCTACTTGGGAATTTAGGAATAACACCCTTCTTTGAGTTCTAGGTCGTGCGATAGAGCTGATCGTAAGACTGTTCCTCCTTTAACTTGTGCATTGCTCTAATTTTCAGTACATGGCACCTTGGAAGAAGGCAAGAACTGGCCAAGGATCCAATGCCACCCCGGGAGTGGCAGTTGATTCTATACTTGATGATGAGGGTGAGCACCCGAGGGGTGAGGATATTCCCCCAACTAATACACCGCCTGATTCTGCTACTCCTGCTCAGACTGCACCAATCCCTACTCCTACTAAGGGTGCAACGATTCTTCCAGCTAATATTCCAGTTCCACCTCCAGCCTCAACTTCCGGTCCCAATGTTTCTGATGGGGACCTTAGGAGAGCATACAGATGCTGGCTCAGATAGTGGATTCCCAGGCCCAGAGATCGAGTGCTGCATCTTCTTCTTCCAATCAACCAGGGGATTCTGCTAGTTCCAAGGTGAACATATTTCTTCAGTTAGATCCTCCAGTGTTCACGGGTACTAGTCCCGAAGAGGACCCCCGGGACTTCATTGATGAGATGCACAAGGCTCTCTGAGTTATGCGTGCTACTGAGACAAAAGCAGTGGAGTTGGCTTCCTACCATCTGAAAGAGGTGGCACATTCTTGGTTTGAGCTGTGGGAGGAGTCCCGTGAGGATGGGAGCCCTCCGGCAAAGTGGAATGAGTTTGGCGATGCCTTCATTGATCATTCTTTGCCTGCCGAGAGTAGGGCAGCCCGCGCCGCCGAGTTTGATAACTTGAAGCAATGTTGCATGAGTGTGTGGGCTTACCATATGAGATTCGTACGCCTGTCCAAGTATGCCATTTACATATTACCCACTATGGAGGCTAGGGTCTGTCAGTTTGTGCAAGGCGCCCTTTGTTATTAATTAGGTCGCTACAGCTGCATTGAATTCTGATATGAACTATGGGAAGATGGTGGCATTTGCTCAAGCCACAAAGACCCAAAAATTGAAGAATAGGATAGAGCGAGAGAGTAGCAAGAAGGCTCAGCCAGTGGGAAACTTTGGTGGTTCTTCTAGTGGTGGTAGTGGCAGAAGGTTAGAGATCATCAGGGCCATCCTAGTCCTTTTCTTACTCTTCAGCCAGTGCACAGCCATCAGGACCCAGTCAGCAGCAGTGGAGTTGTTGCAGGCCCGGTCAGGGCAACAGGGGATCCTACCAGCAGGGTCGGCCTGGTGGCAGATTCCAGTAGCAACATAGGCCCCCATGTCCTAGCTGTGGGAAGATGCACTTAGTGGTCTGCTACATGGACCTACCCATATGATAGGGGTACGGTATGAGGGGTCACATTCATAGGGATTGTTGTTCGTCCCGCTAGAGTATGGGTAGGGGTACAATATAGCCAACCAGTTCTGCAGCTACTACATGCGCAATACCTCCTCTAGCTCGAGGCACTCCAGTACCCACAGGGCGTGGTGCAGCTAGGGGTGGTGCATCGAGTTTTGGAGGATCCATCCGTTTCTATGCTATGAGGGGATGCCAGTGTTCAGAGGCTTCTCCATGTGTTTTCACATGTATATTGAATGTCCAATATCATGATGTATATGCTCTTATTGATCCCGGCTCCACTTGTCATATGTCACTCCTTATGTTGCTATGGAATTTGGGATAGAACCGTAACAACTTTATGAGTCGTTCTTTGTATCTACTCCGGTTGGTGATTCTATTGTGGCCGCGCGGGTTTATTGGGATTGTGTTGTCACGATGTGTAGTCGGGACACCATGGCCGATCTCATTGTGCTGGGGATGGTTGATTTTGATGTAATAATGGGGATGTACTAGCTTTATTCATATTTTGCCAAGCTTGATTGCCGAACCAGAATCGTTAGGTTTGAATTTCCAAATGAGCCAGTTATTGAATGGAAGGGATGATGTGGTGCCGAAAGGTAGGTTTATTTCTTACCTTAAGGCCACGAAGATGATCAACAAGGGGTGTATGCACCATTTGGTCCAGGTTACGGACACCGATGCTGAGGAACTTACACTTGAGTCCGTGCCAGTTATGAATGAATTTATGGAGGTCTTTCCTGATGAGCTCCTTAGAATTCCACCAGACATGGAGATTAATTTTGGGATTGATGTGATACCAGGCACACAACCTATATCTATTCCACCCTACAGAATGGCACCTGCTGAACTGAAGGAACTAAAGGAGAAACTGAAGGATTTGTTAGAGAAGGGCTTCATCCGGTTGAGTGTGTCGCCTTGGGGCGCACCGGTCCTCTTTGTAAGAAAGAAATATGGGTCACTGAGAATGTGTATTGACTACCCTGTAGCTCAACAAGGTCACAATTAAGAATAAGTACCCACTGCCAAGGATAGATGACTTGTTTGACCAATTACAAGGTGCTAAATACTTATCCAAAATTGATTTAAGATCCGGGTATCACCAATTGAAAATCATAGAGCAGGATATTCCGAAAATAGCTTTCAGGACCCGGTGTGGGCACTTTGAATTTTTGGTGATGTTTTTTGGACTAACAAATGCCGTGGCGGCTTTCATGGAACTTATGAATCGAGTCTTCAAGACTTTCCTTGACTCATTTGTGATAGTGTTCATTGGCGATATTCTTGTATATTCACGAAATCGAGAAGACCATGCCGATCATCTCAGGGCAGTTTTACATAATCTGTATCAGCACAAGTTATATGCGAAGTTCTTGAAGTGTGAATTTTGGCTTAAATCTGTCACATTCTTGGGTCATGTCATATACAGAGAAGGAATTAAGGTTGATACTCAGAAGATTGCAGCTGTGAAGAATTGGCCTAGGCCTACAACCCTAACAGAGATTTGTAGTTTCTTGGGCTTGGTTGGGTATTACAGAAATCTGATGGAGGAATTCTCTACTCTTGCCTCTCTGTTGACTAAATTTACGCAGAAGGCAGTTAAGTTCCAATGGTCAGATACTTATGAAAAGAGCTTCCAAGAGTTGAAGTTAATATTAACTAAGGCACCGGTGTTGACCCTACCAGAGGGTACCAATGGGTTTGTGGTATATTATGATGCTTCAAGAATCAGACTTGGGTGCGTATTGATGCAACATGGAAAGGTGATCGCTTATGCCTCTAGGTAACTCAAGAATCATGAGAAGAACTATCCAACACATGACTTAGAGCTTGCATTGGTGGTTTTTGCATTGAAGATTTGGCATCATTACATGTATGAGGTCCATGTGGATATATTCACGGACCATAAGAGCCTTTAATATATTTTCAAACAGAAGGAATTGAATCTGAGGCAGAGAAGATGGCTTGAGTTACTCAAAGACTACGACATCGATACCCTATATCATCCGGGGAAGGCTAATATTGTGGCAGATGCTCTTAGCCAGAAATCTATGGGTAGTTTGGCTCACTTTGAGGAATATCAAAGGTCGTTGGCTAAGGAGGTTTATTGGTTGGCTAGTTAGGGAGTTCGTCTTGCAGACTCTAGTGAAGGAGGGGCATTTGTGCAAAATAGAACTGAATCATCGCTTGTTGTGGAAGTCAAGGAGAAGCAATACGACGATCCATTGTTGGTACAATTGAAGGAGGGGATTCATAAGAATAAGACTAAGGCTTTTTCTATTGGTATGGATGATGGTACGCTAAGGTACCAAGGGTGATTATGTGTTCTAAATGTGGATGGTCTACGGGAAGGAATCATGACCGAGGCTCACAATTATATTCCGTGCACCCCGGCTCTACAAAGATGTACCATGACCTTAAGGAAGTCTACTGGTGGAATGATATGAAGAGGAATGTAGCGGACTTTGTGACAAGATGTCCAAATTGTTAGCAAGTGAAGTCCGAACACCAAAGGCCCGGTGGGTTGTCAAAGAACACGGAAATTAGAATGTGGAAGTGGGATATAATCAATATGGAATTTATGGTACGACTACCTCGCACTCCTCGCAAGTTCGACTCGATTTGGGTGATTGTGGATCGACTCACGAAATTAGCTCACTTCTTACCTGTTAAGGCTACCGACACAGCGGGACAATATGCTTAGTTGTATATCAAGGAAATAGTGAGTTTGCATGGCACTCCGGTTTCTATCATCTTAGATCGAGGGGCACAATTCACAGCTAACTTTTTGAGGAAATTTCAGCAACTTTTGGGTACTCAGGTTAATCTTAGTACAACCTTCCATCCACAGACTGACGGGGCAGGCTAAGCGGACTATTCAGAAGCTTAAGGATATGTTGTACGCTTGTGTTCTTGACTTCAAGGGTAGCTGGGATGATCATTTGCCACTCATAAAATTTGCCTACAACAACAGTTACCATGCTAGCGTTCAGATGGCACTGTTCGAGGCTTTATATGGTAGGAGATGTAGATCTCCCATTTGATGGTTCAAGATTGGGGTAGCAGAGTTTTTAGGACCACACCTCATGCATCGGGCTATGGAGAAGGTTAAGATCATTATGGAACGATTAAATACTGCTCGTAGTCATCATAGGTCCTATTTGAATGTGCGATGTAGAGATTTGGAGTTCAAAGATGATGATTGGGTATTCTTGAAGGTTTCCCTCATGAAAGGTATAATGCGGTTCGGTAAGAAAGGGAAGTTGATTCCGAGGTATGTCAGACCATACATAATCATTCAAAGGATTGGTCTGGTGGGTTACAAGCTTGAACTACCTCCAGAGATGTCTTTAATGCACCCAGTGTTTTATGTATCCATGTTGAAGAAGGTAGTTGGAGACCCGTCGCTTATTATCCTAGTAGAGACTATTGAGGTTAATGAAGAATTGACTTATGAGGAGATTCTAGTTGTCATTATTGCTAGGTAGGTTTGAAAGCTAAGAAATAAAGAGATTGCCTCCATGAAAGTGCTATGGCAAAACCAACAGGTTGAAGAGGCCACCCGGGAGGCCGAGGAAGAGATGAATAAGAAGTACCCTCATTTGTTTGAATAGCTATGTAACTAAGTAGTTGTTATCTATGAAAATGTTGAGAGCTTACCTTCTATGAATTATATATCACTTGTACAATTGATGTTAAGGGAGTACCTTTCTGGTAATATATATTTCTTATGAGGCCACGGTTGGTATTGTTTTCATGTTATGTTACGTCGTTGAATTATATATATGTTGTTAGGTTTGGTTTCTAGGGTTCTATGATAGGTGGACATGCCTAATTATAGGGAAAACTCTTCCGAAATTTCTGATGATTTGGGGAGGCAGTCAAACATTTGGAACTGCGGGGTATGTGAATTAAGATTTGAATCACACTAGATACTGATGGTGGATTTTGACCCTCATTTGAGGACGAATGATCTTAAGCGAAGGAGGATGTAAGGCCCCTTAAAAATTTCACCTAGAACCTGGGGTTTCGTGGTTCCGAGGTAGGCTAATATGTTTGAGGATTGTAGAAATTCTTCGTGGTGAGCTTGTGAGCCACGAGACTGACTTTTCTGGCTGTATAGTGCTTTGGGCAGTTGAAGAAATTTTTTTGCAGAACAAGGAATTTATGCGGTCCCTTATGTGACCGCATAACTACTCTACAGACCGCAAATCATCCGTGGAGTGAAGCAGAAAAATGGGCCAATTTTGCAAGTCATTTTTCGGTATGCGACCGCATAATCATTTCGTGGGCCGCACATCAGAACCAGCAGGAGAAAACTTTGAAAGGAGGTTCTGCGGTCCATTATGCGTCTGCAAAACTGATATGCGGACTCCAAATCAGTCGCAGGCCTGTCCAGGCCTGCCCAGTTCTTTGATCCCATTTGTGGGCCGCATAGTCTCTTTGTGGTACGGTCTTTGACCGCAGACCCGGCTTCGTAAGTTTAAGTTTTGGAAAATTTCACCCGACCCTATTCTTATAAAACAACCTTGGGGGTCATTTTAGAAGGTTCAAACTGATATTTTAGAGAGAGAAAAGTGGTATAGAGTGAGAGGAGAAATACCTAAGCTATTTGTTCATCAATCCTTGCTCAAGTCTTGAAGAATTCACTAGGAAAACTTGCAAGGTCTCCATCCAAGAGGTAAGGTTCCATACCCTAGTTTTCAATTTCGAGGGTAGGAGATGGGTAATAGGAAGTGTGATTATTAGGTATGGGGGTGTTACTTATGCATGCATGTAGCAACTAAGTTGTGGGAAGGTTGTTGAGCTCACATGGGTAAATATTGGGTTGTGGGATGAAGGAATCCACCATAGGAGAACCTTGAGATCATAATGCCCACCTAGTGTTTGATAAAATGCTTAAATGAGCTAAGCCCGCGAATATCTTCCTAATTGTGGTTTAATTTTTTTTTATGTCTCTAAATAGATTGAAGTTACTAGGATTTATGGATCATTGTAGTAAATTAAGGAAAGATCAAGTGAGGTATGTTGGCTAAAATCCTCTTGCAGAATCGAATCCATGATGTCCTCGTAAGTTGTAATTATGATTGGCTCAAGCTCTTATGTCTCATGTTCCGAGTCATTCCTAATAAATTTGACTACTCCGAAAACTATATGTCGAAAGATATATGTTCAAAATGTGTTCCAAGTACTCCTATCATATTATGTTATCCTTCGAGAATATGTTCAAAGTATGGGTTGTGTATCAAAATATTATGAATTCAATCATGTTTCAATTGTAAGTTATTATGCCAAATTGTGAAAGAAAACTCAATGTGCCTAAGACTCTTATTCGCTCATATGTGTAGTAAATGTCGTGACTACAGATGCCTTATTGTTGATAACCCATGATGATGTTTGAAAGTGAGAGGGGTGAGTATGAAATATGAAATACGGCCGACGTGCCAATGATGATATTACATTTGGGGCTACTAGTGCTAATGAAAGGAAAAGATGTGTAAAAGGTTATGAATTTGAGCTGAAATCATTTTTTATAGTAAATATTTTGGGAGTATCGTTAGTCACCGAAGATGGGTAGGTTGAAATAGCCTAACCTCGAACCTACACGTGTCGGTGTAGGAGTGATTGAGGGGTAAATCACCAAACTGAAGTGTTGAGAACATTCCCTTTAAATGGGATGAGATTGATGTGTTGTGATTATTCTCTCTTAATTGGGATGAGATGATTCATAGCGAAGGGTGATATCGGTCTACACAACATTATGGTGAGACGGCCTAGCCGATCGAGTCGAGATCGGACGCTATGCCGCGCACATGGTGGTGATTGTGATTATGATTGGATGTCTTTGGATGAGATAGCCTAGCTTATTGGGCCGTGATCGGACTACGTGCTAAAGTCATAGTGGTATATCGGTACTAAAAATCTCCTAACCTAAAATATTGAAATTTACTTGAACACTTATCTTGCTCCTAACTTGATGCATTGGTATTATTTGAGGTTTTCATTTTGATCCTATAATTGTTTCTCATTGTATTGTTACTCATTCTATTGAGAGAGTGTTTAGTCTTACATATTAGGACTATTCTATATGTACTAACGTCCCTTTTGCCTAGGGCTCTGTATCTTTAATGGATGCAGGTGGTTCCATATCAAGCGGCATTGATCAGTGATAGTAGTACACCCTCTCCTCAATTGACTTGGTGAGCCCCACTTCTTCTCGAGCTCTTGTATTTCTTGTCATCTATGTATAGTGTTTTGAGAAATGGGGCTAGGGGCTGGACAACGCATTTGCGGACTGGGTGTAGTTCGCAGTTACGAACATTCCTCCACTTTTGCAAACTCTGGAAGCGATAGACAGCTTCGCAAATGCGAAGCTTTTATCTGCATTTGTGATGGAGGGCTAATCACATTTGCGAGATTAATGTTGCATTTTGCGACATCTGTGCACCTAATACACTGTTCGCATTTGTGACTAGTGTCTCGCATATGCGGGTATTGCATTTGCGAATAAGTGTTCGCAAATGCGACACCTGTAGTTGAGTAAAAGAGGGAAAAAACAGGACTTAGCTCATTTTATACCATTTCTCAACCCCAAACACTCTAGAAGCGATTATTTTAGAACTTTTTCTTCCCAAATTCATTGGTAAGCAATTCTAATTAATCTTTTATGAATTCTCCATTACATTTCATGAGTTTTTAGCATCAAATCTTTGAGTTTCTTGGTAGAAATTAGGGATTTTGGGTAAAATTTAAGAATTTTATAAAATTGAGATTTAGATCTCAAATTGAGGTCAGATTTCAAAATAAATTACATAACCGGGCTCAGGGGTGAATGCATAATCGAGTTTTGGTCCGAAGCTCAGATTTCGACCAAGCGAGCCCGAAGTTGACTTTTGTTGACTTTTTAAAAAATTATCAAAATTGAACCTTTTTCATTCGTAGGTAGTTTCTAAAGCTTATTTTGAATTATTTGATCGATAACTTACTAGATTCGGTTGGTTTGGAGGCCTGTTCGAAAGATGAGGCCCTAGTTGATTGCTTAGTTTGCTTGCAGAGTGGGGTAAGTATCGTGTTTCACTTTGACTTGAGGAAATTAAGACTTGTTGGTCTACTTGCTATGTAAATTATGTGTGGGGACGGTGTATATTCATGGTGACGAGTATATATGTATCGTCATGGGTTAAAGCATGCGGGTGGAAATTGATGTATTACCATGTTGCTTCTTTTACCATGCCTTCTATTCTTTAGTTAAATTGTTATTCTTTGATTGTTCGCTTTGTTTATTGATTAATTTGAAGTTGTTGGGGTATCGAAAGTTAAATTTACGTATCATAACACCACGATTGAAGTTGAAATTGGTTTCCCACCTTACTTGATACTTTTGATTATTGTTGTTGCTTGGTGAGGAAGAGTGAAAAGCATGAAGGGTGTTTCCATGGCATATTTGCATATTGTTATCATTGAATGAACGAATGTGAAGATTAAAGCACGAAGGGTGATGCCGTACCATTTTGTTTATCATATCATTATCACATAGTGATGATGAGAGTAAAAGCACGAAGGGTGATGCTGTGCCATTTGATAATTTTATTGCTTTACTTGATTTTCAGATTTGCGAATTATTTAGCTGCATTGTTGTTTAGTTTAGAAAGAGGCTACTTGGCGATTTTGTACTTACCGTTCTTATCTTACTCCCTTTTTACACGTTCCCTCTTAGTTATTATTATAAATGCTACTTGCTATTTCTGTCGATTTATGTATATATATCTGCACATAATTTTAGTAGGTGTCTTGTCATAGTCTCGTCACTACCTCGTCGAGGTTAGGCTCGACACTTACAGAGTACATTGGGTCGGTTGTACTCATACTACACTTCTGCACTTCTTGTGCAGATTCTGGTGTTGGTCCCAGCGGTATCTAGCGGAGTTTCTGCTCGGATCATATCTACACCTGGAGACTTGAGGTAGACCTGCATGGAGATCACAATCCCTGGAGTCCCCTTCCTTATCTAGTTTGATGTTTATTTTGGTTCGAACAATTGTATTTTCATTCAGACATTGGTTGTAGCACATTTAGTAGGCTCAGGTACTTGTGAGACCAAATTTCGGATTTTTTGGCTAGTCAGTGTTGGAGTGATTATATCTACTTTGAAATTCTACAGGTTTAGTTCTTATTGTGTTGCTTTCATATTTGTCAAAAAAAATGATTAATTATTTATTAATGTTGGTTTGCCTAGCAAGTGGATGTTATACGCCATCATGGCCCCGCGATTGGGATTTCTAATCGTAACAAATTCAAATTTTTTTAACGACTGTCAATGAAGATTTTATTATAAGGTTTATAGCTTTGTAATCGTTTCTTACAGTCATTTTTTAAAAATGGGAGAATTATGATTATTTAATTAGATATTGGAACAGAAAGTGTGAATCTTGGTAATGAGGAACAAGTCACCAATTTGATGTTATTAAAGGCTTTTCGTTTTAATAATAACAATTTGATTGTACCTCTTCTGGTTTTGAATCTAAAGTGTTGCAAGAAAAAGGTACAATCTGAGTTCGTAGTATGAGTTCATCCCAAGAGCTATCAACTTGGGTGTGCTTGATAAGAGAGAATATGGAAGATTAAAGACCGACTCATGTACACCCCTACGTATGTATAGAAAATGTTTACGAAGAAGGAACCTATATATATATATATATATATATATATATATATATATATATATATAAAATTAAGTATATTTATGTAAATATTCCACATGAAATGACAAATTAATATATGCGTTTGATAGGAAGTTGTGGAGGTCGATTATTAGGGTTATAGGTTAGGAGATAGTTGAGTCTTGCCTTACTCCGTACCTTTGTGAGAGTCTGGTAGGACTTTTGTCTAAGATAGCTAGTGGTAATATTGTGTCTCACTACTCTTTCGTTTCTCATAGTGCCGGGTATAATTACTGGCTATCGCTTTTGCTTTGCTTCTATCTTCTGGTTTTCATGTAGTTGTTATTTTTCTTATGATCTCTGTGGTGGTACTGATATTGTCTCCTTTTGTATTCTTGAGCCGGGGGTCTTTCGAAAACAACCTCTCTTTACTGGGTCATTGTTGTTGTTGTTGTTGTTGTTGTTGTTGTTGTTGTTGTTGTTGTTGTTGTTATTACAACAACAACATACCTAGTGAAATTCTACAAATGAGGTATGGGGAGGATGGTGTGTACATAAATCTTAACCCTATCTGGTGAAAGTAAAGAAATTGTTTTACATATACCCTCAACTCAAGGAAAATATAATCCATTTGCTTTCTTATTGTTGTTTTTTTTAAAGGACTTCTTTCTTATTTCATTTGATTTTCTGCATTCAAAACCTTCTGTTAAAAAAAGAAGGAATACAGAAGTCTCTCTCGATTAAATTCATTATTTATTATTCGAACTCCCAAGCCAATCAAATAAATGGTTAAGGTGCCTCTTAATTCATTTCATTTTATATTTGCGTCAATAAAATCATTTAGAAATTCAAAATGTTTTTATTTTTCTCCTTTAGATGAAGTACCCCATTTAATGAAAAAAAGTATGTAAACTATGTTAAACCATTTTAAATAAGGAGATAATTTAAGTTTCTTCTTTACTTTATTTAACTAGAAATAAATTGTTCTCATGTTGTCATGGCTGTGCAATTTCCTTAATATTTTTCGTTTGAATAAAAAGTGAAAAATTGGGAAATATCCCTTAACTCAATCGCTATTTTTCAGAGTCCATTATTCAAATTGTCACTCAACTATTCAAAATTACCCAGCAAATTTATCTTTCTTCCATTTATAACAAAAAATAAATTATGCCTATAATACTCAAGAGGTCACTCAATTAAATTTCTCAAACTTTTGATAGTCAAATACCTATTTTACCCTCTAAATTGTTATCAACCTTTGTCTTTTTTTTTAAAAAACTAAAAGAACTTTTTATAATATAATATTTTTTAAGCTATATTCTGGACCTACCTATAGAGCAAATAATTTTTATATATGTCACGATCCCAATTCCCCACCGGAGGATATCGTGATGGCACCTAGTCTCTAAGATTAGGTAAGCCTAACATGCATGGAGAAATAACGGAAATAATAATAGAACTTCAAATTTTAACCATCTAGCTATCATAATAGAACTCAACAATACTGCTGACAATAACTCTCAAAATCTGGTGAGACTGAGTCATAAGCTTTACATGAATATACTGTAACATCCCTAATACACTATTGTCTAAGTAAGGAGTATCCAATAGAAAAACAAGGATAGAATAGAGGGTGACTCAGAGGTCTGCGAATGCCGGGCAGGTATACCTTGAAGACTCCGAACTGAATGCGCTACTCACTGGTGCCTAACTTGGGTCGAGGTACATGGATCTGCACAAAAATATGCAGAAGGGTAATATGAGTATACCATAACGGTACCCAGTAAGTATCAAGACTAACCTCGGTAGAGTAGTGATGAGGATATGTCAAGACACCTATTAGGATAAGAAAAAGAAACTAAACAAGTGTAGTATAATCTAATAATGGAAACGAGGAAAATGAAGAAATAAAGAAATACAATAAGATAAGCTACAACTGAATTTAGAGTAATAAAGGCAACAAGGAAGAAACACATAATAAGAACATCAAGAAAATAATGCGGACAAATACAAGTAAGGTAAATAAGAGATAACAACAAGAATCACAACCGAGGTACTGCCTCGTAATCTCATTTCACAATCACAATCATAATCACAATCTTTCCTTATATCACTGCGGGAGCCTTACATTTAGTTTTGAAAATCTTTTTCCCGAAATAGCTACTCGCGTTTTAGCCTACCATATCACACCGCATCGCTTTAAGTAGTTCCCCTACTAGCAACATGCGTATAGAGCCCACCTTATCCCAACGCATATGTATCAACCCCTAGCTTGACACCACCACATGTATATCAATATCACAATTTATTATAACTCGCATCTCAAGTGCCCAATATCACAACTTGCTAAAAGAATCAACAATATCAATGTTTCCACAACAAATAACCCATGACTCAACTACAATATATACAAGAATCTCAACAATAGCGAACTCAAAGTGAATAGCTCAACAAGAATGGTATTTCAACATTTGACAACTTGCCTCAACGTGATTACGACTTTTACAACTTCAACATCAATAATTCAATAAGAAGATATTCTATGAAATCAACAACTTCAAGAAAATAATTAAACAATTAAAGAAGTAACACGACAATAAGGAAGACAATAACTTCAACTAAAATATATAAGAGCAAATAACAAGTAAAATGTGAAACAAGTGTTAACAATCTTAATTTAAGCATGTGAGGGTAGATTAATACATGTAAGGCTAGACTAACAATGAAAGATATAACATGCTATGACAATTCAAATTAAGGCATAAAAAGAGTTCTAATAGCCTAAACCGGTTAAATACCATATAGCCCGTGTATGTAACGACCCGATCGGTTATTTTGAGTAATTGTACTTCACTCGGTAGTTTGAGGGCATGCGTAGCTCCGTATGATGTATTATAACTTGTGTGAATCATCGGTTTTAATTTTCAGGTTATTCAGAATCGATTTGGAAGAATACATTTCATGACTGAAGCTTTAGATTGGAAGAGTTGACCAAGTTTGACTTTTATAATTTTGACCTCGGATTGGGGTTTTGATGGTTCTGTTAGGTCCGTATGGTAATTTTGGACTCAGGCATATGCCCGTATTTGTATTTGGATATTTTCAGAAGAATTCAGCACTAATTGGCGAAAGTTGAAAATTTGAAGTTTGGGAAAATTCATAAGTTTGAATGGAAGTTTATTTTGAGGATATCGGATTAGGATTGTGGTTATGGGAATTAGAATAGCTTTGTTATGTAATTTGGGACTTGTGTGCAAAATTTGGGTTTATTCCGGGTTGATTTGATATGTTTCAGCGCGGGTTTTGGAAGTTAAAAGTTCAAAGTTCATTTAAGTTCAAATTGAGGTGTGACTCATCGTTTTGATGTTATTATGTATGATTTGAGGCCTCGAGTAGGTCCGTGTTATATTATGGGACTTGTTGGTATATTTGGATGGGGTCCCGAGTGGCTCGGGTGAGCTTCGGATGAGGTTCCAATTATTTTGTCACATGTTGCAAATTGCTGAGGCTGCTTCTTCTGGTGTGATCGTACCTGCGGAGATATGGGTACAGGTGCGTAGCCGAAAAAGCGGCAAAAGAGTCATAGGAGCGGAAGTGCAAGTGGGAGCAGGGCTCTACAGATGCGAGAAATGGGCCGCAGATTCTGAAGCGCGAAAGCGGTGCCTTGGGTTGCAGGGGCAAGGTATGGCGCATGTGCGATGGCAGAGCCGCACCTGCGGGCACACAGGTGCGAAGTGATGTTCCACAGAAGTGATGGCTGTTGAGTTTGGTTTGTTCACAGAAGCAAAGATTGGGCCGCATGTGCGTGTCCGCAGAAGAGGAAATGTAGTTCGCAAATGCGAAAACTGCTGGGCAGAACCTATAAATCGAGGTTTTGGTTCTTTTATAATATTTTGAGATTTGGGGCTTCGATTGAGGCGATTTTTGAAGTGATTTTCACCACTTGGACTGGGGTAAGTGTTCTCTATTCGCTTTTGATCATATTTCATGAATCTATCTTCGAATTTGGCATTTGGATTATGAATTTTAAAGAGCAATTGGGGGTTTTAGCCTAAAGTTGCATAGAGTGAGTTTTTGAGTTTTGAACATAGATTCGGAGTCAGATTTGGGTGAAGCTAGTATGGTTCGACTCATAATTTAATGGATTTTCAGATTTTATAAGTTTCATCGGGTTCTGAGGCGCAGGCCCGGGTTTGACCTTTTTTGTCGATTTTGGGCTTTTGAGTTAAGCATTCGACCTTTATCATTTGGAATTGTTTCCTTAAGCATTTTTTGATATATTTGAGTTACTTTTGGCTAGTTACGAGCCGTTTGGAAGTCGGTACACGTGGGATAGCATTTTTGGGAGCATCATTAGGCTTGCTCGGTATCAGATTTGGCTTGTTCGAGGTAAGTAACACTTCTAAACTTGGTGTTCAGGGTACAGAACCCCGAATTACGTGTTATGCAATTGATGTTGAGGTGACGTGCATGTTAGGTGATGGGCGTGTGGACGTGCACCGTGTGAATTGTGATTTTATCGATTTCATAGAACTGTGTAGTTATCTTATTGGAATAGTTTACTGTACTCTATGTGTTAGAGCACTTGAGCTGTAATTTATGCTAGAAATCATGTTTAGGCTATATACTGGCACTATTGGGACCCACATTGGTCGTTCTTTGCTGTTGAGTTATTTGTTTAATTGCAGTTATGTACTCAATCACATTCATCATTTCATATTATATCTCAGTCTCTATTATTGTATATTGTCACATCTCATATCATTGATTTGGGCTGCTTAGCGTGAGTGTTGCGAGCCCAAGAGACTGGAGAGATTGATGACTAGGTGAGGCTGAGGGCCTGTTGTGAGTGATATTTTGCTGCACGCTGCAACATGCTTTATTGATTCATGCCAGGATTTGGCTTATTATAGCGCTTGGGCTAGATCGGCCCCTCCGGAGTCTGCACATCCACAGTGGGTGCAATTTCTAGCAATCATTTACATTTGGGTTGAATCTGCCCTGGTTCACTTGCATTGGGCTGGATCTGCCTGGATTATTTGCATTTTTGGTTCATTTGCATTGGGTTGGATCTGCCCTATTATTTTGGTATTTGGGTTGTATCTACCCTGTATAGTACTGAGTGACTGAGTGTGCTGAGTATTGAACTTGAAGAGTGAGAATACGAGACAGTGAGATCGAGTTCTCTGAGAGTGTGAGTACATGAGTTCATTATTGAGATGCATTGCATTTGACATGCGTACTTGAGATACATGCATAGAGATGAATTTATTTCTACTACCCGATTTTGGTGACATTCATGATTTCACCTGCGTATTGACATGTAGGAATAGAGATGTAATTTCCTCATGATATCTGAAAAAAAATGAAACATCTTATTTATTGTTGAAAGTGTTTTTTAGAAAAAATCACAGTTTTCTAACTTACTCATATGTTTTTGGTGTTTTCGGTGAAAGATTTAGGATTTACTGTTATATTTGAAAAGCATGCCTATTTTCCGTAACTATGAATGAGTTGAGCATCTTATCTCTAAGTTATTTTCTTGTAACGCTTTTATTATATAGTTATGAACTGTTTTTGGTTATTGGAGTTGGACTCTGACCCTTGTCCCAGCTCGTCACTACTTTAAACCTAAGGTTAGGTTTATCACTTATTGAGTACATGGGGTCGGTTGTACTCATACTACACTTCTGTACCTTGCGGTTAGATGTTGGATGCTGATGCGTACGGCGGGAGCTGGATCGGAAGATGTACCTGTATTCCAGTTATGGCTATCACTAGTCCTTGGCAGTATTAGATCATTTACATTTCAAACAGATGTTGTAATTATTTCAATTCAGTGTTGTAAAAATCTAAATCTTAGAAGCTCATGATTTGTACTACTAGTCCTTGGGAAATTATTGTATAAACGCAGTTGTATTATTTCTTCTCTTAATAAATCTCATTAAATTGGATAGTTGTTAATTGGCTTACCTAGTGGGTTGGGTTAGGTGCCATCACGACTAGTTTGATTTTGGGTCGTGACAAGTTAGTATCAGAGCTCTAGGTTCACAGGTTCTACAATCATGAGAAAGTGTCTAGTAGAGTCTTGTGGGTCAGTATGATGACGTCCATACCTATCTTCGAGAGGCTACATGACATTTAGGATAAGCTTCCCATCTTTCTTTTCTTATCGTGTGGTATTGATTCAACTTAAAGAGTAATTCTATGAATTCCTTTCACGCATTCGTATGTGTATGTGAGCGCTCGGTATCAATGGTATATCGACAACTTGGGATTCCATAGATGAGGTGCGAGATGTGATTTTGGTGTGCTGATGATGGACCAATCTGGAGGACTTGAGACCGGGTTTTGACTGTAGCATAAGCACGATGATTTCGGTTGTGTGAGCACATGCTTTTGGTCTTATATGTCCGGTAGTGTCCCTATGAATGGAATTTACAGCTCGATGAGTGGCTGGATGGTTATTTGATGAGTATGATGTGACTGCGAGATTTGTTTAGATGGTTTGAATGTGACAAGAAGAGTTTTCTTGGGATGTGAAAAGGACTATTGGGTGCTTGATTTCTATCATGATGTGATGTATAGTCTCGAGTTATGAGTGTTGAAAGATTTTTTATGTTGTTTAATTGTGGAACGAATTAGATTTTCATGTCTTGTTATGAGTTCAAACTCAGGGAGGTTAAGCGATGGCGTAGTAGTTGTGGCTCTGAAAGGTTATAGAGAGATGTCAGTTTGAAGCTAAGCATGTGGGTTATAACCTGCGGGGTAATCTACAGATGCGTGATCCTTATGATGTTGTGTGGAGGCTTTCTTTTCTACAAGTGGGTTATACTTGTGTGATCTGAGTTTGGATCGGTTGTAACAGTTGACCTGACCATCACGAGGATGAATGCAAAGTTTGTAGATAATTTGAGGTATTAGAGGATTTGTGTTACATGAGCTTATAAAGGATTGAGTTGAACTTCGGTACGGGATGATGTGAGTAATAGAGTATGGGCATTATAAGTTATCGAGTATTTTGTTATATGGCTTTGAGCTAAGTGGGGGAGTCTGTTATCGACGATTTGAATATATGGTTATGTGTTGTACTGGTTTCAGTTTGAGGAATACTTGTGAATCGAATGTGACTTGCATAGATTGAGACCGAGGATGACTTGAGTAAAGGAACTTTTGGGTATGTGTTATGTTACACCTTATGGGTATATGGGAATCATGGAATGATTGAGTTGTTATTGCGGAAGATGTAGTGCACATGGAGTAGGACTTTGCTCGGTCACGTTAAGGCGTGGTTACACTTTGGGTGTTATTGTGCTAATGAGGCACATGTCGTTTGGCCTGTTTGGGCAGTGCAATTAAGATTCGGGCAGAGTAGATGACTCTTGAAAGGGTTCTAATGGATTCAAGATTTATATATAGCAATTGAGAATTTTTACGAATTTGTTTATGACTAGGATATGAGATTTACATTAGATAGTGTTGAGACTCGCTGTATTTCTATATCATTATGGATTATACATTCCTTTATCAGGAAGGTAAAGGAAACTATTTTGGATTCACAGAAGGTCTCTTCAGAGTGAGTGTCTCGGTTATGGTAACTTTGGAGTGCTTAAGAGGGAAGGCATCAGCTTATGGGCCTTAGGGAAGTGTAGTTTTATGCTAGAATCTCTTGTGGTGAGCTGTGGGCAAGAATCATGGTATTCTAGCAAGAAGAAGTGTCAACCTGAGGGTAATTCGGGAGGAGCTCAGAGATATAGAACAGCTTGGTGGTAGGTTGGATCAATATGGTAATGGTATGATCGATTCATTTGGTTCTCGCTATATAGTGAGCCTCTACAGGTGTTTTGTGGAAGTACTCTTAGGTTTGGCGACTCGCGTGGCTTGGTCGAGTTAGATAGATTCAATTTTGACGGCTTGATTGTGTGCAAATGGATTCCAAAGTGTTCTCAATGGTTTTTACCAAGGTTCGAGGTGTATATTTCCTACTGGCGTGAGGAACATGTTGCGTGTTGTGATTTTCTCCTGGATGAGAACAAATGGAAGGCTCCTGGCTAATTGAGTATGTAGTTTGCTTGTGACTCAGGGTTGATTATGAGATTCCAATACTTTTCGTATGATGGCATGATAGATGCGATATGTTGTGTGGGATTAAGATTTGCGTGTGTAAAGTCACGGTTTAAGTTTTGAAGGGAAGCGCATGAATTCTTAGACAACATGGGCAGTTTCAGATGTCTAGATGAATAATATTACTGCTTGGTACTTCTCGAGGAGAGTGTACATTTCAGAAGGTGCACTGAGTGTTGACTTACGGATGCTTCATTGGTATTTCGGTACTCATCTGGTTGATCGACTACTGATATTCAAATTTTTTCTATGTGGCACAGAAGAATTTTAGAATTATTCCTCGTGGGATGATCGTGTATGAGAGATATGTTAGACATTCGAGCGGTGGAGTTGGGATCAGATTTGGTGATTCGTGCATTTTATGGATTTAGAGACCGAGAATTCTCAAAAGCAGACTGTTTTGTGGTTGTGGACTGTGAAGATATTGCCAAATCTAGCTAGAAAATAGTATGTGTTATGGTTCGACCATTGTGGACTTTCGGAGGGTTATTTATCTATTTGAGGATGACCAGAGTTGATTTGTGGCCCATTGGTAGGCCTAATGAGGATGTGTATTCTACACGGGATCAGGTTGGTTGACTCTGTACTGCTTTTGTTGAGGGATGTGTCATTCGGTTAGAGTTGAGCTTATTCGTGTTCTGATATGATCTATGTGTTATTCCTCTATGCTATGAGGGGTTGTGATTTGTGGGTTATATGCACACATGGTACAGTTCTGTTTGGGCTTTGTAGCAGAATTTGAGCGGGATGGTTATTCGGGTGTTGAATGCTTGATTGCACCTTGGTTATGGTCTTTCCGGCCTGTGGTATATTGTGTTGTTTGCTTCTCCATAGTTATGGTCATGCACTTGTGTACTTGGCGACGAATTGCTTATGGTTGTTGATTTTTAGCATTGGGGACTCGAGGTATTTCATAGGGGTCGGTATTTGGATGGGTCACGTATTGCAGCGGGACTATGATAGAATATGATCCTTTGTGTTAGATCAGTGTCTTGGTTCTACTATGTATGATGGGTTCATAGCATTACGGTTGTGGTGGTACTTGTTGAGCTTGCATGACGATTCTCTCATCTGAGTAATTTTTTATTTTTGCGTGCATTTAAATTGTTGTGTATTGGTGCACGTATTGCATAGTTATGGCTCTTGGTTGAATTGGTGTGGCATGTCAGTAAGGCGACTGTATTTGATAAGATGGAGTCGTCGGACCTTGAATGGGTACTATCAGATTTGATTGCGGTATATTTTGAAGGATAATATCAGAAGCCGGCTTTGAAACTGACTATAGTTCTTGTCGAAGGAGAGGGAGCTCCATGACTTGTTGATCTCGTGAATGGTTATGAGTTTCTGTATGTTTCTTTCATCATCGGTAGTGTACGAAGGTTATAGAATGGAGTTTTGTTCGATACGAGGTTTATTACCGGTATTTGGATGTCTTGAGCAGCTATTGTGATCGGAAGTTATTTCTATGAGTATGGGAGTAATGTGGAATATCATGTGATTGTGTCTTGGGTTACGAGTATGGCTTAAGAATATCAAATTCAGATTGTGGTTCCGGGAATTGGAATAGCTTCGTTATGTCATTTGGGACTTGTGTGTAAAATTTGGGTTCATTCCGGGTTGATTTGATATGCTTCGGTGCGAGTTTTGGAAGTTCAAAGTTCATTTATGTTCTAATTAAGGTGTGACTCATCGTTTCTATGTTGTTATGTGTTATTTGAGGCCTCAAGTAGGTCCGTGTTATGTTATGGGACTTGTTGGTATATTTGGACGGGGTCCCGAGTAGCTCGGGTGAGCTTCGGACGAGGTTCAGATTATTTTATTGCATGTTGCATTGCTAAGGCTGCTGGTTTTGGTATGACCGCACCTGCGGAGTTATGGACGCAGCTGCGGAGCCACAAAAATGACAAAAGAGTCGCATGAGCGGAAGTGAAACTGGGAGCAGGGCTCCGCAGATGCGAGAAATGGGCCGCACCTGAGGAAGCGCGGAAGCGGTGCCTTGTGTCGTATGGGCGAGGTATGGTGCATGTGCGATGGCAGAGCCGCACCTGCAGCCGCGCAGGTACGAAGTGATGATCTGCAGAAGCGATGACTGTTGAGTTTGGTTTGTTCGCAGAAGCAAAGATTGGGGTGCATGTGCATGTCTGCAGAAGCGGAAATTTAGTTTGCAAATGCGAAAACCGCTGGGCAGAACCTATAAATCGAGATTTTGGTTCTTTTATCATATTTTGAGATTTGGGGCTCGTATTGAGGGTAAGTATTCTCTATTCGCTTTTGATCATATTCATGAATCTATATTCGATTTTGGAATTTGGATTATGAATTGTAAAGAGAAATTGGGGGTTTTAGCCTAAAGTTTCATAGAGTGAGTTTTTGAGTTTTGAACATCGATTCAGAGTCAGATTTGGGTGAAACTAGTATGGTTGGAATTGTAATTGAATGAGTTGTCGGATTTTCTAAGTTTCATCGGTTTCTGAGGTGCATGACCGGGTTTGACTCTTTGGTCAATTTTGGGTTTTTGAATTTATGAATTAGACCTTTATCATTTGGAATTGTTTCCTTAGGCATTATTTGATGTATTTGAGTTGTTTTTGGCTAGTTTCGAGCCGTTTGGAGGTCGATACGCACGTGATGGCATTTTGGGAGCATCATTTGGCTTGCTTGGTATGGAATTTGGCTTGTCCGAGGTAAGTAATATTTCTAAACTTAGTATTGAGGGTACGAAACCCCGAATTACGTGTTATGCGATTGATGTTGAGGTGACGTGCATGCTAGGTGATAGGCGTGTGGGCATGCACCGCGTGAATTGTGATTTAGTCGATTCTATAGAACTGTGTAGCTATCTTATCTGAACAATTTTACTGTACTCTATATCTTAGATCACTTGAGCTGTAATTTATGCTAGAAATCATGTTTAGGCTATATGCTGGAACTATTGGGACCCACAGTGGTCGTTCTTTACTGTTGAGTTATTTGCTTAATTGCAATTATGTACTCAGTCGTATTCATAATTTCATATCATATCTCAGTCTCTATTATCGTATATTGTCACATCTCGTATCATTGATTGGGGCTACTTAGCATGAGTGTTGTGAGCCCGAGAGACTAGAGATATTGATGACTGAGTGAGGCCGAGGGCCTGTTTGTAAGTGATATTTATGGGATTGGTCTGCACGCCGCATCAGGTTTATTGATTCATGTCAAGATTTGGCTTATTATAGCGCTTGGGCTGGATCAGCCCCTCTGGAGTCTGCATATCCACAGTGGACGCAATTGTTAGCATTCATTTACATTTGGCTGGATCTGCCTTGGGTTTTTTTGCATTTGGGTTGGATCTGCCCTGTATAGTACTGAGTGACTGAGTGTGCTGAGTATTGAACATGAAGAGTGAGAATACGAGACAGTGAAATTGAGTACTCTAAGAGTGTGAGTACATGAGTTCATGACTGAGATGCATTGTATTTGATCTGCGTACTTGAGATACATGCATAGAGATGCATTTCCTTCTACTACCCAGTTTTGGTGACATTCATGATGTCACCTGCGTATTGACATGCAGGCATAGAGGTGCACTTTCCTCATAATATCTGGAAAAATACTGAAACATCTTATTTATTGTTGAAAGATTTTTTTGGGAAAAATCACAGTTTTTGAACTTACTCATATGTTTTTGGTGTTTTCGGTGGAAGATTTGGGATTTACTATTATACTTGAAAAGGATGCCTATTTTCCGTAACTGTGAATGAGTTTAGCATCTTATCTCTGAGTTATTTTCTTGTACCTCTTTTATTATATTGTTATGAACTGTGGCTGGTTATTGGAGTTGGACTCTGACCCTTGTCCCAACTCGTCACTGCTTTCAACTTAAGGATAGGTTTGTTACTTATTGAGTACATGGGGTCGGTTGTACTCATACTACACTTCTGCGCCTTGCGTTTAGATGTTGGATACTAATACTGCTGCGTACGGAGGGAGCTAGATCAGAAAATGTACCCGCGTTCCAGTTATGGCTATCACTAGTCCTTGGCAGCATTAGATCATTTACATTTCAAACAGATATTCTAATTATTTCAATTCAGTGCTGTAAAAATTTAAATCTTAGAAACTCATGATTTGTACTACCGGTCCTTGGAAAATTATTGTATAAAAGTAGTTGTATTATCATTTTTTCTCTTATTAAATCTCATTAAATTGGATAGTTGTTAATTGTCTTACCTAGCGAGTTGGGTTAGGTGTCATCATGACTAGTTGGATTTTGGGTCGTGATAGTATACCCACTCGTCATCTTGCGTACACGACTTTCACATATCATAAATAACACAATTAACCCAAATTCTAAGGGGTAGTTCTTCGACACAAAGTTAGGCAATGTACTTACCTCAAACAAGCTAACTCAATCCACTAGTAAGCCTTTTCCGCAAATATCCAACTCTGGACGGCTCAAATCTAATAAAAATAACTATATACCATCAATACAAACTATAGGAAATTATTCCGGATAATAAAGTTGCAATCTTTAAAAATAATCAAAAAGCCAACCCTCGCCGCGTCTTGGATCTGACAAAACTTACAAAATTCGAACACTCATCCAATCCCACCCGGGTCCCCCGTCTTAATATACCATCAAGATCCAAAACACATAACGAACCTACTTGAGGTCAAAAATTACATCAAACAATATCAAATCTATGAATCACATCCCATTTTAAAACCTATTGAATCCATGAACATTCAACTTCCAAAACTAACGCCGATTCATACCAAACTAACTCCGATTGACCTCAGAGTTTTCACACAAGTCACAAATGACACAATGGACCTATTCCGACTTTCGAAATTGGAATTCAACCCCGATATCAATTAAGTCAACTCTCTGTCAAACTTCTCAACCTTCCAAACCTTTAACTTTTTAACCTTCGCCAATTCAAGCCAAAATGACCTACGGACCTCCAAATCAATATATGGACGTACACCTAAGTCCAAAATCACCATACGAAGCTTTCGGAACCATCAAAACTCCATTCCGGAATCGTCTACACAAAAGTCAAATTCCGATAAACTCTTTCAACTTAAGCTTCCAACTTTGGGGCTAAGTATCTCAAAACACTCCAAAACTCATCCGAAACCCAAACCAACCACCACAACAAGTCATATAATCACAATATAACATAGATGATGCAATAAATAGGGGAACGAGGGTAAATTACTCAAAACGGCTACACATACCTGAAGTGGTGTAAAGATGAGGATAACAGCTACATATATTATGCTTGGTCTCCCAAGTCGCCTCTTCGACTGGTTGACCCCTCCACTGAACCTTCACCGAAGCAATGTACTTTGACCTCAACTTTCGGACCTGCCTGTCCAAGATGGCCACCCACTCCTCAACATAAGTCAAATCCTTGTCCAATTGGACTGATCTGAAATTTAAAATATGGGATGGATCACCGTGATATTTTCGGATCATGGAAATATGGAACATCGGGTAAACTACAAATAAGCTAGGTGGCAATGCAAGATTGTAGGCCACCTCTCCCACTCTCTCAAGGATTTCAAAAAATAACCGATATACCTAGGGCTCAACTTGCTCTTCTTCTCGAACCTCATCACACCATTCATGGGTGAAACCCGGAGCAAAACTCTTTCTCTAACCATGAATGTAACATCACGAACTCTCCGATCGACATAACTCTTCTACCTAGACGGTGCTGTACAAAGCCGATCCTGGATCAACTTAACCTTCTTCAAGGCATCTCGAACCAAATCTGTGCCCAACAATCTAGCCTCACCCGGCTCAAACCAACCAACCGGGAAACGACATCGTCTCCCATATAGGGACTCATAAGGAGCCATCTGAATACTCGATTGATAGCTGTTGCTGTAGGCGAACTCTGCAAGTAGCAAAACCAAACCCAACAACCCTCCGAATCTATAACACAGGCACAAAGCATATCCTCTAAGCCACCTGGGGTGAATGATGCTCTGTCTGGGGTGAAATATTGTACTCAACTCAACTCGTGTACCTAAATCACATTGTACGACCCTCCAGAAGTGCGATCTAAACTGCTTGCCCCGGTCAGAGATGATGGATACCGGTACGCCATGAAGTCGAACAATCTCGTGGATATAGATCTGAGCCACCTGCTCCGAATAATAGGTAATCACCATCGGAATGAAATGAGTCGGTTCGGTCAACTTATCCATAATCACCCAAAAATATTTGTACACAATCGAGAATGATAGAGAATAAAAGATTTTAAAATATATATTTTGTACATGTAATATAAAAATAATTATTTAAGATAGAATTATGTTTCATATATCCATCATATATTCTTGAAAACAGTAATCAATTATTTTATTATAATGTTAGAAAAATATTTTTTTAAAATTTTTATGAATAAGATTAATTTGTTCTACAGGTAAGTCCATAATATAGATTCAAAAAATAAACAATATATTATAATATTAAAAAGGTAAAGAAAGAAGATTAAATTAGTTATTTAGAGGGTAAAATAAGTATTTAGCCATCAAAAATTTAAAATTTTTGATTGAGTAACCTTCTGAGAGACATAATTAAGTAATTTTTCTGTTACAAACAAAAGAATACTAGGTAATGACATCATTTGAGTAATGGTCATGGCAGTTGAAGCATCCCTATGAAATGTTGTTAGCTTGCATTCACTAATTTGACCGACAATGAGATCTCTTCTTGATTACTAAGGAAGAATTTGGTAAAATGACATAAGGCTGTAAAATAATATATATATATATATATATATATATATATATATATATATATATATATATATATATATATATATATATATATATATATATATATATACTTGCGACAAACATCTACCGCAAGCTTAAAGTAATCTTTGCCCAAAATATTTAGCAAATGGCGCCCTTGTTTTAAGCATCTTTGAACTAGAATTTTGATTCTCTCTTGCATTGAACTCTTCACTTTAATATTTATATAGTGGCCCAATTATCTTTATAGGGTCATTGGTACCAAAAGGTGAAAGTGTAATATCCAGAGTTGTAACAATTATAGGGGTATCAAATTACTGAGTCATACCATAAAAGTGTGGGAGAGGGTGGTTGAAACGAGGGTGAGGATGTCAGTGTCTGTATCCGACAACCAGTTCGGGTTCATGCCGGGTCGTTCGACTACAGAAGCTATACACCTTGTTAGAAGGTTGGTGGAACTATACAGAGAGAGGAAGAAGGTTCTGCACATGGTGTTTATTGACCTAGAGAAAGCGTATGACAAGGTTCATAGAGAAATTCTCTGGAGATGCCTGGAGGCAAAAGGTGTGTCGGTTCCGTACATTATGGTGATTAAGGACATGTATGATGGGGCTAAGACTCGGGTTAGGACAGTAGGAGGCGACTCTGAGCATTTTTCGATTGTAATGGGGTTACACCAAGGTTCTGCACTCAGTCCGTTCTTATTCGCCCTGGTGATAGACGCGTTAACACACCATATTTAAGGGGATGTGCCATGGTGCATACTATTCGCCGATGATATAGTTCTGATTGATGAGTCGCGAGCCAGTGTTAACGAGAGGCTGGAGGTTTGGAGACAGGCTCTTGAGTCTAAGGGTTTCAAGTTGAGCAGGATGAAGACGGAATACCTGGAGTGTAAGTTCAGCACTGAGCCAAGGGAAGTGGGTGTGGATGTGAGGCTTGATTCGTAGGTCATCCCGAGAAGAGGCAGCTTTAAGTACCTTGGTTCGGTTATCCAGGGGGGATGGGAGATCGACGAGGATGTCACACATCGTATTGGAGTAGGATGGCTAAAGTGGAGGTTAGCATCTGGAGTCATGTATGACAAGAGAGTGCCACCGATACTCAAAGGTAAGTTTTATAAAGCGGTGGTTAGACCGACCATGATGTATGGGGCTGAGTATTGGCCTATTAAGAACTCACATATCCAGAAGATGAAAGTAGCAGAAATGAGGATGTTGCGGTGGATGTGCAGGCACACTAGGATAGATAAGATTAGGAATGATGATATTTGGGAGAAGGTGCATGTGGCTCCCATTGATGACAAGATACGGGAAGCGAGGCTTAGATGGTTCGGACATATTCAGAGGAGAAGCCTAGATGCTCCGGTACGGAGGTGTGAGCAGCTGGTTGTGGAGGGCACGAGAAGAGGTAGAGGGTGGCCTAAGAAGTATTGGGTAGAGGTGATCAGGCAGGATATGGCGAGACTCCAGATTTTCGAGGACATGACACTAGATATGAAGATGTGGAAGTCGAGTATTAGGGTTGTAGGTTAGGAGGTAGTTGAGTCGTGCCTTACTTCGTACCATTGTGGGACTAGCCATGTAGGTTTTTTGTCTAAGATAGCTAGTGGCAATGTTGTGGCTTACTATTTCGCTTTTCAGTGCATGTCCTATTTACTAGCTATTGATTTTTCTCTGCATCTTTCTTCTAGATTTCATGGTGTTCCTATTGTTCTTATGATTGTTGTGGTGATACTAATATTTACTAATAGTGTCTTCCTTTGCTTTGCATCCTTCTTCTGGATTTCATGGTGTTTCTATTTATCCTATGATAGTTGTTGTGATACTAATATTGTCTCCTTTTTGTCCTTTTGTCTTTTTTTTTTTTTTTTTTAGCCGAGGGTCTTTCGGAAATAGTCTTTCTACTCCTTCGGGGTAGAGGTAAGACTTGCGTATACACTACCCTCCCTAGACCCCATTAGTATGATTTTACTGGGTTATTGTTGTTGTTGTTGGTCATTGGTCCCAAGACCAAGCATAGCCTAATATCCCTTTCTTCAGCTACATAGTCAACGTGTCCCCTCCCCACCTAAAATAAGTACTTTTTTAATCTCAGTTTATGTTAGACTATTTTTTTATTATTTTATTTAAAAAATAATAACACTCTTGATCAGTGATGCGACTGCCACTGAAGGAATGAAGAATCTGTCCGTAATCTGTTTTTCAATTAGTAATTCATCGACAATTAGATCCGTACTTGTGAATTTCTTATCTTATACGGTTTAGCAGTTCTATATTTGTAAATAATTTGATTTTATACTTTTTATTTAATTTTTAGTGAAAATTTTTAATAGTCACATAAATATTATAATATATTTAAGACTATAAATTTTAAAAATTTATATTTTTTCTTAAACTCCTCCCCAGCCAAATCATGTTACATTGAAATAGATGTAGAACTAGCTTGTTGGTTATTTTTCACTTTAGATTCCATTACTAATAACCATTTTCATATTTAACAACTATGTTCTTTTGGGGGTATAGGAGGCCAGGGGTAAGACATAAAGAGGGAAAACAAGTGGAGTATTACTCATGACCTCTCAGTTACACGAACTGATAATTCTATGTACGACTTTTAGAATTATTATATTGCTGTAGTTTTTTGACTTAATTTGTATTTGGTACTATCCGTAGTCAGAATAATGAACCTGATCCAAAAATATTCCAAAAGGATTAAAAGGACATATTTCTTTTGTCAGATAAGATTATGAGAAGCAAATAAACCGCAGTAGTAGTCAAACAGCATAAATTTGATTTCATGAAACTAACGCAAGGAAAAACGGATTTTTTTTTTTTTTTTGACAATTATAAATGGTTGACTGATTTTTCCAGGAAAAAAAGGTGTGAACATATAATTTAACCAAAGGACTAGTCTAAAAGTTGTCGAGATTTTTTTCGTCAATTTCCCTTTTTCCAAGCCGTTGAAATTTTCGATACTCATCCCTTTGTTAACTTCCCAAGTTGATTCCAAAAAAGCTGCAGAATGCTTGTGACATGTTTGATACTCTTGAACTTAAATTCCGATAATTAGAATATAGATCTAATTCCAAAATAAAATTACACTTTCTTTCAACTTTCTTTATACCTCGACCTTTTATTGCCAAACAGAAATCTCCTAGAATATCTTGAGAAACTACCCTCATGTTATTAATATAGAAATACTCTTGAGTTTTGAGAAATTACTCTAGAGGTTCATTTGTATTTTCCTCCTAAATCGATAGTCTCCTTTGAAACTTATCTTAAAAATATATACCTTGTTTTTCTTTTTCTTTATGTTTAAATTTGATTGGGTCAATATTGGGCCGACAAAGTAAAAAAGGGTAAAAAGAGAATGAAATCTAGTGTAGGACCAATATTGTGTTTTTATTTTGTCTTCCCCTTTTGTTATTGTCTCTTTATTGAATATTGATGTAGAAGGGTCAAAGTACAATACATCTAACTAATCTTGTACGGCTAGCACTTTCCGGAATTTGCGTTTGTACCCTATATTTGTGTAACCTTTTAACCTATACCCTATTTTAAAAAATTATTAATTTGGTAGTCAACTGAAAAAAAATCCGTAATAAAGAAAAAGATGAAAACAAAACATACAATATTTCATTAAACTACATTAACAGAAATTAAAATTACATAAAGAAATTACTTAAAACTAAAAATAATATAATAACCTTTTGAATAAAAGGATTATAAAAAAAAATATGCTAAAGTTTTTGTCCTACAGTATGTAATTTTCTAATAATTTTTTGCTAATGCATGCTGAAGTTATTTAGTTCATTTGCTAAAACTTCATACCAAAACATGCTGAAATTTTATTTTTTATCCATAACTAATTTGATGTTAAAATTAAATTATCCATAACTAATTTTCAACTCCTTTAGGATAAATTTATATAACGTTTAATGTTTTTTATATTTATTATAAATTTCATACGAATTTCCATTTATTTATTTTATGCATTAAGAAATTATTATTAAGTTTTTTATTATTTTCTGCAATTATGTTTTTCCTTCTGTTATTTTATGAGTTTGAAGAGTATTAATATAAAAAATAACGCACAAAAAGATTAAAACAAAAACATACTCCATCCGTTCCAGTTTATGTAAACCTATTTTCTTTTTGGTCCGTTCCAAAAAGAATGACCCCTTTCTAAATTTGGAAACAATTTAGCATAAACTTTCAATTCTATCTTTAATGAGAAGCTTTTATAACCACACAAATACTCTGGCCCCTTTTTGATTTGTTTAGGACCACAAATTTTAAAAGTCTTCATTTTTTCTTAAACTCTGTGTCCAGTCAAACAGGTTCATATAAATTGAAACGGATGGAGTATAATATTTCATTAAACTACATTAACGAAAATTAAAATTACTTTAAACTAAAAATAAGATAATAACCATTTGAATAAAATGATTATACAAAAAAAAAAACTAAACATCCATTCCATCGTCGTCGTCATCATTGTCATACCCACAGGCGGCTATTGGATCACCAAGACTATAACAGGAGCCATCTCTAGCCAACATCTCCAGCCTGTCGAGTTTGGTATTGATTTCTTCCAAATCCCTTTCGTACTTATCTATGAACTCGTCGATTTTCAACTCGAATGCCTCTATGATATCTTGTTTTATTTCATCAATAATTTTTCTGATGACAATATCCATTTTTCTCTCTTTTGTTTTTTATCAACTGAAAATATATGTGTTTGAGTGAATAAACTCACAAGGCATAGCGTATTTATATAGGCTAAAAATACTTCTCCATTTTATATGAAAAGGCATAAAGGAATTTTGAACGTCCAGTGTAAAGGGTGCTTGAATATCACATAAATGTAATTATTACACTAACACATACCCCAACGCAAAATAATTACTATATTAAATGTGCTTGTTACGTTTTGTGGTTATAAATGCACAAAAAATATTGTAATCATATTATAGTATACGGCTAATACATGCTGAAATTATTTAGTTCATTTTCTAAAATTTCATACCAAAACATGTTGAAGTTTTGTAATGCAGTCTATAGTTTTGTCATGAATTTTTTCTGAAACTTCAGTCTAAACGTGTTGCAGTTAATTAGTTCATTTCCTGAAACTTCACACTAAACATGCTTAAGTTTTTGTCTTGCAGTATGTAATTTTCTAATAATTTTTTGCTAATGCATGATGAAGTTATTTAGTTCATTTGCTAAAATATCATACCAAAACATGCTGAAGTTTTGTCCTGCAATCTACAGTTTTGTCATGAGTGTTATCCGAAACTTCAATCTAAATAAGCTGAAGATTTTTAGTTCATTTGCTAAAATTTCAGACTAAACATGCTTAAGATTTTGTCCTACAGTATGTAATTTTTTAATATTTTTTTTTCTAAACTTCATACTTATACATGATAAAGCTTTTTTTGTTCATTTTCTAACATTTCACACTAAACATGCTGAAGTTTTCATATTACAGGATGAGTTCGATTTTACTTGTTTTTACTTTAAATGGGAGGTGGACTTTTGATTATAACTACTTGGTCCATGATACAAATCTTGTTCTGGTTAATAAACAAGTATCATATAATACTTTCCTGAAGAAAATTAGTGAAGTCACAGATTTTGATTCAAACAAATATGCACTAAAATTATGGTTTGATATCAAACTAAATACAAGCAAAGAGATGCTTGTAACTTCCTATGAAGAACTCAGAACTTGTATACATTTGCTAACAACTGATTCAACCTTCAAGAATTGCCATTTTGTCGTCAAAAAAATACAACTGCTTTCTGGCAGTATAGCTACTTTAGAATCTGCAACATTCAAACCATCTCTTGCACATACAATAGATTCAGAATAACTTGTTGATTATCAACATGAAGTAGAATAACCAATAATGGAAGTAGACAATGAGCGATAACCTTCTAACATTTCATCTGATTCAGAATATGGAACGCTACAAGAATTACCCGCCGCTACAATAAATTCATACTAGTTTGGTGAGGCCCAAAAAGAATAAGGATATCTAATAATGCAAATAGACAACCAACACACAATCCAACAATATTTTTTATTATCTCCTGCAATGATAAGCAACAACCAAGATCAAGAAAATATAAAAATTATACCGATAATATAATATCCCGATCGGTCGTTTTGAGCTCTAGCGTGTCGTTCGGCAGTTTGAGGTCTTGAGTAACTTAACTTTAGGTATTATGACTTATGCGTATGGTCGGAATTGAATTTCGAGAAGCCCAGAGTTGATTCGGATGGAAAATTCTAATTTCGGAAGCTTTAAGTTGAAATAATTGACTAAGGTTTGACTTTTAAGTAAACGACTTCAGAATTGGTATTTGAAAGTTCCAACAGGTTTGTATGATAATTTCGGACTTGGGCGTATATTCGGGTTGAGTATCGGGTGGTCCGGGAGCATTTCGGCGCCTATTATGGAAGGTTGGGATTTTTGAAAGTTTAAGAACTTCATAAGTTTAATTTGAAGTGGACATTAGTGTTATCGATGTTCGTTTAGGGTTCCGAGACCTAGAATTCCTTCGTTATGCCATTTATGACTCGTGTGAAAAATTTTGAAGTCATTCCAAATTGATTTGGTACGTTTCAGCACAAGATATAGAATTTGGAAATTTAAAATTTATAAGTTGATTCTAGGTGCGAACGAGAAAAGGCAAGAAAGAAGGAAGCTCTTAGCCCTCCTTTTGACTTTAGTTACGGGCTTACATGCTTCTTTCCTTCCGCCGCGAGTTCAACTACGTAATTGTGACGTTGTTTGGCGTGATTTGAGACCTATACTAAGTTTGTATTATATTTTGGGACGTGTTGGTATATTTGGTTAAGGTCCTGAGGGCCTTGGGTGGATTCCGAATGGTTAACGGATCGATTTTGGACTAAGGAAATGCTGGAATTTCTTGTTGCTTGTGCGATCGCTAGGTCACAAAAGCGACTTCGCAAAAGCGAGAATCACATCACATAAGTGAGGAAGGCTTCGCAAAAGCGGAAAATGGAACACTTCTTCGGCCTCGTAGAAGCGACAGAGTGGTCGCATAAGCGAGTTGGAGCGCAGAGGCGACTATGGCTTCACACATACAGTTGCATAGAAAGGGGAAGGAGTCTGCACGTGCAATGGGGCTGCTAACTGGTGGACTTTGCAGATGCGCATTTGTGGTCGCAGAAGCGATGTTGCAGATGTGAGGATTCTGTCCGCAGAAGCGAAACTGGACAGAACATAAGGGATCAAACTTGGTTATTTCGTCATTTTCATTTGGGATTTTGGAACTTGGTTTTTGGGCGATTTTTGAGGGGTTTTCATCATGCAACACAATGTAAGTAATTTTTTACTTATTGTGAGCTAAATGTATGGTTTATATGTGGATTTAAGGAGAAAAAGTTAGGAAAATTATGGGATTTTGATGAGAAACCTATAATTTATAATTTTTTATTTTGTCCACAATTTTGGAAATGGAATTAGGAATAAATTATATATTTGAGTTCGTAGTGTTATGGGTAAAGTTTATCATTGAAGATTTTTGAAATTCGGGCAAATGGGCCCGAGGGTTGATTTTATTAACTTTTCGAGCAGAGTTGGGAATTGTTATGAATTGATTTATTATGAGTACTAGGGTATATTATTATTGGTTTGTACATTGCTTGACTAGTTTTGGAGTGACGTGCATCAATTTGAGGTGTTAGTGTGGCGTTGAAGCCGATTATGGAACTTCGGAGCGAGGTAAGTCTCCTGTCTAATCCTGTGAGGGGAAAACTACGCCTAGGTGATGTATTTGATATGTACTACTTGTTACGGGGTTTACGTACGCACGAGGTGATAAGAGTCTGTACGTTAATAGATTAATGTTATGTCTGGGTAGACTTAGGTTCCCGCCATACTATAACTGTACTATTTTACGTTACGACTTGAGACTAGACTTGCGTAGAGTGATAAACTTGCTATGGTAGAGATTTGATAGGCTTCATGATTAGCCGCAGAATAATTGTACTCCTCTTACGAATTTCTCCCGCGCTATGCATTTTCATCGAAAAGTTTTCCTTAAAATTCATAACTCACACATTTATTTGTGAGTGGGGTCAAGAAACCCGTTAAAGCTTCTTATTCTAATGGGATCGGTTTATTCGCCTCGCCAGTATAATAGATGCATCTATGGTTCGTGGCGTTCGACCCTCGGCATTGCACATAATATGATGGGATCGGGCCGTACGCCTCGGCATTACTATAAAATACTCTTATGGAATCTTGCGTAATATTTGACAAGAAGCCAGTGTATCTGTGAGTTTTTCCTGATTTGAATTGTGACGACCTATTTGGTGAGGTCCGTTATATATATACTTCGGTTGAGGAGGTAACTTCCAATTGAGAGCTTGAGTTTATTATTGAGAAGATGGTTGTATCATGTATTTAGACTTGTTTATTTCGTTTATTTACTGTGCCTCACATCTGGTTAATTCCTACTGTATTTGATTTATTGGACCACTAGTAAGTGTCGATGTCGATCCCTCATCACTTCTTCTCTAAGGTTAGGCTAGATACTTACTGGGTACACGTTGATTTACGTACTCATGTTGTACTTGTTGCACTTATTGTGCAGGTCTATATATGTTTCCGGTGGTCCTCTAGGTGTAGAGGCACGACTATTGCGGGGACTTTTCGGTGAGCTACATTCCATGTTACGATCTGCAACATACAGAGTCTTCATCAGAGTTATTTATATTCTCTTGTCTAACTTGTAATTTCAGACGGATGTTGTATTTTTATCGTACTCCTTAGTAGATGCTCATGCACTTGTGACACCGAGTTTTGGGGGTTCCTACTAGTTGTTCATTATTGTAGTTCACGTAAATATTATCAGTTTACCCTGTAAATTCTATTTTATACTATTTAATTAATGAAAATTATGGTTTCAAAAGTAATAAAAATTATTAATTAAGTTGATCAATCACTGTTGGCTTGCCTGAGGGCTGCGTTAGGTGCCATCATGACCTATAGTATATTTTGGGTCGTGACAACTTGGTATTAGAGAGTTAGGTTCACTTTGGTCTCACAAGTCATGAGCAAGTCTAATAGAGTCTTGCGGGTCGGTACAAAGACGTCTATACTTATCTTCGAGAGGCTACATGGTTGTTAGGAGCATTTCCCTTCTTGATTCCTCTTCGTGATATTTGATTCCTTTGAGGCTTATGCCTTTCCTTTCTTCCTACTCAATCTTATGCGACATGGGCGCTTGTTATCAATTGGGAATCGAGGAGTTGTAGTGTTATTGGAGACGTGGTACAAGATGTTTTTCCCTGCGTATTCGGGCAGGCTACTATAGTCGCCTTCCAGAAGGATGTTGTGTCATTTCAGCTCAGTAGTTGTATTTCTGATGGTTTTGAGGCTATGCACATATTGCTATGATGTTCATGCGTTGTTATCGCACAATATTGATGTAATGGTGGGGTGATCGTTTATTTGTCGAGGCAGTGAATGACTTGAAAGGAGGATTTCTCGGTGCATGACTTAGAGGTTCGACATTTAATTCTAGTAGAGGAAAGGCAATCAGACTATGGATGCTCAGGCCTTTGTTGATAGAGTAATCAAACTTGATATTTTCGAGCGTGGTGGAGTTCTCATTTGTGATGTGGCATCGTCATCCTTGTTTGAACATATTAAGGTTCGCCGGTGTTATGGTCTTCTTCAATTTTCCTTCGGGGTAGGGTGTTGTAAATTGGTGACTGAGAAACAATTGTTAGAGATTGCAGTGCGTAGCTGTTTCAAAAATCGAATTAGTTTTTCTATAGGTATGGATTTTGATTTGAGGCATCAATTGGGCAGCGAAGAATGAGGAAGGACAAGTGGGAGGTGTCTTGCGGTGGTTGAATTACTAGCAGGTCAAAGTATAAAGAGCAAAGGTCAAGGAGTTGCTTAAAGGAGGTGGTTTAACCGAAGTAGGAGTGGCAAAGTAGCATATGGATTCTGCGGCAGGAAAGCCACTTTCCTTGAGAACGTTTAGGGTAATTTGGGAATCGTGATGGAAGGTGAATTGGTCTATGGATTTTATTTGTAATGGTGGTTACTGTGCTGAGGAAGGTTGAATATGACAGAAAGAAGTTTGCTTGGAGTGTTTAGGTGTGTAAGAGCTTGATTATCATTATAGGATGCGACGTGACTTCGAGTTTGGAATGTGCTGTTGAACTTTCAGTTGATGTCAATGGGGAATGAACGGACTTGTACAGCTGGTGGACGAGCGTGGGCTCAGGACGATTTACTGATTTTCTAGTAATTGTACCCAGTGCAGTGCCATTGGAAGATGTCGGTATGGAATTACACAAGTGGGTTTTCTCTTGTGAGCAGGTTAGAGGTTGCGTGATTTTGATGAAGTTTCTATGAAGAGATCTACTTACTACTCGGCAGAAGGTGGAATATGCGATTGTGACTAATAATTTGGAATGTTCATGAAGAGTTTAACAAGGGACCATGAGAAGTTTGGCGAGTTGATGGTGCAAGATCATGGTAATAGAGAAGGAAGAATCTTTGTGGGTTCTACATTATATAATGGTAGCTTAAATCTAAGTGTGGGAGCCCACAGTCTACGATTGGATCACGTGGTTGTCTACTTGTGCGGTTTCTGGTTATTGGTGCATTTGTGGATCGGTTATAGCTAAGAAAATAAAATATCAGGGGTAATTCAGGCAAAGAACTTGTTGAATGTGTGTTATATTTTGCCTTATCGGTCCATGTGCAGGTTTTGGAAAGACTCAGAGTTTATGCTCCTTGTGGATGTGATGTACAAGGAAAAGAATTCATCCAGTTGCTTCTTTGAGGGGGTATTCAGGTGCTAGCAGAGCGTTGGAGTTTGATTATATTCGGGACCAGGTCAGATTGGGTGACTCTCAACAACGGTCCTAGTGGGTTCAAGAATTAAAGTGCAGTGCCTAAGGATTTCGGGTCCATTGTGTGGTTAAAAATTGAGTTTTTGCAGCGGATTATAAAAGGGGCTTGGAGTGTTTTATTTTATCATCGGGTCTACAGTACAGTATTAGAGAAAAGGGAGAAATAGCTTCGGATTCGCGGAAGGTCTTGCAGAATGGGTGTGCTAGTTGGAGATGTTATTGTGCTCTTGAGGAGGGTATGAGATGGTTCATGGGTATTGAGACGAAGTGGTCTCGTGATTCGGGTCACTCAGGATGAGTGCACATTGATTTCATTATGTGATGAATAGAGCTATTATTATTATTAAGGAAAGTCAAGAGTAAATTAGAAAAAGTTGTTTCGGTTAGTAATAGTTGAATCAACATAATTGTGGCAATGATCAGTTCCTTCGGGGTGTGAAGTTATACGTGTGGTTGGTGGTTGTACATGCGGGCTTGACAACCGCCATAACTTGATTGATTTGGGAGGTATTTTATTCAAATGGCCTTGTTGTGTAAATGGATTTCGGAAGGGTTACGACGGTTTAGATCACGACTTGAGGTTTGCATTTTCTGCAGTTGGGAATTCAGTTGCGTGTTGCAATGGTTCTTCTGAAATGAGTTAAGCAAAAGGTTTCTAGCCAATGAAGTGTTTATTCTACTAGTAGTTCAGGGGTTATGATGAATTCTTGTACTCTCGTGTAGCGGCATAATAGGTGTAGTGAGCGACATGCGAATTGGAAGTTGAGGATCAAGTTAGCAGTTCGGTATTGACAAGAATGTCACGAGCTCGGATGAGCATGGAAGAATTCAGATGTTTAGAGTAAGTTGGAATTTTCTTATGTGTCACCTAATAATGGGGTGCTGTGGAAGAGGCATTGTGTATCGATTTGCGGATTCTTGATTAGCTTTACAGAATTAGTACGGTTGGTGGTATAGATATGTAGACTTGGCTACCTGGTGCGGAAGGTCGTGGGAGCGTATCCCACATGGAGATTTGTATAAGTGTTACATGTTAGTCACTTAATTGTTAAGGATTGAAACCATGTATGGAGATTCTGGTACTATCGCTAATGTGAGAGTTTATGCCTGAAAGGCACTCTAGTCATTTGGTTGTGGACTGTGGGAGTTTGTTCCGGATTGGACGGCTGCTCATATGTGTCATGAATAGGGCCATTATAGATCCTTGAAAGGTTATTGGCCCAGTTTGGGATGATCGGCATTGGCTTGGGGTCCGTTGGTGGTTCTAATGTGAATGTGTGCTCTACATCAGGTCAGATGTATTCGTTCGGCATAACATTGCTTACGGAGGAGTCTTCAGGTGTTGGATGTTATTCCCGTCGTCAGCTATTCCATTTAATACTCTATTGTTCCATGTGGGTTAGGAGACGACTTGATTATTTGCACATATGTTGTGATCCCGTGTAGCTTGTGGTATTATATGAGTAAGATGGCTATCGAGATATAGGTCATTTATCACACCTTAGTTGTGCTTGGATTTTGTAGCGTATGGCGCTATACGTCTCCCCAGGGTGGTATTTTTGCACTTGGCATGCTTGTGGTCGATATTCGGTACTTTGTAGGTATATGCATTTTGGTTTGATGGGTATTTTCTTTTTAATTGTTATGTGTGGATTGGGTGGCACGCCGCCACGAGTATGTTATTTGGATCGAGTTGCACGCCTCAACGGTATCATGTTTCGATCAGGTTGCACGCCGAAACGGTATCATGTGTGGATCGGGTTGCACGCCGCAACAGTGAGATGATGAGTACGATTCCCTATATCTATTCTTGTGTATTTTGTTTCCTATTCTCTAGGAGGGTTCATAGAATTTGTTCGACAATTTTATTCGTTACGCTGACTTGGTAGTTCTTTTCCAGAGTTTGTTTTTCCTTATATATCATATTCAAGTTGTGGATTGGCGGCGCATTGATGGCATCATATGAGTTTGTGGTCAGTGTTTGAGGTGGCTTATTTCCTGAGTAGCTTGTACTAGGTGAGATGAGGTTATTAGACCTGGATCAATGCGATCGGAGTATGTAGGGTGTATTAAAGAGAAAATATCGTTATTCAGTTCAAAATGAGGTAATGGTTCTTGTCAGGAGGAGAGACTCCATGATTTGTTGATTCGGCAGGTAGTTATTAGTTTCTACACATCTCTTCCGATGTGGCAATATTGCGAGAGTTGGATCAGTGTTATATGTGTTATGAGGTGTATTGCGGGCACTAGGTTCGTGGAATTACAACTATTGTGATCGGAGGATGTTATTGTGATCAAGCGACTTATGTGGTGCATGGTGTGATTTTAGAGGAGGAGCATGGTCATGCTGGGTACAATGTCTGGTGATTGATGCGGTGTTCGTATGATAGAATCAGTCTCATGGAAAATTTCGGATGTTGGAATTTGGTTCTAAATCTTTTTAGCTAAGGTTATAGGGAGGATCTTCAGTCTGGCTCGAGCTAATGAGTCCAAATGGGTTTTGGTGGCACGGGTAGGTGCACGAGGTGTTAAATAGTGATTTTGGAACACTCCAGGGCAGTTCTTGGCATGTTCGAGGACGAACGTATGTTTAAGTGGGGGAGAATGTAATGACCCGACCGGTCGTTTTGAGATCTAGCGCATCATTTGATGGTTTGAGGTCTTGAGTAGCTTCACTTCAGGTAGTATGACTTGTGCGTGTGGTCGGAATTGAATTTCGGAAAGTTCAGAGTTGATTCTGATGGAAAATTCTTATTTTGGAAGCTTTAAGTTGGTAAAATTTACTAAGGTTTGACTTTTGAGTAAACGACCTCGGAATCTGGATTTGAATGTTCCAACAAGTTCGTATGATGATTTCGGACTTGGGCTTATGTTCGGGTTGAGTATCATGTGGTCTGGGAACATTTCGGCACCTATTATGGAAGGTTGGCATTTTTGAAAGTTTAAGAACTTCATAAGTTTGATTTGAAGTGGACTTTGGTGTTATCGACGTCCGTTTGGGGTTTCGAACTTGGAATGGCATCGTTATAACATTTATGACTCGTGCGCGACATTTGAAGTCATTTCGGATTGATTTGGTATGTTTCAGCACACGATATAGAATTTGGAAATTTGAAATTTATAAGTTGATTCGAGGCGCTATTCATAATTTCGACGTTGTTTGGCGTGATTTGATACCTCGACTTAGTTCGTATTTCATTTTGGGACTTATTGGTATATTTGGTTAAGGTCCCGAAGGCCTCGGGTGGATTCAGTATGGTAAACAGATCGATCTTTAGACTAAGGAAATGCTATAATTTCTGGTTGCTAGTGCGATCTCTTTGCGGAAGCTGGGTCGCAGAAGCGAGAATCTCATCACAGAAGCGAGGAAGGCTGGATGGGGAAGGCTTCGCAGAAGCAGAAAATGGAACGCTTCTATGGCCTCGCATAAGTGATAGAGTGGTCGCATAAGCGAGCTGGAGCATAGTGGTGACTATGGCTTCACACCTGCGGTTGCGCAGAAACGGGAAGAAGTCCGTGGGTGCGATTGGGTTGCTGACCAATAGACTTTGCATATGCGCATTTGTGGTCGCAGAAGCGACGCCGCAGATGCGAGGATTATGCCCGCAGAAGCGAAACTGGACATAACATAAGGGATAGAACTTAGTCATTTCATCATTTTCGTTTGGGATTTTGGAGCTCGGTGTTTGGGCAATTTTTGAAGAGTTTTCATTATGCAACACAATTGTGGGATTTTGGTAAGAAACCTAGAATAAAGAATTTTGGATTTTGACCACGATTTTGGAAATGAAATTAGGAATAAATTATATATTTGAGTTCGTAGTGTTATGGGTAAAGTTTATCTTTGAATATTTTTGGAATCCGGGCACGTGGGCCCGAGGGTTGATTTTATAAAATTTTTGAGCGGAGTTGGGAATTGTTATGAATTGATTTATTATGAGTATTAGGGTATATTGTTATTGGTTTGCACATTGTTTGACTAGTTTTGGAGCGACGTGCATCGGTTTGAGGTGTTAGAGTGGTGTTGGAGCCGGTTATGGAACTTTGAAGCAAGGTAAGTCTCCTGTCTAACCCTGTGAGGGGGAAACTACCCCTTGATGATGTATTTGATATGTACTACTTGTTGTGGGAGCTACGTACACACGGGGTGACGAGAGTCCATACGTAGCTAAATTCATATTATGTCCGGGTAGATTTAGATTCCCGCCATGCTATAATTGTACTATTTGAGTTGTCCCTTGCCTATTAAATTCCTCTGTTTTATGTTACTACTTGAGACTAGACTTGCATAGAGTGATAGACTTACTATGGTAGAGATTAGACTGGCTTCATGATTAACCGCGAAATAATTGTACTCCTCTTACGAATTTCTCCCGCGCTATGCGTTTTCATTGAAAGGTTTTCCTTAAAACTCATAACTCACACGTTTATTTCTGAGTGAGGTCAAGAACCTATTAAAGATTCTTATTCTAATGGGATCGGGCCGTTCGCCTCGGCAGGATTACGTACCACACTCTCATGGGAGCGGGTCGTTTGCCACGGTAGTATAATAGATTCATATATGGTTCGTGTCGTTCGACCCTCGGCAATGCACAAAATATGATGAGATCGGGCCGTATGCCTATGCATTTCTATAAAATACTCTTATAAAATCGTGCGTAATATTTGAAAAGTAGCCAGTGTATCTGTGAGTTTTTCCTGATTTGAATTGTGACTGCCTATTTGGTGAGGTCCGTTAAATATATACTCCGGTTGAGGAGGTAACTGCCAATTGAGAGCTTGCGTTTATTATTGAGAGGAGGGTTGTACCACGTATTTAGACTTGTTTATTTCGTTTATTTACTCTACCTCACGTCTGTTTACTTCCTATTGTATTTGATTTATTGGACCACTAGTAAGAGTCGATGTCGACCCCTCGTCACTACTTCTCTTGGGTTAGTCTAGATACTTACTGGGTACGCGTTGCTTTACGCACTCATACTGCACTTGCTGCACTTATTATTCATGTCTATATATGTTTCCGGTGGTTCTCTAGGTGCAGAGGCGCGTCTATTGCGGGGACTTTACGGTGAACTGCATTCCATGTTACAATCCGCAGCATACCGAGTCTCTATCAGAGTTATTTATATTCTTCTGTCTAACTTGTAATTCCAGACGGATTTTATATTTTTATTGTACTACTTAGTATATGCGCATGCACTTGTGACACCGAATTTTGGGGGTTCCTGCTGGTTGTTCATTATTATAGTTCACATAAATATTATCAATTTACCCTGTAAATTCTATTTTATTCTCTTTAATTAATGGAAATTATGGTTTCAAAAGTAATAAAAATGAGTAATTAAGTTGATCAATCACCGTTGGCTTGCTTGATGGCGGCGTTAGGCGCCATCACGATCTATAGTAGATTTTGGGTCGTGACAGATAAAGCTGAAAGAATCTCCACCATGTTAAATACTTAGGCACGATGCATTGCATGAGTAAATAAAATTATGATCAATTATTGAGAACAAGAAGAGCATGACTAAATTGTTCTCCAGGTTGGAGATAAACCAAAAGGTTGAATTCACTGCTGTTAGATCATGTTCAAAGAGATACGAGCTGAAATGCATCGTGGAGAAATGTGGTTTGAATGTACATGCTACCAGAATAAAAATTCCACACTTTTCAGGGTGATAAAATTTCATTATAACAATGAATGCTCGATTGATGCAAGAAAATCATATCAGAAGCATGCTACATCAAATTTTATAAGTGAACAAATTTTAGAACATGTTCGGGATAAAAAGATAGAGGTTACACCAGCCTTGTAGAAAGTGAAATGGAAAAAAAAATTGGAATTGACATTGGATATCACAAGGCATGGCGCGCTATTCAAAAAGCTATTGCTTGTATAAGAGGAACACTAGAAAAGAACTACCAGATTCTTCCTTCATACCTACACATGATGGTGCGTAGAAACCTAGGGACGTACACTAGCATAAAAAGAGATGAGCAGAATCGATAAGCAAAAAAATAATAACCATAAGTCTGAAGTTTAAAATGTTCCTATTTGAAAACTTCACACCTTATGATTTATTTTTTTTGTGTTTCACCTGTACGGGTTTGCTTACATGTTCTTTGCTCCTATGAGATCAATAGTTGGTTGGTGTTACTGTAGACCCGTGATTGCAGTAGATGCAACATTTTTAAAGTCAAAATATCATGGTGTTATATTTGTTACTGTATCAAAAGATGCAAACAATCAAATCTTTCCTCTATCTTTTGGTATAGCATATTCAGAAAATAATAATGCATACATTTGGTTCTTCGGGGAAATGAGACAAGAAATTGAAGTCCACCATGAATTGGTTTTCTTATCAGATAGAAACCAATCGATCACAAATAGGATTAGACAAATTTATCCTGAAGCTCACCATAGTATCTGCCTCTATCACTTTGAGAAGAATTTAAACAAAGGCATGTGAAAAACACGGTAATAAATCTTTTCGAAAGCGCTGCAAGGTCATACAAACGTGAAGATTTTAATCAGTTAATGTCCCAGATCAAAAGTGTTGACAAGAAAATATACAATTACATAATGGAAGAGTCGCCACAAAGATGGGCTCAATCGTGGTTCTCACGACGACGTTATGATATGCTGACAACAAACATGGTAGAATCAATGAATTCTGTGTTACTAAAAGCTAGAGAGATGCTTGTTTTAAGAATGTTAGATTTCATCCAAGAAAAGTTAGGACAGTGGTTTTACGAACGGAGAAAAACAACACATGAAACTTTTAACAAAGTATCAATATGGGAGAAGAAGAGACGAATAAGAAGATAAACTTGGCTTGCAAAATGTTTGTAAGTATATTTATTAACTTCAGAATTTACTTCAGCATGTTTTGTCTGAAGTAATTAACTAATGTATAACTGTCACGACCCAAACTCCGTCTGGTAGTGATGGCACCTAACCCAACCTGCTAGGTAGGCCAATTAATCACTAACCAATTCCAATAACAATTAAATAAGCAATTAAGTAAAGAAATATCTGAATCTGATACATTCCCCAAGGACTGGTAGTACAAATCATGATCTTCTAAGAATAGAGTTTAAAAAGCTGATATGAAGTAAATACATCATCTGTTTGAAAAGTTTATAAACCGAATTTTATGAATCTAAGGCTACCATGAACAAGAGACAACTACAACCGGAACGCAGGTACATCTTCAGATCCAGCTCCCAACGAACACAACAACATCAGCAGCCAACATCTGCACGTAAGGTGCAGAAGTGTAGTATGAGTACAACCGACCCAATGTACTCAATAAGTAACAAACCTAACCTTAGGTTAAAAGTAGTGACGAGCTTGTACCAAGATCAGAGTTCAACTCACATAACCAACAACAGTTCATAACAACATGAAGCAGGTAATACAAGAAATAACTCAGAGATAAAATGCTCAGCTTAAATCATGATTTCTGAAAATAGTTCTGCCTTTTAAGTATATCAGTGAAAACCCCAAATCATTTACCGAAGTTGCAAAAAATATGAGTAAGTTTGAAAACCGTAATTTTCCCAAAAATCCTTTCCACAATAAATAAGATGTTTCATTTTCTTTCCAGATATCTAGTGAGAAATACATCACTATGCCCATATGCCAATATGTGTGAGAAGTCAAGAATGACGTGATACTGTACAGCATGAGAAAAATATATCTCTATGCCTGTATGTCATGTGTGCATGTTAATGCAATGTATCTCAGATATGAAATCATGTACTCACACTCTCAGAGTACTCAATCTCACTGTCTCACACATTTCACTCATCATGCTCAATCACTCGGTACTGTATATGGCCAATTCGGCCCAAGGAAGATCCATCCCGAAATATACACATCAACTGATCATCAGTCACTCAGTATCGAGTAGGGCCAATCTAGCTCGTAGAGAAGATCCATCTCCAGGTATATAATGCTTCGGACAAGATCCATGTCCAAGAAAGATCCATCCCTCAATAATATCAACCACGCTCACTGGGGGTATGTGCAGACTCCGGAGGGGCTCCTTCAGCCCAAGCGCTATCATAAATCAGTATAACTACTGCGGCATGCAGCCCGATCCCATAAATATCACTCATAATCAGGCACTTGGCCTCACTCAGTCATCAATCTCTCTAGTCTCTCTCTCACGGGATCACAGTGTCATGATACTAGCCCGATAATAATGAAATGATGCATCAATAAATAACAACAGAGACTGAGATATGATATGCATATGAATGCGTATGACTGAGTATGTAATGAAATGAAAGCAGATACCTCAACAGTAGAAATGACCTCAATGGCTCCCAACAGAATAAGCATGTAGCCTAGACATGGCTTCTAACATGAATCACATCTCGATAACTCTCGTACGTAGAGATTTCATGATTATAGATAAGTTAAGGTAATTACACAGCACCATAGAATTAACGGAGTCAACGTTCACACGGTGCACGCCCACAGGCCCGTCACCTAGCACGTGCGTTACCTCAACACCAAACACATAACACGTATAGTCAGGGTCCATACCCTCAGCTCCAAGATAAGAAGAGTTACTTACCTCGAACAAGACGAATCCAATGTCGAGCAAGCTAAACAATGCTCCATAAATTCCATTCTGCGCGTATCCACTTCTTAACGGCTCGAATCTAGCCACAATAAATTTGATTCAGTCCACACAATTATAGGAATTAATTCCATATCAAAATACTAATATTTTCCCATAAAATCCGAAATTACACTACAAAAATTGCATGTGGGACCCACGTTTCGGAATCCGATGAGACTCAAAAAATTCGACAACCCATCCAATTACAAGTTTAACAATACTAATTTCACTCAAATCCAACTCCGAATCGGTGTTCAAACCTCTAAAATTCATTTTATGAAATTGTAGAAAATTCCTCCGATTTTTCTTGAAAAATCAATAATCTAACGCCGAAAACGAAGATTAATTCATAGAATATACTCACAAGGGAGTCAATAACACTTACCCCAAGTGGTTTGGAAAAATTCCTCTCCAAAATCGCCCAAACCGAACTCCAAAATTCAAAAATGGCTAAAGATAGAGAAACCTTGAATTTAAGCTTTGGCCCAGCGACTTCCGCATATGCGGACAAGAGGTCGCATCTGCGACCCTCGCTTTTGCGGAAAAAGGAATGCATTTGCGAGCCAGGCCGCTTCTGTGATAGCCATGGTCGCATCTGTGATGCTCGCTTCTGCGCACGTGAACAGCATCTGCAGTTGCGCAGGTGCGTCCAAGCACCCACATCTGCAATCCTCATGCCCAACTCCCCTTCACGCTTCTGCGGTAACACTGCCACTTTTCCGGCGCCGCACCTGTGCCCAACATTCCGCAGGTGCGGTCACGCCAGAATAAGAAATTTTCAGCAATGCAACACGAAATGAAAATGATCCGAACTTCGTCCGAAACTCACCCGAGCCACTAAGGACCCCGTCCAAATATACTGACAAGTTCCATAACATAATACGGACCAACTCGAGGCCTCAAATTACATCAAACAATGTCAAAACGATGAATCGCACCTCAAATCAAAATATATGAACTTTGAACTTTCATATTCTATATCTTATGCTGAAACACATCGAATCAATCTGGAATAACTTCACATTTTGCACACAAGTCATAAATGACATAATGAAGCTATTCCAATTTCCAGAATCGGATTTCGACCCCGATATCAAAACAGTCAACTCCCCGGTCAAACTTCCAAAAATGCAACTTTCGCCATTTCAGGCCTAGTTCCACTACGGATCTCCAAATAATTTTTTGAACATGTTCCTAACTCCAAAATCACCATACGGAGCTATTGGAATCATCAGAATTCAAATCCGAGGTCGTTTGCACATTATAAACATCCAGTCTACTTTTCCAACTTAAGTTTTCAATTATTAGATTAAATGTCTCATTTCACTCCGAAATCCTTCCTGACCCGAACCAATTACCCTGGCAAGTAATACAACAACTGTAAAGCATAAATTGAGCAGTTAACGGAGGAACGGGACTGTAATACTCAAAACGACCGGCTGGGTAGTTACATTCTCCCTCACTTAAACATACGTTCGTCCTCGAGCGTGCCAAGAGTTGTTTCCAAGTCATCAAATCACTATTCCATCTTACCATGTACGTACCCGGGGTGATCCCACGTCACCCTATTCTATATAGGCCTGACAAAACAGCACAAATGAAAATCATTGATTTAACCTTAGCCCAAAAACCTTGGAATTAAATTTTCAACATTCATAATTTCTTTTCAAGACACGAATCTCACATCTACATACTGTATGAGTTTGAACAAGCTGAATCAAGCCATAACCATAACCCTAGATATAATCACATAACATACTACACAACTCGCATGCTCGCAGTGCTATTCCTGATCACAGTAACTACTCCAAAACCAACACGGTACTGGTTTTAAATCCCATATCAAACAAAACCTCATTCCAGAACCTTCGTACACTACTGATAATGAAAGAAACACGCAGAAATCTCATGACCCCTTATCAGATCAACAAATCATGGAGTTCTCTCGCCCCAACCAGAACCATAATCACTTTCTTAGCAGACTTTCAATGTTATCTTCCCAAATATACCGTAATCAAACATGAAAGTACCCATTTCTGGGTCCAACTACCTTATATTATTAAACACAATTATCATACAGACATGCCACAACAATATAACTCAGAGCCATAAACTATGCCATCCGTGCGCCAATATACAACAATTCAAATGTATTCAGTCATGGAAAATGACTCAAATGAGAGAACTGCCCCGCAAAATTAACAAGTACCGCCACAACGAAATGCTGAAAATCCATCACACACCGTAGAACCATCACCCGATTCTAACACAAGGTTCATACCTTAACATAACTCTGGTGTAATGCGTGACCCCATCCAAACGCTGGTCCATATTATATACCTCGAGCCACCCTGCTCAAAATCAATAATCACGGAGAGGCAAATGACACAATGCCACATAAAACCTGAAAGAACATAACCATTACGCAATCGATCATGCAATACTCAAATACTCATCTCGCTCAAATTCCGCCATAAAGCCCCCAATAGAACCGCACCATGTGTGCATATAACCAATGAATCACAACTCCTCGTAGCATATAAGAGTAACACAAAGATCATTTTAGAATATGAATAAGCTCAACATGAACCGAATGGCACATCCCTCAACAATAGCAGTATGGAGCCAACCAATCCGACTCGGTGTAAAATACACATCCTAATTGAGCCTAACAATGGACCCCCAAATTTATTCTGGTCACCCACAAATAGATAAATAACCCACCGAAAATCTATAATGACTGAATCATAATACATACTATCATCTGGCTAGCTTCGGCCACGACTTCACAGTCCACAACCATGAAACAATCTGGAAACTCGGGTCTCCAAATCCATAGAACACACGAATCACCATTTCTGATCCCATCTCCACCGCCCGAATGTCTAACACATATCTCATACAACGAGGAATACTTCTCCCATTCTTTCGTGTCACATAGCAATATCTTAAAATCAACAATCGATCAACCAGAATAATGCCGCAATACCTATGACATATCCATAATTCAAAACATTGTGCGCCTTCTGAAATGTACACTCTACTCACGCAATACCAAATAGTTATAGCATTCATCTAAATAGTGAAAACCGTCCATGTCCTCTAAGAATTTATGGCCTCCCCTTCAAAACTAAACCGTGACCTTGCACACACAAACCTTAATCCCACACAACACACCACATCTATCATGCCATCATATGAAAAATACTAGAACCTCATAATCATTCTGAGTCACAAGTAGAATACATATCCGATCAATCAGAAGCCTTCTATTTGATCCTATCTCGAGAATGCCTTGGAATCCATTTGCACATAATCAAGCCATCAGAAGTAAATCTCTCTAACTCAACCAAGCCACGCAAGTAGCCAAACCCAAGATTATTGCCACAAAGCACCTTTAGAAAATCCAGCACATCATAAGCACCCAAAGAACCGATCATATCCATTACCATACTGAACCAACCTACTACCAAGTCCGAGTCCCTTCCGAATTTGTCTTCAGATTAATACTTCTCTTTGCTAAAACACCATGATCTTTAACCATAACTCACCCCACGAACCCTAGCATAGAACCACAAGGCCCTAAGGCCCATAAGCCGTTGAATTCCCTCTTAAGTACCCCAAAAGCACCATAACCGAGACATTTACTCTGAAAGACCTTATGTGAATATAAAATTGTTCCTCTTCCCTTTTCTTATACTGAAATGTAGAATCCATAGTCACACAGAATTACCGCAAGTCCCGACACCATCCAATGTAAATAACCGATTCTAGCGATATACGAATCCGAAAATTTTTCAATTGCCAATTATACATTTTTTTTAAATCCATTAGCACCTTCTCGAGAGTCACCCACTTTGATCAAATCTAAATTGCACCAGCTGAAAGACACATTCCCCATTAGCACAACAACACTCAAAGAGGAAATCCTTCCTTAACACCACTGATCAGATTCATACTCCATGCGCACTGCATCATTCACTAATAACAACTCACTCATCCCATGACTCTCATATACTCATAAAGCGCAATATAACCCGTATTTAGGAATTTCAGTACTTGCATTATCCTCGATCTCAACCCCTGCAAGTCATAACTAATCCACAAGTATGCCTCAGACCAAAACTAAAATTTAACATATAACCATGAAATTGAATTGTATATAGCAGGCTCCCCCATTTGACTCAAAGCCATAGAACAAAACATTCCATAACTCACAATACCCATACTCTATTACTACCATAATATCACAGTCAGTTCAACGAAACTTCTTCTCAAACTCATGCAACGCCAACCATAAAAATACCCAAAATCATCCGCTAAGCTCGCAATCATTCTCTTGACACTCAAGTCAACTTTTTCAGCCATATTCAAATTCAAATCTCAACACATACGCCACGCTGGCAGAAAAGAAACTCTCCACTCACATATAAGGAACACACCTACGTAGATTACTCTGCAGAGGATAACCCATCTGCTTAGCCTCAAATTGGTATCTTGTTATACCCTTTCGCAGTCACAATTACTATGCAATCACTTAGTCTATCTGAGTCCAAATTCATTAACCAGACATGAGAATTTAATATGTCCCAAAATTTAACAATATGAAAGATCCGTCAAAACATTCATACTCGAGATTGTATGTCACATCAAAACGAAAATCAAGCACCTAATGGACCTTTCTTTACATTTCAAGGAAACACTTCTCGTCACATTCAAACCATCCCAACACATCCTGCAGTTACATCATACTTATCATATAGCCATTCTACCGCTCATCGAGACACAAATTCCATTCATAGGGACATTACCAGACATATGAGTCCAAATATACAAGTTCACATAACTGAAGCTACCAAGCCTAAGCTGCGGTCTAAATCTGGCCTCAAGTCTTCTAGACTGACCCATCACCAAAATATAGAATACACATTTTGAACCTCGTTCATGGAATCACAAGGCGGCGATGCATAGCCGATACCGAGCGCTCATGTGCGCATACGAATGCGTAGAAGGAATTCAAAGAGTTATGTCTCAAGATGAATCAATTCCGTACGATAAGGAAAGAAAGATGGGAAATATATATCCTTAATGTCTTGTAGCCTCTCGTAGATAAGTATGGACACCATCATACCGATCCACAAGACTCTACTTGACACTTGCTCATGACTTGTAGAACCTATGAACCTAAAGCTCTGATACCACCTTGTAACGACCCAAAATCCATCTGGTCGTGATGGCACCTAAACCAACTCACTAGGTAACCCAAATAACCACTAACCAATTCCAATAACAATTAAATAAGTAATTAGGTAAAGAAATATCCAAATATGATACATTCCCCAAGGACTGGTAGTACAAATTATGAGCTTCTAAAAATAGAGTTTACAAAGCTGGTATGAAGTATATACATCATCTAATTGAAAAGTACACAAATAGAGTTTTATGAATCTAAGGCTACCATGAACAAGAGGCAGCTACAACCGGAATGCAGGTACATCTTCAGATCCAGCTGCCAACGAACATAGCAACATCAACAACCAACATCTGCACGCAAGGTGCAGAAGTGTAGTATGAGTACAACCGACCCTATCTAGTCAATAAGTAACAAACCTAAGCTTAGGTTGAAAGTGGTAACGAGCTTGTACCAAGATCAGAGTTCAACTCTCATAACCAACAACAGTTCATAACAACATGAAGCAGGTAATAGAAGAAATACTTTAGAGATAAAATGCTCAGCTTAAATCATGATTTCTGAAAATAGTTCTGCCTTTCAAGTATATCAGTGAAAAACCTAAATCGTTTACCGAAGTTGCAAAAAATATGAGTAAGTTTGAAAACCAAAATTTTTCCAAAAGACCTTTCCACAATAAATAAGATGTTTCATTTTCTTTCCAAATATCCAGTGAGAAATGAATTACTATGCCCATATGCCAATATATGTGAGAAATCACGAATAACGTGATACTGTACAACATGAGGAAAATACACCTTTATGCATGTATGTCATATGTGCATGTCAATGCAATATATCTCAGATATGAAATCGTGTACTCATACTCTTAGAGTACTCAATCTCACTGTCTCACACATTCCAATCATCATGCTCAATCACTCGGTATTGTATATGGCCAATCCGGCCTAGGAAAGATCTATCCCAGAATATACACATCAACTGATCATCAGTCACTCAGTACCGAGTAGGGCCAATCCAGCCCATGGAGAAGATCCATCTCCAGGTATAAAATGCTTCGGACAAGATCCATGTCCATGGAAGATCCATCCCTCAATAATATCAACCACGCTCATTGGGTGTGTGTGCAGACTCCGGGGGGGCTCTTTTAGCCCAAGTGCTATCATAATTCAGTATAACCACTGCGGCGTGCAGCCTGATCCCATAAATATCACTCATAATCAGGCACTCGGCCCTACTCAGTCATTAATCTCTCCAGTCTCTCTCTCATGGGCTCACAGTGTCTACTAGCCTGAAAACAATGATATGATGCATCAATAAATAACAACAGAGACTGAGATAGGATATGCTTATGAATGTGTACGACTGAGTATGTAATGCAATGAAAGCAGAAAACTCAACAACAGAAATGACCTCAATGGCTCCCAACAGAATAAGCATGTAGCCTAGACATGGCTTCTAACATGAATCATGTCTCGATAACTCTAGTACGTAGAGATTTGATGATTACAGATAAGGGAATCAAGAACACTTACCCCAAGTTGCGTGGAAAACATTCCTCTCCAAAATGGCCCAAACCGAACTCCAAAATCCGAAAATGGCTAAAAATAGCGAAACCCTGAATTTAAGCTTCTGCCCAGCGACTTCCGCATCTGCGGACAAGAGGTCGCATCTGCGACCCTCGCTTTTGGGGAAAAGGAATGCATTTGAGAGCCAAGCCGCTTCTGCGATGGCCATGGTCGCATCTGCGATGCTCGCTTCTGTGCACGTGAATCGCATCTACGGTTGTGCAGGTGTATCCAAGCACCGGCATCTGTGATCCTCACGCCCAGCTCCCCTTCACGCTTATGCGGTAACACTGCCGCTTTTGCGGCACCGCACCTGCGACCAACACTCCGCAGGTGCGGTCACACCAGAACCAGAAATCTTTAGCAATGCAACATGAAATGAAAATGATCTGAACTTCGTACGAAACTCACCCAAGCAACTCGGGACCCCATCCAAATATACCGACAAGTTCCATAACATAATACAAGCCTACTCGAGGCCTCAAATTACATTAAACAAGGTCAAAACGATGAATCGCACTTCAAATCAAAATCTATGAACTTTGAAATTTCAAATTCTGTATCTTGTACCGAAACACATCGAATCAATTCGGAATGACTTAAAATTTTTCACACAAGTCATAAATGATATAATGAAGCTATTCCAATTTTCCGAATCGAATTTCGACCCAGATATCAAAAAGTCAGCTCCCTAGTCAAACTTTCAAAAATTAAACTTTCTCCATTTCAAGCCTAATTCCACTACGGACCTCCAAATAATTTTCGGATACGCTCCTAAGTCCAAAATCACCATACTGAGCTATTGGAATCATCAGAATTCAAATCCAAGGTCATCTGCGTATAAGTAAACATCTAGTCAACCTTTCCAACTTAAGTTTTTAATTATAAGACTAAGTGTCTCATTTCACTCTGAAATCCTTCCAGACCCGAACCAATTACCTTGGGAAGTCATACAACAACTATAAAGCATAAATTGAGCAGTGAATAAAGGAACGGGGCTGTAATACTCAAAACGACCGGCCGGGTCGTTACAATAATTACTTCATCTTCTTATGTCTGAAGTGATTTATTGCTGACGGATAAAAAACTTCATACTTTTTATTTTTGAAGCAATAATACACTAATATAGTTTTTTTACTTTTTTATTCCTTCTTAAGTTTTCAACCTTGATTCAATGTTGTTTAGAATAATAATGAAGGAATGTATTGTAGACTTAAAGAAGAGAACTTGTGATTTCTTGGAATTCTAACTTGATGAATTGCCCTGTCCACATGCAATTGCCGCTATCAATAAGAGATATTTGTAGAATTCTAATTACTACTCAAAATGGTATTCAAGGGAAACATGGTTCAAAACATATGAATGACATGTCAATACTGTGGGAGATCAAAATTCATGGGATATACCACAAAATGTAGAATCTCAAATCACAAAACCTCCCGAAGAGATTCTACAAGGAAGAAGCCAAAAGAAGAGGTATATCCCTGCGACTGAATCAGTACGATTGAAGTCTACTAAATGCAGTCGCTGTAAACAAATTGAGCATAACAAAGCAACTTGCTTGTGTTCTCCAGCACCTCATCCATATTCCAAGAAACACGTTGAAAAATACTCCAACGTTCAATAATCCTTGGAAAAGCATTCATTCTAAATAAAGATAGATGTTCTGAATTTAAACTTTCATTATTGATTGATATATGTGAAATGTGATTCTTTTCATAGAAATAAAAAAAATAAGCGCTTGGATTGAAAAATACTCGTTTATATATTGCTTGAAGTACAAATCACTCATTTTTGTTGGCGGTTTACAGGTTTGGTTGCATTCTAAAAAAGTACGCAATCACTTCAGCGAGAAAAAACTGTAAGTGAAAAATATATCTTTAACACACACACACACAAAACACACATATATAAAATAATAAACTATACCTTTCTGCATGAAGTATTCATATATATAAAGTAATACTTCAAGCCTAAAAGGATAAGTCTTCACAAAAACTCATTAGAAAAATACATACCGCAGGACATAACTTCATTTTTAGTCTAAAATTATAGCAAATGAACTAAAAAACTTCAGCATGTTTTCTGTGAAGTTTCGGAAAAACTCATTATAAAAATTGAAGACTGCTGGACAAAACTTCAACATATTTAGTGTAAAATTTTAGGAAATGAACAAAAATGCTTCAGCATGGATAAGTCTGACTCTTAAAAGATATAGTTACAGCCTTATATATGCCTATTAACGAGAAATATTTGTAAAAAACACTTCAGCCTATAAAGTGTGACTGTCAAAAGCTATAGATGATAACTTGAGACCAAAAAGGTTGAAGTTTCTAACTTATATACGCTAACTTCAGCTTATAAGGCATGAAGTTTTAGGTTGATACGTACTATATTATTACATTAAAATGAGAATTCTGCCTTCAAAATTCAAAAACATTATACACAAAAAGAAACATGATTTTCATTTATATAACGTATTACAAGATAAAAAACCATGCGAAACAAAAGAAATCCATAAAAAACATTAACAAAAATACAGAAGAAAAACATAGAAAAAGGATTAAAAAAAACTAGGCATCACCACCATCATCAGAACAGTACTCCTCAATTTCTCGATATATCTCATCATCATTCGAATCAGAGAATTATAGGATAGTAGGGCAAAAGACCATAAAGTCTTATGAGATTGCACTTCAACTTGTTGAATTGATCACACAACTGATTCTGTTCAATTATTACTCTGTCCATAAGATAAGGAAGACTTTTCAAGCTGTTTTCCATCTTGGCATAGTCGTCCTTGATGGGAAACTTAAGCGAATCAAATTGCTGCACAACCTTGTCGAACAAGGTTGAATAACCTTCACAATTGCGTTTGAGGTTCAGCCTATTCTAGAATGAATCATAGGTAAAAAACTGTGGTCTAATTCTTTCCCAATCAGGCTTTATTTGCTCCCACGCCTGCATAAGATTAGCCATTGGTACGTTACTATTCCAGTCAGACTTAAAACTTTCCCACTTCTGCATTAATTCATCCATTGTAAACTTTCTGCTTCCGCTAGCATCAAACATTATTTCTTTTAAAAAAGCTAAAAGTCTATGGATGAATATAAATTTAAAGAAATATGATAGAAGTCTATGGATGACTATGAAATTTTCAAGTGAAGAGATTGTTAATATAGCCAAAATGTGCACCTAATCAATTTAATATCTATAAATGCAAAGGTAACTTTTTAGGTCTGTTTAATGTTTTACGTTCAGAGAAATTGAATGTAACAAGATAAGTAGGTGGTAAAAGACAACAAGTAGGTGGTAAATGCAAACAGAAATGTAACTTCGGTCTAATAAGTCCACAGTTTTTCTGTAATGACCTGGCCGGTCATTTTGAGAGTATTAGCTCCGAACCCCTAATTTTTACTCCCTCTATTTCTTTTTGTGATTACATAACTTGTCGGGAGGATTTGTTTTTGTTTACGGACTGAAATGGGACATATAGTCCCTAAATTGGGAGTTTAAGTTCTAGGAATTGACCGTAGTTTGAATTATGTGAAGACAACTCCGGAATGGAGTTTTGATAGTTCCAATAGCTCCGTAGGGTGATTTTAGTCTTTGGAGCATGTTCGGATGTTAAATTGGAGGTCCGTAGGTCATTTTAGCGTCAATAGGTAAAAGTTGGAAAATTGGATGATTTTTGGAAAGATTAACCGGGAGTGGACTATTTGATATCGGGGTCGGATTCCGATTTCAGAAGTTGGAATATGTCCATAATGTCAATTATGACTTGTGTGCAAAATATGAGATTAATCGGACTTGATTTGATAGGTTTCGACGTCAGATGTAGAAGTTTAAAGTTTTAAAGTTCATTAGGCTTGAATCGATGTACAATTCGTGTTGTTAACATTGTTTGATGTGATATAAAGGCACGACTAAGTCTGTATAATATTTTAGGACTTGTTGGTATATTCAGACGGGGTCCCAGGGGCCTTGGGTTGGTTTCAGAATGTTAACTGATCGAGTTGAGGTTTAGAGAATGGCTGAAGTGCACTAGTTCTCGTGCAATCGCACTTGCGCAAGTTTGACCGTAGGTGCGAGCTCACAAAAGCGAGAGGGTGAACAAAGATGCTGAGCTGGAGAAGGTGGCTAGTGGTCTGCGACGAGGAGGTTGCAGAAGTGGAAAGGCCAGGAAGGCCTGGTGATCGCAGAAGCGGACCTGGTCCGCATGAGCGTGTGCGCCAAAGCGCTCCTTGGCCTCAGAAGCGGAAGCGCATATGCGCATTTGGGCCCGTAGAAGCGAATGTGTCTGGACTAAGTGATAACTGCACCGGCGAAGGAAATTCCGAAGGCGCGGAGCCGCAAAAGCGGTTGTGGGTTCGCAGGTGCGAATTCACCGGGCAGAAAAGGCCTAAGTTCGAGGGTTTGATTTCATTCTCCACTTTTGGACCAGAGAGCTCAGATTGCGGCAAAACTTCGAGGGTTTTTTAGAGGAAACATTTGGGTACGGATTCTTGACTTGTTTTTGACTAATTTCTACTAAGATATCATTTATTCTTCCTTTAATTAAGGATTTGGGTTGAGAAATTTGTGTAAAAGGTGGAAAAATCATTAGGCCGAATTTTGAGGTTTTGATAGAGGATTTTGTAACGGATTTGAGTAATTTTAGTATGGGTGAACTTGATATCGAATTGGTATTCGTATTTTGTGACTTTAGCCGATTCCGAGATGTGGGCCCGGGTCGACTTTTTGGGGCGATTTTTCGTTTCTTTGCTAAAGTCGTAGATTTATTATTTAAATTAGTTTCTTGTAGTTGTATCTATTGTATGTAATTTCTTTTGGCTAGATTTAGGTCGTTCGGAGTCGGAAAGCCGAGGGAAAGGCATTCGTATCGATTGATTGAGCGAGATTTGAGGTAAGTGACTTGTCTAACCTTGTGTAGGGGAAACTCCCCTTAGGTTTTGGTACTGTTATGATAATTGCAATACGTGAAGGCCGTGTACGCGAGGTGACAAGTGCGATCTCGGGTCAACTGCTAAAAAATCCGGTTCTTGCTGAGTAGTTTCCGTTAAATTCCTTAACTGAGTTGCTCTAGCCTATGTAGTCATCATGTTTAGCCTAATGTCTCATGCCTACGTGTCTTAACCCTTACTTGCAACTTGTGCAACATGCTTAGTTGAATTACCTGCTTCCTTGATCTTGTATTCAGTATTTAACTATAGGATTCCTTGCTGTAAATTCGTTGTTCCATAGGTTATGAGTTGGGTATTTACTTTTGGGACTATGAGGCGGTACCACGGGAGTGCCCTGTTGCATATTTACTTTTGGGACTACGATACGGTACCTCGGGAGCTCCCCCTGTTGTGTATTTACTTTTGGGACTATGAGGCGGTACCTCAGGAGCGCCCATGTTGCATATTTACTTTTGGAACTATGAGGCGGTACCTCGGGAGCTCCCCCTGTTGTGTATTTACATTTGGGACTACGAGGCAGTACGTCGGGAGAGCCCCTACTGTTTACCTCCATTTGCTGTGTTGTTACCTTTATGTAATTTCTCATTGTTAAATTCTCAGTTATTTCATTATATGATTATATCTCCTTCCTTATTCCCTTTTTTATTCTAGTAGGGCCCTGGCCTGAACTAGTCACTATTCTACCGAGGTTAGGCTTGCACTTACTGGGTACCATTGTGGTGTACTCATGCTACTCTTCTGTACACCATTTTGTGCAGATCCGGGTTCTTCCTACCATTCCAGATACCAGTGAGATAGTCGTGCGTGGAGACTTCAAGGTACATCTGCCAGTGCCCCCCCAGACCTCGGAGTCCCCCTCTATCCTTATTATGTTGTTTTCTTCCTTATTTTCCTTAGACTCTAATATATAGAGACTCCTAGTATTTCTCTGTAGAGCTTGCGACTTATTTTTACCGGATTTTGGGAGTTGTAATTATTTTGAATTGCAGTTTTGATATACTTCCTATGTTGAGGTTTAAGTTCAGATTTATATTCTGTTATTCCGCACAATTATTAGGCTTACCTACTCATAGAGACTAGGTACCGTCATGACATCCTACGGAGGGAAATTTGGGCCTTGACAAGTTGGTATAGAGCACTAGGTTCATAGGTGTTATGAGTCACAAGAAGGTTTAGAAGAGTCTCGCGGTGTACGGAGACGTCTATACTTATCTTCGAGAGGCTATGGAACTGTTAGGAAAAGCTTCACTTCTTTGATTCCTTATCGTTCGAGATTGTGACTTCGAATTCTAAATTTTTGTCTTTCTATTCTCTCATAGACGGTGAGGACACGAACAGATGGATCAGATGACCAGACACTCGCGCACCCTACTAGAGGTGCGAGAGGTCGGGGCTGGGGTAGGGGCCGAGAACGTCCACGTGGTGCAGCCAGAGCACCCGCATGAGCTACTACAATGGAGCCACCAGCAGCTCCAGTTGGAGAGCAAGCACCTGAGACGCCTATTACCGCACTAGCCCTCCAGGAGACTCTTACCCAGTTTCTGAGCTTGTTCAGCACCTTGGCTCAGGCAGGATTGATACCACTTGCTCCTGCCATATCTTAGGACGGGGGAGGAGCACAGAGTCCCACCTCCCATACCCCAGATCAGCGGGTCCAGGTCGACCAGGTTACTGAGGTAATACCGATGCAACCGCTAGCTCCAGTTCAGCCCGAGGTCAGGGCAGCAGTTTTCGAGGGGAGAAGCTTAGGCTCGAGAGGAACAAGAAGTACCACCCTCCCACTTTAAGTAGCTTTTTTTTAGAGGATGCCCATGGTTTTCTTGAGGAGTTCCACCATATCCTCCGTACTATGGGTGTTGCAGAGTCTAGTGGGGTTTCTTTCACTACATTCCAACTTAGAGAAGTTATCAGTGGTGGCGAGCATATGAGTTAGGTAGTCCGGCCAAGGAAACTTCACTCACTTGGACTCAGTTCTCAGATATGTTCTTGAGGGAGTATGTTCCTCAAAGTCTCAGAGATACATGTCACTCAGAGTTTGAGCAGTTGCGCTAGGGTTGTATGACCGTGTCAGAGTATATGGTCTGATTGAGTGATTTGGCTATGCACCAGCCTTGGTTGCTACAGTTCGGGAGCGAGTTCATCAATTTATTGAAGGGATCAACCCTAGTATCAGATTTAGCATGGTCTGAGAGTTGGAGATTGACGTCGCATACCAACAGGTAGTGGGGATCACCAAGAGATTTGAGGGTATGTTGACTCGGGAGAGAGAGGAGAGAGAGGCCAAGAGGTCTCAAGAGTTTAGCACATATAGGATAGGGGCTACGTGGGTCGCCCTATTCATTAAGCACTTCCAGCCTTCAGCGGTGCTCCGGCCACTCCTAGGCCCTAGGCTCCTTATTATGTACCGACATTGTCTAGTACACCTCCTGCATGGGGTGCTTTTAGCAGTCAGTCTAGCTGATCAGGCCCGAGCCACTCACTGCAGCCACATCCTCCGAGAGCTTATTTTGAGTATGGTGACACTCGTCAAGTGGTGAGGGATTGCCGCAGACTTAGTAGTGGTGCACCTCCACAGACCACTCAGGCACTGCGTGCTCCCCCGGGTCCTCAGGCTATGGTTACATCACCATCTACCACTCCACCTACACATCCAACTCGAGGTAGAGGTCAGACAGGTAGAGGTCGCCCTAGAGGGGGAGGCCAGGCTAGATATTATGCCCTTCCGACTAGGACGGAGGCAGTTACATCTGATTCTATCATCACAAGTATTGTTCCGGTTATTCATAGAGATGCATCAGTCTTATTTGATATGGCTCCACTTATTCCTATATGTCATCTTATTTTGCCCCGCATTTGGGTGTATCATGTGATTCTCTGAGTTCTCCTATCTATGTGTCTACACCCGTGGGTTATTCTATTATTGTTGACCGTGTGTATCGGTCATGTTTGATTGTTCTCTGTGGTTTTGAGAACATAGCCGTTTTATTATTGCTCAGTATGGTGGATTTCAATGTTATTTTAGGCATGGATTGGTTTTCTCCCTATCACGCCATCCTTGATTGTCAATCCAAGACGATAATATTGGCTATGCCAGGTATACTGTGGCTAGAGTGGAGAGGTACCTTAGATTTTGTTCATAGCAGGGTTGTCTCATTTATTAAGGCTCAACGAATGGTTGGGAAGGGGTGTGATGCGTATCTAGCATATGTCAGGGATGTTAGTGTTGATACACCTACCATTGAGTCAATTCTGGTAGTGAGGGACTATTCAGATGTATTCCCGGCGGATCATCCAGGCCTGCCGCCCGATAGGGATATTGACTTTGGCATTGATTTGTTACCGGGAACTCAACCCATTTCTATTCCACCTTATCGTATGGCCCTAGGAGAGTTGAAAGAGTTAAAGGGACAATTGTAAGAGTTGTTTGATAAGGGCTTCATTTGGCCCAGTTTGTCGCCTTGGGTGCTCCTGTCTTGTTTGTAAAGAAGAAGGATAGTTGAACAAGGTTATAGTGAAAAACATGTATCTATTGCCACGTATTGATGACCTATTTGATTAGCTTCAGGGTGCCAGAGTGTTCTCTAAGATTGACTTGCGTTCGGGCTATCATCAGTTTAAGATTTGGGAGCCAGATATCTCGAAGACTGCTTTTAGGACTCGGTATTGTCATAGTTCCCTATGATGTCTTTTGGGCTGACCAACACCCCCGAAGCATTCATGCACTTGATGCACAGTGTATTTTAGCCATATCTTGACTCTAAAATCATTGTGTTTATTGATGACATTTTGGTGTACTCCCGGAGTCAGGAGTATCATGAGCAGCACCTGAGGACTGTGCTTCAGACCTTGAGAGAAAAGACGTTGTATGCAAAATTTTCGAAGTGTGAATTCTAGCTAGATTCAGTGGAATTTTTTGGGTCATGTAGTATCCAGTGAGGGGATGAAGGTAGATCCGAAGAAGATTGAAGCAGTGGCGGGTTGGCCCAACCCGTCCTCAGCTATGGAGATACGGAGGTTTCTTGTCTTGGCGGGGTATTACCGTCGATTTGTAGAGGGTTTCTCGTCTGTTGCAACACATATGACTAGATTGACCCAGAAGGGTGCTCCTTTCAAGTGGACAGAGGAGTGTGAGGAGAGCTTTCAAAATCTCAATACTACTTTGACTACAACCCTAGTGTTAGTGTTGCCTACTGGTTCGGGGTCCTATACGGTGTATTGTGATGCGCCGTGCATTGGTCTAGGCGTGGTGTTGATGTAGGACGGTATGGTGATTGCCTACATATCTAGGTAGCTAAATGTGCATGAGAAGAACTATCCTGTCCATGACCCCGAGCTTGCAACTATTGTTCATGCCTTGAAGATCTGGCGGCACTATTTGTATGGTGTTCCTTGTGAAACCTACACCGATCACCGAAGTCTACAACATCTGTTTAAACAGAAGGATCTTAATTTGCGGAAACGGAGATGGATGGAGCTGCTTAAGGATTATAACATCACCATTCTCTATCATCTCGGTAAGGCCAATGTTGTTGCTGATGCCTTCAGTCGCAAGGCGGAGAGTTTGGACAGTTTAGCATATCTACCAGTAGTAGAGAGGCCTTTAGCCTTGGATGTTCAGGCCTTGGCCAGCCGGTTTGTCAGATTGGATGTTTTCGAGCAGAGCAGGGTTTTCGCTTGTGTGGTTTCTCAGTCTTCTCTTTATGATCGTATCAGAGAGCATCAGTATGATGACCCCCATCTTCTTGTCCTTAAGGACACGATTCAGCAGAGTGATGCTAAGGAAGTCACTATTGGAGATAACGTTGTATTATGGATGCAGGGCAAACTGTGTGTGCCTAATGTTAATGGCTTGCATGAGTTGATTCTCTAGGAGGCTCACAGTTCGCGGTACTCTATTCATCCAGGTGCCGCGAAGATATATCAAGACTTGAGGCAACATTATTTGTGGAGGAAAATGAACAGGGACATAGTGGAATATGTGGCTCGGTGCCTATATTGTCAGCAGGTGAAGTATGAGCATCAGTGGCTAGGTGGATTGCTTTAGAAGCTAGGGATTCCAGAGTGGAAATGGGAGCGGATCACTATAGATTTCGTTGTTAGGATCCCACGGACCCAGAGAAAGTTCAATGCAGTTTGGGTAATTATAGATAGATTGACCAAGTCAGCTCATTTCATTCACGTGGTTACTACATACTCTTCGGAGTGGTTGGCTCAGGTTTATATTTGCGAGATTGTCAGGCTTCATGGCGTACTGGTATCTAGCATCTCTAACCGGGGTACGCAGTTTACATCGTGGTTATGGAGAGTTGTACAACATGAGTTGGGTACTCGGGTGGAGTTGAGCACAACATTTCACCCTCAGATGGACGGACAGTCCGAGCACACTATTAAGATATTGGAGGATATGCTTCGTGCGTGTGTGATGGATTTTGGGGGTGCTTGGGATCAGTTCTTGCCACTTGCGGAGTTTGCCTACAACAATAGTTATCAGTTGAGCATTCAGATGGCACCGTATGAGTCTTTATATGGTAGGCGGTGCCGGTCTCCAGTAGGTTGGTTCGAGCTGGGCGAGGCTAGGTTACTGGGCACATACTTGGTTTAGGATGCGTTGGAAAAGTTTAAATTGATTCAGGATCGACTTCGTACAGCCCAGTCAAGGCAGAAGAGTTATGTGGATCGGAAGGTTCGCGACGTTACATTCATGTTGGGGAGAGGTTCTTGCTCCGGTTTCGCCCATGAAGAGTGTTATGAGGTTCGGGACGGAGGGCAAGTTGAGCCCTAGGTATATACGACCTTTTATGATTCTTGAGAGGGTTGGAGAAGTGTCTTACAGGCTTGCACTTCCACCTAGTGTCTATGTAGTTCATCTAGTATTCCATGTTTCCATGCTCCGGAAGTATCACGGCGATCCGTCTCATGGGTTAGACTTCAGCACAGTCCAGTTGGACAAGGATCTATCTTATGTTGAGAAGCCGGTGGCCATTTTGGAGAGGCAGGTTCGAAAGTTGAGGTCGCAGAACATCGCTTCAGTGAAGGTTCAGTGGAGGGGTCATCCGGTCGAGGAGGCGACTTTGGAGACCGAGCATGATATGCGCAACCGTTATCCTCATATTTTCACCACTTCAGGTATGTCTCTATACTCGTTCGGGGACTAACAAGTGGGGGATGATGTAATGACCCAGCTAGTCATTTTGAGAGCATTAGCCCCGAACCCCTAATTATTTCTCGCTCTATTTCTTTTTGTGGTTACGTAACTTGCCGGTAGGATTTGTTTTTGGTTTCAGAGTGAAATGGGACACACAGTCCCTAAATTGGGAGTTTAAGTTCCAGGAATTGACCGTAGTTTGAATTGTGAGAAGATGACTATGGAATGGAGTTTCGATGGTTCCAATAGCTCCGTAGGGTGATTTTGGCCTTACGAGCATGTTCAAATGTGGAATTGGAGATCCGTAGGCCATTTTAGCGTTAATAGGCGAAAGTTGCAAAATTGGATGATTTTTGGAAAGTTTGATCGGGATTGGACTTTTTAATATCGGGGTCAGATTTGGATTCTGATTCCGGAAGTTGGAGTAGGTCCGTAATGTAAATTATGACTTGTGTGCAAAATTTGAGGTCAATCGAACTTAATTTGATAGGTTTCGGCGTAGAACGTAGAAGTTCAAAGTTTTAAAGTTCATTAGGCTTGAATCAATGTGCAATTCATGTTGTTAGCGCTGTTTGATGTAATTTAAAGCCTAGACTAAATCCGTATAATATTTTAGGACTTGTTGGTATATTCGGATGGGGTCCCGGGGGCCTCGGGGTTGTTTCAGATGGTTAACGGATCGAGTTGAGGCTTAGATAATGGCTGAAGTGCACCAGTTCTAGTGCAATTGCACCTGCGCAAGTTTAACCGTTGGTGCAAGCTCGCAGAAGCGAGAGGGAGAACGTAGATGTAGGGCTGAAGAAGGTGTCTAGTGGTCGCAGGTGCGCCGAGGAGGTCGTAGAAGCGGAAAGGCCAGGAAGGCCTGGTGATCGCATAAGCGGACTTGGTCCGCATGAGCGCATGCGCAGAAGCACTCCTTGGCCGCAGAAGCGGAAACGTAGATATATATTTGGGTCAGCAGAAGCGGACGTGTCTAGGCTAAGTGAGAACCGCACCTGCAGAAGCGGGTTGTGGGTTAGTAGGTGCGGAACCGCAGAAGCTGCTGTGGGTTCGCAAGTGCAAATTCACCAGGCAGAAAAGGCCCAAGTTCGAGGATTTGATTTCATTCTCGACTTTTTGACCTAGAGAGCTCGGATTGAGGAGAAATTTTGAGGGTTTTGTAGAGGAAACATTTGGGTAAGGATTCTTGACATGTGTTTGACTAATTTCCACTAAGATATCATTTATTCTTTCTTTAATTAAGGATTTGGGTTGAGAAATTTGTAAAAAGGGTGGAAGAAACCGAATTTTAAGGTTTTGATCAAGAATTGTCCATCAGATTTGAGTAATTTTGGTATGGGTGAACTTGATATCTAATTATTGTTCATATTTAGTGACTTTACCCGATTATGAGACGTGGGCTCGGGTCGACCTTTTGGGGCGATTTTTTGATTCTTTGCTAAATTTGTAGATTTATTATTTAAATTAGTTTTTTGTAGTTGTATTTATAGTATGTAATTGCTTTTGGCTAGATTTGGCCGTTCGGAGTCGGAAACTCGAGGGAAAGGCATTCTTATCAATTGATTGAGCGAGATTTGAGGTAAATGACTTGTCTAACCTTGTATGGGGAAACGCCCCTTAGGTTATTATACTGTTATGATAATTGCAATATGTGAAGGCCGTGTACGCGAGGTGAAAAGTGCAAACTCGGGTCAAATGTTGAAAAATCCAGTTCTTGCTGAGTAGTTTCCGTTAAATTCCTTAATTGATTTGCTCTAGCCTGTGTAGTCATCATGTTTAGCCTAATGTCGCATGCCGACATGTCTTAACCCTTACTTGAAACTTGTGCAACATGCTTAGTTGAATTACCTGCTTCCTTGATCTTATATTCAGTGTTTAACTGTAGGATTCCTTGCTGTAAATGCGTTGTTCCATAGGTTATGCGTTGTATATTTACTTTTGGGACTACGAGGTGGTACCCTGTTGCATATTTACTTTTGGGACTACGAGGCGGTACCTCGGGAGCTCCCCATGTTGTGTATTTACTTTTGGGACTATGAGGCGGTACCTCAGGAGCGCCCCTGTTGCATATTTTATTTTAGGACTACGAGGAAGTACCTCGGGAGCTCCCACTGTTGTGTATTTATATTTGGGACTACGAGGCGGTACCCCGGGAATGCCCCTGCTGTTTACCTCTATTTGTTGTTTTGTTTCCATTTTGTAATTTCTTATTGTTAAATTCTCAGTCATTTCATTATATGATTATATCTCCTGCCTTGTTCCCGATTTTATTCCAGTAGGGCCCTGACCTGACCTTGTCACTACTCTATCGAGGTTAGGCTTGCACTTACTGGGTACTGTTGTGGTGTACTCATGCTACTCTTCTACACATCTTTTTGTGCAGATCCAGGTTCTTCCTACTAAGCCAGATACCAGTGAGATAGTCGTGCGTGGAGACTTCAAGGTACATCTGCCAGCGTCCGCACACCTCGGAGTCCCTCTCTATCCTTATTATATTATTTTCTTCATTATTTTTATTAGACTCTGATGTATAGAGACACTTAGTATTTTTCTGTAGAGATTGTGACTTATTTCTACCGGATTTTGGGAGTTGTACTTATTTTGAATCGCAGTTTTGATATACTTCATATGTTGAGGTTTGACAGTTTTATATTCTGTTATTCCGCTCAATTGTAAGGCTTACCTAGTCATAGAGACTAGGCGCAATCACGACATCCTACGGAGGGAAATTTGGTTCATGACATTTTCTATAGTAATAAAATAACTTCAGCCTGAAAAGCCAAAGTTTTCACATAATCAAATTGAAAGACTTCATTTACTTTTTCTAAATGCAAAAGTAACTTTTCAGGTCATTTACTATATGGTTAGAAAAATTAAATGTAAGATGAAGTAGGTGGTAAAAGACAAAAGGTAGATGCTAAATACAAAAAAGATAAGTTTCAAGTTTTTAAATACCAAAACATGCGGAAGTCCTGCAGTCTACAGTTTAGCAATGAGTTTTTCCCTAAAAACTTCACACTAAACATGCTGAAGTTATTTAGTTCATTTGCTAAAACTTCAGACGAAACATGCTGAAGTTTTCTCCTACAATACGTAATTTTCTAATGAGTTTTTACTTAACTTCAAACTTATCCATGCTAAAGGTTTTTTGTTCATTTCTTAACACTTCACACTAAACTTGCTGAAGCTAAAACTTCATGCTAATGTAGCATGAAGTTGTTTCACAGTGACGCTAAAACTTCATGCTAATGGATGCTAAAGTGTCACGACCCCAATTTTCCTCCGTAGGATGTCGTGACAACACCTCGTCTCTAAGATTAGGTAAGCCTAACAAAACATATAGAATAACTGAAATAATAATAATTTAAATTTCAAAACATCCACAACTATATATATAAAGAAAATATGCAACCCAACATGCACATCTCCCAAAAATCGGTGAAGTATAAGTCACAAGCTCTAGATACAGTGCGGAACGCTCCTATACATCACTATCAACAAAAAATATAAATGAACAAGAAAAAAATAGGATAAAAGGAACTCTGAGGCCTGCGGACGTGGGTAAGTGTACCTTGAAGTCTCCAAAGCAACAACACAACGCACTAAACATGTGCAAAAGCATAGTATGAGCGCTCCACAACGGTACCCAGTAATTGCCAAAGCCTAACCTCGGTAGAGTAGTGATGAGATCAGGTCCAGACCCTACTGGAGATAATAAGAAACAAGACAGATAATATAATGACATATTGAAATAACATGGAAGTGAAATAGTAAATAATTTACGAAAAGTAACAACACGGAATCAAGGAAAGCTAATTCAACACTAAAGGAAAACACGAATTTTACATGTTAAGGAAACAACAACCAACAATACAGTAAATAAGTAAGCTCAACAGGGGCACTCCCGAGGTATCGCCTAGTAGTCCAAAATCATAAAATAACTCACTTTCCATATATCACCATAGGGGCCTTTATATTTAGTTTTGAAAATCATTTTCCCGAAATAGCACCTCGCGTTTATCCCACCTTATCACACTGCATGGCTTCTAGTAGTTCCCCTGCTTGCCACGCGTATCAATCCCACCTTATCTCACCGCATGCGTTTCAACACCGAGACCTTATACCACCACATGCGTATCAATAATCATAACAGCAGGGCAAAAACCTCGTGCATCAATAACAATCGCACGGCAGAAACCTCATGCAATAATATTAACAGCACGACAGAAACCTCGTGCAATAATAACAACAACACGGTAGAAACCTCGTGCAAACAACCAAACAATCACCTCAATAGTAACATGAAAGCCAAGACACAACAACTAAGTAAATGATATTTCACAACTTACACTTTGCCCCAAAATAACCACGACCTTGCAATTCAACACCAAACTCAACAACAAGATATTTCAAGGACAACAATTTTAAGTAAGGAGTTCCACAATTAAGTAAGGAATACTGAAATTAAGAAAAGCAAGTAATTCAACTAAACATGTGATACAAGATGCAAATAGGAGATACGACAAGTAGACACGTGAACTTAGGCTAAACATGAAGACTACAACATGCTAAAGTATCTAAATTAAGGCATGAAAAGGAAACTACTTAGCAAAAACCGTAATTTCAATATTTAGCCCGTGTACGCACTCCTCACCTCGCATACACGGCCTTCACATATCATAAATTATCAGCACAGTACCAAATCCTAAAGGGAAGTTCCCTCACACAAGATTAGACAAGTCACTTACCTCAAACTACGCTCAATCAATCAATTAGAAGGCCTTTTCCTTGATTTTCTAACTCCGAATGGCTCGAATCTAGCCAAAAAAATTTCATACTACAAATATAACTATAGGAAACTAATTTAAATAATGAAACAATGATCTTAGCTAAGAATTGAAAAATTGCTCCAAACCGTTGACCTGGGTCTGCGTCTCGAAACCAAACCAAAATTACAAAAACCGAACACCCATACGATATCGAGTCCAACCATACAAGAATTACACAAATCTGATGCCAAAATCCCGCTCAAATCCCCAAAATTCGGCCTAAGAACTTTCCTCTAACCTTCCCCAATTGTTTTTAACCCAAATCACTAATTAAATGATGAAATCAAAGACATAAACATAGAATTTAACTAAAAATAAGTAAGAATCGCTTACCCCAATCACTGCCTTGAAAATCTCTCCAAGAATCGCCTTCAATCGAGCTCCTAAAATCAAATTTGTGAAATAAACTCAAACCCTCATCTTTGAAATATTTAAGTATGCCTAGATGTCCTTAATCGCGACCGCGAAGCACAAATTATACTGCCCACAATTTAACCCTACGCGCACGCGGAAAACATCATTCGAACGTGATGCATTGACCTTCAAACCTATATGATCGCGACTACATCACGCGATCGCGATGAACAAAGTGCGCGTGAACCCCCAGCCATGCATTTCCTCTATGCGAACGCGACCTGAGCCATGCGTTCGCGATGTATTTACTGCTCTAGCTACGTGATCGCAGAACTCTCCTCGCAATCGCGTAGAAAAATTTCCCATCAGTGACTATCAACCCTTCGTGATCGCGGACCTATCCACGCGATCGCATAGATATAAACCAGAACACTCACACCAGCAGACTTCAACAGTCATTCCAAGTCCCATTTGACTCCGTTAACCATCTGAAATCCATCTGAGGCCCACGGGAACCCAACAAAGCATACCAACAAGTCCTAAAACATGATACGAACTTAGTCAAGCCTTTAAATCACATCAAATAATGCTAAAATCACGAATCGTGCATCGATTCAAGCCTAATGAACTTATAAACTTTTAAATTCTACATTCGATGCCGAACCCTATCAAATGAAGTCTGATTGACCTCACATTTTGCATAAAAGTCATAAATGACCTTACGGACCTACTCCAACTTCCAAAATCGGAATCCGACCCCGATATCAAAAAGTCCACTCCCCGTCAAACTTTTCAAAAATCTTCTAACTTTCTCTAGTTAATGCCGAAATGACCTACGGACCTCCAAACAAATATCCAGATACGCTCCTAAGACTCAAATCACCATACGAAGATATTGAAACTGCCAAAACTCCATTCCGGAGTCATTTTCACACAAGTCAAACTATGATCAACTCTTACGGCTTAAACTTCCAATTTAGGGACTATGTGTCAAATTTCACTCTGAAACTCTCCTGAACCGACACCAAGCGCCCTGGCAAGTCAGATAACCACAAAATGAAATAGAGGGAGAAATAATTAGGGGATTGGGGCTAATACTCTCAAAACGACCGGTCAGGTCGTTACATGAAGTTATTTAGTTCATTTGCTAAAACTTCATACCAAAACATGCTGAAGTTTTGTCCTACAGTCTATAATTTTGTCATGAGTTTTATCCGAAACTTCAGTCTAAATAAGTTGAAGATTTTTAGTTCATTTGATAAAACTTCAGACTAAACATGCATAAGTTTTTGTCATGTAGTATGTAATTTTCTAATGCGTTTTTGCTAATGCGTGCTAAAGTTATTTAGTTTATTTGCTAAAATTTTATACTAAACATGTTAAAGTTTCACAAAACATGCTTATGTTCATGATAAAAGAGACAAAATTATTTAATACAATCCAAGACAACTTCAAACTAATTAATGCGAAGAGAACTAAAATTTAAAAGATAGACATCACATAATTCACAAAACATAATATATATTCTCAAATCCAATTTTGTTTTCACTTACATCATTGAAAACATAACAAAAAAATTATTTTTCATTTACAATTTATTCTCTATCGAAAAACTTCACATAGAGTGTTTTCATATTCTCCATAGTCATGTCCTAGTTGCTCTTCTGGAGTTTCATAACCGCTTTCTTCTTTCCACTTTCCATGAGCCCAAAGATTCGCAGCCAATTCTCTCCTGAATGTCAACGCATCATATTGTTTGAATTTGAAGACATCATCTTGCTTCAACCGCATCTCAAGGAACTTAAGAGCAAATATACCACGATCAACACTACAAACAAACATGAAAAAAATTGAAGATTAATTAGCACAATAGCACAACTCTAAAAATAAAGAAAAAAACATAAATATAAGATGCATGGTAAACAAATGCCAAACACGTACTTGTTCTGCTGTAGGGGTGTGTTCATCCACTTAATCGTAAAAGTTTTTGGAGCATTTTCTACATAAGTTTATTGTGTGTGCCAAACTTCAAGCATTCGAGCAAGTGTGGGATCAACCAAGCATAATTTTGGACATGTTCCAACGCACTCTCATATGGTGAATTGCTCAATGAATCGTACACATATATAGTTTTGGTTTTAAAGTGCAGAATTCCAAGAAAGTAGTGCGTAGATGACTGGCGAGCTCTTGGCTTAAGTCGAAATGGAAAGAATACATTTTCGGCAGATGCCCATGAGATACCACATGAAAGGTCAATGCCTCTTACGTAGTGGGCACCTTTTCAGTAGTTAATTCTTCAATAAACCAGATAAACTCGGTAAGTTCCTTAATCTCCACTTCTTCTTTATAATCCACAACTTCCTCAATCACCTGTTTTTTGACAGCCTGCTTGCTCTTTGATTTGCTCTTTTTCTCCTCCATTTTTATTTTCTCTTCCATTTTCTTTTCCTTTCATATTCTAATTTTCTCCTTATGTTCATCTGAAGGATAAACACTAGCCAACTTAGTCATATAATGATCAAAAAATAAATTTGTTACTGCATATTTTGATTCTGGATATCTTGGAAGGTGATAGAAATATTTTTTGCGCAAGATATATACGCCTACTTCAATATGCTGCAAATGAACAACAACAAAAGAAAATATGTGAACTTAACCAAAATATAATTTAGAGTAAAAAATAAGTTTAGGTAATGAACTAAAAAACTTCAGCATGCATAAGTATGAAGTTTAGAAAAATCTCATTACAAAACTACAAACTACATGATAAAAACTTAAGCATGTTCAGTATGAAGTGTTAGGAAATAAACTAAAAAACTTCAGCATGTTTAATTTAAAGTTTAGAAAAAAAAAACTCATTACAAAACTAGAGACTGCAAGACAAAAACTTCAGCATGTTTAGGCTGAAGTTTTAGCAAATGAACTAAACAACTTCAGCATATTTAGTCTAAAAATGCATTGCTAAACTACAGACTGCAGGACAAAACTTCAGCATATTTTAGTATGATGTTTTAGCAAATGAACTAAAATACTTAAGCATGCAGAATTCTGAAGTTTACCAAATTACAGTACACAAACTTTAAAACAAACATAAGGTTGAAGTTTTAGGAAATACAGTTGAAAACCAATTTAAAAAACAAGCTTAATAACTTACTTCATCCGCAAGATTAGAGTTAGGTCCACACGCTCGGTAAAGAATGACTTTGGAATATCGATTCCAGCTAATCTGAATGGCTTGGAATCATATTCCTCGACATCCGTCTTCAACCAGTGTGTAAATCTCTACATCAATTTGTTGTCTTGATTGACATAGTGGAAGGGACACCTTCGTGTAGTCTTTCCTTCTTTCCAATCTTACCCCCTTGCCTTTTGTTTAGGAATGACGTAAGGAGAATTCAACCAAATACTCTCCATACGAATCTTTTTCTCTACTTTATCTGGTTTTCTTTTTGCTTGTTATTCCTGCTACTCAATCGCAACTAACTATTGCAATCCAGTAATAGAGGAAAGATCCACAGCCATAGGGACAGATACTTCTCCAACTCCATACTGTTCATGATCTTCTTGTCTTTCTTCACCAATAATTACATCAACAAAATTAGCTTCTAACCCAGTCTTGTGTACTACCCAGCAAAAGTGACCATAAATTAAAGTTGGGGATATCACTTGTGTCATGCAAAACATTAAGACAACCGAACACCTTCCTTCTCTTAGAATTTAGAAGATGTTGTGATGCATAGATGAGATCTTCAAAAAATAAGGAAAATATATACATAAATACAACTGATACAAACATACATTAGGCAAAAAGTGTCTTGTAATCAAATTGCAGCAAATAACTACCTAGTTTAAGTGTTGCGACACAGATGGTGTTTGCATACTGACAGATCCGCTTGCATTACCTCAGATATGCCTATATCTTCATGAAAAAAAAAGGCAAAAATATTAAATAATACTGACTAAATTTTAAAAATACTACAAAGACACTTCACACCTGTCTGTGAGCTAACAGATGTGAAGAGATGTATTTCTCCTTTTTCATATAGCCGAATGAGCTCACCAATTTCTTTTTCGGCTACATCGAGTCTTTCTGAATAATCATCAAAAAGCACAAAAAAGAAAAGAAAGTATGTAAAATTTTAAACTAAAAATAAAAACTTGGATCAAATGTAATAAGTTCGTGATGTATAGAACACCTTAACGTTTACCTTCCACTGCGCTATCGCTAGAATGCATCCTTTGTCGATCTCAGCAGATCCAACTTAATTCAATGGTGCGGCATCATCGGGGAGCCTTGGATTATTCTGCGAAAGGATTTTAACGACTTTATCTTCTTGCAATGTAGCATCATCATAGAGTTTTTAAGTCATATTAATTGAAGCACCATTGTTTTCAACTTCCACTGCATATTTATTGGCGGGGGGATCATATATATAAATATATATATATATATATATATATATATATATATATATATATATATATATATATATATATATATATATATATATATTTGCAACAAATAATAGTTTGAGGGAACGAGTAGCTCCGTATGATGTATTATGACTTGCGTGAATCATCGGTTTTGGTTTTCAGGTTATTTAGAATCGATTTGGAATAAAGAATTTCATCATTGAAGCTTTAAGTTGGAAGAGTTGACCAAGTTTAACTTTTATGAATTTGACCCGGAACAGAGTTTTCATAGTTCTGTTAAGTCCGAATGGTAATTTTTGACTTGGGCGTATGCCCGAATTCACATTTGGACATTTCATTGGCAAAAGTTCGAAAGGTGAAGGTTTATTAAGTTCATAAGTTTGACCGAAAGTTGACTTTAATGATATCGGATTCGTATTGTAGTTCCGAAAATTAGAATAACCTAGTTATGTCATTTGGGACTTGTGTGCAAAATTTGAGTTCATTCCGAGTTGATTTGATATTGTTCGGCGCGAGTTTTGGAAGTTAAAAGTTAAAAGTTCATTATGTTTGATTTGAGGTGTGATTCGTCGCTTTGATATTGTTATGTCTGATTTGAGGCCTCGAGTAGGTCCGTGCTATGTTACAGGGCTTGTTGGTATATTCGGACGGGGTTCCGGGTGGCCTGGGTGAGTTTCAGACGAGGTTCAGATAATTCCGTTTCTTGTTGCATTGTTGAAGAGGAACTGGACCTGGTGTGATCGCACCTGCGGCTAGTTCGTGCAGGTGCGATGGTTGTAGAAGCGATGAAGGGGTCGCAGAAGTGAGGTGAGACTTGGGCAAGAATGATCGCAGAAGCAGACTTAAGGGCGCATCTGCACATCGGCAGAAGCGCAAATCTAGCTGCAGAAGCGACGTGTGGCGCATAAGCGGGAAAACTCCATAAGTGCAGAAGGGCTGGTCTTCATAGGGCTTCACAAAAGAGACATTTTTCCGCAGAAGCGGAGGTCGCAGATGCGACAACTTAAATGCATATGCGGAAATGCTGGGCAGAAGCTATATATCGAGGTTTTGGGTTCTTTTATAATATTTTGAGATGTGTGACTCGGATTGAGGTGATTTCAGAGGAAAATTTCATCACAAGGATTTGGTAATTGGATTATGAGTTTTAAAGAGAAAATTGGGGATTTTAGTCTAAAGTTTCATAGAGTGAGTTTTTGAGTTTTGAATGTTGATTTGGAGTCGAATTTGAGTGAAACTAGTGTGGTTGGACTCGCAACTAAATGAGTTGTCAAATTTTATAAGTTTCGTCGAGTTCCGAGGTGCAGGTCGGGTTGGACTTTTGGACTTTTAATTAAAGATTCGACCTTTGTCGATTGGGTTTGTTTCCTTTGGCATTAATTGATGTATTTTAGTTGCTTTTGGCTAGTTTCGAGTTGTTCGGAAGTCGGATTAATTGCTTTTGCTCGTCCTTGGATTTAGCTTGTTCAAGGTAAGTAACATTTCTAAACTTGGTGCCGAGGGTATGAAATCCCGAATTACGTGTTATGTGTTTGGTGTTGAGGTGACGCACATGGTAGGTGACGGGTGTGTGGGCGTGCACCATGTGAATTGTGGCTCGGTTATTTCTGTGGTGCTGTGTAGTCACCTAATCTTATTTATATCTATGAAATCTCTACGTGCTAGAGTAATTGGGTTGTGATTCATATAAGAAACCATATCTAGGCTATATGTTTATCCTGTTGGGACCCACTTAGGTCATTTCTGTTGTTGAGTTATTTGCTTACACTGCAATTACATACTCACTCATACACATTCATTTGCATATCATATCTAAGTCTCTATCACCATTTATTGATACATCACATCATCATTTTTGGGCTGATATTCATGACATTGTGAGCCAGAGAGACTGAAGAGAAGAGTGATTGAGTGAGATCGAGGGCCTGATGGTGAGGATTATGATGGGATCGGGCTGCACGCCACAACATGTTTTATTGATTTATGCCATGATTGGCTTGTTATAGCGCTTGGGCTAAAAAAGCCCTTCCGAAGTCTGCACACACCCCTAGTGAGCGCAAGTACCTATTGAATATGAGTGTCGAGTGATTGGGAGGACTGAGTGACTATGAAGACTGAGTGACTGGGAGGACTGAGTGAATTGATACTCTAAGAGTATGTATATGGTTATCACTGAGTTGCATCGCATTCGACATGCACACTTGACATACAGACATAGAGATGCATTTTCCTCATGTTGTACGATATTGCGTCATTCATGACTTCACATACACATTGATATGTAGGCATAGAGATGTACTTCCCTCATGCCATTTGAAAATAAAACATTTACCTGTTGATTATTTCGGTAAAGGATTTGGGTTTTTACTGATATACTTGAAAAGCATGTCTATTTTTTCTGGAATTGTGAACGAGCTGAGCATTTTATTTTTGAGCTACTTCTTTTATTACTTCCATTATGCTGTTATGACATATTGTTGTCTATTGGTGTTGGACCCCAACCTGTGTTTCAGCTCGTCACTACTTTCAATCTAAGGTTAGGTTTGTTACTTATTGAGTACATGGGGTCGGTTGTACTCATACTACACTTCTACACCTTGCGTGTAGATATTGGATATTGATGTTACTGTGATTGACGAGAGCTGAATTTGAAGACGTACATGTATTCCGGTTGTAACTGTCTCTTGTTCATGGTAGCCTTAGATTTATAAAAAAAAATCTGTTTATGTACATTTCGAATATATGATATATTTATTTCATACCAACTTTGTAAATTCTAATCTTAGAAGCTCATGATTTGTACTATCAGTCCTTGAGAAATTCTTGTATAAAAGCAATTGTATTTTTATTTCTTATCTTAATAAATCTCATTTAAATTAGATAGTTGTTAATGGGATTACCTGACAGGTTGGGTTAGATGTCATCACGGCTAGGTGGATTTTGGGTCGTGACATATTTATACCTGTAGTGGCAACTTCCTATGTCTCTGCACCTAAAATTTCTTAGAAAATAGCTAATACTTCCACAAATGCATTGCCTTTCCTAATAAGAGTACACACACCACTCGGTGTGTGTTCTTCAGTACCAACCATTTCATTATCTGCATCCGCAAACACATTGCCTTTTACAATAGGAGTACACAAATCACAACTCGGTACATGTTCTTCGGTACCGACAACTTCATCATTTGCATCTTTCTTGCTTACTACATTCTCAATTGATAACTGTTCATCATATCCAGCAACTTTGCCCAGTCTATCAACACTAGAATATTTTGCTTCAACTTGTCGTTCAACACATTGAACTTGCTCGAATACTTGAACTTGGCCTTCGAGAGCTGCTTCTTCACCTCTTACATTTTCATCTGCGACTTTATACAGTCCATCATGACCAACATTAATATCAGATTGAGGTTCGAAGGAGTCGTTCATCCTATCATATTATCGATAGTTCATGAATTCAAAATCTGTATCGCCATCATCTCTTCCTTTTGACTTGTCGACAATCTCAAACAATTCTTCAAACTTCTTATCAAAATATTCCTATAAATAATTACTAACAATGATTATTCTGAATAAAAGAATAACATTAGCAGGAAAAAAGACTTCTCTGTAAATAAGCCTAACTTGACTTTTTTCACAACCTCGCCCACAATAACAGATAGCTCATCCCGTCGAAACTCTTAAATAACTTCTTTCGCGATCATACATCTTTCTTCTGTTGTGTGGTTTTTAACCTCCCTCGTTACCCTCTAGTATAGAAATAGAAACAACACAACAATTTTAGAAAATAGAAACACTGAACAAAATTTTAGCTGTAAGAATGTTGAAATTCAGCAAATACAGAACAAAACATCAGCTCTAAGAATACTGAAGTATAACAAATACAGAACAAAAACTTCAGCCAAAACATGTTGTAGTTTTACAAATACAGAACACAACTTCAACTCCAAGAATGCTGAAGTTTATCAAAAACAAAAAAAAACTGGAGACAAAACATACTTTACTTTTACAAAACATAAAATAAAACTTCAGATCCTATAATGCTAAAGTTCATCACAAACAGAATAAAAACTGCAGACAAAACATGCTATAGTTTTACCAGATCAAAAAATAATGCTGAAGTTCAGCAAAATACAGGACAAAAATATCACATAAAACATCCTATAATTAAGCAAAGAAAAGTATGAAAAACTTTAGATTAAAAACAAACAAAGAAAAACTTGCACGACATATTGTGTTAATTAATTCATCATCAAACGCCATTGTAGAATATTTAGAACGACTCTGGGTACCAGTTGATTCTCCAATTATAGGAGTTCGATTGGTTTGTTTTGATCGACTACGACTACGTGGTGATTTACCAGTTGAAGGAACTGGATTCAGTACCTTCAAATGACTGTTGTTGCATATGTAATTGTCCAATTAAAGGCATTGAATTCAATTCCTATTCGGTAGGAATTATCTCCAATACCCTAAATATCTGATATTTCTGTTTAATACAAAAATATATATTATGAAAAATAAAATAAAACTAATACGTCAACATAATAACAAAACTATAGAAAAAAAAAATGTTAACTTACACCATGATTACTGAAGTAATCCGCATGAAGTTCTTTAAATTTAGGCTCTCCCAAAGATATATAACGTAACATCCTCGGAACTTGAGGGACATAAAGGTAGTCATCATCTTTTAAATACTTATCTCAAATATCTGGGAAGCGCTCATAGAACCAAACACATAATGGATATGAAAATTTGCTTACAGTATACTCAGTTGTATTATTTTTGTCCTTGTTATCCAAAGCATGTTTCATTGAGGTAATAAGCTTCTCATAAGATGCATTACCCCAAGGATAATTAAGACAAGATTCATCGTCTTCAACAATAGCTGCATATTCTTCCAACACAATTGATTCATTCTTTCTTCCGAACAAAATATACTCCACAATAAGAATTTGCATAAGTTTCACAGCATCTTCATCACTCTCACATATGTGTTTGAAATTCACATTATCTTTTTTAATTTGATTCTGTATCATATAATCTCGAATGTCCTTCAAGGTCACGCCCTTAGACTTCCCAAAATAGTGCTTCAGAATCTTACTCTCTCGTTTAATTGGGATTTCAACATTATGTGATGTGATCTTCAAACCGCACATAATGTGAAAGTCTTCAAGGCTGAACGACACATCACAATCAAAAATCTTGAAACTAATAGAATCTCGATCATTGGTGAATACGCGATAAAGAATCAAACAATAAACCAACTTCATGCTGCAATGGAAATTCTCCATAACCATGATATACCGAAATGTACCATTATTCAGCTTATCCTGTTGCGAAGGAGTCAAGAAAGTTGCAATTAAACCCTTCAAATCGTGGTTCCCCTTCTAGTAAGCACGACAGTTAAACCAATCTCGAAACTCATAATATCTCTCCCCTAATTTTGTAGGTAAAACAATAGGGACTAAAGGATCTTTGCGTATTATAGGTTCTTTAGGTGATTTAGGATTTGTAGGTGATTTGGATTTCGTAGATGTCATCTGTTCGAAAAGATTAAAGGTAGGAAAAATAACTTCAAAACATTATCAAAAAAATCATTTAAAATTTCAGCACAATTTGGCTTTAATTTATATTTTAAAGCCCTCTAACTTCAGAGAAATACAAAACAAAACTTCAGCTCTAAAAATGTTTAAGTTCAGAAAATACAGAATAAAACTTCAGCTCTAAGAATACTGAAGTTCAGCAATTACAGAACAAAAATTTCAGCTAAAATATGATGTTATTTTACAAATACAGAATACAACTTCAACTCCAATAATGCTGAAGTTTATCAAAAATAAAACAAAAACTGCAGACAAAACATACTTTACATTTATAAGACACAAAACAAAATTTCAGCTCCTAGAATTAAGATATCCTTGAAGTATTATAAACTTCACACTTTAATAGCATCATCTATTTGAGTCTCAAAATATTTAAAAATTTCAACGTCTCCAACAATCACTGAAGAATATATAGATTTTTCATCAAAAATACAAACACAGTTTCAAAAAACCTAAAAACACTAATCGTAAAAGTAAACCCTACAAAACTAATGCAGTAATCAAAGTAAAACCTAGAAAACTATTTTAGCACAAATAAAAAAAGAAAAATGATTCAACTAAGATTACTATCAACAAAAAACCCATAAATTAAATCATAAAACTAATCCTAAATTAAAACCCGATACAAAGTTAATGCAATGTACAAAAGCAATCATTAAAATTGTACATGTAATTATACTTAACTTTGTTGGAGAAAAAACAGTTGCTAATCAAGCATAATGCAATGGAAAAAATCGTTTGATTTAAGAAAATAATCAAAAACCGCAAAGAAGGATAGAGAGATAGGGACAAGAGACAATATGTCGTATACTTGGAGTGAAAGTAGTCTTTTATTAAAGAAGGGAAAAATTATTTTTTTAAAATACTTTTAACAAAAAACGGATAAGGATGCAAACGAAAAAATAAAATGGGTACAAGTTAAAAATGAGCGACCAAATAGGGTGCCCCATGCAATTTTTACCCAAACCTTTCTAATGGGAGAGTTCTTCACTTGACCGCAACAAAAAAGCAAAGAAAAGAAAAACATTAGTCACCAATAATTATATTATTAGTAAAGTACAAACAACATAGATCATAAGGCATTTCAGTGCTGATAAATGCTATAAAAAATTTAGTTATAATAACTATAAGTTATATCTAACATAAGAATCTAACCTTTCGATTTGAATATTTGAGTCCCACTTTATGAAACTTTAGTCGACTAGTTTACTAGTTACTTGACTTCAATTTAAGTGAATAGGTGAATTATAATTAAAGAATAAAAGTGGAAGAAAAGTAAATAATGCAGTGATATTTTTATATTGGTTCGTATTCAATGTGAATCTTAATCCAATCCCCTTGGCTGTAAGAGGGTTCTCTCTTCAAAGCTCTTTGATGTTCTGAGAATGCTTTGTTAATGAATTCCCTACTCACTCATCAACTAATTTCTTATGCAACTTAGACTCTCAAATCTTTTGATGCAATGCCTCGCCAATGATTTTCTCTCTCTCTTTCTATTACACAATAAGTCAGATTGAGTTACAATGTTTACTAACAGTAGAACACATAGCTTGAAGTTTGTTAGACAAAAGTATAAGTTCTTCTTTTTAGTCTTCTACTATATATACAGCTTGATCAGTGATCTGTTTTAAATCTTGATTGGTACAGAGCTTGATGTTTACCCATAAAATAGTACAGTTGAATTTTTAACGTAGTTTATAGACACGTGGATTAAATTGATCCAAGAACATAAAGTAACAAAGATCAGATGTAAATTAATTAAGAATACTTGAAAGAAATACAAGCATGTCTGTGAAGTGCGCTTCTCTGGAAGCAAGAACAAGAACAAAGTATTGAGCAAAGAGGATGTTAATAAAAATCTAGAGTAAGTTTAACCTTTTTTTCATACACTTCTTGCCTACAATGAGTATAAACGCCTCTATTTATAGCTAAATTCAGAGAGACAAGATCCCCAAATCAAGCTATTGTTTAATATGAACCTCTCTTTATAACGGCCGCTCCTTGAATGATGCCTTCTTCAACTGATATCTCACTTTCAAACTTTCATCTCCAGTTCAAATGTCTTCGAAACTCACACAATATTGATCACATTCTCGTAAGGTGCCAGCTATTTGCCGACTCATACCATACATGTCTTTACTGCTACGTGTCAGCTTGATGAGCGTCTGCCTACCACTCATTAATTTTTACCCCATATAGATAGTACCCCTACTTTCTGATGACTAAACTAGATGATACCAGAAAGTAGATAAGATTCATTTTCTTGATGAAAAAGCTCCTAAACGGTTTCTGACACTTGAAAGGACGTACATCTCCTTACATTTAATGAGCCGAACATGTTTATCTATAATGTCCCGCTTGGTTATTTTGCGTATTGTAACCATGTTCCCTTATTTATTGCCTCTTCTATGTTTATTTGTTGTTATGTGACTTGTCGTTATGGTTGGATTGATTTCGGGGGAGTTTTGGAGTGAATTGGGACACTTAAGTTCAAAGAGTTGATCGAAATTTGACTTTTGTACAGACATCTTCGGAATGCTATTTTGATAATTTCAATAGCTTCGTATGGTGATTTAGGACTTATTAGTATGTACGAATGTTGATTTGGTGTCTGTATGTTGATTTGATATTTTTTGGCAAACGTTGGAAAGTTGAAGGATTGAAAAGTTGAGAGGTTTGACCGAGAGTTGACTTTATTAATATCAGGTTCGGATTTTTGGCTCCAAGACTTGTAATAGGTTTGTTGTATCATTTGGGACTAGTGTACAAAATTTAAGATCATTTGGAGTTGAATTGGTATGGTTCGGCATGAGTTTTAGAAGTTAGAAGTTCATTAGTTTCATTAGGCTTGAATTAGGGTGCAATTCGTAGTTTTGATGTTGTTTAATGTATCCCATTTGTGGGATTACACTGGATTATTGCTGTTGTTGTTATTGTTGTTGTTGTTGTTATTGTTATTTGATGTGATTTGGGGCTTCGAGTAAGTTCGTATTGTATTTTAGGACTTGTTGATATGTTTGGATGGGTCCCGGGGCCCTCGGGTGTGATTCGGGTGATTGGCGGATCACTTTTGGACTTTGAAGGATAGCTGAAGCTTGGGAGTTTTGGTGCAATCGCACCTGCGAAGGATTTGCCGCAGGTGCGACGCTACAGAAGCGGCATGTGGAGCATAGGTGCGGATCAGGATGTGCTAGGCTGAGTCCGCAAGTGAAAGCGGGTATCTGTAGATACGAGTCTGCTAAAGCGAAAGACGGTCGCCGAATCGAGGCTAGGCTGGACTTGGGGAAGATCGCAGATGCGAGGTGGTTGCTACATCTGCGAACCCGTAGATGCAAAAGTTAGACCGCATAAGTGGAATTTGGACTGAAGCTGGGAATCTGCAAATGCGGAGGATCGATCGCAGAAGCCGTGCCACAGGTACGGAAATGGTACCGCAGGTGCCCGGTACTAAAGTGGTTTCCGCATAAGCAAAATTTTGACCGCAAAAGCGGCTTCACGGGTGTGACAGATTGAGCCGTAGGTGTGAGAATCGTTGGGCAGAGCATATAAACGAGGGTTTGGTTATTTCTTTCATTTTGGATTTGTGGAGCTCGACTAAGGGAGATTTTTGAGAGACATTTTACTGCAATTGAAGAGGTGAGTGAAGTTTAATCACTTTTGATATTAGACATTGATTACCCATTGATTATTACACCTAGTTTATGAGAATTTGATGTGAAATTTAGGGATTTTACACTATGTTGTTGGAGAGTGAGATTTGGTGATTTGGGGGTCGATTTGTTGATGGAATAGGATGAAAATAGTATGGTTGGACACGTAATTGAATGTGTGTTTCGAATTTATAATTTTTGTCGGGTTCTGGGGTGTGGGCCTAGGGTTGTCTTTTTGGATTGACTTTCCATATTTGATTCAAGACTTTAGCTTTATCTATTGGGATTGTTTTCTATGGCTATTATTGATGGTATTAAGTTACTTTGACTAGATTCAAGTCTATCGGAAGTCGATTCACGGGTCAAGGACTTTTTGGTGTATTGATTTGCGTATTTTGAGGTAAGTAACATTTCTAAACTTTGATTTGAGGGTAATTATCCCTGTGAACTATGTTATTTGTGATGTGTTGGGGTGACACACATGGTAGGTGACAGGCGTGTAGGCGTGCACCGGGGTAATCATGATCCGAGTTGACTTTTAGACTCTTACCATACTTGTTTTGTTGTTATATCCTTGTTCTCCCTACTTGTTTGGTTATCTGAGCTATGATTTAGGTTGGAAATCATGTTTAGGCTATGTGATTATTTAGTTGAGACCTAATGAGACTAAATTTGTTGTTTTGGGCTATCAGACATAACTATAATTATACACTCAGTCATGATTCGTCATTTACATATCATATCTCAATCTTTGTTCATCATTCATTATTACATTGCACGTTATTTTTTTTAATATGTGGTACTGTTAGTTGAGTGATATGAGATTGAGAACCCTTGAGAGGTTGATGACTGAGGTGGGCCTGAGAGTCGTATGCAACATGCCATATTGGCTTTATTGTTATTCGGATCGAGTTGTACACTGCAACAGGCCATATTGGCTTTATTGTTATTCGGATCGAGTTGTACACTGCAATAGGCCATATTGGCTTTTGATTAACCCTTGGGCAGGATCCGCCCCTCCGGAGTCTGACATACCAGTAGTGAGTGCTGGCACATTGATATATTTATATGTGCTTTGGTGAGGGGCATTAATGCCAGGCACCAGTACAGTGCTGAGTGATTGTGCGTGTGTAATGAAGTAGGCATTTGAGACAGACCATGAGTATGTTGAGGGGGAGGGAACCCGGGAATATCACCGTGAAATCATTCATTTGACATGCATAATTGACATGTAGGCATAGAGATGAATCATTCCTCATGCTAGCTGGTAAATAAATTGTACTTATCAATATTGGGCTTTAAATGTTATACTTGGAAGAATATCTAAATTCCTGTAATGTAAATTAGCTGATTATAATAATTCCTTTGAATTACTTATTGTTATTATCATCATTATACCTATGTTGTCATTAATATTGGTTTTTGACTGTCTTCGTTTGAGCTCGTCACTACTTTCAGCACAAGGTTAGTTGTGTTACTTATTGAGTACATGAGGTGGTTATACTCATACTACACTTTGCACTTCGTATGCAGATCCAGGTACATCTTGACGTAGTGATTGCTAGAGCCTTATTGGTACAAGGATTTGGGAGACTCCGAGGTAGCTGCTATGTGGTCCGCAGATCTTGACTCTCTTTCATTTATTTTCCCTTATTACTATTTTATTGTCCAGACAGTTATATTGAGGATTTGGTTTGTATTTTGATACTCGGCAGTGCTCATGTAATCGTTAACACCAGATAGTTGGGATGGTTGTAGTAGTATTGTTATTGTTTTCATTAGATAATTATGATATTTTCGTTATTAAGTTTATTAAACCATGTTTATTCAAATTCATAGTTATTTTGTGACTATTGGCTTTCCTGGAAAGTAGTGTTAGGCATCTCCGTGGCTCTGGTGAGAGTTTATTCGTGACGAGTTGGTATTAGAGCCCTAAGTTGCTTAGGTCTCACGAGTCATGAGCAGATTTTGTAGAGTCTTGCAGATCGGCACAAAGACTTCTGTACTTATCTTTGAGACACTACCGAACTATTGGAAAACTTCATTTTCTTGCATCATTGTCATGCAAATTTGTTATTTTCAATGTTTGAAACTTGACTTTTCTATTCTCTCACATATGGTGAGGACACGTGCGGACGGATCAGGTGGACGACCACCAGTACCACAAGTTAGGGCTGCGAGATACTGGGGCTGCGGTAGAGGCCGAGGTTGGGCTCGTACTACAGCTAGAGCAACAACCTATAGAGCCACCAGTTGTTTCGGCTAAGTAACATGTACCAGATATTGTTGAGCCGGTAGGGCCATCTCAGGCACCGGCAGTGCCTATCATTATTCCTCGCCTTAGCCTAGATTTTGACTATGTACACGAGCCTGGCTTAAGCGGTTTCGGTTCCAGTGGAACCAGCTACCTCTCAGGCTCGGGGAGGTGCCTAGACTCCTACCACTCGTACTCTAGAGCATCTAGATCAGGGTCATCAGATGCCGAGGGTATTACCACTTCAGCCAGTTGCTATTGCTCTGGCCGAGGTTGGTCCACCTATGAAATGAGGAGAAAAAGAGGTTGGAGTAGTTCGGGAGGCTTAAGCCTCTAGTGTTCAGTAGAGCAGAGTCAGAGGATGCTCAGGACTTTCTAGATAGGTTTAAAAGAATTCTTTGCATAATGGGTCTTCTGGACACCAGTGGGGTTGTATTTAGTACATTTCAGCTAACATAGGCAGCCTACAGATGGTGGCAGGCTTATGAGTTGAGCAGGCCAGCCGGTGCAGCACCACTTACATGGCATGAGTTCTCAGTTCTTTTCTTAGATAAGTTTGTTCCATAGATTCACAGAGAGGAGTTGCATAGGGAGTTTGAGCAACTATTCTAGGAAGGTATGACTTTGACTCAGTATGACATGATGTTCGTATATTTGGCTTGTCATGCAGTATGGTTGGTTACCAATGAGAGAGAGAGAGAGAGAGAGAGATAGGATCATGAGGTTCATTGATGGCCTTAACTATGGACTGTGCTATAGTTTGGCTCGAGAGGCCGAGACACATACTAGGTTTGACCAGGTGGTCGAGATTGCCTAGGAGCTTAGAGCAGGTTCGCAGGCTTGAGCGCGAGGAGAGGGAGAGAAAGAGGTCCCGTGGTTCAGGTAGTTTAAGTGGTACCTCATATGGAGGTCAGTCACATCATAGCAAGGGTCATCCTTATAGACCCACTAAGATGGCTCATCAGTTTTCTCGTGATCGATCAACTAGCTATGGCTCATACAACACTCGTCAAGTTCAGTCATCTGTCAGTGCTCTTCCAGCGAGCTCATACTGTGCTCCATTGGTTTAGGGTTCATTAGTACCAAGTTTTTCAGTGGTTATTCTAGTTCTCGGGGTCCAGTTCTAGCCCCGCAGTCATCCCTAGGCCGAGGGTGCTACGAGTGTGGGGAGTTGGGGCATGTGAAGAGGTTTTTCCCCCATTTTGTTGGAGGTCTCACACATTAGAGAGGTCAAGCTATGACTCTAGCACCAGTTAGTACACCACTCGCTCATCCAGCTAGAGGTGGGACTTAGGCAGTTCGAGGTTGCCCTAGAGGGGGAGGTTAATCATGTGGTGGTCAGGCTCGATGCTATGCTTTTTCCACGAGTCCAGAGGCAGTTTTTTTTGATGTTTTGATCACATGTATTACTTTAGTGTGCCACAGGGATGCTTCAGTACTATTTGACCTTGGTTCCACTTATTTATATGTGTCATCGTACTTTGTTTGTTATTTGGGTATTCCTCGTGATTCTTTAGTTATCCATGTTCATGTATCTATGCCAGTGGGTGATTCTATTATTGTAAACATCGTATATTAATCATGTGTGGTGACTATTGGGTCTATGAGACTAGAGTTTATCTTTAAATGATTAGCATGGTTGATTTTGACGTGATTTGGGTGTGGACTGGTTTTGTCCATGTCATGCAAAGACTATGACGTTAAGAAGGGGTGTTTGGCATATTTAGCCTTCATTAGTGATGTTAGTGCTGATGCTCCTACCATTGAGTCAATTATGGTAGTGAGAGACTTCCCAAATATACTTCCAACAGATCTGTCGGGCATGCCATCTGACAAGGACATTGATTTTGGAATTGTCTTGGTACCGAGAACTCAGCCCATCTCCATTTCACCGTATCGCATGAAACCTATTGAGTTGAAGGAGTTGAAGGATAAGTTGTAGGAACTACTTGATAGGGCTTCATTAGGCCTAGTGTGTCGCCTTGGAGTGCACCGGTTCTATTTATAAAGAAGAAGGATGGTACTATGAGGATATATATTGACTACAGGCAGATGAACAAGATTACTACTAAGAATAAGTACCCACTACTATGTATTAATGGCTTCTTTGATCCGATTCAGGGTTCTAGAGTGTTCTCGAAGATTGATTTGAGGTCTGGGTATCATCAGATGAATATTCAGGATTCAGATATTCTGAAACAGCTTTCAGGTCCCGCTATGGTCACTATGAATTTCTGGTGATGTCTTATGGGCTAACCAATGCCCCCACAACCTTTATGCACTTTATGAATAGTATGTTCTAGCCATATCTTGATTCTTTTGTCATAGTAATAATTAAGGATATATTAGTATACTTACGCAACTAGGAGGATCATGAGTAACATCTGAGGATCGGACTCCAGACTTTGAGGGAGAAGAAGCTATATGCTAGATTCTCCATGTGTGAGTTTTGGCTTGATTCGGTGACGTTTTTGGGGCATGTGGTGTCCAGTGAGGAGATCAAGGTAGACCCGAAGAAGATTGAGGTAGTTCATAGCTGGCCCAAACCGTCCTCTACTACTGAGATCCGGAGTTTCCTTGGATTGACTGGATATCGCCATTTTGTGGAAGGTTTCTCATCCATTGCTGCACCTTTGACTAGATTGACCCAGAAGGGTGTTCCTTTCAGATGGTCCGACGAGTGTGAGGCGAGCTTTCATAAGCTCAAGACTGCATTAACTACATCCACAGTGTTGGTGTTACCTATGGGTCCAGGATCTTACACCATGTATTGGGATGCGTCGCGCATTGGGCTTTTCGCGGTGTTAATGCAGGATGGTAAGATGATTGCCTACGCATCTCGGAAGTTGAAGGGTTATGAAAAAAATTACCATGTACATGTCCTAGAGTTGGCAGCCATTTTTCACACATTAACGATTTCGAGGCATTATTTGTACAGCGTTCCATGTGAGGTATATACTGACCATCGAAGTCTCCAGCACATGTTCAAGCATAAGGACCTCAATTTGTGGTAGCGGAGATAGTTAGAATTGCTGAAAGACTTTAATATCACCATATTATATCATCTGGGGAAGGCCAATGTGGTGGACGATACATTGAGTAGGAAGGCTGAGAGTATGGGCAGTTTGGCATATTTACCGGTAGCAGAGAGGCCACTAGCCAGGGATGTTCAGGATTTGGCCAATCAATTTGTGACATTGGGTGTTTCGGAGCCTAGCCGGGTTCTTGCTTGCGTTGTGGCTCAGTCATCATTATTGGAGCGTATCATGGCTCGTCAGTTTAATGATCCTCACTTGATGGTGTTGAGGAACACAGTTCAACAGGGTGGTGCTAAGGATGTTGTGATTGGTGATGATGGTGTTATGCAGCTTGAATGCCGGATTTGTGTTCCAAATATTGATAGGTTGAGAGATTTGATCCTTGAGGAGGCTCACAACTCACGCTATTCCATTCACCCAGGTGTCACGAAGATGTACCATGACTTGAAACAACATTGTTGGTGGCAGAGAATGAAGAAAAATATTGTTGCTTATGTCTCTTGGTGTTTGAATTGTCAATAGGTGAAGTATGAACATCAGAATCCGAGAGGGCTGACTCAGATAATGGAGATACTAGAGTGGACGTGGGAGCGCATCACTATAGATTTTGTGGTAGGCTTACCACGTACCTTGAAGAAATATGACCCAGTTTGGGTTATTGTGGACCAGTTGACTAAGTCCGCAGACTTCATTTTGGTGGTGACTTCCTATTTTTCAGAGCGGTTGGCTCAGATATACATTCGGGAGATTATCCTCTTGCATGGTGTGACAATTTCCAATATTTCTGATTGAGGCACGTAGTTCACATCGCAGTTTTAAAGAGTAGTGTAACGAGAGTTGGGAACATGGGTAGAGTTTAGTACATCATTCCATCCCCAGACAAACGGGCAGTCCGAGCGCACTATCCAGATCTTGGAGGACATATTAAGCGCCTGTGTTATGGATTTCGGAGGTTAATGGGATCAGTTTCTTCGGTTAGCATAGTTCGCCTACAACAACAGCTTTCAATCGAGTATCCAGTTAGCTCCTTATGAGGCCTTGTACGGGAGGACATATCGGTCTCTGGTTGGTTGGTTTGAGCCCAGAGAGGCTAGATTCTTGGGTATTCATTTAGTCCATGATGCTATGGAGATTCTTGGGCATTCATTTCGTACAGCTCAGTCCAGACAGAAAAGGTATGCGGACCGGAAGGTTCGAAATGTAGCTTACATAGTGGGTGAGAAGGTTCTGCTCAGAGTTTCGCTCATGAAAGTTGTGATGCAGCTCGAGAAGAAGGGCAAGTTGAGCCCTCGGTATATTGGCCCTTTTGAGGTGATTGAGAGAGTTGGAGAGGTGTCCTACAAACTTGCATTGCCACCTAAGCAATCAGGTGTTCATCTAGTATTTCATGTTTCTATCCTACAAAATTATTATGGTGATTCGTCACATATTTTGGACATCATCATGGTGTAGCTGGATAGGGATTTGACTTATGATGTAGAGTCGGTGGATATTTTGGTTCAGCAGGTTCGGAAGTTGAGGTCAAAGAATATAGCATCAGTGAAGGTGCAATGGAGAGGTCAGTCGGTCGAGGAGGCTGCATGGGAGACTGAGCAGGAGATGCAAAGCAGATATCCACACCAATTTGAGACTCCAGGTATTATGCTAGACCCGTTCGAGGAGGAAGGTTTATTTAAGAGGGGGAGAATGTAACGACCCGGCTTGTCGTTTTGTGTTTTGTAGACCCGTTACCTTATTTATTGCCTCTTCTATGTTCATTTGTGGTTATGTGACTTATCGAGATGGTTGGATTGGTTTCAGGGGAGTTTCAGAGTGAATTGAGACACTTATAGCCTGTTTGCCCAAGCTTCTTCAATCCTAGAAACACCTTCTTTTTTTAAAAAAAGTATTTTTTTTTTCAAAGTTGAACTGTTTGGCCAAACTTTTGGAAGAAAAAAAGTGCTTTTGAGGAGAAGCAAAAATAGTTTTGGAGAAGTAGAAAAAGGTTGCTTCTCTCTAAAAGTACTTTCTTGAAAAGCACTTTTGAGAAAAATACACATAAATCAGTTTTTAAAAGTTTGGCCAAATACTAATTGCTGCTCAGAAGTGTTTTTCAAATTAATTAGCCAAACACAAACTGCTTCTCACCAAAAGTACTTTTGAGAAAATCACTTTTCAAAATAAGATGATTTTGGCAGCTTGGCCAAACATGCTATTAGTCCTAAGGTTGAAAGAGTTGACCGGAGTTTACCTTTTTATGTAGACGACTCTGAAATGGTATTTTGATGATTCCAATAGCTTCGTATGATTATTTTGGTCTTAGGCATATGTTTGGATGTTGATTTGGAGGTCCATAAGTTGATTTGATGCGTTTTTGCGAAAGTTGGAAAGTTAAATGATTTAAAGGTTGAGAGGTTTGATCGAGAGTTGAATTTGTTGATATCGGGTTTGGATTTTTGGTTTCGGGAGTTGGAATTGGTCTGTTGTGTTAGTTAGGACTAATGTGCAAAATTTGGGATCATTCGGAGTTGATTTGATATGGTTCGGCATGAGTTTTAGAGGATAGAAGTTCATTAGTTTCATTAGGCTTGAATTGGGATACAATTCATGGTTTTGATGCTGTTTGATCTGATTTGAGGCTTTGAGTAAGTTCGTATTGTGGTTTAGGACTTGTTGGTATATTTGGATGGGGTTCCGAGGGCCTCAGGTGTGATTCGGGTGGTTGGCGGATCATTTTTGTGACTTTGAAGGATTGCTGAACCTAGGAGTTCTGGTGCAATATGAGGGATTTTCCACAAGTGCGATGCCACAGAAGTAGCCTATGGAGTGCAGGTGCAGATAAGGATGGGCTGGGCTGAGTCTACAGGTACAAGTGGGTATCCGTATATGCGAGTCCGACGAAGCGGAAGATGGTCGCTGAAACGGGCTAGGATGGACTTGGGGAAGACCGTAGAAGCGAGGTGGTTGCCGCATCTACGAGCCCGCAGATGCGGAAGTTAGACTGCAGAAGCTGAATTTGGAAGGAATCTAGGAATCCGCAGATGTGGAGGGTGTATCGCAGAAGCGGTCTAACAGGTGCAAAAATGGGACCGCAGGTGCACATGGTCAAGACTTAAGTGGTTTCTGTAGAAGCAAAATTTTGAGGCAAGTGCGATGGATTGAGCTACAACTACGAGAATCGCTGGGCAGAGCATATAAATGAGGGTTTGGTTATTTTTTTTATTTTGAATTGTGGAGCTCGGCTAAGGGCAATTTTATATATTGATTACCTATTGATTATTACACCTGGTTATTTGAATTTGATGTGAAATTTGGAGATTTTAGACTATGTTGTTAGATAGTGAGATTTGGTGATTTGGGAGTCAATTTATGGATGGAATCAGATTAAATTAGTATGGCTGGACTCGTAATTGAATGGGTATTTGGAATTTATAAATTTTATCGGGTTCCGGAGTGTGATCCCGGGGTTGACCTTTCTGGTTGACTTTGCATATTTGATTTAAGACTTTAGCTTTATCATTTGGGATTTTTTTCTAAAGTTATTATTAATGGTATTAAGTTTCTTTGACTATATTCGAGTCGTTTGTAGGCCGATTCGCTAGGCAAGGGCTTTTTGGAGGAAATGATCCGAGTTGACTTTTAGATTATTACCAAACTTATTTTGTTGTTATATCTTGTTATATCCATTTTCTCCCCACTAGTTTGATTATTTAAGTTGTGATTCATGTTAGAAATCATGTTTAGGCTATGTGATTATTTGGTTGAGACCTAATGAGACTAATTTGTTGTTTTGGGATATCTGACTTAATTGTAATGATACACTTAGTCATGATTCTTCATTTGCATATCATATCTTAGACTTTGTTCATCATTCAATGTTACATTGCATGTTGTTGCTATTTTATATATGTGGTAGTGTTGGGCTGAGTGATAAAAGCTTGAGAGCCCTTGAGACTTGAGAGGTTTATGAGTGAAGTGGGACTTAGTGTCATGTTGAGAGTGTTATTTGGATTGGGAAGCATGCTGCAGTAGGCCATATTGGATTTATTATTATTAAGATAGGGCTGCACGCTGCATCAGGCCATATTAGCTTTTGATTAGCGCTTGGCCAGGATCCGCCCATTTGGAGCCTGACATACCAATAGTGAGCACAGGCACAATGATATATTTATACGTGATTTTGTAAGGGGCATTGATGCAAGATGCCCGTGTAATGCTGAGTGATTGGGTGTGTGTGATGAAGTGGGTATTTGAGATAGACATATTGAGTATACTGAGAGTGAGAGCACTTGGGAATACCACTATAAAATCATTCATTTGACATGCATATTTGATATGTAGGCATAGAGATGCATCATTCCTCATGCTAGCTGGTAAATGAAATGTTCTTATCAGTATTGGACTTTAAATATTATACTTGGAAGCATGTCTAAATTGTTGTAATGTAAATGAGCTGATTATGATAATTCCGTTGAGTTACTTATTGTTACCGTCATCATTATACATGTGTTGTCATTGATATTATTTTCTGATTGTCTTCTTTTGAGCTCGTCACTGCTTTCATCCCAATGTTAGTTTTGTTACTTATTGATTACATGGGGTCGGTTGTACTCATACTATACTCTGTACTTTGTGTGTAGATCCAGGTACATCTGAACGTGATTATTGCTAAAGCCGTGTTGGTACCGGTATTTGGGAGACTTCGAGGTAGCTTCTTTTTCCTTTATTTCTCCTTATTACTGTTCTATTGTGCATACAGTTGTATTGGGGATTAGGTTTGTATTTTGATATTCAGTAGTGCTCATGTACTCATTGACATTAGATCGTTGGGATTGTTGTAGCAATATTGTTATTGTTTTCATTATATAATTATGATATTTCTGTTGTTAAGTTCATTAAACCATGTTTATTCAAATTCATAGTTATTTTGTGATTGCATGCTTGCCTAGCAAGTAGTGTTTGGCGTCGTCGCAGCTCCGGTGGAAGTTAGGTCGTAACATTATCCCATGATCCGACAAATACTTCCGCCAGTTATCTAGGCAATGATGGCCTTGCATTCTATCAACTATAAATTTCTCCCATTCTCATCACTTTTACCTTTCACTTTTATAAACTTTCCTTCTTCGATTTCTACTGAAGCTTTTCTGCAACTCCCTATTTCTTAGTAAAACTTTCATATTCATACTATCTATCACTATATCTTCTGCTCTCTCTTCCTTCGGTTACACGGGTACTTACATCAGTGGCGGCCCATCCACGAAGAACAAGTCTAAGGTACCCGATGTTGATCCTCCTTCTACTAACACAATCATCCCTTCCCAAATAAGTTGTAAGATGAATCTCCATATTCAAAAGGAATCCTCTGACCCAAAAACGACAGAATCATAGCTATTGGTAAATACTTTTCTTCCATTCGCCTCGCTAGTATTCCTGTTGTGAAAGTAGATTGTGGCTGGAACAACATTGAGGTTTTTGCTCCTAATAAAGTGGAAAGGATTACTTTCAGTAAATCAGGGTACATGTACGTTTACATGTACCCTTTCACTTTAAGAATTGGCAAGAAAATTGATCCCATCATCTTGGAGTTTTGCTCGAACTACCAAGTGTGTTTGGCCCAAGTAGGACTGTCGGTATGGCGAAAGTGGCTTTCTCCGGTTCCTGTGTCTAGGCCGGTGAAATCCTTACGTATGCTTATTTTATCAACCTCTACGCCCCTAAATGTTTTTGAGGCATGATCAAACTCAAAAAACGTGGTCATCATGCCATCGTCACCAGTATTGACGATGGCAATGACTGTGGTTGGATGGAGAGGTTTGTTATCGCCGCTTCTAGAGATATTCTACCGGCGGTAGCATCTCCTATTCTCGAATCATAGAATTATACTCGCAAGGTTTCTTGATATCCTTCTTTATTAAGTCAAATTAATTTCCTCCTCTTACCAAACCTTCTCTTCTCTCATTTCAGCCACCAGTTGGGTTCCTCCAGCAGTTGTAAACCTAACCTAATGGGTTCAATATTTTTTAGATATTTCTACACTAGACTCCCGTAAGTGAAAAAAAATTTCAAACATATTCAACTAGAAGAGCAAGAACCATGGTGAGTAAAATTTCCCCTTTCCTTCTTAAATCTTCAACTTTATGCAGTATAACATTTTTGACTTCTTTTCATAACATGTAGGCCTTACGAAGGGATTTTCTGTCTGTCCCACTGTAGAAGTTTCTCATGACCCGAAGGTGCCCAGCAACGGATTCATAGACTAGAAGCAAAGTTGATCTACTTTTGTTAATATATTTATGTACGCCTTATTTAACTATAAAACCTTGACCAAATCCTCCTTAAAAGATTATCAGCTCAAGTGATTAACTATTTAGGGTGGGAATCTTTGTCAAAGATATGAGAATTCCATTTACTAGGATATAAAATAAACATTATATTGGAGAGTGGAAAATGCAAACCTTATCGATACTATGTAGCTTTGTGGAAGGGACAAATACAATACTAGTATGCGCTTTATTTACATTTGCTGAACAATTGCAGGTTCCTTCTCGAGGCAATGCATTATCCACTCATGCATCACATTTACCGTGAGGTAAATACGATAGTGCACCTTCTAGCTAGTTATGGGAGTACCCAAGCCTCGCCCTCGATGGCTATGCCGGAAATTATGTTTTTTGGAACTCTTCTCCTTCATTTGCTTGTTTACCTTTTCGCTAAAACTTTATTGTAATTAAATCATTAAGATCAGTCCCTTGATGCAATATTTCTTTATATTTTTGTCATAATTTGAAAATTCCTTTCATTAGCCAAAAACAACTACGATAGACCTAACTAATTGTATACGGTCGAAACGGATCTCGATTTTTGTACGATTGATTGAGATGGGATCTGAAGAAGGCACAATCGAGCTTTAATTTTCAGGGATAGGTCAAATACCGAGCTCGAAGTCATTATCGAGCTCGGGTCCGAATCAAATTATGATGAGATGTGATGGAAGCGAGCTTAAGGGCCAGAGGCCAACCAATACCGAGCCCAAGTTATTTCCGGACCTCTAGTCGGCATCGATCTAACACCCGCATCGAGCTCCAAAACTGGAAACCGACCAATATCGATCAATACCGAGTCCGATCAAGATCGAGCTCATAGACAAGAGTCGTTGCAGTCGCACTAAAGGAGAGAATCTCGGCGGGAATTAGGGATGGTTAAAACTGGAAATCGACTAATATCCCCACTATGTATTTTTAATTATATCTAAAATAGGATCCCCAATTATAAAAGGGATGGTTATATTTCTGTAAATGACAAGTTTTGGCATACATTGTAACTCGGACATCATACACTCCCCTATTGAAGAATTATCCTTTTTTAACCTCATAGATTGATTAATCTTGCTTGATCCATAAATCATCTCCTTTTCAACTTTGCTTATTTTTTTATTCTTTACAGTCAATATTCGATATTTATATTTACTCTTACGATGTGTGTCAAGTTATACCACATACCCTTAGAACTACGTACAAATTCAACTCTATTGATTTTTTTTTGGATAAACACTAATCTTGAAAACTTTTTTGATGGAAGTTACTTTCTTTTCTTGACCAACAAAAATAGGGAAGAAAAGAAAAGAAAAAAGAATGTAGTCATCAATAATTATTATTCGTAAAGTACAAGACGCATAAATCACGAGTCATTTCGGTGCTGGAAAATGCTAAAAACCAACTTAAATTATTAACTGATGTGACTGGAGATTCCCATGTCACTATTTGATAGTCAATCTTTTTCCAACATCGAAATTTAACTTTCACACTAAGACACATCTCTTATGGAGCTCATGTAGATGTAGGTGAAGTAGTGTATTTTTTTCTCAATCGTTTAGCAATAACTAAATGTAAAAACGTTGTATCTTACAAATTTTAAAATGGTCATTTCTTGAATTTTTAGATTTTGATTAATATTTTACTAAGTTGCATAATTTATTTTATCAAATTGGTAAAGGGTATTATTTTGGAGAAAATGTTTAATTTATGAAAATTACCAATTTATGTATACAAGCGGTACAGGATATTCTACTTTTTGTTTCAATTTTTACTTTTTTTAATGGTTCTGACTTCTGACATATAATATTGTTCGACTTAAACCAACTTTTGTTTATTCTAATTTCTGTCTCCCTGAAGAAAATGAAGATAAACAGGGTCAGACGGATCTAAAATATGTGACATTCCTTCCCCAATGCTAATTAATTATAAGTATTCTAATTCTAATTATAAAGCATACTAAGGCCAGTCCTAATCTGTGGCTATGCCACGTCATTTGGAAAATATTCCTGGTCAATTCGTTTGGTAAAAATAACACTACTTTTGCAAGCAAAAGGGATAAAATCGAATAACATTACTCTTTGTTACGCTTTCTGAGTAAGAAAAACAGAAGGCCGAGAATAAGAAAAGCAAATTGAAGAGAATCACTGATATATAATAACAACAATACCATTACTCTTCTAGTAATAACAACGTTTTTTACTACTTTAACTCCTACAAATATTTTATTTGGAATAAAGAACAAATATTTGAACAGTTTAATATGCTTATTTGCGCCAACCTTGGCGGAGTTCCCTTCTTTAGAAACATTATCAACTCAAGTTAGCTATTTATGGTGGGAATTTTTGTCAAAGATATGAGAATTGCATCAACTAGGGTATAAATGAGCTTAATATCGGAGCAGAGGCGGTCATTCCTTATAGCAGGTAAAACAATCGCTTTAGGTTCCAGATTTGTGTGTGCCTTATTTTTTGTTATATCTAATACTACTAGAAATTGGGCAAAAAACGACCACGGTCGACCGACGATTTTGGTAGTTCAAACCACCGGCCAAAAAAACCGACCAAAGTTGGTCGGTTTTTCAAAATATTTTATTTTTTAATTTTTTTTACGAAATCGACCATCTTTGGTCGGTTTCCTTTGGCGCAAAAATGCGGGAAACTATTTTTGAGTCCCGCGAAATTTATTTTTCAAGAAACCGACCAACTTTGGTCGGTTTTTCATTTAAAATAAATTAAATTTAATATTAATAAAACCGACCAAAATCGGACGGTTAATTCGGCCGGTTATTTTAAAAAACCGACCAATCTTAATTGGTAATTTTATTTTTTAATAAAACCGACCAACTTTGGTCGGTTATTTTCGTGCGAAAATACAATTAATGAGTATAAATGAAATAAAAGACAGTCTTAAAATAAAATGCCCCAATGGTCTAGTGGTAGAATAGTATCCTGCCACAGTATAGACCTCGGTTCGATTTCTAGATGGTGAATTTTTTAATTACATAATTAAAATACCGACCAACTTTGGTCGAAAAAAACCGACTAACTTTGGTCGGTTTTTTCGGCAATATTGTTTTTTTGAATTTAACTGATCGACCAAAGTTGGTCGGTAATTCCGACCAACTTTGGTCGGTATGCCCTTCCGACCTTCAAAATACCGCCCACACGTAAATGGTCGCGTTTTGGACGGTTATTGGCTATTACCGACCAACTTTGATCAGGTTTTTTGGACGATTTTGCCCGAATTTCTAGTAGTATAATAGGCCATATTTAAGTTTAAAAAATGTTATGTGAAGTGAAAATGTTTGATTTCTTACTTTAATAAATGTAGAGAAGAAGGATTTGTAATTGCTATAATTTCTGCCAACGAAATTGCATTTGAAATGAATATTGAACCCGAATATCGTAAGAAACGTGTGATATATAAGAAGAAACAATTTGATGAGAATGTTGAAAATGAAATCTCAAAATCTCTCGAAGAGTCTTTTAGAGTTGATTACTTTTATACATAGTAAACAAGGTTATTTTTTTACTTCATAATAGTTTTGAACAATTCGAAGCATATGAAAATATTTTTGGTTCTATTTAGCGGTAGAAAACTACGATTACTAGATGATGAAAATTTGAAAGAATATTGTCTTATTCTTGAATGTTCATTAAGCATAATAATCAATTCGATATTGATGGTTTATATTTATTTTCTGAATTAAAAGTGTTATGAAAAATAGTGCAATTAGAAGATAACTGCTTATTTGATATACTCAATCAAATAAGAAGATTTGATTCTTTTTCAAATAGTTATATTTCTTATAGAATAATGTTAATAACTCATGTTACCATTGCTTTAGCGAAAAGAAGTTTTTCCAAATAAAAATTGACAAAATCTTTCTTAAGATCAACAACGTTGTAACGATCCGACCGATCATTTTGAGATTTGTAGTCTCGTTCCCCCATTTACTACTCACTTTATGCTTTATAGTTGTTATATGACTTGTCGGGATAGTTGATTCACGTCCGGAGAGGTATCGAAATAAGTTGAGACACTTAGTCTCAAGGTTGAAAGCTTAAGTTGAAATGGTTGACCAAATGTTGATTTATGTGTAAACGACTCCGAAATAAAGTTTTGATGGTTCCGTTAGCTCCGTTGGATATTTTGGACCTAGGAGCATTTCCGGATTGTGATTTGGAGGTCTATAGTTGAATTAGGCTTGAAATGGTGAAGGTTGAAAATTTGAAGGTTTGACCGAGGGTAGACTTTGTGGTTACCAGGCACGGATTGGAGTTCCGGGAGTTTGAGTAGGTCCGTGGTGTCATTCGAGACTTGTGTGCAAAATTTTAGGTCAATCCGGACGTGATTTGGTAGGTTTCGGCATCGTTTGTAGAAGTTAGAATTTCCTTAGTTTTAATAGGCCTGAATTGGGGTGTGATTCGCATTTTTTTTATGTTGTTTGATGTGATGTAAGGGCTTGACTAGGTTTATATCATTTTTTAGGACTTGTTGGTATAATTAGTTGAGGTCCCGGGGGCCTCGGGTGGAGTTCGGGTGATTAACGGATCGAATTTGGAGTTTAGAAGGTTGTTGTAGATGAAGCCTTCTAGTGCAATCGCACCTGCAGAACTCTGGTCGCAGGTGCGGGCTCGCAGGTGAGAGCTCGGGAGCGCATATGCGACCTAGGATGGAGGTGTGCAGTGGTCACAGGTGCGAGGCAATTTTCGCACCTGCGTGGTCGCAGATAAGGTGTCATGAGCGCAAAAACGGAACTGGCCAGTGGGGGAGCTTGCGCAGGTGCGATGGAAATTCCGCACCGGCGAATGCACAGTTGCGGAGGAAGGACCGTAGAAGCAAAGAGAATAGTGGGGCAGGTCTGCATAAGCGGAAGATTTTTCCGCAATAGCGGCACCGCATATGCAGTTAAGTTTCCGCATGAGCGAAAAGGCTGGACAGGACCTTAAATTCAAGGGTTCACGATTTTTCTTCATTTTTGAACATTCCAACCCGGTCTAAGGTGATATTTGAGAGGATTTTTGAGAATTTTTTTGAGGTAAGTCACTTGTGGTTAAATTTGTTCAATAATAATGTTTCCCCATTGTTTTTCCCATCTAGATTGTGTGGTATTGAGGTGTAAATTGAGAATTTGAGGCTAGGGATTTGGAGAGTTTAATTTGGAGATTTGAGTGACGATTTGGTGTCGGATTTTGATAAATTTGGTATGGTTAGACTCGTGGTTGAATGGGCTGCCGGATTTTATGACTTTTATCAGATTTCGAGAGTGGGCCCAAGGTCCACTTTTAAGTCGAGTTTTGACTTTTGATTTATAAATTAGTATTTTCTTCTGGAATTATTTCCTTTAGCTCGTGTTGATTGTAATGAGTTGTTTATGGCTTGATTCGAGACGTTCAGAGGCTGATTCGGGAGGCAAGGGCTTGCTAGCAGAGTGATTCAAGTTGCTTGAGGTAAGTATCGTATTTAAACTCAGTTGAGGTACTAGTTGCCTGAATTGTTGTAATAGCCAAGTGCTTTTGGGTGCGCACAAGTGTGGGGGTGATCTCGTGTGCGGGCACCGGGGTTGTGTATTCATGTTTGGGTTATGCTCGGACTCCTATAAGCCTAGAAATGACTGTTAAGCTTCGAGCTTCGATATCTAACATGTGGTAACAATTTATGTGATCTAATTAAGTCATGATGAGTCTACTTAGAAGTTTAATCCCTAAACGAACTTGATAAAAATGCTTCCATTGATGAAATTTCAGGATTGAGCTACAATAGCACACTTTGCACATGCCTACACTTTAGCATGTTATTTATACCAGTCTAGGGATAGGAGAATCTTATTTCATTCATGATATACTTGTACACTTGCTTCATTACTTCTGTATGATATTTTGGGATGAGGCGTGCGGCTATGATAAGAGGATTATGTTATTGACACGTGAGTTGTCTGTGCACCACGTGAGTTTTCTGTGCGGATCCACATATTGATATTATTAGCATGTAAGTTGTCCGTGCAGCACGTGAGTTATCCGTGCGGATCCATATATTGATATTATTGACACGTGAGTTGTCCGTGTCGGACGTGATTTTTCTGTGCAGATTCTATTATTAACACGTGAGTTGTCCTTTCAGCACGTGAGTTGTCCATGCAGTGTGTGAAATTTATAGTTTCTTGATCATTTATCTGAATTACTTGTTTTCTTTCCCCTGCATGCCATAATACTGTTTAGTAGGGTATTTGAGAATAAGTGCACATGCACACAGGGATATTGAATCACGAAGCCTTACGGGCTAGCTTTAAATCTCATTGTATTTTAATCAAAAGGATAGAATTGTACTGATTTAACTAGTGACTTCAACAAACTAATCTTCTCTTACTTTGCCCTATTTATTTGCGATACTTATTGAGTTGGTTGTACTCACACTATACCATACACCTCGTGTGCAGATTCAGGCATTTTCGGGCATGGCCTTTGTTGATCGTGGGGTCTACCTGTTCGGAGATCATCAAGGTAGATGCTTGGCGTCCACAGACCTTGATCCTCCTTTCTCTATCTTTCAGTTTTATATATTTTGTCTTACTTTATAGACAGTGTACTAGACTATGTTGTTATATATATAGATGTTCATGTACTCCGCGACACCCAGATCTTTTGGGAGGATTCTTGTTTTGATTTTGAGGTTCATATCTAGCATTTGTGAAATTCTTAATTTTCTAAACTTACTTCCGCATATTTGAGTTTTAAAATTATTAGTATGTGTGAGATGTCGGATTGCCTAGTACTATGATAGGCGCCATCACGATAGGTCGAGTTTTGGGTCATGACAAGTTGGCATCAGAGCATAGGTTACATAGGTCTCACGAGTCATGAGCAGGTTTAGTAGAGTCTTGCGGATCGGTATGGAGACGTTTGTACTTATCTTCGAGAGGCTGCCGAACCCTTAGGAAAACCTTCACATTCTTGTATTCTTGTCATGCAGATTTGTTGATTCCGGTCACTAAATTTATGTTGTTCTGATCTCTCACATTGTAATTCCAGGCCTTCAGGAGGCCTTGACTCAGATTTTGACTGTGTGCACCAACCTTACTCAGGTGGTTTCTGTTCCAGCCGTGCCAGACACTTCTCAGGCCAGGGGAGGTACTCAGACATCTGTCGCCCATACACCAGAGCTGGTGATGTAGGGACTTCAGACACCGGGGGTAGTACCAGCCCAGCCGGTTGCAGCTGCTTAGGCCCAAGTGGGTCCCATTATGGCTGATGATGAGCAGAGGAGACTAGAGAGATTTTGTAGACTAATGCTTCATCATTCAGTGGGGTTAAGTTTGAGGATGCCCAAGACTTTTTGGACAGGTGCCGGCGGATTCTTCGCACGATAGGTATTCTGGAGACCGGTGGGGTCTCATTCACTACTTTTTAGTTCACTAGGGCTGCCTTCAGAAAATGGGAGGCTTATAAGAGGCGCATGCCGGTTGGTGCAGCACCACTTACATAGCATGAGTTCGCCGTCCTCTTCTTGGATAAGTTCGTGCCACAGTCTCGCATGGAGGAGCTGCGCAAATAGTTTGAGTAGCTACGTCAGGATGGAATGTCTGTGATCCAGTACGAGATGAGGTTTTTCAAGTTGGCCCGTCACGCAGCTTGGTTGGTTCCCACTGATAGTGAAGGGATTAAGAGGTTCATTGATGGCCTCACATATCAGTTGTGGTTGCTTATGACTCGGGAGAGGGTATCCAGTGCTACTTTTGACAAGGTGGTTGATATTGCTCGGCAGATAGAGATAGTTCATAGTCAGGGGCGTAAGGAGAGGGAGGCCAAGAGGCCTCGAGGTTCGGGTGGTCCAAGTGGTGTTCATTCTGGGGGACAATCTTACCACAACAGGGATCGTCCTTATATGCCTCAGATGACTCGTCTAGATCATTATGGTGCATCTGTTAGCCACGGCTCTTACAGTGCTCGCTCAGGTCAGTCTTCATTCAGTGCACCACCAGTGCAGAGTTCTCACCATGCCTCGTATGCTCAGGTTTCTACAGGAAGTTCCTCGAGCTATGAGGAGCAGTAGTTCCGTTAGAGGATGGGTTGTTTCGAGTGCGATGACATGGTCATATCAAGAGAGATTGCCTTAGATTCTTGAGTGGAGCTCCACAGCAGAGTTCTCAGCTGATGGTACCGGCCATTCAGGTTCGTTATCGATTAGGTATCAGTGGAAAGTCCCCTCTCTCTATATCTCTACTTACTGGCTGGGTGCAGATAACATTGTAATAATAACAAAGACATATAGAGATACTGTTCATTCAGAATTGATTCAGATGGCGAGGACCCACGGAAAAATCCACCTTATTCATGCTCTGCACATTAACTTGCCCAGTCAATATTATATATCTATGCTAAACTTGGTGATCTATTTTCAGAATGGGAGAATGACCTGAACAGGTAAGAGATACTGGCGATAGGCTTCAGAGATACAATCGATGAATCACCGGAAGGAAATACTGGTGATACGCCGAGAGATACTAGGAATTCTTTGAAGAAGTGCACATGGACTATAGAGCTCCTCGCCCACTAAAAAGAGAAGAGGTCGGGGAGGATCGATACACTTCGGGAACCTGTAGTTCCACCACCCAACCACCCAGCTCGGGGTGGGCCCCAGACAGTTATAGGTCGCCCAAGAGGGAGAGGCCGATCGAGTGGTAATTAGGCCAGATTCTATGTTATTCATGCCAGGTCAGATGTCGTTGCTTCAGATGCAGTAATCACATGTATTGTCTCAGTGTGACACTGGTTCCATATTATGCTTCCACATTATTTGACACTGGTTCTACTTATTCCTACGTATCCTCCTATTTTACTCGTTATTTGGATATGCCCCATGAATCCTTAGTTTCACTTATTCATGTATCTGTGCCGGTAGGCGATACTATTATTGTGGACCGTATATATCGGTCGTGTATAGTGACTATTGGCGGATTGGAGACTAGAGTGGATCTTTTATTGCTAAGTATGGTTGATTTCAACGTGATCTTGGGTATGGATTGGTTGTCTCCATGTCATGCTAAGGATCGAGTGGAGAGGTTCTCTAGATTATGTTCCCAACAAAGTCATTTCTTATTTGAAGGCCCAATGTATGATTGGGAAGAGATGTTTGTCATATTTGTCCTTTGTGAGGGATGTAGGTACTGATAATACTATTATTGACTATGTTCCGGTGGTGCAATATTTTCCATATATGTTTCCTGCAGACCTGCCGGGCATGCCACCCGACAGGGATGTTGACTTTGGTATGGACATAGGGCCGGGCACTCATCCCATTTCTATTCCTCCGTATTGTATGGCACCAGCTGAGTTGAAGGAATTAAAAGAGCAGCTTCAGGAACTTCTTGATAAGGAATTCATTAGGCCTCGCATGTCTCCTTGGGGTACACCGGTTCTGTTTGTGAAGAAGAAGAATGGTAGTATGCAGATGTGCATCGACTATAGGCAGTTAAACAAAGTTACAATCAAGAACAAGTATCCTTTGTTGTGCATTGATGATCTATTTGACCAGCTTCAGAGAGCGAGAGTGTTCTCTAAGATTGATTTGAGGTCTGGGTATCACCGTTTGAAGATTCGGGACTCGGATATTCTAAAAACAGCATTCTAGACCCGTTATAGTTATTATGAGTTCCTTGTGATGTCTTTTAGGCTGACCAACACCCCAACAACATTCATGCATTTGATGAACAGTGCATTTCAACCTTATCTTGACTCGTTTGTCATAGTATTCATTGATGATATCCTGGTGTACTCTCATAGCTAGGAGGATCATGTCTAGCATTTGAGGATTGTGTTGCATCGGTTGAGGGAGAAGAAGCTTTATGCCAAGTTCTCCAAGTATGGGTTTTGGCTTAGTTCAATGGAGTTATTGGGGCACGTGGTGTCCAGTGAAGGGATTCAGGTGGATCCGAAGAAGATTGAGGCGCTTCAGAGTTGGCCCAGACTATCCTCAGCTACTAAGATTAGAGCTTTCTCGGCTTGGCCGGTTATTATCGTAGTTTCATGGAGGGTTTCTCGTCTATTGCATCACCTTTGACCAAATTAACCCTAAAGGGTGCTACTTTCAGATGGTCGGATGAGTGTGAATAGAGTTTTCATAAGCTCAAGACCGCTTTGACCATAACTCCAGTTCCAGTTTTTCCTTCAACTTCTGGTTCTTATACAATGTATTATGATGCTTCTCGGATTGGTATTGGGTGTGTCTTGATGCAGAAGGGTAGAGTGACCACTTATGCTTCGCGTCAGTTGAAGCCCTATGAGAAGAACTACCCTGCTCATAATTTGGAGTTGGCTGCCATCGTTCATGAATTGAAGATTTGGAGGCACTATGTCTAGGACGTGTCTTGTGAGGTATTTACAGATCATCAGAGCCTCCAGCACTTGTTCAAACAAAAGGATCTAAATTTGAGGCAGCGAAGATAGTTGGAGCTGCTAAAGAACTATGATATTACCATTCTGTATCATCCCGGGAAGGCCAATGTGGTGGCCGATGCCTTGAGTAGAAAGGCGGTGAGTATGGGTAGCGTTGCATTCATTCCTGTTAGTGAGAGACATCTTGCAGTTGATGTCCAGGCCTTGGCCAACCAGTTTCTGAGATTAGATGTTTCGGAGCCCAATCGGGTTCTAGCTTGTGTGGTTTCTCGGTTTTCTTTATGTGATCACATCAGAGAGCGCCAATATGATTATCCCCATTTATTTGTCCTTAAGGACACTATTCAGCACGGTGATGCCAGAGATGTTACTATTGGGGATGATGGGGTGTTGAGGATGAAAGTGTCGTATTTGTGTGTCTAATGTAGATGGGCTACGTGAGTTGATTTTTGAGAAGGCCCACAGTTCGCGTTATTTCATTCATCCATGTGTCGCGAAGATGTACCAGGACTTGAGGCAACATTATTAATGGAGGAGAATGAAGAAGGACATAGTGGAGTTTGTAGCTCGTTGCCTTAACTATCAGCAGGTGAAGTATGAGCATTAGAGACTAGGTGAATTGTTTCAGAGGTTTGAGATTCCGGAGTGGAAATATGAGCGTATCACCATGTCTGTGCAGTGTGTGAAATTTGTAGTTTTTTTTTATCATTTATCTGATTTACTTATTTTCTTTTCCCTACATGCCATAATACTGTTGAGCAGGGTATTTGAGAATCAGTGCACATGCACACACAAATATTGTATCACGAAGCCTTATGGGCTAGCTTTAAATCTCATATTATGTTAATCAAAAGGATAGAATTGTACTGATTTAACTAATGACTTCCACAAACTAAGCTTCTCTTACTTTGCCCTATTTATTTGCGATACTTATTGAGTTGGTTGTACTCACACTATACCATACACCTCGTATGCAGATTCAGACATTTTCGGGCATGGCCTTTGTTGATCGTGGGGTCTACCTGTTCGGAGATCATCGAGGTAGCTGATTGGCGTCCGCAGAACTTTATCCTCCTTTTTCTATCTTTAAGTTTTACGTATTTTGTCTTACTTTTCAGACTATGTTGTTATATATATATATATATATATATATATATGCTCATGTATTTTGTGACACCCATATCTTTTGGTAGGATTCATTTTTTGATTTTGAGGTTCATATCCAGCATTTGCGAAATTTTTAATTATCTAAACTTACTTCCGCATATTTTAGTTTTAAAAATGTTAGTATCTGTGAGATGTCGGCTTGCCGGGTCGAGTTTTGGGTCGTGACAAACGTCTCATTAGAGATTAAATGGATTAGTTATATTGTCAATTGACAAAATATTATGAGGAGAAATTGATTACAAGAAAATTATTAATAAATTTATATCTAAAAAAAAGTTTAAAAACTAGACTATAAATAAAAAATAATGATTCTTTGTTTTAAAAAAAGTTAACGCTCCTCATAAAATTTGCCTTTAGGCCACAAAAATTCGTCGGGCCGCCCCTATATCGGAGAATGGAAAAGCAGATCTTATCAAAATACTATTGTTTGGATTCCGATCCTTCCGTAGTAATTTTTGCGCATGTGTAATGAAAAGAGAGACAAGGTGAAGAACTTTAGTACATATCCTCTCTTTGTTTTTATTATTGTGGAGTAGTTTAATTTGATCAAGGATGGAGTTAAATAAAAAAAAGAAAAGATTTTAAAATTTGTGGTTTGCCGCAATATCTCTGTGTTTTTAAAAATATGTATGCCACTAAGGGAAAAATGAAAAATTTAAATTTATTATTATTTTTACATATAAAAAAATATTTTTTAAACAACCTAATAAAAATAATATCATAACAGAACGAGCAGAACGTTTGAAAATGACTATTGCTTGTGCACCATCATGTAAGGTATCTATTCTAGTTTTGAATGAGTGCTTCAAATCTATTAAATAGCCTTTATGGTCCAACTCTTATAAGTTCTATCCTATAAGGACCAAAATGGTTCCTATCATGTTGGAATTTAGGTTGAGGTGCTTTTTCAATGGTTCACATAATTTATCATTTTTATTTTATGGAATATAAACAGTGTTTACCTTTCTATTGTGTCCACTGAAAATGTAATGGTCCTATTTGTTTCAACCTATTGGCTATTAGCATGCAATTATAAAAGCTAGTTACTTATGTCCGAATTTAGTTTAAATATTCCGTGCATCTTGAAAAAAAAGATAGGGTAAGTTTCGAGTTATATTTTTAGCGGGTTTAGGTTACTCCGTCCATTATTTTAATGCTCTGAATTAGAAGCTTAAATTCTTTTTTATGGTGTCAATATTGGGAGAAATTCAAAAATAGCCATATTTACAAGTAGTCATTCAAAAATAGCCACAGTTTTAAAAGTAATCGAAATTTAGCCACTTTTCATGTAAAGATAAATTTGAACGAAAATACTGTTCAAAATACGGAAAATACTCCAGCATAATATACTGGAATTCCAACATCAGTATACTGCAACTCCAGCATGTTATAATGGAGTTCTAGCATAAGTATACCGGAACTCCAGCATAATATACTGGAGTTCTAATATAAGCATAATATGCTGGAAGTTCATACACAGGTGCATTGATCTCCAGTATATTATGCTGGAACTTTTCGTGTTGCAGCAAAATAGTGGCTATTTTTTAATGACTTTGCAAATGTTGGCTATTTTTTAATGACCAGTCCGAAAACTGACTAGCCCGTACTATTTTTACATCAATATTTTGTGAGCTCATTCTCACACTCATAAGTTTGCATTATAATTCACGTTACACATATGGAAGGTTGTTGAGTTATTGTACAGGGTACAATCAGTTCATATTAAATACTCGTATAATAGAGCGATGATTAAATCGTGTAGTCATCATTTGATTACATCATTATTTGATTAAATGATGACTACACGATTTAATTATAATAAAATTATATTATTCTAATTTTTTTTTTATGTAACTATGTACGGGTAAAATCAGAGATAAAACTACTCCTGATTTTCCGATGAAGAAACAGGAGATGACGTGGTTCAACGTAGGCTCGGATAAAGCCGAGGGCTCCCACAGATCAAAGCCCGGGGAGACGAATGACGCATCAAGAATCGGACATGGCCAAATATGGGAAGAATCGAGCTCGAGCAAAACAAAGAATCGAGACTAAAGGGAAGACGGTTAGAGAGGATGAACGGGGGATCAAAATATTGGTCATCATCCAGATATTACGGTACGAATCTCGTCCGATATTAACTGCGGATCATGATTTACTAGAATTGAAGGACTTTTACCTTATTTAGACTTGTATTAGGATTGAAAATCCTCTACTATATAAACGAGAGAACCTTTTTATTTTTTAATCACTGTTGGCACGCATATCAAAGTAAAAAAATTTATTTTTGTCTTCTAACTATTGTTCAAAGTGTCCTTTAGCTATTCATTTCTTTAGTTGCAATTGAGCTCATCTTGATGGCTCGATCAGAATCAATTTCAGCATTCAAACTTAAAGTCAGGATTAATTATTCCATCACGTTTGGTTTGATCATTTTGTTTCCCTGTAATTATCTATTTGTTGTTCTTATATCATTTGTGTTAAATTAAATTATGTATTCTTTAAACTGCATATAAATTTAATTGTTACTCATTTTAAGGGTAAACATTTTGGCGCCCACAGTGTTGCTAAGAATAATAGTGGTGATTTAATACGAATTTCTATAACACACCATATTTTACACTTTTTAAAATGTCAAATTCTCAGTCTGCTCACTTGATTGTTGACGCAGAGTCAGGCAACCACAGTGAAAATAATAACGTGGTACCAAGTAATGGTGTGCCCCCTGTTGACCCTAATATCTCTCCAATCTTTGACCCAGTCGATGCCAATTCACAAGTTTCTATCAATGCCAACCTACCAATTGATCCCGAAAATAGCATTCACGAGGCACTCCCGCCATCAACTTGAGAAGCGCCCGAAGGGGGAGATGATGGAGTTAGCTTACGTTTGATTTTAGAAATGTTACAAGCTCAACAAGTGGCATTAGCATAATTGCAAAGTCAAAATGATGCACACAACACGGTCGAACCCTAACGGATATGAGAAGATGCTCGGAGAGACGAACGAATTGTCACAGAACAAGATGGGTTCGGATTCGGGGAAACTTCCGAGGTAATGAAAATGCTCGAAGCACTAACAAAACATGTGGAGCCCGACGAAAAGAAGATAGAGGCAAATGACAAGAAGGTGGAGACTTACAATTCAAGGGTCGATCAGATCCCGGGAGCGCCTCCGATATTGAAAGGTCCGGATTCCAAAAGGTTCATTTAGAAACCTTTTCCCCCCAATGCGGCACCGAAGCCAATTCCAAAAAGCTTCTGAAAGCATGATATTCCCAAATATAATGGAACCATGGATCCAAACGAGCATGTGACCTCCTACACGTGTGTAATAAAAGGCAATGACCTCGAGGACAAAGAGATCAAGTCGGTGTTGATGAAGAAATTTGGGGAAACCTTATCTAAAGAAATGATGATATGGTACTATAACTTACCTCCAAATTATATTAATTTGTTTGCATTGCTTGAAGATGCTTTCGTTAAAGCCTATACCGGCACTGTCAAAGTTGAGACGAGGAAATTGGACATGTTCAAAGTCAAGGTTCTAGATGAAACGGATGGACCTGCCCTCGATTGAAGATGATTGGGCCCTTCAGGAATTTACTTAAGGACTCAACCCCCGAAGTGTCGTTGCTTATCAACAATTGAAGAAAAACATGGTAGAGTACCCTGTAGTTACTTGTGTCGATGTTCACAATAGGTTCTAGTCAAGAACAGAGACGGGGACGACCAACTGGGAGAAATCTCTCTTGGGGTCTGTTTACCCTAATAGAGTGAACAATAGCTCTAAACGAATTGTGGATTAGGATTCGAGGCCACCCTGAGATCGATTCTAGCCATATAACTCGGAGAGAAGGGGAAACAGACCCAATTGCCACCCAACCAAAAACGATAGAAGAAGCGACCAAGGTCCAAGCAATTGAGGTTTGGTGAGTAGAAACGGTTTCGACATATCACTCGGGGGCAGAGAAGCCTCGAGACTGTTAGAATATAAATTTAACATGGATGCAGTGAGTATAATATCAGCCATCGGTCGCATAAAAGAGATGAAATGGCCAAGGCCACTCCAGTACGGTCCCGCACATAGGGATCATAACTTGATATATAAATATCAGGTTACTCAAGGTCATAGGAGCGAGGATTGTCAATAGCTAAGTGAAGAAGTGGCTCGTCTATTAAACAATGGGCATATTTGGGAATACCTAAGTGAGCGAGCCAAAAACCATTTCAAAAATAGGGCCGCCAACAAACAAATTGAGCAGGAAGAACCTCAACATGTGATCAACATGATCATAGGGGGAGTAGATGTCCCACAAGGGCCAATGATAAAACACACCCAAGTTTCTATCACAAGAGAAAAGTGCACTCGAGACTATGTTCTAGAGAGGTCCATCTCATTTAGCGACGAGGACACCGAGGGCATCATTCAACCTCACAATGATACACTGGTAATATCTATACTTATAAATAAATCTCGAGTTAAGCGTGTATTAATTAATCTAGGTAGCTTGACCAACATCATACGATGGAGAGTCATGGAACAACTAGGTTATTGAACCTAATCGTACCGGCAGTTCGAGTATTGAACGGGTTAAACATGACATGCAAAACAACAAAGGGTGAAATCACCCTACCGATCAACATAGTTGGGACCACCCAGGAAACTAAATTTTATGTAATCGAGGGGTATATGAGATACAATGCCTTGTTTGGGAGACCATGGGTCCACAATATGAGGGCGGTGCCTTCGACCTTGCATCAGGCATTAAAGGTTCCAACTTCAAACAGAATCAAAACTATCTACGGGGAACAACCGACCGCAAAGGAGATGTTCGTAGTCGAGGAAGTGATCCCAGTGCCTGCAATCATGACATCAAAAAGTAAGGGGCTGGTTGAAGAGAAAGGCACCAAATAGCAATCACTGATCTCGACCCCGACCGGGCCAGAGAAATATGACGAACAACAATGAACGAAGAAGATGAATTCGTGGTCGCGAGATCATTTGTAGCACCTAATGACATTGATGCCTCCAAGTCGATGATCGATGAATTGGAACAAATCATACTGATCGAGCACCTACCAGACAGAAAGGTATACCTGAGCACGGGATTAACCCCCGAGCTCAGGAAAAAACTCATTGATTTCCTTAAAGCTAATGCCAGTTATTTTTCCTCATCCCACTTAGATATGACAGGGATCCTGCCGGAGGTGACAAGTCACAAATTGAGCTTGGATCCAAAATTCCACCCAGTCAAATAAAAGAGGAGGTAGTAGTCCGAAATCAAGCACGCATTCATCAAAGATGAGGTATCTAAACTTTTAAAAATAAGTTTCGTTCGGGAGGTTAAATACCCGAATTGGCTAACTAACGTAGTAGTTGTACCTAAAAATAGAAACAAGATTAGAATGTGTGTAAATTATAAGGACATGAATAAGGCATGTACGAAGGATTTATTTCCTTTGCCTAACATCGACCGAATGATCGATGCAACGGTTAGGCACGAGACGCTGAGTTTTCTCAATGCCTATTCCGGGTACAACCAAATACGGGTGGACCCGGGCAGCCAAGAGAAAACTTCTTTCATAACTAAATATTTCACCTCCTATTATAACGTGATGCCGTTTGGATTAAAAAAATCGGTGCCGCATATCAACACCTATTTAACCGAATGTTCGAGAAGCAAAATAGAGAAATAAATGGAGGTTTATATTGATGATATGTTAGGTACGTCCTTGCGAGCAAAGGACCATTTGAAACATTTGCAGGAAACCTTCAACAAACTAAAGAAATACACCATAAAGTTGAACCCGGAGAAGTGTGCCTTTAGAGTCTGGTCGGGCAAGTTCCTCGGTTTCATGGTATCTAACCGAGGGATAAAGATCAACACGGAAAAATAAATGCCTCAGAATATATTACCATGGTTGACAAAATCAAAGAGTTACAAAGGCTGACCGGGCGGATAGCCGCATTGGGCCGATTTATTTTTAGGTCATCGGATAAGAGCCACCGATTCTTCTTGTTACTAAAGAAAAAGAACGACTTCTCTTAGACCCTGGAATGTCAACAGGCTTTAGAGGAACTCAAACGATACTTATCAAATACTTATTTGTTGCACACCCCGAAGGCAAATGAATAGTTATACATCTAATTGGAAGTCTTCGAGGTAGCGGTAAGTGGTGTACTTGTCCGGAAAAAAGAAGGTATGTAGTTTCCTATCAATTATGTTAGTAGAACCCTAGGTGACCCTGAAACAAGGTATTCGCACTTAGAAAAATTTGCGCTTGCCTTATTAAGCGTATCTAGGAAACTAAAACCGTACTTTCAATGTCACCCTAAATATGTCTTGACCACGTATCCACTGAGGAATGTTGTACATAAACCCGAGCTTTCGGATCGACTAGCAAAATGGGTTGTTAGAGGTTAGCGGGTACAATATTGGGAAAAACCCCGAACATCTTTAAAGTCTCAGATTTTGGCAGGCTTCGTGGCTGACTTCACACCAACCGTGATCCCTGAGGTCAAGAAAGAACTATTGCTTGTCTCGGGGACTAGCTCGGGGGTCTAGACCCTATTCAAGGACGGTGCTTCTAACGCAATAGGGTCCTGGTTGGGAATCATATTAAAATCACCAATGGGTAATATAATAAGGCAGTATATTAGAACTGTGAAATTGACTAATAATGAAGCCGATATGAGTCTATGATTGCAGGCCTAGAACTGGCTAAGAGCCTGGGGGCTGAGGTGATTAAAGCCAAGTACGACTCCCTCCTCATTGTTAACCAAGTCAACGGGACATTTGAAGTAAAAGAAGACCGGATGCAGAGATACTTGGATAAGTTGAAAGTGACATTACATCAGTTCAAAGAATGAACACTACAACATATACCTTGAGATCAGAAGAACGAGGCCGATACGTTTGTTAATCTAGGGTCGTCTATTGACTTTGATGAATTCAATTTCAGAGTGGTAGTGCAATTGATGAACTCGGTGATAGAGAAAGGTCACGTCGAGGTAAACTCAACAAGATTGACTTGGGATTGGAGAAACAAATATATAGACTACCTTCAGAAAGGGAGATTGCTATCGGATCCTAAAGAATCAATGACCATACGAACTAAGGCTTCTAGGTTTAGCTTGGTTGGAGAAAAACGATACCGAAGATCATTCTTCAGACCATTAGCTGGGTGCTTGGGTCTCGGGGAGACCGATTACGTGATGAGGGAAGTCTACAAGGGTACTTGCAAAAACTATTTAAGAGCAGAATCATTGGTTCAAAAATTGATTGGGGTCATTTATTACTAGAACGAGATGGAAAAGGATGCGAAAGACTTTGTTCAAAAGTGTAACGAATGTCAAAGGCATGCCCTGATGATCTACCAATCGGGGGAGATGCTTCACCCAATCCTTTCCCCTTGGTCGTTCATGAAATGGGGAATGGACATCGTGGGTCCATTACCGTGGGCACTCGGCAAAGCCCAATACATCTTACTTATAATCGATTACTTCCCCAAGTGGGTTGAAGCACAAGCGTTCGAAAAAGTCAGGTAAAAGGAGGTCATCGACTTTATCTGGATCATGTAATATGTCGGGTCAGGATACCGACCGAGATCACATGTGACAACGGGAGGCAGTTCATCGGCGACAAGGTCAACATGTTCTTCAAAGACCACAAAATCAAAAAGATCCTATCGACACCTTACCACCCAAGTGCGAACGGCCAAGCGGAGTCAACAAACAAAACTATACTACAGAACCTGAAGAAGAGATTGATTGTCTCAAAACGAAAATGGAAAGAAATTTTTCCCGAGGTCCTATGGGTATATCGAACAACTTCAAAGTCGAGTACCGATGAAACACCATTTTCTCTAGTCTACAGCGCAGAAGCTTTGATTCCAGTAGAGGTAGGAGAACCGAGCTTAAGGTTCCAATATAATACAGAGATGTCAAATGATGAGGCCATGGCCACAAGCTTAAATTTAGCAGAAGGATGACGAGAAGTCGCCCTAGTCCAGTTAGCAGCCCCAAAATAACGAATGGAAAGATATTACAACCGAAGGACAAACCTTTGACACTTCCAAGTCAAGGACTTGGTATTGAGAAAGGTCACACTGTATACCAAAAACCCGAATGACGGGAAACTGGGACCAAACTTGGAAGGACCGTACAGAATCACTGGTAAAACCGGAAAAGACTCATACCGGCTCGAGTCCAGAAATGGTGTACAGTTATCCAACAATTGGAATGTGGCACACTTAAAGCGCTACTACTGCTAAGGTATGAACACGTAAACATCTTTGTGGTTTATTACGCTTTTAACTAACCCGTGCAGGTACTTAATAGGAGTCAAATATGAGGATTAGGTCCGAAAGCAAGTGTTGTACTCTTTTTCTCTTAGACCGATTTTTTTCCGAAATTGGTTTTACGACAAGGTTTTTAACGAGGCAACAATAAGTGTGCTACCCTAGTTTTGAAGATCGGTCTAAGACCGAAGACTGTAGATCATCTGTATCAGATCAATAGTATTCGAGCCCTCAAAATTGAGTCTCGAATACTAGGGGGCTATCACATTCTGAGTCAAGAACCGAAGTCCTAAGTTCAGAAAGTTAGAAGCATTCCTATTCAATATTGAAATCCAAGGCTTGAATATTAGGATTAATTATAAGGGTCAAACGGCCAAACGAACCGTGCCCGCATAGCTCATTCTCGCCATAACAGATAGCTTTTGTACCTTTAATTACTTACACTACATTTGAAGTAATAAAGGAAATTTTCCTTCTATGTTTCATCGGTTCACATTTGCAGAAGCAATATTGTCATTAAGTTACTTAAAATAAATACTAGGTTCAAAACTCTCTAAGCCTATGGGCCACCCCGAATCGGGGACTGCTACCCGACAGTAAGATCGGGAAATTCGGGCTACTAAATCCCGAAGGCACCAAGCCAACAATGCAGGACCCGTAAATCTCGAAGGCACCGAGCCTACAAGGTAGGACCCGAACACGAAAGGTCATGACCAACTTAAGGGACAAAGCCTTAGAGCTTCGGTCACAACATATAAACGGCTCGGAGACGTCTGAGTTCGTGCATAAAAAAGTAAGGTCCTTACACCTTTTTAATCCATGAAAGATAACTTCAGGCCTGGTCAAGTTACACGGTCTCGAATTATAGCCATGAAAAGAGCCATGCAAGGGATAGTTGTGTCCGGATAAATCACTCGAATATTTTGGTAAAGACTTTATTTTTTATCGAGTCCTTCGAATTCAAATCAACTCGGAGTTATTATTTAATCAAAGCCTCATTCGGGCTTTTGGGGAGCGAATGGTTTAAGCGATGCCAAATTCTATGGTAAGGCATCGATGGCATATTATATATCCTAAGTCTTAAACATAAGCAAGTACAGAAAAGTAAAGGACACAATATATAGCCAAAGAGAATTTTTTTATATATATTTAACAAATGGTATTTACAGAGGCATTATTAAACAACCCCAAAATACAAAACATGTAGCTACAAGAAAAAACAAAAATAAGCTAAGGCATTTCCTGTCTAGTCTTTGTCGGAGCCCGACTCGCTGTCCGAACCATTGAGCTGGTATCTGGCTCTGACCTCGTCTTCGAGCCTCTTCGCATCCTCGATCTTGACCGCTAGTTCAACTACCCGAGCTTGACATATTCGGCCGAGAGCATCCCGTTCCCGATAGCCACTTCACATATTCGGCCTTCATTATGACACATGCTTCGGCTACCTCTACATCATTCTTGTACTGGTCCAGCATGTACTGAGCTTTGGAGGACTCATTCGAAACCACCTCTAACTTGGACTTCAGCACAGTGTATTCTTGGCGGATAGCATCCTGTTCTGTAATGGCAGTGTATTCTTGGCCGAGAGCATCCCATTCCCGAGAGCATCCCGTTCGAGCTTTGGGCTCGAGCTCGGACCACTTGGCCCCGGTTACATGACCCTTTTTGGGATCTCCAGGTGGCGAAAGCAAGAGTAGTCCTCCAGCACACCGACATCTACGCCCTCAAAGAATAAATTAAGGGCCTCGTCCACGGCCTGGGATGCCTTAGTTGGTTTCTCTGCGGTGGACTGAGCCTCTTCTAGGAAGGCCTCCATAGGAAGCGGTGACTCCGAAGCGTGAATAACATTGGCATTTGCCGAAGCAATTTCCCTCGGAACTGGAGGGGCCTCCTACGAAGCAGAAATTACTTGATCTTCTTCAAGTCCCCGAGCTACAGGTGACTGAGCCTTTCGAGCATCCCCCTATGGGGGCGCCAACTTCAGTTCGATATTGATCGGATTGTGAGTAATGAACTCCATGTCGTCATCATCCTCAATATAGTCCTTGAGCCAATAGAGGGCTTCAAAACCAGGGACACGAGCATTGGAGGTCTTCTTGTTGCCTTTTCTAACCCAGACTATGACCTTTTTGTCTTCTTGTCCTTGGCAGGAGCGTCCGAGGAATTAGGGGACATTTTTTTCTTTTTTTGTTTTCTCCTCCTTCTACGCAGCAGTTTCGGTGGTAGGATACAGCGAAGCAGAGGGTTTTTCAGACGAGGACGAGGCCATAACCTCGGTAATCGCACAAAGTTTGGTGGTCTTGGGCAAACTTGTGAAAGGAAAAGATGTGGTCAAATTAATAATAAGATAAAAATGACCGAAAAGGGAAATTTAACCAGAAGGAGAGGGACACTCACCATGCGAACGAGCCTCCCATTTGCCTTCGGAAAGGTTGTGCCACTCGCGCTTAGGATAAGTGATTTTTTGCATATGCCCTCGACCCATTCCCTAAAAAGAGGGACCGCATTGGGGAATCAGGCGACAACTGCATATCAGAAAACACGAGTCGTGATAAAAGAGGGGTAAATTCAAAGGAATAAATTAAGAAAAAACAAAGTTACGTTTTGAGTTCCACTTCTCGGGGAACGATAGGAACTCGGAGGGGATAAGGTCTTCGGTCTTTATCTGAAAAACCCTTCCCTGCCAACCTCGATCCATGTCCTCGTCGACATAGGAGAAGGGAGCCTTCTTTTCCCATCGGTCAAGCTTGATTAACCCCCATCGGAAGATTCGGGGACTATAAATGCGGAGTAGATGGTCGATCATGAATCGTGTCTCCTCCATGTTGTTGGAAAAGGGATGACGATGGGTCACGATCCTCCAAAAGGATGGATGGATCTGCCCGAGGCAGATCTCGTACCTCTTACAAAAGTAAGGACAACTGTTTCCATCGGATCGAGCGTGAAGGGATACTTATAAATGCATAAGTATCCTTCCACAAGCGTCGTGATATCCTCATCAGGACTAGGAACAAATACGCATTTGCCTTCCCATTTACAGTCCTCCAGGACTGCTTGGAGCATTTCTTTGGTGATGGAGCAGACATACATCCACGCCTCCTTACCTCGGTCTCCTTGTTTGGAGGCATTTTTGACCTTAACGCCATTATCTATGGAGCAGCCTCCGTGGATAAATTCTGTGAGAGGAGGTTCCGGGGACGCTACTGGAAGGGTTGCCTCGGTACCTGCGTCTGAGGTAGATGTTGAAGGAGCAGTGTTTTGAGGCACCGATTTTGAGGTTTTGGCCATCTTAATCATGGAAAATGAAGGTTTGAAGGTTGATATGAAGATTTGAATATCTGGTATGAAGATTTGAATGTACAATATGAAGGTTTGAAGACAAGAGATGAAGATGTGGAGAACAATTTATGAAGATTTGAAATATTGATGAACAAATAGAAAATTCGAGGGTAACTCAAGAGGAATCGAAATCGGTAAGAAAAAAAGTAAAAAAGGAAACCGGAGCTTTTATAGGAAAGAAATCATGAATGTGTGACGTTTCGCATTCGGTAATTACCGGGGATGGTCAATAGGAGGATGACACTTGTCCGAAGTCAGAGCAACATGACTGATGAGACGTTTCAGCTCGCCAACTTGCTTACGGCGTACGAAGGAAGGAACTATGGTCAATTCGTCACTTCCCATTGTTTCTATAAATCTACTCTCCGAAAAGTGAAGGGACTATCTGTGTACAGGTAAAATTGGGGATAAAGTTACCCCCGATTTTTCGATGAAGAAATAGGAGACGACGTGGTTCAACGCAGACTCGGGTAAAGTCGAGGGCTCCCACAGATTAGAGCCGGGAGGGGGGAGGGGGCAAATGACGCACCAAGAATCGAACATGGCCAAACATGGGAAGAATCAAGCTCAAGCAAAACAAAGAATCGAGGCTAAAGGGAAGATGGTTAGCGAGGACTAATGATGGGCCAAAATATCCGCCATTAACCGGATATTACGGCGCGAATCTCGCCCGATATCAACTGCGGATCTTGATTTACTAGGAGAGAAGGATTTTTACCTTATTTAGACTTGTACTAGGATTGAAACTCCCCTACTATATAAAGGGGAGAACATTTTCATTTTAAGATCATTGTTCGAATACATATCAAAATAAAAAAAAATTATTTTTATCTTCTAGCTATTGTTCACAGTGTTCTTCAACTATTCATTTCTTTAGTTGCAACCAAGCTCATCTCGAGGGCTCGATCAGAACCAGTTTCAACAATCAAATATAAAGCCAGGCTTAATTGTTCCATCACGTTTGGTTTGATCATTCTGTTTCCCTTTAATTTAACTATTTGTTGTTCTTAGATCATTTTGTGTTAAATTAAATCATGTATCCTTTAAACTGCGTACAAATTTAATTGTTACTCATTTTAAGGGTAAACCGTTATAAAGCAATAAAAGCTACTGTAATTATGGCCAATATTTTAGCTAATGGAGTTCATCTCACATAAGCATAAACATCTTTGCAAAGTGTAGACTTTGTTGGCAATATTCTTTGGGACCCAAAAATATTGTATTATGTGGTGGACATCATTTGCACAAGTTGTATCTCTTCTTTTACACCTAAGAAGCCAAGACTTTTTTGCCTGTAAAAGGGAAGGCAATTAGTTCATTTTAGACACACCAACAAGACTTGTCTTCAATTCTTGTTTCTTCCTTTCTTCATTTATTAAGAGTGTTTTGTATGAGAGTTAGTATTGGGAAGAACTTGTGTGAACCCTTTCTTTGGAGTGATCTTGTGAGGTTATTCTCTTAGGGTATTTGAGATTTATTAGAGTGTTTGCTCTAATTTTGTACTCTCTTTTGTACTCTTATTGTTATAGTAAATTGCTCCTCTCCGCTTGTGGACGTAGGTCACTTTGACCGAACCACGTTAAATTTGTGTCTTCTTTATCTACTTTAATTGTCGTTGTTATCAACTTCCATTGTCTTTGTTATTGTCACTATACTGTTGTTTGGCTATATTCCGTACTATCCGAGTTCCCGATCCTAACAGGTACATACATACAATTAAATATAGAAGACATTATAAATATTGTTATATAATTTCTTACCATCAACGGTGGATAAATTTACCAACAAGAGTAGAACTAGTTACAAATTTTGAAGGACAAAAACTGGCAAAAGAGAAGAAAAAGAGATTAAGGGGAGAGAAAAAAACGAATGAAAAACGAAGGGGTTAAGGAGAGTTAACGAGTGGAGATTTTGGTATGTCTTTCCATACATATGTCATGCCTATCATTTTGAAACGACACTAAAATTCAGAAAACCATTTTGGGGAAATCACCAAGAGATAGGAGATGCTTTAATTTGTGCTGCATGAAAGACCTAGTAATTTATTATAAAAAATAAAAATAAAATATGTAGCCGTAGCTTAGCAATTGTTCTTTGGCTTTCCTTTTGTTGATTTCTCTGTCCTACAAAGCTTTCCACAAAAATATATTCTTCAAAAAGTTTGTGCCTACTTTCCAAGATAACCATCATGGGATAAGAGCAATAGAACCATAACAACCAAAAAGCAACCAAGTGGTGGGCACAAGAACCTATACCTAGAGAAATCATGGTTCCATTTTCTCTCTTTTTTGCGTGGCAATTATTCTGTGAATTTTGCATTCCAATTTCTGTTCATTGGCAGATGGTCTTCTTCTACTTGGTTTCTTTTTTGTTGTTTTTTCTGTCTGTCATGTTATTATGATGAGAATAAGAACCATAAACTTGTAGGATCAAGGGAATTTCCCTTATTGCAGAACTCATGCCAACCAAGACATATTTCTTTTCCCTTATCGTTTTTAAAAATCTTAATTTGGTCGGATATGTTTATATAAGTAAGAATTAAAATTTTAGTAGGCTTAAACAAGTGGACATAAAATGATGTTTTTGATGAATATAGAAATGGTAGAATAATATTTGGTGCTCTTTCCTTTTTTGGCTGTATATTTACTCTTCGAATTGTAAGTTCCTACAAAAATTTTAACAGGCATTAAAAGATTTAAATAACTTTCGATAAACAAACTTCAAAATATTCTTAATAGTAGCATGAAAATTAGGAACGAAATAATATTTGAAGAAGTGGTTGATTTATATTCGAGCACACTAAACATCGATGAGATTTAGCATTGAGCTAAATTTATAAAATATCATTCAAATTCCAAAAGTTCGGGGAAAAAAAAAACAAATTCCAAAAGTAAATGTTCCATGAATAATGCCTATGTTTTCGAAGACAACACAACCACTTTTATCAATCAATACAATCACAAGGTTGTACGTTGCACCGTTTTCTTTTTAGAAAAAATAAATAAACTAAAGAATACAAAAGACTATGATGCATGTGCTTCTTTCCCACTAAGCAAGCAACCCATGAAACATGATGCATGTATCCGGTTGAACAGCTTCGCGACCACGGAGTACATGTATAGTTTTTAAGGGTACACTTACTTTTAACATATTATAAGAAGAAATAAAGAAAATCATTACAAAATTAAATACTTGTTTGCGTGAGCTAGACAAATAATGGAACAGAGCATTTATACTACATATATATGAATTGCGTTTAATGGTTTAAGGATCTGTTCTACAAGAACTACCATTGGCGGAGCCTGAAAATCTAACAACGAGATTCAAGAAATGCAAACTTTCACTATGAGTGAATAATTTAACTATCAAGGGATTCAACAATTGATACATGTGATGTCCACGACGGAGCGCAGGCCGACACGAGTGGGCCAAAGATAAAAAACGACGGGTTTCTAGGCTCTGAATAAGGGATGCATATTATATCTTAGTAGAATCTCACATCTGAATGGGAAAAGAAAGTGAAAAGATTTATGAGGCATAACACAGGTTCACATGATATGCGTACTTTTAGGCTCAAGGATGACATAGTCCAAGGAATAAATATTTAAGGTATATTGCACCAAAGCGGATAATACATGCAATAGGCTTGATCCGTGGAAAATATATCAATTTTGTTTTTATCTTATCTGTATAGTGTAATTTTTGGACATGGAGATTCAATTTAACCCCCTTAATACACTTAGCTACACCACTATCCTTGGGGTGGGGTGGAAGGGAAAGGGAATATACTTGCTAAAACATAGTGTTTGCAGCAAGCCGTGATTGCCAACCAACATCCCCTCGATTAAAAAATATACCTCTAACAAATGCTACTCATAAGAGATATAAAGTCTAATAAGGATCGCAATAAATTAAAATAACCAGAATCATACAACATCTGATACAATGTGAAAATCTAAAATAACTCCAAGACGAGGTACAAATTAAGTCATTAACATCTAAGATATAGAATATTTGTCTTAAAGAAAATACATACAGTAAAGATAAACACCTAACCACTACGAACACGGCATGCAACTCATTACTAGAAATCAAAGAGGCAATGGAATCTCACTTATGTACTCCATTGGCGCATAGATCAAAATCTACATATAGAATACAGGGAAAGAGGAGAGAGTCCGACGAAGTAGTAGTAATGAGAGTAATATAAAAAAAAAACTCTTTAGCATATCATGTACCAGTAATATTCTCAACAATATATGCACATAAGACAAATACCCAATAAAATCCATATGCACAAGTCTAATATTTAACGAAAACAATGTACAATCAAAGCGGCATCTACCAATATACATAATAAAGACTCAAATTTTATTCATAACTCAACATGTCCAATCAATCAAACTTGCGCTCACGCAGTCCTGGTCCACCAAGATTAGTGACTCATGAGAGAGGATCCATCCGCACCCCTTAATCGAAATGTGGCGATTCGATATGTCATTTTTAGTTCTAGCTTTGTATTTTGTGATTTAGAACTTTGAATAACTTCATTTGATAATTTATGACTTGTGTGCCTGGTTCGTTTTGATTTCCAAAAAGATTAGATATATTTTGATAAAGAAATCTTGATTCTAGAGCCTTAATGATGTTGGAGTTGACCACAGTCAACATTCTTGGTAAACGACTTCGGATTGGTATTTCGACGATTCCGGTAGGCTCATATGATAATTTGGATTTGTACGCCTGTTTAATTGGGGTCCCTTGTGACTCGACGCCGTTTCGGCGCTTCTAGTTGAAAGTTGGAAAAATGAGTTTATGAATATTGAAATTCTTGAATTTTGGTGCTTGATTCTTGATTATAGATATTATTTTGATGTTTTGAGCTTTTGAGTCAGTTGATGCAAGGTTATTATTATAATTGTATGAATATTTGAAATGGGGCACAAGGGCCTCGGGTGAGTTTCTGTCACGACCCGAAATTTTCACCGTCGGGACTGTGATGGCGCCTAACATTTCACTCGCTAGGCAAGCCAACGTTAGAGAATCATTAAACCAGATCCTTATTTCCATTCAGTAATTAACAATAATTAACTAAGATGAAATATAATAAGTGTGGAATAATATTAAAATCGTATAATTACTACCACCCGGATCTGGAGTCACAATTCACGAGCATTCTAGAATTTACTATAAGTAATAGTCTGAAAGAAATACAACTGTCTAAATGAAAGAAACAGTAGAACAAAAAAGATAGACGGGGACAGATCTACCTTGAGTCTTCGGATAGCGGTCCAATAGCAAAATTCTCGATCTGTCCGAGCCGGTACCAAAATCTACACAGAAAGTGCAGAGTGTAGTATAAGTACAACCGACCTCATGTACTGGTAAGTGTCGAGCCTAACCTCGACGAAGTAGTGACGAGGCTAAGGCAAGGCACCTACAAATTAACCTGTACAATTTAACAGTGTATATACAAATAACAGAAATGAAGAGCTAGACTGGAAATATCAAGAGAGGGGAAATATGCTGGGGAAAATACGAGAATAAAAACTACAGCAGAATGATAACTGGAACAACCAATATACTATGAATCAATATAAACAACGAATACAGTAAAGAAAAAATGCACAGCATCACCCTTCGTGCTTTTACTCTCAATCTTACCATAAAATTAATAGAAACAGCACGGCATCACCCTTCATGCATTAACTCTCATATTATGGCACGTCATCACCCTTCGTACATTAACACTCACAATATGGCACGACATCACCCTTCGTGCATTAACACTCTTTCTCACCATAATGCAATGCATAAATAATAACAGGGAGATAGAATAATAAGTACAAACCTTACTTCAATATTTGGTTCCACAATATTAATCTCAACTTTGAAATAAATACTCAATTATCACTAGAAAATCCATAAACATGATAGGAACGATCAATTTAATAATACTAGTATAAACACGTAGCAATTAGGCATAGAAAAGAGACAATATAAGAAAAACGGAAGAAACATGGAAAACAGGTAAATTGGCGGCGCATAAGTACTCATCACCTCACATATCTCACATGAATTTCACATAACAAATAGTCTGAGGTTCCTAATTCCCTCAAGTCAAAGTTAGACACAACACTTACCTTGCTTCGAAGACCACTTAATTCTCAATCACCATTTTTTCTCTAGAATTCACCTCTAAGCCACTTGTATCTATTCAAAATGACTCAATAATATCAAATATTGCTAAAGGAATCAATTATATTGCATAAATAAAATTTTCCAAGTTTTCCTCTAAAAAGTCGAAAATCGACCCCGGGCCCGCTTAGTCAAAACTCGAGGTTCGGACCAACATCCATTTACCCATTCACCCCCGAGCCCGAATATATAATTAGTTTTGGAATCCGACCTCAAATTGAGGTCTAAATCCCCAAATTTTTGAAATCCCTAATTTCTACCTAAACTCCTAATTCTACCTTGAAAACTCTAGATTTTAGGTTGATAATTCATGAAATGTAATGGATAATTGAAAGAAAATGGTTTAGAATCACTTACCAACACTTTGGAGAAGAAAATGACTCTTGAAAATCGCCTCCCACCGTTTGGTTTTTGAGAAAAATGAATTTTTTTAGCTAAATCCTGTGTTTGGATTCTGTTAAGTGCTGGGCGACAGTGTTCATCGCAATCGCGTGAACACTGCCGCGTTCGCGAAGAGCAGCCTCCTAAGGACTTATGCGATCGCGGGAGGCTTTACGCGTTCGTGAAGGCTTAGCCCGCCTTACCTTCGCGTTCGCGTAGAGCAACTCCAGGTCCCCTGCCCATCATAGCTAGAGCTACGCGTTCGTGTTTGACCTGTCACCTTCGCGAAGAGCTACTCCCCCAATTGCTCCGCGTTCGCAACTATGGTCTCGCGTTCGCGTAGAGTAAATCCTCCCCCACCCCAGTTTCCCCTTCGCGTTCGCGAGAGTAACTATGCGACCGCGAAGCACAGTATTGCAGACATCAGATACAGCAAAAATACCAGATTTTCCAAAGTCCAAAACATCTCATGGCATATCCGAAACTTACCCGAGCCCTCGGGGCTCCAAACCAACCATGCAAACAAGTCTAAAAATATTATACAGACTTGCTCGCGCGATCAAATCACCAAAATTATATCTAGAACTACGAATTTAGCACCAAATCAAATGAAATTCTCAAGAACACTTAAAATTTCTATTTTCTCAACTGCACATCCGAATCACCTCAAATCAACTCTGTTTCTTACCAAATTTCACAGACAAGTTTTAAATATCATAATGAACCTGTACCGGGCTCCAGAACAAAAATTTGGACCCAGTACTAACAATACCAAACATCAATCAATTCTTAAAACGAATAAATTTTCAGACTTTTAATTTTTATCAAAAATTTATAACTCGAGCTAGGGACCTCCAAATTCGATTCCAGGAATACGCCCAGGTCCCATAATTCGATACGGACCCATCGAGACCGTCAAAACACGGATCCGGGTCAATTTACCAAAAATTTTTCCCGAAGTCACTAAAATCAGCTTTTAAGGCAAACATTCTTATTTTTATCAATTTTCAACATAAAAGCTTCCTGAAAATATGCCCGGACTGCGCACACAAATCGAGGAGGGTAAAATGAGATTTTTAAGGGTTAAGAGCGCAGAATCGAGTTCTAAAACATAAGATGACCTGCTGGATCATCACATTCTCCACCTCTAAAACAATCGTTCGTCCTCGAACGGACATAGAAAAGTACCTGGGCTGGTGAAAAGGTGGGGATATCTACTCTGCATATCGGACTCGGACTCCCAGTTGTCTGCCTCAATAGGCTGACCTCTCCATTACACTCGAACTGAAGGGTAACTCTTTGATCTTAACTGGCGAACTTGTCGGGCTAGAATAGCCACCGGCTCCTCCTCGTAAGTCAAGTCCTTGTCCAACTGGACGGAGCTGAAATCTAACACATGTGATGATCACGTGATACTTTCGAAGCATGGAAACATGGAATACCGGATGAACAACTGCTAAACTAGGTGGCAACACAAGCCTGTAAGCTACCTGCCCTACTCTCTCTAGAATCTTAAAAGGTCCTATATACCTAGGGCTCAACTTGCCCTTCTTTCCGAACCTCATTACACCCTTCATGGGTGATACCCAAAGCAACACTCTCTCCCCGGCCATGAATGCAACATCACGAACTCTGTTGTCGGCATAACTCTTCTGCCTGGACTGAGCTGTGCGAAGTCGGTCCTGAATAATCTTGACCTTATCTAAGGCATCCTGTACTAAGTCTTTTCCCAACAACCGAGCCTCTCCTGGCCCGAACCACCCAACTGGCGACCGGCACTGCCTACTATATAATGCATCATAGGGAGCCATCTGAATGCTCGACTGGTAACTGTTGTTTTAGGCGAACTCTGCAAGGGGAAAGAACTGATCCCATGATCCTCCGAAGTCTATAACACGTGCGTGGAACATATCCTCCAAGATCTGAATAGTGCGCTCGGACTGCCCGTCCGTCTGAGGATGAAATGTTGTGCTCAACTCAACCCGCATACCTAACTCACGTTGTACTGCCCTCCAGAAGTGTGAGGTGAACTGCGTACCTCGATCAGAAATGATAGACACGGGAACATCATGAAGACGGACGATCTCAGGAATGTAAATCTCTGCTAATTGCTCCGAAGAATAGGTAACTACCACAAGAATGAAGTGCGCTGACTTGGTCAGCCTGTCCATAATGACGCAAACTGCATCGAACTTCCTCTGAGTCCGTGGGAGTCCAACAACAAAATCCATAGTGATACGCTCCCACTTCCACTCGGGAATCTCTAACCTCTGAAGTAAACCACCAGGTCTCTGATGCTCACACTTTACCTGCTGGTAATTTAGGCACCGAGCTACATATGCAACTATGTCTTTCTTCATTCGCCTCCACCAATAATGCTGCCACAAGTGCTGATACATCATGGAGGTGCCCGGATGAATAGAATACCGGGAACTGTGGGCCTCCTCAAGAATCAGCTCATGAAGTCCATCTACATTAGGCACACAAATACTACCCTACATCCTCAAAACCCTGTCATATCCAACAGTAACCTATTTGGCACCACCATGTTGTACTGTGTCTCTAAGGACAAGTAAATGAGGATCGTCATCCTGCCGATCTCTGATGCGCTCAAACAAAGAAGACCAAGCAACTGTACAAGCTAGAACACGGCTGGGCTCAGAAACATATAACCTCACGAACTGGTTAGCTAAGGCCTGAACATCTAATGCAAGCAGTCTCTCACCAACTGGAATATAAGAAAGGCTACCCATACAAGCTGACTTTCTACTCAAAGCATCGGCCACCACATTGGCCTTCCCGGGAAGACACAGTATGTTGATATCATAGTCTTTCAATAGCTCCAACCACTTCCTCTTCCTTAAATTGAGTTCCTTCTGCTTGAAAAAATATTGAGCTCCGATGATCCGTGAATATCTCACATGGCACACCGTAAAGATAGTGCCTCCAAATCTTCAGCGCGTGAACAATGACTGCCAACTCTAGATCATGAACATGGCAATTCTTCTCGTGAACCTTCAGCTGCCGTGAAGCATATGCAATAACCTTGCCACTCTGCATCAATACCGCACCCAAACCAATATGAGATGCGTCACAATATACTGTATAAGATCCTAAACTTGTGGGTAACAAAAATACTGGTGCCGTAGTCAAAGTTGTCTTGAGCTTCTGCAAGCTCGCCTCATACTCATCTGACCACCTAAACGGGGCACCCTTCTGGGTCAACCTGGTCAACGGGGCTATTATGGATGAAAACCCCTCCACAAATCGACGGTAATAGCCCGCCAAACCCAGGAAACTATGGATCTATGTAGCTGATGTGGGTCTAGGCCAGTTCTGAACTGCCTCAATCTTCTTAAGATCCACTTGAATACCCTTTGCTGATACAACGTGACCCAATAAAGTAATCAAACTCAACCAAAACTCTTATTTTGAGAACTTAGCATATAATTGGCTATCTCTCAGAGTCTGAAGAACGATCCTAAGGTGCTGCTCATGCTCATCTCGGTTGTGGGAGTAGATCAAGATATCATTAATAAACACAATCACAAAGGAATCCAAGTTGGGTTTGAACACCCGGTTCATCAAATCCATGAATGTTGCTGGGGCATTTGTCAGCCCAAATGACATTACTAAAAAATCATAATGCCCATATCGAGTCCGAAAAGTTGTCTTAGGAACATCAGATGCCCTAATCCTCAACTGATGGTAGCAAGATCTCAAATCAATCTTCGAAAATACCTAGGCACCTTGAAGCTGATCAAATAAATCATCAATCCTCGGCAATGGATACTTATTCTTGATGCTGACTTTGTTCAACTGTCAATAATCTATACACATCCTCATCGATCCATCCTTCTTCTTCACGAACAACACAGGTGCACCCCAGGGCGAGACACTAGGTCTAATGAAGCCCTTACCAAGAAAATCTTGCAACTGTTCCTTCAATTCTTTCAATTCTGGCGGGGCCATACGGTATGGCGGAATGGAAATAGGCTGAGTGCCCGAGCCAAATCAATGTAGAAATCAATATCCCTGTCGGGTGGCATTCCCGGCAGGTCTACAAGAAACACCTCTGGAAACTCACAAACAACCGGCACTGAATCCATGGAAGAAACCTCCGCACTAGAATCGCGGACATAAGCTAAATAAGATAGACACCCCTTCTCAACCATATACCGAGCCTTCACATAAGAGATAACCCTGCTGGTAGAATGGCCAAGAGTCCCTTTCCACTCTAATCGAGGCAACCTCTGGAAGGCTAAGGTCACCGTCTTGGCGTGGAAATCTAATATAGCATGATAAGGTGATAGCCAATCCATGCCCAATATGACATTAAAATCAATCATATTGAGAAGTAGAAGATCTACACGAGTTTCAAGACTCCCAATGGTGACCACACATGAACGGATAAACACGATCTACAACAATAGCATCCCCTACTGGCGTGGACACATACACAGGAGCACTCAAAGAATCATGGGGCACAACCAAATATGAATCAAAATAGGATGACACATAGGAGTAAGTAGACCCAGGATCAAATAGAACTGAAGCATCTCTACTGCAAACTAAAACAGTACCTATGATAACAGCGTCAGATGAGTCAGCCTCAGGCATGGCTGGGAAAGCATAACACTAGGGCTGGGCCCCACCACTCTGAACTACGTCCCTGGGACGGCCTCTAACTGGCTAGTCTCTACCTCTAATGGCCTGACCTCCACCTCTAACAGTCTGGCCTCTACCTCTGGCTGCCTGACCCCTGCCTTTGGCTGGCTGAGTAGGTGGTGCAATAACTGGTGCCGGAACCATGGCACGAGAACTCTGATGATGTGAGCTACCCGTTGCCCAAGGGCAAAATCTAGCAATATGTCTTGGATCACCACAAGTATAACATAACCTCGGCTGCTGTGACTGCTGACCCTGAAACTGACCCTGTAGACCTGAGTAACCACCCTGATAACTCTGGAGTGGAGGTGCACTAATAGGAGCTGGTGGTGCACTGTAGGCTAGCTGGTCGGAATAATGCATCTGAGGGCTACGACTACCTGAGGCACCGTGGGATGCCTGGAGTGCTGAATGAAACGGCCTGGGAAGATGGCCTCTACTAAAGGTACCCCTGCCTCTAGATGAGGCACCGCTGAACTCACCGGAATGACGAGGTCTCTTGTCAGACCCCTGACCTCCCTGAGTAAGAACCATCTCGACTCGTCTGGCGATATTAGTAGTCGCCTGGAAAGAAATCTCACTCCTAATCTCCTTAGCCATCTGCAATCTGATAGGCTGAGCAAGTCCATCAATAAACCTCCTCACCCTCTCTCTTTCTCGGTGGGAAGCAGAAGAATAGCATGACAGGACAAATCCACAAAACGTTCTCATACTGAGTAACAATCATATTGCCCTGCTAGAGGCTCAAACTGACGGTGACACTCCTCTCTCAATGTGATAGGCAGAAACTTCTCTATCAAGAGCTGAGAGAATTGGTCCCAAGTAAGAGTAGGCGACCCAGCTGGTCTGGTCAACAAATAATCTCTCCACAATTTCTTGGTGGAACCAATCATCTAAAATGCAGCAAAGTCGACCCCATTGGTCTCCACAATACCCATGTTCCGTAGAATCTCATGACAACTGTCAAGATACTCCTGTGGATCCTCTGAAGTAGCACCACTGAAGTGAACTGGGAAGAGCTTGGTAAACCTTCCCAATCTCCACAAGGCCTCAGAAGACATAGCTGGCCCATCTCCGACCTGTGCCGCAACAACCGACTGAACTACTCCGACTGACTGAGCTACTGGAGCCTGATACATGGGAGCTATTTGCTCCGGAGCGGGAGTAGTGGGAGTTTGGCTCCTCCTCCAGCCTGAGAAACCGCTGGTGCCATGAAAAATGCGCCAGTTTGGGCCACTCTCCATAAGGCCCAACAAACAGACCAAAGTGTCCTGAAGTACTGGGGTGGAAATGAACCCCTCCGGAACCTGAGCTAGTCCGGCAGGAACAGTCTGGGCTGGAACCTCCTTGTCAAGCTCTGTCTGAGGCTCCACTACTTGGGCTGCTATTCGGGCTCTGGGCTGAGCCCTGCCCCTACCTCAGCCTCTGGCACGGTCTCAGCCTCGACCTCTGCACCTCGTAGGAGCTGCCACTGAAGGCTCTGGATGCTGCTCAGTTGAGGAAGCGGTACGTGTTCTCACCTTCTGCGAGAGAATAAGAGTAGAAGAGTTCAATCAGTATTGATAAAAACAACATCGCACGACAGAGGAGAATAGAAGTTAAATTTGTTCCTAAACTTCATAGCCTCTGGAATATAAGCATAGACGTCTCCGTACCGATCCTCCAGACTCTACTAAGCTTGCTCGTGAATCGTGAGACCTAGGCAACCTAGTGCTCTGATACCAACTTGTTACGACCCGAAATTTCCACCGTCGGGACCGTGATGGCACCTAACATTTCACTCGCTAGGTAAGCCAACGTTAGAGAATCATTAAACCAAATCCTTATTTTCATTCAGTAATTAACAATAATTAACTAAGATAAAACATAATAAGTGCGGAATAATATAAAAAACGTATTAATTACTACCACCCGGATCTGGAGTCACAATTCACGAGCATTCTAGAATTTACTACAAGTAATAGTCTGAAAGAAATACAACTGTCTGAATGAAAGAAATAGTAGAACAAAAAATATAGATGGGGACTTCAAGGTCTGTGAACGCCGACAGATCTACCTTGAGCCTTCGGATAGCTGTCCAATAGCAAAAATCTCGACCAGTCCGAGCCGGTACTAAAATCTGCATAGAAAGTGCAGAGTGCAGTATCAGTACAACCAACCTCATGTACTGGTAAGTGTCGAGCCTAATCTCGACGAAGTAGTGACGAGGCTAAGGCAAGGCACCTACAAATCAACATGTACAATTTAATAGTGTATATACAAATAACAGAAATGAAGAGCGAGACAGAAAATATCAGGAGAGGGGAAACATGCTGGAAAAAATACGAGAATAAGAACTACAGCAGAATGATAACTGGAACAACCAATATACTATGAATCAATAGAAACACCGAATACAGTAAAGGAAAAATGCACGGCATCACCCTTCGTGCTTTTACTCTCAATCTCACCATAAAATCAATAAAAACCGCATTAACTCTCATGTCATGGCACGACATCACCCTTCGTGCATTAACACTCACAATATGGCACGGCATCACCCTTCGTGCATTAACTCTCATGTTATGGCACGGCATCACCCTTCGTATATTAAAACTCACAATATGGCACGACATCACCTTTCGTGCATTAACACTCTTCCTCACCATAATGCAATGCATAAATAACAACAGGGAGATAGAATAACAAGTACAAACCTTACTTCAACATTTGGTTCCACAATATTAATCTCAACTTTGAAATAAATACTCAATTATCACTAGAAAATCCATAAACATGATAGGAAAGATCAATTTAATAATACTAGTATAAACACGTAGCAATTAGGCGTAGGAAAGAGACAATATAAGAAAAATGGAAGAAACATGGAAAACAGGTAAATTGGTGGCGCATAAGTACTCATCACCTCACATATACGCCGCTCACATGAATTTCACATAACAAATAGTCTGAGGTTCCTAATTCCCTCAAGTCAAAGTTAGACACAACACTTACCTCGCTCCGAAGGCCACTTAATTCTCAATCACCGCTTTTTCTCTAGAATTCACCTCCAAACCACTCGTATCTATTCAAAAATGACTCAATAATATCAAATATTGCTAAAGGAATCAATTATATTACATAAATTAAATTTCCCAAACTGTTCTCCAAAAAGTCAAAAATCGACCCCGGGCCCGCTTGGTCAAAACCAGAGGTTCGGACCAACATCCATTTACCCATTCACCCCCCGAGCCCAAATATAAAATTGGTTTTGGAATCCGACCTTAAATTGAGGTCTAAATCCCCAAATTTCTGAAATCCCTAGTTTCTACCCAAACCCCTAATTCTACCATGAAAACTCTATATTTTAGGTTGATAATTCATGAAATGTAATGGGTAATTGAAAGAAAATGGCTTAGAATCACTTACCATTACTTTGGGGATGAAAATGACTCTTGAAAATCGCCTCTCACCATTTAGTTTTTGGGAAAAATGATTTTTTTTGCTAAATCCCGTATTTGGATTCTGTTAAGTGCTGGGCGACAGTGTTCATCACGATCGCGTGAACACTGCCGCGTTCGCGAAGAGCAGCCTCCTAAGGACTTACGCGATCGTGGGAGGCTTTACGCATTTGCGAAGACTTATCCCGCCTTACCTTCACGTTCGCATAGAGCATTCGCTAGAGATACGCGTTCACGTTCGACCTGTCACGTTCGCGTAGAGCAACTCCCCCCAATGCTCCGTGTTCGCGACCATGGTCTCGCGTTCGTATAGAGTAAATCCTCCCCCAGCCCAGTTTCCCCTTTGCGATCGTGAGAGTAACTACGCGATCGCGAAGCACAGTATTGCAGATACCAGATACAGCAAAAATACCAGATTTTTCAAAGTCAAACATCCAGTGGCCTATCCGAAACTCACCCGAGCCCTCGGGGCTCCAAACCAAACATGTACACGAGTCTAAAAACATCATACGGACTTGCTCGCATGATCAAATTGTCAAAATAACACGTAGAAATACGAACTTAGCACCAAATCAAACGAAATTCTCAAGAACACTTTAAAAGTTTTATATTCTCAACTAGACGTCCGAATCACGTCAAATCAACTCCGTTTCTCACCAAATTTCACAGAGAAGTCTTAAATATCATAATGAACATGTACCGGGATCCGGAACGAAAATACGGACCCAGTACTAACAATGCCAAACATCAATCAATTCTTAAAACGAATAAATTTTCAGACTTTTAATTTTCATCAAAAATTAGTAACTCAAGCTAGGGACCTCCAAATTCGATTTCGGGCATATGCCACGGTCCTATAATTCGATACGGACCTACCGGAACTGTCAAAATATGGATCCGGGTCCATTTATGAAAAATGTTTCCTGAAGTTAACTAAAATTAACTTTTAAGTCAAAAATTCTTATTTTCATCAATTTTCAACATAAAAGCTTCCCGGAAACATGCCCGGACTGCACACGCAAGTCGAGGAGGGTAAAAATGAGATTTTTAAGGCTTAAGAGCACAGAATCTAGTTCTAAAATATAAGATGACCTTTTGGGTCATCACAGTTTCGAATTGGTTTCGGGCTGTTTTGGTAAATCTTGATATTGCTGATGCTGCAGTCATCGCAATTGCGATGAGCTGCTTGCAAATGCGAGGTTCGCCTTTGCATAAAATACCTCGTATTTTCAAAGTCTGGGAGGGGAGGCCAGCTTCGCAATTGCGAAGCTGGATCGCATTTGTAATGCTCACAATTTGTGAAGCGGGTGTCTTATTTATGACTTTAGCGACTTAGGGGCCTCTTTGCAATTGCGACCACTGGTTCACATTGCGAGCTATACAATTGCGAACTATGGTTCATAATTGTGATATCTGCAACTGGGATAAAAATGAGGGATTTCGGGATTGGCTCATTTTATTCTATTTTTGACACTTAAACTACGCAAGTAGGCTTATTTTGAGAAGATTTTCTTCCCGACTTTATATGTTAGTAACTTTTACTTGATTTTGATTAGTTTTCATAATTTTTAATTGATTCTTATCCCGAAATCTAGGATTTCTAAAAGTAGGTAGGGTTTTTGGATAGTAACTTAAGAAAGTGAATTGTAGAGATTTAAACCTCGATTGGGGTTCGAGTCTCGAAATAAATTACATGTTTGGACTCGGGGAAGAATGGATAATCGGGATTTGGTATTGATTTTGGATTTTTATCAAGTGGGGTTGGGTTAATTTTTTGTTGACTTTTTCAAATATGTTAAAGATCGAACCTTTTTAGTATTAGGAGAATTTCTTAGCTTGTTTTGACTTTATTGAGTATTATTTGACTAGATTTGAGTGATTTGGGGGCTTTTCCTAAAGGAAAATCGATTTTGCATTGTTGAGTTTTCCGAAAGAGATGAGTGTCTTAGTTAACCTTGATTTGAGGGAATTAGATTGTAGTTGGATTTATTTGCTACGTAATTTATGTATTGGGGCGACATATATGCAAGGTGACGAGTGTATATCCATTTGCCATGGTTTAAGTATGCAGGTAGTGTTAGGCTTATTCATGACTTTTTGCTTTATGTATTATTTCTTCCATGCTCTAAATAGTTCATGAAACTTCTTGGTTATTCTTATTCATGTTAATAGCTATATTCTGGTTTTGTTGAGATATTTGGTGCAAAAGTGATGGTCATCTCTCATTTGGGGTATTATACTTAATCACTCTTCTTGATGTTGCTTATGCTTCCTACCTTGCTTGGTATTCTTTTGTATATATGCTTGGTGAGGAAGAGTGAATTGCATGAAGGGTGTTTCTGTGCTTGTGAGGAAGGGTGATTATGCACGAAGAGTGTTTCCGTGCTTGTGAGGATGAGAGAAAAATGCATGAAGGGTGTTTGTCGTGCTACTTGATATGATATCTTTTACTTCTTACGGATTTGAGGACTTGGCTATCTGGTTTCATGGATATCATTTTATTCTCTCGTATTTGAGTTGTTGTGAAAGGCTTGATTGTGTTATTTTAGAGGATATGGTCGTTATTTTTCGTAGTTGAATTTTTTACTATTCCTCGTATTTCTTCTTGTTATTACTCTTGTTATCTCACTCGTTATTTCTCTTATTATATTACTTACAAATTTACTTGTCGCTTCTCTTGTTATCTTAACCGTTATATTTCTTTTTATTCCTCTTATTATTTAACCGCACGTGTTTATATGGTAGGAGTTTTGTTTTTGCCTCGTCACTACCTTGTCGAGGTTAAGTTCGACACTTATTGAGTGCATTGAGTCGATTATACTCATACTACACTTCTGCACTATTTGTACAGATTCTGGTATTGATCCTAGCGGTGTTCAGATGAGTGACTCTTAGACTTCTAAGGATATTCAAGGTAGTGTTGCACATCTGTTCGCAGACTCTGGATCACCTTTCCTATCCTTATTACTGTTTATTATATGGGGCAGTGTTATTTTTTTATTTCAGACTATGTATTTAGCACTCATTAGAAGCTCATGTATTCAATGACACCAGTCTTGTGTAATTATTAGACAGTTGTATTGAGTTATACTTGTTATGTATTTTCTGAGCTTTACCTTTAACTATGATATTATGTTATTTAATGTTAGCTTTGTATATCTTATTATGGTTAAGTGTTGGCTTGTCTAGCAAGCAGTGTTAGGTGCCATCACGATTCCTTGGTTGTGATTTTTGGTCGTGACAAGTAGGTATCAGAGCCCCAGGTTGCATAGGTCTTACGAGTGTCACGACCAAAAATTCTAACCAAGAGGTCGTGATGGGGCCTAACACTGCTTTGTAGGTAAGCCAACACTTAACGACAAATAAGAGATAAAAATCTAATATTAAAAAACTTAGTATTATAAATATAAGTAAGTTTTAGAAGTTATATAACTAGTTTACACAATAAAACCGTCTAATAACCTCTCAGGACTAGTGTCACTGAGTACATGAGCTACTAAGAGTACTAAATACAAAGTCTGAAATAAAATATAATATTGTCTGATATAAGAAATAGTAATAAAGAGAGTGAAGGTGACTCTAGAGGCTGTGAACAGGTATACAACACTACCTCGGGTCTCCCTAAAGTCCAATTTATACACACCTTTGAACACTGCTAGGATCCACACATGAATTTGCACAACAAGTACAAAAGTGTAGTATGAGTACAACTGACACAACATACTCAGTAAGTATCGAGTCTAACCTCGACGAGATAATGACGAGGCTGTGATAAGATACCTATCTTATAAACTTGTACAATTAATAAGCAAGACAAATAATAATCGTAATAACCATAATAAAGGCAGAATATAGTAAAAGAATTTAATAAGAGAAGTAATAACCATGTTTCTCGAATAAAATAACTAAAACCTTTCTCAACATCTCGAATCAATGAGGATAAAATCATATTTGGGAACAACATAGCCAAAACCACAAAGGAGGCCAATATCACAAGTCAAACACCAAAATTTATAATATATATATATATATATATATATATATATATATATTGTGGCCCACAACCCGATCCAACAGAAAAACTGTTGCGGCAACAACCCGATCATAATAGTGTTGCGGCGGCAACACGATCCAACATACCAATTAATATGGAAACATCCACAAGCAACAAAGTATGAAAAAATTCATAACGTAACGTAAAAGAGGACAAATACACATAATTCATTAAGTAAAGATGAACATGAACAAGATGTGATAGGCAATCTAATATCCAAAAGCTAGTATCACACATATATCCCAAAAAGGACTCCGACAAGTTATTAACACATGACAAATCAAGTAGTCACGCTATCCAACATAACATAGAAGGATAAGGCATGAAACAAGTAAATGAATGAGACAAGTAAAGGCATGAAACAAGTAAAGGCATGTAACAAGTAAATACATATAAACAAGTAAAGGCATGTAACAAGTAAAGACATGTAACGAGTAAATGTATGAGATATGTAAAAGCGTTAAATAAATAAAGTCTTGAAATAAACTAGTCCTTCCCGCATGCTTTAACTTATGACAATGCATATACACTTGTCACCTTGCATATATGCCTCCCCCAATACATAGAACACATAGCAAATAGAGCCAATTATATTCTAATTCTCTTAAGTCAAGGTTAACCATGATACATACCTCTTCCGGAACAAAGCAACAATCCAAAATCGCCTTTCCTTTATAACAAGCCTTAAAACAACTCGAATCTAGTCAAATAATGCTTAAACAAGTCAAAACAAGCTTAAGGAACCCTCCTAATATTAGAAAGATTGGATCTGTAAGATATTTGGAAAGTCAACGAAAAGTCAATCCATGCCCACTTGGTCAAAATCCAAAATCAAGACTAAATCCCGATTGCCTATTCATAATATGTGATTAGTTTTGAGATCCAACATCAAATAAAGGTATAAATCTCTAAAATACACAATATTAAGACCCAAAAATCCTATTTCTACTCTTAGAAATCCTATATTAATGAATCTATGGGGAATAATGAAAATTAATCAAACTTGGGATAAACAAATCTGTACAGATCCGGAAGACTCTACTAGACTTGCTCATGACTCATAGAACCTATGAACCTAGGGCTATGATACCAACTTGTCACGACCCAAATCACACATGGGGGGAGGGGGGGGTCGTGGGGGCACCTAATTCTGAAACTAGGTAAGCCAATTACCTAATAATATTATATCAACAAGACATAATATAATAAGATAGAATCTAATATAAAAGCAAAAATAGAGTTAACATAAGCCGATATGGCAATACTCAATACAACTTCCTAGAACTGAGTAATATAGAGTCACGTGCTCTATCTAAATGCATAAGGATGTCTCAAATACAATACTATTTGGATATAAAAAATAATAGTATCAATGTAAGGATGGGACTCCGAGGGACTGTGACGGTCATTCAGCTCTATCTTGATCCTCACGACAAGCGTAAGCATTCACTCTCTAGGTCCACTGTCTCCAACACCTGAATCTGCACAAAAGTATGCAGAAGTTTAGTATGAGTACACCACATTCGGTACCTAATAAGTATTGAGACTAACGTCGATGAAGTAATGATGAGGCTCGAGTCATATGATACTCACTAGTCAAAAAGACCTATGCAAAATATCAATAATTGACACCAAAATATATAACGGAAAATATATCATCAATATCGTTAGAGCATGTTATAACAAATCAACGTAGAAGAATCCATCTTTAACAAAAAGAAAATCATCAAAAGAAGTGGAGGCACATAATAGAATGCCAAATTCAACTAGCATGTCAAATTCAAGACGGAGTTTAAAGACGACATGTATATGATCAATATATCATCTCTGTTTCGTCACATGAACATTTTCAAGAGAATCACCCCCAAATCATAATATAACATCATCAATAATATCACCCTTATTTCGTTGCATGTGCAATAACAATAAATGTCATCCTTATTTTACCACATGCGTATATCTCCACCCTTATTTCGCCATAGGCAACCCGAGAAAATGTCACTCTTATTTCGTCCCATGCGCATAACAATAATATCAACCGTACGATAAAAATCTCATGCTAACACCCAATCAATCCACCCAACATGTCTACATGTGCCATAACTATCACAACGCAATATGCCAAATTTTATCAAAGATATAACCTCATAATTTATCAACAAGGTGAACAAGGACATGATAATAATAAAAATGTGGATGGGTGCTCAACATATAAAGCTTTACTACGGGAAAATCAATTATAGTGATCATGTTCATGTAGTCACAATGTGATTAAGCATGTATCATATAAAGTATATCATCAAACTAAGGCATATTAATAGCATAGAGTCCTAATCCGGTCATAAGCCACACATAGCACTCCTATACATGCTCGTCACCTCGCATACACGTCACTTCTCATATAGCACAGATATGCAAATAAGATCAAATCCTAAGGAGTATTCCCCCACATAGGCAAGCTACTTACCTTAAATGAGCCAAATCAATACTCCAAAATTGCATTTTCTTTAAAAACTACCTCCGTCCAGCTCAAATCTAGCCAAAGATAACTCAATAACATCAAACAATAAAAAAAGAATCAATTCCAAATAATAAAGTCCCAATCTTTACCCAAATCCGTTAAAAGTCAACAAAAGTTAATCCCGGGTCCACACAGTCAAAACTCGAGTCAAAGGATAGATCACAACTATTGATTTCCCAACGAGTCCAAATATATGATTAGTTTCCAAAATTGAGTCCAAATCGACTCTCAAATCCCCCATGAATTCCCTTACAAATCCCATAATTTAGGTGTAAAAATCACTTAACCAATAACTTGGTGTGAAAATCCTCTTTAAAAATCGCCCCTCACCAATTCTAGGGCTCAAAATATGATAAAATGGTTCTAAGTCCTGAAATTCCAATCTAATAACCAGATACAGATGTTGCATTTGCAAACCTGAGGTTCGCAAATACGACCATGGACCCGCAAATGCGAACCCATTCTGCCCCAGCAGATGTCGCAATTGCGACCCCCTGCTACCAATCAATGTCCCAAATGCAACATGTTCCACGCAAATATGAGGTTTCCCCCTGGCAGCCTACCATCGCAAATGTGAGAAGACCTCCACAAATGAGATCCTTCACAAATGCAAGCAGACCCTCGCAATTGCGAGGTCTACAGCACTAGAAACATTCTGAAGCTCCTAAAATCATTATCATACTATTCGTAACTCACCCAAGCCCCTCTGACCCCATTCCAAATATTCTTACATATACATAAACCTCATATAAACTCGCTCACAAGTTCAGAACATCAAATAACATACAAAACCACGAATCAAACACCAAAATGCATCATGCACGTTTTGAATCTCAAGGACTTTAATATTCAAAACCAAATGTCTGATTCATACCAAACCAACTTGGAATGAGGTCAAACTTTGCACACAAGTTTTAAATGACAAAACACACGTATTCCAAGTACCGACAAAAAAACAAACCCGATAGACACAAAATCAACCTATGGTCAAACTTATGAAAATTCTAAACCTTCAAATTGCCAACTTTTGACAAAAAGAGTCAAATCCTTCTAGGAACATCCAAATCCAAATTCGGGAATATGCCGAAATCCAAAATCACCATACGAACTTATTGAAACTATCATAACACAAATCTGAGGTTGTTAAACAAAAATTAAACCTTGGTTAACTCTTATAACTTAAGCTTTCAGCCATGAAACTAAGTGTTCCGAACCTTCCCGAAACCAAACCAACCATCCCCACAAATCATAAAACAACAACTAAGCACAAAGGAGCATCAAATGGGGAAACAAGGGTCAAATACACAAAATGACCGGCCAGGTCATTACATTCTCTCCCTCTTAATAAACGTTCATCCTTGAACCATCGAACTAGTGTAGAATCATACCTGGATATCAAAAAAGTAAGGATATCTGCTTCGCATATCATGCTCGGTCTCCTAAGTCGCCTACTCGACCGGTTGACCTCTCCATTGAACCTTCACTAATGCAATATTCTTCGACCTAAGCTTCTAAACATGCCTATCCAAACGGCTATCGGCTCCTCCTCATAAAGCATATTCTCATCCAAATGTACTAAACTAAAATCCAACACTTGCGATGGATCCTTATAGTACTTCCGAAGTATAGAAACATAAACACCAGATGAAATCTCGATAAGCTGGGTGACAAAGCAAGTCTGTAGGCCTCCTCACCATCTCTCTCCAACGTCTCTAAGGGACCAATATACCGAGGGCTCAACTTTCCCTTTTTTCCAAATATTATCACACCTTTCATGGGCGAAACTCTGCGTAGAACCTTCTCACCCTCCATGAATGACACATCACGTACCTTCCAATATGTATTAACTATTTTGCTTGTATTGCGCTGTACGAAGTCATTCCTGAATCAATTTCACTTTCTCCAAGGCATCACGAACCAAATTTGTGCCCAGTAGCTTAGCCATGCCCGACTCAAACCAACTAACTGAAGAACGACATTGCCTCCCATACAATGCCTCGTACTGAGATATCTGGATACTCGATTAGTAGCTATTGTTGTAGGCAAACTCTGCTAGATGCAGAAATTGGTCCCAATGACCTCCAAAATCTATGACACAAGACCTTAACATATCCTCCAAAATTTGAATGGTCTGGTCGACTGCCCATCTATCTAAGGGTGAAATGCGGTACTCAGCTAAACTAGTGTGCCCAACTCACATTGGAGTGCTCTCTAGAAATGCAAAGTAAACTGAGTGTCGCGATCCCAAATGATTGAAATAGGTAGACCATGCAAGTGAACAATCTCCCAGTTGTAGATCTTAGCCAGATGCTCTAAAGTGTGGGAAGTCATGACTAGAATAAAGTATGCAGACTTGGCCAACCGATCTACATTGACCCAAACTACATCAAATCTCCTCAATATCCATGGAAAACCTACCATAAAGTCGATAGTGATATGCTCCCACTTCCATTCCGATATGTCAATCTTCTGAAGCAAACCACCAGGTCTCTGATGCTCATACTTCACTTGTTGAAAATTCAAATATCGAGAAACATACCCAACAATGTCTTTCTTTATCCTCCGCCACCAATAATGCTGCTTCAAATCACAGTACATCTTCGTAGCACCCGAATGAATGGAATACCGTGAACTATGAGCCTCCAAGAATCAACTCTCTCAAACTTTCCACATTAGGAAAACAAATCCGAACCTAAAGCCGCAATACACAATCATCACCAATAGATACTTTCTTAGCACCATCTGGCTGCACTGTGTCCTTAAGGATAAGCAAATGGGGGTCATAATTCTAATGAGCCTTAATGCAATCAAACAAAGATGACTAAGACACAACACAAGCAAGGACTCTGCTATGCTCTAAAATGTCCAATCTCTCGAACCTGTTGGCCAAAGCCTGAACATCCATAGCCAAAGGCCTCTCCTCATCAGGAAAGAATGCTAAACTCCCCATGCTCTCCACCCTTTTACTAAAGACGTCTGCTACCATATTGGCTTTACCCTGATGATACAGAATGGTGATATCATAATCCTTCAATAGCTCCAACCATCTTCGCTGCCTAAAATTCAAATCTTTCTATTTAAACAAATATTGGAAACTCTGATGATCCGTATACACCCCACAAGACATGCCATATAAGTAATGCCTCCAAATATTGAGCGCGTGTACAATAGCTACTAACTCCAAATCATGCACCATATAGTTCTTCTCATAGGGATTCAACTATCGTGAAGCATAGGCAATCACCCTTCTATCCTGCATCAACACCCACCCAATGCCAACCTGTGAGGCATTAAAATAAATTGTATATGAACCCAATCCCGAAGGCAATACCAAAACTAGAGTTGTAGTCAAGGAAGTCTTGAGCTTTTGAAAGCTCTCCTCACACTCGTCAAACCACCTGAATGGGGCACCCTTTTGAGTCAACTTAGTCAACAGGGCTGTAACGGATGAAATCCCCTCCAAATGCGGTGATAATACCTAGCCAACCTTAGGAATCTCCGGATATCTATAGTGGTAAAAGGTCTGGGATAACTTTAAATTGACTTAATCTTTTATGGATCCACTTTAATCTCCTCATTGGATACCACGTGGCCCAAGAATTCCACCGAGTCCAACCAGAACTCACACTTAGAGAACTATGCATATAGTTTCTCCTCCCTTAAAGTCTGGAGAATGATCCTGAAATGCTGCTCATGCTCCTCCCTACTATGGTACTACACCAAAATTTTATCAATGAAAACAATGACAAATGAATTCAAATAAGGCTGGAACACATTGTTTATCACGTGCATGAAAGTTGCGGGGACATTAGTCAAGGAAAAAGACATCACCAAAAAATCATAATACCCATAACGAGTCTGGAAAGTCGTCTTAGAGATGTGCGAAGCCCTGATCTTCAACTGATGATAATCCGACCTCAAGTCAATCTTCAAGAACACCCTGCCACATTGAAGTTGATCGAACAGATCATCAATGCGTGGCAGTGGATACTTGTTCTTGATGGTCACCTTGTTCAACTGCCGATATTCAAAACACATTCTCATGGACCTGTACTTCATCTTAACAAACAACACTGGCACACCCTAAGGTGAAACACTAGGCCTGATGAAATTTTTATCTAATAATTCCTGCAACTGTTCCTTTCAATTCCTTCAACTCTGTTGGAGCCATATAATATGGTGGAATAGAAATAGGCTGAGTGCCCGGTGCTAAAGCAATGCCGAAATCAATATCCCTATCGGGCGGCATGTCCGGTAGGTCTTCAAGGAATATGTTTGGAAACTCCCTCACTATGGGGACTGAGTTAACCGTGGGAGTATTAGCATTAATGTCTCTTACTAAGGCTAAGTACGCCAAACGCCCCTTCTCAATCACTTGTTGAGCCTCTGAAAAGGAAACCACTCTACTAGGAATATGCCCCAAAAACCATCTCCATTCCAACCTCGGCAACCCTGGCATAACCAACATCACGATCTTATCATGACAATCAAGAATAGCATGGAACGGAGATAGCCAATTGACACCCAATATCACATCAAAATCCACCATATTAAGCAACAGAAAATCAACTCTAGTCTCGTAGCTACCAATAGTGACCAAACAAGAAAGATAGACACGGTCCACCACAATAGAATCCCCAACGGACATAGACACATAAATAAGAGTATCCAGAGAATCACAAAACATATCCAAATATGAAGCAACATAGGATGACACATATGAATAAGTAGAACCCAGATCAAATAAAACTAAAGCATCTCTATGACAGACCGGAAAAATACCTGTAATGACTACATCTGATGCGACTGCCTCAGTCCTACCAAGAAATCATAACAATGGGCTTGGCCTTCCCCTCTAGGACGACCCCTACTCATTTTTCCTCTATTTCTAGCTAGTTATATAGGTGGAATAGCATTTGGACCGAGAATCATAGCCTGAGTAACCTGCTGAGGACCACCCATATAAATTCTAGGACAATCTCTCACAATGTGCCTAGAATCACTACACTAAAAACAAACTCTTTACGGGTGTGGCTGTTGGTACTGAGTCCTCCCCGGACGACTGGAATAACCTCTGTAGGAACCTCATGCAGAAGGTGCACTGAAAGATGGTTGTCTGATATGAGTGCTCTAGTATGAATAGCTAGTTGGAGCAATACGTGAAACCTAAAGTGTGGACTAAATTGGTCGACTGAAATGACCTCTGCCATGGCGTACCTTGCCCTAAGAGTAGGAGCCACTAAATCCTCCTAAACCATGAGGCTTCCTAGCCTACCTATACTTCCCATGGACACTCTCTAACCTCCTAGAAATCTTCACAATCTAATAAAATGCAATCTCAGTCTCCATATCCCATGCCATCCCAAATCTAAAGTTGTAGGTGAATTCCTCAATAAACCTATGGACTCTCTCTCTCTCTCTCTCTCTCTCTCTCTCTCTCTCTCTCTATCAGTGGAAACCAAGGGAGCGACATGGTGGGATAACTCTGTAAACTGCATAGCATACTCAGACACAGTCATACCCCCTGGCACAAATGCTCAAACTCACTACACAACTCGTCCATGCGGGTCTATAGAATACATTCCCTCAAGAAAAGATCTTAAAACTGGAACCAGGTAGGTGGTTCTGCGCCAACTGACCTACTGGTCTCGCAAGTATGCCGCCATCTACATCTCGGTCCCGTCAACTGAAAAGTAGTAAAGTTGACTCTGTTTGACTCCACTAAACCCAAAGTACGTAGAATATGATGACACTGATCCAAGAAATCTTGTGCGTCCTTATAAGCCCTCTACTGAACTGGGAGGATGAAGTTTCTAAAACTTCTGCCCCTTAGCCGACACAACTGGCCCTACCTCGGGCTGAACTACAACTACTAGTTGTAGTGGCATAACACCCGATATCTGATAAGCATAAGTCGGCTGCTCTGGTGTACAGGTGGCGGGAGTCTGGGGTCCTCCCCCAGCCTGTGAAGTAGTTGGTGCGACCGGATCAATCTCGCTTAGGCCAAACTCCCAAACATACTCATGAAGTATGCTAAGGTCTTCTAGAGCCCCAAGATAGCAATAGGCCTCTCAGGTGCCAGAGTGGGTCCCATCTACTCAACATGATCAATCTCCTGCTCCCCAGCTGGAGCTACTGGTGACTCCACAACTGCTGCTCTGGAAGGGGCTTTAGCCGTGACACGTGTCCCGCCTCGGCCTCTACCATGGAACCAACCTCTCGCACCTCTACCAGTGGGTGCTGGTGCCCGCTAAGCCAATCGTGTAGAATGTGTCCTCACCATAAATGAGAGAATAGAAGAGTAAGGTTCAAACTTAGGATAAACAAATCCACACATAAAAGATAGTGAATTTTCCTAACAAACCTGTAGCCTCTCAAAGATAAGTATAAGTGTCTCTATACCGATCTGTAAGACTCTACTAGACTTGCTCATGACTCGTAGAACCTATAAACCTACGGCTCTAATACCAACTTATCACGACCCAAATCCCACATGGGGGGGTCGTGAGGGCACCTAATCTCTGAGACTAGGTAAGTCAATCACTTAACAACATTAAATCAACAATACATAATATAACAAGTCAGAATCTAATATAAAAGCAAAAATGGAGTTAACACAAGCCGTTATAGAAATACTCAATACAACTTCCCAGAACAATATAGCATAGAGTCATGAACTCTAGCAGAATACATAAGGCTGTCTCAAATACAATATTGTTCAGATATAAAAATAACAGTATCAATGTAAGTATGGGACTCCAAGAGACTGCGATAGTCATGCAGCTATACCTTGATCCTCGCGACCAGTTTAAGCACTCATTCTCTAGGTCTGCTGCCTCCAACACCTGTATTTGCACAAAAATATATAGAAGTGTAGTATGAATACACCACATTCGGTACCCAGTAAGTATCGAGACTAACCTCGGTGAAGTACTGATGAGGTTCGAGTCATATGATACTCACTAGTCAAAGAACCTTGTGCAATATATAAATAACTGACAGTAGAATATGAAACAAAAAACTATATCATCAATATCATTAGAGCATGTGATAACAAATTAATATAGAAGAATCCATCTTTGATAACAAATCACTAAAAGAAGTGGAGGCACATAATAACATGTCAAATTCAACTAGTAACTCAAACAAATACAAGACGGAGTTTAAAGAAGATATGTATATGATAAAAATATCATCTCTATTTCGTCACATGAACATTTCAAGAGAATCACTCCTAAATTGTCACATAACATCATCAATAATGCCACCTGTATTTCACCGCATGTGCAATAACAATAAATGACATCCTTATTTTGCTACATGCGCATATCACCACCCTTATTTCGGCACATGGGTAACCCGAGAAAATGCCAACCTTATTTTGCCCCATGCACATAATAATAATCACAATCACACGGAAAAGAACTCGTGACAACACCCAATCAATCTGCCCTGCAAGTACACATGTGCCATAACCATCACACCGCAATATGCCAAATTTTATCAAAGATATAAGCTCATGATTTATCAACAAGGTGCACAAGGACATGAAAATAATAAAAATGTGGATGAGTGTTCAGCATATAAATCTTGACTACGGCTAACTCAATTGTAGTGATGATGTTCATGTAGTCATAAAGTGATTAAGCATGTTTCATATAAAGCACATCATCAATTTAAGGCATATTTATAGCCTAGAGTCCAAATCTTGTCATAAGCCACATATAGAACCCATGTACATGCTCGTCATCTCGCGTATATGTTGCTTCTCACATAGCACAGATAACCAAGTAAGACCAAATCCTAAGGGGTATTGCCCCCACACAAGGTTAGACAAGATTCGTACCTTAAACGAGCCAAATCAATACTCCAAAAATACCTTTCCTATAAACAATCACCCCTGTCTGACTCAAATCTAGTAAGAAATGACTTAATAACATCAAACCATGCTAAAGGAATCAATTCCAAACAATAAAGTCTCAATCTTTACCCAAATCCCCGAAAAGTCAACCAGGGCCCACACGGTCAAAAATAAGTCAAGGGGTAGATCTTGACTACCCATAACCCCACGAGTCCAAATATGTGAATAATTTTCAAAACCGAATCCAAATTGACTCTCAAATCCACAACTTTCCATTTTCCAAAACATAGTCAAAATTTCCCAAAATTCCCCTTCTAAATCCCATGATTTAGGTGTAAAAAACCATGAGAATCGAGATATAATATCAAAATCAAGTGAAAATCACTTACCCAATAGCTTTGTATGAAAATCCTCTTCAAACATCACCCATCACCAAGTCTAGGGCTCAAAATATGATAAAATGGGTCTAAGTCCCAAAATACCTATCAATAACCAGCTGCAGATGTAGCATTTGCAACCAAAAGTTCGCAAATGTGACCATGGACCCGCAAATGCAAACCAGTCTGCCCCAGCAGACGTCGCAATTGCGACCCCAACCTTTGCAAATGTGAACCCCCCTTGTTGCCAGTCAATGTCACAAATGCGACATGTTCCTCGCAAATGCGAGGTTTCGCATAGGAAGCCTACCATCGAAAATGCGAGAAGGCCTCCGCAAATTCGACCCTTCACAAATGCGAGCAGACCCTCGCAATTGTGAGGTCTGCAGCACCAGAAAACTTAAGCTCCCAAATCATTCTTAAACTATCTAAAACTCACCTGAGCCCCTTGGGTCCCACACAAAACATTTCCACAAATACATTATCCTCATACGAACTCGCTTGCAAGCTCGAAATATCAAAATAACATACAAAACCACTAATCGAATACCAAAACACATCATGCAAGGTTTGAAACTCAAGGACTTTAATATTCACAACCAAGCGTCTGATTCCTATCAAACCAATTGGGAATGAGACCAGACTTTGAACACATATTCTAAATGACAAATGTACGTATTCCAAATCCCAGATACAAAATTTAACCTAATATCCAGAAAGTCAAATCACGGTCAAATTTATAAAATTTCTAAACCTTCAAATATTCAACTTTCAGCAAAAAGAGTCAAACTATCCTAGGAACCTCCAAATCCAAATCCAAATCTAAATACGGCATACGCCTAAGTCCAAAATCACCATATGAACATATTGGAACCATTAAAATACGAATCCAAGGTCGTGAATACAAAAGTCAAACATTGATCAGCTCTTATAATTTAAGCTTCCTACCATAGAACTAAGTATTCCAATTCACTATAAAAACTTCCCGAAACCAAACAATAATCCCCGCAAGTTACAAAACAATAACTAAGCACACGAGAAGCAATGGGAAAATAGGGATCAAATACACAAAATAACTGATCGGGTCATTACATTTAATGCATTCAAAGACAAGTTGGAACCTTGAAGAAGTTTTTGCTTGTGCGAATACTGGGTGCGCCACACCTACCCCATATGCAGTATAGTGTACGCCATGCCTGTTATGATACTTGTCTTTCGGTGCATTTTGTAATGTTTCATTCCTAACCTTCCCACTCCAGTTTTCCAGCTTAAGTATAAATAGCTCTACTTCATAATTTTGGTCTATTTCCCAAAATTTGGGAGTATATCTTCATCTTCTATGTCGGGGTAAGTCATTCTAATTTTAAATTACATTTATATCATGAGTCTATCAAAAGATCTATCATTTAGACATGAGTTTGAATAAGTAATTTGGTGAGACTTGAACCTAACCCTAGAATCACCTAATTAAGGATTTGAGCATGAAAATAGACTTGTTTTGAGATTAAGTAAAGATTCATAATCATTTAATTATGGGTCACTTGATTATGAAATTTATTTTATATTTTTGACTCATTGACCTGAGGGCCAACTTGGGAGTTGACTAAGATTTGATTTAAGACATTGGAGAATCATGGAAATAATTTTTCTAGACTAATTTAAATTCGTTATTCATTATTTTGAATAGATAAAGGCCAACGATAATTCTTTGAGTGGGTTATGGAGATTCAAGTAAAGAGAAGTTGCCATTTTTGAGGAGAGTAGGACTTTAGTTCTTAGTTTGCTTGCTTTTCGTTAAAAGCGTACCATATACATTGCTTGTTTGAATTTATATTATGTTATTCTTTGTGCATGGGTGAGCATGAACTTAGAAAGCTAGTATTGTAGTTCTATATTAGATTGAGAAAGGTCCTAGCATGTGCTTCTATATATTCATGATACTTATTGATATGTTATTTGTGATTAGTTTTAGTCAGTTAGCATGCATGATCATATAGTTAGCATCACACACAGTTTGGGCACAATTTATTTCCTTATGATTCGTATAGGTGGAGCCTGAGTGAGCATACTCATGTCCCTATAGATGGATTGAGATTGATTGAAGGTACTCATGGCCCCATAATCTGGTTAATCTTGAGTGAGCATAATCATGGCCCATAACAACTTAACAGTTCTTCAACATGTAATAGCATTAAGTCTACTCTTTTTACTTGTATTCACGATCTCTGTTTCAATTGCTTTACTTATATATTAATTCTATACTTGTATTGATTTGCACTGATATAATTATGCTCTACTAGTGATATCTAAAGACTTGCCTAGGAGTAGGCTAGGAGAGTGAGTCGCTTATCTTGCTGGGTCTTTTAGACTCACATTTACTACATGTGCGCAAGTGCTTTTGAGAGATCCAAATGTTGATCAGTTAGTTCAGCTTTTGCCAGTCTTATCTAGTTGAGGTGATCTACCACTAGTTCGTGAAGATAGATTCTTCTACTATCAATCTTTTGTATTTTCGATTATTTCGAATTGCGGCTCGTATCAATTGTACTCATATTTAGTATCTCTATGACTTCATCTTCTTTTGGATATCATGGGATGTTTATGACATTTTTTCTATGCTTTTGCATTATTTTTATTATGGGATAGCTTTTAGTACTTCTTTCTCTTCTATTTCTATATCTTACACATGTTTTAGCCTAGAGGGTGAGTCTAATGGGTAGTGGCTAGTTGGGTGCCTTGTTGCAGCCTAGATCCATATTTGGGTCGTGACACATATCGTGGTCTAGATACAAAATTTAGATTGTGACAAAGTTGGTATTACAGCCATGTTTCAGTCTTTGGAGCCATGGAGCAGTGTCTAGTAGAGTCTTATTTATGGATATATAGAGCTTCATATCTATGAAGAAGAGGCTCCACGAATATTTTAGAGTCTTATTTCACATTCTTATTTTTCCACAGCATTGGTTCAAAAACTAATCCTTCTCTTGTTATCTAATAGATGGTGGTGAGTTAGGTCACGAGGATAGGCTCCAACACATATTGCCACCAAGGCTACCAGAGAAGTTAGAAAGTTTGGAGGTTAAGGAATAAACTTTGATCTTTGATTCTTGGTTTTGATATTTTTTGTGATGTTTTGAGTCTTGGAATAAGTTTAGATAAGGTATTCAGACTAGTTCGTATAATTGGACAGGAGCTCGGGGGCTCAAGGGAGTCTCGGGGTGATTTAGGACCATTTTTGATCACATTGAGGTGGGTGGTAATTTTCTAGTGTCTGAGGCACCGCTCCTGCAATGGAAGGTGCGCAGATGCGATAGTTTCTCTTGCGGTGTATCGTGTGCAGATGCACATGTTGGTTAGGGCTAGGGAGCTTGCAGATGCGGAAGGTGAGGCGCAATTGCGACATCGCAAAAGCTTGTGTTTTGTCGCATTTGGGGTGCCGCAGATGCAAAGGAGTTGTCCGCACAAGCAAAGTCAGGCTGATGCTGGAATTGAGAGCTCGCATATGTGAGGCTTAGGTCGCAAAAGTGGGGCTCGCATATACGAGCATTTTGAGCGCAGGTGCGATAAACCTGGCAGACCCTTTATATTACGAGTTTGGCTCATATTTCATCATTTTTGAGATTTGTAGTCGAGAAGAGACAATAATTTAGGAGATTTTCACTACTACTTTGAGGGTAAGTAATTTTTACTTAGATTTGATTACATATCTTGATTTTTCATGGATTCTTAACCCCTAAACTAAGGATTTAAAGTGTAAAAATTAGAATTTTTTGTATGAACTTAAGAGGGTGTATTATATGGATTTCAGGGTCCATTTGGACCCAAATTTGGAATATAATCACATATTTGGATTTTTGAGGCTATGTGTAGTTGGGATCTATCCCAAAGTTCAGTTTTGCGCCATGTGGGCCCAGATTGACTTTTGTTTACTTTTTCGAGCATTTATAAAATGTTGAAGCTTTATTATTTAGGATAAATTTTAATAGTATTATTTGACTCCTTTAAGTGATATTTGACCAGATTCGAGTCGTTTAGAAGTGAACCTGAGAGGAAAGATGGTTGTTATTGATTGAAGCTTACGGGGTGGAGGTAAGTCTCTTGTTTATCCTTGTAAGTAGAAATTTCCCAATAGGAGATTTATTTACTATTTGTTGCTTGATTTAGGTGTTACGCATATGTGAAGTGACGAGCGCATATGCATAACTAAGTTATGACCTTAGCTGGATAGAGTTAGGATTATGATATGCCTTATTTGGACTTAATGAATTATTTATTCATGTTTCTTGATTCTATGCCTACGTAATGAATCTTAATCATATTTAGATGCCATGATAGGGTTATGACTTGTTGATTTGGACATGATGGACTTCTTTTACCGTGTTGGATTTTCTAATTTAGCCATAGTCATATAATTGTCTTACTTGATTTATGATTTATTGGCTTACTTTTCTCTTATTGGCATTATGATCGGACTTAAGAATGTTAAATAAACATATTAAACTGTTATGAAAATTAAAATTATATGATTATCCATACATGTATCTTATTGATGTAAATATTCATCAGTATTTCTTTATTATATCATGGTGCGTCTTTATTATATTATTTCATATGCATATTCTTGAGTTGGAAAGTTGGATAATGAGAAAGGTTGAGAATTTTGGCACCAAGGACATTTTGAGCGGATATTGGTTATTGATAATATTGTAATTGAATCGGGTTGTATGTTGCAACGGTATTGTGAGTTGATCGGGTTGCACGCTGTAATAGTATTATTAGGTGGTCGGGTTGCACGCTGCAAAAATGATTAGATATGGATCCTCCCCTCTAGAGTCAGGTAATTACTCATATTACTTTGGGTCGTGTGAGTGCAGACACCCATATTAGTGCTAGTTTGGACACTTGACCAGTGTTAGGTATATGGATTTTTGTAATGAGATATTGATATTGGATTGTGAGCATAGACTTTGGCCAGTGTGAGGTACATGAATTTGCAGCATATACTCATGCAATGGCTCTTACATATATAAATGTTGATTGGTTCATGTTATGATTATGAAAATAATTAGGATAATTAATATTTTATTCTCTCTCTTTGTCTAAAAAGTACGTCTAAATTCTAGAGTTTTGTGCCTTTACTGTTGGACTTGATTGATGATATCAAGCTTTATCCCATGTTCAAATTATGCTTTCATTTTTATTTTGGAATAATAGTTAATGTCAGTGTCGACCCCTCGTCACTGGTTTTTTTAGGCTAGACTTAATACTTGCTAAGTAGCGTGATTTTGTACTCATTCTACACTTCTGCATATTTTGTGCAGGTTCTAAGGCTGGTACTAGTTGTATCCATCAGGTTGAGTAGTAGTATAGTTTTGAGACTTTGGGTGAGCTGCTTTACTTGATCTAATCTGAAGCACATGGAGTCCCTCTATCTCACTTATCTATATATGTATATGTATTGTTTCCAGACAGATACTGTTATTTAGTAAAGATTAATTACTTTTGATAGATCTGCATGATGATATTGCGATATCAGGTCTTGGGAGAGTTGTGAGGCAGTTGTGGTTGTGTTTAGACCCTGTCTATGATTTATGTACTTTGATGATATTTTGAGACAAGTTATGCTTGTTATTTATATCACATATCAATTAACGACTTAATAATTAGACTCTATTATTGTTGTTGAGTGTTGGCTTTCCTAGCAAGTAGGCTAGGCACCATCACGACCAATGACGGGATTTTAGGTCATGACAAGTTGGTATCAGAGCTCTAGGTTCTAAGGGTCTCACAAGCCACAAGTAGGCATAGTAGATTTTTGTGGATTAGTATAGAGATGTCAGTATCCATCCACGAGAGGCTATAGGGCTTTGATAACTTTTCCTTTCTTGATTCCTTATCGTGCGTTGATTATTGTATAAGTCTTAATCTTTTCCTTCTATTCTCTCACAGATATTGAGGACGAGCACTTCAGCAACAGTAGATGATGTAGAGGCAGTACCACCGACTGTAGCTTTGAGAGGCAGGTCCAGGGGTAGGGCCAAGTCTCCCACCAGGGATGATGCACTTATGCCTAGGCAAAGAGCACCCACCAGAGCCTAGGAGCATACTAGGACAGTATCAGTAGATCCACATATAGATCGGGTAGAGGATTAGATTATTGATGATCATGTTGAGGTTCAAGTACCCACTGAGCATCCAAAGGGTTTTGTTGTTGCACTGGTATTTCAGGAGGCTATGACCAAGATATTCAGTTTTATCGATGCTTTGACTTAAGTCGGAGTGGTTCCGGTGGCCCCAACCAAATTTCAGGCTAGGAGGAGAGTTCAGACCTTTGCCAGTCATTCTCCAGAGCAAGCAATAACGATGTTTCAGATGTAGGGAGTATTGTCAATTGGCAGAGAGCAGTTAGACCCGTTGCTATGCATGCTGTGTCTTTTGATGAGCAGAAGTGGATGGAGAGGTTCCAGAGGTTGTATCCTCCATAGCTTGATGGATACCCAATATTTTCTAGACAGATGTCATAGTTTGAGTTTGGTAGAGTCTAATAGGGTAGACTTCACGGCATTTCAGTTGAGAGGGGCTGCTAGGAGATGGTGGTAGAGTTATGAGCTAGTCAAACTAGCAGGTTTACCTCCTCTTACTTGGACTCAGTTCTAATAGTTATTTATTGAAAGGTACACACTATGAGGGATGAGTTGGGAGGACAGTTTGAGTATCTTCATTAGGATCGCATGACTGTGACTGAGTATGAGGTGAGATTCACAAAGTTATCTCATCATGTGATTTCTTGATCCCTACCGAGGCTGAGATATTTGTTGCGGATTAAAATAATGGCATCAGGATTTCTATAGCTTGAGATTTAGAGATTGGGACTAGTTTCCACCAGGATGTGGAGATAGCTCGGAGGATCGAGTGTATTTTTAGTCAAAGGAGAGAGGTTATGATGAGAGATAAGAAACCTCATCATTTTGGTAGCTTCAGTGGTACCTCATCTTGAGGTAAGGATCAGCTTGGTAGAGGCCATCATGGTAGGCCAGCTCATTTTGCATAGAATGTAGACCATAGAGCAGTGGCTTGGTCATCTTTCAGCACTCCAATTCTATCATCTTTTAGTGCTCTTCTAGTGAGTTCATATCGTGCTCCGTCTATTCAAGATCTTCTAGTGGGTATTCAAGCAATCAGGGGTAGGTTCAGGCTCAGCAGCCTCAGCCATCTAAATATTGTTATGAGTATGGAGAGTTTGGTCATATAAAGAGACATTTCCACAGGCTTGTTAGAGGCACAGCTCCATAGATTTCTTAGCTAATGGTGCCCGGGCTAGTTGCTTTATCCCCTACCCAGGAATCTAGAGGGAAGGACATGTAGCTAGAGGTCGTCCTAGAGGAGGGGTTCATGTTGGTAGAGGTCAGACCGGTGGTGGCCAGGCTCATTGCTATGCTTTTCCGGGTAGACCTGAGGCGGTGGCCTCAGATGCTATAATCACATGTACTAATTTTTGTGTACCATTGAGATGTTTCTGTATTGTTTGATCCAAGGCCTACCCATTCATATGTGTTTCATATTTTGCTCCCTATTTGGATATTCCTCGTGGTTCTCTTAATATTTATGTTCATGTATCTATACCAATTGGTGATTCTATTGTGGTAGATCATGCATATTGGTCTTCTGTGATTACTATTGGGGGGTATGAGACTAGGGTTGATCTTCTGTTACTGAACATGGTAGATTTTGATGTGATTTTGGGTATGGATTGGCTATCTATGTACCATGCTATTCTTGATTGTCACACTAAGACTATAATATTGACTATGACAGGATTACCAATGTTGGAATAGAGTGATTCTCTAGGTCATACCTCTAGTAGGGTGATATCATTTTTGAAGGCTCAAAGGATAGCTGAGAAGGGGTGTTTAGCGTATCTGGCCTTTGTTAGAGATACTAGTGGTGAGACTCCTACTGTTGATTTAGTCCCACTAGTGGGGGAGTTTCTAGATGTGTTTTCATAGACCTATCGGGCATGCCGCTCGATAGGGATATTGATTTTGGTGTTGATTTGGTGTCGGGCACTCAGCCCATATCCATCCCACCATATTACATGGATCTAGCTGAGTTGAAAGAATTAAAGGAGTAGTTGCATGAGTTGTTGGATAAGGGATTCATCAGGCCTAATGTATCCTATTGGGGTGCACCGGTATTGTTTATGTAGAAGAATGATGGTTCTATGAGGATGTGCATTGATCACAGACAGTTGAACATGGTCACTATCAAGAACAAGTTTCCATTGCCTTGTATTGATGAATTGTTTGATTAGTTTCAGGGTGCTAGAGTGTTTTCAAAGATTTATTTGAGATCGAGCTACCATCAATTGAAGATTAGGGCTTCTGATATACCTAAGATGGATTTCAGGACTCATTATGGGCGTTATGAGTTCTTGGTGATGCCTTTTGGTTTGACTAATACCCCAACTACTTTCATGCATTTGATGAAAAGTATGTTCCAGTCCTATTTGGATTCCTTTGTCATTATGTTCATTGATGATATCTTGGTATATTCCCGTAGTAGAGAGGAGCATGAGCAGCATTTGAGGGTTGTGCTTCAGGTTCTGACGGAAAAGAAGTTGTATGCTAATTTTTCCAAGTGCGAGTTTTGGTTAGATTTGATAGCATTCTTGCATCACATAGTGTCTAGCAACGGTATAAAGGCTGATTCGAATAAGATCGAGGCAGTTCGGGTTTGGTCTATACCTTCTACAACTACGGACGTTAGGAATTTCTTGGGCTTGGTTGGATACTACGTCGCTTTGTGGAGGGGTTTTCATCTATTATAGTCCCATTGACCAACTTGACTCAGAAAGGTGTTCTTTTTCCTTGGCTAATAAATTTGTGAGGCTGGATGTCTGCAAGCCTAGCAGAGTTCTTGCTTGCATTGTTGCACAATCATCCTTGTTTGAGAGCATTAAGGCTCGCTGGTATGATGATCCATATTTGCTTATCTTTAAGGACACGGTGTTACGAGGTGGTGATAAGGAGGTGGTCATTAGAGATGATGGTGTATTGCGACTTCATGGTTGGATTTGTGTTCCTAATATAGATGGTTTGAAAGAGTTGATCCTTGAACAGGCTCATAGTTCGAAGTAATTTATTCATTCGGGTGCTACAAAGATGTATCATGACTTGAAGCAGTATTACCGGTGGCAGAGGATGAAGAAGGACAGTATTGGTTATGTCTCGTGGTGTTTAAATTGTTAACAAATCAAGTATAAACATCAGAGATCAAGTGGTTTGCTACATAAGATAGATATACCGAAGTGAATGTGGGAGCACAATACGATGGACTTCGTAGTTGGGTTACCATACCACGGACCTTGAGGAAGTTTGATGTTATTTGGGTCATTATGGAGAGATTGAGAAAGTCTGCGCATTTCATTCCAGTCATGACTTCTTACACTTTAGAGAAGTTGGATTAGATCTACATTAGTGAGATCGTTTATTTGCATGGTATGCCCTGTTTCTATCATTTTGGATTGGGGTACTCAGTTCACATTGCACTTTTAGAGAGTTGTTCAGTGAGAATTGGGTACGCAGGTGGATCTTAGAACTGTATTTCACCCACAGATGGATAGGTAGTCTGAGCGAACCATTTAGATCCTTGAGGATATGTTCAGCGCCCGTGCTATTTATTTTAAAGTTTATTGGGATTAGATCCTACCATTGACTGAGTTTGCTTATAACAACAACTACCAGTCTAGTATTCAGATGGCTCCAAATGAGGCTTTATATGATAGACAGCGTCGCTCTCCTATTGGTTGGTTTGAGCCTGGTGAGGCTAGGTTATTGGTACAAATTTGGTCTGTGATACTTTGGAGAAGGTGAAGTTGATTTTGTAGTATCTTTGTACAGTGCAGTCCAGGCAGATGAGTTATGTTGATAGGGAGATTCGTAATATGGCTTTCATAGAAGTTAAAAGGTTCAGTTTCGCCTATGAAGGGTGTGATGAGACTTGGGAAGAAGGAAAAGTTGATCTCTAGGTATATTGGCTAATTTGAGGTTTTAGAGAGAGTTAGTGAGGTGGCTTAAATACTTGCTTTGCCACCCAGCTTGTCGGAAGTTCATCCGGTATTCCATATTTTCATGCACTGGAAGTATCATGAAGACAATTCACTTGTGTTAGATTTCAGTTCAGTACAGTTGGATGAGAATTTGGCTTATGAGGAGGAGCCAGTCTCCATACTAAATGGCAGGTTCATAAGTTGAGATCGAAAGATATTGCATAAGTAAAGGTTTAGTGGAGAGGTCAACTAGTCGAGCAGGCGACGTAGGAGATCGAGCATGTTATGCGGAGCAAATATCCTCATTTTTTGGGTATGATACTAAACCCGCTCGAGGATGAACATTTGTTTAAGAGGGGATAATGTATCGACTCGTCCAGTCTTTTTGAGTATTTGAGCCACATTTTCCTATTTGATGCTTCCTGTATGTTTTTTTGATATTTTGAGACTTGTAGGGATGGTTGATTTGGTTCCGAGAAGGTTTGAGAGTGAATAAGAACACTTAGTTTTATCTTTTGAAACTTAAGCTATAAGAGTTTACCAAGATTTAACTTTTGAGTAGACGACATCGGATAGGTAATTTGATGGTTCCAATATGTTCGTATAGTAATTTTGGACTTGAGAGTATGTTCGAATTTGGATGTGGATGTTCTTAGAAGATTTTGGTTCTATTTGGCAAAAGTTGGAAATTTGAGGAATTAGAAAATTCATAGGTTTTACTGGTAGTTGACTTTTGTATTATGGGACTCCGATTATGGTTTTGACAACTTCGGTAGGTCCTAATGGTGGTTAGAAACTTATGTGCTAAATTTGATTGTAGTCGCGAATGTCTAAGTATGATTCAAGCATGTTTAGCGAAGTTAGGAAGTTTGGAAGTTAAGGAATATATTTTGATTTTCGATTCTTATTTTGGTATTATTTGTGATGGTTTGAGATTTGGAATAAGTTTGTATAAGGTATTCGGACTTGTTGGTATGATTGGAGGAGATCCTGAGGCTTGAGGGAGTTCTAGAGTAGTTTCAGACCATTTTGGACCACATTGAGGTAGCTAAGAATTTGCAGGTGTCTGATGCACCGCACCTGTGATAGAAGGTGCACAGGTGCGATTATCGCATCGGCGGTGCATCATGCGCAGATGCGCATGTTGGTCAGGATGGAGGAGCTTGCAGATACGAAAGGTGAAGCGCACCTACGACGTTGCAAAAGCGGGTGTTTGGTCGCGGTGCCGCAGATGCAAAGGGGTTGTCCATAGAAGGGAAGTCGGGATGGTGCTGGAATTAAGATCTCACTGATGTGAGGCTTGGGTTGAAAAAATGGGGCTCGCACATGCAAGTATTTTGGGCACAAGTGTGATAGACCCGGGAGACCCTTTGTATTACGAGTTTGGCTCATTTGTTTACAATTTTTGAGATTTCGAGCTCGGGAAGATGTGAGTTTTGAGAAAAATTTCACTTTTACTTTGAGGGTAAGTAATTTTCACTTGCATTTAATTATATATCTTGATTTTTCTTGGTTTCTTAACCCCTAAATCAAGGATTTACTGTGTAGAAATTGGAGTTTTTGGTATGATCTTAAGAGTGTGTATTGTGGGGATTTGAGAGTAAATTTGGAAAGGATTTGGAAGCTAATTACATATTTAAAATCGTGGGATTATGGGTAGTTGGGATCTTACCCAAGGCTCGGGTTTTGGACAGGTGGGCCCAGGTTTACTTTTGTTTACTTTTTAAAAAAATAATTAAAGATTGAAGCATTATTGTTTGGGATTGATTTATATAGCATTATTTGATGCATTTGATTAATCTTTGACTAGATTCGAGTCGTTTGGAAGTGAACTTAAAAGGAAAGGCGATTATTGTTGATTGAAGCTTACCAGGTGGAGGTAAGTCTCTTGTTTATCCTTGTAAGAGGGAGTTCTCCCATATGTGATCTTTTTGCTATGTGTTGCTTGATTTAGGTGTTATGTATATGTAGGCTGACGAGCGTATATGCGTAGCTAGGTTATGACCTTAGACGGACAGAGTTAGGCTTATGATGCCTTATTTGGACTTTATAATTTGTTTATTCATGTTTCTTGATTCTATGATTACATGATGAATCTTAATCATGATTAGAAGATATGCTAGGGTTATGACTTGTTAATTTAGACATGATGAGCTTATTTCACCGTGTTGGGATCTGTCGTAGTCATACAATTGCCTTACTTGATTTATGATTTATTGACTATTGGCTTACTTTGCTCTTGTTGATGTCGTTAATTCGACTTAAAAATGTTAAATAAGCATATTGAACTGTTATGAAAGTTGAATACATGATTATCCATAGTCATCTCTCATTCATGTAAATATTCATCCGTATTTTTATTATTATGTCCTCATGCATCTTTATTATATTATTTCATATGCATATTCCTGAGTTGGAAAATAAAAAAAAAGTTGAGAATTTTGGCACCAAGGAAAATATGAGAGGATATTGATTATTGATGACATTGTGATTGAATTGGGTTGCACACCGCAACCATATTGTGAGTGAATCGGGTTGCATGCAGCAATGGTAATATAATTGGATCGGGTTGCACATTGCAATAGTATTATTAGTGGATTTGGTTTCACACTGCAGCATCGCTTGGATATGGATCTATCTCTCTAGAGTCAAGTGATTATCCATGTTACTTTGGGCCCTATGAGCGCAGGTACCCAGATTTGTGCTAGTTTGGACACTTGGCCGGTGTCACGTATATGAATTTGTGCAGTGAGGTACCAATATTAGATTATGAGCATGCATTCGAAGCATAGACTCATGCAGTGGTTCTTATATATATATAAATATTGACTTATTCATGTTATGATTACGAAAAGAATTGAGATAACTGATATTGTATTCTATCTCTTTGTTTGAAAAGCATGTCTAAATTTCTGAGTTTACGTGCCTCTACTGTTAGACTTGATTGATCATATCATGCTTTATCTCATATTCTAATTATGCTTTCATTTATATTTTGGATTGATAGTAAGTGTCAGTATCAATCCCTAGTCACTACTTCTTCGAGGCTAAACTTGATGCCTACTGAGTACTGCTATTTTATACTCATACTATATTTTTGTACAGTTTGTGCAGGTTCTAAGGCTAGTACTAGTGGCATCCATCGAGCTAAGTAGGAGTATATTTCGGAGATTTTGTGGTAAGCTGCTTTACTTGATTCAATCTGTAGCACATGGAGTCCCCCTTCTCTACTTATCTGTATATGCCTATTAATTTATTTTTCGGACATATATTGTTATTCTGTTGCGATTAGTCACTCATGATAGATGCTCGTGGCAATATTGTGACACCAGGTCTTGGGAGTTGTGAGATAGCGGTGGTCGTGCTTAGAACATGTCTATAATTTATATACTTCGATGATATTTTGAGTCATGATCCGCTTGTTATATATGTCACATCTCAATTAATGGCTTAATAATTGGACTATATTGTTGTTACTGAGTGTTGGCTTGACTAGCAAGCAGGTTAGCCGCCATCACGACCAATGGTAGAATGTTAGATCTTGACAATATCACAAACCTCTTTCGCGATCGCGACATCATGACTGCTATCGTGGAAATGGCCCAGGCCCAACAAATGATGATCGCGATCGGGACCTCTCGAAAGCAACGGCTAGTTAATCACACCTTACGGCAATCGTGGTCAAGTCCTTGTGGTTATAGACCCCTGCTTGAATCCCCCACTTCGGCGATCGAGAACCCCCTCTAGGCGAAAGTGAAGCCCAACTTTGGTCAGCACCTCACGATCGCGATCCCAGCATCGTGACTGTAGTACACCAACTGATAGTAGAGAATCTACAATTGTTTCAAGTTCCAAAATATTTCAAAATCCATCCCAGCCCATTAGTTCTCAACCCAAGCCATCTCAACAAGTTTCAATACATAATATCAACCTATACAAAGGCTTATCAAAACACAAACAAGAATACAAATAAACAAAATAAAAGGGAGGGTTTTCACATTACTTTAGCATAGTGAATGTGTAAAACACTCAATTATTAAACTTCTAGATCTATTTTAGAGATACAACATTCGTTTGCTAGATTTAAATAACTATATGTCATGCAGAAACTAACAAAGTAAATCTTGAAAAAATATAAATAAGACAAATAATAAATATGCTAAAAGAGAATACAAAAATATCGTGAGAACCTTATAACACTCTTAAAGAGGTTTACGTTCTCCCACTAAACATGTCACGACCCCAAGTTCCCTCTATAGGATATCGTGATGGCACTTAGTCTCTAAGACTAGGTAAGCCTAATAATTTGCGGAATAACTGAATATAAAACTGAACTCAAATCTCAACACATGAAATATAAATAGAAAACTGCGATTCAAATAATTACAATTCCCAAAACCCGGTAGAAATAAATCACAAGCTTCTAAGAGAAAATACTAAGTGTCTCTACATATCAGAGTCTAAAGAGACTAAGGAAAACAACATAATAAGGATAGAGGGGGACTCTGAGGTCTGCGAACGCTGGCAGATATACCTTGAAGTCTCCATGTACGGTCCAACTCACTGGTATCTGGTCTGGTACGAAGAACCTGGATCTGCACAAAAATATGTGTAGAAGTATAGTATGAGTACACCACAACAGTACCTAGTAAGTGCCAAGCCTAACCTCAGTAGAGTAGTGATGAGGTCAGGTTAGAGCACGACTAGAATAAAAAGAAATGAGGCAGAATATATGATAATACAATGAAATGACTGAGAAATGAACAATGACAAATTTCAAAAAGGTAACAACACATCAAATAGAGGTAAACAACAGGGGAACTCCCGAGGTATCGCCTCGTAGTCCTAAAAGTAAATACACAACAGGGGGATCTCCCGAGGTACCGCCTCATCGTCCCAAAAGTAAATATGTAATAGGGGGATCTCCCGAGGTACCGCCTCGTAGTCACAAAAGTAAATACACAACATGGGAATCACCCGAGGTATCGCCTCGTAGTCCCAAAAGTAAATACACAACGTGGGGATCTCCTAAGGTACCGCCTCATAGTACCAAAAGTAAATACATAACTCGTAGCCTATGGAACAACGAATTTACAGCAAGGAATCATAAGGTTAAAGACTGAATACAAGATCACAGAGGCAAGTAATTCAACTAATCATGTTGCACAAATTTCAAGTAAAAGTTAAGACACGTAGACATGCGATACTAGGCTAAACATAACAGCTACATATGCTAAAGCAACTCAGTTAAGGAATTTAAAAGAAAACTACTCAGCAAGAACCAGAATTTCCATATTTAGCACGTGTACGCACTCGTCACCTCGCGTACATGGCGCTCACATATCACAAATTGTTACAACAGTCCCACACCTTAAGGGGATTTCCCCCACACAAGGTTAGACAAGTCACTTACCTCAAATCTCGCTCAATCAGTCGATAAGAATGCTTTTTCCTCGACTTTTTGACTCTGATCGGCTCGAATCTAGCCAAAGCAATTAAATACTATAAATATAACTACAAGAAACTAATTTAAATAATGAAACTACGATTTTAGCAAAGAATTAAAAACTCAACCCAAAAAGTCGACAGGGGCCCACGTCTCGGAATCGGGTAAAAGTCAAAAAATACGAACACCCATTCGACCACGAGTCCAACAATACCAATTTTACCAAAACCTGACATCAACTCGACCTACAAATCCTCAAATCTTATTTTCAAATCTTTAGGCTCAAATCCTCGAATTACACCTCAAAAATACGTAATCTAGTCAAAATACTCAATGGTAATTCAATATTATTGACAAACAATGATCACAAGTGACTTACCTCAAGTTTTCCTGTGAATTCGCGCTCAAACATCGCCTAAACACGTGTTCGAAAGGTCAAAAAATGACAAAATGTTGGACCCTTTCTGTTTTGTAGCCTGACCAGCATTTCTGCTTCTGCGGAGTACTTAACCACATCTGCGGTCTCGCAGATGCGAGGTCCTCCCCGCTTCTGCGGCTTCTTTCGCTTCTTCGAACAAGAGGTCCACTCCTGTGGCCTAGCTTTTTGTAACACCCCTGTAAAAGTTCGCAAATGAATTTAAGGTTTTGCATAATGGCCGCATAATGTACTTAGAGGCTCCGTAGGCAAGTTGTGGGTGGTATTTGATGTTGGGAGTTGGATTAGAACTGTTGGTATTTGGCAATATATTTTTCATTAAATCTATAAACTCGTACTATTTTGGAAAGATTGAATGATGTTGTTAATGGGAATGAAATGGAAGCGGTTAATGAAATTTTTTCAGTATTTGATTAATGGAGTACATCTCCTCTTTATTCAGGGATGAATTTGGGTAGAATGAAATCTAACAGGCTTGCTCAGTCGGGTTTACTCGGTTGAGCGCCGGTCGCGCTCCCCGAGTTTGGGGCGTGACAAACTTGGTATCAGAGCCTAAGGTTTTAAAGTGTCCTAGGATGTCTCGGAGCCGTATCTAATAGAGTCTTTATCGGTGTGTTGTCGACCACATCTATAACTAGGATGCTACTTGGGCATTTAGGAATAATACCCTTTTTTATGTCCTTGATCGTGCGATAAAGATGATTGTAAGATTGCTCCTCCATTAACTGGTGCTTTGCTCTAATTTTCAGTACATGGCGCCTAAGAAGAAGGCAAGAACTGGCCAAAGAGCCAATGTCACCCCAGGAGTGACAGTTGATCGTATAATTGATGATGCGGGTGAGCACCTAAGGAGTGAGAATATTCCTCCAGTTACTACATTGCCTGACTCTACTACAACTGATCAGACCGCACCTGTCCCTACACCTACTGAGGGTGCAACGGTCCCTCCAACTGATATACCAGTTCCACCTCCAGTTCCAGCTTCCGATTCTGGTGTTTCTGATGTTGATCTTAGAGGAACTATATAGATGTTGGCTCAGATAGTGGCTTCCCAGACCTAGAGGTCAAATATTGCATCCATTTCTTCCAGTCATGTAGGGGATTCTACTAGTTTCAGGGTGAACAGGTTTCTCCAGTTGGATCTTCTAGTGTTCACGGATACTAACCCAGAGGAGGATCCCCAAAACTTCATTGATGAGATGCACAAGTATGCTATTTATATGTTACCCACCATGGAGACAAGAGTGCGACGGTTTGTGCAAGGACTTAGTCCCTTGATAATTAATGAGGCCGCTACGGCTGCCTTGAATTCTGATATGAATTATGGAAAAATGGTGGCGTTTGCTCAAGCTACGGAGGATCGAAAGTGAAAAAGAAAGAGAGAGCTAGATAATAACAAAAAAACCCGATCCACGGGCAATCTTAGTATCTCATACAGTGGGGGGAATGGTGGAAAGGCATTACATAGGAGAGTGTCATCCGGACCCATGCAGTCAGTTGCTCCGTCTTCAGCTAGAGCACTACCATCAGGGCCTGGTCACCAGCGGTGGGGCCATAGTAACTAAGACAACAAGGGATATAATCAGCAGGTCCAGTCAAATGGGGATTATCAGTTGCAGTAGAGGCCCCCATGTCCCAAGTGTAGGAGGCGTCATTTGGGGGTATGCTGACGTGGCACGGATGAATGTTTCATTTGCGGAGTCAAGGGCCACCGGCTAAGGCACTGCCCCAATAGCCAAGGGACAGTAAGTAAGTCCCTCAACCCCAATATTAAGATGTCCTATCTACATGATTTCACTCGTATGTGGTTGAAAGTTAAACAATCTTATGATGAGCATATTGATTTGAAAGACAAGTTTGTTGTACCTCTAGTCCTCTCATATAGGATCAACTATTGTCAAAGGTTAAGTTGTGAGAATGATAATAATCTCACCAATGTTCAACTTCTTTTTTATCCCTATGGGCTTGTGACATAGATTCTTTGTGTCAGTTAATGTTAAGAGCGTAATGCAATTTCATGCATTTTGAAACCCATATCACATTCGGGGTGCCAAAATATTCTCATTTCGAGTTAAACTGATTTTCCCTACATTCCAAGAGGTGATTGGTGTCACATAAGTGCTATCTCTATTTGAGGCTTACTATTGGCAAAGAAGGCACGTATGGAATGAAAAAATTATTATTATCCTCTTCATGGCTCATAGTCTTCCAAGAATAACCGACGCTAATGTCTTTATCCTCCCTCCCATGCCTCCCATATGACACATTTCTAAAATGACTCATTTATTTAAATCTCAGAATCATGAACATGATCCCTACATTATCAATGCCTACTAGGAAACTCTATGCCTCATGTGTCGAATCAATGATGTCATCACAATGATTAACTATGTCAGCATTATTGGTAGTAACCTTCATGTCTCCTAGGATATAACTTCCTAAAATGTCGTGCTCGGCACATTGATAGATTCTTGAATAATTCCAGCCCAATCTCGAACCTCATTGTTTCTATTTTTAGTAAACCTATGGGGGTTAAAGGTTCAAACATGTCAAAGAAGAAGCATCATTACGTGATCAAATATATTGGATAGAAAGTTTTATGGTCATAATCATGCTAGCACATCTTAGAGTAATTATTGGAGGTTGCAAAAGTTTTAGTTTGGGTGTTCGGCGTAGAGATTTAGAATGAAAGAAAGTGAACGGGTTATTCTAAAGATTTGTCTATGAATATATTGTGTGAATTGTTAAGGAAGATAAAGTATATGTAGTCACATTAGGCCTTATGAAATCTTGAAAGGAAATAGGCTAAACTACGAGTATGATGTTTTCCTATTATTGTTCTCCGTGTACCCGGTGTTTCATGTGCCTATAAGAAGGTAATTGGAAATCCTTTGTATATCGTTCCGGTGGAGGTTATTGAAGGTGAAGTTAATGGATAGTTAGCTTATGCAAGGTACCTAATTGTCACCCATGTTAGATAAGTCCGAAAATTGGGATTTCCTACATTAATGTGTTATGACGAAGTCTGTAAGTCGAGAAGGTCACCATGAAAGCTGAAAGTGTTGTGGAAAGAAAATATTTTTGCTTGGTTGTATAGCAATTGGTTTTGAGTTAAAAGATACTTTCTAGGTATTATGATTTAAAAATGTACAGTTCATGTCCAGATGTCACTCTTGATAATATAATACATGTAATGTTGAGATTAGTATTGTTGGTATACATTGTGATGCTTTATGGAGTTGTGGATGTGTTGATAGGAGTTGTTTTGGTGTTACTCTAACAAGTGGATAAACCCAGTTACAGGGGAGATTCTGGCGAAATTTTTGGAAATTTAGGGAGTAAGCCAAAATTTGAAACTACTGGTGTGTGTGAACTAACAGTTGGGGCCACATTGAATGCTAATGATGGATTTTGACCCTCATTCGAGGACTAATGATCCTAAGCGGGGGAGAATGTAACACCCCAAAAAATTTCGAAGTATTTAAGTGTAAAGCCCCATAAAATTTCGCAAATGAATTTAAGGTTTCATGGTGCCGGAATAGGTATATGTGTTTGAGGATTTTTGAAATTCTACGCGGCGAGCTTGCTCGCCGCGGCTCGGACTTTTTGGGTTGAACAATGTACCGTAATATAAAAGAAAATATTTGGCAGAAAAGCGCATTTCTGCGGTCCATTATGCGACCGCATAACAACTCTGCAGGTCACATAATGGCCGCAGAAGTGAGCAGGAGAGGGTAAGTCTGGAAGCAATTATGCGGTCGACTATGCGATCGCATGATTGTTCTGCGGTACATTATGCGACCGCATAACAGTTATGCGGACCGCATAGTGACCGCAGACACAGACAGATTTTTGGTCGTTTTGGTCAGCAACTATGCGACCGATATGCAGTCCGCATACTGATTATGTGATCGCATATGCGATCGCAGAACCTGTTTCGAAGCTCCATTTTTAGGGTTTTTAAAGCCCGACCTTACTTCGTTAAATACTCACAAAGGGTCATTTTTGAGCAAAAATTCTGATATTTTAGAGAGAAGGGAGAATATTTTAGAGAGAGAGGAAACCCTGGGCTAATTATTCATCAAGTCTTGCTCAAATCTTGGAAGATTAACAAGGAAAATCCACAAGTTCTTCATCTAAGAGGTAAGGTTCCATACCTAGTTTTCAATTTTGAATTTGGGTATAGGATGGTTGATTAGGAGTATGATTCATGGGTATGAGAGTATTATTTATACATGCATGTACCGACAAGAATTGTGGGAAGATTGTTGAGCTTAAATAAGTAAGGATTGGGCTGTGGAGTGGAGGAAATCTTGTATAAGAATCTTGTGGTTAAATTTGCACACCTAGTGTTTGATAAAATGCTCAAATGAGCTGAGACCATGAATATCTTCCTAATAATGGTTCAATTTTGTTATGTCTCAAAATAAATTGGGATTGCTAAGAATTCCGGAATATTTTAGAGTTAAGGAAGCTCGATTGAGGTATGTTGTCTAAACTTTCTCTCTTGGAATCGAACTCCATAATGTTCCCGTGAGTTTCAAAGTATGGGTTGCGTATTAAGATGTTGTGGCTTTGAATCGTATTTCAAATGAAAGCTATAATGCCAAATTGTGTGAGAAAATCTCAATATTCTTAAGACTCTTAATTGTTCATATGTGTACCTAAAGTCTTGATTGGAAATATTTTATTGTTGATAACCTATAAAGATAGTTGGAAGTGAAATAAGTGAATTGGGGATATAAAATGTTGCCAACATGCCAATAGTGAAAGTTATACTTGTGGCCAATGATGCCAATAAAATGAAATAATGTGAGAAAGATTATGAAATGAGCTTTGACTCAACTATTCCAAAATTGACTTCGATAATATAATTGTCTAAAAACTTATGAACTCAAGTTATGCCCATATGTGGCGGTTTTAGCTAATGCTATGCTTGTAAGTATTTTTCAATGTGTTTTACGTTCTTACATATTCGTGAGTGGAAATTGTGTATGATTTTAACTTGTGATTCGATTGTTAATTATTTTACTCCATTATTAGAAGGGAATCTATTGTGTTTAAAGCCTTCATTATTATGAACTTAAAGTTCTGATTTCCGGAATATTCTACTTGTTGATAATTATGATGATGATATATAAAAGGGAAGAAATGAAAGTGTGGAATATGAAATACGGCCATTGCGCCATGAATAAAGAATCATATGTATGACCAAGAGAGTCAATGAAATAATAATGTTGTAAGTGGTTAAAAGTACGGATTAAGTGATATGTGGTGTGAAAGGTTATGAGATGTACGTATTTATACTTTTATTTCCAATGTGTTATAAACCCTATGGACGGTATATGAAACCCATAGGTATATTATGTTATAAAATCATGTGGACGGTCTATGAAACGCATAGTTATATTATGATATGAAATTCTGTGGACGGTCTATGAAACACATAGGTATATTGTGATATGAAATCTTGTGGACGGTCTAGGAAACGCATAGGTATATTGTGTTATGAAATCCTGTGGATGGTATATGAAACGCATAGGTATATTGTGATATGAAATCCTGTGGACGGTCTATGAAACGCATAGGTATATTATGTTATGAAATCTTGTGGACGGTCTATGAAACCCATAGGTATATTATAGTATGAATAAACACTATGGACGGTCTATGAAACGCATAAGTGTATAATATGATATGTGAACACTAAGGATGGTCTAATGAGACACATTATTAATGCAGACAATAGGTGCCACTTTCGATGTCCTTGTTTGTACAGGTTGTTTCAATTACATTTTATTATGTGTTCCAGGTACAGATCATATGGGCATTCTATATTTGAAAGAGGATTTCTAGCTATATATACTAGTGTTATTCGACAGTACTAACGTCCCTTTTGCCGAGGGCGCTGTATCTTTAATGAATGTAGGTGGTTCTACAGCAGGTGGCATTGCTCAGTGATAGCAGTACACTATTTTCAGCTGATTTGGTGAGCCCCACATCATTTCGGGGTCATGTATCTGTTGTTTCTCATGTACTGTGTTTTGAGGTATAGCCGGGGCCTTGTTGCCGGCATTTTCATATTACTCTTCAGTTGTACTTAGAGGCTCCGTAGGCAGGTTGTGGGTGGTATTTGATGTTGGGAGTTGGATTAGAACTGTTGGTATTTGGCAACATATTTTTTATTAAATCTATAAACTCGTACTATTTTGGAAAGATTGAATGATGTTGTTAATGGGAATGAAATGGAAGTGGTTAATGAATTCTTTTCAGTATTTGATTAATGGAGTACATCTCCTCTTTATTCAGGGATGAATTTGGATAGAATAAAATCTAATAGGCTTGCTCAGTCGGTTTACTCGGTTGAGCGCCGGTTGCGCTCCCCGAGTTTGGGGCGTAACACTTTTGAGGTCGACACTGTCGCTTCTGTGGAACCAGTTGTCCCCCTTCACTCCGCATCTGCGGCGCCTAGCTCGCACCTGCGGAAAGCTTCATGCACCTGCGATGCAGCACCAGGCCAAGCCCCAAATCCTCTTATGCGCCTTGTCAGCCACACCTGTGGCAGCGCACCTGCGAGAATAGTTCCGTAGGTGCGATTGCACGAGAAGGCAGAAAATCCTAGCTTTGTTCTAAGTCCGATTTCGATCCGTTAACCATTCGAAACTCACCCGAGGCCCCCGGGACCTCAACCAAACCTACGAACAAGTCCTAAAACACCATACGAACTTAGTCGAGCCTTTAAATCACATCAAACAACGCTAAAAATACGAATTTTACATCGATTCAAGCCTAATGAACTTTAAAACTTCAAACTTTTACATCCGACGCCGAAACCTAACAAATCAAGTCCGATTGACCTCAAATTTTGCACACAAGTCATAATTGACATTACGGACTTACTCCAACTTTCGGAATCGAAAATCGACCCCGATGTCAAAAAGTCCACTCCATGTGAAACTTCCCAAAAATCATCCAATTTTTCCAACTTTCGCCAATTGACGCTAATATGACATACCGACCTCCAATTCAACATCCGAACATGCTCCTAAGATCAAAATCGCCCTACGGAGCTATTGGAACCATCGAAACTCCATTCCGGAGTTGTTTTCACATAAGTCAAACTACGGTCAACTCCTACGACTTAAACTTCTATTTTTAGGGACTATGTGTCCCATTTCACTCTGAAACTCACCTGAACCCGACATCAAGCGCCCCGGCAAGTCACATAATCACAAAATGAAGTAGAGGAAGCAATAAATAGGGGATCGAGGCTAATACTCTCAAAACGACCGATCGGATCGTTACAAAACAACATTATCTTAAAGACTATATTGTGATGTTGTAAAGTGAGAAAGAAGATTCTCAATTTATAAAAGTTCAAAACATATTCGTCCATGAAAATGATTAGTCAATTATAATAGACTAATAATTCGTTTTAGAAAAAGTAAAATCAATAATGCTAAATATTTTATCCTTCCATATATAAAAAAAGTAAAATTCAAGCAAACACCTAGGCATCACTCTCACCAATACTTTTTTTTTTTCCTTGGGCCTTCTCGTCTCCAAAAAAATGGGGAAATAAAAGGATAAGGATCAAACCAGCTTTTACCTAACAAGAGGATTAGTAGAACTTGGCCAATTGATAAACAGTATCGTTGGTCAGCCTTTTTCTAATTTGAGCCTTTGGAAACTCTTAGGACGCTTTCTTCCTAATTAAACAACAGCAATTATTTGGAAAGGTACAGACTTTTTCTTTTTCTTTTTCTTCTTTTAAAACTTGAAACATCTTAAAACTGGTAAAAGCATAATTCAGTGAGAGGAAATTCTCATCCATATTACGCAGATTACATCAAGAAACGTTTACCTCTACGTCAATGGAGGTAGAGATGAGAAAATACTGTCCACATATTCTCCGAATTTTGTCTTTTCAATTATTCCAAATACAAAGTTTGACTTTCATATTGGCCAAGGATTTTAACCCCAGCTAAAAAAAAATGATGCCTCACATCACAAGTTGAACTTATCTACTTATTATTAGACAACTAGTTTCAGACATTCAGTTCTGGGGGGAAATTATCGAGAGGGGAAAATGGCTTAAAAAGTAAATTCTACTCGTTTAATTGTTTTTAACAAAAAATACCTCCTTACTTCTTTGATTGTTAGTTTAGTATACGCCTTGTGATAATGTTGCATTTTTATTTCATAGAGAAGGCTGAATTTGAATCACACTTTTATTAGGTTAGTATCTCTTAAGTTTAAATCATTTTATTTTTTATTTTTTCAGAAAGTGATTTACAATTTGTTTCAATTTTGAGTGAGGGTGAGGATTGATCTTTAATATCAATAAAATATCAACCATATGAAGTCATTCTTGATATCAATTATTGGCTAATTTATATATATCACCTATTTGACCTCGACATAATACCTCCATTATGCAACATGCTTGAATCATCAAAACAACTAAGTAGTTCAACTCATGTTGCCATTTATGATGTCCGAACTGAAGGATTGTTTACATAGTCTATGGAAAATAATAGAGTGAAACAGACATTGAAAAGTACCATAATTGATTTAAATAACCAGAGGATGACGGTGTTATTTTCCAAATAAACTGCCCAATAATGAGGTCACATGTGTTTACATGTTGCTATCGCAACATTAAAATTAAAATTAATTACGTAAAACAATTGCCAAAGACAAAGTCAAAGTAGAACCTAAAATTAGTAGGCACAATGGAGACATATAACTTAGAAAGTGAAGACTTTCTTAATTACTTTTTTCTTTATATGAACGAGAGACCGTCTTTTCTCTCTTGCACGTACCCCCACAATCTCTCTTTTTAGGGATACGGCTTACACTAAACAACATCAATTGATTATAGTTAACTATAATTAAATCATAAAATTATGTATAAAAGAAATTCTCACGTATAAATTAATTTGATATAAATATTGAGCGTAAATAATTTTTTCCCCTATTTGTCTTTCTCTATGTTCTCTCTTTGGCTCCTTCATTTATTTTTGGGAGAATGGAGTGTCAGATATGTCCAAGTGTTATTTGAAATTTAGAAACTTTATTATTATTTGACTTTTGGTTTAATAAATTTTTTATAATAATTGTGATATCAAAATCAGCTTGCGTGCATCCCAACGTAGGTATCATGTAACTATTTTTGTCAAGACATGGATTAAAAGAAAGAAATTATCTAGTATTTGCTTTTGCTAGAATTTGAAACTAAAACCTCATGATTGTCAATGCACTTCATTAACCATTAGGTCATACCCATAGATGCTAGATTTGTTGTCTAATATTATATCATTAGGAAAAAATCTTAGTTTTGCCCTTGACCTCTAACGAAGCTCCAACCTATATAAAGGGGAATTATCAACCATATACAATAGTTGAAGAGTAAAGGGTGTATTTAGTATGAAAAAAAATATTATACAGAAAATATTTTCTAATTTTTCCATGTTTGGTTGGCTTAAATATTTTGAAAAATATTTTTCTCATGAACTCATTCTTTTTCAATTGTTGGAAAATATTTTCCCTATCAAAAGAAGGGAAAATATTTTTCAAAATTCTTTTTCAATCTTCTCCGCCCTATTCCCCATCCCACCCCCAAACCACCACCCCTACCCAACCCCCAACCCTTTACACCTCCACCTCCTTCATTTCAACAAAACGAATATTTTTTTATGATGTAAAAAAAGTATTTTCTTTCATTTTAACAAAACGAGTACTTTCTTTTTATGGTGTAGAAAAAGTATTTTCTTTCATTTCAACAAACTAAATATTTTTTCGTGAAATAGAAAAAGTATTTTTTTCAATCAAAAAGAGCACTTTCTTTTCATGATGTAGAAAAAAATATTTTCTTTCATTTAAACAAAACGAGTACTTTCTTTTCATGATTTAGAAAAAATAGTTTCTTTCATTTCAACAAACTAAGTATTTTCTTTTCCTGAAATAGAAAAAGTACTTTTTTCAACAAAATAAGTACTTTCTTTCAAGATATAGAAAAAAATATTTTCTTTCATTTCAACAAAACGAGTGCTTTCTTTTCATGATGTAGAAAAAGTAGTTTCTTTCACTTCAACAAACTAAGTATTTTCTTTTCCTGAAATAGAAAAGGTAATTTTGTTTCCAACAAAATAACTACTTTTTTTCAAGATATAGAAAAAATATTTTCTTTCATTTCAACAAAACGAGCACTTTTTTTCATGATGTAGAAAAAGTTTTTTCTTTCATTTCAACACACTAAATATTTTCTTGCTTAAATAGAAAAAGTATTTTTTTTCCCAACAAAACGAGTACTTTCTTTTTCAAAATGTAGAAAAAGTATTTTTTTTATTTAAAAAATGAGTACTTTCTTTTCATAATGTAGTAAAAGTATTTTCTTTCATTCAACAAACTGAGTACTTTCTTCCTGAAATATAAAAAGTATTTTTTTTCCAACAAAATAAGTATTTTCTTTTCATGATGTAGAAAATGTATGACAAGAGTGGGTTGCTCTAGTGGTAAGTACCCTCCACTTCCAACCAAAAGGTTGTGAGTTCGAGTCACCCCAAGAGCAAGGTGGGGAGTTCTTGGAGGGAGGGAGCCGAGGGTCTATCGGAAACAGCCTCTCTACCCCAGGGTAGAGGTAAGGTCTGCGTACACACTACCCTCCCCAGACCCCACTAGTGGGATTGTTGTTGTTGTTGTTGATGTAGAAAATGTATATTTTCTTTCATTTCAACAAATTGGGTATTTTCTTTTCATGATGTACAAAAAATATTTTCTTTCATTCAACAAAATGAGTAATTTCTTTTCATGTTGTAGAAATGATACTTTTTTCAACAAAATAAAGTATTTTCTTTTCAGTTATCAAGCTCAAATTTCAACGTTGTTCTTGTGTGAAAAAAGTAAAGTAGCATATTAGTTCCTTTGGATTTGTGCGAATTTTGAAAAGAATAATTAAATTGTTGAAGAAAATTGAGTCGGGGGGAGGAGTACAGGAAACATGGGGGTTTTGGGGAAGATGAGTTGAGGAGAGTAACATAAAAAATATTTTCCTAAAAATATTTTATACTCTCTAATCAAACACTAAAAACTCTTTTTCGAAAAAGTATTTTCACTCACCAACCAAACAAGAAAAAATAAGTGATACACCACTCATTTTTCAGAAAAATATTTTCCGTCAAACATACCAAACACACCCAAATTTGTACCTTTTTCTCGAAAAATATTTTTTTTTAGACTCTGCCAATTTCATGCCTGCAGCTCCGTAAGTGGTAAGAGCATATATATATATATATATATATAAAGGATTTGCTATGATTAGAATACAAACGGACTGAAAATGTAGTGAAAGGGAAAATTGAATAATTTCGAATGGCGTGATAAATTTAAATTCTTTTGTATTTTTTTTTTATAGTCATGTTTAGGTCATAAGATGGCTTCACCCGAAGTAGATCTATTTTTGTAGTTAATGTTTTTCGAAATAATAATGCAAAGAGTGGAAGTTGTCTCAAAGTATATTTATAATAGCGCTAGCTGCAACATAGTGCACCAAAATTCAAGGCAAAATACATACTATATGGATAGACACTTAAACTCGATCCCAACTGTCCGTTTAACACTTTAAATTATCCAGTGATCATCTAGGCAGCTCTTGAAGTTAGTTTTTGAGCGCGTGAGAGTCTTGTTTTTACCCTTATTTTTTATTTTATATCTAAGAATAAACCTTAAAAATTTGTTCATATTTTCCTTTAAGCCAGCTGACAATCGAAGCCAAATTTGTTTATCTATCTAGAAAGGGTCTTGACATAATTAGTAAAGTTGATGTCATGTGACCAGGAGGTCACGGGTTCAAGCCATGGAAACAACTTTTTTGTGATGACCCAAAAGGTCATCTTATGTTTTAGAACTCAAATCTGCGCTCTTAAGCCATAAAGATCTCATTTTTACCCTCCTCGATTTGCGTGCGCAGTCCGAAAAGCTTTCCGGAAAGCTTTTATGTTGAAAACTAATGAAAATAAGAATTTTTGCCTTAAAAGTTGATTTTAGTTGATTTCGATCAATATTTTGGGTAAACATGCCCGGATCCATTCTTTGACGGTCCGGATAGGTCCGTATTGAATTATGGGACCTGGGCGTATGCCCGAAATCGAATTTGGAGGTCCCTAACTTGAGTTATGAATTTTTGATGAAAATTAAAAGTTTGGAAATTATTTATTTTTAAGAATTGATTGATATTTGGCATTGTTAGTATCGGATCCGTATTTTAGTTCCGGAGATCGGTATAGGTTCATTATAATATTTAAGACATGTCTGTGAAATTTGGTGAAAAATGGAGTTGATTTGACGTGATTCAGACGTCCAGTTGAGAAATTAGAAGTTTTAAAGTGTTCTTGAGAATTTCATTTGATTTGGTGCTAAATTTAGAGTTCTAGATGTTATTTTGGCTATTTGATCGCGCGAGCAAGTTCGTATGATATTTTTGGACTTGTGTGCATGTTTGGTTTGGATCCTCGAGAGCTCGGGTGAGTTTCAGATAGGCCACAGGATGTTTTGGACTTGGGAAAAATCTGGTTTTCTGTAGATTCTGGTGTCTGTCATATCCTTCTTCGCGTTCGCGACAGTCCTCTCGCGAACACGAAGAGTAATCTGATGAGACTGAGACTTCTTCTTCGCTAACGCGAAGGCTTGGTCGCGAACGCGAAGTGATGGGGGATTTACCCTTCGCGAGAGCGACCGGCTCAATGCGAACGCGAAGCATGTGGGGACCTGGGGGGAGTCGTTCCTTCAGCGCGAACGCGAGCCATTCCTCGCGAACGCGATGGCCAGAGGGGAGTGATCATCGCGAATGCGAGCTGGGTCTCGCGAACACGAAGGCTTGGCAGCCAGTACCCTTCGAACGCGATAAACACTGTCGCCCAGCACTTAATAGAACCCAAAACGGGATTTTTTCCAAAAAAACTTATTTTTCTCAAAACCCAAACGGTGAAGGCGATTTTTCAAGAATCATTCCTTCCCCAAATTATTGGTAAGTGATTCTTAACCACTTTCTTTCAATTACCCATTATATTTCTTGAATTTTCAACCTAAAATCTAGAGTTTTCATGGTAGAATTAGGGGTTAGGGTAAAAAATAGGGATTTCGGAAATTTGGGGATTTAGACAATAATTTGAGGTCGGATTCCAAAAATAATTATATATTCGGGCTCGGGGGCGAATGGGTAAAAGGATTTTGGTCCGAACCTTGAGTTTTGACAAAGCGGACCCGGGGTCGATTTTTCGACTTTTTGGAGGAAAATTTGAGAAATTTAATTTATGCAATATAATTGACTCCTTTAGCAATATTTGATATTATTGAGTCATTTTTGAATAGATACGAGTGGTTTGGAGCTGAATTCAAAAGGAAAAGCTATGATTGAGAATTAAGTGGCCTTCGGAGCGAGGTAAGTGTTGTGTCTAACCCTGACTTGAGGGAATTAGAAACCTTAGATTATTTGCTAAGTGAAATTCATGTGAGCGGCGTATATGTGAGGTGACGAGTACCTATGCGTCGCCAATTTACCTATTTTTTCCATGTTTCTCTGTTTTTCTGATATTGTCTCATTCCTATGCCAAATTGCTATGTGTTATACTGTGTTGTTTAAATTATCGTTCTTATCATGTTTACGGAATTTCCTGGTGATAATTGAGTTTTTATTTCAAAGTTAAGATTGATATTATGGAACTAAATGTTGAAGTAAGGTTTGTACTTGTTATTCTCTCTCCCTGTTGTTATTTATGCATTGCATTATGGTAAAGGAGAGTGTTAATGCACGAAGGGTGATGTCGTACCGTATTGTGAGTATTAATGCATGAAGGGTGATGCCGTGCCATATTGTGAGTGTTAATGCACGAAGGGTGATGTCGTGCCATATTGTGAGTATTAATGCACGAAGGGTGATGTCGTGCCATGATATGAGAGTAAAAGCACGAAGAGTGATGCCGTGTCGTTTCTATTAATTTTATGGTGAGATTGAGAGTAAAAGCACGAAGGGTGATGCCGTGCATTCTTCTTTACTGTATTCACTATTCATGTTGATTCATGGTGTATTGACTGCTCCGGTGATCATTCTGTTGTAGTTCTTTATCTTGTATTCCCCTCAGTACGTCTCCCCTCCCGATATTTCCTGTTTAGTTCTTCATTCCTGTTATTTGCGTATACACTGTTAAATTGTACAGGTTGATTGTTGGTGCCTTGCCTTAGCCTCGTCACTACTTTGTCGAGGTTAAGATCGACACTTACCAGTACATGGGGTCGGCTGTACTGATGCTGCATTCTGCACTTTCTGTGCAGATTTTGATACCGGCTCTGGTTGATCGAGATTTGCTATTGGTCCGCTATCCGGAGACTCAAGGTAGATCTGTCGGCGTTCATAGACCTTGAAGTCCCGGTCTATCCTTTTATGTCCTACTATTTTCTTTCATTCAGACAGTTGTATTTTTTTCAGACTATTACTTGTAGTAAGTTCTATAATGCTCGTGAATTGTTACTCCAGATCCGGGTGGAGTAGCTAATATAAATTTATGATATTCCGCACTTATTTTATTTCATCGTAGTTAATTATTGCTAATTACTTAATGGAAATAAGGAATTGGTAAATGAGTCTCTAACATTGGATTGCCTAGTAAGTGAAATGTTAGGCGCCATCACGGTCCCATCGGTGAGAAATTTAGGGTCGTGACAGTTGGTATCTGAGCACTAGGTTGCCTAGGTCTCACGATTCACGAACAAGCTTAGTAGAGTCTGGAGGATCGGTACAGAGATGTCTGTGCTTATCTTCCAGAGGCTATGAAGTTTAGGAACAAGTTTCACTTATATTCTTCTTTGTCGTGCGATTTTGCTTTCTCAATACTGATTGAACCCTTCTACTCTTATTCTCTCGCCGATGGCGAGAACACGTACTGCTTCCTCAGCTGAGCAGTAGCCAGAACCTCCAATGATAGCTCTTGCGAGGTGCAGAGGTCGAGGTTGAGGTCGAGGCCGAGGCAGGGCTCAGCTTAAGGCCCGAGCAGCAGCCCCAGCAGTGGAGCTCCATATAGAGATTGATGAGGAGGTTCCAGCCCAGACTGTTCCTGTCGGACCAGCTCAGGTTCCGGAGGGGTTCATTGCTACCCCAGTACTTCATGACGCTTTGGTCCGCTTGGTGGGACTTATGGAGAGTGTGTCCCAGAATGGCGCATTTCCCATGACACCAGTAATCTCTGAGGCTGGAGGAGGAACCCAGACTCCTACCACTCCCACTCCGGAGCAGATAGCTCCCCAGTATCAAGCTCCAGCAGTTCAACCAGTCAGATTAGTTCAGCCGGTTATTGCGGCATAGGTCGGAGATGGGCCGGCTATGTCTTCTGAGGCTTTATGGAGATTGGACAGGTTTACCAAACTCTTTCCTGTTCACTTCAGTGGTGCTCCTTCAGAGGATCCCCAGGAGTATCTTGACAGCTGTCACGAGGTTCTACGAAACATGGGTATAGTGGAGACCAATGGGGTCGATTTTGCTGCATTTCAGATGACTAGTTCCGCCAAGAAATGGTGGAGAGATTACTTGTTGACCAGACCAGCTGGGTCGCCTGCTCTTACTTGGGACCAGTTCTCTCAGCTCTTCATAGAGAAGTTTCTTCCTATCACATTGAGAGAAGAGCGTCGCCGTCAGTTTGAGCGTCTCCAGCAGGGCGGTATGACTGTTACTCAGTATGAGACCCGTTTTGTGTATTTGGCCCGTCATGCCATTCTTCGGATTCCCACCGAGAGAGAGAGAGGGTGAGGAGGTTTATTGATGGACTTGCTCAGCCTATCAGATTGCAAATGGCTAAGGAGACTGGGAGTGAGATTTCTTTTCAGGTGGCTGCTAATGTCACCAGACGAGTTAAGATGGTTCTTACTCAGGGAGGTCAGGGGTCTGACAAGAGGCCTCGTCATTTCGGTGAGTTCAGCGGTGCCTCATCTAGAGGCAGGAGTACTTTTGGTAGAGGCCATCCTCCCAGGCCATTTCATTCAGCACTCCAGGCATCCCACGGTGCCTCGGGTGGTCGTGGCCCTCAGATGCATTATTCCGACCAGCTAGCCTACAGTGCACCACCAGCTCCTATTAGTGCACCTCCACTCCAGAGTTATCAGGGTGGTCATTCAGGTCGACAGGGTCAATTTCAGGGTCAGCAGTCATAACAACCGAGGTTATATTATACTTGTGGTGATCCGAGGCACATTGCTAGATTTTGCCATCGGGCAACGGGCAACTCATAGTATCAGAGTTCTCATGCCATGGTTCCGGCACCAGTTGCTGCACCACCTGCTCAGCCAGCCAGAGGCAGGGGTCAGGTAGCCAGAGGTAGGAGCCAGACAGTTAGAGGTGGAGGTTAGGTCGTTAGAGGTGGAGACCAGCCAGCTAGAGGCCGTCCCAGGGATGTAGTTCAAGGTGGTGGGGCCCAGCCCCGGTGCTATGCTTTCCCAGCCAGGCCTGAGGCTAAGTCATCTGACGCTGTTATTACAGGTACTGTTTCAGTTTGCAGTAGAGATGCTTCAGTTTTATTTGATCCGGGATCTACTTACTCCTATGTGTCATCCTATTTTGCTTCCTATTTGGTTGTTCCCCGTGATTCTTTGAGTGCTCATGTGTATGTGTCCATACTAGTGGGAGATGCTATTGTTGTAGATCGTGTTTATCATTAGTGTGTGGTCACCATTGGGATTCTTGAGACTCATGTAGATCTTCTAGTTCTCGACATGGTTGATTTTGATGTCATACTGGGTATGGATTGGCTGTCACCTTATCATGCTATATTAGATTGTCATGCCAAGACGGTGACCTTAGCCTTGCAGGGGTTGCCTCGATTAGAGTGGAGAGGGAATCTTGGCCATTCTGCCAGCAGGGTTATCTCTTATGTGAAGGCTTGGTATATGGTCGAGAAGGGGTGTCTAGCTTATTTGGCTTATGTCCGCGATTCTAGTGCGAAGGTTCCTTCCATGGATTCAGTGCTGGTTTTTCATGAGTTTCCAGAGGTGTTTCCTGCAGACCTGGCGGGGATGCTACCCGACAGGTATATTGATTTCTGCATTGATTTGGCTCCGGGCACTCAGCCCATTTCCATTCCGCCATACCGCATTGCCTCGCCAGAGTTGAAATAATTGAAGGAGCAGTTGCAAGATTTGCTTGATAAGGGCTTTATTAGACCTAGTGTCTCGCCCTGGGGTGCACCTGTGTTGTTTGTGGAGAAGAAAGATGGATCGATGAGGATGTGTATAGACTATCGGCAGTTGAACAAAGTCACCATCAAGAACAAGTATCCATTGTCGAGGATTGATGATTTATTTGATCCGCTTCAGGGAGCCAGGTGTTTTCAAATATTGATTTGAGATCTGGCTACCATCAGTTGAGGATTAGGGCATCCGATGTTCCTAAGACAGCTTTTCGGACTCGGTATGGGCATTATGAGTTTCTAGTGATGTCATTTGGGCTGACAAATGCCCCAGCAACATTCATGGATTTGATGAACCGGGTGTTCAAACCCTACCTGGATTCCTTTGTGGTTGTGTTTATTGATGATATCTTGATCTACTCCCACAGTCGAGAGGAGCATGAGCAGCACCTTCGGATCGTTCTTCAGACTCTGAAAGACAGCCAGTTATATGCTAAGTTCTCAAAATGCGAGTTTTGCTTGAGTTCAGTTGCTTTCTTGGGTCACATTGTATCAGCAGAGGGTATTCAGGTGGATCCTAAGAAGATTGAGGCAGTCTAGAATTGTCTGTCCTAGACCCACATCAGCTATAGAGATCCGTAGTTTCCTGGGTTTGGCGGGCTATTATCGTCAATTTTTGGAGGGGTTTTCATCCATAGCAGTCCCGTTGACCAGATTGACCCAGAAGGGTGCCCCATTCAGGTGGTCAGACGAGTGTGAAGCGAACTTTCAGAAGCTCAAGACAGCTTTGACTACGGCACCGATATTGGTGTTACCTACAGGTTTAGGATCTTATACAGTATATTATGATGCATCTCGTATTGGTCTGGGTGCGGTATTGATACAGGGTGGAAAGGTTATTGCATATGCTTTACGGCAGCTGAAGGTTCACGAGAAGAATTACCCTGTTCATGATCTAGAGCCGTCAGCCATTGTTCACGTGCTGAAGATTTGGAGGCACTATCTTTACGGCGTGCCATGTGAGGTATTCACTGATCATCGAAGCTTGTAGTATTTGTTCAAGCAGAAGGAACTCAATTTGAGGTAGAGGAGGTGGATGGAGCTATTGAAAGACTATGATATCACCATATTGTATCATCCCGAGAAGGCCAATGTGGTGGCCGATGCTTTGAGTAGAAAGTCAGTCAGTATGTGTAGCCTTGTATATATTCCAGTTGGTGAGAGACCGCTTGCATTGGATGTTCAGGCCTTGGCCAACCAGTTCGTGAGGTTAGATGTTTCTGAACCCAGCTCTGTTCTAACTTGTACAGTTGCTTGGTCTTCTTTATTTGAGCGCATCAGAGATCGGTAGGATGACGATCCACATTTACTTGTCCTTAGAGACACAGTGTGGCATGGTAGTGCCAAGCAGGTTACTGTTGGAGATGACGGAGTTTTGAGGATGCAAGGTCATATTTGTGTGCCTAATCTGGATGGACTTCGTGAGTTGATCCTCGAGGATTCCCACAGTTCCCGGTATTCTATTCATCTGGGCACTGCCAAGATGTATCAGGACTTGAGGCAGCATTATTGGTGGAGGCAAATGAATAAGGACATAGTTGTCTATGTAGCTCGGTGCCTAAATTGCCAGTAGGTAAAGTGTGAGCATCAGAGACCTAGTGGTTTACTTCAAAGGTTAGATATTCCTAAGTAGAAGTGGGAGCGTATCACTATGGACTTTGTTGTTGGACTCCCACGGACTTAGAGGAAGTTCGATGAAGTTTAGGTCATTGTGGACAGGCTGACTAAGTCAGCGCATTTCATTCCTGTGGTAGTTACTTATTCCTCGGAGCGGTTGGCAGAGATTTATATCCGTGAGATCGTCCGTCTTCACGGTGTGCCCGTGTCTATCATTTATGATCGAGGTACGCAGTTTACCTCGCACTTTTGGAGGGCAGTTCAGCGTGAGTTGGGTAAGCGGGTTGAGTTGAGCACATCATTTCATACTCAGACGGACGGGCAGTCCGAGCATACTATTCAGATCTTGGAGGATATGCTCTGTGCCTATGTTATTGACTTTGGAGGTTCTTGGGATCAGTTTTTTTCGTTAGCGGAGTTTGCCTACAATAACAGCTACCAGTCGAGAATTCAAATGGCTCCCTATGAGGCATTATATGGTAGATGGTGCAGGTCGCCAGTTGGGTGGTTCGAGCCGGGGGAGGCTCCGTTATTGGGTACAAACTTAGATCAGGAGGCCTTGGACAAGGTCAAGATTATACAGGATCGACTTCGTGCAGCTCAGTCCAAGCAAAAATGTCATGCTGACCGTAAAGTTCATGATATTGCATTCATGGTTGGAGAAAGAATATTGCTTCGGGTATCGCCCATGAAGGGTGTTATGAGATTTGGGAAGAAGGTCAAGTTGAGCCCTAGGTATATCGGGCCATTTGAGATCCTCGAGAGAGTAGGGGAGGTAGCTTATAGACTTGCGTTGCCTCCAGGGCTATCCTAAGTTCATCAGGTATTCCATGTGTCTATACTCCGAAAATATCATGGTCACCCGTCCCACGTGTTAGATTTCAGCTCTGTCCAGTTGGACAAGGATTTGACTTACGAGGAGGAGCCGGTGGCCATTCTAGACCGACAGGTTCGTCAGTTGAGGTCAAAGAGTTACCATTCAGTTCGAGTGCAGTGGAGAGGTCAGCCTATTGAGGCAGCTACTTGGGAGTCCAAGTCCGATATGCGGAGTAGATATCCCCACCTTTTCACCAGCCCAGGTATTTTTCTATGTCCGTTCGAGGACGAACGGTTGTTTTGGAGGTGGAGAATGTGATGACCCAAAAGGTCATCTTATGTTTTAGAACTCGAATTTACGCTCTTAAGCCTTAAAGATCTCATTTTCACCCTCCTCGATTTGCGTGCACAGTCCAGGCAGGTTTCCGGAAAGCTTTTATGTTGAAAACTAATGAAAAAAAGAATGTTTGCCTTAAAAGTTGATTTTAGTTGACTTCAGTCAATATTTTTGGTAAACGGGCCTGAATCCGTGCTTTGACAGTCCCGGTAGGTTCGTATCGAATTATGGGAACTGGGCGTATGCCCGGAATCGAATTTGGAGGTCCCTAGCTTGAGTTATGAATTTTTGATGAAAATTAAAAGTTTGGAAATTATTTATTTTTAAGAATTGATTGATATTTGACATTGTTAGTATCGGGTCCGTATTTTAGTTCCGGTGTCCGGTACAAGTTCATTATGATATTTAAGACATGTCTGTGAAATTTGGTGAGAAATGGAGTTGATTTGACGTGATTCGGATGTTCAGTTGAGAAATTAGAAGTTTTAAAGTGTTCTTTAGAATTTCATTTGATTTGGTGCTAAATTTAGAGTTTTAGGTGTTATTTTGATGATTTAATTGTGCGAGCAAGTTCGTATGATATTTTTGGACTTGTGTGCATGTTTGGTTTGGAGCCCCGAGGGCTCGGGTGAGTTTCGGATAGGCCACAAGATGTTTTGGACTTGGAAAAAATCTAGTTTTCTGCAGATTCTGGTGTCTGTCATATCCTTCTTCGTGTTCGCGACAGTCCTCTCGTGAACGCGAAGAGTAATGTGATGAGGCTGTGACTTCTTCTTCGCGAACGCGAAGGCCTGGTTGTGAACGCGAAGTAATGGGATTTTTACCCTTCGCGAACGCAACCGGCTCAACGCGAACGCGAAGCATGTGGGGACCTGGGGGGCGGGGTTGGACGTTCCTTCAGCGCGAATGCGAAGGCCAGAGGGGCGTGATCATCGCGAACACGAAGTCTTGGAAGCCAGTACCCTTCGCGAACGTGACAGTTCTCTCACAAACGCGATGAACACTGTCGCCCAGCACTTAACAAAACCCAAAATGGGACTTTTGCCAAAAAACTCATTTTTCTCAAAAACCAAACGGTGAGGGGAGATTTTTCTAGAGTCATTCCTTCCCCAATTTGTTGGTAAGTGATTCTAAACCATTTTCTTTCAATTACCCATTACATTTCTTGAATTTTTAACCTAAAATCTAGAGCTTTCATTGTAGAATTAGGGGTTAGGGTAGAAAATAAGAATTTCGGGAATTTGGGGATTTAGACCTCAATTTGAGGTCGGATTCCAAAACTAATTACATATTCGGGCTCGGGGGTGAATGGGTAAAAGGATTTTGGTCCGAACCTCGAGTTTTTGACCAATGGGTTCGGGGTCAATTTTTTGACTTTTTGGAGGAAAATTTGGGAAATTTAATTTATGCAATATAATTGACTCCTTTAGCAATACTTGATATTATTGAGTCATTTTTAAATAGATAAGAGTGGTTTGGAGCTGAATTCCAAAGTAAAAGTTGTGATTGAGAATTAAGTGGCCTTCGGAGCGAGGTAAGTGTTGTGTCTAACCCTGACTTAAGGGAATAAGAAAACTTAGATTATTTGCTAAGTGAAATTCATGTGAGCGGCGTATATGTGAGGTGCCGAGTACCTATGCGCCGCCAATTTACCTGTTTTTTTCCATGTTTCTCTATTTTTCTGATATTGTCTCATTCCTATGCCAAATTGCTACGTGTTATACTAGTGTTGTTCAAATTATCGTTCTTATCATGTTTACGGAATTTTCTGGTGATAATTGAGTTTTTATTTCAAATTTAATATTGATATTATGGAACCAAATGTTAAAGTAAGGTTTGTACTTGTTATTCTCTCTCCTTGTTGTTATTTATGCATTGCATTATGGTAAGGGAGAGTGTTAATGCACGAAGGGTGATGCCTTGCCGTATTATGAGTATTAATGCACGAAGGGTGATGCCGTGCGATATTGTGAGTGTTAATGCACGAAGGGTGATGTCGTGCCATATTGTGAGTGTTAATGCACGAAGGGTGATGCCGTGCCATGATATGAGAGTAAAAGCACGAAGGGTGATGCCGTTTCATTTTTATTAATTTTATGGTGAGATTGAGAGTAAAAGCAGGAAGGGTGATACTGTGCATTCTTCTTTACTGTATTCACTATTCATGTTGATTCATGGTATATTGACTGCTCCGGTGATCATTCTATTGTAGTTCTTTATCTTGAATTCCCCTCAGTATGTCTCCCGTCCCGACATTTCCTGTTTAGTTCTTCATTCCTGTTATTTGCGTATACACTGTTAAAATTGCACAGGTTGATTGTTGGTACCTTGCCTTAGCCTCGTCACTACTTTGTCGAGGTTAGGCTCGACACTTATCAGTACATGGGGTCGGTTGTACTGATACTGCACTCTGCACTTTCTGTGCAGATTTTGATACCGGCTCTGGTTGATCGAGATTTGCTATTGGTCCGCTATCCGGAGACTCAAGGTAGATTTGTCGGCGTTCATAGACCTTGAAGTCCCCGTCTATCTTTTTATGTTCTATTATTTTCTTTAATTCAGACAGTTGTATTTCTTTCAGACTATTACTTGTAGTAAATTCTAGAATGCTCATGAATTGTGACTCCAGATCCGGGTGGTAGTAGTTAATACAGATTTATGATATTCCGTACTTGTTATATTTCATCGTAGTTAATTATTGCTAATTACTGAACGGAAATAAGAAATTGGTAAATGATTCTCAAGCGTTGGCTTACCTAGTAAGTGAAATATTAGGCGCCATCACGGTTCCGTCGGTGGGAAATTTCGGGTCGTGACACTTTTGTAGCAGTGTAAGGTAAGGCTATGTACAATAAATTCTTGTGATCCGATCCTTTTCTGCATCTCGCGCATAACAGAAGCTTAGTGTATAGGTCTGCCCTTTTTTCTTTTATCGATGTGTTTTGCCAAAATTCAATTATGCTAGTGTTTTGACTTTCGTTCTGTGGAGAATCTTACTACTGCCTCTCCCGTTAATCTAAAAAGTTTATCTATTTACTGGGAATGACAACTGCGGGTTAAGATAGGTAGAGTAGTGTTAGTTCATAGCCACACCTTAAGACTCCAATCTATTATGGTGGTTTTGAATATTTACGTTATTTTAATTATCATGTATTCAAAATTTACTGGTCTGAAATATAGGTTAGCGTCAAATATGGTCCATTTTAGAAGAAAATGCTTCCTATAAGAATTTTTTTATTTCAAGACTCAAACCTGAGACCTCTAATTATAAATGATGGAGGAATCACATTCATTCCAGCATATTTCTAGATGTTGAATATTTGAAATGTCTACCCTTTAACTTCATGCATATTTCAATTTGTGTGGCTTGACTAAGTACGAAATTTATGAAAATATATCTGAAACTTGTGATCTTAAATATGTCATGAAATTTTTGTGGCAATAAAAATATCTCATTAAGGATAAAATAAAAGGTTTAAAATTAATTATTTTAGTGTTTTAGAAGGTGTTTTCGGGGGCGAGGCTCACAAAAAATGTCCTGAGGCGATGGTGTGGGGCGAAAGTCTCAAGAGGCGTACGCCCGGGCGTTTGAGGCGCATTTTTTGTAATAAGGCGTAAGTCCCAGAAACTTTTTCAAACTAAAATAAAATTTGTTGAATAAGTACTTCATATAATACCCAAATTCTCAAACGTCAGCTGGTAATTACTCAAAAAATTTAAAAAGGAACTAAAATATATTAAATTTAAAAGCCAAGACCTTTTTTATTGATTGAAGCCCTAATTTATGGTCGTTTCCAATTCTTTATCTTGTACGCTAGTTTGCTAATATCTCCCAAAAGCAACGAATATTTAATTTTTTTTTTTTACAAATACAAAGAGAACTCCATTCTCTTTTATAGTAGCAAGTTCAATGTTCAAATTGTAGGTTAGTCATCCTTTTTGTTTCTTCATGTAGAAAACTTTATTCTTTTCGACTCAAGTTACTTGTATAAGTAGCATATAATAGATTTGAACTTTATTCATAGCGTATAATAGATTGTTTTGACTAATATTTTGTGGAGATGGAGCATACTAGTTTTTGTGGGGATGGAGCACATCTATATATATTTTTTACATATTTATAGTTTTCTTCAATTTTTATGCAATTTTACCTATTTATAAATATTTATTGTAATTATATTATTTTATAAAATATTAAAAATTAAATACCCATGGGGCTTACGCTTCGTGCCTCGGGGATTACGTCTCGCTGAGGCACATGTAAGACGCCTCGTCTTACGCCTACGCCTTTTAAAACACTGATTATTTTAAATATAAAAAAGTAATATTTTATTTGGAACATTAGAAATATTGTGTAACCAAAAATGGAATACTAAGGGTGTGTTTTGGTATGGTTCCTGAAAAATATTTTGCTAAAAAATAGGTGTTTTTATTACTAATTCTTTAGTATTTGGTAAATAAGCAGAAAATAGTATCCCAAGAGCGCTAATATATAATCTAGGCAATCACTATGAAGGACGATGTGGGTGAGGGCAGGGAGAGGGTGTGGTAGGGAAGGGGGCTTCGAGATTCGGGGATCGGGTATTGGAGGTCGAGGTTCGAATATCAGAGTTCGGGTATTGGCATCCATGCTCCAAGAAGGTTGAATGGTGCACTTGGTTAAAGGTTGAGTTATTTACCAATAGGAATCGGAATCAATTCCCACTTAATATATTTTATTCCTCCTTTTTTTAATTAGTAGTGCACTCATGCACTGAAAATTCTAGATCAGCCTCTGTCGGGGTTCGAGCGTCGATGGTGAGAGGTCGAAGCGGTAGGGGCCGGGGTCAATGGTTGGGGTTTAGTATTTGGAGATTTATGGTGAGGGTCGATGTCAGGGTTGTATTGGTCAGGGCTGAGTTTTGAAAGTCGGAGTTCAAGGTTCGGGGCGAGGGGCCTTGGGTCATGCGGGGAAGGGTGGCAAGAGTTGGTGGGTCAAAGAAGGAGTTCGAGGTGGACCAAGGGAAGGGGGTGCCGAGAGTCGGGGGCCGAGGGAGGTTTGGCATGGTCGGTGAGCACGAGGGTCGAGGGAGGTTGGGCCGGAGGGAGTGGGGTTGGGCGAGGATGTTTGGGTTATGGGAGGGGTGGGGTGGGGAAGGGGGGGGATTGGGATCTAGGGTGGTGGGAACTAAGGGTGGATCCCGAGCGAGAAAACTAATGTCATTTTAAAATATGCAAATTTTAGAAACGGAAAAGGGCCAAAACTGCCCTCAGACTATTTGATTTGGTACAAATATGCCCTCCGTCCATGTATTGAGCCAAAAAATGCCCCCACCGTTATCTTTGTAGTTCACTTATGCCCCTACGACTAATGGTCAATGCCAAATAAAAAAGGTTTACTTAAATTACACGTGATAACTTTTTATTGATCCAATTTTAAACCATGACCCCAACTAAATAAACCCACCCTTAACCCATTTTTTAACCCAATCTAAAAATCCAACCCGCCTTAAAAAATGGCCAAACTCTTGATTGTCAAAAAATTTAACTTCTCCATCTTTCCAATTCTACTACTGTCACGATCCAATTTCACTTATAGGTCGTGATGGCACCCAACACTACTGCTAGGTAAGCCAACTAATAAATTAAACATATATCGATACAATTTAAATCCAAGAAAAATAATAAGACACCAAATTTTACCAATGTGTATGCCAAGACCTAGTGTCACAAGTGTATGAGCATCTAGTAGATTATACAAAACTCCAAATACTATCTTAAATAAAAATAGATAGAATTAAAAATACAAGAAGAGGCACTGGTAGCTGCAGGACGGCTCAGTAAGGCAGCTACCACTACGCTCCTAGATAACGAGGATGTGCGATGATAGGTCCTCCACTAGTATCTGTCTTAGATCCTGCACAAAAAGTGCAGCAAGTGTAGCATGAGTACGTAAACAACGTGTACCCAGTAAGTATCAAGCCTAATCTCAAAGTGGTAGAGACGAGATGACCGACTTTGACACTCACTAAGGGTCATCAATAATAAATGGAATGAATTATAATTATTTAAATCAGCATAATTCAGAGAGTTAACAATAATTTTAATCAATTAGCAAAAATAATAAAAATCATTCAAATGCAACAATTTCCAATATATTAATTAAATCCTTCAATTTCAATAAAAATTTCGATTTATCAAATAGCTTTACAAGCTGCAATTCAATTTCAATAAATTTCCAATTTATCAAATAGCTTTACAAGCTGCAATAAACTATCCAAGTATCGTGTAATTATTATTATTATTAAGCACGATTTCTGCCTAGGTCATACGGCCCGATCCAGAGTTTCGTGTACACTGCCGAGGGATGTGCGGTATGATCCATAGATGCATTTATCCTGCCGAGTCGTTCGGCATGCTCCACAAGAAAGGAGGACAATTTCTTATGTACCTCCGGAATGAGAGTATATTTATTATAAGATAAATTCAGGAGGAAGAACAATTCCTCTTAATAATTAATTAATTTAAACAGAAATTCAAGCATATGAGATTTCCATCCTTTAATATTTTTATCTAACAATTCACAACATATATATATATATAAATATATCAAATAATTTAATTAAGTAAAGACTATGATTTACACAAGTAATTCATGCTTTTGAGTCCTAAACTATCCGGACTTTAGCATTAATAGTAGCTACGCATGGACACTCGTCACCTCGTGCGTACGTAGCCCCCACAATTAGCAACAATTATTTAATTTAATCACCTATGGGGTAATTTCCCCCTCACAAGATTATACAAGAGACTTACCTCGTCTTGCTCCAATTTAATCCACTAGTAGGCATTTTCCTCGATTATCCAACTTCGATTGGCTCGAATCTAACCAAAAATAATTCGATACAATCGCTAAAATTTATAGGAATCAATTCTATAAGAAAATACTACATTTTCAATAAAATCCTGAAATTAATTAAAGTTTTGTCCGTAGGGCCCACGTCTCGGAATCCGAAAAAAGTTACGAAACCAGACAACCCATTCAATTACGAGTCCAACCATACCATTTTCACTCAAATACGACTCTTAATCGATACTGAAACCTCAAAAATTCGTTTCTATGAGATCTCTAAACATTTCCCAAATTTCAATCTCAAAACTCTAATTAAATGGTGAAAACAATGACATATTTGTATATATAGACCAAATCCGAGTTAGAATCACTTACCCCAATATCTTTCCTTGAAAATCTATCCAAAATCGCCTCTGCTCAAGCTCAAGTTCGTTAAAAATGGCGAGTAGGACGAATGTCCTCTTTTATAAACTGCCCAGGCAGCCTTCGAAATTGGGCCTCGATCGTGGCCCTCGAGCATGGGCTTCGGTCATGGCCTCAATCATGGCCTCGAGCTTGGGACTCCGGTCATGGGCTCGATCATGGCATCGAGCATGTGCCTTCGATTGTGACCCTTGATCTTGGGTCTCGATCCTAGCCCTCGAGCCTTGCCTTCGATCTGGAACTTCGATCGTGGCTTCGATCACAAGCTCGAGCCTGAGCCTCGTCAACTCTGGGCTCGATACCTGGGATCGATATCTGGGCTTGATATCTGGGCTCGATCACAGCCCAGAATATCCAATAGAAGAGGAAAAATTCGTAGCAGCTTTTTAAGTCCAACTTTTGATCCGTTAACCATCCGAAACTCACCCGAGGCCCTCGGGACCTCAACCAAATATACCAACAACTCCTAAAACATCATACGAACTTATTTGAAACCTCAAATCACATAAAACGACGCTAAAACCATGAATTATGCTCCAATTCAAGCTTAACGAAACTTAAAATTTCTAACTTCTACATTCGATGTCGAAACCTATCAAATCAAGTCCGATTGACCTAAAATTTTGCACACAAGTCATAAATAACATAACAGACTTATGAAAAATTTCAGAATTGGATTCCGACTCCGGTTTCAAAAAGTCAACTCCCCGGTCAAACTTTCAAACTTAAATTCTTGTTTTAGCCATTTCAAGCCTAATTTCACTACGGACTTTCAAATAAAATTCTGATCACGCTCCTAAGTCCAAAATCACCATACGGAGATGTTGAAATCATTAAAATTCTATTTTGGGGTCGTTTTCTCAAAAATATTGACCGAAGTCAAACTTGGCCTTTTAAAGCCAACTTAAGGAACCAAGTGTTCCGATTTCAACCCAAACACTTCCAAATCCCGAACCAACCATCCCCGCAAGTCATAAATCATTAAAAGCATATACGAGAAATTTTATTTTAAGGAACGGGGTTCTAAAAGTTAAAATGGCCAGTTGGGTCATTACATTCTCCACCTCTTAATTAAACGTTCGTCCTCGAACGAGTTTAGAATTGTACTTGGAGTGCCGAATAAGTGTGGATATCTACTCCGCATGTTTTCCTCGGCCTCCCAAGTCGTTTCCTCGACTGGTTGGCCCCTCCACTGTACTTTTACTGCAGAAATCCTCTTGGACCTCAACTGGCGAACCTGTTTATCAACAATGGCAATTGGTTCATCTTCATATCCCAAACTATTATCTAGTTGAACTGTGCTGAAGTCCAACTCATGTGATAGGTCGACATGATACTTCCGGAGCATAGATACATGGAAAACCGGCTAGGAGGCAATGCAGGCTTATAAGCAACCTCCCCAACTCGTCTCAACACCTCAAATGGGCCTATAAACCTTGGGCTCAACTTGCCCTTCTTCCCGAATCTCATAATTCTCTTCATCGGTGAAACCTTCAAGAGAACTTTTTTACCCATCATAAATGATAAATCTCGCACTTTCTGATCTGCGTAACTCTTCTGTCTGGACTGTGCTGTACGAAGTCGCTCTTGAATCAACTTTACCTTTTCTAAGGCATCTTTCACCAAATCACTACCATATAATTTAGCCTCACCGAGCTCAAACCATCCGATGGGTTAACGGTATCGCCGACCATATAAAACCTCAAATGGAGCCATCTCGATGCTGGATTGGTAACTGTTATTATAAGCGAACTCGGCCAAAGGCAAGAAACGATCCCACTGACCTCCAAAGTCAATCACCTATTCCCTGATCATATCCTTCAAAATCTGAATTGTCCTCTCTGACTGCCCATCGGTTTGCGGATGAAAGGTTGTGCTAATCTCTACACGGGTCCCCAACTCACTCTGTACTGCTCTCCAGAAATATGAAGTAAACTGAGGACCTCTATCTGATATGATAGAAATTGGCACACCGTGCAACCGAACTATCTCCTGAATATAAATCTGGGTCAACCCCTCTGAAGTATACATAGTCGCAACAGGAATAAAATATGTTGACTTGGTCACCCTGTCAATAATGACCCAAACTGCATCAAACTTCCGCAAGGGCCGCGACAACCCAACTACAAAGTCCATAGTGATGCGTTCCCATTTCCACTCTGGTATAGTCATCTGCTGAAGTAGGCCACCTGGCCTCTGGTGCTCATATTTAACTTGCTGGCAATTTAGACACCTAGCTACATACTCAACTATGTCCTTTTTCATTCGTCGCCACCAACAATGCTGCCTCAGGTCATGATACATCTTCATAACACCTGGATGAATAGAATACCGAGAGTTGTGTGCTTCCTCTAGGATCTCTTTCCTCAGTCCATCCATATTAGGAACACATAGACGATCCTGGAATCGTAGTACACCGTCCGCTCCAATAGTAACTTCCTTGGCATTACCCCGTAGTACCTTTTCTCGAAGAATCATTAAGTGTGGATCATCATACTGGCGAGCCTTGATCTGTTCAAATAGTGAAGACTAGGCTACAACACATGCAAGAACTCGACTGGGCTCTGAAATGTCCAATCTCACAAGTCGGTTAGCAAAGGATTGAATATCCAAAGCTAATGGCCTCTCATCTGCTAAAATGAAAGCCAAACTATACTCTCCGCCTTTCTACTCAAGGCATCTGCAACCACATTTGCTTTGCCCGGATGATACATGATAGCAATATCATAATCTTTCAGTAATTCCAGCCATCTACGCTGCCTCAAATTTAGGTCCCTCTACTTGAACAAATGTTGCAAACTGCGATGATCAGTGTAAACTTCACAAGACACCACATAAAGATATTGCCTCCAAATCTTTAGAGCATGAACAATCGCAGCTAATTCCGAATCATGTACCGGATAATTCTTCCCTTGGGGCTTCAGTTGACGTGAAGCATATGCAATAACTCACCCTTCCTGCATCAATACATAACCCAAGCCAACGCGTGAAGTGTCGCAATACACTGTATACATCCACGAACCGGAAGGCAACACTAACACTGGTGTTGTAGTCAATGCTGTCTTGAGCTTCTGAAAGCTCATCTCACAATCATCGGACTATGCCAATTCTGAACTGGCTCAATCTTTTTGGGATCAACTTTAATACCCTCGCTCGATACAATATACCCCAAAAATGCTACAAACTCAAGCCAGAACTCACATTTAGTGAACTTAGCATATAGCTTTTGTTTCCGCAACATTTGAAGCACTACTCTCATATGTTGCTCATGCTCCTCCTTACTGCTCGAGTAGATCAAAATGTCATCAATGAAGACAATGACAAATGAATCAATATATGGTCTGAATACCTTGTTCATCAAATCCATAAACGTTGTCGGGGCATTAGTTAAATCGAAGGACATCACCAGAAACTCATAATGACCATATCTAGTCCGGAAAGCAGTCTTCGGAACATCCTAATCCCGAATCTTCAACTGATGGTACCCCAACCTCAAGTCGATCTTAGAAAACACCCTAGCACCCTACAATTGGTCAAATAGATCATCAATACGTGGCAACGGGTACTTGTTCTTAATAGTGACTTTGTTCAGTTGATGATTATCAATACACATCCGCATTGTTCCATCCTTCTTCTTTACAAATAATACCGGTGCACCCCAAGGCGATACACTCAGTTTGACGAACCCTTTGGCTAGTAACTCCTCAAGCTGGTATTTCAGTTCTTTCAATTCTTTCAGAGCCATGCGATACGGTGGGATAGATATAGGCTGGGTATCTGGAACCAAGTCAATACAGAAATCAATATCACGATCAGGTGGCATACTTGGAAGATTTGAAGGAAATGCATCAGAGAACTCCCGAACTACAGGCACTGAATCAATAGCCGGAGTCTCAGCAGTAGTATCCCGAACATAGGCTAGATAAGCCAAACAACCTTTCTCAACCATGTGTTGAGCCTTTATAAAAGAAATAACTCGATTAAATGAACTAATAGGTGAACCCTTCCACTCCAGCTTAGGCAATAGGAGATCTGCTCTAGTTTCATAACCACAGAATGTAATAATACAGGACCGGTAGATACGATTCACAACAACATGATCGCCCACAAGAGTGGACACATAAACAAGAGTACTCAAGGACTCACGAGAAACACCCAGGAATGGAGCAAACAGAGATGACACATATGAATACGTAGATCCTGGATCAAATAATGCTGAGGCATCTTTGTCGCAAATAGAAATAATACCTATAATCACAGCATCTGATGCCTCTGCATCTGGTCTGGCCGAAAAAGCATAGAACCGAGCTGGAGCGCCAACTAGCTGGCCTCCGCCTGGCTGACCTCCACCTCTAGGACGGACAATACCCACCTGTCCTCCACCTCTTGGTGGTCGAACTACTAGTGGAGCAACTGGTGCGGTAATCATAGACTTCTGACCTTGCTGCACTGGTCTACCTCGCAGTTTGGGGCAGAATCTTCATATGTGACTCGGATCCCCGTACTCGTACTAACTTTTTGGTGCGATAAGCTGCTGACTAGAAGTCTGGCCCTGGTGACCTGAATACCTACTAGAAGAACCCTGAATAGCTAGTGGGTAACTCTCTGGTATAGCTCTGAGATAGGGTCGCACTGGAGCACCTCGAGGAGGCGGTGGTGATGGATATGGGGGCATGTTGGACTTCCCTCTCACGAACTGACCTCTGCCCCCAGACGGAGCACCTCTGAACTCTCCAGCATACCTAAACCGCTTATCTCTAGTAACCTGCTCTTGGCTACGCTGACGTACACCCTCAATCCTCCGGGCTATCTCCACGACTAGCTCATAAGAAATACTCATCTCAACTTCTCTAGCCATAGTGGCCTAAATGCCAGTATGTAAACCATCTACAAACCTCTGTACTCTCTCCGCCTCAGTAGGGAGTATCATAAGTGCATGGCGAGATAACTCAGAGAACCTTGCCTTATAATTGGTCACTGACATTTGACCCTGCTGGAGCTGCTCAAACTGAAACCGCAACTCTTTCCTCTGAGAGGGTGGAATATACCTGTCCAGGAAGATATGGGTGAACCTATCCCAAGTCATGGGAGGAGAATCTGCTGGTCTGCCAAGAACATAAGACTGCCACCATCTACGGGCTCTTCCCTCTAGCTAAAAAGTAGCAAAGCCTACCCCATGAGACTCCAATATCCTCATGTTATACAGTCTATCCCTGCACCGATCAATGAAATCCAGGGGATCCTCATGTCGCTCACCCCCAAAGACATGGGTATGTAGTCTAGTCCATCTTTACAATAGTTTCTGAGGATCAGCGGCTACAGCTGGCCTGGGCTCAGGTGTAGATGTTGTCACTGGCTGGGCTCCACCCAGGGTAGTGCACCCTGGGTCTGATATACAGCAGCTGCATGTCCATGAGCCTGTGCGGTCGGAGTCTATGCTCCCCCGCCCGCCTGAGATGTGGCTGGGTGTGCTGGAAATAAACCGGCCTGAGTCATATTGTCCATGAACCGCAGCATACAACCCATGACATCCTGAAATCTTGGTGCAGATGTGAAATCCACCGGAGCTAGATCTCCCACAGGCACCTCACCTTGCTCCTCAATAATGGGATTCTCTGCTGGACCCACTGGTGGCATAACTGGAACAGTCCTGGGACGTCCTCACCCTCTACCACGGGCTGGAGCCCTCCCTTGGCCTCTAGCAACTGGGGGAGTAGTTCTTCCCTAGCCTGAAACCTCATTAGAGCGTGTTCTCACCATCTGAGAGAGAATAAGAGAAGGATATTTAGAACTACATCAATTGCACGATGGAATATGAAGAAAGGTAATTTCCTAACACCCTATAGCCTCTCGAAGATAAGTACAGACGTCTCCGTACCGGTCCGTGAGACTCTATTAGGTCTGCTCATAACTTGTGAGACCTACGAAAACTTAGTGCTCTGATACCATGTTGTCACGACCCAATTTCACCTATCGGTCGTGATGGTGCCCAACACTACAGCTAGTCAAGCCAACTAATAAGATAAACATATATCGATGAAATTTAAATCCAAGAAAAATAATAAGACACCAAATTCTACCAATATGTGTGCCAAGACCTGGTGTCACAACTGTATGAGCATCTAGTAGATCAGACAAAACTCCAAATACTGTATGAAATAAAAATAGACAGAATTAAAAATACAAGAAGAGGCGCTGGTAGCTGCAAGACGGCTCAGAAAGGCAGCTCACCACTACGCCCCTGGATAATGAGGATGTGCGATAATAGGTCCTCCACTAGTATCTGTCTCAGATCCTGCACAAAAAGTGCAGCAAGTGTAGCATGAATACGTAAACAACGTGTACCTAGTAAGTATCAAGCCTAATCTCGAAGTGGTAGAGACGAGATGGCCGACTTTGACACTCAGTAAGGGTCATCAATAATAAATGGAATGAATTATAATTATTCAAATCAGCATGATTCAGAGAGTGAACAATAATTTTAATCAATTAGCAAAAATAATAAAAGTCCTTCAAATGCAATAATTTCCAATCTATTAATTAAATCCTTCAATTTCAATAAAAATTTCGATTTATCAAATAGCTTTACAAGCTGCAATTCAATTTCAATAAATTTTCAATTTATCAAATAGCTTTACAAGCTGAAATTCAATTTCTATTAATTTCCAATTTATCAAATAGCTTTACAAGCTGCAATAAACTGTCCAAATATCGTTTAATTATTATTATTATTAAGCACGATTTCTGCCGAGGGACGTGCGACACGATCTATAGATGCATCTATCCTGCCGAGGCGTTCGGCCCGCTCCACAATAAAGGAGGACACTTTCTTATGTATCTCCGGAATGAGAGTATATTTATTATAAGATAAATTCAGGAGGAAGAATAATTTCTCTTAACAATTAATTAATTCAAACAGAAATTCAAGCATATGAGATTTCTATCCTTTAATATTTTGATCTAACAATTCACAACATATATATAAATATATCAAATAATTTAATTAAGTAAAGACTATGATTTACACAAGTAATTCATGCTTTTGAGTCCTAAACTATCCGGACTTTAGCATTAATAGTAGCTACGTACGGACTATCGTCATCCCGTGCGTACGTAGCCCCCACAATTAGCAATAATTATTTAATTTAATCACATATGGGGTAATTTCCACCTCACAAGATTAGACAAGAGACTTACCCCGTCTTACTCCAATTTAATCCACTAGTAGGTCTTTTCCTCAATTATCCAAATTCGATTAGCTCGAATCTAACCAAAAATAATTTGATACAATCACTAAAATTTATAGGAATTAATTCTATAAGAAAATACTATATTTTCAATAAAATTCCGAAATTAATTAAAGTTTTGTCCGTGGGGACCACGTCTCGGAATCCGGCAAAAGTTATAAAATCAGACAACCCATTCAATTACGAGTCCAACCATACTAGTTTCACTCAAATCCAACTCCGAATCGATACTGAAACCTCAAAAATTCGTTTTTACGAGATTTCTAAATATTTCCCAAATTTCAATCTCAAAACTCTAATTACATGGTGAAAATAATGATATATTTGTGTATATAGACCAAATCCAAATTAGAATCACTTACCCCAATATATTTTCTTGAAAATCTATCCAAAATCACCTCTGCTCAAGCTCAGGTTCGTTAAAAATGGCAAATGGGACGAATACCCTCTTTTATAAACTGCCCAGGCAGCCTTCAGAATTGGGCCTCGATCGTGGCTCTCGAGCCTGGGATTCAGTCATGTACTCGATCATGTCCTCGAGCTTGGGACTACAATCATAGGCTCGATCATGGCATCGAGCCTATGCCTTCGATTGTGACCCTCGATCTTGGGTCTCGATCCTGGCTCTCGAGCCTTGCCTTCGATCATGGACTTCGAGCTGGACCTTCGATCGTGGCTTTGATCACAAGCTCGAGTCTGAGCCTCGTCAACTCTGGGATCGATACCTGGGCTCGATATCTGGGCTCGATCACAGCCCAGAATATCCAACAGAAGAGAAAAAATTTGCAGCAGCATTTTAAGTCCAACTTTTGATCCGTTAACCATCCGAAACTCACCGAGGCCCTCGGGACCTCAACAAAAAATATACCAACAAGTCCTAAAATATCATACGAACGTATTTGAAACCTCAAATCACATAAAACGACGCTAAAACCACGAATTATGCTCCAATTCAAGCTTAACTAAACTAAAAATTTTCAACTTCTACATTCGATGTCGAAACCTATCAAATCAAGTCCGATTGACCTCAAATTTTTCACACAAGTCATAAATGACATAACGGAGCTATGAAAATTTTCAGAACTGGATTCCGACTCCGGTATCAAAAAAGTCAACTCCCCGGTCAAACTTCCAAACTTAAATTCTTGTTTTAGCCATTTCAAGTCTAATTTCACTACGGACTTCCAAATAAAATTTCGATCATGCTCCTAAGTCCAAAATCACCATACGGAGCTGTTGGAATAATCAAAATTCTATTTCGGGGTCGTTTTCTCAAAAATATTGACCGAAGTCAAACTTGGCCTTTTAAAGCCAACTTAAGGAACCAAGTATTCCGATTTCATCCCAAACACTTCCAATCCCGAACCAATCATCCCCGCAAGTCATAAATCATTAAAAGCACATACGAAAAATTTTAATTTTGGGAATGGGGTTTTAAAAGTTAAAATGATCGGTTGGGTCATTACAACCACCATCATAGTTGCCACCATCCCCTTTTCTCCATAGCAACCACACTACCACTATATTTTTAGTCTAAAGGCAGTTTTGCTCCTTTTTATATTTTTATCATCTTCTTCATTTTGCATTTATTATTGGAGCTGTCATTTTTCGAAAGTGTTCGTCATAAGACCCTAATGTTCACATTCAAATGCTACTTACAATGGTAAATCTTTTTTTCTTTCTCATCACATAAGATAATCAAAGAACCCATTATGAATTCATGAGCTTTAAATTCCGGAATACAGTTTTTTCTTCATAATTTTTATAAATTTTGCAAACTCTTATTCAGTTGTTAGACCCAAATGGTAATAATATGTAAAAAAAAAAAAAAAATATTATGGCCTAGATACTCCTCCTTGAACAAAATCCTAATTTTACAACAAAGAAAGGACATTAAATATAAAAAATTAAAAAAATTCTAATCGGACCCTTTCGATTAGAAAAATATTCTCGCTGTTATTGTTAGAAAATGGCGGAATATAGCAAACATGAGAATCATGGTTGTGGTGGAAGCGTGGTTGTTATGGAGGAAAGGGGGTGGTGGCAACTATGGTGATGATAGAGTTGAAAAGATGAAGAAATTAATTTTTTTAACAATCAAGAGTTTGGCTATTTTTTTAGGTGGGTCGGATTTTGGGGTTGGGTAAAAAAAAAGATTAAGGGCGGGTTTATTTAATTGGGGTTATAGTTTAAAAATGGACCAATAAAATTTTGCCACTTATAATTTTAATAAAGAAATAACATCTCTATCCTCACAAGATAGGGGTAAGATCTGTGTACACACTATCCTCCCCAGACCCTACGGTGTGGGATAAAACTAGGTATGTTGTTGTTGTTGTTGTAATTTTTATAATTTGTTTTTATTTAGCATTGACCGTTAGTCGTAGGGGCATAAGTGAACCAGAAAGTTAATGGTAGGGGATATTTTTGGATCAATAGATGGACGGAGGGCATATTTGTACCAAATCAAATAGTCTGAGGGTAGTTTTGACCCTTTTCCGTTATAGAAACTTTGCCAATGGAACACTTGGTCTATGGTACTACATAAATTTCGTATTGGTTGGGTTGCATTGTATGAAAATTATATTCCTCTCTTATATAATGCATAATTTGGATACCCCTTTTCTTCTTTATCATTGTAGCACCATTTTTTAACGTTTAATACCCTTGTGATTTGAAATATTAAATTTTGGAATTGTTTCACTGCATACAGGTTATATCATGATTGTAATGCCGAGATTATAATATAAGAGTTGAATAATAATAAAATTATTTAGTGAATATACTGTTTTTAATAGATGTTTGATTTATTGATTAAATATTAGAATATACGAAATATAATATAAAATATGTGTTTGATTTTATTAGATAAACTTGGATAAACTTTTATTTTTGATTGCAACCTTAGCCTTCTTAAAGGACTTCTAAAGAAGAGATTCCAGAGAGAGACACTTCTGTCATTTGGTTGTTTTATCATGAGATTCATTAAATGTGGTATAAAAATAATGTCGAAATTATGATATAGCTAATTTTGAAATTACTTTTCAAAAATAAAATCTAATGAAACACTCGATTAGTAATTTCATATTTTATCCCTAAATTATACCAACTGACCCCTTCATTTATATCGTTATTTTTTGTAACGAAACCAGTTTCAAATAATTAATGTTATATATATTTATTTCAAGTGTAACATCCTTCGTGGAATAAGTTAGTTCTCGATTTACCTTATCTATTTGCTCACCCCCAATTGCAACGAGACAACTTTGCCCAGATTATTCACTCGTACATATGACAAACTACCCTTTAGCATTATCAACAGCAGATTCTGGCGGATTGAGAGTGATAAGATTCCTGATAGGGTTTTTTTTATATGAATTTTACAATAGTAAGAAAGATCCTGATAGGGTTTGGGGTTTGAGCCTGACGCATATTTTATTGGATTCCTATTATTCTATTTGATCTACTTGCTACTCCATATTACAGAAGTGTAATTTGAAAGTAACTCTTTGTTAATGTGCTATGATACCATTTGCGGAGAATAAGGTATGCACATCTTGCATTACCTTGGACAATATTTACTCAATTACTGTAGAGGTCTATATTTATTAGTGGCCTGTGTAGTTTTTGAGCTGTTTGTTCGACCGAACCTAATATTTTTATATGATATATATATATGTGTGTGAAATACCACAAAAACATAAAAATTTAACAAAATATTGGATTCTGAACCTATAATCTCAAAAGCATTGTAGTTTAGTGCTAAAAATATTAAAGGTTGAATCTATCAAGTTGAAATACAGCATCGGCCTCATGTACTGATGTACACCCTTTAACCCTTTCTACTAAATACTTTCATTACACTCCATCACTATGAGCCTTGCCAGTTAAATATTAGGAAATTTTACCTCGTATAGCAAAGATATACACCCTATTTATTATAAACCAAAATTATTTTAAAATATTATTTTCTATAGCTACCTTTTATGTTTTATAGGAAGATAGGTATTTATGGTATATACTACCATTGAGGCATGAAATACGCTATTTATATTTTCCCTCTCTCTTTCTTTTAATTAACACAAGATTCTCTCTCAAATCTTTTCTTCTTTCTCTCTCTCTTCCTTCTCTCTCTCTTCGAGCAACTCAAAATACATGCCCTAGTTGATGGCCGACGAGACATTAGAGTAGAGTAGAAGGCAGCCAGAAAACAGAAAAGAGTGAATTTTTCGAACGGAAAGGAGCAATGTGATGAACTCTTATCATAAATTTGTTGTACGGATCCGACGAACTTTCTTCTCTTCTTTGCTATTTCGTCACATACAGTGATACAAATACATTGTACTCTGTACAAATTCACTCAAACGCATTGTATTTTTATATAAATACATTTTTTTGCATATATTTATGTATTTTGAAGATTTATATTTTTTAATACAGCTGAATACACCTGTATTCATGCATACTGTACATACAGTATGCATGAATACATGATATAAACATTGAAATATACTGAATACAAACATTAAAATAGAACAGAATATAAATAGTGAATACATTTAATTTTGAAATATAGTAAAATACACTGAATACAAATAGAAATACAGTAAATACAACCAATAAAATATACTGAATATAACAGTGATAACATGTATTAGGAATAACTAAAATATTATTAATACAAATACATTTGAATACACTGAATATAAAATAGCGAATACGGTAAATACAAACATTGAATCTAATGAATGCAGCAGTTAAAAAAATTGAAATACACTAAATACAAAAGTTAAATACAACAGTTATATACAACCGAAAAATCATTCTAATTAATTGGGTTGATAATAAGACATGTTAGAATTAATTTTGTTGAGTTATATCATGAGTGTATCACGCTAATTGATATTATTTCCGTTAGTAGATAGATGAGCATACCTATTTTTAAGATTATTTATTGCTGTATTCATGAATACAACAACGCGAATACATGTGAATACATGCGCGTATAGCTGGACTGCCCTGATTTTAGGCGCTTTTAGCTGCTGTATTCATGAATACAACAGCACGAATACAGCGAATACACTACCATAATAACTGAATAGTAGCTATAAGAAGTAATTATGTATATGATAGCTATAGGAATGTAACGACCCGACTGGTCGTTTTGAGCATTTGCTCTTCGCTCGGTAGTTTGAGGGAATGAGTAGCCCCGTATGATGTATTATGACTTGTGCGAATCGTCGGTTTTGGTTTTCAGGTTAATCGGAATCGATTTGGAAGAATGAATTACATGATTTAAGCTTTAGGTTGGAACAGTTAACCAAGTTTGACTTTTATGAATTTGACCCCGGAACGACATTTTGAGGGCTCCGTTAGGTCCGGATGGTGATTTTGGACTTCGGCGTATGCCCCGATTTGCATTTGTATATTTCGAGAAGGATTTGGAGCTAATTGGCGAAAGTTAAAAATTTGAATGTTTGGAAAGTTTATAATTTGACCGGGAATTGACTTTGATTAAATCGGGTTCGGATTGTGGTTCCAGTAATTGGAATAGCTTCATTATATCATTTGGGACTTGTGTGCAAAATTTGAGTTCATTCCGAGTTTATTTGTTATGTTTCGACGCGAGTTTTGGAAGTTGAAAGTTCAAAGTTCATTTAAGTTTGATTTGAGGTGCGATTCGTCATTTCGATGTTGTTATGTGTGATTTGAGGCCTCGAGTAGGTCCGTGTTATGTCATGGGACTTGTTGGTATATTTGGACGGGGTCCCAAGGGGCTCGGGTGAGTTTCGGATGTAGTTCGGATCATTTTTCATCTTGCTGCAATGTTGAAGATTTGCTGGAACTGGTGTGCCGCATCTGCGAAGTCTTGGTCGCAGAAGAGACTTCACAGATACGGGCTGTCCATCGCAGAAGCGGAGAATTTTTGCGAAGATGCGAGTGCGCAGGTGCAACGAATTGGAGCGCAGACGAGAAGGTTTTCGCAGAAGCGGAGCCTTGCTACCGCATGTGCGAAGGGTTTTGGGCCAAGCTGCATTCGCAGAAGCGAAGCCTTTTACCACATAAGCGACTGTGTGACCGCATATGCGGAATTTCTGGGCAGAAGCTATAAGATCGAGGTTTTGGTTCTATTATCATATTTTGAGATTTGGGGCTCGGATAGAGGCAATTTTTGGAGTGATTTTTACCACGTGGATTGGGGTAAGTGTTCTCTACCCACTTTTGATTATATTTCGTGATTCTATCTTCGTTTTTAGTAATTGGATTATGAACTATAAAGAGAAATTAGGGATTTTAGCCTAAAGTTTCATAGAGTAAGTTTTTGAGTTCTAAACATCGATTCGGAGTCGGAATTGAGTGAAACTAGTATGGTTGGACTCGTAATTGAATGGGTTATCGAATTTTATAAGTTTCGTCGAGTTCCAAGGCGCAAACCCGTGTTGGACTTTTGGGTTGATTTTGGGCTTTTGATTAAAGATCCGATCTTTATCGATTGGGTTTGTTTTCTTTGGCATTAGTTGATGTATTTGAGTTGCTTTTGGCTAGTTTTGACGTTCGGAGGTCGGTACATATTGGATGGCATTTTTGGAGCATCGCTTGGCTTGTTCGGTATTGGATTTGGCTTGTTCGAGGTAAGTAACATATCTAAATTTGGTGCTAAGGGTATAAACCCCGAATTAAGTGCTATGTGATTGATGTTGAAGTGACGCGCATGCTAGGTGACGGGCGTGTGGGCGTAGTATAAATTGTGATTTAATCGATTCCATGGAACTGTATAGCTATTTTATCTGAACATTCTTACTGTACTCTTTGTGTTAGAGCACTTGAGTTGCAATTCATGCTAGAAATCATATTTAGGCTATATGCTGGTACTATTGGGACACATAGTGGTCGTTCTTTATTGTTGAGTTATTTGCTTATTGCAGTTATGTGCTCAGTCGCATCCATCATTTCATATCATATCTCAGTCTCTGTTATCATATATTGTCACATCTCGTATCATTGATTTGGGCTGCTTAGCATAAGTGTTCTGAGCCCGAGAGACTGGAGAGATTGATGACTAAGTGAGGCCGGGGGCCTATTGTGAGTGATATTTATAGGATCAGGCTGCACGTCACAGTAGGCTTTATTAATTCATGCCAGGATTTGGCTTATTATAGCGATTGGGTTGGATCGGCCCCTTCGTAGTTTGCACACCCACAGTGGGCGCAATTGCTAGTAATCATTTGCATTGGGCTGGATCTGTCGTGGTTCATTTGCATTGGGTTGGATTTGCCCTGGTTTATTTGTATTTCGGTTCATTTTTTATTGGGTTGTATCTACCATGGTTTATTTGCATCTTTAGGCTGGATCTCTCTTGGTTTATTATCATATGGGCTGGATCTGTCTTGTACAGTACTGAGTAGCTGAGTGTGCTGAATATTGGGCATGATGAGTGAGATTACGAGATAGTGAGATGGAGTACTCTGAGATGGTGAGTGCATGGGTTCATTATTGAGATGCATTGTATTTGACATGCGTACTTGAGATACATGCATAGAGATGCATTTCCTTCTGCTACCCGGCTTTGGTGACATTCATGATTTCACCTGTATATTGACATGTAGGTATAGAGATGTATTTTCTTCATGTTGTCTGATAATGAAACATCTTATTATTTGTTGAAAGGTTTTTGGAAAAAATCACGATTTTCAAACTTATTCATATGTTTTTGGTGCTTTCGTTAGAAGATTTGGGATTTAGTGTTATACTTGAAAAGCATGCCTATCTTTCCGTAACTGTGAACGAGTTGAGCATCTTACCTCTGAGTTATTTTCATGTACCATTTTATTATTATTGTTATGACTGTTACTGGTTATTGGAGTTGGACTCTGTCCCTTGTCCCAGCTCGTCACTTTCAACCTAAGGTTAGGTTTGTTACTTATTGAGTACATAGGGTCGGTTGTACTCATACTACACTTTTGCACCTTGCGTGCAGATGTTGGATGTCGATGTTGTTTTGCATGGCGGGAGCTGGATCTGAAGATGTACCTGCGTTCTGGTCATAGCTGCCTCTTTATCTTGGTAGCTTTAGAGTTTTAATCTATTCTTGAATAGTTCAAACAGATGATGTACTTTAATTCATACCAGCTTTGTAAATTCTAAATCTTAGAAGCTCATGATTTGTACTACCAGACCTTGGGAAGTTGTATAAAATTTGTATCTCATCTTTGACTCACATCAGTATTATTACATTGTATTTTATAGTTAATTGGCTTACCTAGAGGGTTAGGTTAGGTGCCATCACGATGGTTTGGATTTTGGGCCGTGACAAGTTTGTATCGGAGCTCTAGGTTCAAAGGGTCTACAAGTCATGAGCAAGTGTCTAGTAGAGCCTTGCGAATCAGTATGATGACGTCCATACCTATCTTCGAGAGTCTACGGGGCATTAAGCATAATTTTCCATCTTTCTTTTCTTATCATGCAGAATTGATTTAGCTTGAGACATAACTCTTTGAATTCCCTCCATGCATTCGTATGCGCATGTGAGTTTTCGGTATCAGCCGTGCATCGATGGCTTGTGATTCCATGGCTGAGGTCAGAGATATGACTTTTATGTGCTGATGATGGGCAGTCTGGAGGACTTGAGGCCGGGGTTTTGACTGTAGCTTGAGCACGGAGATTTTGGTTATGTGATCAAGTGCTTTTGGACTTATATGTCCCTATGAGTGAAATTTGTGGCTCGATGAGTGGCTGGATGGCTATATGATGAGTATGATGTGACTGCGAGATGTGTTCATATAGGTTGAATGTGACGAGAAGAGTTTTCTTGGGATGTGAAAAGGACTATTGGGTGCTTGATTTCTGTCGCAGTTTGACGTATAGTCTCGAGTTATGAGTATGTTGAAGGGTCTTTCATGTTGTTTAATTGTGAAACTAATTAGATTCTCATGTCTTGTTGATAAGCTCCTACTCAGGAAGATTAAGTGATGGCACAGTAATTATGGCTGCAAAAGGATATAGCAAGATGCCAATTTGAGGCTAAGCAGGTGGGTTATCTCCTGCAGAGTAATCTACGGAGGTGTGATCCTTATAATATTGTGTGGAGAGTTTCTTTCTACTAGTGGGTTATATGTGTTGCGATTTAAGTTTGGATTGGTTGAGAAAGTTGACCTGACCATCACGAGGATGAATGCGAGCTTAGCAGATGATTTGAGGTATTATATGGTTTGTGTAACATGAGCTTATGAAGGATTGAGTTGAATCTCACTGTGGTATTATGGCAGTAATAAAGTATGGGCATTGTGAGTTATCAACTGTTTTGATCTATAGCTTTGAGCCAAGTGGGGTTATCGATGATTGGATTGGTTGGTTATGTGTTGTACTGGTTTCGGTTTGAGGCATACTTGTAAATCAGATATGACTTGTAGAGGTCAGTTTTGAGGATGACTTGAGTAAGGAATTTTGGGATGCATGATGTATTACACTTTATGGGTATATGGAAATCGTGGAATGATTTGAGTTTACTATTCATGACGGATGTAGTGTGCACGCAGTATGGGTTCACTCAATTGTTTATAGGTGTGGGTTACTTCTTTGGGTGTTATTGTGCTAATGGGGCACAAGTCGTTTGGCTCGATTGGGCGGCGCAATTGAGATTTGGGCAGAATGGATGACTCTCAAGAAAGTTCTAATGGGTTCAAGATTTATATGTAGCAATTATGAATTTTTCCGGATTTGTATATAGCTAGGATCTGAGATTTACATTGGATGGTATCGAGACTCGCGGTATTTATATATCATTATGGATTTTACATTTCGATATCAAGAAGGTGAAGGGAACAACTTTAGATTCACAGAATGTCTCTTCAGAGAAGGTATCTTGGTTGTGGTATTTTTGAGGGGTGCTTAAGAGGGAATACAATGGCTTATAGAATTTAGGGCGTGTGGTTTTATTCTAGGATCTCGTGTTGTGAGTTTTGGGTTGAGGATCGTGGTATTATGGCGAGGAGAAGTATCAACTTGAAGGCAATTCAAAAGAAACTTGGAGAAATAGGACAACCTGGTAGTAAGTTGAATCAACACGGTAATGGATATGATCGGTTCTTTTGGTTCTTACAATGTGGTGAGTCTCTACATGTGATTGGTGGCAATACTCTAGGGTTTGGCGACCTGCATGGCTTGGTTGAGTTAGAGAGATTCAGTTCTGATGGCTTGGTTACGCGTTAATGGGTTTCGAAGATTTATCGATGGTTTCTACCACAGTTTGAGATTGATATTTCCTACCACTGTAAGGAGCATGTTGCGTATTGTGATTTCCTCCTGGATGGGATCAAACAGAAGGTTTCGGACTGATCCGGTATATGTTCTGCTGGTGACTCAGACTTGATTATGAGATCCTCTTACTTTTCATATGATGGTATGAACGATGCGGTGTTTTGTGTGGGATTAAGATTTGCGTGTGCAAGGTCACGATTCAGTTTTGAAAGGAAGGTCGTGAATTCTTAGGCAACATAGACAGTTTCAGATGACTAGGTGAATGATATTACTATTTGGTATTGTCTGAGAAGAGTGTACATTTTAGAAGGCACACTGTGTTTTGGCTTACAGATGCTTCATTGGTATTGTTGTACTCGCCTGGTTGATCTATTGTTGATATTTAGATTTTTGCTATGTGGCACGGAAGAATCATAGAAGTATTCCTCGTGGGATGATTGTGTATGAGAGATGTGCTAGATATTCAGGCGGTAGAGTTGGGATCAAATATGGTGATTCATGTGTTCTAGGGATTCGAAGACCGGGAGTTCTCAAGAGCAGATTCTTTCATGGTGGTGGACTATGAAATGTGGCCAACGCTAGCCAGATGATGGTATGTGTTATGATTAGGTCATTGTGAACTTTCGGAGGGCTATTTATCTATTTATGGATGACCAGAGTTGATTTGGGTGCCCATCGGTAGGCCCAAGGAGGAAGTGTATTCTACACCGGGTCGAATTTGTTGACTCCGTACTGCTATTATCGAGGGATGTGCCATTCGGTTTAGAATTGATTTTTTCTCGTATCTGATATATTTTATGTGTTACCCTTCTATGCTACGAGGGGTTGGGATCCATTGGTTATAGACACACATGGTGCGGTCCTATGTGGACCTTATAGCGGAATTTAAGCAAGATGGATATTAGGGTGTTAAATGGTTGATTGCGCCTTGGTTATGTTCTCTCCGGACTGTGGTATATTGTGCTAGATGCTTCTCCGTGGTTATAGTCATACACTTCGTGTATTTGATGTCTATTTGCATGTAGTTGTTAATTTTGAGCATGATGGCTTGAGGTATTCCATACGAACCAGTGTTTGGATGGGGTCACGCATTGCAGCGAAGTTATGTTGGCATATGATCCTTTGTGTTAGATTTATGAGTCTTGGTTCTACCATGTATGATGGGTTCATAGCATTGCACTTGTGGTAGTACTTGTTGAGTTGCGGGGCGGTTCTCTCATTTGAGTCATTTTTCATTTTGGGTACATTGTAGTTGTTATTGGTGCACAGATTGCATGGGTTGTGATTCTAGGTAGCATTGGTGTGGCATGTCAATAGGATAGATGGGCTTGATAAAGTAAGGTCATTGGACCTACAATGGGTGCTATCGGATTTGTTTGCGGTATATTTGAAAGGACAATGTCACTGATCATCTTAGAAATTGGCTATAGTTCTTGTTGAATGAGAGAAAGCTCCATGGCTTGTTGATCTAATAATTGGTTATGAGTTTCTGCGTGTTTATTTCATCATCGGTAGTGTACAAATATTTTAGAGCGAGGTTTTGTTTGATATGAGGTTTATTACCGGTACCAGGTTTGTGTTGAGCAGCTACTGTGATCGGAAGTTATTGCTATGAGTATTTGAGTTATGTGGTATATCATGTGATTTTGTATTGGGTGATGATTATGACTTGATGCAACTGGACCGGACTTATACAGTATGTTGCAAGATTCAAATCTTATAGGGAATTTTGTATGTTGGAAATTGGATTCTGTGGTTTACGGGCTAAGGTTGAAGTAATGATGTTCAGCTATGTTGTGTTGTCGGGCCTATATGGAATAGAGTGACGTTGATCACCCCCGGGTATGTGCATGGTAAGTTTACATATCGGTTTAATGGCTTTGGAATGACTCTCGGCACGTTCGAGGACGAACGGATTGTTAAGTGGGGGAGGATGTAATGACCCGACCGGTTATTTTGAGCATTTTCTCTTCGCTCGATAGTTTGAGCGCATGAGTAGCCCGTATGATGTATTATGACTTGTGTGAATCATCTGTTTTGGTTTTCAAGTTAATCGGAATCAATTTGGGAGAATGAATTTCAAGATTTAAGCTTTGAGTTGGAAGAGTTGATCAAGTTTGACTTTTGAGAATTTGACAACGGAACGAAGTTTTGAGGGCTCCGTTAGGTCTGGATGGTGATTTTGGACATGGGCGTATGCCCTAATTTGCATTTGGATATTTCTAGAAGGATTCGGCGCTAATTGGCAAAAGTTAAAAATTTAAAGGTTTGGAAAGTTTTAAAGTTTAACTGGGAGTTGACTTTGATGAAATCAGGTTCGGATTGTGGTTCTGGGAATTGGAATATCTTCGTTATATCATTTGAGACTTGTGTGAAAAATTTGAGTTCATTCTGATTTGATTTATTATGTTTCGTCGTGAGTTTTGGAAGTTGAAAGTTCAAAGTTCATTTAAGTTTGATTTGAGGTGTGATTCGTTGTTTCGATGTTGTTATGTGTGATTTGAGGCCTCGAGTAGGTCCGTGTTATGTCATGGGACTTGTTGGTATATTTGGACGGGGTTCTGAGGGGCTCAGGTGAGTTTCGGACGTGGTTCAGATCATTTTTCATCTTGCTGCATTGTTGAAGATTTGATAGCACTGGTATGCCGCGTCTGTGGAGTCTTGGTTGCAGAAGCGACTTTGCAGATGCGGGTTGTCCATCGCAGAAGTGAGAAAAGGCTGGGTGAGGAATATCACAGAAGCGGAGAATACTGGCACAGGTGCGACGAATTGGTGCGCAGACGCGAAGGTTTTTGCAGAAGCGGAGCCTTGCTACAGCAGGTGCGAGAGGTGCTGGGCCAAGCTGCTTTCGCAGAAGCGAAGCATTTCACCGCAGAAGCGGGGGTTGCAGATGCGACAGTGTGACCGCATATGAGGAGTTTAAGGGCAGAAGCTATAAAATTGAGGTTTTGGTTCTATTATCATATTTTGAGATTTGGGGCTCGGATGAAGGCGAATTTTGGAGTGATTTTCACCACGTGGATTGGGGTAAGTGTTCTCAACCTACTTTTGATTATATTTCATGATTCTATCTTCATTTTTGGTAATTGGATTATGAATTATAAAGAGAAATTAGGGATTTTAGCCTAATGTTTTATAGAGTGAATTTTTGAGTTTTGAATATCGATTCGAAGTCAGAACTGGGTAAAACTAGTATGGTTGGACTCGTAATTAAATGGATTATCGGATTTTATAAGTTTCGTCGAGTTACGAGGAGCGGGCCCGAGTTGGACTTTTGGGTTGATTTTGGTCTTTTGATTAATGATTCAATCTTTATCGATAGAGTTTGTTTCCTTTGGCATTAATTGATGTATTTGAGTTGCTTTTGGCTAGTTTCGAGCCGTTCGGAGGTCGGTAAACGCCGAATGGCATTTTTGGAGCATCTCTTGGCTTGTTCGGTGTTGGATTTGGCTTGTTCGAAGTAAGTAACACTTCTAAACTTATTGCTAAGGGTATGAAACCCCGAATTAAGTGCTATGTAATTGATGTTGAGGTGACGCGCATGCTAGGTGATGGGTGTGTGGGCGTGCACCGTGTAAATTATGATTTAGTCTATTCCACGGAACTGTGTAGCTATTTCATCTTAACATTCTTACTGTACTCTATGTGTTAGAGCACTTGAGCTGCAATTTATGCAAGAAATCATGTTTAGGCTATATGTTGGTACTATTGGGACCCATAGTGGTCGTTCTTTGCTGTTGAGTTATTTGCTTAATTGCAGTTATGTGCTTAGTTGCATCCATCATTTCATATCATATCTCTGTCTCTGTTATCATATATTTTCACATCTCGTATCATTAATTTGAGCTGCTTAGCATGAGTGTTGTGAGCCCGAGAGACTGGAGAGATTGATGACTGAGTAAGGCTGAGGGCTTGTTGTGAGTGATATTTATGGGATCGGGCTGCACGCCGCAACAGGCTTTATTGATTCATGCCAGGATTTCGCTTATTATAGCGCTTGGGCTGGATTGGCCCCTCCGGAGTCTGCACACCCACAGTAGGCGCAATTGCTAGCAATCATTTGCATTGGGCTGGATCTGCCCTGGTTTATTTGCATTTTGGTTCATTTGCATTGGGCTGGATCTGCCTTGGTTTATTTGCATGTGGCTGGATCTGCGTTGTACAGTACTGAGTGGCTGAGTATGCTGAGTTTTGGGCATGATGAGTGAGAATACGAGACAGTGAGATGGAGTACTCTGAGAGGGTGAGTACATGGGTTTATCATTGAGATACATTGCATTTGACAAGCGTACATGAGATACATGCATAGAGATGCATTTCCTTCTACTACCCGACTTTGGCGACATTCGTGATTTCACTTGTATATTGACATGTAGGCATAGAGATGTTTTTTTCTCATGCTATTTGATAATGAAACATCTTATTATTTGTTGAAAGGTTGTTTGAAAAAATCACGGTTTTCAAACTTATTCATATAATTTTGGTCCTTTCGGTGAAAGATTTGGGATATACTGTTATATTTGAAAAGCATGCCTATCTTTCCGTAACTCTGAACGAGTTGAGCATCTTACCTCTGAGCTATTTTCATGTATCATTTTTTTATTATTATTGTTATGACTATTGCTGGTTATTGGAGTTGGCTCTGACCCTTGTCCCAGCTCGTCACTACTTTCAACCTAATGTTAGGTTTATTACTTATTGAGTACATGGGGTCGGTTGTACTCATACTACACTTCTGCACCTTACGTGCAGATGTTGGATGGTGATGTTGTTGTGCACGGCGGGAGCTGGATCTGAATATGTACCTGCGTTCCGGTCATAGCTGCCTCTTGATCTTGGTAGCTTTAGAGTTTTAATCTGTTTCTGTATAGTTCAAACAAATGGTGTACTTTAATTCATACCGGCTTTGTAAATTCTAAATCTTAGAAGCTCATGATTTGTACTGCCAGTCCTTGGGAAGTATAAAATTTAGTATCTCATATTTGACTCATATCAGTATTATTACATTGTATTTTATAGTTAATTAGCTTACCTAGCGGGTTGGGTTAGGTGCCATCCGATTTGGATTTTGGATCGTGACAAGGAAGTTAATAGCCACTAAACAATAGTAATTTTTAAAAATTCCTCTAATATTATAACATGCCTTATCACCTCATCAGCTAAGTTATTAAAATGTTTAAGTTTGATGATTAAAAGTAAAGATACTTGTATGAGATATTGAAAATGTTGGGTTTTAGTTTAAAAATTGAAGCGAATGGGAAATGGAGGGGAAAATAAAAATTTGATTTTCCCTTAGTTACAAAGGAACAATGTCCCATATTGGAGGAGGAAAGCTCATTTGTTGAGTATATATGTAGTTGTATTTCTTCTAACTCTTAAAGAGTTGAAAAGAAGTCAAGCCTCGCGTCGTCGTCGTCATCGCTCGCTCGGCTATTCGGATTCGGATTCAGATTCGGTCAAATAATCTGATTGATTGATTAATTTTTTGGACCAAATTTATTTGTTAAATAGTTAAATTAAATTAATATTTTTAATCCAAATCAACCGTTTACGTAATGGTAGTTTGAATTCCCTCCGGTTTGAATTTTCTATTTTATTTTGCGTAAATAGATATTTACGTAATAGCCGTTTTACGTGAACAGTTATCTAGAAGAGTTGCACCTCTTCGTTTGAACCCAACTTGTTGGCTATAAATACCAGGCCATTCCCTCAAATTTTTCTGATGAAAATTCTGAATTCTCCTTCTTCCTTCTGCATTATTTTTAACTGAAACAAAGCAACAGTAAGTGTAACTTGCTACCGATCATTTGTGTTCGCTGAAACACTGGGGTTTGAATTACCGCTACACCAATGTGTAATCTGTTATATTCTGGAAGGAATCCACAACCTCGAGTACTAGAAGGAGATTAAGTTCCTTAAGGAAATACTGTGAATTCAGTGGGTTCGGATTAATTTTTATTTCTTCTACATTTCTGGGTTTACGTTATTTTTGTTTCCCGAATTACTTTACAAATACGGAAGACTAACAGAAAATCTTAACTGTAACAGTTCATATTTTCAAACATGAAATAGTGAAAACTTTATTTATCTCACTGCTTCTATTACATCACGTATCACTCCTAATTAAAATGTTCAAGTTAAACAATCATCCAAAAACCAAATCCTTGACTGTCTTTTTATCTTGCCTTGTCTTACATTTTGAAATACTATGCTAGCTCGATCATTAGAGCAGTACGTGCAATCAGGGCAGAGCTACAAATATGATAAAAGGATTCAATTCATTTTAATTTTAATTTGTTGAAAAGTTTTACTGTACATATACGATAAAAACAGTTCTTTTTGTATATACATAAATTATTTAATTAACCTTCTCAGCATATGATAAGTTTCTAGTTTAATAGCAATGGTGTTTCAAATCTCTAATCGGAGACCATTTCTCGGGTGAAAATTATATACATCCCTTAAGTTTATTTTAAAAATTACTCATCCTTCAACTATGAACAATTATCATTTTCCTCCTTTAATCCTACGCAATATCTATTTTACTCTTTTTATTTCTCATATATATAATACCTTTTTATATAAGCTAGATATTTTATTTTTATGCAGGCATTTATTTATATTTAAATAATATTATATCTTATTACATAATTTAATTTAAGTTCATTAACATTAACATTATAAATAGAATAATCATATGATGATTTTGTTATGAAATCTAATTGTTATTTTTTATGATCATTATTTTAATATTACATATATTAAGTATGCATATAATGCATGTGTGTGTGTGTGATTTCAAGTTTTAATTTTTCTTTTATTCTCCATTGCGTATATAGATTTTTAATATTTGATTTTTATTAATAGAAATCTTTTACAATTATAACATAAAATTTATGTAAAATATAACTAGATGAATTTTAAGAATTTATTACAGAATACACTTATATTTTTCACCCATTATGTTTATCCTGCATTATATAATTTATTAAATTCTCACTCTCTCTTATTCTCATTTTATAGATGGAATGGGTTTGACTGCTACTAATAATATTACTAATACGAGAAATTAGTTATTTTAATTTTTTTATCATTTATTTCATTATTGAACATCATAAACTTATATGTTTGATAACTACTTCTTACTTTTTTTCCTTCGAAAATAATATTTATTTATCTATATGTAAGTCCATAATATAGATTAAAATAAACGAAAAAATATCTTATATTAAAGAAAGAAGAAAAGATAAAAAGTTGTAAAGGATAAAATAGGTATTTTCAAAAAGTCAACTTTGATATGAGGAGGAGAATGATAATTGTTCAAAGCGAGAGGATGAGTTTGATTTATAAGACAAACTTGGTGAATGTAAATGATTTTTACCCTTTTCTAATTGTCTATTCCATGTACATCGTGCTTGTTCGAATTTCATTTTGTACTTTAATTTATAATATCATATCTACAATATTAGAACTAGCCAGCCCATTTTTGTTTGCCTATTTTATGTCAGCTAGCAAGTCCTACCAGCTAGAGACATGTTATTCTTCTTTGGCTTTGACAATTGGATCTAAGATTGTTTTTTTTTTTTAAAAACATTCTAATGAAAAATGCAACTATATATAATTAAGTCAGAATCATATAAGAGAAAATTGATAGTTTGTGATTCACTGGCATCCAGCCTAGTATCGAAAAAACAACATGTTGGGAGGTCGAACAATGGGGACAGATTACTGGTTCAACAGCAATCACACACCTGAGAATAAGCAAAAAAAATAAATATTATATATCTATCGTTGCTAACTATAAAACCTATCAAAAATATATAAAAAAAAAAAAAAAATAGATATGGCACCCACGAATGTGGTCTAGTAGTCAATGAATTAGGCTGAGAACCATGCGATTTTAGGTTTTAAATCCGGCAGAAAAAAAATTAAAATATTTTGTTTCTATTTGTACCTGTGAAATAAGTTTAAGTGCATATAAATTGAGCGGAATATCACGGTTATAAAAAAAACTATAAACAAACAAAAATGAATGATGGAGTTGACAAGGGTTGAAGAAACATTGCAATCATGTTAGCAGGATCATATGCATGAAAGTTAGTGAATTTCCGTGCTGTGCGGTACATCTTGTGAAAGTGTAGTATTCACTTGCTTTTCTTGTTTTTTAACGTCTTAACGTAAACTATACGAACCTTCTTCCATCACTAATTTTTTAGTTCATTTATATTTTTCTTTAGTGATGGATTAGATATTATTATTGTAATGTTTTGAATTATCTTTAAATGGATATTGGATCAGGGTATTCTGTGCTTTACGCGTGCTGTCGGATTAAAAGGGGCAATTAGTGAAGTAAAAAAGAATCAAACAACTAAAATTCCTTGATCCTAGACAATCCTACAAGAACTTGTTTAAAACTTGTTTGAACAATATATAGCTACAGCCTAACTCACTTCAAATTGTTAGTTCATGTTGTGATCAGAATTATATTAGGAGCTAACTCTTTCCGTATGTTTAAAACTCGACATATAGATCGTATGGACAACATGACATTCGAGTCCAAAATTTCATAAACTAAGAAAAGATTATATTATATTAAAAGAACAAAATTTAGATCCAACTTTATAATAAAAACATTATATTCCCTTGACTAATGTGATATTTTAACACTTTTTTAAATTAAGGGGATGTAGTGAGTTGCAACAATTTCCTTGTCATGATAGCAAACGAAGACATGCCTTTTAGAACTTAATTCATATAACCACTCCAGTTTCCCGTGAGTTTGTTGAAAGGGTTTCACAATAATCCTGTTTGGTTGTTGAAGGAAAATGAGAAAGGGAAATCTTTATCATAAGTTTCTCTCTTATTTCTTTAAGATGCAATTGATGATATATCTACAAACGATTAATAGGAAAGTTTTTTATTCCACTTAGGTGAAGTCAAAGAGCTTCGCTATTCTTTATGCTTCCCTCCCTTCTTAAAACAAATTACTCTTTCCATGTGAACATGTTCCGCTAGAGGCACAAAGTTTTTTAAAAAAAGGAAAAAAAGCCTTTGAAATTTATTGATTTAAACATGTCATAATATTCTCGTGGCTCTAAGACTTTTGAAACTTATGTCTGAAGTTAAATATCACAATATTTGTGTAGCTATAAAAGTTTCTCATGAGCTAGCGTAGAATGAGAAGTTTAAATCAAATTATTTTCAAATATGGAAAGAAGTCATTCTTTTTTAAACGGACCGTAAGAAAAATATGATCACATAAATCGAACAAAAGGGAGTATGTTAGTCTAATTCTTATTTTGGAGTAACAAAAAATATTATAATATTTCTAAGTTATAAAAGTTTTTCCTTTTTGATCCACTTACCTATAATCTTATAGTACTTAATTAATTTTAATAAGATGGTCATCATGTTTAACGCCTCTGCAAAATATACTAATTTTAATGCAAATTAATTTGAGGGTACTACTACTAAGACACAAACATCTTTTTTCCTGCTGTCGAATACTTTAATCGTAGATTGATAAGTGACAGACTTCAGACATGCATGGAAGAGGTTGATAAGTGAGCTACATTATTCAGAATCTTGGACCTAATGCTTTTTCTCTTTTATGTTAATCACAGTATAAAATTATTTATATAATCAGATCACTTATAAAATAATTATAAGTAAATCTCTATAATAAAATTAATCAGTAATTTAGTAATAACGATAACTAACCTTCTATCTCAAGTGAAACTATTTCGTTGATATAAAATTTTTACATTGTTAATGTATATAACGCTTATCCATTATTTAGTTGTTTTCTTATAAGACAACTCTCTTTTCTACCTCCGGTTCTACATGTGCTGTTAATTAATCCCAGTCTTCTTCAATTAATTTTTCGTGTCTAGTTGGAATTTCATATTATCATTATATTTAATAAACTACGATTAAGTACATGAACCATGTTGAAAGCCTGACATGTGAAAAAACTGAACTTACTTTTCTGGAAAGTAATTCTATGAACCTTTAGCCTTTGACCATCAACGGTATGTTCCTTAGAGTTCAAAAAGTAAAATAGATTTTCACATATTTTTGTTAGAACTTTTTCTTTTTTATTTAACCATTCTGTATTTGAAACTATATAGTTCGATTAATCCAAAATTGTGTCAGGTAGGCTCATCGAGGGGTAAAGGACTCCTAGAAGAAAAACTCTCCGTTTAAAACATTCGCACTAAAAACCTCTGGTTAAGGGCGTGGGAGATCTTAACTATCTCGTCACACCCTTAATAACAAACCTTTTCCTCTTCTCTTATTTTCCAACTTATGCACAAAAAAATCTTATCTGAGTCAACTAGATTCTTGTACCTAATTCTAATAAGATGGTCATGAATAACGCCTCTGTAAAAAGAAAAAAGAACTTCAAATGCACATTAATTTGGGTACCATTACTAATTAAGTCATAAAAATAGTTTCTTTTTTCTGCTATCGATTACTTTAATTGTAGATTCATAAGTGACAAACATCAACAGCAAGAGAGAGGTTGATAAGTGAGGTACATTATTTCGAATATCCTGTAAAGAGCTAATGCTTTTTAATTTGTCATTATGGTCAGCTGATCATTAAATTATATTTCTTTCTAAATAAGACAACACTCTCTTTCCTGCATGTGCTGTTAATTAAACCCAGTCTGCTTCAATTAATTTTCTGGCGCTGACAATGGCGTCGTATCCGCAACGGAGTGTTTGAATTTGGTTATCTTTATTTTTAATACGTCTATTATTAAGTATATGAACCATAGTGAGAGCCTGACATGAATAAGCCTAAGCATGTCTGACCAATGGAAAATCAAGAGTGCTAAGTTTTCAACACAAAAAAAAGGTTGATTTTAGCGAGATAAAACGCTTAATCAAACTTTAGGAAAGACATAAGTGATTTCGAGTAATAGTCAAGGTTTTTTCTTGCCACAACGAAAAAATATAAATGTATAACTTCTCTTTGGAAGTGAAGCAGAAGTAGAAAATTAATGTCATAGGACAAAATTACACATACAAAAGTTTATATTTGTTAAATTATATCTCCATAATTTAATCCCTAGATGTCTTATCCTAGCGTGTTCTGATGATAACTCTAGAGGTAACGCAAGTTGATACGCTGCAAGACCAATTCAATAAGAATCAGATAAAGCTCAATATATCTCGGGCTGAGCTTTCCTTTTCTACTGATACCTTTCATAGGGCACACCTTCGTAAATACATAATCACCCTTTTTAAAATCAAGATCTCGATGCCTCTTACATGAATATGACTTTTAATGACTTTGAGCTGTCTTAAATCATCATTATTTTTTTCATAGGTAGGTGGCCATCCCAATTTCCCTTAAAATGAAGTACACTGGCTCGCAAAATATCTTTCAAAGTCTAAATCATCCGCTCAGTCTGCCCGTTTATTATAGGTACAGTCTAACTTTAATATCGAGACCCTCCTAAAAATTCTGCTAGAACTAGGCAGTAAATTGTGCACCTCTATCGGAGATGATTGACACTGGTGAACCATACAACCACATGATTTCTTTTACATATAACGTTGCATACTGAGGAACTATGTAAATTGTCTTAACTCGTAAGAAGTAAGCAGATTAGTAGATCGGTCTACAATTACCAAAATAAAATTATGTTTCTTGAAAGTTGGCAGTAAATCAACCCGAAATTCATATTTATCTGTTTTCACTTTCATTCTGCTATCTCTATAGCATGGGTCATGCCACCTAATTTCTGATGCTCAGCTTTTACTTGCTTACAGTTAAGGCATCAAGACACATAATCTGTAATATCTCGCTTCATGTTATTGCACCAATAGATATTTTTCAAATCATAAAATATTTTGGCAGAACCTATATGCGCTGAATATTTAGTGTATACGGTCAAAACCGTTTTCGACTTTCGTATGATTAGTCAAGATTAGAACATAATGGGTCGAAGGTCATCTTCATAATATCGAGATGGGATCTGAATCCAGGTTACCAAGCTCGAAACTCTAGGACCGATCAAGTACCGAGCTCGAGTCCAAAACGAACCATGAGGTGAAGCAGTGTCATCGAGCTTAAGAACCAGAGTCCGACTAATATCAAGCCTGATTTGATACTGAGCCTCGAGTTAATATTGGGCTCTAAATATGGAAATCAACTAATACCAAATCCGACCAAGATCGAGCCAAGAGACGAGAGCCGTTACAGTTGCACTAAGGAGAGAGAATCTCGGTGGGAATTAGGGAAAAGCTATTCTATAATGGTTTTCCCACTATGTATTTTTAATTATATCTACAGTATGATCCCTCCACTATAAGACATATGGCTATATTTCTGTAAAGGGACAAGATCAAGGCAGTGATATAGAATATAACTCAGATACTATTTATACACTCCCATTCTAAGAGATTATCCTTTTGAGCTTTATACATTGATTCATCTTGCTTATTCATAAATCATTCCCCTTTTTAACTTTGATTGTATTTCATTGTTTACGGTCAATATTCAACATTTCTACCCACTTTTACGATTTGTGTCAAGTTATACTACGTACCCTTAGAACGACGTACAAATTCAACTCTATCCATTTTTCGGGTAAACAGTTTGGCGTCCACCGTAGGGATAAGGATAACAGTGATTATTTGGTACGAATCTCTACAAAACACACCATTTTACACTTGCTCTTGGAAGTATCTTTGGTTTCAGGTTGAAAACGACGAATTCTCAATTAATGGCCCTACCTATCGACAACGAAGTTAGCCTTCAAGATGAGAACAACAACTTAACCTCCGGGGATGGAAGGCCACTCGTCGATCCCGTCGGAGCTCGGGTCAAAGAGCCAATAGACGTCAACTCACATGCGGCCATCGAGGCGAACCAACGTTCCGACCCTGAAAATAACATTCATGGTGGAACTCATTCTGCACCTCGAAATACCCAAAACGCTGAGAAAAACGGAATAAGCTTGCATATGATCTCTCGAGATGTTGTAAGCTCAGCAAGTAGTAATAGCCCAGTTACAGAGCCAAACCCAGACACCTACTAGACTCGAGCCCAGTCCAACCCAAGAAGTCACCCACAAAACGGGGTCAGCTATAGTAAGGTCAAATGAGCAAGAATCGGGGACTAATCCCGAAATTTGTAAGATGTTCGAAAAACTGACAAAATAAATAGAGTCAGGAGAAAGGAGGATCGAGGCAAACGACAAAAAAGTAGAAACATATAACTCCAGGGTTCATCAGATCCCGAGGGCACCACCGATATTGAAGGGCTTAGATTCCAAAAAATTCATACAAAAGCCTTTCCCCCCGAGCGCGGCTCCTAAACCGATCGCAAAGAAGTTTTGCATGCCCGAAATTTCTAAATATAACGGAACGACCGACCCCAATGAGCATGCCACCTCTTACAAATGTGCCATTAAAGGGAATGATCTAGAGGACGATGAGATCGAATCAGTATTAATGAAAATATTCGGTGAAACCTGTCATAGGGAGCAATGATATGGTGTCATAATTTACCGTCTAACTCTATCGATTCTTTTGCTATGCTTGCAGATTCTTTCGTAAAAGCACATGCTGGGGCCATAAAGGTCGAAACCACGAAGTCAGACCTATTCAAGGTAAGACAAAAGGATAACAAGATGCTAATAGAATTCGTATCTCGTTTCCAAATAGAACGAATGGATCTACCACTAGTCACAGATGATTGGGTTGTTCAAGGTTTCACTCAAGGTCTAAACGAACGAAGCTCGATGGCTTCACGGGGGCTAAAGCATAACTTGTTCGAATACCCAGCTATTACTTGGGCCGATGTGCACAATCAATATCAATCCAAAATAAGAGTCAAAGATGACCAGTTGGGTTCTGGGTCCGATACTAAAAGGGATATCGACCGAGAACCACAGGCAAACAAGGATCGATATCGGCCGTGTAACGGAGATCGTAGGGGTAGGGAACCTTCACGTAACCCCGTACGAGGTGAAAAGAGAAATGATCGAGGCCAAGGGTCTCGGGGGCTGATGAACAGGAATGGGTTCGACAGGCATACCGGACCCAGGGAAGCACCTCGGTTATCGGAGTACAACTTCAGCATCGATGCATCCGCTATCGTGTCGGCTATCAGACGCATCAGAGATACTAAATGGCCTCGACCTATGCAGACCGATCTTGCCCAGAGGAATCCCAATCAAATGTGCGAATATCATGGCACTCATGGCCATAGAAAGGAAGATTGCAGGCAATTAAGAGAGGAGGTAGCCCGGTTATTCAATAAAGGGCATCTTCGAGAATTTTTAAGTTACAGGGCCAAAAAGCATTTCAAAGACAGGGATTTCAATAGACGGAACGAACAAGAAGAGCCACAACACAGCATCCATAAGATCATCGGTGGGATCGATACCCCTCAGGGGCGATGCTTAAACGTATTAAGATGTCGGTTATAAGAGAAAAACGATCTCGAACTCAAGATTACGCACCCATAGGAACCCTATCCTTTAATGATGAAGATGCAGAAGGAGTCATGTAACCTCACAACGATGCACTGGTAATATCTGTACTTATAAATAAAACTAAGGTTAAACGTGTGCTAATTGATCCAGGTAGCTCAGCCAACATTATTAGATCGAAGGTCGTAGAGCAACTCGGCCTGCAGAACCATGTCGTACCCGCAACCCTGGTTCTAAACGGATTCAATATGGCATGTAAAACTACCAAAGGCGAGATAATTCTACCAATAAACGTGGCCGGAACCATCCAAGAAATGAAGTTTCATGTAATTGAAGGCGATATGAGGTACAACGCCCTTTTTGGATGGCCGTGGATCCACAATATGAGAGTTATACTTTCTACCCTCCACCAGGTTCTAAAATTTCCAACATCAGAGGGAGTCAAAACAGTTTACGGAGAACAACCGGCCGCAAGAGAAATGTTTGCCGTCAAAGAAGCAACTCCGATATCTTCACTATCATCGGCAAAAAGAATCGGGTTCGAAAGAAGAACAGAATACCAAATAGCAATCACAAACGTCAGCTCCGACCCCATTAGAGAATCGAAAGACTGACGAAGATGATGAACATGGGATCCCTCGATCCTTCATGGTCCCCGATGATTCCGACGCTACTCAATCTACGGTCGAAGAACTGGAGCAAGTCATACTAATCAAATATCTGCCCGAACGAAAGGTATACCTGGGCACGGGGTTAGATCCCGAGCTCAGGAAAAAGCTTATTCAATTTCTTATAACTAACATAGACTGTTTCGCTTTGTCCCATCTTGACATGACATGGATCCCACCGGGAATCACCACTCATAAGCTAAGCTTGGACCCAAAGTTCCACCAGGTAAAACAAAAAAGAAGGCCCCAGTCCGAGGTCAAACACACCTTCATCAAAGATGAGGGAACCAAACTTCTTAAAATAGGGTCCATTCTAGAAGTAAAATACCCCGAATGTCTAGCAAATGTGGTGGTAGCCCCTAAAAAGGGGAACAAGCTTAGAATATGTATAGATTATAAAGACCTGAATAAAGCATGCCCTAAGGACTCTTTTCCTTTGCCTAATATCGATCGTATGATCGATGCCACGGCCGGCCATGAGACTCTCAGTTTTCTCGATGCCTATTCCGGGTATAACCAAATACAGATGAACCCGGAGGATCAGGAAAAGACCTCATTTATCACTAAGTACGGGACTTATTGTTATAATGTAATGCCATTCGGTCTAAAAAATGCTGGTGCAACTTATCAATGCCTAGTAAACCGAATGTTCGAAAAGCAAATAGGAAAATCAATGGAGGTTTATATTGATGACATGTTGGTTAAATCCCTACGAGTAGAGGACCACTTAAATCATTTGCGGGAAACTTTCGACATACTAAGGGAATACAACATGAAGCTTAATCCCGAAAAATGTGCATTCGGGGTCGGCTCGGGCAAGTTTCTCGGTTTTATGGTGTCCAATCGAGGAATCGAGATTAACTCCGATAAAATCAAAGCAACCGAGGACATCACCGTGGTAGACAATGTAAAGGCCGTACAAAGGCTAACGGGATGGATAGCCGCCCTGGGACGATTCATTTAGAGATACTCTGATAGGAGTCACCGGTTTTTCTCTCTGCTTAAAAAGAAAATCAATTTTTCATGGACTTCGGAATGTTAGGAGGCTTTGAAAAAGCTAAAGAGGTATCTATCGAGCCCTCTGTTGCTTCATACCCCGAAGGCAGACGAACAACTATACTTGTATCTAGCTTCTTGGAGGTAACGGTAAGTGGAGTCCTAATTCGAGAATAACGCGATACGCAATTCCCTATTTATTATGTCAGTCGAACTCTAGGCGAGGTCGAAACTATTTATAAGTGCCTCTAGAAAATTAAAACCATATTTCCAGTGCCATCCGATACATGTTGTAACAACCTATCCTCTACGAAATATTTTACATAAACCTGAGCTTTCTGGTCGATTGGCCAAATGGGCCATAGAGATCGGCGGGTACGACATCGAGTATCGACCTCGAACCGCTATCAAATCTCAAATATTAGCGGACTTCATAGTTGACTTTACACCGGCCTTCGTACCCGAGATCAAAAAAGAATTACTGATAAAATTAGGTACCTCTTCGGGAATATAGACCCTCTTTACGGACGGTGCCTCGAATGCAAAAGGGTCTGGACTGGGCATCGTACTAAAATCGCCCACATGTAATATAGTTAGACAGTCTATAAAAACTACAAAATTGACTAACAATGAGGCCGAGTATGAGGCCGTGATTTCAGGTCTCGAACTAGCTAGAAGTTTGGGAGCCGAGGTTGTGGAGGCTAAATGTGATTCCCTCCTCGTGGTAAATCAAGTCAACGGGACTAATGAAGTCCGGGAAGATCGAATGCAGATGTACTTGGATAAATTGCAAGTGACTCTACATCGATTTAAGGAATGGACTTTGCAACATGTACTTCGAGAGCAGAACAGTGAGGTCGACGCTCTTGCAAACATAGGGTCGTCGGCCGAGGACGACGAACTCAACTCGGGGACTGTCGTGCAACTCATAAAATTGGTAATCGAGGAAGGTCGTGCTGAGATAAACTCTACAAGTCTAACTTGGGATTGGAGAAACAAATATATAGAGTACTTCAAACACGGGAAACTTCCATCGGATCTAAAGGAATCGAGAACTCTATGCACAAAAGCTGCTTGGTTCACCTTATCCAATGATGGAATGTTGTTTAGATGGACGTTTGATGGTCCACTAGCAATATGTTTGGGACCAGGAGATACCGAATACATCCTACGTGAGATTCACGAGGGCACTTGTGGGAATCATTCCGGTGCCGATTCATTAGTCCACAAAATAGTCAGAGCAGGATATTATTTGATCGATATGGATAAAGATGCAAGGAAGTTCGTTCGAAAAATACGACAAATGTCAAAGATATGCGCCCATGATTAATCAACCCGGGGAACTTCTCCACTCGGTCCTAGGTTATTGGCCTTTCATGAAATGGGGAATGGACATCATCATCCCCCTCCCATCGGCCCCAGGTAAGGCTTAGTTTATTTTGTTTATGACTGATTATTTCTCTAAATGGGTTGAATCACAGGCTTTCGAGAAAGTCATAGAAAAGGAGGTAATAGACTTCATTTGGGACTACATCATATGTCAGTTCGGGATGCCATCCGAGATTGTATGTGACAATAGAAAGCAATTCATCTGAACCAAAGTAACCAAATTTCTCAAAGACCACAAAATCAAAAAGATCCAATCAACACCTTATCATCCCAGCGGAAATGGACAGGTCGAATCGACCAACATAACCATCATCCAAAATCTTAAGAAAAGATTAACTGACGCTAAAGGAAAATGGATAGAAATACTACCCGAAGTCCTATGGGCATACCGCACAACATCGAAATCGAGTACTGGAGAGACACCATTCTCATTGGTTTATGGCGCCGAAGCTCTTATCCCGGTTGAAATCGGAGAACCTAGCATCAGGTTTCGATATGGACCAAATGAGTCAAATAACGAAATGATGACCACGAGCCTAGAATTATTAGATGAAAAACGAGAAGCAGCTCTCATCCGATTAGCCGCACAAAAACAGCGGATCGAAAGGTATTATAATCGAAGAACCAATCTTCGATATTTTAAAATTGGGGACTTGGTGCTAAGGAAAGTCACCCTCAACACCCGAGATCCAAATGAAGGAAAACTGGGTCCGAATTGGGAAGGACCGTATCAGGTTCTCGAAATCGTCAGAAAAGGATCCTACAAGCTCGGTGCAATAAACGGCAAACCACTACCAAGCAATTGGAACGTGTCGCACCTAAAACGATACTACTGTTAAGGTACGACCCTCCTATGTTCATTTATATCTCAAAATTAACCCTTGTAGGTGGTCGATCAGAAATAGGGATGGGTTATTCAACTCGAAGCCTTTAGGCCTGAAAGCACGCGTTGCACTCTTTTTTTCTTAGACCGGTTTTGTCCCAAATGGGTTTTTCGACAAGGTTTTTAATTAGGCAACCTTTGATCGTGCTAACTTAGAAAAATTCAACAGTATTCTGGGCCTCTTTACAATCAACCTCGAATACTGGGGGCATTACCCTCGAATATATCAAGTTCGACACAAGAAAGTTACTTCATGACAACAGGGTTCCTATAGGAAAAATTTGTAAGAGACAAATAGTCAAAACGAACCATGCTCGTGTAGTTTACTCGATCCCTGGTACAAAACATGAACACATGTATAATGACATAAAGAGAAAAATCAGGGACTGCCAACCGAAATATCAACGAGATCAAGTCACACTAAGCCTACGGGCTACATCACTTCGAGTTCGAGCAAGCACTTACTCGACTACTAAGCCTACAGGCTACTCTTATTTTGATTTCGAGAAATCACTCACTCGACCACTAACCCTAAGGGCTACATTACTTTGAGTTTGAGCAAGCACTCACTCGACTACTAAGCCTAAGGGCTAATCTTATTTCGAGTTAGAGCAAACACTCACTCAACCATTAAGCCTGGGGGCTAATCTTATTTCGAGTTCGAGCAATCACTCACTCGACTATTAAAAGCCTACGGGCTACGTCATTTCGAGTTCGAGCAATCACTCACTCGAACTACTAAGCCTAAGGGCTAATCTTATTTCTAGTTCGAGAAATCACTCACTCAACTATTAAAAGCCTACGGGCTACATCACTTTGAGTTCGAACAAGCACTCACTCGACTTCTAAGCCTACGGGCTACTCTTATTTCGAGTTCGAGCAATCACTCACTCGACCACTAAGCCTACGGTCTACATTACTTCGAGTTCGAGTAAGCACTCACTCGACTACTAAGCCTAAGGGCTAATCTTATTTCGAGTTCGAGCAAGCACTCACTCGACCATTAAGCATGAGGGCTAATCTTATTTCGAGTTTGAGAAATCACTCACTCAACTATTAAAAGCCTACAGGCTACGTCATTTCGAGTTCGAGCAATTACTCACTCGATTACTAAGCCTAAGGGATAATCTTATTTCAAGTTCGAGCAAGCACACACTCGACCATTAAGCTTGAGGGCTAATCTTATTTCGAGTTCGAGCAATCACTCACTCAACTACTAAGACTAAGAGCCTACAGACTACATTACTTCGAGTTCGATAAATCACTCACTCGGTTATAAAGACTTCAAGATCCGACTTCGATTAAATTGCCTAAAGCCTCGAACTTATGAAAACTTTTATAAAGGATGAATGAAATAAAGTTTTCATGAGGCATGACTGAAACAAAGTTTTCACAAGGCAGAAAATGAAACAAAGACAAATCAGGAAAGGAAAAGATCTTTATATATATGAGTATTTACAAGGTCCGATCAGGACCCTATACAAAAAAAAGAACAAAAACAAAAAACCCTAAGGTTCCTGATTATCTCCGGGAGCAGCGTCTTCTCCATCGAGCTCCTCCCCGCTCTCAGACCCGCTCTTGCTCTCATCATCATCATCATCGGAAGACAGGGCTCCAGCACCGGCTTCAAGTTCTTTAGCCTTTTTTTATCTCTTCGGTGAGATCGAAACCTCGAGCATGGATTTCCTCGAGGGTCTCCCTCCGAGATTGGCATTTGGCGAGTTCAGCAACCCAGTATGCTCGAGTTTCAGCGGTCTCAGCTGCCTTTCTCGCTTGTACTTGAGCAGCTTCGGTATCGGCCCGATAGACAGCCACGAATGCATCCGCCTCGGCTTTTGCTTTTACACCTTCAGATTTGGCCTTGGCGAGTTCGGAAGTCAACCGAGCTTCAAGCTCCTTTATTTTTCTTTCTTGAACCGAGCTCCTCTCCTTCATGCCTTGAAGTTGACTTTCAGCTGATGATAATTGGGCCCGAACAACCTCTTTCTCTGCAGCAAGGCGTTCCATACCTTCTTTCCACCCCAAGGTCCCCGCCTTTATTATATCAACCTCCTTACGGAGCTGCCCGATTATCTCAACCTTCTGCTGCAGTTGTGAGATCGAAATATTAGATTCCTCGAGACTTCCAAATCGCTCAGGACGATAGCATCTTCGACCCCAGTAAAATAATCACGAAAGGGATCCTCCCTTCCGTGGCCTCCTTCGACAAAAAGGGTTTCAAGGCCCGAGCGTCTCGAATCATTTCCTCGGAAAGCGAGGGGAGCAGCGGGAACCTCCAATTTTTATTGCCCCAAGTGAATCTTTGTGGTGGTCGAGGGCGGGAACATTGAGACCAACCCCTTGAGCCCTACCCATCATTGGCTCATTATGGTGGTAGGTAGCCTCGATCCTCGATGACTCGGGGACTTCGACCAGTTCTCTTCCCGAAACTCCCCCATCACAAAATTGAATCTGTGCGACCATCATCGATTCAGTAGCCTTTGGGGCCTCGGTGCTTATTTTCACTCGGGACATCAGCCCGGAGTCATCATCTTCTTATTAGTCTTCATCCCTTAGGCACCGAACTGATTCTTTAGTCAGAGGGATGATATTTTTCCTCGGCTTATGATCCATTTTCGTCTTAAGTATTGGATCCTCAGAGGTAAATGCCCTTTTTCTTTTATTGTCCTTCGCCTTTAAGAAAATTTTTTTGTTCAAACCATCAAATACATGGGAAAGAGGCTTACCATGGTTTTTGGCCTCCCATCGGCCCTTTGATAAATCGCGCCACGAGTGCTCGGTATATGTAGAGGTCGAAGCCAGATCCCGTACCCAGTTCTTGAAGGGCATCCAAGCAACACTGCATCACAAAAAAGATATCGGTGAGAAAGAAACGAAGGAGCAAGATAATAGGAGTTAATAGTAGAATTATACTTACGCTTCATGTTCCATTCTTCAGGAAATGACATCTTCTCGACCGGGATTAGGTCCGAAGTCTTCACTCAAATGAACCTGCCCATCCAACCCCGGTCTTTATCCTCGTCTATTCTCGAGAACATCACTTTGGTAGCCCAGCGTTGGAGTTTTATTAACCTACCTCGATAGAGGTGGGGGCTGTACAATCTAATGAGGTGGTCGAGGGTGAAAGGCATCCCCTCGACTTTGTTCACAAAGAAGCGGATCAGAATAACGATCCGCCAAAAAGAAGGGTGGATTTGGCCTAGAGTTACTTGGTATTGGCGGCAAAAATCGATGACAACAGGGTTGAGGGGGGCCATTATGAAAGGGTAAGTGTACACACTTAGAAACCCTTCCACATGAGTAGTAATATCTTATTCGGGAGCCGGGATTATCACTTTTATGTCCTTCCAGTTGCAATCTTTCCTTAACTGTTTAAGATGGCTCTCGGTTATCGAGCACATATATCTCGATACTGGCTCGCATCCACCGGGGACCAGCGAAGCTTTGTCGATCTTAAAATCGAAGGTAAGAACACACCCTACAGGAACACACTCCTCGGGTCGTGGCTCCACCGGTGTTTTATCGCCAGCGGGCCGTGAAGAAGAAGCTTTTTCTTTCTGAGGAACAGTTTTTGATGTTTTCGCCATTAGGAACTGAAGATTGAAGATAGACGAAGATGACAAGATTTGGTGTTCTAAAAGAGGGATTTTACAGCGAAAATCAAAAGCTTACAGATGAAGAACTCAGAAGATGCGAAAGGGAACTTAGAAGATTTGAATATGTAAAAGTAAAAAATGGTAAAAAAAAAAAAAACAAAGGGTTGTTTATAGGGTTGGCAATGACGGTTCAGTGTCGATAATGGCCGACCATTATCTGACACACATTTAATGCCTTGGTAAACTAAACCAACGGGACATCTATCACGTACGTCATGGTCGGGCTCGATGCTAACGTCAGTGTATATCTAGCCATACTATTGGAAAATCATGTCGTTTCTCGCCACATTCTTACCGAGAAACGAGAGGACTATCTGTATACGGTCAAAACCATTTTCGACCTTTGTATGATTAATCAAGATTGGAGCATAATAGACCGAAGGTCATATTCAGAATATCCAGCTGGGATCTGAATCCAGGTAACCAAGCTCGAAGCTCTAGGACCGATCAAGTACCGAGCTCGAAGTCATTACCGAGCTCGAGTCCAAAACGAACCATGAGGTAAAGCGGTGTCATCGAGCTCAAGAACCAGAGTCCGACCAATATCAAGCCCGATTAGATACTGAGCCTCGAGTTAATATCGAGCTCTAAATCTGGAATTCAACCAATACCAAATCCGACCAAGATCGAGCCAAGAGACAAGAGCCGTTACAGTCGCACTAAGGAGAGAGAATCTCGGCGGGAATTAGGAAAAATCTATTCTATAATGGTTTCTCCACTATGTATTTTTAATTATATCTAAAGTAGGATCCCTCAACTATAACAGAGATGGCTATATTTCTGTAAAGGGACAAGATCAAGGCAGTGATATAGAATATAACTCAGATACTATTAATACACCCTCATTCTAAGAGATTATCCTTTTGAGCTTTATACATTGATTCATCTTGCTTATTCATAAATCATTCCCCTTTTAACTTTGTTTGTATTTCATTGTTTACGGTCAATATTCAACATTTCTACCCATTTTTACGATTTGTGTAAAGTTATACCACGTACCCTTAGAACTACGTACAAATTCAACTCTATCCGTCTTTTGGGTAAACATTTAGAACTATTATCTTCTTCAATAATTTCCCTCAGAAGGCCATCTACATCATGCATGCATAAACTTCCATCAATTCTCGTCGCATTGTTTTCATCTAGTATGAAATTTTTTATTTTACCTTTGAGGACTCCTTCCTTTAGTGGAAGCAAACTTGCATCATCAAACTAACTGCTTTTACTTGTTCAACCAAAGAGATTCAGTTATTGTTCATGCTCCTAGTTTCTAATCTTCTATTTAATCGAAATAAATTCCTTTTTTAGCTACTTGTTGAACTTCTTTTGTAATCGATCGTGTGACCACCGTCAATCTGGCCAAACTTCTCATAGACTTTTACTCAGGAATTGGCAACAACATTATATTGTCTTTTCTTGGATGATAAAGGATATTATAGTCATAATTCTTAAGTAGTTCTAAGGATCTTCATTGTCTCAAGTTAAACTCTTTTTTACTGAATATGTACTATAGACTCTTGATCTGTGTATCATAGGGATCTCCGTAGAGATAGTCACGCCCAATATTTAGAGCAAAAAATATTGTTTCTAGCTCTAAGTTATGAGTAGGATACTCTTTTTATGATTATTTAACTGCCTAGCAGCATAAGTAACTACCTTCTTATCCTGCATAACGACACACTTAACCGAATTCTAGAGGCATCACATAAATAAAAAATCAACATGTACAGGTATGTAGGGTTAGGACTAGAGTTGTAGTCGATCAGTTCTTGAGCTCTTGAAAACTCCTTTTGCAAGCTTTAGACAATTGGAACTTTAATTTTTCTGAGTCAGTTTCGTCAATAGAGCAGATAATGAAAAAACCCATTTACAAAATAACGTTAATATCCTGCCAATCCCAAGAAGCTTTGAATCTCTACAGGCGTCATTTGTTTGGGCCAACTCTTAACCGCCTCTATTTTCTGTGGATCCACTCTTATGGATTTACTTGATACCACATGTCCCAATAACGTAATTGTACTAAGAAAAACTCACACTTGGAATTTGGCGTAAAGCTGACATTCCTTCAAGTATCTAAAGAACTATCCTAAAGCAATTTTGTGTTTTTCACGATTGTGAACATGCACCAAAATATCATCACTGAATACAAACATAAAGGTATTCAAGAATGGCTTGAAAACTTTGCTCATCAAATCCATGAAAGGTGCCAGTGCATTGTTCAACCCAAAGAACATTATAAAAATTTGTAGTGACCATAGCAAGTGTTAAAGGCTATTATGGGGATATCTGCTTCTCTGTTTTTCAACATATGGTATCAGGATCTCAAATATACTTTTGATAAACACTTAGCACATTGTAAGTGGTCAAATATGTCATCTATCAGAGGCGATGGATATTTGTTCTTGATAGTGACCTTATTCAGTTGGTAGTAGTCTATGTGCATATTAAAAAAAATATTATTTTTCTTTAAGAAGAACACCTAGGCACCGTATGGTGAAACATTTAGCCATATTGACCATATCTAGGAGGTCTTGTAAATTTTTGTTAAGTTCATTCAACTCAATTGGAACCATTTTCTAAGGAGGGATTGAGCTTAGCTAAAGCCTTGGAAATTTGTCTATTCCAAACTCAATTTTTCTATCTGGTGGTATCTCTAGAAGATCGCCTAGGAACACTTTTAAGAATCCTGGATGCTTGGTACAAATTTGAATGTCAAGGAGTAGACTTTTGTATCGCGCTCATGTGCTAGATACACCAAACACATTTTTTTACTAACTTTCTGGCCTTAAGGTAAGAAATAAACTTATCTACAGGTGTGCCTATTTTACCTATAACTTCTTCTATATCTTCCTCGATGAAAGAGAATTTCAAACCATAGAATGCTAAGAAGTTAATCACTCCATGCCAGCTATGATGTCAAAGTCAATCATATCTAATAGGTTCAACTTTGCTAATATTTTCCAACCCTAAACTAAGATTATAAGATTTTGTATATTATGACATCTTTTATAGAATTGCCAATAGGTTTGAAACCCTCAAAAGGATCCTCTAGTTGTTCTTGTGCTTTCCCAAACTTGATAGAAAAAGAAGGATATACATGAAAGAAAGTAGAAATAGTATCAATTAATACATAAGCAAGGCAACCACAAACAGATAGAATACTTGTGATAATTATGTTAGCCGCTTCAACATATTATATGTCTAACCACATAGAGTCTAGCTGGTCTGCCTTCTCCTTACGCTCCACCTCTATCTACATTCCTCCCAGCCTAAGCATTATGTGCTAGGCTAGAGGATGTATAACAAAGGTAGTGGCTACGGATGTTGGCTGAGTAGTTGGAGCCTTCCCTGAGGCTTGCATAAGTTATGGACAATATTTCTTAAGGTGACCTGAATCTTGGAAGTGGAAATATCCTTAACCTAACCAACATTGCGTCGGATTCTTCTAATTGGATAAAGGATAAATAGGAAAGGATAATTGGGTATGATTCTAATGAGCTTGGCCTCTTGTAACGACCCAATAGGTCGTTTAGTATACTAGAGTTTATTTCAATATTTTGAGACCTCTGGTAGATTCATTTGAGGTTATATGACTTACGTGCATGGTCCATATTATTTTTTCGAAAAGTTTTTGCGAGAAATTTTAAAGAAAATATAATTTTTGGCTTTAAAAATAATTTGAGTTGACTACGGTCAACGTTTTTGGTAAACGGCCTCGAATCAGTAATTTGATAATTATGGTAGGTTTGTATGATATTTTTGAACTTGTACGCATGTTTGGTGGGGGTGCAGGGTGACCCAAGAGCGTTTCGGTCATTATGTGAAAGATTGTGAAAAATGAGTTTTCAAGTTGAAATCTTGAGTTTTGATGATCGATTCTTGTTATTTGATATTATTTTAATTATTTGAGGTAGCGAGCGAGTTTATATGATGTTATTACACTTGTGTGCATGTTTGAACTGGATCCCGTAGGGGCTCGTGTGAGTTTCAGATTGGTTTCGAATCATTATTGGACTTGCTGAATTGCTGGTGTTCCAGTAATTCACGATCGCAAAGCCATTATCGCAATTGCGTAGGGAAAAGTTAGGGCTGGGGATGGATACTATTCACAAACGCATAGGCATTGGGGGACTGCCCTTCGCAAATACCGCAGACCCTTCACGAACGCGCAACTTTGGGTTGGCTGGGGGAAAGCAGGGGAGTTTTTCCTCGCAAACGCGACCCTTTGGTCGCGAACGCAGAGGCTTGGATGGGTGATTCCTTCACGAATGCGAAGGCCAACAGGCCTGTGCGCTTCGCGGATGCGAAGAACACCTGATGCTCAGTTAAATAAAAACTTTAAGTCGGGATTTTGTCATTCTACACCATTTTTGAAACCTAGAGCTCGGACTATAGAGGTTTTTGAAGATATTTTCATGCCAACTTCATTGGTAAGTGATTTTTAATTAGTTTTGATGTAGTCCATAATCACCCATTGAGTTTTACCTTAAATATATGAATTTATGGTAGAAATTTGGGGTTTGGGGGTACAATTTAGAAATTTTGTAAAATTGGGATTTAAACCTCAAATTAAGATCGGATTGGCTCGGGGTGAATGGTTACTTGGGTTTTGGTCCGAATCTCGAATTTTGACCAAGCGGGTCCAGGGTTGAATTTTGTTGAGTTTTTCAATTTAGCTAAAGATTGAATCTTTTTCACTCGTGGGTAGTTTCTAAAGCTTGTTTAAATTATTTGAACTATATTTGGCTAGATTCGATTTGTTTGGAGGCTTATTCTAAATGAAAAGTTGTGGTTGATCATTGATTTAGTTGCGAGAAGAGGTAAGTGTCGTGGTTAACCTTGACTTGAGTGAATTAGAACTTGATTGGTCTATTTTCTACTTGATTTATGTGTGGGGACGACGTATATACAAGGTGACGAGTGTATATACGCAGTCATCGGTTAAGCATGCGAGTTGGGATATTTGTTTGTTGTCTTCAATTATTTCATGCCTTTATCTAATTCATGTTATTACTTGTTAAGTGCTTTAATTGTTACTTGTCCTTACTTGTTAAATTCATTCCTTTATTTGTCACATTCCTTAATTTGCTATTTGTTTTCATGTATCCGTGCCTTTGTTTATTTATTGCCTTTATTTGCTTTATGACTTTATCTGTTGTTAGATAGCTACTTTTATCCGCTTTATGACTTTAATTATGAAATTCTCTTACTTTGTTTTATTGTGAGATACATTGTAATTAGTTGTAGTTTGTACATTTATTTCAATATTGTGTGAGATCAGTTTGCACGCCGCAACGGATATTGGTATTATTCTATGAGATCGGGTTGCACGCCGCGATAAATATTGGTAATATTATGTGAGATCGGGTTGCACGCCACAACGGATATTAATATTATTGTTTGGGATAGGGTTGCACATCGTAATGGTATTTATGTATGTGTGTGTATATATATATATATATATATATATATATATATATATATATATATATATATATATATATATATATATATATATATATATATATATATATATATATATATTTGTGTGTGTGTGTGTGTGTGTGTGGAGAAGACATGTTATGACATTTTTTTACTGTTATTTCTATATCTGGGTTGTACTCTGAATTGAGCGTAGGTAATATTCTGGGGCCCTCTGTTATATATTTTATGTTCCGGTTTTCATGTTAACACTTGAATTCTATGTTCTGCTATTATTTCATTTTTACTCGTACAGGTTTATAGTAAGTGCCTTATTATAGCCTCGTCACTACTTCGTCGAGGTTAGGCTCGACACTTATGGAGTACATGGGATTGGTTGTACTCATACTATACTTCTGCACTTCTAGTGTAGATACTGGTGTTGGTCCAAGCAGCAGTTAGTGGAAACTCGCTCGGACTTTCTTACACAGAGATTTGATGTAGAGCTGCATAGCGTTCGTAGACCTTGAAGTTCTCTTCTTATCTCTTGATTGTTATTTCATTCAGATAGTTGTATTTTTATTTCAGACATTGGTTGTAGTACGTTATTTTAGTAGCTCATATACTTGTGATACCAGATTCTGGGATTTGACTAGATGGTGTGTTGGGAATCATTATATCTATTCAAGTTCTACAGTTGTTATTTCTTATTTAACTGCTTTTAAAATGGCTAAATATGAATATTGTGTAGCTAATGCTGGCTTGCTTAGCAAGTGAACGTTAGGCACCATCACGACCCCCCGATTGAAATTTTATTTCGGGACAAGCTGGTATCAGAGCACTAGGTTACTTAGGTCTTATGAGTCATGAAAAAGCTTAGTAGAGTCGCGAGCATCGGTACAGAGACGTATGCACTTATCTTCCAAAGGCTATAGGGCTTTAGGAAATTTCACTTCTTTCTTTCTCTATCATGTAATTTTATTCTATCCTTGAGTTTGAATTATTTTATTCTTGTTCTCTCACAGATGGTAAGGACACACATAGAGTCGGAGCCCCAGGTTATAGCCACTACCAGGGGTAGGGGCTGGGGCCGAGGTAGGGCTAGAGGCAAGGGCAAAGCTCAACATAGAGCACATGCAGCAACACCTATTGTAGAGCCTCATATTGAGCAGAAGGAGGAGATCCTTGTTCCAGATGTGCCAGTTGGACCAGCTCAGGTCCTAGAGGGGTTTATTACCTCTTACGTACTTCAGGATGATGTAGTGCGCCTAATCAGACTTATGGATAGTGTGGCCTGGACTGGATTATTTCCTATGGCACCAGTTGTCTCTCAAACTGGAGGAGGAGCCTAGGCTCCCGCTACCCACACTCTAGAGCAGATGGCTCACGGATATTAAACTCCAGCAGTTGTAGCAGTTCATCCTGTCATTGCTACACAACCTAGGGAGGGAACCACTATGTCGTCTGAGAGGTTGAAGAGATTGAACAAGTTCACCAAGCTATTTCCTATTCAATTTGGTGGTATACCTTCTAAGGACCCACAGGATTTCATAGACCATTTCCACGAGGTACTGCGCAACATGGGTATAGTGGAGTCCAATGGAGTTGACTTCACGGTATGTCAGATGCATAGCTCTGCCAAGAGGTGGTTGAAGGAGTTTGTTTAAGGTAGACCAACAGGTTCACCTCCACTCACTTGGGATCAGTTCTCACAATAATTTTTGGAGAAGTTCATCCCATTCACTCTGAGAGAGGACTACCGCAGCCAGTTTGAGCGCCTCCAACTGGGTAGCATGACTGTTACCCAGTATGAGATCAGAATCATAGATCTATCTCGCCATTTAGTTATCTTGATCCCCACTGAGAGGGGGAGGGGAGGAGATTTATAGATGGCCTTATTTATGGTATCATGATATAGATGGACAGAGAGACTAAAGATGATATTTCTTTCACTCGATTTGTGAAGATCGCTAGGTAGATCATGAAGATTCCTGGTCAAGGTAGAGAGGCAGCATTTGAGAAGAGGCCATATTATCATGGTTTTTATGGGTCTCATCCTGAGCAGCTAGTCTACAGTGCATCTTCAACTCCCATCAGTGCACCAATGATTCAAAGCTATCACATTGATTATTTGGACTGTTAAGGTCAGTCCCAGATTCATCAGCCACGTCAGTCGAGAGAGTTCTTTGAGTGTGGAGGTTCGGGTCATATTAGGAGGTATTGTCTTAGACTTTAGAGCAGTGTGCCTCAGCAGGGTTCCCATGTCATGATTTCAGCACTGGTTGTTTTACCGCCCGCTCAGCCAGCTACATACGGGGGTCATATAGCCCGGGGTGGTGTTCAGGTCATTAGAGGTGGAGTCCAGCCAAGGAGAGGCCGTCCGAGAGGTGAAGGTCAGATTTGTGGGGCTTAGCCCAGTTTCTATGCATTCCCAGCTAGACCTAAAGCAGAGTCATCTGATGCGGTCATCATAGGTATTGTTCCGATTGTTATAGATATGCATCAGTTTTATTTGATTCAGGTTCCACTTATTCATATGTGTAATCATATTTTTCTTCATATCTGGATATGTCTTGAGATTGTTTGAGTGCTCATGTTTATGTGTCTATGCCACTGGGAGATTATATTATGGTAGACCATGTTTATTGCTCGTGTGTGGTCTCTATCGGGGGTTATGAGACTAGGGTAGACCTTCTATTACTAAGTATGGTGGAATTTGACATGATCTTAGGCATGGACTGGTTTCCACCTTATCACGCTAGTTTGGATTATCATGCTAAGACTGTGACGTTGGTGATGCCGGGATTGCCGAGATTGGAGTGGAGAGGTTAGTTGGGTTATGTTCCCAGCAGGGTGGTGTCCTTTCTGAAGGCACAATAGATGGTTAAGAAGGGGTGCTTGGAATACTTAGCCTTTGTAAGGGATGTTAGTGCTGATATTCCTGTCGTATAGTCAGTTCCCATAGTGAGAGACTTTCCAGATATTTTTCCAACAGACCTACTGGGCATCCCACCCGATAAGGATACTGTTTTTGGTATTGACTGGTGTTGGGCACTCTGCCCATCTCTATTCTGCCATATCGCATGGCACCAACAGAGATGAATAAATTAAAGGAATAACTTCAGGAGTTACTTGATAAGGGTTTTATCAGACCGAGTGTATCGCCTTAGGGTACTCCAATTCTATTTGTGAATAAGAAAGACGACACTATGAGAATGTGTATTGATTATAGGAAACTGAATAAAGTTACAGTTAAGAACAAGTACCAGTACCACGTATGAATGATTTATTTGACCAACTTTAGGGTGCTAAGGTGTTCTCGAAGATTGACTAGAGATCTGGATATCATCAATTGAAGATCCGGGCTTCAGACATTCGAAGACGGATTTCAGGACTCGCAATAACCACTATGAGTTTTTGGTGATGACTTTTGGGCTGACCAATGCCCCAACAGCCTTTACGCCCTTGATGAACAATGTGTTCTAGCCGTATCTTGATTCCATCATTATCATGTTCATTGATGATATATTGGTTTATTCTTGTATCCGAGAGGATCATTAGTACTACTTGAGGATCGTGCTCCAGACTCTGAGGGAGAAGAAGCTATATGTTAAATTCTCCAAGTGCGAGTTTTGGCTTGATTCAGTGGCATTATTAGGCCACGTGGTGTGTAGTGAGGAAATTAAGGTGGATCTGAAGAAGATTGAGGTAGCTCAGAACTGGCCTAGACTAGCATCAGCTACAGAGATTCAGAGTTTCTTGGGTTTGATGGGTTATTATCGCCATTTCATAGAGGGTTTTCATCTATTGTGGCTCCTTTTACTGGATTGACCCAAAAGGGTGCCCTTTTCAGATGGTTCGACGAGTGTAAGGCGAGCTTTCAGAAGCTCAAGACTGCATTGACTATATCCCTAGTATTGGTGTTGCCTATAGGTTCAGGATTTTACACCATGTATTGTGATGCATCACATATTGGGCTTGGCGCGATATTGATGCATGATGGTTGGTTGAGCGCCAACGCATCTCGACATTTGAAGGTTCATGAGAAGAATTATCTTGTTCATGATTTAGAGGTGGCATCCATTATTCTCACGTAGAATATTTTAAGGCACTATCTATATGGTGTTTCATGTGAGGTCTATACCAAACATCAGAGTCTCCATCACCTGTTCAAGCAGAAGGACCTTAATTTGTGGCAGCGGATATGGTTAGAGTTGCTAAAAGACTATGATATCACAATATTATATCATCTAAGGTAGGCCAATGTAGTGGTCGGTGCATTGAGTAGGAAGGCTCAGAGTATAGGCAGTTTGACATATTTACTTGTAGAGGAGAGGCTACTAGCTATGGATGTTCAGGCTTTGGCCAATCAGTTTGTGAGGCTGGATGTTTCGGAGCCTAGTCGGGTTCTTGTTTGTGTTGTGGGACAGTGATTGTTGTTGGAGCATATCAAGTCTCGCTAGTTTGATGATCCTTACTTGTTGGTGTTGAAGGACATGGTACAGTGAGGTGGTGCTAAGGAGGTTGTGATTGGTGATGATGGGGTTATGCAGCTTCAGGGTCGGATTTGTGTTCCAAATGTTGATGGGTTGAGAGAGTTGCTCCTTGAGGAGGGTCACAGTTCGCGGTATTCTATTCATCCAGGTGTCAAAAAGATGTACCGTGACTTGAAACATCACTATTGATGGCAAAGAATGAAGAAAGATATTGTTGCTTATGTGTCGCAGTGTTTGAATTGCCAGCAGGTAAAGTACGAGCATAAAAACCTGGGTGGATTGACTCAGAGATTAGAGATACCAGAGTGGAAGTGGGAGCGCGTCACTAGGGATTTTGTGGTAGGCTTACCACAGACCTAGAGGAAATATGACACGGTCTGGATTATTGTGGACCGGTTGACTAAGTCCACACACTTTATTCTGGTGATAACTTCCTATTCATCAAAGCGATTAGCTCAGATTTACATACAAGAGATTATTCGCCTACATGACGTGCCCAATTTTATCATTTCTGACCGAGCACACAATTCACATCGCATTTTTGGAGAGCCGCGCAACATAAGTTGGGCACGCGGGTCGAGCTGAGTATCGCATTTCATTCTCAGACGGACAGATAGTCTGAGCGCACTATTCAGATCTTGGAGGTCACGTTACGTGCATGTGTAATTGATTTCAAAGGTTTATGGGATCCATTTTTACCGCTCGTAGAGTTCACCTACAACAACAGCTATCAGTCATATATTCAGATGGCTTCGTACAAGGCCTTACTGGGAGGCGATGTCATACGCCGATTGGTTGGTTTGAGCCCAGAGAGGCTAGATTATTGGGCACTGATTTAGTCTGTAATGTTATGGAGAAGGTTAAGGTGATTCAAGATCGACTTCGCACAGCTCAGTCCAGACAGAAGAGTTATGCATACCGAAAGGTTCGAGATGTAGCTTACATGATAGGTGAGAAGGTTCTTCTCCGAGTGCCGCCTATGAATAGCATGATGTGATTTGCGAGGAAGGACAAGTTGAGACCAAGGTTTATTGGCATGTTCGAGATCTTGGAGAGAGTTGGGGAGGTTGCTTACAAGCTTGCATTACCTCCTAGCCTAGCAGGGGGTACATCCGGTATTTCACGTGTCCATGCTTTAGGAAATACCTTAAGGACAGGTCACATGTTCTAGACTTCAACACGGTTCCGCTTGATGAGAATTTGGCCTATGAGGAGAAGTCGCTGGATAATCTAGATCGGCAAGTTCGAAAGTTGAGATCCAAGAGTTTTCCTTCTATGAAAGTGAAATGAAGAGTTCAGCCGATCGAGTAGGCTACGAGGGAGTCCGTGTCCGATATGCGGAGTAGATACCCCACCTCTTTACCACTCCAAGTACTTTTCTATGTCCGGTTGAGGATGAAGCTTTCTTTTAGAGGTGGAGAATGTAACGACCCGATAGGTCGTTTTGAGCACTAGCCCTTATTTCCTTGTTTTGAGACCTCTCATAGATTCATTTGAGGTTATATTCCTTGTGTGTGTGGTCCGTATTATTTTCAGAAATTTTTACGTAAAATGTTAAAGAACTTATGATTTTTGGCTTTAAAAATAACTTGAGTTGACAACGGTCAACGTTCTTATTAAACGACCTCGGATTGGTATTCTGATGATTCTGGTAGGTTCATATGATGTTTTAGACTTGTATACATGTTTGGTTGGGGTTGGGGATGACCCGAGCATGCTTCGGCGCATTATGTGAAAGATTGTGAAAAATGAGTTTTCAAGTTGAAATCTTGAGTTTTGATGATCGAATCTTGGGATTGGATGTTATTTTGATGATTTGAGGTAGCTAGCGAGTTTATATGATGTTATTACACTAGTGTGCATGTTCAAATTGGAGCCCAGGGGGTCTCGGGTGAGTTTCAGATCGTTTTTTTGACTTGCTGAATTATTGGTTTTCTGCTGGGACCTCAGTGCTTCGTGATCGCGAAGCCACTATCGCGATAGCGAAGGGGAAAATTGGGTCTAGGGTTGGATACTCTTCGCGAACGCAAGAGGTAGGTCCCGAACGCGTAGGCCTGGGGGAACTGCCCTTCGCGAACGCGACAGACCCCACACGAATGCGTAGCTTTGGGTTGGCTGGGGGAAAGAAGGGGAGTTCTTCATCGCGCACACGACCCTTTGGTCGCGAATGCGGAGGCTTGGATGGGTGATACCTTCGCTAACATGATGAATACTTCTCGAACGTGATGAACAACGAGCATGTATGATTCACGAAAGCGGCAGATGTTTTGCAAACGCGAAGAACACCTGACGCCCAGTTAAATAAAAACTCTAAGTCGGGAATTTGTTATTCTACACCATTTTTGAAATCTAGAGCTCGGACTAGAGAGTGTTTTGAATAGATTTTCATCCCAACTTCATTGGTAAGAGTGCTTTTTACTAGTTTTGATATATTTTCATAATCACCCATTAATTTTTAACCTTAAATCTATGGATTCTAAGGTAAAAATTAGGGAGTTTGGATAGAATTTAGAGATTTTGTAAAACTGAGATTTAGACCTTAAATTAAGGTTTGATTTCAAAACAAATCACATAATCGGGCTCGGAGATTAATGGATAATCGGGTTTTGGTCCGAATCTCGGATTTTTGACCAAGCGAGCCCGGGTTAACTTTTGTTGACTTTTTCAGTTTAGCTAAAGATTGAACCCTTTTCACTCTTGGATAGTTTCTAAAGTTTGTTTCGAATTGTTTTAACTATATTTGCCTAGATGCGATTCGTTTGGAGGCTTATTCTAAAGGAAAAGTTGTGGTTAATTATTGATTTGGTTGCGGAAAGAGGAAAGTGTTATGGTTAACCTTGACTTGGGAGAAATAGGACTTGATTGGTCTATTTGCTACTCGATTTATGTGTGAGAACGGTGTATATGCAAGGTGATGATTGTATATACGTAGTCATGGGTTAAGCATGCGGGTTGGGATATTTATTTGTTGGATTCAGTTATTACATGCCTTCATCTAATCCATGTTATTACTTGTTAAGTGTTTTAATTGTTATTTTCCATTTCTTGTTAAATTAATACATTTATCTGTTACATGCCTTAATTTGCTATTTATTTCCATGTATTTGTGCCTTTCTTTATTGACTGCCTTTATTTGCTTTATGACTTTGTGTGTTGTTAGATAGCTACTTTTATCCACTTTATGTCTTTAATTATGAAATTTTCTTATTGCGTTTTATTGTGAGATACGCAGTAGTTGGTTGTAGTTTGTACATTTATTTTAATATTATGTGGGATCAGATTGCACGCTGCAACGGATATTAGTATTATTGTGTGGGATCGGATTGCACGCCGCAATGGATATTGATATTACTGTTTTGGATTTGATTGCACGTCGCAAAGGAGAAGACATGTTGTGATTGTTGTTCTTTATACAATCAAACCATCTCTATAACAGCCTCATTTGTTCCGATATTTTTTGGCTTTTATAGTGAATGGTTGTTATACATCTATAACAACATTTGACGTTTATATATATTTTGGCTATTATAGATAAAAACTAATTATTTATCCTTTTTTAATGTTACATATAAAAGATACAAAAATTATTCAAATTTAAATCTCAAAAGATATGCATATTTCACTTGTTAAATAATGAAGAAAGCTAATACATTATTAATAAATTCATAACTAAACGTATAAAGATTTAAACTCAAAGGCATACATTTTAAAGCTATATAGAAAAATAAATTCTTTCAAGATTGATGGAACAACTTTGTAATTGTAGCTTATTTCATAAATTTTATTCTCTTACTAGCGATATAACGTTTAAATTGGCGAAGGTTCATAATTTTCAGCAAAAAAGTATCCAATAGCTTTCCTTTGAAAACAATCTAAGAGCTTAACTGTTAAGTTTTCTATCTAAATTTATTATGGTATTTTTCCAATGAAAAAGATATCATGTGCACATCTTCAAATCTTATATCATATGCAAGATAGAAACTTTTTTTAACAGAAAGATTATTTATATATTTTTAGAATTATTATATTCTATATGGTTGTTATAGAAGGGTAATTTTACAAAGAGCGTTCTGCTATAAATATGGCCATTGTTGTTATAGGTAAAAAAAATGTTATAGAGAAGTGAAATATAACTTAAAAATCGATTCTGAGAAAAACTTGGCTTTTATAGTGAATGGTTGTTATATAGGGATGTTGTTATAGAGAGGTTTGACTGTATGTCACGACCCAAAATCCAGCTAGTCATGATGGCGCCTAATCCAACCCGTTAGGTAAGCCAATTTACAAAAATCCAATTCAATAAAATTTATTAATAAAATAAGTGATGAAATAATCGACTTTAACACATTTCCAAAGGATTGATAGTACAAATTATGAGCTTCTAAGATTTAGAATTTACAAAGTTGGTATGAAATAAAATATAATATCTGTTTGAAATATACATGAATAGATTAAATATTCTAAAGCTACCATGAATAAGAGGCAGCTATGACCGAATCACATGTACATCTTCAATACTCGCTCCCTCCATACACACCTACATCAGCATCCGAAATCTACACGCGAGGTGCATAGTGTAGTATGAATACAACCGACCCAATATACTCAATAAGTAATACGGCTAACCTTTGGGCTTAAAGTCGTGACAAGCTCAACAGGTACAATCCAGTATGAAATAACAGTACAGAAATGTAGGCATGTTTTCAAGTTCAACAGATAAACTCAATACAAGTAAAATAGATCAATTGAGTACAAAATTATAATTTAAATAAATAATTCAACAACAACACGACCTATGTGGGTCCCAAAAATATCGGCACGTAACCTAAATATGATCTTTAATATGAGTCTCGGCTCAATTTCTCTAACACGAAGAGGATATGTAGCTAATGACATGATTATTTGATTATGCAACTCCACGGAATCAATTAAGTCACAATTTCTATGGTGCATGCCCACACGCCCGTCACCTAGCATGTGCGTCACCTCCATACAATTCACATAACACGTAATTCGGGAATTTATACCCTCAGAACCAAGTTTAGAAGTGTTACTTACCTCAAACCGTGCAATTCTTTATTCCAATAAGCCTTTTCCTCGTGATCCGGCCTCCAAACGTCTCGAATCTAGTCACAAACAATTCAATATACTCAATACAAATTATAGGAATAAATTCCATACAAATGCTAAGTTTCCGAATAAAATCCAAAAAAATCAACTCAAAAGTCAACAGTGGGGCCCACGTCTCGGAACCCGACGAACGTTACAATATCCGAACGCTCATTCAAACACAAGTCCAACCATACCAAATTTACCAAATTCTGACACCAAATCGACCTCCAAATCCCCAAATCTTATTTTCAAATACCTAGGCCCAAATTCTCGAATACCACCTCAAAATCACGTAATCTAGTCGGAATATTCAATGATAATTCAATATTACGGAGTAAAAACGATCACAAGTGACTTATCTCAAGAAGTCCCGTGAATTCTCGCTCAGAAATCGCCCCTAACCGAGTTCTCTCGTCAAAAAATGTTGAAATGAGCTTACAAAAAAACTTCTCAATAAAAATAATAATCTGGTCGCTAAAAGGCCAATTTCCGTTACTAAAAATGCCAAATCTGGTCGCTAAGGGTGCGCACCAGAATTTGTTGCACCAACAATTTACTTTTCACTACAAAGGCTCTAACTTCATCATACGAACTCGGAATTCGACGATTCGTGTTCCTATGAGTCACAAATAATAATACGAACCTAGGCGTTCAATCAAGACTCAATTCATAGCTCATTTTCTTAATATGATACTAACTTCGCTCGTTAAATAATTAACCCATGCTTCACTGTAAAAACCCAATCGCGACTTGATGAAATCGGACCAAACATTCCAGATCATTCCTATAATTCATTAACAAACTCTCGGAAGTCTCGAAATCGAATTTTGATCTCTAGAACTAAAAATGAACCTTTGGATCATTACATGTTTATGCTCAAAACAATGTCAAAATACCTAACATGTTAAAAACAACTCCTCCAAAACTCATCCGAGACCCATGGGACCCCAACCAAGTATACTAACAAGTCCCAAAATATGATACGAACTTGCTCGAAGCCTCAAATTTCCTCTAACAACACTAGAATCATGAATCGCGCATCGGTTCAATCCTAAGAAACTTATGAACTTCTGAATTGCAAACCTAATGTCGATTTATACCAAACCAACTTTGATTGACTTCAAATTTTGCATACAAGTCATAAATGACAGTACAGACCTATTCCAACTTTCGGAACCTGGATCTGAACTCGACATCAATAAAGTCAACTCCTGGTCAAACATCCATGCTTTCCATTTTCTATTTTTGCCATTTCAAACCAAATTTATCTACGGACTTCAAAATAAATATCCGGACACACTTGTAAGTCGAAATCACCATACGAAGCTATTGGAACCATAAAATTCTATTCTGGGGTCATTTTTACATAAGTCAACATCCTGTCAACCTTTTCAACTTAAGCTTCCAACCTTGAGATTCATTCTTCCGAACATATTATGAAACTCCCGAAATCAAAAACCGACGATTCAAACAAGTGATAATACATCATATGAAGCTATTCAAGACTTCAAAAAGTATAAAGGAGTATAAATGATCAAAACAACTGGTCGGGTCATTACATTCTCCCCCACTTAAACATACATTCTTCCTCGAACGTGCCAAGAGTTGTTCCTAAGCCTTTATATCATTGTTCCACCTTACCACGCACATACTTGGGTGTGATCCCACGTCACCTTATTTCGTATAGGACTGACGACACAACATAATTGAGGATCATTAATTCAACCTTAGCCCATAAACCTTGAATTTAATTTCCAACATTCAGAATTTCTTTTCAAGATTCGAATCTCACATCTACACATTGTATAAGTCTGAACAAACTGTATCAAGCCTGAGCCATAGCCCAATATGTAATCACATGATATACCACACAACTCACATACACGTAGCAATAATTTCTAATCACCATAGCTGCTTAAAAATGAACTTGATACCGGTGATAAACCTCATATAAAAAAAACTCATTCAAAAACCTCCGTACACTGCCAATAATGAAAGAAACACTCAAAAACTCATAACCACTCATCAGATCAACTAGTCACGGAGCTCTCTCTCCCCAACCAGAACCATAATCACTTTCTAAGCCGATTTTCGATATTGTCCTCCCAAATATACCGTAATAAAATCCGATAGTATCCATTCTAGGTCCAATGACCTTATATTATCAAACAAAACTATTCCATAGACACGCCACACCAATATAACTCAAGCCCCAAACTGCGCAATTTATGCACCCAACAATGGAAAATGTCTCAAAGAAGAGAACCATTTTGCAAGTTAAACAAGTACCACCACAACCGCAATGCTATGAGCTCATCCTACATAGTAGAACCAAGACACACAAATCAAATAACGGTAACCAGCTCTCCTAGAGCTCACATTAACATCAAATGCGCAGACAACTCACGTTCTATAGTATCAATATTTGCACTCGCACGGACAACTCACTTGCCAGTAATGTCAGTATATGGATCCGCATGGACAACTCACGTGCCAATAACATAATCCGCCAAGCATGGTCACAGGCTTTTAGTCCAAGCATATTATACATGAGCAATCAAACAAGTACACATGTATATACTAAATGAATTAAGTTCTCATGCTCTTAGACTGGTATAAATAACACGCTATAGCGTAGGCATGTGCAAAGTGTACTATCACAGCTCAAATTGGCAAGTTATCGTAGAAATAGTAACTACCAAGTTTATTCAAGGAATTAGACTCTTTGTAACCTCAAGTATGGCTCAGATATTTTTCCACAAAGGTACGAATACGAGAACATTATAACTTTATGCCTAACCGTCAACTCTAGGCATATCATAGCCTAAGCATTTTTCTTTTAGAATAATTGCCCCGGTGCTCGCACATGGGCTCAAACCCCATACATATGCGCACTCATAGCGCGTAGCTATCACAAATAATTAATGCAACTAGTGCCTCCACTGAGTTTAAATAAAATACTCACCTCAAACAGGACGCAACCCTAAAATAATATGATTCTGAGAACTCCCAGTATCCAAATTCATAGAACACATGAATCACCGTAACTGATCCCAACTCCAGCACTCGAATGACTAACACATCTTTCTGGCACGATCATCCCACGAGGAACACTTCTATAATTCTTACGTTCCACCTAGCAAAAATTTGAATATCAGTAGTCGATCAACCAGGTGAGTACCGCAATACCAACTAAACATGCGTAAGTTAAAATACAGTGCGTCTTCTGAAATGCACACCCTTCTCAGGAAATACCAAGTAGTAATACTATTCATCTAGTCATATGAAACCGCCCATGTTGTCTAAGAATTCATGACCTTCCCCTCAAAACTGAATCGTATACTTGCACATGCAAATCCCAATCTCACTCCTCGCGCCGCCTCTATTAGGCCATTACATTAAAACACGAGAACCTCATTAATACTCTGAGTCACCAACACAATACATACTCGGTTAGTTATAAATATTCCATTTACTCCCATCCATGTGAAAATCACAATACACAACATGTTCCTCACGTCGGTAGAAAATATCCATCTCAAACCATGGTAGAAACCATCGAGAACTCTTCGAAACCCATTTGCACATAACCGAGCTATTAGAGATGAATCTCCCTAACTCTACCAAGCCACGCATGTTGCCAAATATGAGAGTATTGCCACAAAACACTAGTATCTAGGAAATTTTCTTACTCGAGTCATCCTCGATCTCAACCTCTGCAAGTCATAACGGATCCACAATTATGCCTCAGACCCAAAACTAGTATTTAACACATAACTATGAAATCAAATCGTCAATAGCAGGCTCCCCCACTTAGCTCAAAGACATAGAAAAAAACATTCGGCAATTCACAATACCCATACTCTGTTACTGCCATAATACTGCAGCGAGATTCAGCCAAATTCTTCACAAACCATATAGTACCTCAAATCATCTGATGAGCTTGCCTTCATTCTCGTGACGGTCAGGTCAACTTTCTCAACTAATTCAAATTCAAATATCAACACATATAACCCGCTGGTAGAAAAGAAACCCTTCACACAACGTTATAGGGATCACACATCCGTAAATTACCCTGCAGGTGATAACCCGCCTGCTTAGCCCCAAGATTGCATCTTTCTATACCCTTTTACAACCACAACTACTACGTAATCACTTAACCTTCCTGAGTTTGAACTCATCAACAAGACATGAAAAAGATCTACTTCTCTCCACTATTAAATAACGTGAAAGATACTTCAATACGCTCATAACTCGAGACTATGTCAAATCAAGACAAAAATCAAGCACCCAATAACCATTTTTACATCTCAAGCAAACTTTTTTCATCACATTCAAACCATCTGAACATGTCCCACAGTCATGTCATACTCATCATATAGCCATTCCACCGCTCGTCAAGCTGCAAATTCCACTCATAGGGACACTACCGGACATATGAGTTCAAATGTACAAGTTCACACAACTGAAGCTACCGAGCCTAAGTTGCGATCTAAACCTGGCCTCAAGTCCTCCAGACTGGCCCCTTACCAAAACATAGAATACACATCTCGTACCTTACTCATAGAATCACAAGACGTTGATGCACAACCGATACCAAGCGTTCACGCACACATACGAATGAGTGGAAGGAATTTAAAGCGTTACGCTTCAAGCTGAATCAATGTCGTACGATAAAGAAAGAAAGATAGGAGGTTTAACTTAAATGCCATGTAGACTCTTGATGATAAGTATGGACGTCATCATACCGATCCACAAGACTCTACTAGACATTTGCTCATGACTTGTAGAACCTATGAACCTAGTGCTCTGATACCAACTTATCACGACCCAAAATCTAGCTAGTCGTGATGGCACCTAACCCAACCCGTTAGGTAATACAATTCACAAAAATCAAATTCAATGAAATTTACTGATAACATAAGTGACGAAATAACCGACTTTAACACATTTCCCAAGGACTTGTAGTACAAATTATGAGCTTCTAAGATTTAGAATTTACAAAGATGGTATGAAATAAAATACAACATCTGTTTGAAATATACATGAACAGATTAAATATTCTAAAGCTACCATGAACAAGAGGCAGTTATGACCGGATCAAAGGTGCATCTTTAATGCTCGCTCCCGCCATACACAGCAACATCAGCATCCGAAATTTGCACGTGAGGTATAGAGTGTAGTATGAGTACAACCGACCCAATATTCTCAATAAGTAACAAGACTAATCTTTGGGCTGAAAGTAGTGACGAGCTCAACAGGTACAGTCCAGTATCGAATTAATAGTACAGAAATGTAGGCATGCTTTCAACTTCAACAGATAAACTCAATACAAGTAAACTATATCAACTCAAAATGATATGAGGAATGTGACATCTCTATATTATATGCCAATGTACATGTTGTATGTGATGCACTACAATGGAAGTTTCGTGAACTCAGACTCTCAGAATATTTAATCATTCAGTACTGTATATCGCCAATCCAGCCTTGGGAAGATCCACCCCATGATATAATGATCGACTGATAATCAGTCACTCAGTACTGTATAGGACCAATCCAACCCAGGGAAGATCCATCCCTCAATATAAATAATTAGGCAATATCCATGCCCAAGTGTAAATGCTTAGGGGAGATCCATCCCAAATGTAAATGCCTAGGTAAGATCCATGCCCAAATGTAAATACTTAGGCAAGTTCCATGCCCAAATGTAAATGCTTAGGGAAGATCCATCCCAAATATAAATGCTTAGGGAATATCCATATCAAATGTAAATGCTAAGGCAAGATCCATGCCCAAATGTAAATGCAATTGCGCTCACTGTGGGGCTGCAGACTCTAGAGGGTCTGCTTCAGCCCAAACGCTATAACAAGCCAAATCTAGGAAAAAATAAATAAATATATGTTGTAGCGTGCAACCCGATCCCATAAATATCACTCACAATCCAGCCCCCGGCCCCACTCAGTCAATAATCTCTCCAGTCTCTCGGGCTTATACTGTCATGAATGATGATATGATGTATCAATGAATGGCAACAGAGACTGAGATATGATATACAAATGATAGATGTGATTGAGTACAAAATTATAATTTAAACAAATAATTCAACAGTAACACGGCCTCTGTGAGTCCCAAATATATTGGCACGTAGCCTAAACATAATCTTTAATATGAGTCTTAGCTCAATTTCTCTAACACGTGGAGGATATGTGGATAATGAATTAATTATTTGATTATGCAACTCCACGGAATCAATTAAGTCACAATTTCTATGGTGCACGTCCACACGCCCATCACCTAGCATGTGTGTCACCTCCATACAATTCACATAACAAGTAATTCAGGTATTTATAACCTTAGAACCAAGTTTACAAGTGTTACTTACCTCAAACCGTGCAATTCTTTATTCCAATACAACTTTTCCTCATGATTCGGCCTCCAAGTGTCTCGAATCTAGTTACAAACAATTCAATATACTCAATACAAATTATAGGAATAAATTCCATACGAAATGCTAAGTTTCCGAATAAAATCCAAAAAAGTCAACTCAAAAGTCAACAACGGGGCCCACGTCTCGGAACCCGGCGAAAGTTACAAAATCTGAATGCTCATTCAACCACGAGTCCAACCATACCAAATTTACCAAATTCTAACATCAACTCGACCTTCAAATTCCCAAATCTTATTTTCACTAGGCCCAAATTCACGAATTACACCTCAAAATCACGTAATCTAGTCAGAATATTTGATGATAATTCAATATTATGGAGTAAAAATGACCATAAGTGACTTACCTCAAGAAGTCCCGTGAAGTCTTGTTCAAAAATTTCCCCAAAGCGAGTTCTTTCGTCAAAAAATATTGAAATGAGCTTATAAAAAAACTGGTCAATAAAAACACTAATCGGGTCGCTAAAAGCCCAATTCTCGTCGCTAAAAGTGCCAAATTTGGTCGCTAAAGGTGCGCACTAAAACAAATTTATTTTTCACTAAAAATGCTCTAGCTTCATTATATTAACTTAGAATTCGACGATTTTTGTTCCTATGAGTCACAAATAATAATAATATGAACCTTGTCGTTCAATCGAAAATTAATTCAGAGCTCATTTGCTCAATATGATACCAACTTCGCTCATTAAATAATTAACTCATGCTTTGCTGTAAGAACCTATTCGCGACTTGATGAAATTAGACCAAACATTCCAGATCATTCCTATAATTCATTATCAAACTCTCATAAGTCTCGAAATCGAATTTCGATTTCTAGAACTAAAAATGGACCTTTGGATCATTGCATGTTTATGCTCAAAGCAATGTCATAACACCAAACACGTTGAAAAAATATTCATCCAAAACTCATCTGAGCCCTATGGGACCCCAACCAAGTAAACTAACAAGTCCCAAAACATGATACGAATTTGCTCGTAGCCTCGAATTGCCTTTAACAACACTAGAATCACGAATCGCACATCGATTCAACCTTAAGAAACTTATGAACTTCCTTATTTCAAAACTAATGTTGATTCATACCAACCCAACTCGATTGACTTCAAATTTTGAATACAAGTCATAAATGACAGTACAGATCTATTCCAACTTTTGAAACCGGGATCCAAACCCGACATCAAAAGGTCAACTCCCAGTCAAACTTCCAAGCCTTCCATTTTCTATTTTTGCCATTTCAAGCCAAATTTAACTACGGACTAGAAAATAAATATCCGGACACACTTATAAGTCCAAAATTACCATACGGAGCTATTGAAACCCTTAAAATTCTATTTTGGGGTTGTTTATATATAAGTCAATATCCGATTAACCTTTTCAACTTAAGCTTCCAACCTTGAGATTGATTCTTTCGGACATATTCCGAAACAGATTAAATCCAAAATCGACGATTCACACAAGTCATAATACATCATATGAAGCTATTCAAGACTTCAAATAGTAGAAAGAAGCATAAATGCCCAAAACGACCGGTCGGTTCATTACAATGTGTGTGTTGTACTGTGAGTTGAGGATAGGTGATATTCTGGGGCCCTCTGTTATGTATTTTCTGTTCCGGTTTTTAATGTTAATTCTTGTTTACTCTATTCTGCTATTATTTCATTTATACTCGCATAGATTATAGTTAGTGCCTTGTTATAGCCTCGTCACTACTTCGTCGAGGTAAGGCTCGACACTTATGGTGTACATGGGGTTGGTATTACTTATACTACACTTCTGTACTTTTCGTGGAGATTCTGGTGTTGGTCCTAATGGTTAGTGGAGGCTCGCTCAGACTTTCTTGCACGAAAACTTGAGGTAGAGTTGCACAACGTTCACAGACTTGAAGCCCCCTTCTTATTTCTTGCACTGTTATTTCATTCAGACAATTGTATTTTTATTTTAGACCTTGATTGCAGTATTTTATTGTAGTATCTCATGTACTTATGATACAAGATTCTGGGATTTGACTAGACGGCGCATTGGAAATTATTATATCTATTTGAAGTTCCATAGTTTTTATTTCTTATTTAACTGGTTTTAAAATTTCTAAAAATAAATAATGTGTAGCTAAAGTTCGCTTGCCTAGCAAGTGAACATTAGGCGTCATCACGGCCCCGTAGTTGGGATTTTGGATCATGACATCTCTATCATACTGGCTCCGTTTGACTGTATCTAGGTGGGGAGACGAGTAACTACTGATTAACTCAAAGCTAGATGAATCTTGCTCATTTCCTCACCTTAAAACCCACTACAACTACCTGTTTTTCTTGCCTTCTTATTAGTCTTTCTAGTTTATGTAGCAGGTTTTAGAAGTCTTATTGCACCTGGCTATATCTACTACTTGGAGGTAAGTCTTATCCCTATATGTGAAGTTATGTGCCTTTCCATGAATAACTTTAGGCCTTCAATGAACCTCTCACCTTTCCCCTCTTTCTTGGTATCAAGTAGGGTTCATACCTTGATAATCTTGTAAACTCGATCTCATATTATGTCACTAACACAGTGCCATATTTGAGTTGTTCGAACTGATGTCAGAGTTCGAACTGATGTCAGAGTTTATATTATGATGTATCCCAAATATAAGTATGATGCATGACACATCCATAAGTGGGCTACTAGATACGGCTCATGACTCCCTAAGACACCTTAAACCTAGAATATTGATACCAACTTTATATGCTCTTATTCTGGGATAGGACGTGATAGGCACCCGACACTAACTATTGGTCGAGCAAATGCTATAACAAGTTGAGTGATTAATGTTCAACACTTTAATTTTCCTTATAAATTCTGACAAGAAGAGCTTTAATTTATTTAAGTTAATCTAAGAGAAAATGCATCCCAAACTATAAGACCTATCAAAGTTGAATATTTGAAAATGATTACCGACTACTAGCTAAGCCAAATCATGACCTCTAACAGAACTCTGAATAGAAATCTGAACACATATGTCCTCAGTGCAATACCCTGGAGGTACAAAAACATAATTATAAAAAAATAACAAGGCAGGATCTCCTACTGAAGTGAATAGTGGAAGTGAGCTTGACTAGAGACTAAATATAATGGGTAGTGTTTGGATCGTGATCAGTTATCTGCACCCAAAAATAGAAGCTGGCCCTCACAAGCTTAGTGTCACTAATCGGTTACACAGTAAATCTCATAGGCTACCTCCTAAAATGGAAAAGCAAGACCTACTGATGAAAAATATGATATGCAAGAAAATACATTAATAGGTAAAGAATTAGTTTTCAAACCCTAGACCTTTAGGGTTCTCGTTGAAGTCTTGAAGATGGGATAAAAATATATAAATTTTACTGTTAATTCTAGTGTTAATTGACTCGAATTGACACAATAATGATTCGGTTTTTACCTCTCAACAATGCTATAAACATTTTTCAGGCCTGGGTGTCACACCCAAACCTTTTTTATATTTTGCATTTTTTGGGCCTGGGTATCACACTCCAACCTCAGGAGGTGTGATTGGCACGCGACGCCTGAAGGCCGGTGCGAACCAACATCATTACTTAGACCCTTCAACATGAAATATGGGCCAACCAAGCCTCTAAGTATAATATCAAAATTTAAAAATGCTCACAATTGACTATGGAAGAAACTTTTAACATTTTATATATACACAATTATTTCTAATAGAGTCAGAACCAACATTTACATACACATGAGATACTCGTTTGCAATCCTCTAAGAATACCATAATATACAACTCGGCTGGGCCAGGGACCCATTATACCCAAAAAAAAATATAGACATATATCTACTTCTATAAAGCTTCTCCAGAGAAGTGGAGTGTGATAATCAACTGCCGAAATGTGCACTCTACTATGGAGGGACATCACCGAGTCTATAGGTATCCATGGGCATTTACACAACGCCCAAGAGAAAGGGCGATAGTACGAAAGATGTACTGAATATGTAAATCAGATAATATATGTAATCCCAAAGCATAACATAAGATATATGAATACTTAATTTCAATTGGAATACCGAAGACAAGCCACCGGGACGTACCTAGCAGTAACCCTGAATCATAAAAATATGCAAGTTTTATAAAAAGCAATCCACTCATTGGGGCAATACATTAAATATTTAATATAATACAATATCATTCAGCCACTCTTTGGGGCATATCATCTCGTATCATACCCCCGCCTCAAAGAGGACTCGGTAAGGTCTTATGTCTTCATCACATCATACCCGACCTCAGGAGGTCTCGGTTATGCCCAGCCTCAAGAAAACTAGATAGTGTTTCATATCACATCATTTCGTATCCGGCCTCGTAGAAACATCGGTAAATACTTCACATCATATCACATCATACCCAACTGATCAGTGGTTACACAATAGGTATCGTACCCGGTCGACTATAGCGCAACTCGATATAGTAAAATAGATACATATATATATAAGTTCAATGCAAGACCAGTTTCAAGGGATATCAAGATTAGCCTTAGAATGAACTATACTTCCCGACCTCAATGCCATCCGGGAACACCTCAAACTTAAAGTAAATCTTGGTTTAGAACATACAAGGACATGAACAACAATATCAAGAAGGCTTACAACATAAGGATCAATCAGAAAGAAACATTTACATCAAGTCATGCCAAGAAGGAAAAGCTCCATTACATACATTTTTGAAGAACTAATTATATTTTCTAGGTTCTTACGCTTATATGGTGACTATCTTCACTTCCAAGAAATCTTTAAAATTAGTGTAACAATAAGACAAGTTACTCAGTGATGATCACGAGATTCTTTACTTTAATTTTCACTAAATTTGCTTTTGATTCCAGCCCTAAATAGTTTAGAAAATTCTTAAAGAATGTTTGGGAGTGTTTTGGGTGAGATACAATTAATAAATATGTGTAAAAAGATAATCATAAAGATAAAAGTTGTACCACTGTGCCTGGTGGGGCAGCTGGCACAATTTGATTAAATGTAATCACCTCTTTGTCCCCATAACGTGTCGCCAGGCGATTGGTTATGCTAAAACCTCATTAATCTTCAACTTTATATGTGGGAAAAAGTGTAGGGTGTAACATCATTTCCTCCCTCCCTCCCCTCCCTCCCCCCCTCCCCCGGGGAACATTCGTCCATAAATGTTGAATCGTAGTCACTCTTACAAAATTCTCCAATCATCTTCCGTGGTATCTTGGGTTGTGCCTGCTATAGTAGTCCCAACATTATCTCTCGTAGTATAGAACAAATAGGGGTATCTATATTTCATATCTTCTTTGGCTTCCCATGCCATCTCCTCTACATTGCTATTCCTCCAAAGTACCTTAACTGAAGACACCTCTTTGGTTCGCAGCTTGCGAACTTGAGATCTAGAATAGATACCAGAATTTCTTCATAAGATAGATCTTCTATAATTTGGACATCTCTAATAGGCGTAACGTGGGATGGATCGCCCAAGCATTTACGAAGCATGGTCACATGAAATACCGGATGCATTACTCCCAATTCCGGGGGCAACTCAAACTTATAAGACACTTGACCAATTCTTGGAATAATCCAATACGGTCCGATATGCCGGGGGCTGAGTTTTTCTTTCCTGCGAAACTTTATCATGTGTTTCATAGGCGATACCTTTAGGAATACCTTGTCTCCCATAATGAACTCTAAATCTCAACATTAGTTATCCGAGTAGGATTTTTGTCTGCTTTCAGCGGTTAATAATCGATATTGAATCATTTTCACCTTTTTCTACAATATGTTACACCAAATCAGGACCCAATAACTTTGTCTCGCCAACAGAGAAGGTTGTATTTTCATCCATATAGGTCCTCATACGGTATCATTCGAATCATAGCATGGTATTTGTTGTTGTAATAAAACCCGATGAGTGATAGATGATCTTCCCAACTTCCTTCGATGTCTAAAACACAGGCTCGTAGCATGTCCTCGAGCGTTCGAATGGTGCGCTCGGCCTGGCCATCTATCTGCGGATAAATAGCTGTCAATCTGCGTACTCAAACATTTTTGGTGATCTCCAGAAGTTATTTATAAATTTGGAACCTCTACCCGATATAATAGAAATTAGAACTCTATCAAGTTAGACTATTTCCTTAATATATATCTTAGCATAATCTTCATGTTTGGTAATGGTTGGAGCAGCAAACTCGGATTCGGCAAGAATCTTATTTTTTGGTAGTACGAAGGGGGAATTGGCCCAAAAATTGGATGGGGGTCAAGACGCTGTCGGGCACCGGCGGCTGACTAAAGTGCCCCCCGAACCGCGCAAAATGGTCGCCTATTATACGCTCACTAACTCTGCCTGGGGTGTGATCATATGATGGGCAACTATCTCTTGCGGTTCGGTCTAGAATCTTTCGGTTGGGTACCCCCCTGAGGGTTAGGTCTATCCGAACCGAATTAGCACTTCTCAGATCAGGCTAGGCCTCTCCAGCTGAGCTGGGCGTCGGGCTGAAAAAGTGGTATTGACAGGCAGAAAATGAGCTGATTTGGTGAGTCCATCCACAATAACCCATATGGAACCAAATTTCCGGAGAAAGCTTGGTAATCCGATAACAAAATCCGTGTGGATTATCTCCCATTTCTAGGTCGGGATTTCCATATTATGAAGCAATTCTCCTGGTTTCTGGTGTTCAATATCAATTTGTTGGCAATTTTGACACTAAGCAACGTATTCGGCGATGTTCATCTTCGTGTTGTTCCACTAGTATAGCTGTCGAAGGTCATGATATATTTTGGTCGACCCCGGGTGAATAGAATACAGGGATTGATGAATCTCCACTATGATATGTCCTCAGAGTCTCTCGACATCGGGAACACACAACAAGCCCTTAAATTTAAGAACTCCGACCTTGGTTAACTAGAACAATTGCTTCTTGTGGAAGGGAATGCTTTCTCTTATTTTAACTAAGACTGTGTCGTCGAATTATCGTGCCTTTACTTTGGCCATTAATGAGGATGCGGCGGCATTCTGAACTACAGTTCCTCTGTTGCCGGTTTCAAGCAATCATATACTTAAATTGGCCAACTGGTACAAGTCTTTAGTCATCTCCAATATATCATTTTCCACATGCCGTAAATTGGCCATTGATTTCTGACTTAACACATCAGCTACAATATTTGCCTTACCGGGTGGTATAGAATATCAGCATCGTAGTCTTTTAACAAGTCGAGCCACTTCCGCTATCTCAAATTCAATTCTTTTTATTTGAATATGTATTACATACTCTTATGATCTGTAAATATGTCGACATGAACTCCATACAAATAGTGACGTCATATTTTCATAGCAAACATAACAGCTGTTAACTCGAAGTCATGAGTCGGGTAATTTTGCTCATGTTTTCTCCGTTGCCTAGAAGCATAAGTAACAACTCTACCGTTTTGCATTAGAATACTGCTCAACCCCACTCTAGAACCGTCACAATATATAACATAACCTTTTGATCCTTCGGATAATGCTAAAACAAGTGTTGATGTTAATTTGTTCTTTAACTCCTTGAAACTCCTTTCACAATCAATGTCCCATTGGAATTTAGTCGTCTTATGTGTCCACTTTGTTAAAGGAGCGGCAATAGAAGAGAAATTCTCCACAAACTTCCGGTATTAACCAGCTAAACCTAGGAAACCATGTACCTCTGCAAGAGTTGTGGGTATTGGCTAGTTCTTAACTGCCTCGATCTTTTGATTTTCAACTTGGATGCCCTCATTCAATACTATATGCCCAAGAAAGGTCACCGAGTTTAACCAGAACTTGCCCTTGGAAAACTTAAAGTACAACTTACGATCCCAGAGCGTTCGTAGTACCATTTGAAAATGCTCTGCATGTTTCACTTCTAATCGAGAATACCTCAAAATATCATCTATGAACATGATCACTAAGATATGCAAAAATGGCTTAACCCGATTCGTCAGATCCATAAATATCATTGGTGCATTGGTTAGGTCAAAGGACATAACGAGAAACTCATAATGGCTATATCTGTTTCGAGAGGCTGTCTTCGGAACATCTTCTTCCTTGACTTTTAAATGATGATACCCAAATCTGAGATAGATCTTCCGAAAATACTTAGGCCTTGCAATTCATCAAACAAATCATCGATCCTCAGAAGCAAATACTTGTTCTTAATGGTTACCTTGGTTAGTTGTCGGTAATCAATACACATCTTTAACGAACCGTCTTTCTTTCGAACAAATAGCACTGGGGCACACCACGTAGAAATGCTAGTTCGAGTGAAGCACTTATCTAGAAGATCTTTCAATTGAGCTTTAAATTCCTTCAACTTGGCAGGGGCCATCCTATACGGAGGGATAGATATCGGTTGTATATCAAGAAACACGTCGATATCTAACTCGATCTCCCTCTCGGGAGGGATATTCGGGAGCTCATCATGAAATACATCGGGAAATTTGTCAACAGCTAGAACCGACCGAAGTGCTGAAGGCTTTGCCTCTGCATCCTGCACCCGTACCAAATAATAGATACATCCTTTCAAGATCATCTTTCGGGCCTTAAGGTAAGAAATAAACCTTTCCTTAGGTGCTGCAACATTCCCCTTTCATTCGATAACGGGTTCTCCTGGAAAGTTGAAGCAAACGACTTTCGTCCAATAACCCACATTAGCATAATATGAAGCCAGTCAGTCCATTCCTATAATAACATCAAATTCTGTTATATCTAATTCATTAAAATCAGCTAAGGTGTGACGATCATAAATCATTATATCGCACCCTCGATATATCTGTTTAACTACCACAGACTCACCTATGGGCGTAGATACTTCAAATGACTGACATAACAATTCAGGTTCTTTAACACATTTACTAGCAATAAATGGAGTAATGTATGACAAAGTAGAAACTAGATCTATCAAAGCATACACATTAGTAGAGAATACAGATAGTATACCTGTAACCATATCCGGGGATGACTCTAGGTCCTGTCAACCTGACAATATTTAGATGTGATTCTATTGTCCACCTGAGCCAGATGCTCCACCTCTACCTCTACCTCTTCCAACCGATGGTTGCATACCTTGCTCATGAGGGTGTACCGATGAAGAAGAACCTGCTACTTATCCTATTGGTTGTATCAAAGTACTCCCACCTCTCACCAGGTAAAAACGCATAATGTGGTCGGGCTTCCACCACGAATAACATAAGTCCAAACCTTGGCGACATTTCCCAAAATGGTTCTTACCACATCGACCACAAGACGGCATCGGGGGTCTCATCTTATTAGAATCTCCACTATACTGTGAGCTCTGTCCTTGCGAATTCTGACCCTGACTCGAATAAGTGATTTGATCATGACGCTAGCCCTGGGACTTTGATGGTGCACTAGTCACTAGATAATATGGATGCTAAGGAAATAGAGGTTTAAACCCACCTCGCAACTTTCCCGCATCACCTATGGACCGAGTTTTCTTATGTTGGCTCCGATCGTGCTCTCGGGTGGCTCGTTGTTGCCTCTTATGATCCTCCAAGTTCTGCGCATAGGCTTGAATCTAAACAATATCCATATTCAGATTAGAGAAGCACTGGTGCATTCATTAATCAAGTGTGGTCCCAGGACCACCCACAAATCAATATACTTTATCGCTCACCTCAGCTAGAATCGAAGGGGCATACTTAGAAAAGGAGTTAAATTGCATACTATACTCTTGAACATTCATATTACCTTGCTCCAAATGTAAAAATCTATCTTGCCTGGCTCGGTGGAGCTCAACAGGCAAATACTGCTACAAAAATACCTAAAAAAACTCCTGCCATCCTACAGGTGGGGCATCTATAAGAAGCAAGCTCTACAAATCAGTGTCTGTAACATGAATAACTCGTAAGGTTTGCTACACCAGATCTAAAAAGATTTGAGGATCTTTATGTGGATATGTTCTCGTGAATATTGGGTGTCTAGGTTAATAAAATGCCGAACCTTTGCATTGACCATTCTATCTGAGGTAACAGGGGCCTCATGCTGGGGCTGAGAGGCTACTAACCGAGTCAACAACTACATAGAATTTCTCATATCTAAATCCTGGTCAGGAGCAACCAGGAGGAATTGGGGGTACGCTAGTTTCCCTATGTCGTTCCAGGGGTAGTGGTGTTGTCCCCAAAACCTAAGTATCAGCCTCATCATGAGGTCCACGTTGATATATGTGGGGAGGTGTAACCCCATTGGTACGCTCCCCTACCTCTTCACCTAATCTCTGAACAACCGCATGACGTCTCATAGTAGGCATCAGTATGAACATAAACAAGATAAAGATTAGAAGTGAACACTTACGACTCAGCTCTATTTGACGATCTAGATCAGAAAGGAAGGTATTTATCCTAATTATCTTGTAGCCTCTTGTTTATAAGTATGGTGCATGACATACACATAAACAAGACTCTACTATATACGACTTGCAGAATCCCTAGGATAAACCTACTCAGATATCAAGTTTGTCACACCCCAACCTTGGGAGGTATGAGCGGCACACCACGCCCGAAGGCCTATGCGAACCAGCGTCCATACTTAGACCCATCAACATGAAATCTGGGCCAACCAAGCCTCCAAGTATAATACCAAAATTTAAAAATGCTCACAATTAACTATGGAAGAAACTCTCAACTTTTATATATTCACAACTGTTTCTAATAGAGACATAACCAACATTTACATACATACCAGACACTATTCTGCAAGCCTCTAAGAGTATCATAATATACAACTTGGTCGGAATAGGCCCCACCATACCCAAAATGATAGAGACATATACTCATATACCTATCGACTTCTGTACAACTACTCTGGAGAAGTGGAGTGTGATAACCAACCGCTAAAATGTGCATCCTATTGGGGAGGGATATCACCGGGTCTATCTGTACCTATGGGCATAGACACATCGCCCAAAAGAAAGTGGCATCAATACGAAAGATGTACTGAATATGTAGGCGGATAATATATGTGAACCCAAAGTATAACATAAGAGATATGAATACTTAATTTTAATCAGAATACGGAAGACAAATCACCGGGGTGTACCTCACAGTAACTGTGAATCATAAATGTATGCAAGTTTTGTAAAAATCAAGCCACTCATTAGGGCAATACATTAAATATTTAATATAATACAATATCATCCAGCCACTCTTTGGGGCATATCATCTCGTATCATACCCGGCCTCAAAGAGGACTCGGTAAGGTCTTATGTCTTCATCGCATCGTACCCTGCCTCGGAAGGTCTCGGTTATGCCCGGCCTCAAGAGGACTAGGTAATGTTTTATATCATGTCATTCTGTATCCAGCCTCATAGAGGGCTCGGTAAATACTTCACATCATGTCTCATCATATCCCACTGATCAATGGGTACACAATAGGTGTCGTACCCGAATGACTATAGCGCGGCTCGGTAAAGTACATGCAAAATCAATTTCAAGGGATATCAAGATTAGCCTTAGAATGAACTATACTTCCCAACCTCAAGATACCATCCGGGAACACCTCAAGCTTAAAGGAAATGGCATCGGTGTATAACATACAAGGACATGAACAACATTGTCAAGAAGGCTTACAACATAAGGATCATTCAGAAAAAAACGTTTACATCAAGTCATGCCAAGAAGGAAAATTGCCTTACATACCTTATGAAGAACTAACTATGTTTTCTGAGTTCTTACGCTTTTATGGTGATTATCTTCACTTCCAAGAAATCTTCAAAATCAGTGTAACAAGAAGACAAGTGACTCAGTGATGATCACAAAATCCATCACTTTAATTTTCACCAAATTTGCTATTGATTCCATCCCTAAATCAATTAGTAAATTCTCAAAGAAAGTTTGGGAGTGTTTTGGGCGAGCTACAACTGATAAAACCATTTAAAATGATAATCAGAAAGAGGAAAGTTGTACCATTTTTTATATTAGATCCAAAAACTTCACCGCCTTAAGTGCCAAACGGGTCGCCTCGCATCGGCCACTGCACCTGGTGGGGTAGCTGGCGCAATTTGATCAAATGTAGTCACCTCTCTGTCCCCATAACGTGTCGCAAGTCAATTGGTTGTGCTAAAACCTCATTAATCTTCAACTTCATATGTGAAAAAATGTGAGGGGTGCAACACTGGGACTTCCTATGCGTCGTATGGGGATCACATGAAGCGAACCTAGAGAGTATGTCCCCTCACGTGCGATATATGGGTATCGCGGGGGGACATTGGAATTATTCTAGTGTCCATCATGTCATGGGCATGCGGTGCATGGCCTGTCCTCCAATCCTAAGACGCTTTATCCTTCCCATTTGGAGTACTTTAAGCCATCCTATCGCCTCAACTAAGTCCCACACCATATCGTACGTTCGTTAACATGTTCGTAACACATTGTTATCCTTAATTGAGTCCCAAATACCTTGGCGTTGCATTAACTGTAACCATTGGACCCCTTTAATTAGTCTAAATTAGTTTTAGAACATTATGAGGGCCTTACATAAATGTGCACGAAATGTTTTTATGAATTCAGTCAAAAAATATTAATCATGAGAACACTTTTTTCTATCATAAGATTTCTTTTAACAATGTCACAGATTTCAATTTCATGTTTTCTCCCCCAAACAATTTATCTCTAGGTACTTTCAAAAGTCTTTCAGTAAAAAAATTGTATATCTCGAAAAGGCACATCTGAAAATGGTTTACATTGACTCATTTTTAAGTAATTGAAGAAGTTTGGCATTATATTTTTTTTTTTTAAAAACCTAAAATAAAAGTTCACAACAATACGGGGAGAAAAAGATGAAAAGAGAAAATTCTTGTCTTACGTATTGCTCCACAATGCTGACGTGACCTCAGTTTTTGATAATCATCACTACAATCTCAAGAGACAAGTCTAAAGACCCGTTTGTCCATTGATATTTTTTCCTTTTTTTTTAATATTTTTTTTAAAAAAAAACGTTTTTATCCATGAAATTCTGTAAGTTTTTTTATTAAAAAAAATCGAAAATGAGTTTTTCAAAAAGAAAATTTAAATTTTTTTTTGGGGATTTTGGTTTTCCAACTCACAAAACTGCAACATTTCAAGTGAAACGCATGTACAAACATAATTTCAAATTCCAAATACTAATTTTTAACTTAACTCCAAATATTATTTTTTTTTTAAATTATAGTAATTTTTATGTCGAAACGCATACTAAATAATTTGACCAAAACATCCTTGGAAAGAAGAGGAAAATTAGTTAAAGAGAGTAGAATTTAGTAGAGTTCAAATGAGGCAAGGAGTTTTAGCCATTCAAGGTGAGCATCTCTGTCTTAGAAATTTTCATGCTACCTTTTAATGATATCCAATGGTTGTCAGATAGATATGATAGAAAGGAAGAGACAGAGCCAATTGGAATTTCCTTTAACTGAATGGTCCTCCACTAGCCACCCCCAACCCCCATATAAAAGAAGGGAGAAAGAAAAAAGAATAATAAAAAAAAGACAAAGAGAAAGAGCCAACATAAATGGAATGTCTAACATTAATGTTAGGTTCAGAAGAAATTACTAATAAACAAATCTAATAAGAATTAATCTAATTAGAGAATTTTGGATCAATTACATCAATATAAATAATTACGCCTCATTCCCAAATAAGTTAAGATTGGCCACATGAGTTCTCACTTTTTTATTTAAATTCAGCTCATATCATTATGAATTATCAAAATTTTATATTGATTGTCAATCTACCGCCAACCCTCCTCCTTTATCTGCATTTGCAATAGGCCTGAGCAAACTCACATAGACAAAATTAATTTCGGATATAAAATAGTTAAACTAAAAAATTAGCAAGAAAATCTCAAGTTTTCCCGGAAGAAAGTTTAAGCAACTGGCATTACAAAATCTTTATAAGAAGAAATTACTAACACAAAATGCACAAGTTGCAATTACTAGTATTACAATCAAATTATTTGTGAATTTTGAAAAATGTCTCATATTTCATTTTTTCAGAATTTGATTACCCATCTTGCTAATTTGTCCAACAAAATGATAAATGTGTAAAATAAGCAACTGGCATTACAAAATCTTTATAAGAAGAAATTGCTAACACAAAATGCACAAGTTGCAATTACTAGTAGTACAATCAGATTATTTGTGAATTTTGAAAATTTTCTCATATTTTATTTTTCAGAATTTGGATTACCCATCTTACTAATTTGCCCAACAAAATGATAAATGTGTAAAATAACGTTATTGCTAAAATTATGAGAAATATCAAGAACTAAGTTTCTGACTTTCAATTTTCGGGGTCCCACTTGATTAAAGTCAATATTTTTTTGAGGTTTGGAACATCCCATATGTTCAGATGACTAATCTAGCTTCCTTTCTTTATTTATATAGATTTTCTTTTTTTTTTTGAAATATTATAAATTATTTTTTTCTTTCAAAGAAGGATGACTAATCTAGTAATTAACTACTAGAAATATGGACCCCATGAAAGTGTGGGTAGGTGGTAATTGGTATATTATCACATGAAGATTTTTATTCAACGGTTGAGAGGGGCATATTGGTCACTTCATATGTTATGGTGATTGAGTGGAGGACTATACCCGGCCATGTGTATTGTTCCAAGTGGTTGTGGATTTTTATTAATAACTCTTCGCTTAATTTTCATTGTAACAATTTACATTTTACTCACAAAATAATGTATTCCCGTTTTACATAACATATTTTTCATTTTAGTTTGCCGTTAAAGATTGTCATATTTTATATTACTCTTATTTTATTTTTAATGACGTGTCTTGTTGAAACGCACTTCATTTAAAAGTTCACATTTTTTGTGAGGGAAGAGAAATATGAAAGAATATTAGGAACTGTTACCACCACCGATTCAATTGATGGTAATTAATAATGGTGATTTTGGTACTTTAAATATGTTTAGTTTGTGTGTGAAAACTCTTCTTTTATTTCTTGCACTCTTTTTCGTCAAATACCACAACCTAAAATGGTCAAAGAGAGTACTATCCTCTATTTGGAGAATTATATTTCATTAATTATCGTACCATGTGCTTTGATGTTCAAACTTATCTATCGCAGAAGCTACATAAAACTGTATATAGGTATAAAATATTATTAATTGTCTAAAACAATCATTCAACGTGGAGAATAATTGGCACCTAAGACACTGGGAAACTTCGCTCCAATAATTTTGGGCTAGATGAATGTGAAACAAGATTCAATCCGAAGTTTCTTATCCCAGTTAATCATGTCTAAGATACTAATCCATCATTTTAAGTTTTTAGTTTTTGAGTGTCCATAATTCTTGCACTACTGCAGTTCTTGATAAAGTAATTATGCTATTTTATTTTTCCTGTTAACCAATTGGAATATATGTCCATGAACACATATTTAATATGTTCAAGACCTTAAACAATTATTTTGTACAGGGTAAAATCGGTTCACATTAAATACTCAAATGACAGAGTGACACGTGAAATCGGGGACAGACGGAAAACGAAGCGAGTGGAAATCAAGACCGATGGCAACAACTTCGGTTGGCATCGGGTAGACCCTGAAGAGAATATTGTCAACGAGGGCAAATAAAGTTTTGCCACCAGATGACCTTCAATGAAGAATATTCTTCAGTATTAAATACACATCCGTTACAGAGAATTTTGACATTCATGACTTGCCGTTACATATTCATTAATGACCTCCATTATTGTTATTTAAGAGGGGTTTGATCCTAGGATTTTGTTCCCTAGGTATGCTATACATAGTGGCTTCAACAATCATTGTTGGACATAAAAATTCTGAAAAACTTATGCTACACATTATTTCAAGCTAAATAATAATTTATTTTCTGTTTAACATTATTCCTATTACTGTCTTCAGAAGCCTTGCTCCCGAAACCAAACTATCTACTATTCAATCTCGATTGTAACGCTAAGTCTTGCATTTTATTTAATTTATTTATCATTTTGGGATAAAATCGATTCCATTGTCTATAAACTACACTATAAATACAACTGTACCGTTTTACGAATAAACATATTTAAGGCTTCATTAGCTCCAGGTTAATTAACTGAGACCCTGAAATTTAAGGTGCTCAAATTATCTACTATAGCACTTAAGACAATTTAACTCATCCTCCTTATTCTTTTGTCCTTGTTTAACCTAAAATATGGTTTATTGACTAAATCAATTAAATTTATAAAATTAGGTCACATGTAATGATTTCAATCCAATTAAATTGATCTTTGCCAACGAAAAATAATTGAACGAAACTAATAATTGTAGATTAAAGCAGCATAATAGCATTAAAGAATAAGTAAAAATAATTCTTATTGATGATCCTCTGAAGAGAGTTTGCAGTTGATCGTGATAATTCAAGGAAGAGAACATTAGCAATTTCAGAATAGTCACAACATGAGTGCATGAATTGGAATGGGCTACAAACGAGGGAGAAAGGGAATATTTATAGTGTAAACCTAATATAACGGTTCCCTAGCATTATCGATTCGTCTTGTGTGTCATGCCTGTGGATTTGTAAACTATCAAAGAGTTAATGCCAAATCTCAGATATTTCTAACTCTACTGACCATCTGAGCAACCCTCTTGTCGTATGTTTCAATCTTCTAATTTTTTTTTTCAATAAGAGGAGCGTTAGCTCGTGAATAAGGGGAGGGAAAAAGAAAAAAGAGAAAATAAAAGATTTTAAAGTAAAATTTGAATTTCAAACCCTAATTGATGTACGATGAAGTTACAAATACTAATCTTCTCACGATTCTGTTGTTTCCCCCATAATGAAAAGGAATTTAAAAAAAAGACTCGAAAATACAATTTGTCAGGTTAGAATGAGATACCAATTCAATAGAAGCAAAAATAAAAGAGTTTATGTTGTGTGTATTGACGATATAAAAAATATTATATTATTAATTTTTTTTTCTTTTTACATTATTATGTCAAGTCGACCTACCATAATAGGTAATTTGACATATTAAGTAATTGATAGTACGTTACAATGCGTCTTACTTAAAATCAAAATTAAGAAGAAGAAAGTTACCACATTTTGACCCTATCTACTTATTTGTTTACGCGGAAACACAGAGCCTAAGAATATGTTATTTTGGGTTCAATTTTTAATTTCAGAAAGCAAATCTAATTATCCTCAAAGATAGAATTGTTTACCCTAAAAAACGGATAATAATTAAATTTATTTGTGGTTTTAAGGATACGTGGATTAATTCAATACAAACGATAAATATTGCTAGATTAAACAAATAAAAGATGTAATAAATTGTCTAACTACTCGAAAACAAGGGGGAAAGGGATGATTCTGGACACAACGACAGCCTCAATGATATATGCGTCCTCGATCCCAGACTTATAGTAATGGAACACTGATCAACAAGTGTAAGAACTTTGAATAACAGAAAAATAATAGTATATTGCCTTAGTATGCGTGTTACCATATGTACAATGAACAATCAGACCCCCTTATATACAGAAGGAGAATCCTACCCTAGGTACAATTCCATAAAAGGTAAAAAATCTTCCATTTAACTAATCACCGGATTTCTGCCGGTACGTGCTGAGATCTACGATGTGATACCCGACTAGTCACGGATATCACGACACTCTGTTAATCGTGTTCGATTGCCCGATAATGCTTTCTGAAATCTTTTGGGATTTGGACCAATCCCGGGGTCATGGCCTCGATATTCCCGAAGGCGGGTGTCGTGCCCTCGGACCCTATCTCAATGAGACCCTTGCCTCGATTACGGCTCCTTATCATCACGTCTCTTACTTGATTTACCTTATCGGAAACCGGGGTATCTCATAGGCCCGACTTCACCCGTATACAGATAGTCCCCTCGTTTCTCGAAGAGTAAGTTTTACGGGAACGACATGAGTTCTTCGACCCCTTCTTCAACACGTCGTGACACAAAACAACAACGAAACTAAAACGTCCCATCAGTCGCGTCATAATGACCCCAAATGCGTGTCAGCCATCGGCAGGTCATTCCTAGATGCGAAACGGCGCAAAGCCTCTATAAATACTCCTTCATCCGTTCACTTTTTACTTTTGACCAAGCTTCTACCTTCGATCCTTAAAGATATCATTGCCTTCCTTCATTCTTCAATATTCTTACCTTCGTTCTTCTTGTGGTTCGAAAGGACTGTGGCTGGACAGATAAGGATGTAGTGATTCCTAGGCCTGATGACGACATTACTGCCCATGTTGAGGGATATCTGAGTGTTTACACTTATCCCTTTACATTGGGCCCGGTGGCCCGATCATCTTGGACTTATGTAGGAGGTATGAAGTATGCCTCGACCAGATCCACCCATCGCTGTGGAGGATCGTGATTCTCCTCCGATTCTTTTTGAACAAAATCGACTCTTGCACGTTCACCATCGATCATCTACTCTGCTTGTATAGTCCCAGAATCTTCCGGGGGGATTGATAAAGCTTGTACGCCGGGCCAACAAAGCGCCATTTCCAAGTATCGACGAGGATCGGGATCGGGGCTGGCAGGGACGCTTTATCCGGGCGAGGACCGCGAACTTGATCCCTGCCGAGTGGAGGCCATTCCCCGAGAATTGGAACATATCACATAAGTATAACTCCCTTTTAAATGTCGATTTTATGTTTTATCTTCCTTTTTCTCATTGGTATTTGTTATGGTGCAACCCTCGCTCGATCACCAAATGCCATTCCTCGGCTCAAGGAGTGGATCGAGGGCATTTGTTCGCAGATGCCTTATGTCGAGCGCTCATGGCACGAGCTCTCGAATGCCGCTGGGAGGCCCGTTCTCACAGTAAGATTTCTTTTCCTGAATAAGTATCAATAGACTTTCTTTTTCAACCCTATCTTTTCATTGCTTCTCTTCTCTTTTTTGCATGCTTGCCTAAGACCATCGAGCTTAGGCCCTTGATAGGGGGGAAGACCTGCCCGCTGATTCTTCTGCTTCGGTGCAGTCTGGAGCCGTAGCATGAGAGAAGAAAAGGAGGAGGCTCCGAGTTTCCCGAGCTCGGAGAAAAAGAAACTGAGAAAAAGGTTGGCTCGTAATCCAAAGGAAAACTCCAGATCTCGATTGCTTGACTCGGACTTACTCTACCAGCTCAGGGACGAGCCCGAGGAGGATAAACTTTTTGTGGATTGTGAGTCGTCTATCCCCGAGGAACAGGTGATAGCTGAGGGGAAACAACTGAGGCTAATCCCCCTCAAGTTCATGAGGCTGGTGCAGAGGTGAGGGCCGAGACCTCTCGAGATGCCAGCTCCACCCCGCCAAATGTTATAGAAATTTCGGGATCGCCCTCGTTTATAGAGTCCATGTTCGATGAAGCCCGAGCGACGAAGGAGCGATCCAACGAAGGGTGCATGGAGCGGACGATCCCATCCGCTGCTTCTTTGATGGTGTGGACTCAACTGCCCTGGAAGACTTCTCCGAGTTGGGCGACCTAGAGGTGCCGAGGAAAAGTCCATCCTCGGAGATCGGTGGGCCGAACTCGAGCCCAAGGTTGATCAGTCGGTTCCTCGCTACGATCATGGATCCTGGCCAGAAGCGATTAGTTGTTATCACCATCCCGGAGGATGCCCGGGTTCTTTCCGCCCCTGTCGGGGTAGCTAGCTACCTCCGATGCTTGGTAACTGAAGAAGACTAGGCGAAAATGAATGAGGTGGATGCGCCATGCTTGTTTAACAAGGCACAACAGGTGCTGAACCGGGTAAGGTGTTATTACATTCTTTATCTTTGAATTTAGTTTTTGATAACTCTAATGCCTTTCTTTTTCATATTTTTCCAAGCCTCGGTACTCCACCATGAAACCTTTCTCCAGTACCGGGCTGAGCTTAGCCAACTCGAGGCTGAGGTCAAAGAGCTTGTTAAGAATAGGGACATGTATAAGCTTCTCGGCGAGCAACACGAAGGAGAAGTCAAGAATATCCGGGCTGAGTTAGACGCAACTCAGAACGAACATGCCGACCTGGTGGAACAAGTAAATATCTTTGAAGTTAGTGATGACGAGTTAGACATTGCGACTAACAGTTAAAACTCGCAGGTCCAGCAAAAACTTGACCGGATTGACCAGCTTTGAGCCGAGATGAACGAGGTCATGGCCATAGTCGAAGAGTGGAAGGGCAAAACTGGACTGATTAGCTTCATAGAAGGAGACTGTCTGGGAGCAGCTGACCTTGGCGGAGGCCCAACTTTGAGTGGCAAGGGAGAAAGTTGAGGCCCGTTCCTAAAAACATCGAAGACCTCTAGTCTCAACTAGGCTCGACTGTCGCTGAACTGGATGCCCTTAAAATAGCTAAGTCAGTGAGGGAAACAACTAGGGCCGATGCTGAAGAGATGGTGGCCCAGTACAGAACTGATGCTGAGACGTCCCAGGACTGCCTGAAAGTCACTGTCGAGTACGTGAAGTGGCAATCCCGAAGAGAGGCTCTCGAGGAGGTTCATGCCCGGGGTTTTGACCTGTTGGCTGAGATCGAAAATGCTAAGAGGCTCGAGGTCGAGGCCGAGAAGTTGGATGATCCCAAGGACAAGGTAGGCTCTGAGGGCTCCGGCGAACCTGAGGACTAAGAAGATCCCGATGGCACTGGCGACGAGGCGGGCTCCGGCGATCAGGCTTAGGTGCCTTGTAGAGTTTTCTTTGTTTTTGTATTTATGTATATTTTGTTGAGACCGTTTGGCCTTTGTAAATATATTTATCAGAATATTCATATATAAGGATTTTTTCCCTTTGGCAATTTTCGAATTTGTTTCTTTCGGCTCCTTCTTTATGATTGCAAAGATTTCAAATTGCATGGAATAAATCATAGTAATAGGGTCTTGTTCGGAGGTTCAAACAAGGCTCGTTCTCGATGTAATTTTGTTTAAATCTCATAGGGGCTTGGTATGAACGGAAGCTTTCCCCCAAAGTGCTTACTTAGATGTTCTTAGATTAAAATTTTGCTGAGGGTAGCCTTTGAATTGGTTTGGAATTTTTGAAGGCCTTACATTTTGGTTACGGGCTTCGGACGTCTCCGAGCCGTTTCTAAGATGGTCGTAGCCTTTTAAGTTCAGGTTTTGCCTAATAGGCTTTGTACCCGGCTTCGATGCCCGAACCGTACGGGCTTGCCTAGGACGACAGTCCCCGAGTGGGGGTGGATCAAGTGATCTATGTGAGCACAGTTCATTTGACCATTTGGCCCTTACAATAAATCCTATCCACCGAACCTAGACTGTTCAAGCATAAAGTTTTCTTCCTTGATAAAATCATTATCCGAGGGTGATGGCCCCTAGCATTCGAGGCCAATTATAGAGAGGGCCCGTATACTGTTGATGTGATCCTCGACTCTGGTTCATAACCGGTCTTCAATTCTAATTTAGCACGATCTATCACTGCCCTATTAAAACCCTTGCCGGAAAATCCATTTGGGATAAAACCGGTTCATGAGAAAAGGAGTGTAACGCATGCTTTCAGGCCTAAAAGCCGCATCATTCTTTGGCTGTTGCTTGCAAGGGTCAGTCTAATTCGTAATATATGTAAAGAAAGGAATGAATGGGGTCATACCTTATTAGTAGTATCATTTTAAATAGGTTACATTCTAGTTGTTTGGTAGTCGCTCACCGTTCACTACTTCGAGTTTGTATGATCATTTGCCTGTGATCTCAATAATTTGATATGGACCTTCCCAATTTGGTCCCAGCTTCCCTACGTTCGGGTTCCAGGTGTTCAATATCACCTTTCTTAACACCAGGTCCCCGATATTGAAGTGTCGGAGGTTGGCTCTTCGGTTATAATACCTTTCGATCCGTTATTTTTGGGCAGCCAACCAGACGAGGATGGCTTCGTGCCTTTCGTCCAATAGTTCCAGGCTCGTGCTCATGACCTCATCGTTTGACTCTTCGGTTGCATATCGAAACCTGAGACTCAGTTCTTCTACTTCGACCAGTATTAGCACTTCGACCCCGTAGTCCAACGAGAACGGGGTTGCCCTGGTACTAGATTTTGAGGTGGTACGATACGCCCACAAGACATCAAGCAAATATTTCTTCCATTTTGCTTTAGCGTCGGTCAACCTCTTTTTAAAATTTTGGAGTATGGTTTTGTTCGTAGACTCCAACTACCAGTTCCCACTAGGGTTATAGGATGTTGATAGGATCCTTTTGATCTTATGGTCCTCGAAATATTTACCCACCTTACTGCCGATGAACTGCTTCCCATTGTCGCACACTATCTCAGCCGGTATTCAAAACCGGCATATTATGTGGTCCCAAATAAAATCAATAACTTCTTTCTCTCTGAATTTCTCAAATGCCTGGGCTTCCACCCATTTAGAAAAATAGTCAAATATAAATAATATAAATTGAGCCTTACCGGATGCCCATGGTAGGGGACCGACGATGTCTATTTCCCTTTTCATGAATAGCCAGGGTGACAAGACTGAATGTAGTAGCTCCTCGGGCTGATGAATCATCGGTGCATGCCTCTGACACCCGTCGCATTTTCGCACGAACTCCTTTGCATCTTTCTATATGTCGATACATTAGTAGTCGGCTCTAATTATCTTACGAACCAACGATTATGTACCAGAATGGTTCCCGCAGGTGCCTTCGTGAACTTCCCTCAAAATATATTCGGTATCTCCTGGTCCCAAACATATGGCGTGCGGGCCATCAAACATTCTCCTAAATAGGGTGTTGTCTTTGGACATGCTGAACTTGGCCGCCTTTGTGCGCAGAGCAATCGATTCTTTAGGATTCGAGGGCAGCTTTCCGGTCTTCAAGTAATCTATGTACTTGTTTCTCCAGTCCCAGGTTAAGCTTGTCGAGTTTATATCGGCGTGGCCTTCTTCAACTACCGATTTTATGAGTTGTACGACCATTCCCGAGCTGAATTCATCTTTATCAACCGACGATCCCAAGTTAGCAAGAGCATCGGCTTCGTTGTTTTGGTCCCGAGGTATATGTTGCAAGGTCCGCTCCTTGAACCGATGTAGCGTTACCTGTAGTTTATCCAGGTACATTTGCATTCGTTCCTATTTAACTTCGAACGTCCCATTGACTTGGTTTGCCACAAGGAGGGAATCGCACTTAGCTTCGATCACCTCAGCCCCAAGCTTTTAGCTAGTTCGAGACCTGCAATCATGGCCTCATACTCGACCTCGTTGTTAGTCAATTTTACAATTCTAATTGATTGCCTAACTAGATTACCCGTCGGTGGTTTCAACACGATGCCAAGTTTGGACCCTTTGTTGTTCGAGGCAACGTCCGTAAAGAGGGTCGAGATTCCGAAGGAAGTCCTTGAGTTCAAAAACAATTCCCTTTCGACCTCAAGTATTAGGGCTAGTGTGAAGTCGGACTAGGACTCCACTTACCGCCTAGAGTCTTGCTAACATAATAGATAGGCAATTGCGTACCTTCTTCTTCCCGGACTAGGACTCCACTTACCGCTATCTCGAATACCGCTAAGTACAGGTACAACTGCTCGTCTGCCTTCGGAGTATGAAGAAAAGGAGGACTTGAAAGGTACCATTTGACTTCTTCCAGAGCTTGTTGGCACTTAGGGGTCCATGAGAAGTTATTCTTCTTCTTCAATAACGAGAAGACCCGATGGCTCTTGTAGGAGGACCTTGAAATAAATCGACCCAAGGCGTCTATGCGCACAGTTAACCTTTGAACGACCTTGACATTGTCTACCACGGTAATGTCCTATATGGCCTTGATTTTATCAGGATTGATCTCGATTCTCCGTTAGACACCATGAATCCAAGAAATTTCCTGGACCCAAATCCGAATGCATATTTCTCTGGGTTCAGCTTCATATTGTATTTCTTCAATATGCTGAAGGTTTCCTGCAAATGTTTCAAATGGTCCTCTGCTCGCAAGGACTTAACTAACATATCATCAATGTAAACCTCCATTGATTTTCCTATTTTCCCTTCGAACATCCGATTTACTAGGCGTTCGTAAGTAGCACCAACATTTTTTAGTCTGAATGGCATTACGTTATAACAATATGTTTCGTATTTAGTGATGAAGGACATTTTTCCTGGTAACCCGGGTCCATTCGAATTTGGTTGTACCCGAAATAGGCATCGAGAAAGCTAAAGATCTCGTGGTCGGCTGTCGCATCGATCATGCAATCGATGTTGGGAAAAGGAAAAGAGTCCTTAGGGCATGCCTTGTTCAAGAATTTGTAGTCTACATACATTTTTAATTTATTCCCCTTTTTAGGGACTACTACTACGTTTGCTAATCAATCCGGGTACTTGACTTCCTGAATGGATCTTATTTTAAGGAGTTTAGATACCTCGTCTTTGATGAATGCATGCTTGACTTCGGACTGGGGCCTCCTTTTCTGATGACCGGGTGGAACTTCAGATCCAGGCTCAACTTGTGAGTAGTTATTTCCGGTGGGATCCTTGTCATGTCAAAGTGGGACCAAGTAAAATAATCTATGTTAACTATAAGAAATTTAATGAGTTTTTTCCTAAGCTCGGGACTTAACCTCGTGCCCAGGTATACCTTACGATCGGCCAGGTGTTCAATCAATATGACTTGCTCCAGTTCCTCGACCGTTGATTTGGTGGCATCGGAATCGTCAGGGGCTATGAAATACCTGGGAACTCCGTAGTCGTCATCCTCACCAGTCCCCTGCTTTTCTGGTTCGGTCGGGGCCGGTGTCGGTAATTGCTATTTGGTCTCTTCCTTGGTGACCGAGCTCAGATCCTTTGGTGTCGAAAGTGCGTATATCGTGACCACCTCGTCGATCGTGAACATCTCCTTTACAGTCGGTTGTTCTCCATAAATTATTTTAATCTCTCCTGGTGTTGGGAATTTCAACACCTGGTGCAGTGTCGAGGGCACTGCCCTCATGTTGTGAATCCATGGACTCCCAAACAGAGAATTGTATCTCATATCTCCTTCGATCACGTAGAACTTTGCTTTTTGAACGGTTCCGACGGTGTTCACCGGTAGTGTTATCTCCTCTTTAGTGGTCTCACATGCCATGTTGAATCCGTTTAGAACTCGGACTGTAGGCACAATTTGGTCTTGTAGACCCAGCTTTCTATGACCCTCAATTTGATGATATTGGCCGAGCTATCTGAATCAATTAACACACGCTTAACTCGAGATTTATTTATGAGTACAGATATTACTAGTGCATCATTGTGCGGTTGTACGATGCCTTTAGCATCCTCGTCATTGAAAGATACGGTTCCTTCTGGCATGTAATCCCGAGTCCATTTTTCCCTTGTGATGGACACTTTAGTGCATTTTAGCATCGGTCCTTAGGGGATGTCGACCCCACCAATGATCATATTGACGATGTGCTGAGGTTCCTCCTGCTCGGTTTGCTTATTGGAGTCCCTATTCCTGAAGTGATGTTTGGCTCGATCGCTCAGGAACTCCCGAAGGTGTCCGCTGTTGAATAACCGGGCTGCTTCCTCTCTTAGTTGTCGGCACTCTTTAGTTCTGTGGCCGTGAGTGCCATGATATTTGCATATTAGGTTGGGGTCCCTTTGAGCAGAATCAGACTGTAGACGTCAAGGCCACTTCGTATCTTTGATGTGTCCGATGGCAGATACGATGTCAACAGCGTCGACATTGAAGTTGTATTCCGATAGCCTTGGCACTTCCTTAGGTACGACGAATCTATCAAAACCGCTTTTGCTCATGAGACCCCCGCTATTTTGACTTTGGTCGCTTTTCCTTTCACTTTTCATAGGGCTTCGTCCAGATCCATTACCTCTTCGATCTCTATTGTATGGTTGATACCTATACCTATTCAATCTCGGTTCATGATCAATGTCTCTTTTGGATATGTCACCAGCTCTGACGCGGTAAACAGACCCAGAAGGGGCCCCAAGCTGATTATCTTCGACCCTGAGTTTTTATTGGTACCAGTTATTGATGTCGGCCCAAGTTACCGCCAGATATTCTATCAGATTTTGCTTCAACTGCTGTGAAGCCAATGAGCTTCGAGTATCGAGTCCTTGGGTGAAGGCATGAACGGCCCAATCATCAGCGATCAGAGACAAGTCCATTCGTTCTATTTGAAATCGGGACACGAATTCACTGAGCATCTCATTATCTCTCTGTTTCACTTTGAAAAGGTCAGACTTTCTGGTCTCGACCTTGATGGCTCCGACGTTTGCTTTCACGTAGGAGTCTGCAAGCATAGAAAATGAGTCAATAGAATTAGGGGGTAAGTTGTGATACCATATCATAACTCCCTTTGACAAAGTTTCCCCAAACGTTTTCAACATGACAGACTCGATCTCATCATCCTCCAAGTAGTTCCCTTTGATGGCGCACGTATAGGAGGCCACATGCTCATTTGGGCCAGTTGTTCAGTTGTACTTAAGAATCTCGGGCATGCAGAACTTCTTTGGGATTGGATTCGGAGCTGCACTCGGAAGGAAAAGGTTTTTGAACAAAATTCTTGTAATTCATGCCCTTCAATATCGGTGGTACTCTTGGGATTTGGTCGACCCTGGAATTGTAGGTTTCCACCTTTTTGTCATTGGCTTCGATTTTTTTTCCTCCCGATTCTACCCGTTTTGTCAGTTCCTTAAGCATCTTTATGATCTCGAGTTTGGTCCCGGGTTCGGATTCACTCGACCTTTCTACGATCGGTTCGTTTTTGCGAGCATTCTCCCGGGATAGTTCGGGCTCGACTTTGCTGGGGGGCGGCTCTGATTCTGCAACTGGGCTATCACTGGTTATTGAGCCTGCAACATTTCAAAGATTATTCGCAAGTTGATTCCATCACCTTCACCGTCGTGTGTATTTTGGGATACCGAATGGACTCCCCCGCGGATGCTGTTCTCAGAATTGGTAGGCATATTATCATTGATGGCCACATGTGAGTTAGCGTCGATCGGGTCCGCGGACGGAACTCCGTTGGGGTCGACAGGGGGTACCTCGTTACTGAGTGCCATATTGGTGTTCTCGCCATAGTGGCGAGACTCAGCATCCACGTTCAGAGGAGCAGATTAGGAGTTCGACATTTTAAACTTAGACCTGAAATTAAAAACACTTAAAAGAACAAGTGTAAAATAGGGTGTGTTATGGAGATTTGTATCAAATTGCCATTATTATTCTTAGCCCCACGATACACGCCAAACTGTTTATCCTAAAAACGGATAACAATTAAATTTGTTGGTGATTTTCAAGATATGTGGATTAATTCAATACAAACGGTAAATATTGCTAGATTGAACAGATAAAAGATGTAATAAATTATCTAACCACTCGAAAACAAGGGGAAGTGGATGATTCTGGACTCGACAGCAGCCTCAATGAGATATCCGTCCTCGATCCCAGACTTATAGTAATGGAACACTAATCAACAAGTGTAAGAACTTTGAATAACAGAAAAATAATAGTATATTGCTTTGATATGTGTGTTACAATGTGTTCAATGAACAATTAGACCCTCCTTTATATAGTATGAGAGTCCTACTCTAGGTACAATTCCATAAAAGGTAAAAAATCTTCCATTTAACTAATCACTGGATTTTCGTCGGTACGTGCCGAGATCTACGCCGTGATATCTGGCTGGTCAAGGATATCACAGCCCTCTGTTAATCGTGTTCGGTAGCCCGATAATGCTTTCTGAAGTCTTTTGGGATTTGGACCGATCACGGGATCATGGCCCCCGATATTCTCGAAGGCGGGCGTTGTGCCCCCGTACCCTGTCTTGATGAGACCCTTGCCTCGATTCCGACTCCTTATCATCACATCACTTGCTTGATTTACCTTATCGAAAATCGGGGCGTCATAGGCCCGATTTTAACCGTATACATAAATAAAACTGAGAAATAAGGAGTATATTACTATACCATTTTTGCTACTTGCTTCCGCCGTATAACTGATGGTAAATCGGGAATTGAGTAATAACTGGAAATAAAAAGGAAACGGAAAATGAAAGAATAAAACAAAATAACTGCCTGAATAAGTGCCTCCAAAATGATGCAATTCTTGGACAGAGCTAACAGTCAGTCAGCCATAAATAACGCAAGATGGGAGAATGCCAGGTTGAGTAAAGAATCCGTAGGGGTATTTTGGTCTTTACGTTATGTAATTTTTAATATGTGGGGCCACCACACTAGCAATCCAAATTGGACGGCGTTTGTGAGGATTGAACTGGTTGGCACTCCAATGCATCTATGCTTAATCACAGACAATCATAGTTAAGAAGAAAGAGAACAAAAAGAAAAACACGATTATGAGTTTAATAAGTAATATGTCTTATTTTTCAAGATTATAAATTTATTTTTTTAAGAGATTGACCAGTAAATATTATTTGAGTAACTTGAACGTGCAAAAACAATTACACTAATAATATAAATTAAATTCCAAAATTATTTTTAGTTATCAATATTTTGAGGATATCGTATGTCAATTGATTGATTTTCGATTAGAGGTAATATTTATATGTTTCCATTTAATATGGAATAATTGCAAGTGGATTTCTTTATCTTTTTACTTCAAACAAATCTACTTGTCACAACACTAAACATTTGTCTATTTCCTTTTACGAAGTATTCTTGTAAAAATATACATAAATTAGAATATTAGGCAAATATATTAATCTTTTATTCCCGACATTTCCCAATTAAATGCTCTAGCCAACTCCATGATGGCCTTTGGTAATATTGTTAGAATGTTAGTTACGTTCCTTAAAAATGAGATAATGATAAACTAATTTCCATAAAATAGAATATTGGAAAAGAATATATTTAATTGCATATATAGAAGTATAAATTCATCAAATACTATATAATAGATTCGTATACTTACGTAAGATTCTTATACTATGTAATCCAATTATGGGACTAGAACAAAATAATAAAATGGAAAATCTAGAAAATCAAATTTTGCAAGCAACATTTCTTTTGTTTTTCTATTCATCATTTGGTATCAAAAACCTATTGATTAGATTAATTCAGATTAGTTCGAGTAAGTTCAGTAAGAGGAGTAAAATGTTTTCTATAAAAAAAAAAATAGTCTCGAGCTCTAAAACCTCTGAATAAGGATGGAAGATCCCGATAATTAGAAAATTTGTTGGTTTCAAGTATTGCACACGATAAGAGTGTTATTTAAGTTAATCCAATATGAACTTATTTCTTTCTTGCACAATATAGTTAATTATCGGATCCGTATTTATATGAAATAGTGATCCAAAGTCAGCCCAATAATTTTAAAAGAAATTCTCATTTGATTCCATTATTCTATACTCGGACTATAATTTCTTTTTTAAAAAACACTCATTTAATTCAAGGATAACTCTCTCTTCTTTTTTCCCTCTCTCTTCCCCTATTAAATTTTTAAAAGAATATCGTTTAGAAAAGGAAAATATAAAATAAAATAAAAGTCAGAGAAGGTTTTTTTTCTTTTTTGGAGAGGCACTAGTGGGGTAGTATTATTATTATATCATGGTCGAGGCAATAGGCAATAGCTGGTGAGGTGTGTTTACACTGCTGGAGTGTCCAGTATATAAAGGGAGTCTCAGGCCCAAGCCTTATACCTCACAATTTCTCTCTACAAAGACAATCGCAAAAAAAACACAGAGGCAAAAATCATAAACCTCTGTTTGTTGCCCTTCCGCCGTTCCATTTCCCTTAATCCCCAAATCTCATTTTGGGGTTTCTGAAAAAAACATCCAAAAAATTCTACCGTTCAATGATTTATACCGTGTGATCAATCAATCGTTTTCTTTTGGTGTTTCGTCGTTGGTTTGATTTTCCCCTGGAGCAGAGATGGCAAAAGCTATCAGCCTCGAAGAGATAAAAAATGAGACTGTTGATCTGGTAAACCCACTTATTTTCTTCTACTGTTTTCGTTTATTTTTCATCTTTGCTGTACTGGTTTTTTCCTTGAATAACTTTCCCCCCCTTTTTTATTCCATTTGGTTATAAATATTGCTCTAGCGATCTCAATTTTCAAATGGAAAAGGAAAAGGAAAAGGAAAATAAAGTAAAATAAAGGATACGAAATTGAGGAAATCCTAATTTTGATTTTCTTCTTTTTCTTTCCTTGTGTTCTTTTTATTAATAATTTCGATGGACTATGATTAGACTGATCTTTTGTTTGGCTCCTTTGAAAAAAAGTCAAATTAAATGAAATGAGGAATGAGATACTTTGCTTTCGAGTATGGCATGCTTTTGTTTACTTTTTCCTTACAAGTAAACAAGTTTTACTGAAGTAACCTTTATTATATTGCCTTGCTAAAATTTTTAACTTTGTTCTACTAATAAAAAAAATGAAAGCTCTTTATTCGCTCGTCCATCGATTTTATTTCTTCTCTAAATTTTCAGTATATACTCCATATGCATAGTAAGTGTCTGTCTTTTGTGTGTGAATGTATAGAATTTGTATGCGTAGACACACTTTCACATGTGTGTATATGGATCTGTGTGTGTATATATATATAGATCATGCCTGTATACATATGCTTATGTAATACTGTATTTTAATAACGGTGGTCGAACCAAATAATGTTAATTATGGAATATTATGGTTTATTTCAAACAAAGTCGGACTTCATAGACTAAAAGTTTTAGTTATTGCTTTAATTATTTTTGAATATGTTATTTGCATCTTGTTGTATATTGACAGAACTTTTATTATTTAATAAGATAAAATTTGTTTCGTTCTGAATTTTCCTGGATATATAGTTGAATTAAGAAGCCCAATTTGAAATTGAGGTTAGCATAAATTATTTTGTTTTGGTATATATGTACTACCTCTGTTCCAGTTTATATGAACTTATTTCTTTTTTGGTTCGTTCCAAAAAGAATGACCACTTTCTAAATTTGCAAACAATTTTGTCTAAACTTACAATTTAACCCTTAATGAGAAGCTTTTATAATCACGCAAATACTGTGGGCCCCCTTTTGATTTGTTTAGGAGCACAAATTCCAAAAGTCTTCATTTTTTTCTTAAACTCCGTGTCCAATCAAACATATTCACATAAATTGAAACGGTGGGAGTAGGTTATACAAGATCCGTTATCATCATTTTTTCTTAAGTTAAATGACATATATGTTCACATGCTCATACATATATAAAGTTAAAAGAAAAAGCCAAAAAAAGATTGTGTAAAATTTTAAGGCTATATGTGAAGATTGTTAAAGTTTTTGCCATTTTCCTTTATTAATTATGTTCACAAAAAGATAACTTATTCCTTCAATCTTCTTTCACGTGTTTGTTAGTTAGCATGATCTGTCACAGCACGATAAATAAATACAGAAATATAAACAAGAAATAATAAATTCAAATTACCTTTATATCCTCAATAAGAGAAATCAGATTCGTTTTATGCCCCCAATAAAAAAGTGAAATAAATTCGAGCATCTGATTCTACGGTTCCGTTTTCCCCACATTTTCCTGACCAATCATTATCATTTCTGTTAGTGGAACACTTTTGCAAGTAAGAGGAGAAAATGAATTTTAATACCCTTTTCCCAATAAAAACTCCTCAATTCTTGACTCTGATGCTTAGATCAATTCAATTGAAACTAAGAAGGAAACCACAAGTAATAAACTTCATTTTTTTCACTATAAGTATAAATAAAAAATATTATGTGTTGAAAAGGAATATTGTTTTAAACAAGGTTCCAGCGGTTAATCAAATTGAAATAGATTGGGAGTGAAGGGTAAAAAATCTTGTATAAATATTTTTAGATGTATTGTTTATTTTTGAGGGAGGGGATGGGGGGATTTCTAAATGTGGTTTATAGGTTAAACCATGTCTTTTAGTGAAAGTTTCTGTCTGATTTATATTCGAGGGAATTTTCTTTTGTACTTTTTCCGTGGTACCCTGCACTTGGTGTGGATAGTTGTGATTTGGGAATTTCAACCTTATTAACGGCTCTAACTTATCTGATTTCTTTTTCACATTTTCCATTTTTTCTGCCTACTTTTTCCTTAAATAATGGTTCTGACTATTGACTACTGACAGCTTTTCTTGGATTCCGCTGTTATTACTATTAAATAAAACAAACTTAATATGTTTACCCCTCAACTTGGCATTAATTTCAAAGATGCCCCGTTAAAGTAGGCGGAGACAATGGGTTGCGGGCCCATATTCTAGCGCGTGAATCCCACGCGATGGTGCTCCATGTGGAAAGCGCGTGGCCCATTATCCCTTCATGTTGTGCTTCTGTGATTGGTTGTTAATCCAAGGCCATTGTCTGAGGGTTGGGAGCTCCATTTTTTGGGGTCCACTTATTTTGGGACCCACATAGTGGAAAGTCAACTTAAATGACTCACACATCCATATGACTTTCTGAATTATTCATGTGAATTACAGGTATAGAAAAGGATACTTATCAATTAAAAATAAATAAAATAAGAATCAAGGTAGTTAGCCAAAAGAAATATAAAATAGCAATACATTGAAACCACTATAATAATATTTTATCAGTACCTACTTAACTAATGACATTTTTTTTGTTTGGGTAATGATGATATAGTGTTGCTTTATGTATTTAGGAGCAGGGACATATATCTATTGAAAGTGATTAGACCTGGGACTTTTTGTTTCCCTTTTTCAGTTCTTTTTCCTATATGATAAAGATGGAGCCTTGGACTTTTTATTTTCTTATTTCATTTTGGAACATCAAATACTAAAATCTGGATGGAATAGGAATACACAAAATTTGTTATGCAAAAGGAAATGTCAGTTTTTGTCCTCTGTATGTTTTTTATGCTCTTAACTATCAAAATTGGGTGATATCACATCATCAGATGGACCTAGTTTATGGACTTGGATGTGTTTTAGCCACTACACTTAGTTCAGCTTAACTTTCAAAGCTAACCTACATATGAAATTTTGTCTAGCTAAAGTTTGTACACAGTGAAATAGTTATAATATATGGCCTTTTTCATTTTATGGATTGAACTAAAAATGTGACTAGGTTTTTATTAATTGTGATGTAAAAAACAATTTGAAGATGAATGAGTAGGCTAATTTTGCTAATCGGCTGTTTTATCTTCTTGAAATTGCAGGAGAAAATCCCCATTGAAGAAGTGTTTGAACAGCTGAAATGTACCCGCGAGGGTCTGAGTGCCGACGAAGGAGCCAACAGGCTTCAAATCTTTGGACCCAACAAGTTGGAAGAGAAAAACGAAAGCAAATTACTCAAGTTCCTTGGGTTTATGTGGAATCCTCTCTCATGGGTCATGGAAGCTGCTGCTATCATGGCAATTGCACTGGCTAATGGAAATGGAAAGCCCCCGGATTGGCAAGACTTTATTGGTATCATTTGTTTGCTGGTGATCAATTCAACTATCAGTTTTATTGAAGAAAACAATGCTGGAAATGCTGCTGCAGCTCTTATGGCTGGACTTGCTCCCAAAACGAAGGTATCAAACTAGCAAATCTGATTGAATATGCACGTTTTTTTTTAAAATGAAATACTAGTGCTTCCCATTCTAAATTATCTGTTTGACCGTAGGTGCTTAGAGATGGGCGCTGGAGTGAACAGGAAGCCGCTATTCTGGTTCCAGGGGATATTATTAGTGTCAAATTGGGAGACATCATTCCTGCTGATGCTCGTCTTCTTGAAGGTGATCCTTTAAAGGTTGATCAATCTGCTCTTACTGGAGAATCTCTTCCTGTGACCAAGAATCCTGGGGATGAAGTTTTCTCTGGCTCAACCTGCAAACAAGGTGAACTTGAAGCTGTAGTTATTGCTACTGGAGTTCACACTTTCTTCGGGAAGGCAGCACATCTTGTTGACAGCACCAACAATGTTGGGCATTTCCAGAAAGTGCTAACTTCCATCGGAAACTTTTGTATCTGTTCAATTGCTGTTGGTATGCTCGTTGAGATTATAGTCATGTACCCAATTCAGCACAGGAAGTACAGGGATGGAATTGACAATCTGTTGGTGCTCTTGATTGGAGGCATTCCCATTGCTATGCCAACTGTGTTGTCAGTCACTATGGCTATTGGATCACATAGGCTCTCCCAGCAAGGTGCCATCACCAAGAGAATGACTGCAATTGAAGAGATGGCTGGAATGGATGTGCTGTGCAGTGACAAGACTGGTACCTTGACTCTTAACAAGTTGAGTGTCGACAGAAACTTGGTTGAGGTGTTTGCAAAGGGAGTAGATAAAGAGTACGTGCTCCTCCTTGCCGCAAGGGCCTCTAGAGTAGAAAATCAGGATGCAATTGATGCTTGCATGGTCGGAATGCTTGCAGATCCAAAGGAGGTACATCTCTTTTCCTTTTGCAGTTTCTCATCTATGTGGACTAACTTTAAAATGTAAATTTTCATGCTTAAATTAACTTTACAATGAAATTTCATGCTTAACCTATTTTGATTTCTAGGCACGAGCTGGTATCAGGGAGGTGCATTTCTTGCCCTTCAATCCAGTGGACAAGAGAACTGCTTTAACATATATTGACAACAATGGCAACTGGCATCGTGCCAGCAAGGGAGCTCCTGAGCAGGTAGGTTTTCAGTTTCAATTACATTTTCCCTTGGTTTCCTGTATAAGTTTGAGTAATACTCTTGTTACTGATATTACAATTTTGCTCTATTGCATCAGATTTTGGACCTTTGTAACTCTAAGGAAGATGTCAAGAGAAAGGTTCACGCAATGATTGATAAATACGCCGAGCGTGGGTTGAGATCATTGGCTGTCGCTAGACAGGTTTGTAATACTAAATTTGGATTATTTTGAGTTTGCAGGTATAGGCCCGAATATATGCTCTCTCCCTGCAGCTGTCTTATCGTTGTTTAACTTGTTTGTTTGCAGGAAGTACCAGAGAAATCAAAAGAGAGCCTTGGTGGCCGATGGGAATTTGTAGGATTGCTACCCCTCTTTGATCCTCCCAGGCATGATAGTGCTGAGACCATCCGTAGAGCTCTCAACCTTGGTGTAAATGTTAAGATGATCACTGGTACTATACTCAGAATCAGACTCTTCCTTCAAGGCAATGCTAGTTCATGTATATGTAACTTACGGTTTTTGATTTCTAGGGGATCAATTGGCTATTGCTAAGGAGACTGGCCGTAGGCTTGGAATGGGAACAAACATGTACCCATCAGCATCTTTACTTGGTCAAGACAAGGATTCAGCCATTGCTTCACTTCCAGTAGAAGAATTGATCGAGAAGGCAGATGGATTTGCTGGAGTATTTCCTGGTGAGTGATTTTCTTTTTCGATTTTATCTTTTGTTTAATGGAAGTATCTACAACTACCAAACCTTAAATATGGATGATGAAAAGAGACTGATCATTTTCTTTTCTTGTTGCACAGAGCACAAGTATGAAATTGTGAAAAAGTTGCAAGAGAGAAAGCACATTGTGGGAATGACTGGTGATGGTGTCAACGATGCTCCTGCTTTGAAGAAGGCAGATATCGGAATTGCTGTTGCAGATGCTACTGATGCAGCACGAGGTGCTTCTGATATCGTGCTCACTGAACCAGGTCTAAGTGTTATCATTAGTGCTGTGTTGACCAGTAGAGCTATTTTCCAGAGGATGAAGAATTACACAGTTAGTCAATCTTTCCCCATTAATATTTTATTCCAGTTGACACGTCTTAATTTTTCTTATAAAAAGCCCCATTAATTTCGTTTAACTTTTGTTTTGGCAGATATATGCAGTTTCCATCACTATCCGTATTGTGGTATGTCCTAAGTGGAAATTAAATGTGATAAAGACATTAACTCATTGAATTTTTGAGGTTTGAGTTTCTTTGCTCTTGTTTTTCCTGTCTGCAGTTTGGTTTCATGTTTATTGCTCTGATATGGAAGTACGACTTCTCTGCATTTATGGTTTTGATCATTGCCATCCTAAACGACGGTAATGTCATTTCTACAGAGATCCTTTTGTTAACAAAATCATGCATTCACGTTACCTCGTTTGCCAGGACTGACATACATTTCTTGGTCCAGGAACCATTATGACAATCTCAAAGGATAGAGTGAAACCATCTCCAATGCCCGATAGCTGGAAATTGAAAGAAATCTTTGCAACTGGTGTTGTTCTTGGAGGTTACCAGGCACTGATGACTGTTGTTTTCTTTTGGGCCATGCATGACACTGATTTCTTCTCGGTAAGGACTAAACATATTATGATTCTTTTACTCCAAATATTTTTGTAGTTCCTTTTCTAATGACCATTTCTACCGGTGTCTTCCATTTTTTGCCACAGGACAAATTTGGTGTTAAGTCTCTTAGGAATAGTGATGAAGAAATGATGTCTGCTTTGTACCTGCAAGTGAGTATTATCAGCCAGGCTTTGATTTTTGTGACCCGTTCACGCAGCTGGTCCTTCGTTGAACGCCCGGGAATGCTGTTAGTTATTGCTTTCATGATTGCCCAGCTGGTAAGTGTTGGAGTTCTTCGACAAATATTAAAATCTTCTGGTTAAAACCAAAAATAGATATCTGTTTTCTAGTTCTTAAGCATGTATGAAGTTGTTTTTTCTTGAGGTCCGAAAGCTAGTAGTACTAAACTTATTAATGGATGCTTCAGGTTGCCACTTTAATTGCTGTATATGCCAACTGGGCTTTTGCAAGAGTCAAAGGATGTGGCTGGGGATGGGCTGGTGTCATCTGGCTTTACAGCATTGTTTTCTACTTCCCACTTGACATAATGAAATTTGCCATCCGCTACATCTTAAGTGGTAAGGCTTGGAATAACTTGCTCGATAACAAGGTATACTTTACTCTTCGCATGACCAACTGACATCCTCTTTAAATTCAATCGTTTCCGTGACTTCATAAACACGAGCCATTTCTGACATTCGGCCTAAAAACAGACTGCTTTCACCACCAAGAAAGACTATGGTAAAGAAGAGAGGGAAGCTCAATGGGCACTTGCTCAGAGAACTTTACATGGGCTTCAACCACCAGAAGCCACAAATCTCTTCAATGAGAAGAACAGCTACAGGGAACTGTCTGAAATCGCCGAACAAGCAAAGAGGAGAGCAGAGATGGCCAGGTATTTACTAACTTATTTCATTCTACAAACTTTCTAGTCTTGAGTTTGGTAAACAGAATTTTAATGGAACATTCTCTGTGTTGTAGGCTTCGCGAGCTGCATACTCTCAAGGGTCACGTTGAGTCAGTGGTGAAGCTGAAAGGTCTGGATATCGAAACGATCCAGCAGCATTATACAGTTTGAGAAAGCTTAATGAATCTTACACAAGAAAGGGAGAGGCAGGATGAGAAATCCAATGTTAATTAGAGAACAAAGAGAAGCTTTTGGCCTTGACCAGATAAAAAAATTTGTCTAGATAAAGGGGGAAAACTTTTATCTTCTGTGATCTTCCCCCCCATCTATTTTTACTTAACTTCGTTATGTATTTTGAAGCGCCGCCCATTGAAAGGGATTGTGTCCAAGTTTTTTCCAACATTTTAATGGTGAAGTGACATCTCCTTGTAACAACAGTTCTCTTCCAATTTCACCCCCTCTTTCTTTTTTCCTTGTTTTTTCATTTGATGAGAATGTCTCTCAGTTTTTTGCACATTCACTGGTGTATGTTACCCTTCATGAAAATGATATGAGTGAATAATGGGATTTCTTTTCTTGTTAACTGATCCAACTCTCTTCTAACTTGTTAGTTGTTAAAAAGACAAACGGCTTGGAAATTTGTTTGAAACGACTATCATCAGGCTTAGAAAAGGCTGAGTAACCTACAAGTTAAGATTTCACTATATCCTTAATTTCAACCTCTTTGCATGGTTATTACTTTCTTCTTTTCCTTTCATATGACATTATTTTTTTATTAGTCTATTTGGAAAAAAAAAAGACACTTTTCTATATTTGTAATATTCAACATTAAACCTTTTGTTATAATTTTATAACCACGATGACATGTTTAACGTCATAAGTTTCAATAGACCCTTTTCTTTATTAAACTTCATGCATATTCATACTTATACCACATAATTGAAAAGAGGGAACTGTATTCAATTGGAAAAATCACTCTTGGTCAGTTTAGGGGTTACCAACTTTCAAATACAAGAAATTTAGATTTCACCATCACAACTTAGGCCTACAATGACATGAGCATTACTCAGGACCAATTTGACTCCTAGATTTGTACGAGAGACAATTGCTTTTTAACCGTAAAGTACTTGCACAAAACTTTATCAAACATAAATTAATTGTCTTTATATGCTTTAGAATGAAATCATAAACGAAGTAGATCAGAAAGAATCCAACAAAATAATTTAAATAAATCTAAAGTCTCTTTCCTATTGGTTATCTTTGTAGTGTCAAAATCTATTCTAGGATCCCAAAGACCAACGGAAATCTGCCATCTTATTGAACACTAGTAAGTGCTTAATGGATCTCATCTTTAAGAAATTTTTATTTTTCCTAATCTTCTATTACCTAAAAATACACGTCAGAATGATTATTACCTAAAAATACACGTCAGAATGATTATTCTTATAATCGAAATTGTTTTGAAATAAGATAAACATAGAATAATATATAGCGGGAAAACTTAGTACAATTGTAATATTCGCAAATAGTTACATGATATTGATAGTCTATAAGATTAATAAAGATTTCTAATAGGATCATTAAAAAAAGTGATTGTATTGGTTAGAAATGGATGTATTAACTATAAATCTTAAATGGCTTCTAGAGTCATGGGTACCACAACAATCTTTCAAAGACTAGTAGAGGCATCGTGATAGATGGGGATGATGACATTCTGCAATAGCATATCTACTATTAATACGTTGAAAACTTTAATACGTTTGTTTGGTTCATGAATAAAATTTGAACCACTAAATTAAAGCCAATGATTTTGGTGGTTTATTGCCGAGGCGTTGAAAGATATAATCCCTCTGATAACGATGGATGATTTTTCTCGTTTCAAAATGAAACATAATTTATTAAAAGCTCTCGTAAGAGATTGCTTTCTCTTTTAGCATTTTTTTACTCTTAAAAGGGGGAAGTATATAACCATAAGAGGCTGCTAAACGACCACACCACTTTGGCCTAAATATGGCCACATTAGTCTTATGTCACGTGCTTCGCACGTGTAATCCCTGCACCTATTATTAAATTTATATAAAAAAAATATTAAACTTTTAACCCAATATATCATTCAAAAATATTTATTCAACTTATAAGTTAAAACCAAAACATATAGGCAGTGCGAGTTTCAGATCTTGTTAGTTTTAATTAAATAATATTTTTAAAATTATACTAATATTTATAAGTATAAATTAAAGCACAAAAATAGTGAGAGTTCCATTATTGTTAGTTTTATTTGTTTTGATTAGATATATTTGAAGTTATATTAAAATTAGTAAGAAGATATAAACTTGATAACAATATTAGTTAGGAATATCGCATCTAATAAACATCGTGATAATTTATATTACATTCTGTGAGCACGTAATTTTTTCCAAATATAAAATTACTCCTAAAAAATTTCAAAAAAAAGCTTTAAATTATTTTATAGAATTTTAAGAATTTTTCTATATTTATTTTACTTACTTTGCTTTGTACATACTCATATTTGATGCATTTTTAAGTTGCATTTTAAATCCTAAAGAAAATACCAAAATATTTTGAATCTTTATATTTTTAGATTTTAATTGCATAATTAATTGCATTTGTAAAACACTAAAAATATCAAAAATACGTTAGTAACTTTACATGCATTTGTTAGCTAAATGAATTAGTCAATTGTAGAAAAATAGGTTATTAGATTAATTTTACAAATTAGTTGAAATTAGGAGTGTTAAATAAACTGGTTATTCTTGAAAATGAAAAGAAAAGAAAGAAAAGGCGATTTGCCTTATCTTCAAATTGGGCAAGTTGACCAGCAGCCCAAATTTTTCTCCCAACCCAATCCCACCAATTCCCATCTACCCGACCCGCCAGGCCCATCATCCCTCTCTTCACTCATTAAAATAACCTACCTCCCAAAAATCCCCCCAGAGAACACAACAGATCCCTTCCCCTTAACCTAAAACCTAGCCGCCACCCGATGCTCTCAAAAGAGAAGAGACGGATCTCACCCATAAACACACACATATACACACCCATTTATACCATTTTTTTGACAAAATACTCACACACAATTCTCACCTCACTCTATCTGATCTCATTCACACACAATTTACACACTAGAAGCATAGAAAATCTGGAATCAAATCCAGATCTAAGATTTCAAAAGGACTCCAAAAAACACGAAACAAAAACAGAAATAAAAATGGGATTTCAAGGCTGTTTTCAACTCCATAATTTCTGGGAATCCGAGTGTTATTTGAGCTATAGAATCGATTTTCGCTGTTGTTTGTTGTTTATTTACATGCTGTTGCTTAGCCCCAACTTCTGATTTTGGCCTTTGTTCGGCAATTTGCTCTTCTAGATTTGCTCCTGTGTTTAGGTATGTTTCTTCTCACATCTGTAGTTTCAGCTTTATTTTAATATGAAATCAGAATTGTTTTAGCCCTTTGCCTCTCGCTTGTTTGAATTTTCTTCGTTGGATCAGTTATGGCGTAGACAAAATATCGATTAGGTCAATTATTAATAGTTAAGCGACCGTGCTAAAATTACGGAATTCGGGAGTGCCTCACACCTTCTCCCGGGTTAACAGAACTCCTTACCCAGTTTTCTGTGTTCGCAGACCAAAAATAGAGTCAATTTCCTTGATTTGGGATTCTAAACTAAATCGGTGACTTGGAACACCTTAATAATTATCTCAAGTGGCGATTCTGAATTAAATAAATAATCTCATATCGAATAATGTCACTTTAATTGGAAAAACTCCCTATTCCCTCGGAAAAAAGAGGTGTGACAGCTTTGGCAACTCCGCTGGGGACCGAACCCAGAATCTCTGGATTAGGGTTCAGAATTCGAGCTTAAATAACTGTTATGCTTGGCTTTCATGATTGTATGATTTTTTACGTGTTTGAGTCTAATGTGCTAAATACTGCTTTCTACCATTTTGATATTGTGTGAACTGTATATAAAACTGTTACGACACCCTTCTTCTTTCTGAGTCTTCTAAATCTTCTGGGAAGCGTGCGCTTTGCGTGGCTTCTTTTATGTTAAGAGTCATACCCTAATTTTAGAACGAGGATTGGACAAGTTACAAAGCCGATGAAGCTTCTGTATTCCTGGCACGTTGCCCTCCCCCCCCCCCTCCAGCTCGAGTTGTTCGCTCGGGTAAGCCTTGTCTAAAACTCTACACCTTAGGGTTTAGACCTAGAAGAACAAAGCCGCATGTTGTATCCCTAGTAGGTACGCTTATTTGCATCATGTGCATTTGACCTTAGGGACTCAACACAGGGGTTGGGTCCGTTAGGACAGGTGTACCCCAAATTAAAAAGACTATCCTGATGCATCTTACGTGCTACTTGTACATTTATTTGATCTGGTTTGTATGTTGACTGACTTCTAGAATAGGAAAAGAAAATCAAAAAAATAAAACCAAGAGTGAGAGGTAGGTATTTGAAAAATTTCGAAACTCTACCAAAACTTTGAAAAAATAAAGAGAAAGAAACCAAAATTTTCAAGTGCCATGTTTCCCTTGTTCCGTCAAAACTGGATGAACTACGCGTGTCTGATTCTCATCGGATGTGAGATACGTATACAAACCTCATCGGTTCCGGCCCCAGTTTTCAAAAATCCAAAAATATTTTCCTTTAATTCCCTCTTTAGAAGTCTTTTCTTAGAAAATCCCAAACAAATTTTAAAAAAAAGAGATTTTCTTTAAAACCCAAGAATATTTTCCTTCTGTTTTGAAGTCTTTCATTCAAAAACAAAACAAATAAAATAATCAATCAAAATCCAAAAATATGTTTTTCCCTTCTTTAGAAGTATTTTTCCAAAAATTAAAAAACAATCAGAAACAAAAATTTAAAAAAACAATCTTTTTATTTTTAAGAAGTCTTCTTTCGCAAATATCATAAAAATTGAAAAGTTGAAGTCCAAAAATATTTTAGCTTTTCTTCACAAGTTCGCTTTCGGAAATTATAAAGAAAACTCAAAAAATGAAAATTTTCTACCTTTTTTTAGAAGTCTATTTCCCAAAACTTCAAAAAAAAAAAATCAAATCAAAAGTCCAAAAATATTTTCTTTCTTCTTTAGAAGTCTTTCTTTCGAAAATTTCAAAAATCAAAACCAAAAATCAAAAAATATTTTCTTTCCTCTTTAAAAGACTTTCTCGCGCAAAATTCCCAAAAAAGAAAACGAAATGCAAAAAATATATATTCTTTTTCTAAACGCTTTCATTGTGTGAGTGTTATAAAGAAGTAAAAAAAAGAGAGAGTTAATTTATTTACTCCATTCCTGATATTCCTGACCTACGTAATAATCTGATTCATGCGGCGTCATGATACGTAGGCAATCCCCATCGGATTCGATCATAGCCATAAAATTAATTGAGTGAAAAAATAAAATGAATAAAAAAAAGGAAAAAATTGAGTAAAAAAGAAAGAAAAGAGCGACAAAAATAAAAGAAACAAAGAGCGACAAAAAAATAAATAAAAGAGTGACAAAAACAGAAAGAGAAAATGAGAATGCCAAAAATAAAAGAGCGATAGAAACAAATTGAGAAAATCAAGGATGATTAAAAAGAGGCACAAATGAAAAAAAATGGTACAGAGTGAAAAAGGGTTAGTTAAGGCCGGGATGAAACATGCAACCATTCAAACACACAGTAGAAGCGTTTAACTGTTTAGGTGCATTGCATCCCAAAGTGAAATTTCCTATCCATTTAGCATCTCAAAACTAACAATGTTGTTGGGTGTGCAAATTAGCCAGGTTCTGTTCAGGTGGTTGTTTTTGTTAGCAATCTGGCTTCCCATCCTTACTTCACAAGATCCAAAGGCAGGGTTCCTATGGCCTTCGAAAGTCATCTACCAATTATCGATCCTAAGGATAGCCCGACGTTGGCTATTACATAGCCAGAATCAGCCGCCGCTGAAGAAAATAGGATATTGCGTCTCCGCATGTTGGAAAGGTGGGACGCCTGGTCTAAAGGTAAGGAACTGCCGAGTGTAATACCTGGGTTCCTTGAGTTAATCCCCAAGTCAAGTGAGGCTACCAACGCCCATGTGCCCAACCCATTCATCCCATGCGGGTACCCTCCAATACCGTTTAACGGTCCCAAAATTCCTTCTGTGATTCGCCCCCAGGCGCCGGCCCCAAAGGCACCGCCATTGATGTTCTCTGCAGCACCAGTCTGCACCACAGCACAACCAACTTTACCACGACCGTATGTTGAGCCTCCAATATTCACTTTTCAGGGTCCACAACTTCAACAAGAAATAACATATGTGGCCCCGTACTCCTTTACTCACCCTCCGCAATATGAGTTCTCGGTGCAGCAAAAAAAGGTTGTCAAGAATCCCGAGCAAGAGGAAATGGTTCGGAAGATGAAAAGCCTGGAACAATGCCTGGAAAACATGTAAGGCCTGAGTGGCCAAAAGAGTGTCTCATACTCCGACCTGTGTATGTTTCCCCATGTTCACTTGCCGGTTGACTTCAAAATACCAAAATTTGAAAAGTACGACGAGCACGGAGACCCGATCGCTCATCTGAAATGATACGGTAACCAGCTGAGGGGTGCTGGTGGAAAAGAGGAGCTGCTAATGGCCTATTTTGGAGAAAGCCTCACCGGAATCGCTTCCGAGTGGTATATGGATCAAGAAATTACCAATTGGCATATGTGGGACGATTTGGCTCGAGATTTTGTCCGCCAGTTCCAGTATAATGTGGACATAGCTCTCGACATAAACTCTTTGGCCAATTTGAAAAAGGAAATCACGGAAAGCTTCCGCGAATATGCTGTCAAATGGCGTGAACAAGCTGCCAGTGTAAAGCCTCCAATGGACAAAACAGAAATGGTTGCGATCTTTCTACAGGCCCAAGAGGCGGACTACTTCCAGAACATAATATCCGCTATGGGTAAGCCGTTCACTGAGGCTGTCAAAATTGGGGAGATGGTAGAAAACGGGTTTAAAACGGGCCGAATCTTGAGTCATGCTGCCTTTAAGGCCACATCACAGATCGTTCAGAATGGTTCGGAGGGTTTGATGAACAGAAATTGGAGAGAAGAGGGAGCCATGATGGCTTCAAACTCGAGGGGGGCTCGTAGGACATTCAACCAATCATATATGCTTCCTGAGGTCCTTCAACACTATTATCTCCATCAAGATGTTGCTTATGCTGTGGTACCGCTTCCCTATGCGGTGATGAACACACAACCTTACACGCGGCCATAACATTATACACAAAACCGAGCTCCACCTCCCAGAAATGCCCATACTTACCAAGCTCCATATAATCCCCAACCAAATGTTTCCCATTACAATCCTCGCCCAAGAGAGCCTTTCAGAAAGAATCAGTTCACCTCTATTGGTGAATCGTATTCAAGCTTGTTCCAAAAGCTAATCAGGCTAGATTTGTTGCAACTAATGACCCCGAACCGGCCGAACCCCGAATCCCCCTCACACCGAGCTGATGCTATATGTGAATACCACTCTGGATCAGTGGGACACAGTACAGAGGATTGTTGGACCCTCAAGAGGGCAGTTGGAGACTTGATTGAAGCAGAAAGAATCGTTCTGCGGGATGAAGAGGACCCTAATATGATGAACAATCCTCTGCCTACTCACACCAATGAGCCAGTAGTCGGAATGATCTGTAAAGATGAAGAATTTGATCCAGCATTGAAGGCTATTGCATCCATTGCCGAGACAGAATTAAAAGGGAAAAAATGGTCGCCGAGCCTGAAAGTTCCCCATCAGACGGGAGTCTCGATAGCCTGTCTTGCTATCCTTTCTACGTCCGGATTATCTCAGGGTGTGATCGAAATGTTTTACTTTATTGTCTTACTTTTCGATATAAACTCTTCTATCTTTAAAATTCAAAAAAAAATCAAAATAAAAAAAATCAAATTAAATTAATATTTCATTGTCAAGAAATGTCTCTTTTCTTAATCTTGTCACTTTTCTTATTCCCTTTTCAGTTCTGTTAATGCAGATTTTAGTGACATGACATGCTTGCGGACTTTATGCCCAGATCCTAAAACGTTGTCAGACTTCGAAATAATGACTCAAGAGTCAGAATACAATGAAGATAGGTTTAAGGAAATAAAACAAAGAATCGGAACAACTAGAGGAAAATTGGCTCCAGATTGGAAAGGTCCATACATGGTAACGAGAGTACTGACAAAAGAGAGCGTTGTACCTGGGAAACATAGAAGAAAATATCCCTGAAATAATGGTCAATGCAGGTGCAGTCAAAAGGTACTATGTTTGATCCTCCATATAGTATTAATGTTCTCCGGTTGGAATGACGAAGCATTTCATTCTCGCTACCCAAACACCATTAACCCTTTTGTAAACCCTTTGAGCCGGTTGCTCTTCTTTGATTACCCTCTTTGGACCCTGAAAGTGTTATTGAAAAAAAATAAAATGAAATGAAAAATGAAAAATGAAAAGAAAAGCAAAAAGAAAAAGAAAAAGAAAAAGAAAAAGAAAGAGAAAACAAAACAAAACAGAAGAAAAACAAAACAAAAATAAAAAACAAAGTTGCTTGAACTACGTTCGACTTGATTCCGAAATGATATGTAGGTAGCCTCTCTCTGGGGTTCAGTCACATCAAAACAAATATCTAAATTCGTCCAAAAGTTGAAACTGGGGCAGAAGTTATAATGATTCGGAAATGGTTTCGCCCTAAAGGTTCCAGAGTTGTAATTCAATCCAAATCATTTTTACCCAAATCCTTGTCAAAGTCCTTCTAATCAATCAATGAGAATGTTCAAGAATGGAAGGATACAACTACGTGGATCTGAGACGACCAAAATGAGAGAAATGAAATGAGAGAGTCTTGTTGGTGAAAATCCTCACGGGCATCGTAAGGCGATGGTAAGCATAGAAATGGAAAATGATAGAGTCTTGTTAGTGAAAACTTGCAAAGAGCACTATAAGGCAATGGTGAGAAGAGAAATGGGAGAGGTCAGCTGGTGAAAACCCGCAAAAGGCGCCACTGATCGAAAAAAAGATCCTCACAGCCATCGGCATCGAAAGAGTCTTGGCAAGGTTTCTCGATTTTGAGGCAAAAGTGGTGATGAATTTATGAAAGTTGGATGATTTACACAGATCAGGAATCCAGTCCAAGAGGCATGTCATGTTCATTGAAGTCTGCATCCACCCCAGATAAGTCCTTCTTTCCTTTCCCCGAAAGGGATACCTCTTGTCTAAATTTATTTTCTATTCCATTATTTGTTTTTACAAGGTTATCGCTTGATACGAGCTAATATGCAAAAAAAGAGGCACCCAGCCTCGGCAGGGGTATCAAGTCGACTCCGACTGACCATGGCGGACGATGCTTCGAAATCAGACTCTTGAAAGAAGAAAATCAAAGTCAAATGCCCACAAAGGCAAAATAAAGTTGAAAGGTCAAGTCCCACATGACTAACCGTCATGGTAAAGTTTTGGAAAATCCAAAAGTTCTCCGGGGCCAGAAATGAAATTGGTCTTTAGGAAACAACCAGTTGCAGTTGAGAGTATCATCAAAGAAGCCGGGCCGAGATCAAGTGACTGAAACAATCAAGGTCGCAAAACCAACTACCATTTCAAACTGACAAATTGTTCTTTGTTTGAAAAACAGGAAACATGTGTAATCCAAAGCAACCTTGCAAAAGTAGGTGCAACCAAAAGAAACCGTGCAGAGACTAAAATAGCTCTGCAGCAACAACCACTCCAAAAAAAGAAAGTCTTCTCCAAATTCTTTCTCGCATTTTACTCATTCTCTTAATAAAACAAAAAGAAAGAAGAGAAAGAAAGTTCCAAATTATGGTAGTATAGGGTCTCCAATCTCTGATTTTATTTTAGACATAGGGTCTCCACTCCCTAGTCATTTTCCAACATAGGGTCTCCACTCCCTAGTTAATTTTATTTTAGACATAGGGTCTCCACTCCCTAGTCGCTTTTCCAACATAGGGTCTCCACTCCCCAGTTGATGTTTCTTTTATACATAGGGTCTCCACTCCCTAGTCGCTTTTCCAACATAGGGTCTTCACTCCCTAGTTGATTTTATTTTAGACATAGGGTCTCCACTCTCTAGTCTCTTTTCCAACATAGGGTCTTCACTCCCTAGTCGCTTTTCCAACATAGGGTCTTCACTTCCTAGTTGATTTTATTTTAGACATAGGGTCTCCACTCCCTAGTCTCTTTTCCAACATAGGGTCTCCACTCCCTAGTTGATGTTTATTTTAGACATAATGTCTCCATTACCTAGTCTCTTTTCCAACATAGGATCTCCACTCCCTAGTTGATGTTTATTTTAGACATAGGGTCTCCACTCCCTAGTCTCTTTTCCAACATAGGGTCTACACTCCCTAGTTGATATTTATTTTAGACATAGGGTCTTCACTCCCTAGTCACTTTTCTAACATACGGTCTTCACTCCCTAGTTGATGTTTATTTTAGACATAGGGTCTCCACTTCCTAGTCGCTTTTCCAACATAGGGTCTCCACTCCATAGTTGATTTTATTTTAGATATAGGGTCTTCACTCCCTAGTCTCTTTTCCAACATAGGGTCTTCACTCCCTAGTTGATTTTATTTTAGACATAGGGTCTCCACTCCCTAGTCTCTTTTCCAACATAGGGTCTTCACTCCCTAGTTGAAGTTATTTTAGACATAGGGTCTCCACTCCCTAGTCACTTTTCTAACATAGTGTCTCCACTCCCTAGTTGATTTTGTTTTAGACGTAGGGTCTCCACTCCCTAGTCGCTGTTCCAACATAGGGTCTCCACTCCCTAGTTGATTTTATTTTAGACGTAGGGTCTCTACTCCCTAGACGCTTTTCCAACATAGGGTCTCCACTCCCTAGTTGCTTTATTTTTAGACATAAGGTCTCCACTTCTTAGTCTCTATTTTCTCAGAGTACACCAATCCTGACTTTTATTGCTTCAATAATGAAGTAGTATAGAGTTTTGTTACAAATAACTCACGAAATTTTCCTAGTAAAAACTGGGGCAGAAAAAAATTTTGTTCGTTCATTTGTTTTGGTATCTGAGCAGTTTTTTACCTCGAGGCACAAGGTTCGAGATGACCAAAAAGAAGTCTCAATCCAAAATAAAGAAAAGAAAAGGAAAAAAAGTGAATCCAAAATACAGAAGCGGAGAATAGATGTGGACTGCTCGAGACATGACTGAAGTCATGGGCTTTGCATGTCCCGTTTGATCCGACGAAACCATAGAAGAATGAATTAGCACTTGCATCTAGCAAACGTCAAGATTCAGATCAGAGTCTGCGTGAAGAACCAACCAAGACTCAAGATCAAGCTTCAAAAGACTTATAGATAGGAATCTTGTAACTCGTAACTGATAGGCTTGTTTTGTTTTTTTTTTCATTTTTGATTTTGGTGTAATAAGGAGCTCAACAAGCAGTAACAGCAGCAACAATAGTGAAATCACAGCTTCTCGATAGTCCCAGCTACCAAAACTTTCAGAACTACACTGACCTGATTCCTTTATAGCCAAGGATATGTAGGCAACCTCCGAAGCAAGGTTCGATCAAAAGTTTTTAAAATGCTTCCAAATGGAGTATCAAACAGGCAAAAATTATTCATGTTTGCTCACTTTATCTTTGCCCGAAAACTCTCCATGTTCTCGAGCAAAGAGGGGCAGCTGTGAGCACGTAATTTTTGTCTAATATAAAATCACTCCTAAAAAATAGCTTTAAATTATTTTATAGAGTTTTAAGAATTTTTCTATATTTTTTTTTACTTAGTTTACTTTGTACGTACTCATGTTTGATGCATTTTTAAGTTGCATTTTAAATCCTAAAGAAAATACAAAAATATTTTGAATCTTTACATTTTTAAATTTTAATTGCATAATTAATTGAATTTGTAAAATACTAAAAATATCAAAAATACATTAGTAACTTTACATGCATTTGTTAGCTAAATGAATTAGTCAATTGTAGAAAAATAGGTCATTAAGTTAATTTTATAAATTAGTTGGATTTAGGAGTGTTAAATAAACTGGTTATTCTTGAAAATGAAAAGAAAGGAAAGAAAAGGCTATTTTCCTTGTCTTCAAATTGGGCAAGTTGACCAGCAGTCCAAATTTTGCTCCCAGTCCTATCCCACCAATTCCCATCTACCCGACCCGTCAGTCCCATCATCCTTCTCTTCACTCATTAAAATAACCTCCTCCCAAAAATCCTCTCAAAGAACACAACAGATCCTACCTAAAACCTAGCCACCGCCTGATGCTCTCAAAAGAGAAGAGACGGATCTCACCCATAAACACACGCATATGCACACCCATTTACACTATTTTTTGACAAAATACTCACACACAATTCTCACCTGACTCTCTCTGATCTCATTCACACATAATTTACATACTAGAAGCATAGAAAATCTGGAATCAAATCCAGATCTAAGATTTCAAAAGGACTCCAAAAAATACGAAACAAAAACAGAAATAAAAATGGGATTTCAAGGCTGTTTTCAACTTCATAATTTCTAGGAATCCGAGTGTTATTTGAGCTATAGAACCGCTGTCCGATGTTGTTTGTTGTTCATTCACATGCTGTTGCTGAGCCCCAACTTTTGATTTTGGCCCTTGTTCGGCAATTTGCTGTTTAGGTATGTTTCTTCTCACATATGTAGTTTCAGCTTTGTTTTAATATGAAATCACTATTGTTTTAGCCCTTTACCCCTTGCTTGTTTGGATTTTCTAAGTTGGATCAGTTATGGAGTAGACGAAATGTCGATTAATCTGCGATTTGTTATAATTAAGATTATTCTGATGAAATGTATTTTAAATTGCGGATCTAAATTTTGTTTTTCCTAACCTGTATCTACATACGAACGAAATATGTTGAGTAATGAGAAGTCCCTTGATTTGCAGCCTACTAACTTAATAAATTAGTGTAAAGATTTGGAGTTTATTCATCTGTTGAAGTATATTGGATTTCAGTATTTTGAATTGTTGATTTGTGTGCTAGATAACACAAGTAAGTCCTTGTTAAGTGATGGGAGAGTTTCTGGGATTTAGGCTTGAATCAGCTGGTTCGGGTTGAAATAATTTCATCACGTGTTGTTGTTTACTTTGTTTAGCTATGTGCATTCAATTGATAATCAGATTTGCTGCCATAGATTTGTTGACGTTAATCTTTTAGGCATCGATGTTTGAGAATGTTAACTGATAGTCTATTGTTACTCAATTGGAAAAGCCTATGTGTGAAGATGGAGCAAATGAGACCTTGTATTTTCCCTTTTTGTGTGGTTTTCCAAACCTGGGCTACTTATTTGAGCCCGATTGATCAATTATCATAATTCTACACATCTGATAATTTTCTAAACCAGTAATAACCCACAAGCCACAAACAAACTAGGTAATTAACTATTTTTTACTAAATCTTACTCTTGCCCCATAACTAACCCGCAAACTCTTGAACCCTCACAACAATATCAAAGTAGTTTAGGAAACATAACTCATCAACATCGTAGTTTGCTTTAGGTACGATTAATTTTAAATCATCGTGACTATGGGTACGGTTCCCGTGGCATAGTCATGATACATAAATCCCAATTTGAGTGTGCATTTCACGTGACTCGACCATCACTTCAAATAATAATAATAATAATAAACATGTAGTAAATCGCGGGTGCATTTCACATGACGCGATTCGCAATGTGTACAAAAACAATAAGTGCGCGACATCGCGACTTATTCAAATAAATTCCTTAAATACTAAAAAACGATCAAAATTCTATTAAAAGCGGTTAGAAGGTAAAAAGCACAATAGGTTTAAAATGTGTAATAAATTAGATAATTAGTTCAATTATTAATAGTTAAGCGACCGTGCTAAAACCACGAAATTCAGGAGTGCCTCACACCTTCTCCCGGGTTAACAGAACTCCTTACCCGGTCTTCTGTGTTCGCAGACCAAAAATAGAGTCAATTTCCTCGATTTGGGATTCTAAACTAAACCGGTGACTTGGGATACCTTAATAATTATCCCAAGTGGCGACTCTGAATTAAAATAAATAATCCCATATCAAATAATATCACTTTAATTGGAAAAACTCCATATTTTTTCGGAAAAAAGGAGGAGTGACACATTCCAAAATCTCTTATTTCTTTAAAAATTTCAATATAATATATAAAAAATAATGGTGGTGCTAAGCATGTGCTAAATATCAAAGATTTCTATGCGAGGTTAAATAAATGTGAAGTGTTTAGGGTAGAGTTTTTCTTCCTTGTATTCTTCAAATATTTTCTAGCGCATAAAAAGACACATTACTCAAAAATGAACCAAGAAATTCCCATTTTGTTCTAGCCTCGGAGAGCGAGGAATGGCAATAAGGCCACCCTGTATAATTTGAATAAAATCTCTAATAAGGGGTGGATGTTGCATTACGTCATGAATTTACACTTAGAAATTTATTAATATAGCACATATAGTATATTTGAACATATAATTAAAAATATATTACGTTTCATATTAAGAATGTTAAAGATTGGACCCACAAAGTTTAATATACTGGCTCTATCTCTAATTGCCGATCAATTTTATGTCCATAACTTTTCTGTACTACTCATTGAAATTTATAAATATTTGATGTGTTATGGAGATAAATATTCAGATTCACCAATAGTGTTATGTTCCTAAAGCTTTCAAAAATTTTACGGGAAAAAAATAATATGGATTTCCATATATGTATATGTTATTATCCTACTTGAATCTTGGAGTGAGTATAAATGTGCTAATAAAATTTTTACCAAGTAACTATGTACACCTGAAAGTAATTTAAACCAAAACATGAGAGCACTCAGAGTGTAGAAAATTATAATTATAATTGTTGGGAAACATTCTACCTTATAGGCGCTGCATATTTCCATATGATGGTGGAAGAAGTCGAAGCAACACATAAGTATCACACAATTTAATTTATATGAATGATATAAGCACCGTTTGTATCAGTTGGTATCATAGCACTAGGTTGCCTAGGTCTCACGATTCACGAACAGACTTAGTAGAGTCTGGAGGATCGGTACGGAGACGTCTGTACTTATCTTCCAGAGACTACAGAGTTTAGGAACAATTTCACTTCTATTTTTCTCTGTCATGCGATTTTGTTATCTCAGTACTAATTGAACTCTTCTACTCTTGTCCTTCGCAGATGGCAAGAAGACGTACCACGTCTTCATTTGAGCAGCAGCCAGAACCCCCAGTGGCAGCTCCTACGAGGGGCAGAGGTCGAGGCCGAGGCCGTACCAGAGGCCGAGGCAGGGGTAGGGCTCAGCCCAGAGCTCGAGCAGTAGCACCAGCGACGGAGCCTCGGGTAGAATTTGATGAGGAAGCTCCAGCCCAGACCGTTCCAGCAGGACCAGCTCAGGTCCCCGAGGGGTTCATTGCCACCCTAATGCTTCAGGATGCCTTGGTCCGCTAGGTAGGCCTTATGGAGAGTGTGGCCCAGACTGGCGCATTTCCCATGTCACCAGCCGTCTCTCAGGCCGTAGGAGGAGCCCAGACTCCTGCTACTCATACTCCGGAGCAGGTGGCTCCCCAGTATCAGACTCCAGCAGCTCATCCAGTCGGAGTAGTTCAGCCGGTTGCTACGGCACAGACCGGTGATGGACCCCGCTATGTCTTTTGAGGCCTTGTGGAGATTGGACAGGTTTAACAAGCTCTTCCTAGTCCATTTCAGTGGTGCTACTTCAGAGGATCCCCATGAGTATCTCGACAGTTGTCATGAGGTTCTTCAGAACATGGGTATATTGGAGACCAATGGAGTCAACTTTGCTATGTTCCAGATGATTGGTTTCGCCAAGAAATGGTGGAGGGATTATTTGTTGACCAGACCAGCTGGGTCGCCTACTCTTACTTGGGACCAGTTCTCTCAGCTCTTCCTAGAGAAGTTTCTGCCTATCACCTTGAGAGAGGAGTGTCACCGTCAGTTCAAGCGTCTCCAGCTGGGCAGTATGACTGTTACTCAGTATGAGACCGGTTTTGTGGATTTGGCCCGTGATGCGCTTCTTCTGCTTCCCACCGAGAGAGAGGGTGAGGAGGTTTATTGACGGACTTGTTTAGCCTATCAGATTGCAGATGGGTAAAGAGACTGGGAGTGAGATTTCTTTTCAGGCGGCTACCAATGTCGCCAGGTGAGTCGAGATGGTTCTTGCACAGGGAGGTCAGGGGTATGAAAAGAGACCTCGTCATTCCGGTGGGTTCAGCGGCGCCTCATTTGGAGGCAGGGGTACTTTTGGTAGAGGCCATCCTCCCAGGCCGTTCCATTCAGCGCTTCAGGCATTCCATAGTGCTTCAGGGAGTCGTGGTCCTTATGTGCCTCCTTCTGGGCAGCCAACCTATAGTGCACCACCAATTCCTATCAGTGCACCTCCTATTCAGAGTTATTACCGTGGTCAGCCGGCTCGTTCGGGTCAGTCTCAGTTTTCACAACCACATTATCAGGATGGACGTTTCGAGTATGGAGGCTATGGGAATATCAAGAGGACCTATCCGATATTATTGGGCATTCCGCCGCAGCATCAGGGTTCTCGTGCCATGGTTCCGGCATCAGTTGCTGCACTGCCTGCTCAGCCAGCTAGAGGCATGGGTTAGGCAACCAGAGGTAGAGGTCAGGCCGCTAGAGGCAGAGGTCAGGCCGCTAGAGGTGGAGGCCAGCCATCAGGGGGCCGTCCCAGGGATATGGTTTAGAGTGGCGGGCCCCATCCCCGATGTTATGCTTTTCCAGCCTGGCCTGAGGCTGAGTCATCTGATGCTGTTATCACAGGTACTGTTTCAGTTGCAGTAGAGATGATTCAGTTTTATTTGATCCAGGGTCTACTTACTCCTATGTGTCATCTTATTTTGCTTCATATTTGGTTGTGCCTCGTGATTCCTTGAGTGCCCCTGTATATGTGTCCACACCCGTGGGGAATGCTATTGTTGTAAACCGCGTTTATCGCTTGTGTGTAGTTACCATCAAGAGTCTTGAGACTAGTGTGGACCTTTTGCTTCTTGATATGGTAGACTTTGATGTCATATTGGGTATGGATTGGCTATCACCTTATCACGCTATATTGGATTGTCACGCCAAGACGGTGACCTTAGCCTTTCCAGGGTCGCCTCGATTAGAGTGGAGAGGGACTCTTGGCCATTATACTAGCAGAGTTATCTCTTATATGAAGGCTCGACGTATGGTCGAGAAGGGGTGTCTAGCTTATTTGGCTTATGTCCACGATTCTAGTGCGGAGGTTCCTTCCATGGATTCTGTACCAATTGTCCGAGAGTGTCCAGAGGTATTTCCTGTAGACCTACCGGGGATGCCACCCGACAAGGATATTGACTTTTGTATTGATTTGGTTCCGGGCACTCAGCCCATTTCTATTCCACCATACCATATGGCCCCACCAGAGTTGAAAGAGTTGAAGGAGCAGTTGCAAGATTTGCTTGATAAGAGCTTCATTAGACCTAGTGTCTCGCCTTGGGCTACGCCCGTATTATTTGTGAAGAAGAAAGATGGGTCGATGAGGATGTGCATTGATTACCGGCAGTTGATCAAAGTCACTATCAAGAACAAGTATCCATTGCCGAGGATTGATGACTTATTTGATTATCTTCAGGGTGCCAAAGTGTTTTTAAAGATTGATTTGAGGTCTGGTTACCATCAGTTGAGGATTAGGGCGTCTGGTGTCCCTAAGACAGCTTTTCAGACTCGATATGAGCATTATGAGTTTTTGGTGATGTCATTTGGGCTAACAAATACCCAGGCAACATTTATAGACTTGATGAGCCGGGTGTTCAAGCCGTATTTGGATTCTTTCGTGATTGTGTTCATTGATGATATCTTGATCTACTCCCGCAGTCGAGAGGAGCACGAGCAGCATCTTCGGATCATACTTCAGACTCTGAGAGACAGCCAGTTATATGCTAAGTTTTCAAAATGCGAGTTTTGGTTGGACTCATTCGCCTTCTTGGGGCACGTTGTATCAACAAAGGGTATTCAGGTGGATCCTGAGAAGATTGAGGCAGTTTAGAACTGGCCTAGACCTATTTTAGTCATGGAAATCCGTAGTTTCTTGGGTTTGGTGGGTTACTACCGTCGGTTTGTAGAGGGGTTCTCATCTATAGTAGCCCCGTTGACTAGGTTAACCCAGAAGGGTTCCCCATTCAGGTGGTCAGACGAGTGTGAGGCAAGCTTTCAGAAGCTCAAGACGTCTTTGACTACGGCACTGGTGTTGGTGTTGCCCATAGATTCAGGATCTTATACGGTATATTGTGATGCATCTCGTATTGGTCTGGGTGCGGTATTGATGTAGGGTGACAAGGTTATTGCATATGCTTCGCGGCATCTAAAGGTTCACGAGAAGAATTACCATGTTCATGATCTAGAACTGGCAGCCATTATTCACGCGCTGAAGATTTGGAGTCACTATCTTTACGGCGTGCCGTGTGAGGTATTCATAGATCATCGGAGTTTTCAGTATTTGTTCAAGCAGAAGGAGCTCAATTTGAGGCAGAGGAGGTGGTTAGAGCTATTGAAAGACTATGATATCACCATATTATATCATCCCGGGAAGGCCAATGTGGTGGCCGACGCTCTGAGTAGAAAGTCAGCTAGTATGGGAAGCCTTGCGTATATCCCAGTTGGTGAGAGACCACTTGCATTGGATGTTCAGGCCTTGGCCAATCAGTTTGTGAGGTTAGATATTTCTGAGCCCAGCCGTGTTCTAGCTTGTACAGTTGCTCGGTCTTCCTTGTTTGAGCGCATCAGAGATCGGCAGTATGACGACCCTCATTTGCTTGTCCTTAGAGACACAGTGTGACACGGTGGTGCCAAGCAGGTTACTGTTCGAGATGATGGAGTTTTGAGGATGCAGGGTCGTATTTGTGTGCCTAATGTGGATGGGCTTTGGGAGTTGATTCTTGAGGAGGCCCAAAGTTCCCGATATTCCATTTATCCGGGCGCCGCCAAGATGTATCAAGACTTGCGGCAGCATTATTGGTGGAGGAGAATGAAGAAAGATATAGTTGCATATGTGTCTCGGTGTCTGAATTGTCAATAGGTAACGTGTGAGCATCAGAGACCTGGTGGTTTGCTTCAGAAGTTAGAGATTCCTGAGTGGAAGTGGGAGCGTATCACTATGAATTTCGTTGTTGGACTCCCACAGACTCAGAGGAAGTTCGATGCAGTTTGGGTCATTGTGGACAGGTTGACCAAGTCAGCGCATTTCATTCCTGTGGCAGTTACTTCTTCTTCAAAGCGGCTGGCAGAAATTTATTTCCGCGAGATCGTCCGACTTCACGGTGTGCCCGTGTCTATCATTTATGATCGAGGTACGCAGTTCACCTCACATTTCTGGAGGGCAGTGCGGCGTGAGTTGGGGACGCGGGTTGAGCTGAGCACAATATTTCATCCTCAGACGGACGGGCAGTCCGAGCGCACTATACAGATATTAGAGGATATGCTCCGCGCCTGTGTTATAGACTTCAGAGGTTCTTGGGATCAGTTCTTGCCGTTAGCGGAGTTTGCCTACAATAACAGTTATCAGTCGAGCATTCAGATGCCTATGAGGCGTTGTATGGTAGGTGGTGCCGATCGCCAGTTGGATGGTTTGAGCCGGGGGAGACTCGGTTGTTGGGTACAGATCTAGTACAGGATGCCTTGGATAAGGTTAACATTATTCAGGATCGACTTCGCACAGCTCAATCCAAGCAGAAAAGTTATGCCGATCATAGATTTTGTGATATTGCATTCATGGTCGGAGAGAGAGTGTTGCTCCGGGTATCACCCATGAAGGGTGTAATGAGGTTTGGAAAGAAGGGCATGTTGAGCCCTAAGTATATCAGGCCTTTTGAGATTCTTAAGCGATTGGGAGAGGTGGCCTACAGATTTGCGTTACCACCTGGCTTGTCAACAGTTCATCCGGTGTTCCATATGTCCATGCTCCGGAAGTATCACGACAATCCATCCCACGTGTTAGATTTCAGCATTGTCCAGTTGGATAACGATTTGACCTACGAGGAGGAGCCGGTAGCTATTCTAGACCGGCAGGTTCGTTAGTTGAGATCGAAGAGTTATCCTTCAGTTCGAGTGCAGTGGAGAGGTCAGCCTCTTGAGGCTACCTGGGAGTCCGAGTCCGATATGTGGAGTAGATATCCCCACCTTTTCACCACCTCAGGTACTTTTCTATGTCCATTCGAGGACGAACGACTATTTTAGAGGTGGAGAATGTGATGACCCAATAGGACATCTTCTGATTTAGAACCAAACTCTATGTTTTGAAGCCTTTAGAGCCTTATTCTAGCCTTTATCGATTTGCGTGCGCAGTCCGGGTATTGACACGGGAGGCTTATATGCTAAAAACTGATAAAAACAAGAAGTTTTGCCTAAAAAGTTAATTTTAGTTGACTTCGGTCAACTTTTGAGTAAAAGGACCCTGGCCCATATTTTGATGGTCCCGGTGGGTCCGTATTGAAATATGGGACCTGGGTGTACGCCCGAAATCGAAATCGGAGGTCCCTAGCTTGAGGTATGAATTTTTATCAAAAATTAAAAATCTGAAAAATCTAATATTTTTAAGAATTGATTGATGTTTGTCCTTGTTGATACCTGGTCCGTATTTTGGTTCTGAAACCCGGTACAGTTCCAAAATAATATTTATGAGTTGTCTGTGAAATTTGGTGAGAAACGGAATTGGTTTGACGTGATTCAGACATCCGGTTGAGAAATTAGAAGTTTCAAAGTTTTCTTGAAAATTTCATTCGATTTGGTGCTAAATTTGTAGTTCTAGGTATTATTTTGGCGATTTGATTGCGCTAGAAAGTTCGTATGATATTTTTAGACTTGTGTGCACTTTTGGTTTAGAGCCCCGAGGGCTTGGGTGAGTTTCGGATAGGCTACAGAGTGAGATTGGGTTGGAAAACAATGCTGGTGCAACTGATGTTGTTGCAGGCCTCTGATCTCGCATTTGCAAGATTAGGCATCGCAATTGCAACCTCTGAGAGGTTCGCATTTGCGAGCTTCTCATCGCAAATGCGAACAGAAGCTGGGCCAACAATTTTTGCATTTGCGAGTTTTCCTTCGCAATTGCGAAGGGAGTCTGGGAAGGGCAGGGATCGCAAATGCGATCACTGAGTCGCATTTGTGAAGATTCAAGGTCGTATTTGCGAACTTATCTTCGCATTTGCGAAGGCAGCTAAAGTGTGAAGGGCTTCGCATTTGCGATGGCACCTTCACATTTGCAAGCTTCGCAAATTGCGAAGCTCAGGTCACAAATGCGACATCTGCAGCTGTGTAAAAGTGGCTTAGACGGGATTTTTCTCTCATTCTCCAAATTTTCAAAACCTAAAACACAAGAGGTGATTTTTCAAAGATCATTTCTTCCCCAAATCATAAGTAAGTGATTCTAAACTAGTTTCTTTCAATCTTTCACTACATTTTAAAAGATTTCAACCTAAAATCTAAGGTTTTCATGGTGGAATTGGGGATTTTTGGGTAGAAACTAGGGATTTCAAAATTTGGGGATTTAGACCTCAAATTGAGGTCGGATTCCAAAACCAATTATATATCCGGGCTCAGGGGTGAATGAGTAATCATGTTTTGGTCCGAATTTTGGGTTTGGACCAAGTAGGCCCATGTGTTGACTTTTGTTGACTTCTTCAAAAATGGCCTAAATTGAATCTTTTGCTATCGTGGGTAGTTTCTAAGGCTTAAATTGAATCGTTTGGTTGATAATTGCTAGATTCTATTGGTCCGAAGGCTTGTGTGAAGGAAAAAGTTGTGGTTTAGCTTTGAGTTTACCTGTTGGAGCGAGGTAAGTATTGTGTCTAACCTTGACTCGAGGGATTAGGAACCCTTGACTTATTTGCTATATGAAATTCATGTGAGCGGCGTATATGTGAGGTGACGAGTACTTATGCGCCGCCAATTTATCTGTTTTTGCCTGTTTCTTTCCCGTTCTTCTCATATTGTCTCTTTCCCTGTTGTAACTATTACATGCTTCACTTGTATTTCCATGCGTAATTGCTACTTGTTAGACATTACTTCTCTTTGTTGAAGGTATTAGTTATTTCGTAGACTCGTTGTCTCCTATTATTTGCTTAAGCTGGATATCGGTACTTTCATGGTATATTCTGGATTGGTCTCGCTGAGTAGTATTACTTGTGTAAAGTTTCATAGTGTACAAGCTTCCTAATTGTTTTGGTTTGAAGTTAAGCCTTGTGCAGGGTTATGTGATTTAAATTGTAAAATTTATGTACTTACTGAATAACTGATACTGATATGGTGGGATCGGGTTGCGCGCCGCAATAGGTGGAATAAGGGTGATATATTGAGGAGGAATAAGGGTGAAATGATATATACGGTGTGATCGGGTTGCATGCCGCAACAGGTATAATAAGGGTGGATTGTGGTGTAATAAGGGTGAACTGTGATTGTGATTATTGTGATATGGTGGGATTGGGTTGCACGCCGCAACACTTTTATTTATATTTTGTTGTTTGTGTTAATAAGAGGAAATAAGGGAGGAATATGATATGTACGGTGGGATCGGGTTGCACGCCGTAACAACCTATATGTTTATACTTTTCCTTGACTGTGTTAGCTGTAGGGTAGTCTTAAATTGTAGTTAAGGATTGGTAGTAGCTAAACACTGATGAAATACTTTGAGAGTTGTATTTACTTCTTGCAAGTTACTACTTCATTTTATTCTGTCTTCCTTTCTGTTTTTATTATATACTGTATGCAGCTTATATTGTGATTGCCCCGTCGTAGCCTCGTCACTCCTTCATCGAGGTTAGGCTCGGCGCTTACCAGTACATGGGATCGGTTGTACTGATACTGCACTCTGCACTTCCTGTGCAGATTTTGGAGCAGGTTCGGGCTGATCGAGAGGTTGGCTGTAGGATTCACTTGCTAGGAGACCCAAGGTAGTCCTGTTGGCGTCCGCAGGCCCTGGCGTCCCTTCCTATACCCCATACTTTACTGTTTTCCTTATTTCGCAAACAATTATATCTTTCTTCCGGACAAATACTTGTAGTAAAAATCTTAGTATGTTCGTGAATTGTAACTTCGGATTCTGGGTAGTAATAGTATATAATCAAAATTGTTATTTATATATTTTCACGTTCATTTTGACTTGTTATAGCTTATTTATTGTCAATCACTGAAATGTAAAGAATTGGCTAATAAACCTCTAACTTGACTTGCCTAGCAAGTGTAATGTTAGGCGTCATCACGGTCCCGACGGTAGGGATTCCGGGTCGTGACACCTGTATACTACAAAAAGGAGGAAAAAATATAAACATTTATTGTTTATGAGAAAAGATGTATGTCTGCATCTTTTTAGATTTTTCATGTATTGAAAAAAGACAAATACTGAATTGATAAGAGAGATTTCAGGCAAATTTTGAATTAATATGAACTTTGGGAGGGAAGGGTAGGAATGGCATTGACTTCGCCTAAATGACCTAGATGCCCGTGTGAATTTACTGTGCTACCCCATTTGGGCCAAAATTAGTTGTGTTAGAAATATCTTTTCGTAACCATAATTCTTATCTTTGACTCTTTGAGCAACAATGAGTGATGTGAATTGTTCATCAACATTAATGAAATATAGGAATTAGTGGTGTATAAAAGTCTTCCAGAGAAAGTCTCCTATCTCCATAATGCATACATTAGGGGCGAATTCAATTCTCGTTGCCCTTTCCGCTCTTGTCCCCAAATGTAATTGAAAAATAAAAAAATAAGAGTTATGCATCATTTTTCATTTTTACTAAACAAGATTCGTGGATCACAATTTTATTGAACGCCTCCAAACCCATAAAATATTAGGGGCAAGTGTACATTCTGTTGTTTTAGCACCACTATTTAAACAATCAATCAGAGTTTATAAAAAGTCTAAAATTTAGCCGCCTCTTTAAATTTCAAAAATTTGGATCTGAAATTTGAATTGCAAGTGCCTAAGTTCATAATCAAACCTTAGACCTGAAGTTCCAACTGAAAGTACAAGAGGAGGGGGATTGTTGATTTTTCCTTTTTCTTAGTTAAGTAATTGACTAGTTTACCAATTATTGGACTAGAAGTAACAACAACAACGACAACCCAGTAAAATTCCACTAATGGGGTCTGGGGAGGATAGTGTGTACGCAGACCTTACCCCTACCACAAAGGAGTAGAGAGGTTATTTCCGAAAAACTCTCGGCTCAAAAAAATAAAAAGACAAAAGGGCAAAAAGGAGACAATATTAGTATTACAACTGTAATCATAGAAAAAATAGGAACACCATGAAATCCAAAAGAAAGATGCAAAGCAAAGGGAGACAATATTAGTATCACCACAACAATCATAAGAAAAATAGGAACACCATAAAATCTAGAAGAAAGATGCAAAGCAAAAGCTATAGCTAGTAAATAGGACCTGCACTGAAAAGTGAAATAGTAAGACACAACATTGCCAATAGCTATCTTACACAAAAATCCTACATGGCTAGTCCCACAATGGTACGAAGTAAGGCACGACTCAACTACCTCCTAACCTACAACCCTAATACTCGACCTCCACATCTTCCTATCATGTGTCATGTCCTCGGAAATCTGGAGCCTCACCATATCCTACCTGATCACCTCTCCCCAATACTTCTTAGGACTCCCTCTACCTCTTCTCGTGCCCTCCACAACCAGCCGCTCACACTTCTGTATCGGAGCATTTGGGCTTCTCCTCTAAACATGTCCGAACCATCTAAGCCTCGCTTCCCGCATCTTGTCATCAATGAGAGCCGCGTGCACCTTCTCTCGAATATCATCATTCATAATCTTATCTATCTTAGTGTGCCTGCACATCTACCGCAACATCCTCATTCCTGCTACTTTCATTTTCTAGATATGTGAGTTCTTAACGGGCCAACACTCAGCCCCATATATCATGGCCGGTCTAACCACCGCTTTATAGAACTTACCTTTGAGTATCGGTGGCACTCTCTTGTCACACATGACTCCAGATGCTAACCTCTACTTCATTCATCCTACCCCAATACGGTATGTGACATCCTCGTTGATCTTCCCTCCCCCCTGCATAACCGAACCAAGGTACTTGAAGCTGCCTCTAATCGGGATGACCTGCGAATCAAGCCTCACATCCACGCCCACTTCTCCTGGCTCAGCGCTGAACTTACACTACAGGTATTCCGTCTTCGTCTACCTCAGCTTAAAACACTTAGACTCAAGAACCTGTCTCCAAACCTCCAGCCTTTCGTTAACACCGGCTCGCGACTCATCAATCAGAACTATGTTATCGACGAATACCATGCACCATGGCACATCCCCTTGAATATGATGTGTTAACGCGTCCATCACCAGGACGAATAAGAACAGACTGAGCGCAGAACCTTGGTGGAACCCTATTACAATCGGAAAATGCTCAGAGTTGCCTCCTACTATCCTAACCCGAGTCTTAGCCCCATCATACATGTCCTTAATCGCCATAATGTAGAGAACCAACATACCTTTTGCCTCCAGGCATCTCCAGAGAACTTCTCTAGGAACCTTGTCATATGCTTTCTCTAGGTCAATAAACACCATGTGCAGATCCTTCTTCCTCTCTCTGTATAGTTCCACCAACCTTCTAACAAGGTGTATAGCTTCTGTAGTCAAACGACCCGTCATAAACCCAAACTGGTTATCGGATACAGACACAGTCATCCTCACCCTCGCTTCAACCACCCTCTCCCATACTTTCATGGTATGACTCAGTAATTTTATACCCCGATAATTATTACAACTCTAGATATCACCTTTGTTCTTATATAATGGAACCACCGTACTCCACCTCCACAAATTCGGCATCTTCTTCGCCTTAAAAATAACATTAAACAACCTAGTCAACCACTCCAAACCTACTCTCCCCACACACTTTCAAAATTCCACCGGAATCTCGTATGGCCCGATCGCTCTGCCCCTACTCATCTTACGCATAGCTCTCACGACCTCTTCCACCTCGATACGCCTACAGTACCCAAAGTCACGGTGACTCTCAGAATGCTCCAATTCGCCTAGCACAATATCCCGATCCCTTTCTTCATTCAGAAGTTTATAAAGAGTAAGTCTGATATCTCCTTTTAATTTGGGGATCTTCCATCAATACTCTACCATCTTCGTCCTTGATGTATCTCACTTGGTCCAAATCCCGAGCCTTCCTCTCTCTCAACTTGGCCAGCCGAAATAACTTCTTCTCCCCACCTTTTTTCCCTAATTTCTCATACATACGACTATAAGCCGCAGTCTTAGCCTCCGTGACCGCCAGCTTAGCCTCCTTCCTAGCTGCCTTATACCTCTCCATGCACGCTCACCTCTCCTCCTCACCTATGATCCCCACTAAATTCAGGCACGCCGCCTTCTTTGCTTCTACTTTACCTTGGACCACTTCATTCCACCACCAGTCTCCTTTGTGCCCACCAGAGATGCCCGTCGAGATCTCTAACACCTCTCTCGCAGCCTCCCTAATACAGTCTGTTGTCACTGATCACATAGTGCTCACGTCACCACTGCTCCTCCAAGATCCCATAGCCGATAACTACCCCTCCAACCCTTGGGCTTTATCCTTATTTAAGGCTCCCCACCTGATTCTCGGTCTTCCTCGAGTAGACCTTTTCCTCCTCTTTAACATAATACCAACGTCCATCACCAAGAACCTATGTTGCATCGTGAGTATCTCACCCGGAATCACCTTGCGATACTTGCACAACCCTCTGTCACACATCTTGAGGAGGAGATAGTCAATCTGAGTCTTCGCCACCGCATTTTGTAAAGTAACCAAATGCCCATCCCTGTTCTGAAAGCTAGAGTTCGCAATCACCAACCCAAAAGCCTTAGTGAAGTCGAACAACGATGTACCTCTTCCGTTCCTCTCCCCAAAACCGAAGCCTCCGTGCACCTTGCCATAACCACCTGCGGTCAACCCAATATGCCCATTAAAATCCCCTCAAATGAATAATTTCTCAGCAGGCGGAACCTGGCGCACAATCTCATCTAACCCTTCCCAGAAGCGTCGTTTAACCTCCTCATCTAGGCCCACATATGGCGCATAGGCACTAACGACGTTTAGGGTGCGCTCTCTAACCACCAACTTAATAATTATCAATCTATCATTCACTCGTCTAACCTCAACCACAGACTCTCTAGGTTCCCTATCCACCAAGATGCCCACTCCATTCTTACCTTTCTAGACTCCTGAGTACCAAAGTTTATACCCGTCTGAGTGCCTCTCCCTCGACCCTACCCACCTTGTGTTACAACCCAAATTCACGTATCTTAGGTCATGTCGTAAGTTAGTCGACGTAAATCCAAGAAGAGATTATCTTTGAGATGATAAGAAGTTAATCCTATTGGTCTTAAACGATACAAGGGTGTATAGGAGTGGTTAACAAGTATTAGAAGTTAACGAATCAAGGATGTTGTAACCCGTATATTCGAGTAACACTAGAGGTGATTAATTGTCCCAATAGGTCATGTTTTAATATATTTGAATCATATAATATCCGTATCATAAGTCTTGAAGTCAAGCGAGTTATGAAACAAAAGTCGATAAAAGTTGTCGCAACTTACATTTATAATTTTACTTAAACTTTAGGTCAAATGTTACTACATTTTTCTCCCAATGTACTTGGGATTATGGGGTGATATACCTATCAAATTGAAGATCTATGAGTCTAGTTTCCAACTCATTAAACCGTTCATCGATACGCTCTCAGAATAGAGAGCTATTCACGTTTTCGCGAGAGTGCGCCAAGCAGCTCTCTATGGGGGCCACATAGGCGGTTTAAGACATATGGACATATATAAGATACCTCAACCCTGTTTTAAGTCATTCTTTTTCAGTATATTCAGACCTCAAAACCCTAAAAACACTCTCTCAAGGTTCTCTCATGATCCAAGACCCAAACAAAGGGCAAATAACACAAATCAAGTGTCGGGAATCCCGTGGCGCTAGTAAGTTTCTTGTTCTTCTTGTTGTTGCTGATTTTTGTGTTGTTCCAGCTCGTGTGGGAGGTTGTTTTAAGTGTTTTATGTTCTGTAAATACACCTTAAAGTTTTTAATATCAACCCTAGGTGATTTCAAGTCTTCTAAAGTAATTCTAGTACCGAAAAACCCGAATTAATTGCTAGTTTCGCTTCCTTGTTCTTGTGGCAGAATTGGAGGGATATTTCGTGGAAAATTAAGGTCAAATTGGAGTTGTTATTTCTGTTTAAAGGTAAGGAACCTCTTACTCTATATATATTTAAGATTATCCAAGTTGCGGCTAAGTCGTTGAAGCTAGAACTTGTGAAATATATATATCGAAAGGCTTGGTAGTAATGTTGTTGGTTGGTGGACTGTTTTGGGAGGCTAAATATGATTATTAATGATGTTGTTTGGGCTGTTTGGTGATTGTATTGAATTTTTGGAAGTCATATAAATAAGGGAGGTTCTGTCCGTTTCATCGTAAAATAGGTTGCGGTCGATACATAATAGTTACGACGCTTAAACGATAATGATAGTGTCATTTCTCTTATTGTAGACTAAGGAGTCGTGACATTTGCATAGCTTGAGGTTGGACAGTATATACAAGGTATGTGAGGCTATCCCCTTCATTCTTTTGCACGACTGCGATTGTACATAATGTAATGAACGAGCTCCCAAAGATACTCTACTCTTAGAAGCTAGCAGTACTTACATTGCTGCCCTTCTTATGAAACGATTGATATTGATGTTACTTCTTTTATTCTTATATTATCAATGTTGTTGGTAGTTCCTGATTCTTATAAGATTCTTGATGAAGAGTTAATCCTAATAACGTGTACGAAGGATACCGACCTTACGTCACTCCGAAAGGTTCAAAATGTGATTCCAATGAGTCCATCATGCATCATATATATGTATCTATTTTACTCTACCGAGCCGTGCTATAGTCGGCCGGGTACGGCACCTATTATGCAACCACTGATCAGTTGGGTTTTACCGAGCTCTACGTGGCCGGGTAAGATTCTACCGAGCCCTATGATGGCCGGGTACGTTTTACCGAGCCTATTACGGCCGGGTACGATATGATGATGGTGATGCCCACAAAGGCGTATGTTTTAAAAGTTTATGTATATATATGTATGTATCATGTATTTCATGTCAGTAGCCTTCAGAGGTACCCAGATGTCACAGGTTGTATATTCTCTATCCCTGTTTACATTACTGTTCTTACTTATGTTTTCCTGCCTTACATACTCAGTAATTTATTCGTACTGACGTCCTTTTTATTTGTGGACGCTGCATGTCATGCTGCAGGTCCTGATAGACAGGTAGACGCAGCTCCCCTACCATAGTAGGCTGTCCAGTTCAGCGGTTATTGGCAAGATCCCTTCTCCGGACTTGCCGTGGTCTTGGTATGCATTTTTGTTATAGACATTATGGGTATGTCGGGGCCCTGTTCCGGCAATGTTGTAGCACTTATGTTCCTTTAGAGGCTCATAGACAAGTGTCGACTTATGTATGGTTTGGAATGCCTTGTCGGCTGATTTTTGTTGTATAGTCTTCAATGGCAGCATGGTAGCTCGTATGTTATATATAGTTTCTTGACAGTCTTGTCGTCCCATGTTATGTATGTTCATGACATTATCTTTCATTGTTGGATGTTCATGATCCATGTCTACTATTTATATTGATCTTGTCGGCCCTTAAAGATAATAAGGAAGGTTAGATAAAATATACGTTGTTGCTCGGCAAGTATGGCCCGGGTGCTAGTCATGAACCTCCAGTTGGGTCGTGACAAACTTGGTATCAGAGCAAGTCTGTTCTAAGGGTTGTCTATGAGCCGTGTCTAGTAGAGTTTTGATTATGGATATGTAGCGTGCCACATTTATAATCAGGAGGCTGCGTGACATCTAGGGTTGTTACCTTCTTCCTGAATCTAGATCGTGCGTAGATTTGAGACGTAAGTGTTCATATCTAATATTCACCTTGTTTTCTTTCAGCGATGCCTTCGACTAGGAAGCAAGCGATTAGTAAATGGCTTGATACAGCTGTAGGAGAGGGTAACATTCAGGTGCCTCCAGCCAGAGCAAGCCAAAGTGAGGCTCAGAGTGAGATGCCATCTCATACCTCTCCGTCTCCTCCAGAGGATATTAGGAGGCACCCAGTACATCCAGTTCCTCCGTCTGGCACTACAGACCACGATATGCGTAGTACGGTGCAGTTGTTGACTAGCTTGGTAGCTGCTCAGGCTCAGAGGCAGACTACCGGTGCTGCTGATAAATCGATTAGTGCGAGAGTTCGTGATTTTATTAATCTAGAGCCTCCAGTGTTTACCGGATCAGACCCCAAGGAGGACCCGCAAAAATTTATTGATCAGGTTCATCGTACATTGCGGGTTATGCATGCTAGTGATACAGAGGCAGTAGAGTTGGCTTCTTATCGTTTACGGGATTTAGCGATTTTCTGGTATGACAGTTGGGAGAGATCTAGGGGTCCGAACGCTCCTCCAGCCATGTGGAAGGAATTTTCTAAGGCCTTTCTTCGTCACTACTTGCCAGTTGAGATACGACGAGCTAGAGCTGATAAGTTCTTGAACCTTCGACGCGGTAATATGAGTGTACGAGAGTATAGTATACAGTTTGATTCTTTAGCAAGGTATGCTCCCCATATGGTGGCTGATATGATTGATAGGGTGCACCTGTTCGTGAACGGGTTAGGACCACATCTGATAAATGAGTGCACAACAGCCTCCTTGGTAGAGGGCATGGATATTTCCTGTATTCAGTCTTATGCCCAGACCCTAGAGGATCGTAAGCGCCAGCAATGGGCAGATAGGGAGCAGGATAGGGGCCAGCATAAGAGGGCGAGATTTGCAGGGTATTCTGATGAGTTCAGAGGCAGTATTAGGCCCCAGTCTTCGAGGAGTTCGGCACCACCTGTAGCTAGTGCTCCTTCACAGTTTCAGAGGCCTCGGTATGATCGATTTACCTATTCTGGTTCAGGTCAGAGTTCGAGGACATCATGCTCACAATTTCATAGAGATACTAGTCAGATGAGACCCCCAACACCTCGTTGTGATCAGTGCGGCAAGGACCACATTGGACTGTGCCGTCGAGGTTCCGATACGTGCTATTCTTGCGGACAGCGTGGCCATATGATGCGGGATTGTCCTAACAGAGGAGGTGGTGGTATGGCTCAACCGACTGGATCTGTGTCTGGTTCTTCCTCATCAGTTCGACCTCCAGCACAAGGTTTTCAACAGTCGACAGGTCATGGTAGAGGTAGAGGTTCAGTGCCGAGTTCGAGTGGTGCTCAAAATCGAACCTATGCTCTAGTAGGTCGACAAGATCTCGAGTCATCTCTGGATGTTGTTACAGGTATATTGTCTGTGTTTTCTTATGATGTATATGCGCTAATTGATCATGGATCTACCTTATCATATGTTACACCCTTTGTGGCTAATAAGTTTGGCATTGAACCTGAATTGATAAGTAAACCACTTGCGGTATCCACTCCGATAGGAGATTCTGTGATTGCTAGAAGGGTATATAGAGGTTGCACTATGATGATTTGTAGTCGTCAAACCTCGGCAAATTTATTTGAGTTAGAAATGGTTGATTTCGATGTGATAATGGGAATGGACTGGTTGGCCTCATGCTATGCAAATGTTGACTATCGTACGAAGATGGTTAGGTTTCAGTTTCCTGGTGAACCCGCCATTGAATAGAAGGGGAACATTGCTACACCGAAAGGTAGGTTTATTTCCTATCTTAAGGCAAGGAAGATGATCTCAAAAGGTTACATTTATCATCTTGTTCGCGTTAGGGATGCGGAGGCGAAGCCGCCTACTCTACAATCAATCCCCGTGGTCAATGAATTTCCAAATGTTTTCCCAGATGAACTCCCAGGCCTTCCTCCTGAAAGGGAGATTGAGTTTAGCATTGATGCGTTACCTGACACTCAACCGATCTCTATCCCTCCATACAGGATGGCCCCGGCAGAGTTGCGAGAGTTGAAGGCGCAGTTGAAGGACTTGCTGGATAAGGGTTTCATTAGGCCTAGCACTTCACCTTGGGGTACGCCAGTATTGTTCGTGCAGAAGAAAGATGGGTCGTTAAGGATGTGTATCGATTATCGACAGTTGAATAAGTTTACAATAAAGAATAAGTATCCACTTCCAAGGATTGATGACCTGTTTGACCAACTCCAAGGTGCCAAGTATTTCTCCAAGATTGACTTGCGTTCAGGGTATCATCAGGTGAGGGTTAAGGAGAAGGATATTCCAAAGACGGCCTTCCAGACAAGATATGGGCATTTTGAGTTCTTGGTGATGTCGTTCGGGCTAACAAATGCCCCAGCAGCTTTTATGGATCTCATGAATAGTGTATTCAGGCCCTATCTTGATGTGTTCATGATCGTATTCATTGATGACATTCTGGTATATTCTCGTTCGGAGGCGGAACATGCGGGCCACTTGCGGATAGTATTACAGACCCTTCAGGATCATAAGTTATATGCTAAGCTCTCTAAATGTGAATTCTGGCTGAACTCAGTAGCATTCCTTAGCCATGTGATATCTGATGAGGGTATTAGTGTCGACACTCAGAATATCGATGCAGTGAAGAATTGGCCGAGACCTACAACACCGTCAGAAGTCCGCAGCTTCCTGTGGCTAGCGCGATATTATAGGCGGTTTGTAGAAGGGTTTTCCTCTATATCAGCACCATTGACTAAGTTAACACAGAAAGCTACCAAGTTCCAGTGGTCCGATGCTTGTGAACATAGTTTTCAGGAGCTAAAGAATCGATTGACATCAGCGCCAGTGCTCACTCTCCCAGAAGGAACAGAAGATTATGTGGTATATTGTGATGCCTCAGGTATAGGTTTGGGGTGCGTATTGATGCAACGTGGGAAGGTGATTGCTTATGCATCAAGACAATTGAAGAAGCATGAAAAGAATTACCCGACTCATTATTTGGAATTGGCTACAGTAATATATGCTTTGAAGATATGGCGGCACTACTTATACAGCGTCCATGTTGACATCTACACAGATCACAAGAGTTTACAATACATCTTCAAGCAGAAGGAGTTGAATTTGAGGCAGCGTATGTGGCTTGAATTACTGAAAGACTACGACGTCGAGATATTGTACCATCCCGGTAAAGCCAATGTTGTGGCAGACGCTCTCAGTCGTAAGTCAATGGGAAGCTTAATACATATTGAGGCAGGTAGACAAGGGTTGACCAAAGAGCTTCACCAGCTGGCCAATATGAGAATCAGATTGTTGGACTCTGATGACGGAGGTGTTACTGTATAGAATACAGCAGAATCATCTTTGGTAGCCTAGGTAAAAGCACGGCAATATGAAGATCCTACCTTAGTAAGATTGAGAGAGGGAATTCAGCAGTGTAAGATTACAGCTTTCAAGATCGGAGGAGATGGGACACTGAGATACCAGGGCCGATTATGTGTGCCTAGTGTGGCAGGGTTGCGAGAGAAGATTATGATTGAGATTCATCAGTCCCGATATTCTATCCATCCCGGCTCGACAAAGATGTATCATGACGTTAAGGAGCAGTATTGGTGGGATAACATGAAGAAGTCTATAGCAGAATCTGTACCCCAGTGTCCTAATTGTCAACAAGTAAAGATCGAGCATCAGAAACCCAGTGGATTGATTCAGAATATAGAGATTCCGACCTGGAAATGGGAGGTGATTAATATGGACTTCATTATTGGATTACCTTGCACTTATCATAAGTTTGACTCCATCTGGGTGATAGTTGATCGACTTACAAAATCTGCCCATTTTCTTCCAGTTAAGACAACTTACACGGCTGAAGATTATGCGAAGTTGTATATCAAGGAGATTGTTAGGCTTCATGGTGTGCCGGTATCTATTATATCAAACTGAGGAGCTCAATTTACGGCTAACTTTTGGAGGTCTTTTCAGAAGGGTTTAGGCACACAAGTAAATCTCAGCACTACATTCCATCCGCAGACTGACGGACAGGATGAACGTACTATTCAGACGCTTGAAGATATGCTACGAGCATGTGTTCTAGATTTCAAGGGGAATTGGGATGACCATCTGGCACTTATAGAATTCGCCTACAATAATAGCTACCATTCTAGTATTAAAATGGCCTCGTATGAGGCACTGTACGGGAGGAGATGTAGATCACCAGTTGGATGGTTCGAAGTCGGTGAGACAGAATTATATGGGCCAGATTTGATTCACCAAGCCATTGAGAAGGTGAAAGTGATACAAGAGCGACTGAGGACGGCACAAAGCAGGCAAAAGTCTTATTCCGATGTCCGACGTCGTGATCTGGAATTTGAGGTTGGTGATTGGGTTTTCCTGAAGATCTCGCCAATGAAGGGTGTTATGCGTTTTGGGAAGAAGGGTAAGTCGAGTCCGCGGTATATTGGGCCGTACAAAATTCTTTGACGAATTGGACAAGTTGCTTACGAGTTAGAATTGCCATCCGAATTGGAATTTGTCCACCCGGTATTCCATGTATCTATGTTGAGAAAATGTATTGGAGACCCTTCTCGGGTCGTCCCTATCAAATATGTACAAGTTACAAATGATCTATCATATGATGAAGTGCCAGTGGCTATATTAGATCGACAAGTCCGCAAGCTGAGAACAAAGGATGTAGCTTCCATCAAAGTATTATGGAGGAACAAGAATATAGAAGAAATGACATGGGAAGCAGAAGAGGAGATGAAGTCTAAATACCCTTACCTATTCCAGAGTGAAGATAACGAGGATGTCGGGGGAAAGAAGGATGCATTATAAGGTGAAACAGCTCTATGAGGTAAGCAATAGCTTGTGAATACTCTTTTTTAATACAAAATGGTGATATGCAGATAATGTACATATCCATAATGCTTTGTATAGTATTGTAAGGCCATAGGTTGGGTTTAACTGATTGTAAGTTTGGATAGTGTCCATTTTATAGGGGAAACTCATCCGGAAATCGCTGTCGGAATCCACGATGAGTTAGACACCCCATAAACCCTTACATTCGAGGACGAATGTTCCTAAGGGGGAGAGGGTGTTACAACCCAAATTCGCGTACCTTAGATCATGCCGTAAGTTATTCGACGTAAATCCAAGAAGAGATTATCTTTGAGATGATAAGAAGGTTAATCCTATTGGTCTTAAACGATACAAAGGTGTATATGAGTGGTTAACAAGTATTAGAAGTTAAACGAATCAAGGATGTTGTAACCCGTATTTTCGGGTAACACTAGAGGTGATTAATTGTCCCAAGAGGTCATATTTTAATGTATTTGAATCATATAATATCTGTATCATAAGTCTTGAAGTCAAGCGAGTTATGAAACAAAAGTCGATAAAAGTTGTCGCAACTTACATTTATAATTTTACTTAAACTTTAGGTCAAATATTACTACATTTTCTCCCAATGTACTTGGGATTATGGGGTGATCTACCTATACAATTGAATATCTATGAGTCTAGTTTTCAATGCATTAAACCGTTCGTGGATACGATCTCAGAATAGAGAGATATTCGTGTTTTTGCGAGAGTGCGCCAAGCAGCTCTCTATGGGGCCCACATAGGAGGTTTAAGACATATGGACATATATAAGATACCTCAACCCCGTTTTAAGTCATTCTTTTTCAGTTGTTGTTGTTGCTGATTTTTGTGTTGTTCCAGCTCGTGTGGGAGGTTGTTTTAAGTGATTTATGTTCTGTAGATACTCCTTCAAGTTTTTAATATCAACCCTAGGTGATTTAAAGTCTTCTAAAGTAATTCTAGTGCCGAAAAACCCGAATTAATTGCTAGTTTCGCTTCCTTGTTCTTGTGGCAGAATTGGAGGGATATTTCGTGGAAAATTAAGGTCAAATTGGAGTTGTTATTTCTGTTTAAAGGTAAGGAACCTCTTACTCTATATATATTTAAGATTATCCAAGTTGCGGCTAAGTCGTTGAAGCTAGAACTTGTGAAATATATATATATCGAAAGGCTTGGTAGTAATGTTGTTGGTTGGTGGACTGTTTTGGGAGGCTCAATATGATTATTAATGATGTTGTTTGGGCTGTTTGGTGATTGTATTGAATTTTTGGAAGTCATATAACTAAGGGAGGTTCTGTCCGTTTCATCGTAAAATAGGTTGCGGTCGATACATAATAGTTACGACGCTTAAACGATAATGATAGTATCATTTCTCTTATTGTAGACTAAGGAGTCGTGACATTTGCATAGCTTGAGGTTGGACAGTATATACAAGGTATGTGAGGCTATCCCCTTTATTCTTTTGCATGACTCCGATTGTACATAATGTAATGAACGAGCTCCCAAAGATACTCTACTCTTAGAAGCTAGCAGTACTTACATTGCTGCCCTTCTTATGAAACGATTGATATTGATGTTACTTCTCTTATTCTTATATTATCAATGTTGTTGGTAGTTCCTGATTCTTATAAGATTCTTGATGAAGAGTTAATCCTAATAATGTGTACGAAGGATACCGACCTTACGTCACTCCGAAAGGTTCAAAATGTGATTCCAATGAGTCCAGCATGCATCATATATATGTATCTATTTTACTCTACCGAGCCGCGCTATAGTCGGCCGGGTACGGCACCTATTATGCAACCACTGATCAGTTGGGTTTTACCGAGCTCCACGTGGCCGGGTACGATTCTACCGAGCCCTATGATGGCCGGGTACGTTTTACCGAGCCTATTATGGCCGGGTACAATATGATGATGGTGATGCCCACAAAGGCGTATGTTTTAAAAGTTTATGTATATATATATGTATGTATCATGTATTTCATGTCAGTAGCCTTCAGAGTACCCAGATGTCACAGGTTGTATATTCTCTATCCCTGTTTACATTACTGTTCTTACTTATGCTTTCCTGCCTTACATACTCAGTAATTTATTCGTACTGACGTCCTTTTTATTTGTGGACGCTGCATGTCGTGCTGCAGGTCCTGATAGACAGGTAGACGCAGCTCCCCCACCATAGTAGGCTATCCAGTTCGGCGGTTATTGGCAAGATCCATTCTCCGGACTTGCCGTGGTCTTGGTATGCATTTTTGTTATAGACATTATGGGTATGTCGGGGCCCTATTCCGGCAATATTGTAGCACTTATGTTCCTTTAGAGGCTCATAGACAAGTGTCGACTTATGTATGGTTTGGAATGCCTTGTCGGCTGATTTTTGTTGTATAGTCTTTCATGGCAGCATGGTAGCTCGTACGTTATATATAGTTTCTTGACAGTCTTGTCGTCCCATGTTATGTATGTTCATGACATTATCTTTCATTGTTGGATGTTCATGATCCATGTCTACTATTTATATTGATCTTGTCGGCCCTTAAAGATAATAAGGAAGGTTAGATAAGCCCGGGTGCTAGTCATGACCCTCTAGTTGGGTCGTGATACCTTGTCTCCTGGACACACGTTATATTGACCCTCCTTTTCTGGAGGATCTTCGCCAACTCTATAGATTTACCCGTTAATGTACCTATGTTACATGACCTAATTCTCAACCTACAGACACCCTTGTTCCCTTTACCTCCTGTGCCTCCCACCCCACCCGCTAAACCCTTCCCTACCTCCCGACCCACCCCCCGTTCCCCCTGAGGACATAACCTCACTCGACCATCCCAGACCACAGCCACTATACCTATGACAGAGTAAGGGGAATCACTATCACACACAAGGCAACAAACCAAACCAAAAGAAGACAAGTTGCAACAACAGGCACACTAATACGGTGAATAAACTAATACGAAGTAAGATGACAGCAATTAAACTCACACAACAAAAGTAAACTGGAAAACGGGAGGTACCAACTCCCGTGAGTAGAATAGTAAATTCGAAGCAAGAACAATAGAACTTGAAGTCACAACGAGTGCCGAGAAAGGTGTTATCCACAATAGCTATGTTTTGGAAGTTCCCGCCCACTTCGCCCGAGGCTCGCCGGAAAATTATCTCAGCCGCCACCGTCACCGCCGCTAGGCTAGATCAGTGCGCCAGAAAATAGGGGGACGGGGGGTAGAAGAGACAAGGTATAGGGGATAGAAAGAAAGGAGAAGAAGAAAAGGGAAATATAAAAAAAGGGGGGCAAATCTGAAAAGCAAAAAGGGGGGAGGGGAGTAACGGGGAAGAAGAAGAAAGCATGAGAGAGAGAGGGGAAAAGAAGACATGGGTGGTGGTGGGGTGGGATAGGGGTCTTACCTGGTCCGGTGGACGCCGGAGGTCCGGTGAATGGTACGTTAGAGAGATCAGAGAGAGACGTTAGAGCTTAAGCTTTTCCAAGCTTTTCCAGCTTTTCCAAGACAGCGATAAGTCAAAAACCAAATGTTGGTTGAGGTGTTTTGAGTTATTATTAGGGAAAGTAAAAGTGACTCAGATCCCAAAAAGGAGAGAAACGAAATTTATGGGGTTTTTACGAATGCAACATTACTAGAACCTTGGACTAGAAGTAAGTGCAAGGTAAAAGCTAAAGACAAAATATAAAGTGCAGAATTTAAATGACACCAAGTATGTTTATAATGGTTTGGATTTCAATGTGAATTCTACTCCATTCCCATTGGGTTGCAAGAGGGTCCTCTCTTCAAAGCTCCTTGAAAACTTCGTACAAGTATGTTGATGTTATCATGAACACCAATTGTCGTTTTGGTTCTGAGTACAGTTGTTGTAATTTGATACAATGTCTCACCAATATTGTTCTCTCTTTCTTCTCTCTACTAGTTATATAGTAAATCATACTTAGATTACAATGCTTGCTTAGAGTAGAACAAAGAGTATGAAGTTGGTTCGATCAAAGTATACATCTTCTCTTGGTCATCTCACTATATATATAACCTTCGAGGGTTCTGTTTTGATTCTTGATTGTGGCAGATCTTGAGAGATTACAGACCCAAGGGAATTGATCCTTGGAATGAATCATAAAATGATTCTTTTCAAGAATAAGTGTGGAGCTTCCATTGATTTATCTTGACCGGTGATCTTGATATAACTTTTCGTCTGTGAGCAAATCCCTCTTTCATTCGAACAGCCTAAAAGAGATCTCTTGATTTTGAAAGTCAACAACCTTCCTTTAATAAGCGAATCTTTAGTGCGTTGATAGATATATAGAACGGATTTTAATCAATCTTGATCTCCTCTGATTTTGGTCATTCATTTATTATATTCCTTTGTACAAACTGTCAAATCTTAGAAGATCTTTCTCTTTTCTTTTTTTTTTCTTTGCTCCTTCCTTTTTTGTCTTCCTCCGCAGATATTTGACAATCTTCCTTTCCTTTGCACCTTCCTTTCCTTTACTCCTGGAGTGTTCCTGCAAGCAAAGATATGTTATTTTTCATCATTAAAACTTAGATCTACCAATCTCTCGTTTTTTTATGATGACACAATAAATGAATAAAATTAGTTTACTTCCTTGTATGTTAGTCGACTATTCGTCTGTTGTAGTGGACTCCCCCTCAACCGGGCATCAATTTACTTCCCTGTATGTTAGTAGTCGAATCCCCCTCAACCATGCAGCAGCCAAAACATCAATAATGTTTTCTATCCCTATAAGTTCCTGTAATCTTTCTCCCCCTTTGGTATTAACAAAAAGCCAACATCTAGGCAAAGAATATGTCAAAGCAAGTAATATCTAACTAGTTAGGCATGTAAAAGTATGTAATTATCTTAACAATACAACCCCATGACTGAATGCTCCATCCAAAAGCAAACAAACAGAAAAATCATCTTAAACATCCATTTATCAACGGTGTAGAAAATAAGTGAGAGTGTTGAAAATGGACTTCTTGAGACAATCAAAGCTAGCATTGACTATGACCGATATCCCATCGATCCTGTCATGCACTTCCTTGAAAGCTTTTATTGCGTTCTCGGGTGTCCAGGCCATATCTTGACTCAGTTGTCATTGTCTTTATTTATGACATATTGATATACTCGCGTAGTATGGAGGAGCACGAGCAGCATTTGAGGGTTGTGCTTCAAACCTTGCGGGAACAAAAGCTATATGCTAAGTTCTCCAAGTGCAAGTTCTGGTTAGATTCTGTGGCATTTTTGGGGCATGTTGTATCAAGTGAGGGTATTAAGGTAGATCCTAAGAAGATCGAGGCAGTTCAAAGTTGGCCTCGTCCTACCACAGCGACCGAGATCAGGAGTTTCTTGGGGCTAGCAGGTTATTATCATCGATTTGTGGAGGGCTTCTCATCCATTGCAGCTCCTTTGACTAGACTGACCCAGAAGGGTGCTCCGTTCATATGGTCCGATGAATGCAAGATGAGCTTCCAGAATCTCAAGACCCCATTGACTATAACATCGGTAATAGTGTTGCCCTGCGGTTTAAGGATGTATAATGTGTATTGCGACGCTTCACGCATTGTCTTGGGTTGTGTATTGATGCAGGAGGGGCGAGTTATTGCATATGCTTCACTTCATCTGAATCCCCACGAGAAGAATCATCCCATGCATGATTTGGAGTGGGTCGCGATAGTTCATACTCTCAAGATCAAGAGGCATTATCTTTATAAGGTGACGTGAGAGGTCTATACTGATCGTCGCAGTTTGCAGCATTTGTTTAAGTAGAGGGACCTTAATCTGAGGCAGCGCAGGTGTCTTGATTTGCTGAAGGATTATGATATTACTATCCTCTATCATCCGGGTAAGGCGAATGTTGCGGATACTTTGAGCAGAGGACGAGAGTACGGGAAGTTTGGCATTAATTTCAGCAGAGGAGAGGCCAATGGTTTTGGACATTTAGTCCTTAGCTAACACACTTGTGAATTTGGATATTTCATAGCCTAGTCGAGTTCTTGCATGTGTTGTGCCTCAGTCTTCTTTATTTGAGCGGATAAAGGCTCGTCAGTACGATGATCCGCACTTGCTGGTTCTTAGAGACGGTGCTACGGGGTGGTGTCAAAGAGGTTACTATCAGTGGTGATGGTGTTCTGAGACTCCAGGGTCATCTATATGTTCCTAATTTTGATGGCATGAGGGAGACAATTCTAGAGGAGGCACACAGTTTGCGGTATTCTATTCATCCAGGTGTCACGATGATGGATCGTGAGCTGTGGCAGCATCAGTGGTGGCCGGGGATGAAGAAGGACATAGTAGAGTATGTGGCGAGATGTCTAAATTGTCAGTAGGTTGAGTATGAGAACCTGAGGCCAGGTGGTCTACTTCAGCAGATGGTTATACCGGAATGGAAGTGGAGCGCATTACTATGGACCTCGTAGTTAGATTGTCGCGGACATTGAGGAAATTTGATGTCATTTACGTCATTGTCGACAGGCTGACCAAGTCGGCGCACTTTATTTCGATAGTGACTATGTACTCTTTAGAGAGATTGGCTTAGATTTATATTCAGGAGATTGTCCGGTTGTATGGTGTGCCTATTTCCATCATTTCAGATAGAGGCCCTCAGTTCACTTCACATTTCTGGAGAGCAGTACATAGTGAGTTGGGTACCCGGGTAGAGCTCAGCACGGCCTTTCATCCGCAGACAGATGGGCAGTCAGAGCGGACAGTTCATTTTGGAGGATATGCTCAGAGCTTGAGTGATTGACTTCGAAGGACAGAGGGATCGATTCTTACCTTTGGCCGAGTTTTCTTATAACAACAGTTACCAGTCCAGCATCGAGATGGCTCCATTTGAGGCCTTGTATGGTCGGTGATGTCGTTGCCCCATCGGTTGGTTTGAGTCCGGCGAGGCTAGGTTATATGGTACTAATATGTTAAAGGATGCCTCGGATAAAGTAAAGTTGATACAGGAACGACTTCGCATAATTCAGTCCAGACAGAAGATTTACGCGGATCAGAAAGCGCGTGATTTATCATTTATGGTGGGTGAGAAGGTTCTCTTGAAAGTATCATCGATGAAGGGTATCATGAGGTTCAGAAAGAAGGTCAAGTTGAGTCCGGGGTTCATCGGTCTATTTGAGGTATTGGAGCGAATTAGAGAGATTGCTTACAGGTTTGCTTTTCCTCCTAGTCTATCGGGCGCTCATCTAGTTTTCCACGTGTTGTTTGTGCTTCGGAGGTACCATGCCGACAGGGCACATGTGTTAGATTAAAGTACAGTTCAGCTGGTTGAGAGCTTGGGTTATGAGGATAAGCCAACTGCTATTGTTGGCAGGCAGGTCTGCAGTTGAGGTCAAAGAAGATTTCATCGGTAAATCTCCAATGGAGGGGTACCCCAGTCGAGGAGGCAACTTGGGATACTGAGGAGGACACGTAGAGCAGATATTCACACTTGTTCAGCACTCCATGTATTATTCTAGACCCGTTCTAAGACAAAACATTTGTTTAAGAGGTAGAAAATGTAATGACCCGATCGGTTATTTTGCTTTATAGATCCTCGTTCCCCTATTTAAGAATTCCTGTATATGCTTTTAATATTTAATGACTTGCGGGGATTATTGATTCAGTTTTGGAAGGTTTCAGGTTGAATTTGGAACACTTAGTTCTATAATAGTGGCCTAAGGTGGACAAGTTTGACTTGAGTCAAAATTTTGAGTAAACGACCTCAAAACCGGAATTTGATGGTTCAATAGGTTTGTGTGATGATTTTGGACTTGGGCGTATGCTCGGATTGCGTTTCGGGTGATCTAGGAGCGTTCTGGCGCTTAATGTTAAAGGTTGAGGCCTTGAAGGTTTAAGAGTTTCTTAAATTTGGTTTGAAGTAGAATTTAGTGTTATCGATGTCCATTTGGGATTCCGATCTAAGGAATAGAGTTTTATGGTGATTTGTGACCTGTGCGTAAAATTTAGCATCATTCCGAGTTGTCTAAGTATGATTCGTCGCATTCGGAACTAGTTGAAGAAGTTTAAAGTTCATAAGCTAATTAATTTGGTTTTAGGGTATGATTCTTAGATTCAATGTTGTTTTATGTGTTCTGAGGTTTTTAGCAGGTCCGTATTATGTTTATGAACTTGTTGGTACAGTTGGACGGGGTCCCGATGACTCGGGTGTGTTTCGGACCACCTAGAGTTAAGTTCAAAATCACAGAAATTGCTGGTGCTGGTTTCCTTCTCGCGAATGCGGGGGTTTTCTCGCGTTCGCGATGAAGGATTTGGTCTGGGGAGATTCTATGCTTCGCGTTCGCGAAGACTGGGCCATGTTCGCGATGGGGGGGGGGGGCTGTAAAGCTTCGCGTTCGCGAAGTGTAGGTCGCGATCGCAAAGAAGAAACTAAGGCTAGGGGATGGCAGGCTGGTAGCCTTCGCGTTCGCAAAAGGGAGCTCGCGTTCGCGAAGGGTTGGCCAGGTCAGTCTTCGCGATTGTCTGACCCCTGTCACGTTCGTGAAGGAAAAAATTTGGGCAGTGTCAACTTTTCCTTCACGATAGCGAGGCTTCTTTCGTAAACGCGAAGAAGGGATACCTGGGTAGTAACTTGATTTAAAAACGGGACTTAGGCCATTTTCTTCATTTCTCACATCTCTTAGCCGATTTTAGAGCTCTTGGGGAGGGATTTTTCATCTGGCATTTTAAGGTAAGTGATTTCTACCTAATATAAGTTTAATTCACAGATTATGGGTAGATTTTAACATGAAAATTATGAAAATTTTTGGATTATGCTAAAAAACTTCGGGTTTGGTAAAAATGAGATAAGACCACGAAATTAATTATGGAATTGAGTAGAAACTATATATTTGAGTTCGTAAGGTCTGGGTAACATTTATCTACGAGCATTTCCCGAATCCGGGCACGTGGGCCCAGGGGTGACTTTTAGGAACCTTTCGATTTTGATTGGGTAATTACTCTAATAGATGAATTATGAACTTGTGAGCATATATTGATTAGTTTGTATGATATTTGGCTAGTTACATATTGCTCGCCATTGATTTGGGGCAATTAGTGAAGTTGAAGGTCCGAATAGTGGACTTGGAAGCGAGTTAGGTCTCTTGTCTAACCTTGTAAGAGGGAATTATCCACGTAGGTGCTTAAATTGTTATTTTTATAATTGTTGGTGCTACGTACGCAAGAAGTGACGAGAGTCTGTACGTAGCTATAAAATTATATTTATGTCCGGCCAGAGTTAGGAATTTATCATGTAATACTTGTATTATTTGAACCCACTTGTTAGTTTAATTGCATTTATAATTGAAATTTGATTAGGGATTATGTTAGGCCGAACTTTGTCACTTTGAGCTTTGGTGGAATATTCGATTGTTGATAGAAAATTACGTCTCTTTATAGGCTTATCCTGGTGTTGTAATTGTATGACCAGTAGTCTGAAGAGTTTCTCTATTCCTGTGGATCGGGTCGAACTCATCGACAATATATACATGGATCGGGCCGTACGACCTCGATAGTGTATGTACACGATTATTTTGGATCGGGCCGTACGACCTCAGCCTAACTCGTGCGTAATATCGCTAGGAGTTCGAATATATTTGATATTTCCTTCATGACTTGAGAGTCGATAATTACTTGATGGTTCTTATTTGTTGAAATGGCATGTGATATTTGGGAACTTTCAATTGATATTTTGTTAAAGAATCACGTTATTTATTATTTTCTTATTCCATTGTCATTGTTGTATTTCATGCATATTTATAATTCTTGCACTTTATTTATTAACCACTAGTAAGTGTCGATATCGACCCCTCGTCACTACTTCTTAGAGGTTAGACTAGATACTTACTGAATATACATTGATTTACCTAATCATCACAAATTATGCAGGTACTAGGCAGGTATATCTGGTATCCGTTTGGGCGTGCATCCACATTACCCGGAGACTTAGTGGTGAATTGCTCCCTCATGTTCCGATCTGCAGCACCCGTAGTCTTCTTCCTGTTGTATTTTATATTTCTGTCTATTTCATTTTAGACAGTAGTTGTAGTGGTTTGTATATTCTAGTAGATTTCTCGTGCACTTGTGACACCAAAATTTTTGGAATTTCTAGTAGAAGTTTATGGTTTTTGCCTATTAATATCACCATTTCACTCTTATATTTTATTTATGATTTATATCACCATGACATTCTATACTTAGTTTCTCTATTAAATAAAATTCATGTTTTTAAAAGTAATAAAAATAAATAATCAAATAGATAGTTCTCCATTGGCTTGCCTAACCACGATGTGGGGCGCCATCACGGCCTATAGTGGGAGTTGGGTCGTGACACTCCCTTTTTTATTACGCGCCAAACTTTGACATCATAAAATTTCGCATAGATCTCCATGCTAACTTTCCAATGCGAAAAGTGTTGTCCATTGAAGTATGGGGGCTTTGCCTGTGATGTTCCTTCTTGGAATAGAGTCCCGATGATTACTTGATTTGACATGATCTTTTCTCACTAGATGTTAAGCAAAATCAAAATGTGAGACATGCTCTGATACAAATTGAAAATACAAGGGGGAGGGGGAGGAGTGAATTGTCGATTTTTTCTTTTTATAGCTAAGTAGTTGACTAGTTATCAATTAGCTGACTAGAAGTAAATATAAAGTAAAAGCTAAAGACAGAATGTAAAGTGCAGAATTTAAATGACACCAACTATTTTTATAATGGTTCGGATTCAATGTGAATCTTACTCCAGTGCCTTTGGATTGAAAGAGGGTTCTCTCTTCAAAGCTCCTTGAAAACTTCGTACAAGTATGTTGATGTTATCGCAAACACCAACTGCCGTTTTGGTTCTAAGTACACTCATTGTAATTTGATACAATGCTTTACCAATATTTTTCTCTCTTTCTTCTCTCTACTAGTTACATAGTAAATCATACTTAGATTACAATGCTTGCTTAGAGTAGAACAAAGAGTACGAAGTTGGTTCGATCAAAGTATACATCTTCTCTTGGTCGTCTCACTATATATATAACCTTCGAGGGTTCTGTTTTGATTCTTGATTGTGGCAGATCTTGAGAGATTACAGACCTAAGGGAATTGATCCTTGGAATGAATCGTAAAATGATTCTTTTCAAGAATAAGTGTGGAGCTTCCATTAATTTATCTTGACCGGTGATCTTGATATAACTTTTCGTTTGTGAGCAAATCCTTCTTTCATTCGAACAGCCTAAAAGAGATCTCTTGATTTCGAAAGTCAACAACCTTCCTTTAATAAGCGAATCTTTAGTGCGTTGATAGATATATAGAACGGATTCTAAGCAATCTTGATCTCCTCTGATTTTGGTCATTCCTTTATTATCTTCCTTTGTACAAACTGTCAAATCTTAGAAGATCTTTCTCTTTTCTTTTTTTTTCTTTGCTCCTTCCTTTCCTTTACTCCTAGAGTGTTCCTGCAAGAAAAAAAATATTATTTTTCATCATTAAAACTTAGAACTAACACCAACTTCATACATTCGGTTCTAAAGTTGTCCTCTAACATAGAGTAACTTTAGACCCGTTGGTCTGACTTTGAAGTTTTCCGTGTTAAGTTTAGGACTTCAAAGTTCAGACCTTTGGGTATGAAGATGGTCTTTGGCATATCCTAACTCCAGGCCCAATAATTTGAAGTTTTCATGTTAACTTTATGAGTATTTTTGTCCAAATTTTATTTATTATTAGATACTCCTTCCGGTCCACAATAAGTGATTTTTTGGCCTTCTATTTATGGTCCAAAATAAGTGATTTTTCCAGATTTCAAGAATGAATTAATTATTTTTTTCCTACATTACCCATGGAGCAAATAGTGTTGGAGTATGTGTTAGGAGTGTTTATGTGAAAAGATAGTAAAAGTTAATATGGTCAATTTCATTGCTAATTAATGTTAAAAAGTGAATTTCTTAATCTATGTGAAAATAGCTAAAAAATCACTTATTCTAGACAGGAGGGAGTAGTGGCTAAATTTTTATATAATTTTTGAAAGTCAGCTATATTTTAAACGATTCCATCACAACGGGCTACCTGGTGCCATTCCTCCAAAATATTTAAGGTGAACCACATCGGTTTTGCATGTAGGACATGGTTAGAAGGTGCATAAAAAAGTCTGTTTGATTTTTAATTATCATCCATTTGAAATTAAAATAAAATTAACATTTTCTAAACTACTTGTTTGTACCTTCTTAGAATTATTTACAACACTTCCACGATCAAATAACCTCAACATTCTACGTTCCTAATACTAGTATCTGCAGGCACATGTGTGTACAATAACCCTTTTTAACCTCTTTTTGTTAGTATGGCCGTCATGAAATGAAAGGTGTTATGAGAAGAAAATTGTGATGTGGTAAGGATTAAGGATGCATAGCCCTGCATACAATTGCAAAGTCTCAATAGAACTTCGAAACACAACATTAAAACAGAGATACGACAAGAATTGCTCTTCCAAAATATAATATTTACATAGAAACTAGGAAAAAGTAACATAAGAGTAACTGCAGCTTCAAAAGAAAATGAGGCCATCAAAATCCCTACATAGGAGATGTTGTATTCACTAGTTTGTTTATATACCCTTTCAGGAATTTGAAGAAAAGCTTCATACCCCAAATTTTCTTTTACAGGCTTCCAATTTGGTTTGATAATTGTTTCCAATACATAAAATTTATATACTATGGCTGCATGACACCGCTAAGTATATCAGTAGCCTCTTGTACAAGACTAATTCCATTAATTTGGACGAACATGTCTTGTAAATGCTAGTATTCATCTTCGTCTCTTGACCGAAGAACCCTCCGAAGAACAGAAGCAACAGCACCAAGAACCAAGAACAGCACCAGCGTATCGAATCCACCTCCGACGCCAACGGCAACACCAGGGCCTGGTGCGAAGAACGAGAAAGGCGACCAGCCCCATCCACCATAGAATGGCACACCATACCCATATCCACCAACTAGAGGAGGAGCAACTGGTGGATTGACATAGATATTTGTTCTGAAAAGGCAAAGCAAGAACAATGTCATGGTCTCATGAAGCAGGATGATGTGAACTAGTCTAATTAAGGGATTTGTCAAATACAAGTGATGGATCATGTAACTAGAAAAGCTAGTTGAACCCGGATACCCTTCACTAGATGAAATATCATAATTCAGTCTGGAATTATAGTTTAATATAAGTCAAGCATATTCAAAAACAATGACTTCTCTACCATGGAAGCTTTGCAGTAAGATTTTGTTGCATAATTTGGTCGCTGGGCTCCTCCAATCCCTAGTCTTTACAATTACCATGCATTTATCCATTACTTTTCCTCTTTCCAGACAACAATATTTCCTTTTCAGTAGAATACACTTGAGGAATAATCTGACACACGCATTTCTGATTCGATTAAGACCGGATAGATTCCTACAGTTATGCTAGCTCATTGATCATGCTTAATTAAGCAAGTCACAAGTTTCTGATCATGACAAGAAGAAGTTTTAGAGAAATCATTTACAAAAATGAGCAGAGAACAGGACCTGAGACAAAGAAAGGAAAGCTCTACCAAGGTTCTGCTAACTTTCTATACGATTCGAGTGTAGACTAGATAGTAAATGGCTGGGAAAGTTTTGTAGCTTAATATTTGGTACAAGAGAACCTCTTCAATATATTGTGGACACCATGTACAAAATTAGCCAACCCAAAATTAACCAACCTGAGACGATAAATTGAGTCTAACATGAACTAGCTATGGGACCTCACAAGCTCATGAGAGCTCTTTGTTGTACAGCAAAGACGCCATCCCACGTAAGTCTATCAAGTCTAATTCAAATGGTTTTGTGGCCAAAAGTTACAAGACAATCAAAGGCATGAAATTTAATTATAGCACAATTCTCCCAATCCTACATCAAATTAGATCCATATGTCAAATACTTTTTCCCCGAGATACTAGACTGTAAGAATTATTTTCCTCAAAACAAAAGTTGAGTTGAGAACACTACATTCATAATAGAGTCCACTAATAGCATTTGGTCATGATCCTTTGGCATATGTAACAGTAGTTGGATCTTCTCATCCACATAACTGCAAACCTTTGCCTATCCTTTGAGCAGAAAAACTACAATGTGTATGTTGGCTGAGAATGCTACAAATACAGTTTTGTAACAGTTCATCTTATTTTGGGGAAAGGTTTGATGCAAGGCTGAGCATACTCTTGAGAGCATTTTCAAGTGATTTGAGAAAACAAAAGAATAAAATTATTCACCACAATATCTAAGTTGAGTTTCTTTAGCAAGGACTTCGTTTTAAACTTTTGACAGAACAAATTCCTGCTTCCTTTTTATACGGTAATTTGTACATCAAATAACATGAGAGGGCACAAACCTTGTGTTTTCACTTTTTATGGGTACTTGTAAATACAAAATAGCTATTTGGATCTTGGAGGCCAAACGAAAAGTGATTCCTAGACTTCGTCGTGATGGAGTGAACTATTCTTTCAAAAAGATCAGTCAGAGTTCATGACCAACAAGAATCAGTAAAGTTGGAAAGTTACTATGCTAAAATAATTCACAAACAGTGAACTTCTTCAGCACTAAACTATTTGAGAAGCCCGAAAAAGCTTTACCAACCCAAAAAAAAGGATGCCTGAAAAAGAGTAATCTAAACTAGGAAAAAATACTATCAGGTGTCTTCTATAGCTAATAACCATGGCTCCAGGTGCGAAAATGGAGAATAATGGTGACGACGGTTAACATACATTGTTGAATGCAAAAAAAGGACAGGTTTAAAGTAGGTGGAGTAGGAAGCTGGTTGAAAAAAGGAGTAGGAAGCCGAAATAAGTCTGCATTCCCAAGAATTGTGATACTAACAGCTAGTCTTAGTAAACCTAGCTAAAAGCTTTTGTTCATCCAATAGATAATGAGAATAACATCCAATAAAAGTACACAAGTATAACCACGTTTCATTCTTTAACAATAAGACCTTGACCTGGAAGCTATATTCATGCTCTTGACCCATACACTTATGTCCCAATGTTTGACTATATTCCATTTGTATATTCCACTTTTTGACCTGTCTAGCATGTCGTCTGTACTATTTCTATAAAAAGCAAAAATATGGCCATAAAGATTCTTGTGTTGTACCTTTATAGCCAATATCTAGAACACTAGAATCACACCCAGTAGGGAATTTAACTATTTCTCGTCTTGTTGAATGAAGCTTTTAGGTTCTACATGCACATTTGCTTTAGCATTGTTTGCACTATATACTGAAGTAATGTATCTGCAACCAATTACTAACAGTTCTCTTTTTATTTACTTCCCCATCCACGCCATATTCATGAGAGCTTACTGCATTTTATAAGTTATTAGCGGAAGGAATAAAGGAACTTGAAAGCCTAGAGAAGAAATCATACTAAAGATGATGGGATTGTTTCTATTAGAAGATGAGATCTTTCCATAATATTATAAAACACAAAGTTATACACTTATGTAAGTCAAAAGTAACATATGCTCTTCCCGGGCATTTGTCTTAACCTTTACTACTGAAAAGTTTTACGAATAAAAGATATACCTTGCTCCACTAACATCTTGTTTATATAGGAAGAAAAAAAAAGGTTGCTAAAAGGGAATACTAAACAAATAAATATTCAATGCTAGTATCTGAACATGAAGAGAAGCGTAGATATGAGATTAACTTGTTTAGAACAAGAATAAAGAAAAGGAAAGGACGATTCATTGACTCCACTCAAAATTCCAAGTAACACATAATACAAGTTAATATGCTCAGATGACAGAATATTATATGACAGTAGAAGGAAAATTTCAGGGTGATCTCCTCACCTCATGCTTCATTTGAGTGTCAACAGAGTCATGCGGAGAAACTGTGGGGTAAAGAAAAACATGACAACTTGAACTACGTTATCCAATTAGAAAAAAAGGACATGTCAAATCAGACGAAAGTCACCAATGACATGGGTTAGCAAGGTAAGAACCGAAAATGTCAGTTCCCCATGTAAATGAATAACTCCCGAAGGTTTCAAATAGATGCCATTAAAAAGTTAGAATTCAGCTCAAAGAAGCACACTTCCAGCACACCTATGTTCTTTCAAATGGTTCAAAACAGAACTTCTCGCATTAAAATTGTCTGGATCCCAGTGACTGAAATCTCTAGCACATCTTTCGTGGCTTCAGTGTTTTCTCCTCATTATATGGAAAACATCACATTTGTGACAGATTTAACACTGCCTTTTCCTTTTACTCCTGCCAAGTTATCACTTCTTTCCCTTTTCACTTCTATCCAAACTATGCCAAATTGAAACCTTCCTTTCGAGTCTAAATTTCAATGCTAGAAGCATTTCACCTATCCGGATACAATCATTCGACAGAAGTCCAAGGCAAATACAACTATAGGTGTTGTACCGTTTGGCACCGAGAATACTATACTTTTAGAAGTGGAAACAACTATTACATTGATATCTCTACACACTACCAAGTTCAAATTTTTATCATATATTGTATATCTGGGACAATCGAATTATTCTCTATTGCAATAATAAGATAGATTTATTAATACAGCTATTCATCATTTTCCAATGAGTATATATTTGCAATTATAAGCATTTTGTACAATTTTAATTATTACAAGTCCAATGTAACTTCAATAATGAGTCAAATTAATCCCCAGTAAGTAAAGTAGGACCTACATTTGAAACGAAGTACATTTAATGCGATACTATTAGATTAGACAAAGAGTTTAAGAAAGAGAAAGACTTTCGAAACTTGGGTACTAAACATGTTATAAAGCCCATAGGGCTTGAGTATAGTAGGGAGAGCGCAGAGCGTGATGTGTGGGTTAGATGCACGTCACAGAATCAAATATTGCTGCAGATGAAAACTTGATATTCAAGTGGAGAAGGATAGAGCAGAAGATCCATTATCCACCTAATTTCGAACTATATGCACAGACCCTGAGGATTTCTCGATCATAAGAAAAGCAAGCCATGACATTTTTGTAGTATAACGGCATATCATTAAGGCTAAAATGGAAAACTTAAAATTAAATTGCTCCATATCATTTTTTGGAACAGCTAAAATGTAAATAGTGTCACATAAAATAGAAGGCAACAAACAGCAAGCAGTAAACAGATTCTTTAAAAACATAAACAGATTCTTTAAGGGGGAAAAACTTATTGGGTAAAATATAGTGGAAAATACCTAGAATTATTGATCCTAGGTGAAGAAGAGCGAGGAGCTGAAGATCGAAAAGCCTGACCACCAACTCGACCACCAGTCTTAGCAGCTGAAGCTGGATCCACTGACCCCACTGTCAATATCCCAGCTGCCACTGCTACTAATGCCAACTTACCCCATTTATTTTCACTTTTCCTGAAAAAGAAAAACAAGATACTTTTTCAACAACCCACAAAATGAAAAACAAAATAATGAAAACCATTTTTTTATTTTTTACCTAAAAGAGTCTTGTGGTTCATCATCTGGGGTGTGTTTGCACAAGATTTTAGTGCTATGTACAGGAAAGTAAGAGGTATTTTTTCTGGGTTTGTATGCTGAAGAAAGAGGAGGACTAATTAGGAAACTTTGCTGTAGAAATGCTACAGACATTTTTTATTTGGAACTTTAAGTGATTAGCTCAAGAGTTCAGAATTGAAGTGGATTCTACTTTGAGTCAATGCTGTTTTGATATTTGCCAAAGGTTCATCCTTTTGATGACTGTCAAGTGTCCACGTGGGGGGTGTAGTAGTGATGGATATATGTTAGAATATTCAAGAATATAAGGAGTATGTTTTCCACATAATGGGAACAAGCATAAAGTTAATCCAACGGCTGTGCAGCCATTAATCTCAAGCTAAGCAGTATCAACAATACGATTGGAGCGTATGGACTCCCATTGCAGCTCCCTAATGTGTTACAAAAGTTTTATTTTTACTCTGTATTTGCATCAAATTTAAGTAATATAATTTTATAAATAAATATTATGGAGCAGTTAGAAACTGGAGAAAAATTGTGAGAAGGACCTCCACCAAATTATGGATTTTTGTGAGAATGCTGATGCTTGCCAAGGCTTGTGCCTTATACCCCTAATGCTATATCCCCAAGGAAGTATGCCACAACCTAGGGTTGTGAGTGGTGCAAGACTAAAGTATTGTAGGTATGGCAAATTAATAATAAGTATTTTGTACCTGTTATTTTCACTTGGCAGAGGATTTGATTCGAATTTATGATAACAATGTCAGTTTGTATGATAATGGTCCATACAACGGTAAATTAGAAGAACTTGTTAAACCACTCGAACACATGATGCTCATGATTTTGATGAAAATTGGCTAGTTTACATACTTAGGTCAAAATGTTCTTACGAAAAAATAGTCGTGGGAGCATAATTTGGATACGCCATCCATTCAACAAAGGTAAAGTCAATATGCCATCCATTCGTTTTAGTCTTTTTCTAGTTTTTTTATAACTAATTATGTCTTTGATTATTACAGTAAAATCAGTGGAGCATATTCATTGAAGGTCATTAACTTCCTCCTAACTGATACGCCGATGGTGAAGCTTAATGACACACAAATGGACTTGTGATCTCCATCTAATCCACACTCAATAATGAGTGAAAACGATTGTTGCAATTATAATACCCAGCTAGAGTCGGAGTCGAATTCCTCAGGGAATTTATGAAGGGTGTTAAGGTAGATACTTGAAGAGAGTACGTGAAATAATTAAATTACGCTTCCAAACAAAGAGTGATTGTTTTTCAAATTAACACTAAGAGATTAAACTAATTAAACGCAACTAGAGAGAGAATAATTATTTTTGGTATTTTTAAATAATTAAAAAAAAGCCTAGGGATGTAACCTTCACTTAGGTGCAAACCTAATGAGTAAACTAAGTTAATGCTTGTTTTGCGGAACAAAGTATAATATAACTCTCAATTCTCAAATACCCACTCAATACCTCTCGGTTATAGAGTGGTTATTCCCAAATTGACTTTCTCAAGTCCGATTGGGTAGCAATGCAAATAATTGATATGAGTCCAAGCCGGATTTTCTATATCTCTAGTTCAAACCCTTTAATCAAACTACCCAAAACCTTAACTGACTCAATTTCTTGTTAGCCAAGTTTTCCTAGACTAGGTTCCTTTTTTCAACCAAAAACTAAGTCAAATAGGCATGAATCAATGTTTGCAACTATTAATTCTAGAAATAATGCATAAACAAGGCTAACTAATAAACACTCAATCATAAACAAGCATTAGAATTAGTAACCCATAAGATTTACACACTAGGGTTGGCCACAACCCTAAATAAAACTAGCTACTCATGCTAGAAAGAAAAGAAAACAAAGTAGAAGAAGTAATTAAAGCCATAAACTATAATTAAATGATAAGACTAATGATTCTTCTTCAATATTTGTCACTATTTTCCCAAAAGGGTAAGTATAACCGCTACAGCTGCTAAGAATACAAAACTTGCCCTAAAAAGTATTTTCCGTCTATTTATAGTGCCCAAAGATTTGCTGACAAAAATACCCTTCGGGAGGTTTTGCAGCCGCACAATTCCATGTGTCCTCCACGCTTTTCTTCTTCTCATGAGTTGGGAGGAATTCTGTAGCCGCACAATTCCATCTGCGGCTGCACTTCAGCTTCTACGGCCGCACTTTTTGACTGCGGATCGCACTTTGACGAGGCTTCACAATTGGTCTTTTTGCACCTTCTCTGAACTTTTCAAATCATGTCAGTGTGACCATCTTTTGCGACTGCATAATTTGGTGTGCCGATCGTGCTTCTTCAAACTCCTCTGAGGCTTCAGGTCTCTTTCTGCGGCGGCATATTGATTTCTGAGGACCGTACAATCTTCTGCGGCCGCAGAATTACTTCTGCCGACCGCACTTTTGCCTGCATTTCTCCTTCTTGCCTTTTTAAGCTGGAATACTCCTTTTTGAGTTAGATTTCTTCGCTAAGCTCCAATCCTTCAACTAGCCTGCATTTCACGTAATTTCATTAGTTTTGGGAATAAAAATCAATACTTTCGGACTATAACTAAAGCAAGAAGGTACTAATAAGTGGTTAAAATTCACACTTATCAACTCTCCCAAACTTAAGTCTTTGCTTCTCCTCAAGCAAATAGATTTGTTATCACCTCCTCTAAGTGAAAGGTCATTTCAAAGAGTCAATTGTAAGTTGTTCATACTCAGTTGGGATCAATAATTACCCACAATACTTGTGCATTTTCAACAAGGTGAGAAAACATATGTTACGTGCATATAACTTTAGTGTGACATTTGAGTTTCAAGAATTGACTTCGCTCATCAAGGACTCTTGTTCTATCATGTAAATCATGGTGGACTCCAAACTCTTTCTCCTCTACCTTTTATTTGCCATGCGCACTTCAAGAATTAACACTCAATTTCTAGAGCAATGAAGGATTCACTCTTCTCTCACAAAGGAATGTCACAAGTAAAGCTTCAAGTACCATGGGTTTGCCCCTCATGTAGATCTCCACTAATGTAAGCAGGACTTCTTTCGGGCTGTAATAAAGGCTTTTGGATTGGGGTAGTATACCATATGGGATAAGTGGTTACATCCTTACTTAAGCACTCCACTTTTTCATTTCTTGGCTCACATTTACCAACCTTAGAGGCATTTATTTTTCTTGGGGGCTAGAGAGACTTCCCATCACTCTTTATTGTTCATTTCATTCTTTTTCTTCCCTGGATGCTCATACTAGAGATAGTTGCCTCTTTTTGATATCATCAATCTCCCTTTTTATTTTTTTTATGGAATTTTCTTTTTGTTCTTTTCTTTTCTTGCCTTGTCTTTTTATAGATATCATTTCTTTTCTCTCTTTTTGGTGCCTTGATACCTCTTTTAGATTCTCAACCTCCCCCCCCCCCAAAACTTATGACTTAATCCACTTATTTCATAAGAGTGTTAAGGAAGGTCCGGGTACCAAGAGAGGATTATAAACAAAACGGGTAAAGGCTTGTAGCATGATTACCAACAGAAAAAGGGCTAAAAGCTCAAAAGGTTGACTAGGGATAACAAACATAGGTTGGCAATAAAAAGCTCAAACGGACCAATAAAAGCCTACAATCATCTTTCAAACCAAGCAAACCTAGAATTTCGTCTTGAAACACATTCGGGACAAGTTCTAGACTATCCACTCAAGTACTTGGACTAGAAACAAAAATTACCTCACCTCTCATGCAACTAGACCGTAAAAGAGGATAGAGTCTAAATTCTACAACGATCACAATCAAGTTAAAGATTACTATGGTCCATTCAACCACTCAATGATTATCAAAGTCAACTTAAGAACCTTAAAGTCACTAACTAGAGCTATTTTCTTCCAAACACATTGTTTCAAACCATAGGCATGCATTTAAGTGTGTTGGTGCCAAATGAAGCATGAATAACTCTTTTTCGAGAATGACTTGATTAGGGCTTTTATTCATTACTACTTACTACTATTATTACCTAAACACAAAACAGACTCATTCCCTTAAGAAAGTTATCACACCATCCATCCTCGAGAAGAGTTACCTGATTCACACAAAAGATCACTTTTGGAAAGAACCGTGAAATTAAGAGAACCAAAGGCTTATTATCTACATTACTAAGATAACCATAAAAGCTACTACATACAAAGAAACTACTAACATAAACAAAATCAAAGAAAAAAAATAAAGAAGCTAATGAAAGCAATAACTACTAAAGATAGATAAAATGAAACAGAATCATCCAATTATTACATTCCAAAGTATCCAAATATATCCAATATATCAAATAAGCTCCACCCCCCAAATAAAAGTAAGCACTCGAATAAAAGTAAGCATTGTCCCCAATGCGTAACCCATATAAGAGCAAAAGTAGAGAGGGATAAGAAACTCCCTAAGTATCCTTGGTCATCACTGTGTCCCCAGCAACATCAGTTCCTATTGGTTCAACCAATTGAATATCATCATCAAATCTGGGAGTGGCTGGAGAAGTAAACATCGCATGCATTACATCAGAAGTATCGGTGGCAAGGCATGGCTCCTCAGACTGGCCAGTGGGAGCATCATGTATAGATGGATCTAGGTCGGGATGGGATTGGTCAAGCAGCATGCCAAATGGCAAATCTCTGGCTTTAGCTAGCCGGGTCACCTCAGTCTGAAGCTTATCAATTGACTTCTTGTTGGCCTAGGACTTCCGCATCTTCTTCCCCTGCTTGGCCAACCCCTCGATCATAGCACCATGTTGTACTAATGTATTCATAATCACCTTTTGGTTGTCGAAGATTTTTCCCAGCTTCTCTTCAATGTCAGAGGGATCTCGAGGTGCCTGTGTAGGTGTCTGCCCTACAACAGCACTGGAAATCTCAAATAGCTTTGAAGTAGCTGCATGCGTCTAGTTTTTGAGACTCGCCAATGTCTGGGAGACTCACAAAGCAGATAGTGGACATGTAAGCATAGGCACCAACCTCAGATCTGGAGTAGGAACTGTCATAGAAGCTATGGAAGGAGCTATAGATGATGGCTCGGGCAAAGCAGCTGCTACACTAGTAGAAGGCTCAACGTGGATGGAATATCAGATGGACCAGAAACTACAACTACCAGTTCATCAGACTGGCCAGTAGTAGTAGAAGGCTGAGCACTCCTCTTTGGATTCCTCAGATCCTACAGCTTGTACCACTCAAACGGCCATGCTGGCTTGACCTTGGTGTCAAACGGCCTAGGCTCTACCTTAGCTTCTGTCAGATACTCAATAATGGTGCTAAGGTAGGGATAAGAAGTATTACTTTGCTATGACACCAGATAAATGTTGGATTGATCGGGTACTCGGCCATGATAGATGCCACCAAAACAGCTCGAGGAATAGGTAGATTGTTCTCATTCTGGCACGGTCAAGTCTGCTGCAAACAAAGGTTTGCCACCCCTTGGCCTCGAAACTCAGTGTGCTCTGGAAAATAGGTATCCCAGCAGCAATCCAAGGAGGAGTGGGTCCTAGTGCTAGAATCTCTGTAAGCCACTGCCTGGACTCTTCTTTTAGAGCCAACTTCTCTAAGTACTCTCTCAGCACCACATCCTCAAATCCCAAGTATGAGTTCAGAGTATGCTGATCAAATTTCACCTTTAGGTTGCGCACTTTGGTGACCTTTGTCCCTTTGAGAATATGCATAGTGTTTGCATAAAACTCTCGGATAAGGTGCTCCTTGACATCCACCATCTTCTCCATAAATAGCATCCACCATTTCCTCATTGTAAACTGCTCTAGAACTGCAAGATTCTACTTGTCAAGATCTTTCAATAAGAACTGTCGCTCATGAGCCAAAGACCTCAAAGGCCACCATATCTAAAAATCAGAGAATGCCTGGAAACTCACAAATATATCCTCCCAGGCATCCTTTTTCTTTGTCCGAGCTAAACCAGCTTGTGTACCTGCTCCCTCTCTCCTATCATCAAGGACATCATCAGAACCAGACCCTGCAGCTGCCGCCTCAGACTCCTGGCTGGCACATTCTGAACCCTGGAAAGTGATGTGGGATGTAGAAGGCATATCCAGAGGACCGCCCCTGTGGACTGGATTGCTCCTCAGTGTGCTCCTCTGGAATAGAGTGTTTCCCTCGGAGGCTTCCCTAGACGGGGCATATGAGCTAGACTCGGAGAGGTCTCTACCTCTCCCTCGGCTTACTGCTGCTTTTTTTGATATGGTCTTTTGCACACTTGGGGGCAAAACACCTCTGCCTCGACCCCTTGAAGCTTCTCCTCTTCCTTTGGTAGATTTACCTCGTCCTCATGATCGTACCATTATCTGTATCAACATAAAGAGAATTGCCAGTTGTAAATCATGATTCAAAAAAGTTAAGATTCATGTAAGTGAGTAAAAACAACATAGAAGTAGTGGGGTTACAATTGGATAAACATACTGCAGAATTCGGGGAAGTGCGGTCCGCCCAATTTGAAGTGCAGCCCGCAGAGTGGAAGTGCAGACCACACCAATTCCAAGTATAGCCGCACTTCTGCACAGACGTGCAAGGGGTTCTGATGGTTAGTCTCTGATGGACAGTGCGAAGGTCATGTGCAGTCACAGTATTCATCTGCGGCCCGCAGAATTTGAAGTGCGGTATGCAATTTAGAGGCTGAGAGGGCAAACCTCTGATCGACAGTACGGACCAAAGTGAGACCTCTCCAGAAATTCTGCAATCCGCACAATTAAAGTGCGGCTGCAGAAACACTATCCAACCACTAGTTGCCATAACAAGCAAACTGCAGACTGCACAAATCTAAGTGCGGCTGCGCATTTCAAGAACTGACGAGCAAGTCTAAGGTTTTACCTAGGTTTTGCAAAAACTTGTTTAAATCTACTTGGCAACATGGTATACACATAGAAATCAGTTAACCCGACCCATTCTAGCATGTTTTAACAATTACCCAGTACAAAATTACCCCACATGGATACAATGATGGAATATAATAATAGATGGCCTATAAAGATGATAAAAAGGAAAAATAAATTCAAAAATTAAAATGAAACAAAATCAACATGAAATGAAGCATACCAGATGACGTAAATGTGCAAAGATCCTATGAGTGCAAATGGGTGTGTGTGTTTGAAAATGCTAGAACCTCACGTAGACTCTCAGAGCAACAGTACTTCTCAAAAGTATGAAAAGTGTAAAATGAGTCCCAAAGTTCTATTTATACTCAGAGGATTTGAGAGGGTAAAGAATCGAGTGCGGCCGCACAATTTCATGTACGTTCCGCACTCTTTTACCCGGCCTTCAGTAGTCTGTTACTTTTGTGTGGTCAGCACAATTTCAAGTGCGGCCGCACAATTCTCCCTGAGGTCGCACATTTTCCCCACACTGACAGGAAAAAAGTTCAGGGACCCTGTCATTTGGTATCTAAGTGGCTCCAGGAAGTGCGGTCCGTAGATGAAATCTCCAGCCGCACAAAGTCATCTGCGGTGGCAATATTTTTCTGCGGCCGCACAAAGGAAAAGTGCGGTCCGCATTTTATGCTTCGATGACACAACGTTGTCTACCATTCTTTCATCTAACACTCATCCCTGCAGCACACTTCAAATCAAGTTAAAAACAACAAATAACATCTAACTACAAAAAGTAAAAGGAAAAGAACTTGGGTTTCCTCCCAAGAAATGCCTTTTTTAACGTCGTGGCATGACGCAATGTCATAGCATCCACAAGTGAAGTAAATAACCGCCACCACGTGGCTCTCTCCAACTTTTACCAAGTAGTGCTTCACCCGATGACCATTGACCCGGAATATTTCATTGTTCTTGTTCTTCGAATTCAATGCACCAAAGGGTGTCACACCAACAATTTCAAACGGACCACTCCACTTGGACTTAAGCTCCCCGGGTAACATCCTCAACCTTGAGTTAAATAACAACACTAGATCACCCGCATTGAACTCTTTGTTCCAAATGTACTTGTCATGAAGATATTCAGTCTTTTCTTTGTACAAGGACAAACTCCGATACGCATGATACCGGAACTCATCTAATTCATTCAAGTGTGCAACTCGCAAGTTAGAGGCTACATCTTAATCAAGATTCAATTTCTTTAAGGCCCACATTGCCTTATGCTCTAGTTCCACCGAAAGATGACAAGCTTTCCCAAATACTAACCGGTATGGAGACACCCTAATAGGTATTTTGTAAGCCATCCTATAAGCCCATAACGCATCAAGAAGCTTCTTGGACCAATGTGTCCTGTTTGCGTTCGTCGTTTTAGACAAGATACTCTTTATCTCCCGGTCGGAGACTTCCACTTGACCACTAGCTTGTGGATAATAGGGAGTTGTGACCTTGTGAGTAACATCATACTGGCTAAGTAAAGTGTCGAAAGCCTTGTTGCAAAAATGTGACCCCCATCGCATATGATTGCACGCGGAGTACCAAATATCGTAAAAATATTCTTCTTCAATAAAGCCACTACACTTCTAGCCTCATTGTTGGGTAAGGCGACAACCTCAACCCATTTGGGCACATAATCTACCGCAACCAATATGTAAGTATTTCTATAAGAACTCACAAAAGGGCCCATAAAGTCAATGCCCAAACATCAAAAATATCAATCTCCAAGATGGTTGTGAGAGGCATCTCATTTTTCTTTGAAATTCCACCGGCCCGTTGACATTCATCACATCTTTTCACTTAAGTCATTTGCATCTTTGCAAGAGTAGGCCAATAGAAACCCCAACTTAAAACTTTGGTCGCCGTTCTTGCTCCACCATGATGACCACCATATGGTGAAGAATGACAAGCTCTAAGAATATCACCTTGCTCTTCTTCCGGTACACACCTTCTAATCACCCCATCCATAAAATTCGGAAAAGGTATGGCTCATCCCAATAGTAATCTTAACAATCGCTTTTGAGCTTCTTTGGTTTGAAGAGAACTCATCCGGAATGATACCTCTCACAAGAAAATTTGCCAAGTCCGTAAACCACGGTACCTCTTTTATTGATACTGCCAAAAGTTGCTCATCAGGGAAAGAGTCATTAATTTTAAAGCCATCATGTGGCCTCCCCTCCTCATCCAAATGAGACAAGTGGTCCGCCACTAGGTTTTCACTACCTTTCTTGTCAATATCAAATTCTTGCAATAAGAGCACTCATCTCATAAACCGAGCTTTAGATTCCTTTTTGCTCATAGGATAGTGAAGTGTCGCATGATCCGTGTGGACAATAACTTTGGCACCCATCAAGTACGGGCGGAACTTCTCAATGGCAAACACAATAGCAATGAGCTCTTTCTCCGTAACGATATAATTGACTTGGGTACTAATCATGGTATTACTAGCATAGTAAACTTGATAAAAAAAACCTTGTTAATATGTTACCCCAAAACAGCCCCCAACCGCTATGTCACTTGCATCACACATGAGTTCAAAAGGCAAACTCCAATTTGGAGCGGTAATGATAGGAGTAGTGGTCAACTTGAGATTCAATAGTTCAAAAGCCCTCATACAATCATCATTGAAATGAAACTTGGCATCCTTCTCAAGGAGCTTACACAATGGGTTCACCACTTTAGAGAAATCTTTGATAAAGCGCCAGTAGAAACCCGCATGGCCTAAGAAACTCCGCACACCCTTCACCGAGGTTGGGGGTGGAAGCTTAGAAATAACCTCAACCTTCACCTTGTCAACTTCAGAACCATTCTTTGAGATTTTATGGCCCAGGACAATGCCCTCCTCAACCATATGAAAAGATATTTCTCTCAATTGAGTACCAAGTTAGTCTCTTCACATCTAGCCAACACTTTGTCCAAATTTGCAAGACAATTATCAAAAGAATCCCCAACCACCGAGAAGTCATCATGAAGACTTTAAGGTAGTCCTCTACCCTTTCCTTGAAAATAGCCATCATACACCGTTGAAAAGGCACAGGTGCATTGCACAAACCAAAAGGCATCCTCTTGAAAGCAAAATTACCATAAGGACATGTAAAGGTTATTTTCTCTTGATCTTCCGGAGAAATAAGAATTTGGTTGTAGCTCGAGTACCATCAAGAAAATAATAGAAAGAACGGTCGGCCAATCTATTGAGTATTTGGTCCATAAAAGGAAGTTGAAAGTGATTCTTCCTTGTAACTTTGTTGAGCTTATGATAATCCATACAAACTCTCCAACCGGTCACCATTCTTATGGGGATCAACTCATTCTTCTTATTGGTAATGACCGTCATGCCCCATTCTTTGAGAAACATTGAACCGGAGAGGTCCAAGAACTATCGGAGATGGGGTAGATAACCCCGACATCAAACCACTTGATAATCACTTTCTTGACCACTTCTTGTATAGCCTCGTTGAGTTTTCTTTGATGTTTAATGGACGGTTTAGCACCATCCTCCAACTTGATCATATGCATGCAAAATGCAGGGCTTATACCCCGAATATCCATCAAAGTCCACCTAATATCCTTCTTCCTATTTTGCAACACCACCAATGTAGAATCAACCTGCACGTTAATCAAACAAGAGGAAAGAATAACCGGTAAAGTAGAATAAGGGACAAGAAATTCATACCGAAGGTGTGGTAGCAATGACTTCAACTCCAAAGTAGGTGGCTCTTCAATAAAAGGCTTTGTAGGAGGAGTCTTCCTATTCTCAAGATCCAAAGAAAATTTTCGGGGTGCATAGTTGTACGACCCCATTCCTCTCAAAGAGTTCACACATTCCATAAAACCTTCCATCTCATCATCATCAAAGTAGAGCAAAATGACTTCCAATATATCACCAATATTTATTATAGCACTTGTATCATCAACAATAATATCGGTCACCAAATCCACAAAAGAGTACACCTCACTGCTATTTGGTTGCCGCATAGACTTGCATACATGGAATACCACTTTTTCATCACCAACCCGTAAAGTGAGTTCTCGGGCTTCAACATCACAAAGAGTCTTAAACATAGCAAGGAAAGGTCTCCCAAGAATAATAGGCACTTCATATTCAACCTCACAATCTAGAATAACAAATTTCGCCGGAAGAATGAACTTATCAACCCTGACCAAAACATCCTTAATCACCCCCAATAGACTCTTCATGGTATGACTGGCCATTTGAAACCTCTTAGATGTGGGTCCTGGTTTCCCAATTCCCAAAGTTTTAAACACCGAGTAGGGTATCAAATTTATACTCGCCCCAAGATCACAAAGTGCTTTAGCAAAATCGGCACTCCCAATTGTACAAGGAATTGTGAAAGCACGGGGATCCTCCAACTTAAGAGCCATGGAATGAACAATTGCACTCACTTTATGAGTGACTTTGATAGTTTCAAAATCCAATTGACCGCTTCTTGGTAACAAGATTTTTCATAAACTTGGCATGACCGACATTTGTTCCAAAGTTTGTACCAATGGCATATTAATAGAAAGACTTTTATCATTCGAATGAACTTCTTGAATTGATTCTCACCATTTTTCTTGGCAAGTCTTTGAGGATAGGGAGGTGGAGGCTTAGGCTGGTGCCTTATCCTTTTGCACTACTGCCTCCGGTATGTCAATGATGTTCTCCCTAGATGGGTTCACTTCCTCTTGGGTCTCCTCCACACTATCATCAATGTCAATTCGAACCCCATTACTTGCTTGAACATCATTGTTTGTGAATTCCTCTTCTTGTATCACTTGGTCATCATCCATAAGTCGCCTTTCACTTGAGGTGGATGCATTCCGACCTCTTCCACTTCTTGTGATAACCACCATAGCATACCCCGTATTGTTACCACACTTTGGGTTTACCACTGTATCACTTGGTAGTGCACCCTTAGGACGAGTATTAAGATCTTGAGAGATTTTTCCCATTTGAACTTCAAGATTACAGATTGATGTGGTATGTGAGGCAAGTTGGGCATCCGAATCGGTATTTTTCTCCATCATTTGCTTGAACATGTTCTCAATACGGCCCATCTCGTTGTTTGAAGAAATTTAACCATGGGAAGGATAAGGAGGTGGGTTGCTAAGTTGTTGGTACATTCGGGGCCTTTGAAAACCTGAACCTCAATTTTCTTGATTGTTATTATTTCTCCAACCACCTTGATTGTTGCCTCCCCGTCAATTTCCTTGGTTGTTTCCACTCCAATTTACTTGGTTGTTGTTGTTGTTGTGCCAATTTCCTTGATTGTTAGAACCCCAATTGCCTTGATTATTTTGTGGTTGCCGTTGTTGTTGATTGGAGACTTGGAAATTTTTCCTTGGCCCTTGGTAATTGTTCACAAATTGTACCTCTTCCTCTTGCTCATGATAAGAATCATCTTAATCAAAACTACCATCATCTTGTGCATAACTCTCCACTCGGGTTTGAAATTGTGGACCCTTGGTCCTCTTCTTGTTGACCAACGCACTTACCCCTTCCATAGCATGAACTTGCTCAGGAGATTGAACTTGATTAAGTTGGGCCTTGGAGGTTGAGTCATAGTTGTTGTCAATTCGGCAATGTCTTGCCCATGGTATTATAACTCTTTATGGAGATGAATTATGTTGGGATCACCTTGTGAAACATTAGCTTGGGATTTCCAAGATGAGGATGTTTCCGCCATCTCATCAAGAATCTCATATGCCTCCGCATAACGTGTTGTCATAAAGTTGCCTCCGGCCAATTGATTGACCACACATTAGTTCTTAGTATTAATACCATGGTAGAAAGTTTGTTGGACCATGTTGTCGGTCATATCATTGTTCGGTCACTCATTTACCATTGTCAGATACTACTCCCGAATTTCATGCAAAGGTTCATTGGGCTCGCCAATATTTCATCCCTAAAAGTAGCCATGTTCCCAGGAGAGAAAAATGTAGCAATAAACTTTGCCTCCAATTCATCCCAAGTATGGATAGAATGATTAGTCAAGTGTTCCAACCAATCTAAAGATTTACCCCGTAGAGAGAAGGGAAAAAGTCTCAGCCTCAAAGCATCCTCTAAAACATTTGTTTGTTTTCTCCCCCAACACGTATCCACAAAGCCCTTCAAATATTTATAAGCATTTTGATTTAGCGCCTCGGTGAAAAAGCCTCGTTGCTCCAGGAAAGTGAGCATCACATTGGTAATTTAAAATTTTTCGCCCTAATGTGAGGGGGGGACTATTGCACTTGCATAAACTTCGTTGGGCAAAATTCGGTGTTGCGCCACTTGTGGTTGTGGTGGTGGAGGTGGGGGATGTGGGGTCACGTTGTCTTATTGACCACGGCCTCGATGATTTGGTTGTGGCACTTGAGGTACGTCATCTAGTTGTTCCTCCTTGCCGTCCAACTCACTCAATGGCGAATTTCCAAGATCATTGTTCACCATTTTGTACCTACGATTTCCTTGACAAATTAGTAACACAAAAGAAAAATAAAATATTTCAATAACACACTCAAATATATAGCTAACACCGTAAAAATTGCCCGGCAACGGCACCAAAAATTGATCCACATCCAATACGCACTCAATAGTGAGTGGAAACGGTCATTGCAACTGTAATACCCAAGTAGAGTCGGGGTCGAATTCTTTAGAGAGTTTATGAATGGTGTTAAGGTAGATGTTGCACCCCATTTTGCACGAGTCAAAACAAGATTCAACTAGTGGTTTCCCTATTGATAGTAAAAAAGAGTCGCCGCCTAATATTTAGAGGTGTACTAGGGTATCTATTTAATTATTAACATCATTATCCTATTAGTCTTCTAACCAGTAAGATTTGGATAAGGGTTCTTGTTCTTCTAAGGGGAAGGTATTAGGCACCCCCTAGAATCTACCTAAGGTTGCTCCATAGGATTTAGACTAGGTTCGGGATTTTTAGATGTCTATATTCTACTTGGTTAGTACTTAAAAGTATATTGCTTACTCTATGGCATGTTTAAAAATTATCATTTTGAAAGGAATGTAGTATATGTACTTTGGAAAAGAGAGTATAGGTTTTACTTATAACAGTCCTTTAAAAAATTTCTACATAATTGAAAGAATTTTAGAAAGTGTAATTATAATGTATATATTTGTAAACTTGTAAACATGGCCAGGTTTTAAAATACTTTATCTTTGAAATAAAATGGCCATTTGTATAACTTTAGTAAAGTAAGGCTATTTGAAGAAGTATGCTTTAGATATACCTTAAGATCAATTTCAAATCTTGTTTCAAGTTTTAGAAGAAAATCGCTTGAAGTGTTCTTCGACCGCGACTGTGTTTTATTTTGTTTTGGAAAACATGTCTTGGAAATCATTTTCTCGATTCTGGTTTTTAAAGAAGTTAAGTTGCTTGCTTTTCAAATCTGCCTTGATCTTTAAAGAGTTTTAAGAAAAAAGTTTGTACAAGTGAAAGTGAAACTATATTATAGAAGTAGCTAAGCATGTTTGAAGTTGTTTAACTACAGAAGAGATAGTGCTTTTAATATTACCTATTGTTTTTAGCTTGCCTAGGTTTCTAAAGTAGTGCAAAGATAATAAAGAAAATAATTCACTCAATATTATCAGTGTTGATACATATAAGAATAACAGTAAACTTATAAGAGTTGTGAAAGGAAGGAATGGACTCATAGTTTTGGGCCTGAAAGGGATTAGGCCTAGCAGATAGTGAAAACAAACAGCAGCAGCTCCTATGACTCCAAGGTTCAGGCAAGAATTTGGGCCTGAGTCCCTTTAGAACTTGGCAAGGCCCAACTCAGACACATGCAAAAAAAAAAGTAGATTATTAGATATACAGCCCAATGTGATACTTAAATACAAACAAGATCAGTGTAAGGCTCAAAAAGGATCTGTAACAGATACTGGTAATCAAGAATGCATTAAAATTAATGTAAGGTCAAATAGAGTAAATAAATTAACAGCGACGCCTTTTCTTTCATTTCACACTAACCCTAAAAGGGTTAATGAATATTAATGGTTAAAGGCTTAAGGTAAAATTCCACTCATGGCCAAGACACCCTTTGGATCCCTGACACTTCAGAGTTCACAAGGGTCTCAGGGACTCCAAACAATGGTTGTGTCAGGGAGGGCATCTTAAACACAAACTAAACCTTACTCCTAAATACCCTTAACCACTCACACTTACTCTTCCATATAGGTTTAAGTGCTGATGAGGCACTCACTGTAATTCCAAAACAGTAATAATAACACAAAGGTATATACAATTCTCACAGAAACTGTACAGAGTACTGCTATGAGACAACATATTACATCATTGAGAACACAATCTAAACACAAGTGTGTGGTCCTGTTAACACTTTCAACATGCTCAAACACTCAGAGAAAACCAATTACATGTGCATACAAAGGAAGAGAACACCAACAGGTTGTTTCAGGAGTCCAAACAGTTAAGTCTTGTAACTTAAGGAGTGGAGAGGATACATGTATCGTAACCTTACTGATCCTACTAATAGATTTAGACTTGCATAAGTCCTAACTGTCGTCATAATACCTTAGCCATGTTCAAACTTAGTAAAAGTCCACACATAAATTAAACCTTCATTTCCTACTAGCTTTATGGGCTAACAACTTCATTCAGAAGATCTAAAGAGTATTGACAAGGAGTATTTATTCAAGTAGATGGATTTTAACTTAACAGGTGATCACTTTCTCCTTAAAGGGTTTCTAATCTCATGTTCAAACTAGGTTCATTAAGAGTTAATGCAAAACCTTACACTCAAAGCAGGAAGTAAACATCAGAGGTTTCTCTTAAGTCCACAAATGAGTCACAGTTAACTTATGCAATCTTAAAAAGGTTCAATTTCACATATGTAACCATACAACATGAGAGCACAAACATAAATATGGAGGACAAGCAAAAGTCTGTTTCAAAACAAGAAAAAGTGCAGAACCCTTAGGGGATATAAAGACACACACATGAGACATTCCTAATGAGTGCAAGACTACAATATGGTAGAGTATCAAATAGAATCAGACCAACATGCTAATTATAGGGGCTTAGAACAATAGATTGTTTCACATTAAGTATACACAATTCTAGTAGCAGGATAGTGAGTCCACTTAAATAGGTTCAGTAAATTAGTCCAAACATGATGAAGTTCTAGTTTCAGATGTGTCAGCGACATGGTGTAACTGAGAGAGGATGCAAAAATATAGCAGCTATCAAGCTCTTAAAGACAATCAAGGGCACCTTAGTGAACGCTGACAAAACACCCATAAAACCAATTGCAGAGATTCATTAGATCTTAGTTTAGTTATATTCATAGGAATACTTATATAGTGGATCCCACAGGCATGATTAAACAGTCATGAAGGTTAACTAAAATTTATTATAATGGTCTTTTAAGTGCTACAGAATAACCAAAAATGCTTTGGAAAAGAGAAAGCAACCCAAACAACTTAAACTGATATATTTCAAATGAATGACAACCTTGTAGTTAACCATAAGTGTTCATATCCTATTTTTGCTTTGGTTTATTAGATAAGCAACCTCAAGTGCATAATGTAGATCAACAAGTAATACCAAGGTAAAGATCAATAGAGTAAACACGAGAACCATAGCAAAGTCATTAGGGAAGTTTAAGGTCAAAGAAGATGTACATAATCTGCTAAGTTCTTTGCTAATCATACATTACATATTCATCAAGATTACAAAAGTGGTCGATTAGTATTAGTTTAGTTTCAGATCATTAAGGAAAATAGTATCAAAGCATAAGGTCGATTATGAACTAATAACAACACATTATAAGCAAAGATAATCAATTATAAACTAATGACAACCCATCATAAGCAGAGTTAATTAACAGAAGATAACAGAGTAGGCATAATTTAACTAAATTATTAAATGAGAGGAAGGGTCGAAGCTCACTGGCCTTCCTTGAGAAGCAAACCAAACAAGGATTTTTGTTAACCGTTTAGGAACCAAAGGTCAAATAATTACCATTGAATTGAAATCATAACCGAACGAGAGAAAAAGATGAAGAACCAATTAGAAACTAGGTTATTTTTCGATAGATTATGTAAGCTATTGTACTCATATTAGGTTGTGTTTCTTGTGTTAGATCTATTAGGTGAGAGCATTGAAAGCCCCAAAGTAGGCATAATTTAACAAAACAATTAAACGAGAGGAAGGGTCGAAGCTCACTGGCCTTTCTTGAGAAGCAAACCAAAAAAGGATTTTTGTTAGCCGTTTATGAACCAAAGGTAAAATAATTACCAGTGAATTGAACTCATAACCGAAAGAGAGAAAAAGATGAAGAACTAATTAGAACCTAGGCTTTTTTTTTGATAGATTATGTAAGCTATTGTACTCCTATTAGGTTGTGTTTCTTGTGTTAGGTCTATTAGGTGAGAGCATTGAAAGCTCCATTTTATAGTGCATTCAATGCCTTAGGGTTTCACAGATTCAAACTCAGTAGTGGAGAGTAACGATTACCAAGTGATTCAAGCAAAATCGAGTGAAAAATCTGAAAGACATATGGGAATCAGTGGTAGTTTTTACTTGAGAGGGGGAAGTTGACCGTTGAAGGCAAGAACCATCGGAAAAGATCCTCAAAGTCCAGAGGTCGCTTTGCTTGACCTCTGGACCAAGAATATTCATGATAGCACTGGGAGACGGCCATGCATGCCACAAATTTAACTAATTATATAAATATAGAAGATTTCTGAAGACTTTAGCATTTCATCGTTTGGTCTAGGGTTTCGAATTTGGGGATTTTCAAATCTCCAAGTTTGTAATCCAACGGTTGTGATATAATCTGGTAGGGGTATTAAAATAAGGAGAAAAGCAAGAATATATCTGGTCCGTTGATGGCATGGATCAACGGTCAAGATTAAGTGTGTTTGTTTTGTGAGTGAATGGGACGGGTGACGCGGCGAGCTTAGATTGACTTAGGGAGAGTGACATGGATTGCCACAGTGGAAAGAGAGGGATGGACTTGGACCAGATCAGATGGGATTGGTTTTGGGTATTGGGCTGATTTTAGTTTAAGAAATAGCCATTTCATGTTTAATTACACAAATACAAATGTAGCCATTCGATCTTTAACCTTTTAAACATTAATTTAATTAAACTTATGTAATTATAATAAAATGTAATAAGAATTTTAATAATCAAATACACTACTAATTACTGTAATTAGTTAATTAGTTATTAAATATTTTATTTTTCTATTTACTATACTAATTTCGGATTTAAATTGAAAGAATGGGCTATTTCACCAAAATTAAGGAATAAACTTGTTAAATTAATTATAATCCTATGTGATGCATATAAAAATTATTTTAATAGTTTCAAAAATAGTAAATAGTAAAAATAGCATGTTTATAATCATATAATTACTAATTAATACCATTAATTACCTAATTTTGTAAAAAAATAGATATTATTAATTAGAAAATATATTTAACATATTTATTAAAAATTACGAAGTGTAAGTAAATTAATTTTTAAAGGAAGGGTCAAAATTGATCGTCAATAACTGCACTTCTTTGACCGGAGACGATGAACGAGTTTTCGGGCAAAAAATCAAACTATGGCCAATTTTATCCCGACCTTAGGCATACATTGTAGGAGTGGCATACAGATTTTAGGAAGATTACAAGTTGTAGAACTAGGGAAAGAGTTAAGGAAAACTCTGGAGAATTTTGAAGAAATGGGATAGAATTCTAGCTTTGAATTGCTTACATACCTCGGGCTTAACGAGGATCAGGCCTCATGTAGTTTTGGAATGATAATTTGGAGAAGGAAATGCTTGCAAGAATTTCTCTAGTATCGTATAATGACGATACTGTGAGAGGGAAGATTTGGTACCCATGATAGATCTGAATTGCGGTTTAATTTGAAAGATTTTGAAGAATTAGAGTTCCACCATTTGTTTTGAATTCGAGTTTTGATCCTTGGCATGCTTATGAGTTTTTCGTTCCTCATAGCATTGTAGCTTTGTTTGCTGCTTAGAAGATATTCCACATCGCGATGTTTGGTCCTGCAAAAAAAACATACATATACCTATATATCATAATGCAGATATGTTAAGATGTAATGTAAATGATGCATGAATGATGATGTCTGGCTGTCGGCTAGCCGTTATTTGGGATTGGGACGACGGGTTACTTGAATTTGACTTGATTGTTAGCCAGGTTGTGTACTGTTTCGCAGCTATCGGAGCATTAAGTCTCCTCACGTTAGGAATATCTTTGCACGATGGGAGTAGTTGACTTGTAATGTAGAATACATCTCCGCATGATGGGAGTAGTTGACTTGAAATGTAAATGTATCTCCGCGTAATGGGAGTTTAACTTAAAATGTAAAGTATCTGCAAGCTGCATGAACAAAACATCAAAATATTCAAGAAGAAATAAAGAAATAAGGAGCATGCCCAAGAGATACTCTTGACTGCAAACTAATCGCGGTCGTTGATCGGCAAAAAGTTGGTGATAGGGTTTGCGACTATCTACTTGTTATCTTCGATATGTCGTAGTGGCAGTGCGGGACGCTCTCATTGGTGAACCGAACAGTTTTCTATATATATATATATATATATATATATATATATATATATATATATAGGCTTTGATTGGCAAAGCCAGCAGCTTGATTTGTACAAAATGTTATGATTAATTGAGCAGACAGTTTGCTATGTACATTGCGCCAGTTGGCGGGGCTCGCGACTCGCTATCTACAAAGTGCTCCGCTTGGTTGAGCAGACAGTTTGCTATTTACAATATCGGTGGCCTGGTTCCAAAATACCTGCAAAGGATTTGAGAGTTAGTCTTTATCTATATGAGAAAAGTTTAAATAATGAAAGAGAGATAACAGTTGTGAGAGAGTATCAGATACGTCATTGCCCCAGCGTTTCTTTGTATCTTGTTGGTTCTGCATTCAAAGAAATATTCTTAGCAGGGGGGTGTGTTGGTTTGTGTTGACCGTAGTCTTGGCTATGCCTCGGGTCTAGTAAGGTTATGCAACGAAGTTCGGTAGGTGGAATAATAATTTTGAGAAAACATTTTGAAAATCGTCCATTTTATGGCAAATGTCGTCGTTCTGGATTATTACATGTTTAAAAATTCCCTCTGATGCGAACGTTGTTTCTGGAAAACTCTGTCCCATTGATGTCGATTCTCGAAGATTCCCCTGACAAAGTATCTTCTTGCAGCTGCGATTGCGTCCTAATCTAAATAAATGCGCTACAAAAGGTTTTCCTAGGGTTATGACCGAACCTTTTCAGGTTTCCTACATAACCAAAATGGAATCAGGTCTGAACGTAGTTTGGGGTAATGATAAAGAAATTATGGTGATTACCGAGCCTGACTCAGACTGCCTATGTATCCAAATGGAATCAGGTCCAAACGTAGTTCAATTACAATAGATAATTAAACCCGATGAGAATTGCCTACTTATTCCTGCCGAAGAAAATCAAGTCATGGCGCAGTTCCAAATACATACAAAATGATATTTGGATTTTCTATTACAAAAGAAGAGGGGGGAAGAGCCCAGACCCTACGTGTGTTTCCTACGTATCCCACCGTGAAAGCCAGGTCGGGCGTAGTTCTGTTACAACCAAAACCTAACTCTACTGTCTCAAATATAGTATCTCTTGATTGAATCTGAGTTTATAGGCTTCGTGCTGACTCTTCCATCCATCTCTTCTATGATCAGATCTCCTCCCAACAATACTCAATGGACCATGTAAGGACCTTGCCAATTTGGCGCAAACTTTCCCTTGGCTTCTTCTTGATGAGGGAATATCTTCTTCAAGACCAACTACCCCAGCATAAATTGACGAGGGTTCACCTTCTTTTAGTGCATTGGCCATCCTACGTTGATACAGCTGACCATGGCACATTGCGTCCATTATCTTCTCATCAATGAGCATGAGTTGCTCCTTTTCTGACCCGTATCTATTATGCGTCATCTAACTTGGCTTCCTGAATGACTCTCAAAGATGGTACTCTCGACCTTTGTGAGTATCACATCCTTGGTGCCATATACCAATATGTATGGCGTTGCCTCAGTAGATGTTCTCTTGGTGGTCCGATAACCTAACAAGGCGAAGGATAACTTCTCGTGCCATTGCCTATGATTGTCTATTATGTTTTGTAGAATCCTTTTGATGTTTTTGTTAGCTGCTTCAACTGCTCCATTCATTTGCAGTCTATAAGCTGTAGAGTTACGGTGGACGATTCTGAATTTCTCACAAATCTCCCTTATGAGATCACTATTGAGATTGGATGCATTGTCAAATGATGATTGATTCTGGTATCCCAAACTGGCAGACTATGTTGTTACAGACGAAATCTACCACTACTTTATTCGTGGCGGTCTTATATGTAGAAGCTTAGACCCATTTGGTGAAGTAGTCAATGGTTACCAAGATGAAATGGTGTCCATTTGATGCGACGAGCTCTATCGGTCTAATTATGTCCAAGCCCCAAGTGGCGAACGGCCAAGGTAAACCTATTACATTCAACACATTAGGTGGACCCCGGATGAAATCCCCGTGAATATGGCACTGATGACACTTCTGCACGTAGCAAATGCTATCGCTTTCTATGGTTATCCAAAAGTATCCGGCTCTTAAAGTTTTCTTGGCTAAGGTGAAGTTATTCATGTGAGGTCCACATGTCCCTGCATATACAGGACCCAAGTTCTGGTTAGACCCAAGTTCGGGTACCTCCTATACAGGACTTCCCTATTAATGAAAAAGTGATTTGCTAGCCTTCTGAATGCTTGCTTCTTAACAGACCCAAGTTCGGGTCCTCTCTTGTTTCCAGAAACCTCTTGATGTCGTAGTACCACGGCTTACCATCTGAATCTTCATCTACATGGAAATAGTACGCATGTTGATCCGGGACCTCTATATTAATAGGGTCGATATAATTCTTATCTGGATGTTGGATCATGGACGATAAGGTTGCGAGAGCATCAGGGAACTCGTTTAGGATCTTAGGAATGTGTTTGAACTCGATCTTGATGAACTTCTTGCATAGAACCTTTACGAAATACAGGTACGGAAGGATCTTGACGTTCTTGGTAGTCCATTCTCCTTGAACTTGATGTATTAACAGATCAGAAGCTCTTTGATGTTCATGTCGACCGCCATCCTGATCCCGAGGATGCATGCTTCATACTCGACCATATTATTGGTGCATGGGGAACCTTATCTTTGTTGATGACGGGTAACGTTGTCCTGATTCTGAAATCAAGACTGCCCCGATTGCTATTCCTTTGAAATTTGCTACTCCGTTGAAGAACATTCTCTATCTTGGGTATGACTCTGCGATGTCTTCTCCGGCGAACAATACTTCTTTATCCGGAAAGTATGTAGTGAGCGGCTCATATTCCTTGTCCACTAGATTCTCTGCAAGGTGGTCAGCTAAGGCTTATCCTTTGATGGCCTTCTGCGTTACGTACACAATGTCGAACTCGCTAAGAAGAATCTACCATCTGGCCAGTTTTCTTGTAGGCATCGACTTCTGAAAGATGTACTTGAGCGGGTCGAGCCGGGATATTAGATGTGTGGTGTATGTTGTCATGTAGTGCCTCAACTTCTAGGTGATCAAAGTCAAAGCGCAACAGGTTCGTCCTATCAAAGTGTATTTAGCTTCACATAGTGTAAACTTCTTGCTCAAATAGTATATGGCTTGATCTTTCCTCCCGGTCTCATTGTGTTGTTTCAACACACATCCAAATGCATTGTCCAAAACTGACAAATATAATAATAGTGGCTTTTCGGGCTCGGGAGGAACCAACACTGGCGGATTTGACAAGTACTCCTTGATCTTGTTGAAAGCTTTCTGACACTCTTCTGTCCATTTTGTAGCAGCGTTCTTTTTAAATAGCTTGAAGATGGGCTCGCAAATTACCGTAGACTAGGTTACGAATATGTTGTTGTAATTTAACCTGCCAAGGAAACTCATCACATCCTTCTTACTCTTAGGAAGCGGTAAGTCTTGAATGACTTTGATCTTTAAAGGATCCAACTCTATCCCTTTCCTACTTACAATGAAACCCAACAGTTTCTTGGCGGGGACTCCGAATACACATTCTATGGGGTTCAACTTCAAACTGTACCGCCGCAAACGCTCGAAAAACTTATTTCGGTCGTCCAAATGTTCTGCACTATTTTCGAGATTTGATGATGACATCGGCCACATATACCTCAATTTCTTTATGGATCATATCGTGAAAGAGGGTTGTCATGGCCCTCATATAAGTAGCACCAGCGTTCTTGAGGCCGAATGGCATGACTCTGTAGCAATAAACTTCCCAAGGCGTAGTGAACGCTATCTGCTCTACATCTTCTTTATGCATCAAGATCTGATGGTAACCCACGAAACAATCCATGAATGACTGCAGCTCGTGCTTCGCACAATTGTCGATGAGGATATAGATATTTGGTAAAGGGAAATCATCCTCTGGATTGGTCTTTTTAAGATCTCGATAATCCACACATATCTTGATCTTCCCATCATTCTTTGGCACCGGTACGATATTTACCAACCACATAGGATAATTGGTGACTCTCACCACGTTTGCCTCTATCTACTTGGTTACATCTTCTTTTATCCTCAAATCCGGCTTCAACTTTCTGAGTTTTTGTTTGGTTGGCAGTCTGGCAGGATCGGTAGGCAATCTATGCAAAATGATATTGGTACTCAATCTGGGCACGTCGTCATACGACCATGCGAATACATCGATGTACTGCCGGAGGTGCTCAACCACATCTTCTTTCTGCCCTGCTTCTAAATAGATGTTGATCCGAGTTTCTTTCACATCTTCTCCGCTTCCCAGGTTGACTACTTCTGTCTCTTCAAGGTTGGGCTTTTTTTGGCTTTCCAACTGCTCGATCTCTTGTGGGAGATTATCTGGCATCATGCTTTCGTCGTAGTCTGGATCGTTCTGCTCGAGGATTTCTTTACATGTCATAATTGCAGAATGCGGGTTTTATCGGTTTGATTACTGAAAAGAAAAACTATGTATAAATGAAGCGATAAATAAGTTTGTAATAATTTTAAGAAAGTAATTCTTTTATTTCATCAAAGGGAACATCTAAGCGTTCAAGGGGGCAATTGACAAAAGAGTACATGCAAAGTTCAAAATTTTGTGGCCTCTACGAAGTATTCTTTAGCTAACATCTTCTTGCAAAATTCTGCGGCCTCAGTATCTGTTATATTCCTCCTTTGAATCTTTTCCCTTCCTAGATATCCTCGGTTTAACTCCTCCGGAGCGTAACACCTCCCTGACCTGGTCATTCCATGAGCCGCTGCGAAATTCGTCATCTTGCCTTTCCCTTTCTGTTGATACGTCCACGGGACTGTCTTGTATTCCCAATCCTACTCATTCCTGATAACAGCGGTGGATTGTTTCTGGTATGTCTAGACCATCACTGGAGGTTTTAACTGTATGGTGATCATCGGAGCTCTTTGGGGTGGAACCCTTGCAACCTCGGTGTTTCCTATTATGATGATGGTTCCTTTCAAGTCATACTCTTTAACTAGTGTGATCATATTAGATCCTTGATTCCAGTGGTTCGACAGTGGGTTACAGTTGGCGGAGCTGGGATGTACTAAATGGCCCCACTTTTGATCAGCGACTCAATTTCATTCTTTTTTCTGAAGTAATCCTCAGTATCATGCCCCGGTACGCCTGAATGGTAGACGCACCATTTGGTTGCATCAAAGTATTTTGAAGGATGCTCAGGAATCCTCCCTTCTACCGAATGTATCAAGCCAGCTCTCCTCAATCTTTCAAATAGTAGAGCCAAAGGTTCAACAATCGGGGTGTAGTGTTTGGGACCTCTTTCTTCAAAATTTGGGTGAGGTCGGGGTGCATAGGTTGGTTGGTTTTGATGGGTGGTGATTTGAACTGGAGCGTATGGTCATGGTGGATTTGAATTTATTGGGGCACGAGGTGGGATATATTGAGTTTGGGGATTGTAGTATAGTTGTGTATTGTATACTGGAGCATAAGTAGGCGGGTGTGGGGAATAGGTTTTCGGAGAGTAAGAGTTGATTCAATGGTATGGATTGGACTGGTAATAGGGAATGATTGCTGATACCTCTTCCTTTTTCTTCTTTCTACTGCCTATCGAACCGGATTGAATTGCTTTGCTAGATGTTTGTAACGCGTCCATAGATTGTATCTTTCCGGACTTGATGCCTTCCTCTAAAACGTCTCCCATCTTAACAAGTTCGAGGAACTTCTACCTCATCATGCCCATCATCTTTTCAAAGTAGATTCCTTCTTGGGCCCTGATAAAGTATTTGGTTAGCTCGTTGTCATCTAGTGGGGGCTGGGTCCTGGCAGCCTCTGACCTCCAACGACGGGCATACTCCTAAAATGATTCTGACGGCTTCTTCTGCAAATTTACCAGGGCGAACCTATCTGGGGTAATTAATGTGATGAACCGGAAATAGTTCATGAAATCTTCTACCATATCCTGCCACTCTCTCCAGTTTTTGGATCCTGGCGAGTGTACCAAGTAAGTGCCTCTCCTGTCAGACTTCTTATAAATAACTTCATCCTTAACTTCTCATTTCTCCCTACTCTAACTAGCTTATCGCAGTAGGATCTCAGGTGTGCATGGGGATCACCTGTCCCATCAAAGCTATCAAACTTTGGAGACATATACCCTACTAGCATGTCCATATTAGGGTGCATACACAGATCCTTATAATCTAGACTTTCGCTCTCTCGAGCGACCTGAATGTTCTTCATTTGTTTCCTCAATGCTCGCAGATGTTCAGATACTGACTTTTCCTCTTTATACTTAGCTTCCTTCTCCATTCGGCATACTGATCAATTTCTAAAACGGCATATACGGGTAGAACATATCGCTCATGTGCAGTGGTATGTGCCATAGGTATATGCTGATTTTGATTCTTGGTGAAGGTGACGCCATCACGAGGAGGGGTATGACTGTATTGGTAGCGACTGATGGGTTTTACGGCATCTGAACATAATTTGGTACATAAGGGGTATGTATGGGAGGATTTAGTGGGTTTGCAAGGGTTACTGGGGTATAATCTGGGTTGTAATGACTAAAGTCGGGGTATTGTTTGGTTGGCGGTTAGTCGAAGGAAAGTGATCGGGGATCGAATCTAGTGAAGGAAAGCGGGGTGGTTGTGGGAGCATTGTCTCGTCCAGATGCACCAATTCCCGAATTTGTTGTACTTCCTCTACCAATGATTCCATCTCTTGTCCCATCCTAGCAACATGTTCGTCGTTTTGTGTATCATCTTTTTCTCCCGATCGCCTCAGGCTATCAGCTATTACGAGAGCGTGTTCGGTAGGGTTATTTGTCACATACATCTTCCCTTTTGATCTCAAGTTGTATGGTGATTCCGCCAGTTTTTGGGTCAACACAAACCAACCTCATCTTTGGGGAATAATAATAAAGTAATGCAAGAAAAGAAAAGAAAAACAGAAGTCAATTTCAGTATTTGCACAAATATTAGCACATAGAGTAGTTAGTTCTCGTATACAATTAAGTGTGTTTCTAATGTGTGAGGGTCCTCTCTTTACTGGAGGTGGGCCTAAGTCGCGAATATTTGACAAACAGTTAGATTCGACACGTTCAGATCCGAAGCAAACTTTTGGTTTTCATTAATAATATTTGGATTGTAACAGGCGGGGGCAGGGATTACAACATCGTTTTTCAATATCCATGAGATTACATAGGCTCAACAGACTTGCCCTTAAGAAAATGAAAGGGTTCAGATAAAAGATACAAGGTAGGAAAAAGGGTGAAATCAGCCAGCTACTAACAGCCATCCCCAGAATCATTTCCTATGTCTTCTTCCTCTTTCGGTTCCTCTTCCGGGTCTTCTTCAAATTGTTCTTCATCATCATTGAACGCAGGCTCTTCTTCTGAATCTTCTTCTGGTTCTGTCTCAAACTCAATTTGTACACACTCGACCACTCGGTCACTATTCTCTGGAGGTAGCAGCATATGATCAATTGATCCTGGGACCACTTGGAGATTCATGGAGGTAGTCACAAGGTAGTGAGGCAAAATCTCATGATAGATTTGTAATGCTGCCACTGCATCTTCTAACTAGGCTATTCCTTCTCTGCTTAATCGGACCAGCTCATCCTCTTCATTGATCTAGACATAGTATTCTGGAGTGCACCATGAATTCTGACCCATTGGCATCATAATTAAATCATTCTACTCCTCTTGAAGCCTCCTTATCCTTGGTATCGAGATTTGCCCATTGTACTCGTCTTCATACAGAGCCGTCCTCGTCCAGAGAGGTACATCCTGGATTTGACCAAACTGTTTGAGGACTCGTAGGGGTGCATATGTCTGAATGCCTTCGAGTCCTATCAGCTCAATGAAATACTTCTGGTGAGTCCTTAGAATTGCCCTGCCAATCAGCCACGAAAGCTTCCAGTTTATCCATTCTTCGCTCAAGTTGGTCAGCATCTCTCTCCATTTTTCGCTCAAGCTGGTCAGCATCTCTCTCCATTTTCCTGTCTGTATGGGAAGACCCAATGCCTCATTCTCTCACTGTGAATCTGAATCATATTGCTAACACCCATAGAGTAATCAATTGTTGCCTCTCGTTGAAAGAAGTACTTTATGGCCCATATTTGGAGTAATAAGTTATAGCCCTTGAATAAATCGTACCCCCGGAAACATGTAGACAGTGCTCTGAGAATTTCTGCTAATATCATTGGCACTAAGGTGGCTTGAAGGTTACCCTGGAATGTTGCCAAGACCACCGGTAGTAAGTTGATATTGATCTGTCCTCTCCTTTGTGGGAAAACCAGCAATCCTAGCAGTGCCAAAGAGAAGGTTATGGGGTGGAGACTTTCCCAGGTATCTTGATCACACTGAAACTCTCCCAAGTACCATTCATAGCTCTCTCGATGTCCAAACCTGTCGAACAACTGGTCCAGGCTTACCCATCCTTCTTTAATGTTCCTCAAACTTCGACTACCCGCCAAACCCAATGCATCAAGAAACCTATAGCTGGGCATGGTGACCGGTAGTATCGGTTTTCTCCCAGTAAATGGCAGCTATGTGAAGCTGGCAACTTCTTCCAACATTGGCATCAATTCACAGTCAGCAACCTTGAAAACCACTTTGGCCGGATCCCAGAATTCTATCAGCAAATGGGTAAGTACCCTATTGGTCCGGATGTTCAGTAAGGCAGTCAATACTCATAAGTGCGTCCTGATTTCGTCTCCACGCTCTCGGTGAATATTCTTCCACCACTTCTTTAGCTTGTGCGGTGCTCCCATGACCAAATTGATTACAGGGATGTTCTGGTTGATTTCTATTTCTGAAGAGTATAGAAAAGGGTTTGATAAGTATTTTGCTCCGGATCTTTTGTGTCTCATCGTGATTGGTTCGTCGTTCCACAAAAGTCATGTCGTTTGGTGCATGACCCATTGACATTAGGATTGCTTTCCTAATTATGTGTCGATGCCAACGACTGACTCACCTAAGGTTTATGCAGTATGGCCTATGTTTGCTAGAGTAGAGTCTTCCTAAATTTTGAGTTGGACTGAATGCGAGAGGTTATGTCAGTTGACCTAAAGAAGCCATTTTCTGAAACTAAAGAGTTTTAAAAGAAGGTTCGGAGGGGTGCAAAAGACAACCCTCGCGTGCCATTGTGTGTGATAGTGTACGGCCAAGACCCGATAGGAGAGAATGTGATGAAAGTGTATAATATAAAGCGGTAGCAGATAATGGGATGTTAGTAATAACATTAAAGTAAGCAGATAAGTACATAATGAACAGGTAAGTGCATATTGGCAAATTAAGCACAGTTAAAGTAGTATATAAATAATTTTTCTTAAATTCTAGGTCTAGTCTAAGTCTGCTAAGGTCAGAACCTAAGAGTAATCTCCAGCAGAGTCGCAATGTTGTTGTACCCTAATTTGCACGAGTCAAAACAAGATTCAACTAGTGGTTTCCCTATTGATGATGAAAGAGAGCCACCACCTAACATTTAGAGATATACTAGGCTAACTATTTAATTATTAATATCATTATCTAATTAATCTGCTAACCAGTAAGATTTGGGTAAGGGTTCTTGTTCTTCTAAGGGGAAGGTTATAGGCACCCCCTAGAATCTACCTAAGATTGCTCCATAGGACTTAGACTAGGTTCGGAAATTTAGATGTCTATATTCTACTCGGTTAGTGCTTAAAAGTGTATAGCTTACTCTATGGCATGTTTAAAAATTATCATTTTGAAAGGAAGATAGTATATGTACTTTGGAAAAGAGAGTATAAGTTTTACTTATAAAAGTCCTTTGAAAAATGTCTACATAATTGAAAGAATTTTGGAAAGTGTATTTATAATGTAAATGTTTGTAAACTTGTAAACATGGCCAAGTTTTAAAATACTTTATCTTTGAAATAAAACGGTCATTTGTATAACTTTAGTAAAGTAAGGCTATTTAAAGAAGTAAGCTTCAGATATACCTTAAGATCAATTTCAAATCTTGTACCCAAGTTTTAGAAGAAAATCATTTGAAGTGTTCTTCGACCACGACTGTGTTTCATTTTATATTGAAAAACATGTCTTGGAAATCATTTTCTCGATTCTGGTTTAAAGAGGGGAAGTTGCTTTCTTTTCAAATTTGCCTTGATCTTCAAGGAGTTTCACGAAAAAAGTTAGTACAAGTGAAAGCGAAACTATATAGTAGAAGTAGCTAAGCATGTTTGAAGTTGTTTAACTACAGAAGAGATAGTGCTTTTAATATTACCTATGGTTTTAAGCTTGCCTAGGTTTCTAAAGTAGTTCAAAGATAATAAAGAAAAGAATTCAATCAATATTATCAGTGTTGATACATATTAGAATAAACGTAAACTTATAAGAGCTGTGAAATGAAGGAATGGACTCATAGTTTTGGGCCTGAAAGGGACTAGGCCCAACAGACAGCGAAAACAAACAGCAGCAGCTCCTATGACTCCAAGGTTCAGGCAAGCATTTGGGCCTAAGTCCCTTTAGAACTCGGCAAGGCCCAACTCAGACACATGCGAAACAAATAAAGAAAATTATTAGATATACGACCCAATGTGATACTTAAATTCAAACAAGATTAATGTGAGCCTCAAAAAACAAATACAGGTAATCAAGAATGCAATGAAATTAATGTGAGGTCAAAGAGAGTAAACAAATTAACAGCGGAGCCTTTTCTTTTGTTTAACACTAACCCTAAAGGGATTAATGAATATTAATGGTTAAAGTCTTAAGGTAAAATTTCATTCATGGCCAAGACACCCTTTGGATCTGTCACGATCCAAAATCTGCTAGTCGTGATAGCACCTAACCCAACCCGCTAGGTAAGCCAACAAATAACTATCCAATTTAAATAATAGTAATAAGACAATCAAACAAAGAAATTATCTGAATCTTAAACCTTTCCCAAAGACTGGTAGTATAAATTATGAGATTCTAAGAATAGAATTTACAAAGCTGATATGAAGTAAAGACATCTTCTGTTTGAAAAGTGCATAAACAGAGTTTTTATAAATCTAAGGCTACCATGGACAAGAGGAAGCTACAACAGGAATGCAGGTACATCTTAAAATCCGGCAACCATCGAGCACAGCAACAATAACAACCAACATCTGCATGCAATGTGCAGAAGTGTAGTATAAGTACAACCGATCCCATGTACTGAGTAAGTAACAAACCTAACTTTAGGTTGAAAGAAGTGACAAGCTAGAACATAGGTCGGGTCCAACACCAATAATCAATAACAGTTCATAACAACGTAGAGCATATAAATAAGAAAAAAACTCAGAGATAAAAATGCTCAGATTTTTCACAGTTTTTCGAAAATAGTCTCACTTTTCAAGAATATCAGGAAAAACTCAAATCCTTTACCGAAATCGTCGTAAAATATGATATAGTTTGAAAACTGTAAATGTTTCCAAATAATCCTTCCCACAATAAATTAGATGTTTCGTTTTTCTTTCCAGATAGCAAGTGTGAAATACCTCTTTATGCCCACATATCAATGTGTGTAAAAACAAGTCATGAATGACGTGATACCGTACAATATGAGGATAAATATATCTCTATGCCTGTATGTCATGTGTGCATGCCAATGCTATGTATCTCAGAGATGAATCATGTACTCACACTCTCAGAGTACTCAATCTCATTGTCTCACACTTTCCACTCATCATGCTCAACCACTCGGTATTGTATATGGCCCATACGGCCCAGGGAAATCCATCCCGGAACATATACAACACTGACTATAAGTCACCCAGTACCGAGGAAAAAGGGCAATCCAACCCTGTGGAGAAATCCATCTCCAGGTATCAAGTACTTTGGACAAATCTATGTCCAGGGAAATCCATCCCTCAATAATATCATCCGCGCTCATTGAGGGTGTGTACAGACTCCGGAGGGGCTCCTACAGCCCAAGCGCTATCATAAGCCAGATCCAGGCATAAATCAATATAACATGCTGCGGCGTGCAGCCCGATCCCATAACTATCGCTCATAATCAGGCTCTCAGCCTCACTCAGTCAGCAATCTCTCCAGTCTCACTCACGGGCTCACAATGTCATGAAACTAGCCCGACAACAATGATATGATGTATAAATAAACAACAACTGAGACTGAGATATGATATGAATGCATGAATATGACTGAGTACAAAATATCAATGAAATCAGTGAGATGACAGTAAGAAACGACCACTATGGGTCCTAACAATATGAGCATAAAGCCTAAACAGGTTATCAAGCATGATTGACAGCTCAGTTACTTAATCACATGATGAAAATACAGATATCAACAAAAATAGGGCCACCACGCCCGTTACCTAGCATGTGCTTTACCTCATCATCAATCACATAGCACGTAATTCGGGGTTTCATACCCTCAGCACTAAGTTTAGAAGAGTAACTTATCTCGAACAAGCCAATTCCAATACCGAGCAAGCCAAGTGATGCTCCTAAAATGCCATTTCACGTGTTCCGACCTCAGAACGGCTCGAAACTAACCAAAAACAACTTAAATACATCAAACAATGCTAAAGGAACCAATCCCAATCGAAAAAGGTCGAATCTTTAATCAAACGCCCAAAATCGGCCAAAAAATCCAACTCGGGCCCGTACCTCGAAATCCGATAAAACTCATAAAATCCGACAACCCATTTAATTACGAGTCCAACCATACTAGTTTCACTCAATTCTGACTCTGAATCGATGTTCAAAACTCAAACATTTACTTTATGAAATTTTAGACAAAACCCCCAAATTTCACTTTGAAATCATCAATCAAATGCCAAAAATAAAGATGGATTCATGAAATATAAGCAAAATCAATTATAGAACACTTACTCCAATCCATATGGTGAAAATCGCCTCCAAAAATTGTCCAAATCCGAGCTCCCCAACTCAAAATATGACCAAATGAACAAACATTCGATATTAAGCACTTTTGCCCAGTTGTTCTGCCTTGTTTTGCATGCCAAACAATCCTAAAACTTGCTTTTGATGCCTCCAATGGATTCCTTGTGAAATTTCAGTCAAGTTAGGCTTTTGAATCACTCCATCTGACCTTATAATGAAGGAGATATGTTGGTTTCAATATTTGAAAATAGTGCAAATTTTTAAATACGAAGTCAGTGACAATTTCGTAATTAATCTGAAAAATCTGGCAACCCAATTCTTAGTAAAATGACCATAAAATCCTCATATGATGTCCAAATTCGATGATTCTTTTTGCTACGGATCCGTAATTACGATACGGATCTAATGCGTAACCAAAACGGAAATTGGAGCTCATTTTTTCAATGTGGTACCATTTATGCTTGAAGAAACGACGTCGAAACATAAGAAAATCGAGTGCAACACAACCCAATTCTATCCAAAACTCACCTGAGCCCCTCGGAACCCCGTACGAACATACCAACAAGTCCCATAACATAACACGGACTTCCTCGAGGCCTCAAATCACACATAACAACATCGAAACGATGAAACACACCACAAATCAAACTTAAGGAACTTTCGACTTCCAAAAACTCGCGCGGAAACATATCAAATCAACTCAGAATGAACTCAAATTTTGCACACAAGTCCTAATACATTATACGGATCTACTCGTTCCCCCAAACTACCGAGCAAAGTGCAAATGCTCAAAACGACCATTCGGGTCGTTACATTCTCCCCCACTTAAACATACGTTCGTCCTCGAACGTGCCAAGATTTGTTCCCAAGGCCATCAAACTGCCGTATAACTTTACCATGCACATACTCGGGGATGATCCCACGTCACCCTATTTCAACTAGGCCCGACCACACCACACAATTGAATATCATTACTCCATCCTTAGTCTGTAAACCACAGTATCCAATTTCCAACATCTGGAATTACTACAAGACCCGAACTTTGCATATATATACTGTATAAGTCTAAACAAGTTGTATCAAGCCATAACCATGACCCACGACACAATCACGGGATATACCACATAACTCAAATACGCATAGCGATAACTTCGACCGCAATAGCTGCTCGATAACCAACTCGACACCGGTAACGAACCTCATATCAACTAAAATCTTGTTCTGAACCTTTGTACACTGGCAATTATGAAATAAACACGCAGAAACCCGAAACCACTTATCAGACCAACAAGTCGTGGAACTCTCCCTCTTTCGACAAGAACTATAGCCAATTTCTAAGATGACTTTTGATATTATCCTTCCAACTATGCTGTAATCAATTACGATAGTATCCATTCTAGGTCCAATGACCTCATCTCATCCAACACAATCATTCTAGTGACATGCCATATCAACACAATCTAAAGCCACAACCCGTGCACCAATTAGCAACATTCCAAATGTACTCAAACATGGAAAATGACTCAAACAAGAGAACGGTCTCGTAAGCTCCACGGGTATCACCACAACGAAATGCTAAGAACCCATCATACACCACAGAACCAAAACACACGAATCTCACACAAAGGATCATACCTCAATACAACTCCACTACAATGTATGACCCATCCAAACTCTGATCCATATTATATACCTCGAGCCGCTCTACTCAAAATCAATAACCATGCTAAATTCGATATCAAGTACCCAAAGTGAATTACCATAACCACGGAGAATCAATGACACAACGCCACACAAAACCCGAAAGAGCATAACCAATACGCCATCAACTAAGCAATACCCAATACTCTTCTCGCTCAAATTCCGCTATAGGACCCCAATAGAACCGCACCATATTTGCATATAACCAACGAATCACAACTCCTTGTAGCATAGAAGAGTAACTCACAGATCATTTCAGAACACGAATAAGCTCAATAACAACTAAATGGCACATCCCTCAACAATAGCAGTTCGGAGCCAACCAATCCGACTCGGTGTAGAATACACATCCTAATTGGGCCTACCAATGGAAACCACATCAGCTTCAAATAGATAAATAACCCCCTGATGTTCCACAATGACTGAATCATAATACATACTATCATCTGGCTAGCTTCGGCCACGACTTCACAGTCCACAACCATGATACAATCTGCTCCTGAGAACTCTAGTCTCCAAATCCATAGAACACATGAATCACTATATTTGATCGCATCTCCACTGCCAGAATGTCTAACACATCTCTCATACATGAGCATCCCATGAGGAATACTTCTATAATTCTTTCATGCCATATAGAAAAATTTGAATATCAGTAGTCGATCAACCAGGAGAGTGCCGCAATACCAATAAAGTATCCATATATCAAAACACATTGTCCCTTCTGAAATGTATACTCTCATAAAGCCATACCAAATAGTAATATCATTCACCTAGTCATCTGAAATCATTCATGCTGCCTAAGAATACACCATGACCCTGATCATGCAAATCTCAATCCCACACAGCACACCGCATATACCATGCTATCGTATGTAAAGTACAAAAATCTCGTAATCCACTCTGAGTCATAGTAAACTACATACTCAACCCGTTAGAAACCTTCCATTTGATCTCATCCAGGAGCAAAGCCATATTTGCAACATGTTCCACACACCGGTAGGAAATATATACCTCGAACCATGGTAGTAACCATTGAAAACGCTTTGAAACCCATTTGCACATAATCAAGCCATCAGAACTAAATCTCTCTATCTCAACCAAGCCGTGCAGGCTGCCAAAACCCAAGAGCATTGCCACGAAGCACCTGTAGAAACCCACCACATCATAAGCACCCAAAGAACCGATTATATCCATTATTGTGCTGATCCAACCTACTATCAAGTTGTCCTAATTCTCCGAGTCCTTCCCGAATTGCCTTTAAAATTGATACTTCTCCTTGCTAGAACACTACGATCCTTAACCATGCGTGCCCCACGAACTCTAACATGGAACCACACCGCCCTAAGGCTCATAAGCCGCTGAATTCCCTCTTAAGCACCTCAAAAGTACCACAACTAAGATACCCACTCTGAAGAGACCTTCCGTGAATCTAAAGCCGCTTCTTGCCCCTTTCCTGATACTGAAATATAGAATCCATAAGGATATAGAAATACCGCGAGTCTCGACACCATCCAAAGTAAATCTCGGCTTCTAGCCATATACAAATCCTGAAAAATTCTCAATTGCTACATATATATCTTGAACCCATTAGAACCCTCTCGAGAGCCTTCCACTCTGCTCAAATTTCAATTAAACCGACCAGACGGATCGAACGACCTGTGTCCCATTAGCACACTAATACCCAAGGAAGTAACCCACACTTCTAAGAAACCGAGCAAATTCCTACTCCATGCATACTACACCCTTCAAGAATAACCACTCAATTATTTCATGATTCCCATATACTCATAGAGTGTAATACAACCTGTATCTAAAAATTCCTTTACTCGAGTCATCCTCGATCTCCACCTCTGCAAGTCATAACTGATTCACAAGTATACCTCGAACCGAAACCAATCCAACACATAACCATGCAATCAACTCATCGATAGCAGACTCACCCACTTAGCTCAAAGCCATAGATCAAAACACATAATAACTCAAAATACCCATACTTTATTACTGCCACAATACCGTAGTGAAATTCAACTGAATCCTTCATAAGCTCACATGCACAACCCACATAGTACCTCAAATCATCTGCAAATCTCGCATTCACCCTAGTAACAGCCAAGCCAACTCCCATCAGTGATCCAAACTCAAATTGCAACACATATAATTCACTGGCAAAATGGAACTCTCTACAAAACAACATAGGGATCACACAACCTCAGGACACCCTGCAAGAGATAACCCACCTACTTAGTCTCAATCTGACATCTCTTCTTACCCTTTTACAACCACAACTACTACGCAATCGCTTAATCTTCCTGAGTCTGATTTCAATAATAAGGCACAAGAACCTAATTTGTTCCGTTATTAAGCAACAGGAAAGATCCTTTTATACACTCATAACTCGGAACCATACGTTACATCAAGACAGAAACCAAACACCCAATAGTCCTTTCTACATCTCAAGTAAACTCTCCTCGTCACATTCGAACAATCTGAATACATCCCGCAGTCACATAATACTCACCACATAGTCTTCCAATCACAAATCCCATTAATATAAACACCACCGGACATATAAGTCCCAAAATCACGTGCTCACACAATCAAAATCTCCGTGCTCAAGTTACATGTCAAAACCTAACCTCAAGTCCTCTATACTGGCCCATCATCAGCACGCCAAAATCATATTTTGCATCTCAACCATGAAATCACAAGCCGTTGATGCACAGGTGATACCGAGCGCTCACATGCGCATATGAATGCATGGAAGGAATTTAAAGAGTTACGCTTCAAGCTGAATCAATGTCGCACGATAAGGAAAGAAAGATGGGAAGTATATCCTAAATGTCCTATAGCCTCTCGAAGATAGGTATGGACATCATCATACCGATCCGTAAGACTCTACTAAGCACTTGCTCATGACTTGTAAAACCTATGAACCTAGATCTACGATACCAATCTGTCACGACCCAAAATCCGCTAGTCGTAATGGCAGCTAACTCAACCTGTTAGGTAAGACAACTAATAACTGTCCAATTTCAATAATAGCAATAAGACAATCAAACAGAGAAATTATCTGAATCTTAAACCTTTCCCAAGGACTGGTAGTATAAATCATGAGCTTCTAAGAATAGAATTTACAAAGCTGATATGAAGTAAATACATCTTCTGTTTGAAAATTACATAAATAGAGTTTTTATAAATCTAAGGCTACCGAGGACAAGAGGCAGCTACAACAGGAACGTAGGTACATCTTCAAATCCGGCAACCATCGAGCACAGCAACAACAATAGCCAACATCTGTACGTAATGTGCATAAGTGTAGTATCAGTACAACTGACCCCATGTACTAAGTAAGTAACAAACCTAACCTTAGGTTGAAAGCAGTGATGAGCTAGAACATAGGTCGGGTCCAACACCAATAACCAATAGCAGTTCATAACAACGTAGAGCATATAAATAAGAAAGAAACTCAGAGATAAAAATGCTCAGCTTTTTCAAAGTTTTTCGAAAATAGTCCCACTTTCTAAGAATATCAGTAAAAACTCAAATCCTTTACTGAAATCGTCGTAAAATATGAGATAGTTTGAAAACTGTAATTTTTTCCAAAAAATCCTTCCCACAATAAATTAGATATTTCGTTTTTCTTTCCAGATAGCAAGTGTGAAATACCTCTCTATGCCCACATATCAATGTGTGTAAAAAAAAAGTCATGAATGACGTGATACCGTAAAGCATGAGGAAAAATGCATCTCTATGCCTGTATGTCATGTGTGCATGCCAAGTCTATGTATGTTAGAGATGAATCATGTACTCACACTCTCAGATTACTCAATCTCACTGTCTCACACTTTTCACTCATCATGCTCAACCACTCGGTATTGTATATGGCCTATACGGCCCAGGGAAATCCATCCCGGAACATTTATAACACTAACTATAAGTCACCCAGTACCGAGGAAAAAGGGCAATCCAACCCTGTGGAGAAATCCATCTCCAGGTATCAAGTACTTTGGACAAATCTATGTCCAGGGAAATACATCCCTCAATAATATCATCCGCGCTCACTGGGTGTATGTACAGACTCCGGAGGGGCTCCTACAGCCCAAGCGCTATCATAAGCCAGATCGAGGCATAAATCAATATAATATGTTGCGGCGTGCAGCCCGATCCCATAACTGTTACTCATTATCAGGCTCTCAGCCTCACTCAGTCAGCAATCTCTCCAGTCTCACTCACGGGCTCACAATGTTATGAAACTATCCCGACAACAATGATATGATGTATCAATAAACAACAACTGATACTGAGATATGATATGAATGCATGAATATGACTAAGTACAAAATATCAATGAAATCAGTGAGATGACAGTAAGAAATGACCACTATGGGTCCTAACAATATCAGCATAAAGCCTAAATGAGTTATCTAGCATGATTGACAGCTCAGTTACTTAATCACACGGTGAAAACACAGATATCAACAAAAATAGGGCCATTAAACATTGCCATTAAAACAACGGAGTCACAATTCACTGGGTGCACGCCCACACGTCCGTCACCTAGCATGTGTCACCTCATCATCAATAATATAGCATGTAATTCGGGATTTCATACCCTCAGTACTAAGTTTAGAAGAGGTACTTACCTCGAACAAGCCAATTCCAATACCGAGCAAGCCAAGCGATGCTCCAAAAATTCCATTCCGCGCGTTCCGAACTCCAAACGGCTCGAAACTAACCAAAAACAACTGAAATACATCAAACAATGCAAAAAGGAACCAATCTCAATCGAAAAAGGTCGAATCTTTAATCAAAACTCCAAAATCGGCCAAAAAGCCCAACTCTGGCTCGTGCCTTGGAATCCGACAAAACTCATAAAATCCGATAACTCATTCAATTACAAGTCCAACCATACTAGTTTCACTCAAATCTGACTCCGAATCGATATTCAAAACTCAAAAATTCACTTTATAAAATTTTAGACAAAACCCCCAAATTTCACTTTGAAATCATCAATCAAATGCCAAAAATGAAGATGGATTCATGAAATATAAGCACAATCGAGTATAGAACACTTACTCTAATCCATATGGTGAAAATCGCCTCCAAATATTGTCCAAATCCGAGCTCCCCAACTCAAAATATGACCAAATGAACAAACCTTCGATATTAAGCACTTTTGCCCAGCTGTTCTGCCTCGTTTTGCATGTCAAACAATCCTAAAACTTGCTTTTGATGCCTCCAATGGATTCTTTGTGAAATGTCAGTCAAGATAGGCTTTTGAATCACTCCATCTGACCTTATAATGAAAGAGATATATTGGTTTCAATATTTGGATATAGTACATATTTTTAAATACGAAGTCAGTGGCAATTTCGTGATTAATCTGTAAAAGTTAGCGACCCAATTCTTAGTAAAATGACCATAAAATCCTCATACGATGTCCAAATACGACGATGCTTTTTGTTTCGAATCCTTAATTACGATACGGATCTAATGCTTCAACCAAAATAGAAATCGGAGTTTGTTTGTTCAATGTGGTATCATTTATGCTTGAAGAAACGACGTCGAAACATAAGAAAAACGAGTGCAACACAACCCAATTCTAATCCAAAACTCACCCAAGCCCCTCGGGACCCATACGAACATACCAACAAGTCCCATAACATAACACGGACTTACTCGAGGCCTCAAATCACTTATAATAATATCAAAACGATGAAACACACCTCAAATCAAACTTAAGGAACTTTCGACTTCCAAAACTCGCGCCGAAACATATCAAATCAACTCGGAATGAACTCAAATTTTGCACACAAGTCCTAATATATCATACGGAGCTACCCCTCCCCCCAAACTACCAAGCAAAGTACAAATGCTCAAAATGACCGTTCGAGTAGTTACAAGATCCCTGACACTTCAGAGTTCACAAGGGTCTTAGGGACCCCGAGTAGTGCTTGTGTCCGGGAGGGAATCTCAGTCACAAACTAGACCTTACTCCTAAATACCCTTAATCACTTACACATACTCTTCCCTATAGGTTTAAGTGCCAATAAGGCACTCACTGTAATTCCAAAACAGTAATAATAATACAAAGGTATATACAATTCTCACAGAAACTATACAGAGTACTGCTATGAAACAACATATTACATCATTGAGAACACAATCCAAAAATAAGTGTATGGTGTCCTGTTAACACTTTCAGCATGCTCAAAACACTCAGAGAAAACCAATTACAGGTGCAGACAAAGGAAGAGAACATCAGCAGGTTGTTTCAGAAGTCCAAACAGTTAAGTCTTGTAACTTAAGGAGTGGAGAGGATACATGTACAACAACCTTACTGATCCTACTAACAGATTCATACTTGCAGAAGTCCTAGTTGCAGTCATAATACCTTAGCCATGTTCAAACTTAGTAAAAGTCCATACATAGATTAAGCATTCATTTCCTACTAGGTATATGAGCTAACAACTTCATTCAGAAACTCTGAAGAGTATTGAAAAGGAGTATTTATACAAGTAGATGAATTTTAACTTAAACAAGTGATCACTTTCTCCTTAAAGGGTTTCTAATCTAATGTTCAAACTAGGTTCATTAAGAGCTAAAGCACAACATTACACTCAAAACATGAAGTAAACATCATAGGTTTCTCTTAAGTCCACAAATGAGTCACAGTTAACTTATGCAAGCTTAGAAAGGTTCATTTTCCATATATAACCATACAGCATGAGAGCACAAACATAAATATGGAGGACAAGCAAAAATCTGTTTCAAAACAAGAAAAAGTGCAGAACCCTTAGGGGATATACAGACACACACATGAGACATTCCTAATGAGTGCAAGACTACAACATGGTAGAGTATCAAATAGAATCAGACCAACATGCTAATTACAAGGGCTCAGAACAATAGATTGTTTCACATTAAGTATGCACAATTCTAGTAGCAGGATAGTGAGTCCACTTAAATGGGTTCAGTAGATTAGTCCAAACATGATGAAGTTCTAGTTTCAGATGTGTTAGCGGCATGGTATAACTGAGAGAGGATGCACAAATATAGCAGCTATCAAGCTTTTAAGGACAATCAAGGGTACAACTTAGGCCAGGCTAGCAGAACACACATAAGACCAATTGTGGAGATTCATGAGAGCTTAGTTTAGTTATATTCATAGGCATATTTATACAGTGGATCCCACATGTATGATCAAATAGTCATGAAGGTTAACTGAAATTCATTACAATGGTCGTTCAAAAGCTACATAATCACAGAAAATGCATTGGAAGGGAGAAAGCAACCCAAACAACTTAAACTGATATATTTCAACTGAATGATAGCCTTGTAGTTAACCTTAAGTGTTCATATCCTATTTTTGCTTTGGTTTATCAGATAAGCAACCTCAAGTGCATGATGTAGATCAAAACGTAATACCAAGGTAAAAATTAGTAGAGTAAACATGAGAACCATAGCAAAGTCATCAGGGAAGTTTAAGGTCAAAGCAGATATACATAATCAGTAAGGTTCTTTATTAATCATACATTACATATTCATCAGAGATTACAAAAGTGGTCGATTAGTATTGGTTTAGTTTCAGATCATTAAGGAAACAGTACCAATGCATCGTCGATTATAAACTAATAACAACACATTATGAGTAAAGATAATCAATTATAAACTAATGACAACACATCATAAGCGGAGTTAATTAACAGAAGATAACAGAGTAGGCATAATTTAACTAAATAATTAAATAAGAGGAAGGGTCAAAGCTCACTGACCTTCCTTTGAGCAGCAAACCAACCAAGGATTTTTGTTAGCTGTTTAGGAACCAAATCTCAAACAATTACCAGTGAATTGAACTCATAACCGGAAAGAGAGAAAAATATGATGAACTAGTTAGAACCTAGGTTTTTTTTTATAGATTCTGTAAGATATTGTACTCGTATTAGGTTTGTTCTTGTGTTAGGTCTGTTAGGTGAGGGCAGTGAAATCTCTATTTCATGGTGCATTCAATGAGTTAGGGTTTCATAGATTCAAACTTAGTAGTGGAGAGTGATGATTATCAAGATATGCAAGCAAAATCGGGTAAAAATTTTGAGAAACGGAAGGGAATCAGTGGTAGTTTTTACCTGAGAGGGGGAAGTTGATCGTTGAAGGTAAGAACCATCGGGTAAGATCCTCAATGTCCAAAGGTCGCTTAGCTTGACCTCTAGACAAAGAATAATCATGAAAGCACTGGGAGACTGCCATGCATACCACAAATTTAACAAAATATAGAAGATTTCTGAAGACTTGGCATTGCATCATTTTGTCTAGGGTTTCGAACTTGGGGATTTTGAATCTCCAAGATGAAACGAGCAAAGGTTCAGTGAGAATCGTGGATAAGGAGGACAAAAGGGATGATTTATGGTCATAATTCATGACCTTACACTAATTTGTGCAAGGTTCTTTAACCGATGAGGTCTGGTGAGTTGAGAGAGTAGAGAGCAAAAGGGGAAAGAGAGCGACTATGCTGGGTGGAAAATGATTTAGGGTTTGGGTGATTGGGGGTTGGTCTCCAGGGTTAAGAGTGAGAGATGGAACAGGAGTCGTTGGATCTTTTGATCAATGGTTACGATTATTTAGGAGATTTGAAATGATTTAAATGGTTTAATGAGGAAAAATAGCGACCGCTGCATCATTGTAATCCAACGGATGAGTCATAAACAAGGCTAAATAATAAATACTCAATCATAAACAAGCATTAGAATTAATAATCCATAAGATTTACACACTAGGATATGATCATAACCCTAGATAAAAATCTAGCTACTCATGCTAGAAAGCAAAGAAAACAAAGTAGAAAATGTAATTAAAGCCATAAACTATTTTAAAATAATAAAACTAATTATTTTTCACCAATATTTGTCACTACTTTCCCAAAAGGATAAAATATAACCGTTGCAGCAACTAACAATACAAAACTTGTCCTAAAAAAGTGTTTCCCGTCTATTTATAGTGCCCAGAAATTCGCTGACAAAAATACCCTTCGGAAGATTCTGCGGCCGCACAATTCCATGTACAGTCCGCACTTTTCTTCTTCTCATGAGTTGGGAGGAATTTTGAAGCCGCACAATTACATCTGCGATTGCACTTCAGTTTCTACGGCCTCACTTTTTGACTCCAGACCACACTTTGACGAGGCTTCACACTTGGTCTTTTTGCACATTCTCTAGACTTTTCAAATCATGTCAGTGCGACCAGCATTTGCGACCGCACAATTTGGTGTGCGGACCGCGCTTCTTCAAACTCCTCTGAGGCTTTAGGTCCCTTTTTGCGACCACATATTGATTTCTTCGGACCGCACAATCTTCTATGGACCACATTTTTTCATGCAGTTCTCTTTCTTGTCTTTTTGAGCTGGAATACTCCTTTTTGAGTTAGATTTCTTCGTTAAGATCCAATCCTCCAACTAGCCTAGAATTCACACGATTTTATTAGTTTTGGGAACAAAAATCAATACTTTCATACTAAAACTAAAGCAAGAAGGTACTAATAAGTGGCTAAAATCCACACTTATCAATTTGTCCAGGGAAAATTTGCAATGGATATCGTCAAGTGAAGGATGGACCCTTCTTGGTTTAATTAGTGTAATTGATGTTTGAATTGGTCATGGGACAAATTTGTTTTGGTGAACTAGTTGTAATTTCTGATATTTGGATCTACTTTTATGTAATGAAATTACCTTTTTGTCGATTAATTGTTGTTGCTGTAATTTTTATTTTGATGCACTTTCTTCTTGTATTAATACAATCTATAGGTTGCATAATGTATAATGTGGCTAGTAATAAACCAGCTACTTGGTTGCGTAATAGATAGTGGGTCCATTAATAAACTAGATATTTGGTTGCTTAATTGTAATGACCCGATCGGTTATTTTGAGCTCTAGTATGTCATTTGATGGTTTGAGGATTTGAGCAGCTTTACTTTCTGTATTATGACATGCACGTGTGGTTGGTTTCGGTTTTCGAAGAGTTCAGAGTTGATTTAGAAGAATAACTCTTAATTCGGAAGCTTTAAGTTGGAAAAGTTGACCAAGGTTTGACTTTTAAGTAAATGATCCCGAAATCGGGATTTAAGGTTCTTATAGGTTTGTAAGGTGATTTTGGACCTGGGCGTATGTTCGGGCTGAGTATCGGATGGTCCGAGAATGTTTCGGCGCTTAATATTGGAAGTTTGTATTTTGAAGGTTTTGAAATTTGCTAAGTTTTACTTGGAATAGATTTCGGTGCTATCGGACTCCGAGCGATATTTCGGGACATTGGATAGGTTATTTTATTGATTGGAACTTGTGCGTGGAGTTTTGTTGTTATCCGGAATGTCTAAGTGTGATTCAGACGTATTCAGCGAAGTTTGAATGTTTGAAAGTTAAGAGAAGGATTTTTATCGTCGATTCATGATTTTGATATTATTCGTGGCGTTTCTAGCCTTTGGATAAGTTTGAATAATGTATTGGGACTTGTTGGTGTGATTGGACGGGGTCCCAGCGGCCTCGGGTGTGTTTCGGAGGTAGTTTCAGAGCATTTTTCCTTGTTTTGAAACTGCTAGTGCTAGTTGTGGTGTTTTCCTTTGCGAACCCGGTGGGGAGCACATGTTCACGAAGAAGGATTTTGAACTAGAGGAAATTTGTTCTTCGTGTTCGCGATAGGTTAATCACATTCGCGAAGGTCTGGCAGTGGTGCTACGCGGTCACCTTGTCGCGTTCACGAAATGAGAAGCTGGGCTTAGAGATTTTGGCCTTCGCAGTAAAGTCTTGTGGGCTAAGGTAGTAGAAAGGATCTTCGGTCTGGGTTGAAAAAATATGCTCATATGGATTTTAGTGGCATGAGTAGGTGCACGAGATGTTATCTAGTAAGTTTGGCGATTTTAGAACGGTTCTTGGCACGTTCGAGGACAAATGTATGTTTAAGTGGGGGAGAATATAATGATCTGACCGGTCATTTTAAGCTCTAGCATGTCTTTCGGCGGTTTGTGACCTTGAGTAGCTTCACTTCATGTATTATGGCTTGCACGTGTAGTCAGATTTGAATTTCGGGAAGTTCAGAGTTGATTTGGAACGAAAATTCTCAATTCGAAAGCTTTAATTTTGAAGAGTTGATCAAGGTTTGACTATTGAGTAAATGACTTCAGAATCGGGATTTGAAGGTTCCTATAGGTTCGTAAGGTAATTTCAGACTTGGGCTTATGTTCGGGTTGAGTGTCGGATGGTCCGGTAGCGATTCAACACCTATTATCGAAAGTTTGCATTTTGAAGGTTTTAAAATTTGCTAAGTTAAACTTAGAGTGGACTTTGGTGTTATCGAGCTCGGGCGGTGTTTCGGGACCTTGGATAGGTTCATTTTAGGGATTGGAACCTGTGTGTGAAGTTTGGTCGTGATCCGGAATGTCTAAGTGTGATTCGGATGCGTTCGACGAAGTTTGAATGTTTGGAAGTTACGAGGAGGTTTGGATCTTCGATTCATGATTTTGATGTTATTCAAGGCATCTCGAACCTTTAGATAAGTTTTGATAAGGTATTGGGACTTGTTGGTGTGATTGGACGGTGTCCCAGGAGCCTCGGGTGTGTTTCGGGGTAGTTTCGAACCATTTCTCCTTATTTTGCAACCGATGTTGTGCCGGTGTGCTTCGCGATCGCGAAGGTAGTCTCGTGATCACAAAGAAGGTTGTGAGGGGGCTTGAGATTTGCTCTTTGCGAATGCGAGAAGATCCCCTCGAACGCGATGGAGGACCTGGCTCCTCTTCGCGGAGGTGGGGCCAGCTTCGCAAACGCAAAGAAGGATGGGGAGTTGAGGCCTGGCAGATGTAAGCCTTCGGGACGCGGCTTAGGGACCACGAACGTGAAGTGCAGGGATCAGGAGGCATCATGAACGCGACCTTGGGGTCGCGAACACGAAGAAGATTTTTGGGCAGCTGTGATTTTGGCCTTCGCAATCGCGAGGGTACTTACCGCGATCGCGAAGAGGGAAGACCTGGGAAGAACATGAATTTAATACAGGATTTTGCTCATTTCTCTCATTTTTCACTTGGATTGGCCGATTTTGGGTGTTGGTGACAAAGTTTTTAAACGAAAGTTGAAGAAAAATGCTTCAATAAAATCGGGTGTTGGTGACAAAGTGCATCAATAGAAGTTGAAGACAAGTGCTTCAATATAATTGGGTGTTGGTGACACAGTGCATCAACGGTAGTTGAAGACAAGTGCTTCAACTTTTGGGTGTTGGTGACAAAGTGCATCAACAGAAGTTGAAGACGGATTCGACAAAAAAAATTAGTTGTTGGTGGTAAAGTACATCAATGGGAGTTGCTGACAGTGCTTCAACAAAAGTAGAAGTTAGAGAGAAGTGCTTCCAAAAAAAAAAGTTAGTTGCATATAATTTTGAATTACGGGAGAATGTTGAAAAACTAATTCAAAGTTGTAGTAGAAAACCAATTTTTTTTTGGATTTAGTATTTGCAAGTTTATTTAATTCATGTCTAAATAGAATTTGTATTCAGAATTATATAGGAATAAATTTTCATGTTTTTAGTATAAATAGGTTTCATACTATTATAAATAGAGGTGTTCCTAGATTATTTTAATATGTAGAGATTTGTGGAGAAAAAATAAAGAATTGTAGAGTCCATTCAGAAATTTAATAAATTATTTTTCCTTTATATTAGCATCAGAACTTTTACGATCTTGGGAGAGAATCAAATAAAGCTTCTACTGCCGGCAGGCGGTGCTAGCCAATGTATGCCACCCATATGTCCAATGATTATGCTGGTAACGTCGAGCCAATGACGTATGCATAAAAAAATAATTATGTCGAAAGGGATTGAGCAAAGAGACTGCAAGTTTAAATATGTGCATATAAATGTAGCACATGAGGATCAGACTCTTCTCTAAAAGTTGGGTGCGTTAACAAATTGAATGTTGGTGGCAAAGTACATCAACAAGGAGTTGAAGCCACATGATTCAACAAAATTGAGTGTTGGTGACAAAGTGCATCAATGGAAGTTGAAAGCAAGTGCTTTAACAAAATTAGATGTTGGTGACAAAGTGCATCGATGTGAGTTAAAAACAGATGCTTCAATAAAATTGGTTGTTGGTGGCAAACTACATCAACGGGAGTTGCTGCAAGTGCTTCAACAAAAGTAGAAGCTGGAGAGAAGTGCTTCAAAAAAAGTCAAACATATACAATTTTGAATTACGAGAGAATATTGGAAGACTAATTCAAAGTTGTACTGAAAAACCAAAATTGTTTAAGATTTGTTATTTACAAATTTATTTAATTCATGTCTAAATAGGATTTGTAGTTAGAATTATATAGGAATAAATTTCATGTAGTTAAAATAGGTTTCATATTATTATAAATAGAGGTGTTCCTAGCTTATTTTAATGTGTGGAGATTTGTGGAGGAGAAATAAAGAGTTTTAGAGACCATTCAGAAATTTAATAAACTAGTCTTTACGTTCGTGCGATGCACGAATATTTTGTGTCAAATGTTGCCAAGTATATTCCAAAAGTAATAAACTTTCAATTGCATAAATACATTACCGGGTAGCAGGATATTACCTAATTAAATAAATTGAAAATTTTGGATAAGTATTAAGGTGAGAACATGGCAGCAAACCCACTTATTAATAATGACTCTTAGTCAATTATTAGTAGGTGCCATCCTAATTCTTTAATCAAAAGACACCTCAACTGTAAACTTTCAAAAACAACATTCAATAACGTTACTATTTTGATAACTCATTCTCAAAGACATTTTCAATCAAATGCAAACTCTTCCCGACCATTTTCAATACCAAGGCTTTGTAATAAGAAGAGATAAACATTAGCAATCCTACTTGCAACAAAATGCTTCATGCATACGTATACTTGCATGTGCATGAAATAGTTCAATGTGTCCAAATATCAATTGTTATAGGTGTACTTATATGTCCATGTCCTTATTTTCTTATTAAAACAATTGACGTGGTTGTTTATTATTTGAATCACATTTTAGCAATTTGTTTCCTTGTAAACTATATTATTATATGATTTGTGGTTTTGTTTTGTTTAAACTCGTAGGGGTTAAAGTTTTAAATATAACCATTCATCCAACAACAAATTATCTTGGTGAAGAAATATATAATTTATTTTTTGAAGGGCAATAAATCAGTACATAATATATAATTATCTTGATATTGAGTGTTATTTTTTTTAATTTCTCACTCGACGTTTCGTATCCAATTTTGGGCCCGAGTAATCTGGATTTATTCCAGAAAATCCCATTTTAAGGGATAAAACTCTTACAATCAAAGACAACTTTATTCGTAAAGCTCGAACCTAAGATTTGTGAATAAGAATAAAGGAATATTTACAATTCCATGTAACTCAGGAGATTATAAATGAATCAATCAGACTTGAGTGGAGGGACTTGTCTTTTAGAGTTCAGGTGGAGTTCTAGGGTAGAAAAAGCTTTTGAAAAGTTTCATAGCTAGGTAACTTTATTAAATCAATAGATCACCATTATTTAAGTAATTTGCACACCTATTCTTGGTCTACCTTGTCTCTTTTCATCTTCAATGATTTTGAATTAAAATTGAGCATTTATTTGTGTCATGTAGATTAAGAGCAGAAAATAATATCAATCCAAAATTGCAAGAAAACTAAAAGGAAGAGTGATTAAGCAGAAGTATTAACTGATGGAGTTCCTTAATTTTAAGGAAGTTGAAAAGATCATAAAGTTAGTTAGTTGCGTATTTTAGCAGGTTCCATGAACAAAAGTTTTCCTCAAGTTTTTTTTGTGCAAATCTGTTTTACGATCACCCATTACTTATTTAAGAGTAATGCAGTTTCAAACGGTATAAAATAAGAGTAGGACAGGGGAGAGAAATTAGCAGAGAAGAATTTAATCAAAGTAATAATTAATGCCTGATAATAATTCCAATGAAGATAAAATAGCCCGTGCAGTTTATCTTTCAAGGGAGAGAATGCTATGAATTGTCAATTCAATTAGAGGGGTGAAATTCAAAAATAGCCAGATTTAAAGTGGTCATTCAAAAATAGTCACAGTTTCAAAAGTTATTGAAATTTAGCCATTTTTCATGAAAAGATAAATTTGAACGAAAACACTGTTTAAAATCCGGAAAATACACAGCATAATATACTCTGTTGCAGCAAAATAGTGGCTATTTTCAATGACTTGGCAAACGCTGACTATTTTTGAATGACTAGTCCGAAAACTTGCTAGCCCGTGCTATTTTGACCAATTAGAGCTGTAGTTAATGACTGGTTGTAATTTTCAAGAAAGAGAAAATAGGAGTAGATAATTTAATTTAAATTATAATTAATGTCTTCTAGTATTTACTTTAATTTAAAAGTACTTTTACAAGTCCATTATAAAATTTATAGGATAATTGAGTTTTTAAGTAAATAAAAGTCTATCAACTTTTTGAGAATATTTTCATGATCAAAATTTAGCCTTTGACAAAAAAATATTAAGCACATACATAATTGGCAAAAGTAAAATTGAAAATAATCATATTCATGATTGGAAAATGTTAAAATTAAATGTTTTCAACATTTATAGTAATCATATAAAAAATATACATATAATTAAATAGTAATACATTAACATTCAAAAGACTACATACTATCCAAATAGAGCTAACCATTGAAAATATTGTAATATTTTCGGAATAAAGTTACTCAATAAAAGCAAAAAAGAAAAGAAGTTTAAAAACTATTATACCAATTTTTTGGAATACCAGAAATAACGACAAATCTTATATTGTAGTCCTACTTGAAAAGTAAACCAAAACTTATCCGTTTTCCCTTACATAATAACCCCTTTTTCTGCTGTTGCAATTAATTAATAAGAAAAAAATATGAGTCCAATTCGACTTGGACTCTACAATTAAATGAAACACTTTTACGTTTTTGTACGCTAATACTACAATAAATTATTTTTCCTTCAGCATTGATTGCATAGCAATCCAATCTGTATTACTCCCTCGTCCCAAATTAATAGTAACTTTATCTCATAAAATTATCTCAAATAATCATCATGGTAAGAATTAAAAGTTAAATTTGTTAATTGTTTTCAACTAATCTTTATTATTAAAGAAGTACTAGACATTTTTTTTCATAAAGTTCAATTCTCGAACATGATTTAACAAAGGTAACTTAATAAACTATACCTTGTATTTATTATTTTCTTAATAAACATGAAAAGAGGCTACAACTGAAATGGGATAAGAAATCCGTAAACTTAATGCCTCAATACCCACAACGAAAAAAAATAAGACATTATTAATATTTATTGCTAGTATGCTACTGCATATAGATATAGGCCATTACAAATTCAAAAATTGTTAATAGGATAGTGTAAACTTAATGCTTCAATACCTACAATGAAGAAAATAAGAAACTCAATTGCAAATAAAGCGAGAAATTATATATACTTGGGATAGTGTTGGAATGATATGCCTTTTCAAATGGTCGTGATATACCATCTTGGCTTATCATTTGGAACACTATTAAATACGATATTGTAGGTAGGTACATAGGTTCGACATACTAAATAAAGCCTCTTGTTTACCCTAAAAATTGAGTAATAATTAAACTTATATTGTAGTTTTAATGATATGTATTTAAACCAGCACCAATTGATAAACAACGAATTAAATAAATAAATTGAACAGTAAAATAGATCAAACCGGTCTGCAAACAATTCCTCAATGTGAGCACCTAATTTTTTACTATATTTGAACTTTTATCACCATCTACTATGTAAATATTTTTAAAATTTTAATATATATATATTTTAGATTTGCTATATTTTTTTTTATATAGGGTAAAAATTAAAAAAGTAATTTAAAAGGTCAATTATTACTATTAGTATTATTTTTATTTTTTATCTTTATTATAAAATAAAATAAATTAAAAAAACCAAAAAAAATAATATAATTTTTTAAAGTTTTCGGATGGGAATAAAATAATAAAAAAATTAAAAGTATGGAATAAAAAAGGAAAAGTAAAAGTAGGTGAAAATTATTTTAAAAAACAAAAGTAAAAGAAAGTGGAAAATTAAAAACATAAAAGCAAAAGAATGTGTAAATTTAAAATATAAAAAGTAAAAGAAAGTTGGAATTAAAAAATAAAAGTAAGGGTATCTGAAAAAAATTTAAAAAAGTAAAAGTAAGTGGAAATTAAAAAAAAAAAAGTAAAATAAGCGGAAAATAAAATACTAAAAGTAAAAAAAAATGGGATTTTAAATATAATAAAACTAAAAAAGTGAGAAAACAAAATATAAAGGAAAGTGGGGAATTATTTTTAAAAAAATAAGAAAAATGGGAAGTGAGAATTCTTTTTAATTAAAAACTAAAAAAAAAAAATGGAAATTCCGAATTTTTTTCTATAAATAGAAGAGAAATGTGAGAAGAAAAGAGGGGGCAGAAGGAGAAAAAAAGAAGGGAGGAGGGAATTGAGAGAAATTATTTTTCTTCTTCTACGCTAAGGGATTTTCTACTCGTGTCATTCTTTCTTCGTCTTTCTTTCGAAAAATCTAGCAAGTCATCACCCTAAACCCAAAAAACATACTTCATAACATCCCTTTTTACACGCCAAAAAGTGAAGTCAATAGTCGAGGTCGAGGATTCCGTTGGAGCTTCGTTCACTGGGTTTGATGTTATTCGTCGCTTATGCTTGGTCGACGTTCGTCTGAGTTATTGTACCTTTTCTTGGAGACTCATTTAATTGGAAATTTTGCATTAAAAGTTTATTCTTCCCTCTGTTCTTTTTATCTTATTTCATGTGATTTTATTTATTTGCCTTTAAACTTTATAAATAATAATGTAAGTTAGTCCTTAAATACTATATGCTTAATCATATTTTTGAAAATATGGTATTCAAACTTCTTTAAAGTTAGGAAGATTTGGACCCTACTGAGTTTGGGCTTCAATTGTTGGGTTGTAGGGTATTGGTATATGATGGCTTATTTATTCAAATATCTAAAATCATACAATTCTTTAACAAGTAATTTCATAATTCATGGCCTTCACAATAATCTCAAACTTAGGAAAGAATCAAATCATGAATGTGCTAGAATGCTTTACGCGTACTCTTAATTAATTGAACCATCGTGATTATGTATACGTTCGTGTGACATAATTACGATTCCCAAAACTAAAATCAAGGTATGCATTCGCACAACTTTCGAAACAACCTTAAATATAATAAAAATGCTATTAATTGCGTGCACGTACACGTGACATGATTTTGGCACAATAAGCAAAACGGATTCACACACATGATTCATTTCAGAGATAATTTCATATTTTAATATTTAAGCGGATAGATAAAACATAGAAACCAATACATCACAATTTATCTAAAATTAATTCAAGCCAAGTTGTAGTCAATAAAGCGACTGTGCTAGAACCACGGGACCCGGAGAATGCCTTACACCTCTCCCCGGACAACAGAATTTCTTACCCGGACTTTGTTTTCGCAGACCAATAATAATAGAGTCAAACCTTCATTTGACTAAGGATTCAAATAAAAGGTGACTTGGAACACCCAAAAAATCAATTCCAAGTGACGACTCTGTGAATAAAATAATCCTTATTCAAATTTGTCACTTTAATTGAAAAAAAATTTTAATCCACAATAATCCATAATACATATATCTTTTGGGGCAAAAAGAGGTGTGACAGCTCTGGCGACTCTGCTGGGGAAAAAAATCCAAAATCTCTGGTTTAAGGTTCAGAATTCGAGCTTGTAATGTGATATACTAGGCTTTCTTGATTGATGATACTACTGTGTTTGTGGGCCTAATGTGCTAATTGCTACTCATTTACCACTTTGATAATATTTGAATTGTATAAACTGCCTTCTTACGCCTCCCTTCTGAGTCTTCTGAATTTATGGTGCACACGTGCGCGTGACGCACTTTTCTGTTACAGGCCATACCAAATAGAACGAGGTTGGATCAGTAACTAGGTCGGGTAGACTTTCGTGCTCCCGGTACATTGCCCCTACCTCGGCTCGAGCTGTCCGCTTGGGTAAGCCAAGTCTAAAACACACCCCCAGGATTTAAACCTAGAATAACATAGCCTCATACCGGATCCCTAGTATGAACACTTGTTTGCATCACGTGTATTTGACTTTGGGGACTCAACACAGAGGTTGGGTCCTTCTAGGGTAGGTGTACCCAAAATAAAAGACCATCCTAATGCATCCTACATGCTACTTGTCCAATTTGTTTGATCCGGTTTACATGTTGACCGACTTCTAGAATAAAAACAAAAAATTGAGAAAAGTGGGAGTAAGAGGTAGGAGAGAGAAAATTTATCCGATTTCTAAAATTACGGTATTTGAAAAATCCCGAAACTCTACCCAAATTTTGAAAAAAAAAAAAAGGCATTTCAAATTGAGCCAAAATTTTCAAGTGTTATATTTCCCCTATTCTGTCAAAATGGATCGAACTACGCGGGTCTGATTCTCACCAGATGTAAGATACATAGGAAAACCTCATCGGTTCCGGCCCCAATTTCAAAAACTCCAAAAATATTTTTGTTTAATTCCTTCTTTAGAAGTCTTTCCTTAGAAAAACTCAAAAAAAAAAAATTAAAACCATAAATATTTTCTTTCTTTTTAGAAGTCTTTCATTCGAAAAAGAAAATCAAATCAAAATCCCAAAAATATGTTTTTCTCCCTTATTTAGAAGTCTTTCTTTGAAAAAAATAAAATCAAAATCAAAATTCAAAAAAACAAATTCTTTCTTTACTCTTAAAGAAGTTTTCTTTTCAAAAATTCCCCGTCAAAAAAAAAATAAAAAAATTAAAACTCAAAAATATGTTCCTTGTTAGAAGTTTTCGTGGTCTGTTTTGTGTATGAGTAAAAAAAATAAAGGAAGGGTCAGTTTGTTGACTTTATTCCCGATCTTTCCCGAACTACGCAAGATCTGATTCATGCGGCGTCATGATACGTAGGCAATCCCTATTGGATTCGATTATTGACATCAAATAAACTGAGTGGAAAAACAAAAGTGAAAAAATGAGAAAAAAGAAAAGAAAAGAGTGACACAAATAATAAAGAAAAACAAAGAGCGAAAAAAAAAACAAGAGTGAAAAATCCAAAAAGAGAACTCTGTGTCCAATTTGACAAAGAAAATCACAGAATATTTTTGTGAATATGCTGTCAAATGGCGCGAGCAAGCCGCCAGGGTAAAGCCTCAAATGGACGAAGCATAAATGGCTACAGTTTTCCTAAAGGCCCAAGAGGCTGACTACTTCCAGAACATGATGTTTACTATGGGTAGACCGTTCGCCGAGGCTATCAAAATTGGGGAGATGGTCGAAAATGGTTTAAAAATGGGCCGAATCTTGAGTCATGCTACCTTTAAGGCCACATCACACGCCATTCAGAGTGGTTCAGAGGGTTTGATGAACAGAAATTGGAGAGATAAGAAATTTGATCCGGCACTAATAGCCACAGTAGCCATTGCCGAGACAGAAGAAAAGTCAAAAAACGGTCGCCAAGCCTGAAAGTTTCCCATCAGATGGGAGTCTCGGTAGCTAGCCTTGCTATCCTTTCTGCGTCTGTATTATCTCAGGGTGTGATCCAGATATTTTGCTTTATTGTCTTACTTTTCGATGTAAACTCTACTATCTTCAAAATTCAAAAAAAAAAATCAAATTAAATTAATATTTTATTGTCTTTTTTTTTTTTAATCTTGTCACTTTTCTTATTATCTTTTCAGTTCTGTTCATGCAGATTTTAATAACATGACATGCTTGCGGATTTCATGACTAGATCCTAAAACTCTGTCAGACTTCGAAATAATGAATCAAGAAGCAGAATTCAATGAAGATGAGGTTAAGAAAATAAAACAAAAAATCGGAACAGTATGAGAATAAGCCGATGCCAAGCCCGATTGAAACTTGCAGAAGTTGAACTTCCCTCTCTCTGGGTCATTGTCGAAGCCGATATTGAGGATAGGTCACGAACCAATTGGAACAATTGACACTGATTGATAAAAAATGATTGGCCGCAATTTGCCACAGGCAGTTGTACCAACAAAGAATAGCTCGTGTCTACAATAAGAAAGTGCGGCCCAGGAAATTTGAAATAGAACAACTCATTGTGAGACGTATCCTCCCACCTCATGAAAAAGCTAAAGGAAAATTGGCTCAAAATTGGAAAGGTCCATACATTGTAACGATAGTACTGCAAAAGAGAGCGTTGTACCTGGGAAGCATCAAAGGAAATGTCTCTGAAACAACTGTCAATGCGGATGTAGTCAAAAGGTACTATGTTTGACCCTCTATATGGCATTAATGTTCTCTGATTGGGATGACGAAGGCTTTCATTCTCGCTATCCAAACATCATTAACCCTTTTGCCAACCATTTTGAGTTGGTTACCTTTCTTTGATTACCTTCTTTGGAACCTGAAGATGTTATTAAAAAAAATAAACAAGAAAGAAAATAGAGAAGAAAAACAAAACAAAGAAGAAAAAAAAGAGAAAGAAGAAGAAAAAGAAAATAAAACAAAAATCCAAACAAGTTCATGTTGCTTGAACTACGTTCGACTTGATTCCGAAAGGATACGTAGGCAGCCTCTCTCCGGGGTTCAGTCACACCAAAATAAAAATTCAAATTCCCCCAAAAGTGAAACTAGGGTAGATGATATAATGGTTTGGCGATATTTTCACCTGAAAAGTTCCAAAGTTGTAATTCAGTCCAAATCCTTTTCAAGTCCTTCCGATCAATCAACGAGAATGTTCACAATTGGAGGATACAGTCACTAGGTTTTGATGTAACCAAAATGAAAGAGTCTTGTTGGTGAAAACCCTCACAGGCACCATAAGGAGATGGGAAGTAAAGAAATTAGAATGGGAGTCTTATTAGTGAAAACTCACAAAGAGCACTATAAGGCGATGGTGAGAAGAGAAATAAGATAGGTCAGTTGGTGAAAACCCGCAAAGGGCGCCACTGATCGAAAAGAGGATCTTTACAGCCATTGGCATTGACACGGTCCTAGGCAAGGTTTTCCGGTTTCAAGGCAAAAGTTGTGATGAATTAATGAGAGTCAGACAGTTTACACAAATCAGGCATCCAGTCCAAAAGATATGTTATGTTCATTGAAGTCCGCAGGTACTCCAGATAAGTCCTTTTCTTTCCCCGAAAGGGACACTTGTCTAAATTCATTCTCTATTTTACTGTTTGTTTTACTTTGAATCACTTTCGGTCTAACTCTGTTCCGAAATAAAGACAAAGAAAGGATGGTAAGACTGATTTATAGGGCTCTCGTTTGATACAAGATAATATGCAAAAAGGTCACCCACAGCCTCGGCAGGGGCATCAAGTCAACCTTGATTGGGCATAGCGACCGATGCTCCAAAATCAAAAGCTCTTAGAAGGAGAAAATAAAATTAAAGTGCTTACAAAGGCAAAATGAAGTTGAAAAGGTTAAGTCCTACGTGGCTAACCGTCTTGGCAAAGTTTGAAAAGCCAAAGGTTCCACAATGCTCTGAACTTAAATTTAGAAGAAAAAAGTGAAAACCCTACAAAGGCAAAATGAAGTTGAAAAAGGTTAAGCCCCACGCGACCAACCGTCATGGTAAAGTTTTGGAAAAGCCAAGGGTTCTCCGGGGCCAGAAATGAAATAGGTGTTCAGGGAACAACCAGTTGCAGCTGAAAGTACCATCAAAGAAGACGGGCCAAGATCAAGTGACTGAAACACTTAAGGCCGCAAAACCAACCACTATTTCAAACTAACAAATTATTTTTTTGTTTGAACCACAGGAAATAGGTGCAATCCAAAAGCAGCCTTGCAAGAAGAAGGTGCAACTAGAAAAGAAAACAAAAAAACAAAAAAAGAAAGAAGAAAGCACGCGGAGAATGAAATAGCTCTACATCAACAACCACTCAAAAAAAAGGGGAAGTCTTCTCCAAATTCTTTCCCGCATTTTACTCATTCTCTAAAAAAGAAAAAAAGAAAGTTCCAAATCATGGTAGTTTAGGGTCTCCAATCCCTAGTTGCGTTTTCCAACATAGAGTATCCACTCCCTATTTGATGGTTTTCAGACATAGTGTCTCCACTCCCTAGTCACTTTTCCAACATAGGGTACCCACTCCCTAGTTGATGATTTTTAGACATAGGGTCTCCACTCCCTAGTCTCTTTTCCAACATAGGGTCTCCACTCCCTAGTTGATGTTTTTAGACATAGGGTCTCCACTCCCTAGTTGATGTTTTTAGACATGGGTCTCCACTCCCTAGTTGATGATTTTCTAACATAGGATCTTCACTCCCTAGTCTGCTTTTCAAACATAGGGTCTCCACTCCCTAGTTAATAATATTTTAGATATAGGGTCTCCACTCCCTAGTCTGTTTTTCCATCATAGGGTCTCCACTCCCTAGTTGATGATTATTTTAGACATAGGGTCTCTACTCCCTAGTCTCTTTTCCAACATAGGGTCTCTACTCCCTAGTTGATGATTTTACAACATAGGGTCTTCACTCCCTAGTTGATGATATTTTAGACACAGGGTCTCCACTCCCTAGTCTCTTTTCCAACATAGGGTCTCCACTCCCTAGTTGATGATTTTTCCAACTAGGGTCTCCACTCCCTAGTTGATGATTTTTCCAACATAGGGTCTCCACTCCCTAGTTGATGATATTTTAGACATAGGGTCTCCACTCCCTAGTTTATGATTTTTAGACATAGGGTCTCCACTCCCTAGTCTCTTTTCCAACATAGGGTCTCCACTCCCTAGTTGATGATTTTTAGATATAGGGTCTTCACTCCCTAGTCGCTTTTCCAACATAGGGTTTTCACTCCCTAGTTGATGTTTTTAAACATAAGGTCTCCACTCCCTAGTTGCTTTTCCAACATTAGATCTCCACTCCCTTGTTGATAATTTTTAGACATAGGGTCTCCACTCTCTATTCTCTTTTCCAACATAGGGTCTCCACTCCCTAGTTGATGTTTGTAGACATAGGGTCTCCACTCCCTAGTCATTTTTCCAACATAGGGTCTCCACTCCCTAGTTGATATTTTTGGACATAGGGTCTTTACTCCCTAGTCACTTTTCCAACATAGGGTTTCTACTCCCTAGTTGATGTTATTTTAGACATAGGGGCTCCACTCCCTAGTTCTTTTTCAACATAGGGTCTCCACTCCCTAGTTGATATTATTTTAGACATAGGGTCTCCACTCCCTAGTCTGTTTTGCAACATAGGGTCTCCACTCCCTAGTCTGCTTTTCCAATATAGGGTCTCCACTCCTTAGTTGATATTTATTTTTGACATACAGTCTCCACTCCCTAGTCATTTTTCCAACATAGGGTCTCCACTCCCTAGTTGATATTTATTTTAGATATACGTTTTCCACTCCCTAGTCACTTTTCCAATATAGGGTCTCCACTCCCTAGTTGATTTTATTTTAGACATAGGGTCTCCACTCTCTAGTCTGGTTTTCCAACATAGGGTCTCCACTCTCTAGTTGATGTTTTTATACATAGGGTCTCCACTCCCTAGTCTGCTTTTCCAACATAGGGTCTCTACTCCCTAGTTGATGATTATTTTAGACATAGGGTCTCCACTCCCTAGTCGTTTTTCCAACATAGGGTCTCTACTCCCTAGTTGATTTTTTTAGACATAGGGTCTCCACTCCCTAGTATGCTTTTCCAACATAGGGTCTCCACTCTCTAGTTGATTTTATTTTTAGACATAGGGTCTCCACTACCTAGTCACCATTTCCAATATAAGGTCTCTACTCCCTAGTTTCTTTCATTTTATACACAAGGTCTCCATTCCCTAGTCTTTGGTTTTTTGGGGGGTATACTATTCTCGACCTTTTATTGCTTACAATAAAGAACTAGTTTAGAATTTTATTACAATAACTCACGAAATTTTCCTAGTGCAAACTGGGGCAGAAAAAATTCGCTCGTTTGTTTGTTTTGGTGTCTGAGTAGGTTTTACCTCGAGGCACAGGGTTTGAGATGGCCAAAAGAAGAAGTCTTAATTCAGAATAAAAGAAAAGAAAAAATAGGTGAATCCAAAATGCAAAAGTAGTTGAAAAGATTTGGAATGCTCAAGACATGACTGAAGCCACGAGCATTGGAGTCCCATTTTGATTAGAAGAAGCTATAGAACAATGAACTAGCACCTACAACTAGCGAACATCAAGGTTTAAATCAGAGTCTGCATGAAGAACCAGTCAAGACTCAAGATCAAGTTTCAGAAGACTCATAGATAGGAATCTTATAACTCATAGCTGATAGGCTTGTTTAGTTTCTTTTTTATAATAGCAGGACTGCGGACTGGAGCCTCGATGGAATCTCACTCGACTCCTCAACTCACCATTCCACCATTCTACTTGAACTACACGTGACCTGATTCCCCTATAACCTTGGATATGTAGGTTGTCCAAAACTAGGACTCAGTTGCATCCTATCTTTTATTTCTTTTACTTTTGAATAATGGTTTAGTAAAAAATTAGCCACAAGGCTCACCTAGTCTTTGCCTGAAAACTCTTCATGTTTCCAAGCAAAGAGGGGCAGCTGTGAGCACCTAATTTTTGACTATATTTGAAATTTTATCACCTTCTACTATGTAAATATTTTTAGAAATTTAATATATATATTTTTTAGATTTGCTACATTTTTTTATATAGGGTAAAAATTTAAAAAATAATTTAAAAGGTCAATTATTACTATTAGTATTATTTTTATTTTTTATCTTTATTTTAAAATAAAATAAATTTAAAAATCGAAAAAAATAATATTTTTTTTTAAATTTTCGGATGGGAATAAAATAAAAAAAAATTAAAAGTATGGAATAAAAAAGTAAAAGTAGGTGGAAATTGTTTTAAAAAACAAAAGTAAAAGAAATTGGAAAATTAAAAAAATAAAAGTAAAAGAATGTGTAAATTTAAAAATGAAAAGTAAAAGAAAGTTGTAAGTAAAAAATAAAAGTAAGGGTATCTGAAATTGTTTTTAAAAAGTAAAATAAGTGGAAATTAAAAAAGGAAAAGTATAATAAGTGGGAAATAAAACAATAAAAGTAAAAAAAAAGTGGGATTTTAAATATAATAAAAGTAAAAAAAGTGAGAAATTAAAAAATAAAAGTAAAGGAAAGTGGGGAATTATTTTGTAAAAAAAATAAGAAAAATGGAAAGTGGGAATTCTTTTTAATTAAAAACTAAAAAAAAAAAATTGGAAATTCCGAATTTTTTTCTATAAATAGAAGAGAAGTGTGAGGAGAAAAGAGGGGGCAGAAGGAGAAAAAAAGAAGGGAGGAGGGAATTGAGAGAAATTATTTTTCTGATTCTACGCTAAGGGATTTTCTACTCGTGTCATTCTTTCTTCGTCTTTCTTTCGAAAAATCCAGCAAGTCATCACCCTAAACCCAAAATACATACTTCATAACATCCTTTTTTACACGCCAAAAAGTGGAGTCAATAGTCGAGGTCGAGGATTCCGTTGGAGCTTCGTTCACTGGGTTTGATGTTATTCGTCGCTTATGCTTGTTCGACGTTCGTCTGAGTTATTGTACCTGTTCTTGGAGACTCATTTAATTGGAAATTTTGCATTAATGGTTTATTCTTTCCTTTGTTATTTTTATCTTATTTTATGTGATTTTATTTATTTGCCTTTAAATTTTATAAATAATAATGTAAGTTAGTCCTTAAATGCAATATGCTTAATCATGTTTTTGGAAATATGGTATTCAAACTTGCTTTAAAGTTGGGAAGATTTGGATTCTAATTCATGGCCTTCACAATAATCTCAAACTGAGGAAAGAAACAAATCATGAATGCGCTAGAATGCTTTAGGCGTACTCTTAATTAATTGAATCATCGTGATTATGTATACGTTCATGTGACATAATTACAATTCCCAAAACTAAAATCAAGGTATGCGTTCGCTCAACTTTGGGCGAAACAACCTTAAATATAATAAAAATGCTATTAATTGCGTGCACGTATACGTGACATGATTTTGGCACAATAAACAAAACGGTTTCACACACATGATTCATTTCAAAGATAATTCCATATTTTAATATAAAAACGGATAGATAAAACATGGAAACCAATACATTACAGTTTATCTAAAATTAATTCAAGCCAAGTTGTAGTCAATAAAGCAATCGTGCTAGAACCACGGGACTCGAGAAATGCCTTACACCTTCTCCTCGGTCAACAGAATTCCTTACCCGGACTTTGTTTTCGCAGACCAATAATAATAGAGTCAAACCTTCCTTTGACTTAGGATTCAAATAAAAGGTGACTTGGAACACCCAAAAAATCAATTTCAAGTGGCGACTCTGTAAATAAAATAATCCCTATTCAAATTTGTCACTTTAATTGGAAAAACTTTCTAACCCACAACAATCCATAACACATATATCTTTTGGGGCAAAAAGAGGTATGACACTCGACCTTGATTCAAGATAGTCTCGAGATTAGTTAATAAGAACAGCAGAGGATGGAACAAGCAGTGATGAACAATAAGTAAGATAAAGAAAACAGCATATATGTATATTTTTATCAGTGAATCATGTGTGTTTACAAGCGAATGGGATCCCTCTGTATATAATAGAAGAATCCTAGATAAGATACAACTCTAATAACAGAAGTAGATCCAATGATTGGCGTTAATAACCGCTTTGATTTGATTTGTTCCGGGATTTTTTCCCTGACTTTTGACCTGTCACTAATATCTTGCCATTCCGTTATTACGCTTTACTCGAAGTCAATCATGCTTGATCTCGATTACTGCTGGCTTCGATCTCAATGGACACTTCGATCTCCAGGTGTGATGTTCTATCTTCGAGTTCGAGCTCGATCTGTTATAAGGCTACCCTCGAGGTAACTCCCCTACCAACGAAATCGAGTATGCCCGATTTAGACCATATACAGATAGTCCCCTCGTATTTTGGAGTGTAACAAGAAGAAACGAATTTGAGACTTCGATTTAACACTTCGATCAATTATGACGTCAATATCGTGACATAAGCGACAGAAGCGATTGAAGCGTAGCGTCTGTACAGTTCCCAAGGTCATTAATTAACGCCAGTTGATAGTCGGCCACTAGTGCTTTCAAACCGTCAAAGTGGCTATTATAAATAGACCACCTTTATAATTTTTTCAAACTTTACTTGCAAACTTCTTCTAATCTTCAAAAGCTCTTCTATTCTCTTCAAGTTCATCAACTTTGTCGGTTTCCGTTTGCCAATCTCTTATTAAAACACAAATTTTGCCTTTTCATTCCTTAAACCTCGTATAACAATGGCAAAAACATCAAAGACCGTTCCTCAAGAAGAAAAGATCTCCTCGTCGTGGCCGGCCGGTGGCAAAACACCGATGGAGCCACGTATTGAAGAGTGCATCCCCGGGCCATGTGAACTTACTTCTGACTTTAAAGTCGAAAAACCCTCTTTGGTTCCTGGTCGATGCGAGCCCATGTCTAGATACAACTGTTCGATATCCGAAGGCGATCTCGAGTAGGTGAAAAAGGACTGCCGCTGGGAGAATAAAGAGGTGGTTATTCCTACCCCCGAAGAGGGCATCACCACTCATGTGAAAGGGTTTTTAAGTGTGTATACTTACCCTTTCACACTGGGTTCTGTCGATCCCGTCATAATCGACTTCTGCCGCTAATACAGGGTAACCCTAGGCCTGATCTACCCCTCTTTTTAGCGTATTGTCATTTTGCTTAGATTCTTCTCGAGCCTCGACCAAGATCAAGGGGATGTTTTTCACCCTCGATAATCTCATTAGGCTATACATCCCCCGTCTTTATCGGGGCAGACTGATAAGGTTTCAGCGCCGGGCCACGAAGGTGCTATTTTCGAGCATAGACGAGGACAATGATCGAGGATGGATGTACCAGTTTGTCCGAGTCAGGATCTCCGATTTAATCCCCGCCGAGAAGATGTCATTCCCCGAAGAATGGAACATGAAGCGTAAGTAGAACTTCACCGATAACATTTGATTACCTGTTATGTTTCCTTTACCTCTTCTCATATATATTCTTCTTTATGGTGCAGCTTCCCCCTGGTTTTCTGGTGCAGTCTCGGACCATGCAAGTTGGGTTCGACAACTAGTTTAAACCTCCTCGTATGTTGAGCGCTCATGGCGCGATTTGGCCAAGGGTCGATGGGAGGCAAAAAATCATGGTAAGTTCCCATGTACGTGTTTGATGATTTCCTGTGAAATACTTCTTTTCAACTTGGTTTCTTCTTATACAGGTCTTGGAGATAATGTCATAGTGAGGTCGCCTCCCCTCAGGGAAGATGAGGCCCCGAAGCCGACCAAAGACAAGAAAAGGAAAAGGGCCTCAACTCCAGATACCCCAAAGCCCAAGAAAAGCAGGGCTCGAAAGTCAAAGACTGATCCCTCTGTTCTGTCTGTCGATGTAACCCAAACGCTACGAAATGAGGACGAGGAGGGAGAAGATGCCAACTGCCTGCTGGTGGCTCGGAAGAGGTAAAGCGTCGAAGCTTCGATAACTGCTGAGCCGGTGATGGTCGAGGAGGTTCAGCCACAGATCGAGGTGATCTCGGGGAAAGGTCCGAACAGAGTCCTCGAGTCATCGGCTATTGATGACGCCTCATGCCGTGATGAGCAACCGACGGGTGTGCCCTAAGGGTCTAGTTCTAAGGCCCTTCAAAGAGAAGAGAATGCCTCGAGTGACTCACTCGGGGCAAGTAATATCGATGATTCACCGCCCGGTCCCACTTTCTCCGAGGGGAAATTTCAGGATGCCCGGTCCATGGGAACCCCCGAAGTGGGGATGGCCCCCGAAGGGGACGATATATTTCATGGTTGCTTTGCAGGGGTCGATGATGTTTCCGACCTTGATGCATCACTCATTATTTATGAGGCTCAGCGGCTTCTGAACCAAGTGAGTTTTTAGCCCATGCTACCATGCTTGCATTTGTTCTTATTTCTCTAAGTGTGATTTCCTTTCTTTCTATACAGGCTACAACGCTCTATCGAGAAGCGTCTTCCAAGTACTGAGCTGAGCTGGCCCGATGTGAGGCTGATCTCAAAAAGCTTACGGAGGAGAGAAACGCCCTCAAACTCCTCTATGTGCAAAAAGAAGAGAAGATCGTGAGCATTCGAACCGAGCTAACCAGAGCTCATCGAGATCAGACTGAGCTGATTGAACGGGTAATATAAATTTTTCGGAGCTTGTTATGTATTGACTTGATATTGGCAACGAACACTTTGATCCTGCAGATTCAGCAGAAGGCCGAATTGGTTGAGCAGCTTCATGAGGAGGCCAAGATGAAAGAGGCAGAGACTTTGGGGTGGAAGCAGAACATGGACCGTCTCGCCTCGGAGAAAGAAACGGTTCAGGCCCAACTGTCTTCGATTGAGCGTCAACTCCAAAGTGTGAAGGAGGAGAACTTGGCCCGAGCCCAGAAGTTTGAAGAGCTCGAGACTCGATTGGCCGCTGAGCTTACAAGGGCCACATCCGAGGCAGAGGTGCTCGTGACTTCCTACCGAGCTGACGCCGAAGCCGCTAACACTCAGGCAAAGGAAATTTTTGATGTTGCTGAGGTTAGATTGTCCCATGCTGCCGAGCATGCCAGGCGTCACTTTCAAAGAGAGACTCTTGAGGAGGTTCATGCTCGTGGCTTCGATCTCACGGCTGATATCGAGAATGCGAAGGTTTTGGAGGACGAGGCCGGGGCTTTGCTTTCCTATGAGGAAGATTCTGCGAGTGGATCCGAGAGTGGAGATGAAGATGAAGCTCCTGAAGATGCGGCTCCCGAGGTGGACTAGGCACTTATGATTTTTTTCTCCTTTTGTTTTTTGTGTAAAACCCTGAGTGGACTTTGTAAATACTTTGCATATATGAAAGATTTCTTTTCTTTTCGTTTCGTTGATTTCTGATTTATGATAAATTCTGTTTTGCCTTTGCCTTGTGAAACATTTGTTGCAATCGGGTTACTGTAGCCTCTATAGTCGAGTGAGCAATAGCTCGAACTCAGAGTAGAACAAACCCTTAGGTTTTTCAGTTAAGCGATGGTGAGTCCCCGAGCTTAACAATATGTTTGGGATTTTAATTTCGGATGGCTTGATCAAAGCCGTAAATGTACTACTTTTATAGCCGAGTTCGAGTAAGTTTAGAACTCACAGTAACAGACCCCTTAAGGTTTTATGATAAATCCTTGAGCTATATTTTATTTGAGCTCGAAATAGTGGAGCCCTTAGGTCCGAATTGAGTGAGAATAAAATCTCGAACTCTAGGTGTATTGGCCCTTAGGATCTTTAGATTGGGCCAACATGGCCTCTAAAAGATGGCTATCTTTTCCCTTTTTCGGCTTAGAAGACTTAGTAAAAAAAATTCTTTATGTCTTAACACGTATTCTTAACCCATTGGGTTTTTTGAGGGTCAATGTCTATTGAAATCCCTTTGCTTTTTGTGTCTTAGCACGTTTATGTTAAGATAATTTGGTACCTCTTAAGGTTTTTCGAGGGTTGATTTTATCGAGGCCCTTTTGATTACACGCCGAGGATAGCCTTTTTTAACCGATTTTTCAAAGAATTCGAAGGCCTATTTTTATTGCTGAATTCGGACGTCTCCGAGCCGCTTTAATTTGGCTGTAGCCTTTGGGTATGCCTCTTGGTCTTATTTCCCAATAATACTTTGAACTTGTTCGAAGTGTTAGTCCCCGAGATGATGGCCTTGGACTGTAGATCGAGGAGTGCCTCTTTGAGGTCTTATGAATTTGAGTTTAGATTACTCGAATATGTCGATCGTCGACGACAGTCCCTGAGTGTACGAGGTATATTTGCACTTGGGCCTTAAGCCATTTCTCACAAAATCATAAGTATGGAGCTTGTATAGTAGAAACTTTTCTTTGAGACACGAGATGTTTGATATAAAAAGAATGCTTCTTTGTATAATTTATACGTGCGTACATGTTTTTCCATCGGGGCTCGACTAATCTATACGGACACAGTTCATTCAACCGTTTGGCCCATTACAAAGTTTCTCTATCGAGTCCCTTTGACACGAAGTATTTTCCTCGAAAGTATAACATCCGAGGGTGATGCCCCCCAGTATTCGAGGTTGATTATAAAGAAGCCTTGGATACTGTTGAATGGTCCTCAGGTAGCACATAATTGTTGCCTCGTTAAAAACCTCACCGGAAAAACCCACTTGGGAAAAAAATCGATCTAAGAGAAAAAGAGTGCAACGCGTGCTTTAAAACCTGAGGTCTCGATATCTTCGATCGATCATCTGCAATGAGTTAGTGTCGAATATATAAATAAAAAAAGAGGAATAAAGTCATACCTTAGCAATAATACCGTTTGAGAAGCGATATGTTCCAATTATATGGCAGTTGTTCACCGTTCATCGTGCCAAGCTTATAAGATCCCTTTCCGACGATGTCGAGGACTTGGTAGGGTCCTTCCCAATTTGGGCCGAGCTTTCCTTCATTTGGATCTCGAGTGTTGATGGTGACTTTCCTCAGGACTAAGTCCCCGTTTCTGAAGTGGCGAAGGTTGGTTCTCCTATTGTAGTATCTTTCGATTCGTTGCTTTTGTGCAGCCATTCGAACGAGTGCGGCTTCTCATTTTTCATCCAATAATTCGAGGATAGTATTTATAGCCTCGTGATTTGACTCTTCTGTTATATGTTGAAACCTTGCACTGGGTTCCCCGGCTTCAACTGAAATCAAGGCTTCGGAGCAATATACTAAGGAGAATGGGGTTGCCCCCGTACTGGACTTTGACGTTGTTCTATATGCCCAAAGGATTTCGGGTAGAATTTCTCTCTATTTCCCCTTAGCGTCATTCAAACTTTTCTTTAGGTTTTGGATAATAGTCTTGTTCATCGACTCGGCCTGTCCGTTCCCACTAGGGTAATACGACGTTGATAATATCCTTTTTATTTTATGGTCTTCGAGGAATTTCGTCACTTTGCTGCCGATAAATTATTTTCCATTATCACACATTATTTCGGCAGGTATCCCAAATCGACATACGATGTGATCCCAGATGAAGTCTATAACCTCTTTCTCTCTCACTTTCTCGAATGCATGTGCTTTAACCCATTTAGAGAAATAGTCAGCTATAAATAAAATGAACTTAGCTTTACCTGGGGCCGATGGCAGAGGACCGACGATATCCATCCCCCATTTCATGAATGGCCATGGGGATAGGACTGAATGAAGTTGTTCTCCGGGATGATGGATCATCGGTGCAAATCTTTGACATTTATCACATTTTCGAACAAACTCCTTAATGTATTTTTCCATGCTATCCCAGTAGTATCCTGCTCTAATGATTTTGTGAATTAGTAATTCGGTGCCGGAGTGATTCCCACAAGTGCCTTCATGGACCTCTCGTAAAACATAATCAGTGTCTCCTGGTCCTAAGCATACTGCCAATGGTCCATCGAATGTTCTTCTGTATAATGTTCCATCTTCAGCTAATGTGAATCGAGCAGCTTTGGTTCGTATGGCCCTTGACTCTTTAGGGTCCGATGGGATCTTTTCTTTCTTCAAGTATTCAATATATTTATTCCTCGAATCCTAGGTTAATCTTATAGAGTTTATCTCAGCATGACCTTTCTCGATCATGGATCTCGAGAGTTGAACGACAGTCCCCGAGCTGATCTCATCTTCCTCGATTGATGACCCTAAATTTGCAAGTGTGTCGGCCTTACTGTTTTGTTCTCGAGGCACATGCTGTAAAGTCCATTCCTTGAAACGGTGCAAGGTTACTTGCATCTTGTCCAAATATCTTTGCATTCTATCCTCTCGAACTTCGAAGGTTTTGTTTACTTGGTTCACCACCAGTAAAGAGTCACACTTGGCTTTAATGACTTCCGCTCCCAAGCTTTTAGCTAGCTCATGACCTGCAATCATGGCCTCGTACTCGGCCTCATTGTTAGTCAACCTAAAAGTTTTGATAGATTGCCTAATAGTGCTACCCGTGGGCGGCTTCAAAACGATGCCTAGCCCGGACCCCTTCACATTCGAAGCAGCGTCTGTGAAAAGGGTCCATACCCCTGATGATGTACCTGATTTTAACAAAAGTTCCTTTTTGACTTTAGGTACGAGGGCTGGCGTGAAATCGATCGCGAAGTCTGCTAAACTTTGAGAATTGATGGTCGTCTGGGGTAGATATTCGATATCATACCCACTGAGTTCGACGACCCATTTGGCCAATCGGCCCGATAGTTCGGGCTTGTGCAAAATATTACGAAGTGGGTAAGTGGTTAATACGCATATGGGGTGACATTGAAAGTATGGCCTTAACTTTCTAGAGGTGCTTATCAGTGCAAGTGCCAATTTCTCCAAATGTGGATATCTAGTTTTTGCTTCTCCTAAGGTTCGACTTACATAATAAATGGAAAATTGCGTACCTTGCTCTTCTCGAACTAGGACGCCACTTACCGCGATTTCCGATACTGCCAAGTACAAGTAAAGTTTCTCATCTACCTTTGGGGTGTGAAGCAGTGATGGGCTCGATAGGTACCGCTTCAATTCTTCTAATACCTGTTGGCATTCCGAGGTCCAAGCAAAATCGTTCTTCTTTTTTAGTAGAGAGAAAAATTTGTGACTTCGATCCGATGACCTCGAAATGAATCGGCCTAAGGTAGTTATCCGTCCAGTCAGCCTCTGCACGACTTTTACACTGTTCACGACGGTGATATCTTCGATGACCTTGATTTTATCGGGGTTGATCTCGATCCTCTGATTCAATACCATGAAGCCAAGGAACTTGCCCGAACCAACCCCGAAAGCACATTTTTCGGGGTTGAACTTCATGTTGTATTTCCTTAAAATCTCTAACATTTCCTGCAAATGAGCCAAATGGTCCTCTATGCGCAGGGACTTAACTAGCATGTCGTCAATATAAACTTCCATTGATTTACCTATTTGTTCTTCGAATATTTTATTTACTAGGAGTTGGTAAGTAGCTCCCGTATTTTTTAGCCTGAAGGGCATTACATTATAACAATATGTTCCATACTTGGTGATAAATAAAGTCTTTTCTCGATGCCTATTCTGGGTTGGATATCATCGGTCTCTGTTCGATCTTGGCTCCCTGTCGATGTCCCTATGATTTTTAACTACCGACCTGTTTGTATGTACTGAACTGAAAGGGGTTCCTAATTGGTCGTCCTCGACCCTGATCTTCGATTGATATCGATTGTGCACATCTGCCCAAGTTACAGCTGGATACTCGATCAAATTTTGTTTCAACTGTCATGATGCTATCGAACTCCGCTCGTTCAACCCTTGAGTGAAAGCTTGAACGGCCCAATCATCTATGATCGGTGGCAACTCTATGCGTTCCATTTGAAACCGGGATACGAACTCTCTCGACATTTCATTATCCCTTTGTCTTACCTTGAAAAGGTCTGATTTCCTCATTGCGACCTTTATGGCTCCGGTGTGTGTCTTTACGAAAGAATCTGCTAACATGGCAAATGAGTCGATGGAATTTGGTGGAAGGTTGTGATACTAGCGAAAGGGTCTCTCCGAATTTTTTCAACAGCACAGATTCGATTTCATCATATTCTAAATCGTTACCCTTGATGTCGCATGTATATGAAGTAACATGCTTGTTGGGATCGGTGGTCCCATTATATTTGGGTATGTCTCGCATATGAAACTTCTTTGGAATAGGCTTCGGAGCCACACTTGGAGGAAGCAGCTTTTGTACAAACTTCTTCAAATCCATCCCTTTCAAGATTGGTGGTGATATGAACTCTCTCGGCATTTCATTATCCCTTTGTCTTACCTTGAAAAGGTCTGATTTCCTCGTTGTGACCTTGATTGCTCCGGAGTGTGCCTTTATGAAAGAATCTGCTAACATGGCAAATGAGTCGATGGAATTTGGTGGAAGGTTGTGCTCCCTTCGAAAGGGTCTCTCTGAATTTTTTCAACAGCACAGATTCGATTTCATCATATTCTAAATCGTTACCCTTGATGTCGCATGTATATAAAGTAACATGCTCATTGGGATCGGTGGTCCCATTATATTTGGGTATGTCTCGCATATGAAACTTCTTTGGAATAGGCTTCGGAGCCACACTTGGAGGAAACAGCATTTGTACAAACTTCTTCGAATCCATCCCTTTCAAGATTGGCGGTGCCCCCAGTATCTGGTCAACTCGAGAGTTGTATGTCTCCACTTTTTTATCGTTGGCTTCGATTCTCTTCTCCCCCGATTCAATTCTTTTGGTGAGCTCCTCGAGCATTTTCATTACCGTAGGATCAGTCCCCGATTCGTTACCATTCGACCTTTCTGGTACTGGCTCGGTACGACGAGTAATTTCCGGCTCGACCCTATTCGGAGCTCTATGTTGATTTTGTAACTGAGCAATAGCGGATTGATGATCCTGAAACATCTCGAATATCACTTGGATACTGACTCCTTCGTCTCATCTGCCCTGTATTCCTTGGTCACTAGATCGGCCTTCTCTGCGTATGCTCTCCTCGAAACCTGTGCCTAGGTCCGCATTTAGAGCAACGTGCGAACTGACATCGACTGGGTTGATAACCGGTGCTCCCCCGAAAGTAGCCTGTGGCACCTCGACTCCTGGAGCAATCACATTTTCGTTTTCACCGTGGAATCCAAGGCCATTGTCACCGTGTGTAGATGCGTTTTGTGAGTTTGACATGTTTTAACCTAAAAACAAAGATATTTGATAAGAACAAGCGTAAAATAGTGCATTTTACCAGAATCAGTACTGAACAATCACTATTATCCTTATCCCCGCGGTGGGCGCCAAATTGTTTACCCTAAAAATTGAGTAACAATTAAACTTATATTGTGGTTTTAAGGATATGTGATTTAAACCAGCATCAATTGATAAACAATGAATTAAATAGATAAATTGGACAGTAAAATAGATCAAATCGGTCTGCAAACAATTCCTCGACCTTGATTCAAGATAGTCTCGAGGTTAGTTAATAAGAACAGCAGAGGATAGAACAAGCAGTGATGAACAGTAAATAAGACAAAGAAAGCAGCATATATGTATATTTTTATCAGTGAATCATGTGTGTTTACAACGAATGGGATCGCTCTTTATATAATAGAAGAATCCTAAATAAGTTACAACTCTAATAACGGAAGTATATCCCATGATTGGCGTTAATAACCGCTTTGATTTGATTTGTTCCGGGATTTTCGCCCTGACTTTCGACCGGTCACTAATATCTCGCCATTCTGTTATTATGCTTTACTCGAAGTCAATCATGCTCGATCTCGATTACTGCTGGATTTGATCTCAATGGACACTTCGATCTCCAGGTGTGATGTTCTATCTTCGAGCTCGAGCCCGATCTGTTATAAGGTTACCCTCGAGATAACTCCCCTGCCAACGAAATCGGGTATGCCCGATTTCGACCGTATACACCTCTATAAGGAAAGCCACAAGCTGCAATTAATTACAATGAATATTTCAAAATAAAACAAATAAAAATAATAATATTATAAGGACTTTTTACTTTGTCAATCAATTAGAATACTGTCGATTCTAGTCCACTCATTTCATTTAAGACACGAAATTAGAATATTTTTCATTTTATTTCGTCAATTTTGGCTAAGAACTCAAAAGTCAAGTTTCATTCAAATTAGTTAATAATTAATCGTTTTGACTGACTGTTTTTGAGGACACTAACCCAAACTTGGATTCCTGACCCAATCCAAAATTCCTTTATTTATTTATCATTATCATTTTTTCTCATATGTTCCTTTTTTCTCTGTAATATATTTAGTTCCTTCTTGTACAATCATCTGATGAAGTCTCATCAAATAGCTCAATTGGGTCCACGAATCTAAGAAATGGGGAGAATTCTTGATCTCTCTCAATATCTCTCTCAATTCGAAAGTCCAGGATTTGAATTGATGTCCTTCATTGTTGCCGATATATAGGCTGCTCTCCAGAACAATATCCATTGCCTGCTGCCCCCTCCCAATAATATGTGTTTATCAACCACCCGCTTACTACAAGAATGTATCATGATGAGAATCAAAACAGTCTTGTGAATGCCCAGTTCTCCTGTCTTCTTCGGGTTCTTAAAAGAACTTAAAACTAGGTTTATTATGTATATAAACTATATCTTTCTCTTCCTCAGAGATTGATTTGAAAGTCGACCCTATATAAAATAGAAAATTAAATAAAGCAAATTCCATGAATAGATAGAGTCAACGGTGCAGACAGTGCTGCCTACACGCGAATCAGCTTCCGAGGTTGAGCAGTCTCAATTTCACTACAGAATTTGTGAATGAATGCTGGGCTGGGCCACCTCGAATGGCATGAGCCGCATGTAGGGGATCCGCTCAAGGACCTACTGGTTTAGATAAATATCTAATGTGTTACCCGACCGGAGAAGTCATTTTTGGAGGAGAAACTATGCTTTTTTTGGATCTGCGTGCTCCATGGTTAGAGCCTCTAAGGGGTCCAAATGGATTAGACTTGAGTAGGTTGAAAAAAGACATACAACCTTGGCAGGAACGGCATTCCGCAATGCAATCAATGATTAAGAATGGGCTAGAAATCGTTTCTAGCCACTTGAGTCAATTCAAATTGGAGGGTAGTTTCAAGTTGGAGTTTTTAAATTATTTTAAAATAAAAGGCTAAAATTACAAAAAATAAAAAAATGCCAATTCAAAATTTCTTTGGTTTTCTTAATAATTTTTGTTTTTCTTTTTAAAACTAAATAGTTTATTTATTCAGAAAATATTATTGAGAATAATAGAATAAAATATAAAATATAAAAATATATATCTTCTATTATATTATAAAAATAAATAGTATTCAAAACTTTAAATAAATTAATATGTCAATAAACGTTTCTATTAACAATGCAATAATACTAAATATGAATAATATAATAAAGAAAAATACAAAAAAAAAAAAAAGGTTATTCAATGCATAATAAGTCTTTTTACTTTGAATAATATTTTATTCATTAAAATTCAGACAATATTATTGAGAACAATAGGATAAAATTTAAAATAAAAAATATTTCGAGAGTAATAAAATATATATCTTCTATTTTATTACAAAAAGAAACTATCTATCTATATATTATTAAAAGGAGAGGAAAAAATCCTTTTCATTAAGCCAAGTGGCAGCCTAGAAAAAAGTCACATGGCATAAGTAGTTAATAATTAGTTATATATTATTATTTTTGAATTTAAATATTTATAAAATAATAAAATAAAATATTTTATAATAAAAATCAAAAATTAAAAAAAACTGTCTATTCAAATTGGAGGGTAGTTTCAAGTTGGAGTTTTAAAATTATTTTATTAAAAGTAGAGGAAAAAACCCTTTTCATTAAGTTAAGTGGCAGCCTAGAAAAAAGCCACATGGCATAAGTAGTTAATAATTAGTTATATGTTATTATTTTTGAATTTAAATATTTATAAAATAATAAAATAAAATATTTTATAATAAAAATCAAAAATTAAAAAAAATATTGTCCATTCAAATTGGAGGGTAGTTTCAAGTTGGAGTTTTTAAATTATTTTAAAATAAAAAGCTAAAATTACAAAAAATAAAAAAAATGCCAATTCAAAATTTCTTTGGTTTTCTTAATAATATTTGTTTTTCTTTTTAAAACTAAATAGTTTATTTATTCAGAAAATATTATTGAAAATATATAAATATATATCTTCTATTATATTGTAAAAATAAATAGTATACAAAATTTTAAATAAAGTAATATGCTAAAAAAAGTTTCTATTAACAATGCAATAATACTAAATATGGATAATATAATAAAGAAAAATACAAAACAAAAAAGTTATTCAATGCCTATATAAGTCTCTTTAGTTTAATAGATATTTTATTCATTAAAATTCAGACAATATTATTGAGAATAATAGGATAAAATTTAAAATAAAAAATATTTCAAGAGTAATAAAATATATATCTTCTATTTTATTACAAAAAGAAAGTATAGTAGACAAAAATACTAAACAAAGTAATATGCTAATAAGAATTTCTATTACCAATGTAAAAATACTAAATATTGGATAAGTATAATAAAGAAAAATATAGAATAAAAAAGTTATTCAATGACTATACAAGTCTCTTTACTTTAATAGAGATTTTATTCATTAAAATTCAGACAATATTATTGAGAACATTAGAATAAAATTTAAAATAAAAACCGTATTACAAGAGTAATAAAATATATATCTTCTATTATATTACAAAAAAGTAGACAATTGAAATTTATTAAAACAATACGATCTAATATATTCAAATAAGTCCATCATAATTTAATTTAATTAAAATTAACCGCGCATCGTGCGGGTACGACTACTAGTAAATCCTATGATGGGTTATTCTGAACCTGCCATAGATATTTCAAAGCAAAGAATAATTGCTAAATTCATTGAGGGCGCCCTAACCAATATCCATATCCATACATATGTTATTTGACTTTGGTATTTATGTCATCCAGTTGTGTATTGTGTGACAAAATTTAACTCCACCTACATGACTCGTTACTCAATTTGCACAACCACTATAAAATATATGCCATTCACCACGTTCGTAAGAATTTTGCTCAACGGACTTTGCGGTTTAATTTGTGCTCCTCTTTTTCAATTTAGTGGCATTTTTTTTTGGTAGAGATTAAGTTTTATCATAAAACGTTATATAAATTAGAAAAAAGGGCAAAAAATGTCCCTCAACTATGAGAAATAGAGCAAATTTGTCTTTATTTTAAATTTGGTCTTACACATGCCCTTATAAGTAGTTGATTAGTTCAGATTTGCCCCCTTAATTATGAAAAGTAGAATAAATTTATCTCTCGCTTGACTTTGGTCCCAAATATGTCCTTATCATGAGTGAACTGGTCATATTTGCCCCTCAAAACTAACGGATTCCCAACTTCTTATTCTTAGACATATCCAAAATGGTTAAATGATTTGAAATACATCTAATTGTTTCATCTTCTTCATGTCTTTCCCCGATTTAAAATTTTTTATTCTCCTAAAATTTTAACAATAACTAAATAGAACACCAATTAAATAATTGCATGGAGTTATTATATATACTTAACAACAAGTTTTGATCTTGCTAAAGAATTTACAATTGTTGTCACATTGGAAAGAACAAAATCCTTAAGCTATCAATTTTATTTATCCATATAATTGCAATTGCAAAGACAAAAAAGTATTAATGGTCACAAAGACAGAAACTGAAAGAGATAAGAGTTAATTAGTTATCTTTCGCGCAAAATAAAATATTTTATGAATTTTTGTTTTTGATGTGCATTTTTGAAAAGAAAATTATATATGTTCTTTCTCTTTTCTTTTCTTTTTTTCGGTTTGTTCTTCATCTTGTTGTTTTAGAAATAGAAATCAAATAAACTTTTGACTCTAAAATAGAAGAGTTGATAAGGAAAAAAAAATTGTTAATTTTGAGGGGCAGATATGAGCCACTTCACTCATGATAAGGGCAAAATTTAGGACCAAAGTCAAGCGAAAGGTAAATTTATATTATTTAGCTGACGAACAAATCTGAATCAATCCACCAATAATAAGAGCATGTGTAAGACCAAATTCAAAATGAAGGCAGATTTACTCTATTTCCCATAGTTGAGGGGGCATTTTTTATCCTTTTCCCTGTAAATTATCTACATAATTAGATTACTTATAAGATAATCAATTTAAATTGTAAGTATTAATTGGTAAGTGACTAAACTGATAATTAACCTGTTAACACAAGTTAAACAACATTGTACAAAATCCGTTTATATAAAGAGTCTATCTTCTCATCATTTTGTTTTTTAAAGTAACAATCTATCCTGACCGTCGATATTCGTGAAGGGGCATATCAGGGAATTAAATAGTTCCATATACGGATGAAATATGATAACTTGTAGCATTGTATTCTACTGTAACTATACTTCTTTGTAATTGATAATGATAAATATGTGCAAATATAGATCACCACCTGCTTGTTGAGCCATTTTCGAAACTACTTGACGAATTAATTAATTAATGCCATGTTGTGAAGTTTGGAACTTGAGCAAATTAATTCATCCTAAATATTCTTACACAGATGAGAAGAAGATATAACAAGTGTAGTTGATCCTAATTAAATATTTGTAGAAGAGTTTGCACGTCTAGTTGACCCAATCACAAGGCTACGCAACCTAGAAATCAACAAGATAACTCAGGCACTCTTGGCCAACTTCTTCATTACCATTTATATACAGTGTAAAAAAGTATTTTAATCCACTGTACTAAACATAGGATTTCATTTTTTCACTTTCTTGAAATCCTACATAGTTTTCGAACTTTCCACATTGAGTTTTACTCCACTAAAACTTTATTGTTGACCATTAAACTCCGTGATATATCTTTTGTTATTTTTTAATTTAAACTTTGTTGATCTATCTTTTTTCTAATTTTAGATCTTCTATGACATGTGTTTTTAATTTGTGCAGTGAATATGAGGAGATCCACGACAGTAGAGGTGAAGAGAATATATGCAAAGGTACCAGTTTTACCAATGAGCTGTTCTTTTAACTTGTTCCACTTTATTTAATCAAAAGAACAGTTTGCACAGTAACATCCATGAACACAACCATATATATCATAATAAGATGTTCTGTTCTTTAATCTACCACTTTAAAGTTTTTACTATGGACATAATCAGACAAAATTTTCCTGCCTTAGAGCCCGTTTGGATTGGCTTAAAAAAAGTGGTTTTTAAGTTAAGTGCTTAAAAGCACTTTATAAATGGTGGAACTTGTTATATAAATAAACAGTTACGTGTTTGGATAAAAGTACTGAAACTGAAAACAAGCTGATGAAGTATTTGGTAAACAAGTGCTGGTAAACACTTTTTCTTATTAAAATGACGAAAATATCCTTAAAGTTGTTAACATTATAAAGAATATGATGAATGATTTGATTTTAGAATATAGTTACACTAATTAAAAATAAAAGGAAGGATTAAACGACCAAAAAAATTAAATGTTATGGAACAAAAAAAAAGAAGCTAAAAGAACAATATTTCTACTGAGGGGTAATTTCGGGATTAAGAAAAATTATAAGGGATAAGAATGTAATATCTTTGGTCAAAGCAATATGGCTTTTAAGCCAATTTCAAAAAAGTTGGATTTTTCAACTTATTGGTTTTGGCTTTTTTAAAGCAGATTTTAACTTTTTTTAAACCTTTTTTTTTGGTTGCCAAACACTTTCACAAGTTAAAACTGCTTAAAAGCTAGTTTGACCAGCTTTTAAACACATCCATACATGCTCTTAGTTAGGCGAAGAAGAGAGGGTTGGTGGAGCAATTAGGTCCCTCAAAGTGAAGGCCCCAAAATTATTTATTTTTATATCTTATTTACATATTATAAATTTATTAATAAAAGAAAATATATTTTATACTTTATTTTTTGGAATGTGATACAAGTTATGGAGATAAATAATCAAAATTTATAATATATATGCAATAAATGAAAATGAGTAATTTAATATACTTTGATAATAATTTTTGGAGTTAATTATTTCTTATAAAGAGTGGATAGAGTTATCACTTCAAAATAGACTTAACTTATTCAAAATGTGTGAAATTATTTTGATATCTACTTGGTGATACAAAATTGAGATTATTAGATTATGAGAATTTATAAAAGCACTATCTTAACTGTTAATATATATTTCTTATAAAATATTATATGAGTTTTAATGAGTTGAGTTATCAAGTATCTCCAATGGTAAGAGGTGAAAGTGTTTACCCGAAAAATGGATAGAGTTGAATTTATACATAGTTCTAAGGATATGTGGTATAACTTAACACAAATTGTAAGGATAAATAGAAAGTATCAAATATGGATGGTAAAGAATGAAAAATACACAAGGTTGGAAAGAAGATGATTTAAAAACTAAGCAAGATGAATCAATCTATGAAGCCTAAAAGAATAACCCTTCAATATAAGAGTGTATGGTATTTTGAGTTACAATGTAAGCAAAAACTTAGTCCTTTTCAGAAATAATAACTATTCCCTTTATAGTAGATGTATCTTATTTTTAGATATAATTAAAAATACATAGTTGGAGACCCATGATAAATCAGTTTTTCCATAATTCCTGCCAGGATTCTTTCCTCTAATGGGATTGCAACGGCTCTTGTCTATGAGCTCGATATTGACGCGAGCTCTCGGTCTTGACTCGAGCTCTCGATCTTGACTCGAGCTCGATTTTGACTCAGATCCTTGTATTGATTCGGGGTCAGTGTTGGCCAGTCTCTGCTTCATAAGCTCAACAACTTCACTTTGCACCATAGTTCGACTCGGATTCGAGCTCGATAATGACATCGAGCTCGATATTGATCGATCCCTCGGGCTCGAAGCTTGGTGATCCGACTTCGGACCTCAACCTGATACTATGAAGACGCTTCTCCGATCCAATGTATTACCATTTAAACCAGTTCGTACGAAAGGACTAACCGATTTTTACCGTATACAGATAGTTCTCTCGTTTCTCGGGAAGGATGTAGCGAGAAACGACATGGTTTCACAACGGCTCGACCAGATATAAACTGACATTCACATTGGGCTCGATTATGACGCACGTGATAGTTGTCCCGTCGGTTTAGTTTTTCAAGGCATTTAATGTGTGTCAGACGGTGGTCGGCCATTATCAAAATTGAACCGCCATTGCTATACCTATAAATAACCCCCTTTTCACTTTTAATCACTTTTATATCTTCAAACTCTAAATTTTCTAACTTCTTTCTCACATTTTCTGAATTCACTCGCAAATCTGTGATTCTTCTCTGCAAAAACCTTTCTTCAAAACCACCAAATCTTTGTCCTTCTATTCTCGATCTTTAAATCCAAAAAAATGGCGAAAACATCAAAAATCATTCCTCAGAAAGAAAAAGCTTCTTTTTCACAGTCTGCTGTCGACAAAACACCGGTGGAGCCACGGCCTGAGGAATGCGTTCCTGGGGCGTGTGTTCTTACGTTTGATTTTAAGGTCGACAATGGCTTGTCGGTTCCCGGCCGATGTGAGCCTGTATCGAGGTATATGTGTTCGATAATCGAGAGGCACCTCGAACAGCTAAAGAAAGATTGCAATTGGGAGAACAAAGAAATAGTAATCATGTTTTCTGAATAAGATATCACCACTTACGTGAAAGGGTAAGTATACACACTTAAATTGCAACGGCTCTTGTCTTTGAGCTCGATCTTGACTCGAGCTCTCGATCTTGACTCGAGCTCGATTCTGACTCGGATCCTTGTATTGATTCGGGGTCAGTGTTGGTCGGTCTCTAGCTCGATAATTTTACTTTGCACCATAGTTTGACTCGGATTCGAGCTCGATAATGACATCGAGCTCGACATTGATCGATCCCTCGGGCTCGAAGCTTGGCGATCCGACTTCGGACCTCAACCTGATACTATGAAGATGCTTCTCTGATCCAATGTATTACCATTTAAACCAGTTCATACGAAGGACTAACCGTTTTTTACCGTATACAGAAAGCCAACAGGTAACCGGGTGAATGATTAAGATATGTACAAAAGGATCTGTTACAAAAAAAAATTATATTTAAGGCCTCTTATTATGATTTGGCTTTATCACTTTCGTTCAACTTCATATGGGTGGGGTCTAGATCTATGTTGCTCGAATCCACCAACATTATATTTTTTTAGAATTATAACAACATAGTTGTGGATTGAAGAAAAAGACAAAGAATTAAGTTGTATTGTTGATCAAGCTACCATTCAATATCTTCATGAACCAAGAGGGCTCAAACAAACTATGTGGTTTTTCCTTTTATATAACTTTTAAATCTTGCTGTGTTATGAATATTAATAACATGCCAACAAATTCAAGAAAATACAATTTACCTGAGGAATATGAAGGAACTGATCACGAATCAATTAAAGCTAAATAAGAGGTATTTTAAGTAATATCTTAAAGGGCAAGTATTAGTAATAATTTTATGCAGATTTCAAAGATTTTGCTACCATATTCTGCAAAACCCAACTCTTTCCACAGCTCATGTCTCCAACCATCTTGTCCAAATCGTGCATTGTGCACTCATATATGCTACTCTATTTAATTTGCTGATTAGTAGATATGATTAAAAAATAGCCATGAAACAAAGACGACTTCATATATCTTCTTCTCTAATTCATCATGCTCATTTATGTGTTTGACTTACTCCAAATCAATACCCATTCCCCTCATAAATATTTTTTTGAAAGCCTGCCAAATTTGACTGCAGATCTCTTTTTTTTTTTGTTTTTTGGGCCCGACCAAAGCTGAAACGCCACTTCATCTATTGATTAGTCATAGCAATTACAATTGAAGGATCCAATTCTTCTTCTTTTTCTATGGCGAACTATGTCATCCTCGGGGAAGCTCTTGCATCTGAGGAGGTTAATCTCGTCTTTCCCAGCGAAGATTTCTCTCGACAGGCTCATGTTTCTTCTATACAAAAGGTTCCCTTTCTTCATCTTTTCCTGTTTCTTCTTCATTGTATTGATCTAATATCAGTGGCCGATTCAGAATCTAGACGTTCTGAAATCTTATTTTAGCAATTAGTGCACTTTTCTTGCTTTTTGATATTTTGGGATTGACATATATGTCATAATTTTTGTGACAGTATAAGGAGAAGTATGGTAGGTCAGTTGAGGATCCAGCCGGATTCTGGTCCGACATTGCATCGGAGTTCTACTGGAAACAGAAATGGGGTCAACCTGTTTACACTGAGAATCTTGACATTCGTAAGGGGAAAATCAATATTGAGGTATGTCACTACTCCACATTTTAATCCCTACTTCTACATTATGAAATTCTTCATAATAGATGAAATTAGTTACTTAAAAAACAAGCATTATAATATAATTAAATATGTTAAATTATACTGATGATAGTGTAAAAGTTTTTGAAAGTGTTAGTGTACTGTATATACATTGATACATATGTTCATAAACACCTCGGTAATCTACTAGTTAGAACCTCAAAATCTCCCAACCTCCCATATTCATAATACTAGCTAAAGGGTTAAATTGGTCTTTTTATTATGCCACTACTTTTTGACATTTGACCATTACTTTTATTTTTGTTTCTTATTTTCTCGAATTTTTTACTATATTTATTTCTTTGGAATAAAAATATACAATTAAAAAGTCTTTAAAGATATAGACGAGGCTTATGACAAAAAAATATGAATTTCAAAGAGTGATAAAGTACCGGCTACAATAAGGTACTACTAAATTATTACGTCGGTGTCTATTTACGATCATCCACTTCATCCTTATTAATAACTCATTGCACAACCCTCACGCAATAATGACATAGAACCTAATTTTAGACATTCAAAATAGTACCCAAGAAAATGGGATGAAAATCATTTACATACTCTAAGTTTACTCTAAAAATTAAATTCATTCTCTAACTTTGAAGAATTGTCATTTTCATCCTTTCATCCTATGTAATGTCTATTTTACCCTTGACACTTTCAAATCTCCATACATATAATACCTTTTTTATATTATTTAGATATATTTTAATGCAGGTATTTACTCATAAGTTAAAATATTATATCTTATTATATAATTTAATCTAATTTCACTAACATTATGCATAAAATAATTATATTATGAATTTGTTACCAAATATATTGCTACTTTATTATTATTATTATTTTAATATTATGTATATTAGAATGCATATAATGTATGTCGGTGTGTGTGTGATTTTAAGTTTCATTATTTTTATTATTCTCTATGTGTTTATAAATTTTTGAGTTTTGATTGTTATTATTAGATTTTTTCTACATTATAATTAAAGTTCATGTAAAGTGTAAATAGATGTTTTTTGCAAACTTATTATAATATTTACCTCTATTTTACGTCCATTATTTTTTTTATTACCTGCATTGTATAATTTCTAAAAAATTTATTCTCTTTTATTCTCATTTTTGTAAATTATTGAGTTTTGATTGCTACTAATAAAATTATTGATACGAGTAAATTATTTATAGTAATTTTTTATTTTTCTCATTTATTTCACTATTGAACATCATTAACTTATATGCTTGACTATTACTTCTCGCTTTTTTTGGTTTCGAAAAAGTTTTTTTAATTTGTCTATAGGTAAGTCGGTAACATAAATTAAAATTAAAAAAATCATTATACTAAAGAATAAAATAAGAGATAAAATTATAGAGGGTAAAATAGGTATTTTAAGAAGTCACCTTTGATATGAGGAATAGAATGATAATTGTTCAAAGATGGAGGATGAGGTTGATTTTTAAAGCAAACTTGGGGAATGTAAATAATTTTCACCCCAAGAAAATGTCATGTTTATTACTTACCCTAAATATTTTTAAAGTCTTCTTTTTTGCCTTATTGATTTCTCAAGTTGTTATTATCTGATTTCGTTACTGAGAAGATGTCATTGCATTTCTATAGAACTTTGATAAGATAATGGACCAGACGTTTCAAAATAAATTAGTATGCTACTATTAACCTTCTAATAAATGTTGTGCAGGAAATCTTTTGTATTATTATTAATTTAAAATATCTTATGTGGTTGACAACAGTGGTTCAAAGGTGGTAAAACAAACATATGCTACAACTGCTTGGATAGAAACATAAAAAGTGGAAATGGTGACAAAACTGCAATTTACTGGGAAGGAAATGAACCTGGTCATGATGCCACTCTCACATACTACCAATTATTGGCCAGAGTTTGTCAGGTTTCCTTTTTCATCTTTCTTTCACTCTTATTTCTCTTTTCATATTCTTCAAAGTAAGGAACAGTAACTAATGTAATTTGAGTTTAACTTCTATTTATTGATAATGATTGTTTTTACAATATCAAGTCTATTGGAAACAGTCTCTCTACCTTCACTTGGTAGGTGTAAGATCTGCGTACACACTACCCTCCCCAGACCACAAGTATGGAAATATATTGGGTATGCTGTTGTTGTTTTTACAATATCAAATATACAAATATGACCTGCAATGGCAGGTTATCTATAGAAAAAATTAGTTTGTTAACATTGTAGATATAATTAAACCTGTCATATTCAGTGTCAAAATGCTACATCGTGCAGCCCAGTGCACAAAGCATCCCACGTTTACGCAGGGGCCGAGGAATAATCACATCCCAAGAGATATAATATAGACAACCTACCATAATATAAGTATTAGTGACTGTTTTCACGGTGCGAACTCGTGAACTATATGTCAAACAGATATAACTGTATCGTTCATCCAAGGCTCTCCTTCGAACGAGTCACTGTTCAACTCTCAAAAAGATCTAGAAAATGTATAAACACAATCATGAGTAAACCAACGAAACGGTTAAATTATTGATTTTACAAACTTCTCCTGATAGAAAACTTTATTTTCTTTTGCAACAGCTAGCAAATTACTTGAAAGATATTGGAGTTGAAAAGGGTGATGCCGTTATCATTTACTTGCCCATGCTTATGGAGCTTCCTATTGCTATGCTTGCCTGTGCTCGAATTGGTGCTATTCATTCGGTAATGTATAATTCCTTTTTTTTCCCCTGTCAAAAAGTAATAATTGGGTAATTATAGCTACTTTTCTTCTAGTTTATCGATATTAAAAGTATCTCGTCGTAATTTCAAAGAAGTACAGAAAAAAATCTGATTATTTATAATTTATAATTAGGACAGAGGGGGTAATGGAAATAGTTATCTATTCTCTTCAAGGACAAATGGTACTTCATGTTTGATTTATATAATAGCCAAACAGCTCAGATCCACCGTAGCATATGAGTTTAGTAAGCTTGATTGTGGCTACTAAAACTTTGGTAATATAAAATGATCAAACAGTACGAATAAATAAATATCCAAACCAATCAAGTTTTAGAAAGATCATATATATCTTTCTTAACATGGTAGTTCTTTTATTTTGGTACCCCTGCAATTTTCGTCCTACTTTCCTCAATTTGTTTTCCAAACTCTTACATTATAATGTCATCTTAGTGGAAATTAAATATGACTACCCATAATAAATGAAACTATAGTAAACTTGAAAATAAAGCAAGTAATTTCCTACAGCAAGTTAAATTGTGTAAACCATATCAGCGAGTATAAGATAAATTGAAGAAATTACAACTAATCCAAGTTGCATTTTTACTACAGGTAGTGTTTGCGGGGTTCTCAGCAGAATCTATTGCTCAGAGGATTATGGATTGCAAACCTAAAGTTGTCATAACATGCAATGCAGTTAGGAGAGGACCCAAGACTATTTTTCTCAAAGATATTGTTGATGCAGCCATAACTGAATCTGCCCAAAATGGCATCAATATAGGTCAGGAAATCAACATAATAAATACTTATTGCTAGCTACGGGTTAGTTCAGTATTTTCTTGAATATATACTTGAAAAAACATAAAATTATTTTAAAACAGAATTTTGAATAGAGTAAAACTTTTATTTACTAAGTAAAGATATGTACAGCTCAAGTAAAGAGAAAAAAAACTAGAATCTGGGCAAATAAATATCCCCAGTTTCCAGCATAGCAACTAATGTCACCACTCTTTACAATACATGCTCTTAGATAAAAATTAAGACTTTGAAGATCCTTGCCAGTCTCTACTCTTTTTACTTTCCCTCCATCTATTTTCCTAATTTCAGTTTTTTTTCTTTCGCCCTTGCAGATGTGTGTTTGACTTTTGAGAATGAATCAGCATTAAAGAAGGAAATGACTAAATGGGATGAAGGAAGAGATATTTGGTGGCAGGTTTGTACAAACCAACTTAACCTTTTATATAGGTTATCAACAGGCTGCGGATTTAGGGGGCAGGAAGAGTGTTCAACCGAACTTCCTTCGCCAAAAAATTATATTGTATATATAAAGAAAAATCTGTATTTTATATATTATATTTTTGAATCCCTTTAACACAGCTCAAAAGTATAGCTTAGTGGTCAATGTGGTTCAAAACCTTTGTAAGGCCATTGATTCTATTCCCACTAACGTTTATTGGGGTTTTAAATAGTTCATATATATTTTTCTATATAGGGAATATTTAGTAAGGAATGCTCATATTTTCCGGTGGATCTTACTTTTGCTTTGTGTAGGTATATCTCGTCACAAAATTTAGTTAAGAAAATTATGTGCAATAAATCATTAGTTCGGGTATCACCCATGGATGGAATTTACACTATTACTATTAGAACTTATGACTCCTAAACGATTGGAAAAAAAAAAATGAGAAAGAAGAATATAAAACCTGAACCAAAATGCAATTTTTGCTGATTCTTATTAATCATTTAATATCCGACTTAATTGTATTATTCCAGGATGTAGTTCCAAAATATCCAGTTACATGTGAGGTGGAATGGGTTGATGCAGAAGATCCACTTTTCTTGCTATACACCAGTGGCAGTACTGGAAAGCCTAAGGTGAATTCAATTTCTTGCTTGTAATTCTTGGAGTAATTGTTCTCTTATATATTTCAGTATTTTGATGACTTTAAGTTGATGTTAAGGGTGTTCTTCATACAACTGGAGGATATATGGTATACACTGCGACAACATTCAAGTATGCATTTGACTACAAACCGAAAGACGTTTATTGGTATGTTCAAGCCATTTCTTCCTTCAATACCTTTAACAACTGGATAATTTGAGTTACGTATAAAGTTGTTCCCTATGAAAAGTAGAAAAAATAATTCCCCAAACTTTTTTTCAACCTTCCTCAAACCCCACCCCCCCACCCCTCAGGCCCATCCACCACTCCGGTCCGTAGACCACGACCTACCACCCTCCCCCGCCTTTATCTATTTAGTCTCATATAATTCTTGCCTAAGTTATATATTTTTCAAAAATAATTTTTTGCTGCCTAACCAAACATTAGAAAATAAGTAAGGAAACCACTTATTTTAAAATATATATATATATATTTTCCAAGGAAAATTTTTCCTCGTACCAAACACACCCTCAATTTACAAAATTTAGCACGAAAAGTTATACCTATTGAACCATACCTCAAACAAACTAGTTGAGTTAAGAATTTACGGTTGCAATCTTCTCACTTGAAAATGACTTAGAACTCCTTTTACGTTTCAATACATTAATTACTGTCTTATGCTTTGCATAGTTAAAGTCAGCAGCAAGAATGTCATTTAATAGGGGCCAAAAAGCAATAGAGAAGTACCAAAATCAAATTCCTATTTCCTGCTTTGGTTATTAGAGCCACATCAATTTCCAATTCTTTTCTTCCTTATTGATATATTTTAGGTAATTATTTTTTGATGTGTTTTGTAGGTGTACAGCTGACTGTGGTTGGATTACCGGACATAGCTACGTTACCTATGGACCTTTGTTAAATGGAGCAACTAATGTGGTTTTTGAAGGGGTAAATTCTTTTTCTTCATTCTTTAATAATTCTGTTGCCAAAGTTGTAGAAGTAGGTATTTGTTGCTAGGAAATAAAACAATTCTAGCAGATAGACCCTAACTAAGTGAACAAATAACCTTGACCTTTATTGCAGAAAGACAGAGATAATTTTTCAGGAAAATATTGTCCATGAGAAAGTCATTTTTTAAAATTGAAAATTATTCATAATTGCAGGCTCCAAACTATCCAGATGCTGGACGTTGTTGGGATATTGTTGATAAGTACAAGGTTTCAATTTTTTATACTGCTCCCACATTAGTAAGGTCTCTCATGCGCGAGGGAGATGAGGTAAGGGTACAGCCCAACAATTTTATACTTGTATTTCATTTTATTGGTCAATATTTCAAGTAATATACAACTTGTTGGTTGTACATAGTGGTAGAATAAAATAATTAATACCACCACGGGATGTGGTGGGATGGATTGTATCCTTCCATCCAAAACCAACGGTCTTAGGTTCGAGTCCTGAAAATGAAAATTTTATGGTAGGGAGCGCTCCCCCCTTAAATAAGTTTACGGCGAATCTGAATTAGAAGATAGGATAGTGGATTCCGAATACCATATGGTTAAACTTAAAAAAAAATGACCATCACCATTGATGCTATTAAAGTCTCCTAGAATTTCAAAGAACTTATTTAATACTTTTACAGAATGTGTTCAGATTGTGTAATTCCCAAATTATGTAAGAATTAAATAGCTACAGGTAGGTTTATCAATTGTATATATTGAAAAGGAAAGGGAACAGATCTTGAGCTAAGAAAAAGGGGAAATCTCAGTTAGAAGAGAAAGGAGGAGTAAGTTCTGGAAGAGTGAAAATGAGAAAATATCTTCAATAGTCTTTTCATGTATAGATCTATCTGTTTATATACAAAGACTAATAAGCTGAAATAATTAACTGCTAATGACCAAACTACTTCAGCTAACCTCCTAACTAACTTTGCATAACTAACTAATCCCTTAATTCAGTTATAATGCATCACTACAGCTACATGTATTTCAACACTCCCCTCAAGCTGAGTGATGGAAAATGTTAACCATCCCCAACTTGGACACTAACTCAATATGTAGTTGCTTCCCTAATTTCTTAAGTCAAAAAGTCTGCAACCTGCTCTTTGCTTGTCACATAGATTGTTTTGATCAATCCTTGTTGCAATCTTTCTCTAATAAAGTGACAATCAATTTTTATATGGTTTATGCACTCATGAAACATTGAATTTGAAGCTATTTGTTAGGCTGCCTTATTATCATAATGAACTCCATTGGCAGTCCGCAGTTCAGCTTTCAGTCCTGACTCCTTCAACTGACCATGGATCCATACCAATTCAACTCAGCTGTTGTTGCTACCAAGCTTCTATATTCAGCTTTTGCTGAACTTCTAGAGGCTGTATTTTGTTTTTTAGACTTCCCAGATATCAAGGAATCTTCCATTTTAATAGAATAGCCTGTCACTGGCCTCACATGAAGCCCATTCTGCATCACAATATGCACTTATCTGAACACCTGCTACTCATTAAGAGTACCAAACTTGGTCATCCTTTAACACATCTCGCCACAAGCAACGTAATTCTTTTGGAGCATGCATAAACTGGCTTAAGCTCCATACTGCAAAAGAAATATCTGGTCTTGTTAACTTTCATAGACGTTTCCTGTAACTTTTTTTATTTGCTAAATCCTTGTCATCTTCTATACCAATGTGCTTATCAAACTCAATACTTGTCAATTTCTGATTCTGTTCCGAGGGTGTAGAAGCTGGCTGTGCTCTCCCTAAGCCACATTCTGAGATAAACCTCCAGGCATATCTCCTTGCTTCATAAGAATACCAATTCTCCCAAGTCCGTCAATTTGAAGATATGATTCAGTATGTCTTTTGCTTTCTGAATCAGTTTCATGCTACTGCCTGTGATCGAACGATCATCCACATACATGACACACCAATACAATCACAATGCCATTGTCACATTCTTGGTAAACAGTGAGTAGTCAAGCTTGCTTAGTACAAAATCAAACTGTATTAATGCAGAGGTAAGCTTCAAATTCCATTGTCTGCTTGCCTGCTTCAATTCATATAAGGCATTGAGTAGCCTACACACCTTGTGCTCCCCCTGGCTACCAAAACCTTGTGGTAATAGCCATGGAAACTTCCTCTACCAAGTCACCTTAAAGGAATGCATTGTGGACATCCATATGGAAAAGGGGCCAAGAAAATTTAGCAGCTAAAGAGATGACACTTCTCGCTGTGACCATTTTCACAACAGGTGAAAAGGACTCGTGATAATGTAAACATTCCGGCTGTGTAGACCCCTTAGCTACAAGTCTTGCTTTGAATCTTGCTACACTACCATTACACCCACTTTCATCTAATACGAGTTCTATCTGCAAGTAAATCAACTATTTCCAAGTATGATTGTCAATTAGTGCTTGAATCTCGTGTTTCATAGCTTGAACCCAGTACTGCCAGTACCTGCCTGTTCATAGGAAGTAGGCTCAGGAACTGAAGAAGGTTTAGATAAAAGAGCTCTATAAGTAGAGAAAATATAAGAGTAGTTGATATGGGCTGAACCTGTGAGCCATATTGTGGATTTAGAAGGCCTATTCGGCCTTCTCAAGGGTTGGATAGGAATCGACAATGTATCCATAGAGTCATGATGAGAAATAGATGTATCTGTAGATGTATGCAGGGGCGGAGCCACAATGTTGGTTGCGGGTTCGACCGAACCCAGTAACTTTTATTTTTACCCTGTATTTGTATTAAGAAATCCAATGAATATGTACAAATTATTAATTTAGAACCCAGTAACTTAAAAGGATTATAATCCCGAACCCATAAGGTTCAAATCCTAGCTCCGCCTCTGGTTGTATGTTCAGGTTCATTCTGGGAAGCATTCTGAATTAAGTGCACTGCTAATATCTTGGTCGCTAGAAGAAGGCGCAAGAGATAGAATAGGAGAAATAGATCAACAACAATAGCAGGTATGGATGAAGAAGGGGGAAAAATATGGAGATGTACCAGACTGCATTGGTTGTAAAACCGTGGATGTGAAACTTGAAAGGGAAGACTGATTCTCTGGAGGACACATCTCTAATCACAAAGAATCATCCTGTAGAGATATTAAACAACTTATATGAATATCCCATCATAACAACAAGGATTACTTTGGAAGAGAACTTATTAGAATAGCTTGATTTGGTTGCATAGCAAAGACAACCAAACACTTTGATATGATTTAGGGTGTGTTTGGTATGAAGGAAAACAAAAAATGTTTTCCAATTTTTCCATGTTTGGTTGGTTTAAGTGGTAAAATATTTTCCTCATGAACTCATTTTCCTCCAATTGGAGGAAAATAGAAAAGGGAAAACATTTTTCAAAACTCTTTTTCAAACTTCCCCACCAACCCATCCCACCCTCGCCCCACCCCCACCCTAAATAGAAATATTATTAATAATACTTTATTTTCATGTTATAGATAGAGTATTTTTTTTTCATTTCAACAAATGAGTATTTTCTTTTCATGATATTAAAGTATTTTTTTTTCATTTTAAAAAAAAAAAGTACTTTCTTTTCATGATGTAGAAAAATTATTTTCTTTCTTTCATTTCAACAAAATGATGTAGTAAAAAGTATTTTCTTTTATTTCAACAAAATGATATAGCTAGTAAAAAATATTTTCTTTTATTTCAACAAAATGATGTAGTAAAAAGTATTTTCTTTTATTTCAACAAAACAAAATGATATAGCTAGTAAAAAGTATTTTCTTTCATTTCAACAAAATGATGTAGTAAAAAGTATTTTTTTTTTCATTTTAGCAAAAAGAGTATTTTCTTTTCATGACGTAGAAAAAATATTTTCTTTCATTTCAACAAAAAGAGTTTTTTTTTTTTTTTTTTCATGTTGTAGAAAAAGTACTTTCTTTTTCCATCAAAAAAGAGTATTTTCTTTTTAGTTATGGAGCACAAATTTCAACGTTGTTTTTGCGTATAAAAAGTAAAGCAGCACATTAGTTCCTTTGGGTTTGTGTGGATTTTTAAAGGAAAAATTAAATTCTTGAAGAAATAGAGTCCTAAAAACGTTGGGTATTTTGGAGGGGAGGGGGAGTAGTATAAAAAATTATTTTCGCACTCTCTAACCGAACACTAGAAAATATTTTTCGGAAAAAGTTTTTCACTCGCCAACCAAACAAGCGAAAATAAGTGATAAAACCACTCATTTTTCATGTAAACATTTTCCTTCGTACCAAACACACCCTTAGAGATGGAAAGTGAACATGGAAGCCTTCACAAGACGATATACCAGATTAAACAGTAGATTGTAATCTCTAAGCAGAAAAACTGTTGTAAGAACACATTTACCTCAAAATATTTAGGGTGCATGAGCCTGAGATCTAAGGGTTCTTGCCAACTCAAGCAAATGTCTATACTAGTGTATAAATGATTTTTTTTGTTTCACTGTTTTTACTTCATAAAATGTATTTGTGATATGTCTCTGTGTATTCATGAAAACATTTGTCATAAATGTATTTGCAGTATGTCACTCGGTATTCAAGAAAATCTTTGCGGGTGCTGGGAAGTGTTGGTGAGCCAATCAATCCGAGTGCATGGAGGTTTCTATCTTTTCCTATATATAGATCTTTTATTTTGTATTAATTTTCTTTGAATATGAGAACTTTTAAGAAATAGTTAACTACAACATTTATTTATGTTGTGGGGCAGGTGGTTTTTCAATGTCCTAGGAGACGGAAGATGTCCTATATCTGACACATGGTGGCAAACAGAAACTGGAGGCTTCATGGTATTTCAATTTGCTTTTTATCTTTATATAATGAAATATGTATCAAATTCTTTCGTCCTATCTAATTACCCAATCGTAAGAAAAAGAAACATGTTAGAAAATGGCTTTTTATAACCTAACATCCAATCATTTCTGGTCCATATAATCTATCATTTTAGGTTTTTGCACACACTAATTGCCTAATTAGGATCTTAATCGTTGCCTTGCAGATTACACCATTACCAGGAGCTTGGCCACAGAAACCTGGCTCTGCTACATTACCATTTTTTGGTGTCCAGGTACCTATAACAGGACCTATTAAAGATTACCACTATGTTTAGAATCATATAAATTTTCTTATTCCGAAATGATTGTCTTACTTTTTTTCCCCTGAATTATCCTAAAATGAAAAGACCACTTTTAAATCAATGGTCATTGTCCTTTCCTCCATCATATTATGATGTTGATGCTTGTAATATTATGATTGCAGCCGGTAATAGTGGACGAGAAGGGTGTTGAGCTAGAAGGTGAGTGCAGTGGATATTTATGTGTGAAAAGCTCATGGCCTTCGGCATTCAGAACACTCTATGGGGATCATGAAAGATATCAGACCACATACTTTAGTGCTTTCCCTGGATATTATTTTACTGGTGATGGCTGCAACAGGCAATTTTCTGTCTACTATAGTCCTGGTTGTGTCAATATTTTTACCATTTGGAACTTTCCGGTAAAATTAATTCCATGTTTGCTGTATAACATGGAACTTCAGTGATTATATTCATGTATAAACTCTTGACTTAGGGACAAAGATGGTTACTACTGGCTCACTGGCAGAGTAGACGATGTTATTAATGTCAGGTATATATTCTCCTTCACTTTATATATATGTATGTACTTTTCATATTTTATTTGTCGCCTTCTATTTCCTTATCCAATTTATTTGTTTCAATATTACCCAGTAGGAGAACTAAGAGTACTGAAGATAACATTATACTATAGAGAATTAGATCCAATTTAGGGAAGTTTGGAACGGAGCACAAAAAAAAAGACAATCTTTTTGTAGGAGAAAAGGGGTAATAAAAAAATGACTTAATTTTTTTCACTTTGCCCATTAATTGAAATACATTCAAATGCATTGCAACAGTGGACACAGAATTGGCACAGCTGAAGTAGAATCAGCTCTAGTTTCACATCCTCAGTGTGTTGAAGCTGCTGTAGTTGGTGTGGAGCATGAGGTATCCTCATTCTTTGTGTACTACATAAGGATTGATTATCACAATGTTTTCAGAAGTCTAATCCTGTTGTTGAAAATGTTATGTCAGGTTAAAGGACAAGGGATATATGCATTTGTTACTTTGGCCGAAGGTGTTCCATATAGTGAGGAACTAAAAAAAAGCCTTATAAAGGTTGTGAGAGAAAAGGTATGATTTTGTCTTGTTAAATATGTTGATGCAGATATGAGCTTTAGAGGCAGATTCAAGATTCAATCTTTTGAGTTGCTCTTAATGGGACTGAACCCTTAGCCTGAGATTTAAGCTCTATGTACTAACACTGTAAATAATCTCGTGAGATAATTACAAGTAAGTTTCTATAATATACCTTTTCATTGGTAACTCAATCAAAATGATAACTGACATGCTATAAAAGGTCAAACTATCGTGTAACAAGACTAACCTCACAAGATTGGATAATGATGTTTGCAATAAGTTTTGCAAATCACTTAAGACTGCATGAAAGAATTAATATAGCTTAAATTTCATATGTCAGATTGGAGCTTTTGCTGCGCCGGACAAGATCCATTGGGCGCCGGGACTTCCAAAGACAAGAAGTGGGAAAATAATGAGAAGAATTTTGAGGAAAATTGCTTCCAAGAGCTTAGATGAGCTTGGGGATACAAGTACATTAGCAGATCCTACTGTGGTTGATCAGCTTATTACACTTGCTGACTGCTGAATGTTAGAAATTGCCTTACATTAATTACCTTATTCTTTCCACTAAAAGCGAATGGTTGTTTTTTGTCCCCCCTATGTTACATCAACATCTATGTATTTTAAGTTGAGTTTCTTTCTAAATCGAAGTCATCCTTTGAAAGTCAATGTTGCTGTACTTCTGTGGACATAAGTGAATCAAGAAAGAGAATTAATATACAAATTGACACTTGATCAACCTTTCATTTCCTGTTTTCCATCCCAGCCTTAAGGACAAGGTCGATTCAAAGGGGTTCGTGTTGTAGAATATTGAAAATAATCCAATGACGTAACAATCAAGCAAGATAATTCAACGGAAAATATGAAACAAGTGGGAAAATATGAAACTCAATTTAGCTATTTATCTTCTTTTTTTTTTTTATCCCAAAAGAGTCTCAAGTTCATACATATATTTTATAGAAAAATAATGGCCGGAAAGCCACTTTGTAAGTTGAAAATGTAAATAAATTGAGTTTTCTACAATTTCAGCACAATAAGACGCTATCCCATAAACCCGAATACAACATAAACCCGAATATAACAACAGTAAAAACGTCCACTCAGTCAAATTAGTGCTACACATAAGCTTCGTTACAGTTAGAAGGGATTAAAACACTGTTTTGATTAGAAAGTATATAGAAGAAAAAAGGATGCAAGTACGCGGTTCTAACTGTTATTCAGTCAAAATTACTACAAAACAGGGAAAAGAAAGATTCGGATTGGCTAATCAGCTCCCAATGTAAGTACGAATTCTATTGGATAAACTTAGGAATTTATGACTATAAATTCGGACCACATTCTGGTAAGTAAAAAAGAAAAAAGATTTTTTCAAAATTTTTTCTTTCCTATACAATATTTGAAACTTATTTTTCAAAATTGTCCAAATTTTATATATTACTTGCCTTAAACAAGTTTTTCTTACAATTTATATATAGTCCATTATTAATGTCTTAAATTAGGGGATTCTTTGCTTGGAAAATGGCGTAACTGAAAGGAACGAAATCCAAATTGTCCATCCATCTAAATAAGACTCTTTCCAGTTGTGTGTTACCTATTTTAAGCCATGATTGGTGCAACTCTTCTCTCTCTTTGCCATAATTACCTATTTTAAGAAAAGAATAATATATGGTACATGAACATACAAATTAAAAATAAATTTCATACAAATTTAATACAAAATTTGATATATCTACAACAACATACATACTAAAAGCAAATTTCATACAACTAATTATACAGTATACAACTTTCATACATCATTCTTACCCACTTAAATACAACAACAACAACATCAGACAACTTAAATACAATTTTCATACAAATTTTATACACTATCTTTTGTATGTATTTTGTATATGATTTGTATATATTTTATATATGATTTGTATATATTTTGTATGTGGTGTGTTCTTCTGCTTCTTCTTCCTATTTCAATCTGAAAATCCAACCAAATCAAATCTAATCTTCACCAAATACCATCAAAATCGAGATATAAATTCCATATAATATTTTCAATCTTTTGCAACAACACCCAATCAAATAAATAAATATATTTTGAAAACCTAAATTCGAATTCATATCTTCGAAACTTTTTAATGGTTGTCAATGGTGGAGAGTCAAACACCTTCAAAATTTGTTGATTGATAATTTCAATTCGAATACCAATTGTGCAACATGAAAAGAATTGCTAAGTTAAAACTCTATATTAAAACAATTGAAATTCATTGATGAATATAATGGGGAAAAAAAAAGAGAGGATAAAAAGCAGAGAAAAACGAAGGAAGCAAAATTGGAGAAAGAACTGAGAACGAAAGAAAGAAAGAGAGAGACGGAGAGAGAGAGAGAGAGAGAGAGAGAGAGAGAGAGAGAAGGGATGGGAAAATAACTGATTCTCTATTCCATTACTAATATAAATGAATACTCATTAATACTAAATTGTATATAATCGGTAAGTTATATATGCCTATATAATTAAGTTAAAACTTGATTAGGGAGGGTAAATAAGTTTCATATGTAATATAGATAGGTAAAAATTCCAAAAGAAAACTATAAAGAACACAGAAGAAAAGTGTCATGATTTTTCACCAATAAAGATATGATTTTTTGAAGTTTATTATTTTGTTATATGAGATACTTTTGTTACTTTCTATGTTCCAACTTGTTTTATCGTCACTTGTTGCATAAATGCTTAGAAGTTAGAAGCATAACTTTAAATCATCGTTAAGGATTACCTAATTTAACTTTGAGAGCAACTATATTCACACAGGAGCAAATTGGAATATTATTGTACATTCGTTCATTTCAAATTTTCAATTTTACAGCTTTTTAGATTTGGCAGAATAGTTAAAGACACCGTCCCACGCTCCCCCGAACTTACCTTTTTTATAACGAGTGTACACTTTAATTATATGTGATTTTAATTAGGGGTGGCAATTTGAGCCCAAACCTATTCAACCCGTCCAACTCGCCCAGAGATTAATGGGTTGAGCTACAAACATTTTAGCTCATGCGTCTATTTGGGTTGAGCCCAAGTTAACCCATTATTTTTTATAGCTCATTCTGACTCATGAAATAGCCCAAATACAACCTATGAATCTAACCCAAAACAAAGGGATCTCAACCCAACTTATCTAGAAATTTACTTAGTTGCTCCATCATTAGTTTTTGTATCTAAGTTTAAAAATGAGAATCAAGGTATTTAAATTTTAGGGTGTGTTTGGCATGACGAAAATATTTTCGTTTTTCTGCACCCTCCACACACCCCAACCCACCCCACCCGCAAAATATTTTTCAACTTACACATTTTAAATATTAATTTGTTATTTAAGAAAATATATTTTGATTCTCAAAATACTAATAGTATTTATTTACCTTTTATACATAAGTGTATAAAAGGTAAAAGGCTTTGTTTATGCAAGATGAGCATGATTCTAAAATATGGGTCAAGTTGAGTGGGTTGGGCTATGACCCATTGTTTAGCTCATCCTGACCCAGTCCATCTTAGCACAATTACACTTTAGGTTGGGTTGGGTAATGACCAATTTATTGACCTAACCCATCTTAACCCACTCAAATTCAGCCCAACCCGTCCATTTGCCACCCCTAATTTTAATTACCCCCTTATGCTTCTTTTTTCGAATGTTATTACCCCCTAACCTGCCACATGACACCGAAAATTATTTCAAATGACCGAGTGCACGTGGAAGTGTATTTTTTTTTTTGCCACATCAATTTAAAATTTCCCTTTCCCCTCCCCTAATGGTAATAAATTAATTTTCGCCCAAAAATTATGACCCCAACGGTAACAACCTCACTTTTCACCCCTATTTATTCTCTTCTTTCCAATTCTTCACCATTTTCTTTATTCTCACTTTCTTCCTTTGTCATTCCAATTCCATAAAAGCTATTTTGGCTCTTATTTGTCCAAATAACAGTCATTTTTTTAATTGGAAGAAACAAGATGAATGTATTTTGTAGATGTGACAAGCCGGGTCCTTTAAAAATTGCATGGAGTACTTGGGCAATCTGATATGCTATTCGAGACTACTTTGTCAATATAAGGAATTTAAATAACAATTTATATAAAAACAGTCACACATATATGGTAATATAATAAAAAAAAGTTGGCATTTAACATCAAATATCAGAGTTGAACTATGTTGTCTATATACAACTAGACATACACATGACTAACAAGTTCATATGATTTTCAAGATGGGAGTTCTACGAGTAATGGGTATAAGCCATTCCGACTCAAAAATGAAATTTTGTTGCAGTCATTTGATTTTATGTGGTTTGGTTGAAAGAAAAAGAAAATTTAAATGAGAAGAGTATCTCTTTTTTCCGTACAGTTTCCTACTACATTCAAATCTCTCTATAACAATATTTTTAGGCTTATATAGTGAATGACTGTTATATACACCTATAACATCATTTGGCATTTAAATATTTTCTGGCTGTTATAGACAAAAATTATCAAAAAATTACTCTTTTTCCCCTTTTTAATGTTACATATAAAATATAAGTAATTATTCAAATCTAAAATATCAAATATATGCATATTTCACAAATAAAATATTAAAGACAGCTAATACATTATTAATAAGTTCATAACTAAATGTATAAAGATTTAAACTCTAAGGCACACATTTTTAAGCTACTAAAAACTAAATTCTTTTAAGATTGATGGAAGAACTCTGAAAAAGATATATGCAAATCTTCGAATATTAAGCATTATACAAGATGAAAATTTGAAAAAGATTGTATGTGCATATCTTCAAAATATTAGACAATATTGTTTACCTGTAAAATGGTATAGTTGATTATAACGTGGTTTATAGACAAACGAATCGATTTGACCCAAAAATAATAAATAAATAAGAACGAAAATAAGATTAGCAAATGAAATTAAAGGAGATAACAAGCATGACTAAGAATTTAGTCTTTCCGATAATAAAAGTAAATACAATGTTCACACTTGTTAGCTGGTCCGAGATATCTTCGATGGATTTGATTTTGTCGGGGGTTCACTTCGATCCCTCTTTAGGAGACCAGAAACCCCAAGAATTTACCGAAGCCAACTCTGAAGGTACACTTCTCCGGATTGAGCTTCATGTACTTTCTTAGAATGTCAAACGTCTCGAGGAGATGTTCCAGGTGATCATCTGCGTTAAGTGACTTAACTAACATGTCGTCAATATAGACTTCCATTGTCTTACCTATCTGTTTTTCGAACATCTTATTAACGAGCCTCTGATAAGTGGATCCGGCATTTTTAAGCCCAAAAGGCATCACATTATAGCAATATGTGCCAAAGTTTGTGATGAAAGAGGGCTTCTCTTTATCTTCCGGGTTCATCCTAATTTGATTATACCCGGAATAAGCATCAAAAAAACTCATTAACTCGTTCCTGGCCGTAGCGTCGATCATTTGATCGATGTTTAGTAATGGGAATAAGTCTTTGGAGCACGCCTTATTTAGATCCTTATAGTCTACACACATTCTAAACTTATTATTCTTTTTGGGGACTACTACTACGTTATCTATCCATTCTAGTTACTTTACCTCTCGAATTGAACCGATATCGAGTAGTCGGGTTACCTCTTCCTTAACAAACCTGTTTCTGACCTTTGATATTAGGCATTTGTTTTGCCTTACTGGTGGGAAGTGTGGATCCAAACTTAGTTTGTGGACCGCCACCTCCAATGGAATACCTGTCATATCCAAGTGTGACCACGCAAATCAGTCAACGTTAGCTTTAAGAAAATTTAAAAGTTTTAACCTGAGTTCGGGACTTAACCCCGTTCCCAAATAGAATTTCATTTCCAAAAATTCTTCGAACAAATCCACTTGTTCGATCTCTTCCGCGATTGATTTTGTCGCATCCGTCTTCTCCGGTACCTGAATAGATCTCGGCACCTGATATAATTCCGATGACTCATCATTTTTACCATCTTCGATTGGGATGAGAGAAGGCATCTGTTCATGTAATTGCTATTTGCTGTATTCTCTGTCTTTTCTACTGGAAATGGTTACATCGTTCATTCCTTTGCCGCTGATTGGTCTTCTCTTATCTGTTTGATCCTTTCTGGTGTTGGAAATTTCAACAATTGGTGATAGGTAGAGGGCATGGCCTTCATCTCGTGTATCCACAGGCCTTATGAGGATCATATTATAGCCCATGTCGCCATCAACTACTTCGAACAAAGTGGTGTTTGTTACCCCTTCAGCGTGCGCGCACAACAAAATTTCTCCTCGAGATATGACACTTGTTAGGTTGAAGCCAACTAGAAGTTTTGTCGCCAGAATGATGTTCCCGATAAACTTCTCTTATTCCAGAACCCTCCATTGTATGATGTTGGACGAACTCCCTGGATAACCCAAAACATGCTTAATTTTGAAATCTAAGAATTAAGCAAAATTACCAGCGCGTCATTGTGCGGCAGAAGAAGTCCATCAGCATCTTCTTTTATGAAGGTGATGCCATATTCCGAGACTTCCCGGATCCTCTTGCCATGAGTCACTGATATCTTCATTTTCTTTGTTGCTAAAACTGTCACCCCATTGACTTCGTCCCCTCCAAAGATCATGTTGATGGTCATTCGAAGTGACCCTGCTGCCAGCTTCGATTGGTCCACATTATCTCGGTTTCTTCCATAGTTGTTCTTGGCGCGGTCGCTTAGAAACTCTCTAAGGTGTCCATTCTTCAATAGAGTTACCACCACTTCACGAAGATGTCAGCAGTTCCTAGTCCTATGGCTGTGAGTCTCATGGAATTCACACCATAGACTAGGATTCCTTTGGCTAGGATCCGACCGGATTGGTTTCAGAAATCGTGCTTCTTTGATATTCCTCATTGCTGACACCAATTCTACCAAGCTGATATTAAAGTTATAATCTGATAACCTAGGATATCCGTCTTTCTATCGCAAGAGAACCTATCCGATGACTAAAATCCTTTACTTCTACCCTTATCGGTCCTCTCATACGGTAGAAAACGACCCCTAGAGGACCTTCAGTCTGCATCAAAGTCATATTTAAACTTATCATGATTTTTATCGCGACCCCATCCCTTGGAGGACACCGAAGATCCAAGTTGATCGTCTTCTATCCTTACCTTAAACTCGTAGTGATTGCGGGCATATGCCCATGTGGTTGCCTGAAACTCGAGCAAGTTCTCCTTCAATTTTCGGGAGGCATCGAAACTCAGTGGATTGAGACCTTTCGTGAATGCCTCCGCTGCCCACTATATGGAACAACTGGTAGCATCATCCTTTTCTTCTGGAACTAGATTACGAATTCCTGCAATAACTCGTATTCTTCTTGAGAAATTCTGAATATGTCCGGCTTTCTGCGTGGACCTTTTTTGCTCCAACGTGGGCTTTAATGAACAAATATGCAAGCATTTCAAAAGAATCGATTGAATGCTTAGGTAAGAGAGAATACCATGTCAGGTCCCCCTTCGTGAGGGTTTTGCCAAACTTCTTCAACAAAACCGACTCGATCTCGTGCTAAGCCAAGTCGTTTCCTTTTATTACTGTGGTGTAGGTCGTGATGTGCTCCTGTGGGTCCGAATTTCCATTATATTTTAGAATATCTGACATCTTGAAGCCTCTTCAGCAGCAACTCTTGTGCCACGCTGGATTTAAACTGGAACTGTGTATACTTCCTCGAATCTGGTCCTTTTAACACCGGCGGCGTGCCTGGGATCTGATCCATCCGAACATGAAACTCCTTCGCATTGTGGTCCATTCGTTCATTCATTTCTCTCATGAACCTCATGAGCTCGATTTTAAAAGGATCATTCAAATTGTTGTTCCCCGATCCGCTACCGGTCCCTCCGGCTTTATCGAAACCGACTTCGTCCCTCAGCGTGTTGTTGTCGGTTCTTTGAGCCGTCTGATTTGCGGAAATGCTGGGAGGAACCAGAGCCCTTGCATTAGAGTTATTGGAAGCGCCCGATAATGCATGCTTCAATTCCGTCATCACACGATCCTGCCTCGAAAGATGATCCATGATCGCCTTTTATTGTTCTCTCACGATTTTGACTATTTCGATAACGTGCTTATCATGCGCATCATCAGGAATCGGGCCCCGCACATGCTGAAGGTATTGTCCTTCACGAACCGGGGTTGCTTCATCCCTTTCGTTGCGAGTTTCGCTGGCTGAATCATCACACTGGAACACATCTTCCCGTTCATCACGTGCTCCAACATTATAAACGTTTTTGACATCATTAGCTGCCATATATGACTTTTACAAAATGTCAAAACTTGTTAGTAACAAACGAGTGGATCAAAGCAATTAAGCAGCTGTCTATGCCCCATGGTGTGCGCCAAACTGTTTACCCGTAAAATGGTAAGTTGAATATATAGCGTAGTTTATAGACAAGCGAATTAATTTGATCCAAAAATGATAAAATAAATAAGAACGAAAATAAGATTAACGAATGAAATTAAAGGAGATAACACGCCTGACTAAGAACTTAGCCTTTCCGATGATAAAAGTAAATGCAATGTTCAGGTGTTCAAATTGAGCGTAACAAGACAATAGATGATAACTTTTGTGTACAGAATGTTTCATGTCCCTACAATGGTTGCTAATCCTCCTATTTATAGCCCTATTTAGGGAGACAAGATCCTCAAGTCAAGCTCCTCTTGAATGCGAATAAAATCGTCATAGATGGCTACATAACGGTTGGTCTTGAATGTTGATATTCTCTGTAACGACTGCTCATTAAATGCTACACGATATCAAATCATTGAATCATTTTTGTCAGCTACTCTGCCTTCGGGATCTGTCTAACACCGACCACACACTTGCGCCCGGTGCCAGTCATCTGGTGACTCACGTTCTTTGGTTCCACGTGTCATCTCGTCATTCCGCCAACTATCACTAACCAATTTTACCCCATATAATTATGCATGATATAACCTTTTGTGCAACGGAATGAAAATATACAAGCATATCTTTTAATTAAATAAAATCTTTAATTATGGAAGTATACTAACGTAACATTTTCTTATAAGTGGTGCATTAATGTTTTAAGAAATTTGATCAAATTACAATATTTAGGCTTGTTATTGGTAATCTTAGAAATTCTACATGGCTGTTATAGAGAGCAAATTTTTATAAAGAGTGCACTATTATAAAGATGGATGTTGCTGTTATAGATAAAAAACTCTTATAGAGTGGTAGAATATAACATAAAAAAATAAATTTGAGACAAACATAACTTTTATAATGAATAGTTATTATATAGGCAATATGAATGCTCGTATAACAAGTTAGAAGTTATAGACACGAAGACTTTGAAGTTGTAATAAAGTCTCTCCTTTCGGAACGTTTTTAAATTCTCACGATTTTCTTGCAAACAAATGTTTTGGGAAAAAGAATAATTTTTCGTCATATCAACTTCAAGCAATTATGTCATTTTCATTCATGACAATGAAGGGACAAGAGTGAGTTGCTCTAGTAATAAGCACCCTCAACTTCCAAGTTAAAGTTAGAGGTTGTGAATTCTACCCAGGTAGGGTTAAGGTCTTAGTGGAGCAAGATGGGGAGTTTCTATCGGAAATAACCTTTCTATCGAAAACAGCCTCTCTACTCCAGGGTAGGGGTAAGGTATGCATACACGCTACCCTTCCGGGAAATGGGAAACATCATAAGAATGTAGGTACAATTTTAGCTCCATTTTAGAGTTCTTTTTCCGTAATTAAAACTTTTTTTGGCACCAACTTAACGAACAACTTTAAAAAAATAGCATCTTGATAACCATCTTGTTTATTTTCCAAACCTACCGCCCCTTTGCACGGGTAACCGCAAGCAAACGGTAGGAACAAGTCTGATTTGCCTGAGAAGATCAAAACGCAATACTGATTTGCCTTGTTTTTTAGCAATCCAATAAAAAGGTACTTTTTTTCTCTTCATTCGATTTTATTTACTAAATTTACAAGCATTTACGTGTCTATTGTTGGAGTATTTCAAGAATACCTCTTGATTTTATTAACTGCCTTCTAGGTGTTCGACCTTTTGCATCAATTGGATTTGCTCATGATACATCCTTTTTAACAAAGTTAATCATCCGTTTACCACTTGAGTCTGCAAAGTGTTTTGCACGCTTAGTCCACTTGACGTCTAATGCTTATTATCAACAAGGATAAATGTTAAGTTTTCCTTTGTTTTCATCTAGGTTAGTTTAAATCTTAAAGGAGTGAAAAAAGTTCGATGACAACTTGGCAAATACGCATTTAAGTATTGCTGCATAAGTTAGAAACCTTTTTTTTTTTGTAATCATGATAGGCTACCTCAATGAATAATCTATTATGGGTGTCATCTTATTGCAATATGATCGACTTGCAATATATAGTTACTTGTGGTTGTTGGTTTATTCTTCATTTGCTTTAATCAATATTATGTCATGTCAGGCACTAGAGCAGTACGTAATGTAGGTCTCACAACTACCAGTCTTAACAGAGTTAATTTTTTTATATTCCCTCAAGGTACTTTGCCTGAGAACTCACTTAGGCCAAATTGGTTACACTTGGGACGCCTATTTTAACAAATCTTTGACTTCCGCAATGGATTAAACTTGCCATGCCGTATCATGTTGTCTCCGGCCATTTTCCATTTGTGGCAAAGCATTGATCAGGGGACAGAAGGTGTTTGATCAGGGAACAGTAGGTGCATGAAAAGCGAGTACATCCATTACTCAGTGCTCTATTTAGTATTTGGACTAAGAGCTGCAATACCCTCTTTGTCTTGCGTGAGAATCCCCTCTGATTATTTTGGTTTGGCACAATGCTCAACCGTATTGGTAGACGTGGATGTTTTTCTGCTGAACTGAATACATCAATTGCATTCTTATTCATAGATTCTTCAGCAATCTTGCAATGGCACCGATCAATGACCACCAGTAAAAGAGTCCAAGACAGAAGCAAGAAGAAGCGGGTGCATGACCTTGAAATAGCCACAGAAAAGCACAAGATCCTTTCCAAAGTCCTATTAATATTTGAAGTCCTCAAACAGGAGCCTCAACAAATCATATCAATTAGGGAACTTGATCAGTATAGGAGGCAAATAAACCTTCCAAAGCCCCATAAAATCTCGGCTTTTCTACGGAAGTCCCCCAAGCTTTTTGAACTGTACAAGGATCATAGAGGGATTTTATGGTGTGGTATGACAAAGGAGGCTGAAGGTTTAGTCCAAGAAGAGGAGGCTATTATTGAGCAGCAGAGTGATAACGCTGCAGAGCTTGTAACTAGGATGCTGATGATGTCCGTGGACAAGCGCCTTGCCTTAGATAAGATTGTTCATTTCAGAAGAGATTTGGGGTTGCCAATGGATTTTAGGAACCATTGGGTGCACAGATTTCCTGATTACTTTAGAGTTGTTCATCCATTTAAACCTTATGATGAAAGTGAGTATTTAGAGCTTGTGAATTGGAGATCGAGTTGGGCTATGACAGAGTTAGAAAGGAAGGCGCTTGGTGGTATGCAGGCCCCAGATGATCACGTAGCTGGTCTTCTTTCCTTGTCTTTCCCAATGAAATTCCCACCTGATTATAAACAAGTTTTGTCTAGATATAAAGGGAAGATAGAGAATTTTCAGAAGCGGGAATACTTGTCGCCTTATGCAGATGCCAGGGAACTAAAGGCTGGCACACTGGAGTTCAATAAGAGGGCGGTTGCAGTGATGCATGAGCTGCTGAGCTTCACTATTGAAAAGAGGTTGGTGACAGATTATTTGACACATTTTAGGAGGGAGTTCGTAATGCCTCAGAAGCTGATGAGGCTGTTGCTTAAACATTTTGGAATCTTTTATGTTTCAGAGAGGGGTAAGAGATTTCATGTATTTCTTAATAGTGCTTATGAAGGTTCTGAGTTGATCGAGAAGCACCCTTTGACTGTTTGGAGGGAAAAGGTTCTAAGTTTTGTTGGATACAGAAAGAAGAAGGAAACAATGGATACTCTTAAAGATTTGCAGGAATTCGTGGATGATGATTTGCTTGAGAATGAGTCAGAAGATGAAAGTGTTCAAGTGGAAAATAACGAGCATAATATGGGTAGTTTGGAGGGAGATCTTCTGGAAGATGAATCCGAGATGGAGATTGATGAAGTTTATAGTGCATACAGGGAATGAGAAGTTAGAAGTGCATACTAGCATGAAGAATCTTAAGGTCAGGAATCTTCTTTCATTGCATACAGTAGTCACAATTTGTTTCTAATTGACATTTATTTATCTGCATTACATTGATTGCTTAACTTGTTTAGTGCTTTAGTTTCTTAAGGCAGATATTGCGAGTGGAAAGTGCAATCTCAGATAACCAATTTTTGGAATTTGGGGTGTGAGAACCAGGAACTATCATTTTAATGAAAAGTTAAAACAGAAAGTTGGAGCGACAAGTGTCCCAGTAAATGCATTATTACCTTTCTAAAAAAACAAGCTGTCCAAGGAAATACAGATATTGTTATAAAAGAAAACAATCAATCACATAAGGAGATATAACAATCTCTCTTGAGTTGGAAAACATAAGTTATTTTTATTTGAGATACTGTCGACATTTGGGAGGGTAGGGAATTAGAGCGTATAACGTCAGAGATGGCAGAAACTAGTTTGATTAGTTTAAACTGTGCAGTGTCTTTCTGTTCATCTACTTTATCTTTTTCTTGCAAGATGTCTTCACCAATTTCACATTTCTTCTGTACATTGTGAGTCCTTGGTGCTTTGATAACAGTGAAGCATCTACTTGACATTGGCCAATATCTGTAAGAATCAACTCCTTGCGTTCCCACCCACACCCTATGTCACATGAAAAATATAATTTTGATAATATACTACAGTAACAGAAACGATGTCTCACACAGGATAAAGTCTTACATCACCCTATTTTACATACTGGTTATTAATATGCGCTAGTGGTTAGGCAATATAAGGTATGCCTAACTCCTGCCAGACCCAAGAATATTTTAAAAGATATGGGCCTCCGCTACTCGATTGACCATGCTAAGCGGTCAGATAATTTTTTATTAGAAATGAATTTGCAAGAAAAATTTATTGTGAGTTGTATATGCTTTTTGAATGATGAAGGTGTCTGTCTTGATTCATTTATCTCTCTAGTGGGTAAGTCTTTTATGAACAATTCATAGTAGTAAAGATTTGCTATGCCCTAGTTTAGTTTAATTCAAAAGTTCGTTTTATTTTGTGGGTAGAATTGTCTGTGCTTGTACTTTTAACAATTTACTTATGAAGATGATTTCATTCTTCTTTTCTTTAGCAAGGTCTGGTTTATTCGTGTAAAATAAAGTAGTAGTGTCAGGTATGATGTAGATTTTAACTCCAAAAAAGAAAGTTTTCTGGCCCCCTATTTGGGTTGGTTACCAAGATGATGACCATATTGGTTTCATATAAATGCTCTGAAGTTAATAGTTGTTCCTCTTGTCGTGCATTGTCCATGGATGGTCCTACAACCGTTTAATCACAGTCTCACTAAAGTTATGGCTGAAGTTGATCTGCTAGCAGATTTCTTTGAACAAGTTTTGGTAGGTGTTCAATCATCTTTGGATCTGGAAAAATTCTTTGACTATTGGAAGCCAATTGAATATCATATGATTTCAAAGTATTGTTATTGAATTATTTGAACTGCTTCATCTAAAAGTTTAAACTATTAAAAGTCTTCAATATGCCCATGTTGTCTCAGTTGATACATTTTCTTTTTGCTGGACCTATAATGTGAAATATTTTGTTGATGCATAATGGTGAGACTCAAGCCCAGGACCTCTAATCGCTCTAGTATCATGTAAAATTGTGTGGATTATCTCATCCTAAGGCTAAGCTATTAAAGAGATCACTTGTATTTATGTTTTTAGGTCTTCAAGATGTTTTCATCAAGAACATGATGAAGGTGAATGATGTGAAGCTATAAAAATGGACTCGTATGGAATTGCTGCTCCAGGAGAACAAGAAAGCTGTTCGATATATCTTTGACAAGATGACAATAGACACATGACCTTAGAACAGTGCTGAATGAAAGATGGGGCATGGTGGAGTCACGGCAGGTGAAGTTTAAATGTTTAAGGTCAAAAAGATTTGTTATTTTGTTTATAGTAGTGAAGATGGTAAATATGATTCCGACTAAAGGAATAATTTAATCACTGTCGGCGATGATATGGTTAAAGATCAAGGAATTTATTGGGCAAAATCTGCAATTTCAGTTGTAGGGGTGCAATCAACCATGCAAATATCCAAATATTTAGTGCAAATCCTATTGCCACTATGTTAAGTTTCTGTCAATATGGACATTGAGAATTGGAACAGAGAGGGGACTATTTGCACAAATAGGGACTCAAGAGCATGTGTATAATGAGACAGTTAATAAAGTTGTAGACATGCGAGCCACTGTTAAGTTCCTAATATAGATAGTCAAGGTGCACATATATGAAAAGGGAGGATAGGAGGTTAGTAACTAACTAAGATATGGTGATTCCTTTTCTTAGAATATTTATCTATTATATGCATGTTTGTAAAAAGAGAGGGCTTTTTTCCTCTATTCTATTCCTACCGATTGTAGGTTGATAAAATATACAAGTATTAAAGAAAGCTACTCAAGTAAGCACATTGAAGCATTTGAAAGGAAATAACTAGGCTCTCATAGATTAATTACAAAAGAATTAGAAAAAAGGATGTTAATATAGGCTATCTTCTGTTTAAACTAAGATGTTGGAAAAACCAATAAGCTTGAGAGGCACTTTCTTGTTTGAATGTAGCACTTGAGCTGCTCCTAGCTGGGCTACCATCAGCACACTCTTCTCCTCTTTCTAACTTGGCTGAAGTAGAAAAATTTATCTCCTTTTCTTTATGCATATGGCTTTTTTTTGATAACCGTGGTGTCCGGGCCAGCTTGCGCGCACCTCGACTAATTCCACGGAATACCTGCCACCTCCCACCAGCAACAGGTACCAGGTAACTCTATCCACCAAGGCTTGGATAGATGGAAAGAAATCACCTAGTATTTGCCTCCGCTGGGATTTGAACCTGAGAACTCATGGTTCTCACCCACTTCATTGACCACTAGGCCACACCCTTGGGTGCTTTATGCATATGGCTTTTTAACCTCTTTTTATTATTGCTAGGTCCAATACTTAGTGTTAGCTCCACATCTGCTTCCTCATCATTATTTCTCATCTTGGCATGGTCATAACTAGCACAAATAGTACTTGTTGAATTTCCTTCTTGATAATCAGAAGGCAATTCAAGATTCAATCCTCTAACTGGCATTAATATTCTTGAGTTCTCACCTGAGCAACTATCACTTCTTTCCCCTTGTTGATCATCTGTTAAACCATAAAGATGAACACTGTTAAACCCTATTTCTCTTGTGGATTGTTGTTGCCAAGTGGACAAGTTTTGATTGATCATTGACTTGTCTAATAATACTCTTGGATCCTCTATCTTTGACATGCCATTCTTCAACTCTAGCATCAGTTTCCTTTGAAGATTGTATAGTCGGTGGAGCTCTTTTACCTGTTATTAGTTTGGAGGTTAAGTTACTTTTACTGATAGTGTAAAAATTTACATAATCGAAGTTACTAAAAAGGCAATAGCATTAGCAGGTAACTTCCTATAAAAAAGCATTAAATAGTGATCTGAAGAAATTACATATAACCTGCTATAAGAAGTAAAATTACATTGATATGATGATAGTGTGCAGATTCTTTATACTGTCAATACATTTCTTTTTTTCCAGGTCAACATCAGATTCAAATACTGGGAAAGAAGACTTATTTTCTTCTTTTTCTGTAGATCCATGCGCAGATAAGTTAATCATAAAAAAAAAGTGAAATTTAATATAGTGTCATTGACGAGGTTGCAGATTGTGAAGCATGTGATTCTGATCTGTGACAAACTAGATGATAATAAAATACTGTAAGCCACTATTTATCTCCTCAATCTTAGGGGTGCAAATGGGCCAATTTAATTAGCACGTGGTCTTAGTAGTGAATGATGATAATAAAAAAAATATGCCAATTTAAATAAAAGCAATTTTTCCATCTATCTTATGTCTAGTGTAACTGATCCGAAATTCCGAATAGCCTACAGGATCATAATCAAGTCAAACCCCAAAACGTCGACTACTCGCCTTTTCTTTTATATTATAAGAAAAAAATTGTAAGAAATTATTTTGGATAAAATAGTTCTCAGAACAGGAAAAGTAATATTGGCAAGAAAAAAAGCTTCTAAAAAAATGCGAAAGTTCAAAATCATAACCTGCAAATAGCAATTAAGATGGAAGAGTACCTGCTGTTTGAAAATGTTTTCATGCATGAGCATTGTCCTTTTGATGGATTCTATACCCTTCAATTCACCAATCCTATCCATTGAATATCCAACTTTGTATAAAGTATCACACAAGTTATACAATTGTTTCACTGCGAAATAGTAGTTTGGAGAATTAGCTATTGCATTTTTGGCATATAAGAGTTTTGTTCCCATTCCTGCAATATTGATGCAAAGATAGGAATGTCAATAGTGATATCCACCTTCTAAAGAGTTAAACAAAAGACTTGGCAATCATTTTGCATGCAGCTGCTCTAGCCTCCTCTAAATTGTTAAAAGAGAGAAAACGGATATTGGGATGCCTATTGAATTCTTCCTTCTAATATTGGATTCTAACAAGGCTAAGAGCAGCGGATTCGGATAGAAGACCAAGAGCGTTTATGTATAATCTCCTGTCGAAAAGCGAAAAAATTCCTGCTTCTATACGAGACCTAACGGAAGACGTTAATGAAAATGTTCAAGTAAAATAGCCATCAAATGCGAATTGATGTTGAGATGAAATTCTTACAGAGATACTTCTATTATCAGATGAGGCAGAATCAGAACCTGGAGACCAACCCCAAGGACTGACTGCGGGAGCAAGGATTAGATTTCCGACTGCATGACTTGATCCCTCTTCTTCCACAATACTAGGCAGATATCTAAAACTATTCGTCTTTTCATTGCAAAATTGAAAAATCATTAAAACAGAAACTATTATCCAGGTAAATGAGTCGCTCTGATAGGGTCATTCTGAAAATAGGGGACTAAAAACACACACAAAAGGAAAAGATAAAAAAATAATATTACATTCCCTTAAACACCTGTGACAATTTCTCATCAAGGTTCAGAGTCCTAATTCTCTCTACTCACACAAAAAAAGTGAGTGTCCAATTTTCGAGATACGCTAGTCTTTTAATAAGTACTTAAGGGGTTGATTATGACTTAATTTTTAAGTATCTGTATGCTTTAACGCATGCAAAATTATAATCTAATCACATGTTAAACGGTAAATGTGATAGTATCGGTGGATGCTTCAAGTTGATTAAGACTTGCTAGTTGGAAAAAAAACAAAAAGGCAACACCCAAACTAGGCAAACAGAGGCAAAAGTAAGATTTAAAGTGGGTTTAATAATAAATGAAATCTTTTATATATATATATATATATATAAAATTTATTTCAAGTCAATAGCAATAGATTCAGTTAAGTCTACAGAACTTTCTAAGAGGCCTTTGATTATGAAGATTGTTTTACTGTTAATACTACGATGTGACATTCTATTTAGGACCAATTATGATATATTGCTTGATCATTATATATACCTATCTAATAAGAAAAACTATCACGTATGTACTAGTTGTATCGCAACAATCCCATTGGGGCGAGTATATATTGTTCCACCATTGTCAATTGTCATTTTTAATTATTGCAAATTATTTACTTCCACTTCGACACTTACAAACAAAGATCCTTATCTTTGAAATTTATACCATAGTAAGTGTTTCAGTCTCTATTATCCAAAGATTAATAACGGTATATGTAAACTATATAAGTCTTTCATAATGGAAAAGTCAAAAAATACTCCAAGGAATCTCATCTAAAGGAACACCAATTTGATGAAATTAATTGAATATAATTTATCATCTTTTTTTCTAGTGCTAAGATGCCTATCGTATAATACTTGTTTTTATGTTTGTCCCTTTTCCCTTAATTGGCATCAATCACGTTATCAACTTAAAATAAGGGACTATTGATATATACTCAAAGTTCCTAGCCACCCCAAAAGTCAAAATAACGGCAATGGATAAAACTTACGTATGACGCAAAAGATACTAAAATATATTAAAAAGTTAAAAACCGTTTGCATAGAAAATGAAATGGAACAAAAAAACACATACACTCTTCCAAAAGCTAAAAGTCTAGTTTTATTTTATTTTTAGCTTTAGGTTAGAAAAAAGTTACAAGCGTTTAATCTTCATACGATTAAAATTTGAATTGCTTGATAATTATAATTATTTCAAATCAAACGCTAAAAAGTTTGTCTTCATTAACCTGTCACCCATATACATATTGAAAAAAACAAACAATGGCTTCAACTAGCTTGTTGCCAGTTATTAAACGGAATTGGACTTTAAAATTCTCAACATAATGAAAATAAATTCACAAGGATTTACCCAACAGAATAAAATAAAAAAAAGAAAGTAGAAACAAATATAGTTCCCCCAAGAGAACGAAAACCAAAATCATAAAACATAGAAATAATTGAGCTTATACCCCAATGAAGATAGAACAAATTACGATTCTCATTGCAAGACTATATATAGAGTTTAATGTCAAAAATAAAAATAGAAACTAATACAGTTGTTTTCATCTCAAGATCAAGATAATGTTCTCATCTACTACATGCATTCTCGAGAAAACCCAAAAAAAAGAAAAAGAAGAGGAAGTTACCTGAAAATTGAAGTAATGGGATCCAAGGAATTCAGTGAAGAGGTTCATTGAGAGACCTTTTTTCTTCTTAATTAATTGTTTCTGTGACAGGAAAAAAGCAAATTAAGGAGAGAAGAGAAGAGAATGAAACAGCTAGTTTAGCAAATCACCACTTCACCATCTTAATTAGAATATCATGAGAGATGACACCTTTTCCTTGGCGAAACAACAAAGCAATCTTCCACTAATTAATTACAAAAATTATTATAATTCATCTTGACAGCCTGTACTGTGTATCTGCATGTGTGTGATTATGTGAGAGAAGAGAGAAGGAAGGAGTACTAGAAAATGTTAATTAGTCTCTTTAATTATATTAATGCACAAAAAATTTGTGGGAAGATCAATAGGATTATGGAAGCAAAAAGGTTGCGCGATTAGAGGCCGAACTAGAATAGGCTCCGTCTATACAGTCAGATATCTCTATAATAACATCTCTATATAACAGTCATTCACTATAAAAGTCAATTTTTTCTTAGAACTGATTTTTAAGTTATATTTTACGTTTCTATAACAACTTTTTACCTATAACAACAACATCCATATTTATAGTAGACCGCTCTTTGTAAAATTAGCCTTCTATAACAGCTATATAGAATCTCTAAGATTACTAATAACAATTCTAAATATATGCACACAATCTTTTTCATTGAATAAAGTTTCTATCTTGCATAAGACACAAGATTTGAAGATTTGCGCATGATATATTTTTCATTAGATACTTTTTTGCTGAAAATTTTGACACGAATCTTCGTCAATTCAAGCATTATATCGGTAGTAAGAGAATAAAATCTACGAAACATCTACAATTACAAAGTTCTTCCATCAATCTTGAAAGAATTTATTTTTCTAGTAGTTTTAAAATGTGTGCCTTAGAGTTTAAATCTCTGTACGTTTAGTTAATGAATTTATTAATAATGAATTAGCTTTATTCAATATATACCTAGTGAAATATGCATATCTTCTGAGAATTTAAATTTGATTTTTTTTTTTATCTTTTATATACAACAACAAACAATAACAACCCAGTATAATCACACTAGTGGGGTCTGAGGAGGGTAGTGTGTACGCAGACCTTACCCCTACCATGGGGTAAAGAGGCTGTTTCCGATAAACCCTCAGCTCTCTCCCTTCAAGAACTCCCCACCTTGCTCTTGAGGTGACTCGAACTCACAACCTCTTGGTTGGAAGTGGAGGGTGCTCACAACTAGAGCAACCCACTCTTGTAAAAAAAAAGAAAAATAATTAATTTTTGGATAAGTTTTATCTATAATCGCTAAAAAGTATTTAAGTATCAAATGCTGTTATAGGTGTATAACAATCATTCGCTATAAAAGCCAAAAAATCTCGCAACAAACGACACTGTTATAACTAGGTTTGACTGTATATGTATGCATATAAATAAAATATACCTATTTTGATCTCATTGATTCAGAATTTTGAACTCACCTTAGTCTGAGATGTCTATAAGTGAGCAATAATATAATCTTTGATCAAAGACGAATTCATAATTTGAAGTTTATGAGTCTGCAGTTTATTATATGTACGTATTTAATGAATTTCTCAACAAATATATAGAGTTTAGATTGTTTACCCTCAAAATCGGATAACAATTAAATTTGTAAGTGATTATAAGGATACGCGTATTAATTTGATACAAAGTGATAAATTAAGTCGATATTGAACAAATAAAGATAAGGATGGATTCAAATCACACGAGTAGGATAATTTCAGCCTTAGCGAAATATTTACCGTCGATCCGGGCTTACAATGGCCAGTAGTGATCAACAAGAAAAGAGCTAATAACAGAGAAAAATAATAATATATTGCCTTAGAATGCGTGTTACAATGTGTTTCATGAATTATCAGACCCCCTTTATATAGTAAGGGAGTCATACTTTAGGTACAACTCTATAAAAGGTAAACAAATCTTTTGATTAACTGATTACCGGTCCCTTATCGATACGTGCCGGGATCCCCGCCGTGATATCCGTCCGGTGACAGATATTTCAGCCTTCCGTTGGCTATGCTTGATTGTCCGATAATGTTCCTCGAAGTCGTTCGAGGTTAGAACCGATCCGAAACCATGACCCCGATATTCTCGAGGGCAGGCGTCATGCCTCCCGGATTCCAACTCGACGAGACTTTCGCCTCGATGTCGGCCCCTTGTCATCATGTCTCGAGCCTGGCTTATCTTGTCGGAGGTAGGGGTGCACCATAAGCTCAATTTTATCCGTATACATAGAATAAATTTAATGAATTCTGCCGAGCTCTGTCCCTGTGTTTAATTCTCATTGAGGTTGAGTTGCGAGAATTCTTCTCTTCAATTATCTTAAAGCAACGAAGGAAATTCAACCTGTGTAAACGCGATTTTTAAAATATGTTCAAAATCAGAGAAACATTTACGAAAAAAATGTAGAAAAACTTATTGGACTATGTCCTATTAAAAAATGTACAGAGTATATATCATAAAAAGAATGGAGCCCATAGAGAATCAGATGAATAAAGAATGGTCTAAAGATTAGAAACAGAGATGTAGACATGATCCAACGTAGGACTGTACACACGATATTCCAGACAGCTCTTTGTTAAGACATGATGGGTACACGTACATTTGTACAAATCTCCTACCCATTTGGGAAAATTAGATTTTTGAGTCATTCAAAATCTTACATGTTAGATGTCCTTGTATTGTACACATTATTTTTACCCTCCGGGTAAGTCAACATTTTTACCCTCTAGTTTTAATATAAAGTTCACTATCTTAATAGAATCGTAGCACTAAAATATAAACTAAAATTGAGTTCTTCTCCTAATCTCCGACCAAACACTCACATGAAAAATCAAAAATTGAAAAGACTTGATACTATTACACATTGTGTGTGCAAGCATGTGAGCGAGTTGACTGTCGCCAATTCTTATAAGCTGAAACATCATTATTCATCGAAAAGATTGGGTTTTTATTAATGTCATCAGATCTCTGCATAATTTGGTCCTCCAGAAAATTTTAGAGAGCACTGATTGGATTTCCTTTTAATTACTACCGCTTCGCTAAATTTTTTACCATGTATGTAATATATCTATGGAAAAAACGGATATATTAAAGTGATGGCACCCGGAATAAATAAAGTTGATGTGGGTGCCAGTGGTTCATACTTCCTTTTGAAGTCTGTCATTGACACAGTCAATACTAGATCGATTTCCCATAGGAGCGCTATCTTTATTTCTCACCTTTTTTCCTGATTTTCCGGCGTTATTTTTGTTTCTCTCCTTTCTTCCGGTTTTTCATTTTTTCTACTAAGTAAGATTTTCCTTTATTTTCAGTTGAGCCCTAGGACCTCACCTCTTTTTCCTTTTTTTTCTTCGTTTTCTTTTCTTCTTTTTTCTTCCTTTTATTTGCTAAGTTTCTCTCTTCTTCTTTATTTTTTAAAGTTTTATATACCAGTCTTTATTTTGTTTCCACTTTGTATTATTATACCTTACTTCATGAACAACTTTTTCCAAGTTAGTTAGCATATAATGTCTAAGTTTTTATGACACAATATTAATTTAAATATTGGAGTATAATTGGAGCCGTCTTTTCTATTGGATTTTGAAAAAAATAACTTGATTAATAGTCATTTTGAGTTGATTATTATAGGTTGAACGTTGAAGGTTTTGTTTTAAACATATTATCATATAACTCGACAATTAACATGTAAAAAATAACTCAAGAATGATAAAGGTAAATTAATCTAGTCAAACAAAGAATATGAGTATTAAGCTATTCTTTAAGCAAAAAATTTCATTGGAGACGCTCTTTCATGATTTTTTTTTGTAACTTTTATATATATATTCAGCATAAAAATAAACCTAAATCGAACTTATTTGCTTTGTGAATGAAAGACCTATTCGAGTTAACCATAAACTAATCGAACCGACCCATCCTTCCAATTCGGTCTTGTAGCTAGTTGTAGGTAATACTTAGAGGCATACACATAAATTTTCATAAATGGTGTCAACATTTGAAGAAGTGAACGAATGAATAAATAATTATAATGACAAAATCAATTTTTGTATTTTTATCCAATATTTGTTTTTTATTATTTATTTATATATTTAGTAAAAGTTTTTGGGAAAGCGATGTCGTGTGACACCGCTTGGTATTGTGTATATTCACCCCTGGATATACTATATACATAAAGTAGTGGCACCCTCAACCTCCGATTCCTGGATCCGCCTCTGCCACCAATCTCCAACTAGTAGCTAAAATCTTGATCATGTTAATTCCGATCACAAAAACCAATAATCAAGATTTGCTGGACTTTACATCTGATTAATAAATAAAGATTGTGTTCAGATTGGTGATTATTTTACTAGGAGAGTGTCTTATGATATACATATATACATGTGTGTTGTATTGGGAAAAAATAGACTTAACACGTGGGCCAATTAGCAGAAGACACGTGGCAAGTTGAAAGTACAAGGGGAGGTTGAATTTTAGCCGATTTTAAAACTTAGTTGACTATAAGAGAAATTAGTCGACTAGACTTCACACAAGAATTACTTGCAGTAGAAATAAATTACGCAAACAGAAAAGTAAAGGAGGCGCAACAGTTTTATACTGGTTCAGTACTGATGTGGTACCTACGTTCAATTCTCTTGGGTCACAAGGGTTCTCTTAGATCTTCAGTAAGCTTTTACAATAGTGATGATTTTAGTACATTCACCACCAACGATATGCAACAACAATATTTCTTTCTAGTGTTGACACACCTCTTGTTTTATTTTCTAACTCTTCCTATCTTTTGTGACACTTGTAGGTTCAAGAATACATTATTTGTACTAAGAACTAGAAAGATGTAGAAACAGATGTGAAGTTGCGTGATCTTCTTTGCCCTTCTACTTCTTCTTTTATATGCTCGATGAGTCTTCTAATTCCTTTTTTTTCTAGGATCACATAGCAGCCATTATTGGAGACCTTTCCATGTGAGGCATAGACATATAAGAGTGAGACTCAAGGGTAGCCTCATGAATCTAGCTTGAGAAGTGTGGCTAGATTCATTCTTAACTTGAAGAATTGGTTCCTCCAATTATCCTTGATTAGAGCTTCTGTAGATTGTCTTTGATTTGCTCTCTATCCTTGATTAGCTCTCTTTCCTTTCTTGCGTGCTTGAGTTAGCAAGTCTGATTGATTGACTTTCCTTCCTTTTTCTTTGATTGATTGATTCTCTTTCCATTTGATGCAAAGTTTGAAATACATACCCGTTGGCTTCCTCTGATTTCCTCATAGGATTTTCTTTCCTTTCATTCATCAATGTCGTTGCGTGAGTCTGCACAAAGTAAGATGTCATTAGTCAAGGATCTTTTGATTATTAATTATTATTAAAATTTTAAACCAAATAATCTCTCCTTTTTTGATGATGATAATAATCCAAAAAGAGTTTAATTTAGGGGATACATCCCTTTACGAGTGTACTTCTGCACCCCTGGCTTTGAGCTCTACTGTTCCTTGTTTGTTGTTCCCCCTGGCTTTGAGCTCTACTGTTCCTTGTTTGTTGTTTTCCCTGTCTTTGTATTTTTTTGTTCTCACACTTTGACATCAATCAAAAAGAGCAAGAAGAGAACAATAACTGGTGAGGGAAAGTTGTCGCAAATGCGACCCCCCCTTTGTATTTGTGAAGCTAGCATAAATTAGACAGTGTTCACAACTGCGAACAATTGTTCGCTTTTGCGATCTTCCGCAGTTCGCAATAGCGAAGACTCTATCGCTATTGCGATGTATGCTGAGTCCGTCAGGGTTCGCAAATGCGAGCCTTAGTTCGCAATTGTGAGGGTTCGCAAATACGAGCCTTGGTCCGCAATTGTGAGGGTTCGCAAATGCGAACCCTGTGTCGCAATTACAGCAACTGCAACTAGTTAAAGGGCTGAGAGACGGGATTTTTGAACTCATTCTCACATTTTTTAATCCTAGACTCGGTAGGAGACGATCTGAATAGGGGATTTTCACCTAGAAACCTTTGGTAAGTGATTCTAATCTATTTTTAATCATATTCCGTCAGCATACCTTTGATTTTAATATCAAAATCAAGTGAATCAAAGTGAAAATTTGTGAAGCTTTGTCAAGTTTTTGAAAAATAAGAAATTGAGTTTTGAGAATCGATTTGGACTTGGATTATGAAACTAATTACATAAATAAACTCGTGGGGTCATGGGTAGACGGAATCTACCATTGTACCCGAGTTTTGACCGGGCGAGCATTGGGTTGATTTTTGTTGACTTTTGGAAAAAAGTGTGAAGATCTTAGCTTTATCTATTGCAATTGAATTCCCTAGCATTGTTTGATAATATTGAGTCGATTTTGGTTAGATTTGAGCAGTGTGGAGGCAGATTTTAAGGAAGAAAAACTATTTTCGAGTGTTGAATTGGCCTAATTGAGGTAAGTGTCTTGCCTAACTTCGTGTGGGGAAAGCTACCCCTTAGGATTGATATTGTTTGACTCAAATATTTTAAGTGAAATCTGTGTACACAAGGTGACGAGTGGGTACACGGGTTATACATGGTATTTTATCGATTTAGGCTACTTAGACAATTTTCATGCTTTAATTGAATGCCATATCATTCTTTAATTCTCTTAGTCAATCTATTTGTATTGGTGTTAGTCTATCCTTACATGCCTTAAATGATTTTATTAATACTTTTTCTACATCCTAATTGATAATTTGCTCTCATGCTTTAGTTGAAATGTTGCCTCTTTTATTATTACATGCTATCTCTTCATTGTTAATTATCATTATTGGAAGTTGTCGATCGTGCTATCTCTTTCTTTATTGATCATCATTTACTTGAAGTAATTGCTCATGATATAACTTTCCTTGTTCATTTCCATTATATTACACTCATTGCTAAGATAGTCTTATCTAATATCGTGGCTATACATTATTTCTCTCATTGTTGAGGTAATTGGTGTTAAAGTTATGAAAGCCGTTAACACGTTAAGGCAAAGTTAATTATTGTTGAGACATCTATCTTATTGAGCATTTTACATTTATTTTTGCTGTTGATATTCTTGTATATGTTATGGCGGAGTCGTGGAATATTGTTGTGGAAATATTGGGTATTGTTGTTATTGTTGTTGGCAAGTTGTAATATATGGGCACCTGTGGTACGGGTTATTATTGTGATATGATATTGAAGCGCATGCGGCGGTATAAGGCTTGGGGTTAATGTGCATGTGGAGGTATAAGGTGGGACTTATGTGCGTGTGGCTTGTAGGGGAACTACGTGAAGCCACTCAGCATCATAAGGTGGGCTAAAGTGCGTGTAGCTATTTTGCGAGAACTGTTTTCAAAACCTATTTTTAAATGTAAGTCTCACGCGATGACATAAGGAAAGATTGTGATTAAAATTGAGAAATGTGAATACTAGGCGATACCTCGGTTGTGATCCTTGATTATACGAGGCGGTACCTCAGTTTTGATTTCATTATACACGAGACGGTACCTCGTTGTGATTCTTCCTGTTCATTTCATGTTGCAAAGTGTTTTGGTGGGAATATTTCTTGTTGTTTCATTCTTTATTGTTCTAGTAGTTGTTGTCCGTACGTGATCATTGTAGCCCCTTTAGTTGCTTCTTTTATGCCATTTCCATGGTTGATTTCTGGTACTAGTTCATGATATCATCTTGTTCTGTATCAGTTGTTTCTTCACTTTCCATTACATATTTGTATTACTATCTCATACTGTTTATTTATATCCTCGTAGGTTTCTTGACCTGGCCTCGTCACTACTTTACTGAGGTTAGGCTCGATACTTACTGGGTACCATTGTGGTGTACTCACACTATGCTTCTGCATATGTTTTGTGTAGATCCAGTTACGTCTGCTCGTGCTGGTCATTAGAGGTTGGTTGTAGCTACTGCTTGGGAGAATTCAAGGTATACCTGCTCCACGTCCGCATGCCTCGGAGTCACCTTCCCTATTTTTCTTTCTGTTGTATTTCTTTCAGATTGTGATGTATTAGATATTCTAGAATTATTCTATAGATCTTATGACTCAGTTCCACTGGTTTTTGGGAGCATACTGTTGAGATTATGTTTTGATTAGGAAGGTTATATTATTATTCAGCTTTGTTTTAGTATTTTGATAAATTGATTATGCCAAGCTTTTATTATTTGTTAGGCTTACCTAGTCGTAAATACTCGGTGCCATCACGACATCTTGCAGAGGGAAATTGGGGTCATGACAAGTTGGTATCAGAGGTTTAGGTTCATAATTGTTACGAGTTATAAGCAGGTTTAGTAGAGTCTTGCGGATCGGTACGGAAACGTCTGTACTTATCTTTGAGAGGCTACGAAACTGTTAGGAAAACTTTACTCCCTTGAGTCCTTATCGTGCAAATTGGTTGATTTTGAAACCTAAATCTTTGACTTTCTATTCTCTCATAGATGGTGAGGATACGCACCGCTGGATCCGACGATCAGACACTTGTGCCCCCTGCTAGAGCCGTGAGAGGCCGAGGCAGAGGCCGAGGAGGGGCACGTGGTGCAGCCAGAGCACCTGCCTGAGTTGCGATAGAGGAGCCACTAGTAGCTCCAGTCGGGGGACAGGCACCTGAGGCGCCTATTGCCACCCCAGCACTTTAGGAGACCATCGTAGAGTTCCTGTGTATGTTTAGTACCGTAACTCAGGCGGGGTTGATCCCACTTGCTCCAGCCACATCTCAGTCTGGGGGAGGTGCACAGACTCCCGCGGCTCGTAGCCCAGAGCAGCGGGTCTAGGTTGATCAGGTCCCAGAGGTTATACCAGTACAACCTGTTGCTCCAGCTTAGCCCGTGGTTAGGGCAGCAACATATGAGAACGAGCAGCTTAGGCTTGAGAGTTTCAAGAAGTACCACCCCCTACTTTCAGTGGTTTGGATTCAGAGGATGCACATGGTTTTCTTGAGGAGTGCCACCATATTATACACATTATGGATATTGTGGAGACGAGTGGGGTTGCTTTTACTATATTTCAGCTAAAGGGAGTGGCATATCAGTGTTGGCGAGCGTACGAGGTGGGTAGCCAAGCCGAGGCAGCTTCACTTACATGAGATTTTTAGAGTTTTTCTTGAGAGAGTTTGTTCCTCAAACCCTTGGGGATGCAAGGCGCATGAAGTTTAAGCAGCTGCGCTGGGGTACTATGACAATGTCGGAGTATGTTGTCCGATTCAGTGATTTGTCCAGGCATGCACCTACTTTGATTTCTATAGTCAGAGAGCAAGTCCGTCGATTTATCGAGGGGCTCAACTATGGTACTAGATTCATCATGGCTCGAGAGTTGGAGGCAGATAACACATATCAGCAGGTGGTAGAGATTGCTCGGAGGTTGGAGGGTATGCGGGGCCATGAGAGAGATTATAGGAAGGCTAAGAGGCCTCATGGTACAGGAGGATTTAGTGGTGGTGACGCTACAACTACAACCCATCATGGTAGGGTCTATGTGAGCCGTCTAGTTAATTCAGCACTTTCAGCTTCTAGTGGTGCTTTAGTTGTTCCGATGTCTCAGGTTGAACACTTTGCTCAGCCACTTTCTAGTGCACCTATTGCACAGGGTGCCTTCAGAGGTCAGTCCAACCGACCAGGACTGAGCCAGTCCCAGCTGCCACCCCCTCCGAGAGCTTTCTTTGAGTATGGCAATACCTGCCACATGGTCAGAGTCTGCCCCAGACTCAGAAGGGGTGCACCTTCCCTGATTACTCAGGCTCCATAGATTTAGTAAAGTCTATAGACTTCTAAGGCCATGATTGCTGCCCCAGTTGCTTCTCCACCCACACAGCCAGCTAGGGGTGGGGGACGGGCGAGTAGAGGTCGCCCTAAAGGGGGAGGCCAGGCCAGTTTCTATGCTTTTTCGGGTATGCCAAAGGCAGTTGCTTCAGACTCAGTAATTATAAGTATAGTTCTGATTTTTTGTAGAGATGCATAAGTCTTATTTGATCCGGGATCCACTTATTCATATTTTCATCTTACTTTGCTCCGTATTTGGATATGTCTTGTGATTCTTTGAGTTCTCCTATTTATGTGTCCATGCCTGTGGGAGATTCTATTGTTGTGGACTGCATGTATCGGTCGTGTTAAATTGTTATTGGTGGTTTAGAGACTAGAGTTGATTTATTATTACTTAGTATGGTAGACTTTGATGTTATCTTGGGCATGGACTGGTTATTGCCTTATCATGCTATTCTAGATTGTCACGCCAAGACTGTGATGTTGGCCAGGGACGGACTTACATGGATCCAAGCGGTGTCACGGGATACCACTTTGTTGAAAGTTTTTACTACGTATATATATGTAAAAATAATAAGTAAAATAGAAATACAAGATAAAATCATTAAAGTGACACCACTTGCATTGAAACCGTTCATTAGTCTAGCGGTTGACAGCTTTAAGTTTGATGTGAGAGGTCTTGGGTTCGGACTCCCTTGGCTCCACAAAATATTTTTAACTGCTACAGGCCTATTGCTAGAAATAGTGACACCGCTTATGAAAAATCCTGCGTACGTCACTGACGTTGGCCATGCCATATTTGCCACGGTTAGAGTAGAGGGGTGCATTAGATTATGTTCCTAGAAGAGTTGTATCATTTCTAAAGGCTAAACACATGGTTGAAAAGGGGTGTGGTGCTTATCTAACCTTTGTGTGAGATGTCAGAGTTGATACTCCTACCGTCGAGTCAGTTCCGGTAGTGAGAGACTTTCCAGATGTACTTCCAGCGAATCTTTCGGGCATGCCGCCCGATAGGGATATCAATTTTTGGTATTGACTTGTTGTCGGGCACTCATCCCATTTCTATTCCACCATATCGTATGGCCCCAACAAAGCTGAAGGAGTTAAATAAGCAGTTACAAGAGTTGCTTAATAAGGGTTTCATTCGGCCTAGTGTAACGTCGTGGGGTGCTCCGTTCTTGTTTGTAAAGAAAAAGGATGGTTCTATGCGCATGTGTATTGACTATTGTCAGTTGAACAAGGTTACAATGAAGAACATGTATCCATTTCCACACATTGACGACTTATTTGATCAGCTACAGGGTGCCGGGGTGTTCTCAAAGATTGATTTGAGGTCAAGTTATCATTAGCTGAAGATTCGGGATAATATTCCGAAGACTGCCTTTAGGACTCGATATGGTCACTACGAGTTCCTTGTGATGTCATTTAGGTTGACCAATGCCCCAACATTATTTATGCACATGATGAATAGTGTATTCTAGCCTTATCTTGATTCATTCGTCATTCTGTTTATTGACAACATCTTGGTGTACTTCCGCAGTTGGGAAAATCATGAGCAACACTTGAGGATCGTGCTCCAGACCTTGAGAAAGAAGAAGTTGTATGCAATATTCTCAAAGTGTGAATTATGATTTGATTCGGTGGCGTTTTTGAGTTATGTGGTGTCGAGTGAGGGGATCAAAGTTGATCCGAAGAAGATTGAGGCATTGCATAATTGGCCCAGACCGCCTTCAACCACTGAGATTTAGAGTTACCTTTGTTTGGCCGGGTATTATCGTCGTTTTATAGAGGGATTCTCATCTATTGTTGTGCCTATCAACAGATTGACCCAGAAGGGTGCTCCTTTTAGATGGTCCAAGAAGTGTGAGGCAAGCTTTCAGAAGCTCAATACTGCTTTGACTATAGCCCCAGTGTTGGTGTTTCCTACGGGATTAGGGTCTTATACTGTATATTGTGATGCATCACGTGTTGGCCTTGGCACGGTGTTGATGCAAGATGGTATGGTGATTGCCTATGTTTCTCGACAGCTGAAGACCCATGAAATGAATTACCCAGTTCACGACTTTGAGTTGGCAACCATTGTTCATGCATTGAAGATCTGGCGGCATTATTTGTACTGTGTTCCTTGTGAGGTCTTTACCAACCACCAGAGTCTACAGAATATGTTCAAACAGAAAGATCTTAAATTGCATCAACGGAGGTGGTTAGAGTTGCTTAAGGACTGTGATATTACCATTCTATATCATCCCGGAAAGGCCAATGTGGTGGCCGATGCCTTGAGTCGAGAGGCGGAGAGTTGTAGTTTATCATATCTACCGACACCATAGAGGCCATTAGCATTGGATGTTCAGGCCTTGGCTAACAAGTTTGTTAGATTGGATATTTCGGAGACCAGTCAAGTCCTTGCCTGTGTAGTTTCTCTATCTTCTCTTTATGATCGTATGAGAGAGCGTCAGTATAACAACCCCCATTTTCTTGTCCTCAAGGGCACGGTTCAGCACGGCAATGCCAAGGAGGTTACTATTGGAGATGACTGTGTGTTGCGGATGCAGGGCCGGTTATGTGTGCCCAATGTTAATGATTTGCGTGAGTTTATTCTTCAGGAGGCCTACAGTTCACGGTACTCCATTCATTCGGGTGCCGCTATGATGTATCAGGACTTTAGGCAGCACTATTGGTGGAAGAGGATGAAGAAAGACATAGTAGAGTATGTAGCTCAGTGCCTAAATTGTCAGCAGGTGAAGTATGAGCATTAGTGGCCGGGTGGTTTTCTTCATCGGCTTGAGATTCCTGAGTGGAAATGGGAGCGTGTCACCATGGACTTCGTTGTTAGACTCCCACGGACTCAGAAGAAGTTTGACACGGTATGGGTGATTGTGGACATGTTGACCAAGTCGGCTCATTTTATTTCAGTAGTGACTACCTATTATTCAGAGTAGTTGGCTCAGGTTTATATTTGTGATATTGTTTGACTTCATAGCATGGCGGTATTCATCATTTCTGAACGGGGTACGCAGTTCACATCACAGTTCTAGAAAGATGTACAGCGTGAGCTAGGCACACGGGTTGAGTTGAGTACAACATTTTACCCTTAGACGGACAGATAGTCCGAGCGTACTATTCAGATATTAGAGGACATGCTTCACGCATATGTTATGGATTTCGGGGGGTGCTTGGGATCGTTTCTTGCCACTTGCAGAGTTTGCATACAACAACATCTAGTAGTCGAGTATCCAGATGGCCCCGTATGAGGCTCTATATATGAGACGGTGTCATTCTCTAGTTGGGTGGTTTAGCCGGGGGAGACTAAGTTATTAGGCACATATTTGGTTCGAGATGCTTTAGAGAAGGTCAAGATCATCCAGGGTCGGCTTCGTATAACCCAATCTAAACAGAAGTGTTATGAAGATCGAAAGGTTTACGATATTGCATTCATGATTGGGGAGCGAGTCTTGCTTCGGGTTTCACCCATGAAGGGTGTGATGAGGTTCGGGAAGAAGGGCAACTTTAGCCCTAGGTATATCAGATCTTTTGAGATCCTTGAGAGGATTGGAGAGGTGTCCTACAAGCTTGCTTTGCCACCTAGTTTATCTACGGTTCATGTGGTGTTCCATGTCTCTATGCTCCAGAAGTATTACTCTACTGGACACTTGCTCATGACTTGTAGAACCTATGAACCTAGAGCTCTGATACCACCTTGTCACGACCCAAAATCCAACTAGTCGTGATGGCACCTAACCCAACCCGCTAGGTAAGCCAACTTTCAACTATCCAATTCCAATAACAATTATTAAAGAAATTTAAGTAAATAATTATCTTAACCTTATACATTCCCCAAGAACTGGTAGTACAAATCATGAGCTTCTAAGAATAGAGTATACAAAGCGGAAATGAAATAAATACATAGTCTGTTTGAATGGTACATAAACAAAGCTTTCATAAATTTAAGGCTACCTTGAACAAGAGGTAGCTACAACAGGAATGCAGGTACATCTTCAAATTTCGCAACCATCGAGCACAGCAACAACAGCAGCCAACATCTGCACGCAATGTGCAGAAGCATAGTATCAGTACAACCTACCCCATGTACTGAGTAAGTAACAAACCTAGCCTTAGGTTGAAAGTAGTGACGAGCTTCTACCAAGGTCGGGTCCAAAATCACTAATCCACAATAGTTAATAACGACATAAAGCAAATAATACCAGAAGTAACTCAGAGATAAAATGCTCAGTCATATCATGATTTCAGCAATAATAGTTCTTCCTTTCAAGTACATCAGTGAAAATCCAAATCTTTTGCCAAAGTTACCAAAAATGTGAATAAGTTTGAAAACAAAATTTTTTCCACAATTCTTTCAATAATAAATAAAATATCTCATTTTCTTTCCAGATAACCAGTGTAAAACAAATGCATCACTATGCCCATCTGTCAACATGTGTGAGAAATCATGAATAATGTGATACCGTACAACATGAGGAAAACACATCTCTATGCATATATGTCATGTGTGCATGTCAATGCAATTTATCTAAGAGATTGTACTCATGTACTCACACTCTTAGAGTACTCAATCTCACCTTGTCGCATTCTCTCTCACTGTGCTCAGCACACTCAATCACTCAACGCTATACAATACCTGCTGCGGCATGCAGCCCGATCCCTATTTATAGTCGACTGCGCTTAAGCGCTACATCCCTACAGCCCAAGCGCTATAAGCACAGACAACTCACGTGCTGCACGGACAAATCACGTGCCATAATATAAATATCTGGATCCGCATGGCCAACTCACATGTTGCACAGCCAACTCACGTGCAATAATAATATAAGGATCTGCACTGCCAACTCACGTATTGTACGGCCAACTCACATGCAATAATAATATAAGGATCCGCACGGCCAACTCACGTGTTGCACGGCCAACTCACATGCAATAATAATATAAGGATCCGCACGACCAACTCACGTGTTGCACGGCCAACTCAAGGCCTGTTGTAGGCGGGCAGCCCCGATCCATAAAATATCCTCACAATCAGGCCCTCGGCCTCCCTCAGTCATCAATCTCTCCAGTCTCTCTCTCATGGGCTCACAATGTCATCAGAATAGCCCAAAATGATGATATGATGTATCAATAATTAACAATAGAGACTGAGATATGATATGATATGCAATGAAATGAATATGACTGAGTATGAATTTTCAATTTAAATAAATAATCCACAGTAATATAACCTCTGTGGGTCCCAATAATACTGGCACATAGCCTCAACATGATTTTTAATATGCTTTTCAGCTCAATTTCTTTAACACTAAAACTGCATGGAAAATGTCAAGAATTATTTAACTATAAAATTCCACAGAAACAATTATGTCACAATTTCTATAGTGCACGCCCACACGCCCGTCACCTAGCATGTGCGTCACCTCCCAACAATTTACGAAATATATATATTCAGGGTTCATACCCTCAACTCCAAGATTAGAAGAGTTACTTACCTCGAACAAGCCAAATCCAATGCCGAGCAAGCTACACAATGCTCCAGAAATCCCATTATGCGCGTATCAACTCCCGAATGGTTCGAATCTACCACAATTAATTTGATTCAGTCCACACAATTTATAGGAATTAATTCCATATCAAAATACTATTATTTTTCAAAAATCTGAAATTGCGCCCCAAAAATCCCCGTCGGGCCCACATCTCGAAATCTGACGAAACTCACAAAATACGACAACCCATCCAATTACAAGTTCATCCATACTAATTTCACTCAAATCCGACTCCAAGTCGGTATTCAAACTTGAAATATTTATTTTGTGACATTATAGAAATTTCCTTCTATTTCTCTTGAAGATTCAATAATCTTACACCAAAAATGAAGATTAATTCATTGAATATAATCAAAAGTGAGTTAAGAACACTTACCCCATATTGTGTGAAAAATTTCCTCTCCAAAATCGCCCAACCCGAGCTCCAAAATCTGAAAATGGGTGAAAATGTTGAACCCTCGAATTTTAAGGTTCTGCCCAGTCGATTTCCGCATCTGCGGACAAGGAGTCGCACCTGCGACCCTCGCTTCTGCGGACAAATGGGCGCATTTGCGAGCTAGGCCGCTTCTGCGGAGAGCCAAGCGCGGATGCGACTCCACACCTGCGGATAAAATTCTGCACCTGCGCTGCCCGACTTCCTCACCCTTTTCCGCTTCTGCGCCAACCCCTCGCACATGCGGCCTCGCAGATGCAGGCATATTCTTTGCACCTGCGAGCGCTGCCCAGTTTCTCACTTGGCCGCTTCTGCAACTGATTTTGCGCACATGCAGCTTCGCACCTACGATCAAAAGCTTCGCAGGTGCGATCACACCAGTAGGCAGCATTTCCAGAAATGTTTCAAGTTGAATTTGATCCGTTAACCATCCGAAACTCACCCGAGCCACTCGGGACCCCGTCCAAATACACCAATAAGTCCTAAAACACACCACGGACCTACTCGAGGCCTCAAATCACATCAAACAACCTCAAAGATACGAACAACACACGGATTCAAGCCTAATAAATTTTAAAATTTCCAAATTCTATAAACGATGCCGAAACCTATCAAATCATGTCCGATTGACCTCAAATTTTGCACACAAGTCACATTTCACATTATGGACCTATGCAAATTTCTAGAATCAGATTCCGACCCCAATATCAAAAAGTCAACCCCCCGGTCAAACTTCCCAAAAATTTAACTTTCGACATTTCTAGCCAAATTCCACTACGTACTTCCAAATAATTCGGACATGCTCCTAAGTCTAAAATTACCATACAGAGCTATTAGAATCATCAAAATTAAATTTCGAGGTCGTTTACACATAAGTCGACATCCGATCACTATTTAACTTAAGCTTTAAACCTTGGAACTAAGTATTCCAATTCATTCCAAAACTTCACTGGACCCGAACCAATTGCCCCGGTAATTCACACAACAACTGTAAAGTACAAGTTGAGCAGTAAATGGGAAAATAGGGTTGTAATACTCAAAACGACCGGCCGAGTCGTTACACTATGACAATTTTGGACAGACAAGTCCGGAAATTAAGATCAAAGGATATTGATTCAGTGAAGGTTCAATGGAGGGGTCATCCGGTTGAGGAGGCGACCTGGGAGATCGAGCACGATATGCGGAGTCGTTACCCTCATCTATTCACCTCTTCAGGTATGTCCTTATGCGCGTTCGAGGGCGAACGTTTGTTTTAAGAGGGGAGAATATAACAACCCGATCGGTCGTTTTGTCTAATTGCGCGAAGTTACCCCTTTTATTACTTCAAACTTGTGTGTTTCGTTCCGGAAATCTTTCGGGTTGATTTGGACCCTTGATTCTTGAGTTAGAAGTTTTAATTTAAAAATATTTACCAAACTTTGACTTTTGTGAAAATAACCCTAGAATGGTGTTTTTGTGGCTCTGATAGCTTCATATTGTGATATCTTACTTGGGCGTATGCCCGAAATTGATTTTGGAAGCCCGTAGGTTGATTTGCCAAAATTTTGCAATTTAATATTGAAAAGTTTGACCGTAGGTTGACTTTTAGCGACCGAGCTTGGAATTTAATTTTGGGACTTAGAATAGGTCTGTTACAACATTTAGAACTTGTCTGTAAAATTTGGTGTCATTTAGAGTTGATTTTGTAGGATTCAGATGTTAGTTCTAATTCTACAAGTTCTTGAAAATTTCTTTGAAAATCATGCATTTTTGAGTTCAATTCATAGTTTTAGATGTTACTTTTGTATTTTGATCACGCGAGCGAGTTCATATGATTTTTTTAGACTTGTGTGGATGTTTGGTTTGGAGCCCCGATGGCTCGGATAAATTTTTGACATGTTTCGGAGTGGTTTGGACTGAAAATGGCAAAATCTGGTGTGTGGTGATCTGGTGTCGCAAATGTGAATACTAGGCTCACATTTCCGAAGGACACAGGTGAGGGGCAGTTGTCGCAAATGCGACCTCCCCTTCGCATTTGTCAAGCCAGCAGAAATTGGAAAGTGTTCGCAATTGCAAACAATTGTTCGTTTCGGCGATGTTCCCCAGTTCGCAATTGCGAATACTCTACACAATTGCGATGTATGATGAGTTTGTTAGGGTTCGAAAATGCGAGCCCTGGTCCGCAATTAAGGGCTGGGAGACGGAATTTTTGAACTCATTCTCACATTTTTAAACCCTAGACTCGGTAAGAGGCGATTTTTAACTACAAACCTTGGGTAAGTGATTCCAATCTATTTCTAATCATATTCCATCAACATATCTTAGATTTTAACATCAAAATCATGTGAATCAAAGTGAAAATTTGTGAAACGTTTTTAAGTGTTTGAAACTAATTACATATATGAACTCGATTTGAGAGTCGATTTGGACTCGGATTTTTAAACTAATTACATAAATGAACTCGTGGGGTCATGGGTAGATGGAATCTACCATTGGACCCGGGTTTTGACCGGACAAGCCCCGGATTGACTTTTATTGATATTTTTGAAAAAGTGTAAAGATCTTAACTTTATCTATTGCAATTGAATTCCCTAGCATTGTTTGATAATATCTAGTCGATTTTTGTTAGATTTGAGCCGTGTGGAGACGAATTTTAAGGGAAAAGCTATTTTTGAGTATTGAATTGATCTAATTGAGATAAGTGTCTTGCCCAATTTATATCCCTTAGGATTCATATTATTTGACTCAAATATGCTAAGTGAAATCTGTGTACACAAGGTGATGGTGGGTACACGGGTTGTACGTGGTTTTTGACCGGTTTAGGCTACTTATACTATTTCCATGCTTTAGTTGAATGCCATATCATGCTATAATTCTCTTAGTCAATCTATTTGTACTGGTGTCAGTTTATCCTTACATGCCTTAAATGATTTTGCTAATGCTTGTTCTACCTCCTAATTGATCATCCGTTCTCATGCTTTAGTTGAACTTGTTGCCTCTTTTATTGTTACATGCTATCTCTTAATTATTAATTATCATTATTTGAAGTTGTTGATCGTGTTATCTCTGTCCTTATTGATCATCATTCACTTGAAGCAATTGTTCTTGTTGATTTCCGTTATTTGAGATTAATTGTTAAATGTTATCTCTTTTATTGTGAGTTAGTCTTATCTAATATCATGGTTATACATTATTTCTCTCATTGTTGAGTTAATTGGTGTTAAAGTTATGAAAGTCGTTAACACGTTAAAGGTGAAGTTAATTATTATTGAGACATATATCTTATTGAGCATTTTACATTCATTGTTGTTGTTGATATTCTTGTATATGTTGTGGTGGAGCCCTGGGCTATTGTTGTGGAAACACCGATATTGTTGTTATTGTTGGCAAGTTGTGATATATGGGCACTTGTGGTGCGAATTGTTATTGTGATATGATATTGACGTGCATGCGGTGGTATGATGCTTGGGGTTAATGTGTATGCGGAGGTATAAGGTGGGGCTTATGTGCGTGTTGCTTGAAGGGAAACTACGTGAAGCCACGCGGCGTCATAAGGTGGGCTAAAGTGCGTGTAGCTATTTCAGAAAAACTATTTTCAAAATCTATTTTCAAATGTAAGGATCACGCAGCGGCATTAAGAAAGATTGTGATTAAAATTGAAAAACGTAAATAAGAGGCGGTACCTCAGTTGTGATAATTGATTATACGAGACGATATCTCGATTTTGATTTCATTATACACGAGGCGGTACCTCGTTGTGATTCTTGCTGTTTAATTTATGTTGCAAAGTATTTTGGTGGAAATATTTTTTGTTGTTTCATTCTTTATTGTTCTAGCAGTTGCTGTTCGTACATGATCATTGTAGCCCTTTAGTTGCTTCTTTTATGCCATTATCATTGTTGATTTTCAGTACTAGTTCATGCTATCATCTTGTTCCGTATCATTTGTTTCTTCACTTTCCATTACATATATGTATTACTATTTTATACTGTTTATTTATATCCTAGTAGGTGTCTTGACTTGGCCTCGTCACTACTCTACTGAGGTTAGACTCGATACTTACTGGGTACCATTGTGGTATACTCATACTACACTTTTGCATATTATTTTGTGTATATCCAAGTATGTCTTCTCGTGTCGGTCGTAAGAGATTGGTTGTAGCTACTACTTGGGAGATTTCAAGGTATACCTGCTCCACGTCCGCAGGCCTTAGAGTTACCTTCCCTATTTTACTTCATGTTATATTTCTTTTTGCCAGTGATGTATTAGATAATCTAGAATTATTCTATAGAGCTTATGACTCAGTTCCACCGATTTTGGGGAGCGTATTGTTGAGATTATGTTTTGATTCGGAAGGTTATAGCAGTGTTCAACTTTGTTTTAGTATTTTGATAAATTATTTCTGCCAAGTTATAATTATTCATTAGGCTTACCTAGTTGTAGAGATTAGGTGCCATCACGATATCCTACGGAAGAAAATTGGGGTCGTGACATTACCTATTTCATGCCTTTACTTGTTACATGCTTTTACTTGCCTTTACCTATTATCAGACTTTACCTGTCACATTCATTTATCTGCCACATGCTTCCACTTACTATATGTCTTTACTTACTACATGTATTTACTTACTACATGTCTTCACTTACTATATGTCTTTATTTGCTACATGTCCCTACTTGTTACATGATCTCACTTATTAAATACCCCTACTTTGTGAAAGCCTTATCATTATATATGGTGTTATGGGAGACTAGCTCTTGGCCACTGGGTTGCCCATATTACTTTGTTTGAGTTTATATTTTCTAGTTGAATTTTGCATGTTTGTTTTCTCGGTGTTATGTTGTAAACTTTTCCGTACTTGATTGTTGTTGAATAATTTCATATGAACTTATATATTTGGATGGATTAGCTGGCAATGTGTGTGTATATATATATATATATATATATATATATATATATATATATATATATGTATGTATGTATGTATGTATGTATGTATGTATGTATGTATGTATGTATGTATATGTATGTATATGGATCGGATTGATGCCACAACGGTATTTATATTATATATGGGATCGTGTTACACAATGCAACACCATTTATATTTATATGTGGATCGGGTTACATGTCGTAATAGTATTTATATTTTTATATTTATAAGTGATTCGGGTCGCATGCCGTAATAATATTTATATTTATATTTGAATCGGGTTTCACGCCGCAATAATATTTACCTTGACACTGGGATCGGAAATATTTATATTGATATTGGGATAGGGCTGCACACTGCAATAGTATTATTATAAATTTTTGGTTGTGATCCTTGTGCATATTTCATGATTCTTATTTTCCTTCGTACGAATGGTTCATAGAGTTAAGTATTTGTTAGCCATGTCTATTAACTTGTTCCTTAGTTCCCGAGTTGATGCTCTTACTGATATTTGTTATATCTCTTGACTTGTTGTCTTGGTTACCATCTGCGCAAGTAAAATAGTAAGTAAGTATCTTTTGACTTAAAACTTTGTCACTACTTCACTAAGGTTAGTCAAGATACTTACTAAGTACATAGAGTCGATTGTACTCATACTACACTTCTGCGCCTTGCATGCAAATCTTGGAGCCGAAAAGCCGTGGAAGACGAAGCTTTGTATTGAAGACGTACCAGTGTTCCTGATTCAAGCTACCTCTTGTTCATGGTAATTTAGGGCTTCATTTCTGTTTATGTAAACTTCAAACATATATTGTATTTATTCTTTATATCGGTTTTGAAAATCTAAATCATAGTGGATCATGACTTATACTACCAGTACTTGGGATAGTTGTATTGAATTCTTTGTTATTCTATTCATTATCGCAGTTGGTTTCGCAGTATTATAATGACTTTCACTGTTCAGTTTACCTAGCATATTGGGGTTAGGCGTCATCACGATTAAGTAATATTTTGGATCGTGTCGGTCCTCCAAGACCTCCTTCTGATCAGTTGGTTAAATTATTCCATTTTACAGCTTAGTTCACTTTGGTATATATATTTGAGATGCACAACAATACTCTAACTAAAGAAAACAATTCATAATACATGATAAGTTTCAATCCTACCCTCGCTTCTCTCTTTTAGAGAGGGAAAATTAATTACTTCCTCCGTCATAATTTATGTATCGTCATTTACGACCCGTGATATTTAAGATATTTGTTGACTGATTTTTATAAGTTGTAGTGCAATAAAATAATATAATAATTGTTGTGAGTTAATTTCGTCAAAATTATAATTTGATTAGCTAAATATATTTGAAATTTTAGAGTCTTCTGTAAGTAAGTGAATCGAGTTGAATAGTTTGGGACTGACAGCATAATTATATTATTGTTGTACATCTAAAAGAGTAGTATAAATTGAACAACATGAAAGTACATTAATTAGTAGTAAATTATAAGTACTGGAACTAATAAAATAGCAAAATGTTACTGGTATAGAAGTTTTTATGACATGCATAGATGTTTCGTTGGATGTTAAAAAAGAAACTGATTCATCTCCAAAATCAAAATAACTATTGAACTCAACCAAGTGCCAACTGCTTAATGAAAGAAACGGAGGACAGGTGGAGGAGGAAAGTTGAGGTGAATAATTAAATCCTTTATTTTCTTTTCAGTATCTAAATCAAAGTTAAATAATTAGTTCCTTCTGTTTTTCTTAAATAAGGTCCTTCGAATATTAGAAGGAACACAGAAATTGCCCACCAAAAAAAAATAAAATGTTCTATATTGTGCCTGTCTTCAAAATATACAACAAAGTGATGTGCTTCAAAATATTCAGTTCTAATCTGGGATGGTCAGCCCACATGGTGCGACCGCATTTTAAATATAAATTCTTTTAATAGCAACATATAAAATTGGCGCATGCCTTATTTTATCTTTAATTGTACTTGTTTATTTTTTCCCGTACTTCGTTTGTCTCACCCACTCTCTGCAAATGACAAGAATTTCTTGGCCAACTTAGATTCGTTTCATCTCAACCATTAATTAATTCTGGATCATTAAATTTTACTTAATAAAGTTAAACTCAAATAATTTGGACCTTAGTCAAGTTACGATTCCAATATATGTACTACATCCGTCCCAACTTATATCATACTCTTTTCTTTTCGGTATGTCTCAAAATGTAACAATCTGATAGGTCGTTTTGAGTTCTAGTTCACAATTTTGTAGTTTGAAACCTTACATAGTCTTATATGATTACTTGTGACTTGCGTGCACAGTCCGTGTTGATTTTCAAAATGTTAAATGCGATTTTTCAAAGAAAACTTGATTTTTGAACTTAAAAATGGAAAAAATTGACCACAGTCAATATTGTGGGTAAACGACCTCGGATCGGTGTTTTGACGATCCGGTAGGTTCGTATTATGATTTTGGACTTATAAGCATATTTGGTTGGGGTCCTAGGTGACTCAAGGTCGATTCAGTGCTAATTGTGAAAAGTTAGAATTTGAAGTTATGTGCTTTGAAATCTTTGAGTTATGAAGCTTGATTCTTGATTCTAGATGTTATTTTGATGATTTGACGTTACAAGCGAGTTCGTATGATATTATTGTATTTGTGTAGATGTTTGGATTAGAGCTGGAGTGAGTTTCAGATGGGTTCCGGACTGATTGGCGAGAATTGGGATTTGCTGGTACTGCAAACCTTGCAATTACGATGGTCTGTTCGCAAATACGAGCATCGCATTTGCGATGCTGGGGGAGGAGCTGGGTAGCTTCGCAATTGTGAAGCTTTGGTCGCTTTTGCGAAGGGGGACCTTCACATTTGCGATGCTTCTGTCGCAAATTGCGACGTCTGCAATTGTGATGCCTATGTCGCAATTGCAAGATCTGAGGCTCAAGAGCTGGTTCACAATTGCGATCAGCTGTTCACTTTTGCGAACATTGTAATTGCGAACAAAAGTTCGCAATTGTGATACTTGTATCCGGGTAAAAGGCAAGAATTTCGGAGTTTAGCTCATTGCTCTCCATCTTTGAGATCTAGACTCCACAAAGAGACTATTTTAAAGCGCAATTTCTTCCCAACTTCATAGATTAGTAACTTTAACTTGTTTTTGTTCAATTCTCATTACTTTTTCATACGTTTCACTATTAAAACTAAGATTTCATAGAGTAGATATAGGGTTTTTGGATAAAAATTTAGGATTCCATATTTTTGTGATATAGACCACAATTTGAGGTCAGATCTCAAAAAAAAAAAAATCATATATTTTGACTCGGAGGTGAATGAGTAATCATAATTTGATCCTAATTTTGAATTTCGACCACGTGGGGGTGGGGTTGACTTTTTCAAATATGACAAAGTTCGATCCCTTTTGATACTAGGATAGTTTTAAAGCTTTTTTTTTTGACTTATTTTAACATTAATTGGCCAGATTTGGATGGTTTGGAGGCTTTTTCTAAAGGAAAAATGGTATTAGATTGTTGAATTTTATCGGAAGGAGTTACTTGTTTTGGTTAATCTTGATTTGAGGGAATTATAATATAATTGTATCTAATTGTTATGTGCTTTATGCGTTGGTGGAGACGTATATGCAAAGTGACGAGTATGTATGTGTTTGTCATGGTTTAAACATGCGAGTAGAACTAGCTTTATTTATATCATGTTGCTTTATCTAGTCATTTTATTTGCTTTTTTACTTATTATCTCGTATCGTTGTTTCTCGTTACTTAACTGTATAGGCTTATATGTAGGTGTTTGGTCTTAGTCTCGTCACTACCTCGTCGGAGTTAGGTTCGATACTTACGGAGTACATTGGATGGGTTGTACTCATACTATACTTCTGCACTTCTTGTGCAAATTTTGGTGTTGGTTCCAAAGGCACTTAGAGAACAGACTAGCTAGCTGGTCGAGGAGACCCGAGGTAGTGTTGCACTCTCGTTCGCAAGCCTTAGATTCACCCATGTCATATTTTTATTACGTTTATTTGATTCGAACATTATACTGTTTGACTTAATCATTATACTCTTGTAGGTTTCAGACTTTTTCTAATTCTCCCGAATTTTATCATTTATTTGTAGCATCATGTTGTTTATGTTTCACGTTACCTTTATTTCCACGACCCCAAATCCCCTGTGGACAATGTCGTGATGACACCTAGTCTTTAAGACTAGGTAAACCTAACAACATGTAGAAACATTAAATAAAGCTTAAAATTTCAAAACTTCAACAATTTCATAAATAGAAGCTATAAACTCGATATGTACAATTCCCCAAAACCTGGTGAGATATAAGTCACAAGCTCCAAATACAATGCTGAACAATCCTATACACCACTGTCTATCAAAAGCGTAAAGAAATAAGGAAGAATAGGGTAGAAGGGGACTCCGAGGCCTGCGAATACCGGCAGGTGTACCTTGAAGTCTCCAAAAACAAGCTCAACACGCTAATACTAGGACTGATACGATGTACCTGGATCTGCACAAAAATATATGCACAAGCGTAGTATGAGTACACTACAACGGTACCCAGTAAGTGCCAAGCCTAATCTCGATAGAGTAATGACGAGGTCAGGTCAAGGCCCTACTGTAGATAATAAGAAATAAGATAAAAAATATAATGATATAATGAAATGATAAAGGTAGCGAAACAATAAGGAATTTACAGAAAGTTAACAATACAGGATCAAAACAGTTAATACAACACGAAAGGAAATCAAGGATTTTACATGTTAAGGAAACAACAGCTAAACAAATATAGCAAATAGAGGAAGATAAACAGGGGCACTCCCGATGTACCGCATCGTAGTCCCAAATCATAAAAGTAACTCACAGTCTTTCCTTATATCGCCGTAGGGGCCCTTACATTTACTTTTGAAAAATTATTTTCCCGAAATAACACCCCGCGTTTTAGTCCACCTTATCACACCGCATGGCTTCTAGTAGTTCCCCTACTAGCCACGCGTATCAAGCCCACCTTATCTCACCGCATGCGTTTCAACACCCAGACCTTATACCACCACGTGCGTATTAACAATAACAACGGCATGACAGAAACCTCGTGCAAATAGTAACAACATCACGATAGAAACCTCATGCAAATAATAACAACAATCACCTCAACAATAACACGAAAGACAAAACATAACAACTAAAATAAATGATATTTCACAACTTACACCTTGACTCAATAGAACCCACGGCCTTTACAACTCAATACCAAACTCAACAACAAGATATTTCAAGGATAGCAATTTCAATTAAAGAATCCCATAGTTAAATCATGAATACAGAAGTAAGAAAGCAAGTAATCCAACTAAACATATAGAACAAGTTGCAAATAGAGATAAAAAGACATGTGAAATTAGACTAAATATGGTAACTATAACATGTTAAAGTAACTCAATTAAGGCATGAAAAGGAAACTACATAGCTAAAATCGAAATTTTAATATTTAGCCCGTATACGCACTCATCACATATCACAATTTATCACAACAACACCAAATCCTAAGGAGAATTTCCCCCACACGGCTTTCACATATCACAATTTATCACTACAACAACAAATCCTAAGGAAAATTTTCCCCACATATGGTTAGGCAAGTCACTTATCTCAAACCACGCTAAATCAATCAAGTAGAAGGCCTTTCCCTCTATATTCTAAGTCCTAACGGCTCGAATCTAGTCAAAACAATTATATACTATAAATACAACTATGGAAAACGTATTTAAATAATGAAATTATGATCTTAGCAAAGAATTAAAAACTTTTCCCAACAAGTCAACCCGGGCCCGCATCTCAGAACCCGACCAAATTTACAAAAACTGAACACCCATTTAATATCGAGTCCAATCATACAAGAATTATTCAAATTCGACACCAAAATCTCGCTCAAATCCCCAAAATTCGGCCTAAGAAGTTCCATCCATTCCCCCCAATTGTTTCAACCCAAATCCCTAATTAAATGATACAATCAATGATAGATTAGTGAAATTTAATCAAAATTGAGTTAAGAACTCTTACCCCAACAATCTCTCTGAATATCCCTCGAAATTTTGCCTTAAACCGAGCTCTCTAAGTCCAAAATGTGAAATATGAAATAAACCCTCGATTTGGAATTTAAGTCCGCTACCCAGTTTATTCCTTCTTCGCGGACGCGGAAATTGCCTCACGTTTGCGAAGCACAAAGATGCTACTACCCAGATTTCCTCTTACGCGATCGCGGAGATCCACTCGCGAATGTGATGCCAAAGGTTCTCAAGCTTCGCGATCGCGAAACCCTTCTCTCGAACGCGTAGACCAAACACATGAGTCCCACCCCAGACTGCCTTCCTCTTCGCGAACGCGTAACCCAGTCTGCGATCGCAGTGCACCAAGTCCTGACCCTTCGCGAACGCGTGGCCTTCTTCGCGAACGCGAAGGGTAAACCTCAAGCAAATCTCTGAATACTCTATGCAAACGCGGGAACACCTTCACGAACGCGTAGAAGAAAACCAGAACTGAGGAACCAGCACTTCAGTTATTCCTTAAAGACACGAAATATGCCGAACATGGTCCGAACTTCACCCAAGGCCCCCGGGACCTCGACCAAACATACTAAAAAGTCCTAAAACATCATACGAAGATGCTCGAAGTGTCAAATCACATCAAACAATACTAGAATCACGAATCGCACATCGATTCATGCCTAAGAAACTTATGAACTTTCGAATTCCAAAACTAATGCTGATTCGTATAAACCAACTCCGATTGACCTCAAATGTTATACTTCAAGTCATAATTGACATTACAGACCTATTTCTACTTCCGGAATTGGGATCCGACCCCGATATCAATAAAGTCAACTCCCAGTCAACTTCCCAAACTTCCACAAATTTCTAACTTTTGCCAAATCACACCAAAACGACCTACGGACCTCCAAATAAATATCTGGACGTGCTCCTAAGACAAAAATTACCATACGGAGCTATTGGAACTATCAAAACTCCATTTCGGGGCCGTCTTCACATAAGTCAAACTGCGGTCAACTCCTACGACTTAAACTTCCAACTTAGGGACTATGTGTTCCATTTCACTTTGAAACACTCCCGAACCCGAAACCAAGCACCCCGACAAGTCTCATAACTACAATATAACACAGGGGAGGCAATAAATAGGGGATCGGGGCTAATAAACTCAAAATGACCGACCGGATTGTTTCATCCTCCCCCTCTTAAAATGAACTTTCATCCTTAAATGAGTATAGAGACATGCCTGAAGTGGTGAAAAGATGAGGATAACGGCTACACATATCATGATCAGTCTCCCAAGTCCCCTCCTTGACTTGCTGACCCTTCCACTGAACCTTAACTGAAGTAATGTTCTTCAACCTCAACGTTTCAACCTGCCAACCAAAATGGCCACCGGCTTGTCAACATAAGATAGATCCTTGTCCAACTAGATTGAGCTGAAGTCTAACACATGAGATGGATCGACGTGATACTTACAGAGCATAGAAACATGGAACACTAGATGAACTGCTGCTAGACTAGGTGGTAGTGCAAGCCTGTAGGTCACCTCTCCAATCCTCTCAAGTATCTCCAAAGGTCTGATGTACCTAGGGCTCAACTTGCCCTTCTTCCAGAACCTTATAACACCATTCATGAGAGAAACTTGGAGCAAGACCCACTCCCAACCATGAAGGCAACGTCGTGAACCTTCCGATGCGTATAACTCTTCTGTCTAGTTTGGGCTTTACGAAGTTGATCCTAAATCAATTTAACCTTTTCCAAAGTATCCTGAACCAAGTATGTAACCCAATAGCCTAGCCTCGCCCGGCTCAAACCAACCCGCCAGAGATCGACACACGTCTACCAAACAAAGACACATACGGGGCTATCTGAATGCTCGATTAGTAGCTGTTGTTGTAGGCAAAATCCGCAAGTGGCAGGAACTGATCCCAAGAACCCCCAAACTCCATCACACATGCACGGAGCATATCCTCCAATATCTGAATAGTGCTCTTGGATTGCCCGTCCGTCTGAGGGTGAAATATTGTGCTCAACTCAACCCGAGCACCTAACTCATGATCTACGGCTCTCCAAAACCATGGCCTAAGGACTCGATGGAGCACGCGGAGCCTGAGTAGTCTGTGGAGGTTCACCCCTCCTGAGTCTGGGGCAATCCCTCACCATATGACGAGTGTCATCACATTCAAAACAAGCTCTCAAAAGGCATGGCTGCTGTGGTTGGATCGAGCTTGATCGGCTGGACTGACCGCTGAAAGTACCCCGTGCAGGAGGTGCACTAGACAATGGCGGTGCACAATAGGGAGCTTGAGGCCTAGGAGTGACCGAAATACCGGTGGAAGATGGAAGTGCTGAATGAACAGGGCAACTCACATAGCCCCTATCATGACGTGCTGCAAGTGGGGCATGGGTACCACTATATGTGCTAGAGACTCGAGACCTCTTTTTCATCTCTCTCCCGAGTCAACATACCCTCCTATCTCCTAGCAATCCACACTACCTACTAGTATGCGATGTCCATCTCCAACTGTAGGGCCATGCTAAATCCGATACTGGGGTTGATCCCCTCGATAAATCGATAGACCCGCTCTCTAATAGTACCAAGGCTGGGGTATGCCTAGCTAAATCACTGAACTGGACCACATACTCCGACACGGTCATAGAACCCTAGTGCAACTGTTCAAACTCTATGCGCCATGTATCTCTAAGACGCTGGGGAACTGTAACACCCCGAAAATTTTTGAAAAACTTAAGTGTAAAGCCCGGTAAAAATTTGTAAAGAAAATACTGTTTCATGGGTTGAACAATGCACGGAAAAGTAAAGGAAAATTTTTGGCGGAACTGTGCATTTCTGCGGTCCATTATGTGACCGCAGAATCACTCTGCGGACCGTATAATGGCCGTAGAGTGACGCAGTTATTTGGGTCTATTGGAAGCAATTATGCGGTCAACTATGCGACAACATAACTGTTATGCGGTGTACTATGCGACCGTATAACTGTTATGCGGACCGCAGACTCAGGTAGATTTTTGGTCATTTTAGACACTAATTATGCGGTCCGCATAACTATTATGTGGTCGTATATGCAACCGCAGAACCTATTCGGAGCTCCATTTTTGGGGTTTTAAAACCCGTCCCTACTGTTATGCATGCTACTGAAATGGAGGCAGTGGAATTGGCCTCCTACCACCTGAAAGAGGTGGAGTATTCTTGGTTTGAACTATGGGAGGAGTCCCGTGAAGAAGGGAGCCTTCCGGCAAGGTGGAGTGAGTTTACTGATGCTTTCATTGACCACTTCTTGCCTGCTGAAACTAAGGCGGCCCGTGCCATTGAATTTGAGAGCCTGAGGCAAGGTAGCCTGAGTGTATGGGAGTACCATATGAAATTCGCGCACCTGTCTAAGTATGCTATTTACATGTTGCCCACTATGGAGGCTAGAGTGCGCCGATTTGTGCAAGGACTTATTCCCTTGGTAATTAATGAGGCCGCTACGGCTGCCTTGAATTCTGTTATGAATTATGGAAAAATGGTGGCGTTTGCTCAAGCTACAGAGGATCGAAAGTTAAAAAGAAAGAGAGAGCTAGATAATAACAAAAATACCCGATCCATGGGCAATCTTAGTGGCTCATATAGTGGGGGTAATAGTGGAAAGGCATTACATATGAGAGTGTCATCCAGACACGCGCAGTCAATTGCTCAGTCTTCAGCTAGAGCACTACCATCAGGGCCTGATCAGCAGTAGTGGGGCCATAGTAACCAAGGCAACCATGGGTCTAATCAGCAGGTCCAGTCGAATGGGGATTCTCAGCTGTAGCCAAGGCCCCCATGTCCCAAGTGTGGGAGGCGTTATTTGGGAGTGTGCCGACATGGCACGGATGAATGTTTCAGGTGTGGAGTCAAGGGCCACCATCTAAGGCACTGCCCCAACAGTCAAGGGATAGCAAGTAAGTCCCTTAACCCCAATATTAGGATATCCTAGCTATGTCGTTTCACTTGTGAATATTTCAGATTCTAACACATATCATGAGCATGTTGAATTGAAAGACAGATTCGTCATATCTCTAGTCCTCTCATATAGGATCAACTATTGTGAAGGGTTAAGCTGTCTGAATGATAATAATATCATAAGTTCTCAACTTCTTTTTCATCCTCGTAGGCTTTGGCAGAGATTCCTTTTTATCGATGCCTACTAGGAAACTCTATGCCTCATGTGTCGAATCAATGATGTCATCACAATGATTAACCATGTCAGCACTATTGGTAGTAACCTTCATGTTTCTTAGGATATAACCTCCTGAAATACCGTGCTCAGTACCTTGATGGATTTTTGAATAATTTTAGCCAATCTCGAACCTCGTTGTTCATATTTATGGAAACCAGTGGGGGTTGAAGGTTTAATCATGTCAAAGAAGAAGTGTCATTCCATGATCATATATATTGGATAGGAAGTTTTATGGTAATATTCAAGCTAGCACATCTTAAAGAAATTGTTGGAGGTTGCCAACGGTTTACTTTGGGTATTCGACATATAGATTTAGAATGGAAGAAAGTGAACGGGTTATTCTAAAAGATTTGTCTATGAATATATTGTGTGAATTGTTAAGGAAGGTAAAGTATATGTAGTCACATCAGGCCTTATGAAATCTTAAATGAAATAGGCCAAACTATGAGTATGATTTTTCCCTATTATTGTCCTCTGTATACCGGTGTGTGTCTATGTGTATGAAGGTGGAGTTAATGAATAATTGGATTATGAGGAGCAACTATTTGCTATCCTTGTTAGATAAGTCCAGAAGTTAAGATTGCCTCCGTCAAGTGCTATGGCGAAACCAACAGGTTGAAGAGGTTACTTGGGAGGTCGAGGAAGAAATGAAGAAAAGTATCCTTACTTGTTTGAATAGATAGGTATTTACAAAGTTGTTAATTATGGAAATTCTAAAAGTTTCTTTCTATGAGTTATGTATCATTTGTACAATTGGCATAAAGGGTGTTCCCTTCTGGTAATACCATATACCGCTTGCGAGGCCACAATTTGTGTTGCTTTGTATTATGTTACGTCGTTGGATTACATATATGTTGTTACGGTATGTTTTCTGGGCTCTCTGACAGGTGGATAGGCCTAGTTACAAGGGAAACTCTGGCGAAATTTTTAGAAATTTTGCGAGTTGCATAAGATGTTAATAACAGGTTTTGACCCTCATTCGAGGATGAATGATCCTAAGCGGGGGATAATGTAACACCCCGGAAAATTTTAAAGAACATAAGTATAAAGCCCGGTAAAAATTTGCAAAGAAAATAATGTTTCATGGTGCCGGATTAGGCTTACATGTTTGAGGATTATAAAAATTCTTCGCGGTTCGAACCTTTTGGGTTGAACAATGCACGGGAAAGTAAAGGAAATTTTTTGGCGGAACTGTGAATTTTTGCGATCCATTATGCGACCGCAGAATCACTCTGCGGACCACATAATGGCCGCAGGGTGACGCAATTATTTGGGTATGTTGGAAGCAATTATGCGGTCGACTATGCGACCGCATAACTGTTATGCGGACCACAAACTCAGACAGATTTTTGGTCATTTTGGACACCAATTATGCGACCGATATGTGGTCCGCATAACCATTATGTGGTCGCATATGCGACCGCAGAACCTGTCCGGAGCTCCATTTTTGGATTTTTAAAACCCGACCCTACTTCGTTAAATACACGCTTTGGGTCATTTGTTTGAACAAAAATCTGATGTTTTAGAGAGAAGGGAGAGTGTTTTAGAGAGAGGAAAACCCTGGGCTAATTATTCATCAAGTCTTGCTCAAAGCTTGGAAGATTAATAAGGAAAACCCACAAGTTCTTCATCTAAGAGGTAAGGTTCCATACCCTAGTTTTCAATTTTGAATTTGGGTAGAAGATGGTTGATTACGTGTATGATTCATGGGTATGAGATTATTATTTATACATGCATGTACCAATAAGAATTGTGGGAAGATTGTTGAGCTGAAATAAGTAAGGATTGGGTTGTGGAGTGATGGAAATCTTGTAAGAGAACTTTGTGGTTAAAATTGCATACCTAGTGTTTGATAAAATGCTCAAATGAGCTGAGACCATGAATATCTTCCTAATTGTTGTTAAATTTTGTTATGTCTCAAAATAGATTGGGATTTCTAGAATTTCCGGAACGTTGTAGTAATTTAAGGAAATCTTAGTTGAGGTATGTTGGCTAAACTTTCTCTCTTGGAATTGAATTCCATAATATTACCGTGAGTTTCAAAGTATGGGTTGCGTATTAAAATGTTGTGGCTTTGAATCGTATTTCAAATGAAAGCTAGTATGCCAAATTGTGTGAGGAAATCTCAATATTCTTAAGACTCTTAATTGCTAATATGTGTACCTAAAGTCTTGATTGGGAATGTTTTATTGTTGATAACCTATAAAGATGGTTGGAAGTGAAATCAGTGAATTGGGAATATAAAGTGTGGCCAACATGCCAATAGTTAAAGGTATACTTGTGGCCAATGGTGCCGATGTAATGAAATAATGTGAGAAAGGTTATGAAATGAACTTTGACTCAACTATTCCAAAATTTACTTCGACAATATAATCGGCTAAAAGTTTATGAACTCAAGTGATGCCCATATGTGGCTGTCTTAGCTAATGCTATGCTTTGTAAGTAATTTTCAATGTGCTTTGCATTCTTACACATTCGTGAGTGGAAATTGTGTATGATTATAATTTGTTCTTCGATTGCCAATCATTTTACTCCATTTATTTGAAAGAAATCGATTATGTTTAAAGCCTTCATTACTAATGAACTTAAAGTTGTGATTTCCGGAATATTCTACTTGTTGATAATTATGATGATGATCTATGAAAGGGAAGAAATGAAAGTGTGGAATATAAAATATGGCCATTGTGCCATGAATAAAGAATCATATGTATGGCCAAGAGAGCCAATGAAATAATAATGTTGTAAGTGGGTGAAAGTACGGATTAGGTGATATGTGATGTGAAAGGTTATGAGATGTATGTATTTGTACTTTTGTTTCCAATGTGTTATGAAACCCTATGGACGGTCTTTGAAACGCATAGGTATATTGTGTTATGAAACCCTATGGACGGTCTTTGAAACGCATAGGTATATTGTGTTATGAAACCCTATGGACGGTCTTTGAAACGCCTAGGTATATTGTGTTATGAAACCCTATGAACGGTCTATGAACGCATAGGTACATTGTGTTATGAAATCCTGTGCACAGTCTATGAAATGCATAGGTATATTGTGTTATGAAATCCTGTGGACGGTCTATGAACGCATAGGTACATTGTGTTATGAAATCCCGTGGACGGTCTATAAAACGCATAGGTACATTGTGTTATGAAGCCCTGTGGACGGTCTATGAAACGCATAGGTACATTGTGTTATAAAATTCATTGTGATATGAAATCCTGTGGACAGTCTATGAAACGCATAGGTGCATTGTGTATAAGAGGTATAGATGTACGGTATGAATAAACACTGTGGACGGTCTATGAAACGCACAAGTGTATAATATGATAGGTGAACACTAAGGACGGTCTAATGAGACACATTATTAATGCAGATAATAGGTGCCCCTTTTGTTGTCCTTGTTTGTACAGGTTGTTTCAATTACATTATATTATGTGTTCCACGTATAGATCATATGGGCATTCTATTTTGAAAGAGGATTTCTAGCTATACATACTAGTGCTATTCGACAGTACTAACGTCCCTTTTGCCGGGGGCGCTACATCTTTAATGGATGCAGGTGGTTCTACAGCAGGTGGCATTGATCAGTGATAGCAGTGCACTCCTTTCAGCCGATTTGGTGAGCCCCACTTCATTTCGGGGTCATGTATCTTTTGTTTCTCATGTACTTTGTGGTTGAGGTATAGCCGGGGGCCTTGTTGCCGGCATTTCCATATTACTCTTCAGTTGTACTTAGAGGCTCCGTAGACAGGTTATGGGTGGTATTTGATGTTTGGAATTGGATTAGAATTATTGGTATTTGGCAACATATTTTTCATTAAATCTATAAACTCGTACTATTTTGAAAATATTGAATGATGTTGTTAATGGGAATGAAATGGAAACGGTCAATGAAATCTCTTCAGTATTTGATTAACGGAGTACATCTCCTCTTTATTCACGAATTAAATTTGAGTAGAAGGAATTTAACAGGCTTGCTCGGTCGGGTTCACTCGGTTGAGCGCCGGTCGCGCTCCTCGGTTTCGGGGCATGACAGGAACAAACTCCCTCAAGAACATATATGAGAACTAAGTTCAAGTCAGTGAAGCTGCCTCGGTCGGACTACCCAACTCATATGCTCGCCACCACTGATAAGCCGCTTCCATAAGCTGGAACGTAGTGAAGCAACCCCACTAGACTCCATAATGCCCATAGTATGGAGGATACGGTGGCACTCCTCAAGAAAATCCTGGGCATTCTTTGACGCCAAATCACTGAAAGTAGGAGGGTGGTACTTCTTGTACCTCTCGAGTCTGAGTTGCTCCCCCTCTGAAACTGCTTCCCTAACCTCAGGCTGAACTGGGGTGACTGGCTGTACTAGTATGACCTATGGGACCTAGTCAACCTAGACCCACTGCTTTGGGATACAGGCAGCAGGAGTCTGTGCCCCTCCCCCGACCTGAGATGTAGCAGGAGCAAGTGGGATCAGCCCTGCCTGAGCTAAAGTGCCGAACATGCTCAGAAACTGGGCGAGTTTCCTGGAGAGCTGGTGTGGTAACATGCGTCTCGAGTGCCTTCCCTCCAATTGAAACTACTGGTGGCTCCTCTATAGAAGCTCGTGCGAGTGCTATGGCTGCACCGCATGGATGTCCATGTTAAAATCCATATATAACCAATGTATTTTGTCACGCCCCAAACCTGGGGAGGCGTGGCTGGCACCCGGTGCCATACTAGCCCGAGCGAACCACTCTGTAACTCATTTTTTTCTGCAACTATCATGGGCCAACATAGTCATAACTCGTAATGTATAGCTATAAGTGGGCAACACTGTATCAATAAACTATCGTTCTTAAAACATGAATACATATGGGCTGTCAAGGCCTCTGACATACTGTACAAAATGTACCTCTGTCAACAAAGTCTCAAAGGTTATATGACATCAAATGGGATAGGGTACCGGCCTACCCATAAGTCTGTAGCAAAACTCTGACACGATGACTCATAGACTCGGCTGCACTCCGAATGAGGTGGAGTCTTACCAATCCTTCGCTGAATGCTAATCTCGTCTATTATGAGGGCTCGCCAAACTGATTATCTACACCTGCAGGCATGAATGCAATGTCCCCAACAAACGGACGTTAGTACGAATAATGTACTGAGTATATAAGATAGAACTGAAACATAATAGTAAGTCAACATTAATTAAAGACATATACGAATCAACCTGAATCTCTGAAGTGCCACCGTATATGCATACTTATACTTATATATATAATACTTCTCTTTGAATCTATTATCCATATCGTATAATGCATGACTGCCCAATAGATCAGTGGTAACTGCCCGACCGGCCGTAGCACGGTAGTAAATGCATGACCGTCCGACCGGCCGTAGCTCGGTGAATAATGTATAACTGCCCAACCGGCCGTAGCTCGGTGGTAAATGAAAGACTGTTTTTGTTCCTGCAATATCTGAAGCACTACTCTCATATGCTGATCATGTTCCTCCTTACTGCGCCAGTAGATCAAAATGTCATCAATGAAGACAATGACAAACAAATCAATATATGGCCTGAATACCCTATTCATCAAATCCACAAACGCTGCCGGGGCATTATTTAAACCGAAAGATATTACCAGAAACTCATAATGACCATATCTAGTACGGAAAGAAGTTTTCGGAACATCCGAATCTCGAATCTTCAATTGATGATACCCCGACCTCAAGTCGGTCTTAGAGAACACCCTAGCACCCTGCAACTGGTCAACTAGGTCATCAATATGCGGCAACAGGTACTTGTTTTTAATAGTAACTTTGTTCAATTGGCGATAGTCAATACACATTCGCATTGTGCCATCTTTCTTCTTCACAAATAATACTGGTGCACCCCAAGACGATACACTCGGTCTGACAAACCCTTTGTCTAGTAACTCTTCAAGCTGTTCTTTCAACTCTTTCAATTCTTTCGGAGCCATGCGATACGGTGGAATAGATATAGGCTGAGTATCCCGGCAAGTCTGGTAACTATAATATAACACATGAGAGGAAATAAATAGGTGATCGTGCCTAATACACTCAAAATAATCGGCCGGGTCGTTACATTTATTATCGCTAAGGGTTGGTTTGCCTTTCAAGCAGTATTAGGCACCATCACGACCCCATTGGATTGGATTTTGGGTTGTGACAAGTTGGTATCAGAGCACTAGGTTGCATAGGTCTCACGAGACATGAGAAATGTTAGTAGAGTCTTGATGATCGATATGGAGATATCTATATGTATCTTCTAAAGGATATAAGCCCTTAGGAAACTTTACTTTCTTTCTTTCTTTCTTTATGGTGCGACCGTGTTTCATCCTAAAGTTTGAATCTTTCTTCTCTTATTCTCTTATAGATAGTGCAAACACATGCGTCTACTACGACTGATCAGGAGCTGGAGCCAAAGGTTGTAGCCACGCAGGGGTCGGGGCAAGGTGTAAATCTCCTCTAGATTTCCTATATGTGTGAGGCTTTAAAGCACACTCATGAGTCGCTTAAGTTCTGTATTGCCTTACATAAGAGATTATAGACTAGAACCTACTTAGATGATCATGATATTAAATATAGAAGATGTATTGGAAGTGATTCACGGTCTAAGGTGTGCCCTAGAACTAAGCTAAGTTGGGAACTATGCAATGGGCTAAAGTTTCAAATGAATTCGCACAAGATCCGATTTCAACTAAGAAAAACTCCCAAAATATAAGATTTTACGTGGTTATCTAACTAGTAAATGAAAGATCTTTGAGTCTAGTTTTCAATTCATCAAACCATTTTTAAATTGGATATTTTTACATAAAGTTAGGGCTATTTTACATGACACTAACGCAGCTGCGCACTGGGGCTATCAAGTGTGCGACAACGCACAAAAGAAGGGTTTTCTTCCTTGTATGCATGCCCAGGTGCGCGCTCACTTGCCAATATATGAAACTGATAAATATCCCCAAGGTCGGGGAGAGATAGTGGCTAACTCATTTCTTTGAACTAGGGCCTGCTCTAACAAAGGGAATCCGTCCTATACATCCCTCCCATGAACCAAGGTAATATTTTTGGAGTATTTTGAGTTTATCACTACTCCTAAACATTTATATTAAGAAGGATTAATCTTTGAAATCTATAGAGTTCCATTCAAATTTCCAAATTTGTCAAGAACACTACAAGTTCGGATTTTCAAGTGTTTTACTACAAGAGGTATGCCATTTATGGCGATTTATGTATAATACATGTGTTAGGACTTATGGGATGGTCATTGGAAGCCAAAAGTGCCTAACCTAGATTGTGTTGGTATTATAGAGATTGTAAAATAGTTTAATTGAAGAGATTGATTGGTTAGGAGTGAATTATTGCAATGTTGATTGGTTGGGAGTGAATTGTTGCACATGCATGTGATAATGGAGTTTGTGGATTGGCTAAGTATGATTGTAAGGTGGATCATTATCATGAAAGGTGGTTGTTAGTTGAAGAAATTCTATTGAAGGGGGTTGTAGATAAATATGCACATTGGAGAGTGTTGGTGAGATGGTTTACAAGCTTTCTTTTCCACCAGCCTTATTGGGAGTTCATCCGGTATTCCATGTTTCCATGCTTTGAAAGTACTATAAGGATTCATCGCATGTGTTGGATTTCAGCTCGGTGTAGTTGAATAAGGATTTGACTTATGATGATGAGTCAATGGATGTGTTGGATATGCATGTTCGGATGCTGAGATCCAAAGATATTACATCGATAAAGGTTTAGTTAAGAGGTCAACTGGTCAAGGAGGCAACTTGGGAGACTAAGCATGATATGCGGAGCAAATATCCTCACTTTTTGGCATTTCATGAATGACTCTAAACTCGTTCTAGTTTAAGAGGAGGAGAATGTAACGACCCGATCAGTTATTTTATTTATTATAGCCTTTTTCCCCTATTTGATGTTCCCCATATATGTATTTGATGTTTGGTGATTTGTAGGGATAGTTGGGATTGGTTTCGGGAAGGTTATTGAGTGAATTGAGACACTTAGTCTCACTTTGGAATCTTAAGTTATAAGAGTTGACCAAAGTTTAACTTTTGTGTAGATGACCCCAGATTCGTATTTTGAGGGTTCCAATAGGTTCATGTGGTGGTTTTAGACTAAGGCTTATGTCCAAGTTTGGATTTTGAAGTTCCTAGGTGGATTTAGCTTTAATTGCCGAAAGTTGGGAATTTGAAAGTTTGGAAAGTTCATAAGTTTGACCGGGAGTTGACTTTGAGGCTATCGGCCTTGGATTTTTGTTCCGAGAATTTGTATAGGTTTTTTTGTCATTTGAAACTTGTGTGCAAAGTTTGATTTTATTCCAAATTTGTTAGGCTTGAATCAGACGCTTGGTTTTGACGGTAGAAATTCATGAGCTTAAAAGATGTATCTTGAGCAATGATTCCTAGTTTTGATGTTAATTTCAGTGTTTTAATCCATTAGATAGGTTTGGGAAAGGTATGCGGACTCGTAGGTGTGATTGGACGAGGTCCCGGGGGTCTCGGGTGTGTTTCAGATGGAGTTTAGAGCATTTTTGTGTTAGATGGCACACCTGGTGCTAGTGTGTCGTACATGCGAATTTGGTGTGCAAGTGTGAGGCTGAATCTACGAAGGTGAATAGCAAGTCAAATGTTATTATTGAAATGCATATATGGTTTGTGTCCGGGAGATTCCGAATGAGTTTTGGCTGTTAAAACGAAGATTTCTTATTGTTGGTTTTATTTTCTGGTGTAAGTAATTACAAAATTGCCATTTATGTGCCTGAAATTCCAGATTTCTTATAAAACTTCAAAACATCATATCTCCCTCATTTTAAGGCCAAATTGGGTGATTCAAGAGGCTATCTTGGGTGTAATATAACAAAAATCATGTTACTTTTATCAAACATGAATTTTGAGATCATCTAAGACCTAATTCAGACTGGAACAACTAGTGCATATTTTTACTTGTTTCGGAATTTAGTTACTTTTTCTCGCAATATTTTGGAGCTCGGTTTTGGGTGATTTTGAAGGAAATTTTTATTAATTGGATTGAAGTAAGTATTTTTGACTCGGATTTGTTATTATTTTCATGATTCCAACCTCGATTGTAGTGTTTGATTAATGATTTGAATTGGAAAAATTGAAGATTTTAGTAAACTCTTTTCTAAAATATAAATTTATGGTTTGAAGGCCAATTTGAGGTCAGAATTGAATGGTTTTAATATGGTTAGACTCGTATCATTATGTGTGTTTAGAATTTGTGAGTTTTGTCGACTTCTAAGGTATGAGTCTGGGGTTGACTTTTTGGGTTTTTGATTTTAGTTAACGATAAAATCTTTATTATCCGGAATTGTTTCCTATGGCTTTTATTTAAGATATTAAGTTATGTTGGCTATATTCGCGTCGTCTAGAAGTGGATTTGCATGGGAAGAGATTATTAGTAGATTGATTTAGCTTGTTTGAGGTAAGTATCTATCATGACCCAAAACTCAACATGTCGTGATAGTGCCTATCACAGAACTAGACAAGCCAACAATCCCAAATGACTACGCATTTTGAATTGAAAACATGAAGAAATAAGTTTAACAGGGACAAATTCTCGTAAATATACAATAAGAAAATACAGCGACTCAATACAAAATTTCCAAAATCCGGATGTCACTGAGTACATGAACTACTAAATATAAACATAGTCAAAACATCTAATACAAGTGTCTACAAAGGTATAACAATGCTAAGTAAATTGAAAAGAAGGAGAGTCGAGGTCTGTGGACGCCAAAGCAGCTACATCAAAAGTCTCCAAGCAGGAAATGTTGCAAGTCTTGCAACCACCATGCCCATAAGTACATGGATCTGCACACGAATTGTAGAGTGTAGTATGAGTACAACCGATAAAATATACTCAATAAGTAACACGACTAACCTTGGGCTGAAGGCAGTGACAAGCTCATATAGGTAGAGTCCAAATCTTGACAATAAAGGTACAAATATGATAGGAAAATGACAGTAACAACTCAAAGAAAATCTCATAATCAGTTGTACATAGTCCAGAAAAGTAGACATGCTTTCAAGTTCAACAGTTTAGGCTCAATACTGGTAAAATATGCAACGTATAGCTAACATGAGGGATATTACATGGCTATGTCTACATGTAAAATATGCATGTCACCTGTAATGAAACACTGTAATAAACTCAAATACTCATTCTCTTGGAGTATTCAACCTCCCTCATCACGCTCAATCACTCAGCACTCTCAATCACTCAACACTCTCAGTCACTCGGCACTCGCACTCAGCACTCAACGGTACCTGCATTCGCTGTTGGTGTGTTAGACTCCGTAGGGGCGAATTTTGCTCAAGCGCTAATATAAGCCAACATGGCATGCTGCGTCCTGCAGCCCGATCCCATCATAAATCAATAAAGCATGCTGTGACGTACAGCCCGATCCCATAATATCACTCACAATCAGGCCCTCGGCCTTACTCAGTCATTAATCTCTCAGTTTCTCGGACTCACAAGTCTCATGACAATCAGCCCAAATAATAATAATATGATGTAACAATAAATTGTAACAAATATTGAGATATGATATGCAAATAATTGATTGACTGAGTACATGATTGTAATTTAAGCAGTTAATTCAACAACATAAATGACCTCTGTGGGTCCCAACATAATAAGCATATAGTCTAAACATGATTTCTAACATGGATTGCAGCTCAATTACTGTAGCAAGTAGGAATTTCATGAATAGAAATAAGGTTTGATAACTACACGGTACCACGAAAATAATCGATTCAGAATTACCATAGTGCATGCCCACACGTCCGTCACCTAGCAGGTGCGTCACCTCTACACCAACCACATAACACGTAATTTAGGGATTCATACCCTCAGTATCAAGTTTAGAAGTGTTACTTACCTCAAACTGCGCAAACCTCTACTCCAACAAGATCTTTCTCCGCTAATTGGCCTCCGAACAACTCGAATCTAGCCACAAATAAACTTAAAATAATCAATACAATCCATATGAATCAATTCCATACAATAAAGCTAAGTTCTTGAGTAAAAGTCAAAAAGTCAACCCAAAAGTCAACTCCGGGCCCACGTCTCGAAATTAACAAAAATTTACAAAATCCAAACATCCATTCAATAGTGACTCCAACCATACCAAAATCATCCAATTTTGACCACAAATCATCACTCAAACCTCGAAATTGTACTCTCAAATCCCAAGTCCAAAATCTCCCAAATTCCACCTTAAATACACATAACCTAGGTGGGAAATTCAACGGGTATTCAATATTAATAAATACAAATGATCAAAATTCGCTTACCTCTTGAAATCTAGTGAAACTCCTCTCAAATATTGCCTCTAGCTGAGCTTGCAAAGTCCACAAATGAAGAAATCACGGAACCCTTTCGAATTAATACGCTGCCCGTGCTTTTGCTCCTACGGTCCATCGTCCACTTTTGCGGAACCGCATATGCGGTGAATGCTCCGCACCTGTGGAACTCACTTAAGTTCCTCCACTCCGCTTCTGTGCCCCAAAGACCGCATATGCGGCAACACTTCTGCGCCCAAATGCCCGCTTCTGTGAAAGCGCCTGACCACCTCAGGCCTTACTAGTTCCCGCTTCTGCGACCTCCCTTCCACAGGAGGGACTCCGCTTCTACGGACCACCTCTCGAATCTATGACCTAGCAGCCCCCAACTCTCCTTCGCACCTACACATTGCCAGCCACACCCGTGACTCTGCACTTGCGGCCTATTTCTCCCAGGTGCGGTTGCACCAAACCTGATCACACCAGTACTAACACAAGTCCAAAATTCAATCTGTTCTCAACCTGAATCACACCTGAGGCCCCCTGGGATCTATCCAAACCTACCAACAAGTCCTAAAACATGATACTAACTTAGTAAAGGCCTCAAATCACATCAAACATCATAAAAAATATGAATCGCACCCCTATTCAAGCGTAATAAAACTAATAGATTTTCGACTTCTATAATCGATGTCGAAACCTAACAAACCAACTCCGATTGACCTAAAATTTTGCACATAAGTCATAAATGACACAGAGGACCTATTCTAACTTGTGGAACAAAAGTCTGAGCCTGATAACCTTAAAATAAACTCTCGGTCAAACTTCTCAACTCTCCAAACGTCAACATTTCCGAGTTTTGCCAATTCAAGCAAAAATCATCTACGGACCTCCAAATTAATAGCCGGACACACACCTAAGTCCAATATCACCATACAGAGCTATCGGAACCATCAAAACTTTATTTCGGAGTCATTTACATATAAGTCAACATCCGGTCAACTCTTTCAACTTAGGCTTCCAACCTTGGGACTAAGTGTCTCAATTCATTCCGAAATATCCACGGAACCAAAACAACCACCCCGACAAGTCACAAAAAAACAAATGAGAATAGAATAAGAAATAAATAGAGGAACATGGCTAAAATACTCAAAAAGATTGGTCGGGTCGTAAAGTATCTTGCCTAACTTTGTGTGCGAAAAACTACCTATTATGATTTGGTTTAATTGCACCTTGTAAATTATGTAGAAGACATGTACATGAGGTGACGAGTGTACACACATGCTTATATATAGAAACCGATCGGTTTAGACTATTAGGTTACTTATATGTATTTAATTGAAGGTATTATTGATTACCTTTTGTTGTCAAGTTTATTCTTACATGTGTTAATTGAAGTTACTATTACATGATCTAGTTCCAAGTGTTGAAATTTCCTTATATGCATTTATTAGTAGTTATTGTTACATGCTATTCTTTCTATTGTTGAAGTTCTTCTCATGCATTTAGTTGTTGTTTCTATTTCATGCTATCTCTTTCATTGATAAATTTGTGTTACAGATTTGAATTTGAAGATGCCATTTTATGGAAGTACCTTTATTATTGAGTTATTGAAGCTGAGTTGTTAAGAGCTATTAACACGTTGTGGTTGAAATTGTAGGTTATTGGAATACCTTTCCTTGTTGAGCTATTTCTCATTCATTTAGTTGTTATTCAGATTCTTGTACATATTGTGGCCGTGGGCTATATATTGTGGTGACATTGGTATTGTTGATTTTGGCAATGTTGTAGCATATAGGCACGTGTGGTGCGAGTTGACTATTATGTTATGATATTGATAGGCATGCAGTTGTATAAGGGTGGGTATTGAAATGCATGCGGTGAGATAAGATGAGATTTATATGTGTGTTGCTAGTAAGGGAATTATTTGAAGCCATGCGGTGAGATAAGGGGGCTTAAACGCGTTTAGCTATTTCGGAAGAAAATGTTTCTAAAATAAATGCAAGTCTCACGCGGTGATATAAGGAAGATTGTAATTATGACTTGTGAAATGTAAATATGAGGTGTGGTGCCAGAAGTGTGATTCTTGTTGTACATTATATGTTGGAAAGGCTTGTTGATTTGAACGGTTATTGTTTTGTTTCCTCACCTTATTCCATTCGTAATTTTGATTGTACTTGGTTATTTGTTGTTACTCTTGTTTTGGAACTGTTGTGATTTCTTGGGTGAGTCATGCATTCTACGTGAGTTGCGGTGTTTCTTTAATGTGCCAACATGTACCTCCGTAGTTACTTGGTGAATTGATTGGTTGATAACATGCTTTACTATATCTGTCTCTCAAAATAAAACTCGTCATCTCACCCGGTGCTTTACTTTACTTAAATTGTTATCAAGCTTTAATTTAAATGATTCTACTTTTAATTCGTTAACTTTTACATTATTTAATAATGTTAGTTTACACTACCTTATACTCCCTCCGTTTCAATTTATGTGAACCCATTTGACTGGGCACAGAGTTTAAGAAAAGAGAGAAGACTTTTGAACTTGTGGTGTAAGATGAGGCACATTTATTTTGTGTGGCTATAAATCATTGCATAAAGAGAAATTGTTTCCAAATATGGAAAGTGGTCATTCTTTTTGGCATAGACTAAAAAGGAAATATGTTCACATAAATTGAAACGGAGGGAGTATGTTTTTAAATTAAACTCATTTTCCCATTTGATATTCTACTTCGTATAAATTGTACTTTATTTTACTTTATTTGATTTCTAAAATAAATCCATTATCTCATTTGATGCTTTACATTATCCAAAATTGTTATTATGCCTTATTTTATTTAAATAAATCTCTCGAATATTTTATTTTGTAATTGACACGGATATAATGTACGCGGTAGCACGTGGACTTTGTCATGTGAAGGTGATTGATAACGTGGGCACGTGGTGCCATGGGTGTCAACATTCGTGATTGTGACCTATGATTTGTGATTATAAGGTGTGGTGCCTCGGAGTGATTCTTGTTGTAAATAATGTGTTGGAACGACTTGATTACTTTAATTGTCATTTGTTTCCCCTAATTGGTTTCATTCATATTTTAACTGTGTTCTGATTGTTTTGCCATTTTATGGCCTTTTACTTCATTTTGCCATTTGTTGTTTCCATATTATGCGGTTAGTCTTATATTAATATCCCTTCCGTTGTTAGCCTTATATTGATGTTCTTTCTACTGTTAGCTTTAGATTTATATACTTACACAAGTTATTGTCTACTGGGTGTCTTGACTTACCTTGTCACTACTCCATTAAGGTTAGCCTTAACACTCACTTGGTACCGCTGTAGTGTACTCATGTTAGGCTTCTGCACATTTTTGTGCAGATGCAGGTATTTCGGATCATGTGGATTTCGAGAGTGGTTCCTATGCGGTTGGAGACTTAAAGGTATACATGTCGTTTTGTCGCAGGCCTTGGAGTCACCATATTACTTCATTATGCTACTTTTAAATTGTAATTCAAAACAATATTGTATTTTTGTAATGTCTTGTATATTCTTCGTAGAGCTTATGAATCTACATTACCAGGTTTTGGGATTTGTGAAAGTTGTATTATGATATTGGCTATGCTTTCGGCCATTGTTCTCAATTTTATTAAACATTAAATTGTTATATCTTATCTGATATTTTTGTGTGATAGGCTCACCTAGTCGTAGAGACTATGTGCCATCACGATCCTAAATGTGGGATTTTGGGGTCGTGACAAGTTGGTATCAGAGCTCTAGGTTCATAGGTTCTACGAGTCATAAGCAAGTTTAGTAGAGTCTTGCGGATCGGTACAAAGTCGTTTGTACTTATCTTCGAGAATTTACAAAACTATTAGGAAATTCCACTTCTTTCATTCCTTGTCTTGTCGTGTGACATTGATTCAGCTTTAGGCAAATATGTTATATTCCTTTACATCCACTCGTATCATATTGATCCCTCAGTATCAACTATGCTGCGATAGTTTGTGATGCCGCGGATATCCTTCAAGGGGGGCTATGGATGCTCAATCATTTTCTCGAGGTGTTATCCAGACAAGGATGTGGATGTGTTGGTAGATCTTTCAGTTGTTCACGTGTGGGATGCAGCAGGTTCTGGTATCTGGTTGGTGAGTATGAGTTTGGGAGGATTTAATTGATTGCCTAGCTATTGTGATCGTAGTAGGGTCATGGGAGAATATTGATTTGAGGCTAGTCGGTGGTATTAGATGTTATGTATTCTGCATGGGACTTATATTTAGCGGAAGGTATATATTATCATCGGGGGCACTTGAGGAGGTGGCATGACTGTCGCGAGGATGAATACTCGATTAGTAGAGGATTTAAGGTACTTTATGCCTGGTGCTACCAGAGCTTAAGAAGGATTTCGTTAAAGCGTGGCATGTGTTCATGGCATATATGAAGTAAGGGTATTGTGGGACATCAGATGTTATGTTCTATAGCCTCGATCCAAGTGGGGGATTCTGCTATCCACGATCAAATTTCATGGTCATATGTTATATTAGTTTTGTTCTAAGGTATATACATAGTATTGAAGGATTGCCCAAAATTTTATATGGCTAAAATCTAAGACTTGCATGGGATAATGCTGAGACTTGCGGTATTTTTGTATTATTATTAAGTCTATAGTTCAGTATCAGAGAGGTTAGAGAAACAACATCAGATTCACAGGTCTCTTTAGAATGGGTATCTCGGTTACAACATTATTGGGTGCTTCAGAGGAAACACAGTGGTTTATGGGCTTTCGGACGATGTGGTTTATATTAGGATTTCTTGCAGCGAGCTTTGGTTTAGGATCGTAGTGTACCAGCTAGGAGATGTTAACTTGTTGAGCAGGATTCGATGAAATGGGTTAGCTTGGTGATGTTGGGTCAGGATAGTAATAAAGGTAATTGGTTCCTTTGGTATGGTTATGCATTATCGGTGTTTTGTGGCAATTCTCTTGGGGTGGACGGCTTGTGTGACTTGGTTGAGTTGGGTAAATTCAATTATGATGGCTTAGCTATGTGAGGATGGGTTTCGAAGAGTACTTGATAGTGTCAACCACTACTTGAGCCGGATGTCTACTGCTGGCATAAGGAACATGTTGCGTGTTATGATCTTTTCTCTTTTACGGTGTCACGAGTTCTAGATAGCAGGCATGATTTTAGATGCTTAGAAAAAAATACTAGAGCTATTTGATACCACCTGAGAAGGGTGCGCCCTCTAGAAGGCGCACTATGCTTCGACCTGCGGATGCCTGACTGGTATTAAGGTAATTGCATGATTGATTGATTGTTGATGTTTAGATTTTACTATATGGCATGAAAGAGTTATGGAAGTATTTCTCGTGGGATGATTGTGTATGAGGAATGTGCCAGTTATTTTAGTAGTGTAGTTGGTATTAGATATGGAGATTCTGGTATTCTAGGGATTTGAAGACTAAGAGGGTTCTCGAAGGCAAATTGTTCGATGGTTGTGAACGGTGGAGGTATGTTAAGTGGTTGACGGCTGAGTGTGAGTCCTTTGGATAGGTTATTTTGGGCTTTTTAGATGTTATCTACCTATTTCGAGAGGATCAAAATTTGTTTGGAGGCCACTGGTAGGCCTAATAAGAATGTGTATTCTACAATCAGGCTGAATTTATTTACTCAGCATAGCTACTATTAAGTGGGGGTGTCTTCGGTTAGAGTTGATCTTATTCGTATTCTGATATGTTCCAGTTATTACACTCCTATGCTACGATGGGTTGTGATCTGTTGGTTATTTGTACACTTGATGCGGTTCTGTTAGGGCCTTGTGGCGAAATTCGAGTGAGATGATTCTTGGGGTGTTGAATGGTTAATTGTGCCTTGGTTATGGTCTTCCTATTTATGGAGTACTGTGCTATCCATTTCTCCATGGTTGTTTTCATGCACTTTGCGTGCTTATTGTTGATATGCATATGATTGTTGATTGTGACCATCATGGCTCGAGGTATTCCATGTGGACCAGTGTTTGGATTGGGTCACGCATCGCAGCGGAGTTATATTGGGATAGGATCCTTGTTTTTATTTTGTGTGTTTTGTTTCTCCATTGTGTGATTGGTTCATATCATTGTGCTTCATAGTGGTATCTATTGATCTTGCGAGGCGGTTCTCTCATTTGATTCCTTTCCATCATTGGGTACATCCGAGTTGTTGCTTGTTTGGTGCACATATTGCATGATAAGAGGCTCTAGTTAGGATTGGTGTGGCATGTTGTTAGAGCAGCTTGTATTGGACGAGGTAAAGTTAGTAGGCCTGGAATGAGTACTATCGGAATTGGTTAGGGTATGTTTGGAAGAATAATGTCACTAGTCAGCTTAGATTTCGGCTAAGGTTCTTGTCGGGCGAGAGAGCTCCATAACTTGTTGATGTGATGGGTGGTTATGAGTTTCTGTATTTTTCTTTCATCATTGGTAGTGTACGAAGACTTGGAACAAGGTTTTCATCGATATGAAGTTAGATACAAGTACCGGGTTTGCTATTTGAGCAGTTATTGTTGTTGGGAGCTATTACTATGTGTATATGGTTATGTGGAATATCATGTGATTATACTTGGGATACGGTTATGGCTTGATGGAGCTTGATTCAGATATATATAGCGTATAGATGCGAGAATCGTGTATTATAATGAATTTCGGAAGTTGGAGATTGGGTTCTAAGGGTTACGAGCTAAGGTTGAGGTAAAGATCTTCAGTTAGGTTGTGTTGTTTCACTTATATAGGTTTAGGTCATGTGTGATCGCTCATGGTTATGTGTATGGCAAGTCCATACAACGATTTGATAGGTTTGGAATGACTTATTGGCACGTTCGAGGACAAACATATGTTTAAGTAGGGGAGAACGTATCAACCTGACCGGTCGTTTTGAGCTTTAGCGTTCCATTCGATGGTATGATACTTTGAGCAACTTCCTATTATGTATTATGATTTACGTGCATGGTTGGTTTCATTTTTGAGCAGTTCGGGATTGATTTGGAAGAATGATTCTCATTCTAAAAGATTTAAGATGAAAGAGTTGACCAAGGTTTGACTTTTGGGTAAACAGACTTGGAATAGGGTTTTGATCATTCCAATAGGTTCCTATGATGATTTTGGACTTGTACTTATGCTCGGATTTGGTTTCGGAGGTTCCTAGAAGAATTCGACACTATTTGTCGAAAGTTGGCAATTTGAAGAGCTTAAAAGTTCATATGTTTGACCAAGAGTTGACTTCGGTGTTATTGGACTCTAATTAGTGTCCGAGACTTTGGATAGGTCTATATAGCTGAATTGAACTTGTGTTCAAAGTTTGGAAGTAATCCGAAGTGTTTAAGTGTGATTTAGACACTCTTTTGAAAGAATGAAGATTTATCTAAAGAAAAATTCTATTCGGTTTGAGCCTCGATTCATTGTTGTGATGTTCCCGTGGGTGTTTTCAGGCTTTGGATAAGTGTGGATAATGTATTTGTACTTGTTGGTATGATTGGATGGGGTCCAGAGGGGATCAGATTTGTTTTGGATCATTGGTTGAGAAACTAGTTAAGGATTTAAAGTTTGACCATGGTCAATATCGGGTCAAGATGACCTCTTTTCAGTGTTTTGAGTGCGTGAGCTGGTTCGTATAGTGTTTTATATTTGAAATGCATATATGTTTTGTGTCCGGGAGGTTCCGAATGCATTTTGGGTGCTAAAATGAAGATTTTCTTATTATTGGTTTTTGTTTTCTGGTGCAAGTAATTACGAAAATATCATTTATGTCCCTGAAATTTTCAAATTTCTTTTAAAACTTTAAAACATCATATCTCCCTCATTTTAAGGCCAGATTGCATTATTCAAGAGGCTATCTTGGGTGTAATCTTGCAAGGATCATGTTGGGCTTATCAAACTTGAGTTTCGGGATCATCTAAGACCTAATTCGGGCTGGGGCAACTACTGCATTTCTTTTGCTTGTTTCAGAATTTAGTTACTTTTTCTCACAAGATTTTGGAGCTCGATTTTGGGCGATTATGGAGGTAAATTTAACTACTTATTTTGGGGTAAGTATTTTTGACTCGATTTTGTGGTTATTTCATGTTTCCAACCTTGAATTTAGTGTTTGATTAATGATTTGAATTGAAGAAATTGAGGATTTTAGTAAAATAAATTCTAAAACATAAATTGATGTTTTTGAAGGCCGATTTGAGGTAGGAACTGAATGCTTTTGGTATGGTTGGACTCGTATCAGAAGGGTATTCAGAATTTGTGTGTTTTGTCGGGTTTCGAGGTGTGAGTCCGGGGTTGACTTTTTGGGCTGAATTTTTTATTTTAGTGAAAGATCAAATCTTTATTATACACAATTATTTTCTATGGCTTTAACTTCTGATATTAAGTTATTTTTGCTAGTTTCGAGCAGCCCGAAAGTGGATTTATGCGGGAAGGTATTGACATAGCTTATTTGAGTTAAGTATCTTGCCTAACTTTATGTGGTGAAAACTACCCCCATTGGATTGGGTTTAATTGTACTATGTGAATTATGTAGAAGACGTGTACATGAGGTGACGAGTGTGTACACGAGCTTATATATGAAAATTGACCGGTTTAGACTCTTAGGTTATTTATAAGTATTTAATTGAATTTATTATTAGTTGCTCTACTTTCCTTTGTCAAGTTTATTCTTTCATGTGTTAATTGAAGCTGCTATTACATGTTCTAGTTTCCATTGTCGAGTTTTCAATCTATGCCTTTATTAGTAGTTGTTGTTACATGCTATTCTTTTCATTGTTGAAGTTATTCTCATGCATTTAGTCATAGTTATTGTTTCATGCTATATCTTTTATTGATAAATTTGTGTTACATATTTGAATTTGAAGTTGCCATTTCATGGAAGTACCTTTATTATTGAGCTGTTGAAGCTGAGTTGTTGAGAGCTATTAACACTTTGTGGTTGAAATTGTTGGTTATTTGAAAATCTTTCCTTGTTGAGCTATTTCTCGTTCATTTGTTGTTATTGATATTCTTAATACATATCATGGTTGAGTCGAGGGCTATATGTTGTGGTGGCATTGGTATTGTTAATTTTGGCAATGTTGTGGCATATGGGCACATGTGGTGGGAGTTGATTATTATGTTGTGATATTGATACGTATGTGGTGGTATAAGGGTGGGTATCGAAACACATACGGTTAGATAAGGTGGGATTTATATGCTTGTTGCTAGTAAGGGAATTACTTAAAGGCACGCGGTGAGATAAGAGGGCTAAAACATGTGTAGCTATTTCAAGAAAAAATGTTTTTAAAATAAATGCAAGGCTCACGCAGTGATATAAGGAAGATTTTGATTATGACTTGTGAAATATGAATATGAGGTGTGGTACCTCAGTGTGATTCTTGTTGTACCATTATATGTTGGAAATGCTTGTTGATTTGAATGGTTATTGTTTTGTTTCCTCACCTTATTCCATTTGTAATTTTGATTGTACTTGGTTATTTGTTATTACTCTTGTGTTGGAACGATTATGATTTTTTGGATGAGTCATGCATTCTACGTGATTTGCGGTGTTGCTTTAATGTGCCTATATGTACCTCCGTTACTTGGTGAATTGAGTGATTGATAACATGCTTTACTATATGTGTCTCTCAAAATAAATTTCGTCATCTCACTCGGTGCTTTACTTTACTTAAATTGTTCTCACGCTTTACTTTAAATGATTCTACATTTAATTCATTAACTAATATGATGTTTTACTTTATTTATAAATGCTATTTTGCTCTACCTTATATGATTTCTAAACTAAACTCATTTTCCCATTTGATATTCTACTTTGTATAAATTGTAAATTATTTGATTTCTAAAATAAACCCATTATCTCATTTGATGCTTTACTTTATTCAAAATTGTTATTATGCCTTATTTACTTAAATAAATCTCTCGAACATTTTATTTGGCAATTAACACAGATGTAATGTACGTGGTAGCACGTGGACTTTGCCGTGCGAAGGTGATTGATAATATGGGCACGTGGTGCCATGGGTGTCAGGTTCCTGATTGTGACCTATATTTTATGATTATGAGGTGTGGTGCCTCAGAGTGATTCTTGTTGTAAATTATGCGTTGGAACGACTTGATTACTTGAATTGTCATTTGTTTCCACTAATTGGTTTCGTTTATATTTTAACTATGTTTTGATTGTATTGTCGTTTTATGACCTGTTTACTTCTTTTTTCCGTTTGTTGTTTCCATTATTCTGCGGTTAGTTTTATATTAATACTCCTCCCGTTATTAGCCTTATATTGATGTTTTTTCCACTGTTAGCTTTAGATTTATATGCTTACACAAGTTATTATCTAGTGGGTGTCTTGACTTATCTCGTCACTTCTCCACCGAGGTTAGTCTTGATACTTACCGGGTACCGCTGTGGTATACTCATGCGACGCTTATGCATATTTTTGTGCAGATTCAGGTACCTTAGAGTGTGCCGGTCGTTAGTTAGTTGATTGTGAGTTGCTGCGAATACTTCAAGGTATACCTGACATTTCGTTCACAGGCCTCGGAGTCACCTTCTGGATTTTAACTTTGTTACTGTTTATTTCCATTCCAAATAGTGATGTATTTGATATTCTTAGTTACGCTTAGAAGAGCTTATGACTTCGTACTATCGATTTTGGGATATTGTATATTTGTTAATCATTGTTGGCTAAGTATGGCATTTACTGAATCATGTTTAATGGTTAAATGGTTTAAATGAGTTAATAACTCAGCATGTGTTAGGCTTACCTAGTCTTAGGGGCTAGGTTCCATCACGACATCCTAAGGTAGGAATTTGGGGTCGTGCCAACAATGGAGAGGTCATCAGATTTAGGAGTCTACATGGGAGTCTGAGTCCAATATGCAGAGTGAATTCCCCCACTCTTTTACCAGTACATGTAGTTTTCTATGTTCGTTTGAGGACGAATGTTTCTTTTAGAGGCGGAGAATGTGATCAGAGACCTTCCATATCTTCATTTGATGTTTCTTTATTTTTTGTGTTTTTTTTTCGAAAAGTTTTTATGTAAAATTTTGAAAAATGTGATTTTTGGCATAAAATGAGACTTGAGTTGATCCCGTTCATCATTCTTGGTAAACGACCTCGGATCGGTGTTTTGACCATTTTGACAGGTTCGTATGATTATTTTTGAATAGTTCACATGTTTGGTTGGGGCCCGGGGTGACCCGAGCGCATTTCAGCGCGTTGTGTGAAAATTATGAAAATGAGTCTTAGAGTTGAAATTCTTGAGTTTTGATGATCGATTAGTGTTATTTCTTGTTATATTTATAATTTGAGGTAGCAATAAAGTTTGTAGGATGTTACTACACTTGTGTGCATGTTCAGTTTAGAGTCTGAGGGGTTCAGGTGAGTTTCGAATGTGTATCAAATGAGTTTCAGATAGTTTGAGGATTGCTGGTGCAAGCCGGCAGATCTCACATTTGCAAGCATCGTGATTGCGGTCAATAGATCGCATTTGCGAACATGGGCTGGGGCTGGGTATTCACATTTGTGTTCAAAGGGATCACATATGCGGACTATGGGTGATCGATTTGTTGACCTTGGAGTCACATTTGCGACCTGGAAGTGGGGGCTGGTAGCTTCGTAAATGCGAAGCTTAGCTCGCATTTGCGATGAGGGGACTCCTTGCATTTGTGACTTTACCGGGATTGATGCACTGATCGCATTTGCGATCCGTATCTCGCAATTGTGAACATCGCATTTGCAAACAAAACTTCGTAAATGCGACTTTGCAGTTGGGTAAAAGATGGGAAAATCGGGCGTTAGCTCATTTCACTCTATTTTTCAACCCTAAACACACTAGAGGCGATTTTCTTCAGGTCTTTTCTACCCAAAATCATTGGTAAGCAACTTTAAATAGTTTTTTTTTATCAATTCACATTACTTTTCATGACATTTTAACATCAAATCTATTAATTTTATGGTAGAAATTAGGGATTTTTGGTAAAATTTATAGATTGTAAAATTGATATTTAGACCTCAAATTGAGGTCTATTTCGAAACAAATCACATAACTCAGCTCGGGGGTGAATGGGTAATCGGATTTTGATCCGAATCTCGGATTTCGACCAAGCAAACCCGGGTTCATTTTTTACAAAAAATTAATAAATTGAATATTTTTCATTTGTGCGTAGTTTCTAAAGATTATTTTGAATTGTTTGAACTATATTTGGCTAGATTTTATTGGTTTGGAGGTTTAATTGAAAGGAAAAGTCGTGGTTGATGGTTGAGTTGGTTGCGCAAAAAGGTAAGTGTCATGTCTACTTTTTAACTTGAGGGAATTAAGACTTGTTAGATTATTTATTACGTGAATTATGTAGGGGAAACAACATTTATGCGAGGTGACGTGTAATGACCCTGCCAGTTGTTTAATGTATACTACCCCCGTTCACTTATTTATCACTTTTTCTATGTTCATTTGTGGTTATGTGACTTTCCGGGGTGGTTGGATTGGTTTCAGAAATGTGTCGGAGTGAATTTGAACACTTAGTTCCAAGGTTAAAAAATTATGTTGAAAGAGTTGGCCGGACTTTGACTTTCGTGTAGACGACTCTAGAATAGAGTTTTGATGGATTCGATAGTTTCATATGGTGATTTTCGACTTAAGCGTATGGCCGGATGTTGATTTGATGATTTTTGGCAAAAGTTGTATCATTGATTTGATATCGGGTTCAGATTTTGGTTCCGAGAGTTTATGTAGGTTTGTTGTGTTATTTGTGATTTGTGTGCAAAAATTGAGCTCATTCGGAATTGGTTTGATATGATTCGGCATTTGTTTTAGAAGTTGGAAGTTCATTAGTTCATTAGGCTTGAAACGATGTACGATTCGTGGTTTTGGTGTTGTTTGATTGATTTGATGCTTCAAGCGGGTTCGTATTGTGTTTTAGGACTTGTTGGTATATTCTGATGGGGTCCCGCGGGCCTCGGATGTGATTTAGATTAAAATCAGATTTATGTTGGACTTGGTGATGTTGTTGAATATTGCTGATGCTGATGCAACCGCACCTACATGGTTTTGACCGCAGGTGCGGCCTCCTGTGTGCTTCTGCAAGGTAGGTGGCTGGGGGAAGGTTGTAGATGCGAAGGTGATCCACATAAGCGGACTCGCTTTTACGAGTTAGAGTCCACTGGAGCGGAGTTGGGCTGGATCTGAGAGGAGCATAAGTACAAGACTATTTCCGCATCAGCGTGTCTGCAGATGCAGGCGTGGAGCGTAGAAGCGAAGTGGAGTGTGGTCATGGGTTTTCGCAGATGCAGAATTGTTCCGCATGTGTTGTTGATGACCAATTTTGGCCCCCCCTTTTATAATTAATTTACTTGCACTTAATGATTTTTAGTAAGTATATTGAAATATTTTCTAGTTAATAAATACTTATTTTTATATATATTAAGCAATTAATGGTGTTAAATTAATTATTTAGTATTATGCTTACAAATATATCGCTCTTACTATTTTTAAATCTAATAAAATAACTTTTACATTCATTACATAGGTTTATAATTAATTCAATAAGGTTTCTTCTTAATTTTGGTAAAATAGCCTACTATTTCAAAATAGACCCGTAATTAGTGCCACAAATAGAAAATAGGATATTTAACAATTAATTAACTAATTATAGTAATTAGTAGTGAATTTGATGATTTTAATTTCTATTACATTTTATTGAAATTATTTAAGTTTATTTAAATTAAATATAAAAGAGTTAAAAACCAAAAAGGCTACAATTGCAAATATCTAATTAAATACAATGTGGCTATCTATTAAATTATTTTTAGCCCAATACCCAAGCCTAATTACCCCATCTGACCTAGTCCAAACAACCCTTTAATCTACTTTGGCAATCCGCGTCCCACTGCCTACATCAATCGAAACTCGCCACGTCACCTCCCCATAATCCTAACAAAAGAAACATAATGGATCTAGACCGTCCATTCCTCAGATCGACGGCTAATGATTTATCCCATTTTTTCCTTTAATATAAGCACTCCATCGGATTTAATCTTAGCTGTTGGATTACAAGGATCCAACGGCCAACAATATTCCCTCACTAAATCTTTTACTGCCCAAATTATCAGTGTCGTTGATCAATAGATCCAACGGCCCAGATCCCATCTCCCCATCATAACCAAAAGACCCTACCTCAAACATTCCCAAACCCTAATCATTTTCCTATACAACTCGGCCGCCTACCTTTCCCCTTCCTCTCTCTATTCTCTCGAATCTCAGACCACATCAATCCCAGAAACCTTGCACCAAATCGTGCAAGGTTGTAAATCATGACTCAAAATCATTCCCTGTGCCTTCTGACTCTATGAATCTCGTTGATTTTACCCTATTTCATCATATGAATTCAAAATCTCAAGTTTTCTGACTTAGACTCAAAGATGAAACTTCAAGCCTTCAAGATCTTCTTGTGCTGCAACAAAATCAGAGCAAGCATGACCATCTCATTATGTTTATTCGAAAACAAGAGGTCAAATGCAATGACCTCTGGATTATCGGTCTTTGTCCGATGGTTTTCTTGTCTGCAATGACTGTCTTCCACTCAGGTAAATCTCCTACTATTTTCCCCTCTTATCTTTTGATTTTCACTCATTTTGCTCGCATCATCAATTTCTCTGTCACTCTCTACTATCGATTTGAATTTTGTTAAAACGTAAGGCTTCAATGGCCACTATAAGTCAAGTACTAATTAATTATTCTGGTAATCCTAGTGAACATGTCTTTTGATAACTTATATATATTGTTAAGCTTCTGAGAATAATTCAAATGATCTCAATAGTTGTCTTAATCTTCCGGTGTTCTATTGTAGAACTCATGTGTGCTATATTAGTTTGCCTTAGTGTTATTGGTATGATTCACTTGATATCTGACCTAAGTGGATATGAATACATGCTATTAAGTATAGAGCTGTCATTTAATCTAAGCCTGACCGTTTATAATGCTTGAATTGTTTTCTTCTTTAATGTGCTCTTCCGTGACTCTGTAACTCTAGAAAATCAGTGTAAGAACCTTCTGTCAGCTCCCATAATTATTTGATCACATTTGTGAGCTTCACTGTATGAGACAATGCCTTAAGTTATTGGATTAAGCTCCAATGAACCTCTGCATTTTAGTTTTTGTCTGCTGCAATCTACTTAGTTTAAGTCATATCTAGAAACCTGATTGAAATTTGCACCTGCTATAGTTGAATATAATTTGATAGAATCAAGTGTTGCAGAACTTTATCATGACATGCTAATCTACTTAGCTTGTAACTGAAACGTGCTTACCTAGTATAAACTTTTTCTATTCTGGACCACTATAATGACAATGTTATCTAATCCCATATTGTTTGGTACTCAATCATATTGTAATATTGTAGTTTGGTTAGAATATAACATGTACATATTTAAATGTCATCATTGGGAAGTTCTGTACTCATCCCTATCTCACAAGGGAACTGCTGCTTGTATATTATGTTCTGACAGTATTTCTTTATCATTGAAACCTACTAAGCTTACCGTAGTTTACCCATGGACTTAGGAGAGGCCCTTTAATTTTTATCTACCATGTTTGATTGTAGAACTGAATATTTAACTCTTAACCAACCTAGATGGAATGAAAAAATTTCTTTAGGGGCCACTTGCTAATGTATTTGTCTACCCCTGTCTCTTAAGAACCTTCAAATGGACTATTAACTCTCACACTTTGTGAGAAGTGGAGTGTTAGTCTGTATGTAGATTTTCATTAAGTATATACATGATTAAGTACATGATCACATATAATGATCTTCATAAGTATGAACCTGCTAGTAGGATTATTGAGGTTGATACACCTGATACCTGCTATACTCCTCTGAACTGCATAACTCACTTATTCTGAGTTCTTATATTAATGGTTGTTGTTTTCTCATTTCTTGTTAGCACCTATAGTTTATCCTGTTGAGTACTCTTAAGCCTAATAAAAGTGCATAATAGTGTAGTATATGCTTGTTTGCAAACCATGATATGTTTGATGACGTTTTAGTATTCTGGACAGTTATTTGTAAGAACTATACCTCTCCTTGTGTATGGTCACCTCTGCGGTATTGGGGTTTACATTGAGTGCCTTATTAGAACCTAAACCTGTAGAGAAAAGTAAGTGTGAGTAGTTAGGGATATTTGAGAGTAGAATTTAGTTCTTGGTTGAGATACTCTTCCTGACACAAGCACTTCTCGGGGTCCTTGAGACCCTTGTGAACTTTGAAGTGACGGGGATCCAAAGGGTATCTTGGCGATGAACGAAATTTTACCCTAAGCCCTTAATCTATTGACATTTTGTAATCTCTTTAGGTTTAGTATTTAACAAAAATAAAGGTTTTCATTGTAAATTTCTTCACTATATGTGACTTCACATTAATTTTGCATTCTTAATTACTGTTGATTGGTACAGTTTATCTTAGGCCTATATTTGTGTTACTTATATTTAAATAGTATATTGGGCCACATATCTAATGACTTTCTCTTTCTTTTGTACGTGTGTCTAAATTGGGCATGCCGAGTTCTCAAAGAACTCAGGACCAAATTCTTTGCTTGAACGTTAGAGTCATCAGAGTTGTTGTTTGTCTTCAATATCTACTGGGCCTAATTTCCTTCAGGCCCAAACCAAGAGTCCATCTCTTTTCCTCTATTGCGTTTAATTATTTGCTGTTGTTTCTTATGTATCCAACACTGACGTTATTTGATTGAATGCTTTCTTTTATTTCTTCGATTTATATCAATAACCTAGGGAAGCCCTTAAAATATAGGTGAAAATGAAAGTAGTAATGCAACCTAGTGGTAAATAGTTCTAATTGTCGATCACTTCTATTTAGTTCTTACCTCTTACTAACAATATTTTTTTCATAAAATCTTTGAAATAAAGACGGATTTGCAAATGCATCAACAACTTCCTCTTTTAAAAACAAGAAGACAGCCGAAGCAAACCGGAAATGATTTCAAAAAACGCTGGCTATTTCTGCGAATCAAACACTCCTGCAATGAAGGATATTTTAAATGGTTTGAATTCGAGTACAAAATATGAACATCAATCTTCAAGGTATACCTAAAGCCTACTTCTTTAACATCTTTTACTTTACTAGAATTACACAAATAGCCATACCATTTCAAAGATAATGTATTTTAAACTTAGCCAAATTTTACAAAACTTGGAAATATAAATACCATAGATATACTTCCAAAACTCTTTCAATTATGTAGACTTTTCTTAAAAGCTTTTATAAGTGAAACCTATATCCTCTTTTTAAAAGTGCATATGCTATTTTCTTTCAAAACGATAAGCTCAAAACAAGATAAAGAGTAAGCTATAACCTTTACGCTCTAACTCAGTAGAATATATATATCTAATTCCCTAAACCTAGAGTGTAAGTTAACCTAAATCGAGTTTGGATTTCTTACCCCAATAATTTCCTTGAAAAACTCTCAAATATCGCCACAAATCGAGTTCTCTAGGTTGTAAATTGGATTATGAAACTCAAACCCTCGAAGACCCCTTTTTTCCCCCAGGTATTTCGCATCTGCGGCCATATAGTCATACCTGCGGAAAAAACATTGCAGGTGCGGTTCCTACTTAAAATCCGAGGTTTCAATTATGCGGACAATGGCTCGCTCCTGCGAGCCCGCTTCTGCAAAAAAGCGACAGCACCTGTGGTCCTGCCCAATGGCCTTTCCCAAATTCTGCTTCTGCGGAATAAATGTCTACGCCTGCGGAGGCGCACCTGTGCCCAGGTGTCAGCACCTGCGAGCCTAACCCCGGGCTCTCCTTTTTACTTATACGCTTAACCTTCCGCACCCAAAAGTCTGCACCTTTGGTCAATCCCTCCGCAGATGCGATGACACCACCAGGCCTGGGACTCCAACAACATGATCAAGCCAAGATTTGTTCCGGATTCAATCCGAATCACACCCGGGCCGATGGGACCCCGTCCGAATGTACCATCAAGTCCCAAAACACATAACGAACATACTTAAGGCCAAAACGCACATCAAACAACATCGATTCTATGAATCGCAACCCAATGCAAGCCTATGAACTTCTGAATTCCAAAACTAATGCCTATTAATATTAAAACAACTCCGATTGACCTCAAATTTTGCACACAAGTCATAAATGACATGATGGACCTATTCCAACTTCCGAAATCGAAATCCAACCCGGATATCAATACAGTCAACTCCCAGTCAAATTTTCCAATCCTCCAAATATTAAATTTTCTAACTTTCGCCAATTCACGCCGAAACAACCTATGGACCTCCAAATCACTTAAGGCGCCAGTGTCTCTATCAGGCCCTGGCTGGGGAAATGGATGAATTTGCGGGGAGGACTTTCTTGATTGCCTCATTCTTCAAGTCCTAAGTCTAAAATCACCATACGGAACTATTAAGACCGTCAAAACTCCATCCTGGAGTTGTCTACTCAAAAGTCAAAATACGGTTAACTCAATCAACTTAAACCTCCAAATTATGGACTATGTGTCCCATTTCACTTCGAAACTCACCTAAAACCTAATTCAAACACCCCGCCAAGTCATATAACCACAATATAACATAAATGAGACGATAAATAGGGGATCGGGGCTAAAATACTCAAAACAACCGGTCGGGTCGTTACAAAAATTAAGAAATAAGTTATTAAATTAATTGTAAAACCTATGTAATGTATAAAAAAGATTATCTTAATAATCTCAAAATAGTAAGTATGATATATTTTTGAATTATATAATTCTAAATTATTAATTTCAACACTATTAATTACTGATTTTTATGAAAAATATGTATTATTGATCAGAAAATACTTTCAACACATTGATTGTAAATCATTAGCCGAGGGTCTTCCGAAAATAGTCTCTATGCATTTTAAAGGTAGGGGTAAGGTCCGTGTACACTCTACCCTCCCTAGACCCCACTTGTGGGACTACACTGGGTATGTTGTTGTTGTTATTATAAATTATTAAGCATAAATAAATTAAATTTAAAAGGGAGGTTAAGAATTGGTCGTCAACAGCTGCCCCTCATTGACCAGAAACTATGAAATAGTTTTTGGGAAAAGAAATCCAACCAAGGCCAATTTTTTCCCGACCTCAAGCATACATCACAAAAATGACATATAGGTTTAAGGAAGATTATGGGTTGTAGAATTAGGAGTTAAGTAAAACTCCGGGAGAATCTTTTGGGAGTTTGGACCAAATTCTGGATTTGAATTTCTTACATACCTCAGGCTTAACGAGGATGAGGCCTCATGTAGTTTTGGAGTGATTGTTTCGAGGAATGACCCCAATATCATATTATGATGATAGTGTGAGATGGGAGATTTGGTGCCCATGATAGCTCTGATTTTCAGCTTGATTTGAAAGACTTTGAAGAATTAGAGTTCCACTGATCGTATTTGAGTTTGAGCTCGGATCCTGGTCCCGCTTATGAGTTTGTTGTCCCTCATAGCATTGTAGCTTGGTTTGCTGCTTAGAAGAAGTTCCACATTGCGATGTATGTTCCTGCAAAATAAAATTCATGTATACCTATATATCGTAATGCAGATATATTAAGATGTGATATAGATGATGCATGAATGATGATGCCTAGCTACCGGCTAGCCGTTATTTCAGATTGGGATGACTGGATACTTGAATTTGACTTGATTATTAGCCGGGCTATGTACCGTTCTACAATTATCGGAGCATTAAGTCTCCTCTCATTGGGAGTGTCTCTGCGCAATGGGAGTAATTGACTTGTAATGTGGAATGTATCTCTGTGTGATGGGAGTAGTTGCATTGAAATGTAAGTATCTCCGCATGATGTGAGTAGTTGCATTGAAATGTAAAGTATCTTCCCACGATGGGAGTTTCTAACTTGAAAATATAATCATGCATGTAAGCTCTATGAGCAAAACGTCAAATCATTCGAGATAAAATAATGAAATACAGAGCATGCCCAAGAGATACTCTTGACTGCGAAACTAAATTGCGGTCATCGATTGACAGAACATTGATGACGAGGTTTGCGGCTATCTACTTTTGATCTTCGATGTGGCGGAGTGGAGGTGCGGAACTCTCCCGTTGGTTAAGCGAATAGTTTTCTATATACATGGCTCCGGTTGGCGAAGCCGATGACTCGATTTGTCTGGGGCACTCTGATTGATTGAACTCACGGTTTGCTATATACATGGCTCCGGTTAGTGGGGCCGAAGGTTCAATTTTGTACAGGGCGCTGCGATTGATTGAGCTGATGGTTCTCTATATAAATGGCTCCGGTTGGCGGGGATAGTGGCTTGCTATATACAACATGCTCTATTTGGTTGATCAGACGGTTTGCTATTTACAATATACTTCTCTTGTGTCGGCGGCCTGGTTTCGAAATAACTGCAAATGATCTGAGAGTTAGTTTTTTTTATATAAAACATTGAATTAGGAAAGAGGGATGATAGTTGTGAGAGGGTGGCAGATCTGTCATTGCCCTAGTGTGCTCCAGCAATTTCGTTGGTCCTACATTCAAAGAAATATTTGTAGCAGGGGGGTGTTGGTTTGTGTCGACCGTAGTCCTAGCTTGGCCCTAGAATTGGTGAGGTTACGCCATGAAGTTCGGTAGGTGGAATAAATTTTGATGTTTTTACAAAATATTTTGAAAATCTTTTGTTTTATGGCAAATGTCGTCATTCCGAATTATGACATATTTAGGGAGTCCCTTAGGCGAGAACGTTGTTTTTGGAAGGCTCTGTCTCATTGATGTCAATCCCCTAATATGCTTCTAATGATTTGGCTTCTTGCTGCAGCGATTACATCTTAATATGAACTAATGCGTTACAAAGGTTTCCTAGGGTTATGACCGAACCTTTTCAGGTTGCCTACGTATCCAAAATGGAATCAGGTCTTAACGTAGTTCGCGGGTAATGATAAAGAAAATATGATTATGACCAAACCTGACTCAGGCATCCTACGTATCCAAATGGAATCAGGTCAAAACATAGTTCGGTTACAATAGATGCAAAATATAAGATTGAAAATGAAGTGGCCGAGTCTGACACATACTGCCTACATATCCAAATGGAATCAAGCCAGAACATAGTTCAGTTACAAAAGATGACTGAATCCAATAGGGATTGCCTATGTATTCTTTCCAAATGAAATCAAGTCGTGGCGTAGTTCTGAGTACATATAAAATTATATTTGGATTTTCCTATTACAAAAGAAGAAGATGAGAGAGAGAAAGAGAGAGACCTTACCCTACGTGGGTTTCATACATATCCCTCCATTGGAAGTCAGGTCGGGCGTGGTTCTGTTACAACCAAAACCTAACTTTACTATCTTCAAATGTAGTATTTCTTGATCGTCTGAGTTGATAGGATTCATGCTGACTTTTTTTCCATCTCTGCCAAGATCAGAGCTCCTCCTGACAACACTAGGTGGACTATGTAAGGAGCTTGCCAATTTGGCGCAAACTTTCCTTTGGATTTTTCTTGATGGGGAGAATATTTTCTTCAAAACCAACTGCTCTAGTGTAAATTGGCGAGGTTTCACTCTTTTGTTGAATGCACTGGCCATATTTTTTTTGATACAGCTAACCATGCCATACTGCGTCCATTCTCTTCTCGTTGATGGGCATGAGTTGCTCCTGCCTGGCCAGTATCCATTCTGCATCGTCCAACTTGGCTTCTTGAATGACTCTCAAGGACGGTATCTCAACCTCTGTGGTTATCACAGCTTCAGTGCCATATACCAACATATATGTCGTTGCCCCAGTGGATGACCTCACGGTGGTCCGATAACCCAGTAAGGTGAAGGGTAATTTCTCGTACCATTGCCTATGGTTATCCACTATCTTTTGTAGAATCCTCTTGATGTTTTTGTTGGCTGCTTCAACTGATCTATTCATTTATGGTCTGTAGGCTGTAGAATTACGGTGGACAATTCTGAACTTCTCACAAATTTCGGCCATAATATTGGTGCCAGGGAACCTTAGCTTTGCTGAAGCCGGGTAATGCTATCCTTATTCAGAAATTAGGACTTCCCCAATTCCTACTCCTTTGAAATTTTCTTCTCTGTCGAAGAACACTCTCCACCCTGGGTATGAATCTGTAATATCTCTCCGGCGAACAACACTTCTTCATTTGGAAAGTATGTAGTGAGCGGCTAATAATCCTTCTCCACTGGATTCTCTGCAAGGTGATAAGCTAAGGCTTGTCCTTTGATGGCCTTCTATGTTATGTGCACAATGTCAAATTTGTTGAGAAGAATCTGACATTTGGCAAGTTTTCCTATAGGCATCGGCTTCTGAAAGATATATACGAGCTGGTCGAGCAGGGATATTAGATGTGTGGTGTATGCTGACATGTAATGCCTCAACTTCTAAGCAATCCAAGTCAAGGCACAGCAAGTGCTCTATTAGAGTGTATTTGGCTTCGCATGTGTGAACTTCTTGCTTAAGTAGTAGATAGCTTGCTCTTTTCTCCCGGTTTCATCGTGTTGTCCCAATATGCATCCAAATGCATTACCCAAAACCGACAGGTATAACAACAATGACTTCCCGGGCTTGGGAGGAACCAACACTGGTGGATTTGACAAGTATTCCTTGACCTTGTTGAAAGCTTTCTAACACTCATCTATCCACTTTGTAGTGCCATCCTTTTTCAACAGCTTGAAGATAGGCTCGCAAATTATCGTAGACTGAGCTATGAATATGCTGATGTAATTTAGCCTACCAAGGAAACTCATCACATGCTTCTTGCTTTTAGGTTACTTCTTCTTTTAACATGAAACCCATATTTTCCTCAATTTGCTTGGTTACTTCTTCTTTTAACCTCAAACTCAAGTCCGGATTGAATTTTTGGGTTTTTGTTTGACTGGTGGTCTGGCACGATCGGTAGGCAATCGATGCAAAATGATGTCGGTACTTAACCCAGGCATGTCCTCATACGACCATGCAAATATACCAATATACTGTCAGAGGAGCTCGACCAATTCTTCGTTCTGTTCTCCTTCTAAATGGATGCTGATTCGAGTTTCTTTCACGTCTTCTTCGCTTCCCATGTTGACTACTTCTCTCTCTTCAAGGTTAGGCTTTTTTTGGCTTTCCAACTGTTCGATCTCTTATGGGAGATTATTTGGCATCATGGTTTCATTATTTTGTTTGTAATATGGGTCGATTCGCTCGAGGGTTTCACTACATGTCATAATCGCGGAATGCAGGTTTTCATCATTTTGATTACTAAAAAGAAAAACTAAGCATAAATCATAAATGAAGCGATAAATAAGTTTGCAATAATTTTAAGAAAGAAATTTCTTTTTATCTTATCAAAAGAGGAATGTCTAAGCGTTTAAGGAGGAAATTGCCAAAATAGTACAAGCACGGTTCAAGCCTCAATTGACCGTGCACTTTTTTCGAAAGTTTTACAATTCCACACTACCAAGCCTCCCGTCGAACCAAAGACGGGCTGCAGTCCAATTCCGCAAGTCCTCTCTTGATTCGGCATTCCGAATGGTCAATGTTTTGATATCAACTTTGTCACAGCATTCTTCGATCATGGTCATGAACAACCTTCCCATTCCATCGATGATGTCGTCCCCTAATGTTGAGCTTTGACCCGGGATCGAAACACGCTATAGTACAAAATCTTTCTTCCCGAAGCCACCAGTATAATGTTTTATAGCCGGAGGCTGATACCCTATGTCGTCTCTACCTTTCTGCCCACTTGGCTCAATCGGCTATGTTTTCCTATCTGATCGGGCTCCCAACCCGATTCCTGGTTTGTATCTGTACTTTATCATTTCTCTCATAGCCATCTTTGATCTGTATGGTGACTACATACCAAGACTTTGCTAGGTCTCTTCTATCTTCGTGGTCTGCATGATCTCGACTGCATGAAAAACGACTCTATGGACTACATGTTCTAGATAGGCTAACTGGATCTATTCACCATTGACTACAATCTCCTGACAACCCCTCTCGAACTTCATGAATTGATGGAGGGTAGATGGGACTACCTCTGCCATATGTATCCAAGGTCTTCTCAACAACAGTTTATATTAAGATGAAATGTACATCACTTGGAACAGTATGGGAAACTCAACTTGTCCAATTTGCAGAGCCAAATAGATTTCTCTAATAACGTCCTTCTGCGACCCTTCGAAAGCTCTTACTCTCATATGGCTTTCTTTTACGTATCTCATATGAATACCCAACTCTCGTAAGGTAGAGAGCAGGTTGATATTAACTCCTGATTCTCCATCAACAAGTACTCGGGACACCACCTTATATCTATATTTGATGGTGATGTGTGAAGTTCTGTTGTGACACATGCCATATGTGGGAAGTACATCTCTTCGAAAGGTGATTATGTTTGCTTTGACCATCTTCCCGATGGTTGCTGCCATTGCTTCACTGGTAGTGCTGCTCGGAACACTCACTCAACTTAATAGTTTCATCAAGGCATCTTTGTGACTGTCACAACTCATCAGTAGATCCATGATTGATATTTGCGCAGGGGTTTTCTGTATTTGTTCCTCCATGGAGTATTCTTTAGCTAACATCATTTCCCAGAATTCAGCGGCCTCTGGATATGTTGTATTCTTTCTCTAAATCTATTCTCTTCCTGGATTCCCTCGGTTTACTTCCTTCGGAGCGTAACACCTCCCTGAACTCGTCATTCTATGAGCCGCTACATAATTCGTCATCTTGGCTTTCCCTTTTCTGCTGATATATCGATGGGATTGTCTTGTATTCCTGGTTCTCTTTGTTTCTAATAATGTCGGTGGACTGTTGCTTGTATGTCTGGACCATCACTGTAGGTTTTAACTGTATGATGATCGTTGGAGTCCTATGAGGTGGGACCCTTGCAGCCTCAGTGTTTCGTATTGTGATGATGGTTTCTTTCAAGTCATATTATTCATCCAGGGTGATCATATTTTCTCCTTGATTCCAGTTGTTCGGTAACGGGTTATGATTCACATTGGGTGGAGCTGGGGTGCACTAAATGGCTCCACTTTTGATTAGTTCATTTTTTTAATTTGAAGCAATCCTCGGTATCATGATTTGGTATGTTTGAGTGGTAGGCGCACCATTTGATTGCATCAAAAAAAATTGAAGGATACTCGAGAATCCTCCATTCTATCGGATGTATCAAGACTTCTCTCCTCAGTCTTTCAAATAGTAGAGCCAAAGGTTCAGCAATCTGGGTGTAGTTTCTGGGACCTCTTTCTTCATAATTTGGATGAGGTTGGGGTGCATAGGGGGGTTGGTTTAGATGAGTGGTAGTTTGAATTGGAGCATATGGTCATGGTGGATTTTAATTTGTATAGGCGTGAGATGGGTTATATTGAGGTTGGGGATTGTAGTATGATTATGTGTTGTACACGCATAAGTAGGTGGGTGTGGGAAATGAGTGTTTGGAGAGCAAGAGTTGTTTCCATGGTGTGGATTGGACTGGTAATAGGGAATGATTGTTGATACCTCTTCCTTTTTCTTCTTTCCGCTATCTATTGAAACAAATTGGATTGCTTTGCTAGCTGCTTGTAATGCACTCATAGATTGTACCTTGCCGAACTTTATGCCTTCCTCTAAAAAGTCTCCAATTTTAACAAGTTCAATGAATTTCTGCCCCATCATGCCCATCATTTTCTCAAAGTAGATTCCTTCATGAGCTCTGATGAAATACTTAATCAACTCACTATCTTCTAATAGGGGTTATGCTCTAGCGGCCTCCGACCTCCATCAACATGCATACTCTTGGAATGATTCTGATGGCTTCTTTTGCAAGTTTACCAGAGCGAACCTATTTGGGGTAATTTCTGTGTTGAGCCAAAAACGGTTCATGAAATCTTCTGCCATATCCTGCCATTCCCTCAAGTTTTTGGGATCTTGGCGAGTGTACCAAGTAAGTACCTCCATTGTCAAACTCCTTATGAATAGCTCCATTCTCAACTTCTCGCTTCTTCTAACTCCAACTATCTTTTCGCAGTAGGCTCTCAAGTGTGCATGGGGATCACCTGTCCCATCAAATATATCAAACTTCGGAGGCTTGTACCCTATCGGCTTGTCCTCATTAGGGTGTATACATAATATCCTCATAATCTAGACTTTCGCTTCCTCGAGCGCCATGAGGGCTCTTCATTTGTTTCCTCAATGCCCGTAGTTGTTTGAATACCCATTCATCTTCCTTATACTTAGCTTCTCTTTCCATTTCAGAATATTAATCAATTTCATAGGACAGCATGACCATGACGGGCACTATGAAAGTGGGTTCTGAAACATCATATACGGGAGGAATATCGCTCATGTGTTGCGGTATGTGCGAGTTTTGATTGGTGGAGAATATGATGCCATCACGAGGAGGGGTATAAACTGTGTTGGTAGCAGCTGGTGAATTTTGCGATGTTTGAACGTAATTTGGTACATAAGTGGTATGTATAGGAGAGTTTTATGGGTTCATAGGGGTTACTGGGGGTATAATCTGGGTGGTAGGGACTGAAGTCGGGGTATTGTTTACTTGGCGAGTAGTTGAAGGAACGTGGTCGGGGATTGAATCTAGAGAAGGAAAACGGGGTGGTTGTGGGAGCGTTGTCACGGACAGATGTGCCAATTCCCGAATGTGTTGTACTTCTTCCCTCAATGATTCCATCTCTTGGGCTATCCTAGCCACATGTTCGTCATTCTGCATATAACCCTTCTCTCTCGATCACCATGAGCTATCAGCTATTACCAGAGCGTGTTGGGTTGGGTTATCTGTTGCAGACATCTTCCCTTTCGATCTCAAGTTGTATAGTGGTTCCGCCATTTTTGGGTCAACACAAACCGACTTCTTCTTTTAGGGAATAATAATAAAGTAATACAAGAAAAGAAAAGGAAAGTAAAGAAAAAGAACAGAAGTCAGTTTCAGTGTTTGCACAAATATAGGCACATAGAGTAGTTAGTTCACGTATTCAAGCAAGCTCATTTCCTAAAGTTCGAGGGACCTCTCTTTGCTGGAGGTAGGCTTAAATCACGAATATTTAACAAACAATTAGATTTGACACATTCAGATTCGAAGCAAGTTTTGGTTTTCATTGATAATATTTGGATTATAATAGGCGCGAGCAAATGTTGCATCATTATTTTCAACACTCATAAGATTACATGGGATCAACAAACTTGCCCTTAGGAAAATAGAAGGGTTTGAAACAAAGATACAAGTTGGGAAAAAGGTGAAATCAACCAGCTTCTAACATCGATCCTCAGAATCGTTTCCCATGTCCTCTTCCTCTTCCAGTTTCTCTTATGGATCTTCTTCAAATTCTTCCTCATCATCATCATAGAACTCAAGCTCTTCCTTTGGGTCTTCTTCTGGTTCTGTCTAAGAATAAATTTGTATACGCTCAACTACTCGGTCATCATCCTAGGTAGGTGGCAACATGTGATCAAGTGACCCTGGGACAACTTGGCGGTGCATGAAGGTAGTAATCAGGTGGTATGGAAAAATCTCATGATAGATTTGTAAATACGCCTGTGCATCTTCCCGCTAGGCTATTCTTTCCCTACTTGGGTCGGGCTATCTCATCTTCTTCATTGATCCAGACATAATATTCGGAAGTGCACCAGAAATTCTAACATATTGGCATCGTGACTAGATCGTTTGACTCCTCCTGAAGCCTCTTTTTCCTTAGTATCGGGATTTGCTCATTGTTCCCGTCTTCATACATTGCCATCCTCGTCCAGAGAGGTACATCATGAATCAACCCAAACTGCTCGAGAACTCGTAGGGGTACATATGGCTGAATACCCTCGAGTCCTATCAGCTTGATGAAATACTTCAAATGAGTCCTTAGAATTGCCATGCCGCTCAACCATGACAGCTTCACATTTATCCATTCTCTGTTTAGGTTGGTCAGCATCTCCCTCCATTCTTCCTATCCACGCGGGGAGACCTAATGCCTCATTCTCTCACTGTGACTTCGAATCATGTTGCTAATGCCCACAAAGTAGTCAATTGTGGCCTCTCATTAGAAGAAGTGCTTTGTGGCCCATATTTAAAGCAACAAGTTGCACCTCTTGAAGAAATCGTACCCCCAGGAACATGTAGACAATGCTCTGAGAATTTCTGGTAACACAATAGGTACCAAGGTGGCTTGGAGGTTGCCCCGAAATGTTGGCAAGACCACAGGAAACAAGATAATATTGATCCGTCCTCTTCTTTGAGGAAAAACTAGCAGTCCTAGTTGTGCCAAAGAGAAGGTTATAGGTCAGAGAGTTTCCCATGTTGTCTGATCACACTGAAATTCTCCCAAGTACCATTCTTAGCTCACACGATATCCAAACCAGTCGAACAATTGGTCCGGGCTTACCCATCCATCTTTAATTTTCCTCAAGCTTTGACTACCTGCTAAACCTAAAGCATCGAGAAACCTGTAGTCTGGCATGGTGACTGGTAGTATCATCTTCCTTCCAATAAATAGCAGCTCTCTGATGCTGGTAACTTCTTGCAATGTTGGCACCAACTCAAAGTCAGCGAACTTGAAAACCACTTTGGCCGGATCCCAGAACTCTATCTGCAAATGAGTGAGTACCATATCGGCCCGAATGTTCAGTAAAATAGTCAATGCTCCCAGGTGTGTCCTAATTTCGTCTCCATGCTTTTGGTGGATGTTCATCCACCATTGCTTTAGCGTGTGTGGTTCTCCCTTTACTATATTGATCTCAGGGATGTTCTGATTGATGTCCATTTATGAAGAGGGTGGAGAAAAGGGGGTTTGATAAGTGTTTTCTTTGGATCCTTAGTGTCTCGTCACGATTAGTTCATCTTTCCACAAATATTCATGTCATTGGGTATATGACCCGTTGACATTAGGGTGGCTTTCCTAATTATGTGTCGATACTAAGGACTGAGTCACCTAAGGTTTATGCAATACGACCTATGTTTGCTATAGTAGAGTGTTTCCTAATTTTGAGTTGGACTGAATACTGTGAGAAGTTATATCAATTGACCTGATAAAACCATTCTCTGAAACTAAAGAATTTTGAAAGAAGGTTCAGAGGGGTATAAAAGACAACCCTCGCGTGTCATAGTGTGTGATAGTGTACGTCCAAGACTCGATAGGAAAGAGTGTGAGTACAGTATATATAAAGCGGTAACAGATTGTGGGAAGTTAGTAATAATATTGAAGTAAGCAGATAAGTACATCATGAGCAAGTAAGGCAGGTAAGGATATAATTGCAAATTAAACACAATTAAAGCAGTGTACAAACAATCCTAAATTCCAAGTCTAGTCTAAGTCTGCTAAGGTAGAACCTAAGTGTGAATCCCCTGCAGAGTCACCATGTTGATGCACCCTATTTTGCACGAGTCAAAACAAGATTCAACTAGTGGTTTCCATGTTGATGATAAAAGAGAGTCTCCACCTAATATTTAAAGGTATACTAGGATACCTGCTTTAATTATGAGATTATTATCCTATTAGACTGTTAACAGATGAGATTTTGGATAAAAGTTCTTGTTCTTCTAAGGGGAAGGTGTTAGACACCCCTTAAAATTTACCCGAGGTAGCTCCATATGACTTAGACTAGGTTTAAGGAATTAGATGTCTGTATTCTACTTAGTTAGAGCTTAAGGTGTATAGCTTACCTATGTCATGTTTAAAGACTTATCATTTTGAAAGGAAATGGTGTATGTACTTTTTAAAAGAAGGTAAGTTTAACTTATAAAAGTCTTTGAGGAAGGCCTACAGAATTTGAAAGAAGATTGGAAATACATATATATAGTGTTTATATTTGCAAGTTTTATAAAATATGGCTAAGTTTTAAAATATTTTGTCTTTTGAAAAAAAGGTATGGCTACATGTATAACTCTAGTAAATAAAGGTTGTTTGAAGAAATAGGCCTTAAGTATACCTTGAAGATTGATTCTCAAATTTACACTCGAATTCAAACCATTTAAAAGTCCTTAATCGTAGCAGTGTTTGATTCTCAGAAATAGCCAACTTTGGAAATCATTTCTGGTTCTCTTGTTTCTGCTTGTTTTTTAAAAGAAATATGTTATCTTTGCAAATTTGTATTAGTTTCAAAACTTCATGAAAATCATTAGTAAAATTTGAGAGATGAATAACATAGATGATTATCAAACTAGAATTATTTACTACTAAGTCCTAATGCTTCTTTTATCTTTACCTACATCTTTAGGGCTTTCCTAGGTTATTAACATAACTCAGAGAAATAAAGAAAGGTATTCAATCAAATATCATCAGTGTCATATACATATAAAAATAACAGTAAACTTAATAAAGCGATAGAGGAAGGGAATGCAGTCATGTTTGGGCCCGAAAGAAATTGGGCCCATAGATAGCAAGACGAACAGCAGCAGCTGCAGTGAATTCTGACTCAAACTGGGACTTGAGCCTGAGTCCTTATGAACTCAGCAGGCCCAGTCCATACACATGTACAAAGAGAGAGGCAAACATTAGCAACAAAGCCCAACATATACTTTAACATGAATAATATCAGTGTAATGTCAAAATAAAACTATAACAAGCACTAGTATTTAGGAGGGTAAATTAATGTAATGTCATGTCGAAATAGAGTAAAGGAGTTTACAATGAAAACCTTTTCTTTCATTTGAAATTAACCCTAAAGAGATTAGCAAATGACAGCGATTAAGGGCTTAAGGTGAAATTTCATTTATAGACAAGAAACCCTTTGATCCCCTGGCACTTCAAAGTTCATAAAGGTCTCAAGGACCGTGAGCAATGCATGTGTCAGGGAGCACATCTCAACTACAAATTAAATCTCACTCCTAAATACCCCTAACCACTCACACTTGTAATATTACAACTAACGCCTTTGTGGTATATGGAGATTGTGGAAGGACACAATTTTGATATTCTTCTATGGGGTAGTGTCACGCTCCAACCTTGGGGAGCGCGACTAGTGCTCAATCGAGATATCCCAGTCAAGTAATCCTACTTGAGTGTCTACCCAACTCACCCGTGAATAAAGAGAAGACACATTTCATTAATTAGACAGTAAGAGCTCATGTGAACAACACCAATTCATTTCCATAAGTTGCATCATTAGCAAGTCTCCAAAATAGTACACTATACAATCATAGTGGAAATGGAATAGGTGATACAATTATAACACATTTAGTTTAACTTTCCCAAAATAAGGTATAGCCCACACTATGTCTACAGAGCCTCTAACAGAAACAAAAGAATGCTACGACAGTGCCGGCAACAAGGCCCCGTCTATACCTCAAAATACTATACACAAGGGACAAGCGATACAAGACCCCGGAATGAAGTGAGGTTCACAAAGTCAGCTGAGGACAGGGTGTACTTCTATCACTGCTCAATGCCGCCTGTTGTGGAATCACCTGCATCCATTAAAAATGCAGCGTCCCCGACAAAATAGACGTTAGTACATATGGAATAGTACTAGTATAAAAAAATAAATACCCCCTCAATAGAACGAGTAACAATACAATAAAAAAGAAACATGAAATCAATGAGGGCCTCAGACAATATTAAAGTATCAAATTAGGAGAAAGGGTAAATTTCAAGCAAGTTTCAATATTTTAAGTTGGGATATCTTTTGTACCGATACACCACCGTGCATTTAGCATAGAGTCTGATCTCATCCCGATCGGCTAAGCCATCTCACCCCGAGATGTCCACTCACAATACCACCATGTGCGCGGCATGGCGTCCGATCTCAGCCCGATCGGCTAAGCCGTCTCACCATAATGTTGTGTGGGTCGACGTCACCTCATATTTAGCTAGTAATCATCTCATCCCATTTAAGGGAAATTATCTCAACATATCAATCTCATCCCGTATTCGGGGAAAAACTCTCACCACATCACACGGGATTTTATCCCTCACTCACTCCTACACCGGCACGTGTAGTTTCGGGGATAGGTTATTTCGACCTACCCTTCCTCAGTGACTAAACGATACTCCCAAAGCATTCATTATATAAAGGGTTACAACTTATTTTATAGTCTTTCACACATCTTTCCATTTTATTGGCACTAGTTGCCAAAATTTTAATGTCATTCTCGACACGTTAGCCGTATTTCACATTCCATACGCACCCTATAACTTTCAAGTATTGCCATGGATTATCATCAATAAGAGAATTTTAAATTAATAAATTAAATACACATATGAGCAAACAAGAGATTTAGGAACATTGAGTATCTCTTCCACAATTAGGCATACTAGCTTGCAATTGAAACATGAATTTTAAAGAACAACACCTTTGGTACGTTGATCATACTAGATTACATCCTCGAATGGAATCATGATATGATAGGAATACTTGGGGAACATTTTGGGTACATATATCTTTCAACATAACACTTATTTTAGAATTATCAAATCTCTTGGAAAGGACTCGGGACATGAGACATAACAAAATTGAGCCAACCATAATCGCAACTTACAAGGGTGTCATGGAAACCAATTTTTACAAGAGGAGTTTAGCCCACATACCTTGTTTGAGCTTCCTTGAATTACTACAAGGTTCCGAAACTCCTAGAGACTTCAATATAATTAAAGAAACAACAAAATTTAACTATAATTAGGAAGATACTCGGCGTTTCAGCTTATTTGAGCATTTTATCAAGCACTAGGTATGCATTAAGGTTTCAAGGACTTCCTATGGTAGGTTCCTTTATCCCACAATCAATCCCCACTTCAATAGGCCTCCCATAATTACTCTGCGACCTCCCTACCACCTTTATTAACACATGCATGCATAAATAACAACTCATATCCTCAAAACCTTCTTCCTCATTACCTGTTCCTAACCCACATTTCAAAATTGAAGGTTAGGGCTAAAATCTTACCTCTTGGATGAAGACCTTATGAGTTTTCCTTGTGAATTCTCCAACCTTTGAGCAAGGATTAATGAGCAATTAGCTTAGGGACTTCCCTTCTCACTCTGTGGCACTTCCTCTCTCTAGAAATATCAGACTTTCTCTTTACAAATGGTCCCTAATGACTATGTGCGTCCCGCGAAATTGACCGCAAAACAACCTCCAAAATTTGCCCATTTTTCTGCTTCACTCTACGGCTGATCTGCGATCCGCAGATCAGTTCTGCAGTCGCATAATAGACCGCAAAAATTCCCCGTTCTGCAATATTTTTGTTTCAACTCCCCAACGCTTTGTTCAACCTCAAATGCATTAGCCTACCTTGCACCATGAAACCCGGGGTTTTAGGTGATATTTTATAGGCCTTACACTTAGTCATGTGTTCTTCTAACAAAAACTATATAAGATGTTATTATGAACATGTAATAACAGATAATACCTAAGATACCACAATCCTAACACTAATACGTAGTTCACTGTTAAGAACCATCAATATGCAGAAAAATGTCCAGAGCAAAATAATGACAGGTTACAATTAAAGGAGAGGATCAGTAGCAGCTTGTTTCAAAAGTTCAAACCATTGAGTCAGGCAATTTAAAGAGTAAAAGAGATGCATAGGTCAAATTTACAGAGACCTTCAAACTCAATAGTCTAGACTTAAGTTAATCAGGGGTGCATGCACAGGTCAAGACTTTAAGTTCTAGTAGAGGTATGAGTCACTAGTTCATATAGGATCCTTAAAGAGCATCAGCAGGAGTATTAAGTGAGTATGTTGGTTTCAACTTTGTTAGATGATTACTTTCTTTTAAAAAGGTTCCTGATATCATATTTCGTTCATTAAGATTTAAGGCATAGTGTCATACTCAAGTAGAACAAATGTCATCAGAAAGACTCCCTCAAAGCCACAAGTGAATCATAATTGACTTATGCAAACTTAGCAAGGTTTAATCTTCATTATATGATAGGGCAGTGTAAGAACATAGGAATGAGTATGAGCATACCAATTTAGGAACAGACAAATCAAGCACATACAAACATATCCCTAAGTAGTGTAGAGCCACATCACGATAGAGTCTCAAACATCATAGAGTCAGCGTCAATAAGTTCAGTGTAAAGGTTCAAAACAAAGAAAGATTAACATGGAATAGGCAGGATACTAGTAGCAGGATGGCTAGTCCAGATACATAAGTGAATGAAATAACCCCAACATAATGAAGTTTGATTGTGTATGGTCATCTCAGGGATGGTATACATGTTCAACAGTGATAACTCTTAACTCAAACATGCTTTGTCTACTTAATACAAGATTAACTATAGAAGTTCATTAGAGATTAACAAGTTTCATTTCAGAATACATTTGCATCTGCATGAAACTTCAAAGACATGATCACATAATCAAAGAAATAGACAGGGACACCTCAAGAGGTCTCATAATCACAGAAGTGGGGCAGCCTAAGCACATGCAGAGTGATGTTTTCAAGAATCACAAGATTACAAAACATGTTTGAAGAGCAGGTAGCTTGACAACTAAACTAATGAGTTCAAACATAACAAACTTACTTTGGATCCTTAAGTGTACATAACAAATACGGTTCAAAGTATACAGGTTAAGCATGGCATAGATCAACAAATAGTATAACATAATTAACCCCATAACTAATGCAATACAGAAGTAGAAAATATTAGTTCCCAGCAAAAACGTCATATAGGTCTAAGATCACAATTTAGTCAAGTTAGCATGATGGCATGGTTAACAGAACATCAGAAGTCCCTCAACTAATAACAAGAGTTCAACAAATATTTTATCATTCATTATTATAGAAAGTGTTATCCAACCAAGTCACAAACAAACTAACAAACTAAAACAATCAGGATTAACATAGGGTGAGGTTAATAGGAACGGCAAAGAACACAACAAACAAATCCATAAATCACTAACATGCATCATGGATGAAGAGAAGACATTAAAAACTACTACATAAACACACGTAACAGAAAGGAAAGGGAGGGTCAGTGGACACTTACCTTCTACAGATCAGAAAACCAAGCAAAGCCTCTTGTTTAACCATTTAATTTGAGATTCAAACTCTGACAAGTGTAATGCTCTGGATCAAAAAGAATTAGAAAACTCGTTATAAAGAAACCTAGCTTGATGTTTTCCTACTCAATATTAGAAACTGATTATTTGTTTAGTGATTTCGTATATGTGTTCTACTTGTTTTGTGAGAGCATTAAATGCCCTAATTTATAGTGGCTATTGAAGCCTTTAGGGTTTCACAGATTCAAATTTGGCAGTGGAAAATGACGATTACTAGATGTAGCAAGCATGATCGAGTGAAATCAGAAACGAAGAATGGGGAAAAGTCAATGAGAGTTTTACCTGAGTGGAAGACAACCATCACAGGAGAGAAAATCATTGGACAAATACCGGAAATCCATAGGTCATTGCATTTGACCTCTACTTTCGAATAAACATCATAAGATGCTCATGGGTGCCCTTCATTTCGTTGCAGCATCAGAAGATTTGAAGACTTGATGTTTCATATCTGAGTCTAAGTCAGAAAACTCGAGATTCAAATTCATATGATAAAATTGGGAGATATCGATGAGATCCGTGGCATCAGAAGGCACAAGGAATGATTTGCGGTCATTATTTACAACCTTGCACGATTTGGTGCAAGGTTTTCGGGATTGATGGGTTTGGATTTTGAGAGAATTGAGAGAGGAAAGGGAAAGGGGCCGGCTGGGATAACAGGGAAATGAATTTAGGGTTTAGGTAGGTTTAGGTCGTCTAATGAGAGACGGAACGTGAGCCATTGGACCATTTGATCAACGACATCGATTTTTTGAGAGTTAAGAATTTTAAAACAATTTTATGGGGAAAATCTATGGTCGTTGGATTTTTGTGATCCAGCAACGGAGATAAAATGAGACATGCTCTTTAAAATAAATGGGAAAACATGATTAATCCTGGTCCGTTGATGATATGAATCAACGGCCATGATGGGTTGTGTTTATTTTGTGAGTAGATTGGGACAGTGACGTGGCTATTTTTAATTGTCTTAAAGAGAGTGGCATGAATTGCTAAGGTGGAATGAGATGTGGTGTTTGGACTGGGTCAGGCCCGTTTGGGCTTGGTATATTGGGTTGAAAATGATTTAAATTATAGCCGCTTTGTATTTAATTAGGAAATTGCAATTGTAGCCTTTTTAGTTTTTATCCCTTTTAAAATTAATTTACATAAACTTAATTAATTTCAATAAAATATAGTAAAAATTATAATTATCAAATATACTACTAGTTATCGTAATTAATTAATTCTTTATAAATATACTTTACTTTCCAAAGTATGACGTTAATTTCGAATTATTGAAATAGTAGGCTAATTGACTAAAAATTAAGGAATAACTTATTAAATTAATTATAAAACCTATGTAATGTATATAAAGGTTATTTTAATAATCTCAAAATAGTAAGTCTGATATATTTGTAATTATATAATACAAAATTATTAATTTTAACACTACTAATTACTAATTTTTATGAAAAATAGGTATTATTAATTAGAAAATATTTTCAACACATTTATTGTAAATCATTAAGTATAAATAAATTAATTTTAAAAGGGAGGGTCAAAATTGGTCGTCAAAAATAACAACTTCAATTTGAGGCATATTTATAGCCTAAGAGTCTAATTCGGTCAATTACCACTCATAACCCCGTGTACACACTAACATCATGTAAACGTCTTTCATATGTTACAATTAATGCAAATAAACCAAATCCTAAGGAGTGATTCTCTCACAAAAAGTTAGGCAAGATACTTACCTCAGTTAGGCCAACTCAACACTCAAAAATAGATTTTCCTTTAAAATTCACCTCGGTTCGGCCCAAATCTAACAAAAAATGACTTTAAATCATCAAATAATGCAAAAGAAACAAATTTCGATAAATAAAGCTAAGCTCTTTACACAATTCGCCAAAAGTCAACAAAAGTCAATCCTGACCAGCGAGGTCAAACTCAAGTCAAAGGGTAGATCTCGACTACCCATAGCTCCACGAGTCCATAGATGCGTTTGATTTTCAAATCCAAGTCCAATTTTTTTCCAGCAAATATACCACTAGGCATGCTGCCTAGTAGTTAATATATATATATATATATATATATATATATATATATATATATATATATATATATATATATATATATATATATATATATAAAAAACACAAAAACCAGTATCCAAAGTTTACAATTTGTCCAAGCAAATCTCAAAAAAGCTAATATATAGCTAAAGCTAATGAAATATGGAAAACTAACTATTACAGGTACTGTCAAGGCCAACTCCACAACAATGAAGGTGTGGGTATCCACAAGCCAAGTGCAAAACCTCAATGTAGCACCTCTAACGCTCTCATCATGCGCCAAGTTTTGCGTTTCAAAAGACAGGACAAATCCAAACAACACCATCTACTGGAGATGACCAAGAATCCATATAGCATGCCATCTCAATGACCCATGTGGGCATCACTTCCATTTTTCTTGCATAAGATGAAAGGAGTATAGTCCAAGGAGAACCTATGTTGTATAGCAGAAGCCAAGGATATGCAATTAACTGCAATATATAGCATATGCCTGCATTGTCATGATACCTCCAGATTGGACATAAGTGCATGTCAATATCACTGAATGATACCATGACACTACAATGCATATAACTCTGAAACCTTTTGCCTATTAGGACAAGTAACATGAGGCTTGAATAAGTAAAACATAGGCTGCTTACAATTTCTAAATGGATAACTGTATGACTTAAAAGAAGTAGCCAGCAAATATTCATGGACTCTGCAGAACTACTATGTATACTGCCATTACATTGCCAAATTGGGCATGAAGACATGCCAATGCCACTGGCTAACATCCTAGTAATACACATATACACAATCAATTCTGTAACTATCTTTGGATCCCAGCATATGACCACATATAAACCAATGCACTGATATGTTTTAAGGCTAGGCATTATAATATCCAGAAACCTTCTAACATGATCTTTCCACAACCTGCTTGTATTTATACTTCCATACACTACTATAGCACCACTAGAATGAGCATGATAACATGCTAATACCACTGGAAAATACTCTAGCACTGTACAAACTCTAAACATAACAATGCACTAAGCAAGCCGATGCAAAAAGAAACCTAGTAACATCTTCAATCTGGAGCTCTTCTTTTGGAAATCCTAACCCTAAGATTATGAGTATGTGATTTATCAAGATTGAGTAGCTTTCTCAAACTTCACTAGACAAGTTTAGAAAATGAGTGAAATTTAGTGGTACCTGCAAAAGAGAAAACAATGTTAGCTATAAAATCTGCTACCGTGTTGCCCTCTCTGAATATATGTTGAAAGATCACATTAAAGTGATTCCTCGTCTCCTTAATTTTCTGCACATCCGGTATAATAATCCAAGGAGGATCCCATTCCCCTTCAATAACCTTCTTTAATACCAAAGAATCTATTTCCAATATGAGTGGATAAAAATTATGCTCCACACAGTACTCCAACCCTTGTAGTATTGCCTTTGCCTCAGCTACAACATTTGTGGTCTCCACTAGGTGCACTGCCCGTGCATACAATAAATCTCTTGCATCATCTCTCATACAAAATCCAAGTGAACTAGGTCCAGAATTTCCTTTTGAGGCTCCATCAGTATTACACTTATATGACCCCTGATATGGGAATTGCCAAGTAATTCTCCTCGTTATCAAGATAGGCTTGTAGGCTTCAAAGAACTAGATCATATATGTCCACAACATAGGTATATGAGCTAACCATGGATAGCTAACCCTTGCCAATTGATGCAATGTCTTATTGACTTCATGAATGACTCTATTTGTAGAGACAGTTCCCCATGTTTGCTTGTGTTCCTTTTCTTTCATAGCTCCCATGTGATGATAGTTGGAGCTGCCTGAAACAAAGGTTTCAACTTTGGGTAGCATGCTGCATTCCACTAATTTCTTATCACTTGCCTCACTTGCACTAATGGAACATTGATCCCTGCAGCTCCCATGAACAGCTTCCGCATCTTTGATGCACTATGGCTAGTTAAAAATATGTGGTCCAATTTTTCCTATTGAGGATGCTGGCAACACCAACATCTGGAGATGTTTTGATCGTGTTACATCCCGTACTTTTCTACGTTGGATTTGTCATGAGATAATTGACATAAGTTCAATGACAAGACTATTTTTGAGGTTATAAGTGCTTATGATAGTTATAGGTGATAAGTAAGTGTTGTGAAGGTCATAGGGTAAACAAATCGAAGAAAGCGAGTTTCGTTGATGTTTGATATTTTGGGATAAAATACGGTCCGAGCTATAATACCCGATATTTATGGAATAGTTCCATACAAGATACCACATGACTATGATAGTAAAGTGTATGAAATATGTTAAAAGTGAGTAGTATTTCAAGTAATTTGGGATAATTCTCATTATGTGTATAATTTATTAATTGTGGGGATAATTATGGTATTAAGTTGGATTAAGTGGATAAGGATCTTTTTTGCGGCTGCCACATGGCATTAAGCTAAGCCAAAGTGGTACCAACGGGCAAGATGAGTCATAAGACATAAGTTGCCTTGTTTACTCATAAGAGCCCTTTGGATAATTACCTTGGTTTGGTTTCTTATTTGGTAATGTAACTTGGAGAAAAGGAATAAGTCATGGCATACTTGAAACTTTAGAATTAGACAACAACGTTGGATACATAGGTTTTCTAACGGATGGAATTCTTAAAGGGAAATTCTTATGAACCCTTATAACGCTACAACAACGGAAATTTTCGATTCTAAGGGATCACGGTACAATCTTTCTCAAGAATATCACACAGATTTTTTCTTACTTCGATCCACCGTTACATGATTTGTCGCAATTAACGTGTGTTAGAGGGATTGTCAAGAGAATCGATTTAAGTATGTTAAGGCTAATCCTTTCTTCTTTTGGCATGATCCAAGTAATGATATGTAAACGTAATGCTATTCCATAAGTGGTTCTACTCTTAGCAGTTAAGGATGTCTATGTTATTCATTCCTATAAAGTTATATTCAAGTATGTCTAAGTACGTTCCTAGGTCTCTATTGAGGTATATGATAAAGATGTTAATGTTCATAATGGTATTATATGCATCATCATTTACCACCAAGCTACAGCCGGTCGGGTAGTCATGTATTACCACCGAGCTACGGCCGGTTGGGCAGTTACACATTTACCACCGAGTTACGACCACTCGGGTAGTCATGTATATACCACCGAGCTACGGCCGGTTGGGTAGTTACACATTTACCACCAAGCTACGGCCGGTCAGGCAGTCATGCATTTACCACCGCGCTACAGCTGGTCGTGCAGTTACCACTAATCAGTTGGTCAGTCATGTATCATACGATATGGATAAGAGTCTCAAAGAGAAGCATTATATATATAAGTATATTAAGTATGCATATATGGTGGCACTTCAGAGATTATGGTTGATTCTTATATGTCTTTAATAAATATTGACTTATTGTTATATTTCAGTTTTGCCTTACATACTCGGTACATTAGTCGTACTGACGTCCTTTTGTTATGGATGCTGCATTGATGCCTGCATGTATAGATAATCAGTATGACGAGCCCTCAAAGTAGACGAGGTTAACATTCAGCAAAGGATCGGTAAGACTCCATCTTATTCGGAGTGCAGCCGAGTCAATGAGTCATCGTGTCAGTATTTTGCTACAGACTTATGGGTAGGCCGATACCCTTTCCCATTTGATGTCAAATATTCATAGAGGCTTTGTAGACAAAGGTTCATTTTGTACAGTATGCCAGAGGCCTTGACGGCCCATATGTATTCATGTTTTAAGAAAGATGGTTCATTGATATAGAGTTTGCCCACTTATAGTTATACATTACGAGTTGTGGCCATGTTGGCCCATGATAGTTAAATTAAAAATAAAGGTTTACAGAGTGGTTCGCGCTGGCCAGTACGGCACTGGGTACTCCCTGGTTTGGGGCGTGACAAAAGTGGTATCAGAGCGAGGTCGTGTCCTAGAAAGCCTACAAAGTCATCCCTAGTAGAGTCTCAGTTATTGATGTGTTGCGCACCACATTTATAACTAAGAGGGTATAGGGTATTTAGGAAATGTTACCTCTCTTTTCTTTCCAAATCGTGCCATAAAGCTGAGTTATAAGAAGTCAATATGAAGCTTTCGCTAGATTTTGTATGCACCGGAGGTGCATGTATCACAGTAGAGTATTAAGGCATAAATTCCAATATGCGGAAGGGAGGTTATGAATGAAACAGAAGACAGGATACGAGATTGAAAAGTAAGTAAGGTAAAGGTGAAGAAGATACGATATACTCAAGAACAAAAGGTTGTGAATAGTCGAGACTTCAGATATAGTTTGGGTTTTAGTTTAGTTTACAGAGGAGACCCTAATGAAAATTTTATAAATCTCTAAGAGTTAACATTCGAGCGCGAATGTTTCTAAAGGAGGGAAGGATGTTACATCCCGTACTTTTCTACATTGGATTTGTCATAAGATAATTTACATAAGTTCAATGACAAGACTATTTTTTAGGTTATAAGTGCTTATTATATTTATAAGTGAAAAGTAAGTTTTGTGAAGGACATAGAGTAAACAAATCGAAGAAAGTGAGTTTCATTGATGTTTGATATTTTAGGATAAAATACGGTCCGATCTATAATACCTGATATTTAAGGATATATTGCCATACAAGATACCACATGACTATGATAGTAAAGTGTATGAAGTATGTTAAAAGTGAGTAGTATATTAAATAATTTGGGATAATTTTCATTATATGGATAATTGATTAATTGTGGGGATAATTATGGTATTAAGTTAGATTAAGTGGATAACGATTATTTTTGGGGCTGCCACATGGCATTAAGCTAAGCCAAAGTGGAACCAATTGGCATGATGAGTCATAAGACATAAGTTGCCTTGTTTACATGTAAGAGTCTTTTGGATAATTACCTTGGTTTGGTTTCTTATTTTGTAATGTAATTTGGAGAATAGGAATAAGTTGTCGCATACTTGCAACTTTAGAATTAGACCAGCAACATTGGATACATAGGCTTGGTAACGGATGGAATTCTCATAGGGAAATTCTTATGAACACTTATAACGCTACAACAACGGGAATTTGTGATTCTAAGGGAGCACGGTACAATCTTTCTTAAGAATATCACACGGGTTTTTCCTTACTTTGATCCGTCATTACGTGATTTGTCGCAATCAGCGTGTGTTAGAGGGATTGTCAAGAGAATTAGTTCAGGTATGTTAAGGCTAATCTTTTCTTCTTTTGACATGATCCAAGTAATGATACGTAAACGTAATGCTATTCCACAAGTGGTTCTACTCTTAGAAGTTAAGGATGTCTATGTTATTCATTCCTGTAAAGTTATATTTAAGTATGTCTAAGTAAGTTCCTAGGTCTCTATTGAGGTATATGATAAAGATGTTAATTTACATAATAGTATTATATGCATCATCGCTTACCACCAAGCTACGGCTTGTTGGGCAGTTACACATTTACCACAGAGCTACGGCCAGTCGGCAGTCACGCATAATCCACCGAGCTACAGCCGGTTGGGCAGTTACACATTTATCACCAAGCTAAGGCCGGTCGAGCAGTCATGCATTTACCACCGAGCTACGGCCGGTTGGGCAGCTCCACATTTACCACCGAGCTACGGTCGGTCGGGCAGTCATGCATTTAACACCGCGCTAGGGCCGGTCGGGCAGTTACCACTGATCAGTTGAGCAGTCATGCATCATACGATATGGATAAGAGTCTCAAAGAGAAGCATTATATATATATATATATATATATATATATATATATATATAGTATGATAAGTATGCATATATAGTGGCACTTCAGAGATTCAGGTTGATTCTTATATGTCTTTAATAAATGTTGACTTATTGTTATGTTTCAGTTCCGCCTTACATACTCGGTTCATTATTCGTACTGACGTCCTTTTGTTGGGGACGCTGCATTCATGCATGCAGGTATTAATAATCAGTATGGCGAGCCCTCATAGTAGACGGGGTTAGCATTCAGCGAAGGATCGGTAAGACTCTACCTCATTCGGAGTGTAGCCGAGTCTATGAGTCGTCGTGTTAGAGTTTTGCTACAGACTTATGGGCAGGCCGGTACCCTGTCCCATTTGATATCAAAAAATATTAGAAACATTTTAGAAAAAGGTTCATTTATACAGTATGTCAGAGGCCTTGACGGCCCATATGTATTCATGTTTTAAGAAAGATGGTTCATTGAGACAGAGTTTGCCCACTTATAGTTATACATTACGAGTTGTGTCCATGTTGTCCCATGATAGTTTAAAAAAAAAGAAGAAGTTATAGAGTGGTTCGCTCGGGCTAGTACGACACCGGGTGCCTGCCACGTCTCTCCCCGGTTTGGGACGTGACAAAAATGGTATCAGAGCGAGGTCATATCCTAGGAAGTCTACAAAGCCGTGCCTAGTAGAGTCTCACTTATGGGTGTGTTGCGCGCCACATTTGTAACTGATAGGCAATAGGCCATTTAGGAAATGTTACCTTTCTTTTATTTCCAAATCGTGACATAGTGCTAAGTTGTAAGAAGTCAATATCAAGCTTTCGCTAGATTTTGTATGCACCAGAGGTACAGTTATCATAGTAGAGCTTTAAGGCATAATTTCCACCTATGCGGAAAGGAGGTTATGAAAGAAACAGAAGATACGATGCTAGATTGAAAAGTATGTAAGGTAAAGGTGAAGAAGATACGAGATACTCAAGTACAAAAGGTTGTGAATAGTCGAGACTTCAGATATAGTTTGGGTTTTAGTTTAGTTTACAGAGGAAACCTTAGTAAAAGTTTTGTAAATCTCTAAGAGGTAACATTCGAGGGAGAATATTTCTAAAGGAGGGAAGGATGTTACATCCCGTACTTTTCTACATTGGATTTGTCATAGATAATTGACATAAGTTCAATGACAAGACTATTTTTGAGGTTATAAGTGCTTATGATATTTATAAGTGATAAGTAAGTGTTGCGAAGGTCATAGAGTAAACAAATCGAAGAAAGCGAGTTTCGTTGATGTTTGATATTTTGGGATAAAATACGGTTCGAGCTATAATACCCGATATTTATGGACTAGTGCCATACAAGAAACCACATGACTATGATAGTAAAGTGTATGAGGTATGTTAAAAGTGAGTAGTATTTTAAGTAATTTGGGATAATTCTCATTATGTGGATAATTGACTAATTGTGGCGATAATTATGGTATTAAGTTGAATTAAGTGAATAAGGATCTTTTTTGGGGTTGCCACATGGCATTAAGCTAAGCCAAAGTGGCACCAATGGGCATGATGAGTCAAAAGACATAAGTTTCCTTGTTTATACGTAAGAGTCCTTTGGATAATTACCTTGGTTTGGTTTCTTATTTGGTAATGTAACTTGGAGAATAGGAAAAAGTTATGGCATACTTGCCACTTTAGAATTAGACCACCAACGTTGTATACATAGACTTGCTAACGGATGAAATTCTAAAATGGAAATTCTTATCAACCCTTATAATGCTACAACAACGGGAATTTGTGATTCTAAGGGATCACAGTACAATCTTTCTAAAGAATATCACACAGATTATTTCTTACTTCGATCCGCCGTTATGTGATTTGTCTCAATCAACGTGTGTTATAGGGATTGTCAAGAGAATCGGTTCAGGTATGTTAAGGCTAATCCTTTCTTCTTTTGGCCTGATCCAAGTAATGATACGTAAATGTAATGTTATTCCATAAGTGGTTATAGTCTAAGCAATTAAGGATGTCTATGTGATTCATTCCTGTAAAGTTATATTCAAGTATGTCTAAGTACGTTCCTAGGTCTCTATAGAGGTAAATGATAAATATGTTAATGTTCATAATGGTATTATATGCATCATCATTTACCATCGAGCTATGGCCGGTTGGGAAGTTACATATTTATCACCGAGCTACGGCCGGTTGGGCAGTTACACATTTACCACCGAGCTACGGTCACTCAGGTAGTCATGCATTTACCACCGAGCTACGGCCGGTTGGGCAGTCATGCATTTATCACCGAGCTACAGCTGGTCAAGTAGTCATGCATTTACCACCGCGCTACGGCCGGTCGGGCAGTTATCACTGATCAGTTGGTCAGTCATGCATCATACGATATGGATAAAAGTCTCAAAGAGAAGCATTATGTATATATAAGTATAATAAGTATGCATATATGGTGGCACTTCAGAAATTCAGGTTGATTTTTATATGTCTTTAATAAATGTTGACTTATTGTTATGTTTCAATTCCGCCTTATATACTTGGTACATTATTCGTACTAACGTCCTTTTGTTATGGATGCTGCATTCATGCCTGCAGGTATAGATAATCAGTATGAAGAGCCCTCATAGTAGACGAGGTTAGCATTCAGCAAAGGATCGGTAAGACTCCACTTTATTCGGAGTGCAGCCGAGTCTATGAGTCATCGTGTCAGTATTTTGCTACAGACTTATGGGTAGGCCGATACCCTGTCCCATTTGATGTCAAATATTCGTAGAGGCTCTGTAGACAAAGGTTCATTTTGTACAGTATGACAGAGGCCTTGACGGCCCATATGTATTCATGTTTTAAGAAAGATGGTTTATTGATACAGAGTTTGCCCACTTATAGTTATACATTACGAGTTGTGTCTATATTTGCCCACTAAAGGGTTACAGAGTGGTTCACTCTGGCCAGTACGGCACTGGGTGCCAGCCACGCCACTCCCTGGTTTGGGGCGTGACAAAAGTGGTATCAAAGCGAGGTCGTGTCCTAGGAAGCCTACAAAGTCATGCCTAGTAGAGTCTCACTTATGGATGTGTTGCGCGCCACATTTATAACTAAGAGGGTATAGGGCATTTAGGAAATGTTACCTCTCTTTTCTTTCCAAATCGTGCCATAATGCTGAGTTATAAGAAGTCAGTATGAAGATTTCGCTAGATTTTGTATGCGCAGGTATCACAGAAGAGTTTTAAGGCGTAATTTCCACATATACGGAAGGGATGTTATGAATGAAACATAAGATACGATGTGAGATTGAAAAGTAAATAAGGTAAAGGTGAAGAAGATACGAGATACTCAAGTACAAAAGGTTGTGAATAGTCGAGAATTCAAATATAGTTTGGGTTTAGTTTAGTTTACAGAGGAGACCCTAGTGAAAATTTCGTAAAACTCTAAGAGTTAACATTCGAGGGCGAATATTTCTAAAGGAGGGAAGGATGTTACATCCCGTACTTTTCTACGTTGGATTTGTCATTAGTTAATTGACATAAGTTCAAAGACAATACTATTTGTGAGGTTATAAGTGCTTATGATATTTATAAGTGATAAGTAAGTGTTTTGAAGGTCATAGGGTAAACAAATCGAAGAAAGCGAGTTTCGTTGATGTTTGATATTTTCGGATAAAATATGGTCTGAGCTATAATACTCGAAATTTATGGACTAATGTCATACAAGATACCACATGACTATGATAGTAAAGTGTATGAGGTATGTTAAAAGTGAGTAGTATTTTAAGTAATTTGGGATAATTCTCATTATGTGGATAATTGATTAATTGTGGGAATAAATATGGTATTAAGTTGAATTAAGTGGATAAGGATCTTTTTCGGGGCTTCCACATGGCATTAAGCTAAGCCAAAGTGGCACCAATGGGCATGATGAATCATAAGACATAAGCTGCCTTGTTTACATGTAAGAGTCCTTTGGATAATTACCTTGGTTTGGTTTCTTATTTGGTAATGTAACTTGGAGAATAGGAATAAGTTATGGCATACTTGCCACTTTAGAATTAAACCAGCAATGTTGGATACATAGGCTTGCTAACGGATAGAATTCTCCTACGAAAATTCATATTAACCCTTATAACTCTACAGCAACGAGACTTTGCGATTCTAAGGGAGCACGGTATAATCTTTCTAAAGAATATCACACGAATTTTTCCTTACTTCGATCCGCCGTTACGTGATTTGTCGCAATCAACGTGTGTTAGAGGGATTGTGAAGAGAATCGGTTAAGGTATGGTAAGGCTAGTCCTTTCTTTTTTTTGGCATTATCCAAGTAACGATACGTAAACGTAATGCTATTCCTTAAGTTGTTCTTCTCTTAGCTGTTAAGGATGTCTTCGTTATTCATTCCTGTAAAGTTATATTCAAGTATGCCTAAGTACATTCCAAGGTCTCTATTGAGGTATATGATAAAAATGTTAGTGTTCATAATGGTATTATATGCATTATTATTTACCACCGAGCAACGGCCGGTTGAGCAGTTACACATTTACCACCGAGCGACGGCCGGTCGGGCAGTCATTCATTTACCACCAATCTACGGCCGATAAGGCCGTTACACATTAACTACCGAGCTACGGCCGGTCGAGCAGTCATGCGTTTACCACCGAGCTACGATCGGTCGGGCAGTCATGCATTTACCACCGTGCCAGGGCTGGTCGGGCAGTTACCACTGAACAGTTAGGCAGTCATGCATCATACGATATGGATAAGAGTCTCAAAGAGAAGCATTATATATATAAGTATAATAAGTATGCATATATGGTGGCACTTCAGAGATTCAGGTTGATTCTTAAATGTCTTTAATAAATGTTGACTTATTATTATGTTTCAGTTCCGCATTACATACTCGGTACATTATTAGTACTGATGTCATTTTGTTTGGTACGATGCATTTATGCATGCAGGTATAGATAACCAGTATGACGAGCCTTCATAGTAGACGAGGTTAGCATTCAGCGAATGATCGGTAAGACTCCACCTCATTCGGAGTGCAGCCGAGTCTATGAGTCATCGTGTTAGAGTTTTGCTATAGACTTATGGGTAGGCCGGTACCCTATCCCATTTGATGTCAAATAATCTTAGAGGCTTTGTAGACAAAGTTTCATTTTGCATAGTATGTGAGAGGCCTTGACGGCCCATATGCATTTATGTTTTAAGAAAGATAGTTCATTGATACAGTGTTTGCCCACTTATTGTTTGCCCACTTATAGTTATACATTATGAGTTATGGCCATGTTGGCACATGATAGTTAAAAAAAAATGTTACAGAGTGGTTCGCTCGGGCCAATATGACACCGGGTGCCAGCCACGTCTCTCCTCGGTTTAGGCGTGACAAAAATTGTATCAGAGCGAGGTCGTGTCCTAGGAAGTCTACAAAGTCGTGCCTCGTAGAGTCTAACTTATGGGTGTGTTGCATGCCACATTTATAACTGAGAGGCTATAGGGCATTTAGGAAATGTTACCATTTTTTTGTTTCCAAATCATGCCTTAAAGCTGAGTTGTAAGAAGTCAATATGAAGCTTTCGCGTGATTTTGTATGCACCAGAGGTACAGGAATCACAATAGAGTTTAAGGCGTAATTGCCACCTATGCAGGAAGGGATGTTATGAAAGAAACAGAAGATACAATGCGAGATTAAAAAGTAAGTAACACAAAGGTGAAGAAGATACGAGATACTCAAGTACAAAAGGTTGTGAATAGTCGAGACTTCAGATATCGTTTGGGTTTTAGTTTAGCTTATAGAGGAGACCCTAGTGAAAATTTTGTAAATCTCTAAGAGTTAACATTCGAGGGAGAATGTTTCTAAAGGAGGGAAGGATATTACATCCCGTACTTTTCTACGTTGGATTTGTCATAAGATAATTGACATAAGTTCAATGACAAGACTATTTTTCAGGTTAAAAGTCCTTATGATATTTATAAGTGATAAGTAAGTGTTTTGAAGGTCATAGGGTAAACAAATTGAAGAAAGTGAGTTTCGTTGATGTTTTATATTTTAAGATAAAATACGGTCTGAGCTATAATACTCGATATTTATGGACTAGTGCCATACAAGATACCACATGACTATGATAGTAAAGTGTATGAGGTATGTTAAAAGTGAATATTTTTTAAAGTAATTTGGGATAATTTTCATTATGTGGATAATTGATTAATTGTGGGGATAATTATGGTATTAAGTTGAATTAAGTGGATAAGGATCTTTTTTGGGGCTGCCACATGGCATTAATCTAAGCCAAAGTGGTACCAGTGGGCATGATGAGTCATAAGACATAAGTTGCCTTGTTTACACGTAAGAGTCGTTTGGATAATTACCTTGGTTTGGTTTCTTATTTGGTAATGTAACATGGAGAATAAGAATAAGTTATGGCATACTTGCCACTTTAGAATTAGACCAGCAACATTGGATACATAGGCTTGCTAACGGATGGAATTTTCATAGGGAAATTCTTATGAACCCTTATAACGCTACATCAACGGGAATTTATGATTCTAAGGGAGCATGGTACAATCATTCTCAAGAATATCACACGGATGTTTCCATACTTAGATCAGTCGTTACATGATTTGTCGCAATTAACGTATGTTAGAGGAATAGTCAAGAGAATCGGTTCAAGTATGTTAAGGCTAGTCATTTCTTCTTTTGGCATGAGCCAAGTAACGATACGTAAAAATAATGTTATTCCATAAGTGGTTCTACTCTTAGCAGTTAAGGATGTCTATATTATTCATTCCTGTAAAGTTATATTAAAGTATGTCTAAGTACGTTCCTACGTCTCCATTGAGTTATATGATAAAGATTTTAATGTTCATAATGGTATTATATGGATCATCATTTACCACCGAGTTACGGCAGGTTGGGCAGTTACACATTTACCATCGAGTTACGGCTGTTCGGATAGTCATGCATTTACCACCGAGCTACAACCAGTTGGGCAGTTTTACATTTACCACCGAACTACGGCCGGTCGGACAGTCATGCATTTACCACCGAGTTACGGCTGGTCAGGTAGTTACACATTTACTACCAAGCTACGGCCGCTCGGGCAGTCAAGCATTTACCACCGCACTAGGGCCGGTCGGGTAGTTACCACTGATCGGTTGCATAGTCTTGCATCATACGATATGGAGAAGAGTCTCAAAGAGAAGCATTATATATATAAGTATAATAACTATGCATATATGGGCACTTCAGATATTTAGGTTGATACTTATCTGTCTTTAATAAATGTTGACTTATTGTTATATTTCAGTTCCACCTTACATACTCGGTACATTATTCGTACTGACGTCCTTTTGTGGGGGATGCCGCATTCATGCATGCAGGTATAGATAATCAATTTGACGAGCCCTCATAGTAGATGAGGTTATCATTCAGCGAAGGATTGGTACGACTCAACCTCATTCAGAGTGCAGCCGAGTCTATGAGTTATCAGGTCAGAGTTTTGCTACAGACTTATGGGTAGGCCGGTACCCTGTCCCATTTGATGTCAAATAATCTTAGAGGCTTTGTAGACAAAGGTTTATTTTTTACAGTATGTCAGAGTACTTGACGGCTCATATGTATTCATATTTTAAGAAAGATGGTTCATTGATACAGAGTTTGCCCACTTATAGTTATACATTACAATTTGTGTCCATGTTGGCCCATGATAGTTAAGAAAAAGAAGAGAAGTTACAGAGTAGTTCGCTCGGGCCAGTACGGCATCGGGTGCCAGCCACGTCTCTCCCCGGTTTGGGGCGTGACAAAAGTGGTATCAGAGCGAGGTCGTGTCCTAGAAAATCTACAAAATCGTGCCTAATAGAGACTCACGTATGGATGTGTTGCGTGCCACATTTATAACTGAGAGGCTATAGGGTATTTAGAAAATGTTACCTTTCTTTTGTTTCCAAATCGTGCCATAGATCTGAGTTGTAAGAAGTCAATATGAAGCTTTCGCTAGATTTTAAATGCACCAGAGGTACAGGCATCACAGAAGAGTTTTAAGGCGTAATTTCCACCTACGCGAGAGGGAGGTTATGAAAGAAACAGAAGATACGATGCGAGATTAAAAAGTAAGTAAGGTAAAGTCAAGACTTTAGATATAGTTTGGGTTTTAGTTTAGTTTACAAAGGAGACCCTAGTGGAAATTTTGTACATCTCTAAGAGTTACCATTCGAAGACGAATGTTTCTAAAGGAGGGAAGGATGTTACATCCCGTACTTTTCTAAGTTGGATATGTCTTAAGATAATTGACATTAGATCAATGACAAGACTATTTTTGAGGTTATAAGTGCTTATGATATTTATAAGTGATAAGTAAGTGTTGTGAAGGTCATAGGGTAAACAAATCGAAGAAAGCGAGTTTCATTGATGTTTGATATTTTGGGATAAAATACGGTCCAAGCTATAATACCTGGTATTTATGGACTACTACCATACAAGATACCTTATGACTGTGATAGTAAAGTGTATGAGGTATGTTAAAAGTGAGTAGTATTTTAAGTAATTTGGGATAATTCTCATTATGTGGATAATTGAATAATTGTGGGGATAATTATGGTATTAAGTTGGATTAAGTGGATAAGGATATTTCTAATCCTTTCTTCTTTTAGAATGATTTAAGTAACGATACGTAAACGTAATGTTATTCCATAAGTGGTTCTACTCTTAGCAGTTAAAGAAGTCTATGTTATTCATTCCTGTAAAGTTATATTCAAGTATGTCTAAGTACGTTCCTAGGTCTCTATTGAGGTATATGATAAAGATGTTAATATTCATTATGGTATTATATGCATCATCATTTACAACCGAGCTACGGCCGGTTGGGCAATTACACATTTACCACCGAGCTATGGTCGGTTGGGTAGTAACACATTTACCACCGAGCTACGGCCGGTAGGGGAGTCATGCATTTACCACCGAGCTACGGCCGGTCGGGCAGTCATGCATTTACCACCACGCTACGGTCGGTCGGGCAGTTACCACTGATCAGTTGGGCAATCATGCATCATACGATATGGATAATAGTTTCAGAGAGAAGCATTATATATATATATATATATATATATATATATATATATATATATATATATATATATATATATATATATATAAGTATAATAAGTATGCATATATGGTGGCACTTCAGAGATTCAGGTTGATTCTTATATGTCTTTAATAAATGTTGACTTATTTTTATGTATCAGTTCCGCCTTACATACTCGGTACATTATTCGTACTGACGTCCTTTTATTGGGGACGCCGCATTCATGCCTGCATGTATAGATAATCAGTTTGACGAGCCCTCATAATAGACGATGTTATCATTCAGTTAAGGATTGGTACGACTCAACCTCATTCGGAGTGCAGCCGAGTCTATGAGTCATCATGTCAGAGTTTTGCTACAGACTTATGGGTAGGCCGGTACCCTGTCCCATTTGATGTCAAATATTCATAGAGGCTTTGTAGACAAAGGTTCATTTTGTACAGTATTCCAGAGGCCTTGACGGCCCATATGTATTCATGTTTTAAGAAAGATGGTTTATTGATATAGAGTTTGCCCACTTATAGTTATACATTACGAGTTGTGTCTATATTGGCCCATGATAGTTAAAAACAAAAAAAGAGAAGTTACACAGTGGTTCGCTCGGGCCAGTATGACACCGGGTGCCAGCCACGTCTCTCCCTAGTTTAGGGCGTGACAAAAGTGGTATCAAAGCGAGGTCGTGTCCTAGGAAGTCTACAAATTCGTGCCTAGTAGAGTCTCACTTATGGGTGTGTTGCGCGCCACATTTATAACTGAGCGGCTATAGGGCATTTAGGAAATGTTACCTTTCTTTTGTTTCCAAATCGTGCCATATAGCTGAGTTGTAAGAAGTCAATACGAAGCTTTTGCTAGATTTTAAATTCACTAGAGGTGCAGGTATCACATATGAGTTTTAAGGCGTAATTTCCACCTATGCGAAAGGGAGGTTATGAAAGAAACGGAAGATACGATGTGATATTAAAAAGTACGTAAGGTAAAGTTGAGACTTCAGATATAGTTTCGGTTTAGTTTAGTTTATAAAGGAGACCCTAGTGGAAACTTTGTAAATCTCTAAGAATTAACATTCGAGGACGAATGTTTCTAAATGAGGGAAGGATGTTACATCCCGTACTTTTCAACGTTGTATTTGTCATTAGATAATTGACATAAGTTCAAAGACAAGACTATTTTTGAGGTTATAAGTGCTTATGATATTTATAAGTGATAAGTAAGTGTTGTGAAGGTCATAGGGTAAACAAATCGAAGAAAGCGAGTTTCGTTGATGTTTGATATTTTAGGATAAATTACGGTCCAAGCTATAATACTTAGTATTTATGGACTACTATCATACATGATACCTTATGACTATGATAGTAAAGTGTATGAGGTATGTTATAAATGAGTAGTATTTTAAGTAATTTTGGATAATTCTCATTATGTGGATAATTGAATAATTATGGTATTAAGTTGGATTAAGTGGATAAGGATCTTTTTTAGGGCTTCCACATGGCATTAAGCTAAGCCAAAGTGGCACCAATGGGAATGATTAGTCATAAGACATAAGTTGCCTATTGTACACATAAGGAATAATGTAACTTGGAGAATAGGAATAAGTTATTGCATACTTGCCACTATAGAATTAGACCTGCAATGTTGGATACATAAGATTGCTAACGGATGTAATTCTTAAAGGGAAATTCTTATGAACCCTTATAACGCTATAGTAACGGGAATTTGCGATTCTAAGGGAGCACGGTACAATCTTTTTCAAGAATATCACATAGAGTTTTATTTACTTCGAGCCGCCGTTACATGATTTATCGCAATCAACGTGTGTTAGAGGGAGTGTCTAGAGAATCGGTTCAGGTATGTTAAGGCTAATCCTTTCTTCTTTTGGCATGATACAAGTAACGATATGTAAACGTAATGTTATTCCATAAGTGGTTCCACTCTTAGCAGTTAAGGATGTGTATGTTATTCATTCCTATAAAGTTATATTCAAGTATGTCGAAGTACGTTCCTAGGTCTCTATTGAGGTATATGATAAATATGTTAATGTTCATAATGGTATTATATGCATCGTCATTCACCATCGAGCTACGACCGGTTGGGCAATTACACATTTACCAACGAGCTATGGCCGGTTGGGCAGTCATGCATTTACCATCGATCTACGGTCGGTTGGATAGTTACACATTTACCATCGAGCTACGGCCGGTAGAGCAGTCATGCATTTACCACCTAGCTACAACCGGTTGGACAGTTACACATTTAACACCAAGGTACGGCCGGTCGGGCAGTCTTGCATTTACCACCGCACTACGGCCGGTCGGGCAATTACTCATTTACTACCGAGCTACGGCCAGTCGGGCAGTCAAGCATTTACCACTACACTAGGGCCCGTCGGGTAGTTACCGCTGATCGATTGAGTAGTATTGCATCATACAATATGGAGAAGAGTCTCAAAAGGAAGCATTATATATATAAGTATAATAACTATGCATATATGATGATTGATATTTTAGGATAAATTACGGTCCAAGCTATAATACTTAGTATTTATGGACTACTATCATACATGATACCTTATGACTATGATAGTAAAGTGTATGAGGTATGTTATAAATGAGTAGTATTTTAAGTAATTTTGGATAATTCTCATTATGTGGATAATTGAATAATTATGGTATTAAGTTGGATTAAGTGGATAAGGATCTTTTTTAGGGCTTCCACATGGCATTAAGCTAAGCCAAAGTGGCACCAATGGGAATGATTAGTCATAAGACATAAGTTGCCTATTGTACACATAAGGAATAATGTAACTTGGAGAATAGGAATAAGTTATTGCATACTTGCCACTATAGAATTAGACCTGCAATGTTGGATACATAAGATTGCTAACGGATGTAATTCTTAAAGGGAAATTCTTATGAACCCTTATAACGCTATAGTAACGGGAATTTGCGATTCTAAGGGAGCACGGTACAATCTTTTTCAAGAATATCACATAGAGTTTTATTTACTTCGAGCCGCCGTTACATGATTTATCGCAATCAACGTGTGTTAGAGGGAGTGTCTAGAGAATCGGTTCAGGTATGTTAAGGCTAATCCTTTCTTCTTTTGGCATGATACAAGTAACGATATGTAAACGTAATGTTATTCCATAAGTGGTTCCACTCTTAGCAGTTAAGGATGTGTATGTTATTCATTCCTATAAAGTTATATTCAAGTATGTCGAAGTACGTTCCTAGGTCTCTATTGAGGTATATGATAAATATGTTAATGTTCATAATGGTATTATATGCATCGTCATTCACCATCGAGCTACGACCGGTTGGGCAATTACACATTTACCAACGAGCTATGGCCGGTTGGGCAGTCATGCATTTACCATCGATCTACGGTCGGTTGGATAGTTACACATTTACCATCGAGCTACGGCCGGTAGAGCAGTCATGCATTTACCACCTAGCTACAACCGGTTGGACAGTTACACATTTAACACCAAGGTACGGCCGGTCGGGCAGTCTTGCATTTACCACCGCACTACGGCCGGTCGGGCAATTACTCATTTACTACCGAGCTACGGCCAGTCGGGCAGTCAAGCATTTACCACTACACTAGGGCCCGTCGGGTAGTTACCGCTGATCGATTGAGTAGTATTGCATCATACAATATGGAGAAGAGTCTCAAAAGGAAGCATTATATATATAAGTATAATAACTATGCATATATGATGATTGATATTTTAGGATAAATTACGGTCCAAGCTATAATACTTAGTATTTATGGACTACTATCATACATGATACCTTATGATTATGATAGTAAAGTGTATGAGGTATGTTAAAAATGAGTAGTATTTTAAGTAATTTTAGATAATTCTCATTATGTGGATAATTGAATAATTATGGTATTAAGTTGGATTAAGTGGATAAGGATCTTTTTTAGGGCTTCCACATGGCATTAAGCTAAGCCAAAGTGGCACCAATGGGAATGATGAGTGATAAAACATAAGTTGCCTATTGTACACATAAGGAATAATGTAACTTAGAGAATAGGAATAAGTTATTGCATACTTGCCACTATAGAACTAGACCAGCAACGTTGGATACATAGTCTTTCTAACAGATGGAATTCTTAAAGGGAAATTCTTATGAACCCTTTTAACGCTACAGCAACGGGAATTTGCGATTCTACGGGAGCACGGTACAATCTTTCTCAAGATTATCACACGGATTCTTCTTTACTTCGAGCCGCCGTTACATGATTTGTCGCTATTGACATGTGTTAGGGTGATTGTCAAGAGAATCGGTTCAAGTATGTTAAGGCTAATCCTTTCTTCTTTTGGCATGATCCAAGTAACGATACGTAAACGTAATGTTATTCCATAAGTGGTTCTACTCTTAGCAGTTAAGGATGTCTATGTTATTCATTCCTGTAAAGTTATATTCAAGTATGTCTAAGTACGTTCCTAGGTCTCTATTGAGGTATATGATAAAGATGTTAATGTTTATAATATAGTGATACATGCATCTTTATGCATTTACTACCGAGCTACGGCCGGTTGGGCAATTACACATTTACACCGAGCTACGACCGGTTGGGCAGTCATGCATTTACCATCGAGCTATGGTCGGTTGAGTAGTAACACATTTACCACCGACCTACGGCCGGTAGGGCAGTCATGCATTTACCACTGAGCTATGACCGGTTGGACATTTACACATTCACCACTGAGCTATGGCCGGTCGGGCAGTCATGCATTTACCACCGCGTTGCGGCCGGTCGGGCAATTACAACTGATCGGTTGGGCAAGTCATGCATCATACGATATGGATAAGAGTCTCAAAGACATGCATCATACGATATGGATAATAGTCTCAAAGAGAAGCATTATATATATAAGTATAATAAGTATGCATATATGGTGGCACTTCAGAGATTCAGGTTGATTCTTATATGTCTTTAATAAATGTTGACTTATTTTTATGTATCAGTTCCGCCTTACATACTCGGTACATTATTCGTACTGACGTCCTTTTATTGGGGACGCCGCATTCATGCCTGCTGGTATAGATAATCAGTTTGATGAGCCCTCATAGTAGACGAGGTTATCATTCAGCGAAGGATTGGTACGACTCAACCTCATTCGGAGTGCAGCCGAGTCTATGAGTCATCGTGTCAGAGTTTTGCTACAGACTTATGGGTAGGCCGGTACCCTGTCCCATTTGATGTAAAATAATCTTAGAGGCTTTGTAGACAAAGGTTCATTTTGTACAGTATGTCAGATGCCTTAACGGCCCATATGTATTCATGTTTTAAGAAAGATGGTTCATTGATATAGAGTTTGCCCACTTATAGTTATACATTACGTGTTGTGTCCATATTGGCCCATGATAGTTAAAAACATAAAAGAGAAGTTGCAGAGTGGTTCACTCGGGCCAGTACGGCACCGAGTGCCAGCCACGTCTCTCCCTAGTTTGGGGCGTGACAAAGTGGTATCAGAGCGAGGTCGTGTCCTAGGAGGTCTACAAAGCCGTGCCTAGTAGAGTCTCACTTATGGGTGTGTTGTGTGCCACATTTATAACTGAGAGGCTATAGGGCATTTAGGAAATGTTACTTTTCTTTTGTTTCCAAATCGTGCCATAGAGCTGAGTTGTAAGAAGTCAATATGAAGCTTTCGCTAGATTTTAAATGCACCAGAGATGCAGGTATCACATAAGAGTTTTAAGGCGTAATTTCCACCTATGCGAAAGGGAGGATATGAAAGAAACAGAAGATACGATGCGATATTGAAAAATAAGTGAGGTAAAGTCGAGACATCAGATATAGTTTTGATTTTAGTTTAGATTACAAAGAATACCCTAGTGGAGATTTTGTAAATCTCTAAGAGTTAACATTCGAGGATGAATGTTTCTAACGGAGGGAAGGATTTTACATCCCGTAATTTTCTACGTTGGATTTGTCATAAGATAATTGACATAAGTTCAATGAAAAGACTATTGTTGAGCTTATAAGTGCTTATGATATTTATACGTTATAAGTAAGTGTTGTGAAGGTCATAGGGTAAACAAATCGAAGAAAGAGAGTTTCATTGATGTTTGATATTTTGTGTTAAAATATGGTCCAAGCTATAATACCTGATATTTATAGACTACTGCCATACAAGATACCTTATGACTATGATAGTAAAGTGTATGAGGTATGTTAAAAGTGAGTAGTATTTTAAGTAATTTGGGATAATTCTCATTATGTGGATAATTGAATAATTGTGGGGATAATTATAGTATTAAGTTGGATTAAGTGGATAAGGATCTTTTTTAGGGCTTCCACATGGCATTATGCTAAGCCAAAGTGGCACCAATGGGCATGATGAGTCATAGGACATAAGTTGACTTGTTTACACGTAAGAGTCCTTTGGATAAATACCTTGGATTGGTTTCTTATTTGGTAATGTAACTTGGAGAATAGGAATAAGTTATTGCATACTTGCCACTATAAAATTAGACCAGCAACGTTGGATACATAGGCTTGCTAACGGATGGAATTCTTAAAGGGAAATTATTATGAACCCTTATAACGCTATAGCAACGGGAATTTGCGATTCTAAGGGAGCACGGTACAATCTTTCTCAAGAATATCACACGGATTTTTCTTTACTTCGAGCCGCCGTTACATGATTTGTCGCAATCAACGTGTGTTAGAGGGATTGTCAAGAGAATCGGTTCTGGTATGGTAGGGCTAATCCTTTCTTCTTTTGGCATGATCGAAGTAATGATATGTAAACGTAATGTTATTCCATAAGTGGTTCTACTCTTAGCAGTTAAGGATGTCTATGTTATTCATTCCTGTAAAGTTATATTCAAGTATGTCTATGTACGTTCCTAGGTCTCTATTGAGGTGTATGGTAAAGATGTTAATGTTCATAATGGTATTATATGCATCATCATTTACCACTGAGCTACGGCCGGTTGGGCAATTACACAATTACCAATTAGCGCTACAGCTGGTTGGGCGGTCATGCATTTACCATCGAGTTATGGTCTATTGGGGAGTTATACATTTACCACCAAGCTACGGCCGGTAGGGCAGTCATTCTTTTACCACCAAGCTATGATCGGTTGGACAATTACACATTTACCACCGAGCTACGACCGTTCGGACAGTCATGCATTTACCACCGCGCTACAGCCGGTCGGGCAATTACCAATGATGTTATGTATATCTATACCTATGCATGATACAAAATTTATACGCACATGTGTGGCATTATAAATGTTTCAGGATTCACAAAGTTATTTAGACTCACAGGTAGAAATCTTTACTCCATGTTTCATCTATGTCTTTATGTACTGATTTTCATGCCTTACATACTAGGTACATTATTCGTACTGACGTCCCTTTTTCCTGGGGACGTTGTGTTTTATGCCCGCAAGTGCAGGTAGACAAGTTGACGGTCCCCTTTTTTAGGATCCTTGATCAGCGAGAGTTGGTGTGCTCCACTTAACCCGGAGTGCAGCCGAGTCTATGAGTCATCGTGTCAGAGTTTTACTACAGACTTATGGGTAGGCCGGTACCCTGTCCCATTTGATGTCAAATAATCTTAGAGGCTTTGTAGACAAAGGTTCATTTTGTACAGTATGTCAGAGGCCTTGACGTCCCATATGTATTCATGTTTTAAGAAAGATAGTTCATTGATACAGAGTTTGCCCACTTATAGTTATACATTACGAGTTGTGTCCATATTGGCCCATGATAGTTAAAAACAAAAAAAGAGAAGTTACAGAGTGGTTCTCTCGGACCAGTACGACACCGTGTACCAGCCACGTCTCTCCCCGGTTTGGGGCATGACAGAAGTGGTATCAGAGCGAGGTTGTGTCCTAGGAAGTCTACAAAGCCGACCTAGTAGAGTCTCACTTATGGGTGTGTTGCGCACCACATTTATTACTGAGCTGCTATAGGGCATTTAGGAAATGTTACCTTTCTTTTGTTTCCAAATTGTGCCATAGATTTGAGTTGTAAGAAGTCAATATGAAGCTTTCGCTAGATTTTAAATGCACCAGAGGTGCAGGTATCACAAAAGAGTTTTAAGGCTTAATTTCCACCTATGCGAAATGGAGCTTATGAAAGAAACAAAAGATACGATGCGATATTGAAAAGTAAGTAAGGTAAAGTCGAGACTTCAGATATAGTTTCGGTTTTAGTTTAGTTTATAAAGGATACCCTAGTGGAAATTTTGTAAATATCTAAGAGTTAACATTCAAGGACGAATGTTTCTAATGGTGGGAAGGATTTTACATCCCGTACTTTTCTACGTTGGATTTGTCATAAGATAATTGACATAAGTTCAATGACAAGACTATTTTTGAGGTTATAAGTGCTTATGATATTTATAAGTGATAAGTGTTGTGAAGGTCATAGGGTAAACAAATCGAAGAAAGCGAGTTTCATTGATGTTTGATATTTTGGGATAAAATACGGTCCTTGCTATAATACCTAGTATTTATGGACTACTGCCATACAAGATACCTTATGACTATGATAGTAAAGTGTATGAGGTATGTTAAAAGTGAGTAGTATTTTATGTAATTTGGGATAATTCTCATTATGTGGATAATTGAATAATTGTGGGAATATTTATTGTATTAAGTTAGATTAAGTGGATAAGGATCTTTTTTAAGGCTTCCACATGGCATTAAGCTAAGCCAAAGTGGCACCAATGGGCATGATGAGTCATAAGACATAAGTTGCCTTGTTTACACGTAAGAGTCCTTTGGATAATTACCTTGGTTTGGTTTCTTATTTGGTAATGTAACTTGGAGAATAGGAATAAGTTATTGCATACTTGCCACTAGAGAATTAGACCAGCAACGTTTGATACATAGGCTTGCTAACAGATAGAATTCTTAAAGGGAGATTTTTATGAACCCTTATAACTCTGTAGCAACAGGAATTTGCGATTCTAAGGGAGCACGGTACAATCTTTCTAAAGAATATCACACGGATTTTTCTTTACTTCGAGCCGCCGTTACGAGATTTGTCGCAACCAACGTGTGTTAGAGGGATTGTCAAGAGAATCGGTTCAGGTATGTTAAGGCTAATCCTTTCTTCTTTTGGCATGATCCAAGTAATGATATGTAAACGTAATGTTATTCCATAAGTGGTTCTACTCTTAGCAGTTAAGGAAGTCTATGTTATTCATTCATGTAAAGTTATATTCAAGTATGTCTAAGTATGTTCCTAGGTCTTTATTGAGGTATATGATAAAGATGTTAATGTTCATAACGGTATTATATGCATCATCATTTACCACCGAGCTACGGTCAGTTGGGCAATTACACATTTACCGTCGAGCTACGGCCGGTTGGGCAGTCATGCATTTACCATCGAGCTACGGTCAGTTGGGTAGTTACACAATTACCCCCGAGCTACGGTCGGTAGGGCAGTCATGCATTTACCACTGAGCTATGACCGGCTGGACAGTTACACATTTACCACCGAGCTACTGCCGGTCGGGCACTCATGCATTTACCATCGTGCTATGGCCGGTCGGGCAATTACCACTGATTAGTTGGGCAATCATGCATCATACGATATTGATAAGAATAAATGGTGGCACTTCAGAGATTCAGGTTGATTCTTTTATGTCTTTAATAAATGTTGACTTATTTTTATGTTACAGTTCCGCCTTACATACTCGGTACATTATTCGTACTGATGTCCTTTTGTTGGGGATGCCGCATTCATGCCTGCAAGTATAGATAATCAGTTTGACGAGCCTTCATAGTAGATAAAGTTATCATTCAGCGAATGATTGGTACGACTCAACCTCATTCGGAGTGCAGCCGAGTCTATGAGTCATCGTGTCAGAGTTTTGCTACAAACTTATGGGTAGGTCAGTACCCTGTCCCTTTTGATGTCAAATAATCTTAGAGGCTTTGTAGACAAAAGTTCATTTTGTACTGTATGTCAGAGGCCTTGACGGCCCATATGTATTCATGTTTTAAGAAAGATGGTTCATTGAAACAGAGTTTGCCCACTTATAGTTATACATTACGAGTTGAGTCCATAATGGACCATGATAGTTAAAAACAAAAAAAGAGAAGTTGCAGAGTGGTTTGCTCGGGCCAGTACGACACCGGGTTCCAGCCACGTCTCTCCCCAGTTTGCGGCATGACAAAAGTGGTATCAGAGCGAGGTCGAGTCCTAGGAAGTCTATAAAACCGTGTCTAGTAGAGTCTCACTTATGGGTGTGTTGCGCGCCATATTTATAACTAAGAAGCTATAGGGAATTTAGGAAATGTTACCTTTATTTTGTTTCTAAATCGTGCCATAGAGCTGAGTTGTAAGAAGTCAATACGAAGCTTTCGCTAGATTTTAAATGCACCAGAGGTGCAGGTATCACAGAAGAGTTTTAAGGCGTAATTTCCACCTATGCGAAAGGGAGGTTATGAAAGAAACAGAAGATACGATGCAATATTGAAAAGTAAGTAAGGTAAAGTCGAGACTTCATATATAGTTTTGGTTTTAGTTTAGCTTACAAAGGAGACTGTAGTGGAAATTTTGTAAATCTCTAAGAGTTAATATTCGAGGACGAATGTTTCTAAATGAGGGTAGGGTGTTACATCCCGTACATTTCTACGTTGTATTTGTCATAAGATAATTGACATAAGTTCAATGACAAGACTATTTTTGAGGTTATAAGTGCTTATGATATTTATAAGTGATAAGTGTTGTGAAGGTCATAGGGTAAACAAATCGAAGAAAGCGAGTTTCATTGATGTTTGATATTTTGGGATAAAATACGGTCCTAGCTATAATACCTGATATTTATGGACTACTGCCATACAAGATACCACATGACTATGATAGTAAAGTGTATGATGTATGTTAAAAGTGAGTAGTATTTTATGTAATTTGGGATAATTCTCATTATGTGGATAATTGAATAATTGTGGGAATAATTATTGTATTAAGTTGGATTAAGTGGATAAGGACCTTTTTTAAGGCTTCCACATGGCATTAAGCTAAACCAAAGTGGCACCAATGGGCATGATGAGTCATAAGACATAAGTTGCCTTGTTTACACGTAAGAGTCCTTTGGATAATTATCTTGGTTTGGTTTCTTATTTGGTAATGTAACTTGGAGAATAGGAATAAGTTATTGCATACTTGCCACTAGAGAATTAGACCAGCAACGTTTGATACATAGGCTTGCTAACAGATAGAATTCTTAAAGGGAAATTTTTATGAACCCTTATAACTCTGTAGCAACAGGAATTTGTGATTCTAAGGGAATACAGTACAATCTTTCTAAAGAATATCACACGGATTTTTCTTTACTTCGAGCCGCCGTTACATGATTTGTCGCAATCAACGTGTGTTAGAGGGATTGTCAAGAGAATCGGTTCAGGTATGTTAAGGCTAATCCTTTCTTCTTTTGGCATGATCCAAGTAACAATATGTAAACGTAATATTATTCCATAAGTGGTTCTACTCTTAGCAGTTAAGGACGTCTATGTTATTCATTCATGTAAAGTTATATTCAGGTATGTCTAAGTATGTTCCTAGGTCTCTATTGAGGTATATGATAAAGATGTTAATGTTCATAACGGTATTATACGCATCATCATTTAACACCGAGCTATGGTCGGTTGGGCAATTACACATTTACCGCCGAGCTACGGCCAGTTGGGCAGTCATGCATTTACCATCGAGCTACGGTCAGTTGGGTAGTTACATAATTACCCCCGAGCTACGGCCGGTAGGGCAGTCATGCATTTACCACTGAGCTATGACCGGCTGGACAGTTACACATTTACCACCGAGCTACTGCCGGTCGGGCACTCATGCATTTACCACCGTGCTATGGTCGGTCGGGCAATTACAACTGATTAGTTGGGCAATGATGAATCATATGATATTGATAAGAATAAATGGTGGCACTTCAGAGATTCAGGTTGATTCTTTTATGTCTTTAATAAATGTTGACTTATTTTTATGTTACAGTTCCGCCTTACATACTCGGTACATTATTCGTACTGACGTCCTTTTGTTGGGGACGCCGCATTCATGCCTGCAAGTATAGATAATCAGTTTGACGAGCCTTCATAGTAGATGAAGTTATCATTCAGCGAAGGATTGGTACGACTCAACCTCATTCGGAGTGCAGCCGAGTCTATGAGTCATCGTGTCAGAGTTTTGCTACAAACTTATGGGTAGGTCGGTACCCTGTCCCATTTGATGTCAAATAATCTTAGAGGCTTTGTAGACAAAGGTTCATTTTGTACTATATGTCAGAGGCCTTGAAGGCCCATATGTATTCATGTTTTAAGAAAGATGGTTCATTGAAACAGAGTTGGCCCACTTATAGTTATACATTACGAGTTGTGTCCATATTGGACCATGATAGTTAAAAACAAAAAAAGAGAAGTTACAGAGTGGTTCGCTCGGGCCAGTACGACACCGGGTTCCAGCCACGTCTCTCTCCGGTTTGGGGCATGACAAAAGTGGTATCAGAGCGAGGTCGAGTCCTAGGAAGTCTATAAAACCGTGCCTAGTAGAGTCTCACTTATGGGTGTGTTGCGCGCCACATTTATAACTGAGCAGCTATAGGGCATTTAGGAAATGTTACCTTTCTTTTGTTTCTAAATCGTGCCATAGAGCTGAGTTCTAAGAAGTCAATATGAAGATTTCGCTAGATTTTAAATGCACCAGAGGTGCAGGTATCACAGAAGAGTTTTAAGGCGTAATTTCCACCTGTGCGAAAGGGAGGTTATGAAAGAAACAGAAGATACGATGCAATATTGAAAAGTAAGTAAGGTAAAGTCGAGACTTCAGATATAGTTTCGGTTTTAGTTTAGTTTACAAAGGAGACCCTAGTGGAAATTTTGTAAATCCCTAAGAGTTAACATTCGAGGACGAATGTTTCTTAATGAGGGTAGGATGTTACATCCCGTACATTTCTACATTGTATTTGTCATAAGATAATTGACATAAGTTCAATGACAAGACTATTTTTGAGGTTATAAGTGCTTATGATATTTATAAGTGATAAGTGTTGTGAAGGTCATAGGGTAAACAAATCGAAGAAAGCGAGTTTTATTGATGTTTGATATTTTGGGATAAATTACGGTCCAAGCTATAATACCTGGTATTTATGGACTACTGTCATACAAGATACCTTATGACTATGATAGTAAAGTGTATGAGGTATGTTAAAAGTGAGTAGTATTTTAAGAAATTTTGGATAATTCTCATTATGTGGATAATTGAATAATTGTGGGGATAATTATGGTATTAAGTTGGATTAAGTGGATAAGGATCTTTTTTAGGGCTTCCACATGGCATTAAGCTAAGCCAAAGTGGCACCAATGGGCATGATGAGTCATAAGACATAAGTTGCCGTGTTTACACGTAAGAATCCTTTGGATAATTGACTTGGTTTGGTTTATTATTTGGTAATGTAACTTGTAGAATAGGAATAAGTTATTGAATACTTGCCACTATAGAATTAGACCAGCAACATTGGATACATAAGCTTGCTGACGGATGGAATTCTTAAAAGGAAATTCTTATGAATCCTTATAACGCTATAGCAACAGGAATTTGCGATTCTAAGGGAGCACGGTACAATCTTTCTCAAGAATATCACACGGATTTTTCTTTACTTCGAGCCGCCGTTACATGATTTGTCGCAATCAACGTGTGTTAGAGGGATTGTCAAGAGAATCGATTCTGGTATGGTAGGGCTAATCCTTTCTTCTTTTGGCATGATCGAAGTAATGATATGTAAACGTAATGTTATTCCATAAGTGGTTCTACTCTTAGCAGTTAAGGATGTCTATGTTATTCATTCCTATAAAGTTATATTCAAGTATGTCTATGTACGTTCCTAGGTCTCTATTGAGGTGTATGATAAAGATGTTAATGTTCATAATGGTATTATATGCATCATCATTTACCACCAAGCTACGGTCGATTGGGCAATTACACATTTACCACCGAGCTACGACCGGTTGGGCAGTCATGCATGTAGCATTGAGTTACGGTCGGTTGGGTAGTTACACATTTACCACCTAGCTACAGCGGGTAGGGTAGTCATGCATTTACCACCGATCTACGACCAATTGGACAGTTACACATTTACCACCGAGCTACGGCCGGTCGGGCAGTCATGCATTTACCACCGCGCTACGGCCGGTCGGGCAATTACCAATGATTAGTTGGGAAATCATGCATCATACGATATGGATAAGAGTCTAAAAGAGAAGCATTATATATATATATATATGTATAATAAGTATGCATATATGTTGGCACTTCTGAGATTCAGGTTGAATCTTATATGTCTTTAATAAATGTTGACTTATTTTAATGCATCAGTTCTGCCTTACATACTCAGTACATTATTCGTACTGACGTCCTTTTGTTGGGGACGCCGCATTCATGCCAGCAGGTACAAATAATCAGTTTGATGAGCCCTCATAGACGACGAGGTTATCATTCAGCGAAGGATTGGTACGACGCAACCTCATTCGGAGTGCAGCCGAGTCTATGAGTCATCGTGTCAGAGTTTTGCTACAGTCTTATAAGTAGGCCGGTACCCAGTCCCATTTGATGTCAAATAATCTTAGAGTCTTTGCAGACAAAGGTTCATTTTGTACAGTATGTCAGAGGCCTTGACGGCCCATATGTATTCATGTTTTAAGAAAGATGGTTTATTGATGCGGAGGTTGCCCACTTATAGTTATACATTACGAGTTGTGTCCATATTGGACCAAGATAGTTAAAAACAAAATAAGAGAAGTTACACAGTGGTTCGCTCGGGCCAGTATGACACCGGGTGCCAACCACGTCTCTCCCCGGTTCGGAGCGTGACAAAAGTGGTATCAGAGAGAGGTCGTGTCCTAGGAAGTCTACAAAGTCGTGCCTAGTAGAGTCTCACTTATGGGTGTGTTGCATGCCACATTTATAACTGAGCGGCTATAGGGCATTTAGAAAATTTTAACTTTCTTTTCTTTCCAAATCGTGCCATAGAGCTGAGTTGTAAGAAGTCAATACGAAGCTTTCGCTAGATTTTAAATGCACTAGAGGTGCAGGTATCATAGAAGAGTTTTAAGGCGTAATTTCCACCAATGCGAAAGGGAAGTTATGAAAGAAACAGAAGATACGATGCGATATTAAAAAGTAAGTAAGGTAAAGTCGAGACTTCAGATATAGTTTCGGTTTAGTTTAGTTTACAAAGGAGACCCTAGTGGAAACTTTGTAAATCTCTAAAAGTTAACATTCGAGGACGGATGTTTCTAAATGAGGGAAGGATGTTACATCCCATACTTTTCAATGTTGTATTTGTCATTAGATAATTGACATAAGTTCAAAGACAAGACTATTTTTGAGGTTATAAGTGCTTATGATATTTATAAGTGATAAGTAAGTGTTGTTAAGGTCATAGGGTAAACAAATCGAAGAAAGTGAGTTTCATTGATGTTTGATATTTTGGGATAAATTACGGTCCAAACTATAATACCTGGTATTTATGGACTACTGTCATACAAGATACCTTATGACTATGATAGTAAAGTGTATGAGGTATGTTAAAAGTGAGTAGTATTTTAAGAAATTTTGGATAATTCTCATTATGTGAATAATTGAATAATTGTGGGGATAATTATGGTATTAAGTTGGATTAAGTGGATAAGGATCTTTTTTAGGGCTTCCACATGGCATTAAGCTAAGCCAAAGTGGCACCAATGGGCATGATGAGTCATAAGACATAAGTTGCCGTGTTTACACGTAAGAATCCTTTGGATAATTGACTTGGTTTGGTTTATTATTTGGTAATGTAACTTGGAGAATAGGAATAAATTATTGAATACTTGCCACTATAGAATTAGACCAGCAACGTTGGATACATAAGCTTGCTAACGGATGGAATTCTTAAAGGGAAATTTTTATGAATCCTTATAATGCTATAGCAACGGGAATTTGCGATTCTAAGGGAGCACGGTACAATCTTTCTCAAGAATATCACACGGATTTTTCTTTACTTCGAGCCGCCATTACGTGATTTGTCGCAATCAACGTGTGTTAGAGGGAGTGTCTAGAGAATCGGTTCAGGTATGTCAAGGCTAATCCTTTCTTCTTTTGGCATGATCCAAGTAACGATATGTAAACGTAATGTTATTCCATAAGTGGTTCAACTCTTAGCAGTTAAGGATGTGTATGTTATTCATTCCTATAAAGTTATATTCAAGTATGTCTAAGTACGTTCCTAGGTCTCTATTGAGGTATATGATAAAGATGTTAATGTTCATAATGGTATTATATGCATCATCATTTACCACTGAGCTACGGCCGGTTGGGCAATTACACAATTACCAATTAGCTACGCCGGTTGGGCAGTCATGCATTTACCATCGATCTACGGTCGGTTGGGTAGTTACACATTTACCATCGAGCTACGGCCGGTAAGGCAATCATGCATTTACCACCGAGCTACGACCGGTTGGATAGTTGCACATTTATCACCAAGCTACGGCCGGTCGGGCAATTACCACTGATCAGTTGGGCAATCATGCATATATATATATATATATATATATATATATATATATATATATATATATATATATATATATATATATATATATATATATATATATATATATATATATATATATATATATATATATATATATATATATATATATATATATATATATATATATATATATATATATATATATATATATATATATATATATATATCACTTCAGAGATTCAGGTTGATTCTTATATGTCTTTAATAAATGTTGACTTATTTTTATGTATCAGTTCCGCCTTACATACTCGGTACATTATTCGTACTGACGTCCTTTTATTGGGGACGCCGTATTCATGCCTGCAGGTATAGATAATCAGTTTGACGAGCCCTCATAGTAGACGAGGTTATCATTCAGCGAAGGATTGGTACTACTCAACCTCATTCGGAGTGCAGCCGAGTCTCTGAGTCATCATGTCAGAGTTTTGCTACAGACTTATGGGTAGGCCGGTACCCTGTCCCATTTGATGTCAAATAATCTTTGAGTCTTTGTAGACAAAGGTTCATTTTGTACAGTATGTCAGAGGCCTTGACGGCCCATATGTATTCATGTTTTAAGAAAGATGGTTTATTAATACAGAGTTTGCCCACTTATAGTTATATATTACGAGTTATGTCCATATTGGCCCAAGATAGTTAAAAACAAAAAAAGAGAAGTTACACAGTGGTTCGCTCGGGCCAGTACGACACCGGGTGCCAGCCACATCTCTCCCCGGTTCGGAGCGTGACAAAAGTGGTATCAGAGCGAGGTCGTGTCCTAGGAAGTCTACAAAGCCGTGCCTAGTAGAGTCTCACTTATGGGTGTGTTGCGCGCCACATTTATAACTGAGCAACTATAGGGCATTCAGGAAATGTTACCTTTCTTTTGTTTCCAAATCGTGCCATAAAGCTGAGTTGTAAGAAGTCAATATAAGGCTTTCGCTAGATTTTAAATGCACCAGAGGTGCAGGTATAACAGAAGAGCTTTTAGGCGTAATTTCCACCTATACGAAAGGGAGGTTATGAAGGAAACAGAAGATACAATGCGATATTGAAAAATAAGTAAGGTAAAGTCGAGACTTCAGATATAGTTTCGGTTTTAGTTTAGTTTACAAAGAAGACCCTAGTGGAAATTTTATAAATCTCTAAGAGTTAACATTCGAGGACGAATGTATCTAAATGAGGGAAGGATGTTACATCCCGTACTTTTCTACGTTGTATTTGTCATAAGATAATTGACATAAGTTCAATGACAAGATTATTTTTGAGGTTATAAGTGCTTATGATATTTATAAGTGATAAGTAAGTGTTGTGAAGGTCATAGGGTAAACAAATCGAAGAAAGCGAGTCTCATTGATGTTTGATATTTTGGGATAAAATACGGTCCAAGCTATAATACACGGTATTTATGGACTAGTGCCATACAAGGTACCACATGACTATGATAGTAAAGTGTATGAGGTATGTTAAAAGTGAGTAGTATTTTAAGTAATTTGGGATAATTCTTAATTATGTGGGTAATTGAATAATTATTTATTTAAGTGGATTAAGTTAGATTAAGTGGATAAGGATCTTTTTTAAGGCTTCCACATGGCATTAAGCTAAGCCAAAGTGGCACCAATGGGCATGATGAGTCATAAGACATAAGTTGCCTTGTTTACACGTAAGAGTCCTTTGGATAATTACCTTGGTTTGGTTTCTTATTTGGTAATGTAACTTGGAGAATAGGAATAAGTTATTGCATACTTGCCACTAGAGAATTAGACCAGCAACGTTTGATACATAGGCTTGCTAACAGATAGAATTCTTAAAGGGAAATTGTACAATCTTTCTTAATATTATCACATGGATTTTTCTTTACTTCGAGCCGCCGTTTCGTGATTTGTCGCAATCAACGTGTGTTATAGGGATTGTCAAGAGAATCGGTTCAGGTATGTTAAGGCTAATCCTTTCTTCTTTTGGCATGATCGAAGTAACGATACGTAAACATAATGTTATTCCATAAGTGGTTCTACTCTTAGCAGTTAAGGATGTCTATGTTATTTATTCATGTAAAGTTATATTCAAGTATGTCTAAGTACGTTCCTAGGTATCTATTGAGGTATATGATAAAGATGTTAATGTTCATAATTGTATTATATGCATCATCATTTACCACCGAGCTACGGCCGGTTGGGCAGTTACACATTTACCACCGAGCTACGACTCGTTGGGCAGTCATACATTTACCATTGAGCTACCGTCGATTGGGTAGTTACACATTTACCACCGAGCTACGGCTAGTAGGGCAGTCATGCATTTACCACTGAGCTACGACCGGTTGAACAGTTACCCGTTTACCATCGAGCTACGGCCGGTCGGGCAGTCATGCATTTACCACCGCGCTACGGCCAGTCAGGCAGTTACCACTGATCAGTTCGGCAATCATGCATCATACGAAATGGATAAGAGTCTCAAAGAGAAGTATTATATTCATGTTTGTACAGTATGTCAGAGGCCTTGACGGCCCATATGTATTCATGTTTTAAGAAAGACGGTTCAATGATACAGAGTTTTCCTACTTATAGATATACATTACGGGTTGTGGCCATGTTGGCCCATGATAGTTAAATAAAAAAAGGTTATAGAACGGTTCGCTCGGGCCAGTACGGCACCGGATGCCATCCAAGCCTCTCCCTGGTTTGGGGTGAGACAAAAGTGGTATCAGAGTGAGGTCATGACCTCGGAAATCTACAAAGTCATACCTAGTAGAGTCTCACTTATGAGTGTGTTGCGCGCCATATTTATAACTGAGAGGCTATAGGGAATTTAGGAAATTTTACCTTTCTTTTGTTTCCAAATCGTTAGATTTTGTAAGAAGTTAATATGAAGCTATGGCTAGATTTTGTATGCACCAGAGGTGCAGGTACCACAGTAGAGTTTTAAGCCATAATTTCCACCTATACGGAAGGGATGTTATGAATGAAACAGAAGATACGATGCGAGATTGAAAAGTAAGTAACGTAAAGGTGAAGAAGATACGAGATACTCAAGTACAAAAGGTTGTGAATAGTTGAGAATTCAGATATAGTTTGGGTTTTAGCTTAGTTTACAGAGGAGACCCTAGTGAAAATTTTGTAAATCTCTAAGAGTTAACATTCGAGGAAGAATGTTTCTAAAGGAGGGAAGGATGTTACATCCCGTACTTTTCTACGTTGGATTTGTCATTAGATAATTGACATAAGTTCAAAGACAATACTATTTTTGAGGTTATAAGTGCTTATGATATTTATAAGTGATAAGTAAGTGTTGTGAAGGTCATAGGGTAAACAAATCGAAGAAAGCGAGTTTCGTTGATGTTTGATATTTTCGGATAAAATATGGTCTGAGCTATAATACTCAGAATTTATGGACTAGTGCCTTACAAGATACCACATGACTATGATAGTAAAGTATATGAGGTATGTTAAAATTGAGTAGTATTTTAAGTAATTTGGGATAATTCTCATTATATGGATAATTGATTAATTGTGGGAATAAATATGGTATTAAGTTGAATTAAGTGGATAAGGATCTTTTTTGGGGCTGCCACATGGCATTAAGCTAAGACAAAGTGGTACCAATGGGCATGATGATTCATAAGACATAAGTTGCTTTTTTTACACGTAAGAGTCCTTTGGATAATTACCTTAGTTTCGTTTCTTATTTGGTAATGTAACTTGGAGAATAGGAATAAGTTTTGGCATACTTGCCACTTTAGAATTAGACCAGCAACATTGGATACATAGGCTTGCTAACGGATGGAATTCTCATAGGGAAATTCTTATGAACCTTTATAACGCTACAACAACAGGAATTTGTGATTCTAAGGGAGCAGGGTACAATCTATATCAAGAATATCACACGGATTTTTCCTTAATTCGATCCGCCGTTACATGATTTATCGCAATCAACATGTGTTAGAGGGAATCCTTTCTTCTTTTGGCATGATCCAAGTAACGATACGTAAACGTAATGATATTCCGTAAGTGGTTCTACCCTTAGCAGTAAAGGATGTCTATGTTATTCATTTCTGTAAAGTTATATTCAAGTATGTCTAAGTACATTCCTAGGTCTATATTGAGGTATATGATAAAGATGTTAATGTTCATAATGGTATTATTTGCATCATCATTTACCACCGAGCTACGGCCGGGTGGGCAGTTACACATTTACTATCGAGCTACGGCCGGTCGGGCAGTCATGCATTTACCACCGAGCTACGGCCGGTCGGGCAGTCATGCATTTACCACCGAACTACGGCCGGTTGGGCAGTTACACATTTACCACCGAGCTACTGTCGGTCGGGCAGTCATGCATTTACCACCGCGCTAGGGCCGGTCGGGCAGTTACCACTGATCAGTTGGGCAGTCATGCATCATACGATATGGATAAGAGTCTAAAAAAGATGCATTATATATATAAGTATAATAAGTAGTCATATATGGTGGCACTTCAGAGATTCAGGTTGATTCTTATATGTCTTTAATAAATGTTGACTTATTATTATGTTTCAGTTCCGCCTTACATACTCGGTACATTATTCGTACTGACGTCCTTTTGTTGGGGATGTTGCATTCATGCTTGCAGGTATAGATAATCAGTTTGATGAGCCCTCATAGTATACGAGGTTAGCATTCCGCGAAGGATCGGTAAGACTCCACCTCATTCGGAGTGCAGCCGAATCTATGAGTCATCGTATCAAAGTTTTGCTGCAGACTTATGGGTAGGCCGGTACCCTATCCCATTTGATGTCAAATAATCTTAGAGGTTTTGTAGACAAAGGTTTATTTTGTACAGTATGTAAGAGGCGTTGATGGCCCATATGTATTCATATTTTATGAAAGATTGTTCATTGATACAGAGTTTGCCCACTTGTAGATATACACTATGAGTTATGGTCATGTTGGCCTACGATAGTTAAAAAATTAAAAATAAAAGTTACAAAGTGGTTCGCTTGGGCCAGTACGGCACCGGGTGCCAGCCACGCTTCTACCCGATTTGGGGCGTGATAGATCAATCGGCTGGTCATTCCATGAACCTCCTTGACTCAATTATGCCACCTCTTGTAGTTCCTCATTTATTGGAAACTCTGGAGGTAGGACATGATATAGAGCACCTAGTCTAGTCTAGTTTTTATGCCATATGTTGGTTGTTCCACTCTTCATCTCCCATATGATCTCATGTTCCACTTCTTCCCTAACATTCAACATCTGCCTCCACACATGTGAGCCTCCTCTAAATTGCACTACAGTAGGGATTTCCTTTTTGTAATACCTATTCGACATGAAGTTGGACCACAAGGATTTGGTAGTTCTAAACCTCCACCAAAGCTTAGCAAATAAATCCCTTGACACATCATGTAAAGATCTAAAACCTAGATCTCTTTCCTCTTTAGGGAGACATAGATAACGCCATAAAGCCCAATGCCTACTTCTCCATTTTTTCTTTGTGCTCCAAAAGAACCTAGCAAAGATCTTATGCAAGTGCTTTAATATGTTACCTGGAGGATCAAGTACTGACAATATATGCAGTGGCATACTTTGTAACACACTTGATATAAGTGTTGCCTTTCCTCCAAAAGATAGGAGTTTTCCTTTCCATGAATGCAGTTCTGCCTTCACCTTCTTGATCATGTCATCATAATACTCCTTCCTCCTTCTATTGTAAAATATATGACATCCTAAATATGTGAATAGGAACTTACCTCTTGTAACTCCCGTAATGTTACCCACTGCCTAAAACAGCACACTTGCAACATTGGCATGTATATAATAGGAACTCTTGTCTTTGTTGATAAGCTGGCCTAATACTTGCTCATAGTTATCCAACACTGCCATGATCTTGCTCAAGAAAGGGGGATGAGCTGAGGCAAACTTTATGGTATCATCAGCATACGCTAAGTGGTTTAGGGGATCCGACCACTTTGGCATACCAAATCCAACAAAAGTCTTGTCTTCAAACAACTTATTCAAAGTTCTAGACAACACTCCAGCTGACAATATAAACAATGCAGGGGACAATGGATCTTCTTGCTTAACACCCCTAGAAGGCTTGAAAAAACCTGAGGATTGCCCATTCATCAACACTGAATACCAATTATTAGACAACAAGTTCCAAATCATATTGATGAAGTGTTCTGCAAACCACATTCTCCTAAGTACATGCATCATATACTTCCAGGGAACTCTATCATAAGCCTTCGTCATATCAAGTTTAATCACAACATTGGCAGGCTTACCTCTCAACCTTATGTCAGTGACTATTTCCTGGGTAAGTAAAATATTTTCAAATATACTCCTCCCCTTCACGAATCTAGATTGGTTGGGAGATATCAACAAAGGCGGAAACTTCTCCAATCTATCATGAAGAACCTTAGATAGTACTATATTGATGAAGTTGCTCAAACTTATGGGCCTTAAGACTGAGAAAGTCTGCACTCTTGGCTTCTTTGGCAATAGAACAAGGTTAGTATGAGTGATGGACTTTGGCAAAGGTGCCCCTCCATAGAAGTGAAGTACCACATTGTTTATATCATAGCATATTACCTCCCAACAAGTTTGGTAAAACAATCCAGTGAATCCATTAGGGCCACTTGAACTATCTCCACTCAACTCAAATACAACAACCTTGACTTCATTTAAAGTTGGGAATCTGCATAGCTCCAGATTCTGCTCCATTGTTACCATAGAAGGAACATTCTCCAGTATAGCAAAATCTGTAGGATCTCCTTCATTAGTGAATTGCCTTTGGTAGAAATCATCTGCAGCAGTAGCCATTTGTTCTTGTTCCTCCAGCCAATTCCCATCACTATTTTGAATTCTTCTCAATTGTAATTTCTTCCTTTTACCATTAACATGATTATGAAAGAAACTAGTATTCCTATCACCCTCAGTACTGCTCCTCCAAACTCAACAATGATTTCAATTCAACTTGAGCTTTTTGGAGTACTATCATGTTCTCAATTGTATGTTCCTCCTCAAACAACATCTCCTTTACTGTCACTATGTCCTCCAGAATAGCCAATTGTTTGAAAATATCACCAAATGTATCCTTGCTCCATTTAGACAAAGCTGCCTTCACCTTCTTCAATCCGAGTTCAATTCGACTCTCAAATCTCAAATTTTTATTTTTCAAAATGTAGTCAAATTTTCCCAATAATTCTCATGATTTGGATGTTAAATGTCATAAATAATCATGTTATATAATCAAAAGTGGGTCAAAATTATTTACCCAATAGTTTGGTATGAAAATATCCTCCCAAAATCGCCTTCCACCGAGTCTATGGCTCAAAATATGATAAATGAAGCTAAGTCCTGAAATCACAACCCTTTGTTTAGTTGGAGATGTTGCAAATGCGACCTAGGGTTTGTGATTCTGACCCCTCACAATTGCGACACAAGGATCCCAAAAGTGAACCATGTCAGCCCATATAGATATTGCAATTGCGACCATAGGCTTCGTAATTGCGATTACAGCCTCTTCGCAAATGCGACCATGTTGTCGCAAATACGTCCTGACCATTCCCGACACTGACTTTGCAAATGCGATAAGGGTGTTGCAATTACGTCACCTGAACCTCCCCTTCCCTTTTCGCAATTGCGATGTTGGTGCTCGCAATTGCGGTAACTATAGCACCACCACACCAGCAACCTAAAACAAGTTCGAACCAATCTGAAACACGTCTGAAACTCACCCGAGTGGCTCAACACCAAACATCCATACAAGTCTAAAAATATCATACGAACTTACTCGCGCGCTCAAAATACAAAAATAATATTTGGAACCAGGAGTCGGACATCAAAACACAAGAAATTTCACAATGAATCCAAAAATCACTAGAATCACAACCAAGCGTCTCATTTCTATCAAACCAACTCGGAATGACACCCAATTTTGCAGACAAGATCCAAATGACAAAGCGGACCTATCTTAAGTCTCAAAACAAAAATTCGAACCCGATAGCCATAAAGTCAATATATGGTCAAACTTAAGAAATTTCTAAACCTCTATATTGCTAACTTTCGGCAAAACTAGCAAATCAACCTAGATACCTCTGAATTCAAATTCACGCATATGCCTAAGTTCATTATCAGCACACGAACCTATTGGAACCATCAAAATAACGTTCTAGGGTCAGTTTTCACAAAAGTCAAACCTTGATCAATATTTCCAACTTAAGTTTCTAAACTAAGAACCAATCAATCCAATTCCAACCAATACCTCCCCGAAATGAAACCGACAATCCCTGCTAGTCATAAAACCTCAAATATACAGCAAGATTCAAAAGGGGAGGCCTGGCTCAAATACGCAAAATAATTGATCGGGTCGTTACATTCTCCCCCTCTTAAATAAATTTTCATCCTCGAATGAGTATAGAGACATACCTGAAGTGCCAAAAAGATGAGGATACCAACTACACATATCATGCTCGGTTTCCCAAGTCATCTCCTCGACCGGTTGACCTCTCTATTAAAACTTCACCGATGCAATGTTCTTCGACCTCAACTTTCGGACCTGTCTGTCCAAAAGAACCAATGGCTCGTCAACATAAGTCATATTCTTGTCCAATTCCACTGGGCTGAAATATAACACATGTGACGGATCGCCATAATACTTTCGGAGCATGGAAACATGGAACACCGGGTGAACTCCCGATAAGCTAGGTGGCAATGAAATTCTGTAGGACACCTCACCAGCCCTCTCAAGAATCTAAAAGGTCTAATATACTGAGGGCTCTACTTGCCCTTCTTCCCAAACCTCATCACACCCTTCATGGGTGAAACTCTAAGTAGAACCCTCTCACCCACCATGAATGCCACATCACGAGCCTTCCGATCAGCATAACCCTTCTACCTGGAATGTGTTGTATGAAGTTGATCCTGAATCAACTTGAACTTCACCTTCTCCAAAGCATCTCGAACCAAATCAGTGCCTAATAATCTAGCCTACCCATGCTCAAACCAACCAACCGGAGAACGACATCGCCTCCTATATAAGGCCTCATATGGAGACATATGGATGCTCGACTGATAGTTGTTTTTGTAGTTGAACTCTGTTAGTGATAGAAACTAATCCCATGAACTCCCAAATCAATAACACGGGCATGTAACATGTCCTCCAAGATTTGAATAATGCGCTTGGATTGCCCGTCCGTCTGTGGATGAAATGCCATACTCAGCTAGACCTGTGTGCCCAACTCACGTTGCACTACTCTCTAGAAATGCGATGTGAACTGTATGCCTCAATCTGAGATGATAGACACTAGCACACCATGACAGAGGACAATATCACGAAGACAAATAAGAGCCAGCTACTCTGAAGAGTAGGTAGTCATTACTGGAATAGAGTGTGCAGACTTGGTCAGTCTATTCACAATGACCCACACAGTGTCGAATCTCCACAAGGTCCTTGGAAGTCAAAATACAAAATCCAAAGTGATACGCTCCCACTTTAACTCCAGAATATCAAGCCTCCGAAGCAAACCACCTGGTCTCTGATGCTCGTACTTCACCTGATGACAGTTCAAACACCCAGCCACATACTCCACAATATCTTTCTTCATTCTTCTCCACCAGTAGTGCTGCTTCAAATCATGGTACATCTTCGCGTACCCGGATGAATGGAATACCGCGAACTATGGGCCTTCTCAAGATTCATATCACACAACCCATCCACATTTGGAACACAGATCCGACCCTACATTATCAATACCCTATCATCACCAATAGTCACCTCCTTGGCATCACCGTGTTGCACCCTGTCCTTAAGGAAAAGCAAGTGGGGATCGTCATACTGACGCGCCTTGATGCGCTCAAACAAAGAAGACCATGAAACAATGCAAGCAAGAACCCGGCTAGGCTCCAAAATATTTATCCTCACAAATTTGTTGGCCAAAGACTCAACATACAAAGCTGACTGACTCACCCCAACTGGAATAAAAGCAAGACTACCCATGCTCCCAGCCTTCCTACTCAAAGAACCGTCCACCACATTGGCATTTCCGGAATAATAAAGAATGGTCATATTATTTTCCTTTTGTAGCTCTAACCACCTTTGTTGCCTCAAGTTCAGATCCTTTTTCTTGAATAAGTGTTGTAGACTCTTGTGATCCTTGAACACCACATGACATGACATAAATAAAATGCCTCCAAATCTTCAGCGCGTGAACAATGGCTGCCAACTCCAAATCATGTACAAGGTAGTTCTACTCATGGGGCTTCAACTGTCGCGAAGCATAAGCAATCACTCTACCCTCCTACATCAACACGTACCTAATGCCAATTAATGAAGCATCACAATAGACTATGTAAGAACCCAATGCTGAAGGCAAAACCTGAACTAGAGCTATAGTCAAGGTAGTCTTGAGCTTCTGAAAGCCCTCCTCACACTCATCAGATCACTTAAATGGGGCATCATTCTGTGTCAATCTAGTCAAATAAGCTACGATAGATGAAAACCCCTCAATAAAATGGTGATAATGTCCGGGAAAGCCTAGAAAACTCCATATCTCAGTAGCGGTAGAAGTCCTGGTCCAACTCTAAACTACCTCAATCTATTTCGGATCTACCTTAATCCTCTCACTAGATACCACATGGGCCAAAAATTCCACCAAATCAAGCCAAAACTCGCACTTAGCGAATTTAGCATTTAACTTTGTCTCCCTCAATATCTGGAGTACGATCCTCAAGTGCTGCTCTTGATCCTCCCGGCTGAAAGAATACACCAATATATCAACAATGAACACGATGACGAAGAAATCATGATATGGATGGAACACGATGTTCATCAAGTGCATAAAAGTTGTTGGGGCATTGGTCAGCCTAAAATATATCACCATAAACTCATAGTGACCATAGTGTGTCCTGAAAGTCGTCTTTGGAGTATTTGAAGCTCGGATCTTCAACTGATGGTACCCTGATCTCAAGTCAATATTCGAGAACACCCTAACACCCTGAATCTGGTTGAACAAACTATCAATACGCGGTAGTGGGCACTTGTTCTTGACTGTAACTTTATCCAACTGCTTGTAGTTAATGCACATATAGAACAACCTTTCTTCTTCACAAATAAAATTGGAGCACCCCAAGGTGAGACACTCGGTCTGATGAAACCCTTATAAAGTAACTCCTGAAGCTGTTCGTTTAATTCATTCAACTCCACTAGTGCCATGCGATATGGCGGAATAGAGATAGGCTGAGTGCCCGGCACCAAGTCAATACCAAAATCAATGTCCCAATCGGGCGGCATGTCCGGTAGGTCTGCTGGGAATACATCTGGGAAGTCTCTCACTACCGGAACTAACTCAACGGTAGGAGTATTAGCACTAACATCCCTCACATAGGCTAAGTATGCCAAACGCCCCTTCTCAACCAGATAAGACACCACCCAACTAGGAACATGACCTAATGAACCTTTCCACTCCAACCTCGACAATCCCGGCATAGCCAACGTCACGGTCTTAGCGTGATAATCAAGAATAACATGATATGGTGACAAACAGTCCATCCCCAAAATTACATCAAAGTCAACCATATTGAGTAACAAAAGGTCAACCCTCGTCTCATAACCCCCAATAGTGACCAAGCATGAATGATAGACACGGTCTACCATACTAAAATCCCCAACAGGCGTAGACACATAAACAGGAGTGCTCAAAGAATCATGAGACATATCAAAATATGAGGCAAAGTAAGATGACACATACGAATAAATAGAACCCGGAATAAATAAAGTTGATGCATCTTTATGACAGACCGGAATAATACGTGTGGTGACAACATCTGATGCAACAGCTTCTGTGTTAATAGGAAAAGCATAAAACCGGGATTGACCTCTCCCTCTCTAGGACGTCCTCTACCTGTATGTCCTCCACCTCTAGTCGGCTATGCCGGTGTATATTAACTAGAGTAGAAACTATAGTCTGAGTACCCTGTAGAGGTCCACCCATTTGAAGTCTAGGACAGTCCCTCACCATATGCCTAGTATCACCACAATCAAAACAACCTCTATGAGGTCACAACTGCTAAACTGAGTCTAACCGGGGTAGCTAGAATAACTACTGTAGAAACCTCGCGCTCGAGGTGCACTGGAAGACGAATGTCCAAAATGAGTATTCTAAGGTCCTTGAATAGCTAGAACACTACGAGTTATCTAAAGTATAGACTGAATTGGTCAACTAAAAAAACCTAAGCCATGATGAGCTGAAGCTGCACAGCGGGAACCACTAAACCCTCTAAAATATTGTGGCCTCTTGGCCTCCCTATCCTCCTCTACTGTCCACACATACGCTTGAACCTCCGAGCGATCTCTAAAACCTCCTGAAATGGAGTATAAGTCTCCAACACTCGTGCCATACCAAATCTAAGACCATAACGGAGACCCTTGATTAATCTGCAAACTCGCTCTTGGACTATAGAAACCAAAGCAGGTGTGTGACTACATATCTCACTAAATCTCATGGCATACTGGGACACTGCTTGAACTTTTTGCGGAACGCATCCTTGAGGGTCTATGGAACAAACTCTCTCAAAAATATATCAGACAACTGAGCCCAAGTGAGTGGGCTACACCAGCTGGACGACTCTCTTTGTAAGCCTGCCATCATCTATCCACCGACCATGTTAGCTATAAAGTAGTAAAGTGGACCCCGCTCAACTCTACTATGCCCATGGTGCGAAGAATGCTGTGACACTAGTCTATCAAACCCCTATGCATCCTCAAAAACTACGCCACTAAAAGTAGGATGAGAATACATCTTGAACCTATCTAAACACTTCTCCTCTGATGCCACTGGCCTAACCTCAAGATGAACCGTAGTCACGGGCTGAACCCGCATAGCACCCGGAGCCTGATCAACATGAGCCCGCTACTCTAGAGTACAGATGGTAGGAGTCTAAGCTCCCCCCTAGCCTAAGAAGTAGCTGGTGCAACTAGAATCAACCCCCCCCGATCCAAAGTACCGAACATGCTCAGGAAATATGCCAAGGTCTCCTATTGTCACGACCCGAAACTTAGCCTGTTATGATGGCACCTAACATGGTACTAGGCAAGCCGACACCTCAAAATATTTCCAACAATTTTAAATAAAAAAGGAATTAAAACAGGTTTAAATAATTAAAGCTCTCATAAACTGGATAGAAAATCAAAATTCAATACGAAAATTCCCAAAAACCAGGGTCTCACTGAGTACATGAGCATCTATACAACATAAGCCTGAAATACTATCTATGAAAAACTGAAACAAAAGACGTAAAGCTGAAAGACAGAGAAGGAGAGTCAAGGTCTACGCACGCCGGGTAGCTACCTCGAAATCTCCTAATGACTAAGCTGCTCAGATAATCAGCCCCCACCGTGTCCGAAAACATCTGAATCTGCACACGAAGTGCAGGGTGTAGCGTGAGTGCAACCAACTCAGTAAGTAACAAGACTAACTATTGGAGTGAAAGTACTGACAAGCTTCACGGGTACAGTTCAATTACAGAAATTATAGTACAGGAAAAGTAGGCATGCTTTCAAGTTCGACAGTCAAAGCCAAAATAGTTAAATCATGTCAAGTTCAATTGAAATAGGATATGGCACATCTCAGTAATTACATGACAGTTATATATGCCAACTGATGTACAAACAGAAATGAAATCATGTGCATACTCTCTGAGTATTAGTCACTTAGTCCTCCCATTCACTCTATCCTCACGGTCACTCCTTCCTCCCAGTCACTCAATCCTCACAGCCACTCAATCCTCTGAATCGCTTGTCACTCGCGCTCGGTACTCACACTCGCACTCAATAGGTACCTGCACCCACTGTCGATATGCAGACTCCGGAGGGGCGATTCCAGCCTAAGCGCTATAATAAGCCAATCATGGCATGAGTCAAATACATATGTTGCGGTATGCAACCCGCTCCCATAGATATCCTCACAATCAAGCTCTCGGCCTCACTCAGTCATCAATCTCTCCAGTCTCTCGGGTTCTCAAGAATCATGATAATCAGCCCAAACAACAATGATATAATGTATCAATAAAGGACAACAGAGATTGAGACTATGACAAAGTACAAAATGGCAAGTTAAGACTATGACAAAGTACAAAATGGCAATTTAACAGATAATTCAACATGTAACACGACCTCTGTGGGTCCCTACAATACCAACACATAGCCTAAGTATGATTTATAATATGATAGCAGCTCAATTTCTCTAACACATGGTGGAAATATGGGTAACGACAAGATTAATCAACTATATGGTTCCCATGGAATCTACCAAGTTACAATTCTTTCGGTGCATGCCCACACTCCTGTCACATAGCATATGCATCACCTCAAGACCAATCATATAACACGTAAATTGGGGTTTCAGTGAGGGTAGAAGCGTTACTTACCTTAAACCATGCAAATTCTCTACTCCAACATGCCCTTGCCTTGCGAAAGGGCCTCTGAATTCCTCGAATCTAGTCACCAATAGTTCGATAATTCAACACGAGCTAAAGGAATCAATTCCATAAAAAAATACTATATTTTTAGTCAAAAGTTAAAAAGTCAACTCAAAAGTCGGCCCCTGGGTCCATGTCTCAAAATCTAATAAAAGTGACAAAATCCGAAAGCTCATTCAACCACGAGTCTAACCATACCAAATTTACCAAAATCCGACACCAAATCGATGCCCAAATCCCCAATTTAAACTCTCCAAATTCCTACCTTCAAACTCCAAAATTACACCTCAAAACCACATAATCTAGGTGGGAAATTCAATAGGGAAACATAATTATTAAATAAATTTAACCACAAGTGACTTACCTCAAGAATCCATTAGAAATCCCTCTCAAAACATGCCTAAGCCCGAGTTTGAAATGTCCAAAATGATGAAAATCTTGGAAACCCTCGAATTTAAACACTGCCAAGGCATTTCCGCACCTGTAGAGCATGGGCTCGGACCTGCACATCCGTTTTTGTAGAGAAAACCACGCTCATGCGGGACCCACTTAATTGGTGACCTCTCGCACCCGCGGTCCCAGCCTTGCACCTACGGGACCGTATCTGCGAACCTTCTTCGCTTCTGCGACGCCCTTGCTGCCTAACCAAATCCGCTTCTACGGTCGACCTCACGCAGATGCGACCACTGCACAATCCTCTCATTGCCGCACCTGCGCTCCCGGAGCTAATGGAACCATCAAAACTTCATCCCAGAGCCATCTACACACAAGTCAACATCCGATCAACCATTTCAACTTAAGCTTCCAACCTTGAGACTAAGTGTCTCAACTTGTTCTGAAACCTCCTCGGACCTGAACTAACTGCCCCGGCAAGCCACATAACAACAATTAAGCAGGGAATGAGCAGTAAATGGGGGAATGGGGCTACAACTCTCAAAATGACCGGCCGGGTCATTACATCATCCCCTTCTTAAACAAACGTTCATCCTCGAATGGGTCTAGAAATGTACCTGGAGTCTCAAATAGGCATGGATATCTACTTCGCATCTCCCGCTCGGTCTCCCAAGTAGCCTTCTCAGTTGGTTGACCTCTCCACTGCACCTTCACGGAAGCTATGTCCTTTGACCTCAACTTTCGAAACCTGTCGACCCTAAATGGCCACCAGCTCCACATCATAAATCAAATCACCATCCAACTGAACTGTGCTGAAATCCAAAACATGAGACGGGCCACCAACATACTTCCGCAGCATAGATACATGAAACACTAGATGAATACTCGATAGACTAGGTGGCAAGGCAACATTGTAAGCCACCTCTCCAATCTTATGCAGCACCTTAAACGGCCCAATATACCGAGGGCTCAACTTGCCCTTCTTCCAGAACCTCATAACACCCTTCATGGGTAAAACCTTGAGTAGTACCCTCTCCCCAACAATATAAGCAACATCACGAACCTTCTGGTCGGCGTAACTCTTCTTCTAGACTACACCGTGCGAAGCCGATCTAGAATCAAGTTAACCTTGTCCAAAGCATCCTGAACCAAGTTAGTATCCAGTAGTCTAGCTTCACCCGGCTTAAACCAACCTACTGGAGATCGATACAAGAACCCCCGATATCTATGACACAAGCGCATAGCATGTCCTCCAATATCTGAATAGTGCGCTCAGATTGTCCGTCCATCTCAAGGTGAAATGTTGTACTCAACTCAATCTCAATGCCTAACTCTCGTTGTACGGCTCAGCAAAACTGCAATGTAAACTGCGTGCCCCGATATGAAATGGAGGACACTGGCACACCGTGAAGGCGAACAATCTCGCGGATGTAAATCTCAACCAACCACTCCGAAGAATACATAGTCCCAACTAGAATGAAGTGTGTGGACTTGGTCAGCCGATCCACAATCACCCAAATAGCATCAAATTTCCTCGCAGTCCGTGTGAGTCCTACTACAAAATCCATGGTGATATGCTCCCACTTCCACTCTGGACTCTCAAGTCTCTTAACCAATTCGCTTGGTCTCTGATGCTCATACTTCACCTACTAACAGTTAAGGCACCGAGCTACAAACCCCAATTTATCCTTCTTCATCCTCCCGCGAACTATGGCATCCTCAATAATCAATTCTCGCAACCCATCCACATTAGGCACACAAATCTGACCATGCATCCTCAACTCCCAATCATCCCCAGTAGTAACTTCCTTGGCATCACCTTGCTGAACCATGTCCTTAAGGACAAGCAAATGGGGATCATCATATTGGCGCTCTCTGATGCGATCATATAAGGAAGACCGAGAAACCACACAAGCTAGAACCCGGATAGGCTCCGAAATATCTTATATCACAAACTGGTTGGCCAAGGCCTGAACATCAACTTCAAGAGGTCTCTCACCAACAGGAATGAATGCAAGGCTACCCATACTCACTGCCTTTCTGCTCAAAGCATCGTCCACCATATTGGCCTTACCAGGATGGTACAGAATGGTGATGTCATAGTCCTTTAGCAGCTCCAACCATATCTGCTACCTCAAGTTTAGATCCTTTTGTTTGAACAAGTGTTGGAGACTCCGATGATCTGTAAATACCTCACAACAAACACCGTAGAGATAATGACTCCAAATCTTTAATGCATGAACGATGGCGGCCAACTCCAAATCATGAAAAGGGTAGTTCTTCTCATGGAGCTTCAACTAGCGTGAAGCATAAGTAATCACTCTACCCTCATGCACCAAGACACACCCAATAGCAATCCGAGAAGCATCACAATATACTGTATAAGATCCAGAAGCTGATGGCAAAACTAGAACTGGAGTTGTGGTCAAGGCAGTCTTGAGCTTCTGAAAACTCTCCTCACACTCGATCGACCACCTGAATAGAGCACCCTTCTGAGTCAATTTGGTCAAGCGATGAAATAGACGAGAAACCCTTCACGAAGCGACGATAATAACCGGCCAAGCCGATAAAGCTCTAAATCTCTGTAGATGAGGATGGTCTAGGCCAACTTTGAACCGCCTATATCTTCTTTGGATCTACCTTATTCCCCTCGCTGGACACCACGTGCCCCAAGAATGCCACCGAACTAAGTCGAAATTCATACTTGGAGAATATGGCATAAAGCTTCTCATCCCTCAGTTGTTGTAACACAATCCTCATATGCTGGGCATGCTCTTCCTGGCTACGAGAGTACACCGGGATATCATCAGCGAATACTATGACAAACGAGTTGAGATAAGGCTGAAGTACACTTATTATCATATGCATGAATGTGGATGGGGCGTTGGTCAGCCCAAAAGACATCACAAGGAACTCATAATTACCATAACGGGTCCTGAATACCGTCTTTAGAATATCCGAGTACCGAATCTTCAACTGGTGATACCCAAACCTCAAATCAATCTTAGAGAACACACTCGTTCCCTCAAGCTGGTCAAATAGATCATCAATACGCGGCAAAGGATACTTGTTCTTAATTGTAACTTTGTTCAACAACCTATAGTCGATGCACATCCGCATAGTACCATCCTTCTTCTTCACAAACAGAATCGATGCACCCCAAGGCGACACAGTAGGCCTAATAAACCCCTTATTAAGAAGTTCCTGAAGCTGTTTCTTCAATTCCTTCAACTCAGCTGGTGCCATACGATACAAAGGAACATAAATGGGCTGAGTGCCCGGCACCAAGTCAATACTAACGTCAATATCTTTGTCGGGTGGCATGCCAGGCAGGTCTATAGGAAACACATCTGAAAAGTCTCCCACCACCGAAACAGAATCAATAGTAGGGGTATCAACACCAACATCCCTCACAAAGGCCAAATATGACAAACATCCCTTCCCAACCATCCGTTGGGCCTTCAAATATGAAATCACACTGCCCGGAACATAATTTAGAGAACCTCTCCACTCGATCCTTGACAACCTTGGCAAAGCCAACGTTACTGTTTTAGCGTGACAATCCAACATAGCATGACACGGAGACAACCAATCCATACCCAAGATCAGATCGAAATCAACTATACTAAGCAATAAGAGATCAACTCTAGTCTCTAATCCCCCAATAGTCACTACAAATGACCGATATACGGGGTCCACAACAATAGTATCGCCCACTAATGTAGATACATGAACAAATGAAACTAAGGGCTCACGAGGCATATCTACATAACGAGTAAAATACGATGATACATACGAATAAGTGGAACCAGGGTCAAATAACATAGAAGTATCCTTGTGGCATACTGAGACAATACATATGATCACTACATCTAAAGCAACAGCATCTGGCCTGACAGGGATAGCATAGAATCGGGCCTGACCACCACCTGATCAGCCCCCCACTCTGGGGCGACCTCTAGCTGCCTGGGCCCTACCCCGAGCTGACTGGGCGGGTGGTAAAGTAACTGGTGCGGAAGTCGCAGACTGACTCCTCTACTGAATTAGACCTCCAGAGCGACAAGGACACTGCCTCCACATATGGCCAAACTCCTTGCACTCTAAGCAACTCCCCGATAATGGAGGTAGGTACTGAATCGGTCCCCGAGTACCAGAGTAATTGCTAGAAGGACCTGGCACAGATGAACCCTGAACCGATGGAGCACGGGATGAACTCTGAGTTGGGAGAGCACTGAGAGATGACTGACCCAGACAGAGAAACAACTCTGAAATACAATATATGAAAAACTGAATCGAAATAAATAAAGCTTAAAGATAGAGAAGGAGAGTCAAGGTATACGAACGCCGGGCAGCTACCTTGAAATCTCTAAATAACTAAGATGCTCAGATCATCAGCACCCACTGTGTCCGGTAACACCTGGATCTGCACACGAAGTGCAGGGTGTAGTGTGAGTACAACCTACTAAGTAAGTAACAAGACTAGCTATTGGACTGAAAGTAGTGACGAGCTTCATGGGTATAGTTCAATTATAGAAATTATAGTACAGGAAAAGTAGGCATTCTTTAAAGTTTGACAGTTAAAGCCAAAATAGTTAAATCATGTCAAGTTCAATTGAAACAGGATATGGCACATCTCAGTAATTACATGACATTTATATATGCCAACTGATGTACAAACAGAAATGGAATCATGTGCATACTCTCAGAGTATTAGTCACTCAGTCCTCCCATTCACTTTATCATTACAGTCACTCCTTCTTCCGAGTCACTCCATCCTCACAGCCACTCAATCCTCCCAATCGCTCGGCACTCGCGCTCGGTACTCACACTCGCTCTCAATAGGTATCTTCGCCCACTGTGGATGTGCATACTCTGGAGGGGCGATTCCAGCCCAAGCGCTATAATAAGACAATCATGGCATGAATCAAATAGACATGATGCGGCATGTAGCCCGCTCCTATAAATATCCTCACAATCAGGCCCTCGGACTCACTCAGTCATCTATCTCTCCAGTCTCTCGGGCTCTCAAGAATCATGATAACCAGCCCAAACAACGATGATATAACGTATCAATGAAGGACAACAGATACTGAATTATAATATGCAAGTAAAAACTATGACTGAGTACAGAATTGCAATTTAACAGATAATTCAACATGTAACACGACCTATGTGGGTCCCTACAGTACTAACACATAGCCTTGGCATGATTTAAAATATGGTAGTGGCTCAATTTCTCTAACATATGGTGGAAATACAGGTAAAGATAAGATTAATCAACTATATAGTCCCATGGAATCGACCAAGTTACAATTCTTATGGTGCACGCCCACACGCCCGTCACCTAGCATGTGCGTCACCTCAACACCAATCATATAACATGTAAATCAGGATTTCGTACCCTCAGAACCAAGTTTAGAAGTGTTACTTATCTCAAACTGTGCAAAATATCTACTCCAACACGCCCTTGCTTCACGAAACGACCTCTGAATTCCTCGAATCTAGCCACAAATAGTTCGATACAATTAACACGAGCTAAATAAATGAATTCCATAAGAAAATACTATGTTCTTAGTCAAAAAAAAAGTTCTTAGTCAAAAGTCAAAATGTCTACTCAAAAAACCCCAAGGTTCAATAGCGGAAAAGAGAGGCGACAAAGTGGAACAGTATCTGAACGGACAAAAAAGGCCACCGATCCCTCGTCTAGTGGTGAAAAGCCACTGGACCAGTCCCAAGAATTTCTTCTAAACAATGCGCACACAACCCAGGTAAGCCCCCTTAACTTGTCTTCCCCATCTGCTGAAGAACTCGACAATGGTGGAAATTTGTATTCACCAAACAATTGCCAGGAGATAACTGCAATGCACTACAATATTTCTGGATCAAATCGACTGAGTCAAATCCATGAATATTGCTCAACACCTCAATTACAATAGATACACATCATTTCAGACAACACTACATGCATCAACGATTCTGCACAGGTGAACAACGACCACAATCAACTGTTGGTCGCGCATGGGGTCACAGATATCCAAATTGGTCAAAACCAATGCCAATCCACTCCAATTGATCTGGACAATGATTCCAACCTCTCAAACAACAACCACGATGAGCAATTAGTTACAACATTGCAGAACAAAGTTTACACAGAATCGCACATGCCATCTGTTCGACAAAATGCCAGGGTCAGTTTTGATGTCAATTTTTATGAACTCATGAATGGTTGTGCTTCACAAAGTCATGTTGAGATTAGTAGTCATGATAAATTACAAGAACATTCAACAAAAGAAGGTGCTCAAAGGCAGACACCTACAGTCGCAGCAACAAGGCAGGAACATAATAAACATGTGATTCAAAATGGGGTGATCCAAGGTGAAATTACTGTGCCACAGGTACACAATGTTGTTAACACAACATAGATTCACAATGGAACAGAATATAGCATGTGTGCCGTGAGTGAGAGGGTGGTCGTAGATCAGCCCTCAGCTCTTCTTTCGAAATTATCGAACATGATGACTTATCGGCTTGAGGCTTCTTTTCTTTTCAAGCTGAGTAGAAATTTCTCATTTTGAAATTGGTTTATTCTGCAGCAGCAAATGCTAGTTACAATATGGGTTCCAGCGAAGCCAATTTAGTCATTAGTAAAGCCGAAGACAGGTCACAGGATCCTAAAAAGGGGATATTCGCCTCCAAAAATGCTCATCAGCAGCCCACTACATCCCCTACCAATCCCATAAATAACCGGCCTAAGATATCTGCCAATTTTGATCAACCTACCAGAAGAAATAATCAAATAATACAAGCATCACAAATTCCTACTGCTAGCACATTACACATTGCAGTTAACAACAAAACACTGCTTCAGGCAGCACCCAAAGAACAAGTCTAGAAACTCACAAACACAACTTAACTACCACCCCATACTGTCACCCACTCTTACGCTACAAAAATCAGGGCCAGATTCGAAGCGGAGAGAAATCCTATTCAGTTCACCCCACCAAAGCTAACAACAAAACAAGGCAGGCATGCAGTTGTTTTTACAAAAGAGGATTATATGGGCACTATGGCAACAAGATGTAAGAAAACTATGGTTGGGAAATTTGGTAGCACTATGCCTAAAATGGAAGTAATTAGAAGAAGCTTCGTGACTCACTGAACTCAGGGGTGGAGTTAAGATTGCTCACTTCAATTCTAAGACTGTCTACATGTATCTAGACAATGAATATGATCATGCAACAGTTTGGAATAAACAATTCATGCACATTCAAGGCCAAATGATGAAACTAGAAGCTTGGACACCCCTATTCAATCCCAATGAAGACTCTCTGATAGTACTAGTTTAGATTATCATTCTTGAAATGCCTTGGCACTTATACTACATGGAAATCCTCACACCATTACTGTCTCATATGGGAAAAGCATTATTCCTTGATCTAGCTTCATTTCAAAAAATAAGAGGCAGTTATGCTAAGGTGAAAATGCAGATTGACTTAACCAGGGAAATGCCTCAACATGTTTGGTTAGGTTATGATGAAAACCAAGATGAAAATGGTGACGGCCAATGGTTGGAAATTCAATATGAAAACCTACTTGAATACTGCTCCTATTATAGGCACCTAAAACACACAATCCATGCATGCCCAGATAAAGCCAAACAGGATGAGAAGAAGAAAATGAAAGCTACTGGAATACCAAATGAAGGAAATCTGCAGCAACAGATGGTTACCTCAACTGTACAACAACAACATCTGGAAGTTTAGCAAAGGCAGCCATCTAACTACCAATTTCAGAGCAACCACAAAAGAAATCCACCACCTGCTAGGGAAGAAGTGCAGAACAAAGAAAATAATCCATCACAAGAGGAATGGCATACACAAAAAAATAATAAATTCAAAGGAATTGCACAGAATAACACCAGGAAGCAACATCCATTATACATTGCTAAAACACCAAAGGTTCAGCTACTGCATAACTCACAAAAAGAGAATGCACCTCAAGCAACCAATCAGTCAGGTATGCCCTCTAACAAGCCTACACAATCATTAGAGAGGTATACTGCTGTCAACCATCAGCCCAATACAGCCCCAACCAGTATTGCTACTGGAGAAATCACTGGAGAAATGGAGTTTGGTCAGGAGGAAACATCACACATAAATCCAAAGTGTGTGGTAGTATCACAGGTGGTGCAGAAGCATAACCTTGTGATGGAACAAGCAACTCATGCTGCTAACTCTCAACAATTACTTCAGATTGCCATAGAGGTTGACCAGGTAACCTCTAAAGTAGTCCAGCACAAACAGAAGAGTTTAAAAAAGAAGAAGAAATAGGACAATCATCAGTTGGAGGAATGTGTTACATATGGGATAGAACAGTTCAGTGAAAATAGGAGCTCTACACATGGGAACTCTATCATGCCTGATAATACAACTGCTGATTGGGTGCAGAGAAGTAAAAATTCTGGGATTGTTAAGAGGCCTGCAACAGTTGCTATAGGAAATATGGGGGCAACTACAAATGTGAGAACAATTGACTGGGTTCGAGAAGCTTTTGTAACGCAAAAGGAACCTCTAAATGTACCAATGAATCACTCATGTCAGGAGATACCCTCTTAAAGTTGTTTTGAATCTCCAAAATCAACTACATCAACAAGATTTGATAAGCCAATAGGGAATGACACCTGCTAGGAATCAGAACTCAGATCAGATACAAATACAAGTACAAGCCATACAAATGAAAGGGGCAACACACAGATTGAACAAGCACGTCATGTAAATCACCCTTCCACTGGAGAAATTCATGCCACTACTGAACTTTCACTGCTTAAGTTGCCATCTGTAGAGCAGATTCATAAGGATGATGCAGACACTTTACAATATACCTTATCTTCAGATCTTCAAACTCATGGTGACAACAATAAGCACTCAACTGGAATAGCAGTAATGCAACATAGGGCAATAGTCAATCCTACATTGGAACTTAATTCTGAGGTGCAATTCAGATTGTTACAGCAACAGTTGAGAGATGAAACTCAAAACTCTTTAGTCTGAATCAAACACATGGAAATGACAATCACAATGCTATGATACCCCATCAGGGAAGTGCCGCAGAACCATTTCCAATTCCATCTGCTGCAGATACTGGACAACCATTTAAAATTGAACTCAACATTCCTCTGCAAATACCTCTACAGGTTCTGCATGATATTATAACTCATAATGTGGCACTAGTTATCATGCAACCAGCAGTGGTTGGCATCGAACAATTTGACGAAGAAGGTGATGATGAATCCACAGCTCGGATCTTCAAGGCAGTAGCAAGGGAAATAGATTTATCCCCTAGGGATGGGGATAAAACATGTAAAAAATCAAGGAAGAAAGGTCAACACGAATACATACAACAACCAAAAAGAATCTTGCCAAGAAGGGCAGCCTCTCATACAAAATGATGATATAGTCCCTAATTTGGAATATAAGGTCAGTCAATACACAGCAGGCTTTTCAAAGAGTGATCAATGTGCAAAGAGAACATAGTTTTATGGTGATTGCACTGATGGAGCCTTTCCAGAATTGTAGGCACATTCAAACTTACAAAAGGATATTAGGAATGGAAGTTGTTAAGTCAAACATCAATGGCAAAATATGGATCTTCTTTTATACTGGTGTAGAATGGGAATTAATTATGGACACTGAGCAGCAGGTTACTGTCAAGGTATTTCATCAGGATATACCAAGCCACATCATCATGACTTTTGTATACACAAAATATTCTTCACTTGAAAGGCTGGAACTGTGGGACTATTTATATTACTTGGATAATGATATGGATATGCCTTGGGTCATTGGCGGAGATTTCAATGTCGTCTTACATGAAGATGAAAAGATAGGAGGACTACTGGTGCACCCACCTGAATATGAAGACTTTTCCTTTTGTGTAAACTCTTGTGATTTGTTTGACATTGGCTACAAGGGCAGTCCATTCACATGGTGGAATGGTAGACCAGATGAACACTGCATCTTCAAGCGACTTGATAGGATCTTTGCCAATCTATCTTTCCATAATCTCTTCCCAAATATAGTAGTAGAACATATGATATGGACATGATCAGATCACGCACCTTTTCTAATGAGTTATAGGCAGGAAGCTATGCAATTTGTTAAATATTTTAAGTTCCTCAATTTCTAGACAAAGCATGACAGTTTCAAACAAGTAATCAAGCAAAACTGGTTGGCAGATTTTATTGGGGATCCTTTCTTTATGTTCAAACAAAAATTAAAGAGAGTGAAATCTGCCCTTTCACAGTGGAGTAAAGCTATTTTAGGAGACATCTTCAAGCAGCTGGCTATTAGAGAGGATATTGTCGGAGTCAAGGAAATGCTATTTGAGCAGGAACCAACATCTGCCAATAGAATTGTACTTTAACAAGCACAAGCAGAATTAAAAAAATACCTGAGCATTGAAGAACAATACTGGAAACAAAAGGCGGGAATGAACTGGTTTGCTGTAGGGGATAGAAACACAAGGTTCTTTCACAACCATGTAAATGGCAAGAGTCAGAAATTGAACATCAAAAGGATACAGGGCACAGATGGTAATTGGCTTGAAACACAGAAACTTATGGCAAATGTTGCAGTGGAGTTCTACAGTAACCAGTTTACACAAACAGGGGATACCACTAACTATGAAATGCTTAACAATATACCTACTATGGTGACACTTGAACAGAATTTGGAGTTGTGCAAATATCCTACAATCGATGAAGTGAAGGATGCAATGTTTGCTCTGTCTAGGGATAGTGCAAGTGGACCAGATGGTTTCACTGGCTTGTTCTACCAAACAAGCTGGGACATTGTGGGGAAAGATATTTACTTGCTGCTTCAAGAGTTATATGATGGGGCACCACTCCCAAAATCCATAACACACACTAATCTTGTTGTACTGCCTAAGAAACATCTAGTTCAAACATTCTCAGACTTACGATCAATAAGTCTAAGCAATTTCATCAACAAGGTAATATCAAGGGTATTACATGACTGAATGGAGAAGATACTTCCCTCGTTGATTTTGCCCAACCAATCTAGCTTTGTTAAAGGAAGGGGTATTTTTGAAAATGTTCTGCTTACACAGGAAATTATCACCGACATATAGTTGAGAGGGAAATCGGCCAATGTCGTAATCAAGCTTGATATGGCGAAGGCTTATGATAGGGTTTCTTGGAAATATCTTCTACATATTTTGACGAAGATGGGGTTTGCTGAGCATTTCATCAACATGATAGGGAACCTATTGGTCAACAACTAGTACTCATGTCTAATCAATGGCCAAGCATCAGCGTTCTTCAAGTCCAGTAAAGGGGTGAAATAAGGTGACCCCCTTTCTCCTGCATTGTTCATTCTATCTGCGGAAGTACTATCCAGATCACTGAACAATCTGTTCTTAGACAAGAAATTCAAAGGATTTGGAATGCCCAAATGGACAGATCCATTAAAATATTTGGCTTATGCAGATGACATTATAATCTTTTCATCTACTGATCCTTATTATCTAAAGAAAGTAGTTGACGTGCTCACAAACTATGAATAGATTTCTGGACAGCAGATCAATAAGTCAAAGAGTTCTTACTACATGCATACAAAGGTGTCAAGAAATTTGCATGAATCAGTTGGTTCAATCACTGACTTCCAAAAAGGAGCATTCTCGTTCACTTACCTAGGTTGTCCAATGTTTTACACTAGGAGAAGGAAGGATTACCACAATGATCTCACTAAGAAGATGAAGGCAAAACTGCACTCCTACAATGGGAAGCTATTGTTGTTTGGAGGCAAAGCAACACTTATAACTAGCGTGCTTCAGAGTTTACCTACGCACATACTTTCAGTGTTGGACCCTTCACACAATGTTATCAAATACTTACTTAAGATTTTGCTAGATTCTTTTGGAGTTCCAATGACGAAGGCAGAAGCAGGCACTGGACAAAATGGATAAACTTGTGTCTCCTTACTGAAGAAGGAGGATTGGGGTTCAGATTGTTGTTTGACATCTCAAAATCCCTGTTCGCAAAGTTGTGGTGGAAATTCAGAACATCGAAATCATTGTGGTCAAATTTTATGTGGAATAAATATTGCAAGAAGGAAATTCCTACCGTCGTGCAATTCAGGAAGGGATCACATGTTTGGAGGAAAATGTTACAAGTAAGAGATGAGGTTGAGCATGAAATCCTGTGGCAATTAAATATGGGCTCAACAAATATCTGGCATGAAAATTGGACTGCAATTGGAGCTCAATATCATCAGGTACCACCACATTTCGACATCCATGAAGACTTACAAAAAGTGTCAGAATGAAGAATAGAAAATGGATGGAATGATCAGTTGCTAGATCAAACATTCTCAGCGGATATAGCCGACCACATCAAGCAAGAGATACACTTTGAAAATATAGATGACTGTTGGTACATACCTATATGGATGCCAACGCCATCGAGTAAATTTACAGTTGGGAGTGCATGGCACATGTTGAGGCATAGAGAACTAGCAAATCTGGAATAAAATTCAATATGGACAAAAGGATTACCCTTCAAAATTTCTTTTTTCCTATGGAGATTATGGAGAGGCAAGGTACCAACAGATGACTTATGGAGGAGAAATGGATATCAAGTTGTTTCAAAATGTTGGTGTTGCTTTCCACCATAGGAAGAAACATTACAACATATTTTTCTTACAAGCACAACTACCTCAAAAGTGTGGAAGTATTTTTTACAGGCTGCTGGAATCGTGGACAACATGATACAGATCCACCAGGTCATTAGAGTTTGGTGGAATGCTGCCTGCTGATCAAAACGTAAGCCACTCTTCCAAGCTGCACCAACAATTATATCTTTGGAAATTTGGAAGAGAAGGAATGCTATGAAGCATAGAGGCAGAACAATTTCGGTCAAAAGGGTGGTACATGAGGTTAACAGTACTCTTTATCAACTAGCTAAACTAAGGTTTGGTTGGCTAGGAAACATACCACTTTATTGGCCAGATATGATTAGCTTCTTTGAGTCTTACAAACTAGTTGTTATCACCAAAAGAGTTACCTAGCAGGTTCCTTCTGAGAGATGGTTCAAGTGCAACACTGATGGTGATTCTAGAGGGAATCGAGGACCAAGCTCCTATGGTTCCTGTGTAAGGAATCATGTTGGAGATGTGATCTTTGCAAAGGCATAACAAATAGGGAATACAACTAACATGGTCGCGGAGGCGAGGGAAATAATGGAATGACTTTCTTATTGTATTAAAATGGATCTTCATCTTCTAATCATTGAGACTGACTCAATGGTTATGAAGAAAACCATTGAAGGAGAATGGAAGGTGCCGTGGTGCATCAGCAAAGAAGTGAGGAAGATTAATCAAATGACAGGGTAATTCAATGTGCTTTTTCAGCATGTCCTTAGGGAAGGAAACTCCATGGTAGATTTTCTAGCTAACCTCATTTTCTCTTTTGCAGGTACATTAGAATTCCAATCATTCAATGAATTTTCTACTGCTGGAAAGACACTGATCAATCAAGAGAAGAGTCAAATACCTAATCTAAGGATTAGGGTAGCAAGAAATAGAAATATTTTCCATGATCGACACAGTTATAATGATGCCTAACATGATTAAAGACAGATTTTACTTCAGATATCAAATCAATAATCTCCTACACATCCACAATCACAAGCAATTGATGTACAGGTTCAAATGTAGCAACAAATTAGAAGTTTGGGCACAGTTTGGACATGCAATTGACATTCACTACACACTGACATGGCTGATAAAAATACTGATGTGTCTTGGACTTATCTGGCAGCTTTACGAAAACATATTACCATATTCAGGGAATAGAATGACAACACTTGAGATGCTGGTGGTCAAATGCTCGATGGAAATGGTTATGCCAACAACTGTAAGGGTCTACATAGACTGGAAATCAAAGGGTTTTAACACTGTTGGCAGCACTTGGAAACATTTTATGGTTGATTCATCAGTAAATAGGATGATACTGTCCAGCTATATCTTGAGGAATAGAACAAGCAACTTATGGTTGGCTGTAGGTGAATATGAAAATGCCTATGGATTTTGGCTATTGATGAACTGGACTACTGATGCAGAGGTTTGGGAGGCAGTTCATGTTTGTGTGCAATCTAATTACTTCACAGTGGCACTAGCATGGCTTTATGCTCATTCTATGGATATTTTGATGACATACAACAACAACATACCAACAAGACAACAGCCATAATAAGCCTCCAACAATCAAAACCCAATATTATTCACTCCTTCCAGAAAAACCAAGAAACTAGTAGCCGAAATTTTCCTTCTAATATGTTTGCTACTTGTTGCAGGTTCCAGAGATAAGTTAACTATATTTATGCATCTACGTGCAATGGATCCCATGGCCATATTGATACACAATAGGCTCTCTTTAGCAAAGATACATAAGATTTCACTCACATTACAACAACAAGGGTGCTTCTATGAACAAATCAACAGAGCATACTTCCACAACAATATCAAACTGCCCTATATCTGCGCAACAACATACCTTGTCTTGTTCTATTTTGACTACTCTATCAGTGAGGATTATGACAACAAGATTAGAAAAAGCGGTTACACATGTAATTGTCTACTGCTTCCCCAGAGCTGTTGTGATTACCTCACCCTCATGCCCTTCAACATGACAACTAAGTTATACATGCACATCTGGACTACTGATCTTGTGGTTTGGGAATTACTGCAAGGTTGTGTGTCATCTAATTACTTCCCAATGGTATTAGCATGGTATCATGTTCATTCTGGAGGTGGTTTGGTGATATACAACAACAATATTTCTATAAAACATCATTCACAGCATTCACTCAACACTATAAAACCAAGCTTCTTCACTGCTTCCATAACACACAAAAACCTGGAAGTAGAATCTTTCCTCCTAACATGTTTGCTACATTTTGCATGTCCCAGATATAGGTTCAGGTTTTTAATGCAGCTGCATGGATCTAGAGATAAACTCAGGGAAGTGAGGCATCTACAAATAGTTCTTTTCTCCACCTCCTGCATCTGTGACCAATTTCAAATCCTTGTACCATATTCAATTGGATCTAAGAAATACAACAATTGGAATTCAGCAGCACAAATACATATGTGTTCATTGACACTATAGCTGCAACACTTCTTCTACAAATGCATCAACAAACCATCATTTCAAATAATGATCAAGTTGCTGTACCAATCCACCACACATCATTATTGCAGGTATGACCTTGAAGATAATTGATGTATGTTTGTTGTCGTTCAACTTCTCAGTGGTATTAGCATGTTTACATGCTCATTCTGGGGGTTGTTCAATAATTTTCAACAAAAGTTCTTCAACAAGGCAGCTTCCAGAATGCAACAGGTGCAAACATTTGGAACAAATCATTATTCTAGAAAAAAACAACTCCTTCTTAGCAACATCTAGCAACGCACATAGGACTGCTACTAGAAAGGAAATGCTTGTCATGCTCACTGATTGGCTGATTGTTGTAACTGTTTGTTTAAGGGAAATAAGCAGCCCCAAACTATGTCTCAGTCAAAATACCTCATAATTCTGTACAGTCCACGACATTTAAAGCTGGAATTTTATTTCATCAGCCACAAAGTGAAGATGTCCAAAATTTGCTTTACAACCTGTGGATTCATACATACCTACTCCTTTGGATTTTAACAAATGGCGCTTGGTGAGAGCTTTGTGGGTGCTACAACAAATTATTTGCAATTGGTGTCTGAACTTCATGTCATCAGCAACAATTGGATGTTTCAAATTTATAGTTTTTCACTTTTAATTTTTCATTACTCTATTGCTACATTATATTTGGTAGCAATAGCCATTGGATTTCTTTGTCGTATTATTTGTTTGTAGTTCACTTGAACATTTTGTAACTTTTACCAAATTTGGGATTTATTGTATATAACAGCTACTAGGTGAATAACCTAGTAGTTTGTTTGCTAAAAAAAGTCAACTCAAAAGTTGGCCCCTAGGCCCACATCTCGAAATCTAATAAAAGTCACAAAATCCGGAAGCCCATTCAACCACGAGTCTAACCATACAAAATTTACCAAAATCCGACACAAAATTGACACCCAAATTCCCAATTTAAACTCTCCAAATCCCTAGCTTCAAACTCCAAAATTACACCTCAAAACCACATAATCTAGGTGGGAAATTCAATGGGGAAACATAATTATTAAATAAATTTAACCACAAGTGACTTAGCTCAAGAATCCCTTCGAAATACCTCTCAAAATTCGCCTAAGCCCGAGTTTGAAATGTCCAAAATGATAAAAATCTCGGAAACCCTCGTAGTTAAACACTGCCCAGGCATTTCCGCAGCTGCGGAGCCTGGGCTCGCACCTACGCATCTGCTTTTATGGAGAAAACCACGCTTATGCAGGACCCACTTAACTGGTGACCTCTCGCATTCGCGGTCCCAGCCTCGCACCTGCGGGACCGCATCTGCGAACCTTCTTCGCTTCTGTGATGCACTTGCTGCTTAACCGAATCCGCTTCTACGGTCGACCTCACACATATGCGACCACTACACAATCCTCTCATGGCTGCACCTCCGCTCCCTTGGTCGCACCTGCGATCAAAGCTCTGCAGGTGCGATTCAACCAGAACTGGTGAACTTCAGTAATCACCCAACACCAAACTTGATCCGATAATCATCCGAACTCCACCCGAGGCCCCAGGACATCAAATAAAAATACCATTAAGTCCTAAAACACGATACGAGCTTGGTAGAGCCTTCAAATCACATAAAACAACGCTAAAACCATGAATCACGCATCGATTCAAGCATAATGAACCTTTGAACCTCTATATTTTACTTTCGATGCCGAAATCTATCAAATCACGTTCGATTGACCCTAAATTTTGCACACAAGTCACAATACAAGCCCGGTAACCACAAAGTCCACTCTCGGTCAAACTTCTAAATTTTCAACTTTCTCCATTTCAAGCCTAATTCAACTACGGACCTCCAAATCATAATTCGGACACACTCCTACGTCCAAAATCACCCAACATGGCTAACAGAACCATCAAAACTCCATTTCGGAGCCATTTATACAAGTCAATATCTAGTCAACCCTTTCAACTTAAGCTTCTAACCTTGAGACTAAGTGTCTCAACTCGTTCTGAAACCTTCTCGGACACGAACCAACTGCCCCGGCAAGTCACATAATAACAATTAAGCATGCAATGAGTAGTAAATAGGGGAACATGGCTACAACTCTCAAAACTATCGGCCAGGTCATTATACTTATAGTCTAGGGGTAGCAACATGCCTCTCTAGTGTCTGTTCTCCAACCGGATCTACTGGTGGCTCCTCAGTTGATGCTCTGGTAGGTGCTCTAGCTGTAGCACGTGCCCCTCCTTAGGTCTGCCTTGACCCATGCCCCGACACCTAGCAGCACCTGTACTAGGGGCAGCATCGTCAGTAACTAAAGCTCATTTCCTCACCATCCGTGAGGGAATAAAAAGATAAATGCTGAAATTCTGAAATCAATAAATCTGCACGATAAGGAATGGAAGAAGTGGAATTTCCTAATAGTTTCGTAGCCTCTCAAAGATAAGTACAGACATCTCTGTACCGATCTGCAAGACTCTATAAACTTGATTATGATTCGTAGCACCTATGAACTTAGGGCTCTGACACCAACTTGTCACGACCCCAAAATCCCACCTTAAGGATCGTGATGGCACCTAGTCTCTAAGACTAGTTAAGCCTAACACATGCTGATCAGCAGAACTAAACCACTTTAACTTTTATAATAAAGCCGAAAGATGTTATAACAAAACCAATAGCGGAATACAAAAGGCATACATCCCCAAAACCGGTAGAATGGAGTCATAAGCTCTATTGAAAGTACTTTAGAATCTCATAATACATCGCTATTTTGGAATACAAATAAGAGTAATAAGGAAAAGAAACAGAAGGTGACTTTGAGGCCTGTGAGTGGACAAAAAGTATACCTTGAAGTCCTCATAATATCTAAATCAATGCACTAGCGTCTGGCACGGTCCGAGGTACCTGGATCTGCAAAACAATGTGCAGAAGCATAGTATGAGTGCATCACAAATGGTACCCAGTAAGTATCAAGACTAACCTCGGTGGAATAGTGACGAGGTTCAAATCACGATACTCACTAGAAATAAAACTTGTGCAGAATATCAATATATAGCTAATAATGGAAAACAAAAGCAGTAAATGACAACAATGAGTAAGCATGTAATAACACGGCAAGTTAACTATAAAAAGTAAACACAAAGTGAAATCAATCAAACAATGATATGATCAAATCACCAAGTCGTTCCATCACAAGAATAACAACAAGAATCACCCTGAGGTACCACACCTTATAATCATGAATCACAAGTCACAATTCACCCTTATGATGCCGCGTAAGGTTCACATTTTAAAACATTTTTCCGAAATAGCTTCACACGCTTTAGCCCCCTTATCTCGCCGCTTGGGCTTCACAATGAAGCAATTCCCCTTACTACCACTACGTGCATAAGCCGCCCTTATATCGCCGCTAGCGCATCAATAAACACACCACCTTTATATCGTCGTATGCACATCAATATACACACCACCTTTATATTGTCGCATGTGCATCTCAACCACAACATAACAATCAACCACACATCATGTTCCCATATGCCACAATATTTCTCAAACAACAATACTAATTTCACAACAATACATAGCCCACGGCTCAACAATAATGTATACAAGAATTTCAACAATAACACAAAAGTAAGGAAAGTAAATCAACAATGGGATATGCTTCATATAACAACAACTTCAATTCAAGGCATATTTATAGCCTAAGAGTCTAATTCGGCCAATTACCACTCATAAGCCTGTGTACACATTCGTCACCTCATGTACACATTTTTCATATATTACAATTAATACAAATGGACCAAATCCTAATGGGTAAGTCATCCACACAAAGTTAGGCAAGATACTTACCTCAATTAGGCCACTTTAACACTCAAAAATAGCTTTCTTTAAAATTCACCTCTGTTTGGCCCAAATCTAATAAAAATTACTTAATATCATCAAAAAATGCAAGAGAACCCAATTACAAAAAATAAATCTAAGATATTTACATAATTCCCCAAAAGTTAACCCCAACTCGCCCAGTCAAAACCTAAGTTACAGGCTAAATCTCGACTACCCATAACCTCACGAGTCCAAATATGTGTTTGGTTTTCAAATTCCAGTATAATTCGACTCTTAAATCTCAATTTTTCATTTCTTAAAACATTTTCAAAATTTCCCAAAATATTCTCTTCAATTCTCATGGTTTCTATTTTAAATCTCATAAATATTCACGTTATATAATCAAAAGTGATTCAAAATTACTTACCCAATAGTTTTGTATGAAAATCTCCTTCCAAAGTCTGCCTCCCACCAAGTCTAGGGCTCAAAAATCTGACAAATGAACCTATGTCCCGAAATCCCAACCATTTGTTCAGTGCCAGATGTCGCAAATGCGACATGGGGTTTGCAATTGCGACCCCTAGCCATTGCGACACAAGGATTGCAAAAGTGAACCATGTCAGCCCACAAAGATGTCACAATTGCGACACTAAGCTTCGCAATTGCGATTGCAGCCACTTCGAAAATGCGACCATGTGGTCACAAATATGACCTGACCATTCCAAACACTGACTTTGCAAATGTGATAAGGGTGTTTCATTAGCAACACCTAAACCTCCCATGCCCTCTTCGCAATTGTCATGCTGGTGCTCGCAATTGCGATAACTGCAGCACTAGCACACCAGCAACCTGAAACAAGTTTAAACCAATCTGAAACACGTTTGAAACTCACTCGAGCCCCTGAGGCTCCACACAAGTCTAAAAATATCATACAAACTCGCTCGTGCGCTCAAAATACAAACTCGCTCGTACCATAAGCTTGCCCGTAGTGTACATCTCTACTAATCTAAGCTAGCCAAATCTAGGATCAATTAGGACATTAAGGTTGTAGTGTAGGCTAAGGGGATGCGTAGGATACATTTAGAAATAGTGACTAACCCTCCTAAGCACTTTTATACACTACACTCACAAATCAAACACATATTCTTCTCAACCAATTCACTTGCCACAAACCATATACAACATAGCCCTTATTTTCATTAAGCACGTCTATACTTCCACTTGCACAAATTAGTAAGATTATGAGGTATGTGTTTGTCTAAATTATTTGACTCTCTCTTTTTATCTTTGCAATTTTTTCTTTTTCTCTCTTTTTTTTACACGCACTCCATACATTAAGATTCATCGGCTAGTGAACTTCTTTTTTCTACTTTAGTGTACCAAAGGGCCCTTCCATAGTTCCACTCGAAAGCTACTCACCAATCTCTCACCTTACTTCTTTTAGCGACTAAGTGCCTTAGGAGGTAAAGGTTCAACATCTCAAATTAAGAACAAAATAGGGGTACGACTTGTAATGTCGGTGCCAAAGAAAAGGTCTATAGTCTCAAAGGGGCTAGCAATGGAAAATTTTATTTTTATGTGACAAGCACATCTATGATAAAGCAAGAAACGCCTACGTCATCTCCTAGATTAGCACAACTTAACAATTTCGCTTCGATTAACACATGGGGCAAGTTCTAGACTACACAGGATAGCACAGAGAATCACAATTCCTCAGACACACATTGCACATGACTCAATCAAGACGGTTCTGTTCAACTCTCAAGTCAAGCAAGCACACATAATTGAGAAGTTTAAGCAATAATGCACTATGTAGCATACAAGTCGAACAACAGAGAAAATGTGTCACATAGTAGGCTATTTATTTTACTCAGGCATCACAATTCTAATCGAATGTACGGGAAGATAGAATGCATGTCATAGCCTAATATGCCAGCACCAAACATGTCACTAGGTATCTCAGAGCAACTCAATTTCTTCCTAACCTACTCCTAAAAATAATAAAGTACCCGGTTCGAGCTACACCCTTGGAAAAGAACCGATACCCAAAGAAACACCAAGGGATACTACCTAACAATCTTTAAAAAAAACATTCTTTTTAGTGTTTTTTAATCGGACTTTATCCCTCAAGAAAATTGTCCAACAGATCCATCGTCGGGAAAAGTTCGAGCTTTATCTAATTTGTTTTCTTTTTATATTTTTGTATTTTGTTTTTCTTTGGTTTTCTTTTTTCTCTAAAACAAACTAGACTAAAAACTAGACTAAGTTAAAAAAACTAATAAAAGAAACAAATTGATACAAGTTATACAAAGTACATCACAAGTAGTAATTCTCCCACCCCACACTTAGCATATGCATAGTCCCCGATGCATATAAAAATATAAAGCAAAGTAGGGTGAAAAGAAAACTCCCTGTCAGTTGGAGTCCTCCTACTTAGCATGCCCGCCATCCGCAGCTCCAGTCATATCATCATCAGGTCCTAGAGGCACCAAAGCCATGGGCCCAGTGACATCATCACCAATCTCATCCTCTGTGTCGGAGCTTTTGCAAGTGTTTGCATCCTCCGACGAGTGAACGGGGGCGCAATCCCCAACATCTCTTTGGAAGAACTCAACAAATCATTGCATAAATGCATACGCTCCTCATCGGACACACCCATCCTGCTCATGAGTACATTTAAAGAGTTATAGAGATACATGTTGAAGTTCTCGTCTCTTTCGTTCCGTGCTGCCTGAGTGAGCTTAGATGTAGTCTCCAACAAGTATGTGATGTCCAAAAGCCCTTTAGGAGCCTCCACCACCTCATCATACCATGGGTACTCCGGCACCTCCTGGGAGAGCATATATTGCATGAGCAAGTTGCCGAAGAAAAACCTCTTAATCTGCCGCCCAAATTGTGTGCGGGTTATCACCCCCAGCATGATCTCACCCACATTAATTGGTCTCCAATTCATCAAAAAGAATATTACACACACTCGAGCTCGAGTACATTCGGTGTTGTGTTCAACTGGCATGAGTCTGGCTTGCACGAACTTCACACACTTTGGCAATCTTATTGAAATCAGAACAAACCGTCTGAAGATAGATATCACCTTGCTTTCTGGTCCACTTGGCATTTGAATTGTCGCCACAAAAAGTGTGACGCATCGCCGTGTAGCTTGAGCTTTTGACAAATTTCTTTAGCCTCCTCGGGTCTGAGTTCTTAATCCCCAAAAATGCACATAATGACCGCCTATACAGTGGCACGTCCTTCCCAAGTACATGTGACCTGAACAAGTCTGCATTCCAGTTGGCGTACAGTTCCCGCACCATGCTCAAATTTGCATGGCCAGGGCATTTTATGAATTTTTCCATAATCAATGCTCGCAACCGGCCAAGCACGTCCGGGAAGTTCTTTTCTAAAGCTTTTACATTAATCCCCATCTCAGAGACGTACTGCCCATATGGCATGAAATCCCTATGCCATACAATAGCAGCATCATTGTTTAGTTTCAAACGAGGCCTCAGTTGCAATGGTGCATGCTGTGATCCCTCGACAACTTGTTTCCCCTTAGCTTGCCTCGAGGATCCTTCTTCTTGCTTGTGCTTTTTGGGCGTGGGGGCAGTGGTGGAGGACTTTCCTATTCCCTTGCCTTTGTTTTCATTATCATGAGCCATAGCAACCTTCACCTCCCAGCCCAGCACTCCATGCTAGGCTTGGTGTTGGGGGCTTCGAACCACTATAACATCCCGATCCCCCGAGCACTTTATATATCCAATTTACATGCCACACACCATTCTACCTATAATTTCTATGCCTACAAATAAAATGCAAACTCTAGTCTACTCTAACTAAATTCTTTTTAAAAAACTAAGCTATGAAAGCAATAAAATTTGGGTTGCCTCCCAACAAGTGCCTGATTTAACGTTACAGCACGACGGAGGGCCTCGTTTACTCTTCAGCGAGTACTACTTTGGTTTTCTTATGATCAACGATTCCTCCCCTATAGTGCTTGACTCAGTGTCCATTCACTTAAAATTTCCTTTCACCATGTAAAGCTCGCAACTCAATTGCACCATAAGGAGTAACTCTCACCACCTCGAATGGACCTGACCATCTCGATTTCAACTTCCAGGAAACAGCTTGAGCCTAGAATCGAACAATAACACCTGTTGGCCTGGTTCTATGTGATGTGGCTTGATACGCTTGTCATGCCATCTTTTCGTTTTCTCTTTGTAAAGCTTATCATTTTCATAAGAGTGCAGCCTGAACTCATCTAACTCATTCAACTGCAAGAGTCTCTTCTCACCCGCGGCTTCAAGGTCCATATTCAACTTTTTAATGGCCCAATACGCCTTGTGTTCAAGTTCAACAGGCAAGTGACATGCCTTCCTATAAACAAGCTTATACGGCGACGCCCCAATTGGTGTTTTTATGCAATTCTATATGCCCACAAGACATCATCTAACTTTGTAGCCCAATCCTTACTATTCACCCTCACCATCTTCTCTAATATTTGCTTTATTTCTCTGTTAGACCCCTCAACTTGTCCACTTGTTTGCGGATGATATGCCGTGGCAACTCTATGGCGGACTCCATATTTAGCTAGAAGGTTATTCAACAACCGATTACAAAAATGTGTCCTTTCATCATTAATCAAGGCACGTGGAGTCCCAAACCTCGAGAATAAGTTCTTCTTCACAAATGCAACTTCCACCATGGCATCATTTGTTGGCAATGCGACCGTCTATGCCCATTTTAACACATAGTCAACTGCTAGCAAGATGTATTTGTTTCCTCTGGACAATGGGAATGTTCCCATAAAATCTATCCCCCACACATAAAAAATCTTGACCTCCAGGATGTTTCAAAGGCATCTCATGCCTTTTTTGATTGTTCCTATTCTTTGACACTGGTCACACTTCTTAACAAATGCATGAGATTCCTTGAATAATGTTGGCCAAAAGAGCCCAGATTGTAATACCTTTGTAGCTGTTCTATCGCCTCCATGATGGCCCCCAAAAGGTGATGCATTACAATCATACAACACTAATTCCTCCTCCTTTTTTGGAATGCATCTCCTCATCAACTGATCAGCACACTGCTTGTACAAGTATGGCTCATCCAAGTAGTAGAAGTTCACATCATGTAGAAAATCTCTTTCTAGCTTCAGATTCAATTTCAGGAGGAAGTACCACACTCACAAGATAATTCACATAGTCTGCGTACCATGGGGGAGGGTCTTGGGTGATAGCAAAAAGTTGCTCATCAGAAAATGCCTCTTTAATTTGTCCACCCTCCTCCATGTAGTCATGATTTTCCAGCCTTGATAGATGGTCAGCTACTTGGTTCTCTGTGCCCTTTCGATCTCGTATTTCTATATCAAATTCATGCAACAACAAAACCCATCACATCAATCTAGCCTTGAATTCCTTTTTTTATAATTAGATACCTGATTGCTACATGATCGGTATGGACTATGACTTTGGTTGGTCAATGTGGAAATCTGCGCTGATAATAGAGAGATGACATCTAACTCGTGTGGGGAGGATCTTGTGTCATCTAATAGAGAGATGACACAAGATAATTCACATAGTCTACGTACCATTGGGGGGGGGGAGGGTCTTGGGTGATAGCAAAAAGTTGCTCATCAGGAAATGCCTCTTTAATTTGTCCACCCTCCTCCACGTGGTCATGATTTTCCAGCCTTGATAGATGGTCAGCTACTTGGTTCTCTGTGCCCTTTCGATCTCGTATTTCTACATCAAATTGATGCAACAACAAAACCCAACATATCAATCTAGCCTTGAATTCCTTTTTTTGTAAATAGATACCCGATTACTACATGATCGGTATGGACTATGACTTTGGTTGGTCAATGTGGAAATCTGCACTGATAATAGAGAGATGACATCTAACTTGAGAACCCCTGCAGATTTTTGCACTGTGTGTCTGCCCATCGCTCATTGCCAATCAGGATTGCTTTTGGAGAATTTGTTCAATAATGCATATATCTCATCAAAGCTTTTCTCCAACACTTGACCTCCAGCTGCAACATCTACCGCAATCTTTGTCTCAGGATGTAGCCCTTCTATGAAAGTGTGAGCTAACACTTCGTTTGTCTGATTGTGATGAGGATAGTCTATGAGCAGCCCCTTGAACCTTTCCCAAGCTGAGTATAAAGACTCTCTCGCTTTCTGTTTGAAGGCGACTATCTCACTTCTGATCTTTACAGTTTTGCCTGAAGGGAAGAACCTTGCAAAATATTTCCTTACTAGATCATTCCATGATGTAATAGAATTAGCTGGTTCTGCCTTCAACCATCGCTTTGCTTCGCCATACAGAGAAAACGGGAAAAGTGTGAGCCTCACATAGTCTGGAGTGAGTCCGTTAGTGATGTAAGTACCACTAATCTCCAAGAAATTCAGGATATACTGTTGTGGATCCTCGTGTGGAAGACCCATAAACTGTCCATTCGCATGAAGTAGCTGGATCATGCTCAGTTTCAGCTGAAAGTGCCAGTGATTCTGGGCTTCACAATGCTGAAGGTGACATTAGCAATGCTGGGCATCGCCACCTCTTGAACAACCATATATTTCTCCTCTGCCATGTTCACAGGAAATTGAACAAGTGCCTGAAGATTATTTGTGTCCTTGCTTCCCTCAACCTCGTATGAAATGTTCTCTCAGGTTCGGGGTCAAAGCCTTGAAGTCTGTCCTGGCTTCTAACCCTTCATATTCAATCAAAGTTCCTAAGAGCATAGCAACAATCAAGTAATGTTAGACTTGACAAAATAAACAATTAAAGCAAAGATTATAAAGTCGTAAATATTCAAGTCCCCGGCAACGGCGCCAAAAACTTGTTGCTCCCAAACGTACACACAAGTATACGTAGTCGTACAAGTAATAAAATGATAAGTCGAGTGTCGACCCCACAAGGACTTGTATTAACTACCCATTAAATTCACCAAGATTGTTATTCAGTCGAGCCAATCCGAGTTCAAAAGTGTGATTATACTAAACAATAATTCTAACTAGTAACTAAATTATCAAGCAGCAAAATGATTGTTGTGTATTCAGTTGAGACGAATATTCTAGGGTTGTGATCGATTCATCAATCCTATTGTGTTCTAGTTAACACTACCGTTCATACAATTCACTCATGGTTGCTAATTAATCGAACAATTGCTCTCGTATCCTTCTCCCGAAGTACTACTTGCCTATTCAAACCAGATTAACGCCTATATTCCTATGAAATCAATCTATTAAGAACACATTAAGATTATGATATTTAATTAAGCACGGTGACTAGGTATATTCTTATCCTAACTACAAATCTGCCCCCCTCAGAGTTAAGATCGTGCTCTCTTCAATTCTTTTCTAATCTATACATGACTTTCCCAAGCATATCATAGATAGTAAATAGAACCTAACTGCCGGCCAGACAATTAAGAAATTGATCACACAATTGAAGAAACAATCATATATTGGTGAATTATAATTAAGGTAAAGTCAACGTTAAACAACAATATTTATGGATAAATCACAACCCAGAACTATGGGTTTTAGCCACTCATGATAGTATCAAACAATTTCATAAATGTTGGATAATTAAAAATATTAAGAAAAAATGAAGAAAACTGAGATATCCTCGCTCCCGAATGCTTCCCGTGTATATTCTCTCCTCAAAGTGGCGCCCCCCATCTAAAAATAAGCTTAGTCTTTCTTTTATATGCGTTGAGTAGGTTTAGGGCCGAAATAATCTTGTCCCGTTCAAACTTGGATAATTTTCCGTCACCGGCATCCAGGGCAGCGTGGGGCGCTGGCACTGGCTTGCTAAAGATTCTGCCCACGGTGCCACAAGTGGCGTGGGGCGTTGCTTGTGGCGCTGAAATTCCACATTTCCCATATTTCCTCCGTTTTGGCTCTAATGTTGCACCTTTCTCCCCCAATTGCTTCCGGATGATTCCTTCACATAAAAACACCCCGAATTAATATAAATAATTACATTTTATATGCTAAATCCACGAAACACGAGTAAAACATGAGGCGATATACATATAAATATATATACTTTAAGCTAAATATCAATACCAAACTAAATAATTAATAACAAATAATTGCAATATTACTAATCTCAACATTATTAATCTCATCATTAATAATACAGCGTATCTCGATACTAATCTTATACATCATACCAAAGGACCCTATGTAGTAGGACCCATAAGTCACCTAATAGGAGGCCTCACGTAGCATATGAGAAACAAAATAAAATTCCTCTATCTAGCGTTCAATTTTTCCCCTTAGAGATCTCTTTCTTTTGTGCCCTAGAAAAGATGAGAAACCAGGAGGTGAGAGAGAAGAGGAGATGAGCATGAGCGGCAGCGGCATTAAGATGATCCAAAAGAAGGTGGTAGAGGAATGGGGTTTTTGTGCATATCATTATAAATTTTTTTAACAAGGAAGAGACTCCTGATTGGCGTTACCCTATGCAGTTCCCCGAAAGCAGCCATCACGAAATGCTAGAAAACTTTTATGACCATTGCGCCGAGAACAAAAGGTTTTTTATTTTATTTTTTATCATACCTCTCTCTCTTGCTTTGAACGAAAGTTATGTATGTTAGATTTTGCTAAGCATCCGTTATCAATAAATATATGCTAGTGATTATTAGGAATACTAAATTAAATCAAAAACTAGTCACTGATTTGGTACTGTTATGAACTTGTGTTGATTGAACTCAAAATACAATTACCGTGAAGGATCTAAGAACTGGACTACGAAAATACACTGAAAATGGCAATGAAACAATAAAGAAATGGGGAAGGGTTCCAGACAAAACTAGCCAAAAAAAGAAAATACTCAAGTTCATACATAATCCTATAATTCTACCCTTGCTGGATATTTATAGAAGCATAAGTTGCATCAGATGGTAACTTACGAGTCCTCCACTACCTCTAACAGATTTTGCAGACCTTGTCATTTCTTTGGATTGGGGACCACGAAATTCTCCAAATATTTGGGAGGGTGTATGGCACGTGCACTGCGTCTGGTACCCTTTAGTATCTCCTGTGGGTTCATAACATTGCCATCCCCATGGAGACGAACCTTGTCCTCAAGGTTCAAGTTAGGGAACTTTTGAAGTATAATTAACTTATCTTCCCAGGTAGCATCTGATTTAGGCAATCTAGTCCATTGAACTAAGCATTGGTCAATTTGATGGTCACCCCTAAATATAGTGTGATGTTGCAAGACATATGCAGGCTAGAGCAACAGGGAAGTAGATTGATCCAAAAGATCAATTGGAGTTATCTGTTGAGCAGGTTTGCCGATACATTTGCGCAGAACTGAGACATGGAAGACAAGGTGAATTCTCGAAGAGGCAGGCAAGTCCAATTTGTAGGCAACCTCTCCAATTCTTTGAGTGATCTGGAAGGGACCAAAATATTCACGATTTAGTTTGTTGTAGCGTTGTAAACGCATGCAAAGCTGTCAATAAGGTCTGAGGTGAACATAAACCCAGTCACCCACATTAAAAACAATATCGCGTCTTCATTTGTCAGCTAAAGCTTTCATTCGATCCTGAGCTTGTTTTAGTTTAGCTTTCAAAATAGCTAATGTTTCATCTCGTTGCTTAAAGGTTTCAATCACAGTATAGTTGGATGAACTATCAACAAGGAACCTTGAAATAGTTGGAGGAGGTCTGCCGTAAACAACTTCAAATGGAGTGAGTTTAGAACTTGGCTGAAATGAAGTATTGTACCAGAACTCTGCCCAGGGAAGAAGTTTGAACCAAGCAGCAGGAGTACCAGTAGTGAAGCAACGGAGGTACATCTCTAAACATTTGTTGAGTGCTTCTGTTTGGCCATCGGATTGAGGGTGGTAGGCAGAACCTTTAGCCAATTGGGTACCCTGCAATCTGTTAACTTCTTGCCAGAATTCAGATAAAAATATAGGATCATGATCAGTAATGATTTTGATTGGAAAGCCATATAAGCGAATGAACTCCTAAATAAAAAGTTCAACAACTTTTTGACTAGTAAAATTGGGTGGAAGACCAATAAAATGCCCATATTTAGAGAGTCTGTCCACAATTACTAGGATGGCAGTCTGTCCAATAGACGAGGGTAAACCAGTGATGAAATCCATTGAGATTTCTTCAAAAATTGCAGAAGGAAGTGGAATTGGCTGGAGAAGACCAGCAGGTTTTAAGGCTGAATCTTTCATCTGCTGACAAATTTGGCATGCTTGGACGAAGGTCTTGACATCTGAATGCATACCCGACCAAAATAAGTTAGAGGAGAGCCTGTGAAATGTTCGGTAAATGCCTGCATGACCCCCTATTTTGGAAGCATGGAACTCATGTAAATGTGACTGACGCAGCGTATCATCTTTTGGAAACACAAGCCTATTTCGATATAGTAAAAGACCCTCCTGAAATGTAAAATTGGGAAGGGAACTGGAATCTTCAATAAGCTGTTGCTGGAGATGAAATAGATTAGGATCAGAAGTATTCAATTGCCTCAATTTCTCAATCAGTGCAAACTCAGTAACAGCCATCGTGAGAGATTGTAAAGCAGGCACACGTGAGAGAGCATCTGCAGGAGAATTAAGTCTTCCAGGACGATATATTATATCAAAATCATAGCCTATAAGCTTGCTTAGCCAATGTTGCTGCTCGAGGGTTTGAATAACCTAATTGGTAAGAGCTCGAAGAGGCTGCTGATCAGTGATGATTAAAAACTTACGACCCAACAAATATTGCCGCCATTTCTAGACTTCATGAGTGATGGAAAACATTTCACGATGGTATGTCGAGGCAACTTGCATCCTTGGAGAAAGTTTTTGGCTAAAGAATGCTATAGGATGGCCATCTTGTGAGAGAACAGCACCAATTCCACAACCGGATGCATCCGTTTCCACAGAGAAAGCTTTGGTAAAGTTGGGAAGGCAAAGAATAGGGACTGTGCTTAAAGCATGCTTCAATTGCAAGAAAGATTTAGATTCCAAGTCGAACCATTTGAAAGCATCCTTTTTTAAAAGATCAGTTAATGGGGAAGCCAGTTGAGCATAACTTTTGACAAAGCGGCGATAATAGCCTCTGAGCCCCAAGAAACCCCGTACATCTTTGACCGAAGAAGGAGGAGGCCAGGATTCAATGGCCCGAATTTTGGCAGGATCAGCCTGTAAGACCTTGAAAGACATTATATGGCCGAGGTAGTCAATGGAAGTTTGTCCAAATTGGCATTTTGAACGTTTGACAACCAGTGAGTTCTGGCGAAGAATGTCAAAAACTTGGGACAAATGATCAAGGTGGTCTAGCCAAGAGTGACTGTAGACCAAAATATCATCGAAGAAAACTAGGACAAAACGACGAAGGAAGGGCTTAAAAATAAAGTTCATGGTTGCCTGAAAAGTAGAGGGGGAATTGAATAGGCCAAACGGCATGACGATGAACTCATAGTGACCTTCGTGTGTCCAAAAAGCAGTTTTCTCAATATCAGCAGGGTGTACACGAATTTGGTGATATCCTGCCAATAAATCCAACATAGAAAATAAGCGAGCACCCAGTAACTCATCAAAGAGTTCATCAATTGTAGGAATTGGAAAGCGATCTTTGATAGTAATAGAGTTCAAAGCCTGGTAATCAACACAAAAGCACCATGTACCATCCTTCTTCCGAACCAAAAGAACAGGGGAAGAGTATGGGCTCGAGTTAGGGCGGATAATGCTCGATTGTAGCATTTCAGTAACCAATTTCTCAATTTTAGCCTTTTGGAAATGAGGGTAATGGTATGGTCAAACGTTAATAGGGGTGGAGCCAGGAATTAAAGGAATACAGTAATCTTGTGGATGTGTAGGTGGGAGAGCCGAGGCTTTAGCAAAAACATTAGAAAAAGAGTCAAGAAGAGTAGAAAGATCTGATGGATGATCTGATACAGGAGGTGGTATTATGGGAAGGAGTTCAAGGTGAAAGAATCAGGCAATGGATTCGGTTTTAGAAAGATGGCGTAGTGAAGATAACTGGACTTGCTCCAAAGGTGGGTCAGAACCTGTCCAACAAATTACTCAATTTTTGTCCTCAAATTGAAATGTGCATTTGGCATAGTCTGTTATTGTTGGACCCAAAGTAGCTAACCAAATAATACCCAAAACTAGATCCGACCCATGGAAATCTATAACAAAGAAATTTGTGGCAAATGAAAACCCTTGAACACTGACGGACAACTGACGAACAACACCTTGACATGGTAGGAGGTTGCCATTGCTGACCATAACAGAGAATTTGGAGGAACTTTTAACTGACAATTTTATAAATTTAGCAATACGAGGGTGAATGAAATTATGAGTGCTACCTCCGTCGATAAACACCTGAAAATCAAACCCTTTGATTTGGCCAGTAAAGCGTAGTGAAGCCGGAGTCGAGCCTCCTGACAAAGCTAGATAGCTAATAGTGGGAACCGTGGTATCATCGGGTGGAGCTTGGGGAGGCACCACCACTGATGGTGTATTAGAGGGTGTATCAAAGGACTCTGAAGGAAGGTCCTCAATCGTGGAGTCATCATCAGCCAAAAGCAGTAAAAGTTGTGGTGTAGAAGAACATTTGTGGTTTCTGTGCCATTTAGCATCACAATTAAAGCAGAGATTGAGATCTCTTTTATGCTGCAGCTCAGCTGGGGTTAGCTTCTTAAAAGGTACGCGACCCACACCCGGAAGGGTGACTAAGGGCGTAATTGATGGAGAGGGAATAGAAGAAACTGGTGCAGAAGTCTTTGGAAGTGTCGAAGACAACTGCATTGAAAGGTAAAGGATAGACTTACCAGTCTGATTCGGTCGGGTCGAAGTTATTGAATTAACAGAGCCCAATATCTTTTGTTCTTGTAGAAAGGCCAGCCCAATAGCATCATGAAGGTCCGTTGGCCTAAACGATAGCACGTCAGTTTTGATATCTTGTCGCAGGCCGAATGTAAATACGTGTAACAACAACCCCGGTTAAATTTGGGTCGTCTGATTAGCAAGATTTTCAAAATGAGTGAGATACTCAGTCACTAAAGAAGTCATCTGTAGTTTAGCTAATAAACTCTCCGGTGATTCAATCGAATTAGAACCAAATCGAATCACAAGGGCCTTGGAAAATTGTTCCCAACTGAAGAGTTAGTGATTGTTGTACATCCATTGATACCAATCTCTAGCGTCACCCTCCAAATAGAATGGACAGATACTAAGATGATTTTCAGCAGAGACATTGTAAAAGTCAAAATATCGATTGGCTTGAAAAATCCAACTCATAGCGTCGGAACCATCAAATCGTGGCAGATCTATGGTGGCCGGTTTATCTCTGCGAAAAGAGCCCAGCGGGTTTTGGTTTAACTGTAGGGTATTTTGTGGAGTGGTTTGGTTTTTAGGCTGGTTTTGCATCTGAGCAAGTTGGGTCGACATATCTTGAAACATGGACTGTTATACCTGCAGGATAACATTAATGTTCTCAAAATTTTGGGCATGGGTAGCAAGCTGGTCATGAACCAATTTCATGGCGTCATCCAAAGTTTTCAGGTGAGTCGTCGGAGCTCCGTCACCCATTGTCAGTGGGAGTAGAGGGTCAACGAGAGAACCAAATTGTTATGAACTTGTGTTGATTGAAATCAAAATACAATTACCGTGAAAGATCTAAGAACTGGACTAGGAAAATACACTAAAATGGTAATGAAACAGTAAAGAAATAGGGAAGGGTTCCAGATAAAACTAGCCAAAATAAGAAAATACTCAAGTTCATACATAATCCTATCATTCTAGCCTTGCTAGATATTTATAGAAGCATAAGTTGCATCAGATGGTAACTTGCGAGTCCTCCACTACCTCTAACAGATTTTGCAGACCTTGTCATTTCTTTGGATTGGGGACCACGAAATTCTCCAAATATTTGGGAGGGTGTATGGCACGTGCACTGCGTCTAGTACCCTCTACTATCTCCTGTGGATTCATAACAGGTACCGTTTGAAGTTATTTTACCTTTGACAGGATTGATAATTGTGTCTCGGACAGAGAGTTTAATTTCTCTGTTCTGGCCCTTGCTATTCAAGTAAAATTGTACTTAAAAACAAACTTGCTTGGGAAGTCCTCACTTGATGTATAGAGGATATGAAGGTAACTTTGCAACAGGTGCTTGGTCTCATTGTTCGTTATCCTGTTCGGGCTATTCTCCTGCAAAACCTTACTCCTACTCATGGAGTAATTGTAAAGTTATCTCCGTATGACCTATAGTTTACAAGGGTGTTGAGCCGTGGAATAAGCTATTGGTGCTTGCATCGGGGTAGACTGCCTATATCTCTGGAGTAGTAGGACCCTTCAAGCACCCCTGCGTGAGCAGGGGTGCTTTGTGCACTGAACTCCTGCCCTGCTCTATATTTCAATGTCCCATTTCATTTGACCTGTTAATAAGCTACAAATCCATGATATTATTCTTTCTTCTGAGTCTTCTTTTCCGGTTGCCGAAATGCAGCTCTAAGTTCTCAATTGAGGCAGTGACAGTTGGTGGGGTGAGTCTTTGTAGCTACTCCGAGTTGCTAAAGATCACTGATTTCAAGACTGGGAACTTTCTTCAGAAGACTCTTTCAGGAAGATTGTTCTGTGGCGCCATTGGTGAAGGATCTGAAAAACGGCTTGTAATTGTAAAGACATGGGATGTTCTCCTTCCTTACAGGGGTGATCTTGCTCAAAGTCTACCTAAATTTTGTGTATGTTTGCTAGATATGGCTGAATTTAATTTCCTGTCTGTTGTTTTGGTTGAATGATGATAACGGTTCTTTTGTAGGATGAGATTAAGTTATTCACAGATAAAACAGCAAATACGCATCCAAATTTGGCAAAATTGTGTACGTTCTGTTGTGACACGAGGCTTGCAGCTGTCTATGAGTATGATGAAAAATGTACCGGAGTCTTGTCTGATGTTCTTTTGGATGGTATCTAAGTTGCCTCAAGTCTTATGTTGAATGACTGTTCATAGTGACCTTTTTGTGCATTTTAACCCATTTTTTATGTTCTTTATTTCTTATTCCTCAGATAAATTTGGGTGGAGTAACAGGATAAAAGTGGCAGCTCAACTTGCAAATCTCTTGGCATGGTTGCATGAGAAGGGGATTGCAGTTGGTTGTGTTACTGCATCATGTATTATGATAGATGAGGTTGAGTTTCAGCCCTTGGTCGTCTGGCCAACTTTCTATTTCTCTTAGATAAGATATTAGAAGATTTTTAACAAGTTACTACTTTAGTTTGGCTGCAGGAACTGAATATAAAAGTATATTTCCTCTTCCCCCCCCCCTCTCTCTCTCTCTCTCTCTCTCTCTCTCTCTGTGTGTGTGTGTCTTTCTCTTCTCGCACACACACACATCTCTGTGTCATGACTCAACTCCCACCGAAGTCGCGACGGCGCCTAACACTACTTGTTAGGCAAGCCAACAGTCACACAAACACAATGAATTTGGATAAACATGGTTTAATAAGTCCAACAATGAAAATATCATGAAATATCTAATGAAAACAACAATAATACTACTACAACAATCCTAAAGATCTGGTGTCAACGAGTACCTAAGCTCTACTGAGTATCAAAATACCAGGCCAAATTCTCAATACAACTGTTTGAATAGTAGAATAGTAATAATAGAAATAATGAAAGAGAACTTCAAGGTCTATGGACGGTATTGTCATGCCCCAAAACTGAGCAGCATGACCGGCGCTCAACCGAGTGAACCCCACTGAGCAAACCTGTCAGATTTCATTCTACCCAAATTCATACGTGAATAAAGAGGAGATGTACTCCGTTAATCAAGTACTGAAGAGATTTCATTAACCGCTTCCATTTCATTCCGATTAACAACGTCATTTAATATTTCCAAAGTAGTACGAGTTTATAGATTTAATGAAAAACATGTTGCCAAATACCAACAGTTCTAATCCAATTCCCAACATCAAATACCACCCACAACCTGTCTACGGAGCCTCTAAGTACAACTGAAGAGTAATATGTAAATGCCATTAACAAGGCCCCGGCTATACCTCAACCACAAAGTACATGAGAAACAAAAGATACCTGACCCCGAAATGAAGTGAGGCTCACCAAATCGGCTGAAAGGAGTGTACTGCTATCACTGATCAATGCCACCTACTGTAGAACCACCTACATCCATTAAAGATGCAGCGCCCCCGGCAAAAGGGACGTTAGTACTGTCGAATCGAACTAGTATGTATAGCTAGAAATCCTCTTCCAAAATAGAATGCCCATATGATCTATACGTGGAACACATAATATATTGTAATTGAAACAACCTGTACAAACAAGGACAACAAAAGGGGCACCTCTCATTAGACCGTTCTTAGTATTCATATATCATATTATACACTTATGAGTTTCATAGACCGTCCATAGTGTTTATTCATACCGTACATCTATACCTCTTATACACAATGCATCTATGCGTTTCATAAACCGTCCATGGGATTTCATATCACAATGGATTTCATAACACAATGTACCTATGCATTCATAGACCGTCCACAGGATTTCATATCACAATGTACCTATGCATTCATAGACCATCCACAGGATTTCATAACACAATGTACCTATGTGTTTCATAGACTGTCCATAGGATTTCATAACACAATGTACCTATGCGGTCATAGACCGTCCACAAGATTTCATAACACAATATACCTATGCGTTTCATAGACCGTCCATAGGGTTTCAAAACACAATATACCTATGCGTTTCATAGACTGTCCATAGGGTTTCATAACACAATATACCTATGCATTTCATAGACCATTCATAGGGTTTCATAACACATTTCACCTATGCGTTTCATAGACCGTCCATAGGGTTTCATAACACATTGGAAACAAAAGTACAAATAGGTACATCTCATAACCTTTCACACCACATATCACCTAATCCGTACTTTCAACCGCTTACAACATTATTATTACATTGGCTCTCTTGGCCATACATATGATTCTTTATTCATGGCGCAATGGCCGTATTTCATATTCCACACTTTCATTTCTTCCCTTTCATAGATCATCATCATACTTATCAACAAGTAGAATGTTCCAGAAATCACAACTTTAAATTTATTAGTAAAGAAGGCTTTTAAACACAATCGATTTATTTCCAATAATTGGAGTAAAATGATTGGCAATCGAAGTACAAGTTAAAATCATACACAATTTCCACTCACGAATATGTAAGAACTCAAAACATATTAAAAAATACTTACAAAGCATAACATTAGCTAAAACAGCCACATATGGGCATCACTTGAGTTCATAAACTTTTAGCCGATTATATTGTCGAAGTCAATTTTGGAATAGTTGAGTCAAATCTCATTTCATAATCTTTCTCACATTATTTTATTTCATTGGCACCATTGGTCACAAGTATAACTTTCACTATTGGCACGTTGGCCACACTTTATATTCCCAATTTACTGATTTCACTGCCAACCATCTTTATATGTTATCAACAATAAGACATTCCCAATAAATACTTTAGGTACACATATGAGAAATTAAGAATCTTAAGCATATTGAGATTTTCTCACACAATTTGGCATACTAGCTTTCATTTGAAATGCGATTCAATGCCACCACATCTTAATACGCAGCCCATACTTTGAAACTCACGGAAACATTATGGAATTCAATTCCAAGAGAGAAAGTTTAGCCAACATACCGCAATTGAGCTTTCCTTAAATTACTACAACGTTTCGGAAATTCTAGTAATCCCAATCTATTTGAGACATAACAAAATTGAACCATAATTAGGAAGATATTCATGGTCTCAGCTCATTTGAGCATTTTATCAAATACTAAGTGTGGATTAAGGTTCAAGGTCCTTTTATGGAGGATTCCATCATCCCACAATCCAATCTTTACCATTTTTAGCTCAACAATCTTTCTACACCCTTTGATAACACATGCATGTAAAATAAACAACCCACTTGCCCAGAAATTATCTTGCTTATTACCCATTTCTAGACAAAATTCAAAATTGAGAGTTAGGGTGTAGAATCTTACCTTTAGGATGAAGACCTAGTGAGTTTCCCTCCTTAATCTTCCAAAGCTTGAGCAAGAATTGAAGAATCAATTATAGAGAAATACCTTCTCACTCTAGGGCACTCTCTCTCACTCTAAAATATCAGATTTAACGAAATAGGGTCGGATTTTAAAAACCCAAAAATGAAGCTCCGGAACAGGTTATGCGATCGCATAAGCGACCGCATAATGGTTATGTGGACCACATATCGGTCGCATAATTGGTGTCCAAAATGACCAGAAATCTGCCTGAGTCTGCGGTCACTATGCGGTTCACATAAGTGTTCTACAGTCGCATAGTACACCGTATAACAGTTATGCGATCGCATAGTCGACTGCATAATTGCTTCCAACTGACCCAATTAACTGCCTCACTCTGCGGCCATTATGCGGTCCGCAGAGTGATTCTGCGGTTGCATAATGGACCGCAGAAATGCACTTTTCCGCCAAAACTTTTCCTTTACTTTCCCGTGCATTGTTCAACCCAAAAGGTCCTAGCCGCGGCGAGCAAGCTCGCCGCAAAGAATTTCTACAATCCTCAAACACGTAATCCTAGTCCGGCACCATGAAACATTATTTTCTTTGCAAATATTATCGGGCTTTACACTTAAGTTCTTCAAAATTTTCCGGGGTGTTACAATCTCCCCCCGCTTAGGATCATTCGTCCTCTAATGAGGGTCAAAACCTGTTATTAACATCTTATGCAACTCAGTTTGTTTCATACCACATTCGAGCAGCCCCAAATTTGACAAACTCCCAAAATTTCAAAAACTTTTGCCAGAGTTTCCCTTATAACTAAGCCTATCCACCTGTCAGAGAGCCCCAGAAACACTTCCTAACAACATATACGTAAGCCAACGACGTAACATAATACAAAACAAACACCAATTGTGGCCTCACAAGCAATTATATTACCATAACGGAACTCCCTTAACATCAAATGTACAAATCATACATAATTCATAGAAAGCAACTCTTAGAATACTTTGTAAATATATAGATATTCAAACAAGTAAGGATATTTTTCTTTATTTCTTCCTTAGTTTCCCAAGTAGTCTCTTCAACCTGTTGGTTTCACCGTAGCACTTGACGGAGGCAATCTTAACTTCCGAACTTATCTAACAAGGATAGCAAATAGTTGCTCCTCATAATCCAATTATCCATTAACTCCACCTTCTTACACATATACACATGAAACACTGGGTAAACGGAGGTCAATAATAGGGAAACATCATTCCCATAGTTTGGCCTATATTCTACAAGACTTCATAAGGCCTAGTGTGACTACACATACTTTGCCTCTATTAACAATTCACTTAGCATCCTCATGGAGGACATATTGAGAATAACCCGTTCACTTTCTTCAAATCTAAATTTCCATTCCAAACACCCAAAGTAAACCTTTGCACACCTCCAACAATTACTTTAAGATTTGCTAGCTTGAATATTACCATAAAACTTCATATCCAATAAATTTGATCACGAGATAATGCTTCTTCTTTAACATGTTTGAGCCTTCAACTCCCCACTGGTTTCTATAAATATGAACAACGAGGTTCGAGATTGGCTAAAATTATTCAAAAATCCATCAAGGTACTAAGCACGGTATTTCAAGAGGTTATATCCTAAGAGACATGAAGGTTACTACCAATAGTGCTGACATTGTTAATCATTGTGATGACATCATTGATTCGATACATGAGGCATAGAGTTGCCTAGTAGGCATTGATAATGTAGGGACCATGTTCATGATTCTGAGATCTAAATAAATGAGTCATTTTAGACATGTGGCATATGAGAGGTATAATGGGAAGGATAAAGACATTAGCATCAGTTATTCTTGGAAATCTATGAGTCATGAAGAGGACAACAATAATTGTTTCATTCCATACGTGCCTTGTTTGGCAATAGTAGGCCTCAAAGAGAGATAACACTTATGTGATACTAGTCGCCTCCTGGAGTGTAGGGAAAAATCAATTTAACTCAAAATGAGAATATTCTAACACCCTAAATGTGATATGGGTTTCAAAATACATGAAGTTGCATTATGCTCTTAACAGTAACTAGCAAAAGGAATCTCTGCCACAAGCCTACGAGGATGAAAAAGACGTTGAGCACTTGTGATATTATTATCACTCTGAGAGCTTAACCCTTCATAATAGTTGATCCTATATGAGAGGTCTAGAGATACGGCGAATTTGTCTTTCAATTCAGCATGCTCATGATATGTTTTAGAATCTGAAACATTCACGAGTGAAACCACGTAGCTAGAATATCCTAATATTGAGGTTGAGGGACTTACTTGTTGTCTTGTGACTGTTGGGGCAGTGCCTTAGCTGGTGGCCCTTGACTCTGCACCCGAAATATTCATCCTTGCCACGTCAGCACACCCCCAAATGATGCCTCCCACACTTGGGACATGGGGGCCTTTGCTGCAGCTGAGAATCGCCATTTGCCTGGACCTGCTAATTATATCCATGGTTGCCTTGCTTTCTATGGCCCCGCCACTGCTGATCAGGGCCTGATGGTAGTGCTCTAGCTGAAGACTGAGCAATTGACTATGCGAGTCTGGATGACACTCTCCTATGTAATGCCTTTCCACCATTACCCCCAATGTATGAGCCACTAAGATTTCTTGTGGATCGGGTCTTTTTGTTATCATCTAGCTCTCTCTTTCTTTTTAACTTTCGATCCTCTGTAGCTTGAGCAAACGCCACCATTTTTCCATAATTCATATCAGAATTCAAGGCAGCCGTAGCGGCCTCATTAATTACCAAGGGACTAAGTCGTTGCACAAACCGGCGCACTCTAGCCTCCATTGTAGGTAACATGTAAATAGCATACTTGGACAGGTGCGCGAATTTTATATGGTACTCCCATACACTCAGGCTACCTTGCCTCGGGCTCTCAAACTCAGCGGCACGGGCTGCCTTAATTTCAGCAGGCAAGAAGTGATCAATGAAAGCATCGGTAAACTCACTCCACCTTGCCGGAGGGATCCCTTCTTCACGGGACTCCTCCCATAGTTCAAACCAAGAATACGCCACCTCTTTCAGGAAGTAGGAGGCCAATTCCACTGCCTCTGTTTCAGTAGCATGCATAACTCTGAGAGTCTTGTGCATCTCATCAATGAAATACTGGGGATCTTCCTCAGGATTAGTACCCGTAAACACTGCAGGATCTAACTGAAGAAACTTGTTCACTCTGGAACTAGCAGATTCCCCTGGCTGACTGGAAGGAGTAGGCCCAACACTCGCTCTCTGGGCCTGAGAAGCCACTATCTGCGCCAACATCTGTATGGCTCCCCTAACATCAACATCAGAAACACCAGAATTGAAAGCTAGAACTGGATGTGGAACTGGAATACCAGTCAGAGGGACCGTTGCACCCTCAGTAGGTGTAGGGACAGGTGCAGTCTGATCGATTGTGGTAGAATCAGGGAGTGTAGTAACTGGAGGAACATCCTCACTCCTTCGGTGCTCACCCGCATCATTGAATATAGAATCAGTTGCTACTCCTGGGGTGACATTGGCCCTTTGGCCAGTTCTTGCATTCTTCTTAGGCGCCATATACTGAAAGTTATAGTAAAGCACTAGTTAACGGAGGAACAATCTTACAATCAGCTTTATCGCACGATCGAGGAACATGAAAGAAGGGTATTATTCCTAAATGCCCATGTAGCATCCTAATTATAGATGTGGTTGACAACACACCGATAATAAGGACTCTACTAGACACGGCTCCGAGACATCCTAGGACACTTTAAAACCTTAGGCTCTGATACCACGTTTGCCATGCCCCAAAACCGAGGAGCGCGACCGGCGCTCAATCGAGTGAACCCGACTGAGAAAACCTGTCAAATTTCATTCTACCCAAATTCATTCATGAATAAAGAAGAGATGTACTCCGTTAATCAAGTACTGAAGAGATTTCATTAATCGCTTCCATTTCATTCCCATTAACAGCGTCATTCAATATTTCCAAAGTAGTACGAGTTTATAGATTTAATGAAAAACATGTTGCCAAATACCAACAGTTCTAATCCAATTCACAACATCAAATACCACCCATAACCTGTCTACGGAGCCTCTAAGTACAACTGAAGAGTAATATGGAAATGCCGGCAACAAGGCCCCGGCTATACCTCAACCACAAAGTACAAGAGAAACAAAAGATACATGACCTGAAATGAAGTGGGGCTCACCAAATCGGCTGAAAGGAGTGTACTGATATCACTGATCAATGCCACCTGTTGTAGAACTACCTGCATCCATTAAAGATGCAGCGCCCCTAGCAAAAGGGACGTTAATACTGTCGAATAGCACTAGTATGTATAGCCTAGAAATCCTCTTTCAAAATAGAATTCCCATATGATCTATACGTGGAACACATAATATATTATAATTGAAACAACCTGTACAAACAAGGACAACAAAAGGGGCACCTCTCATTAGACCGTTCTTAGTATTCACATATCATATTATACACTTACGCGTTTCATAGACCGTCCATAGTGTTTATTCATAATGTACATCTATACCTCTTATACACAATGCATCTATGCGTTTCACAAAACGTCCACAGAATTTCATGTCACAATGGATTTCATAACACAATGTACCTATGCATTCATAGACCGTCCATAGGATTTCATTTCACAATGTACCTATGCGTTCATAGACCGTCCACAGGATTTCATAACACAATGTACCTATGCATTTCATAGACTGTCCACAGGATTTCATAACACAATGTACCTATGCATTCATAGACCGTTCAGAGGGTTTCACAACACAATAAACCTATGCGTTTCATAGGCTATCCATAGGGTTTCATAACACAATATACCTATGCGTTTCATAGACCGTTCATAGGGTTTCATAACACATTTTACCTATGCGTTTCATAGACCGTCCATAGGGTTTCATAACACATTGGAAACAAAAGTACAAATACGTACATCTCATAACCTTTGACACCACATATCACCTAATCTGTACTTTCAACCGCTTACAACATTATTATTTCATTGGCTCTCTTGGCCATACATATGATTCTTTATTTATGGCGCAATGGCCATATTTCATATTCCACACTTTCATTTCTTCCCTTTCATAGATCATCATCATAATTATCAACAAGTAGAATATTCCAGAAATCAAAACTTTAAATTCATTAGTAATGAAGGCTTTTAAACACAATTGATTTCTTTCAAATAATTGGAGTAAAATGATTGGCAATCGAAGTACAAGTTAAAATCATACACAATTTCCACTCACGAATATGTAAGAACGCAAAACACATTAAAAATTACTTACAAAGCATAGCATTAGCTCAAACAGCCACATATGGGCATCACTTGAGTTCATAAACTTTTAGCCGATTATATTGTCGAAGTCAATTTTGGAATAGTTGAGTCAAAGCTCATTTCATAATCTTTCTCACATTATTTTATTTCATTGGCACCATTGGTCACAAGTATAACTTTCACTATTGGCACGTTGGCCACACTTTATATTCCCAATTTACTGATTTCACTGCCAACCATCTTTATATGTTATCAACAATAAGACATTCCCAATCAAGACTTTAGGTACACATATGAGAAATTAAGAATCTTAAGCATATTGATATTTTCTCACACAATTTGGCATACTAGCTTTCATTTGAAATGCGATTCAATGCCACCACATCTTAATACATAGCCCATACTTTGAAACTCACGGAAACATTATGGAATTCAATTCCAAGAGAGAAAGTTTAGCCAACATACCTCAATTGAGCTTTCCTTAAATTACTACAACGTTCCAAAAATTCTAGTAATCCCAATCTATTTGAGACATAACAAAATTGAATCATAATTAGGAAGATATTCATGGTCTCAGCTCATTTGAGCATTTTATCAAATACTAAGTGTGGATTAAGGTTCAAGGTCCTTTTATGGAGGATTCCATCATCCCACAACCCAATCTTTATCATTTTTAGCTCCACAATCTTTCTACACCCTTTGATAACACATGCATGTAAAATAAACAACCCACTTGCCCAGAAATTATCTTGCTTATTACCCATTTCTAGACAAAATTCAAAATTGAGGGTTAGGGTGTAGAATCTTACCTCTAGGATGAAGACCTAGTGAGTTTCCCTCCTTAATCTTCCAAAACTTGAGCAAGAATTGAAGAATCAATTATAGAGGAACACCTTCTCACTCAAGGGCACTCTCTCCCACTCTAAAATATCAGATTATACCTAAAAATGACCCAAAGAATGTATTTAATGAAATAGAGTCGGGTTTTAAAAACCCAAAAATGAAACTCCGGAACAGGTTCTGCGGTCGCATATGGGACCGCATAATGGTTATGCGGACCGCATATCGGTCGCATAGTTGGTGTCCAAAATGACCAGAAATTTGCCTGAATCTGCGGTCACTATGCAGTCCGATAAGTGTTCTGTGGTCGCATAGTACCCCTCATAACAGTTATGTGATCGCATAGTCGACCACATAATTGCTTCCAACTGACCCAATTAACTGCCTCACTCTGCGGCCATTGTGAGGTCCGCAGAGTAATTCTGCGGTCGCATAATGGACCGCATAAATGCACTTTTCTGCCAGAATTTTTCCTTTACTTTCCCGTGCATTGTTCAACCCAAAAGGTTTGAGCTACGGCGAGCAAGCTCGCCGCAAAGAATTTCTACAATCCTCAAACACGTAATCTTAGTCTGGCACCATGAAATATTTTTTTCTTTGCAAATTTTACCGGGCTATACACTTAAGTTCTTCAAAAATTTTCGGGGTGTTACAGGTATAACAACTACCTCATAGTCTCCCAAAAGCTGGTAGCAATAGAACTCTAGAGATCACCTAGTCTGGAAGGGCCTAGATCTGCACATGAAGTGCAGAGTGTAGTATGTGTACAACCGACCTCAGGTACTCAATAAGTAACAAAACTAATCTTGGGCTGAAAGCATTGACGAGCTCAGAAACACAGTCAGAGACTATATCGATAACCAACTACAGTTCATAATATAAGGAAAGTAGTAGAAGCAGGTAACATAATGATGTTATGTTCAACTTGTTCACATTTCAAGAATTTAGGCATGCTTTTCAAGTATAACAGTTTAAGCCCAACATGGATAATACACTTCATTTACCAGCTAGCATGAGGAAGGTACATCTTTATGCCTACATGTCAAATGTACATATCAAATCAACAATATCACAGCAAAACCATTAAGAATAACCACACATCGACACTTAGCACTATATAGATGCCTAGCACAACTGCACATCATCAAGCACGTATACAAAAACACTGTGCCTACGCCCACTGCTGGTATGTCAGACTCCGGAGGGATGGATTCTTCCCAAGCGCTAAACATAATCATATAGTCCAATAGTGAGGCCTGGTGCACGCGTCGCCCCAAATCAATAACGCTTAGCCCAATATGAGCCTGACGTACGTGTCACCTCAAAATCAATACCAAATCTGCTATATGGCCCAAACTCATCATCAACCGGTCGAGTCTCCGTTAACCACATCTCATAGTATTCAATTTCAACAATGTTACATATATGAGGCATCAAACAACATGCAAGGATCAAATAAGAACGTACTGAGACAAAGATGTCATACACGGATATAGCATCATGAGTGAGAGTATGTGTACAATAAAGGCAAATAGCTTAGAAATGACAAGAATAGCCCTATCATAGCCTAGACATAATTTCTAACATGAATCAGAACTCAAATGATAATGCATGTTTAGAAAGCACAGATATAACAAGGCACGATAGCAAAACAATCCTATAATAGCCTAAAAGCCACCTCTAATCATGAACACTTTGCTGCACGCACACATGCCCGTCACCTAGCACGTGCATCACCCCAATACCTCTAATGTAATATGGTTCCCAGCGTTAAATATCCTCAAATCCAAGTTTAGACATGCTACTTACCTCAAAACGCACAAATTAATACTCCTAAAAGCCCTTGCCACGCGAATCAGCCTCTGAATGTCTCAAATCTAGCCAAAGCAACTTAACATCGTCAATAAAAATTATCAAAAATAATTCCAAATGATAAAGCTAAAGTCTTGAATCAAATATGCAAAGTAAACCCAAAAAGTCAACCCCGAGCCCGCACTCCGGAACCCGACAAAATTCACAAATTCCAAACACCTATTCAATTACGAGTCCAACCATACTAATTTCATCCAATTCGATCCACAATTAGATCCTCAAATCACCAAATATCACTATCTAATAACATAGCCTATAATCCCCAAATGTAACTTTAAATTAACATAAACTAGGCGTAATAATTAGTGGATAATCAATATCTATCATTAAAAGTGATCAAACTTTACTTACCTCTTCAATTAGGATGAAAAGCACTCCAAAAATTACCTTCAACCGAGTTCCAAAAGTCCAAGTATGAGAAAAATGACCAAACCCTTGTTTTTATGTTCTGCACAGCGATCCCGCACCTGCGGATCACTTAACTGCATCTGCAGTCGTGCTTCTGCGGAATAGTGGCCGCATCTGAGGCTCCCTCCAAGCGCCCGACCAACTGCTTTTGCAAACCTTCCATCGCATCTACAAGCCTGCTTCTGCAAACTCCTTTCAAATATGCGGTTACTGACCTTCTAGCAACCTTTCTCTTATGCGGTCTCTTTTGCACATCTTGTAACGACCCGGCCGGTTGTTTTGTATATTTGAGACCCATTTCCCCTTTTGAAGCTTTCTGTATGTGTATTTATGGTTTTACGACTTCTGGGGATGGTTGGTTTTATTTCGGGGAAGTTTTGGAATGATTTGGATCTTTTGTTCTTGGTTTAGAAGCTTAGGTTTGAAATATCGACCGAGGTTTGACTTTTTTGAAAACGTGGTGTTTTGATGGCTCCTATAGGTTCGTATCGTGATTTTGGACTTGGGCTTATGCCCGGAATTGAATTCGGAGGTCCCTAGGTTGATTTGTTATGTTTTGCCGAAAATTGGTAATTTGAGGTTTAGAACTTCCGAAGTTTGACCATGGTTTGACGTTATAGCTATCAGATTTGGATTATGGCTTTAGGACTTGGAATAGGCCGGTTTTGTCATTTGGAACTTATCTGCAAAATTTGGTGTCATCCTGAGTTTATTTGATAGGAATCAGACGCGTGGTTGTGTTTCTTTTGAAGTTCTTGAAGTTCATTGTGATTTTCATGTGTTTTGATGCCTAAATCGTTGTTTCGGATGTTATTTTGATGTTTTGAACACACGAGCAAATTTATATGATATTTTTAGACTTGTATGGATGTTTGATGTGGAGCCCCAAGGGTTTAAGTGAGTTTTGAACCCGTTTCAAAGTATTGAGAGAGGTTCAGAGTTTTGCTGGTGTTCAGGTCTTGCATTTGCGAGGATTTGCTCACATTTGCGACCATCACTTTGTGGAAGATAATTCTCGCTTTTGCAATTCTGGGTTGCTGGGAAGGGATCTCGCATTTGTGAGGAAAACATCGCATTTGTAATGAAGGGTTTTCGCTTTTGCGGTCAGGTTGTCGCTTTGTGACCGGGTAGTCCGGAGAAGAATCTTCTCATTTGCGAAGTATTATGTCGCAAATAATACATTTGCTGTGACTATCAGGGGTCGCTTTTGCAGAACTTTGTTCGCTTTTGTGAAGGTTGGCATTTGCGAACTCCTGGTCGCAAATGCGACATCTGCACCAGGTTATACGTTTTGTATTTCGGGGCTTAGTCTCATTTTATCACTTTTTGAGCCCTAGACTCGGTAGGAGGCGATTTTGATGAGGGATTTTCACATATAACTATTGGGTACATGATTTTGATCAATTTTCAATTATATTACATGATTATTTGTGAGATTTAACCTCTAATCCATGAAACTGGAAGAGAATTTTTGGGAAATTTTGTCAATTTTGAAAATGAAAATTCGAGATTTGAGAGTCGAATTGGACTCGAATTTGAAAACAAAACACATATGTGGAGTCGTGGGGTTATGGGTATTCGAGATCTACCCTTGGACTCAGATTTACCGAACGAGCCCGTGATTGACTTTCGTTGACTTTTGAGGATTTGTGTAAAGATCATAGCTTTATAATTGAAATTGGTTTCTCTTGCATATTTTGATATTATTAAGTCATTTTTGGCTAGATTTGAGCTGAGCGAAAGGTGAATTTTAAAGGAAAAGCCATTTTTGAGTGTTGATTTGCCTATCTTGCCTAACTCTATGTTGGGGAACCCACCCTTTAGGATTGGATTGGATTGTACTATTTGAACTATGTGAAAGATGCGTAGATGAGGTGACGATTGTGTACACGGTCTTATATGTGAAACATTGACTGGTTTAGACTCTTAGATTACTTATAAGCATTTAGTTAAAGTTTTTATTATTTGTTCTATCTATCGTTTTCAAGTTTATTCTTATATGCTTCAATTGAAGTTGTTATTACATGTTTTATTTTCCATTGTTGAGGTTACTCTTATATGCACTTATTAGTAGTTGTTATTATATGATATCCTTTTTATTGTTGAGTTATTCTCATGCATTTAGTCGTAGTTGCTATTTCATGCTATCTCTTTCATTGTTGAACTTATGTTATGCATTGAATTTGAAGTTGCCATTTCATGAAAATACCTTCATTGTTGAGTTCTTGAAGTTGTAGTTCTTGAGAGCTATGAAAACGTTTGTGGTTGAAGTTGTTGATTAGTGGAATATCTTTCCTTGTTGAGTTATTTCTATTCTTTGTTGTTATTGAGATTCTTGTACACATTGCGGTTGAGCCGTGGACTATGTGTTGTGGTGACATTGGTATTGTTGATTTTGACAATATTGTGGCATATGGGCACGTGTGGTGAGAGTTGATAATTGTGTTGTGATATTAATATGCATGCGGCGGTATAAGGGTGAGTATTGATATGCATGCGGCGAGATAAGGTGGGATTTTTACGCGTGTTGATAGTAAGGGAATTACTTGAAGCTACATGGAGAGATAATGGGGCTAAAGCGCGTGAAGCTATTTTGAGAAAAATATTTTAAAAATTTATGCAAGGCTCATGCGGCGATATAAGGAAGATTATGATTGTGACCTGAAAAATGTGAATATGAGGTGTGGTACCTCGTTCTGATTCTTGTTGTGCATTCTATGTTGAAAAGGGCTTGTTGATTTGAACGGTAATTATTTTTCCTTAAATTATTTGACTTGTATTTTGATTGTATTTGGTTGTTTGTTCTTATCTTATGTTGGAACGATTGTGACTTCTTGTGTGAGTAATGCATTCTACGTGATTTGTTGTGATGCTTTAATGTGCCAATTTGTGCCTCTGTTGTTACTTGGTGAATTTATTATTAAGATGAATTTACTTGGGTGGAGTCATCATCTCATATTCCATTGAATCGTTGGTAACATAATGGTTTTAAATAAAGAAATTGTTAACATGCTTTACTTTATATGACTCTTAAGATAAAACTCGCCATCTCACTCGGTGCTTTACTAAATTTAAATTGTTTCATACTTACTCTAAATGATTCTCAAATTAAACTCATTCCTCTTTTTGATGCTTTACTTTACTTAAATTGTTATTACGCTTTACTTTAAATGATTCTACATTTAGTTCCTTAACTTATCCGATGTTTTACTTTATTCAAAAATGTTATTTTACTTTACTCTATTTGATTTGTAAACTAAACTCATTGTCCTTTTTGATACTCTACTTTGTATAAATTGTACTTTATTTTACTTTATTTGATTCCTAAAATAAACTCATTATCTCATTTGACGCTTTACTTTATTCAAACTTGTTATTATCCCTTATTTTATTTAAATAAGTCTCTCGAATATTTTATTTGGCAATTAACACGGATACAGTGTACTGCTATCACGTGTACTTTGTCGTGCGAAGGTGATTGATAATGTGGGCACGAGGTTCCATGGGTGTCAGATTCGTGATTGTGGCATATGATTTGTGATGATGAGGTGTGGTAGCTTGAAGTGATTCTTGTCGTAGATCATATGTTGGAACGACTTGATTACTTGAATTGTCATTTGTTTCCCCTAATTGATTTCATTAATATTTTTAACTATGTTCTGATTGCTTTGCTGTTTTATCACCTGTTTACTTCTTGTTGCCATTTGTTGTTTCCATGGTTCACTTATTTGTCTTATATTAATATTCCTTCCGTTGTTAGCCTTGTATTTATGTTCTTTCCACTGTTAGCTTTAGATTTATATACTTACACATGTTATTGTCTAGTGGGTGTCCTGACTTACCTCGTCACTACTCCATCAAGGTTAGTCTTGATGCTTATGGGGTACCGCTGTGGTGTACTCATGCTACGCTTCTGCACATTTTTGTGCAAATTCAGGTACTTCGGATCGTGTGGGTTTTGAGAGTGGTGCCTATGCGATTTGAAACTTCAAGGTATACATGTCGTTCTTGTTCGCGGGCCACATAGTCACCTTCTAGTAATCTTATGCTACTATTTTCCTGTATCACCGAACAATATTGTATTAGAGATTCTTAGTATGTATCATTAGAGCTTATGACTCAGTTTCACCGATTTGGGGATTTTATGACTGTTGTTCCATTTTGGTTTCATTGTGATATTCTATTAGTTTAATTAATCTCTTAGTCGTTATTTCTACTAAATTCTCAATGTTTGTTAGGTCTTAGAGACTAGTTGCAATCACGACTACCTATGGTGGGATTTTCGGGTTGTGACATACCTGCGCCCCAATGTCCGTATCTGTGGACTTACTTTGTATCCTCCACCTTCGCTTCTGCAGTCCTGAGGTTGCACCTGCGGAAATATCCTCACACATGAGTTCTTCCCCAGCACCAGCCTAGCTCGCATCTACAATCATCAAATCACTTCAGCGGCCTTGCATATGTGGCCAAATCCTTCGCAGGTGCGATTGCCTCAGAACTCCCAAAGCTTAATCCATCATTCAATGTCCAAAAATGATCCACCAACAATCCGAAACACACCCTGGGCCCCATCCAAATTTACCAACAAGTCCTAAAACATAATACAAACTTACTTGAAATCTGAAATCGCATTAAACAACACCAAAACCTCAAATCGCACCCCAATTCAAACCTAATGAAACTAATGAACTTCCAACTTCCAAAACTCATGCCGAACCATAACAAATCAACTCTGAATGGCCTCAAAATTTTCATGCAAGTCTCAAATGACACAACAGATCTATTGCAACTCCTAAAACCAAAATATGAACCCGATATCAATAAAGTCAACTCACGGTCAAACCTTTCAACCTTCCAAACCTTCAACTTTCCAAACCTTCAACTTTCCAACTTTTGTCAAAAATCACCAAATCAATCTACGGACCTCCAAATCAACATCCGAACATACGCCTAAGTCCGAAATCACCATACAAAGTTACTGGAACCATCAAAATACCATTTCGAAGTCGTATATACAAAAGTCAAACTATTTCAACTCATTCAACTTAAGCTTTCAACCTTGGGACTAAGTGTCCAAATTCACTCCGAAGTTTCCCCGAAACCAATACAACCATCCCGAAAAGTCACGTAACCACAAATACACATAAGTAAAGAATCAAATAGGGAAAATGGGGCTAAAGTACTCAAAATGACTGGCCGGATCGTTACACTCTGCTCTTTCCCCAACCCTATTTTTCTTCCTTCGATTTTCTCTGTTTTTCTCTCTTTTCTCATTTGCTTTATCCTATTTGTTTCTAGGTAATTCATCAATATATTTTAGTCATTTTACTATAGAGTTTTAACTTGGCAATTTTCTTTTAAGTTGCACAATTAGTGTTCGAATTGAAATTGTCAATCAATAAATTTTGAAGGTGTTTGACTCTCCACCATTGGCAGCCATTAAAAAGTTTCAAAGCTTTGAATTCGAATTTGAATTTTCAAAAACTATTATTTATTTAGATTGGGTGTTGTTGCAAATAATTGAGAATATTCTTTGGAGTTTATATATCAATTTTGAGGATGTATGGTGAAGAGTACAGTTGATTTTGGCTGGATTTCAAATTGAAACTTGAAGAAGAAGAAGAGAAGAAGAAGAAGAAGAAGAAGAAGAAGAAGAAGAAGAAGAACACATAACATGCAATATACATACAAACATGTATTATAGTTGTATGTCAATTGTATTTAAGTTGTATTCTGTTGTAGTGATATTTTTTTTGTTTGAATGTTATGTGAAAGTTTAAAAATAGTTGTATAATGTATGAGTCATTATATAAAATTTGTATTTAAGTTATAAATACAATCTTTTTAGATAAAGTTGTTGATATGTATCAAAATTTTAGTAAGAGAAGATGTTTTGATTGGAATTCAGAGAGGAAGAAGAACACACCATATACAAAATATATACAAAATCATATACCAAATAAATACAAAAGACATATTGTATAGAATTTATATGAAAATTGCATTTAAGTTGTATGATATTGTAGTTGTATTTAACTGGGTAAATGATGTATGAAGGTTGTAGATAAGTTATAATTAAGTTTTATACTATATAATTAGTTGTATAAAATTTATTTTTATTATTGTTGTAGACATATCAAATTTGTATCAAGTTTGTACAAAATTTTATTATTAATTTGTATGTTGTTGTAGCACAAATTTTTCATTGTCGAGTTTCTATTGCAGTTACTGCTGGTGTATTGGTATGAAATAGATATTAAACGTGGATTAATAATGTGTTGACAAGTGGAATTTGAATAAGAGCAATAAAGATGAATGATAAGGTGTGGGTAAAACACCCACATGATTGTTTACAAAGATACCGTACCTGACAAATCAAGAAGGAAGAGATAGACGCGAGATGCATGGAGAATATAAAAGAGGAAGATTCATTAATAACCGCGAATATGGAAAAGGAATCGGCATAACCCCGATTACGCGCAATTGACTATTATTACCATAATCGTTACGAATTATTTGAGTAGCGGCAAATTAATATAATAAATATTAGTAACATGCGAGAATTAAGTGGAAGAAAGAGGTTATATATTGTATCCTTATATAAAACCCCCTTACCTTACTTTGTACGATCATCAAAGATTTCAAATATATGCAATCAGTTTTTTACTTTTATTTCTTTGCTTGATTGAAGATTCTTGTTCGGAATTCATGGAAAGAAGCTACAATAATCAATAAGACTTTCTTTCCTTTGTTAATTGAACATCTAGTTTCTATTACCTTTTATTCTTCTATATTTGGAAAAGTGAATTAAACTTGGTTATTAGAAACCCAATTTATTTCAATACTTACTTTGACCACAAAAACTATTTTTTGGTTAAATAAATTGGTTCCGTTACCGAGAATCTAGCATTTTTTTTTTCACTTTCCATATTTTATCTTTAACAACAAAATATGTCTACTAGTAACAAAATTGTTCATGTGGGTGATGAAGATCAAGGAAGGCAACAAGGTGGAACTCGACCACACCATACACCTAAAGCTACTTCACAACGTTCCAGAGAAAATTCACTTGAAAAATCTACTAATGGTAATGCTGGACAGCAAATTGATGAGCAAGACGGTTTAAAGCAGTTTGTTTCTCAGCAGATTGATGAAGCTTGCGTGATTTTGCAAGTAGATTGCCAAGTGTTGTGCAGGCTCCACCACCAGTAAATACAACCATGGAAAACCCTCATTCAGGGCTTGAAAACTCTGGAACTGGGGAAATGCCAAATAATTCAGAAGCCTGAGGGTCAGGTACACTAAAACAATAACAACAAACCAGTATAATTCCACTAATGGGGTATGGGGAGGGTAGTGTATACACAGGCCTTACCCCTACCCCGGGGTAGAGAGGTTGTTTCCGATAGACCCTCGGCTCCCTCCCTCCAAGAACTCCCCACCTTGCTCTTAGGGTGACTCGAACTCACAACCTCTTGGTTGGAAGTGGAGGGTGCTAACCACTAGAGCAACCCAGTCTTGTCACTCAGGTACACCAAGTAATTCTAATTTATAAAATTTGGTACTAACCTTGCAGAAGCAGCTTAAGGAATAAAATGAGTGGATAGAACAGGTACCAGAAGTACCACCTATGATCAAAGGAGTGGATATTGACAAATATTCACAACAGCCTTGGAAGCCGACTGCAACATCGTTGCTAATTCCCAAAAAGTTCAAAATGCCAGATATTACTAAGTATGATGGGACTACTGACCCGCGAGACCACGTTAACACATTTACCATATGATTCAAGGGAAACGACTTAACTAAGAAGGAAATTGAATTAGTTTTGGTGAAAGAAATTGGCAAAACCCTCAGAAAAGGAGCTTTAACTTAGTATTCACTCTTACCTGAAAATTCTATTGATTCTTTTGCTAAGCTTGTAGATTTATTTATAAAAGCACATTCAGGGGCCAATAAGTAGAAGAGAGAATCGAAGATATCTTCAAAGTAAAACAAGAGAGTATAGAATTGCTTAGGGAATTCATAGATCGATTCCAGCGGGAGAGGATGATGTTACCGCGTGTACCTAATAATTAAGTAGCTATGGAATTCACAAGTAATTTGAATGCGAAAAGTTCATAAGCCACGAGACGATTAAAAGAAATACTACAGGAGTTTTGTGCAACCACTTGGAATGACGTACATAACAGGCACAACACAGAGTTACTAATAGAAGAAGATCTGGTGTCCCAGCCAAAGGTAGAGGAAAGGTTCGGGTCTAGAAAAGGAGTTCTGAAAAAAAATAGATATGAGCCTTACATGGGACCCACAAGACAAGATTCCAGATCAAAACAAGAACATGCATGGTTTGATACAAGATCAAGGCAAAAAGGAGACGAGTCTTCTTCCCGATTCAATAAGGAATGGGATACGACAAAGAACAACGATAAAAATTCCCGTTTAAATTCCCGTTGGTAGCCGTGCTGAGAGGTATGGGTGATAAGGTACGATGGCAAAAGAGACGAGGACAGATCCCAGCAAAAGAAGCAAGAAATTCTGATGTAAATTCCATAATAATCATGGTCATAGAACAGTAGATTGTAGGACATTACAAGAAGAGGTTGAATATTTACTAAAAAGGGGTTACCTCACTGATCTATTTAGTGAAAAAGGAAAGCAATTTTATACGAAAAATAACAAGAACCACAAAAACCCCTTTCAAAATAAAGGACGGTAAATGTTATAATTGGGAGTGAGGAGGTCAACGGAGTAACGTACACGACAGCAAAAAAGATAGCCAAGATTTCAATTACTCACGGGAAGCGGGTTCGTCAAGTTCTGGAAGGAGACAGTATAACGTTTGACGATGATTATTGCTCCTAAATGCACACGCAAGTATACATGGTCGACAAGTAATATAGGATTATAAGTCCAGATATCGTATCCACATGGACTTGTAATTAACTATCGACTAATTAATTAATCTATTCAAGTGATTTTCTAAAGTATGAATATTTAACTTAAACTAATCTAGAATAGTAAACTATGAAATTAAAGGAAACAAGTCTGCAATCTTAGAGATGAATTCAATGGGAGAAAATATTCTAGAGCTATGGGTTAGCTAACAATCCCGTTGAGTTTTCCACTTAAATCCTCTAATTAATTTATCTGGTTTATTGGTTGACAGGGTTAATATTTCTCGTAGCCTTCTCCCGAAGTATTACTTGCCTATTCAAGCTAACCTAACACCTATATTCCTATGGAATTAGGATTAACAAGAATGCATTAATAATTCCTATATAGTAACCAATTAAGACGATTAGGTATATCCCTATCCTAACCACAAATCCGTTCCCACTGCTCAAGTTCAAGATCTTGCTCTATTCAATCTTATTTGAAATCTAAAATTCTCTCTCCCGAGTTCAATCCTAAATTCGTAGATAGTATTAAATTGATGATCAAGCAATTAAATAATTAAGTGCAAGATTGAATAAATAAACTAATATGATAAAATAATAAGAACAATTCAAGCTTCAAACTACAACGTTCATGTAGCACCCAAAACTCTAGAACAAAGAAACTATGAAATTAAAGGAACAGAAGAGAAGAAAAACTAGTTAGAAGCCTCCTCCAAGCGTGGTGTGTGTTCCCCCCACGTGAATTCTCTTTCAAAGTATGTTCGATCTCCTCCAAATTAGGTTTAGGACCCCTTTTATACAATTTGGGACCGTGTAGGGCCGAAATAATCTTGTCCCGGACGAAATAGGAGAAATCACGCAACACAGCATCCAGACCAGCGCGAGGCGCCGGCCTTAGCGCTGAAACCAGTGCGTTTTTACGTGCAATTCCTTCAATATTTCTTTTTAATTATAACTTTCTCTTTTGTTGTCTCTACTTGGGGGACAAAACTCAAAGGGTGTTGCCACCTTTGTCTCATCCTTTTGAATTGTTTTATTTTTCTTTCTTTTTTTCCTTCCATATTTTATTTAATTTTGCTCCAAATCTCTTCGTCTTCACACTACTTTATTCCTACACAATTAAGATATAATATTAAGTACAAAGTAATACAATTGCTACTCAAAAGACAATTAAACATACTAGAGAGGGACTATAACAAACCACAAACTTCTAACCTCCTAACATCAGAGAGGGACTCTAACTCACAAAAAATTTAAGCTCGCTCACCTACTCTGTCAAAGAAGCTAATAACATCACCTATCTATCATGAAACAAGTTCGCTCACAAGAATAAATAGTCCATACACTCAAATCAAAGAATGAATATAATTTAAGGACTTAGCATCAAAGAATAACTCTCGCACTCACAAAAGAATTCACATGTATGCACAAAGAACCATAGGCTTGCCCATTATGTACATCTCTACTAATTAAGTATGCTCGAATAAAATCAAATAGGACTTTAGCGGGTTGTAATGTTGGCTAGGGGACGGGTAGGAGAATTATATAATAGTGACTTACACTTCCCTAAGCACTTTGCATATCTAGACTTCATCACCCATTATTTTCATCTCTTCACTTTATTTTTGAGCCATCTCTTCATCAATTATTTCACAAGTATTTCCCTTATATCAAGAACGTTTTATTTTTTTCCAAAGAAAGTTTTCATTCTATTTTTTTTTCACATTCTTTTCAAGAAAGCCTTTACATCACTTTTCAGCTATCGTTGGTCACCATTTATTATTTCTACTTTACCATCCCTTTCTTCAGATTTCACAATTAATATCACAGTCTAAGCAATGGTGCTCAAGGAAGCAGGGTGCAAAAACTAGGGATTCATGTCACGACCCAAATCCTAACCTATCGTGATGGCGCCTATCGATGGTACTAGGCAAGTCGATATTTTCAAAATTCTTCCAATATTGCACTGAAAGATAAATCAAAAGTTTTTAAATAACAGAGTTTCCGTAAACAGGGGTCAAACCCAAAATACAGTGCGGAAAATAGCCCCAACATCGGGGTGTCAGTAAGTCATGAGCATCTAAACATAACCGGTCTAGAAATAAATGACTAACACAGTCTGAATCCAAATATAACGAAAGAAAAGACATGGAAGAAGAAAACAAGGTTTGCGAATGCCAAGCAGCTACCTCGCTATCTCCAACAGTCAACTACGAGAACTTTCAACACCCTCCGTGTCCAGAAACTCTTAGATCTGCACACGAAGTGCAGGGTGTAGCGTGAGTACAACCAACTCAGTAAGTAACAATAATAAATAAGGAACTCAAAGATAGTGATGAGCTACGCAGTTATAATTCATTTACAGTAATCTCAACAAGGAAAATAGACATGCTTCCCAAATCTGGTAAATTAAGTCAAATCAGTAAGTTAATGCCAAGTTCAAGTAAAACCAGATAAAGATATCTTTCAGAACTTTTCAAAACAGCGATATAAGGAAACTGTGTGCAACAATAATGAATCATATACAGCCTCTCAAGACAACATTCACTTAGTTCTCCCATTCACTCCAACCTCACAATCACTCATTCCTCATAGTCGCTCATTCCTAACGATCACTCAGTACTCGGCACTCGCACTTAGTAGGTACCTGCTCGCTGGGGGTGTGTACAGACTCCGGAGGGGCTCCTTTAGCCCAAGCTCTATAACAAGCCAATCATGGCATATATATCAAAGAAACATGCTGCGGCATGCAGCCCGATTCCATAAATATCTTCACAATTAGGCCCTCGGCCTCACTCAGTCGTCAATCTCTCCAGTCTCTCGGGCTCTAAGAAATCAGGAAAACAACCCAAACAATAATAATATGATGTATCAATCAAGAATAATAGAGATTGAGCTATGATATGCAAATAAAGACTGAGACTGAGTACAAATAACATATAGCAAGTAATTCGACCTGTAACATGAGCTCTGTGGGTCCTAGCAGTACCAATACATGGCCTAAGCATGATTTCTAACAAAATTCTCAGTCAAATATCTATAACACATGAAGAGCATATAGCTAACAACAAGTTTGTTCCATTTCCAGTTTCACGGAATGGACCAAGTCCCAATTCCCACGGTGCACTCTTACACGTCTGTTACCTAGCATGTGCGTCACTTCCAAAACAATCATATAATACAAAAATCCGGGGTTTCATACCCTCAGGACCAGATTTAAAACTGTTACTTACCTCAATTCGAGCAAAAACTCTACTCCAAAATTCCTTTGCCTCTCAAATCGGTCTCCAAACATCCCGAATCTTGCCATACCAAATTTACCAAACTCCGACGTCAAATGATCATTAAAATCCCCAAAATTCACTCTCCAAATCCCTAGCCTCAAACCCCAAAAATGCACCTCAAAAACACACCAAATAGGTGGAAAATCAGTGGGGAAACATCATTATTGAAGAAAAATGAACACAAGGATCTTACCTCAAGAATTCCCCTTGAAAAGCCCTCTCAAAATCTCTAAAATCCGAGCTCAAAATGTTAGAAATGGTGAAAAATCTCGAAACCTCGTATTTATATGTTCTGCCCAGGTCTTCCGCACTTGCGACCCAAATCCCGCTTTTGCGGTTGAAAGTCCACTTATGTGGAAAATCACTAACTTCTCCATCTATCGCACCTGCGCACTCCTTTCTTCTTCTGCGGAAGAGCTTCTGCGCACACCTTTCTGCTTCTGCGGAAGCACTTCTACGCAACAGGTCCGCATCCGCGGCCTCGTAGGTGCAAAAGGACCTCACACCTGCGTCTACTGCCAAGCCTCCTTCTTTTCGCTTGCGGGCTCCTTCCCACTTTTACGGTCTTGCACTTGCGATGAGACTTCTGTAGGTGCGATTACACTAGCCGAGTCCAAATTTCAGCAGTTCCTCAAATCAAACTCCAAGTCTGTTAACCACCCGAAATCAACCAAAGCCCCCGGGACCTCAACCAAATATACCAACAAGTCTTATAACCCAATATGAACTTAGTCAAATCCTCAAGTCACCTCAAACAATATCAAAAGCACGAATTACACACGGATTCAAGCCTAATCAACTTTGAAATTTCCAAATTCCACAAACGACGCCGAAACCTATCAAATCACGTCCGATTGACCTCAAATTTTGCACACAAGTCATAAATGACACCAAGAACCTACTCCAACTTCTAGAAATCCAATCAGACACCGATATCCAAATATTCCACTCTCGGTCAAACTTCCCAAAATTTCAACTTTCGCAATTTCAAACCTAATTCTACTACGGACCTCCAAATCACATCCCGGACTCGCTCCTAAGTCCGAAATCACCTAACAGAGCTAACGGAACCATCAAAATTTAAATTTGAGGTCGTTTACATATAAGTAGACATATGGTAAACTTTTCCAACTTAATCTTTCAATTAAGAGAATAAGTGTCTCAATTCACTCCTGACCCGAACCAACTAACCCAATAAGTCATATAACAGTTGTAGGACACAAAAGGAGTAGAAAATAGGATAACGGGGCTACAACTCTCGAAACGACCGGCCGGGTCATTACATCCTCCCCCTCTTAAACAAACGTTCATCCTCGAACGAGTATAGAGACATACCTGAAGTGATGAAAAGATAAGGATAACAGCTGCGCATATCATGCTCGGTCTCCCAAGTTGCCTCCTCGACTGGCTGACCCCTCCACTGGACCTTCACGGAAGCAATATTCTTTGACCTCAGCTTTTGAACTTGCCTGTCCAAAATAGCCACCGGCTCCTCAACATAAGATAAATCCTAGTATAACTGGACTGAGCTGAAATCCAGCACGTGAGACGGATCGCCGTGATACTTCTGGAGCATAAAAACATGGAATACTGGATGAACTCCTGCTAGACTGGGAGGCAAGGCAAGCTCATAAGCAACCTTCCCAATACGTCGCAACACCTCAAATGGGCCGATAAACCTTGGGCTCAGCTTTCCCTTCTTTCCAAACCTCATAACACCCTTCATGGGTGACACCCAGAGCAGGACCCGCTCTCCAACCATGAATGCAACATCGCAAACCTTCCGATCTGCATAACTCTTTTGTCTGGACTGAGCTGTGCGTAGTCGATCCTGAATCACCTTAACCTTATCCAGAGCATCCTGAACCAAGTCTGTACCAAATAACCTAGCTTCGCCCGGCTCAAACCAACCTACTGGAGACCGACAATGCCTACCATACAGAGCCTCATATGATGCCATTTGGATGCTCGACTGATAAGTGTTGTTGTAAGCAAACTTCGCTAGTGGCAAGAACTCATGCTGTACGACCCTCTAGAACCGTGATGTAAATTGTGTACACCAGTCAAAGATGATAGATACCGATACGCCATGAAGCCTGCCGATCTCGCAGATATACATTCGAGCTTGCTGCTCGAAAGAATAAGTAGTCATCACAGGAATGAAATGAGCTGACTTGGTCAGCCTATCCACAATCACCCAAACTACATCAAACTTCTGCTGAGTCTGTGGAAGCCCAACAACAAAATCTGAGGTGATCCGCTCCCATTTCCACTCTGGAATCTCTAAATTCGGAAGCAACCCACCTGGCCGCTGATGCTCATACTTCACTTGCTGGCAATTTAGACATCGAGCTACATACTCCACTATGTCCTTCTTCATTCTCTTCCACCAGTAATGCTGCCTCTAGTCCTGATACATATGTGGGGTAATATATCAATATTCAAACATTGTTAAGAGATGAAGGTTATCAATCACAATCACAAAGCTCCTATGGTTTTTGTGTGAGGAATTGGAGAGGTGATTTGGTTTTTGCTAGGGCAGAAAAGATAGAAGATACAACTAATATTGTTGCAGAAGCAAAAGCAATAATTAATCATGTAACTCTTGCAAGGGTATATTTGTCAACCATGGATATCTGATCTTTGCTAAATTATGCAATGTCTTGTTCATCTCATGAATTACCCTACTACAAGAGACTGTTCCTCCCTATTTCATGGTATTTCTCCTCTTCCAAAGTTCCCAAGTTATTACTGTCGGGGCTGCCAGGAACACTGGTTGTAGTTTTGGATAGCAGTCAATATTCCACGACGTATTTATCGCTTGATGAACCTGCATTAAGTTTTCTATTATGCTTGCTGCCTGCCTAAATGATCTACACACTTTATCTGTTGTTGCGCTTGTTAGGAAAAGGTGTTAAAAGGTGTCCTTCTGCAGTACAACACCAACATTTTGACACTATCATGTATCCATTCCTTCTCCACATATCGTCTGTTGGTATTTTGCATTTCCATAATCACCGCATAAAAAAAGATATTTTGAAAGGAAATCCTCTAGTCTATAGTTACTTATATTCAGTCATTGTGGGTGCTATGTGCCTCATGAATTTCCATGCAGTAGTTACTGAGAATCTCCCTGATGTAGTAGGTGTCAGGACCCAAACCGACGGTCCGTGACAAGTACCCGGTACCTTACTCAACAGAGTACCAACATAACATATCTTTTCATACCATACTATCATAGATAACTGAGACGGAGAGGCTGCCGTGAGATAAGTAGAATACAACATGAAATAACCACTCGTACACTGAACATAGACCGACAAGTCCCATAATAACCACTCGTACACTGAACATAGGCCGACAGGGCCATACAATCTTTTACGTACATGGCATCTGTCTACAAGCCTCTAAGAATACATAATTTTCATAAAGGTCAGGACATAGTCCCGCCATACCAAACAATACATGTCTTAATTACACTGATCAAACAAGCAACTCCGGAGCAAATGAAGCGCACCAACATCTTCTGCTGAGTTGATAGCCTACTTGGAGGGCTCTCGACGTGTCTATCGAGACCTGCGGGCATGAAACGCAGTGTCCCCGGGAAAAAGGGACATCAGTACAAATAATGTACCGAGTATGTAAGGAATGAAAATAAGTAAATAATAGACATGAGAGAAACATGGAGTAAAAGACTCGACATGTACGTCTGCATAGCTCTGTGAATCATTTCATTTTTATAATCTCATGTATATGCATATAAATGTCATACAATGCATAGGTATATGCGTTCATAACATCATCAAGCCTAAAAGGGCATCCTATCATATCATTTCGGCCACTGTGGGCAAATCATCAATGTATACCAACTGATCAGATGGTGGTGAATATATAATGCCATAACCTTTTCCTATATTCTGGTCATGGGTCAATGTACATGTATAAATGCATGAAATGTATAAGAATTACGTTAATAAGATTTCTCGGAATATCATAAAATCAATATGCCTTTCGGATAAACTTTATCAAATACGTATTTTTCTGAGACCCATGAACAGATGATAGAATAATAAGACACACGGGGAATCAAGAATATAGATACCCCTAGTATTTCTATGAATAGAGTCATTTATGAAAGTTGCGTATTTTTCTCGTTTCATTTGTATCATTTGGATCATGCCAAAAATAAAAAAGGGATAGCCTTAGCATACCTGGGCCAATTCTCTTGACAATCCTTCCAATACACGTCAATTACGACAACACTTAATGACAGATCGAAGTAAGGGAAAATCCGTATGTTGTTCTTTAGAAAGATTGTACCTTTTATTCTTAGAATTGAAAATCCCGTTGCTATTATGCAGTATAACTTTGTATGAAATATTTGCTCAAAATCCGTTACTTTGCTTAATTCTAATTCACGTTTCTTTGTGAATTAGAAGTCTTATAGTGAAGTAAAGAGATTCTTGGAATTGAGAGCTTCAGCCGTAACCTTTTTGCAAGCTTAGGTATTTTCCTTTAAACTTATGTGTAGTAATCCCTTAACTTTGAGGTTTGTGGCCACCAATTCTCCTAACTATGCCACATAGCATATAAATGAAGAGTCATACTTTGGGCTCTTTATGGCTGCCACATGTTCAAGAGTTTATCCAAAATCTTAATTAAACCAATATCTAAATTAACTTGGTAATTCCCCACTAATTCAATAATTAACGAATTACACACATAATTAAGTATTATCTCAAATTACTTAAAATGCTGCTCACTTTTAACATACTTTATACACCTCACTATCATTGCCATGTGGTACCTTGTATTTGACTAGTCCATAAATATCGGGTATTTCAGTTTGGGCCGTATTTTATCCCAACATGTCAAACTTTGACGAAAATTCATTTTCTTTGATTTTCTTACCCTCTCACCTTCCCGAATTTACTCTTCACTTGTTTGAAATAGCATAATGCTTATAATCTCAAAATAATCCCATTCCCAAACTTATGTCGATTAACTTACGAAGAAACTTTAACGTACGAAAATGCGGGATGTAATATCTCATTTCCGAGCTTTCATCAATTTACTTATGGCATACTTTTATGCACGCAAACATAGGGTGTAACATCATTCCCTCCTTTGAAACATTCGTCCTCGAATGTTGACTAATGCACTTATCATTCTCATAACCCATAGCTCTTATGAATACTTTAATACTCTCCTTGCAATTTAGGCAACTGTTCTTTGAATAAATCCAAAGGCCAGGGTATCTTCCGATCTTCGGCTCATGGTATTAGTTTAGCCCTTCATGGACGCTATGGAATATCCATGATACAGTCTTCTAACAATTCAATCCTTTGTCTATGACCTCGGCATAAATCTTTCTTTTAACTTATACCGGAATCTTTTACGACTGTATGATTGTCAACATATATGCTGCATGGATAATACTCCGAAATCTTAAATGCATTCATAGCGTAACTAACTCTGGATCATTGATCAAATAATTCATTTCGTTCCTTCTAAGCTTTCTTTAAACATAAGCTATTACTTTTCATGGTCTTTCTGCCCCTTGTTGCGTGCATACTTAGCTTATCTTAGTTGCCACACATATTGAAGTTCCATACAACACATATAATCTTGAATATCACCTTTTGATTTTTTTTCTTCTTCCCGTTCATTAGCCACGACAGGTGCCACTTTCTTATGGAGTGCATACAATGTTGTTGTAAGAATGTTGTTTGTTGTTGTAAGAATGTTGTTACAAGACCATTTCCTCTTTAGGTCACTGTGCTTAGGTTGAAGCCTTCTTCCCTATTTTCTCGGCTAGTCTTTTGTTGTAGTACTTAGGGAGGACCCTCTGACTCTTGTAAAGCCGCAACCTTATTATATCGTATTCCCGATAGAAGTTTTGATGTTCGTACTCACCTATAATTATCTGTAGTTACTCATCTCCATGCCCTTGTGCTTGTAGGGTTGCTTCTAAACTAATATTTTCATTGTCTTCCCAGTGGCACTCTCTTTTGTTTCCGTAACACTCATATATTACCTTTAACTACCCCACTACTATCTGAATGTTTCTCAAGGATTACAATATCATAGCTGTGAGACTGAATTCACTATGTTGGGGTTCACTATGTTTATCTCACATGATCTGCTGATTTGTCTGTATCTTCTTCTCCAACCATAACTAGGCTCTTCCTGAATCAACTACTAACTACTCGTTGGCCCATTCATATCAATATTCCGCGTGATCTTTCTTGGGTCATTTTCTTTGTCTTAACTTACATCTCGCACTGGCTCCTTAAATGTCAATGTCATCTCGGGCAGGAACCCTTACTTCCTCTCCTTGACGTCATGTTTGCATAATGTTCTAGAATCATAACATATTCGTAGGATCTAAATAAGTGAAATCTCATTCCTTTCTCGTTTTTATCGCATTGTTCCTTTACCATTCCATAGTTGCTAGAACCACATAATTCTGACTTAATTCCACATTACTCCACATTCCCCCTTTTAGGGGGGTACTAGCATTTAGTGCTACGATGATCTACATATAAATGTTTTACCTCTTCTCTTAGGCATCGTTTCACATCATCGATGATCCTTACTTACCTTGCGGTAATCTTCCTGTACCAAGGGTAACAAGTTTCCTTACTTGCGAGGTCGACACTTAGTGTAACTGGCACACATATTCCCTTAAGCCTAACTTTTCTCACATTTCTTGCTCTTAGGAAAACGTCTTCCTCAATGACCTTTAAAGGTTATTATTCTATCGTCCATTCTATTATCGTCAGAACGCAATGTCTGAAATACTCATGATGCCGACTGTTATCAAATCACTTAGTTCCTAATTCATGTTTAGTTTATCGTATTCACCAGCCCATACTGATTTCTATTACTCTGGGGTCTAACTTTTCCTTCTAGTAGTCGCGTTGGAGTCACAAACCTATTTCTCGAAATGAGGATATGACTTTATGGCCTATACTCTTTTGTTGCCTCAAGGCCTATTACCTCTCGTATTTTCCTTCCCTTGTCTATAGACTCTGTAATACTGTCTTTTTTTTTATCTACTATTGTTATCCATGTACCACATTTTACTCATATTGCTTCACTAAGTCTGTTCGTATTTCCATGTTAGCATTCCTGTCTATCACTTTATTTTGAAAACTAGAACAAGACATTTTTTTGGTTTTAGATCGCCTTTGCTCCATCCAGTGGCTCTTCGGGTTTTGTAACGTTCTCGCTCTACTAGGGACGCGAGTCACACTAAGGTAATATTTATCCCTTCCAGGCTTTCAGTGACTATCTTCTGATTTTTTTTATCATGCTAATATTCACATCTAATTGTAATATTCTAGAGTGCACCTTCTGCGTGCGTCACAAGGATAGTTATTAGCACTTTTGCAATATCCTTCGGAAATGTCAACTAACACAAACAATCCATTCACCATTTTGGGTTACTCTAACCCCAGTCGGATCTTAATATCCCGTCCTTTTCTTAAACTACACATGTTAGCCCCCAATAGGGTATAACTGAGATGGGTGTGGCCAATTCTACATACCTCTGTTACTGTAGAAGGTAACTCACAATGCTTATATTTTTCTGCCGGAGTTGAAAATACCGATAATCTTCATTAACTGGGTAAGAAGAAAGAGTGACAATCCTAAATTCCCTGTAGCCTCCTTCTTATAAGTGTGGTGCACGACACACCCATAAACAAGATTCTACTAGACACGGCATGTAGACTCCCTAGGATTGAACTGCTCTGATACCACTTTTGTCACGACCCAAACCGACGGGTCGTGACAGGTACCCGGTACCTTACTCAATCGAGTACCAACATAACGTATCTTTTCATACCATACTATCATAGATAATTGAGCCGGTGAGGCTGCCATGAGATAAGTAGAATACAACATGAAATACCAACTTATACATAAGACATACGGGCCTATTAGACAATAATAACCACTCGTACACTGAACATAGGCCGACAAGGCCATACAATCGTTTACGTACATGACATCTGTCTACAAGCCTCTAAGAATACATAATTTTCATAAAGGTCAGGACATAGTCCCGCCTTTCCAAACAATATATCTCTCAATCATACTGACCAAACAAGCAACTCCGGAGTAAATGGAGCGCACCCACATCTTCCGCTGAGCTAATAGCCTACTTGGAGGGCTCTCGACGTGTCTATCGGGACCTGCGGGCATGAAAAACAGTGTCCCAAGGCAAAAGGGACGTCAGTACAAATAATGTACCAAGTATGTAAGGAATGAAAATAAGTAAATAATAGACATGAGAGAAACATGGAGTAAAAGACTCAACATGTACGTCTGCATAGCTCTGTGAATCATTTCATTTTTATAATATCGTGCATATGCGTAGAAATCTCATACCATGCATAGGTATATGCGTTCAAAACATCATCAAGCCTCTGAGGGCATCGCATCATATCATTTCGGCCACTGTAGGAAAATCATCAACGCATACCAGCTGATCAAGTGGTGGTGCGTATATAACACCATAACCTTTTTCCATATCCCATATACATATAATATACGCGTGTATAATTCCATCTGGTCATAGGTCAATGTACATGTATAAATGCATGAAATGCATAAGAATTACGTTAATAAGATTTCTCGGAATATCATAAAATCAATATGCCTTTCGGATAAACTTTATCAAATACGTATTTTTCTGAGGCTCATGAACATATGATAGAAATAATAAGACAGATAGGGAATCAAGAATATAGATACCCCTAGTATTTCTATGAATAGAGTCATTTATGAAAGTTGCATATTTTGCTCGTTTCATTTGTATCATTTGGCTCATGCCAAAAAGAAAGAAGGGATAGTCTTAGAATACCTGAGTCGATTCTCTTGACAATCCTTCCAACACATGTCAATTATGACAACACGTAACGGCGGATCGAAGTAGGGAAAATCCGTATGATGTTCTTGAAAAAGATTGTACCTTGCTCTCTTAGAATTGCAAATCCCGTTGCTATTACGCAAAATAACTTTGTATGAAATTTTTGCTCAAAATCCGTTACTTTGCTTAATTTTAATCCACGTTTCTTTGTGAATTAGAAGTCTTATAGTGAAGTAAAGAGATTCTTGGAATTGAGAGCTTCAGCCGTAACCTTTTTGCAAGTTTAGGTATTTTTCTTTAAAATTATGTGTAGTAATCCCTTAACTTTGAGGTCTGTGGCCACCAATTCTCCTAAATATGCAACATAGCATATAAATGAAGAGTCATTCTTTGGGCTCTTTATGGCTGCCACATGTTCAAGAGTTTATCCAAAATCTTAATTAAACCAATTTCTAAATTAACTTGCTAATTCTCCACTAATCCAATAATTAACGAATTATCCACATAATTAAGTATTATCTCAAATTACTTAAAATACTGCTCACTTTTAACATACTTTATACACATCACTATCATTGTCATGTGGTACCTTATCTGGTACTAGTCCATAAATACTGGATATTTTAGCTCGGGCCGTATTTTATCCCAACATGTCAAACTTTGACGAAAATTTATTTTCTTTGATTTTCTTACCCTCTCACCTTCCCAAATTTACTCGTCACTTATTTGAAATAGCATAATGCTTATAATTTAAAACTAATTCCATTCTCGAACTTACGTCGATTAACTTACGACAAAACTTTGAGAAAACCATATATCAGTCATCAGCAATCCAAAACATGAGGAAATGGCTTGTAGCCTATCTGAAATACACCCGAGGCCCACAGGACCTAATCCTATCATACAAACCAATCCCAAAACATAACACAAACCTACACGAGGCCTCAAATCACACAAACAACATCAAAATAACGAATCGCACCTCAATTCAATTCTAATGAACTAATGAACTTTTAATTTCTAAAACTCATGCCGAACCATGTCAAATCAACTCGGAATGACCTCAAATTTTGCATGCAAGTACCAAAGGACCCAATGAACCTATACCAACTCTCAGAACCATAATTTGAATCTGATATCAACAAAGTCAACCCTTAGTCAAACTTATCAACCTTCCAAACCTTCAACTTTTCAAATTTTTCCAATTCAAGCCTAAACAACCTAGGAACCTCCAAATCCAAATCCGGTGTTACAACCCATATTCGCGTACGTTATATCACGCCGTAAGTTCATTGACGTAAATTTGAGAAGAGATTATCTTTGAGATGATAAGAAGTTAATCCTATTGGTCTTAAATGATACAAGGTTGTATAAGAGTGGTTAAGAAGTATTAGAAGTTAAAAGAATCAAGGATGTTGTAACCCATATTTTCAGGTAAAACTAGAGGTGCTTAATATTCTCAGGCGGTCGTGTTTTAAGGTATTTGAACCATATAATATCCGTATCATAAGTCTTGAAGTCAAACGAGTTATGAAACAAAAGTCGACAAAAGTTGTCGCAACTTACATTCATAAGACCGTTGAAGATCTATGAGTCTAGTTTATAATGAATTAAACCTTTCGTCAATACAACATTGGAGTAGAGTAATATTCGCATTTTTACGAGACTGCGCTAGCAGCTCTCTGTGGGACCCACATATGCGATTGAGATATATTGATGTATATGAGATGCATTAAGACCGTTTTAACTCATTCCTTTTTAATCTCTTCAGACCCTAGACACCTAAAAACTCTCTATCAAGGTTCTCTCTTATTTCCGAGCTTTCCTCAATTTAATTATGGCATACTTTTACGTACGAAAACATATGGTGTAACATTATTCCCCCTTTTGAAACATTCATCCTCGAATGTTGACCGATGCACTTATCATTCTCATAACCCATAGCTCTTACGTATACTTTAATACTCTCCTTGCAATTTAGGCAACTGTTCTTTGAATAAATCCGAAGGCCAAGGCATTCCTCCCTTTAGGCCTCTTTCTCACACCACGGTCTGTGGTCGTAATTCTTCCAATCTCGTAACTTTTGCTACCTTCTGTCATGCAGTATGTATGACTTTTTCCTTGTATGTGCACCTATGCGATCTTCTCTCCTTTTTCCTCCAATTTTTAGCCAATCTCTAGGCCTCACTAGCATATACAGAGCTTGATAAGATGTCTCTCTGGGCATCTATAGGTATACTGAAGTTCTTTGCTCGATACTTTGTTGAACTTATGAATATTGCTATATCTTATTTCATAAACCCGGTTATCCATTCGTATGACTTTACTACATCTAGGTAGGTCATACTATACCATAACTCTTACTTCGATTTATCGTTACTGAGGTATGCTACCGAACTCCAGGTTACTTTCGTTGATTATCCCAAATGTAATCTAAGTCATTTAATGCTTCCTCGTTACTGCTCATCTTCAGAATGATGGCCTAATCTCATCTCATACTTTGTGACTTTTGTCCATTCATTGTTGATTCACCTCAATATTGATCAACAATATACCACTGATAACTTGAAACTTCTTAGGTAATACCTTGCTACTAGGGCTTACGTTGCATCGAGGAATATTTGAAGTGATTTTCCTAATCCACTTAGCGGCGATAGCATCCCAATATGATTCACTTACGTGGGTATTTTAATCCCATACAATTCATGAAATCCTCTTTAAATCATTACTATATCGAAGGCCTAATCGTCATCTGTTATCTATCACAATTACACCCTCATTGTACTATTACGGCAGCATTCCATCTCTTCTAAATGTCATTAGTCTTAGACTCCTTTGAGTTCATTTAGGCTATATTGAGCTTTGTATATCTTAGAGAAACCATCAGCTCTTCTTGTTTTCATGGGCTTAATCCTGAGGACTTACCTATTCTCGTCACCTTCTCATTCACCCTTTCTTATCCTTACTCCTGTCTTCCTAAAACCTTGTCGCTTTACCATACTTTAGCTTGCGACTTACACATATCTATTTATATTATTCGCCACCTTCCTTCAACTTGCTTGCACCATAGATTTTCTTATGTTATTCTGGAATATCAAGCGAGACATCATATCGTCTCAAACTCTTCTTTGCTCTCTTGACTAGATCTATTGGTACTTAGAAACCATAGGTTGGAAGATATGCCACTGACGATGCCGCTATCATTCCTGAATATTGAATCCCCGTGCTTCTATCCTTCTATCCGAAGTATGGACTATTCTAAACCTTCTGCATTTGAGTATCTCGTACGTTATTCACCTTTACCTTACTTACCTTAAAGTCTCGCATCACATATTCTATCTCTTTCATGACATCCCTTCCACATAGGTATAATTCAAATCCACATCTTGAACTTCTATAATAATACCTGCACCGATACAATCCGGTGAGAGCTTCATACTGACTTCTTATGAGGTTGATACTTTTCTAACTGGCTTTATCGTAGAGCCATAATAGAATATGGCTATTGTACTATCTCTCTTGTACCTCTGATATTAAGAGTGATTCTGCAATGTTCTCAATCATGATTTCTATAATTTTCTGGGTCTAATAATCATACTCCTTATTTACTTCGTTGATGTAACTCTTTAGTTTCCTCTTCCTTATGATCAGCCTTTATGTAGGCTTAATCTATCTTCTGATCTTCGGCTCATGGTATTAGTTTATCCCTTCATGGACGCTATGGAATATCCATGATACAATCTTCTAACAATTCAATCCTTTGTCTATGACCTAGGCTTAATTCTTTCTTTTAACTTATACCGGAATCTTCTACGACTGTATGATTGTCAACATATATGCTGCATGGATTATACTCCGAAATCTTAAGTGCGTTCTTAGCGTAACTAACTCTGGATCATTGATCGAATAATTCTTTTCGTTCCTTCTAAGCTTTCTTTAAACGTAAGCTATTACTTTTCCTGGTCTTTCTGCCCTCTTGTTGCGTGCATACTTAGCTTATCTTAGTTCCCACACATATTGAAGTTCCATACAACCCATATGATCTTGAATATCACCTTTTGATTTTTTTTTCTTCTTCCCGTTCATTAGCCACGACAGGTGCCACTTTCTTATGGAGTGCATACAATGTTGTTGTAAGAATGTTGTTTGTTGTTGTAAGAATGTTATTACAAGACCATTTCCTCTTTAGGTCACTGTGCTTAGGTTGAAGCCTTTTTCCTTATTTTCTCGGCTAGTCTTTCATTGTAGTACTTAGGGAGGACCCTCTGACTCTTGTAAAGCCGCAACCTTATTATATCGTATTCCCGATAGAAGTTTTGATGTTCATACTCACCTGTAATTATCTGTAGTTACTCATCTCTACGCCCTTGTGCTTGTAGGGTTGCTTCTGAACTAATATTTTTACTGTCTTCCCAGTGGCACTCTCTTTTGTTTCCAGAACACTCATATATTACCTTTAACTACCCCACTACTATCTGAATGTTTCTCAAGGATTACAATATCATAACTGCAAGACTGAATTCACTATGTTGGGATTCACTATGTTTATCTCGCATGATCTGCTGATTTGTCTGTATCTTCTTCTCCAACCATAACTAGGCTCTTCCTGAATCAACTACTAACTACTCGTTGGCCCATTCATATCAATATTCCGCGTGATCTTTCTTGGGTCATTTTCTTTGTCTTAACTTACATCTCGCACTGGCTCCTTAAATGTCAATGTCATCTCGGGTAGGAACCCTTACTTCTTCTCCTTGACGTCATGTTTGCATAGTGTACTGGAATCGTAGCATATGTGAAGGATATGAAAAAGTGCAATCTCATTCCTTTCTCATTTTTATCGCATTCTTCCTTTACCATTCCGTAGTTGCTAGAACCACTTAATTCTGACTTAATGCCACATCACTGCACATTCCTCCCTTTAGGGGAGTACTAGCATTTAGTGCTACGATGATCTACGTATAAATGTTTTACTTCTTCCTCTTAAGCTTCTTTTCACATTATCGATGATCCTTACTCACCTTGCGGTAATCTTCATGTACCAAGGGTAACAAGTTTCCTTACTTGTGAGGTCGACACTTAGTGTAACTGGCACACATATTCCCTTAAGCCTAACTTTGCTCACATTTCTTGCTCTTAGGAAAGCGTTTTCCTGAATGACCTTTAAAGGTTATTCTTCTATCGTCCATTCTATAATCGCCGGAACGCAATCTCTGAAATTCTCATGATGTCGACTATTATCAAATCACTCAGTTCCTAATTCATGTTTAGTTTATTTTGTTCACCAGCCCATACTGATTTCTATTACTCTAGGGTCTAACTTTTCCTTTTGGTAGTCGTGTTGAAGTCATAAACTTATTTCTCGAAATGAGGATATGACTTTATGGCCTATACTCTTTTGTTACCTCAAGGTCTGTCACCTCTCGTATTTTCCTTCCCTTGTCTATAGACTCTGTAATACTATCTCTTTTTTTTTTATCTACTATTGTCATCCATGTACCACATTTTACTCATAATGTTTCATTAACTCTCTTCTTATTTTTCTGCTAACATTTCTGTCTATCACTTTATTCTGAAAACTCGAACAAGACATTCTTTTGCTTTTAGCTCCCCTTTGCTCCATCCAGTGGCTCTTTGGGTTTCTTAATGTTCTCGCTCTACTAGGGATGCGAGCCACACTAAGGTAATATTCATCCCTTCCAGGATTCCAGTGCCTATCATCTGATTTTTTTTGATCGTGCTAATATTCATATCTAATTGTAATATTCTAGAGTGCACCATCTGGGTGCCTCACAAGGAGATTTATTAACACTTTTATAAAATACTTCAAAAATGTCAACTAACACAAACAATCCATTCACCATTTTGGGTCACTCTAACCCCAGCCGGATCCTAATATCCCGTCCTTTTCTTAAACTACACTTGTTATCCCCCAATAAGGTATAACTGAGATGAGTGTGGCCAGTTCTACATACCTATGTTACTATAGAAGGTAACTCACAATGCTTATATTTTTCTACCGGAGTTGAAAATACCGATAATCTTCATTAACTGGGTACCTCGTACCCTTCTCATCTTGCTCCTTTCACTTGTTGAAGCTTGTATTGATCTTCTGAATCTCTCATTGCCTTTCACCATAGGAGTGGATAGATATTCTTTGCCTTAAGGCTCTCTATCAAGAGGCTTACACGTCTTAGCACACACATGATCTACTGAAGACCTTACATTTACTCATCATAAGCATCATGCAAAATCGAGTTCCTCTGACTCAACACTTTCACAGCCACCTGCAATCTCTTACCAACCGTCTTTCTAGACGTAGGCATCATCGTATTATGAATAAGATAGAGTTTAGGAAATTGAGTTCTTACAACTGAGCTCTACCACACGATCTAGAGTAAGAAGAAAGAGTGATAGTCCTAAATGTCATGTAGCCTCCTGCTTATAAGTATGGTGCACAACACACCCATAAACAAGACTCTACTAGACACGGCTTGAAGACTCCCTAGGACAGAACTGCTCTGATACCACTTTTGTCACGATCCAAATCGACGGGCCGCGATAGGCACCCGGTACCTTACTCAACCGAGTACCAACATAACGTATCTTTTCATACCATACTATCATAGATAACTGAGTTGGAGAGGCTGCCGTGAGATAAGTAGAATACAACATGAAATACCAACTTATACATAAGACATACGGGACTATTAGGCCAAAATAACCACTCGTATACTGAACATAGGCCGACAAGGCCATACAATCGTTTACGTACATGAATCTGTCTACAAGCCTCTAAGAATACATAATTTTCATAAAGGTCAGGACAGAGTCCCGCCATACCAAACAATACACGTCTAAATCTTAGTGACCAAACAAGCAACTACGGAGCAAATGGAGCGCACCAACATTTTCCGCAGAGCTGATAGCCTACTTGGAGGGCTCTCGACCTGTCTATCGGGACCTGCGGGTATAAAACACAGCGTCCCCGGGCAAAAGGGACGTCAGTAAAAATAATATACCGAGTATGTAAGGAATGAAAATCAGTAAATAATGTACCGAGTATGTAAGGAATGTACGTCTGCATAGCTCTGTGAAATATTTTATTTTTATAATGTCATGCATATGCGTTAAATGTCATACCATGCATAGGTATATGCGTTCATAACATCATCAAGCCTCTGAGGGCATCCCATCATATCATTTCGGCCACTGTAGGAAAATCATCAACGCATACCAGCTGATCAAGTGGTGGTGCGTATATAACACCATAACCTTTTCCCATATCCCATATACATGTAATATACGCGTATATAATGCCATCTAGTCATGGGTCAATATTCATGTATAAATGCATGAAATGCATAAGAATTACGTTAATAAGATTTCTCGGAATATCATAAAATCAATATGCCTTTCGGATAAACTTTATCAAATACATATTTTTCTGAGACCCATGAACAGATGATAGAATAATAAGACACACGGGGAATCAAGAATATAGATACCCCTAGTATTTCTATGAATAGAGTCATTTATGAAAGTTGCGTATTTTTCTCGTTTCATTTGTATCATTTGAATCATGCCAAAAATAAAAAAGGGATAGCCTTAGCATACCTGAGCCGATTCTCTTGACAATCCTTCCAATACACGTCAATTGTGACAACACATAACAGCGGATCGAAGTAGGAAAAATCCGTATGATGTTCTTGAGAAAGATTGTACTGTGCTCTCTTAGAATTGCAAATCGCATTGCTATTACGCAGTGTAACTTTGTATGAAATGTTTGCTCAAAATTCGTTACTTTTCTTAATTCTAATTCACGTTTCTTTGTGAATTAGAAGTCTTATAGTGAAGTAAAGAGATTCTTGGAATTGAGAGCTTCAGTCGTAACCTTTTTTCAAGCTTAGGTATTAACTTTGAGGTTTGTGGCCACCAATTCTCCTAAATATGACACATAGCATATAAATGAAGAGTCATTATTTGGGCTCTTTATGGCTGCCACATGTTCAAGAGTTTATCCAAATCTTAATTAAACAAATTTCTAAATTAACTTGGTAATTCCCTACTAATTTAATAATTAACTAATTATCCACATAATTAAGTATTATTTCAAATTACTTAAAATATTGCTTACTTTTAACATACTTTATATACCTCACTATCATTTCCATATGGTACCTTGTATGGTACTAGTCCATAAATAACAGGTATTTTAGCTCGGGCCATATTTTATCCCAACATGTCAAACTTTGACGAAAATTTATTTTCTTTGATTTTCTTACCCTCTCACCTTCTCGAATTTACTCGTCACTTGTTTGAAATAGCATAATGCTTATAATCTCAAAATAATCCCATTCCCAAACTTACGTCGATTAATTTACGACGAAACTTTAACATACGAAAATGCGGGATGTAATATCTCATTTCTGAGTTTTCATCAATTTATTTATGGTGTACTTTTACGTACGAAAATATGGGGTGTAACAGTAGGCATCCATTTAGGTGTGTCCCAATATTCACCATTGTTTTCAAAATGTATTTCCTATTTAATATGATCTACAATCTCTGTAGTAAAAGTTTGTTCCAATAGATGATGATTCCAACCATTTCCTTCTCTAAACTCTGCTACCTCTTCAATGTTTTCATTAATGTCGAAGTCTTGTTTAACAACATAACATAATACGCCTTGACCTGTCTAGTTTTCATGCCATATGTTGGTTGTGCCTCTGTTCATCTCCCATAGGATTTCATGTTCCACTTCTTCCCTTGCCTCCAACATTTTCTTCCAAACATTTGAGCCTTTCCTGAAGTGAACAGTAGTTTGAAGTTCCTTTTTGCAGTATTTATTCCACATGAAATTAGCCCATAGTGATTTCGTGGTCCTAAATTTCTACCATAGTTTAGAAAATAGTGCTTTTGAAACATCAAACAGGGATCTGAACCCCAATCCACCTTCCTCCTTTGGCATGCGGAGATTCTGCCATTTTCTCCAATGCATGCTTCTCTCTTCATCTTTGTTACTCCAGAAGAATCTAGCAAACATTTTATGCAAATGTTCCAGTATGTTTTTGGGTGGATCCAGGACTGATAGTATGTGAGTAGGCATACTTTATAGCACACTTGAGATCAAAGTAGCTTTGCCTCCATACGACAGTAGTTTACCATTCCATGAATGCAGTTGATTCTTGACCTTTTTAATAAGATCATTGTAGTACATATTTCTTCTTCTTTTGTAGAATGATAGTGTCATCATCATACGCCAAATGATTCAATGGGTCAGTCAACTTAGGCATTCCATATCCTTTGAAACTCTTGTCTTCGAATAGTTTATTCAAATATCTAGATAGTACCTTTGCTAAGAGTATAAATAAGGCTGGAGATAGATTATCGCCTTGTTTAACCCCTCTTGTTGAGTGAAAGAAATTTGAAGCTTGACCATTGATCAGAATTAAGTAGCAATTATTGGATAGTAAGTTCCACACCATATTGATGAAGCATTCTGCAAATCTATTTTCCTCAGTACGTGCATCAAGTACTTCCAAGATACCCTATCATATGCCTTCGCCATATCAAGTTTGATCACTACATTGGCAGGTTTTCCTCGTAGTCTTATGTCAGTAATAATTTCCTGAGTTAACAAGATATTTTCAAATATACTTTTACCCTTGACAAAGCCTGACTAACTGGAAGATATTAGGACTGGCAATATCTTTTTCAGTCTATCATGAACCACTCTAGAGATTACCTTGTTTATAAAGTTACTCAAACTTATGGGTCTGAGATCTGAGAAAGTTTGGACAATTAGTATTTTTGGTAGTAGAACAAGATTTGTACGAGTTATTGATTTAGGCAAAGAACTTCCTCCATAAAACATTTTCAGCATGTTGTGTATGTCCTCACCTACTATATCCCAGCATACTTGAAAAAAACTTCTAGTAAATCCATCTGGACCACCTGCAATTTCACCACTTAGTGCAATAGTTGCTGCCTTAACCTTCTCTATTGTAAGGATTCTACAAAGCTCTAAGTTCTGCTTAGCAGATACTATGTTAGGCACATTGTCAAGTAGTTCAATGTTTGTAGGCTCATCTTGTTGTGTGAACTATTTCTGGAAGAATTCAGCTGCAGCAGCAACCATATTTTCATGTGTATCTAACCATGCTCCATCATTATTTTGTATCCTTTTCAACTGGCGCATCCGCCTTTTACCTTTGACATGGTTATGAAAAAATTTGGTATTTCTGTCCCCTTCTGCAAACCAAGTCATTCATGCTTTTTATTTCCAATATTGCTCCTCAATGCTCAGATATCTCTTCAACTCAGCTTGCGTCTTCTGTAGGACTATTCTATTCTCGACTTTTGGCATTTCTTCAAATAGCATTTCCTTCACTCTGACCACATCTTCTCTTAACGTCAGTTCTTTGAAGATATCTCCATAAGTGAGCTAGCTCCATTTAGAAAGAGCATTCTTAACTCTCTTTAGTTTCTGCTTGAATATCAAGAAAGGATCTCCTGTGAATTATGCTCTCCAATTCTGTCTAACCACTTCCATAAAAGACTCGTGTTTGGTCGAAAAATTCAGAAACTTGAATGGTTTAACAAACTGTATATTCTGATCACTACAACTCATCAATAGTGGAGCATGATCTGAGCCCGTTCTAATGAGATGTTCCACTTCTGTATTAGGAAATAATGTCTAGAATGGCAAATTGACAAAAATTCTGTCCAATCTTTTGAATATGCAGTCTGCAGCTGATCTCCCATTCCACCAAGTGAATGGGCATCCTTTATAACCATTATCAAACAGCCCACAGGAGTTTACAAAAAATGCAAAATCTTCGTATTCTAGAGGGTACACTGGTAGTCCTCCAATTTTCTCCTCTTCACTCAGAATAATATTAAAGTCTCCTCCAACTACCTAAGGTAGTTCCATATCACTAGCAAGGTAGTATAGATTATCCCACAATTCTAATCTCTCCAACGATGAGCATTTTGCATAAACAAAAGTCATCATGATGTACTTTCCAATATCTTAATGATACACCATGATAGTTAGTTGCTATTCAGTGTCAATCAACAAATCCCATTGTAACACAACATCTACAAAAAGCCATATCTTCCCATTGATATTTAATATTGTGTTTTCCATGCCTAGTCTCCTCTTGTAGTTCTGAATGAACCTCTGCTTTTGAAAGGGTTCCATAAGTGCTATAATGAAAAAACCATGTTCCATTTGCATGTTAATAACTCTCTGAAAGGCCTGCTGAGTCTTAACAGACCTTATGTTCCATATGAGTATTTTAATCATTATCTAGTCATGGAGGCTGCCCGCTTGGGCAGTATTCTTGTAGGTGGATGCTGTTCTTTTACTTGAGATTGCTTCTTCCCTTTTTTTCCCTTTCTGGCTGAGATCCTAGGTGATACATCACCTTCCCGTGCGACAACTTTGAAGTTCCCAGCAGTAGATTTATCATCAGTTTCATCTGCTTGTTGTTCTTTAAACTCCAAAGCATAATAATTTTCCTTTGGCAGGTCGATGTGGGTAATAATATCGTGCATCACCTGATTAGGAGATTTTAATGGCACATTAATTTGAATCTGCATAGGATAACTCGTACCTGATGCACATGCCAAAGGTACTGTCTCAATTGCACTTGACTCCCTAGGAACTAGAGTTGTCCCCATCTGATCATACACCATATTTGGAACTGAATGCACTATATCTTGTGAAGTCTCTGCTTCAACATGGCTAACCTGCCCCTTAGCTAAAGCTTTTACCCCATCACCTTCGACATTTGATAATATCTCCCCCGTTGAACTACTGTTCAAAGCATGTCTGGATACCTTATGTACATGTTCTGTCATTGAGTAATCCTTTTGCACATCAAGTCTTATACTTGTATTTGCCTCTAGAGTGTACTCATGTTGTTGTGCTTCATTATTCCCTAGTTGTCTAGCTCCTCTGTCACGCCCCAAACTCGGGGAGCGCGACCGGTGCTCAACCGAGTGAACCAGGCCGAGCAAGCCTATTAAATTTCTTTCTACCCAAATTCATCCATGAATATTTTATTAACAACTCCCATTTCATTCTATTAGCAACTTCGTTCATAATTTCCAAAGTATGACAAGTTTATAGATATAATGAAAAACATGTTTGCCAAATAGCAACATTTCTAGTTCAATTCCCAACATCATACACCACCCACAACCTGTCTACGGAGCCTCTAAGTACAATAGAAAAGTAGTATGGAAGTACCGGCAATAAGGACCCAGCTATACCTTAAAACAAAATGTACAACTCAAATGACATCAGGCCCGGAATAGAGTAGGGCTCACCAAAATCTGCTGAATAGAGAGTAACTGCTAACGAGGACCAAAGCTGCCCGATGATGAACCACCTGCATCCATTGAAGATGCAGCGCCCCCGACAAAAGGGACGTTAGTACATATGGAATAATACTAGTATGTAAAGCTAACCATCCTCTTTCAAAATAGAATACCAATGTAAGAAAGGGAAAAACATAGAAACAACAATCAACAATCAATGATATTCAAATGCCAAGTTAAAACATATTAATTTCCAAAACATGAAGATAACACTGTGAAGTGATAATCAAAATATGATGATAATAGTATTTTTGGTTGGGAGATCTTTAGCACTGATATACCACTGTTCACAATATCACCGTTCACAATACCAATGTTCACAATACCAATATTCACAATAACAATGTTCACAATACCAATGTTCACAGTACCAATGTTCACAATACCAATATTCACAATACCAATATCACCGTACTTTTAGCACGGAGTTCGATCACGACCCGATCGGCAGGCCATCTCATTAGAGACATCAACCACAATCACTCTCAATACCAATACCACCGTACTTTTAGCACGCAGTCTGATCACGACCCGATCGGCTAGGCCATCTTATTTGAAGACATCAACCACAATCACAATCACAATCACAATCTCTGTGCAAATATACCACCGTGAATCTAGCACGGAGTTCGATCACAACCCGATCATCTAGGCTGTCTTATTTGAAGACATCAACCAAAATTACAATTTCAATTATAATTTCTAGCACAATCACCATCATGTGTGCGGCATGGTGTCCGATCACGACCCGATCGGCTAGGCCATCTCACCACACTGTCGTGTGGATCGACATCATTCTTTTCTATCAATCATCTCATCCCAATTAAGGGGAATAATTTTATCACATCAATCTCATCCCAAATAAGGGAAATAATTACAATCCATTCCTACACCGGTACATGTAGTTTCAGGGTTAGGTTATTTCAACCTACCCTTCCTTGGTGACTATCGATACTCCCAAAAAATATTTTTGATTTTCTTACAAAGGAAACAACAATACTAATGCATTTACCTCATAACCTTCCATACCGTATATAGCCTCATTCGCACTTTCAACTACCTTGTCACAACCCCAAATCCACTAGTCGTGATGTCACCTAACCCAACCCGCTATGTAAGCCAATTAACCACTAACCAATTTCGATAACAATTAATAAAGCAGTTGAGTAAAAAAATATCTGAATCTGATACGTTTCCCAAGAATTGATAGTATAAATCATGAGCTTCTAAGAATGGATTTTATAAACCTGAAATGAAATAAATACATCGCATGTTTGAAAAGTACATAAACAGAATTTTTATAGATCTAAGGCTACCACGAACAAGAGGCAGCTACAACCAGGACGCATGTACATCTTCATATTCGCCTCTCATTGAACACATCAACATCAGCAGCCAATATTTTGCACGCAAGGTGCAGAAGTGTAATATGAGTACAACCGACCCCATCTACTCAATAAGTTACAAACATAACCTTAGGTTGAAAGTAGTGACGAGCTAACAAAAAGGTTGGGTCCAACACCAATATTTTACAACAGTTCATAACAACATAGTACTATAACAAAAGAGTATCTCAGAAATAAAAGGCTTAGTTCATTCATAGTTCCAGAAAAATAGGCATTTCTTTTCAAGTATCTCACTGAAAAACCAAATCTTTTACCGAAAACCAATATACGAGTAAGTTTAAAAACAGTGATTTTTCTCAAAACTCCTTTCAACAAATAGTAAGATGTGTCATTTTCATATAGCATGAGGAAAGTACTTCTCTATGCCTACATGTCAAGATACAGGTAAAATCATAAATGTCCCCAAAACTAGGTAGCAGAAGGAAATGCACCTCTATGCATGTATCTCAAGTACGCATGTCAAATGCAATGAATCTCGATGATGAGCTCATGTACTCACACTCTCAGAGTACTCAATCTCACTGTCTCGCATTCTCTCTCACTATGCTCAGCACACTCAATCACTCAGCATTGTACAATACCCGCTGCGACGTGCAGCCCGATCCCTATTTATAGTCGACTGTGCTCACTGGGGGTGTGCAGACTCCGGAGGGGCTCCTTTCAGCCCAAGCACTATAACCGCACGGACAACTCACGTGCTGCACGGACAACTCACGTGTAATAATATCAATATCTAAAATTGCACGGACAACTCACGTGCTATAATATCAACATCTGAAATTGCACGGACAACTCACGTGTTATAGTGACAACATCCTCACAAACAGGCCCCGGCCTCACTGAGCCATCAATCTCTCCAGTCTCACTCACGGACTCACAATGCTATGAAACTAGCCTAACAACAATGATATGATGTATCAATAAATAACTGAGACTGAGATATGATATGAATGCATGAACATGACTTAGTACGAAATATCACTGAAAACAGTGAAATAACAGCAACAAACGACCACTGTGGGTCCTATAAGCATCGTCATAAAGCCTAAACATGGTATCTAGAATAATTAACAGCTCAATTACGTGATCATATGGTGAAAATACGGACAACAACAAAGTAGGACCACTATACAGTGCCATGAAAACAACAGAGTCCCAATTCACATGGTGCACACCCACACGCCCGTCACCAAGCATGTGCGTCACCCCAACACAAATCACATAACACATATTTCGGGGTTTCCTACCCTCAGCTCAAAGATTAGAAGAGTTACTTACCTCGAACAAGCCAATACCAATGTCGAGCAAGCAAAGAGATGCTCCAAAGATGCCATCCCGCACGTTCCGACCTTCGAACAGCTCGAAACTAACCAAAAACAACTCAAGTACATCAAACAATGCTAAAGGAACCAATCCCGATCGAAAAAGATCAAATCTTGAATCAAAAGCCCAAAACTGGCCAAAAATCCCATCCCGGGCCTGCACCTCGAAACCCGACAAAAATTAAAAAATCCAACAATCCATTCAATTACGAGTCCAACCATGTTCAAAACTCCAATTCGATGTTCAAAACTCAAAAATACATATTAGGAAACTTTAGGCCAAACCCCCAATTTCTCTTTAAAATTCATCAACCAATTGCCAAAAATGAAGATAGATTCGTGGAATAAGATCAAAACCAAGTATGGAATACTTACCCCAATCCTTGTGATGAAATTTGCTCCAAATATCGCCTCAATCCAAGTCCCACATCTCAAAATATGATAAAAGAACCAAAAACCTCGATTATCCGGCTTCTGCGGTCAATTATCCGCATCTGCGGACTCGCATCTATGACCACTCTTCCGCAGATGCGGAAACACCAGAACCAAAATCTTCAGTAATGCAACATGAAATGAAAATGATATGAAACACGTCTGAAACTCACCCGAGGCCCGCGGGACCTCATCCAAATATACCAACAAGTCCCATAATATAATACGGACATACTCGAGGCCTCAAATCACACATAACAACATCGAAATGACGAATCACACCTAAATTCAAAATCAATGAACTTTGAAACTTCAACTTCCACAACCAATGTCGAAACCTATCAAATTACGCCCGATTGACCTCAAAATTTGCACACAAGTCGCATTTCACATTACGGACCTATTCCAATTTCCAGAATCGGATTACGACCCCGATATGAAAAAGTCAACCCCCGGTCAAACTTTCCAAAAATCCAACTTCCGCCATATCAAGCCAAATTCCACTACGGACCTCGAAATCACAACCCATATGCGCTCCTAAGTCCAAAATCACCCAATGGAACTATGGAACCATCAAAACTCCGTTTCGGGTTCAAATTCACAAAAAGTCAAACTTGGTCAACTCTCCCAATTTAAAGCTTCAACAATGAAATCCATTCCTCCAATTCGATTCCGAATAACCTAAAAACCAAAACCGACAATTCACATAAGTCATAATACATCATACAGAGCTACCCATTCCCGTAAACTACCGAGCGAAGTGCAAATGCTCAAAATGACCGGTCGGGTCGTTACATCCTCCCCCACTTAAACATACGTTCGTCCTTGAACGTGTCCAGAGTTGTTCTCAAAGCCATCAAACCGCCGTATAACCTTGCCATGCACATACCCGAGGGTGATCCCACCTTACCCTATCCCGATAACACAACATAACTGAAATTTCTCAATTCAACCTAGCCCACAAGCCTTCGAATCCAATTTCCAACATCTGAAATTTCTTATAAGATCAGAATATCGCATCTACATACTATATAAGTCTGAATAAGCTGTACCAAAAGCCATAACCATAACTCAAATACTCAAAACTCAAATACCACTTTGCTCAAACGCTCGAAGCAAAGATTTCTAATCACAGTAGTTGCTCAAATCAACCCAATACCGGTAACAAACTCATATCAAACAAAGCCTCGTTCTAAACCTTCGTACACTGCCAATGATGAAAGAAACATGCATAACTCATAACCCTTCATCAGATCAATAAGTCATGGTACTCCATCTCCTTCGACAAGAACTATAGAAAATTTCTAAGCCGACTTTCGATATTATCCTTCCAACCATGCTGACATCATCTCCGATAGTATCCATTCTAGGTAAATGACCTCATCTCATCCAGCACGACCACTCTAGTGACATGACACACCCATACAATCTAAAGCCACAACCTGTGCAATCTGTGCACCATTAAGCAACGTTCCAAATGTACTCAATCAGGAAAGAAAATGACTCAGACAAGAGAACTGCCCCGCAAGCTTAACAAGTATCGCCACAACGAAATGCTGAAAATCCATCACATACCGTAGAACCATAACACATGAATCTAATACAAAGGATCATATCTCAACATAACTCTGCTGCAATGCGTGACCCCATCCAAACACTGATCCATATGAAATACCTCATCCACCGCACTCAAAATCAATAACCACGCGCAATCTGACATCAAGTACTCAAAGTGCACTACCATAACCATGGAGAAGCAAATGACACAATGCCACACAAACCCAAAAGAACATAACCAATGCGCAATCAATCATGCATCACCCAAATACCCATCTCGTGCAATTTTTTGCTATAAGGCCCAAATAGAGCCACACCAGGCGTGCTTATAACTAACAAATCACAACTCCTCATAGCATAGAAGAGTAACTCACAGATCATTTCAGAAACACGAATAAGCTCAACAACAACCGAATGGCAAATCCCCCCAATAATAGTAGCATGGAACCAACCAATCCGGCTCAGTGTAGAATACACATCCTAATTGGGCCTACCAATGGACCCCCAAATCGACTCTGGTCACCCACCAATAGATAGATAACCCTCTGAAAGTTCACAATGACTGAATCATAACACATACTATCATCTTGCTAGCTTCGTCCACAACTTCACAGTCCACAACCGTGAAACAATCTGCTCCTGAGAACTCCCAGCCTCCAAATCCATAAAACACACGAATCACCATATCTGATTCCAACTCCACCGCCCTAATGTCTAACACATTTCTCATACACGATCATCCCATAAGGAATACTTCTAAAATTCTTCCGTGCTACATGGCAAAATTTGAATATCAGTAGTCGATCAACCAGGAGAGTGCCACAGTACCCGTGAAGTAACCATAAATAAAAACACATTGCCTTTTCTGAAATGTATACTCTCATCAAGCCATACTGATTAGTAATATCATTTACCTAGTCATCTAAAATCGTCCATGCTACCTACGAATTTATGTCCTTCCCTTCAAAACTGAATTGTGACCTTGCACATGCAAATCTCAATCCCACACAACACCGCATCTACCATGCCATCATGTGAAGAGTACAAGAATCTCATAATCAACTCTGAGTACCAAGCAAAATACATACCCGATCAGTCAAAAGCCTTCCATTTGATCTCATCCCGGAGAAAATCCCAATATGCAACATATCCCTCACGCCGGTAGGAAATATACTCCTCGAACTGTTGTAAAAATCATTGAGAACTCTTTGAAACCCATTTGCACATAACCAAGCTATCAGAACTGAATCTCTCTAACTCAACCCAGCCACACAGGTCACCAAAACACAAGAGCATTGCCACGAAACACCTGTGGAGACTAGCCACATCATAAGTACCCAAAGAACCGATTATATCCATTACTGTGTTGATCCAACCTACTACCACGCTGTCCTGTTTCTCCAAGTCCCTTCCAAATTGCCTTCAAATTGATACCTCTCCTTGCTAGAACACCACGATCCTTAACCAAAATTAACCACACAAGAGACCCTAGTATAAAACCACAATGCCCTAAGGCCCATAAGCCGCTAACTTCCCTCTTAAGCACTCCAAAGCACCGCAACTGCGACCCCCACTCTAAAGAGACCTTATGTGAACCTAAAACTGTTTCCTTCACCTTCTTGATGCTGAAATGCATAATCCACAATGGTACAGAAAATGCCACAAGTCTCTACACCATCCAATGTAACTCTCAGTTTCTAGCCATATACAAATCTTGAAAATTTCAAATCGCTACATATAAATCTTGAATCCATCAGCACCATTTCCGAGAGTCATCCACTCTACTCAGATCTCAATTAAACCGACCAAACAGACTGAATGACCTGTGCCCCATTAGCACACCAACACCCAAGGGAGTAACCCACACTCCTAAGCAACTGAGCAGATTCCTACTCCATGTACACTAGACCTTTTACGAATAACCACTCAATAATATTTTGATTCCCATATACCCATAGAGTGTAATACAACTGGTATCCAAAAATCCCCTTACTCGAGTCATTCTCAATCTCAACCCCTGCAGTCATAACTAATTCACCAGTATACCTCAAACCAAAACCAATACAACACTTAATCATACAACCAACTCGTCGCTAGCAGACTCCCCACTTGGCTCGAAGCCATGCAATAAAACATCTGATTACTTACAATAACCATACCCAATTACTACCATAATACCACAGTGAGATTCCACTAAATCCTTCATAAGCTCGGTAACACAAACCATCTAATACTTTAAATTATCTACAAATCTCGCATTTATCCTCGTGATAGTCAGGTCAACTGTTACAACCGATCCAAACTCAAATCGCACAAATATACCCAACTGGTAGAAAAGAACGCCTCCACACAATATTATAAAAATCACACATCTGTAGATTACCTCACAGGTTATAACCCACATGCTCAGCCTCAAACTGATATCTCTTCATACCCTTTCACAGCCACAACTACTAAGCAATCACTTATTCTTCTCGATTCCGAACTCATCAACAAGACATGAGAATCTACTTCACCCCATGACTAAACAACATGAGAGATCCCTCAATACACCCAAAACTCGAGACCATACGCCAAATCAAGAAAGAAATCAGACACCCCATAGTCCTTTCTACATCTCAAGTAAACTCTTCTCATCATATTCGAACAACCTAAATAAATCTTGCAGTTACATCATACTCACCACATAGTCATCCAATCACAAATTCCACTCATAGGGACACCAACGGACCTATAAGTCCCAAAAGCACGTTCCCACACAACCAGAATCTTCATGCGCAAGCTACAGTCAAAACCCGACCTCAAGTCCTCCAGAATGGCCCTTCATCAGCACACAGAAATCACATATCGCACCTCATCCATGGAATCACAAGCCGACGGCGCACAGCCGATACCGAGCGCTCACATGCGCAATGCGTGGAAGGAATTCAAAGAGTTATGCTTCAAGTTGAATCAATGCCGCACGATAAGGAAAGAAAGATAGGAAGTATATCCTAAATATCTTGTAGCCTCTCGAAGATAGGTATGGACGTCATCATACCAATCTGCAAGACTCTACTAGACACTTGCTCATGACTTGTAGAACCTATGAACCTAAAGCTCTGATACCACCTTTTCACGACCCCAAATCCACTAGTCGTGATGGAACCTAACCCAACCCTCTAGGTAAGCCAATTAACCACTAACCAATTCCAATAACAATTAATAAAGTAGTCGAGTAAAGAAATATCTGAATTTGATACGTCTCCCAAGAACTGGTAGTAAAAATCATGAGCTTCTAAGAATAGAATTTACAAATCTGAAATGAAATAAATACATCGTCTATTTGAAAAGTACATAAACAGGATTTTTATAGATCTAAGGCTATCACGAACAAGAGGTAGCTACAACCGGGATGCAGGTACATCTTCAAATCTGGCTCCCATCGAACACAGCAACATCAGCAGCCAACATCTGCACGCAAGGTGCAGAAGTGTAGTATGAGTTCATCCAACCCCATGTACTCAATAAGTAACAAACATAACCTTAGGTTGAAAGTAGTGATGAGCTAACAAAAAGGTTGGGTCCAACACCAATATTCCACAACAGTTCATAACAGCATAGTACAATAACAAAAGAGTATCTCAGAAATAAAAGGCTCAGTTCATTCATAGTTCCAAAAAAAATAGGCATTTCTTTTCAAGTCTCTCAGTGAAAACCCAAATCTTTTACCGAAAACCAATATACGAGTAAGTTTGAAAACTGTGATTTTTCCCAAAACTCCTTTCAACAAATAGTAAGATGTTTCATTTTCAGATAGCATGAGGAAAGTACTTCTCTATACCTACATGTCAAGATATAGGTAAAATCATAAATGTCCCCAAAACTGGGTAGCAGCAGAAGATGCACCTCTATGCATGTATCTCAAGTACACATGTCAAATGCAATGCATCCCAATGATGAGCTCATGTACTCACACTCTCAGAGTACTCAATCTCACTGTCTCGCATTCTCTCTCACTATGGTCAGCACACTCAATCACTCAGCGCTGTACAATACCCGCTACGGTGTGCAGCCCGATCCCTATTTATAGTTGACTGTGCTCACTGGGGGTGTGCAGACTCGGGAGGGGCTCCTTTTAGCCCAAGCGCTATAATCGCACGGACAACTCACATGTTGCACGGATAACTCACATGCCCTAATATCAATATCTGGAATTGCACGGACAACTCATATGCTGCACGAACAACTCATGTGCTATAATATCAACGTATGGAATCGCACGGACAACTCACGTGCTTTAGTGACAACATCCTCACAAATAGTCCCCTGGCCTCACTCAGTCATCAATCTCTCTAGTCTCACTCAAGGGCTCACAATGCCATGAAACTAGTCCGACACCAATGATATGATGTATCACTAAATAACCGAGACTAAGATATGATATGAATGCATAAATATGACTGCGTATGAAATATCACTGAAAACAGTGAAATAACAGCAAGAAACGACCACTGTGGGTCCTAGTAGTATCGTCATAAAGCCTAAACATGGTATCTAGCATGATTAACAGCTCAATTGCTTTATCACATGGTGAAAACACGGACATCAACAAAGTAGGACCACTATACAGTGCCATGAAAACAACAGAGTCCTAATTCACATGGTGCACGCCCACACGCCCGTCACCTAGCATGTGCGTCACCTCAACACAAATCACATAACATGTATTTCGGGGTTTCATACCCTCAGCTCCAAGATTAGAAGAGTTACTTACCTCGAACAAGCCAATACTAATACCGAGCAAGCCAAGTGATGCTCCAAAGATGACCTCCGAACGGCTCGAAACTAACCAAAAATAACTCAAGTACATCAAACAATGCTAAAGGAACCAATCCCGATCAAAAAAGATCAAATCTTGAATCAAAAGCCCAAAACCGGCCAAAAACCAAACCCGGGCCCGCACCTCGAAACCCGACAAAATTTACAAAATACAACAACCCATTTAATTACGATTCCAACCACACTAGTTTCACTCAAATCCGACTCCAATTCGATGTTCAAAACTCAAAAAATTATATTAGGTAACTTTAGGCCAAACCCCCCAATTTCTCTTTAAAATTCATCAACCAATTGCCAAAAATTAAGATAGATTCGTGGAATAAGATCAAAACCAAGTGTATAATACTTACCCCAATCCCTGTGATGAAATTTGCTCCAAATATCGCCTCAATCCGAGTCCCACATCGCAAAATATGATAAAGGAACCAAAAAACCTTGATTTTTATTGCCTTTGCCCAGCACTTTCTGCATTTGCGGACAAATAGTCGCATTTGCGGTAACTGTTTCGCTTCTGCGACCACAACTAACCAGCTGGCCCCTCGCACTTGCGGAACAATTTTCGCTTCTGTGCACTCGCAGGTGCGACTCCTCCTCCGCATCTGCGATGACCTCCAGCCAAGCCTGCTATGCTTTTGCGGCTAGTTGTCCGCATCTGCGCCCACTCTTCCGCAGATGCGGAAACACCAGAACCAGAAATCTTCAGCAATGCAACATGAAATGAAAATGATCTGAACCCCGTCCGAAATTCACCTGAGGCCCCCGGGACCTCAACAAAATATACCAACAAGTCCCACAACATAATACGGACCTACTCGAGCCCTCAAATCACACCTAATAACATCGAAACGACGAATCACAACTAAATTCAAAATCAATGAACTTTGAAACTTCAACTTCCACAACCGATGCCGAAACCTATCAAATTACGTCCGATTGACCTCAAATTTTGCACACAAGTCACATTTCACATTACGGACCTATTCCAATTTTCAGAATTGGATTTCGACTCGGATATCAAAAAGTTAACCCCCAGTCAAACTTCCCAAAAATTCAACTTCCGCCATTTTTAGTCAAATTCCACTATGGACATCCAAATCATAACCTAGATGCGCTCCTAAGTCCAAAATTATCCAACGAACCTATCGGAACCATCAAAACTCCGTTTCGGGTTCAAATTCACAAAAATTAAAACTTGGTCAACTTTCCCAATTTAAAGCTTCAACAATGAAATCCATCTTTCCAATTGGATTCCGAATAACCTGAAAACTAAAACCAACGATTCACATAAGTCATAATACATCATGCATACCTACTCATGGCTGTAAACTACCGAGCGAAGTGCAAATGCTCAAAATGACCGGTTGGGTCGTTACACTTTCAACATCATTATTTCATTGGCTCTCTTAGCCATACATATGATTCTTCATTCATGGCACAATGGTCGTATTTCATATTCCACACTTTCATTACTTCCCTTTCATGGATCATCATCATAAATATCAACAAAAAAGAATATTTCGGAAATCACAACTTTAGGTTCATTAGTAATGAAGGCTTTAAACACAATGGATTTCTTTCCAAGAAATGGAGTAAAATGTTTAGCAATCGAAGCACAAGTTAAAATCATAAACAAGTAACACATCATTTATTTTTGAAATACTTTTCCCCAAAAAGGGCGATACCCAATTTCAACTCACGAATATGTAAGAATGTAAAACACATCGAAACTACATACAAAGCATAGCATTAGTTAAAAACAGCCACCTATGGGCATCACTTGAGTTCATAAGCTTTTAGGAAATTCTATTTTCGAAGTAAATTTTAGAACAATTGAATCAAAGCTAAGTTCATAATCTTTCTCACATCATCTCATTTCATTGGCACCATTGGCCATAAGTATAACTTTCACTCTTGGCAATTGGCCACACTTTATATCCCCAATTCAGTTATTTCACTTCCAACAATCTTTATAGATTATCAATAATAAGACATTTCCAATCAAGACTTTAGGTATACATATGAGCAATTAAGAGCATCATAACCTTTATTTGAAACACGACTCAAAGACATAACATTTTAATACACATATCATTCTTGAACACATTCCCAAAGGATAACATAATGTGATAGGAACATTCGGAATATGTTTTGAATACATAATTCTCGACACTTTGCTTATTCGGGACAATCAAATTTATTGGGAACATCTCGAAACATAGAATAAGTAAGTTGAGACAACCATACTTGAAACTTACGGGAACATCATGGAATTCAATTCTAAGAGAGTAGTTTAGCCAACATACATTGATAGAACTCTTTAGTGATATTAAAACCACCCACTACTCTTACAAGTTCAATCTACATCAACATAATTCAATTGGACCAATATTAGTAAATATTTTACAGGTTTTTAGTCATTTCAGCATTTTATCAAACACTTAGAGTGCATAGCATTCAACTACCTCTAGTAATGGTTTTTCTTCACCCAGCAATGCCTCCTTATTACCAACAAGAGATACTACAACATCCTTTGTCCACTAACTACCTTCTTAGCACCATTATAATCATCAACGAACTCACATCTATCAAATTTTACTAATTAACTCATTACAAAATCTCTACAACACCCAATGATCTAGTTTAAGTATTTATGGCTTCCAATCACCATCTCATAAGTGCTAGTAATTATTCCTTGCTCATTTATTCACTAACAATCCATGCATGTAGGTTTAAGGGTGAAAGATTACCTATTGTAGACCAAATCTTGAAAGTCAACTTTTGGGGTATTCTTGAGATTTTGAAGAAATCCTATGGAATCCAATCAAAACCTTGTTGTAAATAGTGATTGAGAAGTGAAATCTTCATAAAAACACACTTAAAAACTTACCTTAGGTAGTGTGAGAACTCTTGGATGAATTGAGGATTAGAGGGGAGGTTTAGTCTTCAAAGAATGAGGCTATTTTCTCACTCTCCGTCCCTTTTATTTAAATTTCACGCCTTTGGCGTCCCGATCCACGTCCACCACCACTCAAAATGCCTAAAAAATTTTACTTCTAACTTTGGCATTTTTATTCGTGCCTAGTGCCTTCCTGGGCGCCCAAAACGCGGCACGTTTTTCTGACAGGATAGTCTTCAGTAAAATGCCTATAACGTTTTATAGGAACATCTAAATGACAAATGGTTTGATGAGTTGGAAACTAGACTCAAAGGGATTTAATTTGATAGGTTGTAAATCACATAACTCTTTATACATATGTAGATATTCTCGTCCAAAATTTGGTCTTGTGCGTACCCATTTGAAACTTTAGTCTATCATGAAATTTCCAACTTGACTTGGACTTGGGGCTCTTCTTAGACCCACATCACTTATAATATGCCTCGTACACTTATTATCATATCCAATTGATATCCATCCTATTAATAGTCCTCGTCTGCATAAAAAAAGTAATATAATTAGCGCACATCAACTATCTTGATAGCTTTTAAGTACTTTAAAATATTTTGGGGTGTTACATTCTCCCCCAATTAAGATCATTCGTCCTCGAATGTTTTATAAGTCATTATTAAGCACATTATTATCCTCCTTTCACCTTAACCATTATCTTTAATCGTTCTTGACTTCATATAGATCTTATATATTCTTCCAACATTTCAACTTCCTTAAGGCCCCAAAATTTGGCTAACTCTCTAAATTCTTAAAGTTTTTGGCAGAGTATCCCCTGTAATTGTGACCATCCAAATAATTCAACCTTTCTAGAACAATCCCCCACACGAGCACCAATTTCAATATAATTCAACAACCAAATATCTTTACATAATATGGTGTCTAGGCCCCATATGACTGCACATATATGCTTAATGTACAACAACAAACTAAGCTCCACGTGGCTGCGCATATACCAAAATTACATCAAATAATTCTTTACAATTTTAAACAATTGCATATCTATACCTCTCTCATTCCAACACTGGTTATCCTATATTGCAATACATATTACTACCATGCATATCTGTATTCTCTCTTTATTATGTGGATACCAAGTCACATGTGAAAGAGCATTTCTTGCCCATATTAAAATTCTATTTCTCCCATTCGAATACTTTCTCATAAATATAAAGTTACTTCTAAGCCTAGTTTTTCCTTATAGGACCCTTGATTCTCTAGTTGCCAACTCCTTCCATAATACTCTTTTATTCCATTTGAATACCAACAAGATATTTATCTTACTTGGATCCATTCACGTGGGTGATTTATGCCTCCACTTACAGTTGTAACTTTTGAGCTTCCTTTAGATATCTAATTGTTTGATACGGTTTCTAACAATTCCGCTATATGAGAAATGTTCAGTCCACTTCCTATACAACCAAGAAAAAATATTTTCTTTCGATAACACTTTCGGTCATATAAGTAACCTTCTCGACTTACAGACTTCGCCATAACACATTAACATAGGCAATCCTAACTTTCGGACTTATCTAACAAGGATGACAATTAGGTACCTCTCATAAGCTAACTATCCATTAACTTCACCTTCAATAACCTCCACCGGAACGATATACAAAGGATTTCCAATTACCTCCTTAGACATAGACACATCAAACACTGGGTACAGGGAGGACAATAATAAGGAAGCATTATACTCATAGTTTGGCCTATTTCCTTCAAGATTTCATAAGGCCTAATGTGACTACACATACTTTACCTTTATTAACAATTCACATAGCATCCTCGTGGAGAAATTATTGAAAATAACCCATTCACTTTCTTCAACTCTAAATCTCTATGCCGAACACCCAAACTAAACCTTTGACGATCTCCAACAATTAGTCTAAGATGTGCTAGCTTGAATATGACAATAAAATTTCCTATCCAATATATTTGATCACGGGATGATGCTTCTTCTTTGACATGTGACATATGGGAGGCATAATCGGAAGGATAAAGACATTAGCGCCAGTTATTCTTGGAAGACTACTATTCATGAAAAGGACAACAATAATTGTTTCATTCCATATGTGCCTTGTTTGGAAATAGTAGGCCTCAAAGAGAAATAGCCAAGTACGTGACACCAGTCGCCTCATGCAGTGTATGAAAAATTAGTTTAACTCGAAATAAGAATATTCTAGCACCCTAAATGTGATATGGGTTTTAAAATACATGAAGTTGCTTTATGCTCTTAACAGTAACTAGCACAAGGAATCTATGTCACAAGCCCATGGGGATAAAAAAGAAGTTGAACACTTGTGAGATTATTATCATTCTCACAGCTTAACCTTTGTCAATAGTTGATCCTATGTGAGAGGAAACTTGTCCTTCAAATCAATATGCTCTCATGTTACTAGACGGTGAAAAGGATTCATGATAATATACACAAAGGAACAAAGTGACTGTTTAAACCATAGGAGACACATACACCGGGGAGAAAAAGAGTGGCTCAAGAAGGATGTCAACACTAGGTTGCTTTACATTAGATTTGATACCACATAGGTAAATATTATGATGGTTCATGCATAGGCACAAGTGAGCAGATGTTATCCATTCGAATCAATAGGTTTTGTAAGAAATTCATCAGGTATAGTCCCTTGTTGAGAATTTAGGAAAGCAAGTAGGAAGTATTAATCCTAGAGCTATAACTCAATTCAAGGAAATAATTATATAACTCAATTCCACAAGAGGTTGTAAATAAGAGAATTTGTGATAGAGTTGCTTCACGAATAATGCGTCTCGTTCAGAAAGTAAGTACATGCAATGTTTTGTGATTCAACATTTTAGTTAAGACCATATTTTTGTAGGCCCCTTCAATATGGATGAACATATACAACAAGGAAAATAATGCGGTGTTCACAATAAGGTAGCAAGGAGTGACTTACTTGGTGATTTTAGATTGACAGGGCAAAAACTTAATTGATGCCCCTCGACTCTATATCCATAACATACATTGGTACCATAGTGACATACCCTCGAATGATATCTCCTACACTTCATGCAACGGGGATGAGGTCCACTAAACTGACTCGCCCCACTGACCTGATATTTACCCTTTTGCATACACAAAAAAAAATCCCCCATATCCTTCCTCCAAGCCTTCATGGCGGGAGTAACAATCTCTACACTGGTTTGTTATGTGGGCCATTGGAATTTCCCAAGCCTGCCACCCTTAACACACTTTTGGACGTACTCACAACACAACACAAAATGTTCCTGCCCGCATATCGGGCGGACCGAGATGGGTGTACCCAACCTAAGGGCATTTGTTCTTCTTGTGCCCCTCTCTCCACAACCATAACATATTTCAACAATAATCCAACATAAACCCGAGTGGCTCTTCTTTTATATCAAACATTCTGGCTTATTAATGCCAATAATCCTCTTTCATATCTTAGGTGCTCTCACCACATAATTCGATGGCGCAGTAACATTAATAGGAACAAGGACACTTCCCCTAGCAACAAGTTCTTTCAATACCTCCTCGTTGCCTCGAACTCGTGGGTTACTCATATGAAAAATAAAACACAACGAAGAAATTAGCTTCCTATTTTGAGCTCTATCGCACAATCCAGAATATCAAAGAAGGGTATTGTTCCTAAATGTCCAGGTAGCCTTCAAATTATAGATGTGGTCAACAACACACCGATAAGAAGGACTCTACCAGACATGGCTCCGAGACATCCTAGGACACTTTAAAACCTTAGGCTCTGATACCAAGTTTGTTATGCCCCAAACTCGGGGAGCGCGACCGGCGCTCAACCGAGTGAACCCGACCGAGCAAGCCTATTAGATTTTCTTCTACCCAAACTCATCCATGAATAAAGAAAAGATGCACTCCATTAATCAAACACTAAAAATATTTTATGAACAACCCGCATTTCATTCCATTAGCAACTTCGTTCATAATTTCCAAAGTATGACAAGTTTATAGATATAATTAAAAACATGTTTGCCAAATAGCAACATTTCTAGTTCAATTCCCAATATCATACACCACCCACAACCTGTCTACGAAACCTCTAAGTACAACAGAAAAGTAGTATGGAAGTACCGGCAACAAGGCCCCAGCTATACCTTAAAACACAATGTACAACTCAAATGACATCAAGCCCAGAATAGAGTAGGGCTCACCAAAATCTGCTGAACAGAGAGTAACTGCTAACGAGGACCAAAGCTGCCCGCTGATGACCAACCTGCATCCATTTAAGATGCAGCGCCCCCGGCAAAATGGATGTTAGTACATATGGAATAGTGCTAGTATGTAAAGCTAACTGTCCTCTTTCAAAATAGAATACCAGTGTAAGAAAGGGAAAACCATAGAAATAACAATCAACAATCAATGATATTCAAACGCCAAGTTAAAACATAATAATTTCCAAAACATGAAGATAAAACTATGAAGTGATAATCAAATTATGATGATGATATTATTTTTGGTTGGGAGATCATTAGCACCGATATACCACTGTTCACAACATCACCGTTCACAATACCAATGTTCATAATACCAATATTCACAATACCAATATTCATAATACCAATGTTCACAATACCAATATAATACCAATATCACCGTACTTTTAGCACAAAGTCCGATCACAACCCGATCGGCTAGGCCATCTCATTAGAGATATCAACCACAATCACTCTTAATACCAATACCACCATACTTTTAGGACGGAGTCCGATCATGACCTGATCGGCTAGGCCATTTTATTTGACGACATCAACTACAATCACAATCTCAATCACAATCGCTGTGAAAATATACCACCGTGAATCTAGCACAGTGTTCGATTACGACCCGATCTGCTAGGCTGTCTTATTTGAAGACATCAACCAAAATCACAATTTCAATTACAATTTCCAGCACAATCACCACCATGTGTTCGGCATGGTGTCCGATCACGACCGGATCGACTAGGCCATCTCACCACAATGTTGTGTGGATCGACATCATCCTTTTCTATCAATAATCTCATCCCAATTAAGGGGAATAATTTTATTACATCAATCTCATTCCAAATAAGAGGAATAATTATAATCCACTCCTACACCGGCACGTATAGTTTCGGGGTTAGGTTATTTCAACCTACCCTTCCTTGATGATTATGGATACTCCCAAAAAATATTTTTGATTTGCTTACAAAGGAAACAACAATACAAATGCATTTACCTCATAACCTTCCATACCGTATATAGCCTCATTGGCACTTTCAACAATTTTCAACATCATTATTTCATTGGCTCTCTTGGCCATACATATGATTCTTCATTCATGGCACAATAGCCGTATTTCATATTCCACACTTTCATTTCTTCCCTTTCATGGATAATCATCATATATATCAACAAATAGAATATTCCAGAAAATACAACTTTAGGTCCATTAGTAATGAAGGCTTTAAACACAATAGATTTCTTTCCAAGAAATGGAGTAAAATGATTGGCAATCGAAGCACAAGTTAAAATCATAAACAAGTAACACATCATTTATTCTTGAAATACATTTCCCCAAAAAGGGAAATACCCAATTTCAACTCACGAATAGCATAGCATTAGTTAAAACACATCGAAACTACATACAAAGCATAGCATTAGTTAAAAACAGCCACCTATGGGCATCACTTGAGTTCATAAGCTTTTAGACAATTCTATTTTCGAAGTCAATTTTAGAACAGTTGAATCAAAGATCATTTCATAATCTTTCTCACATCATCTCATTTTATTGGCACCATTAGCCACAAGTATAACTTTCACTCTTGGCACGTTGGCCACACTTTATATCCCTAATTCAGTTATTTCACTTCCAACCATCTTTATAGATTATCAACAATAAGACATATCAAATCAAGACTTTAGGTACACATATGAGCAATTAAGAGTGTTAAGCATATCGAGATTTTCTCACATAATTTGGCATCATAACCTTCATTTGAAACACGACTCAAAGACATAGCATTTTAATACACATATCATTCTTGAACACATTCCCAAAGAATAACATAATGTGATAGGAACATTAAGAATATGTTTTGAATACACAATTCTCGACAATTTATATATTCGGGACAATCGAATTTATTGGGAACATCTCGAAACATAGAATAAGGAATTTGAGACAACCATACTTGAAACTTATGGGAACGTCATATTGTTCAATTGTAAGAGAGTAGTTTAGCCAGCATACCTTGATGGAGCTCTTTAGTGATATTAAAACCACCCACTACTCTTACAACTGAAATCTACATCAACATAATTCAATTGGACCAATATTAGTAAATATTTCCAGGTTTTTGGTCATTTTGGCATTTTATCAAACACCTAGAGTGCATAACATTCAACTACCTCTAGTAATGGTGTTTCTTCACCCAACAATACCTCCTTACAACCAACAAGAGATTCTACAACATCCTTTGTCCAATAACTACCTTCTTAGCACCATTATAATCATCAATGAACTGACATCTATCAAATTTTACGAATTAACTCATTACAAAATCTCTACAACACCCAATAAACTAGTTTAAGTATTTATGATTTCCAATCACCATCTCATAAGTGCTAGTACTTATTCCTTGCTCATTTATTCACTAACAATCCATGCATGCAGGTTTAAGGGTGAAAGATTACCTCTTGTAGACCAAATCTTGAAAGTCAACTTTTGGGGTGTTCTTGAGATTTTGAAGAAATCCTATGTAATCCAATCAAAACCTCGTTGTAATTAGTGATTGAGAAGTGAAATCTTCATAAAACACACTTAAAAACTCACCTTAGGTAGTATGAGATCTCTTGGATGAGAAGGGAGGTTTAGTCTTCAAAGAATGAGGCTATTGTTTCACTCCCCGTCCCTTTTATTTCAAATTCACGCCTTTGGCGTCCTGGTCCGCACCAAGTGCCACTCAAAATGCCTCAAAAATTTTACTTCTGACTTTGGCATTTTTATTCGCGCCCTGCACTTTCCTGGGCGCCCAAAACACGGCACATTTTTCTGACATGATAGTCTTCAGTAAAACGCCCATAACATTTTATAGGAACATAGAAATGACAAAAGGTTTGATGCGTTGGAAACTAGACTCAAAGGGATTTAATTTTATAGGTTTTTCATCACATAACTCTTTATATATATGTAGATATTCTCGTCCAAAATTTGGTCTTTTAAATACCAATATGAAACTTTAGTCTATCATGAAATTTTCAACTTGACTTGGACTTAGGGCTGTTCTTAGACCCCACATCACTTGTAATATGCCTCGTACACTTATTATCATATCCAATTGATATCCATCCTATTAATAGTCCTCGTCTGCACAAACAAATAATATAATTAGCGCACATCAACTTTCTTGATAGCGCTTAAGTACTTCGAAATTTTTCGGGGTGTTACATCCTCTATTGGTTCCAGTGGACTTAGGTGAGTCTAGAGATGTACGCGATGGTATTTCCTGTCATATGTGGTTGAGGGTGACATTAAGAGTTTCCTTGTGCTTACCAATGCTCCTTTGAACCCAATCAATTGTATTTTCCTTTGTAACAACATCATTAATCTCAATATCAGAACTTTCTTGCGAAATATGAAGTAATGTAGGTATCTCCTGGTCATTCACCTTTCCTCTGTTAACTTTAGCCGTAGGATTAACAAGATCGGAACTGGGAGCTGACTCCCTCTTCATAGAAGATGGTGGAGGGGTGTGTGGTTTGGAAGCTGGACCTGTATTCTGTGCTGGCCTTGTCACTTGTGCCTCAACTATTTGTTCAGTAGGCTGTTTTGATTTCTGTGGCTTGTTTCTTTGGTTGATACCCCTGAAATATTTCTTTTTTTGAGATTTCCATTGATCCTTGGAATGGTTTTCCTTTATTGATTGTTGTGATGTTTCCTTTTGACCAATTTTTGCTTGCTGTTCTTCACTTTTGTTTTGCTCCACCATTTTTTGCTTGGGATTCTGGTCTTTGTTCTGCCCCTGTATTATCTGCTCCTGTTGATGTTGTGTTCCATTTGCTATTTCTGTCTTGTTTGTAGTATGGTTCTCAGTATTGTGTGTTGTTTCTAGTACAAATTTTCTCTTTTCTTGTTCTTCCCTTTTCCTAATAGAGCAGTAGTATTCTTCATGTCCCAGGTGTCTACAATGTGTGCAGTATGTTGGTAGATCTTCATACACGACTTCCAGTCACTAGCCATCCCCATTAACATCTTGATTATCATCAAAACCAAGCCAAACATGATGTGGTCTGTCTTGAGTTAAATCCACATGCATCTTTACTTTTGCTACACTTCCCCTTATTTTTTGCATTGATGTAATGTCTAGATGCAGAACCTTACCAACAAGTGATAGTAATACTGATAATATTTTCCTATAGTAAAAATACCATGGCGGTTCAGGGATAATTATCCAAACAGGGACAATAGGTGTATCCTCATTCGGATTGAAGGTAGGTGTCCAAGCTTGTAATTCCATTCTTTGACCCTGGATGTACATGAATTTTTTTGTCCATACAGTGATGTGATCATACTCATTTGTCTAGATTAATGTACAATGTTCTAACATTGAAATGGGCTATTTTAACACCTCCTCTGAGTTCAGTTTGTGCTACGAAGCTTCTTGTTATCTGCTCCATTCTTGGCATTGTGTTAATGAATTTGCCAACAATTATATATTGGCATTTGTTGTCCAGTGTGACCATGTAATCCTTCATGGTGAATATAACAGCTGGTTGGCCCAGTTTGGTTGTTATTTTTGGAGGTGTGAATTCTATTGGGGTTATCTCTGCATCCTGCCTTGCTCTTAACTTTGTAGCTAGGGATTGTGTGATAGTAGGAGGTGGTGGAGCAGGGTAGTTAGCAAGTTTATTCGATTGGGCATTGGTGTCTGTTGGATTGATTGGAGCAGCTATTTAATGTTCTGAAATTGGGTATTTTGGTTAATGGTTGCAGTTGGTTTAAAGGTGTTTGTGTATTTTGGTTTATCAAAATTATTTGAGATCTTTGGGTTTATGAGTGCAGTTGGAGCATAGGTGGTTTGGTTGTGATATTTCGCTTGACGGATGGTATCTGTTGGTGGTAAGTTAGGCTTTGTGGTGTTTTGTTGCAGTGTTGAGGCCCTTTTTTGTTGCTGACTAGCGGGCATTTTATCAAAGTTAGTGGATATTTTAGGAAAGGTTGAAGGTTTTGGCATCTGAGTGACTTGGGGCTGTGTTTGAACATTGGTTCCCTTAGTAAACGTATTAGTAGCTGGAATATCTAATCCCGAGGGAGCCAAATTTGACGCTGAGGGGAGTGGTTGAAGTTGATCAGTAAGAGTTGGTTCTGTATCTTTCTGGTTATCGACAGGAAGCTGTTCGATTGATCTTTGGTCAGTTGCACTATTAGGAACAACATGATCTTTCATCGATACAGCTGAAGGGACATCATCTAGTCGATCTCCTTTGTTCTGATCTTGAGATAGAGATTGTACTAGTTGTCGGCATGCATCAACTTGTGGAGGGTCTTTTCCATCCAACTGGCTCAAGATTGGATTAGTAACACTAGTAGAGTCATTTTGTCGAACAACTGTGGTGGAAGTATTTGCAGAGATCGTTGTCTTGGTTGTTGTGGAAATTGGCTCGATGAAGTGCTGTTTTGGTTGTTCAGAGGTGTTCTCCAAATCTACACAATCTATTTCTCATTGGATATCCATCTGTAAGACTTGGTTGGGAATTAGTGTTTGAGTTAAAGAGGAAACTCCAGTGCTTTGAATTTGACGAGCTGGCTCAAAATTAATCTAAGTATTTTTTGAAGATTCCAAATGTTCCGATGCTACAGTAAACCCGTCACCTGTTTTGAAAATCTGCAGCAGATCGTTTGTAATTGTGAGATTAAACCAACTGGTGTTTGTGTGTAGTGCTAATGGGTCTCTTTTGAGCCAAGTTTGGATGAATTCCACCGCCTAATGACGGATTTGTACCCATTCCGGTGGGAGTATATTTGTTGCATGGGCGGCTAGCATTTTTTTTCTCAGAGAAGAGGAGAAAGTTCGAGAGGATTTGGGGGCAGCGTATGGGTGGTAATGGGACTAGGGTTGGGGTGAGGGGATATAAGGAAAGGGTTTGGTTTATTATGAGTCGTTGATCATTTGAGATCAACGGCCAAGATCAAAAGGGAAATAGGGCGGGTTGTTTGGACGGGTCCAGACCAGGTTGGATAAAAGGGTTGTTTGGTCTGGGCTGTGGGAATGGGCTAAGTTTTTTGGGCGTGTTTTTGGTTCGAAAATTGGCCTTCACTTGGGCCAGATTTTAAAATACATAACATTAATTAAAATAAATTATTAAAATGGCTAATAAATAATAGAAAATGTTATTAATGAAATTAAACACTTAAAAATAATAACTCACAATTATAAAAATATAGAGTACTATTTTGACATAAATAATATAGTAGACAATTATTTGTAGAATGTCGGCTATTATTGAAAATAAAGTAAATAAATAAGTAAAAAATACTCATTTAACTATATAAAACAACAACAACATCAACAACAACAACAACAAACTTAGTAGTTTCCCACAAGTGGGGTCTAGAGAAGGTAAGATATGTGCAGCCTTACCCCTACCCCTAGAAGGGCAGAGAGGCTGTTTCCGATAGACCCTCCACTAGAGAACGATTGAAAAAGAAAAGGTGATTCCAACAAGTAGGAATAACAGCAAGTTGAAGTATGATTGAATCCAAGAATGTAGTCAAACTCTAAGTAGTGATAGCCATCTATGGATAAAAGATATCATAGTAACACTAATGCTAGCGAATTGAGTAAGCCAAAGAGAAATGCTTGACTACCTACGAACCTTCTACTCTAATCTTTGACCTCCACAGCCTCCTATCTAGGGACATGTCCTCAGTCATCTCCAACTGCGCCATGTCCCGCCTAATAACCTCTCCCCAAGACTTCTTAGGCCTAACTCTACCCCTTCTGCCACCCACTGAGGCTAACCGCTCGCCCCTTCTAACTGGGGATTTTATACTTCTCCTCTTAACATGACCGAACCATCTCAACCTCGCCTCCCACATCTTATCCTCCACAGGGACCAATCCCACCTTTTCCTGAATAACCTCATTCCTAATCTTATCTAACCGGGTATGTCCACACATCTACCTCAACATCCTCATCTCAGCTACTTTTAGCTTATGGGTATGAGAGTTTTTGACCAGCCAACACTCTGCTCCATACAACATAGTCGGTTTAACTACAATCTTGTATAACTTACCTTTAAGTCTCAGCGGCATATTATTATCATACAAGACGCGGGAAGCGAGCCTCCACTTCATCCATCCTGCTCCTATATGATGTGTAACATCTTCATCAATCTCCCCATTACCTTGTATTATAGATCCAAGATACTCGAAACTACCTCTCTTAGGGATGACGTATCAAGCCTCACCTCCATATCCCCTTCCTGGGTACCATTGTTGAACTTGCACTCTAATTATTCTATCTTGGTCCTGCTCAACTTGAAACCCTTACATTCTAGGGTCTGCCTCCAAACCTCCAGCCTATCGTTAACACCACCCTGCATCTTATCAATTAAAACTGTATCATCAGCAACATATAACATGGCACCTCACCTTGATTGTGTCTCGTCAATGCGTCTAACGGCAAGGAATATAGGAATGGACTAAGAGTTGATCCCTGGTGCAACCCCTTCATAACCATAAAGTGTTCTGAGTCTCCTCTCGCTGCCCTAACCCGAGTCTTAGCTTCATCATACATATACTTAATCACCCTAATGTAGGCTACTGGGAGCCCTTTAGACTCCAAGCATCGCCAGAGCACCTCTCTCGGGACTTTGCCATATGTTTTCTCTAGGTCAATGAACACCATGTGCAAGTCCTTATTCATCTCCTTATACCACTCCACCAATCTCCTCACAATGTGAATGGCTTCCATAGTCGAACGCCCGACATGACACCTAACTGGTTCTTAGAAATGGACACACTGGTCCTCACCCTTACTTCAACCACCCTCTCCCAAACTTTCATAGTATGGCTTAGCAGCTTAATCCCCCTATAATTATTGCAACTTTGGATATCGCCCTTATTTTTATACAGAGGAATCATCGTACTCCACCTCCATTCATCAAGCATCCTCTTCGTCCTAATAATGATGTTGAACAGCCTAGTGAGCCACTCCAAATCTGCCCTACCCACATTCTTCCAAAATTCCACAGGTATTTCATCTAGCTCGGTAGCTCTACCCCTGTGCATCTTACTCAAAGAACTCTCGACCTCCTCTACTCTTATACGCCTACAATACCCGAAATCCCTACATATCTCGGAGTGCTCCAAGTCGCCCAGCACAATGTCCCTATCACCCTCTTCGTTCAGGAGTTTATGGAAATATGTCTGCCATCTTCGTCTAATCTGAGCATGTTCCATCAAAACTCTACCTTCCTCATCTTTGATACACTTAACTTGATCCAGGTCACGGTCCTTCCTCTCGCTTACATTTTCTAGCCTATATAACTTCTTTTCTCCGCCTTTGGCCCCAAGCTCTTCATACAAACACCCAAACGCCGCAGTCTTAGCTGCAGTAATCGCTAACTTTGCCTCCTTCTTACCCCTCATATACCCCTCCATGTTCATCCTCTTCGCCTCCTCATCCATGCTCTCTATAAGCGTCGAGTACGCCGCTTGCTTGGCTTCCACTTTCTCTTGTACCTCCTCACTCCACCACCAGTCACCTTTGTGGCTGCCAGAGAAACCCTTCGAGACCCCTAACACTTCTCTCGCAGCTTCTCTAATACATTCCGTTGTCGTGGTCCACATACTGCTCGCGTCCCCACTGCTCCTCCATGATCCCAGAGCCAACAATCCCCCCCCAACTCCTGCGCTTTGCACTAGTCAAAGCTCCCCATCTGATCCTGGGTTAACCATACACGGGCCTTTTCCTCCTCTTCCTCACGATCTCTAAGTCAATCACCAATAATCTATGCTGAGTCATGAGATTCTTGCTTGGTATAACCTTGCAATCCATGCACAAACTCCTATCGCACTTCCAGAGGAGTAGATAATCAATTTAAGTTTTGGCCAACGAACTCCAAAATGTAACCAAGTACTCCTCCCTTTTCGGAAAACACGAGTTGGAAATCTCTAAATCAAAGGCTTTAGCACAGTCCAACAACAAAGTACCTCTTTTGTTCCTAACTCCAAAGCCAAAGCCCCCATGCACGTCGTCATACCCCCCAGATATCGCCCTAATTTGACCATTAAAGTCCCCTCTTATAATAACTTCTCGGTGAGTGTAATGCCACGTACCAACCCGTCAAATTCTTCCCAGAAGCACCTCTTAATCTCCTCATCCAAACCAACTTAAGGCGCGTAAGCACTAGTAAGATTTAAAGTAGACCCTCCCACAACCAGCTTAATAGCAATCAGCCTGTCGATCAACCTCCTAACTTCTACCACTAGCTCCTTAAGATCCTTATCAGCCAAGATACCTACCCCATTCTTACCTCTCTCGCATCCTGATACCCATAAATTAAACCCATCAGTATCTCGAGCCTTCGAACCTACCCATCTAAATCTCCTGGACACAAGCTAAGTTGATCTTCTTCTTCTGGAGGATCTTCGCTAACTCTATAGACTTCCCCGTCAAAGTTCCTATGTTCCACGACCCCATTCTCAGTCTAGAAACTCCCTTTCCCCCTCCCCCCCACCCCTCCACCCGAGATCATGATCTTATTCCACCATCACTTACCCCAGCCTCTATAATTTACGTAAAATTACGGTAGAGTTGTCGCTAAAAGGACAAATGATTAAACTAAAGAAGGCAGGTCTAACACTTACAACTCTAACCACTAGAAATGTTTACAGATAAGACAAACACACAAGCAAGAATTAAACTAGTGATAACAGTAGATATCTAAAAGAAGGCCAACAGACCAACTACTAAGAAATCAAATTACAGTCTATAAATCCCTAAACAGTTACTAGCAAGAAAAATATCCAGACAGATGCACTAAATAATTGTAGTCAATCAAGAATTAGGCTTAAACTAATGCAAACTAATTGGATACTAACAAGGGAAGACATAGATATTAAATGAATAACAACAGGTACCAACTCCCGATTAGTGCGAAACTTGGGTGAATCATCGTAAATGTCAAGGTCACACTGCCGTAGTAACCTTAGTCAATATCCTGCTGACTCCAACCAATTTTGACGTTCGACGCACGCTCTGATCCAGTAATGAATACGTGCAAAAATAGAAGGGGAGAACCAAAGGGGGGAAAAGGGGAGGAAGAATAGAGGTATGCCAAGAAAAACCCAAATAGCAATTTTGGGAAAAATAGATTTTGCAAATAACTTTCTGGATACGACGTGTTACTGTAGTTTGAAAACCTACTCCGATTCATCTTTTGTTTCCATAAAACTATTTTAGGTAAACTTTTGAAAACTAAAATCGATTTAGGACAAAGGGGGGTGCAGTCAAATAATGGAAAAGGCTTTGTGGTTAAAAATTGGAGCCAAAAGAAAATGAAATTAAAGAAAAACGTAGTGTCAACGACGGAGAATAGGTTTTCCGAGAAGAATATTTCGGTAAGGAAAAGGAAGAGATGAAGGGAAACCCTACTAAATGGGAGATAACCAAATCAAACAAATCTCCCAAATCCAAGAACACCAAGAAACTAATTTGTGACTAATAACAAACCCAGTCGATAAAATTGAAGATAACCAATAAAATCAATACCCCTTTCTCATATACCTTCCCAATCAGGAACCCACCAATAATGCTACGAAATAATTATGCAAAGGTAGACAGAAAGTGGTATTTGTTTTTCCCTTTTTTCCCTTCACTTTCCGATCACCACCAAATATTCTAGCATGATTTTCTCCCTTTCAGTAAAACCCCACAAATCTAATAAGCAGAATAGTTACCCAAAATCTAAAGTACAAATTTTAGTTCCACTAAACTTAAATAAAATACAAACCCAAGAAATCTTAAATATAGATAATATGGAAGGGGCTTGCAAAAATCTTGAATGCAAATAATATGGAAGACCGAAGTAACAATGAAGTAAAATATTATAGAGTATGTATATGGGTGTATATAGTTAATTTGGATTATTAAAGCACTCAAAATAACTTGAAGGAGTAATTAAAAAATATTTTATAATTTAGGAAACTGCCAGAAATCAAATTTAAAAGCTTTAAAAATTATAAAAATCACTTATATGACCTCTATAAATTGGGTAATAATACAAAATAATATTCTGAAAGTATATCGAATACTTTGTAAAGTATGAGGAAAAAATTAATTATCAACAACGGTCTAGATGAACCTCCCCTGAACATCATCTTTCCACCACTACCACCACTAAAAGAACCGCCAAAGTTGCCCATGGATAGGGTCTTCTTGTTGCCATCTCGCTCCATTTTGTTCTTCAATTTTTGAGTCTTCGTGGCTTGAGATAATACCACCATCTTCCCATAGTTCATGTCAGAATTCAAGGCGGCTGTAGCGGCCTCGTTGATAACCAAAGGGCTAAGGCCCTACACAAACCTGCTAATCCTAGCCTCCATAATGGACAACATGTAAATACCATGCTTGGAAAGATCCGCAAATCTCATATGGTAGTCCTAGACACTCATACTACCTTGCTTCAAATTCTCAAACTCGGCAGCATGGGCTTCCCTAGTCTCGGGAGGCAATAAATGATCCATGAAAGCATCCGCAAACTCATTCCACTTCGCCGGAGGGCTCCCCTCCTCACGGGACTCGTCCCACAATTCAAACCTGGAATACGCCACTTCTTTCAGGCGATAAAAGGCCAATTCCACTGCTTCTATCTTAGTCACTCATAACAAGGAGAGTCTTGTACATCTCATCAATAAATACATGGGGGTCCTCCTCGGGCTTAGTACCCGTGAAGACTAGAGGATCTAACTGAAGGAATCAGTTCACCCTGGAACTAGCAGAATCCCCTTGTTGGCTAGAGGAAGTAGGTATGGAATTCAGGCTCTGGACCTGGGAAGCTACTATCTGAGTCAACATCTGTATGGCTCCCCTAACGTTCCCATCAGAAGCACTAGAACTGGAGGTTAAGGCTAGAGGTGGAACTGGAATGACAGTTGGAGGAGGAATTAGTATATTCTCAGCATGTGTAGTAGAATCAGGAGTTGTTGTGGTTTAGGGAATGTCTTCACCCTTCGGGTGCTCACCCGTAACATCATGTATAGTTTCAACTGCCACTCTTGGGGTGACATTCGCCCTTTGGCCACTCCTCGCCTTCTTCTTAGGCGTATTGCACTGAGAATTTAGAACAACACACGAGTTGAAAATTGACAGTCTTATAATCAGCTCTATCGCATGATCTAGAATACCAAAGAAGAGTGACATTCCTAAATGCCCAAGTAGCCTCTGAATTATAGATGTGGTCGACAACACACCGATAAGGACTCTACTAGACACGGCTCCGAGACATCCTAGTATCCTTTTAAACCTTAGGCTCTGATACCAAGCTTGCCATGCCCCAACCTTGTGGAGTGTGACTGACGCTCAACCGAGATATCCCAATCAAGCAAGCCTACTTGATGCCCACAACCCTACTTGCCCGTGCGTTATTTGAGAATAAATGACATGAGAAAAATTAGTGAGAGGATAAAGGATACGACATTGTATTTCATTAATTAAAGGAGCATCATTGATAGTTACAAATATTACAAGTTCACATTTAGAAGTGGAAACATCCAACAATTACAACAACATATTTTATTTGTTTCTTCCGATACCAAACATATGCCACAACATGTCTACAGAGCCTCTAAATAAATTAGAAAAGTAGCATAAAATTGTCTGATATTTAGCTTTAAGTATATATATTAATATGTATATCACCTCATATTTTACTCGTGTTTTGTGGATTTTGGATGTAAAGTGTATTGATTTATGTTAATTTGTGGTGTTTTTATATGTAGGAATCATCCAGAGGCAATATGGGGCGAAATGTGCGAGATTAGAGCCAAAACGGAGGAAAATTGAGAAATGTTGAATTCCAGCGCCACAGGCAGCGGTGCCCCGCGCCACCTGGGGTGTCACTTACAAAATGCTCAATTTGCCAGGGCCAGCGCCCCATGCCGCTTCCCTGGGCACTGGTGACGGGAATTTCTCCAACTTTGCCCGGGACAAGGTTATTTGAACCCAAGATCCCCCCCCCCCAAACTTGTATAAAAGCAAGTCTAAACCTAATTTGGAGAATATATCTAACATACTTTGAAGGAGAATTCACATGAAGGAACATACACCACGCTTGGAGGAGGCTTCTAACTAGTTTTTCTTCTCTTCTCTTCTTTTAGTTTCAAAGTTTATTAGTTCTAGAGTTTTGGGTGCTACATGAACGTTGTAGTTTGAAGCTTGAATTGTTCTTATTATTTTATCATATTGATTTTATTTATTCAATCTTGCGCTTAATTATTTGATTGCTTGATCACCAATTGAATACTATCTATAAATCTAGGATTGAACTCTGGAGAGGAAATTTTAGATTGCATATAAGATTGAATAGAGCAAGATCTTGAATTCGAGCATCAGGAACAAATTTGCGGCTAGGATATGGATATACCTAATCGCCTTGTTTGGTTACTATGCGGGAATTATTAATGCTTTCTTGTTAATCCTTAGGAATATTGGCGTTAGGTTAGCTTGAGTAGGAGAGTAGTACTTCGGGAGAAGGCTACGAGCGATATTAACCCTATCAATCAATAAACCAGATAAATTAATTAGAAGATTTAAGTGAAAAACTCAACAAGATTGTTAGCTAACCCATAGCTCTGGAGTATTTTCTCCCATTAAATTCGTCTCAAAGATTGCCAACTTATTCCCTTTAATTTCTTAGTTTACTACTCTAGATTAGATTTAGTTGAATAATCATAGCTTAGGAATCGCTTGACTAGATTAATTATTTGGGTTTAATTTAATTAATATTTGATCACAAGTCCATGTGGGTACGATATCTAGACTTACAATCCTATATTACTTGTTGACCATGTATATTTGCTTGTGCGTTTGGAAGCAATAAGTTTTTGGCGCCGTTGCCGGGGACTTTGAAATTGACTATTTTACTAGATTAGACTTTTACGTTTTATCTATTCAAGTTTTTTATTTTAGCTTTGTTTAATATTTTATTATCTTTGTTGACATGGCATCTTGGAATGAGAATTGGTCGAATATTGGTTATTCTTATTATGGTGATCCCTGTCCATATTGTGGAGGACCACACTTGTGGCAAAATTGAGAATCTCAATTTTATGAGTGGAATTTTTGTAATGTGTGTGGTTGTCAAGGTGGCCATTGGGATGATTGTCCTAATTCTTATTATCCTTCTCAGAGCTCTTATTATGATGTTTCTAATAATGTTTATGAGTTTGATAGGAGTAATGAAGTGGAGGATGAGGAATGTGTTGCCCGTATTATGGACATGATGAGGCAAGTAGTCGAGCAACAAGAGGAAAACCAAAAGGCTATACAAAGAATTAGTGCAGCAATCATGAGAATGAAGGTTGAGGCGGAAGAAGCGGCTAAAGAGAGCGAGTTCCCACAAGAAGATAATTTTGAAGAAGCAGACATAGTGAGCCAATATTGGCTAGAGGAACAAGCTCAACTGATAAATATTTCATGAGTTTCTCCATGATGGTTTTTATAATATGGAAGAACAGCTGATATAAGCAAGAACTGATATAAAACAAAAGATCGGCCAATTTGGCAGCTCTATTCGTGACTTGGATGCATATTTGAGTGCAAAGGTTGATGCGTGTAACGCCCAACAATTTAGGGATGAGTTGTGCGAAGCTGGAAAAAACCTTCTAGGCCAAATTGAGGAGCTAAAGCGAGAATACCAATCATTAGACCATGTTATTATTAGTGATGCCAATGTTGACAAACGGTGCAAAAGTGAGGATGTTAAACGTGAAGCGATTTTAGAGTTGGAGCGTATTGGACCTTATTCTAACTACTTTTCAATATTGTGTTTGGTTGGTGACACGAGAATTGAACCATTCAAGCTTATGGAGGAATCAATGGATGGGGAACAAAGTGCATATATTCTGAAATTTGCAATTCCAAGTAGACAAAATGGCATAACTCACTCAAAGGCCAAGAAGTGCAAGATGTGATATCTTAATACACCCCATGTTTTCGTATATAAGAGTACCTCGTAAGCCAATTGATGTAAGCTAAGAAATGAGATCATCTTTGAAAGTATATAAATTAAGTTAATCATAATACCATGGAGGTTACAAAAATTTAAGATCATGAATAACAAGTACCAAGAGAGTTAGAAGGCTTAGAAGCTAAACGAATTGAAGAAAATAAGTCTCCTCAATAGCCGACCAGTTGGAAATGTTATAACATGTATTTTTGGGGTGAGACTAGGGTGATTAACATGATAATAAGGTTATTCTATGAGTTATTTTAGTCATATCATAGTCGTGTGTTAGGTTTTGAAGTCAAGCGAGTTGTGGAGCAAAAGTTTGCAAAGGTCATCACAAGTTACATTCATAAATATGCTGAAAATTAGGTCAAATGTCACTGCATTTTTCTCTAACTATACTTAGATTACGGTGTAATACACCCACAAAATTGAAAATGTATGAGTCTTTTATCTAACGCATTAAACCGTTTGTCAATACGACATCGGAGTAGAGTAATATTTGCAGTTTTGCGAGACTTCAAAGACTGCATAGGTGAAAGGTAGGTGTGTTACTGAAAAAATTTTAGCAATACATTTCTTGTGTTATATGAGGTCTTTTTGGGACATATTATAAAACCAAATTGAAGGTCTTGGAATTTAGTTTCTAATGCTCTTAACCGTTCGTTCATACGACATCCGGATAAAAATATATAAGCGTCGGAGGAAGGGACAACGCTAGGGTGCCAAGCTAGCACCTCTTTGACTTTTCAAAAGTTGATATATATAGGTTTTATATCATCTTTCTCTTCATTTTTCATAGAACACGATCAAAGAACAGCCATAAAACTTACCCTTAAGCTCTATACAAGGGTTACAAAGAAGATTAACATCCCGAGTACGAAATCAAGAAGCGATAACATTAGAACGATCCCTACGACGTAAGTATCGCTATATCGCCTCTCTTTTTCTTTGTAGTTAGAGTTTTAGAAGGTACTTCATAGTTAATAAAATGCCTTCTTTCGGTATTTAAGCTTTTAAATATCAAAGAAGGTTGATAAATTATTTTCCTAATAGTTAGAACTCACGGGACGGTGATCGGAAGCCGTGAGTTTGATTTATTTCACTTTTAGTGGACTATTTCGTAGTCCACTCGTGTTGGCCTATTGTGCTGCTAATTTATGGAGTTTGGAAGGATAAAGGGCATGAAGAAACACCACATGTGGTAGGGTAGTGGTCTGGTTTCTCGTCATTGCAATTTCAGGCTAATTAATAACTTGTTGATTGGGTGTGTTATGGTATGTTTGGGTTTTTCGTTGTATTAAAGGTCTCGAATGGTAGTTAGGTTGTTTTTGAGTTTCTGGTTGTATGGTGTTGATGTCTCACCATTAGTAGTCTTGAGGGAGCAGTAAAATCAAGGGAAATGCTGCCCGTTTTATTTTAGAATCGAGTTATTGTTTGAGATACGTGATACACTAGCGCCATCTAAGTTGTACATGTATTTATTTGTTATAGAGTTAGCATGCTAGTTGTTGTAAGCTTGTTGTTGAGTTGCATTGATGACTTGAGGTATGTTAAGGCTTAACCTTTTCTTCATTTTGGCATGATACCGTAACTACATGCATTTAATAACGAGACATAATGAGAAGTTCGTATTCCTGACTTATGTACTTTGTCCTAGTCTCATAAGTTACAGTATTCTCCCTTATCAGAACTTATATTCAATTAAGTATTGTCCTCTTCCAGTAATGAAAGCAGAGGGTCCATATGTATATATAGGTAGTATTACATTATTTTCACCACTATCGAGCTATAATCAGTGGGCAGGCCCCTTATTGGGCAACCTCTGATCAGATGGTAAGTTATATACCGAGCCTACTGCGGACGAGCACTTATGACAGAGCCTAGAATGGCTGAGATATAGAGCCTAGTATGGCCGAGCGCCGATGAGCGAGCCTACTACGACAGAGCAGTTATATGTATAGAGCCTCATTGGGTCGGACAACTATTTTACTTATTATATTGAGAGAGATGAGTCAGTATCAGCAGGTAAGCATATCTTCAAATTATATTTGTCTCCCAAGTACATTAAGTTATTATATTATCAGTTCAGTTTCAGCTTTCAGTTATTTTTTTGTCTTACATACTCGGTACATTATTTCGTACTAATGTCCCTTTTACTGGGGACGCTGCATTTCATGTCTGCTGGTCCCGATGGACAGCTGGATAGACCTTCCCAGTAGACAAAGTCAAACATCAGCTTGGTTGGTAAGCTACGCTTCCTCAGAGTTACCAGGTCTATACCTTGGATTCCATTTATATATACAAGTTTGATGGGTAGGTCGAGGCCCTGTCCCGACCATGATACAGTTTAGTTATCCCTAGAAGCTTGTAGACGAGTCCTGTACATTTTTTTATATCAGTATTGTGGCTTTACCAGCCCTATGTAGATGTTTAGTTTGCTATTGCTGATTGTAGATGTTATGTTCAGATGATTCATAATATGGCCTCATTGGCCTAAGTTGAGGGTTACCCCTCCGGAGTTCACAGTTACAGAGTGGTACGCCCGGACCGAATATGGCACCGGGTGCCTTCCACGCCTCTTCAGGGTTGGGGCATGACAAACTTGGTATCGGAGTAGTTCTATCCTAGGGAGTCTACAAGTTGTGTCTAGTGGAGTCTTGTTTATGGGTGTGTTGTGCACCACACTTATAAGCATGAGGCTACAGGGCATTTAGGACTGTCACTCTTTCTTCTTACTCTAGATCGTGTGGTAGAGCTCAGTTTTTAGAATTCAAACTCCTAAATTTTATTTGACACATAATACAACGATACCTATATCCCTAAAGATGGTTGGTAAAAGATTGAATGTGGTTGTGGAAGAGTTGAGTCAGAAGAACTTGATTTTGCATCATGCTTATGATGAGTTAATGTGAAGTCTTCAGCAGATCATGCATGTACTAAGACGTGTAAGCTTCTTGATAAGGAACCCTAAGGCATGAATATCTATCCATCGATATGGTAAAAAGAAATAAGAGAATCGAAAAGTAGATACAAGTTTCAACAAGTAAAAGAAGCAAGGTGAAGAAAGGTATGTGATACCCAGTTAGTGAAGATTATCAGTATTTACAACTCAGGCAGAGAAATATAAGCATTCTGAGTTACTTTCCACAGTAACAGAGATATATACAATTGGCAACACCCATTTCCGTTATGCCCTATAGGAGCTAACATTTATAGTTTAAGAGAAAGATGGTATATCAGGATCCAGCTAGGGTTAGAGTAACCCAAAATGGTGGATGGATTGTTATCATTAGCTAACATTTCTGAAGGATAGTACAAAAGGGGAATAGATCTCCTTGTGAGACACCCAGATGGTGACATCTAGAATAGAACAGTCAGATATGAATAGTAGAATGTTCAAAAATTTCAGAAGATAGGCAGTGGAATCCTAGAAGGGATAAATATTTACCTTAGTATGGCTCCCTTCCCTAGTCAAGAGAGAATATTAGGTGACTCGAAGAGCTAGTAGATGGAGCAAGGGGTGCTAAAAGAGAAAGAATGTTTTGTTGAAGTTTTCAGAATAAGGTAATAGACAGAGATATTAGTAGGAGAATAAGAAGAAAGTAAATGAAGTATTATGAGTAAGATATGATAAATTAGTGATAACGATAAATCAAATTATGTCAGGATGACAGAGTTTATAGTTAAGTGAAGGAAAAGACAAGAGGAGACAGGCCTTGAGACCATAAAGAGTATAAGCCAAAAAGTCATATCCTTATTTCGAGAAATGAGTTGGTGACTCCAACATGATTACTAGAAGGCTAAGTTAGACCTCTGAAGTAATAGAAATTAGTATGGGCTAGTAAACAAGAAAAATAATTCGAACATGATTTAGGGACCGAAGTATTTGATAATACTCGGCATCGTGAGAATTTTAGAGATCACGTTCTGAAAATAATAGAATGGACAATGGAAGAATAACCTTTAAAGGTCATCCGGGAAGATGCTTCCCTAAAGCAAGCACTATGAGCAGAGTTAAGCTTAAGGGAGACGCTTCCCTAAAGAAAGAACTATGAGCAGAGTTTAGCTTAAGGGATTAAGTGTGCCAGTTACACTAGGTGTCACCCTCGTGCATAAGAAATTCAGTTATCCTAGGCACAGAAGGGTTACCGCAAGGCGAGTAAGAGTCAATGAAGACGTCGAAGATGAAAAGGTAAAATATTTATAAGTAAATCTTCATAGCATTAAATGTTAATACTCCCGTAAAGGGGGGGGGAAGATGGTCTGATATGGTATTAAGTTAAAGTTAAGTGGTCCAGGTAACTATGGAATAGTAAAGGAAGAATGTGGTAGATGGCAAAAGGAATGATATTGCATTTATTCAGATCCTATAGATATGCTACGACTCCAGAACATTATGCAAGCACGATGCTGGGAAGAGGCAGTAAGGGTTCCCACAAGATGTTATTGATAAATAAGTGTGAATGAACACTTGATACATTAGGAGCCAGTGCAAAAGGTAAGTTAAGACAAAAGACATAACCCAAGAGAGGTTACGCAGAATATGAATATGAGCATGTACTAGCGAGTAATTAGTAGTTGATTCAGGAAGAGCTTAGTTATGGCTAGATAAGAGGTCTCAGTAGATTATACAAGATAAACATAGTGAAACCCAGTGTAGGAAATTCAGTCTCACAGATACGACATCATAATACTAGAGAAATATTCAGATAGGAGTTGGGGTATTAAAAGTTACCGTATAAGTATTATGGAAATAAAAGAGAGTGGCACTACGGAGACAATAGAAATTTCAATTCAGAATCAACCTTACCAGCATAAGGGCCTTGAGGTAAGTAACTAAGGATAATGATAGGCGAGTAAGAACATCAGAAATTCTGTGGGGTACACAATGTAAAAAGCTCGTAGCTTTACAAGAGTCAAAGGGTCTTCCCTAAGTATCGCAACGAAAGACTAGCTGAGAAAATAAGGAAGAAGGCTTCAAGCTAAGAATAGAGACCTAAAGAGGAAATGATTTTAAAACAACAGTCTCACTACAACATTGTATACACTCCATAAGAAAGTGGCACCTATCGTGGCTAATGAACGGGAAAAAAAGAATTAATATTCGAGATCATATGAGTTGCAAGAAATTCCAATAGGTGTGGGCACTAAGATAAGACAAGTACTCATGCAACAAGTGGCAGAACGACCAGGAAAAGCAATTGCTTACTTTTAAAGAAAGTGGAGAAGGCACGAAAGGAATTATTCGATCAATGACCCAGAGTTAGTGACATAATGAACACACTTAATATTTTGGAGTACTATCCATGCGGCATATATTTTGACATTCCTACAGCTATAGGAGACTCCGGTATAAGTTAAAAGAAAGAATTGAGTCCACCTCACAAACAAAGTCTTGAATTGTTAGAAGATTATATTATGGATGTTCCATAGCATCCACGAAAGGTGAAAATAATAACTAATACCCTGAGTCACAAATCAGAAGATAGATTAAGCCTACTTAAAGGCTAAGAGAGAAGAGGAAACGAAAGAGTTACATCGGCTAAGTGAATCAGGAGTCTTATTATTAGACCTTGATAATTATAGAAATTGTGATTCAAAACACTATAGAACCACTCTTAATATTAGAGGTACAAGAGAGATAGTACAGTAGCCATATTCTATAATGGCTCTACGATAAATCCAGTTAAAAAAGTACCAGCCTCATAAGGAGTAAGTATAAAGCTCCCACCAGATTATGTATGCACTAGAGGTGCAAGTATTATAGTAGAGCTTCAAGTTGTGGATGTGAATTTCACCTATGTGGAAGGGTGGTTATGAAAGAGATAGAAAATATGATGCAAGATTTAAAGGTAAGTAAGGTAAAGATAAGAAGGTACGAGATACTCAAGTGTAGAAGGTTGTGAATAGTCCAGGCTTCAAATAGAGGGATAGAAGCTCTATGATTCAGTATCCCTAAATGATAGTTGTGTCGTCAGTGGCATATCTTCTAGCATATGGTTTCCAGGTGCCAAGAGGTCCAGTTAAGAGAGTAAAGAAAAGTTAGAGATAATGTGATGTCTCGTTGTAGGTTCCTGATAACATAAGAAAATTTGTGGTGCTATCAAGTTAAAGGAAGGTTACGAATAGTATAAATAGATATGTGTAGGTCGCAAGCTAAAGTATTGTAGAGAGACAAGGTTTTAGGTAGACGGGAGAAAGGATAAGAAAAGGTAAGTGAGAAGGTGTCGAGAATAGGTAAGTCCTCGGAATTAAATCCGTCAAAACAACAGAGCTTATGGTTTCCGTAAGTTATAAAAAGCTCAGTATAGCCTGAATGAACTCGGAGGAGTTTAAGACTAGGAGCAATTAAAAAATAGGGAATGCTACTGTGGTAGTAGAATAAGGGTGTAATTGTGATAAACGATAAGTGGGTGACATTTAGGCCTTCGATTGAGTAATGATTCAAAGAGAAGTCATTTCATGAATTGCATAGGATTAGAACACCCCTATAAGATGAATCATGTTGGGATGCTATGAAATATGGTTATTGAAGTTTAGTATCATCCCTAGGTGGATCAGGAAAATAACTTTATATGTTCCGCGATGAGACGTAAGACCTCACCATTAAGGTGAATCAACAATAGCTGGATAAAAGTTCCAAAGTATGAGATGAGATTAGGTTGTCATTCTTAAGATAAATAATAATGAGGAAGCTTTAAAGGACTTAGATTTATAAATATGGGATTGAGTAACCTGGAGTTGGGTAGCAGACCTCGATAATAATAAACCGAAGTAAGAGTTATGGTATAGTATGACCAACCTAGATGTAGTAAATCCATAATCATAAATAACCGAGGCTATAAAGCAATGTATACCAATATTTGTAAGTTCCACAAAGTACCGAGAGAAAAACTTTAGTGCACCTATATATGCCTAGAGGGATAGGTTGTCATAGTTCTGTATATGTTCACAAAGTGAGGCCAAGAGATTGGCTAAAAGCTGGAGGAAAAAGGAGAGAAGAGTCACATAGGCACACATACAAGGATAGAGTCGTACAAACTGGATGACATAAGGTAGAAAAAGTTAAGATATTGGAAGAATTGTGACCACAAGTCATTGTGTGAGAAGAGGACTAAAGGGGGGAACACCCTGGCCTTTGGATTTATTCACAGAATATCTGCCTAAATGGAAAGGACAGTATAAAAGTATTCGTAAGAGATATAGGTAATGAGACTGATAAGTACATTAGTCAACATTTGAAGACGAATGTTCCAAAGGGGGGAATGATGTTACACCCCATATTTTTGTACGTAAGAGTACGTCGTAAGCCAATTGATGTAAGCTCAGAAATGAGATCATCTTTGAAAGTACATAATGTAAGTTAATCATGTTACCATGGAGGTTACAAAAATTTAAGATCATGAATAACAAGTACCAAGAGGGTTGGAAGGCTTAGAAGCCAAACGAATTGAAGAAAATAAGTCTCGTCAAAAGTCGACCAGTTAGGAATGTTATAACATATACTTTTGGGGTGAGACTAGAGTGATTAATATGATAATGAGGATATTCTATGAGTTATTTTACTCATATCATAGTCGTGTGTTATGTTTTGAAGTCAAGCGAGTTGTGGAACAAAGGTTTGCAAAGGTCATCACAAGTTACATTCATAAATGTGCTGAAAATTAGGTTAAATATCACTGCAATTTTCTCCAAATATACTTAGAGTATGGGGTAATCCACCCATAAAATTGAATATCTATGAGTTTATTTTCTAACTCATTAAATTGTTTGTCAATACGACATCATAGTAGAGAGATATTTACAGTTTTGCGAGACTACGCAGACTGCATAAGTGACAGGTAGGTGTGTCACTGAAGCTTTTTGAGCAATACATTTTGTGTGTTATATGAGGTCTTTTTGGGACATGTATACAAAGCTAAAGGTCTTGGAATTTAGTTTCTAACGCTCTTAACCGTTCTTTGATATGATACCCAGATAAAAAGATATAAGCATCAGAAGAAGGGCCAATGCTAGGGTGCCAAGCTAGCACCTCTTTAACTTTTCAAAAGTTGATATATATATATATATATATATATATATATATATATATATATATATATATATATATATATATATATATATATATATATATATAGAGAGAGAGAGAGTCTTTATCTTCATTTTTCATAGAACACGACTAGATAACACCCATAAAACTTACCCTTAAGCTCTATACAAGGGTTACAAATAAGATTAACATCCCGGGTACGAAATCAAGAAGTGATAACATTAGAACGATCCCTACGACGTAAGTATCGCTATATCACCTCTCCTTTTCTTTGTAGTTTGAGTTTTGTACGGTACTTCATAGTTAAGGAAACACCTACTTTTTGTATTTAAACTTTTAAATATCAAAGAATGTTGATAAATTCATTTCCTAATAGTTAGAACTCACAGGACGATGATCGAAAGCCGCGAGTTCGATTTATTTCACTTTTAGTAGATTGTTTTGTAGTCCACTCGTGTTGGCCTATTGTGCTGCTGATTTATGGAGTTTGGAAAGATAAAGGGCGTGGAAAAATGCCACATGTGGTAGGGTAGTGGGATGGTCGCTCGTCGTTGCAATTTCAGGCTAATTAATAACATGTTGATTGGGTGTGTTATGGTATGTTTGGGTTTTTCGTTGTATTAAAGGCCTCGGATAGTAGTTAGGCTGTTTTGGAGTTGCTGGTTATAAGGTGTTGTCGTATCACCTATAGTAGGCTTGAGGGAGTAGTAAAATCAGGGGAAAAATACTACCTGTTTTATTTTAGAATCGAGTTATCATTTGAGATACGTGATAAACTAGTGCCATCTAAGTTGTACATGTATTTCTTTGTTATAAGGTTGGCGCGCTAGTTGTCGTAAGCTTGTTGTTGAGTTTCATTGACAACTTGAGGTATGTTAAGGCTTAACCTTTTCTTTATTTTGGCATAATCCCGTAACTACATGTGTTTGATAACGAGACATAAAGAGAAGTTCGTATTCCTGACTTATGTACATTGTCCTAGTCTCATAAGTTACAGTATTCTCCCTTATCGGGACTTTATATTCAGTTAAGTATTTTATTCTTTCGGTAAATAAAGCAGAGGGTCCATATGTATATATAGATAGTATTATAGTATTTTCACCACCATCGAGCTATAATCGGTGGGCAGGCCCCTATTGGGCAACCTTTGATCAGATGGTAAGTTATATACCGAGCCTACTACGGCCAAGCGCCTACGAGCGAGCCCAGAATGGCCGAGATACAGAGCCTAGGATGGCCGAACGCCTACGAGCGAGCCTACTACGGTAGATCAGTTACACATACCGAGCCTTACAGGGTCGGACAACTATTTTACTTACTATATTGAGAGAGATGAGTCAGTATCAGCAGGTAAGCATATCTTCAAATTATATTTGACTCCTAGGTACTTTCAGTTATTATATTATCAGTTTAGTTTCAGCTTTCAGTTATTCTGTTGCCTTACATACTCGGTACATTATTTTGTACTAACGTTCCTTTTGCTGGGGACGCTACATTTCATGCCTGCAGGTCCTGATAGACAGCTGGATAGACTTTCCCAGTAGATAAAGTCAAACATCAGCTTGGTTGGTAATTGCGCTTTCTCAAAATTACCAGGTCTGTACCTTGGATTCCATTTTATATATACAGGTTTGTAACGAGTCCTATACATTTGTTTTATATAAGTATTGTGGCTTTACCAGCCCCTATGTAGATGTTTAGTTTTGTATTGCTGGTTGTAGATATTATTTTCAGATGATTCAGAATATGGCCTCATCGGCCTAAGTTGAGGGTTACCCCTCCGGAGTTCACAGTTACAGAGTGGTACGCCCGGGCCAAGTATGGCACTGGGTGCCGGCCATGCCTCTTCAGGTTTGGGGCATGACATATCTATTACTTGATTATTTTATTTTTACACCACCGCCCCAGGAACGTGACAGAAGAATTGATAAAAAATTGGGGGCGCAATTCATATCCTCAAAGTGGAAGGAAAATTTATGAAGTAGTGTAAGTCGTGTCACGACGTTAAATCAAGCGCTTGTTGGGAGGTAAATCAATTCTATTTTTTCTTTTTCTTTTGTTTACTTTTTATTTTATTGTTTTATTTTTTTTGTAGTATTATTTTTGTGTTTTGTAGGAGTAAGAGTGTGGAGTCAAAGCCAATAGACATGTGCAAAAGCGAGCAGGTGGTTGAAACTAAGTGTGAGATACTCGCATAAGGGTTCATACCTTGGAGAAGTCTGAGTATCCCGTGTGCTGCTAATGCTTCATCCTTTGGCCTGCCAGGGAGTCTCTTTTACCCTCTTGTTATTTTCAGTGTGCATTAAGGACATTGCACAATTTTAAGTGTGGAGTGAGAAAATTGCCTGGGTGATTTTCTGTGCTATCTTAGCTTAGTTGTAGGACTCGTTCTTAGTGTAGTAGTTTTTGATAGAAATAAAAAAAATAAAAAAAGAAAAAAAAACAGAAAATTGGGACTTTTCCACATGATGGATTTTGTGGACAGCTCTCTTGAGGGATTAAGGTCCAATGAAAAAAACTAATATCCAAAAATATGTCTTTTATTTTTCTTTAGGTAGCAATAATCCCCCGTGGTTTTTCTTTGTGCCTCGGTTATTTTTTATGGGATGTAGTTTGAATCGGGTAGTCGTTTTTTATTTTTTTTTACAGTAGATTAGGACTTTAGGAAATAAAAGGAGGAAGATTGATGAACTTAGGCTCCTTTGACTTATTTGATAGTAGCATATTTAAGCTTTGGCATGTGGAGGATCTTCCCTGTATTTTGAAATTGTTCATGATGTCTTGATGAAATTGGATAGCATGTTTTGTGACGCTTATGTCTCTTTTGTTTGACTATTGTTCACTTTGTTCTTAATGCGTAATATCTTGCGGCTCCGTGAATACTTGCATTGTTTGAAAGTCGGAATGAGACCGTCCTTAGTGAGTCATGTGCCATGTGTGAATTGAGGTTTGTGTAGTCCATGTTATTGTGATTGGGTCTAGAACTTGCCTGGTATGTGAGTCGAGGAGAAATTTTAGGTGATGCTCGGTTTGAAAAATGATTTTAGGCTTTCTTTGATCTTTTTGAGCTTAATGCTTATCACAAAATAAAAACTATCCCTAGTGAACCCTTTTGAGCCTATAGACCTTTAATTGGCACCCACATTACGAGCCTATACCCTTTTGTTCTTAATTGATATTATTTTGATCCTAATACCTCAGAAAGTACTTTAATTGTGAAATGAGCACTAGAAAAAGTAAGGACTAAGTGTGGGGTGACATTTGAGTGGAACCAATAGAAGAAGAAAGGTGCACTTATTTTATAAAAGAATACACCACTAGCGGAAATTAAAAAAGGAAAAAGACTAGCTGAAAGAAAAAAGAAGAAGAAAAAGAAAGAAAAATCTGAAAAAGGGAAGGAAAAATATAGTTGAATAAATTATTGTCTTGTTCTTGCGAGTGGGGTATAAATTAAAGTAGTGCTTAAAGAAAGAGCGAATAATTTTGGGGAGTGATCTTGTTTGTGAAATTGAAGTGGATTGAAGAATTTGCGCTTAAAGATCATTATGTGATGGGTTAAAGTGCTTATGAGGGTGAACTACTAATCCTAAATATAACATACCCATACCTTAGCCCACATTACAACATGAAATAGTCCTAATTGATTTTAGATCGAGTGAGCCTACATTAGTAGAGATTTACATTATGGACAAGCCTATGGTACCCTTTGCATGCATGTGACTTCTTTGTGAGAATGAGAGATTTTATTTGATAGATTTGAGTCCTTAGATTATATTTGATCATGAGATTCGAATGTGAGGATTCAACTTAATCACTTGTTCTTGTTGGTTTCACGAGGGATCGTTAACATTATTAGACTTCTCTGTGATGTTGTGTGTTTAAGCCATGAGTGCATTGTGATATTGAGTCGACTTTTGAGGCTAGGATTATTATGAGTATGTTGTTTTTATTGTGAATATTTTTGAAGAATGGCATAAGTAATGGGAAGTGTAAAAGATTGCATGTGCTATAGTATAATTGATGCTATCAACCATGGCCATTGGTAGAGTGTCTGTTGAAGAAACACTTATTAAATTGCTCTTCCCTTATTGATATGTACGTTCTTGTGGTGTATTTGATAGTCCTGTTGCTCGAGGACGAGCAAGAGTTTAAGTGTTGGGGGTTGATATTTAGCTTAAAGTATATATATTAATATGTATATCGCTTCATGTTTTACTCGTGTTTCGTGAATTTCGGATGTAAAATGTATTGATTTATGTTAATTCGTGGTGTTTTTATGTGTAGGAATCATCCAGAGACAATAGGGGGCAAAAGGTGCGAGATTAGAGCCAAAACGGAGGAAAATGGGAAATGTTAAATTCCAGCACCACAGGCAGCGCCCCACGCCACCTATGGCGCCGTTTACAAAATGCTCAATTTGCCAGGGCCAGCGCCCCATGCTGCCCTGGGCGCTGGTGACGGGAATTTCTCCAACTTTTCCCAGGACAATGTTATTTCGGCCCAAGACGCCCCAACTCGTATAAAAGCAAGTCTAAACCTAATTTGGAGGATATATCTAACATACTTTGAAGGAAAATTCACGTGGAGGAACACACATCACGCTTGGAGGAGGCTTCTAACTAGTTTTTCTTCTCTTCTCTTCTTTTAGTTTCATAGTTTTTTAGTTCTAGAGTTTTGGGTGCTACATGAATGTTGTAGTTTGAAGCTTGAATTGTTCTTATTATTTTATCATATTGGTTTATTTATTCAATCTTACGCTTAATTATTTGATTGCTTGATCACCAATTGAATACTATCTACGAATCTAGAATTGAACTCGGGAGAGGGAATTTTAGATTGCATATTTGAATAGTGCAAGCTCTTGAACTCGAGCATCGGGAACGGATTTGCGGTTAGGATATGGATATACCTAATCGCCTTGCTTGGTTACTATACGGAAATTATAAATGTGTTCTTGTTAATCCTAATTCCATAGGAATATAGGCATTAGGTTAGCTTGAATAAGCGAGTAGTATTTTGGGAGAAGGCTACGAGCAATATTAACCCTATCAATCAATAAACCAGATAAATTAATTAGAAGATTTAAGTAAAAAACTCAACGGGATTGTTAGCTTATCCATAGGTCTGGAATATTTTCTCCCACTAAATTCGTCTCTAAGATTGCCAACTTATTCCCTTTAATTTCTTACTTTACTACTCTAGATTAGATTTAGTTGAATAACCATAACTTAGGAATCGCTGGAATAGATTAATTGATTGGATTTAATTTAATTGATAGTTAATCACAAGTCCTCGTGGGTACGATATCTGAACTTATAATCCTATATTACTTGTCGACCACGTATACTTGCGTGTGCTTTTGGGAGCAACAGTGTCGGTGACAAGGCCCCGGCTATACCTCAAAAGCAATGTACAAGAAAATAAGACATGGGCCCCAGTGTAGAGTAGGGCTCACCAAAATTCGCTGACTGGAGGGTATGCTACTATCAAGGACCAACATTGCCTATTGAGGAACTGCCTGCATCCATTAAAGATGCAGCTCCCCCGGCAAAAGGGGCGTTAGTATATATAGAATAGTACTAGTATGTAAAGAGAAATATCCCCTCATAGAATGGAATGCCAACATAGTAGAAACGAAACGTGGAAGTAGTAAGCAAATAAATAATATTAAAATGCCAAGATAAAACAAAATAAAACTTAAAGTAAGCATTATCATTTTTGGTTGGAAGATCCTTAGTACCGACGCACCACCATGCACATGGCGTGGAGTCCAATCTCCGCCCGATCGGCTAAGCCGTCTCACCACAATGTATGCGGGTGGACATAGAAACACAATGCCACCATATGTGCGGCATGGCGTCTGATCTCCGCTCGATCGGCTAAGTCGTCTCACCACATTGTCGTGTGGGTCGACATGATCCTTGCTTGCTATCAACTCATTCCAATAAAGGGGAATAATGTCTATAATATAATGGGGGACTCACCCCTCAATCAACTGCTACACCTGCACGTGTAGTTTTGAGTTTGGGAATTTATATAACCCAACCTTCCTCGGTGATCTATATAAAAGAAAAGTATGCATCTCATAGCCTTTTTATAATTCTTTACATTCCATTGCCACTCTTGGCCATACATGTCATTCTATATTCTTGGTACGATGGACGCATTTTATAATTCATGCCTTCATTCCTCTACTTGCCATGGATCATCATTAACATTTAAACACGTTTGAAAGATTTGGAAAGTCATAGATTCAACTCATAAGTATGTAAAATCTCAAAGCACATTGGAAATAATTTCAAGAAAAGCATAGTGATTTTAAACTGGAATATTAATCAAATTCATAAGCCTTTGGGCGAATCAATTATTAGAAATAATCTGGAACAATAGGAATAGAATTTGGACAATTCGTTATTGGAGTTCACGTGGAATTCATGGAATTCGATTCTATGGAAGGAGTTTAGCCAACATACCTCGATTAAGCTTTCCTTAGTATCACTACAGTGTTCCACTTCTCTTAGCAATTCGATCTACAAAAACATAGTTTAATTTGACCATTATAAGAAGGAATCTCATGATATAGGTCTTTTAGCATTTCATCAAATTCCTAATATGCGAATTCGACCACATGGTTTGACAATGGAATTCCTTCATCCCACCACCAATTTCAAACAACAATCTACCCATGATAGTTCAACAACCTCCATATCACCTTCATCGATACATGTATGCCCAGCGACACACCTTCAAATCAAGAGCCACACCTCACATTCTTCTAATTCACCACAAATTTCGAGTTAGAGGGCTTATGGATTCCGATCACCATCCCATAATCCCTAAAATCTTTTCTTAAACCCATTACGAACTTTGCATAAAAACTTAGGGGCCAAAACTTACCCGGTTGGTTGAAGACCTAGTGAGTAGTTTTCTTGAATCTTCAAGATTGAGTAAGAACTAAAGAGTATAATTCCCCCCCCTCTCTAGAGTATTCTTTCCTTCTAAAAATGAGTTGATTCTCCCACAAAAATGACCCCCTTAAGGCTTATATAAAAAAATGGAGTCGGGTTAAGAAATTTTAAAAATTCCCCCACGAATCAAATCTGTGATCGCGGAATGTGTCGCAGAAGGGAAGTGTGGTCCACGAACTGGACCGCAAAATGGTATCCCAAAATCTGGGTTGGCCTGTTCAAGTGTGTGACTGATTCTGTGGTCCGCAGATCGATTATGTGGTCGCATATTGGACCGCGGAATCTCCGTCCAAAATTTACCATGCTGATATGCGACGGATATGAGGTCCGCGAAACGAATCTGTGATCGCATATTGGACCGCAAAATGGCCCTCAAAATCTAGCTTCTCAAAAACAATGTGTGATGGTTCTGCGGTTAGCGAAATAAATTTGCGGTCGCATAATGGACCACAGAAATGCCATATTCTGCAAATTTTTCACCAACTCCACAATGCATTGCACAGTCCAAAAGTTTTTACTGTGGTGAGCTTCCAAACACATTAGCCTTCCAAAAACATTAGCCTAACTTGGCACCATAAAACCTTTAATACTTGGCGAACTTTTACGAGGCCTTACAATCTTGCTAACATCGAACCAACCGATAGGAGACCTATACTTTCGTCCCATATAGTGCTTCATACGGTGCCATCTGGACAATAGGATGGTAGTTGTTACTGTAAGTAAATTCAATAAGTGGTATATGATCTTTCCAACTTCCTTTGGAGACTAGGACACAAGCTTGCAACATGTCCTCGAGCATCTGAGTAGTGCACTCGGCCTGGTTGTCTGTCTGCAGATGGAAAGCTGTGTTAAGATTGATCTGCCTACCTAAACCTTTCTAAAAGGATGCCAAGAATTTAGTTGTAAATTGGGCACTTTTGTCTGATATAATAGGAATCAGCACTCCAAGAAGTCGGACTATTTCCTTAATATATAATCTGCATAATCGTCGGGGGAAAAGATAGTCCTGACGGGTAAGAAATGAGCTGACTTTGTAAGTTTATCCACGATAACCCATATAGAATCGAACTTCTGGCGATAATTTGTTAGTCCCGTAATGAAATCCATATTGATTGTCTCTCATTTCCAGGTCAGAATCTCAATATTCTGAAGAAATCCTCCGGGATTTTGGTGCTCAATATTAACTTGTTGGCAATTTGGACATTGACTGATGTATTAAGCAATATTTCTCTTCATATCATTCCACCAGTATATCTGTCCAAGGTGATGATACATCTTAGTAGACCCCGGATGAATAGAATACCTAGACTGGTGAATCTCCGCCATAAACTATCCCTGGAGTCTGCCAACACTGAGCACACACAACTAGCCCTTATATTTAAGTACTCCGTCCTCAAACAACTCGAAAAATTGATTTTTGAAAGGGAATGCTTTCCTTTATTCTTACCAAAGTTGGATCGTTGACTTTCTGCGCCTTTATTTTTGCCACTAACGAGGATTCGGTGACATTCTGAACTGTGGCTCCCCCATCATCTACATCAAGCAATCGTACTCTTAAATTGGCCAACCGATACAAATCATTAGTCATTTCCAATTTATCAGCTTCCACATGCCTCGGGCTGCCCATAGATTTCTGACTTAATGTATAGGCCACAACATTTGCCTTGTCGGGATGATACAAGATATCAGCATCATAGTCTTTCAACAATTCAAGCCATCTCCGCTATCTCAGATTCAATTATATTTCCTTAATATGTATTGCAAGCTCTTATGATCTGTAAATATGTCAACATGAACTCCATGCAGGTAGTGACGCCATATTTTCAGAGCAAATATATCAGTTGCTAACTCAAGGTCATGAGTCGGGTAATATTTCTCGTGTTTCCTTAGTTGTCTTGAAGCATAGGCAAAAACATTAACGTGCTGCATCAAAACACTACCCAAACCCACTTTGTAAGCGTCAAAGTACACAACATAACCCTATGACCCTATTGGAAGGTTTAGTACAGGTGCTGATGTTAATCTATTATTTAACTCATGGAAGCTATTTTCTCAAATATCGGTCCACTAGAACTTAGCCGCGCTATGCGTCAACCTTATTAATGGAGCGGCAATAGAAGAGAAATTCTTTATAAACCTCCGATAGTAACCAGCTATGCCTAAGAAACTACACACCTCTATATGAGTTATGGGCCTCGGCCAATTCTTAACTGCCTCGATATTTTGATTATAAACTTTGATGCCTTCATCCAATACTATATGCCTAAGAAAAGCCACCAAGTTTAGTTAGAACATGCATTTAGAGAACTTAGCATACAACTTACGATCCTGGAGTGTTTATAATATTGTTCGCAAATGACGGGGAATACACCAGAATACCATCTATATACACGATCACAAAGATGTCCAAAAACAACTTGAACACCCGAATCATCAGATCCATAAAAGTCGTTGGTGCGTTGGTTAAGCCAAAGGACATAATGAGAAATTCATAATGTCCATATCGGGACCGAAAGGCTTTCTTCGAAATATCTTTCTCCTTGACTCTTAGTTGATGGTACCCAGATCTGATATAAATCTTTGAGAAATACTTGGCGCCTTTCAATTGATCAAACAGGTCATGGATCCTTCGAAGCAGATATTTATTCTTAATGGTTACCTTGTTCAATTTTACCCTCCCCCGACCCCACTTGTGGAATTATACTGGGTTGTTGTTATCTTTATTGTTGGTTGCCTTATTCAATTATCGGTAATCAACACACATTCTCAATGAACCATCTTTCTTTCAAATAAATAACACTCTGGCACAGGGCACCCCACGGGGAAGTACTGGGCCTAATAAATCCTTAATCTAGAAGATCTTTCAATTGAGCTTTCGATTCCTTTAATTCAATAACGGACATTCTGTATATAGGACTAGATATAGGCTGGGTGTTGGGAAACACGTCGATAGGGAACTCAATTTCCTTTTCGGGGGAAATGCTAGGAAGTTCATCAAAAAACACATCAGGGAATTTGTTAACAACAAGGACCGACTGAAGGGCTAGAGGCTTTGCCTCTACATCCTGCACTCACACAAAATGATAGATATACCCTTTCGAGATTATCTTATGAGCCTTAAGATAGAAAATAAACCTCCCCTTTGGTGCTACAACATTACCCTTCCATTCAATGACGGGCTCGCCTGGAAAATTAAAGCGAACAATTTTCGTCCAACAATCCACGTTAGCGTAGCAAGAAGATAGCCAGTCCATACCCGTAATAACATCAAATTCCACCATTTCTAATTCATTCAAATTGGCTAAGGTTTGACAATCATAAATCATCACATCACAACCTCGATATACCCACTAACTATCACAGACTCATCCACGAGTGTAAACACTTGAAATGACTAATGGAACAATTTAGGTTCTTTACCATATTTACCAGCAACAAAGGGACTAATATACGACAAGGTATAACCTAAATCTATCAAGGCACACATATTAATGGAGAATATGGATAATATATCTGTAACCACATCTGACTATGACTCTAGGTCCTATCAACCTGAAAATGTGTAAATACGGTTTTGATGATCGCCTGATCTAGATGCTCCACCCCTACCTCTACCTCTACCAATCAACGTCTGTGTGCCTAGCTCGATAGCGTGTACCAATGAAGAAGAAACTAGTACAGACCCTGTCGGTCATGCCACACTGCCCACATCTCTCACCGAGCAAAAAAGCATTATGTGGTCGGGCTGCCCACATGAAAAATATACATCTGAACCCTAGCGGCATTGCCCAAAATGATTCCTACCACATCGACTACAATATGGCACTAGGAGTCTCACCCTACTGGAATCTCCCCCATATTGCGGGCCTAGTGCCTGGGAACTCAGACCCTAGCTGAAATAAGTTGTCTGATCACGACGGTGGCTAAAAATCTGTGGTGGTGCGCTAGCCACCAGATAAGATTGGTGTCTAGAAAACTATGGCCTAAACCCACCTCAAAAATCTCTTGTGTCACCTACAGACCAGACCCTCTTATGCTGCCCCCAGGCATTCTCTGGAGTGGCACGTTGTTGTCTCTTAGGCTCCTCCAAGTTTTGTGCATAGACCTAAATGCGGGCGATGTCCGTTTTCGAATTCAAAGAAGTCGTGGTACATTTATTAACCAAATGTGGTTCCAAACCACCCACAAATCGATATATTTGATCGCTCATCTCAGCCACAATCGTAGGGGCAAACCTAGCCAAGGAGTTGAATTGCATACTATACTCCCGAACACTCATATTACCCTGCTCCAAAAGTAAGAACCTGTCTTGCTTGGCTTGGCAGAGCTCAACTGGAAAATATTACTGCAAAAATGCCTCACCAAACTCCCTCCATCATGCTGATGGGGCACGGAGTCCCCCAGATTGTTCCCAGGTCTCGTACCAAGTCACAACAACATCTTGCAATCTGTATGAAACATGCTTTTGGACTCAGTATTAGTGGCATGCATAACTCATAAAGTCCGCTTCATTGATCTAAAAAGCTCTGAGGATCTGCATTCAGGTCTACTCTTGTGAACACCAGAGGGTCCAGATTAATAAAATCTCAAACCCTCGTGCTGACCACCCTATCTGAGGTTCCAAGGGTCTGACACTGGGCCTGGGAGGCTGCTAGTCGAGTCAACAACTGCACCGCACTCCGCATGTCCAAATGCTGATCAGGGGCAACCGGAGGAGGAATCAGAGAGACATCAGTTCCTGTATGCCCCTCTAGGGATGGTTGTGCTACTCCGGAAGCCTGAGTATCAACCTCATCATGCGGCTTGCGCTGATCTACTTGGGCATATGGCACCCGACTGGTGCCCTCCCCTGCCTACTCATCTAGTCTCTGGACGACCGCCTTTCGTCTAGTAGTAGTAGGCATAGCTAAGAACATAAACAAGATAAAGGTTAAGAGTGAATACTTACAGCTCAGCTCTATCGCACAATATTGATCAGAAAGAAAAGTAACCATCCTAAATAACTTGTAGCCTCCTAAACAAGACTCTACTAGATACTTCTTGCAGACTCCCTAGGACAAACCTACTCTGATACCAAGTTTATCACACCCCAACCTCAGGGGTGTGGCCGAAACCCGGTGCCCAATCGTGGAATCTGCACTGACGAAGCCTCCATATAACATTAACAAGGCAAGAATATATCACAATTTTCAAGGAAAGAGTTCCAACACAACATATACAGATTACCAAGGCTATAACATTACATATACACATTGAGTACTAGTCTGTAATCCTCTAAGAGTATTTTATACTACATAAATAGGTTGGGACAGGGACCCGCCATACCCAAAATGCCAAAAGTATATACAATAGTACCTATCGACTCTTATATAGCAACTCTGGAGAAGTGGAGTGTTCCAACTAACAGCTGAGGCAGGCAGCCTACAGAGGAGGTGTTTCACCCGATCTTTCTGTACCTTGTGGGCTTGAACACAGCACCCCAAAAAAAGGAGGCGTCAGTACGAAAGATGTACTGTATATGTAAAGCAATAACATGTGTAAACAGAATATCTAGTATAAGAGATATGGACACAGAAATCAACCTGATCTTTGAAGGAAGTTGTTGAAGGCATACAACTGCGGTAACCATGAATATATGTATATGCATGTTTTGTAAAAATCAAGCCACTCAATGCGGCCATATAATATAGTATTAAGTTGTTCTGTGGGGAAAATCATATCATACCGTACCCTACCTCAAGAGGGCTCAGTCGTACCGAGCCTTAATAGGACTCGGTTGTACCCGGCCTTAAGAGAACTCGATAAAGTCTCATGCATTGTCACATCATACCGGGCCTCAAGAGGACTCGGTTGTACCCAGCCTCAATAAGACTCGGGCGTACCTGGCCTCAAGAGGACTCTTTCGTACCCGGCCTTTAAAGGACTCGATAATATCTCATAACATACATGGCCTCGTCGAGGCCTTGGTCGTACCCTGACTTTAAATGACTCGGTAATATCTCATAACATACCCGGTCTCAAAGAGGATTTGGTCATACCTAGACTTTAAAAGGACTCGGTAATGTCTCATATCATGTCATAACATACTCGGCCTCGAAGAGGACTCGGTCGTACCCAACCATAAAGGGCTCGGTAATACCCAACTTATTAGTGATTTCATAATAGGTGTCATAACTGGTCAACTACAGTGCGGCTCGATAAAATAAAATAGATACATATATAAGTGCAATGCAAGACCGACCACAAGAGATATCACGAATCTGGAAAGATGTCATCGGAAAAGAATACACGAGAACACGATCATTCTTTTATCAGGGAAGGCTTAGGACTATTTAATCTTTCAATATGAAGATTATTTCAAAAGAAATATTTACATCAAGTCATGCCAAGAAGTAAAATAGCCCCACATACCTTGTTAATGAAGTTAATTACATTTCTCGGATTCATACACGTTTTGTGACAATTGTCTTCAAGCACATGAATTTCTTCTCAGTTTTCAGATTACTTCACTTCCAAGGAGTCTCCAAGATCAGCACAACAAGAAGAAAGATGATAAGATGATGACCACGAGACCCTTCAAGTTAAATTCAATGGGTTGGATCATGTGATAACCCTTAGAAAGAATTTTTGGGAATGGTTTGGGAGAGTTTGAAGCTGATAAGATCGTGGAAAATGAAAGAAAAAAAGGAATGCAAAGTTCACCTCAAGCTATGATTGGATCTTCAAGTCATCAATTTTAGAAGAGATTTTGTCGTGATCGGCCTAAAACTCTTCCCTCTTTGATTTTGAAGCCTCAAGAGAAGCTTCAAAAAATTTAAATATTTCTGCCGATGCTCGAAGACTAGAGTAAAGCCGTGTATTTTATGCTACCATCTGAAGAGAGTTTTCCTCTATCTCTCTATCTCTCTGCAATCGAAACTTTTAGGCTTTAAATTTCTTTGGTTGCCTCAGAGAGTTGATTTTTAAAAGAATACTCCTGCTCCTCTGATAGTTTATCCAACTGCTCTGACTCCTTAATGGTTGACTTGCCCTAATGATCTTAACCCTCTTTTTTAGCCTTGAGTTTCTCGAACTCAATCGCCCAATAGTTGTTTGGCTTCTCTAACTCAGATATAGTAGCCTCATATTGTAGAACCCTTTGCATAACCTCTACGGCAACTAGATTGCACTGCAAAGGAAAGCTTGTAAGTGGCAGAAACTCTACAACAACCCAAAAGTGATAGTCCGAAAACTCACCCTGAATGATGAATACATAACGTCATCAATTAACCCAGGGTAGAAACTTTGTTCATCTTCTTCTTCTCCTATGGACCAATCAATCCTTTCAACTATCTAGCAACATACTATGCCGCGATAAGAGATGATATAATGGGGACCTCGACCAAGATGTTGCACTTCCAGTGCTAGATGAAGGACCAAATTCTACCACCAAAAATTCTTAAAACTTAGACAAAAATTTTGATGGGTTGTAAAGATAGAATCTACATAACCTTGGCAGCTTCTATGGTTCAAGGTCTTGTCTAGTTCTATTAGACCATCTGTAACGATCGGGTCGGTCATTCTGAGTATTACCATCCCATTTCCCCAATTTACTACTCAATTTGTGCTTTACAGTTGTTATATAATTTGTCGGGGTAACTAGTTCGGGTCCGGTGAGGTTTTGGAATGAATTGGAACACTTAGTTCCAATGTTTAAAGCTTAAGTTAAAATAGTGATCGGATGTCAATTTATGTTTAAACGATCCAGAAATGGAGTTTTGATGATTCCAATAGCTCCGTATGGTGATTTTGGACATAGGAGTGTGTCCGAAAAATTATTTGGAAATCCGTAGTGGAATTTGGCTTGAAATGGCAAAAAAATGAATTTTTGGGAAGTTTGACCAAGAAGTTGACTTTTTGATATCGGGGTTGGAATCTAGTTCTGAAAATTTTTATAGCTCCATTATGTCATTTATGACTTGTGTACAAAATTTGAGGTCAATCGGACATGATTTGATAGGTTTCGCCGTCGTTTATAGAAATTGAAAGTTTCAAAGTTCATTAGGCTTGAATTGGGGTATGATTCGTGGTTTTAACATTGTTGGATGTGATTTGAGGTTTCGAATAGGTTCGTATGATATTTTAGGACTTGTTGGTATATTTGGTTGAGGTCCCGGGGGCCTCAGGTGAGTTTCGGACTGCTAACGGATCAATGTTGGACTTTGCATTCCAACTGAAGAATGCTGGTTTTCTATCACTGATTTCCTTCTATGCGATCGCGTGAGAAGGTCCGCGATCGCATAGGCTTATTTGGGAAGAAGTGAAATTGTTCTATGCGATCGCGTGAAGGCAATTGCGATCGCGTAGGCTTGTTTGAGGAAGTGACGATTTTGTTCTTCGCGATCGCATGAAGAGGGTCGCGATCGCGTAGCTATGGGGGACTGTTATTGCGAACGCGTGAAGAAGGTTGCCTTCGTGTAGAGTAAGTAGAGCAGAAGTGCAGGTCAGGCATTTTATTCTTCGTGATCGCGTGGACGATTCTGCGATCGCGTAGGCCTGTGAGTTTGAGCTTCGCGATCGCGTAGGGTATTTTCAGGGCAGTGGAAGTTTTTGCTTTGCGATCGCGTGTGGTTTTCCGCAATCGCGTAGAGAAAATGACTGGGCAGAGAGTTTAAGTTCTGAAAATGAGACTTCGTCCCATTTTTTATTTTTACCGATTTAGAGTTCGAGAAGAGGCGATATTTGGGAGATTTTCAAGGAAAACAACGGGGTAAGTGTTCTTACCTCAATATTGGTTAAATTACCCAAATCCATGGTTGTTATTAACATTTAATGGGTGAATTAAGTTGGAAAGAATTTAGCAAACCCTCTTGGTTTAATTTGAGGATTTGAGGGTGGAGTTGAGGTCGGATTTTGGTAAACTTGGTATGGTTAGACTCGTGGTTGAATGGGTTTTCGGATTTTATAACTTTTGTCGGGTTCCGAGGTGTGGGCCCCACAGGCAATTTTTGAGCTAAACTTCGGATTTTGATAGAAAATTTATATTTTCTTATGGAATTAATTTCTATAATTTTTATTGACTGAATCGGATAATTTGTGACTAGATTCGAGGTGTTTGGAGACCAATTCACGAGGGAAGGGCCTAGCGAAATAAAGAAATGTACGGTTTGAGGTAAGTAACAGTTCTAAACTTGGTTCTGAGGGTATGAATCCCCGAATTTGGCATGATATAAATTGAGGGTATGAATCCCCGAATTTGGTATGATATAAATTGTTTGGAGGTGACACACACGATAGGTGACGAGCACGTGGACGTGCACCATAGAAATTGTGTCTTGAATAAATCATGTGCAGTTGTAAAATTTATGAATCATGTTATTATTTGAACATGTTCCACGTGTTAGAGGAATTGAGATGAGGCTCTTATTAATGATCATGTTTAGGGTACGTGCCAATATTTTGGGACCCGTGGGGTCGTGTTCCTATTGAATTAATTGTTTCAAAAATATACATTTCATACTCAGTCATATTCGTCCATTGTGAGGATATTTATGGGATTGAGCTGCGTGCCGCAGCAGGCCATATTGGCTTTATATATATGATTACTATATGGAACAAGGCTTCCCACCTGCAGCAGGCCTTATAGGCTTATACATTATTATTATTATATGGATCGGGGCTGCCCTCCTGTAGCAGGCCTTATAGGCTTTACTATTTTTTGGATCGGGGTTGCCCGCCTGCAGCAGGACTTATAGGCTTTATTATTATATAGATCGGGACTGCCTGCCTGCAGTAGGTCATAATGGCTTTATATCACGCTTGGGCTGAAAGAGCCCCTCCGAAGTTTGTACACACCCTAGTGAGCGTAGATGATTATAGATATTCGGGATAGAATTCCTAGGGCATGGACTTGCCTTACTTATTTATGTTGTGATGAATTTACCTGGACATAGATCTTGTCCGTATCATTGACATTTGGGGATAAATTTCCCAGGGCTGGATTGGCCTTATACGATACTGAGTGACTGACTGTTAGTCGATGTGTATATACGGGATGGAATATCCCTGGGTTGGATTGGCCATAAACAGTGCCGAGTGACCGAATGATTTGTGACCAGTATTACATGAGGTCATTCCACTGAGATGTCATATTCCTCATATCATGCAGTATTGATCTATTTCACTTGTACTGAGTTTAACTGTTGAACTTGAAAGCATGCCTATATTTTTGTACCATTATTTACACTGGATTGTACCTGCGGAGCTCGTCACTACTTTCAACCCAGAGGTTAGTCTTGTTACTTATTGAGTTGGTTGTACTCATACTACACTATGCACCTCGTGTGCAGATCCAAGTGCTTCTGGACATGGCGACTGTTTGACCTCAGTGTGTCATCAGTTGGAGACTATCAAGGTAGTTGCTAGGCGTCTGCTGACCTTGTCTCTCTTTCCTTCAGTTATTGTACTGTTCTATACTTTCAGACAATGGTTTTTATTAGTCAGACATTGTATTCATATTAGATGCTCATGTACTTAGTGACACCAGATTTTGGGAGTGTTATATTTGTATTTGTGAGATTTTTTCCGCTGAATTTAATTATTATGTTTTCAAATTTAAAAGATATGGTGGTTTATCGAGATTGTCAGCTTACCTAGTATTGAGATAGGCGTTATCACGACAGGTGAAATTTTGGGTCGTGACACCATCAAAATAAGATTTTGCATCATTCTTATTTTTCTCCTCAGTTGGGATTTCTTCTTCATCAGCCACATAATTAGTGGCATCAATCTCCGATTCATTTTGGAGGCTGAAGTGAGCGATCTGGGATTTGTTTGGGGATTACTCTTTCCATCCCCACGTTATTCCTTCTTCTTCTTGCTAAAATTTCTCTTCTTCATTGGAGGGCTAACAAGATCTTTCTTCAAGTGGTACCACATATACCAATTTTCTTCTGCTTTTGGGAATCCAACTTTTGGATCTGATCTTGAGCTTCATCAAAAGAAAGAAGCTCAATTAGAATTCGATGTTTAGAATGAACCTTCCTCGGCCAAAGACCTATAGTAATAGACGAAATATGAGTTACAAAAATAAGTGGAAAAAGCAATATTGAATCAGCTCAATAATACTTATCATGATGCTTGATTTTCCATCCGGTGATGTTAGCAATGACCTTCTAATATCTAAACTCCATAGTAGAAGAAGACAAGATCTTTTCTAGCCATTATTTAATGTTAGAGACAGCCAAATATCTCTGCGATGGCTGCAATGTGAAGGGGAAAATGTTACGTGTTGTGCAAAAGGAAGAAAATCAAATTCTGAAGTTAGGGATGGTACTTACTGTTTACCCTTAAAATTGGATAACAATTAAACTTATAATGTGGATTTTAGGATACTTGATTTCACTTAATACCAATTGATAAATATGAAGATTAATGATAGAATTGTACAATAAAGTAAATCAAACCAGTGTTTGAATGAAACTCATTCCTTGAACTGGCTGATTCAAGGACAATAAAAATATAATAAGCTGAAGAACAAGAGCGTGAGCGAGAAAAAATATTATATTGCTTTTGTATCAGTTATGTCTTTATAAATGGTTAGAACTCCCTTTTATATAGTAGAGTAATTTTATTTATGGTACAATTCTAATTATAGGAGGAAATCCCATAATTAACTAAACAACCGTTCTTGATTCGATCCATTCTAAGATTTCTGCCATGATCTTCGACCAGTCGCGCATATCTCATTTTTTCTTATTACGCTATCTTCGGTATTGCTTGATGCATGTTTTGTTTGGTCTCGATTTTTGTCGGCCTCGATCTTGGCAGGTGTCTTGAATCCCGAGCTCGCTACCTTGTCTTCGTGCCTTGACCCAGTCCACTTTGGGGTTGACTTTCGATGCAACTTCTTGGTCTCGATCAGCATAGAAAAATTGGGTGGGCCCGATTTTAACTGTATACAGATAGTCCCCTCGTTGTTTGGAGTATAACAACAAAGAATGAACTGAGTCTTTGACTCTCTAGCTTGACCTATCATGACATCATCATTGTCATGATGTCATCCTCGTAAATGACAGAAAACGTCCCATCAGTACGGTTCCCCAAGTCATTAATGGGCGTCAGTTGGAGGTCGGCCACTTGTGCTTTTGAACCGTCGCTGTAAATCCCATAAATAGGCCCCCTCTTCATTGATTCAAATTTTACTTTCACTTTCTTCTCCAAAGCCTTTACCTCTTTCAAGTTTCTCCATTTTGCAAAATCCTCAGGTTTTGTTGTTAACCCCTTCTCAAAACACCAAATCCTACTACTTCCTTCTTTCTTCAAACTCATACAAAAAATGGCAAAAATATCAAAAACGGTACCACAAAAAGAAGTTGCTTCATCTTCTCAACCGGCTAGCAGAAAAATGCCGATAGAACTCTGTATTGAGGAGTGAATTTTGGAGGGTGCGCGTTAAACTCCGATTTCAAAACCGATAAGGCTTCGTCGGTTCTAGGTCAATACGAGCCTGTGTCAAGATATTTATGCTCGATAATAGAGAAATACCTCGAGCAGGTAAAGAAAGACTGTAACTGGGGGGATAAATAGGTGGTGTTCTCGACCACCGAAGAGGACATAACTACCCATGTGGAAGGGTTTCTAAGTGTTTACACTTACCCTTTCACGTTGGGCCCCCTCGACCCCGTCGTCGTTGATTTTTATCATCAGTACCAAATAACCCTAGGACAAATCCATCTTTTTGGCAGATTGTTATTCTTCTCCAATTCTTCGTGAGCAAAGTCGAGGGGATGCCTTTCACCCTCGACCACCTCATCAGGTTATACAGCCCCCGCCTCTATCGAGGCAGGTTAATAAAACTCCAACGTCGGGCCACCAAAGTGTTGTTCTCGAGCATAGACGAGGACAAGTACCGAGGCTGGATGGGCCGGTTCATTCGAGTGAGGACTTCCGACATAATCCCGACTGAGAAGATGCCATTTCCTGAGAGATAGAATATGAAGCGTAAGTATAATCCCACTGTTAGTTCTTATTTATTGTTTTTCCCCTTTACTTCTTCTTATTGATATCCCTTTACATGATGTAGCGGTTGCTTGGATTCCTCGTACGATTCCTAATCTCGAGTGTTGGGTTCGAGACCTAGCTTCGACCTCTATGTACGCCAAGCGCTCATGGCGCGATTTATCAAAGCGCCGATGGGAGGCCAAAAATCATGGTAAGCCTTTTTTTCATATATCTGATGATTTGATCAAAATGTCTTTCTTATACTTAACCAATTTTCTTGCGTGTAGGCCTGGGCAAAGATGCGGTCATGAGGGCCCCTTCTGGCGAGGAAAAGACTTCGGCTTCGGTTCCAAAACCGGCGAAGGACAACAAGAGAAAAAGGGCCTCAGCCTCCGAGGATCTAGAACTTAAGAAAAGGATGGCTCGTTAGCCGAGGAAGAACATCATCCCTCTGACCGAAGAATCTGTTCGGCGTCTAAAGGATGAAGATAAAGAAGAAGAAAATGACGGCTCTGTACTGGTGGCCAGAGTGAAGAAAACCATCGATGCCCCAAAGGCAGTTGGATCGATGGCGGTTTATAAGGCTCCGCCTCGAACTGAGGGGATATCGGAGAAGGATTCGGGCAAAGTCCCCGAGTCGTTAGAGATCGAGGATGCCTCCCACCAAAGTGAACAAATGATGGTTATATCTGAAGGGACCGGCCCTGAATCCATTCGAACTGAGGAGAATGCCCCAAGTGACTGACTTGGGGCAATAGTAATCGGAGACTCGCCCACTCTCCCTGCTTTTTCCGAAGGGGCGATTCGGGAAGCCCAAGCTTTGGGGACCCTCAAGGTAGATGGATCTCATGAGGGAGAGGACCCCTTTCGCGATTTGTTTATAGGTATCGAGGATGCTGCCGGTCCGAGTGACGTATCAGGTCTTTTCTTTGAGGCTCAACGAGCCCTGAATCGGGTAGGTCTCGATTCCCTTTATTGATGTCATATTCTTTCATTTTCTGCCTAACTTTTTCTATTTTTCATATAGGCTTTATCTCTTCATCAGGAGGTGTTTTTCAAGTCTCGGGCAGAGCTGAGCCGATGTGAGGCTGACTTTCGAGGGCTTTCGGAGGAGAGAAATTCCCTCAAACTTCTTAGTGGGCAAAAGGAGGAAGAGATCAAGGATCTTCGAGCCGAGTTGGCCAACGCTCACCAAGATCGGACAGACCTGATCAGACAAGTAATGACAATTTTAAAAACCCATGGGCTCGATTCAGGAACGGTGGCTAATATTTCAGTCTCACAGCTACAGCAGAAGATTGAGAGGATCGAGCAGTTCTGCGAGGAGATCAGTACGATAAAGGCGGAGGCTTTGGGGTGGAAAGAAGGTATGGACCACCTTGCTGCAGAAAAAGAGACTGTTCGGGCCCAATTGTCATCGGTCGAAAGTCAACTCCAAGGCCTGAAGGAGAATAGTTCAGCTCATGCAAAGAAGATAGGAGAGGTCGAGGCTCAGTTGGCTTCCAAACTTGCAAGGGCCAAAGCTGAAGCCGAAAAAGCAAAGGCCGAGGCTGAGACGATCATGGCCGTCTATCGGGATGATATTGAAGCTGCTCAAGCCCAAGCGAGAGAGGCTACTGAGACCGCTCAAACTCGAGCATATTGGATTGCCGAACTCACCAAATGCTAATCTCGGAGGGAAACCCTCGAGGAGATCCACACTCAAGGTTTCAATCTTACCAACGAGATAGTAAAGGCTAGAGAGCATTAAGCCAAAGCTGGAGCACTGGCCACTTCCGATGATGATGATGATGATGTTGGCAGCAAAAGCGGGTCCGAGAATGGGGAGGACCTCGATGGAGAAGAAGCTGCCCCCGGAGGAGATCAGGAACCTTAGGATTTTTCACTTTTGATCTTTTGTATAGGATCCTGATCGGACCTTGTAAATATTCTCTTATTTATAAATATCTCTTTCCTTTATGACTTGTCTTTATTTCATTTATGCCTCGTGAAAGTTTTATCTTATTTATTCCTCATGAAAGTTTTGTTCATAAGTTTGAGGTTTAGGCAATTTGATCGAAACCGAACTAGTGTAGTTTTTATAATCGAGTGAGTACTTGCTTGAACTCGGAGTATGGTGACCCTTAGGTTTTAATTGAGTGAGGATGATTTCTTCGAACTCAAAAATAAACTGATCCTTTAGGCTCTTGAATTAGGCAGATACGGCCATAGCAAAAAGAATGGCTTCCGCCCCCTTTTCGGCTTGAAAAGTTTATCGTTTATTATATAAATTCTATTGTGCCTTAACACGAAATAAAGGATTTGCTTGAGAGTTCGAACGGTTCCGTACCCATTAGGATTTTCAAGGGTCGATATTATCGAGACCTTTTGTTTCGTAATGCCTTAGCATAAAATAAAGAATTTGTTTGAGAGTTCGAACACCTTTGTATCCATTAGGGTTTTCGAGGGTCGATATTATCGAGACCCTTAGAAATTTAGCTGAGGGTAGCCTTTTTTAACCGGTTTGTGAAAATATTTGAAGGCCTGTTTAATAACGAAAATCGGATATCTCTGAACCGTGTTGATTTCGCCGTAGCCTTTAACTTGTGATTTGCCTTTTGGGCTTGTTCCCCTATTATTCTTTGAACTTGTTCGAAGTATCAGTCCTCGAGTGGGGTGGTCGTGGCCTATAAAATCGAGGATTATATTTTTAAGATCTTACGATCTTGAGGTTTAGTAATTCGATCGTGTCGATTGTTTGGACGGCAGTCCCCGAGTATTGGGTAAACTGTTTGAATTTCAGTTGTGATCGGCCCTTAAGCCAGTTTCCACCATAGATCATAAGTATGAAATTGTAAAGTATAAATTTTTCTAAAGCATAGAGCATCTGTTAAGGAAAAATACTTCTTCCAATAGATTATACATGCGTATATATTTTTCCATTAGGGCTCGAGTAATCTACATGGACACGGTGCATTTGACCGTTTGGTCCTCTACAAAATTTACCTATCGAGACCCTGTCGACATGAAGTATTTTCCTTGTAACTATCCGAGGGTGATGCCCCCAGTATTCGAGGTTGATTGTAAAGGAGCCTCAGATACTGTTGAATTGCTCTAAGTTAGCACGAACAATGGTTGCCTCGTTAAAAACCTCACCGAAAAAACTCATTTGGGACAAAAACTGGTCTCTAAGAGAAAAAGAGTGCAACGCTTGCTTTTAGACCTAAGGACTGCATTTGAAGAATCTTTTGATGTCTTTGAATAAACACCTACAAATGGTTAGTATAAATGAAAATGGAGAAGGTCGTACCTTAGTAGTAATATCGTTTGAGGAGTGATATATTCCAATTGTTTGGTAATTGTTCGTCGTTTGCCATGCCAAGTCTGTAGGATCCTTTTCCGATGATATCGAGGACCTGGTATGGTCCCACCCAATTTGGCCAAGTTTTCCTTCGTTTGGGTCTCAAGTATTGAGAGTGACCTTCCTCAGAATCAAGTCCCCGATTTTGAAGTGTCGAAGATTGGCTCTTCGATTGTAGTACCTTTCGATCCGCTGTTTATGAGCGGCCATTCGAACGAGGGGGGCTTCCTATTTTTCATCTAGCAATTCGAGACTTGTATTCATAGCCTCATGATTTGACTCTTCCATTACATATCTAAACCTGACGCTGGGTTCCCCGACTTTAACCGTGATCAGAGCTTCGGCACCGTATACTAAAGAAAATGGTGTTGCCCCCGTACTGGATTTTGACGTCGTTCGATATTCCCAAAGGACTTCGGGCAATATTTCTCTCCATTTTCCCTTGGCGTCGTTCAATCTTTTTTTTAGATTTTGAATGATGTTTTTGTTTGTTGATTCGGCATGTCCATTCCTACTAGGATGATATGGCGTCGACAGGATCCTCTTTATTTTGTGATCTTCGAGAAAATTTGTTACTTTGCCACTGACGAATTGCTTTCCATTGTCGCATACGATCTCGGCAGGCATCCCGAATCGGCATATAATGTGATCCCATATGAAGTCTATGACTTCTTTCTCTCTAATTTTCTCGAAAGCCTATGCTTCAACCCACTTAGATAAATAGTCATTCATAAATAAAATAAATTTAGCTTTACCTGGGGACGATGGAAGAGGGCCGACGATATCCATTCCCCACTTCATGAATGGTCATGGGGATAAGACTAAGTGGAGTTGATCTCCGGGCTGATTAATCATCGGCGCATACCTTTGACATTTGTCGCACTTTCGAATAAACTCTTTTGTATCCTTTTCCATATCGGCCCAATAGTATCCTGCTCTGATGACTTTGTGAACCAATGATTCGGCACCGGAATGATTTCCGTAAGTGCCCTCGTGGATTTCTCGTAGGACGTAGTCGGTATCTCCTGGTCCCAAACATATCGCCAATGGTCCATCGAACATCCTTCTATATAATGTTCCATCCTCAGCCAATGTGAATCGTGCAGCCTTCGTACGTAGAGTCCTAGATTCTTTAGGATCGAATGGAAGCTTCTCGTTCTTTAGGTACTTGATATATTTGTTCCTCCAATCCCAGGTCAGAATTGTGGAGTTGATTTCGGCGTGGCCTTCTTCGATTACTGACCTTGAAAGTTGTACGATAGTCCTCGAGTTAATCTCGTTGTCTTCGACCGATGACCCCAAATTTGCAAGGGCATCGGCCTCGCTGTTTTGTTCTCGAGGTACATGTTGTAAGGTCCATTATTTAAACTGATATAGAGTCACCTGTAATTTGTCCAAGTACCTCTGCATTCGATCTTCTTGGACCTCGAAAGTTCTGTTGACTTGGTTTACCACGAGCAAGGAGTCACATTTGGCTTCGATGACTTCTCCTCACAAACCTTTAGCTAGATCAAGACATGCAATCATGGCCTCATACTCGGCCTCGTTGTTAGTTAACTTGGAAGTTTTGATAGCTTGTCTAATTGTATTACCCGTAGGCGGCTTCAAACGATGCCTAGCCCGGACCCCTTTATGTTCGAAGCATCATCTGTGAAGATGGTCCACACCCCCAGTGATGTACCTGATTTTAATAACAGTTCTTTTTCGACCTCATGTACGAGGGCAGGCATAAAGTCAGCCACAAAGTCAGCTAAGATTTGAGACTTGATGGTCGTTCGGGGTCGATACTTGATATCGTACCCACTGATCTCGATGGCCCATTTGACCAATCGGCCCGAAAGTTCGGGTTTATGCACAATATTGTAAAGGGGATAAGTAGTCACCACACAGATCGGGTGACACTGAAAATATGGTTTTAATTTCCTAGAAGCGCTTATTAAGGCAAGTGCTAATTTTTCTAAGTGTGGGTACCGGGTCTCGACCTCACCTAGAGTTCGACTAACATAATAAACAGGAAATCACGTACCTTGCTCTTCTCGAACTAGGACCCCACTTACCGTGATTTCCGAGATTGCTAAGTACAAGTATAGTTGCTCGTCCGCTTTCGGAGTATGAAGTAGTGGCAGGCTCGAGAGGTACCGCTTTAATTCTTCCAATGCTTGTTGGCATTCCGAGGTCCATGCAAAATTGTTCTTCTTTTTGAGCAGCGAGAAGAAGTTGTGACTTCTATCTGAAGACCTTGAGATGAATCGGCCTAGGGCGGCTATGCGCCCTGTTAATCTTTGTATGGCCTTAACATTATCCACGTCTTTAATGTCTTCGATCGCCTTGATCTTATCGAGGTTGATTTGGATACCCCGATTTGATACCATAAAGCCGCGGAACTTGCCCGAGTCAACCCCGAATGCACATTTTTCCGGATTGAGTTTCATGTTGTATTTCCTTAGTATATCGAAGGTCTCCTGCAAATGTGTCAAATGGTCCTCTGCTCACAGGGACTTAACTGGCATATCATCAATATAAACTTCCATTGACTTACCTATTTGTTCTTCGAACATTCGATTTACTAAGCGTTGATAAGTGGCACCAGCATTTTTTAGTCCAAACGGCATTACATTATAACAATAGGTGTCATACTTAGTGATGAACGAAGTCTTTTCCTGATCCTCCGGGTTCATTTGTATTTGATTGTACCCGGAGTAAGCATCGAGAAAACTAAGGATCTCGTGGCCGGCCGTGGCATCGATCATGCGATCGATATTCAGCGGAGGAAAAGAGCCTTTAGGACATGCTTTGTTTAAATCTTTATAGTCTATGCACATTCTAAATTTATTTTCCTTTTTAGGGACTACAACTACGTTTGCTAACCATTCGGGATATTTTACCTCCCGAATGGATCCTATTTTGAGAAGTTTGGTTACCTTGTCCTTGATGAATGCATGTTTTACCTCGGACTGGGGTCTTCTCTTTTATTTTACCGGGCGAAACTTCGGGTCCAAGCGCAGTTGATGTGTAGCGATTTCCGGCAGGATCCCTGTCATATCTAAATGGGACCAAGCAAAACAATCCATATTATTGATAAGAAATTTAATGAGTTTTTTTCCTGAGCTCGGGGGTTAACCCCGTTCCCGGGTATACCTTTCGATTGGGTAGATGCTCGATCAGTACGACTTGCTCCAACTCCTCGACCGTCGATTTGGTGCCGTCGGAATCCTCAGGGATTATGAAGGATCGAGGGATCCAATAGTCACCGTTCTCGTCTGTTCCCTGCTTCTCCGATTGAGTCGAGGCTGGCAACTGTGGTTGCTATTTAGCTTCTTGTTTTCCTTCGAACTCCGATCCTTTTGTTGATGAAAGTGCCCATACCGGTATCACTTTGTCGACCGCGAACATCTCTTTGGCATCATGTTGTTCCCCATACACCGTTTTTACTCCATCCGGTGTTGAGAACTTTATTATTTCGTGAAGGGTTGAGGGGACCGCCCTCATATTGTGAATCCAGGGTCTTACGAGTCGTGCGTAGTATCTCATATCGCCTTCGATCACATAGAACTTTGTTTCTTGAATAATTCCGGCTACATTTATTGGTAGGATGATTTCACCTTTAGTTGTTTCGCTTGCCATGTTAAAGCCATTGAGAATCCGAGTTGTGGGTACGATCTGATCTTGTAGGCCGAGCTGATCCACGACCCTTGATAGAATAATATTGACCGAACTTCCTGGATCAATTAAAACACGTTTAACCTGAATTTTATTCATAAGGATAGAGATTACCAAAGCATCATAAGGATAAAGCGACTTCGAGCACATAGTCTCGAGTTCATTTTTCTCTGGTGATTGATACTTTAGTGCATTTGAACACGGGCCCTTGTGGAATATCGACCCCACCAACGATCATGTGAATCATGTGTTGTGGTTCTTCCTGCTCGTTTTTCCTGTTTGCGTCTCTGTCTCTTAAATGGTTTTTAGCTCGGTCGCTCAAGAATTCTCGAAGGTGACCCTCGTGGAATAGACGGGCCACCTCATCCCTTAGTTGTCTGCAGTCTTCTGTTTTATGACCATGTGTACCATGTTATTTGCATGTTTGATTGGGGTTCCTTTGGGATGGATCGGTTTTTAGGGGTCTGGGCCATCTAGTATCTTTGATTCTCCCAATGGCCGAATACGTCGATGCTGAAATTGTATTCTGACAATCGTGGTGCTTCTGTGGGATTGGCATGTTTATCGAAGCCATTTTTGCTCATGAGCCCTCGAAAGCTCTGTCTTCGATCATTTCAGATGGGATTGCGTCCTCGACCGATGTTTCTACGATCTGCATTGTATGGTAGATACCGATCTCTGCTCGATCGGGGTTCTCTGTCGATATCCCTCTGAGCTTTGCCGACGAGCCTGTTTGGATAAGAGGAATTGGAAGGGGTCCCCAATTGATCATCCTCGACCCTGATCTTCGACCGGTACAAATTATGTACATCGGCCCAGGTTACCGCTGGATATTCAATTAAATTCTGCTTTAGCTGTCGTGATGCCACCAAACTTCGTTCGTTCAAACCTTGAGTAAAGGCTTGAACATCCCAATCGTCTGTGACCAGTGGTAGTTTCATGCGTTCCATCTGAAATCGAGATACGAATTTCCTCAACATTTCATGGTCTTTCTATTTTACCTTGAAGAGGTCTGATTTTCTAGTCGCAAACTTTATTGCTCCGGCATGTGCCTTTACGAAGGAGTCTGCAAGCATGGCAAAGGAATCGATGAAACTAGGCAGTAAATTATGGCACCATATCATTGCTTTTTTCGACAAGGTTTCTCCAAATTTCTTCAGTAGAACATATTCAATCTCATCGTCTTCTAAGTCATTTCCCTTTATTGCACATGTATAAGAAGTGACATGCTCATTAAGGTCAGTGGTCCCATTGTACTTAGGAATTTTTGGCATTCAGAATTTCTTCGGAATGGGTTTCGGTACCGCAATTGGAGGGAAAGGCTTCTGTTCAAATTTCTTCGAATCCATACATTTTAAAACTGGCGGTGCCCCCGATATTTAGTCAACCTAGTAGTTGTATATCTCTACTTTCTTGTCATTTGCCTCGATTTTCTTTTCTCCCGATTCAATCCGTTTAGTGAGCTCCTCGAACATTTTCATGATGGCGGGGTCAGTCCCCGATTCGTTGGCATTCGACATTTTCGGCACATGCTCGGTCCTTTGAACGACTTCTGGTTCGATCCTACTCGGTGTTCGGTGTTGATTTTGTGGTTGTGCTATAGCGGCTTGTTGAGCCTGTAACATTTCGAATATCAATTGGAGGCTAACTCTACCATCTTCTTCGCCCTGCGTACCTCGACCACTTGATCAAACTTCCCTGCGTATACTACCTTCGGGCTTAACGCCCAAATTTGCATTTAGGGTGACATGTGAACTGACATCGGCGGGATTTGCAATTGGTGCTCCCTCGAGGTAGGCTTGAGGCACCTCGATTCCTGGGGCTGTTATGTTGTCGTTTTCCCCGTGAAATCAAAGGTTGTTGTCACCATGTGTAGGTGCTTCTTGTGCGTTTGACATGTTTTTCCTGAAAACAAAGATTCTTACGAGAACAAGTGTAAACAAGTGTGTGTTATTGAAATTAGTATTAAGCAATCACTACTATCCTCAGCCCCACGGTGGGCGCCAAACTATTTACCCTTAAAATTGGATAACAATTAAACTTATAATGTGGATTTAAGGATACGTGATTTCACTTAATACTAATTGATAAATATGAAGATTAATGATAGAATTGTACAATAAAGTAAATCAAACCAGTGTTTGAATGAAACTCAGCCCTTGAGTTAGAGTATCCTCGAACTGGTTGATGCAAAGACAATAAAAATACAATAAGGTGAAGAACAAGAGCATGAGCGAGACAGAAAATTATATAGCTTTTGTAGCAGTTGTGTCTTTATAAATGGTTAGAACTCCCATTTATATAGTAGAGGAATTCTATATATGATACAATTCTAATTGCAGAAGAAAATCTCATGATTAACTAAACAACCGTTCTTGATTCGATCCGTTCCGAGATTTTCGCCATGATCTTCGACCAGTCGCGGATATCTCGCTTTTCCATTATTACGCTATCTTTGGTATTGCTCGATGCCTGTCTTGTTTGATCTCGATTGCTGTCGGCCTCGATCTTGACAGGTGTCTCGAATCCCGAGCTCAATACGTTGTCTTCGTGCCTTGACCCGATCCACTTCGGGTTTGACTTTCGATTCAACTTCTTGGTTTCGGTCAGCATAGAACAATTGGGTGGGCCCGATTTTAACCGTATACACTTACACTTGTCATTGCACATATCTGGAAAAGTATGATCGCCGGATTTAACTAGATCCCGAGTTGATATAACAACGAATGTTTCGTACCACCCTCGATCGTGGTCGTCAGTATTCTTGACATAGGAACGGTTACCCCGGTTAGCAATAATAAATACATAACTCTTGTACGGCTTTGGGGAATATAGATGGCGAAGATATTTGAGGGTGAAATCTTATCTGGTTAGCAACGACAAGAAGCAAAGATATGCTACAAGTACCCAGATGCTCGATTCTACTTGAGCCAAGTAGATGTTGAATTGACTATTCATGTCTTCAATAAAGGGATCAATAGCTAGTTTGAACCCCAGAGTTAACGGGCACGTGTATACAAAAGAGAACCAGCCCGATGTAATTTATTCGTCTTCCTGAACCGGATGAATATTAATATTTTCACCATTGTTGCACTCCCTCTAGACAATGGGAAGATGCCCCAATCAAATAACGAAAACATACTCATTCACGAGCGTGTTCCGGTCCCCAGTTTGTCTCTCCATCTTGTTCCAAAGAACAAAATTTGATAAGATGTCTACCTTTTTTGGCACTATCTTTAAGAGTGGTTCCGAGACGGTAGCTTCTTGGTCATTGTCCTTCCTGCTATTGGAAGAGAATTTCCCAGTGGCGGGTTTCGAGGCGATCTTCCCCGCGGAGGGTTTCCGATTATCCTCTTTTGCTCTTGAATAGGAGTTTCTTTTATTTTCTTTTCTCCTCAATATTAGTTTGTTTTCCACTTCGAATTCATCAACAATTGCAGTATGCCTCTCAGTGGAGCCAAAAATTAGAGTAGCAGAAGGCTACGACCTTGTGAGTCCATGGTAGAATTACTAAGAATATATGGGATGGAAAATTTTGGGGAAAGGCAGAAAATATCAAGGGATTTGAGAAAATTGCAATTTTTATGATCAAATGATCAACAGAGAGTAAGAAGTAAAGGAAGAAGGATTTTCGTACTTTTAGACACGGATCCATCATTGCCTCAGTAATTGCCATTGATGTCATTTTCAAACAGAATTCACCGCGTGTCTCGTGCATTAAATAGAAAACGTGCATGTCGCTTCAAATTTGGAATAAAGGTGTTAGATACATCTTGTTTCCCGCCTGAAATTCTTTCTACTTCCCGAATATTCCTCAATAACTATCCAAAAGGGGGAAGGAATATTTGTATCGGTAAAATACTATCACGTAGATAGTTGTTTACCCGAAAAACGGATAGAGTCAAATTTGTACGTAATTCTAAGAATATGTTGTATAACTTAATACAAACCGTAAGGATAAATATAAATATCAAACATGGATTGCAAAGAGTGCAAAGTAAATACGGTTGTAAAGAAGATGATTTTTAGGACTGAACAGGTTGAACTAATTTATGAAGCTTAGAAGAATAGCTCTTTTGTATAGGAGAATATGGTGCTTGAATTATAATGTAAACAAAAAACTTGCCCCTTACAGAAATAATAACCATTCCTTTTATAGTAGAGGGATCTTACTTTAGATATAAAAAAATACATAGTGGGAGACCCATGATAAATCAGCTTTTCCATAATTCCTGCCAGGATTCTCTCCTCTAAATGGATTGCAACGGCTCTTGTCTATGAGCTCGATATTGACTCGCATTTTCGGTCTCGACTCGAGCTCTCGATCTTGACTTGAGCTCGATTTTGAATCGGATCATTGCATTGATTCAGGGTCAGTGTTGGTCAGTCTCTGAATTATAAGCTCGATAACATTACTTTGCATCATAGTTCGATTTGGATTCAAGCTTGATAATGATATCGAGCTCGACATTGATTGGTCCCTCGGGCTCGAAGGTTTTTTGTACCATCTTCGGAACCCATTTTGAAGTCTTACTCCGATCTGTTACATTTTGACCTCGATCGATCGTACGAAAGCTGAAATCTATTTTGACCATATATAGATAGTCCCCTCGTTTCTCGAGAAGGATGTGGTGAGAAACGATATGATTTTTCAATGGTTCGATCGGATTATAAGCTGACGTTTACATTGGGCTCAACCATGACGCACGTGATAGCTGTCCCGTCGATTTAGTATTTCAAGGCATTTAATGCATGTCAGACGGTGGTCGGCCACTGCTGATACTGATCCGCCATTGCTTTAATCTATAAATAGCCCTTTCTTTTATCATTTACCACTTTTACATCTTTAATTTTCCAAATTTCCCAAGTTCTTTTTCGTTCTCTTTGAGTTTATTCGCAAATCTTTGATTCTTCTTTGCAAGATTCTTTTTCTAAACCACCAAATCTTTGTTACCTTCTTTAAATCCAAAATGGTGAAAACATTAAATATCATCCCCCAAAAAGAAAAAGCTTCTTCTTCCCAATCCGCCGCCGACAAAACACCGGTGGATCCATGCCCTGAGGAGTGCATTCCGGCGACATGTGTTCTTACCTCCGATTTCAAACTCGATAAAGGTTTGTTAGTTCCTGGCTGATGTAAGCTTGTATCGAGATATATTTGTTTGATAACCAGGGAGCATATCGAGCGGATAAAAAAATATTGTAACTAGGAGAACAAAGAAGTGGTAGTGCCGTCTCCCGAAGAGGATATTACTACTCACGTGAGAGGGTTTTTAAGCGTGTATACTTACCCTTTCACGTTAGGTCCCCTCGACCCCGTTATCATAGATTTTTGTCATAAATAGCTAATAACTCTAGGTCAGATACATCCTTCCTTTTGGAGGATGGTTATTTTGATCCGATATTTTGTGAGTAAAATCGAGGGGATGCCTTTCACCCTCGATCACCATGTCTGATTATACCGTCCTCGCCTTTTTCAAGGAGGGTTAATAAAACTCCAACGTCGAGCTACCAAGGCTCTGTTCTCGAGTATAGACGAGGATAAGGATCGAGGTTGGATGGGCAGATTCATTCGAGTAAGGACTTCAGACCTGATTCCGATCGAAAATATGCCTTTTCCCGAGGAGTGGAACATGAAGCGTAAGTGTAATTCTGTTGTTATCTCCTACTATTTTAACCTTTAATTTCCTTCACCAATATTCTTCTTTTGTGATGCAGCGGTTCCCTGGATGCCCGGAATAGTGCCCGATCTCAAGAACTAGGTACATGATCTAGTTTCGACCTCCTCCTACGCTGAGCGCTCATGGCGCGACTTGTCGAAGGGCCGATGGGAGGCCAAAGATCATGGTAAGCACCTTTCTCGTTTCTTTTGATAATTTGAATAAAATGCTTTTCACAGACTTTAATAAAAAATTTCGTGTGTAGGTGTGGGAAAAGATGCGGTTTAAAGGCCCTCATCCGTCGAGGAAGAGGCTTCGGCCTCTGTCCTAAAGCCGGTGAAAGATAATAATAGGAAAAGATCCCCCATCCTCGAAGATCAAAAATCGAAAAAAAGGACGGCTCGTAAGCTGAACAAGAATATTGTTCCTTTGACCATAGAATCAGTTATGCATCTGAGGGATGAAAAAGAAGAAGAAGTGAACGATGGGTCTGCTCTGGCGGCCCGAACGAAGAAAACCACCGACGTTTCACAGGCAGCTAGATCGATGGTGGTTCATAAGGCTCCGCCTCGAACTGAGGAAATATCGAAGAAAGATTCGGGCAGATTCCCCAGGTTGTTGGAGATCGAAGACGCTTCCTATCGAAGCCAACAGATGGGGGATATGTCTGAAGGGACTTTTCTCGAATCTTTTCGAACTGAAGAGAATGTCCCAGGTGATTCACTTGGGGTAGTAGCAATCGAAGACTCGCCCACCTTTCCTGCTTTTTTCGCAGGGGCGATTCGGGAGGCCCAAGCTTTGGGGGCCCTCAAATTAGATAGGCCTCATGATGGAGAGGATCATTTTTGTGACCTGTTTATCGGTGTCGGGGACACTACCGGTACGAGTGATGCATCGGATCTTTTTCATGGAGTGCAACAGGCTTTGAATTAGGTAAGCCTTAAATTATATGGCGTTATCTTTAAGTTTGATTTTCTATTCTAACTTTGTTTCTTCCTTCTTTGCAGGCCACGATAGTTTATCGAGAATCATGTTCTCGGTCCCGAACCGAGCTGCGTCGATACGAGGCTGAGCTTCAACGGGTTACGGAGGAGAGGAACTCCCTAAAACTACTCTTAGGCCAAAGGGGGGAAGAAATACAAGACCTCCGAGCTGAGTTGGCCAAGGCTCACCAAGATCAGATCAATCTGTCCGAGCAGGTAATAGTACTTTTAAAAGCCTATGGGCTCAATACTAGAACGATGGCTAATTTTTCGGACTCACAACTGCAGCAGAAAATTGAAATAATCGAAAAACTCTGTGAAGAAGTCGATGTGATAAAAGCGGAGTCTTTGAAGTGGAAATAAGGAATAGACCGCTTTACTGCAGAGAAAGAAACTGCTCGAGCCCAATTGTCATCGGTCAAAAACCAACTTCAAAAACTGAAGGAGAAAGGCTCGGTTCAAGTGAGAAGAATAGAGGAGATCGAGGCTCGGTTGGCCTCTGAACTTTCAAAGGCCGAATCTGACGCCGAAAAGGCAAAGGCCGATGTGGATGCACTCGTGGCCGTCTATCGGGCCGATGCTGAAACTGCCCAGGTCCAAGCAAGAGAGGCAGTCGAGACCGTCGATACTCAAGCACATTGGGTCGCTCAACTTGCTAAGTGCCGATCCCGGAGGGAGACCCTTGAGAAGATCCAAGCTCGAGGTTTCGACCTCGCTGAAGATATTAAAAGGGCCAAAGAACTCGAAGCCAATGCTGAAGCCTTGGTTTCCGATGACGATGATGATGATAATGATGATGATGATGATGGGAGTAAGAGTGGGTCTGAGAATAGGGGGGAGCCCGATAGAGAAGAGACCGCTCCTGGGGATAACCAAGAAGCTTAGTCCTCAATTTTTATATTGTAATCAATTATGTAAATAATCTTGTATATTAAAATATCCCTTTTTGCCGACTTTCTTCTGTTCTGTTTCTTATTTTGTGAAGATTTTATTCATGCCTTATGAATATTTTCATAAGGATTTAGGCAACTTGATCAAATTTGGACTTCGTAGCCTTTATAACCGAGTGAGCGCTTACTCAAACTTGAAGTGATGTATCCCTTAGGCTTTAGTAGTCGAGTGAATGATTCGAACTTGAAGTAATGTCGCCCGTAGGCATAATGGTCGAGTGAGTGCTTGCTCGAACTCGAAATAAAAGTAGCCTGTAGGCATAATGATCTAGTGAATGATTCGAACTCGAAGTAATGTAGCCCGTAGGCATAATGGTCGAGTAAGTGCTTGCCCGAACTCGAAATAACAGTAGTCTGTAGGCGTAATTGTCGAGTGAATGATTCAAACTCGAAGTAATGTAGCCCGTAGGCGTAGTGGTCGAGTGAGTGCTTGCTTGAACTCAAAATAAAAATAGCCCGTAGGCGTAATGATCGAGTGAATGATTCGAACTCGAATTAATGTAGCCCGTAGGCGTAATGGTCGAGTGAGTGATTGCTCGAACTCGAAATAAAAGTAGCCCGTAGGCTTAATGGTCGAGTGAATGATTCGAACTCGAAGTAATGTAGCCCGTAGGCGTAGTGGTCGAGTGAGTGCTTGCTCGAACTCGAAATAAAAGTAGCTTGTAGGCGTAATGGTCGAGTGAATGATTCAAACTCGAAGTAATGTAGCATGTAGGCGTAATGGTTGAGTGTGCTTGCTCGAACTCAAAATAAAAGTAGATCGTAGGCGTAATGGTTGAGTAAATGATTCGAACTCGATCTTGTTTGCATAATAAATCTCGAAATATAGGAGTTTTTCTTGGATATAAGATATCGATATAGAAGAGAACTTTTCTTTGCAAGTCATTATACATGTGTTCATGTTTTGCGCCAGGGCTCGGGCCAACTATATGAGCATGGTTCGTTTTGACCATTTGGCTCTTATAATTTTTCCTATTGGGACCCTGTTGTTACGAAATATCTTTCTTGCATCAGAACTTGATATATTTGAGGGCTAATGCCCCCCCCCCCAGTATTCGAGGTTGATTATTAAGAAGCCTCGGATACTATTGAATTGCCCTCAGGTAGCACATGGTTGTTGCCTCATTAAAAACCTTTCCGGGAAAACCCATTTGGGATAAAAGCCGATCTAAGGGGAAAAAGAGTGCAACGCGTACTTTAAAACCTAAGGTCTCGACATCTTTGATCGAACTCCTGCGATGGGTTAGCTTCGAATATGTATATATGGGCGAAAGGAAAGAGAGAATCATACCTTAACAATAATATCGTTTGAGGAGTGATATGTTCCAGTTGTTCGATAATGGTTTGCCATCCATCGTTCCGAGTTTATAAGATCCCTTTCCGACTATATCGAGGACCTGATAGGGTCCTTCCTAATTTGGGACAAGCTTCCCTTCATTAGGATCTCGAGTATTGATGGTGACCTTCCTTAGGACTAAGTTCCCGATCGTGAAGTGGCGGAGGTTGGTTCTTCTATTGCAGTACCTTTCGATTCATTATTTTTGTGCAGCCATTCGAACGAGTGCCGCTTCTCGTTTTTCATCTAATAATTTGAGGCTAGTGTTCATTGCCTCATGGTTTGATTCCACCGATACATGTCGAAACCTTGCGCTGGGTTCTCTGACTTCGATTGGAATTAAGGCTTCATAGCCATACACTAAGGAAAATGGAGTTGCTCTTGTACTTGACTTCGATGTTGTTCGATATGCCCATAGGACTTCGGGCAGAATTTCTCTCCATTTCCCTTTGGCTCCGTTCAACCTTTTCTTAAAGTTTTGGATGATAGTCTTGTTTGTTGATTCGGCTTGTCCGTTCCAGCTGGGGTGATACGGTGTCGATAATATCCTTTTTATTTTATGATCTTCGAGAAATTTTGTTACTTTACTGCCGATAAATTTCTTACCATTATCGCATGTTATTTCTACGGGTATCCCGAATCGACACACGATATGATCCCAGATGAAATCTATAACCTCTTCTTCTCTTACTTTCTCGAACGCCTATGCTTCAACCCATTTAGAGAAATAGTCTGTCATAAATAAAATGAATTTAGCTTTACCTGGAGCCGATGGTAGGGGGCCGACGATATCCATCACCCATTTCATGAATGGCCATGGGGATAGGACTGAATGAAGTTGTTCCCCGGGTTGATGGATCATCGGTGCAAACCTTTGACATTTATCACATTTTCGAACAAACTCCTTAGTGTCCCTTTCCATGTTATCCCAGTAATATCCTGCTCTGATGATTTTGTGAATAAGTGATTCGGCGGCGGAGTGGTTCCCACAAGTGCCTTCATGGACCTCTCGTAAAACATAATCGGTGTCTCCTAGTCCCAAGCATACTTCCAATGGTCCATCGAACGTCCTTCTGTACAATGTACCATTTTCAGCCAACGTGAATCGAGCAGCTTTGGTTCATAGGGCCCTTGACTCTTTAGGGTTCGATGGGAGTTTTCCGTTTCCCAAATATTAAATATACTTATTTCTCCAATCCCAGGTTAAGCTTGTGGAGTTTATCTCGGCGTGCCCCTCCTCGATTACAGACCTCGAGACTTGAACGACAGTTCCCGAATCGATCTCATCTTCCTCGACCGATGACCCCAAATTTGCGAGTGCATCGGCCTCACTGTTTTGTTTTCGAGGCACATGTTGCAAAGTCCATTCCTTAAAACGATGCAAAGTTACCTGTAACTTGTCCAAATACCTCTGCATTCTGCCTTCTCGAACCTCAAAGGTTTTGTTTACTTGGTTTACTACCAGTAAAGAGTCACATTTACCTTCAATCATTTCTGCTCCCACGCTTTTTGCCAGCCCGAAACCTGCAATCATGGCCTCGTACTCGGCCTCATTGCTAGTTAACCTAGAAGTTTTGATAGACTGCCTAATGATGCCACCCGTGGGGGGTTTCAACACGATGCCAAGCCTGGACCCCTTCACATTCGAAGCACCATCTGTGAAGAGGGTCGAAACCCCCAATGATGTACCCGATTTTAGCAAGAGTCTTTCTCAACTTCATGTACGAGGGCTGGCGTGAAATCAGCCACAAAGTCTACTAAAATTTGAGACTTGATGGCCATACGGGGTTGATATATTATATCGTACCCGCTGAGCTCGATTGCCCATTTGGCCAATCGGCCCGATAGTTCGGGCTTGTGTAAAATATTACGAAGTGGGTAAGTTGTCAACACGCATTTGGGGTGACATTGAAAGTGTGGTCTTAATTTCCTAGAAGCACTTATGAGTGTGAGTGCTAATTTCTCTATGTGTGGATATCTAGAATCTACTTCTCCTAAGGTCCGACTTATGTAATAAACATGAAATTGTGTACCTTGCTCTTCTCGAACTAAGATGCCACTTACCGCAATTTCCGATACGACCAAGTATAAGTAAAGTCTTTCATCTGTCTTCGGAGTGTGAAGCAGTGGCGGGCTCGACAGGTATTGCTTCAATTGTTCTAAAGCTTGTTGGTATTCCGGGGTCCAAGCGAAGTCATTCTTCTTTTTGAGTAGAGAGAAAAATCCGTTCCTTCGATCTGATGACCTCGAAATGAATCGGCCTAGGGCAGCTATCCGTCTGGTTAGATTTTGCACCGCTTTCATACTATCCACGATGGTGATGTCTTCAATGGCCTTGATTTTATCGGGTTTGATCTCGATTCCCCGATTTGATACCATGAAGCCAAGGAATTTGCCCGAGCCGACCCCGAAAGCACATTTCTTGGGGTTGATCTTCATGTTGTATTTCCTTAAAATCTCGAACGTCTCCTGCAAATGAGTTAAATGGTCCTATACGCGCAGGGATTTGACTAGCATGTCATCAATATAAACTTCCATCGACTCACCTATATGTTTTTCGAACATTTTATTCACTGGGCATTGATAAGTAGCTCCTGCGTTTTTTAGCCGGAAGGGCATTACCGTTTTCTTGGTCCTCCGGGTTTATTCGAATTTGATTGTACCCGGAATAGGCATCGAGAAAAGTAAGGATCTCGTGGCCGGCTGTGGCATCAATCATCCGATCGATGTTAGGAAGTGGAAAAGAATCTTTAGGGCATGCTTTGTTTAGATCTTTATAGTCTACACCCATTCTTAGTTTGTTCCCTTTTTTAGGGACTACAACTACATTAGCTAACCATTCGGGATATTTTACTTCCCGAATCGACCCTATTTTGAGAAGTTTACTTACCTCGTCCTTCATGAACGTGTGCTTTAACTCGGGCTGAGGTCTTTTTTTTTTGCTTCACCGGTCTGAACCTAGGGTCCAAGCTCAGCCGGTGCATTGTTATCGATGGTGGGATTCCTGTGATGTCTACATGGGACCAAGTAAAGCAATCTATGTTATCAATAAGAAATTGAATATGTTTTTTCCTAAGTTCGGGGGTCAATCCCGTTCCCGGGTATACCTTTCTTTCTGGAAGATGTTCGATCAATATAACCGGTTCCAGCTCTTCGACCGTCAATTTGGTGGCGTCAGAATCCTCGGGGATGATAAAAGTCTGGGGGTTCAAGAAATCTTCCTCGTCATCTTCTGTTTCCTGCTTCACCGATTTGGTCGAGACTGGCGGCTGTGATTTCTATTTGGCCTCTCGTACATTTTTAATGCTCGATCTTTCTGAGGATGATAATGTTGATATCGGTGTTACCTCATTGACTGCAAACATTTCCTTCGCCACATGCTTCTCCCTATACACTGTTTTCATGCCGTCCGACGTTGGTAATTTCATTACTTGGTGGAGAGTCGAAGGTATTGCCCTCATGTTGCGGAACCAAGGCCTTCAGAGTAGGGCATTATGTCTCACGTCACCTTCGATTATATGGAACTTTGTGTTTTGGATGGTTCCAGCCACGTTCACTAGTAGAATAATTTCCCCTTTAGTCATTTCGCTAGCCATATTGAATCCATTTAAGACCTGAGTTGTGGGCACGACTTGATTCTACAGATCGAGCTGCTCTACGACCCTTGATCGGATGATATTCGCAGAGCTACCTGGATCCACTAAAACACGCTTAACCTGAACTTTATTTAATAGGATAGAAATTACCAGAGCGTCATTGTGGGGCTGAAAGATGCCTTCTGCTTCTTCGTTTTCGAACGATAAAGTGCCTTCGGACATATAATCTCGGGTTCGTTTTCCCTTGTGGCCAATACCTTAATGCGTTTGAGTGCGGGTCTCTGTGGAGTGTCGACCCCGCCGATGATCATGTGAATGATATGTTGAGGTTCCTCTTGTTTGTCTTTTCTATTGGGGTCCCTTTCTCTAAAGTGATTCTTGGCTCAATCACTGAGGAATTCTCGAAGGTGGCCTTCATTGAATAGACGGGCTACCTCTTCCCTTAACTATTTGCAGTCCTTGGTCCTGTGGTCATGCGTACCATGATATTTGCACATAGAATTTGGGTTTCTTTTGGGAAGGATCGGTTTGCATGGGTCTGGGCCACCTAGCATCTTTGATTTTTCCGATTGCCGATACAATACACGATGCATCGACGCTGAAGTTATACTTCGATAACCGAGGTGCTTCTCTAGGATTGGCATATTGGTCAAAGCCATTCTTGCTCATCAGTCCCCGAGAATTCTGTCTTTGATCACTCCTTCGATTGTTCCCGGCGGAATTGTGTGTCGTGTCATTATTCATTTGATATGTGATGTATGGTTGATATCGATCTCTGTTCGACCTCGGTTCTCTATCGATGTCCCTTTGGATTTTAATAGCCGATCTGTTTGGATGTGCGGATCCGCAAGGAGTTCCTAATTTGTCGTCTTCGACCCTGATCTTTGAATGATATCCATTGTGCACGTTTGCCCAAGTTATTGCAGGGTACTCGATCAAATTTTGTTTCAGCCGACATGATGCCATCGAACTTCGCTCGTTCAACCCTTGAGTAAAAGCGTGGACAGACCAATCGTCTGTGACCGGTGGCAATTCCATGCGTTCCATTTGAAAATGGGACACGAACTCCCTTAGCATTTCATTATCCCTTTGTTTTACTTTGAAAAGGTCTGATTTCCTCGTTGCAACCTTTATGGCACCGGCGTGTGCCTTTACAAATGAATCCGCTAACATGGCAAATGATTCGATGGAATTTGGTGGCAGGTTATGATACCAAATCATTGCCCCCTTCGAGAGGGTCTCTCTGAATTTTTTCAACAACACGGATTCGATTTCATCGTCTTCCAAATCGTTACCCTTGATGGAACACGTGTAAGAGATTGGGATCGGTCGTACCATTATATTTGGGGATTTCAGGCATACGAAAATTTTTGGGGATTGGTTTTGGGACTACACTCGAGGGAAAAGGCTTTTGTACGAATTTCTTGGAATCCAACCCTTTTATCATGGGCGGAGCCACTGGGAGTTTTTCGACCCTGGAATTATATGTTTCTACTTTCTTATCATTGTCTTCGATTCGCTTTGTGAGCTCCTCAAGTATTTTAGCAATTTCGGGAGTAGTCCCTGATTCTTGCTCGTTCGACCTTACTACGGCTGGCTCCGTTCGGTGGGCAATTTCTCGAGGTGGACTGGGTTCTGGTCTGCTTGGTAGATGGGTTTGGCTCTGCAACTAAGCTATCGCTACCTGTTGGGCTTGTAACATTTCAAAGATCATACGCAAGCTGACTCCGTTCTCCTCGACGTTATGGGAGTCTCGAGCTGCAGATCGAGTACCGCCATGAATGCTATTTTCAGGCTCGGAACGTTGGTCTGCCTCAAAGGCCATATGCGAGTTGACATCTAGCGGTACTTCGGCTCGAGCTTCAGGTACTTCGACTCGAGCTTCAATGACATCGATAAGCGGCCTTCCGGCCCTGGGCATCAAGTTATTGGTTTCGTCTTGAAGGCCGGCTTCGTTGTCGGTAGGTAAATCCATTAATAGAGGGTTTGCCATTGCTAGTTCAAAGTCAGAGACACCCTCAAAAGATGAGCATAAACTGGTGTGTGTTTCAAATTTGCATCAAACAAACACTGTTATCCTTAGTCCCACGGTGGGCGCCAAACTGTTTACCCGAAAAACGGATAGAGTTAAATTTGTATGTAGTTCTAAGGATATATGGTATAACTTAATACAAACCGTAAGGATAAATAGAAATATCAAATATGGATTGCAAAGAGTGCAAAGCAAAGACGGTTGTAAAGAAGATGATTTTTAGGAATGAACAGGTTGAACTAATTTATGAAACTTAGAAGAACAACTCTTCTGTATAAGAGAATATGGTGCTTGAATTACAATGTAAACAAAAAATTTGCCCCTTACAGAAATAATAACCATTTCCATTATAGTATAGGGATCTTACTTTAGATATAAAAAAAAATATATAGTGGGAGACCCATGATAAATCAGTTTTTTCAAAATTCCTCTCAGGATTCTCTTCTCTAATGGGATTGCAACGACTTTTGTCTGTGAGCTTGATATTGACTCGAGTTTTCGGTCTCGACTCGAGCTCTTGATCTTGACTTGAGCTCGATTCTGACTCGGATCCTTGCATTGATTCGGGATCAGTGTTGGTCAGTCTCTGAATCATAAGCTCGATAATTTTACTTTTCATCATAGTTCGATTTGGATTCGAGCTTGATAATGATATCGAGCTCGACATTGATTGGTCCCTCGGGCTCGAAGGTTGTTTGTACCATCTTCGGAACCTATTTCGAAGTCTTACTCCGATCTGTTATGTTTTGACCTCGATCGATCGTACGAAGGCAGAAATCTATTTTAACTGTATATAATAGTGAAGTAGATGACTCGCGGAGAATATTTTCTAGTCAGATCCAAGTCAGAAAAGATCACTTTGACTAAAGAACCAAAAGTTTGATCAAGAAGCACATCCCAAATTATCATACCGGGACTAAACAGTGTCACTCAGAGGAGATCATCCGAATTATCACCGGTGGCCGTATAAGACTATCCATAAATTAACGGATTTCAAAATATTCGAGATTACTCTTTGGCTTATAAATTCATCACGCGTAATGCTTGGAACGAGCCAATGATACTCATAACGGCAGACGAGATTTTAAGGAGCAGTTATTAGGTTTACACTATAAATACTCTACTTTTTCACATCTGTAACCCTTCGAATTCACACACTCATACTGTTATTATACAAAAATTATTGTCGTTCTTCCCTTGAATTGTCTCGATCAATTACATACATCTTTAGAGGATCAACAACAAGAATTTTCTTTACTTCTTCTTTATTGCTATTATATTGTTCTCGTCTATAATTACTAATCTCATCTATTTTTTATTGGCAAAGAACAACTGAATTGGATTGAAATAATTGCTTATGGCCTAATTTTATAAATTTAATTGATCTTGCCTATTAACCAAATTTTATTCACGAGTTACAACATATTGCGTCCAAGGTCTGAATGAGTTTGTTGATGGACCAATGTTATTCCATTCTTGAGTGAGTTGGAGCACAATCATCTTATGAGTTGAACGAGCTAGAAGCTAACTCTTACATATTCCATGATCATATAAATGAGAGAAAATTATTGCCAAAAATAACTATAGCATTATGCTTTATTTTAGTAAAATAAAATTAAAAGGTAATAAAGAATTCTTCGCTTTTCTCTAGGGAAAAAGACAAAATGCACCCTCCTCTAATTTTGTCTAGTGCAGTCGAATCGGATCTCACCCTGGTTACCGGTCAAAACTCCGACCCGACCCAACTTTATCATGGCAGTAGCAAAAGCTTGATTAAAAGCATTATTGTTAGAAGCAAAAAAGTTGACAGTATTTCTTGATCTTGGATCAGTGAACAGAATCTGATCAGAGACAAAAAGACCTTTTCCTTGTTGAAGGTTTTTGAAGTAAGCATTGTCAAAGGTATTTGGTGTTGTTGGATCCATGTTAATGGCAATTCTCGGGTCGACCCGTATTGGGCACATTTGCCTGAGCTGTGCGGCGTATTGTCGATTTAGGGTCGGGTCAACTCTGCTTTTTGGGCTGAAATTGTAGAGCCTCTTGGAGAATTTACTGCAATGGGAGAAACCAAGGGTATGTGCACCTATAAGACATAAAAAGATAATGTGAGTTATATATAAGGATAATATAATAAATTATTTATATTATTATTGTAATTTAACCTTTTATGACAGGTTAGTTATTATTTATTTTAGATATAGTACATTATTATTATTGTAATTTAACCTTAAACTCTAAACCCGCTTTAATAAAATCCTAAACCCTTTTATTCTCAAAAATATAAATTATGGCAGGGTTTAGTTATTATTTATTTTAGATTATCAATGTTATACTTGCAATTATCCTTTTAAGTAACATGTTTGTATAAATATATTTTACACAAATTGGTGCATTGAATTTAAACTCATAGTTTTATTTTTAATTTTAAAAAAGAAGTTATGTGTATATTGTTGTAGGGTTTTTCTTCTGTTTTTTTTTTTTCAACAAAAAATTTATATATTAAATTTAAGAATAGTTTTTATGCTACATAGTAAAAAGATAATCTATGCACTATAATCCTCTAAAGACTATCAAATTTTGTATACTATAACATCTATGCTTAAAAAAACTTTAAATTTAAAATGACTATCAATTTACTTAGGGAAACGACAATCGATAAGAATTTTACTTTCAATGCATAACTTAAATCCATACCTGACAATGCAATCATATCAGTCTGGCTAAGGCCATGTCTGGCAAACATGGTATTGAGCTGATCTAGGTTGAATCCTTCCCCTGGAAGTTGATGTTGGACTCCTGCTAATGTAGAAACTCTCCCATCACGACGGCCCAATTCCACTTGGTAAAATGGACCTCCAGTCTACAATATAAAGAAGGGCACTAAGTATCGTAGAAATGACATCAGGTAGCCATTCTAAAAACCTGCTATTTAGGAATTTGTTAGCATATTCTGACTTTCAATTTTTCAGTTTAATTTTTCAGTATAAAAATATCATGAATTGTCCTGAAATTAAAAAATTTAGTTTGAAATTTTAGGACAAAAGAAGTACGTACTAATATTTAAATAGCATCCCTGAAAATGACCATATGTGCACTTGCCCCTAGTACGTGGACAAAAACAAAAATGTCTAAGAAAAGAGAGAGAGAGAGAGAATAGAAAAGTCATGTATCATTGAAATGGAAATCAATTGAACATATAAATATATAACAACAATTGTTACTGTGCTCGTTGCTTCAAACTGAACGTGTGTGATTATGTATTACGTCCAAGTTTCATTTGATTTATTAATAATTCCAAAATATGATCCTCGGGTAGTGCTTGTGTGGAAGGTGCACCATAAAAAATTGGGCTTGAAGCTTTTACGTTAATTACCAATCTTAGCAACAGGCCGATCGAGACCTAATGCTGTTGGTCATGACTACTATGAAAATCAATAATAGTTAAATTTATTGATTTTGCTATGTTTAACGATGCACTTACCATAGAAACGACTTCTCTAGTGGCCAAAGCCAAAATATCAGCACATGAGACTTTGTTACGGCATTTGGAATCCTTGTCCACAGCTGCTTTGGCTTTGACAACAGTGTCAAATCCATCACCTGCTAATGAAAGATTATCTGGATGGTCCTTTTCTGCTTTTCTATTTGGTGATGACAATAGCATTGAAGCATCACACCCCTAATTAACATGGACAAAAATATACTATATGTTAGAAGAAAAGAGCCAAAAATTATCATATATAACACATAACACGTTTTATACTAGAGAAAATGGAACTAATTATGTTGGCGATGCAAAGAAATAACAAGGGAATGATTTTTATTTTTGGTTCTAGAGCAAGGAAAAACTGAAATCAAGAAGAATTCCTAATTTCAGAATTTTTTAAACTATTTTGAATATCTTAAAACATAAAGAAATAGCAAAATGCAGCATTTTAATATTTTATTTATTATTTTAGGAAATTCTTGAACATTTTCTGAATATTTTGATTTTGATACAAAAGAAATTTCAACTTAGCTTTTAGTATTTTCCGAAGTTTTCTATTTTCAAAGTATATTTAGCGTTCTAAGCCGGAAAAAGTACACTGCACTTCATTTTATTTTTGAATAATGAAATAAAGATAAATTTAGAGATAAAGATGAAGATAAAATAATTCTTCGTTTTGCTAAATATTATTATTAATCTTTAATATATATTCTTTTTGAAAACTATTTTTCACTAATCAACCAAGCACGAAAAGAAACATTTTCTAAAAGATATTTTGCATGGAAATCTTTTGTTTTTTCAAATACTATATTACATAAAAAAAAAATAACTTCCGTCATTCCAAGCATACTCTAATAAAGTTAAAAATAATAATCAAGTACATACACGGACAAAGCAATCATGGAAGAAGAGTCGGAGAGTTGCTGGGGCAGTAACAAAAGTCTGCTGAAATTTCTGTCTAACCGCAGCACGAACTAGAGACTCAACATTTGGGCATGTGTTTTTGTAGAAATCACTTCTTAACTGAGCAAAAGCAGTAGCATTCAGCAAGAAGAAGAGAACAATAACCAAAGGAAACAGCAAACTTTTTCTTTGATTCTCCATTCTTCTAATTTGCTTTATCTTTATTTTTTTTCTTTGAGAAAACTGTTTGTATCAATCACATGATTGCTCAAGTGTTGTATTTATACATACCTAGAAGACCTTGACTACCAAGAAAATAAACACATAAATCCAAGCAGTAGCGGACCCACGTGGTGACTAGCGGGTTCAACTAAACCCGTTTCACTAAAAAATAATACTGTGTATATGTATAAATAAGGATTAAAGTTGTGTAGATTTTGTATAAATATTTTTTTTTGAACCCTTGATAACTACTATTTTACGACTAAAATTATATACTTCTAAGATTAAACCCGCATGCATAAAATTCCGGGTCCGCCATTGAATCCAAGTGGGCAGTTAGATTATGGTTGGACTAATGCAAAATACACTCTGGCCATTTGTTCAACACGATTTCAATGAGATTGTGGTTGAGTTATGGTGAGGTTTTTTTATTACTAACACTCTTTCATCACTAAAATTATTAATATGGCAGATCAATTTGTATCATTGGATCATTAAATAACATAAACTAATAGTTATCCCATGTATCTCATGGCTTACAACCTCAGCCAATAGATAAGAAGGAGAATGTTGAACACACTTAGGGGTCGTTTGGTAGGGTGTATAAGAATAGTGCAGAATACGGTGTATTAGTAATGCAGGGATTAGTAATGCATGGGTTAGTAATGTAATACAGTGTATTAATAATGCAGGGATTAGTAATGCATGGGTTAGTAATGCAAGCATTAGTTATGCAGATATTATTTCTTATAAATTGTTTGGTGTGGTGTATTAAAAATTATAATGCATTGCATAATTTTTTTAGAAAAATAGTTGTTTACAAAAAAGCCCTCCATATTCTCTAGCTTTAAGGGGCTTTAAGGACAATTTTGTCTTTAATCATACTAATGCATGCATTGATAGCCTTGGTATTACTAATGCCATAGTTTTCTATGCATTACTTATACATAGGCTAATACCAAGTATGATGTATAACTAATGCAAGTATTAGTTATACACAGGTTGAAAAAATATACCAAAATATGATATTAGTAATACACAGAGCTAATGCTTGCATTATTTTTTCTAATATCTCCTACCAAACGACCCTTTAAAGAGAAAGAGAAGGCATGAAGTAGTACCAAGTGCGTGTCCTAGAATAATTCATTTTACGAATACATTACTCTTTAGACCCCATAGTCAGAATTTTGAGCTTATTGATTTTGAATTCTAGAAAATGCAACTTACTAGGTTCTGAATAAATTATTTACATATATTAAATAGATTTTCAAGAGAAAATTACATATAAGTATAGCTCACACACATACATTGCAACCGGATAATTAAACACAACTTTGCAAATATATAGCTCAAAGATAATAGGTCAGGTCCAAAAAATCAACATTTTCCCCATTTTGAATTGATTTTCCAGATCTTCTACTGTGTTTTTGTATGTGTCACGACCCGGAATTCCCACCCCCGGGATCGTGATGGCGCATAACATTTCACTTGCTAGGCATGCCAACGTTAGATATATTTATTAATTATTTTTAACAAACTTCAAATACGATGACAGTAAAGAAATTGAATAGTCTAAAACAAGATTAAAAAAGCTAATAAGTGACGAAATTCAAATACAACCGCGGATCCGAGCAAGTCTACGGTACGCCGCTGGGACTAACTCTAGTATCTGCACAAGAAGTGCAGAGTGTAGTATGAGTACAACCGACCCCATGTACTATATAAGTCCCGAGCCTAACCTCGACAAACTAGGGACGAGGCTAAGGCGGGTCACTTACATTAACATGTATCCAATAATAATAATAATAATAATAACATAAAGACAGGAATAGAAGTAAAGCAGATAACTCATATCAACGAAACTCAAATCAACCAACAGAGAGTCCCGAATAACCAGTCATATAACTCATCTCAACAACCGAGGCCAAGCCAACAATCACAACAAATATAACTTTCATTAACATGTTGCAGCGTGCAACCTGATCCCACAATATAAACTTTAAACATATCTGTTGCGATGCGTAACCCAACTTCTCCATATAATCATGTGTCAATATCATAGTCCATCCTTATTCCACCTTTTCAATTTATTTCTTTTCAATTTTTGTTGCGGCGTGCAACCCACTCCCCAAAAAATGTTAATCAACAATAATAACGCAATAAATAAGATTTACAAGAAATCATACGTCAAGAGTACAAATGTACGAACAATGGAGAATAACATGATAACCAAAGAAACTTGAACTACTCGAATGTCTCAGCTTACCAACTCAACGGTATCTACTTTTAACAATATGTACAGGTGAAACTACTTCAATGAAGGCAACAATTAATACGAAACTATAAGGCAACAAGGCATAAGACAATCTAGATTGAGGGAAAGAAATAGAGACAAGTAGTAAATAAGTATGGAATGAGGGAGGGGATAGACAATTTGGTACAAGAAATGCTAAATGGCAAATAGCAATTATGGCATGGAATTCAAATAAGCGTAGCATTTAGGGCATGAAATAAGACATAACATGAAGCAATGAAGATAGGAAAAACAAGCAATGTAACGGTTAAATCATTGGATAAAGAAATTAATGAAATACGGGAAAGCATGCAAACAAGTAATTTGACGGCGTATATATACTCGTCACCTCGCATATACGCCGCTACACATGTAATTCACATAGCACGTAGCTCAAGGGTTCCTAATTCCCTCAAATCAAGGTTAGACCCAACATTTACCTCACTCCACAATCAATTCAAAGTTCAACCACGGCTTTGCCTTTCGAATAAGCCTCCAAACCAACCAAATCTATCAAATTATTAACCAAACGATTCAAAATAAGCCTTAAAAACTACCCACGAATGAAAGAGGTTCAATTTAGATCATTATTAAAAAAATCAACAAAAGTCAACGCAGGACCCGCTTGGTCAAAACCCGAGGTTCTAACCAAATCCCGATCACCCATTCACCCCCGAGTCCGGAGATGCAATTGAATTCAAAATCTGACATCAATTCAAGGTTCAAATCCCAATTTTACAAAAATCCCTAATTTCTACCATGAAAATCCTTCATTTAATATTGAAATCTTATGAAATGTAATGGGTAATTGAAAAGAAGTAGATTAATGTCACTTACCAATGAACTTAGGAAGAAAGTCTCTTGGAAAAATCGCATCTACGGTGTTTAGGGTTGATAGTTTTAAAGAAATGAGCTAAATCCCGTTTCCCCCCTCTTTTACCCAGATACAATTATCGCAATTGCTATACAAAGTTCGCGATTGCGATGATCACAATTGCGATCAACCCCTCGCAAATGCGAAGAAGCCATTGAGCCTGTTGTCATCGCAAATGCGATACAAAACAGTCCGCAAACGCGAACTATACTTCGCAAATGCGAAGAAGCACCAAGTGGACAGTGGTCGCAATTGCGACCAAAACCTTCGCAATCGCAAAGATGCAGAGTCCGCAAATGCGAAGAATTTCTCGCAAATGCGAACTCTCCCCAACCCAGCCAGGTTCGCAAATACGACACATTATTCGCAAAAGCTAGGCTCGCATTTGCGATCCAGACCTCGCAAATGTGAGATTTGTAGACAACACCAGAAACAGAAATGCATCACATATTCCTCTAAGTCCAAAACTGCTCCGTAGCCTATCCGAAACTCACCCGAGCCCCTCGAGCTCCAAACCAAATATGCACACAAGTGTAATAACATTATACGAACTCGCTCGCACAGTCAAAATACCAAAATAACACTTAGAGCTATGAATAAGACACCAAAACTAACATGCAATTTCTCGACTGGACGTCCGAATCACGTCAAATCAATTCCGTTTTGCACCAAATTTTGCAGAAAAGTCATAAATACTGAAACGAACCTATACCAAGTTTTGGAAAAAAAATCCGAACCCGGTAGTAACAAAGTCAAACTACGGTCAAATTTATGAATTATTTAATTCTTTAAACTTCTATTTTTTAACAAATTACGATAAATCAAGTTAGGGACTTTCGGATTCGATTCCGGACATATGTCCAAATCTCAAATCACGATATGAACACACCGGGACTGTCAAAATACTGATCCGGATCTGTTGCTCAAAATGTTGACCGAAGTCAACTCAAAATAATTTTAAGGCACGATTTCACATTTTTATCAATATTTCATAAAAAAACTTCCGGAAGAAGACACGGACTGCACACGCAAATGGAGGAAGGATAAAACGGAGCTAATCGAGATTTTGAAACACAAAAATAAAGGCTAAAACTGAAAATTACCTATCGGATCATTATAGTATGATTTTTTATTCTTTGCATACAACTAGCTTAAATCAATCATATACACTCCTATTGCAGCTAAAAATACAAATCAACCACAATGCAACTTGAGAAAACATAAATTTTCTTCTTTTCCAAGTTGCAGAGAGCATAAAGCAAAACAAAAATTGATAGAATTTACTGCTACAGTCGTGATTTGGCAGAAAAATCAACAAGGAAATCAACTTTATACATAGTTAGATTGTTCAAGGAAAAAAGTAAGAAAAATTACAAAAATTTTAATTTCAATTTTAACTGCATGTGTACATGTATAATGATGTATATTTTTTTTACAAAAGAAATAATAATGTAATAGTATTTCAGAGTAGATTTTCAAGCGTTGAGTTGAACTTCAAGCTCCGAAGCTCCTTTAATAAAGTTCCAAGTCTCACCGCAGCAAAACTTCAACTTTATATTTGGACACCCGTCAATTGAAAAATCAATTTTCTAGCTCAAATTCGATGTCTAAATGAAACACAAATCAACAAAGTAAATCGAACACCAATGGCAGAGAAATTTGGGGTGTAAAGTCATCGATAATGAAGGAGGGGAAAAAAGAATAAAAAAACATTAAAATAGGTCTTTATTGCTAGGTTAATAATGAAAATAGTTTAAGTTATATATAAAGTGGATCAAACCGAGTAAAGAAGTAAAATATGGGCCTAATTTGATTGGATGTTGTGCCAGACGACAAAGAAAGTTATTATTTTATTTTTTAATTAACATCACAATTATAGAGTCTTAACTAAACCTATTAAGTTCTATTGTCGAACACGTAAGTAAATCTGTAGTTTCGTCCCTAATTTCAATTAATGAACTGTTATAACCAAAACAAAACTGCTATAACGTCTTTCTATCAATAAATAAAACATACATATTAGTTTCACTGGGTTTCTAACTTTTGCTTAACAAAGGGTGCATGCGCTCTTGCATCTATTGTGTAAATATTATTTTCTAAAATACTTGATGTTTGATTATAATTCAATATTTTACGATATTGTCTGCCTTATATTTTGAAGTATTAATGATAGTTTATGTGACATTTTGAGCTTAATTAAGTTGATTTTATATGTAAAAATATTTGAATATGAAAGTGGAAAGAAAATTACACAAAAGGTGCCAAAGATATTGAAGTAGAGCACGAGAGGAACAATGGCGCAAGGTAAGGGAAAGTCAGTGCCCTGGACGACGCCCCACTTTGCCCAAGGCGCCAATAATAGCGCCTCCTGTAACGCCCAACACCCAAATATTAGCGCCTCAAACAACGCCCTACTTTGAAAATATGGCGGCTCACACTGTTGTCCCCTTGTCCGAGAAAAAATAGTCTTCTTCTTGATTTTGGACTTAGACACTTCGACCCTACCTATAAATACTCCCTAAACTAGTTTTAGACGGGGTTGGACTTATTTTGGAGACAACAAGGGCTATGGAACATGCTTGGAGCACGTAATCATCACATCGTTCATCCCTTTCTCTAGTATTTATAGTTTTATTCTTTCAAATACTATAGTGATTGTTCATATGATTATGAGTGGATATAATTTCCTTATTCTGGGATTATGGGTAGTTTATCATTGTTTAAGTTTAACGGTTATTGAAATTGCTTGGTTATATTATATTAGTTTGTTTATTTAATCTTGTTCTTAATTATTTTACTGCATAGCTAACGATAGAATACTATCTACAAATTTATGGTTGAACTCGAAAGTGAAACTTTAGATTAAATATAAGATTAAATAAAGTAAGTATTTGAATCCAGGCATTGGGGAATAAATTCGCGATTAGGATAGACATATTTAATTGTATTAATTAATTATTTGTGCAGGAATTACACAGGCAGTCTAGTCATTCTGAATCTATAGACATACATGTATTAGGTTGCCTTGAATATGCGAACGAGACATCGAAAGAAATTCGTAAGCAATATAAACTATATTAATCAACAAATCAGATACACCAGGTAGTCAATTCAACCGAAACTCAACAGGATAGATGTAAATTCCATAACCCTGAAATATTCTCATCTCATTGATCTTGCTCCTAAGTTGTCTGTGAGTTTTGCTCGTGTCACGACCCAATTTCTCCTATAGGTCATGATGGTGCCCAACTTCACAGCTAGATAAGTCAACTAGTGAGTTAAACAAATATTAATTTCTTAAATAATTATCCGAGTAATTAAACTCTTCATACTTGCAAAAATTAAGAAAATATGAAAGATCTGATTAAAAAAAAACCAAAAAAATCAATTAAATTCAAAATTCTACTAGTGTGTGTTCCTAGACCTGGTGTCACAAGTGTATGAGCGTCTAGTAGATTATACAAAAAAATTTTAAATACTGTCTGAAGTAAAGTAGACAGAATACAAATACAAGAAGAGGCATTAGTTGCTGCAGAACGACTCAGAAAGGTAGCTCACCACTAAGCCTCGGGATGATGTGGGTATGCGCCGGTAGGTCCGCCTATAGCACATGTCTCAAGTCCTGCACAAAAAGTGCTGCAAGTGTAGCATGAGTACGTAAACAACATGTACCCAGTAAGTATCAAGCCTAATCTCGAAGAAGTAATGACGAGAGGTCGACTTTGACACTCACTAAGGGTCAATAATAAATAAATAAATAAAATATATAGAAATATTTAAATCAACATGATTTATAGGAATAACAATAATTTTCTTTAACCAGCAAAAATATTAATTCCTTTAATTGGAATAATTTTTAATTTATTAATTAACTTCACAAGCTGCAATAAAATATCAAAGTATCATGTAATTATTATTATTAGACACGATGTCTGACGAGGTCGTTCGGCCCAATCCAGAGTGTCGTGTACACTGCCGAGGGACGTGCGACATGATCCATAGATGCATCTATACTGCCGAGGCGTTCGGCCCGCTACACAAGAAAGGAGGACATTTTCTTATGAACCTCCGAAATGAAAAGGTATTATAAGTTTAACACATTCAATAATTTGCTCAAAAATTCAAACATATGAAATTTCGGTCTTTTACTGTTTCCTCTAATAATTTACAATATTATTCCAGTACTTTAATTAAATAAAGGATACAATTATCATAAGTAATTCATGATTTGAGTCCTAAACTACCTGGACTTAGCATAATTAGTAGCTACGCACGGACTCTCGTCACCTTGTGCATACGTAGCCCCCCACAATTAGCAATAATTATTAATTTAAAATACTTATGGGGTAAATTCCCTCTTACAAGGTTAGACAAGAAACTTACCTTGTTTCAAAGTCCACTTCCCTATCACAATGTCGCGTTAAAGTCTCAATTCGATGCCGAAAATTTCGAAGCTATCCAAATGTTATACAAAATAATTAATACATGCTCAATAATTCGAAATTAGGATATTAAATTAATTACCCAACCCAAAATGGTAAAATTTCTAAAATTCATCCCGGGCCCACGTGGTCAGATTCCGAAAATTTTCAGAGGAAATCGTTACCCATAATCTCAAGAACTCAAATATATAATTTTCATCCCATTCCATAACCATTTTCGTGGTTAAAATCTAATTTTTTTGTCAAAACCTAGATTTTTCATCTCAACCCTTGATTTCCACGATTTATAGGTTATAATCTACCCATTATCTATGTATTTAACTCAAAGTGTGTAGAATTAACTTACCTTCAAGTTGCTAGTTGAAATTCCTTCTCAAAAAACTCCAAATTCGCCTAAAAATGGAGAGAAATAGGCAAAAATGGTTGTTTTCCCGTTCTTTAAGCTTTTTGCCAAACATGCCTTTCGCACCTGCGGCTCTCAAGCTGCTTCTGTGGCTCTGCATCTGCGGAAAATACCTCGCAGAATCCGCTTTCCCCTAAGCCAGCATCGTTCGCTTCTGCAGTCAGTGGCTCGCATCTGCGAGTCCGCTTCTGTGACTTGTACGTCGCATCTGCGCCCCGCTTCTGCGGCTTGTACTATCGCATTTGCGCCCAGTATGCTTGTGCGGTCTCTGCTGCGCACCTTTGGACTCGCACCTGTAGCTTCCCTTGCGCAGGTGCGATCGTACCAGAAGCAGAAAGCTTCAGCTTTTCTCCCAAGTTCAAAATTAGTCTGATCCTCATCCGGTTAACCCCCGAGGCCCCCGGGGCCCCGCCCGAATATACCAATAAGTTTAAAATCATAAAACGGACTCTCTCGAAACCTCGGAATGTGTAAAACAACGTCAAAACTAAGAATCATTTCTCAAACCAAATTGATTTAGCTTAGAAATTTCAAATTCTTCAAACATACTCCGAACGCGCCGAAACATACTTAAACCACTCGGACTAACACTAAATTTTGCGTGCAAGTCTTAAATTATCATACGAAACTATTCCCAGGCTCGGAATTCTAAACGGGCCTCAATTACTCTAAAACCTACTACAAACAAAATTTAAAGAACCTTAAACCTTTAAATAGTTGGGTTTTTCACTATTAAGCGCTGAAACGCTCCCGGTTTGTCCAAAACTTGATTCGAACATACGCCCAAGTCCAAAAGCATCATACAGACCTATTGGAACCGTCAAATCCCGATTCCGGGGTCGTTTTCTAAAAATATTGACCGAAGTCAAACTTGGCCTTTTAAAGCCAAATTAAAGAACTAAGTGTTCCGATTTCAATCCAAATACTTCCAAATCCCGAACCAACCATCCCCGTAAGTCATAAATTAGTAAAAGCACATACAGGGAGTTTTATTTAGGGGAACGGGGTTCTAAAAGTCAAAATAACCGGTTGGGTCATTACATTCTCCACCTCTTAAACAAACGTTCGTCCTCGAAAGGGTTTAGAATTATACCTGGAGTGCTGAATAAATGTGGATCTCTGCTCTACATGTCCTTCTCAGCCTCCCAAGTCGCTTCCTCGATGAATAGAATACCGACAACTGTGTGCCTCCTCTAGGATCTTCTCCCTCAGTCCATCCACATTAGGAACACATAGACGATCCTGGAGTCGCAGAACACCATCCGCGCCAATAGTAACTTCCTTGGCACCACCCCATAGTACCGTCTCTAGAAGAACCATTAAGTGTGGATTATAATACTGCGAGCCTTGATCTGCTCAAATAGTGAAGACTGGGCCACAAAACATGCAAGAACTCGGTTGGGCTCTGAAATATCCAATCTCACAAGTCTGTTAGCCAAGGACTGAATATCCAAAGCTAATGGCCTCTCCTCTACTGCAATAGAAGCCAAACTACCCATACTCTCCGCCTTTCTACTTAAGGCGTCTGCAACCACATTTGCTTTGCCCGGATGATACAGGATAGTGATATCATAATCTTTCAGTAACTCCAGCCATTTCTGCAGCCTCAAATTTAGGTCCCTCTGCTTGAACTAATGCTGTAAACTGTGATGGTCAGTGTAAACCTCACAAGACACCCCATAAAGATAATGTCTCCAAATCTTAAGAGCGTGAACAATCGCAGCTAACTCCAAATCATGTACCGGTAATTCTTCTCATGGGGTTTTAGCTGACGTTAAGCATATGCAATAACTCGCCCATCCTGCATTAATACACGACCCAAACCAACGCGTGAAGCATCATAATACACTATATACATCCCCGAACCGGAAGGCAACACTAACACCGGTGATGTAGTCAATGCCGTTTTGAGCTTCTGAAAGCTCACTTCACAATCATCGGACCATCAGAACGGAGCACCCTTCTGGGTTAATTTGGTCAAAGGTGCTACAATAGATGAAAAGCCCTCCATAAACCGACGATAATAACCTGCTAAACCTAGAAAACTCCTGATCTTAGTCGCCGAAGTGGGACGATGCCAATTCTGAACTGCCTTGATCTTTTTGGGATCAACTTTAATACCCTCGCCCGATACAATATGCCCCAAAAATGCTACAGAATCTAGCCAAAACTCACATTTCGAGAACTTAGCATATAGCTTTTATTCCCGCAGCGTCTGAAGCACCACTCTCATATGCTGCTCATGCTCCTCCTTACTGAGCGAGTAGATAAAAATGACATTAATGAAAACAATGAAAACAAATCAATATATGGCTTGAATACCCTGTTCATCAAATCCATAAACGCCATCGGGGCGTTAGTCAAATCGAAGGACATCACCAGAAACTCATAATGACCATATCTAGTCCAGAAAGTAGTCTTCGGAACATCTGAATCCCAAATCTTCAACTGATAGTACCCCGACATCAAGTCAATCTTAGAGAACACCCTAGCACCCTACAACTGGTCAAATAGATCATCAATACGCAACAACTGGTACTTGTTCTTAATAGTGACTTTGTTCAATTGGCGATAATCAATACACATTCACATCGTTCAATCCTTCTTCTTCAGAAGTAATACCGGTGCACCCCGAGGCGATACACTCGGTCTGACGAACCCTTTGGCTAGTAACTCTTCAAGCTGTTCTTTCAACTCCTTCAATTCTTTCGGAGCCATGTGATATGGTGGGATAAATATAGGCTGGGTATCTGGAGCCAAGTCAATACAGAAATCAATATCACGATCTGGTGGCATGCCTGAAAGATTTGAAGGAAATACATCGGAGAACTCCCGGGCTACAGGCACTGAATCAATCGCTGGAGTCTCTGCAGTAGTATCCCAAACATAGGCTAGATAAGCCAAACAACCCTTCTTGACCATGTGTCGAGCCTTCAAAAAGGAAATAACCTGATTAGATGCACTAATATACGAACACTTCCACTCCAACCTAGGCAATGCTGGAATAGCCAAGGTAACAGTCTTGGCATGGCAATCTAGGATGGTATGATATGGAGATAACCAGTCCATGCCCAGGATGATCTCAAAGTCGATCATCTCAAGCACCAGAAGATCTGCTCTAGTTTCATAACCACAGAATATAATAATACAGGACCGGTAGATCCGATCCACAACAACAGAATCGCCCACAGGAATGGACACATAAATAGGAGTACCCAAGGACTCACGAGAAACACCCAGGAAATGAGCAAATAGAGACGACACATAGGAATATGTAGACCTTGGATCAAATAATACGGAGGCATCTTTGTCACAAATAGAAATAATATATGTGATCACGGCATCTGAGGCCTCTGCATCTGGTCTGGCCGGAAAAGCATAGAGCCGAGCTGGAGCGCCACTTGGCTGGCCTCCACTTGACTAGTCTCCACCTCTAGGATGGCCCCTACCCACCTGCCCTATAACTCTGGGTGGTCGGACGACTGGTGGAGCAACTGGTGCAGTAATCATAGGCTGCTGACCCTGGTGCACTGGCCTACCCTGAAGTCTGGGGCAGAATCTATGCACGTGACTGAAATCCCCGCACTCGAAATAACCTCTCGGTGCAATGGGCTGCTGGCCTGAAGTCTGGCCCTGGTTACCTAAATACCCACTGGAAGAACCCCCAATAGCCGGTGGGCGGTAAGAACTCTCTGGCATAGCACTGAAATAAGGTCGCACTAGAGCACCTCGAGGAGGCGGTGGTGCTGGATATGGGGGCCTGCTGGACTGCCCTCTTACGAACTGACCTCTACCCCCAGACGGAGCACCTCTGAACTCTCCAGAATATCTAAACCGCTTATCTATCATAACCTGCTCTCGTCTACGCTGACACATACCCTCAATCCTCCGGGCTATCTCCACGACCAACTTATAAGAAGTACCCATCTCAACCTCCCAGGCCATAGTGGCCTGAATGCCCGTATGCAAACCCGCAACAAACCTACGTACTCTCTTTGCATCAGTAGGGAGTATCATAAGTGCATGGTGAGATAACTCAGAGAACCTCGCCTCATAATCGGTCACTGACATCTGGCCCTGCTGGAGCTGCTCGAACTGAAACCGCAACTCTTCCCTCTGGGAGGGTGGAATATACCTATCCAGGAAAATACGGGTGAACCTGTCCCAAGTCAAGGGAGAAGAATCTATTGGTCTACCAAGAAGATAAGACTTCCACCACCTACGGGCCCTACCCTCCAGCTGAAAAGTAGCAAAGTCTACCCCATGAGACTCCAATATCCTCATGTTGTGCAGTCTGTCCCTGCACCGATCAATAAAGTCCTGGGATCCTCATATCGCTCACCCCCTAAGACAGGAGGATGTAGCCTAGTCCATCTGTCCAATAGCTTATGTGGTTTGCCGGCCGCAGCTGGTCTGGGCTCAGGTGTAGCTACTGCTACTGGCTGGGCTCCACCCACGGGTAGTGCACCCTAGGTCTGATATACAGCAACTGCCTACCCATGAGCCTGTGCGGTATGGGTATGTGCTCCCCCGCCCGCCTGAGATGTGGCTGGGTTTTCCGTAAATAAATCGGCCTAAGTCATAGTGTCCATTAACCGCAATATACGGCCCATGACCTCCTGAAATCCTGGTGCTGAGGTGAAATCCACCGGAGCTGGCTCTGTTGCGGGCACCTCGCCCTGCTCCTCGATAATAGGATCCTCTACTGGATCCACTTGTGGTATAACTGGGATAACTCTAGGATGTACTCGTCCCCTACCACGGGCCGGAGCCCTCCCCCGGCCTTTAACAACTGGGGGTATAGCTCTCCCTTGGTCTGGAACATCATTAGAGCGCGTTCTCACCATCTGTGAGAGAATAGGAGAAAGATATTTAGTACTACATCAACTGCACAATGGAAGATGAAGAAAGGTAGTTTCCTAATATCCTATAGCCTCTCGAAGATAAGTACAGATGTCTCTGTACCGATCCGCAAGACTCTATTAGACCCGCTCATAACTTATGAGACCTACATGAACCTAGTTCTCTGATACCAAGTTGTCACGACCCAATTTCACCTATAGGTCATGATGGTACCCAACTTCACAGCTAGGCAAGCCAACTAGTGAGTTAAACAAATATTAATTTCTTAAATAATTATTCGAGTAATTAAACTCTTCATACTTGCAAAAATTAAGAAAATATGAAAGATCTGATTAATTAAAAAACCAAGAAAAATCAATTAAATCCAAAATTTTACTTGTGTGTGTGCCAAGACCCGGTGTCACAAGTGTATGAGCGTCTATTAGATCATACAAAAAAATTCTAAATATTGTCTGAAGTAAAGTAGACAGAATAGATATACAAGAAGAGGCATTAGTTGCTGCAGAACGGCTCAGAAAGGCAGCTCACCACTAAGCTACGGGATGACGTGGGTACGCGCCAGTAGGTCCACCTATAGCACATGTCTCAGGTCCTGCAAAAAAAGTGCAGCAAGTGTAGCATGGGTACGTAAACAACGTGTACCCAGTAAGTATCAAGCCCAATCTCGAAGAAGTAGTGACGAGAGGTCGACTTTGACACTCACTAAGAGTCAATAATAAAATAATATATAGAAATATTAAAATCAACATGATTTATAGGAATAACAATAATTTTCTTTAACCAACAGAAATAACTAATTCCTTCAATTGCAGTAATTTCCAATTTACTATTAGGCACGATAAAATATCAAGGTATCGTGTAATTATTATTATTAGGCACGATGTCTGCCGAGGTTGTTCAGCCCGATCCAGAGTATCGTGTATACTACCGAGGGACGTGTGGCACGATCCATAGATGCATCTATACTGCCGAGGCGTTCGGCCCGCTCCACAAGAAAGGAGGGCATTTTCTTATGAACCTCCGAAATGAGAAGGTGTTATAAGTTTAACACATAAGGGTGTACAATTTCCATTAATAGTCAATAATTTGCTCAAAAATTCAAACATGTGAAATTTCGGTCTTTTACTGTTTCCTCTAACAATTTACAATATAATTTCAGTACTTTAATTAAATAAAGGATACAATTATCACAACTAATTCATGATCTGAGTCCAAAACTACCCGGACTTAGCATAATTAGTAGCTACGCACGAACTCTTGTCACCTCGTTCGTACGTAGCCCACCACAATTAGCAACAATTATTAATTTAAAATACTTATGGGGTAAATTCCCTCTTACAAGGTTAGACAAGAGACTTACCTTGTCTAAAAGTCCACTTTCCGATCACAATGCCGCGTTAAAGTCTCAATTCGATGCCGAAAATTCTGAAGCTATCCAAATGTTATACAAAATAATTAATACATGTTCAATAATTTGAAATTAGGCTATTAAATTAATTACCCAACCCAAAATGGTAAAATTTTAAAAATTTACCTCGGGCCCACATGGCCGGATTTCGGAAATGTTTGGAGGAAATCATTACCCATAATCGCAAGAACTCAAATATATAATTATCATCCCATTCCATAACCATTTTCGCGGTTAAAATCTCATTTTTTTTCAAAACGTAGGTTTTTCATCTCAACCCTTGATTTCCATGATTTATAGGTTATAATCTACCCATAATCTATGTATTTAACTCAAAGTGTGTAGAATTAACTTACCTTCAAGTTGCTAGTTAAAATCCCCTCTCAAAAAGCTTCAAAATCACCCAAGAATGAAGAGAAATGGGCAAAAATGGTTGTTTTCCCGTTCTTTAAGCTTTCTGCCAAACAGGCCTTTTGCACATGCGGCTCCGCATCTGCGAAAAATACCTCATAGAAGCGGCTTTCCCTAAGCCGGCCTCGTTCGCTTCTGCGGTCAGTGGCTCGCATCTGCGAGTCCGCTTCTGTGACTTGTACGTCGCATCTGCGCCCCATTTCTGTGGCTTGTACCATCGCATCTGCGCTCAGTCCGCTTCTGCGGTCTCTTCTACGCACTTGCAGGATCGCACCCGCGGCTTCCCTTGCACAGGTGCGATCGTACCAAAAGAAGAAAGCTTCAGCTATTCTCCCAAGTTCAAAATTAGTCCGATCCTCGTCCGGTTAACCCCCGAGGCCCCCGGGGCCCCGCCCGAATATACCAACAAGTTTAAAATCATAAAATGGACTCGCTCGAACCCTCGAAACGTGTAAAACAACGTCAAAACTAAGAATCATACCTCAAACCAAATTGATTTAACTTAGAAATTTCAAATTCTTCAAACTTACTCCGAACGCGCCAAAACATACTTAAACCATACGGAATGACACCAAATTTTGCGTGCAAGTCTTAAATAACTATACGGAACTATTCCCAGGCTCGGAATTCTAAACTGACCTCAATTACTCCCAAACCTACTCCAATCCAAATTTAAAGAATCTTAAACCTTTAAATAGTTGGATGTTTCACTATTAAGCGCTGAAACACTCCCGGGTTGTCCAAAACCCGATTCGAACATACGCTCAAGTCCAAAATCATCATACAGACCTATTGGAACCGTCAAATCTCGATTCCGGGGTTGTTTATAAAAATTATTGACCCGTCACGACCAAAAATCCCACATTAGGCATTTCATTTCAAGCCATTTTTTTTTATAAGTAATCAAAACTAATAGCGGAAACAAATATGAAAATCTCCCAAGACTGGTAATACTGGGTCACGAACACTAACTGAATACATAGAATGATTTCAAAGATCGAATATACAATACTATTCGAATAAGAATTGACAGTATAATAAAATAGAAAGACTCCAAGGGACTGCGACGACCAAGAAGCTCTACCTTGAATCCTTGCGATCAACACACTAACTCTGTCCGAGTCCGATATTTCCAATGCCTGGCTCTACACAAAAATGTGCAGAAGTGAAGTATGAGTACACCACAGTCGGTACCCAATAAGTATCAAGACTAAACTCGGTGGAGTAGTGACGAGGTACAGTGATAGCAACAAGAACACCATAATTATTATTCAAACGAATAAGGAACACAAGTACAACCAACTAAACAAGTTCTTCAAATATAAATCTTTCACATATAATTCTTTCGGATAAATACCTTCTGAATATATTTATTTCAAATAAATATCTTTCGAATATAAAATTCTTTCAAATAAATATCTTTCAAATATATTTCTTTCAAATGAATATCTTTCGAATATAATTCTTTCAAATGAATATCTTTCGAATATACTTCTTTCAAATAAAAGTCACTCTGTGACACCTCATTTCATTTTTTTCATAATATGGGTCTCAGCCCACTTTCATATTTTCATGGCACCTCGTGCCCATATTTCTATCAAAATCGTATGGACAACTCACGTGCCAATAATAAAAATTATCATATTTTCTCCGACACCTTGTGCCTGCATTTCATATTACATCTACACAGACAGTTCATGTGCCAATAACATAATCATTATATTTTTCTGGCACTTCGTCCCCACATTTCATATCACATCTGCACGGATAGTTCAGGAGCCAATAACATAATCATTATATTTTCCTAGCACCTCGTGCCCACATTTCATATCATATCTGCACGGACAATTCACGTGTCAATAACATAATCTGCACGGCAATAGCCACATGCTCACAATTTCAACATAGATAAGACTATTATCAAATTTACCGAAACAACAAGACAAGTTGCACAAGATATAAAAATAAACACAAGAAAAATCACAACAACACATGAAAATTTCCAACGCAATAACCCCACATTACATAAAAATTACCAACACAATAACCCCGCATCATCACATATCATCCCTGACAATAACCACTCTAATCTCTCCTATAGCCACCCTTATCACTCCTATAATAGCGCCCCTTATCCCTCCGCCCTGACAATATCAATAGCCACCCTTATCGTTCCTATAGTCACCCTTATCGCTCCTATAGCCATCCTTATCACTCCTATAATAGTCTCCCTTATCGCTCCGTTTAATAGCCTCCCTTATCACTCCATCCAGATAATATCCTAACACACATAACAACAGTGAAATGCCACCCTTATGCCCGCTTAATGTCAATAATGGAATGCCACCCTTATACGCCGCATAATAGTAACCCAAATCACATAACAATTCACACAGAATATTATCACAACAACACAACATCATCAACTCGTATTTACAAATTGCCCGTAGGCCACAACCTTTCCAAAGGTACAACAAAGACAACTAATTTCACAATAGATAGTCTACGGTTCAACACAATGTATATAAAATCTTAAAAACAACAAGGATGGGAAAATAACTCAGCATAGGGAAACACCTTCTTTAATCCAAATTTTAGATAAATATATAAACGCCTCAATTTAAACATATATAATTAGTTAATTGCAGACAAAAAACCCATAATGTGATTATTTCCAAGAAATATCAAATCAACAAACACACAGAATTCACATAAAAATCCAAGTGGCAATCACACCAGATTTGCATATAAAATACAAACTCGACAAACAAGGAATGATGCATGACAAATCAAGGATTTACTAAGTTCCAATAATTTTTCAATTTAATACCTAAGGGTGTCTACAAATTTCAACCGACATAATTTGCACATCTAAACCAAGTACGTAATCGTCACCTCGTGTACATGATTTTCAATTACACAATTTTCATATAAGACTCAATGCCTAAGGGGTAATTCTCCTACTCAAGGTTAGGCAAGATACTTACCTCGACGAAACTAAACCGATACTTTATATGATCTTCGCGAGTGAAGCCACCTCCGAACGGCTCAAATCTGAAATTCGCCCCTTTATAATACTACGATGGTCCACCACACTAAACAAATTTCAATCTACAACAATGCAACACAATTGTGCCAATATTAGAAAGATTTCTATACTTTAAGCCATATAGATATTTTATCAAACATCTAATGTGCATAATTTTCTACAACCTCCTTCAATGGCATTTCTTCACCTAACAATCACCTTCCACACAAATGATTGATCTCACAATCGTCTCTAGGTCATCCACAACTTCCCTTAGCACATGTATGCCCAATAATTCACTCCCAACCCACAAATCTTATCAATTAATTCAATTTACAATATCTACAATACCAACACACCAAGGTTGGGCACTTATTGCTTCCAATCACCATCCTATAAGTCCTAACACATATTTCGTACATAAATAATCACCATGAATTAGTTAGAGGTAGTAGGCATACCTATTGTAGACCAAATCTTGAAAGACAACTTTTGGGGTGTTCTTACGATTTTGAAGAAATTCTATGGAATCCAATCAAAACCTTATTGTAATTAGTGATTGAGAAGTGAAATCATCATAAAAACAAACTTAAAAACTCACCTTAGGTGTGTATTGGAAGCCTTGGCCGGATGGATGATGGAGAGAAAGCCCTAGTATTGAAGAAATGACTTAGCCCCTCTCTCTACCCGTCCTTGGGGTTATTTAATGGGCTCCTACGTGCGCGGCCGCGCACCTGGGCAAGTGGCCGCACATCTAGCTGCGCACCTGAGGCAGAAACTCTCAAATATGCGCGGTCGCGCATCTGGGCACGCATATGCCACATGTCTAGTAAAATGGTCATAACGTTCTGTATACATATCCAAATGACGAACGGTTTGTTGAGTTGGAAATTAGACTCAAAGGGCTTTAATGTAATAGGTTATACACCTTTAAATCTTCATATAGTGAGAGTTATGCTTGTTGGAAGTTAGGTATTGTGCGAACTCACTTGAAACTTTATCCTATCATATAATTTTCAACTTGACTTAGCCTTAGGTTTCTTCTTAGACCATAAACCATTCTTAATGCACCGTATACATATATTATCATGATAAATTGATATCATTAAAATGATCAAGTCTTGTACATACCCGAATTAATATAACTAGTACCTGCCAATCTTCTTAATGGTCTTAAAACACTTCGAAGTTTTGTGACTGTTATATTCTCTCCCACTTAAGAACATTCATCCTCAAATGTTTTAAAAGTCATTATTAGACACAGTATTATCCTCCTTTCACCTGAACCATTATCTTTAATCGTTCTTGACTTCATATAGATCTTAGATATTCTTCCAACATTTCAACTTCCTTAAGGCCCCAAAATTTGGCTAACTCCCAAATTTTTAAAAATTTCGACAGAGTTTTCCCTGTAACTGGGCCTATCCACCTATCAGAGAATCACCAAAAGCACACTATCAACACCTCCACAACTCGACAAAGCATCACAATGTATATCAACATTACCGGCATTATATTACCAAAAGTGATATTTGAACCTGAGCTGCACATATTTAAATCATAACACATAGAAAGTACCTTTCGATCCACAATTATTTGACTATACAATCAAGTGAGAACATTTTCTTTCCGTAAAACTTTCGGCCTTCTAGGTGGCCTCCTTGACTCACAGACTTCACCATAACACACAACGGAGGCAATCTCAACTTCCGAACTTATCTAATAAGGATAAAAATTAAGTACCTCTCATAGGCCAATTATCCAATAACTTCATCTTCACTAGCTTTCACCGGAACGATAGACAAAGAATTTTCCAACCACCTTCTTAGACATAGACACATGAAACACCGGGTACATGGAGGGCCATGATGGGGGAAACATCATGCTCATAGTTTGGCCCATTTCCTTCAGATTTTATAAGGCCTAATTTCCCATATTAACACATTATGTTAGTCTCAACTGGCGGTAGCAATTTCGTGCCAACACACACATTATACGTATGCCCATAATCACATCTCTGGTCATAATAATTGTTCATAATTAATTCCAGCATCCTCAATTAATCTTATATTAACCAAAATCTCATTTTAAATTTTTCACAACACTGACAGCAACACGTGAGGCATGAAGACCTCATAATTATTTATCCGAATTAACGAGTCACATTTAATGCCACCTGTGCACTTATCTCATAGGCTAAAACTAAATATTTACAGCACGAATATGACTAAATATGCATAGAAAATACATACAAAATTATCAAATAAGCCTAATAGTCATGACTCCCTATTAATACTATAGTACAAATTTAATTTTACAAAGGGAGAATTTAAACTCATAAATTTTTCACCACAAGGATCTCGTCCTTGTATAACTTCCACCGCGGCTTGTAGCCCAGATTAAATATTTCACATCATATAAAAATGCGAGGATCTCGTCCTCAACTCCGAATCACAAGTATTTTGCACATTGTGCCAACTAAAATTTTCCATTCCCTTTCTTTCTTCTTTTTAATAAATTCAGTAAACAATTTTCACGATACATAATGAACCCCCATACCAATAGGGCATATAATTCATAAAATTGAGACCAATTATTCCAAAATAATATCAAAACCCACTGTAGTGAGTAATAAAAAGTCACTTTTGGACTTATAGCCCTCGATCGTGTACAAAAATAAAAATGATAGACACAGGCTATCATCATCAAATCTCCCAACAGGGATAAATATATAAGCGTGTCACAAAATTACGAAGCTCACTCATAAGCGGAGCATAATAGAAGGACTCACCTCAATATTCAGAACCGAATCAAATTAAGGGAAATATCCCTTTATAACAAATCAGGATCGTACCTGTAATGACACCATCTGGTGTGGTGGCCTCAACCACTCCATAGTAAAAATATCAACGGGCTGGGTCTCCCCCTCTAGGGCACCCCTACCCACCTGTCGTCCATCCCTAATTGGTTGTGCACATGGAGTATTAACCGGAATAACACCTGTAGCCTGAGTGTTCTGATGAAATCCACCCCTCCCAAGTCTGGGATAATCTCTCATGATGTGCCTAGTATCACCATACTCATAACAACTTTTCTGAGGTCGCGGCTGGTCGTACTGAGTCTCTGCCGGATAACTGGAATAACCACTGTAAGAACCCCATGCCGGTGGTGCACTAAAAGTATTAACTGGAGCACTAAAAGTACTCTGAATTGCGGACTAGGCTGACCGATTGCTCGAGCCTCCGCCATGATGAGTCATAGATGCAGAGTAGAATCCACTAAATCCTCCAGAGTTCCGAGACCTTTTGGCCTCCTTAGACTCCTTCTCCTCACTTCGAACACGTTCAAAAATCTTGGGAATCTCTACTACTTGCTGAAATGGAATGTCAGTCTGCAACTCTCGATCCATACATATTTTAAAATCATAATAGAGTCTTTCAATGAATTTGCGAACTTGCTCTCTAACTGTAGGAACCAAGATAGGTGCATGACGGGATAACTCACATAACCTAATATCATATTCTGACATTGTCTTAGTACCCTGACGCAACCATTCAAACTTTGTGCGCCACGTATCTCGGAGAGTCTTGGGAACAAACTCTTTCAAAAACATTTCCGAAAATTGAGCCTAGGTTGGTGGCATTGCACCAGCTAGTCTACCTTCTTCATAAACTTGCCACCACTGATACGCTGCTCCTGACAGCTGAAATATAGTAAAGGCAACTCCACTCACTTCCACAATACCCATGGTGCGGAGAATACGGTGACACTTTTCTAGAAATTCTTGGGCATTCTCGGTAGTTGTGCCACCAAAAGTAGGTGGACTATACCTCTTTAATCTCTCAAGTCTCTTTTGTTCTTCTTCTGACGTCTTTGGCCTGACCTCAGGCTGAACTAGAATAACAGGTTGTACCAGTACTATACCCGGAACTTGACCAATGTGAACCTGTTCCTCTGGAGTACGAGCGGTAGGAGCCTGAGCTCCTCCCCCAATCTGTGAAATATTTGGTGCAACTGCGATCAATCATGCCTGAGTTAATATACCAAACATGTTTAGGAACTGTGCTAAAGTCTCGTGAAATCCTAGGGTAACAACAGGTGCTTCCGATACATGTCCCCCAATCGGAGCTACTGGCAGCTCCTATATTATTACTCTGGTAGGTGTTCTAGCGGCGACACGTGCCTTTCCTCGGTCTCTATCTCGGCCCCGGCCTTTTGCATCTCTAAACGTATGCGCGGGTGTTTGCTCAGATGACCCGGTAGCACGTGTACTCACCAATTATGAGAGAATAGAGATACAAAGGTTCAAATTCCAAAATCAAAAAATTTCGCATGACAGGAATGAAAGAAGTGGAAATTTCCTAACAGTTATGTAGTCTCTCGAAGATAAGTACAGACGTCTCCGTACCGATCCGCAAGATACTACTAAACTCGTTCGTGACTCGTACAACCTATGAACCTAGAGCTCTGATACCAACTTGTCACGACCCAAAATCCCACCTCAAACGTCGTGATGGCACCTAGTCTCTAAGACTAGGTAAACCGATTCCAATTTCATTTCAAGCCATATTGTTTTTTTTATAAGTAATCAAAACTAACAACGGAAACAAATATGAAAATCTCCTAAGATTGGTAATACTGAGTCACGAACACTAACTGAATACATAGAATGATCTCAAGGATTGAATATACAATACTGTTCGAATAAGAGTTGACAGTACAATAAAATAGAAAGACTTCAAGGGACTGCGATAACCAAGCAGCTCTACCTTGAATCCTTGCGATCAACACACTAACTGTGTCCGAGTCCGATATCTCCAATACCTGGCTCTGCATAAAAATGTGCAGAAGCGTAGTATGAGTAAACCACAGTCGGTACCCAGTAAGTATCAAGACTAACCTCAGTGGAGTAGTGACGAGGTACAGTCAAGACACCCACTAGTCAAATAACATGTGCAATATAACAGTATAAAATAGTACTGAAAAATAACTAGCAATGATAGCAATAAAAATCAACCAGTGATATAAACAGCAAGGCAACAAGAACACCATATTTATTACTCAAACGAATAAGGAACAGAAGTACAACCAATTAAACAAGTCCTTCAAATATAAATCTTTCACAGATAATTATTTCGAATAAATACCTTTCGAATATATTTCTTTCAAATAAATATCTTTCGAATATAAAATTCTTTCAAATAAATATCTTTCAGATATACTTCTTTCAAATAAATATCCTTCGAATATAATTCTTTCAAATGAATATCTTTCTAATATACTTCTTGCAAATAAAAGTCACTATGTGACACCTCATTTTATTTTTTTCATAATACGGGTCTCAGCCCACTTTTATATTTTTACGGCACCCCGTGCCCATATTTCTATCAAAACTGCACCGACAACTCACGTGCCAATAATAAAAATTATCATATTTTCTCCGGCACCTCGTGCCCGCATTTTATATTACATCTGCACGGACAGTTCACGTGCTAATAACATAATCATTATATTTCTCTGGCACCTCGTGCCAATATTTCATATCACATCTGCACGGACAGTTCACGTGCCAATAACATAATCTGCCCGACAATAGCCACATGCTCACAATTTCAACATAGATAAGACTATTATCAAGTTTACCGAAACAACAAGACAAGTTGCACAAGATATAAAAATAAACACATGAATAATCACAACAACACATGAAAATTACCAACGCAATAACCCCAAATTACATAAATATTACCAACACAATAATCCCGCATTATCACATATCATCCCTGACAATAGCCACCCTTATCTCTCCTATAATAGCCTCCATTATCCCTCCGCCCTGACAATATCAATAGCCACCCTTATCGTTGCAATATCCACCCTTATCGCTCCTATAATAGTCTCCATTATCGCTCCATTTAATAGCCTCCCTTATCACTCTGTCTAGACAATATCCCAAAACAAATAACAACAGTGAAATGCCACCCTTATGCCCGCTTAATATCAATAATGGAATGCCACCCTTATACGCCGCATAATAGCAACCCAAATCACACAACAATTCACATAGAATATTATCACAACAACACAACATCATCAACTAGTATTGACAAATTACCCGTAGACCACAACTTTTCCAAAGGTACAACAAAGACAATTAATTTCACAATAGATAGTCTACGGCTCAGCACAATGTATATAAAATCTCAAAAACAACAACAAGGATGGAAAAATAACTCAGCATAGGTCAACACATTCTTTAATCCAAATTTTAGATAAATATATAAACGCCTCAGTTTAAACATATTTAATTAGTTATTTGCAGATGAAAAATCCATAATGTGATAATTTCCAAGAAATATCAAATCAACAAACACACAGAATTCACATAAAATTTCAAGTGGCAATCTCACCAAATTTGTATATAAAATACAAACTCGACAAACAAGGAATGATGCATGACAAATCAAGGATTTACTAAGTTCCAATAATTTTCCAATTTAATACATAAGGGCGTCTAAAATTTTCAACCGATATAATTTGCACATCTAAACCAAGTACGCACTCGTCACCTCGCGTACATGGTTTTCAATTACACAATTTTCACATAAGACTCAATGCCTAAGGGGTAATTGCCAGGCAAGATACTTACCTCGACAAAACTAAACCGATACTTTAAATGATCTTCGCGAGTGAAACCACCTCCGGACGGCTCAAATCTGAAATTCGCCCCTCCATATTACTACGATGGTCCACCACGCTAAGCAAATTTCAATCTACAATAATGCAACACAATTGTGCCAATATTAGCAAGATTTCTATACTTTAAGCTATTTAGACATTTTATCAAACATCTAATGTGTATATTTTTTTACAACCTCCTTCAATGGAATTTCTTCACCTAACAATCAACTTCCACACAAAATATTGATCTCACAATCGTCTCTAGGTCATCCACAACTTCCCTTAGCACATGCATGCCCAACATTTCACTCCCAAACCACAAATCTTATCAATTAATTCATTTTACAATCTCTACAATACTAACACACCTAGGATGGGCACTTATTGCTTCCAATAACCATCCCATAAGTCCTAACATATATTTCGTACATAAATAATCACCAAGAATTAGTTAGAGGTAGTAGATATACCTATTATATACCAAATCGTGAAAGACAACTTTTGGGTTGTTCTTGAGATTTTGAAGAAATCCTATGGAATCCAATCAAAACCTTGTTGTAACTAGTGATTGAGAAGTGAAATCATCATAAAAATACACTTAAAAACTCACCTTAGGTGTGTATTGGAAGCCTTGGCCGGATGGGTGATGGAAAGAGAGCCCTAGTATTGAAGAAATGACTTAGCCCCTCTCTCTACCCGTCCTTAGGGTTATTTAATGGGCTCCTACGTGTGCGGCCACGCACTTGGTTGTCACACCCCAACCTCGGGGAGCGCGACCGGCTCTCAACCGAGTGAACCCAGACGAGCAAGCCTATTAAAACTTTCCTACCCGATTCATTCATAACCCAAAAAGGGACTGCATCACCATTCATAAAACCGAGGATAGATCAGTTATATAAATATATAAACGTTGCTAGTTCATTTTTCTTATATACATTATGCCATAGTTGAGTTTCCAAAATACAACTCGATCCAAGGACCACCCAACATACATACATGACCCACAAAAAGGTCTACGGAGCCTCTAAGGATACAAAAGAGCAACATGACAATGCCGACAACAAGGCCCCGGCTATACCTCAAAATGTGAAAACTTATACAAAAGAAGGACTACATGACCCTGGGAGAAATAGGGCTCACCAAGACTGCTGTGAGGAGAGAAAGAGAGCACCACTATCTGCGATCGACACTATCTGCGATGGAACCACCTACATCCATTCAAAGATGTAGCGCCCCCGGCAAAAGGGACATTAGTACTGTCGAATAGTACTAGCATGTAAGGCAAACACCAATCTTAGTAGAATGAACAGTGAAACAAAGAGAATGCAGTCATAATAATCAATAAGTACTTCATAGGAATACAAAGAAAACACCAAGTAAGGATCACATAGTTTCCAATTCAATCTTTCCATCTTTTTAGATTTATAATCTTTAGTGCCAAAGCCACAACTTACAATGCCACCGTATTTTTACACGGAGTTCGGTCTCGGCCCGACCGGCTAAGCCATCTCAAGTGAGACATATCCATATCCGCAATGTAATTAAATAATTCCAATACAAATGCCACTATGTGTACAGCATGGCGTCCGAGATATCCACAATGTAATTCAATAATTCCAATACAAATGCCACCATGTGTACAGCATGGCGTCCGATCTCGGCCCGATCGGCTAAGCCATCTCACTTGAGACATAACCTCTTTCAACTGTCCACTCAATTCACATTTCTTTCCTATCTTCATTACATGGCACAAACAGCCTCATTTATTAAGTAGTTCTTGGCACTTGGGCACATTTTACAATTCAAGTCTTTCCCTTTTTATTTGTTCAAATAACATCATCATTCATGTCGATAAGTACCATCACATAAGGCATTTCACACATAAGGGAAGGATCTTGGAAAATCATAATTACGTTCTCAAATAGTATGATGACAAGGTAACCATCTAAAACAATTAGGAAACATGAATCTTTCAATCAAACACACTAAGGCAAACAATTCTAGTATAATCAAGTTGAAACTTATACCAATTATTCGGACACCAGGAGTTCGATTCTAAGAAGAAGAGAGTTAGCCATACATACCTCAATTGCGCTTCTTTAGACTCTGCAATTATCCGGAACCCTTAGCAACCTCAATCTATTTTTGCAATATACAAATTGAACCCAAAATTAGGAAAACGTTCATGGTTCTAGTTCATTTTTTTATTTTTCCCACACTCTTTATCACATGCATGCAAGATGAATAACCCTCATACCCATGGACCATCTTATTAATATCCATTATAGCTATGTTTGAAATTAAGAGCTAGGGTGATGAAGTCTTACCTTTTTTGATGAAGAATTTGGTGCTCTACTTGAATATTTCCAAGCTTTCAGTGATGGTTGAAGATTAATTGATGGGAATTAGGCCCTCCCTCTAGAACCCTCTCTCTCTCACACTAGAAATATTAGAAATGAGCTTCAAAATAGGCTAAATGGGTGTTTTAACGGAATGGAGGTCAGGTTTTAAATTAAGAGAAATGGTGCCCCGACACAGGTCTGCGGTCACATATGCGACCGCATAATGGTTATGTTGTCCGCAAAGTGACCGCAGAAATGGCCCTCAGGGGCCTAAACTTTCGGCTCAGGTATGCGACCAATATGCGGTCTGCATACTTATTTTGCGGTCGCATAATGCACCGCAGAACTCCTTCCGCAGAAATACAAGAGGAATTATGCGACCGATATGCGGTCTATATATCGATTATGCTGTCGCATAATCGACCGCAAAACTGACCTCAAGTTGGCCAAACTTACTGCTTCACTCTGCGGCCATTATGCGGCCCGCAGAGTGATTATGCGGCCGCATAATGGGCCGCAAAATGCGTGTTTCTGTGAAACATTTTCCTCTCAGTCCGTAGGGTACTGTTCAATCCAAAAAGTTCGAACCGCGGCGAGCCGCGAAGAATTTCTACTATAATAATGCAAGAATCTATCTTGGCACCATGAAACCCCAAGTTTTTGGTATAAAATATTTTTACGGGTCCTTACATTGGGCAAATGGCCGCGCATCTGGCCGTGCTCCTGAGGCAGAAACTCTCAAATATGCGCGGCCGCGCATCTGGGCACACATATGCCACAGGTCTAGTAAAATGGCCATAACTTTCTGTATACATATCCAAATGATAAACGGTTTAATGCGTTGGAAACTAGATTCAAAGAGATTTAATTAGAATAGGTTATAAACCATATAACACTTCATATCCTGAGAGTTTTGCTCGTTGGAAGTTACATATTGTGTGAACTCACTTGAAACTTTATCCCATCATATAATTTTTAACTTGACTTAGCCTTAGGTTTCTTCTTAGACCATAAACTATTTTTAATGCACCTCATACATATATTATCATGATCAATTGATATCATTCAAATTATCAGTTTTATTCATACCCGAATTAATATAACTAGCACCCGTCAATCTTCTTAATGGCCTTAAAACACTTCGAAGTTTTTCGGGGTGTTACATAACCGAAGTCAAACTTGGCCTTTTAAAGACAAATTAAAGAACTAAATATTCCGATTTCAACCTGAACACTTTCAAATCCCGAACCGACCACCCCCGCAAGTCATAAATTAGTAAAAGCATATACGGGAAGTTTTATTTAGGGGAACGGGGTTCTAAAAGTCAAAATGACCGGTTGGGTCATTACATCTCATAATCTTGTCTTCTTGCTTTATTATTAATTTTTTGCAGTAGTTATAATAAGTAAAATCACAATCATCTCTCAAAAGTTTAATTGAACAAATAATTTATAAATAGTTTAGTTTAGTATAATCACAAGTCCTTATGGGAACAATACTGTCATGACCGAAAAACTATAAGTCGTAATGGCTCCTAACGTTGCCGTTAGGCAAGCCAACGGTGAACTACCAACTTAATTGTTCATATTATTATTTTTGAAATCATGAATCATATTAGATAGAGAGATCGATGCATCAAAAATCGTACATACGTATGATTTAAGTAAAATATAAAGTAGAAGTGTCTCAATGATAAGCAAAATCATAAAGAAATCCTAGAACACCTCAAAACCCGGTGTCACAAATGTATGAGCATCTACTAGGAAGTACAATAACAAAACATCATCTGTCTAGAATATAAGGTAGACAGGATAAAGTAAATAATTATGATGGAAACTTTGTGTGTTGTGAATCGTGGCATAGAATGCATCTCACCATAGAGTCCCCTCAGTAGTTGTGCCTCAGCGCCCAAGCAACCACCAAATGAACCTATCAAATCCTGAACATTTAGTGCAAAAGTGCAGCATGAGTACGTAAATCAACGTGTATCCAGTAAGTATCTAGCCTAATCCCGAAGAGGTAGTGATGAGAGGTCGGCATTGACACTTACTAGTGGTCTAGCAAATCAAATATAATAAAGAAGGCAAATATGAAACATGGTAGGTAACAATGAGTACAGGTAAAGGCAAATACGGTCTACAGATGAACAGTGAACACAAAGTCCTCAAACACTGGATACCTCTCAAGTGGAGTACGCAATGGTCAACATCAAATCAACGGCCACATCTCAAGTTTGGTAAATTCACGAATACGCGGACTTATTATCAAGTATTTCGCACGATTCTGCTGAGACGAGCAGCCCGATCCCATAAGAGTGTAGTACTACCGAGGCGAACGGCCCTATAAGAATATGATATTGCCGAGGCGAATGGCCTGATCCCATAAGAGCGTGGTTCTGCCGAGGCGAACGTTCTGATCCCATAAGCATATGATACTGCTGAGGCGAACAGCCCGATCCCATAAGAATATGAAGCTTTTATGGGCCTTTGATCCCACTCACGAATATATGTGTGAGTTATGAGATTCAAGAAAACTTTCCGATGGATACGCACAACGCGAAAGAAATCAGTAAGGGAAGTACAATTTCTACTGCTGAACAAGTAGCTTGTCAAGTATCTAAAATAGCGAGTCCATTACTTTACATGAGTCTAGTCTCAGGTCATAATGCGAATTAAAGCAATTAAACAAGCAAGAATAATGTAAATAATATAATTAAAGCATGGCGTAAGTCTAAGTCTACCCAGACATAATCAGGAATTCTAGCATACACACGCACACTCGTCACTTCATACCTGTGTAGCTCCCACAACATGTAGCACACAACAAATATAATACCTATGGGGTAATTTCCCCCTCACAAGGTTAGACACGAGACTTACCTCGCTCCGAAATGTGATAACCGGCTTCAACGCCTTTCTAACATCTCAAACAGATGCCAAACGATCTGAAATTAATCAAACAACGTGAAAACCAATCAAAATATACTCCAATACTCGTAATTTAACAATTAGAAATAAAATCCCAACTCCTCAAGAAAAGTCAACAAAGTCTATCCCCGGGCCCACGCATCCGGATTTCGTAAATTATTAAAAATAATTATTACCCATAACTTATATAGTTTATATTTCGAAAATTATCTAATTTCGTCCATGAATTGACCCTCAAATCAAGGATTTACCATCTCATAACTTTGGGGCTCAAAACCCCAATTCTACAATTCAAACACGGATAAAAAACTAACGAAATTAATTATGGAAAAACATCATAATAAAGATCATATATTTATACCCTTGTTGAGACGAGAAGAATGCCGCAAAAATCACCTCAAACAGAGCTCTAGAACCCAAGATATGCTCAAAATACTAAAATGTTCGGTCAATCCATTTAAAACACTGTCCAAGCAATTTTTCTTCTTCGCCTTCACGGGATACCTTTGCGTTCGCGAAGAGCAATTTTTCGCATTGACCGGTCAACCCAAATTTTTTTCTTCCCATTCGCGGGATCTCCCTCACGTTCGCGAAGAACAAAGTCCGCACCAGAAACCAACAACTTTTTCCGACATAGAAATGGGCATAACTCTCTCATACGACCTCGGAATTCGACGATTCTTGTTGCTATGGTTCCATAATTATGATACGGATCTAATGGTTCAATTCAATCACAAATCAAAGGTCATTTGATCAATATGATACCCTTTATGTCCAAAGAAACGACGTTGAAACATCAAATAAGAGCGCGATACAACCCAAACACATCCGAAACACACCCGAGGCCCCGTGGACCCCGTCCAATTATACAAACCAGTCCCAAAATATAACACGAACCTACTCGAGGCCTTAAATCATGCCAAACAATATCAAAACCATAAATCGACGATCAAATTCTCTTTTTAACTTTCAAACATTCAAACTTCGACGAACGTGTCTGAATTACACTTAAACATTCCAGAATAACGCAAAACTTTACGTACAAGTCATAAATCACGATACGAACCTATTTCAAGGCTCAAAACCCCAAACGGATATCGATAACACCAAAGTCCACTTCAAACCAAACTTAAGAAATTCTAAAACCTTTAAATTGCCAACTTTCCACAATAAGCGTCAAAATGCTCCCGGACCACCCGATATTCAATCCGAACATACGCCCAAGTCTGAAATCATCATACGAACCTATTAGAACCTTCAAATTTCGATTTCGAGGTCATTTACTCAAAAGTCAAACCTTGGTCAACTCTTCCAACTTAAATCTTCCGAATTGAGAATTTTACATCCGAATCAACTCCGAACTTCCCGAAATTCAATTCTGACAATGCGTACAAGTCATAAAACATGTAGTGAAGCTACTCAAGGCCTCAAACCGCCGAACGACGTGCTAGAGCTCAAAACGGCCGGTCGGGTAGTTACAAATACTCTACTTATCATTTTATTACTTAGCGATCGCGTATACTTGCGTGTGCGTTTGAACCCAATAATACTACTAGTAAATAAATATTATTTTAAATAACTTTCACCTTATTAAAAGTTCAAATTAGATGTAGCATATTGAATTAAAACTTTTGATATCATATTTTCTCCACAAACTAATTTTTCTACTAGTTTGTACTTTGATTTTTTGATTAATTTTGATATACTATATACTAGTCAAGTTAAGCTCTTATATACTAAATCCCCTCTTCTATCCAGTGTTGTCAATACAATTAACGAGATAGAAAAAGTACTTTCTATGGTTTCAATCCCATTTAATGCCAAAAATAATACTCCAATAAACTACTAATCAACTGTTTATTTTTAAAATACCTCTTGATGCATATAATTTTGAGTAGTTTATCAAAAATGATTTGCAAGATAAAGCTCTACTCAAGAAACTTTTGGGTCATATTTTTCTTCTCCTTCCTTTTTTCTTTATTTTCTCTCTTGAAAATTGAAATGCCACCTCTAAAGGTTTCGATTGAAATATCATTTTTCCTGGTTGGAATTTTGAAGCAATTAAAAATACATGAATCTGTCATTATCTTAAGTATTTGGTGCGATCAACCATTTGGGATAAAACCATTGGAGGCACATGATATAGTCCAAACAGAACACAGCAAAAAAATATGAGACAGGTAGTGACCCGGTGTGCCTCCCAATGGAATAATCATTTGTTGAAAAAATGACAAACAAAGCGCACATTTAGGGTCCTCGCCATGTTATACATAGTGACCATTTCAACAATTAATTACTTAATTTTGCCACCAACCAACCTGTACTCTCTCAAAAATAGTAAATTTAATGTTAGAGATCATTCCAATATATAATAATTGTAATAGAATTTGAGTATTAACTCTATACTACTTTTAATAGTTTAATGTAACTAAGGAAATTTAATTTAAGCAAAAGAGACATAAGATTATGTTACTTATTTAATTAAATAGTATTAAATTTAGTAGTAATTTATCAAAAAAATTAACTCTTTAAGATTTACACTTATTCGTCGAATTATTAATCTTAGAAAGTTAAGTCGTATTAATCAAAGTGTTTGGCATATACATGACTTATTAATATTGAGACCATCCAAGTATTATGCTTGAATATATAGGACAAGTTTTCTTTGAAAAAATATAATTTATTAATTAGTTTAATGAATAAAATAAAAAAAATTAAATATCTCAATTTCTAGTGATCGGTATACAATTTTCTTTTATAAAAAAAATTAGATTTTTGACTGTATCAATCGGAAATTTTAAGAAAAGATATTTTTAATTTTAAATATTTTGATCGTTCGACAGGAAATTTAAATAAAATATATTTTTAATTTTAATTATTCCGACCGGGCTGTTTCGACATCTTTTGTCGGAAATTTAAGAAAGAGAGTTCCCACTTTCATAAGAGATTTCAGAAAAAATCAGTCAGAAACTTGTGTCCGACCAATTATTTTCCGACCGATCGATTTTCATGCGTTGAAAAATCGGAACTCAACAAAAATTTGCTTTTGCCTTTGTCTGCGTAGTTATTCAGTAGTTCCTGATCAATTATCTTTATTTCCTGATAAAGTAAATAAACAAAATACTCAACTTTTACAAAATCAGCTGAGTTTTGAGTGAAATAAGGAAGAAACCATTAATGTGTTGAGAAATAATAAGTGTTTCTTTTTCATTTTGTTTTTTCTTTTATTTGTTTTTGTGTACGGTCTCGCCCTATTTTGTACGGTTAATCGAGATCGGGAGAGGAGCAGACCGAGGTTCGATCCCAAGTTATATTGGATCGTGACATGAATAGATATTGCCTAGCTCGTGATTCAGGGATCGATCGAGATCGAGACCAGCTAAGGTCAAGACCAAGAAGGATAGAAATCTAGCAAGATCGAAGGAAGCATGTTAAGTCGAATAACAGAAAGCCGAAGAATCCGTGACCGGGCGAGGATTATGACGAAGATCTCGGCATGTATCAAGTCAAGACCGGTTGATTAGCCGATTAGGAGATTTTTTTATGTATTTAGAATTGTACCATATGTAGAACTCTTCTACTATATAAAGGGAGTTCCAATCATTTTGTAAGGATCACTTTCACACATAACAAAGCAATATATTACGTTTTCTCTCCTAAGCTCTCTTATTCAGTTGTTCAATTCTTACTCTTCAATAATACACTTAGTTGGTCTGAGGGTAACCTAGCTCAAGGGCCAAAGCTGCATGATATATCGGTTTGCTTTATTTTACAGTTAATTTCTAACTTCAATTCTCATATTTCTCAGTTTGTGCCAAGTGAAATCACAAATCCTTAAAATTACTTACAAATTTAATTATTATCTGATTTTAAGAGTAAACAGTTTGACGTCCACCGTGGGGCTAAGGATAATAGTGATTGCCTGGTGCTAATTTTCATAACACACACTGCTTTACACTTGTTCTTGTAAGCGTTTTTTATTTCAGGATCAATATATCGAACTCTTGAGCAGTACCCACACACATCGACAATGGTATTGGTTTTCATGGCGAAAACGACAACGTAGCCGCCCCAGGAAACGAAGTGCCTCCAGTTGACCTCGAGGGAGTACCAGTTGCAGACCCTAACGACGTCAGTTCCTATGTTGCCCTGAATGCCAATCTGGGCGTCGACCCCGAAAATAATGTCCGCAGAGACGTTCGATCAGCCGATCAGAATGCACAGGGTGGCGAAAAAGGAGGAATTAGCCTTCGAATAATATTCGAAATACTGCAAGCTAAATCAGAACCACGCACCGAGTATGGTCGAACCCGAGCCATCACAGGAAGTTATTCCCAAGGCCGAACCAGTGTCGGGGAGGTCAAATATGAATGAGTCAAGGACCGACCCTGCTATCTTGAAAATGTTTGAGGAGCTGACAAAGCGAATTGAATCGGGGGAGAAGAAGATTGAAGCGAATCACAAAAAAATGGAAACATATAACTCCTGAGTTGATCAAATTTTGGGGGCACCACCGATTTTGAAGGGTTTGGATTCAAAGAAGTTCGTACAAAAGCCCTTCCCCCCGAGCGCAGATCCTAAGAACATTCCGAAGAAATTCCGCATGCCATAAATTCCCAAGTATAATGGAACTACCGACCCCAACGAGCATGTCACTTCTTACACATGCGCAATAAAGGGGAACGATCTAGAGGACGATGAGATTGAGTCCGTACTACTGAAGAAATTCGGAGAAACTTTATCAAAGGAAAAAATGATATGGTACCATAATTTGCCACCTAACTCCATTGATTATTTTTCCATGCTCGCAGATTCCTTCGTCAAAGCACACGCCGGAGCGATACAGCTCGAGACTAGAAAGTCGAGCCTCTTCAAAGTAAAACAGAAAGACAACGAGATGCTCATAGAGTTCGTATCTCGGTTCCAAATAGAGCGTATGGATCTGCCCCCGATCGCCGATGATTGGTCCATTCAGGCTTTTACTCAAGGCCTAAACATACGAAGTTCGGTAGCCTCACAACAGTTAAAGTAGAACTTGATCAAATATCTAGCTGTAACCTGGGCCGATGTGCATAATCGGTACCAGTCAAAGATTAGGGTCGAGGATGACCAGTTGGGGGCTCCTTCTAGGTCAATTTATCCAAACAGGACCATTGACAGGGTTAAAAGAGATATTAACCGGGAACCACAATCAAACAGAGATCGATATCATCCATACGGTGGAGATCGGAGAAACAATAGGCCTGGACACAACCCCATTCGAATTGATAGAAGAAATGATCGAGGATAGAGCTCTTGAGGGCTCATGAGTAAGAGTGGTTTCGATAGAAATGTCAAACCCAAAGAAGCACCACGACTATCGGAATACATCTTCAACGCTGATGCATCAGCTATTGTATCGGCCATTGGGCGCATCAAAGACACCAGGTGGCCCCAACCTCTATAGACTGATCCGCCCTAGAGGAATCCTAATCAAATGTGCAAATATCATGGCACCCATTGTCATAGAACAGAAGATTGCAGACCGTTGAAGGAGGAGGTAGCTCGTTTGTTCAACGAAGGGCATCTTTGAGAATTCTTAAGCGATCGGGTTAAAAACCACTTCAAGAACAGAGATTCAAACAGACAGAATGAGCAAGAAGAGCCGAAGCACGTGATCCATATAATTGTTGGAGGGGTCGATATTCCCCAGGGGGCGTATTCAAACGCACTAAGGTGTCGATCACGAGGGAAAAACAGACTCGAGACTACGTACCGGAAGGGACCTTGTCTTTCAATGACAAGGATGCAAAGGGGATCTTACAACCCCACAATGACACACTAGTAATATCTGTCCTTTTGAATAAAATTCAAGTTAAACGTGTTTTGATTAATCCAGGTAGCTCGACCAACATTATTCGATCGAGGGTCATAGAACAGCTCTGCCTACAAGATCAAATTGTGCCCGCAGTCGGAGTACTTAACGGCTTCAACATAGAAAGCGAAACCACCAAAGGTGATATTACTTTGCTAGTAAATGTGGTCGGGACCATCCAAGAAACAAAGTTCCATGTGATCGAGGGTGACATGAGGTACAACGCCCTGCTCGGAAGGCCTTGGATCCATAACATGAGGGCATTACCCTCGACCCTTCACCAAGTTCTGAAGTTCCCGACATCGGAGGGAGTCAAAACTGTGTACGGGGAGCAACACGCCACCAAGGAGATGTTTGCAATCGATGAAGTGATACCAGTATCGGCACTCTCATCAACGAAGAGATTGATTCGAAAAAGCAGGAGGCCAAATAGCAACCACAGACACCGACCTCGACCCAATTGCAGGAGCAAGGGATCGATGAGAATGACGACTACTGGATCCCTCAATCCTTCATAATTCCAGATGACTCCGACACCACCAAGTCAATGGTCGAAGAGCTGGAACAAGTCGCACTGGCAAAGCATTAGCCCAAACGAAAGGAATACCTGGGCACGGGGCTAACCCCCGAGCTCAGGAAAAAACTTATTCATTTCCTTAAAGCTAACATAGATTGCTTTGCTTGGTCCCACCTCGATATGATAGGGATCCCACAAGAAATTACCACTCACAAACTGAACCTGGACCCTAAATTTCGCTGGGTGAAGCAAAAAAGAAGGCCTCCGTCCGAGGTCAAACATGCCTTCATCAAGGACGAGGTAACCAAACTTCTCAAAATAGGATGAATTCGGGAAGTAAAGTATCCCGAATGGTTAGCAAACATAGTGTTAGTCCATAAGAAGGGAAACAAACTTAGAATGTGTGTATATTATAAAGACCTTAATAAATCATGCCCCAAGGATTATTTTCCTTTGCCTAATATCGATCGTATGATCGATGCCACGGCCGGCCACGAGACTCTCAGTGTTCATGATGGCTACTCCGGGTACAACCAGATACAGATGAACCTAGAGGATCAGGAAATGACCTCGTTTATCACTAAGTACGGTACCTACTGTTATAATGTAATGCCATTCGGTCTAAACAATGCTGGTGCAACTTATCAACGCCTAGTAAACTGAATGTTCAAAGAACAAATAGGAAAATAAATGGAAGTTTATATTGATGACATGTTAGTTAAGTCCCTGCGAGCAGAGGACCATTTAAAGCATTTGCAAGAGGCTTTCGATATACTGAGGAAGTACAATATGAAGCTCAACCCCAAAAAGTGTGCATTCGGGGTTGGCTCGGGCAAGTTTCTTGGTTTCATGGTGTCCAATAGGGGAATCGAGATCAACCCTGATAAAATCAAAGCTATCGAGGATATCACGGTAGTGGATAATATAAAGGCCGTGTAGAGACTAATGGGGCAGATAGCCGCCCTAGGACGATTCATTTCAAGATCCTTAGATAGGAGCCACCGATTCTTCTCGCTGCTTAAGAAAAAGAGCAATTTTGCATGGACTCCGGAATACCAGCAGGCCTTGGAGGAACTAAAGCGGTATTTATCGATCCCGTCGCTGCTTCACACCCCAAAAATGGACGAACAACTTTACCTGTACTTGGTAGTCTCGGAGCAGTAGGTGGAGTCTTGGTCCGAGAAGAATAAGGTACGCAATTCCCTATCTATTATGTTAATCGTACCTTAGGTGAGGCCGAAACTAGATATCCACGCTTAGAAAAATTAGCGCTTACTTTAATAAGCGCCTCTAGGAAACTAAAACCATATTTTCAATGTCATCCAATATGTGTTGTAACAACTTATCCTCTTCGAAATATTTTTCACAATACCGAGCTTTCGAGTCGATTGGCCAAATGTGTCGTAGAAATTAGTGGGTACGATATTGAGTGTCGACACCGAACCGCCATCAAGTCTCAAATATTGGCGGACTTCATGGCTAACTTTACGCCGGCCCTCGTACCCGAGGTTGAAAAACAACTACTGATAAAATCGGGTACGTCTTCGGGAGTCTGGACCCTCTTTACGGACGGTGCTTCGAACACGAAGAGGTCCGGACTAGGCATCGTACTAAAATCACCCACAGGTAATGTAGTTAGACAGTCTATCAGAACTACAAAATTGACTAACAATGAGGCCGAGTATGAGGCCATGATTGCAGGTCTCGAACTAGCTAGAAGCTTGGGAGCGGAGGTCATAAAGGCTAAGTATGATTCCCTCCTCGTGATAAACCAAGTTAACAGGACTTTTAAAGTCCGAGAAGACCGAATGCAGAGGTACTTGGATAAACTACAGGTGACTCTACATCGATTTAAAGAATGGACCTTACAACATGTACCTCGAGAATAGAACAGTGAGGCCGACGCTCTTGCAGACTTAGGTTCATCGGTCGAAGATGACGAACTCAACTCGGGGACTATTGTACAACTCATGAGATCGGTAATCAAAGAAGTTTATGCCGAGAGAAACTCCACAAGTTTAACCTGGGATTGGAGAAACAAGTACATAGATTACTTAAAGAACGTGAAGCTTCCATCAGATCCAAAGGAGTCGAGAGCTCTGCGCACAAAGGCAACACGGTTCACTTTGTCCGAAGACGAAACGCTGTTTAGAAGGACGTTCGATGGACCGTTGGCAATATGTTTGGGATCGAGATATACCGACTACATCTTACGTGAAGTTCACGAGGGCACTTGTGGAAATCATTCTGGTGCCAAATCGCTGGTCCACAAAGTAATCAGAGTAGTGTACTATTGGACCGATATGGGGAAGGATGCAAGGGAGTTCATTCAAAAATGCGATAAATGCCAAAGGCATGTGCCTATGATTCATCAACCCGGGGAACTACTCTACTTGGTCCTGTCCCCATGGCCCTTCATGAAATGGGGAATGGACATCGTTGGTCCTCTCTCGTCGGCCCCAGGTAAGGTTCAATTTATTTTGTTTATGACTGATTATTTCTCTAAATGGGTTTAAGCACAAGCTTTCAAGAAAGTTAGAGAAAAGGAAGTCACAGACTTCATTTGGGACCACATCACATGTCAATTCGGGATGCCCTCCGAGATTGTATGTGATAATGGAAAACAATTTATCGGCAGCAAAGTAACTAAATTTCTCTAAGATCACAAGATCAAAAGGATCCTATCAATACCCTATCATCCAAGCGGGAACGGACAAGCCGAATCGACCAACAAAACCATCATCCAAAATCTTAAGAAGAGATTGACCGATGCCAAAGGAAAATGGAGAGAAATACTACCCGAGATTCTATGGGCATACCGCAAAATATCGAAATCCAGTACCAGAGCAACATCATTCTCGTTAGTTTATGGCGTCGAAGCTCTGATCCCAGTCGAGGTCGGAGAACCTAGCATCAGGTTTCGATATGCAACAAAGGAGTCGAATAACGAGACCATGAATACGAGCCTAGATTTGTTGGACGAAAGACGTGAAGCCGCTCTCGTCCAATTAACCGCCCAAAAATAGCGGATCAAAAGGTACTGCAATCGAAGAGCCAATCTTCCACATTTTAACATCAGGGACTTGGTGCTAAGGAAAGTCACCCTCAACACCCGAAATCTGAATGAAGGGAAACTAGGTCCGAACTAGGAAAGGCCGTACCAGGTTCTCAAAATCATCGAAAAAGGATCCTACAAGCTCGGCACGATGAACGGCGAATAACTGCCGAGCAATTAGAACGTATCGCACCTAAAATGATACTACTACTAAGGTACGACCCCTTCCATTTTCATTTATATTTTAAACTAACCCTTGTATGTGTTCGACCAGAAACGACGATGGATTCTTCGACACAAAGTCTTTAGGTCTGAAAGCACGCGTTGTATTCTTTTTCCCTTAGACCGGTTTTGTCCCAAAAGGGGTTTTCCAGCGAGGTTTTTTATGAGGCAACTATTGATCGTGCTAACTTAGAACAATTCAAAAGTATCTAAGGATTCTTTACAATCAACCTCGAATATTGGGGGGCATTTCCCTCGAATGTCAACTTTGATGCGAGGAAGTTACTTCATGGCAGGAGGGTCTCGATAGGAAATATTTGTAAGGGACAAACGGTCAAATGAACCGTGCCCGTATAGGTTACTCGAGCCCTGGCACAGAACATGTACGCATGTATAATCATTTATAAAGAGTAGTATTTTTCCTTGCCGATATCCCATGACTTAGAAAAGTTTTTCTACTTTACAATTTCATACTCTCGATCTATTATGTAAACAGGCTTAAGGGCCGATCATAACCAGAGTTCGGATAATTACCCCCACGCTCGGGGACTGCCGTCCAAAAAATAAACGAGATTGAATTATTAAAACTTCGAGATCATAAAACCTCCAAGACAACCTTCGAATTTTATAGGCCACGGCCACCCCACTCGGGGACTGACACTTCGGGCTAGCTCGAAGTAAAACAGGAAAATAAGCCCAAGGGGCAAATCACGAACTAAAGAGCCTTCGACCAAATTAATACGATTCGGAGACTTCCGAATTTCGTAACAAAATATGCCTTCGAATTCAATCATAAACCGGTTAAAAGGGATACCCCCAAAAAAATCATAAAAGGCTTCGATAATATCAAGCCTTGAAAGCTCTAATGAGTACAAAATTGTCGAACAGTTCCATATTGCATGCTAAGGCATTACAAGTTTTGCAAATACAAATGATAAAAAAACTTTTTCAAGCCGAAAAGGGGAGAAAGCCATAAACAATCTTTTTACAAAGGCTATATCGGCCTAATACAAATGCCTAAGGACTTTTTTTTCTTTGCGTTCGAGAGACCATCCTCGCTCGATGTTCAAGCAAGCACACACTCGATCGTAAAGGCTATACTAGTTCGGTTTCAATCAAATTGTCTAAACCTCAGATCTTAGAATAAAATTTCATAATTTTATAAGGCAGAAAGGAAGAAAATATTTATATATATATGCTAAAAAGCATTTACAATGGCAGCATGGCCCGATCAGAATTCTCTACAAAAAGCCAAAATGGCCTTAAAAGAAACACGAAGAAAGAATACAAATTCTAAGGGCATAGTCTTCTCTGGGAGCAGCATCTTCACTCTCGGGGCCTTCTCCACTTTTAGACCCGCTCATGCTCCCAGAATCGTCGTCGTCAGGAAAGGCCAACCCTTTGGCTTCAGCTTCAAGCTCTTTAGCATTGTCTATCTCGGTTGTAAGATCAAAGCCACGAGCGTGGATTTCCTCGAGAGTCTCCCTTCGAGACTGGAATTTAGCATGCTCGAAAGTCCAGTTTGCTCGAGCTTGAGTAGTTTCGGCAACCTCCTTTGCTCGAACATGAGTAGCTTCACCATCTGTCCGGTAGACGGCCACCATTGCATCAGCACTAGCCTTGGCCGTTTCGACCTCCGATTTGGCCGCTGCAAGTTCTGTGTCCAACCTCTCTCAATCGGAAGTTGCTGAACCCAACCGAGACTGGAACTCCTCAATTTTATTGGCTTGCACCAAGGCCTTCTCTTTCAAGCTTCGGAATTGGGTCTCATTCGAGGCCAGTTGAGCTCGGGCAGCCTCATTTTCTGAGGCTAGGCGGTCCATATTCTTCTTCCATGCCTCGGCCTCCGCTTTCACTGTGTACACTTCCTCACGAAGCTGCTCGATCACATCGAACTTTTGCTGGACCTGTAGGACCGAACTGTTAGCCACCATGCCCGAGTCAGTGCCATTAACTTAAAAGATTCTTTTTACCTGCTCGGCCATATCAGCTTGTTCATTCTGAGCTGTTTCTAGCTCAGCCCAAAGTCCTTTTGCTTCCCTTTCTCTCTGCGCACTGAGAATCTTGAAGGCATCTCTCTCCCCTCGGATTTCGGCTTCGTAGCGGCTCAGCTCCCCTCGGGATCAGAAAAAAGCCTCGTGATGAAGCACAGAAGCCTACAAAAATAGAAAGAAGGAATTATACAAAGGGAGAAAAGTAAAAGTATGAAAATTGACAAAGAAAATATGAACTTACCCGGTTCAGGGCCTGTTGGGCTTCGTTGAAAAGACAAGGCGCTCTCACCTCGTCCATCTAGGCTTGATCTTCTTCCGTGACCAAACATCAAAGGTAGCTAGCCACCCCTACGGGGCAGCACGAACTCGGGCATCCGCTGGGACCGTGATAACAATTGTTCGCTTGCACCAGGGATCGACACTAGGGGCCGAAAACTGATTGGTCAGTTTAAAACTCGAGGAATCCTCACCCGAGTTCTTCTTCGGAACCTCTAAGTCACTCAGACTGGTGACACTTTCTACCCCAGCAAAATAACCACGGAAAAGATCTTCCTCTCTGAGGGCTCCTTCCCCATGATAAGTCTCCACGGCCTGAGCGTCGTGTATCATCGACTCAAAAAATGAAGGAAACGAAGGGGAATCCTCGATCTTTATTGTCCCAAGTGGGTCTTTTAGGGCACCGCCTCCGTCTTGGGGAGCCTCGAGCCCGGTTTCTACACCAACATCCACCGCCTCTTCAATGGTCTCTTTTCCCCGAGATAAAGCATCTTCGGTTCCTCTTGGCTCGGGGACTTGGGCCGAAGTTTCCTCCTAGACCTCATCAAGCCTAGACAGAACAACATCAACTCCCACCATTTCTGGAGTCCTCCAAATCTCGGTGCTAGCTCGCGCACGGGCCACCAACCCAGAATCATCATCATCTTCTTCTTCTTCTTCTACCCTTAGCCTTTGGACTGACTCCACAGTCAGTGGGATTATGTTCCCCTTGAGTTTACAGGCTATTGTCTTCTTGGGGTTTTGACCCTCGGAGTTCGAGGCCCTTTTCCTCTTATTCTCCTTTGCCTGTTTCGAGATAGGTGGTGAAACTTCTTCATCACCAGACGGGGGTCTCGTAGTCGCGTGCTTTCCGAGACCTACAAAAGGATAAAGTAAGTAAACTCATGTTTGAAAAGATGTTTGAATGATAGACAAATCGGTAAGTCAGGAAGATGGCTTACCATGATTACGATCCTCCCACCAACCCTTAAACAAATCGCGCCATGCGCTCTCAGCATGTGTTGACATCAAAACTAGGCTCCTAACCCAGTTATCGAGGTGGGGAACCGCACCTGGCATCCAAGCAACGGCTGCATCGAGAAACATACTGATAAGAAAGGATGAAGAAGTAAAAACAACGAACAGAAATTAAAGACGAAATCATACTTACGTTTCATATTCCATTTCTCAGGAAATGGCATGCTCTCATCCGGTATTAGGTTCGTGGTCTTCAACCGAACGAACCGGCCCATCCAGCCCTGATCTTTGTCTTCATCTATACTCGAGATGAGCGTCTTGGTGGCCCGGCTTGAAGCTTTATCAGCGCACCTCGATTGAGCCGTGGGCTATATAAACTTATGAGGTGGTCAAGGGTGAAGGGAAGCCCGTCGATTTTGCTCACGAAGAAACGGAGCAGTATCACAATCCTCCAGAAAGAGGGGTGAATTTGGCCAGGTCACCTGGTATTTCTTGCAAAAGTCTACGATGACCGGATCGAGGGGACCCAGCGTGAAAGGATAAGTGTAAACACTCAGGAACCCTTCCACGTGGGTGGTGATCGCTTCTTCTGGTGCCGGTATCACAACCTCTTTGTTTCTCCAGTTGTAATATTTCTTTACCTAGTCAAGGAGGCTTTTTGGTATCGAGCATATATATCTCCACACCGGCTCGCATCGACCAGGAACCGATGAGGGTTTCTCGACCTTAACGTCGAAATCAATGACACAAACCCCGGGAATAAGCTCTTCAGGGCGTGGCTCCACCACTGGTTTCTCACCGGCCGGTCGAGATGAGGAAGGAACCTCTTTCTGCGAAACAGTTTTAGATGTTTTGGACATTTAGTTTTTATGGGCAAAGAAGAATGGAGACTGAAGTATTTGGTGTTATAATAAGAACAAGCAAAGAAACTCAAAGACCTGAAGATAGGAAGCTTTGAAGAAGGCAAAAAACTATTGAGATTAGAATGAAAAATATTTGAAAGTAAAGTCTAAAATAATAAAGGAGGCGGCTATTTAATGGTTTCACAACGACGGTTCAAAACTGGTAGCGGCTGACCTTCGATTGACTCGCATTAAATACCTAGGAAACTATACCGACGAGACGTTTCAGTCACTTCTGCTGCTTATGTTATGATGATTACATCATGATATGTCGAGGTGAAGATCGAAGACTCAAATCGTTTCTTTTCATTACTCTCCAAAAAATGAGGGGACTATCTATGTACAGTCAAAATCGGACTCGCCTAATTTTGTATGGTTAATCGAGATCGGGGGGCAGACCGAGGTTCGATCCCATATTATATTGGATCGTGACATGAATAGATATTGCCTAGCTCGTGATTCAGAGATTGATCGAGATTGAGACCAGCTAAGGTCGAGACCGAGAAAGATAGAAATCTAGCGAGATCGAAGGAAGCATGTTAAGTCGAATAACAGAAAGCCGAAGAATCCGTGACCGGGCAAGGATTGTGGCAGAGATCTCGGCACGTATCAAGTCAAGATCGGTTGATTAGCCGATTAGGAGATTTCCTTATGTATTTAGAATTGTACCATATGTAGAACTCCTCTACTATATAAAGGGGGTTCCAGTCATTTTGTAAGGATCACATTCACACATAACAAAGCAATATATTACGTTTTCTCTCTTAAGCTCTCTTATTCAGTAGTTCAGTTCTTACTCTTCAATAATACACTTAGTTGGTCCGAGGGCAACCTAGCTCAAGGGCCAAAGTTGCATGATATATTGGTTTGCTTTATTTTACAGTTAATTTCTAACTTTAATTATCATATTTCTCAGTTTGTGCCAAGTGAAATCACATATCCTTAAAACCACTTACAAATTTAATTCTTATCTAATTTTAAGGGTAAACAGTTTTCTTTTTAATTAACATGGGCATATTTTATTTGACTTGCTTTTCTCTGATACGTACTCTCTCTCATCGTCACTTAAGTTATGAATGTTACTTCTGCCGGCGAACCCCTCGGGCTCTGGAGACAAGGTAAGCGACTCCCCCCTCTCTCTCTCATCTCTCTATTCTCTCTCTTTGACCTTCTCTCTTTCTCCCCCCCCCTCTCCATTTTTCTCTTTTCTTCTCCAACTTCTTAACCCTAGTGTGGCGGACCCAGTATTTTATGCAAGCGGGTTCAATCTTAGAAGTACATAACTTTAGTCATAAAATAGTAGTTGTCAAGTGGGTTCAAATAAAATATTTGTACAAAATATACGCAGCTTTAATCCTGATTTATACATATACATAATATTATTTTTTGATGAAGCGGGTTCAGTTGAACCCGCTTGCCACTCCTTGCGTCCGCCACTGCTAGCAACAGCTATTTTTCAGCGACCGTCCCCATGCCAGCGCCGTTCCTTCTTCCTTCCTCTGTTTAGTTTCGGCTGCAGCCCAACCCCCTCCCATATCCTTCTTTTCTTCTTCTTTATTATTTTCTTCTTCTTTCTTGTTCCTTAAACCTTTCTCTACCCGCTGTGTCTCTGCCCCGCTGCTGTTCTCCGGTGACTTTAATTGGGCCACCAACAGATCCGTGTGTCACCAATGGTAACGGTGGCAGCCTTGGATTCCTCTATTTTTCTTGGCCTTGTGGTGTGTTTTATGTGTTGCAAGTAGCATTTTTATGGTTGTTTGGTGACGGGAGGGAGGCCCACGCACAAAAGCAGCAAAGCAGGTTGGCTGGCAGGAACAAGGGCACTATGTCGGGTTTCACATCATAAAGAGTACACCAAGTCAATAGTCCAGGTTATATTCGCAGGAATTGGTACCTCCCGCCTCCTGTTTCTCTTTCTCCTGTGTTAGTTAATTTGTTGTCGTAGTAGTTCGTACTTAGTCAAGTTATTCTTTGTTCCCTTCGAGTTTGGACCTTTGCTTGATCTATGTTGGCATTTTATTTTCTAGACTTCCGTAGGTATAGCGGCTATGGTTTGTAATGGAAGAGTAGGGTCATGTCCTCGCGGAGGGCGGGTGGTAGGGCAGGGTTAGGGCAATGGTAAGGGAGCGGGACGGGGGACAAGGGGGGTAAGGGGAACAAGGGTGCCTATAGGTTGAGAATTGGACCGTTGAATATAGGGATGTTGACGGGTAAGTCTATAGAGCTAGTGAAGATTCTCCAGAAGAGGAAGGTCAATATAGCTTGTGATAAGGAGACTAGGTGGGTAGGATCAAAGGCGAGGAATACAGACGGGTATAAGTTGTGGTACTCCGGAGGCGTGAAGGGCAAGAACGGAGTGGGTATTTTGGTGGATAGGGAGCTCAGAGAGTCAGTGGTAGAGGTTAGGTAGGTAAATGATAGATTGATGGCGATTAAGTTAGTAGTTGGAGGGAGCACTTTGAATGTCATTAGCGCTTATACGCCACAAGCGGGTTTGGACGAGGAGGTTAGAAGACGCTTATGAGAGGCGTCGGATGAGGTAGTGCGGGGTACTCTGTCGACGAAGAAGTTATTTATAGGAGGGGATTTTAATGGTCATATTGGGTCGTTTGCTGGTGGCTATGGTGAGGTGCACGGTGGCTTCGGCTTTGGGGATAGGAACGGAGGAGGAACTTCACTGATGGATTTCGCTAGAGATTTTGAGATGGTGATCGTAAACTCTATTTTTTCGAAGAGGGGGGAGCATTTGATTACTTTCCAGAGTATGGTGTCTAAGAGTCAAATTAATTATCTCCTCCTCAGGAGATGTGGTAAGGGGTTCTGGGAGGATTGTAAGCTGATCCCGAGTGAGAACCTCGCGACACAACATAGGCTCCTGGTGATGGACGTCGGTATCTTGATAAAGAGGAAGAAGAGGTTTGTATGGGGTCAACCGAGGATCAGGTGGGGAGTTTTGACTAAGGATAATGCGCAGGAGTTGGAGGGGAGCTTGACGGCTCTGGGAGCCTGGAAGAGTGGTGGGGATGCTAGCATTATGTGGACGGCGATAGCTGACTATATAAGGGAGGTAGCGAGAGAGGTGTTATGGGTCTCGAAGGGGTACTCTGGCGGGCACCGAGGCGATTGGTGGTGGAATGATGTGGTCCAAGTTAAAGTGGAAGCAAAGAAAGCATCATACCTTAAGTTAGTGGAGAGCACCGACGAGAGAGCAGAGGAGAGCGATCATAGAAAGATATAAGGAAGCTAGGAGGGAGGCCAAATTAGCGGTCACGGAGGCTAAGACTGTTGCGTTTGGTTGGCTGTATGAGGAACTAGGTCCAAAGGTGGGGACAAGAAGTTATTTTGGCTGGTGAAAGCGAGAGAGAGGAAGGCTTGCGACCTGTATCAAGTTAGGTGCATCAAAGACGAGGAAGGTCGTGTATTGATGGAAAGCAAAGATGGCAGTCGTACTTTCATAAACTTCTGAATGAAGAGGGGGACAAAAATATTGTGTTGGGGAATTGGGGCACTCCGAGAGTCACCAAGACTTTAGGTACTGTAGGCGTATTAAGATTGAGGAGGTCGTGGGAGCTATGCATAAGATGAGTCGGGATAAAGCGACCGGAATAGATGAGATTCCAGTAAAATTCTGGATGTATGTGGGTAGAGCAGGCTTGGAGTGGCTGACTGGGCTGTTTAATGTTATTTTCAGAACGAAGAGGATGTCAGATGAGTGGAGGTAGAGTACGATAATTCTGCGGTACAAGAACAAAAGTGATATCCAGAATTGTAACAACTATAGGGGTATCAAGTTACTGAGTCATACCATGAAAGTTTGGGAGAGAGTGGTGGAAGGGAGGGTAAGGAGGGCAGTGTCTATATCAGAAAAAATAGTTCGGGTTCATGCCAGATCGTTCTACTATGGAAGCTATCCACCTTATCAGGAGGTTGGTGGAACAGTATAGAGATAGGAAGAGGGATTTGCACATGGTGTTTATTGACCTAGAGAAGGCGTATGACAAGGTCCCTACGGACGTTCTGTGGAGGTACCTGGAGGTGAAAGGTGTATTGGTAGCTTATATTAGGGCGATAAAGGATATGTATGATGGAGCTAAGACTCGGGTTAGGACTGTGGGAGGTGACTCAGATCCTTTTCCGGTGGTTACGGGGTTACACCAAGGATCTTCGCTCAGCCCGTTCTTATTTGCACTAGCGATGGACACACTGACATACCATATTCAAGGAGAGGTGCCATGGTGTATGTTGTTTGCTGATGTTATAGTTCTGCTTGATGAGACGCGAGGTGACGTTAACGAGAGACTGGAGATATGGAGGCAGGCTCTGGAGTCTAAAGGTTTCAAGTTGAGTAGGACTAAGACAAAATATTTGGAGTGTAAGTTCATCGACGTGTCAGGGGAAGCAGATGTGGATGTGAGGCTTGACTCACAAGTCATCCCTAAGAGAAAGAGTTTCAAGTACCTAGGGTCAATTATCCAGGGAGATGTGGAGATCGACGAAGATGTCACGCACCGTATCGAGGTGGGGTGGATGAAATGGAGGTTAGTGTCTGGAGTCCTGTGTGACAAGAATGTGCCACCAAAACTTAAAGGTAAGTTCTATAAAGCGGTAGTTAGATCAGCCATGTTGTATGGAGCTGAGTGTTAGCCAGTCAAGATTTCACATATCGAGAAGATGAAAGTAGCAGAAATGAGGATGTTGAGATGGATGTGCGGGCACACTAGAATGGATAAGATTAAGAATGAGGACATTCGGGAAAGGGTGGGCGTGGCTCCCTTGGACGATAAGATGCGGGAAGCGAGGCTTAGATAGTTCGGGAACGTGTGGAGGAGGAGCCTAGATGCCCCGGTTAGGAGGTGTGAGTGGTTGGCTCTGGCAGGTATGAGAAGAGGTAGAGCACGGCCTAAGAAGTATTGGGGCGAGGTGATTAGGCAGGACATGGCGCGGCTTCAGATTTCTGAGGACATAGCCCTTGATAGGAAGGTGTGCAGGTCGAGTATTAGGGTTTTAGGTTAGGGGTAGTCGAGCGTTTTTTCTCGTTGTGCTGGCTAGTCTGATAGTGTTATGTCTAAGACTGCTAAAGGTTTTTGTTGTGTTTCACACCTTTTTTTTTGCTTTTTTTGCCTTTCCATTTATTTGCTGTCTTTTACGAAGCTGATACTGCTTTTCTGGTTTCTGTTGTTATTACGAATCTATTGTCTTTGAGTCGAGGGTCTCCCGGAAATATCCTCTCTATCCCTAGGGGTAAGGTCTGCGTATACTCTACCCTTCCCAATCCCCACTAGTGGGATTCTACTGGGTTATTGTTTACGCATGATCTGGGAAAGAGCCGCACCTCAAGGGGTGTGATGTAGATAGTTTATCCTAATGCAAGCATTTGTGGTTGATTCCACAACTCGAACCCGTGACCTATAGGTCACACGGAGACAATTTTACTGTTGCTCCAAGCTCAAACCTTATATATGTATTATAAATTTATTAGTTAGTATAACTAACAATTTTTTGAACCTAATAAATCAAATGAACTGTGAAACTTACAACTTAAACCCAAAAGGTCCAAATTTTAGAATTTAGATTCGCCACTCTTTTTAATATTAAGCAACTTGTTGAAATTGTTAGTCACCCAATCGCATATCACATCACGACGATGCATGCCCAACTTTTCACCGTCAAGACGCGTTCATTAAGACACGTAACTTCAGCTATATATGAGGAATATTGACAGGAAATAATTTAATATATCCAGGTCCAATCATTTGAAATTCACATGCTTGACAATTACAAAAGGATGAACCCGTCCAAAGAATTATTTTCTCCAAACAAAAGACGTGCCAATTTGATCGAAACAGACATGTTTATTACAACTCACAAGATTAACAACAATGGCAGTGACATGGATATATTCATCTGTAAGTAAATTTTTATTCTCGACTCTTTGGATAAATAAAAAATAAAGCTACTAGCACCAATAAGCAAGCATGATTCTTTAGTCTAAGCGATTTCGTTGCTTTCTTGTACTCATCAGAAGAGGCGGATGCAAGTGTAACATATATGAGTTCACACCAACTTAGTAGTTTTTGCCTTAATCTTATATATGTATTAAAAAATTCACTAAATACCTATAAATATTATAGATTGTGAACTTAAATAATTATTGTATATTTACTTAAGGACACGATAAAAACTCACAAACTTTAGATAAGTGCATAAGATCCAACTCTTTCGAGAGTTCTTAACTTTAGGAATTGATTCACTGTTCATAGGTTAGCTGAGAGCTAAACATATTATAAAGTAATATCTCTATAGTGACGGTCATTATCGTGGACTATCTGAGCTACGTTAGTTTACTCTTGTATACGGTCAAAATCAAGTTTGTCCTTCGTGTGACTAATCGAGATTAAGGCGTGATGGACCGAGATTCGTCATGATAATATCGAGTTATGATGTGAAGTCGGGCTGCTGAATTCGAGCCCTAGAAACTGACCTAGGTCGGGATCAGCAGAGATCGAGAACGAGCCCAAATGGAGGTCGAGAAAATAGAGGTCGATCGGGACCACCATCGAGAACGGTCGAAGTTCGAACTCGAGCCAAGGGGCAAAAGAGCCGTTATAGCCGCATTTGGGGAGAGAATCTCGGCGGTAATCAAGGAAAAGCTAAATTAATTAATCTATCATGGGATCCCCACTATACATTTTTAATTAGGGATCCTCCATTATATTAGGGTGGTTGTCATTTATAAGAGGGGATCATTGATACACTCTCACATTCAAAGATTATAGAGATTTACACAACTTATAGCAAATATTGTCATTTTTGGGGTATTTCATATTGTTTCATCTGTTCGTTTAAGAAAATATTTTCTACTCTATTTGGGTTTATATTCATTTCTTTTCACAGTCACTATTTGATATATTTTACTTATCCTCCCAATTTGTACCAATTATACCACATGTCCTTAGAACTACGTATAAATTCAACTCTATCAGTTTATCGGGTAAACAGTTTGGCGCCCACAGTGGGACTAAGGATAATAGTGGTTATTTGGTATGAATATCTGTAAAACACACTATTTCACACTTGTTCTTAGAAGTGTCTTTAATTTCAGATTAAAAACGACAATCTCTCAAATAATGGCCCTACCTATCGACAACGAAACTGGCCTTCAAGATGAGAATAACAACATGACTCCCGGGGATGAAAGGCCACTCGTCGACCCCGTTGGAACTCGAGCCGAGGATCCACTCGACGTTAATTCGCATGTGGCCATTGAGGCGAACCAACCTTCCGACCCAGAAAATAGCATTCATGATGGAACTCGATCTACAGTTCGAAATACACAAAATGCTGGAGAAGACGGGATCAGCCTGCGTATGATTTTTTAAATGTTGCAAGCTCAACAAGTAGCAATAGCCCAGTTACAGAGCAGGCACCGAGCAGGCTCGAGCCCAGTCCACCCCAAGAAGTCACCCACAAAACGGGCCCAGCTATAATGAGGTCGAATGAACAAGAATCGGGGACTAATCTTGAAATTATTAAGATGCTCGAAAAACTGACAAAACAAATAGAGTCAGGAGAAAGGAAGATTGAAGCAAACGACTAAAAAATAGAAACTTATAACTCCAGGGTTGATCAGATCCCGGGAGCACCACCGGTATTGAAGGGCTTGGATTCCAAAAAATTCGTACACAAACCTTTCCCCACGAGCGCGGCTCCCAAACTGATCCCCAAGAAGTTTCGCATGCCCGAAATTCCTAAATATAATAGAACGACCGACACCAACGAACATGTCACCTCTTATACATGTGGAATCAAAGGGAACAATCTAGAAGATAATGAGATCGAATCTGTATTATTAAAGAAGTTCAGTGAAACCCTGTCAAAGGGAGCAATGATATGGTATCATAATTTACCGCCTAACTCTATCGATTCTTTTGCTATGCTTGCAAATTCCTTTATAAAAGCACATGCCGGAGCCATAAAGGTCGAAACCAGAAAATCGGATCTTTTTAAGGTAAGGCAAAAAGATAACGAAATGCTAAGAGAATTTGTATCCCGTTTCCAAATGGAACGAATGGATCTACCACTAGTCACGGACGATTGGGCCATCCAAGCTTTAACCCAAGGACCAAACGAACGAAGTTCAATGGCTTCACGATGGTTGAAACAGAACTTGATCGAGTACTCGGCTGTTACTTGGGCCGATGTACACAATAGATATCAATCGAAGATTAGGGTCGAAGATGACCAGTTGGGTTCCGGGTCTGTTATTAAAAGGGACATCGAGTGAGAACCAAGGTCGAACAAAGACCGATATAGGACATATAATGGAGATCACAGGGGCAACAAACTTACACGCAACCCGGTACGAGGTGAAAGGAGAAGAGATCGAGGCCAAGGATCTCGGATGCTGATAAACAAGAATGGGTTCGACAGGCATATCTGATCTAAGAAAGCACCACGGTTATCAGAATATAACTTCAACATCGATGCCTCTGCAATCGTGTCAGCTATCGGACGCATCAAAGATACTAAATGACCTTGACCTCTGCAGTCCGATCCAGCCCAAAGAAATCCCAATCAAATGTGCAAGTATCATGGAACCCATGGCCATAGAACTGAAGACTGTAGGCAGATGAGAGAGGAGGTAGCCCGGTTATTCAATGAAGGGCACCTTTGAGAGTTATTAAGTGGCCGAGCCAAAAACAATTTCAAAAACAGAGATTTCAATAGACAAAATGAACAAGAAGAGCCACAACACATCATCCATATATCATCGTAGGGATCGATATCCCCTAGGGGCCGGTGCCTAAGCGCACTAAGATGTCGATCATAAGAGACAAGCGATCTCGAACTCATGACCACGTACCTAAAGGAACCTTATTCTTTTAGTGACGAAGACGCAGAAGGAATTAGGAAGCCCCATAAAGATGCACTGGTAATATCTGTACTTATGAATAAAACTCAAGTTAAGCATGTGTTAATTGATCCAGGTAGCTTGGCCAACATCATTCGATCGAGGGTCGTAGAGAAACTCGGTCTACAGGACCAGGTCGTACCTGTAACCTCGGTACTAAACGGATTCAATATGGCATGTGAAACTACTAAGGGCAAGAAACTTCTGCCAGCTAACGTAGCCAGGACCATCAAAGAAACGAAGTTCCACGTGATCGAAGGCGACATGAGATATAAAGCCTTGTTCGGGAGGCCATGGATCCACAACTTGAAAGCAGTACCCTTGACCCTGCACCAGGTTCTAAAATTCCCGACATCAGAGGGAATGAAAATGGCCTACGGGGAGAAACCGGCCGCAAAAGAAATGTTTGCCATCAATGAAGTAATTCCGATATCATAATTATCATCGGCAAAGGGATCATATTCGAAGGAGAAATAGGACACCAAATAGCAATCACAAACATCAGCCTCGACCCAACTAGAGAAAAAGGAGACCGACGAAGATGATGATTATGGAATTCCTTGATCCTTCAGTTCCCGATAATTCCGACGCTACCAAATCAACGATCAAAGAACTGGAGCAAATCACGCTAATCGAACATCTACCCGAGCAAAAGGTAGACATGGGTATGGGGTTAGACCCCGAGCTCAGGAAAAAGCTTATTCAATTTCTTATAACTAACATGAATTGTTTCGGTTGGTCCCATCTTGACATGATAGGGATCCCACCGGGAATCACCACTCATAGACTAACCTTGGATCCGAAATTCCATCCGGTAAAACAAAAAAGAAGGCCCCAGTCCGAGGTCAAACATGCATTCATCAAAGACGAGGTAACCAAATTTCTTAAAATAGGATCCATTCGAGAAGTAAAATATCCCGAGTGGCTAGCAAATATAGTAGTAGTCCCTAAGAAGGGAAACAAACTTAGAATGTGTATAGATTATAAAAATCTGAATAAAGCATGCCCTAAGAATTCTTTTCCCTTGCCTATTATCGATCGTATGATCGATGCCACGGCCGGCCACGAGACACTCAGTTTTCTCGATGCCTACTCCGGGTACAACCAGTTACAGATGAACTCGGAGGATCAGGAAAAGACCTCATTTATCACTAAGCACGGTACCTACTATTATAACGTGATGCCATTTGGTCTAAAAATGTTGGTGCAACTTATCAACGCCTAGTAAACCGAATTTTCAAAAAGCAAATAGGAAAATCAATGGAAGTTTATATTGATGACATGTTAGTCAAGTCCCTGCGAGCAGATGACCATTTAAAGCATTTGCAGGAAACTTTCGACATACTGAGGGAATACAATATGAAGCTCAACCCCAAAAACTGTGCATTCGGGGTTGGTTCGGGTAAGTTTCTTAGTTTCATGGTGTCCAATCGAGGGATCGACATCAACCCCGATAAAATCAAAGCTATCAAGGATATCACAGTAGTAAACAATGTAAAGTCCGTACAGAGGCTAACGGGACGGATAGCCGCCGTAGGACGATTCATTTCAAGGTCCTCAGATAGGAGCCACCGATTTTTCTCACTACCTAAGAAGAAAAGCAACTTTGCATGGACTCCGGAATGTCAGCAGGCTTTGGAAGAACTAAAGCGGTATTTATCGAGTCCGTCGTTGCTTCATACCCCGAAGGTAGACGAACAACTTTACCTGTACTTAGCTATCTAGGAGATAGCGGTGAGTAGAGTTCTGGTTTGAGAAGAACGAGGTACGCAATTCCCTATTTATTATATTAGTCGAACTTTAGGCGAGACCGAAACTAGATATCCACACTTGGAAATATTAGCGCTTGCTTTAATTAGCGCCTCTAGGAAACTAAAACCATATTTCTAGTGCCATCCGATACATGTTATAGCAACTTATACTCTTAGAAATACTTTGCTCAAACCCGAGCTTTTGGGTCGATTGGCCAAATAGGCCATAGAAATCGGCGGGTACGATATTGAGTATCGACCCTGAACCGCTATCAAATCTCAAGCCTTAGTGGACTTCGTAGATGACTTTATGCTGGTCTTCTTACCAGAGATTGAAAAAGAACTTCTGATAAAATCGGGTACATCTTTGGGAGTCTGGACCCTCTCTACAGATGATGCATCGAACGCGAAGGGGTCCGTATTGGGCATCGTACTAAAATCACCAACAGGTAATGTAGTTAGATAGTCTATCATAACTATAAAATTGACTAACAATGAGGCCAAGTATGAGGCCATGATTGCAGGTCTCGAACTAGCTAGAAGCTTGGGAGTCGAGGTCATAGAAGCTAAATGTGATTCCCTCCTCGTGGTAAATCAAGTTAACGGGATTTTTGATGTCCGAGAAGATCGAATGCAGAGGTACTTAGATAAATTACAGGTGACTCTACATCGATTTAAGGAATGGACTTTGCAACATGTACTTCGAGAACAGAACAGCGAGGCCGGCGCTTTTGCAAACTTAGGTTCATCGGTCGAAGATGACGAACTCAACTCGGGGACTGTCGTACAACTCATAAGATCGGTGATCGAAGAAGGTCACGCCGAGATAAACTCCACAAGTTTAACCTGGGATTGGAGAAACAAATATATAGAGTACTTCAAGAATGGGAAGCTTCCATCAGATCCAAAGGAATCGAGGCTGTGCACAAAAGTAGTACGGTTCACCCTGTCCAAAGACGGAACGCTATTTAGGAGGACGTTCGATGGACCATTGGTTATATGTTTGGGAGAGGGATATACCGATTACATCCTACGTGATATTCATGAGGGCACTTGTGGAAATCATTCCAGTGCCGATTCGTTGGTCCACAAAGTAATCAGAGCAGGATATTATTGGATCGATATGGACAAGGATGCAAGGGAGTTCGTTTGAAAATGTGACAAGTGCCACAGGCATGCACCCATGATTCATCAACCCGGGGAACTTCTTCACTCGGTCCTATCTCCATAGCCTTTCATGAAATGGGGAATGGACATCGATGGGCCCCTCCCATCGGCCCCAGATAAGGCTCAGTTTATTTTGTTTATGACTGATTATTTCTCTAAATGGATTGAAGCACAGGCTTTCGAGAAAGTCAGAGAAAAAGAAGTGATAGACTTCGTTTGGGACCACATCATATGTCGATTCGGGATGCCATCCGAGATTGTATGTGATAATGGAAAGCAATTCCTCGGTAGCAAAGTAACTAAATTTCTCGAGGATTACAAAATCAAAAGGATCCTATCAACACCTTATCATCCCAGCGGGAACGGACAAGCCAAATCGACCAACAAAACCATCATCCAAAATCTTAAGAAAAGATTAACCAACGCTAAAGGAAAATGGAGAGAAATACTACCCGAGGTCCTATGGGCATACCGCACAACATCAAAATCCAGTACCGGAGCAACACCATTCTCATTGGTTTATGGCGCCGAAGCTCCCATCCCGGTTGAGGTCGGAGAACCTAGTATCAGGTTCCGATATGCGACAAATGAGTCAAATAACGACACCATGAATAGGATCCTAGAATTATTGGACGAAAAATGAGAAACCTCTCTCGTCCGATTGGACGCCCAAAAATAGCGGATCGAAAGGTACTATAATCGAAGAACCAATCTTCGACATTTTAAAATCGGGGACTTGGTGATAAGGAAGGTCACCCTCAACACCCGAAATCCGAATGAAGGAAAACTGGGTCCGAACTGGGAAGGGCCGTATCAGGTTCTCAAAATCGTCGGAAAAGGATCCTACAAGCTCGGCGTGATAAATGGCAAACAGCTACCGAGCAATTGGAACATATCGCACCTAAAACGATACTACTACTAAGGTACGACCCTCCTATGTTCGTTTGTATTTCGAAATTAACCCTTGCAGGTTTCCGGCCAAAAACAGGGATGGATTCTTCAACTCGAAGCCTTTAGGTCTGAAAGCACGCGTTGCACTCTTTTTCCCTTAAGACCGATTTTGTCCCAAATGGGTTTTTTGGCGAGGTTTTTAATGAGGCAACTATTGATCGTGCTAACTTAGAACTATTCAACAATATCCGAGGCCTCTTTACAATCAACCTCAAAAACTGGGGGGCATTACCATCAAATATATCAAGTTTGATGCAAGAAAATTACTTCATGGCAACAGGGTCTCGATAGGAAAATTGTGTAAGGGCCAAATGGTCAAACGAACCATGCTCGCGTAGTTTGCTCGAGCCCTGACACAAAACATGAACGCATGTATAGTGACTTATAAAAAAAATTCTTCTTTACCAATATCTCATATCTCATAAAGATTCTTCTGCTTCATATTCTCTATCTATTATGCAAACAGGCTTAAAGACCGACCATGGCCGAAGTTCGAGTAAACATAAAGACTAAGGGCTTCCTTAGTTCGAGTTTGAGAAATCACTCTCACTTGAACGAAAAGCCTAAGGGCTACATTAATTCGAGCTCGAGCAAACGCTCACTCGATCATAAAGTCTAAGGGCTATATTAATTCGAGTTCGATCAAACACTCACTCGACCATAAAGCCTAAGGGCTACATTACTTCGAGTTCGAGCAAACACTCACTCGACCATAAAGCCTAAGGGCTACATTACTTCGAGTTCGAGCAAACACTTACTCGTAACTATTGAGCTCAAGCAAACGCTCACTCGATCATAAAGCCTAAGGGCTACCTTAATTCGAGTTCGAGCAAACACTCACTCGATGATAAAGCCTAAGGGCTACATTAATTCGAGCTCGAGCAAACGCTCACTCGATCATAAAGCCTAAAGGCTACCTTAGTTCGAGTTCGTGAAATCACCCTCACTCGACTGAAAAAGCCTAAGGGCTACCTTAGTTCGAATTCGAGAAAATCATTTCACTTAGTCTAAAATCTATCCCAGTTCGAGTTCGAACATTCACTCAGGGACTACCTATAAGAAAAGGTCGAGTTTGAACATTCACTCGGACCTTCAAGCAATTATCTCGTGCTAAGGCACATTTTGGCCTTTGTATAAATTAACAAGAAAGGCAAAAGATTCGGAATCCATAAAATAAATAAAGTTTTATATATACCAAAAAATCATTTACAAGGGCACCATGTCCCGATCAAGTTTTTCTACAAAAGACCAAAACGCTCTTAAAAGGAAGAAGAAAAAACACTAAAAGGACTTAGTCCTCTCCAGGAGCAGCATCAGCATCTTCACCCTCGAGGCCTCATTCTCTCTCAGAACCACTCATACTCCCGGTATCATCATCATCGAGAAAGGCCAATACTCTGGTTTCGGCTTCGAGCTCTTTTGTATTCTCGATCTCGGCTGTAAGATCGAAGCCACGAGCGTGGATCTCCTCTAGAGTTTCCCTCTGAGATTGGCATTTTTCATGCTCGGCAACCCAATTTGCTCGAGCTTGAGTAGCCTCGGCAACCTCTTTTGCTCGAACCTGAGCGGCTTCAGCATCGGACCGGTAAATAACCACTATTGCATCAGCATCAGCCGTGGCTATTTCGGCCTCCGATTTGACCGCTGCCAGTCTCTCTCGATCAGAGGTCACTAAGCTCAACCGAGACTAGAACACCTCGATATTCTTGGCTTTCACCAAGGCTCTCTCTTTCAAGATCCGGAGTTGGGCCTCGACTGAGGCCGGTTGAGCCTGGGCAGTCTCCCTTTCAGCGACAAGGCAGTCTATTTTCTCTTTCCACTTCTCGACCCCCGCTTTCACTGTGACCACCTCGGCACGAAGCTGCCCTATCATATCAAGCTTTTTCTGAACCTGCGAGACTGAACTATTAGCCACCACGCCTAAATCAGTGTCATTAACTTCAAATATTCTCTTTACCTGTTCGGACAAGTCGGCTTGTTCTTTCCGAGCTGCTTCTAGCTTGACCCAAAGTCCTTTTTCTTCTCCTTCCCTCTGCTCATTGAGAAGCTTGAAGGTGTCTCTCTCCTCAATAAGCCTTCGTATTTCAGCTTCGGACCGGCTTAGTGTAACGACCCAACTGGTCGTTTCGACTTTTAGAACCTCGTTCCCCTAAATAAAACTCCCTGAATGTGTTTTTAATGATTTATGACTTGTGGGGATGGTTGGTTCGGAATTTGGAAGTGTTTGGGTTGAAATCGGAACACTTAGTTCCTTAAGTTAGCCTTAAAAGGGCAAATTTGACTTCGGTCAACACTTTGAGAAAACGATCCCGGAATCGGGATTTTAAGGTTCCAGCAGGTTCGTATGTTAATAAGTGAACGAGTCATATTATAAGTGATGTAGGGTCTAAGGAGAGCCCTAAGTCTTAATCAAGTTGGAAATTACATGATAGACTAAAGTTCCAAATAAGTACACATAAAAACCTAACTTTGGACGAGCATGCCTATATATATATAAGGAGTTATATGGTGGACAACCTATCAAATAAAAGATCTTCGAGTCTAGTTTCTAACGCTTTTGACCGTTCGTCATTTGGATATTTCTACAAGGACTTATGGACGTTTTAGTAAATGGTGTCCAGCAGGGCAAAACTTGTAATACGAGGTACAACCTGCACAGCGCAAGGTACAACTCGCTGAAGCACCTGTGCCTTTATAAGGCAGTCACGGGCAGCAGCCATTTTTGGGGATTTTCTTGAGCTAGGGATTGGTTCTTTCATGGTGGATTCGACCTTGAGGACTACTTAAGAATACAAGGTGAGTTTTTTTGGATATTTTAAGTTAATAACATCCTATTAACACTAGTATTAACATCCTTCAATCTTTGAAATCCCTAGAAATCTTTCAAATTGTTCAAGAACACCAAATTTCTCAAACATTGGAATTTCAAGGAAAAGCTTCAAGAAGGTAATACTAATGCTTCAAGCTCATTTCTTATGAGTTGGTGAGAGTAATTCTAATAGTTGTTTCAAGTTGTTATGGTTGGATAATTGATTTTATAAACTCTAGTTCATGGCATGAATAGTGTTCTTGAGAAAATGAGGGAAAGATAAATAGTGTTCTTAGAAATAAAATTAAAGGATGCAATGAACCTATGGAATCATATTCTAGCTTAGTTGGAAGTATTCAACTAAGTAATCACCAAATTTAATGTTTTGGAAATGTTGGTTAAGGAAGACGATGAATAGTAATTTGGCGGTGTTGGAGAATTAATGTAGTATCATTGATGACTTCAAATGGGTATTGAATGATAAGAGTGGAGTTGAATATGCTAGTAAGTGAACCTATTAGACTATTTGAGCTGGAGGCTTGTAGCCAACTTGAGAGCCATAAATGGATATTGATAAATATTTTTGAGTCATATTTTGATTGTAATTGTGATTGTAATTGTAGATATCAATTTATTGGTGGCGTATGAGTATTTTACTCAATGTTACGATGCCCAAGGCTCCAAAAAAGCTTGTAAATGTTAATAAAGCGAAAGCGAGTTTTGGAGCCTTGGGCATCGGTCGAGTTATTTGAAAGGCTTGGGAGCTGGCTATGGAACTTCGAAGCGAGGTAAGTCTCTTGTCTAATCTTGTGAGGAGAAAATTACCCCATAGGTGATTAAAATTAATAATGATTGCTAATTGTGGGGGCTACGTACGCACGAGGTGACGAGGGTCCGTGCGTAGCTACTATTAATGCTAAAGTCCAAGTAGTTTAGGACACAAAGCATGAATTACTTGTGTAAATTGTATTCTTTATTTAATTGAATTATTTGATATATAAATTGTGAATTGTTAAGAAATATAATAAAGATGAAAATTTCATATGCTTAATTTTCTGTTTAAATTAATTAACTGTTTAAAGAAATTGTTCATCCTCCCAAATTTATCTTATAATGAATATACTCTCCTTCCGGAGGTACATAAGAAAATGTCCTCCTTTCTTATGGAGCGGGCCGAACGCCTCGGCAGGATAGATGCATCTATGGATTGTGTCGCACGTCCCTCGGCAGTATACATGAAACTCTGGATCGGGTCGTACGACCTCGGCAGAAATCGTGCTTAATAATAATAATAATAATTACACGATACTTGGACAGTTTATTACAGCTTGTAAAGCTATTTGATAAATTGAAAATTTATTGAAATTGAATTGCAGCTTGTAAAGCTATTTGATAAATTGGAATTTTTATTGAAATTGAAGGATTTAATTAATAGATTAGAAATTATTTGAATTGAAGGAATTTAATTAATATATTGAGAATTATTAGAATTGAAGGAATCTAATTACCTCTGCTGGTACAATAAAATTATTATTAACTCTGTGAATCACGTTGATATAAATATTTCTATTTTCATGATTATTTAATATTATTGACCCATAGTGAGTGTCATAGTCGGCCATCTCGTCTCTATCTCTTCGAGATTAGGCTTGATACTTACTGGGTATACGTTTTCGTACTCATACTGTACTTGCTGCATATTTTATTGTGCAGGTACATATATGTATAGCGGCCTTGTGGGCGCAGAGGTGTGGTTAATAATTGTGGGGACATAGGTGAGTTGCATTCTATATTACGATCCGCAGCTAATAGAGTCTCCTTCAGAGTTATTATATTTTCGTGTCTAATTTGTATTCTAGACAGATGTTGTATTTTATTTTAATTTCCTAGTAAATGCTCATGCACTTGTGACACCGGGTTTGGGGATGATTATGGATTGCACTGTATTGGAAATTTATAAAGATATTAGTACGTATTTGGTAAATGCCATCTTCTGCTATTTAATTGAGGGGAACAACTATGACTTCAAAAATATTAAAATGAGAATTTATTTAGTATTTATTGTTGGCTTGTCTGACAGCGGTGTCCGACGCCATCACGACCTATAGGTGAAATTGGGTCGTGACAACTAGCTCCCCTCGAGATCGGAAAAACACCTCGTGATAGAGTGTAGAAGCCTATAAAAAATAAATGGAGTTATACAAAAGAATAAAAATACAAGTATGAAAGTTGACAAAGAGAAAGCGAACTTACCCAATTCAGGGCCTGCTGAGCTTCGTTGAATATACGAGGAATCCCCGCCTTGCCCGAGCTCTTCTTCGAAGCCTCCAAATAGCTCAGACCGGTAGCATCTTCTACTCCAACAAAATAACCATGGAAAAGATCTTCCTCTCCATGGGCTCCCTCCCCATGATAAACCTCCACAACTTGGGCGTCGTGTATCATAGACTGGGAAAATGAAGGAAAAGAAGGGGAATCGCCGATCTCTATTGCCCCGATTATGTATTTTGAGGCGCCACCTCCATCTCGGGGAACCTCAAACTCGGTTCCCGCACCATCTCCAACCGCTTCTTCAACGGATTCTATACCCCGAGGTAAAACATCCTCGGTCCCCCTTTGCTCAGGAACTTGGGTCGAAGTATTCTCCTCGATCTTGTCAGACTTGGGTAAAGCAGAATCAGTCCCCACCGGTCCCGAAGCTTTACAAATATCGGTGCCAGCCCGTGCACGGGCCACCAGCCCAGAGTTACCTTCTTCTTCTTCTTCATCCCTTAGACGCAGGACCGACTCTATAGTCAATGGAATTGTGGTTCCCTTGGGCTTATAGACTGCCCTCTTCTTAGGTTTTTGACCCTCAGGGTTCGAGATTTGTTTTCTCTTATTTTCCTTCAACGGCTTCGAGACAAGCGGCAAAACTCCTTCACCACCAGACGGGGGCCTCATGACCGCATCTTTTCCGAGACTTGTGAAGGAAGAAGATAAGTAAACTCATGCCTCGAATAAACGTGTCACCTCGAACGACAAACGAATCGGTAGACAAGATAAAAGTTTACCATAAGTACGGGCTTCCCATCGACCCTTAGACAAATCACGCCATGAGCGCTCGGCAAATGTTGACGTCGAGACCAGGTTTTTAACCCAGTTCTCGAGGTGGGTAACCGCACCCAGCATCCAAGCAATGGATGTATCAAGAAAGATGCTAATAAGAAAGGATAAAGAAGTAAAACAACAAATAGAGATTCAAAACGGGATCATACTTACGTTTCATATTCCATTTCTCAGGAAATGGTATGCTCTCAGCCGGAATCAGATCCGAGGTCTTTACTCGAACAAACCGACCCATCCCACCTCGATCCTTGTCTTCATCTATAATCGAGGTAAACACCTTGGTAGCACGGCGTCGAAGCTTTATTAGCCCGCCTCAGTAAAATTGAGGGTTGTATAATCTGATGAGGTGGTCGAGGGTGAAGGGGAGCCCATCGATTTTACTCACAAAGAAACGGATTAAGATCACGATCCTCCAGAAAGAAAGATGAATTTAGCCTAGGGTCACCTGATATTTCTTGCAAAAGTTGATGATGGCTGGATCGAATGGACCTATCGTGAAAGGATAAGTGTAAACACTTAGGTACCCTTCCACGTGGGTAGTGATCGATTCCTCCGGTGTCGGTATCACGACCTATTTGTTTACCCAATTACAATATTTCTTCACCACATCAAGGAAACTTACCGGTATCGAGCATATATATCTCGATACCGGCTCGCATCGACCGGTAACTGAAGAGGGTTTATCAACTTTAAAATCAAAATCAATAACACATCCCCCGGGAACGAGATCTTCAAGGCATGGCTCCACTACTGGTTTCTCACCAGCCGGCCGAGATGAGGAAGCAACCTCTTTTTGGGGAAAGGTTTTAGATATCTTGGCCATCTAAAATATCAACGAACAAAGAAGACGGAAAATTGAAATATTTTAATAGTTGGTGAAGAACAAGCAAAGAAATTTTCAGAACCTGGAAATAGATAATTTTGGAGAAGACGAAGAACGGTAAAGGTTAGAATGAGAAGAGTTGAAAGTAAAAGTTTAAGATGATGAAGGAAGGAGGTTATTTATAGGTTACACAATGACGGTTCAAAACTAGCAGTGGCCGACATCAACTGACGCGTATTTAATACCTTGGTAACTGAACTGACGGGACATTTGTCACAAACATCACAATCGGGCTCTACGCAGATGTTAGTGTCTACCTAGTCAGAAGTTGAAAAATCATATCGTTTCTCGCCACATCTTTTTCGAGAAACGAGGGGACTATCTGTATACGATCAAAACTGAGTTTTCTCTTCGTGTGACTAATCGAGATTAAGGCGTGATTGACTGAGGTTTATCATGGTAATATCGAGCTATGATATGAAGTCGGGCTGTTGAGTTCGAGCCCTACAAATCGACCTAGGTTGGGATCAGGAGAGATCGAGAACGAGCCCAAATGGAGGTCGAGTAAATAGAGGCCGATCAAGACCACGATCGGCCAAGATCGAGAACGAGCCCAGATGGAGGTCGAGAAAATAGAGGCCGATCGGGACCACGATCGAGAACGGTCGAAGTTCGAACTCGGGCCAAGGGACAAAAGAGTCGTTGTAGCCGCATTTGAGGAGAGAATCTCGGCGGTAATAAAGGAAAAGCTAAATTAATTAATCTATCATGTGATCCCCACTATGTATTTTTAATTAGGGCTCCTCCATTATATTAGGGTGGCTGTCATTTGTAAGAGGGGATCATTGATACACTCTCACATTCAGAGATTATAGAGATTTACACAACTTATAGCAAATATTGTCATTTTTTGGCTTTTTCATATTGTTTCATTTGTTCGTTTAAGCAAACATTTTCTGCTCTATTTGAGTTTGTATTCATTTCTTTTCACAATCACTATTCGATATATTTTACTTATCCTCCTAATTTGTACCAATTACACCACGTGTCCTTAGAACTACGTATAAATTCAACTCTATCCGTTTATCGAGTAAACAACTCTCCTGTTAACCATGAGGTAAATTTGTGAAGGTCTTTAATTTATTGTCCTGTGTGTTTCTTTGTTTATATACTTAAATTTTGGAGCCTGTAATTCCTAGAGATCGTAGAGTTTCCTCGTCACAGCTGCATTGCTGTAACTACTTAGAAGTTGTAATCAAATGCAAGCTAGAATGAGTGATAAAAGGCCTGATCGACTGTAGTCTTGATTATTATGCTTGTTATTACTCACTAGTTTTAGTACCAATCCGATGCGCGGACATATGGTTTGATTTATTTGAATTATGCGAAAATAACCTTAAAATTAAACCTTCTATATAGAAATTATAAATAATTATCTATATTATAGTAATTCACATGTAATGTTGTGATATGTCTGTTTGAGCACATTAAATTATATTATTTTAACAAAACTCTTACCACCACTTTATTCTTTATCTCAAATTTAAATAAGTCTTATCCTTCTACATTTTTAGACATAATTTTAATCTCTTTTTTGTTCCTTGCTTATAGTTTTTGTATTATTTATTACTTAATATTGTTATAGTGTAATGTGATCTTTTATTAGCTTATAAATTGACTTAATGTCTTGCTTATTACCCTTTTAATAATAAATATCAATAAACATAAAAAAAATTATTCTTGAAATTTACTGTATTTTTACACTATTATCCTCTTACTCGGAACTCTTTCATCATTTAAATCTATCATTTGATTATTATTAATTTTAAAATATAAGTGTCCTCGAACTATCTTTATTTTCCTCTTAATACATTCTCTTCCCTACTAAGAAATTTAATTAGCATTTTACATAAATATTTTACCTATACTCAAAATAATATCGCATTTTATTTAAAATATAACTTTGAATGAGTCTAAGAATTAATACATAAGTTCTTGGATAATATTTCAAATCTATTTAATTTTCTTATAATTATTTTTTTGTATAACGTGCAATTAATTTTTTTTTTCTCTTTAGTTTTAAGATACAAATATGGCTTTTAATTTTCATTGGTAAAATTACCTATTTAGTATATTCAAATTTTTAATTTGGTATCAAATTTTTATTTTTCTTTATCTAACAAGACTTCAATTTTGTGGTCATATTCGTATTTTGAGCGTTCTCATCATAACTTTAAGAACTTTCTAATATCAAGTTCAAATAGCCTTTTCCTTTTATTTTTAATATAATATTTTTGAATTTTAATTGTTTTCTTACTTTTGCTATAACGTTATCTAATATGTAACATTATCACGTTTTCATGTGATTTATTATTAACTTTTTACTTTATTTAATATTTTTATTCATTACTGTTTTTAATATAATATAGATAGATATTTGATTTTTTGATATTAAATTAATATTTATTTTATTTTTAAACTATTGATTGAAACTTAAATTGTTTAAATTTATCAATAATATTTTTAAGTATTGTATATTTACTTTATTTTATTTTCTAAAGTAATTCTTAGTATAAATATCCTCACATTATCTCTAATTTATTTCTATTATTCAACATTTTTAATTTTTTCTTTTATCTATTAGATTTTAGTTATGTGGCCTTATCCACATACATGTCATTTCTTATCATACTTAAACAAAATTTTCTCATCTCAAATTTAAATAAGTTTTATGCTTCTTCTCGTGTATGATGACATTTTTGATTTTGTTTTCTCTATTTGTTCCTTAGTTTTTGTGATGACCCAAAAGGTCATCTTTAAATTTAATAATTATTTTTGTATTTTAAGACCTCGAAAAGAACTATTCATCATTCCTCGACTTGCGTACGCAATCCGTATAATTTCCGAAAAATTGTTATATGAAAAATTGATTAAAATATGAAATTGAGCCTTAGAAACTTACTGAGTTGACTTTGGTCAACATTTTGAGCAAACAAACCCGGATCAGTACTTCGACAATTTCGGTAGGCCCGTATCGTAATTTAAAACTTGGGCGTATGCCCGAAATTTAATTTGGAGGTCCCTAGCTCAAGTTATGGCCATTTAACGGAAACAAGAAATTTAAAGGCTAAAGATTTCCAAAGTTTGACCACGGATTTGACTTTTTAATATCGGGGTCGGAATCCGATTTCAAAAATTGAAATAACCCAGTTATGTCATTTATGACTTATGAGCCAAATTTGAAGTCATTCCGGATTCATTTAATATGTTTTGGCATGAGTTTTGCAAATTGAAAAGTTTAAAACTCAAAAGTTCGAATCGAGATGTGAATTATAATTTTGATATTATTTGACGTGATTTTGGACCTCGAGTAAGTCCGTATTATGTTACGGGACTTATTGGTATATTCAAATGGGGTCCCAAGTACCCCGAGTGTGATTCGGATTGAAATCGGATCAAATTGGGAACTTAAGCAAATTCTGGAAATTTGTTGCTTCTGGTGTGTTCGCTTCTGCAAAGCCTTAGCCGCAGAAGCAGCTCCGCAGAAGCGTGAAGACCATCACAGAAGAGGAAGTAGAGGGGTTGGGCAAGAAGCCGCAGAAGCGGAAAACTGGCAGCTTCTACGAGTCCGCAGAAGCGGAAATGCGTTCGCAGAAGCGGAAGGCAGCGCAGAAGCAGCATTTTTAGTCGCAAAATCGATACCGCAGATGCGGCCCTTTCGTCGCATAAGGGAAAATTGACAGAACATTAAGGGGTTGAAATGGCCATTTTTCTTCATTTTATTTGGACTTTTAAACCTCGGTTTTTGGGCGATTTGAAGGAGTTTTCAAAGGTTCAAATTGGGTAAGTGTTCCTTATCCTATAATGATTATATTTCATAAATTCATGTCTATATTCATCGTTTATTTCGGATTTAGATGGAAGAAATTGGAATTTCTGTAAAACTTTCCAAAAATAAAAATTTTAGATTTGAAGGTCCATTTGACATCGGAATTTGATAATTTTTATATGGTTGGACTCGTCTCGGAATGGACGTTCAGATTTCTTAAGTTTTCCAAGATTCGAGACGTGGGCCCCACTGATGAGTTTTGAGATGAATTTCAGATTTTAATCCGAAAAATTAGTAAATTCATATGGAATTAATTCCTATAATTTGTATTGAGTATATTGAATTGTGTATGACTAGATTTGAGGATTTCGGATACGAATTCGCGAGGTAAAGGTTTATTGGATTCTTGAAATTTGGTTGCAAAGCGAGGTAAGTGTCGTGGTTAACCTTGACTTGAGGGAATAGAACCCTTAAATTATTTGTTATGTGAAATGCATGTGAATCACGTATAGGCAAGGTGACGAGTATCTATATGTCGTCAAATTAATTGTTTGCATAATTACTTGAAAAATCATAAATTATTTTAAATCATGAATTAATTATTATATAAATTATTTCACTCATATTCCTTGTGAAATATTAATTCTTGAATTCCTGCAATAATTGTTACATGCTTATTTGACTTATGTGTCTTAATTGCTATTGGACATTTGGCATACTAAATATTAAAGTGTCTATTTTCTCCATGATTTCCATAATTAATTGCTAATTGTCATTGTTTGTTCATAAATAAATTATAATTATTGTGTGCATCGATGCTTAATAGTTTCTCATTGAACGTGGTATTTATTGGAGTAATTTTTATTATATTTATGAGTTGTTAAAATATATTGGGGGATCGGGTTGCACGCCGCAACGGAAATGAAAGTAACTATATTGGGAGATCGGATTGCACGCCGTAACAGACTTACTTAAAAGTCTATATTGGGGGGTCGGATTGTACGCCACAACAGACTTATTTAAAAGTCTATATTGGGGGATCGGGTTGCACGCCGCAACAGACTTGTTTAAAGTTTATATTAGGGGAACGGGTTGCACGCCGCAATGGAAACAAGTTGAGGGATTGTGACTACTGAGTTGATTTCAATTATTAATATTATTTATTAGTCTTACTAATATTCCCGTTATTACTATTGTTGTTATTACTATTATTGCGTACAGGTTAATGTAAGTGACCCGCCTTAGCCTCGTCCTACTTCGTCGAGGTTAGGCTCGGCACTTACCAGTACATGGGGTTGGTTGTACTGATACTATACTCTCCACTTCTTATGCAAATTTTGGAGTTGGTCCCAGCGGCGTACTGGAGATTTTTCCGAATAAAGCTACCAGTGGAGACTTGAGGTATAACTGCACAACGATATGTGATGACCCAAAATGTCATCTTTAAATTTAATAATTAATTCTGTATTCTAAGACCTCAAAAAGTACTATTAATCATTCCTCGACTTGCGTGCACATTCCGTAAAATTTTTTGAAAAGTTTTTATATGAAAAATGGATTAAAATGTGAATTATAGCTTTAAAACTCAACTGAGTTGACTTTGGTCAACATTTTGAGCAAACAGACTCGGATCAGTATTTTGACAGTTCCAGTAGGTCTGTATCGTGATTTGGGATTTAGGCGTATGCCCGAAATCAAATTCTGAGGTCCCTAGCCCAAGATATGAAATTTAGTTAAAAATTTAAAAGTTTAAGTGTAAATAGTAACCAGATATTGAATTATATGCAAACGACCCCAAAATAGAATTTTGATGATTCCAATAGCTCCGTGTGGTGATTTTGGACTTAGAAGCGTGAGCGAAATTTTATTTGGAAGTCCGTAGTGAAATTAGGCTTGAAATGGCTAAATTAGGAATTTAAGTTTGTAAGTTTGAACCGGGAGTTGACTTTTTGATATCGGGGTCGGAATCCAATTCCAAAAAATTTCATAGCTCCTTTATATCATTTATGACTTGTGTGCAAAATTTGAGGTCAATCGGACTTGATTTGATAGGTTCCGGCGTCGTTTGTAGAAATTAAAAGTTTTAAAGTTCATTAGGCTTGAATCTATGTATGATTCGTGTTTTTATTGTTGTTGGATGTGATTTGAAGACTCGACTAAGTTCGTATGATGTATTAGGACTTGTTGGTATATTTTGTTGAGGTCCCAAAGGGCTCGGGTGAGTTTCACATGCTTAACGGATCATTATTGGACTTGGCTTGACAGCTAAAGTTCTGTCTCTGCAGGTTCTGGTTTCCTTATACGCGATCGCAGGGATTCATTCGCGATTGCGTAAGCTTAATTGAGGCAGTGATGATTTTGTTCTTCGCGATCGTGCGAAATGGGACGTGATCGTGTAGCTATGCGAATTTATTATTCGCTAGCGCGTGAAGAAGGTCGCGTTCGCATAGAGTAACGGAGCAGAAGTGGGGGTCACGTGTTTGCTCTATGTGATCGCGTGAAGAGGGCTGCGATTGCGTAGAGCTGGGAACTCTGTGTTGTGCGATCGCGTGAGGATATACGCGATCGCGTAGAGTTAACTTTTGGCAGTGAAAATTTGTGCTTCGCGATCGCGTGTGGATGTTCGCGATCGCGAAGAGTAAAAGTCTGGGTAGAGAGTTTAAGTTCTGAAAATGAGACTTCGTCCCATTTTACATTTTTAACGATTTGGAGCTCGGATTTAGGCAATTTTTGGGAGATTTTCAGAGAAAATATCGGGGTAAGTGTTCTTAACTCAATCTTGGTTAGATTACCCGAATCTATCACTGTTTTTAACATTTAATTGGTGATTTAAGTTGGAAAAAATTGAAAACCCTCTTGGATATATTTGAGGATTTGAGGGTAGAATTGTTATCGGAATTTAGTCATTGTGGTATGGTTAGACTCGTGGTTGAATGGGAGTTCATATTTCGTAACTTTTACCGGATTCCGAGACGTGGGCCCCACGGGCGATTTTTGAGTTAATTTCGGATTTTATTGAAAAATATAGTATTTTCTTATGGAATTGATTCTATAATTTTTGTTGACTGTATCGAATTAATTATGATTAGATTCGAGTCGATTGGAGTCGAAAAATCGAGGAAAGGGCATACTACGTAATTAAATTGGAGCAAGTAGAGGTAAGTGACTTGTCTAACTTTGTGTGGGGGAAATTTCCCCTAGGATTGATAATTGTAATGTATGAAAAGTTGTGTACACGAGGTGACGAGTGTGTACACGGGCTAAATGTGAAAGATTATATTTTTAAATTGTGTAGATCACTGTTTTGCATTAGTTAAATTATTTTATCTTGTTATATTCTTCATCATTGATCTGAGTTATATACTTTAAATTTGTTTGACCTTTTCCTGCTAATTGTTTTACATGTTTAGTTGGAACTTAGTTTTTTTTATTTAGTGCATTATTTGAAGGTTGATTTTCTTTAAACTAAATATTATTAACATAAAGTATTTGACATTTTTAAATTTGGTATTGAAGCAACGTATTAAAGATTTTGAAATATTATTTTGCTGAATTATTTATTCCTGAATATTTTTGTAAGATTTCCGTACTCATTGTAATGGAGCCGTGACTTCTTTATTGTGGAAAAATATTATTGATGATTTATTTTGGCATGAGCCGTGAGCTCTTTATTGTGGAAAAACATTGTTGTTGAATTATTTTGGCAAGTTAAATTATTTGAGCACTTGAGGTGCAAATTGTGATATATTGTGATATTGATACGCATGCAGTGGTATAAGGTCTGGGTATTGAAACGCATGCGGTAAGATAAGGGTGGCTTGATACGCGTGGCTAGTAAGGGGAACTACTAGAAGTCATGCGGTGTGATAAGGATGGCTAAAATGCGGGATGCTATTTCGGAAAAAATATTTTCTTTAAAATAAATTGTGAAGGCTCCCACGGTGAGATAAGAAAATGAGATATTGTGAATTTATTTATGATTTGGGACTACGAGGAGGTACCTCGGGAGTGCCCTTGTTGATATTGATTTATGGCCGCAGTTGCCTTGATTTATTGTTGTGATTTTCTTAAAATTGAAAGGAAATTTTGTTTTGTTTCCACGAGATATTACTTGCCATTATTTGGTGTAATTAAATGGTGACATGCTACTTGATTCATTTCCATTGTCATTTTATTTTATTATATTGTGAAATATTTTACCATGCCATGTATTATTTTCCAGTAGGGCCTGACCTGACCTCGTCACTACTCTACCGAGGTTAGGCTTGGCACTTACTGGGTACCGTTGTGGTGTACTCATACTATGTTTTCGCACATCGTTTTGTACAGGTCCAGGTACTTCTTATCAGCCCATATATCAATGAGTACATGTATACGGAGACTTCGAGGTATATCTGCCAGCGTCCGCAGACTCCGGAGTCCCCTTATATTCTTGTTATGTTGCTTCCTTAATTTCTTTAGACTCTGTTATATAGAGACATTGAGGATAAATTCTTAGAAGCTTGTGACTTATTTCTACCGGGTTTGGGAGTTGAAATTATTTGAATTGTAGTTTATTTATTTCAGATATTTATTATTATTCCGCATTGATAGGCTTACCTAGTCTTAGAGACTAGGTGCCATCACGACATCATACGGAGGGAATTTGGGGTTGTGACAAGTTGGTATCAGAGCTCTAGGTTCATAGGTGTCATGAGTCATAGACAGGTTTAGTAGAGTCTTACGGATCGGTACGGAGACGTCTGTACTTATCTTCAAGAGGCTATGGAACTGTTAGGAAATATTCACTTCTTTGATTCCTTATCGTGCGCATTTGTTGATTTCAAAGTTCTAAACCATTGTCTTTCTATTCTCTCACAGATGGTGAGGACACGCACAACTGGATCTGATGATTAGACACCGGCGCTCCCTGTTGGAGCCGCAAGAGGCCGGAGTCGGGGCAGAAGTCGAGGAAGACCACGTGATGCAGCCAGAACACCTGCACGAGCTGTTGCACCAGAGCCACCAGTAGCTCCAGTTGGAGAGCAGGCACCTGAGATGCCTGTTACTACTCCTGCACTTCAGGAGACTCTTACCCAGTTTTTGAGCATATTTGGCACTCTAGCTCAAGCAGGGTTAATTCCACTTGCTCCTGCCACATCTCAGGCCGGGGGAGGAGCACAGACTCTCGCCGCCCGTACTCCAGAGCCACGGGCCCAAGTTGACCATGCCTCATAGGTTATACCAGTGTAGCCAGTTGTCCCAGTTCGGCCTGAGATTAGGACAGCAGTTTCTCAGAGGGGGAGCAGCTCAGGCTCGAGAGGTACAAGAAGTACCACCCTCCCATTTTCAGTGGTTTAGCTTCAGAGGATGCTCAGGGTTTTCTGGAGGAATATCACCGTATTCTTTGTATTATGGGTATTGTGGATTCCAGTGGGGTTTCTTTCACGGCATTCCAGTTTAGAGGAGCAGCCTACCAGTGGTGGCGGGCATATGAATTGGATAGCCCGACTGAGGCAGCTTCACTCTCTTGGACTCAATTTTCAGATATGTTCTTAAGGGAGTATGTTCCTTAGAGTCTTAGAGATGCATGGCGCGCAGAGTTTGAGCAGTTGCGCTAGGGTTCTATGACCGTGTCAGAGTATGCGGTCTGATTCAGTGATTTGGCTAGGCATGCACCAGCCTTAGTTACTACTGTTCGAGAGCGGGTTCACAGATTATTGAGGGTCTCCATCCTAATATCAGATTCAGTATGGCCCGAGAGCTAGAGATGGATATCACATACCAATAGGTGGTGTCAATTGCTAGGAGATTGGAAGGTATGCGGATCCGGGAGAGGGAAGGAGCGAAGCTAAGAGACCACGAGATTCTGGCACATATAATAATTCTCGTGCCCCAGTTGCAGCCCGTCATGGTAGAGGTTATGTGAGTCATCCTATTCATTAAGCACTTCCAGCTTCCAGTGGTATTCCGGCTACTCCCAGACCTCAGGTTCCATATGAAGCACTGCTAGTGTCTTCTGTACCTCTTGTATGGGGTGCTTTCAGCGGGCAGTCTAGTCGATCAGGCCCGAGCCAGTCCCAGAAGCCACATCCTCCGAGGGCTTATTTTGAGTGTGGTGACACTCATCATATCATGAGGGATTGCCCCAGACTTAGGAGGGGTGCACCTCCACAGATTTCTCAGGCCCCACCTATTCCACAGGGCCCTCAAGCTTCTCAGGCCATGATTACTGCACCAGTTGCCACTCCACCTGCACAGCCAGCCAGAGGTGGAGGTCGGGCAGGTAGAGGTAGCCCTAGAGGGGGAGGCCAGGCCAGATATTATGCCCTTCCTGCTAGGACAGAGGTTGTTGCATCCGATTCTGTTATCATAGGTATTATTCTAGTCTGTCATAGAGATGCATCAGTCTTATTTGATCCAGGATCCATTTATTCTTATGTGTCATCTTTTTTTTGCCCCGTATTTGGGCGTATCATGTGATTCCTTGAGTTCTTCTGTTTATGTATCTACACCCGTGGGTGAATCTATTATTGTGGACCGTGTGTATCGGTCATGTTTAATTGTTATCAGTAGTTTTGAGACCATAGCTGATTTATTATTGCTCAGTACGGTGGATTTCGATATTATTTTGGGCATGGACTGGATGTCGCCCTATCATGCTATTCTTGATTGTTACGCCAAGACGGTGTTGTTGGCTATGCCAGGTCTAACGCGGCTAGAGTGGAGAGGTACCCCGAATCATGTTCCTAGCAGGGTTGTTTCATTTCTTAAAGCTTGACGAATAGTTGAGAAGGGGTGTGATGCGTATCTGGACTATGTGAGAGATGTTAGTATTGATATTCCTACCGTGGAGTCAGTTCCTGTGGTAAGAGATTTTCTTGATGTATTTCCAGCAGATCTTCCGAGTATGCCACCCGACAGGGATATTGACTTTGGCATTGATCTGTTACCGGGCACTCAGCCCATTTTTATTCCACCATATCGTATGGCCCCAGCAGAGTTGAAAGAATTAAAAGAACAATTACAGGAGTTGCTTGATAAGGGTTTCATTCGGCCTAGTATATCATCTTGGGGTGCTCCTATCTTATTTGTGAAGAAGAAGGATGGTTCTATGCGGATGTGTATTGATTACCACCAGTTGAACAAGGCTACAGTGAAGAACATGTATCCATTGCCACGTATTGATGACCTATTTGATCAACTTTAAGGAGCCAGAATATTCTCTAAGATCGACTTACGTTCAGGCTATCATCAGTTGAGGATTCGGGAACCAGATATCCCGAAGACTGCTTTCAGGACTCGGTACGGTCATTACGAGTTCCATGTGATGTCTTTTGGGTTTACCAATGCCCCAGCAATATTTATACACTTAATGAATAGTGTATTTCAGCCATATCTTGATTCTTACGTCATTGTGTTAATTGACGACATTCTGGTGTATTCCCAGAGTTGGGAAGATCATGAACAACACCTGAGGACTGTGCTTCAGACTTTGAGAGAAAAGAAGTTATATGCAAAAAATTTTAAGTGTAAATTCTGGCTTGATTCAGTGGGATTTTTGGGTCATATAGTTTCGTGCGAGGAGATCAAGGTAGATCCGAAGAAGATTGAAGCAGTGCAGAGTTGGTCCAGACCATCCTCAGTTACGAAAATCCGTTGTGTCCTTGGTTTGGCAGGGTATTATCGTCGATTTGTAAAGGGTTTCTCTTCTATTGGTGCATCTATGACCAAATTGACCCAGAAGGGTGCTCCGTTCAGGTGGACCGAGGAATGTGAGGAGAGCTTCCAAAAGCTCAAGACAGTTTTGACTACAACCCCAGTATTGGTATTACCTACAGGTGCAAGGTCTTATACTATGTATTGTGACGCATCGTGTATTGGTCTCGGTGCAGTTTTGATGCAAGATGGTATGGTGATTGCCTACGCGTCCAGATAGTTAAAGGTGCATGAGAAGAATTATCTTGTACACGACCTTGAGTTAGAAGCTATTGTTCATGCTTTGAAGATTTGGCGGCATTATTTGTACGGTGTCCATTGTGAGGTCTACACCGATCACCGGAGTCTACAGCATCTATTTAAATAGAAAGATCTTAATTTGCGGCAGCGGAGATGGTTGGAGTTGCTTAAGGATTATGATATCACCATTCTCTATCATCCTGGAAGGCCAATGTAGTGGCCGATGCCTTGAGTCATAAGGCGGAGAGTTTGGGGAGCTTAGCATATTTACCGGTAGCAGAGAGGCCTTTAGCCTTGGATGTTCAAGCCTTAGCCAACCAGTTTGTCAGATTGGATGTTTCCGAGCTGGGCCGAGTTTTGGCTTGTGTGGTTTCTCAGTCTTCTCTTTATGATCGTATCAGAGAGCGTTAGTATGATAATCCCCATCTGTTTGTCCTTAAGGATACAGTTCAGCACGGTGATGCCAAGGAAGTCACTATTGGAGATGACGATGCATTACGGATGCAGGGCAGGCTATGTGTGCCTAATGTAGATGGTTTACGTGAGTTGATTCTCCAGGAGGCTCACATTTCGCGATACTCCATTCATCCGGGTGCTGTAAAGATGTATCAGGACTTGAGACAGCACTATTGGTGGAGGCGGATGAAGAAAGACATAGTGGAGTATGTAGCTCGATGTCTAAATTGTCAACAGGTGAAATATGAGCATCAGCGACCGGGTGGATTGCTTCAGAAGTTAGAGATTCCATAGTGGAAATGGGAGCGAATCACTATGGATTTTGTTGTTGGACTTCCACGGACTCAGTGGAAGTTTGATGCAATTTGGGTGATTGTGGATAGGCTGACCAAGTCAGCTCATTTCATTCATGTGATGACTACCTACTCTTACGAGCAGTTGGCTCAAATCTATATTCGCGAGATTGTCAGACTTCACGGCGTACCGGTATCTATCATCTCTAACTGGGGTACGCAGTTTACATCATGGTTCTGGAGGGCAGTACAGCGTGAGTTGGGTACTCGGGTAGAGTTGAGTACAGTATTTCACCCTCAGACGGACGGGCAGTCCGAACGCACCATTCAGATACTGGAGGATATGCTTCGTGCGTGTGTGATAGATTTTGGGGGTGCTTGGGATCATTTCTTACCACTTGCGGAGTTTTCTTACAATAGCAGTTACTAGTCGAGCATTCAGATGGCTCCGTATGAGGCCTTGTATGGTAGGCGGTGCCGGTCTCCAATGGGTTGGTTCGAACCGGGCGAGGCTAGTCTAGGCTATTGGGTACAGACTTGGCTCAGGATGCCTTGGAAAAGGTTAAGTAGATTCAGGATCGACTTTGTACATCCCAATCTAGACAGAAGAGTTATGCGGATCGGAAGGTTCGTGATGTTGCATTCATGGTTGATGAGCGGGTATTGCTCCGGGTTTCGCCTATGAAGGGTGTGATGAGGTTTGGGAAGAAGGGCAAGTTGAGCCCTAGGTATATTGGACCTTTTGAGATTCTTGAGATAGTTGGAGAGGTGGCTTACAGACTTGCACTACCACCTAGTCTCTCTGCGGTTCATCCGGTATTCCATGTTTCCATGCTTTGGAAATATCACAGCGATCCGTCTCATGTGCTAGACTTCAGTCTGGTTTAGCTGGACAAGGATTTGTCTTATGTTGAGGAACCAGTGGCTATTTTAGATAGGCAGGTTCGAAAGCTGAGGTCAAAGAACATTGCTTCCGTGAAGGTTCAGTGGAGGGGTCATCTGGTCGAGGAGGCGACTTGGGAGACTGAGCATGATATGCGCAGCTGCTATCCACACTTATTCACCAGCTCAAGTAATTTTTCTAACTCCGTTCGAGGACGAACGTTTGTTTTAGAGGTAGAGAATGTGATAACCCAAAATGTTATCTATAAATTTAATAATTAATTCTATGTTTTAAGACCTCGAAAAGCACTATTTATTATTCCTCGACTTGCATGCGTAGTCCGTAAAATTTTCCGAAAAGTTTTTATGTGAAAAATGGATTAAAATGTGAATTAGAGCTTTAAAACTCAACTGAGTTGATTTTGGTCAACATTTTGAACAAACGGACTCGGATCGGTATTTTGACAGTTTTTGTAGGTCTGTATCGTGATTTGGGACTTGAGCGTATACCCGGAATCAAATTCCGAAGTCCCTAGCCTGAGATATGGAATTTAGATGAAAAATTAAAAGCTTAAGTGCAAATAGTGACCGGATGTCGAATTATGTGCAAACGACCCCGAAATAGAATTTTGATGATTCCAACAGCTCTGTGTGGTGATCTTGGACTTAGTAGCGTGAGCGAAATTTTATTTGGAAGTCCGTAGTGAAATTAAGCTTGAAATGGCTAAATTAGGAATTTAAGTTTGTAAGTTTGAACCGGGAGTTGACTTTTTGATATCGGGGTCGGAATCCAATTCCAAAAAATTTCATAGCTCCTTTATGTCATTTATGACTTGTGTGCAAAATTTGAGGTCAATCGGACTTGATTTGATAGGTTCCGGCGTCGTTTGTAGAAATTAAAAGTTTTAAAGTTCATTAGGCTTGAATCTATGTATGATTCGTGTTTTTATTGTTGTTGGATGTGATTTGAAGACTCGACTAAGTTCGTATGATGTATTAGGACTTGTTGGTATATTTTGTTGAGGTCCCAAAGGGCTCGGGTGAGTTTCGCATGCTTAACGGATCATTATTGGACTTGGCTTGACAGCTAAAGTTCTGTCTCTGCAGGTTCTGGTTTCCTTATATGCGATCGCAGGGATTCACTCGCGATCGCGTAAGCTTACTTGAGGCAGTGATGATTTTATGCTTCGCGATCGTGTAGCTATGCGAATTTGTTATTCGCAAACGCGTGAAGAAGGTCGTGTTCGCGTAAAGTAACGGAGCAGAAGTGGGGGTCATGCGTTTGCTCTATGCGATCGCGTGAAGAGGGCTGCGATCGCGTAGAGCTGGGAACTCTGTGTTGTGCGATCGCGTGAGGATATACGCGATCACGTAGAGTTAATTTTTGGCAGTGGAAATTTGTGCTTTGCGATCGCGTGTGGATGTTCGCGATCGCGAAGAGTAAAAGCCTGGGCAGAGAATTTAAGTTCTGAAAATGGGACTTCATCCCATTTTCCATTTTTAACGATTTGGAGCTCGGATTTAGGCGATTTTTGGGAGATTTTCAGAGAAAACATCGGGGTAAGTATTCTTAACTCAATCTTGGTTAGATTACCCGAATCTATCACTGTTTTTAACATTTAATTGGTGATTTAAGTTGGGAAAAAATAAAAACCCTCTTGGATAGATTTGAGCATTTGAGGGTCGAATTGTTATCGGAATTTAGTCATTGTGGTATGGTTAGACTCGTGGTTGAAAGGGCGTTCATATTTCGTAACTTTTGCCAGATTCCGAGACATGGATCCCACATGTAATTTTTGAGTTAATTTCGGATTTTATTGAAAAATATAGTATTTTCTTATGGAATTGATTCTATAATTTTTGTTGACTGTATCGAATTAATTATGACTAGATTCGAGTCGATTGGAGTCAAAAAATCGAGGAAAGGGCATACTACGTAATTAAATTGGATCAAGTAGAGGTAAGTGACTTGTCTAACTTTGTGTGAGGAAAATTCTCCCTAGGATTGATAATTATAATGTGTGAAAAGTCGTGTACACGAGGTGACGAGTGTGTACACTTGCTAAATGTGAAAGATTATATTTTTAAATTGTATAGATCACTGTTGTGCATTAGTAAAATTATTTCATCTTGTTATATTCTTTATCATTGATCTGAGTTATATACTTTAAATTTGCTTGACCTTTTACTGCTAATTATTTTACATGTTTAGTTGGAACTTGGTTTCTTTTATTTAGTGCATTATTTGAAGGTTTATTTTCTTTAAACTAAATATTATTAATATGAGGTATTTGACATTTTTAAATTTGGTATTGAAGCAACGTATTAAAGATTTTGAAATATTTTTTTGCTGAATTATTTATTCCTGAATATTTTTGTAAGATTTCCGTACTCATTGTGATGGAGCCGTAAGCTCTTTATTGTGAAAAAATATTATTGATGATTTATTTTGGCATGAGCCGTGAGCTCTTTATTGTGAAAAAATATTGTTGTTGAATTATTTTGGCAAGTTAAATTATTTGAGCACTTGAGGTGCAAATTGTGCTATATTGTGATATTGATACGCATGTGGTATTATAAGGTCTGAGTATTGAAACGTATGCGGTGAGATAAGGGTGGCTTGATACGCGTGGCTAGTAGGGGAAACTACTCGAAGTCATGCGGTGTGATAAGGATGGCTAAAACGCGAGATGCTATTTTAGGAAAAAATATTTTTTTTAAAATAAATTGTGAAGGCTCCCGCGGTGAGATAAGGAAATGAGATATTGTAAATTTATTTATGCTTTGGGACTACGAAGCGGTACCTCGGGAGTGCCCTTGTTCATATTGATTTATGGCCGCAGTTGCCTTGATTTATTGTTATGATTTTCTTGAAATTGGAAGGAAATTTTATTTTGTTTCCACGAGATATTACTTGCCATTATTTAGTGTAATTAAATGGTGACATGCTACTTGATTCATTTCCATTGTCATTTTATTTTATTATATTGTGAAACATTTTACCATGCCATTTATTATTTTTCAATAGGGCCTGACATGACCTCGTCACTACTCTACCGAGGTTAGGCTTGGCACTTACTGGGTACCGATGTGGTGTACTCATATTACGCTTCTGCATATCTTTTTGTGCAGATCCAGGTACTTCTTATCAGTCCAGATATCAGTGAGTACCTGTGCACGGAGACTTCGAGGTATATCTACCAGCGTCCGCCGACTCCGGAGTCCCCTTCTATTCTTGTTATGTTGCTTCCTTAATTTCTTTAGACTCTGTTATATAGAGACATTGAAGATAAATTCTTAGAAGTTTGTGACTTATTTCTACCGGATTTTGGGAGTTGAAATTATTTGAATTGTAGTTTATTTATTTCAGATATTTATTATTATTACGCATTGATAAGCTTACCTAGCCTTAGAGACTAGGTGCCATCACGACATCCTACGGAGGAAATTTGAGGTCGTGACACGTTCGCAGTTCTGAAGTCCCCTTCTATATTATCTCAGATGTGTATTATATTTCAAACAACTTGAATTTTATTCACACCTTTATTTGTATTATTCTAGAAGCTCGTGCACTTGTGACTCCAGTTCTGGGAAGGTATTTAGACATCGCGATTATGATGGATTATTCACTTTATTTTAGACTTTATTTCCGCATTTGCTTCTTTGTTATTAATTAATTTAAAATTTTGTTAAAATGGCAAATTATATTCTAATGTTGGCTTGCCTAGCAAGTGAAATGTTAGGCGCCATCACGGTCCCGAAGGTGAAAATTTTGGGTCGTGACAGTTTTGCTATTATATTATTCAATACATAATATTATTAGATTGTCATGTGGATTTTCGTTAGCTTGTTTAAATTTAATATCTATTGTTACCATACTCATTATAATACAATAGAAATAAATATAAAAATTATTTCAAAACTAACTTTGACTTTATTTCTCATATTTCAAAGTGTGATTTTTCTTAATATATGTTTTTATAAAAACATCTTATCTCAAAATGTTACAATAATGGTTCCACTATCATTTTTTTCTATATAATGTTTCTTAAAATAAAAGAAATTATAAAATAAAAGAAAACAGATCATGTGGTTAGTAAATAATTACTAAAATAGAAATTCTTATTTTTGGAAAGTTTTGGAATCTATTTACAATGAAAATAGGAGTTAATCTTAATTGATTTGTATCTTTAAATTAAATTTGATCAAATCTATTTTGTCTTAATTCTTATTAGATTTTGTCTAAATATTTTTAGATTTTATCCTAAAAGTACCAAGTGACGTTTTTTCAGTACACCACTTAGTTTAATATTAAGCTTGACTACCCTCTTTTTAATATAATATAGATATAGATATCTATATTCTCTAATATATATATATATATATATATATATATATATATATATATATATATATATATATATATATATATATATATATAGAGAGAGAGAGAGAGAGAGAGAGAGAGAGAGAGAGAGAGAGAGAGAGAGAGAGAGAGAGAGAGAGAGATTTATCCGAGTGGTTAAGATTTGTTCTTATTAAGTTTAAATTTTTTTAATTATATAAGAAATATTTATTTACGTATAAAATATTTGTTTGCCCGATTTGTCAATATTAATATACCTTTATTATTATTACTATTAAAATATTTGTAATAATTATATAAAATATTTCTTACCTTATAAATAATTTATATATTTTATGTAAGACCTTATTTTGGTGTTTGGAATTTTTTAATTTTTAAAATCATCAAATCTTTAATATCTTAAGTAAATTTTAGTTTTATTTCGCATAGATATTAATTAAGAAACAGGACATGAAACCATTTCTCAAATCTCATAGTGGATAACGTGTTTTCTTTTTATATACTGTAATAACCCAATCCCTTAATTTTGACACTTGTATTTTATTTTACGGTCTATATTAAAGAATACTCAACATATAACGCTCTTGTTTGAGCATATTAAATTATTTTTAAATTGTTTTATCTATGAGACTTTAGTTATGTGGCCTTATCCATATGCATGCCATTTCTTATTATACTTAAACAAAACTTTCTCATCTCAAATTTAAATAAGTTTTATCCTTCTTCGTTTATGATTAAAAAATTGATGTTTTTTTCTCTATTTGTTCCTCAATTTTGCTATTATATTATTCAACACTTAATATTAATCATGTGGCTTTTCATTAGCCTGTTTGAATTGAATATCTATTTTTACCATACTCATTTTAATACAATACAAATAAATATAAAAGGTATTTCAATAGTAACTTTGATTCTATTTCTCATAAAGTGTGATTTTTCTTATCATATGTTTTTATAAACAAAATCTTATCTCAATATTTTACAACAATGGTTCCACTATAATATTTTTCTGTATAATATTTCTAAAAGAATTATGAAATGGAAGAAAAGAGATCATGTGGTTAGTAAATAGTTACTAAAATAGAAATTCTTATTTTTGAAAATTTTTGGAATCTATTTACAATGAAAATAGGAGTCAATCTTAGTTGATTTATACCTTTAAATTAAATTTGATCAAATTTTATTTGCCTTAATTCTTATTAGATTTTGTAAATATTTTTAAATTTTGTCCTAAAAGTACCAAGTGACTTTTTTTCAGTACGCGACTTAGCTTAATTTTAAGCTTTATTACCCTCTTTTTAATATAGATATCTATATCCTCTCTATAGACTGTTTAAAATTAAAATTTAAACGCATGTTTTGAAATATATGATTTATGAGAGAGAGAAGAGAGATATATATATTCTTTCGCATAGTAATTCATTTGCTATATATCCGCGTGGTTAAGATTTGTTCTTATTAAATTAAATTGTTTTAATTATATAAGAAATATGTATTTACATATAAAATATCCGTTTGCCGATTTGTCAATATTAATATGAATTTCTTATTTTTGTTATTGAAATATTGTTCGCTGATTATTTGATTTTTTTCTTATCTTATAAGTAAGTTGTATCATTTATGTAAGATCTTATTTTGCTGCTTGAATTTTTTAAATTTTTAAAGTCAATAAATCTTTAATATCTTTAGTAAATTTTAGTTTTATTTTATATTTTAACTTACTCCAAAGCATAAATAGTCATAAGTTATCTCAATTTAAATCTATTTATTTTTTAATATTTTTTCTATTATAGTTTTTTAATTATTTTTTTACCTCCATAGTTCTAGATAATATAGAAGAAAATCTATGAGCAGATGAATATATCGATATAGATATAGACATAGATACAAATATAGATATATAGATTAGATTTGTCTAAGATCTATTTAAATTATAGATAAGATTCATTCAATCACTTCCATTAATTATGTTTCTATTTATAATTTATAATTATTAATGTTGTCCTAAAATTGCCAAGTGGCTTCATTTTAACTTGCCAGTTGGCTTAACCACAATGCATACTATCCTCTTTTAATATAATATAGATATAGATATCATCATTGTTATTTTGGTTCTAATTAACGAAATTTTACATTTGAAGGATATTCCAAAGCCATTAGTTTAATTCAAAAAATTTCATAACAAAGAAATATTATAAACCAAATGTAACGACACAATCGGTCGTTTTGAGTATTTGCATTTCGTTTAGCTATTTAAAGTCTTGAGCAGTATCGTATGATGTATTTATGACTTGTGTGAATCGTCGGTTTTGGTTTTCAGGTTATTCGGAATTGATTTGGAAGAATGATTCACAACTACGCTTTAAGTTGGAAAAATTGATCAAGTTTGACTTTTTAGTACTTGACCTTGGATCGAAGTTTTGATAGTTCCTTTAGGTCCGGATGGTGATTTTGGACTTGGGCGTATGCTCGGATTTACATTTGAATATTTCTAGAAGGTATCGACAATATTTGGCGAAAGTTGGAAATTTGAAGGTTTGGAATGTTCATAAGTTTGACCAGGAGTTGACTTTGATGATATCGGGTTCGGATTGTGATTTTGGAAATTGGAATAGCTTCGTTATGTTATTTGGGACTTGTGCGTAAAATTTGAGTTCATTCCGAGTTGATTTGATAAGGTTCGGCACGAGTTTTGGAAGTTGAAAGATTCAAAGTTCATTAAGTTCGATTTGAGGTGCGATTCATGGTTTTGATGTTGTTATGCGTGATTTGAGACCTCGAGTAAGTTTGTGTTATGTTATGGGACTTGTTGGTATATTCGGACGGGGTCCCGAGGGGCTTGGGTGAGTTTCGGATAGGTTTGGGTTGTGTTGCGCTAGTTTTTTATGTTTCAACTTTATTTCTTCAAGCATAAATGGTACCACATTAAGAAAATGAGCTCCAATTTCTGTTTTGATTGAAGCATTAGATCCGTATCATAATTTTGAAACCATATCAACTGGAATCATCAAGTTCCGACATCATATGAGGAATTTATGGTCATTTTACTAACAAATGGGTTGGCAGGTTTTGCAGATTAATTACGAAATTGCCACTAAATTCTTATTTAAAAATTTACACTATTTTTAAATATTGAAACCATCATATCTCCTTCGTTATAAGGTCAAATGGAGTAATTCAAAAGCCTAACTTGAATGTAATTGCACAAGGAATCCATTGGAGGCATCCAAAAGCAAGTTTCGAGATTGTTCGGTACAAGAAACGAGGCAGAACAGTTGTGCAGAAATATTTAATATCGAGGGTTTGTTTATTTGGGCATATTTTGAGTTGGGGAGCTCGGATTTGAGCAATTTTGAAGATAATTTTCATCACATAGATTGGGGTAAGTGTTCTACACTCGTTTTGGTTATATTTCATTAATCCATCTTCATTTTTGGCATTTGATTGATGACTTCAAAGTGAAATTTGGGGGGTTTTGTCTAAAATTTTATAAAGTAAATTTTTGAGTACTGAACATCGATTCGGAGTCGGATTTGAGTAAACTAGTATGGTTGGTCTCGTAATTGAATGGGTTGTTGGATATTGTGAGTTTCGTCGGGTTTCTGAGGTGCGAGCCCGAGTTTGACCTTTTGGTTGACTTTGGGCTTTTGATTAAATATTCCACCTTTATCGATTGGGTTTGCTTCCTTTGGAATTATTTGATATTCTTGAGTTGCTTTTGGCTAGTTTCGAACCGTTCGGATGTCGGTACGCGCGAGATGACATTTTTGGAGTATCTTTCGACTTGCTCGGGATTGGGTTCGGCTTGTTCAAGGTAAGTAACACTTCTAAACTTGGTGATGAAGGTTTGAACCCCTGAATATATGTGTTATGTGTTTGGTATTGAGGTAATGCACATGCTAGGTGACAGGCATGTGGGTGTGCACCGTGTGAATTGTGAGTCGGTTGATTCTATGGTATTGTGTAGTGAACTAATCTTGCTTCTATCCATGAAATTTCTACGTGCTAGAGTAATTGAGTTGTGATTCATGTTAAAAACCATATTTAGGCTATATGCTTATCCTTTTGGGACCCACTGAGGTCATTTATGTTGTTGAGTTATTTGCTTAAATTGCAATTACATACTCAGTCATACTCATTCATTGCACATCATATCCCAGTCTCTGTTATCATTTGTCTCACATCATATTATAATTGTTTGGGCTGATTGGCATGAGATTTGTGAGGCCGAGAGACTGGAGAAGATGATGACTGAGTGAGGCCGAGAGCCTGGTTGTGAGTGATGTTTATGAGATCGGGATGCGCACCGCAATAGGTTTTATTAATTCATGTCATGATTGGCTTATATTTGCACTTGGGCAGGATCCACCCCTCAATAGTCTGACTTATCAGCAGTGAGCACAGGTACCTACTGAGTGTGAGTGTCAAGCTCGAGTACCGAGTTATTGTGCGGACTAAGTGATTGTGAGGACTGAGTGACTGTGAGGACTGAGTGACTGGGAAGACTGAGCGAATTGATACTATGAGAGTATGCATATGGTTTTATCACTGTGTTGCATTATAGTTGGCATGCATACTTGGCATATAGGCATTGAGATGCATTTCCTCATTATGTACGGCATTGTGACATTCATGACTTCACATACACATTGACATGTAGGTATAGAGATGTACTTTCCTCATGCCATCTGATAATGAAACTTCTTATCTGTTGTTGAAAATTTCTAGAAAAAATCACAGTTTTCAAATTTACTCATATTTTGGTGATTTCGGTGAAAGATTTAGATTTTACTGTTATACTTGAAAAGCATGTCTATTTTCCGGAATTGTGAACGAGTTGAGCATCATATCTTTAAGTTATTACTTGTACTGCTTTATTATATTGTTACGAGTTATTCCTGGCTATTGGTGTCAGACCCTGACCGTTGTCCAAGCTCGTCACTACTTTCAACATAAGGTTAGGTCTGTTACTTATTGAGTATATGGGATCGGTTGTACTCATACTACACTTCTGCACCTTGCATGCAGATTTTGGATGATGATATTGCTGTGTATGGCGGGAGCTGGCCTTGAAGATGTACCTGCGTTCCGGTCATAGCTGTCTCTTGTTCTTGGTAGCTTTAGAATTATTAATCTGTTCATGTATGTTTCAAACAGATGATGTATTTATTTGATACCAGCTTTGTAAACTCTAAATCTTAGAAGCTCGTGATTTGTACTACCAGTCCTTGGGAAGTGTATAAAATTTCAGTTAATTCATCATTTATTTTCTCAGTAAATCTCATTGAATTGGATTGTTGTTAATTGGCTTTAACAAGTTGGGTTAGGTACCATCATGTTGGGTTAGGTACCATCATGACTAGTTGGATTTTGGATCGTGACACCAAATGTACCATTCGTTGTTCTATAAAAAGTGCTATTATTATCTATTCTTAATTTTAAATCTTGGTTTTCTTCAATTACTAATATTAATGTTGCATATATTATTTGCACTCCAAGTCAAATTAAAGGATCCAATTTGAGAGTATGCTAATGCAGATTTGCTTTCGAGCATACCCTAGCTTCACGTGATTAGCTGCCACCTATGTTCTGACTTCCGAGTGAAATTGAGCGTAGAATTTTACTCTGGCTTATTCAATGGTTGAGTTGCGGGCATGGGAGAAAAGTCCTATCTAATACTTTCTATTGTCTCATTTTATTAGTCATACTTTAACTTAGTACAATTATTAAGAAAAGAGTTGAAAAAAGTTACGTAGCTGTTTAATTTTTGTTGAGAAACATGTGGGATTACCTTCTTAACTTTTTGCAATATACAATGACCCAAAGACAGATCCAGGATTTGACGATTATGTGTGTCATTTTTTAATGTAAACCTATTATTAGTGAAGGAGATTGAATTAGGGTGTATATTTTATTAGTTTGATCCATTTTAAACTAATTTGGTTCGCTTTGGTTCAGTTCGAGCTATTTTGAGTTAATTCCATTCGATTTACAAAATAATTGGTGCATAAATAAATATATGACTATCAAAGTGAATAAATTTTGTCCATTTCGATCTAATTCTCTAGCTTTGTTGAATGATGTGATTAAATGTATAAAATTAAGATAAAATTTTAAATTAGCAAATACACTCCTTATATGTCTAATTAATGTCATGGAAACAATAAAATTATATGAATAAAAAGAGAAAATACTAAAATCTCATTCAAATAAAATATTGAAGATCTACCCAAAGAAACAAAGAAGCAAATATACTATTGAATAAATAATAAAATGCTTGTACTAAGAGAGGAGATCAAAATATGAAGAAATGCAAAATTTTAAGCAAAGGAGCATAAAGTAAATGAAGAGAAGGGAAACAGGGATTCGATCCTACATCTAATACTATGTTGGATCTTAACCATGGCATCTAGTGTCACGATCCAAAATCCACTATAGGTCGTGATGACGCCTAAGTCGTCGTCAGGTAAGCCAATGGTGATTAATCAACTTAGTTACTCATTATATTATTTTCGAAATCCTGAATCTCATTGAATAAGTAGTGTAAAATCTAGTACTCGTAGAAAATCCGTGATTTTATTTTTTAATTTTCGTATAAGGTATAAATTACAAGGTGAAATGATAATATTTACACGAACTACAATAATGAACACCCACTAGGTACCTCCAAAACCCGGTGTCACAAGTGCATGAGCATTTACAAAGGAGTACAATAATAATACAACATCTGTCTAGAATGTAAATAAGACAGGATAAAATAAATAGTACGATGGAGATTTTGTGAACCGCGATGCGTAGCCTAGAATGCAGCTCACATGAAGTCTCCTCAATAGTTGCGCCTACGCGCCAAGATGATCATCAAATGAACCTGTCAGACCCTGCACATTTAGTGCAGAAGTGCAGCATGAGTACATAAATCAACGCGTACCCAATAAGTATCTGGCCTAACCCCGGAGAAGTAGTGACGAGGGGTCGACATCGACACTTACTAGTTGTCCAATAAATCAATATGGTAAATCATAAATAGATAAGGGTACAACAATAGTAGTGAGGTAAATCTGTAACTAACACAATCTTCCAAAATTTCTTTTAATGATATCAATTTCTCAATCTCGTATTCTATCTCGACAGCTCGAAAATATCAAGTGCCAATAACAAACGGATAAGAATTCCCATATAAAATTCAAGGCATCAGTGGAAGGAAACTCTCGCGAATATTCAGACTACTAGCGATATAACGCACGATTATGCCGAGTTCATCAGCCAGATCTCAGAAAGAATATGATACTGCCGAGGTGATCGGCCCGATCCCATCATAACATGTACACTGCTGAGGGTCGAGCGGCACGAACTATAGATACATCTATTATACTGTCGAGGAGAATGACCCGCTCCCATGAGAGTATGCAACATAACCCTACCAAGGCGTTCGGCCCGCTCCACAATAAAGGAAAGGAATTATCGAATTACGAGACACGAGCTTACGATACAGTATATGAACACAAGGTGAGTATAACCTTTACCGTTTCTCAAATAACTTGCCAACAACTCAAGGTAATAAGGCTCGGCCTAATATATATGTATATATTTCTAAATCAAGTTCAATTATAATTTCAATTAATTAAGCCAGCAGAATGAATTCAAATATTCCAAATATTACATGGTAAAGTCCTAAGTCTACCCGAACATAAACATGCTTTAGATACGTATGGACTCTCATCACCTCGTGCGTACGTAGCACCCACAACTTATAGCGCATAATAATTACATCACCTAGGGGGTAGTTTCCCCCTCACAAAGTTAGACAGGAGACTCATCTCGCTTCGAAGATCCATAACCGACTCCAACGCCACTCTACCACTCAACTCCAAGCCAAACGTTCCCAAACTAGTCAAACAATCATAAAAGCCAATAAAAATATACTCCAACATCATAATTAATTAGTTCATAGCACTTCCCAACTCCACTCGAAAAGTCAAAAAAGTCAACCCTCAGGCCTACGTGCCCGAATTTCGAAAATATTTTGAAGATAAACTTTACCCATAACACCACGAACTCAAATATATATTTTATTCCTAATTCCATGTCCAATTTCGTGGTAAAATCCAAAAATACCAATTTATAAGTTTTCTCTTAAAATCCCACAATTTTTCATGTATTTACAAGCCCAAATTCATATATTTAACTCACAACTTATAGAAATTACTTACCTCATGATTGACGATGAAAATAGCGCTTCAAAATCGCTCCAAGGCCGGCTCCTGTGGAAGAAACAAAATGAAAATGAGCCAAACCCACGTACTTAACAAGGCCCTCTGCCCAGCGATCATCGCACCTGCGGAAGAATTTGCGCCTGCGAGCTCGCTTCTGCGAGAATAATCATCGCATCTGCGAAAACCCCCTCACTCCCAGCACTTCGCTTTTGCGGACAAGAGTCCGCTTCCGCGGGTCCGCTTCTGCGAAATTCCTTCACTTCTGCGCTCCCTCAGCCCAAGGCCCCTTCCCGCTTCTGCGTCCAACAGCCCGTACCTGCGAGCTCGCAGGTGCGGAAATTCCCTCGCACCTGCCCCCCAGACCCCTCACCTAGCACTGCTTCTGTGACCTCTTCTCCGCATCTGCTACTTCGTAGGTGCGGAATTTTCCTCGCACCTGCGACGACCCCCTACGCACCTGTGTGGCCGCACTTGCGGCCACTCCTTCCGCAGGTGCGATTACACCAGTCTTCAACAGCAACAACATCTCCTCAAATCCGAATTCCAATATATATTTAATTCGTTTCAAACCAGAGGCCCTCGAGACCCCATCCAAACATACCAACACATCCTAAAACGCGATACGGACTTAGTCGAAGCCTCAAATCACGTCAAACAACATCAAAATTAAGAATCGACGGCCATAAACCTTTCTTCCAACTTTCCAACCTTCAAACTTCGCCGAACGCGTCCGAATTACACATAAACATTTCGGAATGACGCCAAACTTTACGCACAAGTCACAAATCATGATACGAACCTATTCCAAGGCTCGAAACTCCAAACGGACATCGATAATATCAAAATCCACTTCAAACCAAACTTATGAAATTCTAGAACTTCCAAAATGCCAAATTTCCATAATAGGCGCCGAAATGCTTCCGGACCACCCGATACTCAACCTGAACATACGCCCAAGTACGAAATCATAATACGAACATATTGGAACCTTCAAATCCTGATTTTGAAGTCGTTTACTCAAAAGTCAAACCTTAGTCAATTCTTCCAACTTAAAGCTTTCGAAATTAGAATTTTCCATCTGAATCAACTCTGAACTTCCCAAAATTCGATTCCGACTACACGTACAAGTCATAAAATATGAAGTGAAGCTAACCAAGGCCTCAAACCGTCGAGCGACGCGCTAGAGCTTAAAACAATCGGCCGGGTCGTTACTTTCTCCCCCACTTAAACATACGTTCATCCTCGAACATGCCAAGAACTGTTCCAGAGTTGTCCGAAATCACTGTTTAACACCTCGTACACCTGCTCGTGCCACCACAACCCATGTGAGCACGTTAGCTCGATCCAGACTGAACATCCTTCCTATAACCTTAGCCAACAAGCTTTAGAACCAAATTCCAACATTCGGAATTCTCCACCAGACTCAATTCTAACATACGAACACTGCATCAATCACCACACACTGTATCAACATGATCATGCTCCTCCATTGAAATCACGCCATGCACCACATAAGTCGTTTGACCATAATAACATCCACCGACCATAATAGCTGGAATTTCACGAATTTGATGCCCGCAATACACCTCATAACAGATGTAAGCCTGGTTCAAACTCTCGCAATACTGCCACGATGAAAGAGATGTGTAGAAACTCATAACCACCTCTCGAATCAACAAATCATGGAGTCTCTCCTCCTAACAAGAACCATTACCTCATTCTGAACTAAATAATGATATTTGCTCTTTAATATACCTTATATAAATCTGATTGCACTTATTTTAGGTCCAATAATCTTGTCTCACCCAGTACAAGCTGCTCAAGCAATAAACCACCTCAAACACTGACCAAGGTCTTATATGATACCATCAATGCGCCGACAAGCCACAACTTGAATATGACATATGAGGAGGAATGAACATTGGAAAGGAATTATCCAGCCCGTGTAATGAATAAAACGGTCGAGCAGATGCTATGAACCCTTCTCACATAATGAGAAACAAAATACACAAGAATAGATATAGGGAACCGTATTCAACATCTCACTGTTGCGGCGTGTAATCCGATCCACACATGATAACGTTGCGGCGTGCAACCCGATCCAAACAACATACCCGTGGCGGCGTGCCACCCGATCCACGCATAACAATAAATAAGGAAATACCCATCAAGCCATAATGCTTATACCTATGAAATACCCGAATATCAACCACAAGCATGCCAAGTGCAAAAATACAACCTGAGGAGACTTATAGCGCCATACGCTACAAAACCCAGGCACGACTAAGGTGCAATAAATGACATGTATCTCGAGAGCCATCATGCTCATATAATACCACAAGCTACACGGGATCACAATACATGTGCGAATAATCAAGCCGTTTCACAACCCACCTAGCACAATAGAGTATTACATGGAATAGCTGGCGACGGGAATAACATCCAATGCATGAAGACTCCTCTGTAAGCAATGCTATACCGAATGAACACATCTGACTTGATGTAGAGCACACATTCATATTAAACCCAGTAACGAACCTCAAGCCGATTCTGATCATACCTTACTAGGCCACAACCTTCCAAGGATCCACAATGGCCCTATTCATGACACACACGAGAAGCCGTCCAATCTGGAATAACCCCCTACAGTCCACAAACAAGGAATAGAGTTCCTTCAAGGCATAAACTCTCACATTAGCGATAGTACCATGATCTCCGTACTTGGTTTCAATCCTTAACAATTAAGTGACTAACATGTTACACTTATACAGACTTACCGTGGGTTATACTCCCACGACCTTCCGCACCACATACAATAGTCTACACATCCACACCTCCAACTGTACAAATTCTCTAGTGCAAATCAAGAATCCCCAAATTAATACACAATGCCGATCTTCAGCCATATAACAAACCCATTAGAACCACTATTGAGAGTCACCCAGTCTGACTTGGTCCCAAATATAAGCCAAACTCTAGTGCGTTGTCAGCACATGAACACTCCCAAAGAAGCAACCGAATAAATTATTTTCCTTGTACATCACATCCACAAGAAGCATAAACTTTGAGTCTTCCCAAAACCTGTGCATGAATCGATAAGGCGAAATATAGCACACATTTATCAAGTCCTTTGCTCGAATTACCCCTAATGTTTTCTTTTCTTAGTCATAAATAATCCACCAATGCACCGATAACCAGAAATCGCACAAGCAGACCACCACGTGATCTAATCTTAGATGGTGGGCTCCCCCCACTTAGCTTTAAGCTATAATTACATAAACCTAGAACCCATAAAGATTCCTCCTTCTCAATTACCATGATCTCGCACCTTTAACCCGTCAAATTTCTCGAAATCTTTTGTTAAACATTTCATGACCAATCCGAATCATCAGCCACAATCATATATTCGACCTTTTACGGGGTAGCAAGTAGAATTATTCGTAGAAGCTTCAGAATCATCACTCAACCGCTAACCTGCTCACCTGTGATAACCCACCTATGGAATTCCATGCTACATCTTCCAACGACGCTGCACTGGGTACAACTACCACGCATTCAGTAAACCCTCCTGAGCCCATGCTCGTCCACCAACTGTACAAGTCTGTTCCTTTCCCATTGACATCAACTAAAAGTCCGACGATACGTTCCAAACTCGAAGTCACGTTGTATCCAAAAACGGTAATCAAGTTTTCACATCCCTCTTCATTTCAAGCAAACTCCTCTTTGCCATACCCAATCTTCCTCAGTGCAGTAGCTTCCATTTCAAATAAAATCCGTAGACCTAGTTGCTTCCCACCACGATTCCCAAATCACTCTAAACATTTCTCAAGGCATGTGGCTATCCTACCACAAAATCCATATGCTACTCTACCACTCTTACTTCGGTTAAACCACCTCTTTTATGCAACTTCTCGACCTATGCTTTTCATACTTGACATGCTAGTAATTCAACCACCGCGAGACACCTCCCGCCATGTCCTTCCTCATTCTTCGCTGCCCAAATATTGCCTCAAATCAAATCCATACCTTTAGCACCTGAACTAATAAATTGCTACCAAATCTAAACCTCCTAGAAGATCATCTTTCTCGAGCCATCAACATTAGAAACACCAATTCGATTCTAAAACCGCTACACACCGCTATCTTTAACAACCGCTTCTCAGGCACCATTTCACAACACCCTGTCCCAAAGGCAAATCGAAGAAAACCATAACATCGGCAGACCTTACAAACAAGGAAGACGACACCACCTCACAAATGAGAATTCCACCTCGCTCGAAAATATCAAGTCTCGTTACTCCATTACCCAAAGCTTGAACATCCATAGTCTGATTGCCTTTCCTCCGCTGGATTTAAATGTCGAACCTCTAAATTGTGCCCTGAGAAATCCTCTTTTCAAGTCATTCACTGCCTCAATACATAAACAAGTACCTTACCATTACACCAACACTGTGCGATAATAATGTATAAACCTCATAATAATTCGTGCATAGCCTCGAAACCATAGGAATTACAGATACTGGCTGAAATGACAAAACACCCTTCCGCAAGATGACGATAATAGCCCACTCAAATACGTAGGGAAAAACATCTTGCACTATATTTACGGTACCATTTACAACTCCTCGATGCCCAATTGATAACAAATGCCCCACTTCGCATAAGATTGAGTGCGAAGGAAATGAAGGCATAAGCTTTAATAGAATCAAATCGCACGATGAGGAATCAAGAAAGGAAGTACTCCTAACAGCCTTGTAGCCTCCCAAAAATAAGTACAAATGTCTCTGTACCGATTCACATGAATCTACTATACTTGCTCATAACTCGTGAGACCTAAGTGAACCTAACGCTCTGATACCAAGCTGTCACGACCCAAAATTCACTAAAAGTCATGATGGAGCCTAACGCCGTTGTCAGGCAAGCCAGCGGTGATTAATCAACTTAGTTACTCATTTTACTATTTTTAAAATCTTGAATCCCATTGAATAAGTAGTGTAAAATCTAGTACTCGTAGAAAACCCGTGATTTTATTTTCCAATTTCCATATAAGGTATAAATTACAAGGTGAAATGATAATAATTAAACGAACTACAATAATGAACACCCACTAGGTACCCCCAAAACCCGGTGTCATAAGTGCATGAGACATGATTAAAAAAATAGTACGATGGAGACTCTGTGGATCGCGATGCATAGTCTGGAATGCATCTCACTTGAAGTCTCCTCAACAGTTGCGCCTACGCGCCAAGATGATCATCAAATGAACCTGTCAGACCCTGCACATTTAGTGCAGAAGTGCAGCATGAGTACGTAAATTAACGCGTATCCAGTAATTATCTAGCCTAACTCTGGAGAAGTAGTGACGAGGGTTTGACATCGACACTTACTAGTAGTCCAATAAATCAATATGGTAAATCATAAACAGATAAGGATACAACAATAGTAGTGAGGTAAATCTGTAACTAACACAATCTTCCAAAATTTCTTTTAACGATATCAATTTCTCAATCTCGTATTCTATTTCGACAGCTCAGAAATATCAAGTGCCAATAACAAATGAATAAGAATTCACATATAAAATGCAAGGCATCGGTGGAAGGAAAATCTCGTGAATATTCGGACTGCTAGCGATATAACGCACGATTATGCCGAGATCGTACGGCCAGATCTCAGAAAGAATATCATATTGCTGAGGCAATCGGCCCGATCAAATCATAACGTGTACATTGCCGAGGGTCGAGCGGCACGAACCATAAATGCATCTATTATACTGCCGAGGCAAAAGGCTCACTCCCATGAGAGTGTGGTACATAATCCTGCCGAGGCGTTCGGCCCGCTCCATAAGAAAAGAAAGGAATTATCGAATTACGAGACACGAGCTTACGATACAGTATATGAACACAAGGTGAGTACAACCTTTACCGTTTCTCAAATAAATTGCCAACAACTCAAGGTAATAAGGCTCTGCCTAATATATATGTATATATTTCTAAATCAAGTTCAATTATAATTTCAATAATTAAGCCAGCATAATGAATTCAAATATTCCAAATATTACATGGTAAAGTCCTAAGTCTACCCGGACATAAGCATGTTTTAGATACGTACAGACTCTCGTCATCTCATGTGTACGTAGCACCCATAACTAAAAGCACATAACAATTACATCACCTAGGGGTAGTTTCCCCCTCACAAAGTTAGACAGGAGACTTACCTCGCTCCGAAGTTCCATAACCGGCTCCAACGCCACTCTAACACTCAACTCCAAGCCAAACATTCCGAAACTAGTCAAACATCATGGAAGCCAATAAAATTATACTCCAACATAATAAATTATTAATTTATAACACTTCCCAACTCCGCTCGAAAAGTCAATAAAGTCAACCCTCAAGCCCACGTGCCCGGATTCCGAATTTATTTTTAAGATAAACTTTACCCATAATACCAGGAACTCAAATATAAAATTTATTCCTAATTCCATGTCTAGTTTTGTGATAAAAATCCAAAAATACCAATTTCTAGATTTTCTCTTAAAATCCCACAAATTTCATAATTTTTCCTGTATTTACAAGCCCAAATTCGTATATTTAACTCACAACTTGTAGAAATTACTTACCTCATGATTGACGATGAAATGGACGCTCCAAAATCGTTCCAAGGCCAGCTCCCATGGAAGAAATGAAATGAAAATGAGCCAAAACCACGTACTTAACAAGGCTCTCTACCCAACAAGAATAAATTTCATTGTTGAAGCTTTAAGTTTGAAGAGTTGACCAAGTTTGTCTTTTATGAATTTGTCCCTCGGAACAGAGTTTTGATGGTTCTGTTATGTCCAGATGGTGATTTTGGACTCGGGCGTATGCCCGGATTTGCATTTGGATATTTCTAAAAGGATTCGGCACTAATTGACGAAAGTTAGAAAATTGAAGGCTTGAAAACTTAGTAAGTTTGAACGGAAATTGACTTTGATGATATCGAGTTCAAATTGTGGTTCCGGGAATTGGAATAGCTTCGTTTTGTCATTTGGGACTTGTGTCCAAAATTTGAGTTCATTCCGTGTTGATTTAATATGTTTCGGCGCGAGTTTTGGAGATTTCAAGTTCAAAGTTCATTAAGTTTGAATTGTGGTACGATTCGTCGTTTCAATGTTATTATGTGTGATTTGAGGTCTCGATTAGGTCCGTGTGATGTTATAGAACTTGTTGGTATATTCGAACGGGGTCCCGAGAGGCTCGGGTAAGTTTCAGACGAGGTTCGAATAAGTTTTGGACTAAGTTGAATTTTGGTTGGGTTGTTGGTTCTGGTGTTCCTCACTGGCGACTGGTATTGCGTAGGTGCGATGGTCGCAGAAGCAAGCCTATGAGCGCAGAAGTGAAGAGCACTTTTGGGCAGGAGTCTGCAAATACGGAGCTTTCGTTGCATCTGCGAAGGCTCAGTTGCGGACACTTCATCGCAGGAGCGGAATTGGACTGTTGGCGAGGGATCGCAGATGCGGATATGTTTGCACAGAAGGGCGAACGAAGAAGTGGGAAACTGATCGCAAAAGCGATGGCAGCTAAGTTTGGGCCTGTTCACAGAAGCAGAGGCTCGGCCGCATGTGCAAGTGCGCATAAGCAGAAACTGGTTTGCAAATGTGATCAAACGCTAGGGAGAAAGCCTTGGTTCTTTTTCACATTTTCGGATTTTGGAGCTCGGTTTGGGCAACTTTGGAGAGAAAATTTTCCACACGACTTGGGGTAAGTATTATTGACTCACTTATGATTATATTTCATGAATTATTATTCATTTTCGGCATTGGATTATTGATTTTTAAAGAGAAATCAGAGGAATTGTCTATAGTTTCATAAAACGAATTTTTGAGATTTGAATGTCGATTCGGAGTTGAATTTGAGTAAAACTAGTGTGGTTAGAATTGTAATTGAATGGGTTGTCAGAATTTGTAAGTTTTGTCAGATTCTGAGATATGGGCCCCATTGCCGACTTTTCGAGCGGAGTTGGGAATTTTTATAAATTGTTAAATTATAGGCATTGGAGTATATTTTGATTAATTTACATGTTATTTGACTAGTTTCGAATTATTTGGATTGGAATTGAGGAGATAGGAAGGCGTTAGGAGGTTGATACGTACGGAATGAAATTTCTGGAGTATTGTTTAGCTTGCTCAGCATTAGATTTGGCTTGTTCGAGGTAAGTAATACTTCTAAACTTGGTGCTGAGGGTATTAAACCTCGGATTATGTGTAATACGATTGATGTTGAGGTAGCGCGCATATTAGGTAACGGGCGTGTGGGCATGCACCGTGTGAGTTGTGATTTAGTCAATTCCGTGGAACTGTGTAGCTATCTTATCTGAACATTTTTACTTACTCTATGTGTTAGGGCACTTGAGCTGTAATTTATGTTAGACATTATGTTTAGGCTATATGCTGGTACTATTAGGATCCACATTGATCGTTCCTAGTTGTTGAGTTATTTGTTTAATTGCAATTATGTACTCAATCGTATTCATCATTACATATTATATCTCAGTCTCTGTTATTGTATATTGTCGCATCTCATATCATTGACTTGGGATGCTTTGCATGGGTGTTGTGAGCCCGAGAGATTGATGACTGAGTGAGGCTGAGAGCCTGATTGTGAAGATATTGATATTATAGCACGTGAGTTGTCCGTGCAGAATGTGAGTTGTCCGTGCGGGTCCATATATTGATACTATAGCACGCGAGTTGTCCGTGCAGATCCACATATTGATACTATAGCAGTGAGTTATCCGTGCAGCACGTGAGTTATCCGTGCGGATTATAGCGCTTAGGTTGAAGGAGCCCCTCCGGAGTCTGCACACCCACAATAAGCGCAGTTGATATTATATTGAGGGATGTATCTTCCCCGGGCATGTATCTTGCCTAATTATTTATATTGAGGGATGGATCTTACATGGGCATGGATCTTGCCTAATTATTTATATAGAGGGATGGATCTTCCCTGGGCTGGATCGGCCCTATACAGTACTGAGTGACTGCGTTCCATTTATCATATATATATATATATATATATATATATATATATATATATATATATATATATATATATATGGGATATGGATCTTCCCTGGGCTGGATTAGCCATATACACGACTGTGTGGGAGTTGTCATTTATATTTGGGCTAGATCTGCACTATACAATGCTGAATATTGAGCATGATGAGTGGAAAAGCGAGTCAGTGAGATTGAGTACTATGAGGTGTGAGTACATGAGATCATCATTTTGCTGCATTATATTAGACATGCATACTTGATATGTAGGCATAGAGAAGTATTTTTCCTCATGCCATTTGATAATGAAACATTTATCTGTTGAAAAGTTTTGGAATGAAAATCATGATTTTACAAACTTACTCATATTTCGGTGATTTCGGTAAAAGATTTTGGTTTTACTGTTATACATGAAAAGTATGACTATTTTTCGTAACTGTGAACAAGTTGAGCATCATATCTCTGAGTTATTTGTTGTACCATTGCTATTATATTGTTATGAACTGTTGATGGTTATTGGAGTTGGACTCTGACCCTTGTCCCAACTCATCACTACTTTCAACCTAAGGTTAGGTTTGTTACTTATTAAGTACATGGGGTCGGTTTTACTCATACTACACTTCTGCACCTTGCGTACAGATGTTGGATACTGATGTTGCTGAGCACGGCAGGAGCTGGATTTGAAGATGTACCTGCGTTCGAGTCATAACTGCCCCTTGATCTTGGTAGCTTTAGTATTTCAGATCTGTTTATGTACATTCAGATAGATGACGTATTTATTTCATACTAGCTTTGTAAACTCTAAATCTTAGAAGCTCATGATTTGTACTACCAGTCTTTAGGAATTCTTGTATAACAGTTCAGTTATATTATTATTTCTTCTCTTAATAATTATCATTTGAATTGGTTTGTTGTTAACTGGCTTACCTAGCGGGTTGGGTTAGGTGCCATCACGGCTAGTTGGATTTTGGGTCGTGACAAGTTGGTATCAGAGCTCTAGGTTCATAGGTTCTATGAGTCATGAGCAAGTGTCTAGTGGAGTCTTGCGGATCAGTATGATGACGTCTATACCTATCTTCGAGAGGCTATGGGGCATTTAGGATAATTTACCATCTTTCTTTCCTTATCGTGCGGAAATGATTTAGCTTGAAACATAACTCTTTGAATTCCTTCCACGCATTCGTATGCGCATGTGAGCACTCGGTCAGTTGTACATTGACGGCTTGTGATTCCAGGGATGAGGTAAGAGATGTGATTTTAGTGCACTGATGACAGGCCAGTATGGAGGACGTGAGGCTGGGTTTTCAGTTGTGTGAGCACGTGCTTTTGGACTTATATGTATGGTAGCGTCCCTATGAGTGGAATTTGTGACTCGATGAGTGGCTGGATAGCTATATGATGAGTATGATATGACTGCGGGATGTGTCCAAATGGTATGATTGTGACGAGAATAGTTTGTTTGAGAAGTAAAAAGGACTATTGGGTGCTTGATTTCTGTCTTAATATGTTGTATAGTCTCGAGTTATGAGTGTATTGAAGTATCTTTCACGTTGTTTAATTGTGGAGCGAAGTAGATTTCTTTCATGTTTTGTTAATAAGTTCAAACTCAGGAAGATTAAGTGATTGCGTGGTAATTGTGGCTGCGAAAGGGTATAGCAAGATGCCAATTTAAGGCTAAGCAGGTGGATTATCTCCTGCGGAGTAATCTACGTAGGTGTGTTCCTTATAATGTTGTGCGGGGGAGTTTCTTTTCTACCAGCGGGGTATATGTTGCTTATTGGTGCACGGGTAACACAAGTTATGATTCTAAGTAGGATTGGTGTGGCATGTCAATGGAAAAGTTGTGCTTGATGAGGTAATTTCATTGGACCTAAGATAGATACTATCGGATTTGATTACGGTATGTTGGAAGAATAATATCTGAAGTCGGATTAGAAATTTGGCTATAGTTCTTGTCGAAGGAGAGGGAGCTCCATAGATTATTGATCTGATGAGTGATTATGAGTTTTGTGTGTTTATTTCATCATTGGCAGTGTACGAAGGTTTTAGAGCACGATTTTGTTTGATATGAGGTTTCTTACCGGTACCGAGTTTGTTTTGAGCAGTTATTGTGATCAGAAGTTATTGCTAAAAGTAAGCGAGTTACGTAGTATATCATGTGATTACATCTTGGGTTATGGTTATGGCTTGATATAGCTTGTTCAGACTTAAATAGTGTGTAGATGCGAGATTCGGGTCTTGTAAGGAATTCCAAATATTGGAAATTGGGTTCCAAGGTTTATGTGCTAAGGTTGAATTAAAGATCTTCAGTTATGTTGTGTCATCGGGCTTATATGGATAATGGTGACATGGGATCACCCCCGGGTATGTGCGTGGTAAGATTACATGGTGGTTTGATGGCCTTGGAGTGACTCCTGGCACGTTCGAGGACGAACGTATGTTTAAGTGGGGGAGGATGTAATGACCCGACCGGTCGTTTTGAGCATTTGCACTTCGCTCGGTAGTTTGAGGGCATGAGTAGCTCCGTATGATGTATTATGACTTATGTGAATCGTTGGTTTTTGTTTTCGTGTTATTAGGAATCGATTTGGAAGAATGAATTTCATTGTTGAAGCTTTACTATGGAAGAGTTGACTAAGTTTGACTTTTGTGAATTTGACCCCGGAATGGAGTTTTAATGGTTCTATTAGGTCCGGATGGTGATTTTGGACTTGGGCGTATGCCCGAATTTGCATTTGGATATTTCTAGAAAGATTCGACATTAATTGGCGAAAGTTAGAAAATTGATGGCTTGGAAAGTTCACAAGTTTGACCGGGAATTGACTTTGATGATATCGGGTTCGGATTGTGGTTCCGGAAATTGTAATAGCTTCGTTATGTCATTTGGTACTTGTGTGCAAAATTTGGGTTCATTCCGTGTTGATTTGATATGTTTCAGCGCGAGTTTTGGAGATTTCAAGTTCAAAGTTCATTAAGTTTGAATTGTGGTACAATTCGTCGTTTCAATGTTAATGCATGTGATTTGAGACCTCGAGTAGGTCTGTGTGATGTTATGGAACTTGTTGGTATATTCGGACGGAGTCACGAGAGGCTCGGGTAAGTTTCGGATGAGGTTCGGATAAGTTTTGGACTAAGTTAAATTTTGGATGGGCTGCTGGTTCTGGTGTTCCACACCTGCGATTGGTATTGCGCAGGTGTGATGGTCGAAGAAGCGAAGAGCACTTCTAGGCAGGAGTCCGCAAATGCGGAGCTTTTGTCGCATTTGCGAAGGCGCAGATGCGGACACTTCATCGCAGGAGCGGAATTGGACTGTTGGCGAGGGATCGCAGATGCGGATATGTTTGCACAGAAACGCGAACGCAGAAGTGGGAAAACGATCGCAGAAGCGATGGAAGCTAAGTTTTGGCGTGTTTGCATAAGCGGAGGCTGGGCCGCATGTGCGAGTCCGCAGAAGCGGAAACTGGTTCGCAAATGCGAGCAAACACTAGGCAAAATCTGTAATTTCGAAGCCTTGGTTCTTTTTCACATTTTTGGATTTTGGAGCTCAGTTTGGGCAATTATGGAGAGGAATTTTTCCACAAGACTTGGGGTAAGTATTCTTGACTCACTTGTGATTATATTTCATGAATTAATCTTCGTTTTCGGCATTGGATTATTGATTTTTAAAGAGAAATCGAAGGAATTGTCTATAGTTTCATAATAAACATTTTTGAGATTTAAATGTCGATTCAGAGTCGAATTTGAGTGAAACTAGTATGGTTGAACTCATAATTGAATGGGTTGTCGGATTTTGTAAGTTTCGTCGGATTCCAAGACGTGGGCCCCATTGCCGACTTATCGAGCAGAGTTGGGATTTATTATAAATTGTTAAATTGTAAGCATTGGAGTGTATTTTGATTAATTTGCACGTTGTTTGACTAGTTTCGAATCGTTTGGCTTGGAATTGAGGAGATAGGAAGGCGTTTAGAGGTTGATACGCGCGGAATGGAATTTCCGGAGTATTGTTTAGCTTGCTCGGCATTGAATTTGGCTTGTTTGAGGTAAGTAACACTTCTAAACTTGTTGTTGAAGGTATTAAACCCCGGATTACGTGTAATATGATTGATGTTGAGGTGGAGCGCATATTAGGTGACGGGCGTGTGGGCGTGCACCGTGTGAGTTATGATTTAGTCAATTCTGTGGAACTGTGTAGCTATCTTATCTGAACATTTTTACTGTACTCTACGTGTTAGGGCACTTGAGCTGTAATTTATGCTAGACATCATGTTTAGGCTATATGCTGGTACTATTGGGACCCACAGTGGTCGTTCCTTGCTGTTAAGTTACTTGTTTAATTGCAGTTATGTATTCAGTCGTATTCATCATTACATATCATATCTCAGTCTTTCTTATTGTATATTGTCGTATTCATATCATTGACTTGGGCTGCTTAGTATGAGTGTTGTGAGACCGAGAGACTGGAGAGATTGATGACTGAGTGAGGTCGAGGGCCTGATTGTGAAGATATTGATACTATAGCATGTGAGTTTTTCGTGCAGCACGTGAGTTGTCCGTGCGGATCCAGATATTGATACTATAGCATGTGAGTTATCCGTGCAGAATGTGAGTTGTCCGTGCAGATCCATATATTGATACTATAGAACGTGAGTTGTCCGTGCGGATCCACATATTAATACTATAGCACGTGCGTTATCCATGCAGCACGTGAGTTATCCGTGCGGATTATAGCGCTTGGGTTGAAAGAGCCCCTCCGGAGTCTGCACACCCACAGTAAGCACAATTGATATTATATCGAGCGATGGATCTTCCCTGGGCATGGATTTTGCCTAATTATTTATATTGAGGGATGGATCTTCTCTGGGCATGGATCTTGCCTAATTATTTATATTGAGGGATGGATCTTCCCTAGGCTGGATTGGCCCTATACAGTACTGAGTGATATATATATATATATATATATATATATATATATATATATATATATATATATATATATATATATATATATATATATATATATATATATATATATATATATATATATATATATATATATATATATATATATATATATATATATATATATATATATATATATATATATATATATATATATATATATATATATATATATATATATATATATATATATATATATATATATATATATACCTGTACAGTGTCGAATATTGAGCGTGATGAGTGGAAAAGCGAGACAGTAAGATTGAGTACTCTCAGGGTGTGAGTACATGAGTTCATCACTGTGTTGCATTGCATTAGACATGCAGCTTAGAGAAGTATTTTTCCTCGTGCCATTTGATAATGAAACATTTACTTGTTGAAAAGTTTTGGAAAGAAAATCACGATTTTACAAACTTACTCATATTTCGGTAATTTCGGCAAAAGATTCGAGTTTTACTATTATACTTGAAAAGAGAATGTTTATTTTCCGGAATTGTATACGAGCTGAGCATTTATTTATTGAGTTATTTCTTGTACCATCTTTATTATATTGTTATGAACTGTTGCTGGTTATTGGAGTTGGACTCTGACCTTTGTCTCAGCTCGTCACTACTTTCAACCTAAGGTTAGGTTTGTTACTTATTGAGTACATGGGGTCAGTTGTACTCATACTACACTTCTACACCCGGTGTGTAGATGTTGGATGCTGATGTTACTGAGCACGACGGGAGCTTGATCTGAAGATGTACCTGTGTTCCAGTCATCGCTGCCCCTTGATCTTGGTAGCTTTAGTATTTCAGATCTGTTTATGTACATTCGGACAGATGTTGTATTTATTTCATACTAGCTTTGTAAACTCTAAATCTTAAAAGCTCATGATTTGTACTACAAGTCTTTGAAAATTCTTGTATAACAGTTCAGTTGTATTATCATTTCTTCTCTGAATAAATATCATTTGAACTGGTTTGTTGTTAACTGGCTTACCTAGCGGGTTGGGTTAGGTGCCATCACGGCTAGTTGGATTTTGTGAGTGTTTTGCGGACAAGAGTCCGCTTCTGCGAAATTCCTCCGCTTCTGCGCTCCTTCAACCCAATGCCCCTTCCCGCTTCTGTGTCCAACAGCCCTTACCTACGAGCTCGCAGGTGCGGAAATTTCCCCGCACCTACGCCACCAGACCTTCTTCACGAAAATTGCACCTGCAACGACCCCCTACGCACCTGCGTGACCGCACTTGCGGCTACTCCTTCCGCAGGTGCGATTACACCAGTCTTCAGCAGCAATAGCATCTCCTCAAATCCGAATTCCAATCCGTTTTCAATACGTTTCAAACCCGAGGCCCTTGGGACCCCATCCAAACGTACCAACACATCCCAAAACGCGATACGGACTTAGTCTAAGCCTCAAATCACGTCAAACAACATCAAAATTACGAATCGATGGCCAAAAACCTTTCTTCCAACCTTCAACTTCGCCGAACGCGTCCGAATTATACTTAAACATTCTGGAATGACGTCAAACTTTATGCACAAGTCACAAATCATGATACGAACCTATTCCAAGGCTCGGAACTCCAAACGGACATCAATAACATCAAAATCCACTTCAAACTAAACTTATGAAATTCTAGAACTTCCAAAATGCCAACTTTTCATAATATGCGTCGAAATGCTTCTGAACCACCAGATACTCAACCCGAACATACGCCCAAATCCGAAATCATCAAACGAACCTATTGGAACCTTCAAAACCCGATTACAAGGTTGTTTACGCAAAAGTCAAACCTTAGTCAATTCTTCCAACTTAAAGCTTCCGAAATTAGAATTTTCCATCTGAATCAACTCTGAACTTCCCGAAATGCGATTCCGACTACACGTACAAGTCATAAAACATGAAGTGAAGCTACCCAAAGCCTCAAACCGCCGAGTGACGCGCTAGAGCTCAAAACGATCGGTTGGGTCATTACATTCTCCCCCACTTAAACATACGTTCGTCCTCGAACGTGCCAAAAACTATTCCGGAGTTGTCCAAAATCACTGTTTAACACCTCGTGCACCTGCCCGTACCACCACAACCCATGTGAGCACGTTAGCTCGAGCCAGACTGAAGATCCTTCCTATAACCTTAGCCAACAAGCTTTAGAACCAAATTCCAACATCCGGAAATCTCCATGAGACCCAATTCTAACATACGAACACCGCATCAATCACCACACACTGTATCAACATGATCATGCTCCTCCATTGAAATCACGCCATGCACCGCATAAGTCGTTTGACCATAATAGCATCCTCCAACCACAATAGCTGAAATATTACGAATCTAATGCCTGCAATACACCTCATAACACATGTAAGCCCGGTTCCAACTCTCGCAACAGTGCCACGACGAAAGAGATATGTAGAAACTCATAACCACCTGCCGAATAAACAAATCATGGAGTCTCTCCTCCTGACAAAAACCATTACCTCATTTTGAACTGAATAACGATATTTGCTCTTTAATATACCTTATATAAATCTGATTGCACTTATTTCAGGTCCAATAATCTCGTCTCACCCAGTACAAGCTGCTCAGGCAATAAGCCACCTCAAACACTGACCAAGATCTCATATGATGCCATCAATGCGCCGACAAGCCACAACTTGAATATGACACATAAGGAGGAACGAACTCTGGAAAAGAATTACCCTGCCCGTGTAACGAATAAAACGGTCGAACAGATGCTACGAACCTTTCTCACATAATGAGAAACAAAATACACAAGAATAGATATAGGGAACCATACTCAACATCTCACTGGTGCGGCGTGCAACCCGATCCAAACAATATACTCGTGGCGGCGTGCCACCCGATCCATACTTAACAATAAATAAGAAAATACCCATCAAGTCATAAAGCTTATACCTACGAAATACCCTAATATCGACCACAAGCAAGCCAAGTGCAAAAATACAACCTGGGGAGACGGATAGCGCCATACGCTACAAAACCCAAGCACGACTAAGGTGCAATAAATGACCTGCATCTAGAGAGCCATCGCTCATATAATACCACAAGCTACACGGGACCACAACACATGTGCAAATAATCAAGCCGTCTCATAACCCACCTGGCACAATAGAGTATTACATGGAATAGCTGGCAACGGGAATAACATCCAATGCCCGAAGACTCCTCTGTAAGCAATGTTATGTCGAATGAACACATATGACTTGATGTAGAGTACACATTCACATTAGACCCACCAACGGACCTCAAGCCAATTCTAATCATACCACACTGGGCCACAACCTTCCAAGGATCCACAATGGCCCTATTCATGACACACACGAGCAGCCGTCCAATCCGGAACAACCCCCCACAGTCCACAACTAAGGAATAGAGTGCCTTCCAGCATAAACTCTTACATTAGCGATAGTACCATGATTTTCATAATTGGTTTCAATCCTTAACAATCAAGTAACTAACATGTTACACTTATACGGTCTTCCTGTGGGTTATACTCCCACGACCTTTCGCACCACGTAGCATAGTCTGCACATCCACACCTCCAACTATACAAATTTTGTAGTGCAAATCAAGAATCCGCAAATTAATACACAATGCCTCTTCCACAGAACACCATTCTCAGGTGACACCGAGATAATGCCAGCTTACTCTGAACACCTGAATTCTCCCCTGCCCATCCGAAATTGTGTCTCCCATTTTTCCAATACTGACTCGCAGACCCGATGATAACATAGAAAATTCCCCAAGTATTTTTCACACTCTACTGCTAAATCCCGGTCTTCAGCCATATAGCGAACCCATTAGAACCATTGTTGAGAGTCACCCACTCTGACTTGGTCCCGAATATAAGACAAACTCTAGTACTCTGTCAGGCACATGAACACTCCTAAAGAAGCAACCAGATAAATTATTTTTCTTGTACATCACATCCACAAAAAGCATAAACTCTGAGTCTTCCCAAAACTTGCGCATGAATCGATAAGGCGAAATATAGCACACATTCCTCCGCTTCTGCGCTCCTTCAGCCCAAGGCCCCTTCCCGCTTCTGTGTCCAACAGCCCGCACCTGTGAGCTCGCAGGTGCGGAAATTCCCTCATATTTGTGCCCCCAAACCTTCTTCACGAAAATCACACCTGCGACGACCCCCTACGCACATGCGGCCACTCCTTCCGCAGGTGCGATTACACCAGTCTTCAGCAGCAACAGCATCTCCTCAAATCCGAATTCCATTCTGTTTTTAATCTATTTCAAACCCGAGGCCCCCGGGACCTCATCCAAATATACCAACACATCCAAAACGCGATACGGACTTAGTCGAAGCCTCAAATCACGTCAAACAACATCACAATTACGAATCGATGGCCAAAAACCTTTCTTCCAACTTTCCAACCTTTAAACTTCACCGAACGCGTCTGAATTACACTTACACATTCCGGAATGACGCCAAACTTTACGCACAAGTCACAAATCACGATACAAACCTATTCCAAGGCTCGAAACTCCAAACGGACATCGATAACATCAAAATCCACTTCAAACCAAACTTATGAAATTCTAGAACTTCCAAAATGCCAACTTTCCATAATATGCGCTGAAATGCTTCCAAACCACCCGATACTCAACATGAACATACACCCTAGTCCGAAATTATCATACGAACCTATTGGAACCTTCAAATCCCGATTCTGAGGTCGTTTACTCAAAATTCAAACCTTAGTCAATTCTTCAAACTTAAAGCTTCCGAAATTAGAATTTTCCATCCAAATCAACTCTGAACTTCTCAAAATTCGATTCCGACTACGCATACAAGTCATAAAATATGAAGTGAAGCTACCCAACACCTCAAACCGCCAAGCGACGCGCTAGAGCTCAAGACGACCGGACGGGTCGTTACACCTAGAGCCAACATATTACTCTGGGTGCCATCCTTTTGGTATATAGCGTATTTTTTGTAAAATATCTATCTATATATATATATATACACACACACACACATACACACACATAAACTTTTACCCGAGCATCCGGGTGGCGTGCCACCCCCAACCATCTACATAGATCCGCCCATGCAATGACCGATTAAGAATAAAGTTATACGAACCCTGCTTGACACAAGCCTTGTATTTAAGTGAAGAACGATAGAGGGGCGGGCCCTTTGTTCATTATGTTTTAAACCAAGGGCTAATGGCTCTACGAGATTTCTCGGTCATAAAAAAAACAGAATAAAATCAAAAAGAATAGAAGTGAGTCATGAAGTTCAAATTATACAGTCACATAATTTGGACAACCAAAAAGAAAAAGATGGGGCAATCGTTTACGGGAAAGTCGAGAAGAAGAAAGGAAGTCACAATCTTAACCTAAACAACTGCTCACCCAATCGCATAAATTAAAAATAGCTAATGGATATATAATATATGCATAATCTATGTATAATATGTATATAATATTATTTAATACAGTATATAATCTATGTATACCGACTAAAAAAGAGTAAACAATGAATCCGGCAAGCTATTTGTGTAAAGATGCCATCTTTTTATTTGCTTATACTAGATGGCACTTTCAAGTTATTTCTTGGCGTTTCCACATCAGCTACGACGAGCAGAAAGGAAGCAGAGGGGTAAGCCAACCACGTTTGTGTATCTCCCCGGAAGATGAAGTGTAAAATACATATTATATCACACTGAACTCGAGAGGGAGTGTCTGGAGTAAATTTCTTTGAAGTCGGTAGTATCCATGTCATAAACAGGGTTTTAATACCATCCGTCTATCTTAATTCCAGGCGAAGACATGTATTTATTTGTCATAAGGCTTGGACTATACCTACATGCCATTGGCCAAATTGTCAATGAAGTGACTCAACCATGGAATACCAGGATTCAAAACCTTAGTGGGCAAAGCTATACGTCCATGCTAGTAAAAGATGAGCGGAATAATCGAGGAACTCCTAAGCTAGCTAGCCCGGATACTACTGTTATAAGCAAGAAAAATAAAAACAAAAAATAAACGTAAGATGTACTTCAGACAGTCACTTGCATTATCAGGGTTAAAAAGTTGATAATGGGTTACTTTGCAAACATGCTACACATTGAGGTACAGCGGACTTCAGCCAAGACTGACTCACCCCGTGATGCCAGGATATGCAAGCTCTCGCCACTAAGTAGGCTTTAAGTCACAGTACTTGGTCCCAAGCCATTGGTAAAATACAATCAAGATCAAGTAAAGTAGGCTTTAAGTCAAGAAATATAGGATAAACATAAAATCCAGTTGTATGTTCTATATATACATTTTTATGGATTTTTCAGAACTTAGATCAACTTCTAAGGAGGCCTTAAAGTGCCCAAAAAAAGGCATTTTGACCCACAGTATACTAGTGTGGCAGAAGAATCACAGCACCTGTTTATGAGAACAGTTTATAATCCTGTTAACTGTCTTAGACCATGCATCTTCCTTAAAACCGAAATGGCACCAAAATATTTGACCAGTAAACAAAGTATTATTCAACAACTTGGCTACTCGAGAAGTTCACCTTCCAACCCAAGGTATAGGAAAATGTAAAAAGGAGAGAGTAAAGGGTCTTGGACAGAGGTCGCTGTTGCACTTCAACCATAAATTGCAACAAAGCACCTGCAGAAGCAAACAAGTAATAAACCTCACGGACTGGAAAAGTAGGGAAAAAAACACTAAACTACAACCAGACAACGATAAAGAGGGAAAAGAAACCAATTATTTTCCTGTTACAACAAATAAATGCATATGTGAAAAAACACCTCGATTCTTTTTCTTTTCTTTTCAGGTACAGACAAACAAGAAATGCTTTGAAACTGTTTTTCTTAGCATAAAGACCCATTCCCCACCCTATTTTTTTTTTTGAGAAAGCACCCATTCCCCACTCTTGAAATGGAAGATACCAGACGAATTGGTAATGATGCTGTGATCTCTCAATTATTGTCAACTTGATAACAATATGAACAGCTATGATAAAAGTGAATGGGAAGCTAGTGACCGCAGTTCATAAAAATAGATCAACAGAAGAGCTCTCTGTTTAGAACACATCACTCATCAACGAATATGATGTCTGATACAGTTGTGCTGCTCTTTACTATTAGTTTCCTCACCAAAGAAGCTTTACATTGATGACCCTCAAAATCATCTAACGCAACTACTCTTACCCAACACCTAACGTGTTCCTCTTCGAGCCCCCCTCCACACACAAACACAAACCAAAGAAGAAGCTCCATAATCCCTTTTCCTCTTTTAATACTTTTTGCTGTTAAACGGCTTTTATATGTTTTTTGTGATTATGTTTCAGATGATTCCCTAGTAGTTATTGAATTGCTGAACACTAGAGACTGGATATTGAATCAGCAATGTACCTGTACACAATATAAACCAGCAAAAAAACTTTTCTCAGCTGCCAAGGAGAACTTTCTTTGGGTCAAGCTGGCCACTGCAATAACTTGATGGAACAGCAGAAAGTTCCTGTCTTCCTCTCCACTCTTCACCGGGTTTCAAAGTGATAGGTTTTTCCACTGCCGCAGCCTCAACACACAGCATGTGCTTGTACTCTTCATCTCCAAAATCAGCCATGGCCTTTGCCTTCTTGTCCCAAGGGTTCCACACAACTGGGAAGAAGAAATTACAGAAAGAAGTTACCTTCCATTACGAAAAGCCAAAGAACTACAGTGAACAGTTTAAAATGCTGGATACTCCACTTCCTACGTTCTACAAATGTTGAGTTTCTACATGCCTGAACAATTTTGTCAAGATATACTAAAGAATGGCATGGGAGGAAAAGAGTTCTGAGAAGATCAAGCTCTTATCCATATGAAGCACAAAATAGTGACTCTTTCACGAAGACTGACATGGGTGAAAATGTACTCCTAACCCATAAGAAGCACAAAACAATGACTTTTCCCTTATTGCAACCAGGAAAATATGCATATATTTGGTTCCTATCCCAGGAGAATCAGCAATCAGTAAACCAATTTACTCTTTACATAGATGAAACTCATTGCCCACAGGAAAGCTCTGAAGATTGTCAATTACCTGCATCCGGTAACCCATCCTTACGGAGCACAAATGTTCGTTTCTTTTCATGATCCAGGATCGCAATTTTTGTGGGAGTACTGAGATATATTTTATCCACCTAATGAACACGGCAGAAACATCATAAGAAACAAATGATATGTGCCAAGCAATGCAAGGAAATAGTCGAAGCATTAAATGATAAGATGTTTACTTCAGACTCAAAGGTAATTGCATCGCCTTGCTCTGTGAATCTCTCCTTATTCTCAAGATAATCAAGTGTCTCTAGCCCCTCAACACGGACTTCACTGTTAAAAGAAAAGGAGAAATGATGTGAAGAGCTCAAAGATCAACCCCGGGATAATTCAGTCTTAGAAATGTTTTTATCCTTTAACTAGCAGGTCACTATAAACTTGGAACATTATTTAGACCTCCTCCCCAGGTTAACAAAACTCAATAGACCTCTTCTCTAGTTTAAAAATGCCTATGACCTCCCTGAAAGGTAAAAGCGACCAGAACATCCCCCCTTCCCCTTTTCAGATCATGAATTGAATTTAAAACTAAAAACTTAAAGAGGAAAAGATGAGGATGAAGAAACAAGCCTAAGAGTTTCTGTTCTTTATTCTTAATGTTTAATGATAAAAAAAAAAAAAAAAAAAGAGGCTACGTAATAGCAAGAGAGACCAGATGGCAGTTGAGAGAAAAGAAGAGCAAGGGGAGCTAAAGCTTCTTCCTTTTTTCCCCTGAGCTCTATGCTTGCTCTTTAAGATAAGTAAAATTAATTCACACGGTCGGAAAAATATTCTGTACAAGATCTATGCATAAATAGAGAATTCCAAACATAAATTTAGGTCTTACAAAAGTTTACCAGAACATGAAATTCTAAAACCGATACTAAAACCATGTTTTAAAATAATAATTAAGGAGGTTCCCTTTTTATATCCCGAACCTGACAAGAGCATTAGTACAACTTTCATTGCACTTATCTAGGAGGACCAGACATCAAGCATCAAGTACTACAAACCTATAAGTCCACTCAGAAACATTTCCTTTTTTGATAATGGCGTCTAGTGAGAAGCATCTAAGAGATCTTTGCTAACACATTCCTTTAGACAATTTATAAATTGAAAAAATGCTTTTCTTCAGACATGTCACATTACAAAATGTTTTTGTGTAAGGTGAATATTAGATACTTCACTGTTTCAAATGAGTGAACGGACTACACCATAAGAGGAGGGGAACTTAGCCTGCTTCTTGTACTTGGTTCGGAGGAGGCGCATAACTATTAATTGAGGTGTAGAGACAGAGACAGCAGTGTCAATAAAAGCCATTGATTCATAGCTTAAACTGATTGAGGGATATAAAGCAAGGGATTGTTGCTTCCTGAGCGATGTGAAGCGCATGTAGAAGTGTGCGCTAGTAAAGTACAAAGAGAAACCTATATGGCATTGATTTGGTTGTGAACCAAGGATTCACCATTGACAGAAGGATTTAAGGCTTAGGTAGCTAATAGTCAATACCCAAGGCCCCCAAGTGAAGTAATCCAAGACATGAATTGGACGCCAAAAAGAAACAACTGCTTCTTTGAGTCTCGCTTTAGAAGGCAAAAGCGGAAACTTTATTCAAAAGAAAGATGTAAAAATAAACAAAGAAAGGAAGGGTGAAAAAGGACATTATGTTATTGAGTACTGAGCCTCATTTGCATGTTTACTTCAGTATTCTCTTTGTCGTCCTTGTTTTCTTCTCGAGTTTGTAATGCCTCTTCTTCTACTACTTATGTTTCTTTAATTCTTCCTTTTTTTCTTCTTTAAGCAATAACTTTTTCTTTTTTTTTTCTAGTATGCAAATCCTATTCTTCCAGTCTGCAAATATCTGCCAAAGATAAAGTCTATTTGTCTATGGTCATCTCCAATAATATATGTTATCAAGTGTGCCTCCTCCTTTTCTTAAAATGTGTTAGCTAAAATTAACTCATAAGCTAAGTCGAACTTTTGAATATCCTTTCCCCATTCCTAGAACCATATCCCCCATGTACTCCGTCACCATCATTATATCTACACACATTCATTCAGATCTATCGGTCATTAGGTAATTCTTGTAGCTTTTGAAAATTCTGCACTTCATCTGGAAGAACCATGCTTTTAGCTTCTTGCTTCTCCATTAGAGCCCAGTAATCTTCTCATTTTTTTTATTTTTTTTTGCACTTTCCACTTTTAAAAACACTAGAAGATGATACTGGGAGGGGCATGCATTTTAAGAGATGATCTGCAGAACCTCTGAATTGACCAAATTAGTGATATAATATGCTAATTTTTCAACAAATAAGGGAGCTTCTTTGAGTATGATTGTATTGCAAGTAAATCATTGACAGATCCAACGAGTTGATGGCCATGTACGGTCTCTATGCACCTACACTCCAAAGTTTGTTACTAAGCTTCTACTTTAACTCACCTCATCTATCATGCTAGGATAGAAATTGTACTACATATGCTTTTGTCCATTAGGGAAGAGAACAAAATAACAGAACAAAATAACAGAACAAAGAGCGGAAGATTTGGTATTAATTCATTCCAACGGCATTTTTGTTAATGAGAAGTTCTGGAGATTGTAAGATGTGGGAAACTGCCTGGAACAAGTTTGACTCACTCAATGAAGTGGGTATCCTTGAGATTGCTAACCTTTCCATGAGCCAGCAGGTGGTATGAAGGAATTTATTTTTCTGATGAAAAGGTAAAGAAAAGTACTAGTAGTATTTACGGATTGAGGTACTGTGTAAAGTAATATGCAGATATTGAGATCGATTCCAGCTTGTGTTTGTTTCATGATATTATGGGACCAGAGGTGCATTGAGGGTAAAGCTACACCTGTTATATGTTGAAGTATAGATGCTTAATTCAGTTAGCTCTCTGCTGCAATTTGACATACGAATATATTGAAAAAACAACAATAGGAACCATTAGCTTGTTTCAACAGTAATCTGTTATATAAGGGGCTAACCTTTTTGTTAATCCTGCACTGACTTGATGCATCTCTATATTATATACAAAATCCTTATTTACTCCTAAAAAGCATATAATATTCATATTTACCTACATCAACCAAAATCAGTGCAAGTGATAATAATTATTATAAAAAGACATTTCGCGGAATCACTCCTCAGACGTTCTGTCCCCTTTGAAACTCCAACATAAGTGAAGGTGAAAGAGAAAAAGATACCTCAAATTAGTAAATCTACCCATATCATGTTTTCCCTCGTAAAAATAATCCCATAGTTATTCCCGCTGAACTTTTTCATTACCAAGCACGAGTTTTCATGGAAATACAAAGACAACACTAGTTATCATGGTAATATATCAGTCATTTTACCTGCAATTAAGTTTGTGAATTTTTCAGAATCCGAAAGGGAACAAGTCTTGGGAGGAAAAACAAAGAAGAAAATATAAACCACATTGGTAAACATACCTGATGTCTGAAACAGAGAAATAGGTGTGATACGCAAATGTAAATGAGAAAGGCTTTCCATCAGTGTTGGTGTTTCTAATTCGAGACGTCAACATCAAATCTCCACTGGGACTTAAAGCTACCCGCAGCCGGAACTCAAAACTAAAAATGATTATTGATCCATGTAAGGAGAGAGAAGTAACAAAGAAGCCTAATAAAAGACTAATATGTATATTGACAGTATATATCCATGCCTGTGAGGCCAGATCTTCAAGTCCTCCTCAGAGGGTTTCAGAATCAAGTCAACAAAAGCCCTTGAAGAAGTAGCTGCTGGAAATGGAGGAGGGTCTTTGTCAATGCTCCAAAACCTGTTTCGGGCAAATCCATGCGGCTCAAGAGAGCCACGATTTGCAAACTTTGCAAAGAGAAAGCAGCATATTTTGTTACCAAAATGAGCAACAAATAGCAAAGTCAAGAAGATGCTTCAAAATCAAATACCTGTGGAAAACATATAGGAATACCACCACGAATTGCTTTCGGAGGCTTAAAAATGGCCTGCGAAGTTGTAGTAGATTAAAAGTAATAAAATTATAAACATATATTGTCATATTCATCCAATTATACCAATTAAAAAAGCTCATGCCCAACTAAATTGTTACATGACAGTTTACTAGGTGAAGTCTGTGGCAGGACATGGTTCTATAGCCAGCATTAAAGGAAGCAAGAAGAAAGTTCAAATTGTGCTTCAAAACAAAGATTTACGTTTTCTTTCGCCTCTCTTTTAGTTAGGTAAATAGAAAACTTGTACTGGAATGGGCACCAAGGATATGCTACCCCAAGTAAAGGGGTTATACAAACGAAACAAAAGAAGGCATTCAAATTCTACACAACCCCCATCTCATTCAAAAACCAAGACAATTTGGCTTGACTTAATGTCCATAACAAAGTCCACTATAATCAGATTAACATCCGCAACACAATCTATTGAAGACAGGTGGAGGTATCCAATATAGGTGTAGATATGGAAGTCGGATGTCATCAGCTAAATTATAAGATCCAGGGATACAGTCAGGAGTGCAGGTCAGTGTTATTAAAAGCGCACGCTTGTCGCTTAAAGCGCAGAAGCAAGGCGAGGCGACTGACCTGCGCTTTTCTGCCATAAAGCGCGACTCACATGAATAAGCGCACGCTTTACGCTAAAAAGCAAGAAGCAAGGCGATGAAAAAAGCACAGAAAAGCTCGCTTAAGCGAGGTCCAGCTATCTGCTAGGGTTTTTTTAAAAAAAGAAAACTTGCAAATACACTTACGCACAATACTTCCAGACATCTGCTTCTCTGCTGCAAGGCGACGACTACACTGTTCGAGTAAGCTTCTCTTCTTCTCTTCTTCTTCAGTTCTTTCTTCTCTTCTCTTCCTCTTCTGATTCTTTTTTTTTTTTTTTTTTTTTGAAACTGGTAACTTACTTCCTCTTCTGATTTTCTTCGCTTGTTCACTGTTCGACTCCTTTTTCTCTTCTTCTTTCTATTTTTTTCAGTTTTTATTGCTCTGTTCTGCCCTAATTTATGCTCTGTTTTTCTCTGTGTGCTCTGTTTTTTTTTTATTTTCTGTTCTTCACTGTTCACTGGTTCGACTCCTCTCCTCTGTTCTCTTCTTTTCTATTTTTTTCAGAACTCATTTCTCTGTTCAGCCCTATTTTCTAATTTATGCTTGTGCTCTGTTTTTTCCAAATTTCTGCTGTTTTTTCCAAATCTATTATTTATTTCTTGATTTAAGAATTGAAACATTTGCTTAATACGTTATTTTTATTGAGTTCTTGGTCATTTATCTATGCCTATTTAATTTTTTTTTATTTATGTGTTAAATTGCGCTTCACATGAAAAAAGCGCGTGCTTCGCTTCGCGATTCCCCGAAGCCTCCTCGCTTTTTTCCGCTTCTCGCTCTCCAAAACACTGGTGCAGGTAGTGGTGCTAAGATATGAGTAATAACTGTATAGTGTGTAATATAAAAGTATTTAACTGAAAATTCATTGGACTAACCCAAGTATAAATAAATTGTTTTATTCCATAAGGATATCCATACAGTAGCAGCAAATTCTAATACATTCATGTGAATGACAAAGATACCATATGTGGATAAATATATACATTACACATAAAGAAAACAATTCCTCCCCAGGCAAAACTTTGTCCATCAACTTGTCTTGTTGCGATAGAGTGCCACTTTCAATCCCCAAAGGGCAGCAACTTCTAAGTTGCTTGGACACCAGTGCGGATGTCCGACACGGGTGCGGATCTAGAGGTCGGATCCTTCGAGATGTAAATTCTAAGATTCGGGGATACGGATCCTAGTACGGATACGGGTGCGGGGAGATCCGGCTAAAAATAATTCAAAAAAATAAAAATATCTCTAATTTATGAGAAATTTTGTGGAATATTTATGTATAGCTTGTAAAGTATGGATTTCTTTTTTATTCTCAAGTTGTAGATAAGTAAAGGATTGATTTTCTAGATAAGGTATGCTATTTTCTTCAACTTTAACCTAGTTTTGGTTCTGATTACGGGAATCAAATTGTATCTCGTCTCGAATTTTTTCGTCCGTCGTGGTCAAAGTACCCAAAATTGTTATGACCAGATCACGTACGGATCCCATACCCACACCCATACTAGTGTCGTGTTGACACAGGTGCGGCACCTAAACTGCCATGTCAGAGCAACTTAGAGCAACTTTACTTAGAGAGGGCTTGACTGCTTTACCTTCAAATTTATTAGGTCCAAATAAAAGTGCGTCACAAACTACGGATAATACGGGCTAATCCGATCCTTTGTAGGTTTACCAACATAAGGACAGCTCTCACAACTGCCAAAGCTTACCACCTTAAGGATGTAACTAAAAAGGATCATTGTGTGTGCGTATGTATAAATAATACACATACACATTACATACACATATCTCTGTATGCATGGGTGTATACATACACATATGTATGAATAGATCCCATCGCTACCTAAGCTTACAGCCTTGAAGATTTAAGAGAGAAGTGTGTATAAGTACATATCCATATACATAAATACATGCATATATATGTATACACACAAAACCTAACAAATCGGGGAAAAAATGTAACTAAGCAAATCGAAACAATAAATTCAACCAAGCTACACTTCTTGGTCATGGTTTCAGCCTCTGCACCCCAGGTGAGTTGACAACCTGATGCATATCCCACACCACACCCAATTTGTATTGGATTGACACGGGTGCACGGCAAGAGGTTTTGGAGGTTCCATGTAATATAGAAGTAATATGTATAGTGATTTTTCCAACGAGTAGACAACTGTTTATGTTCACTGATCTGCTAACGTACATGCCCTATTTAAAATCTCCCAAACCATTCAGAGGGGAAAGGACTTGTATAAGCAGAATAAACTTGTTAATGTTTCCACTAAGGTTGAAGAAGCAAGACAATCTCCAGATTCGAAAACCCTTTTACTCCTGCAGGCTGCAGGTAACTAACTACTAAGTATTGTTTTAGGTCTCAGTAGCAATTGATCTTTTCAGCATGTTCAACCAACACAAGAGCTAAATGTTTTGGCACTCATAGAACCATGTGTTGGATAGTCCGCCCAAAATATAGGTCAAAGGTGGTCAGCGAAGGGAGGAAACTCTTCAACTCACTCAATGGGAAGAGGATGAAAAAATTTTATGTAACAATATATTCCAGAAATTCTTGAAATTAGCTTTCCCTCCACCAACCAAAACCTTGCCTTAGAAATTGATCCATAAGTATTTCAAAAGTAGCAGTCAGAATACATAGGAAACTAACAGAAAGTCATTTTAGTAATAGCTGTTTGACAGAATATTCCATCAAGAAGGTACAACATGAAAAATACCTTACTACTAACGAAGAGCAATTCCTCTCCGTGATCATTCTTCCAAGATGTCACCTGACCGCCATAGAGATACACCTGCAAAGGAGGACACTTAAGAAGGGATGTTGATAACTAAAGTAAAATGCTAAAAGCATATAAAAGAGTGCAGAAAAAATTATAATGACACATTGAACACAAAAGAGCTTTATAAAAACTTCAAAAATTTGCATATTGTAAACAGGAAAAAAACCAATCCTCCACCCCAAAAAAAAAAAAGAAACAGAATGCTTGAGATTCTCCCAGAAGGAAAACCTGATAATGAGAATTCATTCAAACAGAAGACATAGGTCTCTGTACACCAAGTCAGTAATAAGAAATGGAGGAAAGTCAGGCGAAATCTTGCAACGCCATTCACCAGCTTAACGTATACAGTATATATATACCTTCCCTGACTACTCTTCACAAGCTTATGCGAGTCAATAATAACTACAAATGTAAGAATACGCACAAGGAGCAAGGCTGTTGCTCAATGAAACCTGAAAGTGCGGAGCATATCTTGGGGTACACAATCTGTTTCACTACACTTTCGCTCTCCTAGAGATTTGAGAGGTTTAATCCTCTTGGTTTTGATTTGAAAGTACACCCAACAATGTTGCGAAAAAACATTTTCATTTCAAGTTCCAATAAAGCCACACTGCTTAATCATCAAAAGCTCAAACGCAATAGTCAACTACTTGAAAACGGCAGCCACTCCAACTGGCTGGAAAAGGGGATATTATATTAAGTGTAATCCATTCTTTATGGGTTTCTACCGATGCATGCACTTTCAGAAACTGAAGGTTTTATCAGTTCATCTCAAACCAATTCAACATAACAAGCCCAATACGTGAGTTTCTCCAGTGTATACACAAACAAACACAAGCAAAAACTAAAGCAATGCCAAATAAACCATATTAGCATTTCAAACAATGACAATCGACATTCTACTGAATTGCTACACAGATTCAGATCCTCACCCTAATGGCCCCATTCCCAACCCTATACTTTAAAAACAAAACCCATCTCTATCTATACCAAAACATCACATAAATTTAAAGATAAACCATTCCACAAATCAAAAAAAAAAAAAGGGACCCAATAAAAACTAACAAAGATACCCACAAAATCTACCCGAAAACCACTAAGATTCAAGAAATCAAAACATGTATTCCTTAAACAAAAAAAAATCCCAATTACACATAAAACCAGTAAAATTCAAGAAATAACAAATTTTCCAAAATAACACAGAAACCAAATTACACGAAGAAAGAAAATGGAAAGATCTCCCACAAAATCTACATATTACCCATTGAACATCAAGAGATCAAAAAGAAATTCTATACATAAAACCACTAAACTTCAAGAAATCATAATTTTTTTAAAATAACACAGAAACCCAATTACACGGAACAAGAAAAAAGAAAAGATCTCTCAAAATATCAAAACATTACCCGCTAAACTTCAACAAACCAAAAAAAAATGACAATGAAAAGCTAACAAAGATACCCCACAAAATCCACACAAAAACCACTAAGATTCAAGAAATTAAACATGTATTCCTTATAACAACAAAAATTCCCCACAAAGAAAACAAGTAAGAATCCAATAAATCATAAGTTAATTCAGAATGACCCAGAAAGAAAAAGAAAAGATCTCTCGCAAAATCTACACATTACCCACTAAAAAACGAAAATGACATTTTAAAAAAACGCGATGTACCTCGGCAGAACTGCCGCGAACCTCCCGGAGAAGGACCTTTTCGAGGCCATTGACGCCTTTCGTTAACTCCACTAATGGCTGTTTCTCACTACTAGTAGAAGACGTCATCCCCTAAATGCCTTTACCCAATTCCACAACCCCTTCTAGTTCTGGATCAAATACAATATACCTTTTTTCTCTTTCTCTTTCCCTTATTATGTTTATTTATTTATTTAGTATTATTCTAGTCTATTTCCATCAAAAACTTTTTCAGTTTCTGCTACTGTTATATACCAAATCTCTTTTCTTCTTCTTTCCGTTTAAGACAACCCCACCTCTCAAACACACACACACTTCTAACTTTATTATCTTTGGAGGGGGTGGGTCTCTTTTGAGGATAGTGGGGCCCTGGTACCGTGAGAATTTCTTTTCTGTGATTTTTACTACTCCACCTATTATGTAAATAAATATATTACCATAATCATTCAAATAAAAAATTTAAAATACTGAATTTTCTTTAAAAATTATGAAAATGTAACAACTTAATAAAACAAAATTAATTTGGGATGTGGTAAATAGAAAAGAGGAAATGAATTGTTTTTTGCCAAAGAATAAAATTGAGCAAAGGTGTCTACAGCATCCTCTACACAACCAAACTTGGGAAAAAGTACTTCCAAAATATTTCGTTTACTAAAAATAAAAAACTTACCAAATACGGACATAAAAAATATGATAATTGAAAAAAATAGTATTTTTTGAAGTTATGTTGAAAAATATATTTGAAATTTAATATTATATTTGGACGTGTATTTCATTTTAAAAAATATTACAGTTTTATCATAAAAGAATATTGTTTACTTGAAGAGGAAGCTCTCACTTATATGGCTATTAGTGGAAGTCATGTTTTTCCTCCCGGCGCACGTTTAGTGAGATTTGCTAGCGTACACAGACTGTGAGAAAATGACTTCTACACTATCCATTGTGCCTTCGTCGGCGGTGATCTCTGCTCTTAGTCACACCTGCGAGTGGGATTCAACATCATATGCATCCATTAACGTTCGGTAGCTTCCTGCCTCTCAAATTTCAACCCATCCAGGAAGAACCGAAAAGTGTGGAGACAACGGAGAATCAACCCGACCTAGCTGGAAAACAAGTTGTGAGAATAACGGGGACTAAAATTTCTCGTCGACTCCAATTTTCTGAAGTTATGAACTCTACGAACCCTAATCTTGTTGCTGCAACATCTCCTTCGATGGTGGAACAATGTTTGAAGGAAGATTCCCCAAAAGAGGAGAAACCCTACCAGCGGAATCGTAACTCCCAAATGGGTAAACCCCTCACCTATATTCCTCTTGCGATGCGTGGTGACACTTTTGTTGTTAAAATCGTTGAGGAAGACATTAGAGAACAAGAGGAGTACTGGAGGTCATCTCTGATTGGGTATGTATTGGGTGATACTTCATATGTCAAATCTATGGAGAATTATATGGAGAATGATTGCAATTTTGTCACCAAACCCAAAATCTTGTACCATGATGATGGCTATTACATATTTAGATTTTATTCTAAAACAGGGATCTTGTAATACAGTATGGTCCTTATATGTATCATAACAAGCCATTTATATAGAAGAATTGGACTGTTGACTTTGTTTTTAATCTTGATTGCTTGACTGTTATTCCGATATGGGTGAAATTCCCTAGTCTACCTATTGGCTACTGATCTACTGAATCACTGAGAAAATTGGCTAGTGTAATTGATAAACCTTTGTACAGTGATCTATTTACAACTGAGATGGATCGCATTTCCTATGCTAGAGTGCTAGTAGAAACAGACATAGCACACCTCATCCCTAGCTGTATTGAACTGCAAACCCCATCTGGTGTGATTCATCAGGATATATGATATGATTAGAGGCCAGAGTATTGTATTGATTGTTCTAAATTTGGCCATGATCCTGATGACTACTGGTATAAAAAAGCACAGGAGGATAAACATGATTTTATAAAACAGCCTAAGAAGAAGAGGGGGGCCAGGAGAAGGAGAAAGGTTGTTTCTAAATGGGTGTCCAAGGAGCAGACTACTATTGTAACCGATCAAGTTGATCTTCTAGAACAGGTTGTTGCTCATAAACACATGATACTGCTCCTCCCTTAGTAGTGGAAGACTTTCCTGTTCTAGTAGTACCCTCATAGAGTCCAGGCCAGCAAAATCATGAAAAAATAGTTATTGATTGTGAGCTATATGTTCAATTTTCGAATGCCAACCAAGCTAGTTGCCCTGCAAATCAGTGGATAGCCACCAACATATTTGAGATACTGACTCTGAGTCACACTTCACCAGAATTGGGGAAGAGTGGCACAAACCAGTTCCAACCCTCATGATTATCTGCACATGGAATATTAGGGGGCTCAATAGGCCCTTTAAAAAAAATAGATGTCTCTCTTTCTGAAGAAGTATAAAATAGAAGCTATGGGAATAATTGAAACAAGGGTGAAAGAGAATCTATCTAAAAAGATCACACATAAAGTAGCACAGATTGGCATACTTGTTATAACTATGATCATGCTTATAATGGTCGTATTTGGCTACTGTGGAAGGCACATATACAAGTTCAGATCTTGGAGGTTGGTGATCAATTCATCCATTGTATGGTGCATATCACTACTACTCAGCTCAGTTTAGTGTTCACTGTGATTTATGCTAGCAATGAACTAGTGCATCGACAACAACTCTGGATAAACTTACTCACATTGGCTCTCAAGTGACAACTGAGTGGCTTATGTGTGGTGACTTTAATAATGTGTTGAATTCAGAGGATAGAACAGGTGCCCCAGTTACACAAGCAGAAACTTAAGGATTCAGGTATCTACTTGATAACCTATTGTTAACTCCTTTGAAGAGCACTAGTTGGCACTTTACTTGGTGTAACAAAAGAGATGATAACTCCAGAGTATATAGTAGGATTGATTGGGCTTTGGGCAATTATAAAAGGCTATTGAAATTTAGTAATGTTGAAGCTTTTTTTCTTAATCCAGTGTCATATCATTCTCTAATATTGCTCAAGTGTAACTCTGATGACCCTTACATCCCAAACCTTTCAAATTATACAACATTGTTCTGCATCATCCAGAGTTTGAAGGGATTGTGAAGAGAGTATGGAGGCAGAAAATCAGAGGGATAGCCATGCCAAGAATTTGGGTGAAACTTAAAAGATTAAAGGATCATTGAAACCACTTTGTCAGTCTCTCATTGATTAGGAAAAGGAAGCATTACTAGAAGTTGAGAAGTGGAGCAATGCGGAGGAGCAGGTTCTAAGGCAAAAGTCTAGAGCTAGTTGGATACAATATGGGGATTCAAACACTAGATATTTCCATGCTTAGTGGAAGTTGCGCATATGTACTAATTCTATCACTTCTATATATATTGGTGTTGGAATAAAGATCGTTGATCCTAAGTAGGTGGAAGCTTAGTTCATCTCATTCTTCACTAAGCTTATGGGAGAGGCATCTAGTATACTACCTTGCCCAAATGCTGAGGTAATAAAGCAGGGTACTTGTTTGTCCAGAATCCAACAACTCGACTTAATCAGAGATGTCACAGTTGAGGAAATCATGGATGCCATCAAGAGTATGCCAACTGATAAGGCACCCGGAGTGGATGGATTTTCAATGAGTTCTTTACACAACACTGGGATGAGTTGAAAGATGATGTGCTTGCATATGTACTGCACTTTTTCAGAACTAGAAAGATGAATAGGGCAATTACTCTTATTCCAAAAGTGCCTTCTCCAATACAGGTGAAGGACTACAGGCCTATAGCTTGTTGTACCATCCTATATAAAGTCATCACTAAAATGTTGTCTGGCAGGATTAAGAATGTTATCAGTGACTTGATTGGAGGATCTCAATTTGCTTTGATTGAGGGAAGAAGTATCATTGACAATATTTTCTTCACTGGTGAGTTGTTCAAGGGTTATACAAGGAAAGGTATCTCAGCAAGGTGTGTGCTCAAGGTAGATCTTAGAAAGGCCTATGACACACTAGATTGGTATTTCTTAAAAAGACTGTTAATTGAACTTGGTTTCCTACATAAGTTTGTGTTGTGGATCATGGAATACATATCAACTATCACATACTCCTTGACCCTAAATGGTGGACTTACAAAGCCTTTCAAAAGACAAAGAGGAATCAGGAAAGGGGATCCAATGTCCCATTACCTGTTTGTCCTTGCCATGAAATATTTGCAGAGGGAGTTTGCACAACTGGCATTGAACAAGAATTTCCACTTTCATCCCAGATGTAAAAACCTGGGGGTAATCCATGCGTGCTTTGCTGATGATCTTTTGATGTTTTGCAGGGCTGATCTCCCTTCTATTAGACTGCTTCAACAAGCTTTTATGAAGTTCTCAATGGCTTCAGGCTTGCAGGCAAATGCAATAAAAAGTTCTATATATCTTGCTGGTATTTATGCTTCTTTAAAATATGATATTCTAGAGGAGCTGGGGTATACTGAGGATACTCTACCCTTCAGATACCTTGGAGTATATTTGGCTTCTATGAAGTTATCCATCTTACAATGCTGGCCACTGATGGAGAAAATTACTGCAAGGATAAACTGTTGGGCATCAAAATTGCTATCATATTCAGGAAGGTTGCAACTCATCAAATCTATTATTTTTGTAGTACAATCCTACTGGGCTCAAATATTCCCACTACCAAAGAAAGTGCTGAAAATAATTGAAGCTATTTGTAGATCATTCTTTTGGACAGGTACATCTATTATTTCTAAGAAAGCATTGGTGTCATGGGAGAAAATCTGTATGCCTGAAGCTGTTGGGGGGCAGAATGTGCTGAATCTCTATCACTGGAACAAAGCAACTACAACCAAATATTTATGGACTATAACTATGAAAAAAGATTATCTTTGGACTAGATAGGTTCACTCTTACTACATAAAACACCATATTGTGGATTCTATGCCAATATCCAAGAATGTATCCTGGGTTATGAGAAAGATACTAGAACTTAGAAGTCTTATTACAGAACTTCAAAATGTGCAAGGTGACTTGACCTCTAGATTGGCTCAAATGCAAACACCCGATAGAAGTTTTAGCATAAAGAAACTACACCAGCTACTTAGTCCTCAATTTCAGAGGGTCCCTTGGAAGAGCTTGATTCTGTAGCCACAATTACACCCAGATTCAAGTTCAATTTATGTCTTGCTGCTCAAGGTCGACTGCCTACTGTGGAGAGGTTGCAGTAAATTGGAATTTAAGTTCCTCAAATATGTGTGTTCTATAGTTTAGCTGATGAACTGTTTGAGCATTTGTTTTTTTATTGCTCTTATACTAAGAGTATTTAGTCTAGGCTTCTATCATGGCTAGGACATCCCAAGAAAATCTATACTTGGCAGGAGGAGGTACAGTGGGTAACTATATGTGTCAAAAGGAAAAAGGACATTGGATAATTATTTCATGTATGTTTGGTGTAATCATCTATCTAATTTGGAGAGACAGGAACAAGCTTAGGTTTCGGGTGGGAATACCTCACTCGATAGACTTTTTCGAGAGATTGCAATTCATATACACATCAGAGGAAGATTATTTCTCAGCTGGCAGAGACATCTTCCATCATTGAACCTTTTTTCATAGCATAGTTAGGTTTTGGTGTATTTTTTTTATGTTTGATATTAGTTAGTTGTGATGTGTATAGGTTATTGTCATACATAGTATAAGAGTTAGTCAACAACTTTCTGGTTTTGTGAAGAATAATTTTTGGTGGAATTTAATAACTATTTACCATATATATATATATATATATATATATATATATATATATATATATATATATATATATATATATATATATATATATATTATTTACTTTTGTAGGAGGTAAAAAGTACTTTCTCAAATTTGAAATTCGTTTTCAAAAATTGTTAAATGTATAACCAAACAATATTCTAAAGATGAATTTTTGAAAAAAGAAAAAAATTGTATGGACAAATGGGTCCTAAATTTTATTCTACATGATAAGTAAAAATACCTTCCAAATGTCTTAACAAGTTACTTCTATCTCCCATAAGGTAGTAACTTTTTTTTTTGGATCATATCGATCAACTCTATTTGCATCAAGTAAATTTTCTACCTTCTTCCATCCATTCTTAATTGCACATTCAAGAGACATTCTTATAACAAGTGGTTCAGCAGTCATGACTTTTTTCATAAATTGAATTGGAGATCCATGCATATGAAGTAGTTTTTCAAGAACATTTGTAACAACAATACCAATACTTGCATGCCTAGTATCCACCTGTAAACTTGCATCAATCAATAATGATATACCATCATGGTGGGTTGCTAGTTGATCCGCTAAGAAATTTCCATTTTGAGGACAATTAGATCAGCACGTAGCTAGACTATCTTTATACTCATAATAATCATACAGTGATACGAATTGGAATGCGAAAAATAATTAAGATAGAAATTAAAACTAGACTCACAATAGGTGCAATGTCAAATAATTGATATAACCAATTAAAAAATTTACAAGACTTATAGTTCCTAATCCATAGGATTAACCTCAAGTGAACAAAATTCTCCATGTGAATATACTTTTAAAAGTTTAGATCACCAAGTAGGGAACAAAAGTTTCTTATAATTTATCATTATTCTTTAATATTCAAAACAGGTCGAAGATGAAAATGGCATCATCCTATTCTATTTATACTAGGTCTAAATAAAGTAATAAAAGACATAAGCACCCTTTAATGTGTTTAACTACTATATCCAAATTGAAAATTTTGTAGTCCAAGTATCCAATTATTGGCAATCACGGTCGAGGTCACGTGATTGTGCCCAACTCCACATGGCAGCTCACATGTATGGTGGTTACTGGCACATATAATTATTTGTGGTCATGGACTTGGTAGTCACCCTCTTGTGCTCCTTGCTGCGTACATATAATGTCCATTGGCATGGGCTAGAGCTCCATGGGTTGAATTTTGGGTAAGAATAGTGATCCGTTGGCACGAATCCTCTTAACTCATCTTAGTCTCTTTCCTAGAGATGGGGATGGATGGTTTGTGTACTCCATTTGTGGTAAAGAATGTGTATCTTTCTCCTCCTCCACGAGAATCATCCTCAAAGCATCGTAAGCCCTCGAATAACTTCCTATTTTATTTGCCAAAGTTCCCATCTCTTGGCAAAGATGTGTAAGTTCCTTAGAAATTTGGCATGAGATTTTGTGGAGGGTCTTGATGCTTTTGGTGATCCTTGCGGCGTACATCTTCCCATTCTTAAAAAGCATTTGTCCTCAAATATGGATCATCACCAATAAGATAAGGAAGCAAGTCACTACTATTAAACACATTATAGACTTGATACTTGGTAGATCTATCTTGTAGGCGTTGTCATTGACCATTGCCAAATTTGGTAAGGACCCTCTCCACTTGTCATAAGCTTTAATTTTTTCTTATTTGAAAAACTTTCCTTTTTTAGGTGTATCCTCACCCAATCATTAGGTTAAAAAATTATTTTCTTCCTTCCCTTGTTCTTTTTACTAGCACTTATTGATATTTCTCCTCAAGTTGTGCCTTGACATTTTGATGAATCTGCTTCATAGTATCAACTATATTTTTAGCATCTAAATTAACAATAACATCTTGAGAAAGGGTAGTAAAATCCAAAGGAATCAAAGGGTTAAAATCATATACAATATCAAAAGAGAGTCATTCAATCAGAAAAATACAAAGATCTATTATAAGCAAATTCTACTAAAGACAAATGCATGTTCCTCCCAAGAGGTGTACTTTTCTTTCACTATAGCCCTCAACATGTACCACTAGAAAGATGTTATTCCTACCTTTTTTATTTTTAGGATATCTCAACACAAAGTATCACGACCCAAATTTATAAGAGCGTGATTAGCACTTAGCGAGCAGCTACCCACACCAAGAGAACTAGTATTCATCTTAGTCAAGTATTAAACTCAAGGAAAAAATAAAATTTTTAACAGAGTTTCTCTGGAGCATCTCAATAATCCATTTAACCAGCAAATCAACAATCCAGTCCTATAAAATATCCACAATAATGAACAGTAAGATATAACAACTCAAAGTGTCCAAAAATATCTAAGTATCAAAATTTCACCTCTCATAGACTAGTCATGGAGCATCTAGTATAAATTTAAATACAAAACAACATGTAGACCAAGGCAGAGAGTAAAAATAGTCAAAATGTGCCACTACAAGTAGATGTGATTGGCTCACCTTTGTTGGATACAATTATGGCCTCGAACAAGATTAATATGGTCCCGATATGGTGCTATGGTAAAATCTGCACAAGGCAGGAAACAACAACAAGGGTGAGCCTAGTCCCAACAAGAACATCGATTCACATATACCACCACGTAGGTTTGGGTTAGGTTTGAACTCGTAGATACTTGTGGTTAGACTCAAATTATGATAATTAATGTGTATTAACATATGAAAGTTGAGGTTTACGCTTGTACCAAATGTTCAAGAAGGTTATAGTTGAAAAGAATTAAAAAGGACTAAATTGAAAAAATTGATCCAACATATGGCCAGGGATACGGACCGCATGTGGAACATACGGTCTGCATGTTGCACCATATGTTGGGTCCTAAAAATCACTGAAAGTTAAAAAAGAATTCAAGTCTCTGAACTTGAAATGTGAAAGCAACATACAATCTACATGCTGGACATACGAGCCACATGTTGCACCATCTGTTAAAACCAAAAATGCTGGAAAAATTACAAATCTCGAAAGTTGACAATACAATAGCCACATACGGGCTACATGTTGGACATGTGGACCGTATGTGGTACCGTAGGTAGAAGTAAAGAGAGTCAGGGGTCAATATACGGACCAAGATATGGCCTGCATATTCGACATACGGACCACATGTTTGGACCATACGTTGAAGATTTAGAGGGTCAGTTTTTGGGAAATTCTTAGGAACCGACATACAGACCGTATGTTGAGTAAAAGAGTTAATGTTGGTACTGGTGGTCAACCCCGACTCTACGATTTGGCTCGTACGGATGCAGTTGAAGCCTCAGATGTTGTGGTCACAAGCACTCTTACTGTTTTCACCTATGCCATTTATTCACTGATTGATACAAGATCTAATTATCATATGTGATGCCATATTTTGCTCTGTATTTTGGAGTGAATTCCGAACAATTGTTAGAGCCTTTTTATGTGACTACTCATATTGGTGTCCCTATTATTGCTTCTAGAATCTACAGAAATTATATGGTCGTAGTTAAAGGTCGGGAGACTATCGTAGACTTAATGAACTAGAAATGGTATACTTCGATGTAATTATGGGAATAGATTGGCTTTCTACGCGTTATGCAATGTGGATGGTTGATCCAAGATGGTCAGATTTGAATTTCCCAGTGAACCTCCGATAGAGTAGAAGGGAGATACTACGAATCCTTGAGGTAGGTTATATCGTATCTTAAAGCTTGCAAGATGATCTCGAAGGGGTGTATATATAACTTAGTAGCAGTTAATGACACTCAAGCCAAAGTGTAGAAATTTGAGTATGTGCATGTAGTCAATAAATTTCTAGAGGTGCTTCTTGAAGAACTTCTAATTATTCCACCTAATAGGGTAATCAATTTCGGGATTAACGTCTTGCCTGATACTTAACCAATTTCTATCCCACCTTATCATATAGCTCCAGCTGAATTGCGAGAATTGAAGGATAAATTAAAGAATTTGTTGGATAAAGGATTTATTGGGCGAAGTACCTTATCTTGGGTTGCTCCAGTCCTATTTGTTAGAAAGAAGGATGGGTCTCTCTGAATGTGTATTGATTATCGCCAACTTAATAAGGTGACCATCAAGATCAAATATCCCTTTCCTAGGATTGACGACTTGTTTGACCAACTTCAAGAAGCTAAGTTCTTTTCAAAAATTGACCTGATGTCAGGGTATCACCAACTGGAGATAAGAGAGCAAGATATACCAAAGATAGCTTTTCATATTCTTTATGGCCATTTTGAATTTTTGGTGATGTCTTTTGGTCTGCCTAGTGCACCACCTACATTTATGGACTTAATAAACTGTGTCTGTATTTAAAGAGTCATGAAGATCAACAAAGCACTTGAGAATCTCCTTACAGATACTAAGGGAGAATAAGCCCTATGCAAAATTCTCCAAGTGTGAGTTCTGGCTCAACTCTGTAACGTTCTTAGGTCATATGGTGTTGAGTGATTGTATCAAGGTTGATTCTCAGAAGGTTGAAGCGGCTAAGAATTGTCCAAGGCCCACAAATATGAATGAGATACATAGTTTCTTGGGATTGGCAGGTAATTAGCATAAGTTTGTGGAAGGATTCTCAACTATAACAACACCGCTCATGAAATTAACTCAGAAGACAACCAAGTTTCAATGGTCTGAAGTGTGTGAAAATAGCTTCCCGGAACTAAACTCGAGGTTGACTTATGCTCATATCTTGACTCTGCCTTCAAGGTCTGGTGGTTATGTGATTTATTGTGATTCTTCTAGAGTGGGACTGGGATGTTTGCTAATGCAGAATGGTAAAGTTATTTGATATGTTTCCCATCAATTAAAGAAGCACGAGAAGAATATTCGACTCATGACTTGGAATTAATTACTATTATTTTTTTCCTTGAGGATCTGGTGTCATTATCTGTATGACGAGAAATGTTATATCTTTACTGATCCCAAGAGCTTGCAATATATTTTCAAACAGTGGGAGGTTGAATCTTAGACAGAGAACACAATTGGCATTATTGAAAGATTCGACTTGAATATTTTGTATCATCTTAATAAGGCGAATGTTGTTGAGAATGCTCTCAGTCGTAAGTCTATGGGAACTTTGGCATATCTTCGGACTCATGAAATGCCAATACATAAGGAAATTTGAAGACTTGCTAATTTTGGTGTCCGGTTGGATGAAGCTGAAAATGGAGAGTTGGTTGGAATTACTCAAACACATTCTAACATTATGGAGAGTATTAAATCCAATCAATATGAAGATGAGCTGCTAGTGAAGTTGAGGGATGGAGTGCAAAATGGTGAATACACTGGTTCATCGTGCAAATGGTGAATATACTTCGTTCAGCATAGGTGCAGATGATAACGCCTTGAGGATGCAAGAGAGTCCTGATGTCGATGGTCATCGACAAGATTTGATGGTGGAACCGCATAGTTCCAAATATTCCATGCATCCAGGATCCACCGAGAAGTGTAAAGACTTGAAGTAACACTATTGGTGGAGGAGTATGAAGATGGACATATCTTATTTTTTTGCTAGGTGTTTGAACTGTCAACAAGTGAAAGCCGAATACCAAAGGCCTGGTGGACTACCTCAAAATATTGAAATTCCTCAATGGAAGTGGGAGATGATTAATATGGACTTGGTTGTGGGTTTACCTTGCATGAAGGTGAAGTATGACTCTATTTGGGTGATTGTAGATATACTCACAAAGTCTGCATACTTATTTCTTTTGAAGATGACAGATACCCCGAATCATTATGCCAAGTTGTACTTGAATGAGATAGTTAGGTTACATGGGATCCTGACATCCATTATATCTAACCGAGGTACATAATTTACTGTTCATTTTTGGAAATCTTTCCAAGAAGGCCTGGAACTCGTGTTAATTTGAGCACTGCCTTCCATCCTCAAACAGACGGATAAGCTAAAAGAACCATTTAGACTTTTGAAGATATGTTACGAGCATGTGTGGTCGATTTTGGAGGTAAACAGGATGAGCACCTATATTTTGTTGAGTTCGCTTACAATAACAATTGCCAGGCAAGTATTCAGATGGCTCTATAGGAAGCGTTATATAGGTAGCACTGCAAATAACCGATTGGTTGGTCTGAGTCAACATAATTAAAATTATTGGGACCCAAATCAGTCCATGAAGCCATTGAAAAAGTAAATCTTATCGTGCAATGACTCAAAACAGCTCAAAGTCAGCAGAAGTCTTGTCCGGACATGAGGTGTCGCAAGTTGGAATTTGCGTTGAGTGACAAAGTGTTCATGAAAGGTCACCAATAAAGTACGTAATGTGTTTTGATAGAAAGGGAAAGCCTAGTCCCCATTATATTGGTCCCTACAAAATTGCTAAGAAGATTGGAAAGGTAGCTTATGAGCTAGAATTGCCAGCCGAGATGTCCATAGTACATCCAGTCTTTCATGTGTCGATATTGAGGCTGTATAGAACTGATCCTTCCAATAACTTATCTGATAAAGAAGTGCAAATCTATGAAGGGTTATCCTATGAAGAAAAATCGGTGCAAATCTTAGATCATCAAGTTTGAAGGCTATGGCCAAAGGATGTAGCCTGAATTAAAGTACTATGGCGAAATCATAATGCCGAGGAGGCAACTTGGGAGGTGGAGGAAGATATGAAGAGGAGATACCCTCATTTGTTCCCTATTCCAGGTATGCTTTGATCTTTCAGTTATTAAAATTTAGCCAATGCTTGCTAATGATATGAAGCATGTGGTATTTGTTGAAAGGCAGTTGTTTTGATTGTGAAAGTCCCATGTGAGGACTATGTTATAGGTTGTTTGGTTGTTGGCTGAGTTTGTACCTTTGGGATAGCTCTAGTTACAAAGGAAACTCTGGCGAAATATTTGAAATCTTAGTAGTTATTCAAATTTTAGGCTATGATCTACATTCGGGGATGTTTGTTCCCAAGGGAGAGATAATGTAACACCTCTTAAGTTTGGTTAGGCTTGAACTCATAAATACTTATGGTTAGACCCAAATTATGGTAATTAATGTGTGCTCAAAGTTGGAAGTCGAGGTTTAATTGTATACCAAGTGTGTAAGAAGGTTGTAGTTGAAAAGAATAAAAAAGGACTAAGTTGGAAAAATTGGGCCAATATACGGCTAGGACTATGGTCTGCATGTTTCACTATATCTTGAGTCCCAAAAATATATTGGAAGTTGGAAAAGAATTCAAGTCTCTGAACTTGACATGCGAAAGCAATATACGGGCCACATGTTGGATCGTCTGTTGAAATAAAAAATGTTGGAAAAAATTATAAGTCTTAGAAGTTGACATACAGGTGGCCACATACGGACCATATGTTGGATATGCAGACCACATGTGGTACCGTAGGTGGAAGAACAGAGAGTCAGGGTTAATATATGGACCAAGATACAGTCCGCATATTCAACATACAAACCTTATGTTGAACCGTACATTGAAGATTCAGAGGGACAGTTTTGGATAAGTTCTCAGAAACCAGCATATAGACCAACATACGGTTCACATGTTGAACATGCAGGCCGCATGTGGCGGGCGTATGTCGCATATCACAGCTAAACTTATAAATACTATATTTCATATTTTATTCTCCCACTTTGTTTTTGGCTAACTTTTGAGGAGAAAGTACCTAGGGCTTCCCCAAATCATCCAAGGTGAGTACCTACTCAAAACTCATTGATTATTACGTCAAATTAACGTGGATTAATACCAAATCATCTTCCAAATTCCTAGATTCTTGAAAATTTTAACAAAGGGCAATTAAGGTGGAATTTTGGTATTTCTTCTAAGGTAAGAACTTTAACATTTCTTAGCAATTGTAATTGATTGGGAAGGGTAAGGGGGTTGATTCTCATCATCTATTTTGTTTAGGTATTGATCTAAATCATGATGAACATAGTTCTAGGCATGACACCCTAATTTTTGGGAAAGGAAATAAAAATCCAAAGTTTTGATATTTATCACTCCATTTGTATGTAGAGTAATTGCTTGAGCATTGTAGATTGATTTTGAATTCATTTAGTAGGAGTTAAGGTATGTCACCTTGAACACCCTTTTTTACTATAAAGGTTTGTGAATACATGATATACCCTATGTATGGGTGTTGAACTTGAACTTGCATAATGTTTATGAATGTGATTTACTTAAATCAAAGCATGTATTTGAACTATTAATTTTTTGTGTATGATTTCCTGAACTGAAGTATGGCTTTTTGGGATGTCCTTGCTAATAATGAACAAGGCCAAATTATCTACTATACCATGAGTAATAAAAAAGGAGTTGCATGATAAATACATAACTTGTTTGGGGCTTGTATAGGCAATCTATTTGAGCATGTATGGGCAATCTATTTAGCCTTGTATGGGCAATCTATTTGAGCATGTATGAGCGATTTATTTGGGCCTGTATGGGCAATATAATTAAGCCTTGGTTGGCAATGTGTAACGACTCGATCAATAATTTTGAGTATTGGAATTTTATTTGATGGTTTGAGGTTTTTAGTAGATTTATATGATGTATTACGACTTGCCTACATAGTTGGTTTTGAATTTTGGGAAGTTCGGGATTTATTCAGAAGAGTAACTCTCAATTAAGTTGAAGAGTTGACCAAGGTTTGACTTTTATGTAAAGAGTCTTGGATTTATATTTTGATAATTTTGATAGGTTCGTATGGTGATTTTAAACTTAGGCGTATGTTCGTTTTTGGATTTGGTGTTCCTAGGTTGATTTAGCTTCTTCTTTTTGTCGAAAATTGACAATTTAAAGGTTTAGAAATTTCATAAGTTTGACCTATAGTTGACTTTGTGGCTTTTGGGTTTGGATTGTTATTTCGGGACATGGAATAGGTCCATTTTTTCATTTAAAACTTATGTGCAATGTTTGGTTCATTCCGAGTTGATTTGGTATGAATCAGACGCTTGGTCGTGAATATTTGAATTCTTGAGTTTGAAGGTTGCATGATGAGTTTTGGTGTTGAATTCTCGATTTTGATGTTATTTATGGCTTTTAGAGTCTTTGGATAAGTTTGCATTAGTTATCTGGACTTATTAGTATGCTTGGACGGGGTCCCGGGGGCCTCAAGTATGATTTGGGGTGGTTTCAGACTATTTTTAGGCCCTTTTTAGTTGGTGATTTTTGGCTACATGAGTGTACATAGTGATCGTAGAGCTTAGAGCCACGTGCGCGAAGAGTAAATTGCAAATGTAGACTTGTGAATAGCGATCGCATAGGGCATTCCCTCGATCGCGCAAAAGAAATTTTTGATATCGATGGGCTAATTTTGAGAGCTTATATCTTGCAATATATAAGAAATTGGAAAATGATTCAAAAATAAAGGTTGTATCTCTTTGTATTTAGTTTTCATAAAATCAAACAGTTTAGCATTTGGAGCTTCGTAAGTAAATTTATGACCATTAAACTAAAGGCTGTCTGAAAAGAGTTGAGCAAGTTTCTTCAAGATTGTTCTTCACGATCGCGGAGCTTCTTGGCTGCGATCGTGAAGGGTAAAATTATGCTGGACATTTTGTGAACTGCGATTTCAAGGTTGGTGACCATGATCGTGAAGAATGACCTAGCATGTCTTTAAAATATTGAATTTCGAGATTTTGAGTTATTTTCTTTATTTTTTGAGTTCTGGGAGCACAATTAAGGCGATTTTGGAGGAGATAAAATACCCAAATCATGAGAGTAAGTAAGTTTATCTTTGTTTTGATTATATATTTTATTTTTTCATAGATTATTACAGTTAAATCAAGGATTTGAAGAGAAAAAATTTGGGGTTTTTAATTGAATTTAAGAGAATGAACTTTGGGGTTTTGAACATGAAATTGAGGTTGGATTTGAAAACCAATTATATATTTGGACTCATATTCGAATGGGTATTCGGGATTTGTGAGTTTTGTCATATTTTGGGGTGCGGTTCTGGGTTGAAGTTTTGGTTGACTTTGAGTATTTGATTAAAGATTCGACCTTTATCGTTTGGGTTTGATTTCTATGAAACTATTTGATGTTATTGAGTTGTTTATGGCTAGATTTAAGTCGTTCGGAGGTCGATTCATACGGGAAGACATTTTTAGAGTATTGATCTGGCTTGTTTGAGGTAATATCTTGCCTAACTTTGGTTGAAAAATATTTTTCTAATAATTGATATTATTTGTTACATGCGGGGGTGACGCATATATGAAGTGACGAGTGTATATATATATATATATATATATATATATATATATATATATATATATATATGCCATGGGTATTCATGCTCAAGTATAATTTAAATTATTTTATGGCTTATTTGGTTGTGTGCTCTACTTGATCCTATATATTATTCAATTAATTGACTAGGCAAGCATAATAAACTAGACTTGAGCTAATGTTAATCCCTTAGTTTGAACATGATGAACTAATCTTGAGATTATACTAACCTTGCCTAGGAGGTATGTTATGATCACACATCCATACTTGTTCTTATGTTGTGCTTTGATTGGGATGTGTGCACTATGTGACAAGTATGTCATCCTTTGTATGACTCCTCAGACTTGGGGTGCTATATTTGATTTAGTCGTAGTCATATTTTATATGTTGGACCCCATCCGTATTTTTGTTGTTACCATGTCCTTGTGCACTTTATTGATGAGTTAGAAGAATATGCCTCTTGATGATAATTTGATGTCTTGCATTTTCGTGATTGTGGCATATTTGGACATATTGAGCGGATTGATTGGAGTGATGGCACGAGGTTTTTGACATGCAATTGTGATTATTGTGATATTATTATGGCGGAGCGATAGGGTAGGATATTGTTGTTGTGTCAGGGCGGAGCGATAGGGTGGGATATTTTTGTTGTGTCAGGGCGGAGCGATAGGGTGGGATATTTTTGTTGTGTCAGGGTGGAGCGATACACTGGGATATTGTTATTGTCTCAGGGTGGAGCGATATGGTGCGATATTGTGATATTGTGTCAGGGCAGAGTGATAAGTGTGGATATTATTATTGTGACAGAAATGTGGGCACGAGGTGCCATGTGCTTGCGTTTCTATTTGATGAGTTGTTGTTAAAATCTGGGTATTACCTTGATTATGCAAGTGAATTCTTTATGATTTGTCGTACATTTACATGTGTTTGCATGGCATCTACACATGTTAATCTATACATGTGTTGTTACTTGACGGTTTTGTTGTCAAGATGGATTATCTAAGTTGAGTTGATATCTTATGTTTTGTTGAGTTTTTGGTAGCGTAACATATTGATGAAAAAAAGAAGAAGTTGTTATCATGCATTGATATATTTGATTTTCAAAAGGTTCTCTTGAATGTGTTATTTGGCAATTGATACGGAATCGGATCATGTTAGGCACCTTTACTGTTGATATTCTTTATTTTATAACTGTCTTTCTGAAATATTTTCTCTGCATTATATATATTATTGAGTTGCACAGTTTCTGCAAAGTGAGTATCTTTTGACTTAAAAACCTCATCACTACTTCTCCAAGATTAGTCAAGATATTTACTGAGTATATGAGATCGTTTGTACTCATACTACACTTCTGTACCTTGCTTGCATATTCTGGAGTTGAGTAGTTGGAAGACGAAGCCTTACATTGGAGATATACCAGCGTACCAGATTTATGCTACCTTTTTATTTATGGTAGCTTAGGATTTCATGGTACGGATTCTAGACTTAGCACTTACAAACTCAAAGCATTGACTACAAATGGCTTCTACATCATACCTCATCTTAGGCTAATAGAAGTTCTTACTCAAGATATTCTTAGTATTTGTTACCCCAAAATGGCCCATAATACCTCCATTATGTGCCTCTCTAACTAACAATTCTCTCCAAGAAGACTTAGGCGCACACAATCTATTATCCCTAAACAACACGTCATCAAACTTATGAAATCTCCTAAATTTCTCTTCTTGTTTCATTCTATTTATTGCCTCTTGATCCTTAAAATCTTCATCCTCTAAATCACTAGACCTCCTAGAGTTTTACATTAAATCATAAATAACATATACCTCCTTAAAAATCATCATCTAGAGGATGTATCTCCTTCATGCTCTCAAAACCTATAAATCTAGAAGTAAGAGTGTTTATCAAAGAATATCTCCTAAACAAAGCATAGGCAACCACATTATTCTTTTCTTGCTTGTAGTAGATAACATATGGGAAAGACACAATGAGTTCTACCCACTTAGAATGTCTCTTGTTCAACTTACTTTGACTTTTAATACAATACTAGAAAAATATGAATTAACTTGAAATTTTATTGTTAATCTATCGCTAAATAGCTCCTAACTAATGATAATCTATCACTAATCCCTCGCTAAATAAGATTATCAAAGGAATTTTACTATTTATCTATGAAATGTGTCCATCGCTAATTTCTATTTTTCTTGTAGTGATATATTTTAAAAACCCATGGTCGGTTCTAATCACAAACTATTTAGGGCAAACATAGTGTTGCGAATTGGTTAAAGCTTTCACTAAGAAAAATAACTCCTTATCATATGTGTAAAAGGTCAAACAAGTACCTTTCATTTTCTAACTAAAGTATGTTATGATTTTTTGGTCTTGCATTAGTCATCTCCAATTTCTACCCACTAGCATCACCCCTGCCCCACCCCCACCCCCACCCCCACCCCCACCCCCCAAATGTCTTGTCAAAGTTAGGGAGTTGCAAAAGAAAAGCAAAACTAAGCTTTCCTTCAACTCTAAACGACTCCTCTCTTGACTCTCACCACAAGAGAATGGTATGTCTTTCCTAATCACCTTAATTAATGGACTAGCTAATGTACTAAAACCCTTGATAAATCTCCTACAAAAGCTAGCTAGACCATAGAATCTCTTAAATGTCACCAATGCTCTTAGGTATTGGACAATTAATTTCCTCAACCTTACTATCATATATATCCACCAACCTAAATGCATAACAATCCATACATATAGTTCATATTTAGTCTTGAATGTTATTTTCCATTTATCCCCGGGCTTTATTCTAATTTGATGATATCCACTTCTCAAATCTATCTTTGATAATAAGCATGCACCACTCAAATCTATCTTTGATAATAAGCATGCACCACTAAGCTCAATTTATCGTCTAAGTGAGGAACATTGTGACTGTAATTTTCCGAAATTTTACTTACACATGGCAATCACACACATTATCCTCCACTTGTTGTTCCATGCATCTTCAGAACAACAATGACCAATGCAGCACAAGGACTCAAACTCTCTTTGACCAACCCTTTGTCAAGTAATTCCTCCACTTGTCGTTATAGCTCTTTCATTTCCTTCGGATTGCATTTTGCCGCCTTTTTGGAATTTGAGATCCTAGGATAAAGTAAATTTGATGCTCAATCCTTCTCAAAAGTGAAAATTCATTGGGAATCTCCTCCAAAAATAACATCTCTGTAATCTAGCAAAAGAGAAGAGACAATACTTGGAAAAAAGATGTTAGGGTATTAGTAGTCAAAATATAATATTTATGAACAACACAAATAATAGACATCCCTTCCTCTAACTCTCTCATATACACGTTGCTTTTTATTATCATGCACACTTTCTCTTTGTCTTAGACTTTCTCCCCTCGTTCTTCGAATCTCTTTTGTCACGACACAAAATTCAACTAATCGTGATGGCACTTAACCCAACCCGCTAGCTAAGCCAATTTAATAATAATTCAATTCAAATGAGATTTACTAAGAAAAATAATGATAATATACCTGAACTTTTATACAAAAATCCGAAGGATTGGTAGTATAAATCATGAGCTTCTAAGATTTAGAGTTTATAAAGATGATATGAAATAAATATATTGTAACGACCTGGCCGGTCATTTTGAGTATTATAATCCCGTTTTCCCATTTACTGCTCAAATTGTGAATTTCAGTTGTTATTTGGCTTGCCGGGGTAATTGATTTGGGTCCGGTAAGGTTTTGAAATGATTTGGAGCACTTAGTTTCAAGGTTTAGAATTTAAGTTGAAAAGGTTGACCAGATGTTGACTTATGTGTGACGACCCGGAGAAATTTTGCTAAGAAAATTAAGGTTTGGTGGTACTAAGAAAATTAAGGTTTGGTTGAACTATGCACCTATGTGTAAAGGAAAGTTTTGTCGAAAAATGGTCATTTTTGCGACCACTATGCGGTCGCAGAATCACTCTGCGGACCGCATAATGGTCGCAAAGTGGACCAGGAGAGGGGCATGATTTGAGAAAAATCTGCGGTGCACTATGCGACCGCAGACCTGTTTTGCGGTGCATAATGCGATCGCGGAAAAAGTATGCGGGCCGCATAATGACCACAGACCGGGTCAGTAACGCCCACCTTTGGAAGCCAAATTATGCAGCCAGTATGCGGACCGCATACCTGTTATGCGATCGCATATGCGACCGCATAACTGCATCGGAGCTTCCATTCTTTCTAATTTTTGACCCGATCAACTTCAATTTATAGCCCTTGAAGCTCATTTTTTAGCCAAAATTTGATATTTTAGAGAGAGAGGTGAGAGCATTTTAGAGAGAGAAAGTAAAGACTTAGTCATTTATCCATCAATTCTTGTTCAAGGTTTGAAGATTTCATAAGGATCTTGCTAGGGCTTCAAAGAGGTAAGAATTTCTTTCCTCAATTCTTTAATTTCGGGTTTGGAGTAAAAATGGGTGATTTATAGTATGATTCTTGGGTGTAAGAGTATTATGTATACATACCAATAAGGTTGTGGAAAGATTGTTAAGTTCAAATGGGTAAGGATTGGGTTGAAAATGGTAGAAATCTTCATAGGCTTTAATTGAAGATTTGAGGGTCGAGTTGGTGTCGGATTTTGGTGAAATTTGTATGGTTGGACTCGTGGTTGAATGAGCATTCATATTCTGTAACTTTTGTTGGGTTCTGATACATGGGCCCCACAGGTAATTTTTGAGTTAATTTCAAATTTTATTGGAAAAATTAGTATCTCCTTATGGAATTAATTACAATAATAGGTATTGATTGAATCAAATTAATTGTGGCTAGATACGAGGCTTTCGGAGACCAATTCTCGTGGAAAGGGCATAGCGGAATAAAGAATTACACGGTTTGAGGTAAGTAACAGTTTTAAATCTGGTCCTGAGGGTATAAACCCTGTATTTGGTATCATGTGATTATTTTGGAGGTGGCGCACATGCTAGGTGACGGGCATGTGGGCGTGTACCGAGGGGATTGTGACTTGGTCCGTCCTGAAAAACTGTAAAGTTTAATAATTTATTGTTAGCTATATGATCTCTATGTATTAAAAAAATTTGACTATAAATCATGTTAGAAATCATGCTTAGGCTATGTTATAATACTGTTGAGACCCGTATAGGTCGCGTACTTGTTGAATTATTTTCTAATTGCTGCCTTATACTCAGTCATGTTTTTTCTTGCGTATTATACCTCAGTCTTTCTGGATATTTGTTGATATACTATGTTATCTTTGTTTGGGCTGATCTTTGTGATTCCTGAGAGCCCGAGAGACTTGAGAGGTTGAGGACTGAGTAAGGCAGAGGGCCTGTCGGTGAGGTAAGAATATTATAACACGTGAGTTATCCGTGCAGGATATTATAGCACGTGAGTTATCCGTGCAGATTATGGCGCTTGGGCTGTAGGAGCCCCTCCGGAGTCTGTACACACCCCCAGTGAGCGCGGGTACCCATTGAGTGTGAGTGTTGAGAGCCGAGTGGTTGAATTGTTGTGATAAGTTGAGTGACTATTGCCTGAGAGGCTGTACTTGCTTTGCATTTGTTATTGCACTTGGTTGCTATCTGTCATTGTTGTGAAATCGCTAAAAGAATTTATATCCGGATTACTTGAAATTGAACTGTATAAAATTGATTTGACTTGAACTGTCAGATTTGAAAGCATGTCTATTCTTTACTGGAACTACTGAAAGTGAACTATGACTGTGTAGCTCGTCATTATCTTCAGTTCCTTAGTTATTATTGTTACTTACTGAGTTGGTTGTACTCATACTACACCCTACACTTCGTATGCAGATCCAGGTGTTCCTAAACATAGCGGGTGTTGATCATTTCGCGCAGTTGATTTTCAGGAGATTTTGACGTAGCTGCCGTATTCCGCAGACCTTGTCTCTCCTTTTCTATCTCCTTATTTACTGTATTTGGTCTCAGACTAGTATAGACCGTATTTTCCAGATTTGTACTCATATTAGATGCTCATGTACTCAGTGACACCAGGTTTTGAGAGTGTTGTATCGGAAATTGCTAGATTTTTGGTATTGTATTAAACGTTATGTTTTTAAATTTAAAGAAAATCGTGGGTTATTGATTTTTGTCGGCTTGCCTAGTACTGAGATAGGCGCCATCACGACAGGTTAGAATTTTGGGTCGTGAAATATATCATCTGTTTGAAATATACATGAACAGATTTAATAAATCTAAAGCTACCAGGAACAAGAGGCAACTATGACCGAAACACAGGTACATCTTCAATTCCAGCTCTCGCCATATACATCAACATTAACATCCAAATCTGCATGCAGGGTGCAGAAGTATAGTATGAGTACAACCGACCCCATGTACTTAATAAGTAAAAAACATAACTTTAGGTTAAAAGTAGTGACGAGCTTGGATAACAGTCAGAGTCCAACACCAATAGCCCACATCAACTCATAACGATATAATAAAAGTAGTATAAGAAGCAACTCAAAGATATAGTGCTCAGCTCGTTTACAGTTAAGGAAAAATAGGCATACTTTTAAAGTATAACAGTAAAACCCAAAACTTTCATCGAAATCACCAAAATATGATTAAGTCCGAAATCTATAATTTTGCCCAAAAGCTTTCAACAACAAATAAGATGTTTCAATCTCATATAGCATGAGGAAGTATGTCTCTATGCCTACGTGTCAAGGTGCAAGTGAATTCATAAATGTCATAAAATTGTGTAACATGAGGGAATGAATCTCTATGCCTGTATGTCAAGTATACATGTCAAATACAATGCATCACAGTGATGAACTCATGCACTCATACTCTCAGAGTACTCAATCACACTGTCTCACACTCCCACTCATCACGCTTTGTCACTCAGGACAGTCAGTCTCTCAGCACTGTACGGTGTCTGTTGCGGTGTGCAGCCCGATCCCATCAATAATAATAAAGACTATAAGGCCTGCTGCGCTGTGCAGTCCGATCCATATATAGCCATAAAGCATGTTGCGGAGTGCAACCCGATCCACATATAGTCATAAGGCTTGTTGCGACGTGCAACCCGATACACATATAGCCATAAGGCATGTTGCGGCATGCAACCCGATCCACATATCTCTCTCTCAACATGACTCTCGGTCCCCAACTCAATCATCAATCTCTCCAGTCTCTCGAGCTCACAAATCTCATGCCAATCATCCCAAATAATGATAACATGTTGTGACAACAAATGATAATAAAGACTGAGATATGATATGCAAATGAATGACTATGATTGAGTATGCAACTGCAATTTAAGCAACTAACTCAACATCCGATATGACCTCAGTGGGTCCCAACAGAATAAGCATATAGCCTAAACATAGTTTCTAACATGAATCACAACTCAATTACTCTAGCACGTAGAAATTTTATGGATAAAAACAAGAATAGATAACTACATAGTAGCACAGAATCAACCGAGTCATAATTCACACAATGCACGCCCATACGTCCGTCACCTAGCATGTGCGTCACCTCAATACTAAACACATAACACGTATGTCGAGGAATTAATACCCTCAATACCAAGTTTAGAAGTGTTACTTACTTTGAACAAGTCGAATCATATACCTAGCAAGCCAAACATTACTCTAGAAACACCATCCCATGCGTACCGACGTCTGAATGACTCAAAACTAGCCAAAAGCAACTTAAGAACATCAAATAATGCCAAAGGAAACAAACCCAATCGATAAAGGTCGAATCTTTAATTAAAAGCTCAAAGTCAACCAAAAAGTCAAACCTAGGCTCACACCTCGGAACCCGACAAAACTCACAAAATCCGATAACTCATTCAATTACGAGTTCAACCATACTAGTTTCACTCAAATCCGACTCCAAATCGATGCTCAAAACTCGAAAATTCACTTTATGAAATTTTAGACAAAACCCCCAAATTTCTCTATAAAATTCATAATCCAATTATCAAAAACGAAGATAGATTCATGAAATATAATAAAAATTCGCCTAAAAAATCGTCTCAATCCGAGCCCCGAATCTCAAAATATGATAAAATGACTCTAACCCTCGAAATATAGGTTCTGCCCAGGCCATTTCGCTTCTGCGAAGAAAATAATCGCTTCTGCGACACAAGCTCCATTTCTGCGGACTCCACTAGATAGCTGACCCCTCGCACCTGTGGATATTGTTCCGATTCTGTGCAATCACAGGTACGAGGATAAATCCGCTTCTGCCCAATTTCTCAAACAAGTTGCCATCCACTTCTGCGATCAAATTCCTGCGCCTGCGGACGCACAAATGCACCCAACATTTCGGGCCTGCGATCTTTCCTCATCGAGCCTTCCTTCGCTTCTGTGCCCATGTGACCGCATCTGCGTCCATCGCACCTGCTCCCATTACCCCGCAGGTGCGACCACATCAGGTCCAGCAAAACCATCCATCTCACATGAATGGAAAATGATCCGAAACACGTCCGCATCTCACCTGAGTCACTCAGGACCCCTTCCGAGTATACCAACAAGTCCCATAACATAACACGGACTGACTCGAGGCATCAAATCATGCATAACAATATCGAAACGATGAATCGCACCTAAATTCAAACTTGATGAACTTTTGAACTTTCAACTTCTAAAACTCGTGCCGAAACATATCAAATCAACCTGGAATAAACCCAAATTTTGCGCACAAGTCCCAAATGACATAATGAAACTATTTCAATTCCCGGAACCACAATCCAAACCCTACTTTCCCCGGTCAAACTTATGAACTTTTCAAACCTTCAAATTTCTAACTTTCGTCAATTAGTGTCGGAACCTTCTAGAAATATCCAAATGCAAATCCGGACACACGCTCAAGTCCAAAATTATCATCCGGACCTAACAGAACCATCAAAACTCTGATCCAAAGTCAAATACTAAAAAGTCAAACTTGGTCAATTTTTCCAATTTAAAGCTTCAAACATGAAATTCATTCTTCCAAGCTAATTCCGAAACACCTGAAAACCAAAACCGACGATACACATAAGTCATAATACATTATATGGAGCTACTCATGCCCTCAAACCAAAGTGCGAATACTCAAAATGACGGGTCAGATCGTTACATTTTTTTAGTGTAGCAACTTTCTCACATCACTCAACCCATGCTTTCGTTTTTTCCATTCTAGAGTTTCCATTAGATACTCTTTTACTCCTCTCTTCTTTTCTCTGTCATTCTCTCTCTCAATTTTCTTTCATTCTTAACTTACTCGTGATTTTGTATTCTTCATTCACTTACAAATGAGATAAAGGAAAAAGGAGTATCAATTTATCCTACCATCATGGATAGCACCCCAATCATATTGCCATAATCTTCCCAAGATCACGTCTTGCATTGGGATAACATCACATACCATTTCATATTTTTCAATGCTAAGCTTGACCAAAACTTTCTTATCACTTTAAGTTTACCATATTCATTTAACCATTGCAATTTATATGAATGGGAATGATTCAATGTCTTTAATCCCTACTTTTCAACCATACCATTACTAGAAACATTCTTACAACTAGAACCATCCACAATCAAGGAGTACTCACCAACTCTACATCTAACATGCAATAAGTTCTCCCTTTGATCGAGATCATCCTTGATGATGTTATCCGAACGTCATCCTTCTTACAATAAAACTAGGTACGTTTGGTCCATCTTTTACCCCATCAAACACTTCTCGATCTTTCTCACTAGATATCTCTTCATGAGATACCTCTTCACTTTCACTGATGATAATTGCCCTCATGTTGGGAGAATACCATCATATGACGAAAGCCTTGACATTTATGATATCTTATTAGAAAAATGATGATGTTTACCCTTCTACTTTTGAATATTATTTATATTTAACCTTCATTATCAGACCAAATATTTTCATACCATTATACTATCTGGCCAAATTTACTCCTACAGTTAGAATACTTTTAAAATTACCTTCAGGTTGTGGTCAGGTTGTTCAAAATCAAACCATAACCGGTAATTAAATCACAAAATATGGTTATTAATGTATTGGTATCGGGTTATTGTGATCGGGAAACATAAGTTAGCAATTTTCGTGCAAGGTGCTTAATTTTCTTATTGGTTTAGCCATTAACCCGCTAAAAACTATTAAATGCCGATGTATATAAAGTCATCTTTAGAAACCCTATCTCCTTATTTCAAGAACGGTTACTGCATCAGTCTTGCAGACTTTTAATTGTCATGCTTGTTAATTTTACTATTTTTCTGGAAACAATAGTCATATCTGCCTGAACTTTCCTTCTTAGTAAAATGCTAAGGAAGAACATTGAATTTTTTTCTTAGAGTATACAAATTAAGTGTTGTGCACACTATGCAATTTGCTTTCGGGATTTTCAGTGGTCTTTCATTTTCATTTGCATATCTTAGTTAGGTATATTTTTTGTTTTCTTTATTTTCTAGTTGAGAGCATCAATTTTTATTGCTTAATTCTTTTCTTGCCTATTAACAAGAAATGTTATATTACGATTGGAGTTGTTGAGAATAATGGCTTGTTACTAGTCTGTATGCTTTACACCATCCAACAACTATATGGCTCTCTTAACGTTAATGTTACTGCCTGTATTTCTTCTTATTCTTATTTTGTTAGGTGTTAGTACATATAAATTTTATTTGTAACTTACAGGGGGCTAAAATATAAATTTATTTGTGAAGGTATTGTTAGTTTAACTGATAAATTGACTGATGATCGGTTGATAACTGTTAAACTAATACTGCCAAATATCTTTCCCTTTGATCCAAAAACTATATCTCTTTGACTTGTATGATTTATCTTTCTTCAGGTCTCTTTCAACTTGAATAGCTGCTTGGTAAGCATCATTTAAAGTCTCATACTTGTGAAGCTTCACAGGCAGAGGCGGATTCAGGAGTTAAATTCTATGGGTTCAACTTTTAAAGTTTTTAGCATTGAACCCATTATATTTTTAAAGTTATGAGTTCATATCTGCTATTTTTATAATTTTAGTGAATTTTTACATATAAAAATTTACTCCGCATCAAAAGTTATGGGTTCAGTTGAACCCATTGATACTATGCTACATCCGCCACTGTTCACAGGTGAAGAGATTTCTATATTTAATCCCGGTATAAAAGGAATGGGCATAGCATGGTCTACTTCTTTGAAGTTGACTCTCATGCAAACACAATTTCAAAGTGTAGACTCTTTTGAGGAGATCGGGCACAAACCTTTTCCTCCACACTAGCAACCAATTCAGGCCATGTCTCAATCGAAGACATGTGAATCCTCCTCCGCTCTTATGTTCCAAATTCCACCAAGTACAAGCAAAGTCCTCAAATTGAGTTGTGGCGTTTAACTCTAATTAATGGCACTAGTAACATTGTTTGTTTGGAATATCCTCACTTTAAGCACCCCATTCAAATATTCTTTCGGATCACTACTTCCCTTGAAGGTAGGAAGAGTAATCTTGATAGTGTTTACCCCTATCTTGATCTCCATGATTGCCTTCAAAGTGTCCTCCATTATTGTTGCTTGGATTTGTCCAAATCTTGAAGCCCTTGGTTGGTGGTTTCCATATTTCCTCTCTTGACGACTATTATGAAAGGCTCTTTAGACTTCTCTTGCATTACCTCCTCTTCCTTTTTGCCCTCTTGGTAGCCCAGCCCATAATAGTATTCATCACCATTGTTTTGTAACCGAAATTCTCATAATCCTCTTCACTTCCTCATAGAGAGGTTCCTGATCATCTTATGGATCCACATGTTGAACTTGAAGGTGTGGAACTTCATTTGGAGTATTCCATTGTAGAGTAGTTTGAGGAAGTGCCGCTTGGCGTATGTGCCCAAGAAATGGTGGAGTAGAAGAAGTGTTTGGAGTGTTACTTGCCTGTTCACTAACTTGCATCAGTCGAGCTCCCCCCAATACACTTATGCTTTGTTCATTGAGTCTCACAGAATCTTGGACTCCCTTAAGTTTGGTGGCTAGCTTTCCAATTTGTTTCAACATCTTTTTCAATGACCTCTACTAAACTCACCATATTATCATACTTCTACAAAAATCTTAAGTTAACCCATTGAGCAAGTGAACCTATAGGTATATAATAATAGAAAAACGATATCTTCTCTCTCCTAAGAAAACACTATAGGGCGGCTAAACCCTGTAGTGTTTTCATGGCCAATCCAGTCACTAGCCATCCTCCTTCGGTGGCTGATTAATCTACTGCTTAACCAAAAAATAGTTTTTGTGGTCAAAACAAATAGTAGAATAATTCAGATTTCTAATAACCAATTCTACTTCACTTTTTCTAATATAGACGAACAAAAAGTAATAAAATATTGAGAGAATAAGGGGAAAAAATCTTATTGATAGTCGTTGCTTCCTTCCGAGAAAAGAGAACCAGATTCTTCAAATAGCAGAGCATAAAACATAAGTGATTGACAGTATAATTTTGTGAATTTCTTGATGATCGTACAAAACATAGTAAGGAAGGTTTATATATGGGTACAATATGTAACTGTTTTGCCCTAATTAATTTTCGCATGTTACTAATATTTATTACATTGATTGCCCGTTAGTTGTGTAATTTGTAATGTTTATGGTAATAATATTCAATTGTGTACAATTAAGGATTATGTCAATTTCTTTCCATATTCGTGGCTATTAATGAGTTTTCTTTCTTTGTGGTCTTTAATCATGCATCTCGCGCCTATCTCTTCTTTTTTGATTTTTAGATGCGGTATCTTTGTAAACAATCCCGTAGGTATTTTACCCATGCTTCTCCTAACCCTCATTCTTCTTTATTGCTTTGACTCTCATGCCACCTATAAGCACGTCATTAGTCCATGCGACAAGTCTATTTTTCCACCAATACAGATAGTCCTCCCATTTTCTGAATATTCGGGAAGTGGTAAGTTTATTTATGGCGAGATTTTGCTGCCTCTTCCTGATATTATTATGATTTACCTCATAGTGAAGAGACGTACGCCTCTTCTATTTATTGCTCGAGACATGTGTCTACTTGTGATTGGTTTTACTGTTTGCAATGTCTTTTTAGGGTTTTTGCGGCTATGTCAGTTTGACGTAACGGTTCCATGATGACGGTTCATAATAATGTCTTTTTCTTATAAATACTGCATCACGCATCTTCCAAAAATTCTTCTACTCTTTTTCATTCCCTTCTAAGCTTTCTCTGCAACTTTTCTTTTCTCTTCATGCTTCTGCTATACTTAACAATGGCTCCACGGTCTTCAAACCCTTCTCCATTGTCTGATTCTCGGTGGGCTATTATAGTGGATGAACTTTCTCCTTCAACACCGCCGGTCAGAAGTAGGAATAGAGATGGCAGACTTCGCAGCCTAGGCTCCATATCGAGACGGAGTACCACTTCTCTCAGAAATATTCTTCTAAACATTCTTCTTCCTCCAAAGCTAAATCCTCATCCACCCTTAGATCTTCTTCTAAAGCTAGAGATTAAAATGAACCATTACCAGAGCTTGCAGTTTCAAAGATCGTTCCTCGAGAATTTTCTTTTAAATCTAATTGTGAAGTATGGAAGAAAGAAGTTTCTTCCATAGCAACACTTAAACCTTGTGATCACTATCCTTCTCTGATCAATTCTGGTCTCCTCCCTTTAGTATGCCGAGAATGTTATTGGAAACCAGACTTCTCAACCATATCCCCTAATGTCGATGACCGAATAACCACTTACCGTGAGGGTTATTCGTTTGTCTACACTTGTCCTTTCACTTTAGGATTCAAGCCTCCTATTGACCCCATAATTATTAAATTCTGTAGCTATTTCACATTTGCCTTGGTCAAATAGGCCCGATAATATGAAGGGTCGTGGCTTTCCTTCATTATCTATCAGGCTTAGTTTCTGCCCCTTTCTCTTTTCGCTATGTCCTCCATCTGTATTCCCCAAAAAAAAATTTGAGGGTGGTTTTACACTTGCAGCAAGAAGAAAAAGTGTCTTGGTCAGTCCTGAAGATGATCGTGACCGAGTTTGGTATGCTCAATTCATGATTGTTCCCACTCATGCCTTAGTGGGAGAAGAGAACATGCCCTTTCCCAAGAAATGAAACTTTGCACGTGAGTATTTCCCTTTGCTTCTTCACTATGCTATTTTCTCTTTTAGAATACTAATTTTCTTATCCATATTTTCTTTTTTTTTCAGCAATCATGGATGTTTTTGGTGAACTACCCGACTTTTGTGATTGAGTAGAAAAAGTATTGTTTGTCGCTCATATGGAGAAAAGATGCTAGAAATTTCTATCCCAAAAGTTTGGGTGGAAAGTTAAAACCCATGGTATGTTACTTTACTTTACCGTAAAGTTTTTACTTTTTCCTTCTTATTTTGACATCTTTTGTAACTTTCAAGATTTGCTATCCACGGAGTCCATCCTGCTTCCACTCCTACAGTTAGACTCAATGTCAACACTGCTCAAGAGCGGATTTTGAATATGTCCTCTTCAAAAAGAAAAAACAAAGAATCTCGTACCTCTAATGAAGTGTAAGAAGATGAAGGCTCCCTAGTAAAGAAGCCTCGAATCAGAAGATGCATTTTCTAGGACGATGAATCCAACGCTCCTCAGAACCAACATTCAAGCTTCGTGCCTTTTCGCCTAATCAATGAGCCTGAAGATGTCCCTTTAGAAATTTTTGAGGATGAAAACATTGGTCCTGCCTTGAATCCCCCCTTCAAATTCTGTTGAGAGGCTTTCTATTCAAGGATTTGAGGGTAAAGAAGAAGAGTTTGGCTTTGTTTCTGACGAGCCACATCTTGCAACCCTTCCTTTGAGCCATGTTGCTCTTGCTACTACTTATGTTGTTGTTCCTCGTGATGAAGTTTTCCCTTCCAGTGGGAGAGGTATGAAGCATGTTATGATTGAAGTCCCCAAGGGCATGAACTTATTGAAGAAATCCAACCTAGCGACGGTTTGGTTGAAACCTTTAATTGGCCCCTTGAAAGGGAGAAACTTGAATCTCACTCCTCTATCACTCTGATGGATGATGTTATTCATTCTGCTCTCAAGGTATATTTTTCTTCTCTTATCTCTTTCACTTCTTCTTTATTTAAGTTTATAACATTTTTTCCTTGCCGTTTTATAGATCAACTTAATAAGTACAGAGCTAATGAAGATAGTGGCTTGGATTGAGTAGCAAGTCGTAAAGTTGAGAACGAAAGCTGACTATTAGAATGAACAATTTTAGAGACTCCAGTTAGAGAAAGACGTTCTGGCTGGTGAAAAAAAGACTTTGGAGCAGCAACTAAGGATCATTATTGTTGAGTTAGCAGTATTAAAGGCTTCTGCCAATTAGGCAGAGAAGGAAAATTATAGGATAGAAGCCACCTTTGCTGAGCAGCACTCAAAGGCAATGAAGAGATTCAAAGTCTGAAAGAACTTATGAATCAAAAAGAAGTGTATGCGTGTGATCTGATCCAAGCATTAACTCAAGCCCAAGAAGATCTATGCACCTCTTCCAACAAAGTTGAGTTCCTTGAAGCTACTCTTGAATCTTTAAAGATTTCTTATGAAGATTTTGAGGCTGTAAAAGAAGAACTGAGGGTTGAAGTTGAACAATTGAAAAAACTTACGAGGCTCTCGATGATAAACTAACTCTAAATGTGAGTTGGGCCTTCCTGAACACGCGTATTGAAACTTTGACCAAGTCTAGCCAAGAAGGTTTTGATCTCGAAGTTGAGATTGCAAAGGCTAAGGATGCAATCGAAACTACTCATCAATGCCAAAGTTTCTCTACACTCGAGAATGAATGTTCTAAGAGTGATTTAAGAAAAGACGGGTCAGAGGTTGATCCTGTTGATCCCCATCCTTCATCTTCAAGTCCCCAAGTTGATCCTTTCGCTCCTTCTGAAGATGTTTCCTAGTTTTCTATTTCAATAATGTTTTTTCATATTACTTAGATATTTTTGGATGTTTTTGTATTTGTTCCTTGAAAACTTTTGTGAACATCAATATCAATATTAACTTTCAACATATTTTAAGTATGTTGTTGTTCTTTAATTTCCTAGCTTTTTCTTGCATTATCCAAATGGAATAAATACCTTAATATAATGTGACTAAATACGCTCGGTCTTATTTATAAAAGAGCGCCCTTATATAAATGACACTAATGAAGATGACGTCTCATTCTCATATTGGTATAAAAATATGACATATGAAGTAATTTGAAGAAGTTTTATTTGAACTTTCAAAATAAATATTTATGTACATGATTTTCATAACTACTTTCATTATAACATATTTACAGGTATAGGTACAGTTATCTCGTGACTATATTTGTAGCCTTAACCTAATAGCTATTGGGAGTTTTCTGTTGAATCTTCAATTTCCTGTTGATTCTTCAGTTCTTCACTTCCTATTCAATCTTTGTGCTTGAAAATTTAAAATTTTCTTCAAGATTTTTTCTTTGGCCATTGAGATATGCTTTTGGATTGTAGTTCTTCCATATGTATAGCCCCCCCTAGTATTTTAGCTTTGAAGTGTGAAAACTGAAATACTTGACCAACTTCCATATATGGTCCTTTCCCTGAAAAAGAAAATATATACGGCACTCGGGGGTAATTTTTTAGATGATGACTGCTTAACCATTTCCATCAGAATTATTGTAACTTAGACCGAGAATAATTAAGCATTCCGCATCTCTTTTCGGTCTAATGTCATCATTTGGTTCGGAGTAGCTTTTAGCATATCATCTAAAATAGTTAGTAAAATTTAAATAAAATAACTAATAAACTTTGGGATACCTGACCGTGGATACTTGCTCAAAAGTAGTATTTCTTCGAGTGTACCACATTGCAATTGAAAGTAACACTTTTTCTTCCATGGTCTTCAACTCATATGTTCATTTTCTAGCAATGCCTCGAACGCGATAAGGTCTTTCCCAATTCAGATTCAATTTCCCTGTATTTGCCGCATGTGTTGACTGAAATACCTTCCTAAGGACAAAATCCCCAATATTGAAATATTAAAGATTATCCCTTCTGTTGTAATATCTCTTAATCCTTTGTTTTTGCACTGCAATATGTATCAAGGCTACTTCCCTTCATTCTTCTATCAAATTCAAATTTGTACGAAGCTATTCCTCATTAGATATTTCATTTGTATGCTCAAACCTTAGGCTTATATCTCCTATTTCCACTGGAATGAGCGCCTCGGTATCATAAACAAGTGAAACGGAGTTTCTTCCGTGCTTATATTTATCGTTGTCATGTAGGCTCATAATACCCCAAGTAGCACTTCAGGCCACCTGCCTTTTGATTCTTCCAAATATTTTTTTATATTGTTAGCAATAATTTTATTTGTTGACTCTGCTTGTCCATTAGCTTCGGGATGATACGTTGCCAAAGTAATCCGTTTAATTTTTCATCCTTTGAAAAAATCAGTGACATTTGCTCCTACGAATTGTAGCCCATTATCAAATATGATTTCCCCTGGAACCCCAAATCTATATATTATATTCCTCCAAATAAAGTCGATAACGTTATTTTCTCGTACCTGTTTGAAGGCATCTGCCTCCACCCACTTATAAAAATAATCAGTCAAAATTAATAAAAATCGTACCTTTCCTGATGCTTGACGTAGAGGAACTATGATATCCAATCTCCACTTCATAAACGGCCATGGTGCGATAATCGAATGAAGAAATTTTGCCGGTTGATGTATATTATTTATGTACCATTGGAATTTATCGCACCTTTTTACGAAGTTATCCACCTCGTCTTCCATCTTTGGCCAATAATACCCCGCTCTTATTAGCGTTTTTAATAGTGACCTTCCACCAACGTGATTTTCACATTGTCCTTCATGTACCTTTCGCATCACGTATTCAGTTTGTGAGGATCCAAGGCACGAGCTAAAGGTCCACCAAATATTTTTCGATACAAATTGTCTTCTATTAAGCAATATCGAGTTTCTTTATTCGCCCAGTTAGGATTGATTTTTATCCTCAAGTAATATTCCATGCTGCAGATAATTCACAAATTTATTTCTCCAATACTGTAATGACCCAACCGGTCATTTTAACTTTTAGAACCCCGTTCCCTAAAATAAAACTTCTTATATGTGTTTTTAATAATTTATGACTTGCGGGGATGGTTGGTTTGGGATTTGAAAGTGTTTGGGTTGAAATCGAAATACTTGGTTCCTTAAGTTGGCTTTAGAAGGCCAAGTTTGACTTCGGTCAATATTTTGAGAAAACGACCCCGGAATATAATTCCGATGATTCCAACAACTCTGTATAGTGATTTTAGACTTAAGAGCATGTTCAAAATTTTATTTGAAAGTCCGTAGTTAAATTAGGCTTGAAATGGCTAAAACAAGAATTAAAGTTTGGAAGTTTGACCGGGGAGTTGACTTTTTGATATCGGGGTCGGAATCCTATTTCGAAAATTTTTATAGCTCCGTTATGCCAATTATGACTTGTATGTAAAATTTGAGGTCAATCGAACTTGATTTCAAAGGTTTCGATATTTAATGTAGAAGTTGGAAATTTTTAAGTTTCATTAGGCTTGAATTGGGGTGTTATTTGTGATTTTAGCATTATTTGATGTGATTTGAGGCTTCGACTAAGTTCGTATGATATTTTAGGACTTGTTGGTATAATTGGTTGAGGTCTCGAGGGCTTCGAGTGAGTTTCGGAAGGTTAACGGATCATTTTCGAACTTGGGAAACAGCTGAAGGATTTTTGATGTCCAGCTCTGGTTTCCTTCTTCACGTTCGCGAGAGAGGTCTCACGTTCAAGAAGGGAAAACTGGGGCAGGCGAGATTTTCTCTTCGTGTTCGCGAATAATGGCCCGCGTTTGCAAAGAGTGATGGCATTGTGCATCGCGAACGCGTGAAGGCTTTTGCGTTCCCGCAGAAGGGCGAGGCCAGGCGGGGTTTTGGGCATTAAAGCTTCGCGTTTGTGAAGGCCAAGTTTAGAAGTGCATCGCGTTCACGAGAGGAGCCTCGCATTCGTGAAGAGTAAAGTTGGGCAGCACAATTTTGTGCTTCGCGAACGTGAGACAAGGGTCGTGTTCGCGAAGAAGAGAGGGTCTGGGCAGAATGTTAAGTTCAGAAAATGGGACTTCGTCCCATTTTTCATTTTTAACGATTTGGAGCTCGAATTTAGGCAATTCTTGGGAGATTTTAGAGAAAATAACAGGGTAAGTGTTCTTAACTCAATATTGGTTAAATTACCCGAATCCATCGCTGTTTTTATCATTTAATTAGAGAATTAAGTTGGAAAAGTTTGAAAACCCTCTTGGATAGATTTGAGGATTTGAGGGCCGAATTGTTATTGGAATTTAGTAATTTTGGTATGAGTAGACTCGTGATTGAATGGGCATTCATATTTTGTAATTTTCGTCGGATTCCGAGATGCGGGCCCCATATCCTATTTTTGAGTTAATTTCGGATTTTAATGAAAAATATAGTATTTTCTTATGGAATTGATTCCTATAATTTTTAGTGATTGTATCGAATTATTTTGTCTAGATTCGAGCCAGACAGAGTTGGATAATCGAGGAAAGGGTCTACTATTAGATTAAATTGGAGCAAATTGAGATAAGTTTCTTGTCTAATCTTGTGAGGGGGAAATTACCCCATATGTGATTAAATTAAATAATTGTGGCTAATTGCGGAGGCTACGTACGCACGAGGTGACGAGAGTCCGTGCGTAGCTACTATTAATGCTAAAGGTCTGGGTAGTTTAGGACTCAAAGCATGAATTACTTGTGTAAATTATATTCTTTGTTTAATTAATATTATTTGATATATTTATATATATGTTGTGAATTGTTAGATAAAAATATTAAAGGATGGGAAATTCATATGTTTGATTTTCTATTTAAATTAATTAATTGTTAAAAGAAATTATTCTTCCTCCCGAATTTATCTGTTTAAATTATTAATTGTTAAAAGAAATTGTTCATCCTCCCGAAATTTAACTTATAATGAATATACTCTCCTTCCGGAGCTACATAAGAAAATGTCCTCCTTTCTTGTGGAGCGGGCCGAACGCCTCGGCGGGATAGATGTATCTATGGATCGTGTCGCACGTCCCTCGGCAGTGTACACGACACTCTGCATAGGGCCGTATGACCTCAGTAGAAATCATGCTTAATAATAGTAATAATTATACGATACTTGGACAGTTTATTGCAGCTTGTAAAGCTATTTGATAAATTGGAAATTTATTGGAATAGAAGGATTTAATTAATAGATTGGAAATTATTGTATTTGAAGGATTTTTTTTATTTCTGTTAATTGAATAAAATTATTATTAACTCTGTGAATCATGCTGATTTAAATAATTATAATTTATTCTATTTATTATTGTTGACCCTTAGTGAGTGTCAAAGTCAGCCATCTCGTCTCTACCACTTCGAGATTAGGCTTGATATTTACTGGGTACACATTGTTTACGTACTCATACTACACTTACTGCACTTTTTGTGCAGGATCTGAGACAGATACTAGTGGAGGACCTATCATCGCACATCCTCGTTATCCAGAGGTGTAGTGGTGAGGTGCCTTTCTGAGTCGTCCTACAGCTACCAGTGCCTCATCTTGTATTTTTAATTCTGTCTATTTTCATTTCAGATAGTATTTGGAGTTTTGTATAATCTACTAGATGCTCATACACTTGTGACACCGGGTCTTGGCACACACATTAGTAGAATTTGGTATCTTATTATTTTTCTTGGATTTAAATTTTATTAATATATGTTTAATTTATTAGTTGGCTTGCCTAGCTGTAGTGTTGGGCGCCATCACTACCTATAGGTGAAATTGGGTCGTGACAACATGGTATCAGAGCACTAGGTTCACGTAGGTCTCACAAGTTATGAGAGGACCTAATAGTGTCTTGCGGATCGGTACAGAGACGTTTGTACTTATCTTCGAGAAGCTATAGGGTGTTAGGAAACTACCTTTCTTCATATTCCATCGTGCAATTAATGTAGTACTAAATATCCTTCTCTTATTCTCTCATAGATGGTGAGAACGCGCTCTAATGAGGTCCCGAGGCAGAGGCCGAGGGAGGGCTCCAGCCCGTGGTAGAGGGCGAGGACGTCACAGGACTGTTCCAGTTATGCCGCCAGTGGGTCCGGCAGAGAATCCCATTATTGAGGAACAGTGTGAGGTGCCTGTGGCAAAACTAGCTCCGATGGATTTCATATCTGCACCGGGATTTCAGGATGTCATGGGTCGTATGTTGCGGTTCAAGGACAATATGACTCAGGATGGTTTATTTCCGGCAGACCCAACCACTTCTTAGGCAGGCGGGGGAGCACAGACCCCTACAGTGTAGGCTCATGGACAGGCAGCTGCTGTATATCATACCCAGGGTGCACTACCCGTGGGTGGAGCCCAGCCAGTGGCAGCAGCTACACCTGAGCCCAGGCCTGTTATAGCCACTGATCCACAGAAACTATTGGACAGATGGATTAGACTACATCCTCTTGTCTTTGTGGGGTGAGCGACATGAGAATCCCCAGAATTTCATTGATCGGTGCAAGGATAGACTGTACAACATGAGGATATTGGAGCCTCATAGGGTAGACTTTGCTACTTTTCAGCTAGAAGGCAGAGCTCGTAGATGGTGGCAGTTTTATGTTCTTGGCAGACTACCAGATTCTCCTCCCATGACTTGGGACAGGTTCACCTGTATCTTCCTGGACATGTATATTCCACCTTCCCAGAGGGAAGAGTTGAGGTTTCAATTTGAGCAACTCTGGCAGGGTCAGATGTCAGTGACGGATTATGAGGCGGGGTTTTCTGAGTTATCTTGCCATGCACTTATGATACTCCCTACTGAGGCGGAGAGAGTGCGGAGGTTTGTTGCGGGTTTACATACTGGCATTCAGTCCACTATGGCTAGAGAGGTTGAGATGAGTATTTCTTATGAGCTAGTCGTGGAAATAGCCCGGAGGATTGAGGGTGTGCATCAGCGGAGCCGAGAGCAGGTTACGAGAGATAAGCGGTTTAGGTATTCTGGAGAGTTCAGAGGTGCTCCGTCTGGGGGTATAGGTCAGTTCGTGAGAGGACAGTTCAGTAGGCCCCCATATCCAGCACCACCGCCTCCTCGAGGTGCTCCAGTGTGACCCTATCTCAGTGATATACCAGAGAGTTCTTATTGCCCACCAGTTATTCAGGGTCCTCCCAGTGGGTATTCAATTCCCCAGGGCCAGACTCTTAGTCAACATCCCATCGCACCGAAAAGTTATTACGAGTGTGAGGATCCTAGTCACATACGGTGATTCTGCCCCAGGCTGCGGGGTAGACCAGTGCAGCAAGGTCAGCAGCCTATGCTTACCGGACCAGTTGCTCCACCAGTAGTCCGACCATCAAGAGGTGGAGGACAGGTGGGTAGGGGTCGTCATAGAGGTGGAGGTCAGCCAGGCGGAGGCTAGCCAGTTGACGCTCTAGCTCGGTTCTATGCTTTTCTAGCCAGACTAGATACAGAGGCCTCAGATGCCGTGATTACAGGTATTATTTCTGTTTGTGGCAAAGATGCCTCAGTATTATTTGATTCAGGATCTACGTATTCATATGTGTCATCTCTATTTGCTCCATTCCTAGGTGTTTCTCTTGAGTCCTTGAGTACTCCTGTTTCTGTGTCCACTCCTGTGGGTGATTCTGTTGTTGTGAACTGGGTCTACCGGTCCTGTATTATTACATTCTGTGGTTATGAAACTAGAGCAGATCTCCTATTACTTGAGATGACCGATTTTTAAATTATTCTGGGCATGGTAGGTTATCTCCATATCATGTTATTCTAGTTTGTTATGCCAAGACTATTACCTTGGCTATTCCAGCATTGCCTAAGTTGGAGTGGAATGGTTCATTTGTTAGTTCATTTAATCGAGTTATTTCTTTTATAAAGGCTCAACACATGGTTGAGAAGGGTTGTTTGACTTATCTAGCCTATGTTCGGGTTATTACTGCAGAGACTTCGGCTATTGATTCAATGCCTGTAGTTCGAGAGTTCTCCGATGTATTTCCTTCAGATCTTCCAGGTATGCTACCTGATCATGATATTTATTTCTGTATTGACTTGGCTCCAGATACCCAGCCTATATCTATCCCACCATATCGCATGACTTCGAAAGAATTGAAAGAATTGAAAGAACAGCTTGAGGAGTTACTAGCCAAAGGGTTCATCAGACCGAGTGTATCGCCTTGGGGTGCACGGGTATTATTTGTGAAGAAGAAGGATGGAACAATGCAGATGTGTATTTATTATCGCCAATTGAATAAAGTCACTATTAAGAACAAGCACTCGTTGTCACGTATTGATGATCTATTTGACCAGTTGCAAGATGCTAGGGTGTTCTCTAAGATATACTTGAGGTTGAGGTACTATCAGTTGAAGATTCAGGATTCGGATGTTCCGAAGACTGCTTTCCGGACTAGATATGGTCATTATGAGTTTCTCGTGATGTCCTTCTATTTGACTAACGCCCCGACAACATTTATGGATCTGATGAACAGGGTATTCAGGCCATATATTGATTTGTTTGTCATTGTCTTCATTGATGACATTTTGATCTACTCGCACAGTAAGGAGGAACATGAGCAGCATATGAGAGTAGTGCTTCATACATTGCGAAAACAAAAGCTATATGCTAAGTTTAACAAATGTGAGTTCTGGCTAGAGTCTGTAGCATTTTTGGGGCATATTGTATCGGGCGAGGGTATTAAGGTTAATCCCAAAAAGATTGAGGCCGTTCAAAATTGGCATCGTCCTACTTCAGCGACCGAGATCAGGAGTTTTCTGGGTTTAGCAGGTTATTACCGTTAGTTCGTGGAAGGTTTTTCATCTATTGCAGCACCTTTGACCAAATTAACCCAGAAGGATGCTCCGTTCCAATGGTCTGATGATTGTGAAGTGAGCTTTCAGAAGCTCAAGACAGCATTGACTACAGCACCAGTGTTAGTGTTGCCTTCCGGTTCGGGAATGTATATAATGTATTGTGATGCTTCACGCGTTGGCTTGGGTTGTGTATTAATGTAGGAAGGGCAAGTTATTGCATATGCTTCATGTCAGCTAAAGCCCCACGAGAAGAATTATCTGGTACATGATTTGGAATTAGCTGTGATTGTTCACGCTCTTAAGATTTGGAGGCATTATCTTTATGGGGTGTCTTGTGAAGTTTACACTGATCATCGCAGTTTGCAGTATTTGTTCAAGCAGAGGGACCTAAATTTGAGGCAGCACAGATGGCTGGAATTAGTGAAAGATTATGATTACTATCCCATATCATCCGGGTAAAGCAAATGTGGTTGCAGACGCCTTGAGTAGAAAGGCAGAGAGTATGGGTAGTTTGGCTTTCATTGCAGCAGAGGAGAGGCCATTAGCTTTGGATATTCAATCCTTGGCTAACCGACTTATAAGATTGGACATTTCAGAGCCCAGTCGAGTTCTTGCATGTATTGTAGCTCATTCTTCACTATTTAAGCAGATCAAGGCTCGCCAGTATCATGATCCACACTTAATGGTTCTTCGAGAAACGATACTACGGGGTGGTGCCAAGTAAGTTATTATTGGAGCGGATGGTGTTCTGCGACTCTAGGATCGTGTATGTGTCCCTAATGTGGATGCACTGAGGAAAAAGATCCTAGAGAAAGCACACAGTTCTTGGTATTCTATTCAACCAGGTGTTACAAAGATATATCGTGACTTGAGGCAGCATTATTGGTGGCGATGAATGAAAAAGGACATAGTTGAGTATGTAGCTAGGTGTCTAAATTGCCAGCAAGTTAAATATGAGCACCAGAGGCCAGGTGGCCTACTTCAGCAGATGACTATACTGGAGTGGAAATGGGAACGCATTACTATGGACTTTGTAGTTGGGTTGCCTCGGACCTTGCGGAAGTTTGATGCAGTCTGGGTGATTGTTGAAAGGTTGACCAACTCGACACACTTTATTCCTGTTGTGACTACATATACTTCAGAGAGGTTGGCCCAGATTTATATTCAGGAGATATTACGGTTGCACGGTGTGCCAATTTCCATTATATCAGATAGAGGCCCTCAGTTTACTTCACATTTCTGGAGATCAGCACAGAGTGAATTGGGGACCCGTGTAGAGCTCAGCACAACCTTTCATCCGTAGACCGATGGCCAGTCAGAGCGGACAATTTGGATTTTGGAGGATATGCTCAGTGCATGTGTGATTGACTTTGGAGGTCAGTGGGATCGTTTCTTGCCTTTGGCCGAGTTTTCTTATAATAACAGTTACCAATCCAGCATCGAGATGGCTCCATTTGAGGCTTTATATGGTCGGCGATGTCTTTCGCCCATTGGATGGTTTGAGCCCGGTGAGGCTAAATTTTATGGTACTGATTTAGTAAAAGATGCCTTGGAAAAGGTAAAGTTGATTCAGGAGCGACTTCGTACATCACAATCCAGACAGAAGAGTTACGCAGATCAGAAAGTGCGTGATTTATCATTTATGGTGGGTGAAAAAGTTCTTTTGAAAGTTTCACCGATGAAGGGAATCATGAGATTTGGGAAAAGGGGGAAATTGAGCCCAAGGTTTATAGGCCCATTTGAGGTGTTGAGACGAGTTGGTTCCTTAAGTTAGCTTTAGAAGACCAAGTTTGACTTCGGTCAATATTTTGAGAAAACGACCCCGGAATAGAATTTCGATAATTTGAATAGATCCGTATGGTGATTTTGGACTTAGGAGCGTGTTCAAAATTTTATGTGAAAGTCCGTAGTTAAATTAGGCTTGAAATGGCTAAAACAAGAATTTAAGTTTGGAAGTTTGACCGGGGAGTTGACTTTTTGATATCGGGGTTGGAATCCAGTTCCGAAAATTTTCATAGCTCCGTTATGCCAATCATGACTTGTGTGCAAAATTTGAAGTCAATCGGACTTGATTTGAAAGGTTTCGACATTTAATGTAGAAGTTGGAAATTTTTAACTTTTGTTAGGCTTGAATTGGTTGTAATTTGTGATTTTAGCGTTATTTGATGTGATTTGAGGTTTCGACTAAGTTCGTATGATGTTTTAGGAATTGTTGGTTTAATTGGTTGGGGTCCCGAGGGCCTCGGGTGAGTTTTGGAAGGTTAACGGATCATTTTTGAACTTGGGAAACAGCTGAAGGATTTCTGGAGTCCAGCTCTGGTTTCCTTCTTAGCGTTCGCGAGAGAGGTCTCGCGTTCGCAAAGGGAAAACTGGGGCAGGCAAGATTTTCTCTTCGTTTTCGTGAAGAATGGCCCACGTTCGTGAAGGGTGATGGCATTGTGCATCGCGAACGCGTGAAGGCTTTCGCGTTCGCGTAGAAGGGCGAGGCCAGGCGGGGTTTTGGGCATTAAAGCTTCGCGTTCGCGAAGGCCAAGTTTGGCAGTGCATCGCGTTCGCAAGAGGAGCCTCGCGTTCGCGAAGAGTAAAGTTGGGCAGCACAATTTTGTGCTTTGCAAATGCGAGACAAGGGTCGCGCTCGCGAAGAAGAGAGGGTCTGGGCAGAAAGTTAAGTTCAGAAAATGGGACTTCGTCCCATTTTTCATTTTTAACGATTTGGAGCTCGGATTTAGGCGATTCTTGGGAGATTTTCAAAGAAAACAACGGGGTAAGTGTTCTTAATTCAATATTGGTTAAATTACCCGAATCCATCGCTGTTTTTATCATTAATCGGAGAATTAAGTTGGAAAAGTTTGAAAACCCTCTTGGATAGATTTGAGAATTTGAGGGCCGAATTGTTATTGGAATTTAGTAATTTTGGTATAAGTAGACTCGTGGTTGAATGAGCGTTCATATTTCGTAACTTTCGTCGGATTCCGAGACGTGGGCCCCACGGGCTATTTTTGAGTTAATTTCGGATTTTTAATGAAAAATGTAGTATTTTCTTATGGAATTAATTTCTATAATTTTTAGTGATTGTATCGAATTATTTTGGCTAGATTCGAGCCAGACAGAGTTGAATAATCGAGAAAAGGCTCTACTATTGGATTAAATTGGAGCAAATTGAGGTAAGTCTCTTGTCTAATCTTGTGAGGGAGAAATTACCCCTTATGTGATTAAATTAAATAGTTATTGCTAATTGTGGGGGCTACGTACGCACGAGGTGACGAGAGTCCGTGCGTAGCTACTATTAATGCTAAAGCCCGGGTAGTTTAGGACTCAAAGCATGAATTACTTGTGTAAATTGTATTCTTTGTTTAATTAATATTATTTTATATATATATATATATATATATATATATATATATATATATATATTGTGAATTGTTAGATAAAAATATTAAAGGATGGAAATCTCATATACTTAAATTTTCTGTTTAAATTATTAATTATTAAAAGAAATTGTTCATCCTCCCGAAATTTATCTTATAATGAATATACTCTCCTTCCGGAGGTACATAAGAAAATATCCTCCTTTCTTGTGGAGCGGGCCGAACGCCTTGGCATGATAGATGTATCTATGGATCGTGCCGCACGTCCCTCGGGAGTGTACACGACACTCTGGATAGGGCCGTACTACCTGGGTAGAAATCGTGCTTAATAATAATAATAATTACACGATACTTGGACAGTTTATTACAGCTTCTAAAGCTATTTGATAAATTAAAAATTTATTGAAATTGAAGGATTTAATTAATATATTGGAAATTGTTGTATTTGAAGGATTTTTAATATTTCTGCTAATTGAATAAAATTATTGTTAACTATGTGAATCATGCTAATTTAAACAATTATAATTTATTCTATTTATTATTGTTGATCCTTAGTGAATGTCAAAGTCGGCCATCTCATCTCTACCACTTCAAAATTAGGCTTGATACTTACTGGGTACATGTTGTTTACGTACTCATTATTACACTTGCTGCACTTTTTGTGCAGGATCTGAGACAAATACTAGTGGAGGACCTATCATCGCACATCCTCATTATCTAGGGGCGTAGTGGTGAGGTGCCTTTCTGAGTCGTCCTGCAGCTACTAGTGCCTCATCTTATATTTTTCATTCTGTCTATTTTTATTTCAGACAGTATTTGAGGTTTTGTATAATCTACTATATGCTCATACACTTGTGACACCAGGTCTTGGCACACATTGGTAGAATTTGATGTTTTATTATCTTTCTTGGTTTTAAATTTTGTCAATATATGCTTAATTTATTAAGTTGGCTTGCCTAGCTGTAGTGTTGGGCGCCATCACGACCTATAGGTAAAATTGGGTCGTGACAACATGGTATCAGAGCACTAGGTTCACGTAGGTCTCACAAGTTATGAGAGGACCTAATAATGTCTTGCGGATCGGTACAGAGATGTTTGTACTTATCTTCGAGAAGCTATAGAGTGTTAGGAAACTACCTTTCTTCATATTCCATCGTGCAATTAATGTAGTACTAAATATCCTTCTCTTATTCTCTCATAGATGTTGAGAACGCGCTCTAATGAGGTCCCGAGGCAGAGGCCGAGGGAGGGCTCCAGCCCGTGGTAGAGGGCGAGGACGTCACAGGACTGTTCCAGTTATGCCGCCAGTGGGTCCAGCAGAGAATCCCATTATTGAGGAACAGTGTGAGGTGCCTGTGGTAAAACCAGCTCCGTTGGATTTCATATCTGCACCGAGATTTCAGGATGTCATGGGTCATATGCTGCGGTTCATGGACAATATGACTCAGGACGGTTTATTTCCGGCAGACCCAGCCACTTCTTAGGCGGGCGGGGGAGCACAGACCCCTACCGTGCAGGCTCATGGACAGGCAGCTGCTGTATATCATACCCAGGGTGCACTACCCATAGGTGGAGCCCAGCCAGTGGCAGCAGCTACACCTGAGCCCAGGCCAGTTGTACCCGCTGATCCACAGAAACTATTAGACAGATGGACTAGACTACATCCTCTTGTCTTTGGGGGTGAGCAACATGAGGATCCCCAGGATTTCATTATTCGGTGCAAGGATAGACTGTACAACATGAGGATATTGGAGTCTTATGGGGTAGACTTTGCTACTTTTCAGCTAGAGGGCAGAGCCCGTAGATGGTGGCGGTCTTATGTTCTTGGCAGACCAGCAGATTCTCCTCCCATAACTTGGGACAGGTTCACCCTTATCTTCCTGGACAGGTATATTCCACCCTCCTAGAGGGAAGAGTTGAGGTTTCAGTTTGAGCAGCTCCAGCATGGTCAGATGTCAGAGACCGATTATGAGGCGGGATTTTCTGAGTTATCTTGCCATGCACTTATGATACTCTCTACTGAGGCGGAGAGAGTGCGGAGGTTTGTTGCGGGTTTACATACTGGCATTCAGGACACTATGGCTAGAGAGGTTGAGATGGGTACTTCTTATGAGCCGAGAATGTTATTGGAAACCAGACTTCTCAACCATATCCCCTAATGTCGATGACTGAATAACCACTTACCGTGAGGGTTATTCATTTGTCTACACTTGTCCTTTCACTTTAGGATTCAAGCCTCCTATTGACCCAGTGATTATTAAATTATGTCGCTATTTCACATTTGCCTTGGTCAAATAGGCCCGATAATATGGAGGGTCGTGGCTTTCCTTCACTATCTATCAGGCTTAGTTTCTGCCCCTTTCTCTTTTTGTTATGTCCTCCATCTGTATTCCCCAAAGTTTTTTCATGAGGGTGGTTTTACACTTGGAACAAGAAGAAAAAGTGTCTTGGTTAGTCCTGAAGATGATCGTGACCGAGGTTGGTATGCTCGATTCATGATTGTTCCCACTCATGCCTTAGTGGGAGAAGAGAACATGCCCTTTCCCAAGAAATGAAACTTTGCACGTGAGTATTTCCCTTTGCTTCTTCACTATGCTATTTTCTCTTTTAGAATACTAATTTTCTTATCCATATTTTCTTTTTTCAGCAATCATGGATGTTTTTGGTGAACTACCCGACTTTTGTGATTGAGTAGAAAAAATATTGTTTGTCGCTCATATGGAGCAAAGATCCTTGAAATTTCTATCCCAAAAGTTTGGGTGGAAAGTTAAAACCCATGGTATGTTACTTTACTTTACCGTGAAGTTTTCACTTTTTCCTTATTATTTTGACATCCTTTGTAACGTTCAGGATTTGTTATCCACGGAGTCCATCCTGCTTCCACTCCTACAGTTAGACTCAATGTCAACACTGCTCAAGAGAGGATTTTGAATATGTCCTCTTCAAAAAGAAAAAACAAAGAATCTCGTGCCTCTAATGAAGTGTAAGAAGATGAAGGCTCCCTAGTAAAGAAGCCTCGAATCAGAAGATGCATTTTCTAGGACGATGAATCCAACGCTCCTCAGAACCAACATTCAAGCTTCGTGCCTTTTCGCCTAATCAATGAGCCTGAAGATGTCCCTTTAGAAATTTTTGAGGATGAAAACATTGGTCCTGCCTTGAACCCCCCTTCAAATTCTATTGAGAGGCTTTCTATTCAAGGATTTAAGGGTAAAGAAGAAGAGTTTGGCTTTGTTTCTGATGAGCCACATCTTGCAACCCATGTTGCTCTTGCTACTACTTATGTTGTTGTTCCTCGTGATGAAGTTTTCCCTTCCAGTGGGAGAGGTATGAAGCATGTTATGATTGAAGTCCCAAAGGGCATGAACTTATTGAAGAAATCCAACCTAGCGGCGGTTTGGTTGAAACCTTTAATTGGCCCCTTGAAAGGGAGAAACTTGAATCTCACTCCTCTATCACTCTGATGGATGATGTTATTCATTCTGCTCTCAAGGTATATTTTTCTTCTCTTATCTCTTTCACTTCTTCTTTATTTAAGTTTATAACATTTTTTCCTTGCCGTTTTATAGATCAACTTAATAAGTACAGAGCTAATGAAGATAGTGGCTTGGATTGAGTAGCAAGTCGTAAAGTTGAGAACGAAAGCTGACTATTAGAATGAACAATTTTAGAGACTCCAGTTAGAGAAAGACGTTCTGGCTGGTGAAAAAAAGACTTTGGAGCAGCAACTAAGGATCATTATTGTTGAGTTAGCAGTATTAAAGGCTTCTGCCAATTAGGCAGAGAAGGAAAATTATAGGATAGAAGCCACCTTTGCTGAGCAGCACTCAAAGGCAATGAAGAGATTCAAAGTCTGAAAGAACTTATGAATCAAAAAGAAGTGTATGCGTGTGATCTGATCCAAGCATTAACTCAAGCCCAAGAAGATCTATGCACCTCTTCCAACAAAGTTGAGTTCCTTGAAGCTACTCTTGAATCTTTAAAGATTTCTTATGAAGATTTTGAGGCTGTAAAAGAAGAACTGAGGGTTGAAGTTGAACAATTGAAAAAACATACGAGGCTCTCGATGATAAACTAACTCTAAATGTGAGTTGGGCCTTCCTGAACACGCGTATTGAAACTTTGACCAAGTCTAGCCAAGAAGGTTTTGATCTCGAAGTTGAGATTGCAAAGGCTAAGGATGCAATCGAAACTACTCATCAATGCCAAAGTTTCTCTACACTCGAGAATGAATGTTCTAAGAGTGATTTAAGAAAAGACGGGTCAGAGGTTGATCCTGTTGATCCCCATCCTTCATCTTCAAGTCCCCAAGTTGATCCTTTCGCTCCTTCTGAAGATGTTTCCTAGTTTTCTATTTCAATAATGTTTTTTCATATTACTTAGATATTTTTGGATGTTTTTGTATTTGTTCCTTGAAAACTTTTGTGAACATCAATATCAATATTAACTTTCAACATATTTTAAGTATGTTGTTGTTCTTTAATTTCCTAGCTTTTTCTTGCATTATCCAAATGGAATAAATACCTTAATATAATGTGACTAAATACGCTCGGTCTTATTTATAAAAGAGCGCCCTTATATAAATGACACTAATGAAGATGACGTCTCATTCTCATATTGGTATAAAAATATGACATATGAAGTAATTTGAAGAAGTTTTATTTGAACTTTCAAAATAAATATTTATGTACATGATTTTCATAACTACTTTCATTATAACATATTTACAGGTATAGGTACAGTTATCTCGTGACTATGTTTGTAGCCTTAACCTAATATCTATTGGGAGTTTTCTGTTGAATCTTCAATTTCCTGTTGATTCTTCAATTCTTCACTTCCTATTTAATCTTTGAGCTTGAAAATTCAAAAAATTTCTTCAAGATTTTTTCTTTGGCCATTGAGATATGCTTTTGGGTTGTAGTTCTTCCATATGCATAGCCCCCTAGTATTTTAGCTTTGAAGTATAAAAACTGAAACACTTGATCAATTTCCTTATATGGTCCTTTCCCTTAAAAAAGAAAATATATACGGCACTCGGGGGTAATTTTTTAGATGATGACTGCTTAACCATTTCCATCAGAATTGTTGTAACCTAGACCGAGAATAATTAAGTATTCCGCATCTCTTTTGGGTCTAATGTCATCATTTGGTTCGGGCTAGCTTTTTGCATATCATCTAAAAAGGTTAGTAAAATTTAAATGAAATAACTAATAAACTTTGGTATACCTGACCGTGAATACTTGCTCAAAAGTAGTATTTCTTCGAGTGTACCGCATTCCAATTGGAAGTAACACTTTTCCGTCCATGGTCTCCAACTTATATGCTCATTTTCCAGCAATGCCTCGAACTCGATATGGTCTTTCCCAATTCGGACTCAATTTTTCTGCATTTGCCGCCTGTGTTGACTGAAATACTTTCCTAAGGACAAAGTCCCCAATAATGAAATATCAAATATTATCCCTTCTGTTGTAATATCTCTCAATCCTTTGTTTTTGCGCTGCAATCTGTATCAAGGCTACTTCCCTTCATTCTTCTGTCAAATCCAAATTTGTACGAAGCTATTCCTCATTAGATACTTCATTTGTATGCTCAAACTTCAGGTTTATATCTCCTATTTCCACTGGAATGAGCGCCTCAGTATCATAAACAAGTGAAATGGAGTTTCTCGCGTGCTTATTTTTGTCGTTGTCATGTGGGCCCATAATACCCCAAGTAGCACTTCAGGCCGCCTGCCTTTTGATTCTTTCAAACATTTTTTATATTGTTAAAAATAATTTTATTTATCGACTCTGCTTGTCCATTAGCTTCGGGATAATACGGTGCCGAAGTAATCTATTTAAATTTCCATCCTTTGAAAAAATCAGTGACCTTTGCTCCCACGAATTGTGGCCTATTATCAAATATGATTTCCCTTGGAACCCCAAATCTATATATTATATTCCTCCAAATGAAGTTGATAACGTTCTTTTCTCTTACCTGTTTGAAGGCATCTGCCTCTACCCACTTATAAAAATAATCAGTCAAAATTAATAAAAACTATACCTTTCCTGATGCTTGACGCAGAGGAACTATGATATCCATTCTCCACTTCATAAACGGCCATGGTGCGATAATCGAATGAAGAAATTCTGCCGGTTGATATATATTATTTATGTACCATTGGAATTTATCGCACCTTTTTACGAAGTTATCCGCCTCGTCTTCCATCCTTGGCCAATAATATCCTACTCTTATTAGCGTTTTTACTAGTGACCTTCCACCAACGTGATTTTCACATTGTCCTTCATGTACCTTTCGCATCACGTATTCAGTTTGTGAGGATCCAAGGTACCGAGCTAAAGGTCCACCAAATATTTTTCGATACAAATTGTCTTCTATTAAGCAATATCGAGTTTCTTTATTCGTCGTAGTTGGGATTGATTTTTATCCTCAAGTAATATTCCATACTGCAGATAATTCACAAATTTATTTCTCCAATCTTGTAATGACCTAACCGGTCATTTTAACTTTTAGAACCCCGTTCCCTAAAATAAAACTTCTCGTATGTATTTTTAATAATTTATGACTTGCGGGGATGGTTGGTTCGGGATTTGGAAGTGTTTGGGTTGAAATCGAAACACTTGGTTCCTTAAGTTGGCTTTAGAAGGCCAAGTTTGACTTCGGTCAACATTTTGAGAAAACGACCCTGGAATAAAATTTTGATGATTCCAACAACTCTGTATAGTGATTTTAGACTTAAGAGCGTGTTTGAAATTTTATTTGGAAGTCCGTAGTTAAATTAGGCTTGAAATGGCTAAAACAAGAATTTAAGTTTGGAAGTTTGACTGGGGAGTTGACTTTTTGATATCGGGGTCAGAATCCAGTTTTGAAAATTTTCATAGCCCCGTTATGCCAATTATGACTTGTGTGCAAAATTTGAGGTCAATCGGACTTGATTTGAAAGGTTTCGACATTTAATGTAGAAGTTAGAAATTTTTAAGTTTCATTAGGCTTGAATTGGGGTATGATTTGGGATTTTAGCATTATTTGATATGATTTGAGGTTTCGACTAAGTTCGTATGATATTTTAGGACTTGTTGGTGTAATTGGTTGAGGTCCCGAGGGCCTCGGGTGAGTTTCAGAAGGTTAACGGATCATTTTCGAACTTGGGAAACAGCTGAAGGATTTCTAGTGTCCAGCTCTGGTTTCCTTCTTCGCGTTCGCGAGAGAGGTCTCGAGTTCGCAAAGGGAAAACTGGGGCAGGCGAGATTTTCTCTTCGTGTTCGCAAAGAATGGCCCGCGTTCGCGAAGGGTGATGTCATTGTGCATCGCGAACGCGTGAAGGCTTTCGCGTTCGCGTAGAAGGGCGAGGCCAGGCGGGGTTTTGGGCATTAAAGCTTCATGTTCGCGAAGGCCAAGTTTGGCAGTGCATCACATTCGCGAAGAGTAAAGTTGGGCAGCACAATTTTGTGCTTCGCGAGCGCGAGACAAGGGTCGCATTCGCGAAGAACAGAGGGTCTGGGCAGAATGTTAAGTTCAGAAAATGGGACTTCGTCCCATTTTTCATTTTTAACGATTTGGAGCTCGTATTTAGGAGATTCTTGGGAGACTTTTAGAGAAAACAATGGGGTAAATGTTCTTAACTCGATATTAGTTAAATTACCCGAATCCATCGTTGTTTTTATCATTTAATTGGAGAATTAAGTTGGAAACGTTTGAAAACCCTCTTGGATAGATTTGAGGATTTTAGGGCCGAATTGTTATTGGAATTTAGTAATTTTGGTATGAGTAGACTCGTGGTTGAATGAGCGTTCATATTTCGTATTTTTCGTCGGATTCCGAGACATGGGTCTCACAGGCTATTTTTGAGTTAATTTCGGATTTTTAATGAAAAAATATAGTATTTGCTTATGGAATTGATTCCTATAATTTTTAATGATTGTATCGAATTATTTTGGCTAGATTCCAGCCAGACAGAGTTGGATAATCGAGAAAAGGGTCTACTATTGGATTAAATTGGAGCAAATTGAGGTAAGTCTCTTGTCTAATCTTGTGAGGAGGAAATTACCCCATAAGTGATTAAATTAAATAATTGTTGCTACTTGCGGGCGCTACGTACGCACGAGATGACGAGAGTCCGTGCGTAGCTACTATTAATGCTAAAGTTCGGGTAGTTTAGGACTTAAAAGCATGAATTACTTGTGTAAATTATATTCTTTATTTAATTAATATTATTGGATAATATATATATATATATATATATATATATATATATATATATATATATATATATATATATATATATTATAAATTGTTAGATAAAAATATTATAGGATGGAAATCTCATATGCTTAAATTTTTTGTGTAAATTATTAATTATTAAAAGAAATTGTTCATCCTCCCGAAATTTATCTTATAATGAATATACTCTCCTTCCGGAGGTACATAAGAAAATGTCCTCCTTTCTTGTGGAGCGGGCCGAACGCCTCGGCAGGATAGATGCATCTATGGATCGTGTCGCACGTCCCTCGACAGTGTACACGACATTCTGGATCAGGCCGTACGACCTCGGCAGAAATCGTGCTTAATAATAATAATAATTACACGATACTTGGACAGTTTATTGCAGCTTGTAAAGCTATTTGATAAATTAAAAATTTATTGGAATTGAAGGATTTAATTAATAGATTGGAAATTATTGTATTTGGAGGATTTTTATTATTTCATCTAATTGAATAAAATTATTGTTAACTCTGTGAATCATGTTAATTTAAATAATTATAATTTATTCTATTTATTATTGTTGACCCTTATTGAGTGTCAAAGTCGGCCATCTCATCTCTACCACTTCGAGATTAGGCTTGATACTTACTGGGTACACGTTGTTTACGTACTCATACTACACTTGCTGCACTTTTTGTGCAGGATCTGAGACAGATACTAGTGGAGGACCTATCATCGCACATCCTCGTTATCTAGGGGCGTAGTGGTGAGCTGCCTTTCTGAGCTGTCCTGCAGCTACCAGTGCCTCTTCTTGTATTTTTAATTCTGTCTATTTTCATTTCAGACACTATTTGAAATTTTGTATAATTTACTAGATGCTCATACACTTGTGACACCAGGTATTGGCACACACATTGATAGAATTTGGTGTCTTATTATTTTTTTTGGTTTTAAATTTTATCGATATATGTTTAATTTATTAGTTGGCTTGCTTAGCTGTAGTGTTGGGCGCCCTCACGACCTATAGGTGAAATTGGGTCATGACAAATCCCATGTTAAATTATTAAAATTTTATCTCAATCTTGGTTTGATCGAGCATTGAATGAAATAAGTGCACTACCATTGCGTTTTCCGTGTTTGAAACATTAGCTACTGATCCCAAATTTGCTAATGCATCACCCTCCGCATTATTTTCTCTTAGTATTTGAACAACTTTCCATATTCGGAACTGGCGCAATAATTTTCGTACCTTTTCTAAATATTGTTGCACACGTGTTTTTCTAGCCACGTAATTCCCTTGTATTTGATTTACCACAAGTTTTGAGTCGCTTTTGATTTCAACTTGGTCAATCCCCATCTGTTTTGCAAGTTAGAAACCCGTAATTACTACCTCATGTTCGGCTTCATTATTAGTTATTGAATAATATTTTATTGCTTGTCTAATAATTTCTCCTGAAGGTGAAATTAAGGCAATACCCAAACCTGCTCCTTTTACATTTGAGGATCCATCAGTATATAATGTCCAATTCCCCAAATTAGATCCGGTAAATATTCGTACCTCAATTTCAACTTCAGGGAGTAAGCTTGAACTGAAATCTACTACGAAATCTGCTAGTACCTGTGATATTTTGGCAGTTCGAGGTTGATAAACAATATCATATTCACTAAGTTTTATTGTCCATTTAGCTAATCTTCCTAGTAACTCATGTTTATATAAAATATTCCTTAACAGAAAAATAGTTACGACAGAAATAAGATGATACTGAAAATAGGGTCGTAACTTTCTTAATGCCATTATCAACGCTAGTGCTAGTTTTTCTAGATGAGGATATCGTGTCTCAGCATCTAACAAAGATTTACTAACATAGTAAATTGGAGATTGCATACCTTTTTCTTCTCGCACCAGTACCGTGCTTACCGCTACTTCTGATACAGCTAAGTAGATGAGTAATCTCTCTCCATCCCTTGGCTCTGACAATAGAGACGGTTTTGATAGATACGCTTTCAAATCTTTAAAGCTCGTTGACATTCATCAGTCCATTCAAAACACTTCTTTGAGGATCTAGATATGAATCTACCTAAAGTTGTTTCTCTCCCTGTTAATCTTTGTACTTCCTTTTTACTTGTGAGCACATCCGGTATCTCTTCGATCGCTTTAATCTGAGACGGATTTACTTCGATTCCCCTATTAGAGATAAGAAAACCTAAACCATTACCTGAGGCTATGCCAAAGGTACATTTCTCGGGATTCAACTTCATATTATACTTGCGAAGTATTTCAAAGGTTTCATTCAGATGCCTGAGATGATCTTCTGTTTTTACCGATTTCACTAGCATGTCATCGATGTAGACTTCTATGGTTTTCCCTAAATGCTCTTGGAATATTTCGGTCACAAACCTCTGGTACGTAGCTCCAGCATTCTTCAAGTCAAAAAGCATGATTTTCTAGCAATAATTCCCCTTGTCTGTAGTGAAAGGAGATTTTTCCTCGTCTAGGGGGTCCATTTTTATTTAATTATATCTAGAATACGCATCTAAAAAACTTAAAAGTTCATGACCAGCAGTAGAATAAATTAGTTAATCTATCTGCGATAAAGAAAATAAATCTTTGGGGCATGCTTTATTCAGATCAGTATAATCTACACATACTCGCCATTTTTTTATTTTTCTTTGGGACTATAATAGTATTAACTAACCAGTCAGGGTACTTTACCTCTTGAATTGAACCAATTTTCAAAAGTTTTTGTACCTCCTCTTGAATTACCTGATTTTTGAATGCTCCTTGCTTACGTTTCTTTTGCTTTACTGGAGGTGTAATGGATCTTAATTTCACTTTTGAGGCATTACCTCCGGTGAAATACATATCATATCTGAGTGAGACCAGGCAAACCAACCAGCGTTAGCACGTAAAATTCAATTAATTTACTTTTCATCACCGGGCTTAGGCTTGTTCCAACATAGACTTTTCTGTCAGGCCAGTGGACGAACAATATAACAGTTTCGAGCTCTTTCCGTAGTTGTTTTAATAGTTTTGTTCTCCTTTGGGTCCTAGATCGCATCGGGTCTCGCATCTATATCTGTTTCGTTCCTTGTAGTTTCAGTTGGGGTAGAAGACAAGTTCTCCTCAACTGAGCACTGTAATTGCTATTTTTTATCTCCGTCTTTGGATGTTCCACTAGCCACATCGACTGTGTTGGTTTCTCGTGCTGCTTGCTGATCCCCCACGATATAAAGAATTCCCCACTGTGATATGAATTTGATTACCTTATGCAAAGTTGATGGAACTGCATCCATATCATGAATCTATGGCCTTCCTAAAATTATGTTGTAAGTTATGTCTGCATCCACCACTTGGAATTTGGTATCTTTCATGACACCCTCGGCAAAGGTAGATAATGTAATTTGTCCCTTTGTTATCACACTTAAATTGTCAAAACCAGATAAACATCAAGCCTTGCATACCACACAATCAGTCGCTTGCATCTCGTTGTCCACTCTTATAGCCTGCTTGGCCAAGCTTCTAAAATCTGCTTATTTTGAGAAGTGCTTTTTTCAAAAGTGCTTTTCAAAAAAGTATTTTTGGTGAGAATCGGTTTGTGTTTGGCTAATTAATTTGAAAAGCACTTTTGAGCAGTAATTAGTGTTTGGCCAAACTTTTGAAAACTGCTTCTAAGTGTATTTTTCTCAAAAGTGTTTCTTAGAAAAGTGCTTTTGGAGAGAAGCTATATTTTTCTGCTTCTCAAAATCTGCTTCTGCTTCTCCTCAAAAGCACTTTTTTCCTTCTAAAAGCTTGGCCAAACACCTCAATTTTTGGCCAAAAGCACTTTTGGCCAAAAAAAGTACTTTCGGCCAAAAACTAAGCTTGGCCAAACATGCTATAAAGCTACCTGGATCAATCAAAACTCGTTTGACATTAGTATCATGACCAAGTAAGTATATTACCATCGCATCATTGTGAGGGATGAACAAGCCATCTGCATCCTCATCGTCAAATATTATGTTGTTTCCTTCCAAGACTTGTCTAATCCGCTTGTCGTGGGTCACTGAGATCTTGGCTGACAGTAAAATTTGAAAAACATTCTAAAGTTATAATAACTCTTTAAATTGTCTGAGTATATGTCTGAACTCGCTTGTATAAAAGTCTGGGTTCCCCACTGTCCAAAACAAAAAAAAAGTCATATAAATAAGAGGCAAAGATGCGAAATTTCAATAACTATCCAAGAACTGGTGTCACAAGTCATGAAAAACTAAAAATAGAAATATAACGATGTTATGAGAAAATATATATATCTGTTTGAATATACATAAAATTAAATACAAGATCCTAGGCTACCATTGATGTGTGGCCAAAATACTATATATTTAGTACATTACTCGCCTCATATGTTGTTAGTTTAATGGTTAATTGTGCGACATTTGAGCTGAATTATGTTGTTTTATATGTAGGAGCATCGAAAGACAAAGACGAGTGAAAGTTGCACAAAAAGAGGACAAAAATACGAGAAAAGAACACAAAAGCATGAAGTTCCCAAGCATGGCTACAAGCCGAGCACACCCAACTCTATAGCTAGCTTGACCGCGCTATAGGCCAGGCGTAGCCACCTATGTAGCCATGCTGACCGCACTATAAGCCTGACCCTGCGAGGTCTACAGCCCGGTGATCAAAAGTGCGTGAATTAAAAGACTCTAACACGGATTCAAACGCAAGGACTTCAACCCTAGCCTATAAATATTCCCTAAATATGTCTAAGAAGGGAGGACTTTTTAGAGCAGCTTTGACCTAAAAGGGAGACATTTTTGGAGAGAGGATTCAACCAAAGGAGGCAAGAACACGCTAGAAGCAAGGCGGATAATTCTTCTACGAGTTTTTCATGTATTTCTTCATATTTTCATTATTGGTAATGAATTCTAGTATTGTAGTTTTGCATACTATTATGAATAGCTAATTTGTTATCTAGGGTTTTGATGGAACCTTTTGTAGGATAAATTCTTGTGTCGTTTTTATATAATTGAGCCATTGGATTTCTCTACTTGTTCAACTATGTGTTTATTGTTATTGATTGAATGGCCATCGATTGACTGCGCCTTTTTAGTGTGTATATTGCTAGAGAGAGAGTGCACATTTAGGTAATTATTGAACAACATCACTCCTAACATATGTGAGAGATCAATACACAGGGTTTAAAGGCGGGATTAGAGATAACGAAATCTTGGTGCGATTGTAGTGAGCGGCGAATTAGTGCCAACTATCGTAGTTCGAGAGAATATGTCTAGTAAATTGTGGTAGTTGCTCGAGAGAGAGCTACGACACCCAAAATACTCACAATCGGTAGAAAATGCTTAGGCAAAATTATAGAAGACATAGCGGGAAGGATTCCGACAATTGGAGAAATCATAATTCTAGACCTCCTTAATCGTTTCTCCACCCCCTAGTATATTTAGTTGTTAATCTACTACTTTAATTTATTAGTTAATTAGATATAAGAATCTTAATATTTATGACTTAGAAATTCTTCGAACTTTTCTTCTTAATGATAGTGAACAGTTGTAGATAAATCTTAGTTTTCTGTGGGATTCAACTCCAGACTCTTAGACCGAATTATATTTGCAGCGACCGCTTGTCCTTTTTAGGACTAGAGTTGGGCGTGATCAAATTTTGGCGCCGTTTTTGGAGAACTAACGGTGTAGTTGTAGTTGTACATATTGCTAGGTTTCAAGTTTGAACTTTTTTTTTAATTTTTTTTGTATTTGATTTTTTTATTTTTTATTTTAGTTTTACTTGTTGATTTGATAAACATGGCATCTTGAAATTATGGGAGTTTAGATATTGGTTATTCTACTGTTGATCTTCCTTGTGCTTATTGTGGAGGAAAACACTTATAGCAAAATTGTCAAAATATTTTCGAGAGCGAGTTATGTGCACCAACTCAATCTTATGTGTGGAATGTATGTGATATTTGTAGTGGTCAAGATGGCCACTTTTATGGTTGTGCTTGTATTTCTTATCCTCCCCCAATCCCTTATGATGATGGTTCTACATTTTCTTGTGAGGTTAATAGGAACAAAAAACCCGGGGAAGCTGATTTGAAGGAGATCAAAGAAGTGTTAAAGTGCCTCATCGAATAAAGTAATGAGAAACAACTGCAAATACAAAGGCTAGGGGATACTAACCAAAGACAATGGGATACTATCCAAAGGCAAGAGACAACTTTTCTTAACCTGGAGGCACAAGTGAGGCAATTGGTTGAGACTTTAAATTCTCAACAAGATAATATTATGAATACTAGCCAAGAGCAGTGTGCATTAGAGATAGAAATTGAGGTGCAAATTGAGGGGTCCATAGTAGAACACCAACAATCAATCAAACTAGAATTTGAGGATGCCGATGTTGTAGAAGAGATACTAGAGCCAACTAAGGACATTGATGATACATATTTAGTTGACTCTAGTGTCATTGGTGTTGAGGATGTTGACAGTCCCAAAGTTCTTGTAATTGAGTGCATTGGTCCACACTCCAAGTATTTTTCCACATTATGTTTGGATGATGATATTGAAATAGAGTCATCCGAGCCACTTGAGGAGTCAAGGAATGAGGAACAAGGTGCGTACATTCTGGAATTCTTCTTGCTAGAAAGTCGGGATTACACACCTCATCTAAAGGCCAAGAAGTGCAGAATACTACATTGTTTCCTTGGGCCAGTTAGGTTCATTCCACCACCCCAGGAACATAATCATAATCTTGAAGAAAAACTTGGGGTTCAATTCATAAGCTCGAGGTGGAGGCAAAAAAATAATCCGCGTCGTAACGCGACGTTAAATCAGGCGCTTATTGGGAGGCAACCCAACTTTACTGTATTTTTTTATTTTTAATTTATTTAATTATTTTTTTATTTGTATTATTTTTGTAGTGTCGATTTTTTATTTTCTAGGAGTATGGAAAGCAAAGCTATTGGAAGGATGCAACAACAAACTAGATGGTTGGAACTAAGTGTGAGGTACCCGCACGAAGGACCAGACCTGGGAGAAGTCTGAGTACCCCATGAGCTACTAGTGCTTCGGCCTTTGGCCTACCAGGGAGGTTTTTTTTACCCTCTTATTAGTATAGTGTGCAATAGGGACAATGCACAATTTTAAGTGTGGGGTGAGGAGATTGTCTAAGTGACTTTTCTATGCTATTGTAGCTGTGTTAGTTTAATTGAATAATGCCTTTTTAGAAAAATAAAAAAATATTGGACTTTTCCCGACGATGAAAATCCTAGACAATTTTCTTGAGGATTTAAAGTCTGACCAAAAACACACACAAAAAAAAATCCAAAAATATTTTTTTATTTTTGTAGGTAGTAATAATCCCCGGTCGTTTTTCTTTCTGCCTCGGTTCTTTTTCATGTGATGTAGTTTGAATCGGGTAGTTTTTTTATTTTTAGAATAGATTAGGATGTAGGAATAAAAGAATGAAGATGAGATTTTTAGGCACCCTTTTGACTTGTTTGATAGTAACATATTTAGGCTCTAGCTTGTGTATTACCTTTCCTATGGTTTTGAAGTTGCTTATGATGCCTTGTTGAGTTATATAGCATATCTATTGACGCTCATGTCTCATTTTCTTGGCTCGTGTTTACTTTGTGCTTAATGCTTAAAAATTTGTGGCTCCATGAATACTTGTAATTGTTTGTGAGCCGGAATGGAATCGTCCTTAATGAATCATGTGCCATGTGTGGTGAGATCTTCTTGTGTAGTCCATGTCATTGTAACTGAGTCTAGAACTTGTCCGGCATGTGAGTTGAAGCGAAATCCTAGGCTTGCTTGGTTTGAAAAATAATTTTAGGCTTTCTTTGATCTTTTTGAACTTAATGTCTATCATAAATAAAATCTATCCCTAGTAAATCCTTCTAAGCCTATAGACTTTTACTTGGCACCCACATTACGAGCCTACCCTTTTGTCCTTATTTGACATCATTTTGATCATTTTACCTCTTAAAGCACTTTAATTGTGAAATGAGCGCTAGAAGAAGTAAGGACTAAGTATGGGGTGACTTTCGAGTGGAACCAATAAAAGAAAGAAGGGTGCATTTATTTTGTAAAGTAATACACCACTAGCAAAAACTGAAAAGGGAAAAACAATAGTAAAAAGAAAAGAAGGAAAAATATAGATGAATAAATTATTGTATTTTTCTTGCTAGTGGGGTATAAAGTAAAGTAGTGCTTAAAGAAAGAGGGAATATTTTTGGGGTGTGATCTTGTTTGTGAAATTGAAGTGGATTGAAGAATTTGTGCTTAACATTTATTATGTGATGTGTTAAAGTGCTTGGGAGGATGAACCACTATTCCAAAATATATCTTACCCTTCCCTTAGCCCACATTATCACCATGGAAAAGTCCTACTTGATTTTAGATCGAGCAAGCCTACATTAGTGGAGGTTTACATAATGGGCAAGTGTATGGTACTTTGTGCATGCATGTGACTTCTTTGTGAGAGTGAGGGATTTCTTTGATATATGCGAGTCCTTGAAATATATTTGAGCATTTGATTCGAATGTATGGATTCAACTTACTCTCTTGTTCTTGCTGTGAGGGCACATGATTTCGCAAGGGATAAGTGACGTTATTAGATGTCTCTATGATGTTAAGTGTTCAAGCCATGAATGCATTGTGATATTGAGTCGGTTTGTGAGGTTAGGATTATTATAAGCATGTTGTCTAGTTGTTTAATAAAATTTTGAATTATGGCATAAAGTAAAGGGAAGTGTGTGTTGAATGCATATGCTAAAGTTTATTTATTGCTATCAACCATAGTCAAAGATATGGTGTGCTTCGGATGTGCTAAAAAACATAAAGTGCTCAAGGTTAGTGTGAATTGGTGGTTGACTCGAGGGCGAACAATGTTTAAGTGTGGGGTAGTGATGTGTGGCCAAAATGCTATATTTTTAGTACATTACTCGCCTCACATATGTTAGTTTAGTGGTTAATTGTATGACGTTTGAGCTGAATTATGTTCTTTTATGTGTAGGAGCATCGGAACATAAAGACGAGTGAAAGTTGCACAAAAAAGAGGAAAACAATATGAGAAAAGAGCATAAAAGAACGAAGTACCCAATCCTGGCCACATGCCGAGCATACCCAGCTCTATAGCCAGCTTGACTGCACTATAGGCCAGGTGTAGCCACCTCTGTAGCCAGGCTGACCGCGCTATAAGCCTGGCCTCGCAAGGTCTATAGCCCGGTGATCAAAAGTGCGTGAATTAAAAGACTCCGACCCGGATTTGGACTCAAGGACTTCAACCCTAGCCTGTAAATACTCCCTAAACATGTCTAAGAAGGGAGGACATTTTTAGAGCAGATTCGACCTAAAGGGAGACGTTTTTGGAGAGGGGATTCAACCCAAGGAGGTAAGAACACGCTAGGATCAAGGCGGAGAATTCTTCTACGAGTTTTGCACGTCCTTCTTCATATTTTCATTATTGGTTATGAATTCTAGTATTGTAGTTTTGCATACTATTATGAATAGCTAATTTGTTATCTAGGGTTTTGATAGAACCTTTTGTAGGATAAATTCTTGTGACGTTTTTATATAATTGAGTCGTTGGATTTCTCTGCTTTTTCAACTACGTATTTATTATTTTTGATTGAATGTTCATCGATTGACTGTGCCTATTTAGTGTGTATATTGCTTGAGAGAGAGAGTACATATTTAGGTAGTTGTTGAACAACATCACTTCTAACGTAAGTGAGAGATCAATACAGAGGGTTTAAAGGCGGGATTAGAGATAACGAAACCTTGGTACGATCGTAGTGAGCGTTGAATTAGTGCCAACTATCGTAGTTCGAGAGAATACGTTTAGTAAATTTTGGTAGTTGCTCGAGAGAGAGCTACGACACCTAAAGTACTCACGATCAATAGAAAACACTTAGGTAAAATTATAGAAGACATAGCAGGAAGGATTCCGCCAAGTGAAAAAATCATAACATTAGACCTCCTTTATCTTTTCTCCAACCCCTAGTATCTTAGTTGTTAATCTACTACTTTAATTTATTAGTTAATTAGATATAAGAGTCTTAATATTTATGACTTAGGAATTGCTCGGGCTTGTCTTCTTAGTAATAATAAACAGTTGTAGCTAAATCTTAGTTCTCTGTGGGATTCGATTCCGGACTCTTAGACCGAATTATATTTGCAGCGACCGCTTATCCTTTTTAGGACTAGAGTTGGGCGTGATTAACCATGAAAAAATAATAATTAATAAACGGAATGCTAATATGTCTTCAATACTTGCTCTCGAACTCCGTAACAACTCAACTCTAAAACCTACACAAGGTAAAAAAGGATATAGTATGAGTACAATTGGCTCCATGTACTTAGTAAGTATCAAGCCTACCTCAACAAATTAGTGACAAGGTTTTAGTATAAATATACTCACTTTGTATAATATGTATAGTTTATAAGCATATAAAATAATAGGGAAAGAGCCAAGAAACAATAAATATCAATAATAAGGTGCACAATCAAATAAGAAGATAATAAGCATGCTTTTCAAAATAACAAAATTAAAAGCATGTACAAATATATCAAATTCACATGTAAAGAAGATATCCACCAGGTAGTATTAATTCAAATGCTTTTACATGAGTCTAGAGTGTCTGTACATGATAAAGACTCAAATTTCACATCTATGCTCAAATAATGTCTATATGAATGCTCTTATATGAGTCTAAAATGTCTACGCATTATAAACCTTAAACTTTACATCAATCTAACACCCTCTGAGTGTCTGACAACCTGCTAGCTAGTCATATGCATATATAAAATGCATAGATTTGCATATGTAGATGATATACATGAGCTTAGGAGGTCTATGCATGATAAAGGCTCAAAATTTATATCAATTAACGCCGCCTCCCACACCTTTTCATTGTCCAATAATACTGCGCACACACCGTCCAAGGTAAAATGAGTGATCACGTTAATCTGAAGGGATAGATCCCAATACACGCACCCGAGCATTATAGCTCCATAATTATATCAACCGCACGACATAATTATAGTATCATAATCATATCAACCACACGACATAAACCATCATGCCATAATCATAATAACTACACGGACAACTCACATGTCATAACCTCACTCCATATAAGAGAACATATATATATATATATATATATATATATATATATATATATATATATATATATGCACAAGAAGAGAACAGGTGAGACATCTAAGATGGATCCATATGCATGATGTATGTATGTGTGTAACATATGACTATAGCTACAATATCCAACATATAAATAGCACATCATGTCCAAATAAGGTATTAAAAGACTAGATACGATATCTAATGTGAATATGAGAGCTCAAGTAGTCATACAAGCAGATAAAGCTTATCGCAAGTATAGTATGTATCAAATCAGGCATAAAGAAGCTTAAATACTATCTCAAGCATGGAGAACCTTGGTATCCGCATATACGCTTGTCACTTCATATGTACGTCACTCCCAAACACGTAGCATGTAGCACATAAGTTCGTTTTTTGGAAAATATTTCTCAAGTCGAGGTTAAGCAAGATACTTACCTTTATTCCGACTAGCTCCATTCTTCAAATTTGCCTTTTCTAGCTCAAAATCTATCAAACAAGTCCGTTATAGTCCAAAGAATACTCAAGTAAGTCAAACAAAGCTATAAAAATTAATTCCAAACGATAATGCTTCTATCTTTAACAAAATCTCAAAAGTCAATAAAAATTAACTTAAAGCCCACATGGCTAAATTGTGAAACAAAAGTCGGATCTCATTGATCTATAGCCTCGTGAGTCCGTATATATATCCATTCCAACTTTGAATCCAAATCGTTGTTCAAAACCTTAAAATACACTTTCTTAACTTTCAAGTCTAAAATCCTCTTTTTTTCTCTTTTAGATCCTTAATTCTAAGGCAAAATTAATGATAGATTCAGGTTATAACTTATATTTGAGTGAGAATCACTTACACGATTCCAAGTACAAAATAGAGTTTATAACAAACAGTTAAAATTTCAGCTTCAAGTGTTGGATGCCATGTTAAACGTGAAGTGTCCAGACTTCACTCCTCATTGTGACCTGCAACAGAGGATGGACGCGAGCGTTCACCTTAGCCTCTACATTTGATGCAAATTTCTGCAATTTTTCCATTTCTATACCACTTCCAAATACTTCAAAACTTAATCGATACCCTCGGGATTCCTCTAAACTTTCCCGACTAGTCCATATATCTTATACGAAATTGTCCAAGGGATTCGAATACATATGAAAATATCACAATTAGAATCAAGGTGCAAACCAAACTTTTGAACTTTCTTCAGTTCTTCAAATTTCAACTTTCACAAGATATATCTGAATCATACCCGAGCCTCGGGTGCTAAGCCGAATACACGTACACGTCCAAAATCATCATACGAACCTATTAGAACCTTCAAATCATGAATCTAAGCTCGTTTACCCAAAATATTGACTTTGGTCAACTCTTCTCAACGTAAGGTTTCAAGTTAGGAACTAAGCGTCCAAATCTCTTGAGATCCATACCAACCATGCTTGCAACTCATAAATTATCAAATGAATCTACGAGAGGCCTCAAATAAGTAAACATGGTCCTAGAACTCAAAACAACAGATTGGATCGTTACACATATAATATGTCAAAATCATATTCACTTTGAAAGTATATTTCCGTCTTGCATCAGTCAAAGTTCCCAATATCAAATGTCGTTCTAAGACAAATGAAAATATTTTTGAAATCATGATTTCACTTTTTCTTTTTTAGTTTTCCAATCGATCTCTCATATTCAATTTGGGACTCGACTAATTTAGATTCATGCGGGAAAGCCCTACTTTAAGGGGTAAAGTGTTCCCTACCAAAGGTGACTTCATTCTCATGACTCGAACTCGATACCTCTAGTTAAGAATAATTTGGCTCTTAGACCTTTCAACATAATTATATTTCTTTTTACTCGAGAGTACCACCTAGACACCAACAAGTCTCATTCTTCTTATCACCCAACCATAAAAATAAAATATAATAAGAAAATTTCGTAGAAAGTCAAAAATAAAATAGTTTATTATTATTATTCCTTCATTTTAATTTAAATGATATAGTTTGACTTGACACAAAGTTTAAGAAGAATTTTTTTTTTTTTGAAATATGTGATCCTAAAAACTTAATGGGCAAAAGCTTTGTGTGACCATGGTTTCTTATTAAGGGTAAAATAGGTAAAATAAAAAGTTTAAAGTTAAATTATTTTCAAATATAAAAATGTGTCATTCTTTTTGGAATAGATTAATAAGGAAAGTGTGTCATTTAAATTGAAACAGAGAGCATATTATTAATTAGTAATAATAATACTTATATTTTACTTTTAAAACTAAATAAAATCGAAGGAAGCCCTTTTGAAGTTGCAAAATTAGGAAAATGTGTCTTTAAATTGAAACAAAGAGAGTTTTAGTAATTTGTAATAATAATAATTATATATTTACTTTTAAACCCTTTTGAAGTTGCAAAATTAGGTCGAGAAAGCCCTCTTCTTCTTTAGCTGCCTTTTCCAATCCAGAGAAAAAAAAGGAAAAGGGACGAAAGTAAAAGACAATTATTTCCTCCCAAATTTAGCCCTAGGTTTTTATATTGGAGCATACGACTATAATCCTTCTCTTTTTCCCCCAAAACCCTTCCTCCGACTCCCCTCCAAGAACGTAACGAAAGCTTCACTTCTTCTCCAGACCTTAAACAATGAGCAAGAAGAGGCTCAGAGAATCCAAAATCAAACCCCAAACAGCCCTTCTTGACGCAACACAAGGCACTTCTTTAATAAAGCATTTAGCTTCATGCAACGCTTCCATAAGGTCAAAAGCCTTCGCACATCTCCAAACATGGCTCGTAACTCAAACAACTCAGCTCGCCGATGATGATATGAAGAAGCTTTGGAAGGGCCTTTTCTACTGCCTTTGGCACTCCGATAAAGCCCCTGCTCAAGCTCTGCTCATCGACCGCATCTGCTCTCTGGTAAAAAATCTTGATTTAGGTATTTGCTTGCATTATTTTTCTGCTTTCTTGATTACCCTTCGTCGCGAATGGAATGGTATTGACCATTTAAGATTGGACAAGTTTTACTTACTTATTAGGAAGTTTGTTGGCTCAGTGTTTGAGTTGATGAAGAAATGTAAGTGGGATTTGGAGGTTATGGGGAAGTGTGTTGAGGTTTTGGAGAATAATGCGTTTTTGGCGACGGATAAGTTGTTGGGTCACGGGGTTAATTATCATATTGCTTCTGTTTTTCTTGATGAGCTAAAAGGGTGTTGTGTCCCGATTCATAATGATGTGGTTGGTTGTTTGTTTAAGCCCTTTTTGAATGTGATGGGGAAGTCTGAGGATAAAATTATGGTTGGGAAAGTGAAAAGTTGTGTTTTTGAGGAGTTGTTGAAGATGGGGAGGAAGTTGTTGGAGAGGAGAAAGGAAGGTGTGGAGGAGGGGGGTGAGAGCTACGGTGATGTGGCATTTGGGGTTATTGCGTTGAAAATGGGGTTTTCGGGGAAGCTTTTTGAAGTAGGTTCGTTTGTGGATTGTGTTCAGGGTAATAGGAAGGTGGCTTTGAAGTTGCACGAGGAGTTCTTGAGGTTGGAGAAGGAGTTTGAAGCTTTAGGGATTGAAATTAGTCTGCCTGACGTCGATGAGGTTGTTGATGATGGAGAAGACGTGCCTCAATTAATACCAATTGAGAATGGTTTGCGTGGTGAAACGTGTGATTCCGAAGTGGCTAAGGATGAGAATGAGGAAGAATCTGGTGATGAGACATTAAGGAACTGCAAGAAGGTGAAGAGAGCAGAGGATGGAAGCGGTAAAAAGGCGAAGAAGAAAGAAAAGAAGAAAAAGGTTTCTGAGAATGGCACTTTGGTTGAGGAAAATGGGTCTAATGAGCTCGAGAGTGGTAGTAAAAGGGGGAAGAAGAAAAAGAAAAAAAGTGGGCTTTCAGATAATTCCTCTATTGTGGAAAAAAGCTCTAGCGGCTACAAAGAGGAGAATATGATTACTGCTACTGGTGATAGTTCCAATTCTGAGCCGGACATTGAGAACAAAGTGACTTTTAATGAAGATGTGATTTCAAATCTTCAAATGCAGTTTGAAAAGGTTGCTGCTGAGGTTGGTTTAGATGATGATGACAACGATGATGATAATTCATTTCACTCACCTACAATTTCTGTGAGAAAGAAGAGAAAGAGGGGAAAAAACACTCAGGTAGCAGAGTCTTGTATCCCTGTCATAAATGGTGAAGTTCATGATGCTACAAAGAGTGCAGAGAAAAGTGCAAAGAAGGTTAGGTTTTCTATGAAGAACAACCTGGTATGGAAACCAAACAGTCCAATGCCTCCACAAAGCTTACGGTTGCCACCAACTCTTACTCCCCGAGGTAGTGCTTTGAAAAAGGGGGTGCCGCCCGGTCCCATAAGAGAGATGCCACAATGCACAAGGAAGATGAAACAGAAAAAGAAAGGCCGCAAGATACTGAGGACTATCTCCCCTGCCATGAAGCGACTGAAAAAGATGAGAGCTATGTCTGCTTAGTAATGTTTAATTTGGCAGGTGCTTGTTCATTAATTTCTTCTTTGTAATCCTTTTTTGAGATTTTCTTAATCCCATTTGAGACTTCATATGTCTTATGCTTAGGATTTTTGGTAGCTTTTCTTTGATTAAACATAAAGTTACTTAGAGAAAATGTGTTTTAAAGTTGGTCTTGGAATTACTCTGTTTTTATACATCCATCGTGTTATTTAATTTGGCAGTTTTGTTATTGCGGTACTAAATTCATGTATGTTTTCTGATTTTCCGTAAATTGTGCGCTTTACTTCAGAGAAGCGTTTGTTTTCTTCTCGCTTTTTGCTTCAAGCCTCGTGGCCCTTGTCGCCTTTTGTGTTGTTTTCTTTTAAAACAGTGTTTAGTATGGGATCACTGCTTCACGTATATTTCTATTCTCCTGAACCATGTAAAGAGTTGAAGGGGACCAATTCCAATGAAACCTAAGATCTTTGTTCTCCTCGTTTGCTTTGTCAGCATAAATAGAACCATTAAGTGGATCTCGTAGTCAATCTCTAATACTTAACAAAGCTCAGTAGCTTGCTAGTTTCACATTTTATGAGCATGAGTATTAACTCTTTTGTGCTAGGTTTCATAGATCTTTCTTTTCTCTTTTGATAAACTAGGTAACATAGATCTTTCATTTGCTTTGACATATCTATATCAAAAAGTAAGACACTGGTCTGGTTATTTCATGAGATTTTCAAAAATAGAATAAAACTTGGCAAAGGGAAAAAAAAAATAACGCTTGTACCCATATCCGGTACTTGTAAATATGAAGCTGGTTTATGTAAGATAGAATATCTGTGGGTTCAAAAGTCAAGACGTTATTTTGAAAACATAACATGGCTATTTTGTGTTATAGTCATAGAGAGTGCAGAAGGTTTATGATGCATGAACATGCTTACAAGAAGTTGGAATGTGAATAGGAGACCAAATAATGGTCCTGAGGACCCATTTACTTCCCTTCTTTTTAAATTACTTTTTAAGGACGGTCACGAGTTCGTTTTTGAGTCCTAGTCCACCTGCCAAGATCTGACATCCTCCTTATTAACACTCCCCTTGGAGGAGGAGACAAAACTTAAGCATGTCTAAAGAATGAATTATTAATTTATTAGCAGGGCAAGTTCTCTGCTGCATATAGGGGCGGATGCAATGTGGTAGATGCGGGTTCAATTGAACCCATAACTGAGCATTGTCCTGTAGAGTTAGGTGAAATAAAGCCTTGGATAACTTTCGCTTGAAAGCTGAGGAATGCCTCATTAGTTATAACAAAACCATTCCATTAGTCGAAGCACTGAAATTCAGACTTGCTATATATAGATATATGCTCTAATTTATCAAGTATGAGCAAAATGTTTAAAGTGATTCTGAATTTAGGGGCTGCTATGTTTCTTAGCAATAATGCTGTGAATCGTGAATTAAAGGGGTAAGATTGAACTGCAGATTTGGAGGCCTAGAATTTCACAAAATTAGAAGCAAAGGGGAAGGGCTTCTAGAATCTCGTAGTCATCTGAAAATTCTTCCTTTGCCGAATTCCAAGTAATTAGAGGCAACAACTGCATTTGAACTCTTAAGACTTGTTGAATGCCAGAAGGATTGATAGCTAACTAAGAAATAGACCAGCTTCCTGCTGAACACTTGTACACAGTCCTAAAACATTAAAACTATCATATAGGTTAGATCCAATAAGTAAAACTGCCTCAGAGTTTCGTACAAACTACAGAAAGTAGAAGATTGTAAAATTCGTGCCAGAAAACTTATTGAAGTATTGAAGTGTATTTAGAAGAGAGTTTAACCAAAGCAACCTTCATATGAGGAAGAAAAGACTGGTATTACTCTGATTTTTTGCTAGAATGAAGAGGAACCTGTAAGTTGCTTCCTCCTTTAGTAAAGGAAATGGGCTCTGGACTTTGTAGATTGTTCACTGGTTCATGTCTTTCAGTCTTTGTTATTGATAGAGTGCTTATCTTCTTTAAGCTAGAACTTTAGAAAAAGATGATGAAGATTCTGGTGGCAGCTGTATATTTGGAATTAAAAGGCTTTTTAAAGCATGCAAGTGCACAAATAAATTCGAAGTCTCTTTTTCCTTTTTGGTTTGACTAGGAATTTGCAGGGCTCATTACCATTTCTTTTTTGGGTCTTTAGTTGAAATTATCTGATGCCCCAACTTGTATGGATGGATTGTTGTGCCTTATAAAATTGATATGCTCTCTGCTTGATGAGCCATGCTTGCTATTCTCACATATGAAGGAAAGGAAGCACAGTTATGAATTATCATCCAATAGTTGAGGATCCTGAATGAGTTAGGAATTCTGTGGTGGTGCAAAAGTTTAAGGACTGATTTGGGATAGGATTATTTTTGGCCCTGTTTTTATATAAAATGGAATTGAGCTAGTTGGGAAGTATGTCTGATAGATTGTTAGAGCGAAGATCAGTAGATTACAAAGCGGTTTTCCCTTCATTGGTGCTTTTGTGATGTTTCAATTTTCTGCATGTGTAGAGAAAAATGAATATGTCATGGTATGCATATACACAGATTTGTTGAAGATTTTGTGGTATTTGGTCACTAGATTTGTTGTGCCGGCCTAAGGATGGTGTTTTATGTTATACTTCCCCCGTTTCAAATTAGATGGGGTACTTTTCTTTTTAATCTGTTCCAAAATAAATGACACATTTCTAAATTTGAAAATAATTCAATTTTAAACTCTTTATTTTACCCTTAATGAGAAGCTTTTATTACCACACAAATGTCATGGCCTCACAAAATTTTTACCCCTTTAAGCTTTTTTTTCTTTCTTAAATTGCTTGCCGAGTCAAACTAAATGGAACGGTGGGAGTACTTGTTTCTCTGAGTTGCTTTAAAGTGTCCTCCAATTCTATCTGCGCAATGACTGCACATATAGCTTTAATAATAGTGACCATTGTTTGCCATCGTGTTGTCAGATGGTATGTAGTGGTAACTGTTAGTCTGTACGCTGTCGATTGCAAATTGTTTTGCAATCTTGTGCTGGGAAAATACATCATAATGCACTCAAGGTAGTTGAAGAAGTGCGATGAAAATCGTAGGATGCCAAAGGTCAAATTCCAAATAACATAAAAATATGAGGTGATCTTCCTCAATCTGTTTAACATTTGATAGGAACAATTGTTGTGTAGCTGTGCTAGTCGGATGTATCTCTTTCTTTGAAGGTCATCAACAGATCGTAAAGCAAATAAAGATCTACTTGTTTATGCAGAACCTAACTTATAAAATATCAAAAAATTGCATACACGTCACGTACACTCATTTTAAAGGCAGTGGGATAAGTTGTCTATTTTTAGACTGGTATAACTTGATACACGAAAAATCCAAATCTGTACGACTATGGCGCAATAAAATCGCCTGACTGGCTTGACTCTCTCATAATGTATTAGGAACTTGATCCACAGTTATATATTCCTTGGGAGCTTGTTTGTAAAGCACAGAAACAGATTCAAGATTTAAATCTTATGGGTTTAACTTTAAAAATTTTAGCATTGAACCCATTATATTTGTAAAATTATGAGTTCATATCTACTATTTTTATAATTTTAATGAATTTTTACACATAAATTTTTACTCCGAATCAAACGTTATGAGTTCAGTTGAACCCGGTGATACTACACTGCATCCGCCACTGCATCGAGGAATTAGATTTGGGTGTAATTGAGTATAATTATACATTTTGGCATGTATCTAGCCAAATAATTATTTGGTCAGCATAGAATTTGGTGTAATTGAGAGGATGTAATTATACTCTCCAATTCTCAAGGGAAAGGTGAGAATTGGTGGTAATTACATTGTGTAATTACAAGGTTAATTTTTAATTTCTTTTAATTTTTTTTTTCCTTTTTTCAAATATGTCAAGTACTATTCTTTTTACAATATTTTTTTCCATTTCTCTTTTCTCATTTTTTAACCTTCCAACGTGTTGGTTATGGTGTGCTTCCATGTAATTTTGCAACTTCTCATATTGTGCTTCTTCTTTTTCTATTTTCTTTGTTTTTCTTAGTTGATAAATACAATTTCGTATTTTGATAGCTTTGTTTTCTATTCATTACTCCCTCCGGTCCATTTTAATTGATTTTTTAGTTTTTTTTGTGGTCTATAATGTTTGATCTTTTCAGATATCAAGAAGGAATTAACTTCTTTTTTCTAATTAAAGTTAACCTTAGAGTAAAGAGCCTAGGAGAATTTGTTATGTTTCTAATGAACAAATCAAGACTAATACGGTCATTTCATTGTTAATTAATGCTAAAACTTGGATTCTTTAGTATATGTGAAAATAATAAAAAATTAATTAAAGTGGACCGGAGTGAGTAGTATACAATAATTATTAAGAATTAATATCTTTTAAACTCATATTTATCTTTTTGTTATTTAAAAAGTACTCCATCCGTTTCAATTTATGTGAACCTATTTCCTTTTTAGTCTGTGCCAAAAAGAATGACCTCTTTCCTTATTTGGAAATAATTTACCTTTATGCAATGATTTATAGCCACACAAAATATATGTGCCTCATTTTACACCACAAGTTCAAAAGTCTTCTCTCTTTTCTTAAACTCCGTGCCCAATCAAATGGGTTCACATAAATTGAAACGGAGGTTAGTATAACAAATCATAAATTTCATATTTTACTCATATGAGTTGGTAATAGTTTTATAGTCAAATTGAAACTTTATTAATTATTTTTAAGTTAATATATTATTTATTTAAAAGATAGTCAAGATACTGATAATTCTTTTCGATATTAGTTACTAACTTATACTTAGTTAATACTTTTATTTTTTTAAAATATAGTTAAATACCTGATTAATTATGAATAATATCTAGCATTTCTTATATATGTATGTATGTATCACACATTAATGAGTTAGTAAAAATTAAGTCGTCATTGTTAATCTAAGTAATAATATTATTTATTTGGAAGATTTTTTCCATTTTAAAGATATTATTTGTTGATTTATAATTATTTAACATATTATTTAATATATTTCGATAGGTTAAACTGAAAAAATATTATTTAACTATATAATTACACTTGTCCAACCAAACATGACAGTGACAATTATACTGTAATTACGTTCTGGAAAACAAGCAAGGCATTGTAAATACTATACTATGTAATTACTAGGGGTGAATATCGGTCGGTTCGGTTTGATTTTGTAGAACCAGGGTGGATATCGGTCGGTTCGGTTCGATTATAAATACAATCGGTTCGGTATATCGGTTATCGGTTTATAAATATGCTAAATCGCTAACCGAACCGATAAGATATCAATTACCGGGTATCGATTAATCGGTACGGTTATCGATTTACCCGATAAGATGATTCAATTTTAGGAGAAAAAGGTATAATGTATAACACTAATCTATCTTATAACCTTGACCCTTTTCAATTATATTGTAAAGAGTACAAAGTTTCATGGACACATGTCTACCCTTGTCAAAAAGTTTCTCCAATTGTAAACAATAAATTTTGCTCAATTGTACTTTATATATTCATACACAAATGAACATCAATGAGATTATAAAATGAAAGAAGATAACTTCACCAAATTAACTTACATCCTACCAAAACAACTGCCTATATTTGCCTAAATTGCTTGCCTCTGTCTACAATGTTTTATTGTTTAATAGAGAAAAATTAAACATATTGATACCATGAAATATATTGATCCAAAAATTGTAGCAAGAGCGACATTATATTCTGGAAAAGTGGCACGCATACTCAGGCTATTCAGGAGGATCCATTAGTAGGATTAATTAGCAGAATATGTTGAACACTAGGAATATTGGAGGATCATAATTACAAAAGTTGCTTTCATATCAGGAATTTAAGATATTTGCAAATGTCTAGTTTTCCAAACACAGTAGAAACAACACAAAATAGTAGTAGCAATTACACCTTAAAAATTAAGAAGTCCAAACATAGTACTACTAGAGAATGAAGCCCTAAGGTGGCTTTATATGCCTAAGAGTATGTTTACTCGTAAAACGATATAGTTGAATTTATAACGTGGTTTATAGACAAGCGAATCGATTTGATCCCAAAATAATAAATAAATTAAATAAAATACAAGACTTAGCGTTGAAATCGAGATAACACAATAAACAGAATAATTCCGGGAGCAGAGCTTCCGAAGGCAGTAACAACAATATTAATAAGCAAGAAATGAAATATTATTTACCTTTTGAAGAGTATATAACGTAAGTTTGTCAGAAAATTCGTGTCCTTACAATGATTGTTGAATTCACTATTTATAGTTGCCCCCAGGGAACAAGGTCCTAGGATCAAGCCCCTCTTAAATGACAATTATATGGGCCATTGAAGAATGTATAATGGCATGCTATGAATGCCATAATTACCTATAATGGACTGTGTATTTAATATTGCAAAGTATTCTTCATTTAATTCTACCGGGTGACAGGCACTCGTTTGTCTTTATTAGCAATCTTCCCTTCGGGGGCTCTCTGGTGCTAACCGAAGATGCTGCCCCCGGTCTTGGCTTTCACCTGTCTCACTTTCCGCCTATCTCTGATTCCATGTATCGCTTTATTATATGAGTATTTAATGAACTAATTTTACCCTACACAGATAGTCCCCCTGCTTTCCGGTGGCACATCCTTGTGTCATCGAAAAGTTGGTGAAGATACCTTTCTTGGCGGAGAAGTTTTTGACCCCCTTTGAAAAGTTTCTGACGCTTGATTAGACGCACGACTTTCTGCATTTAATTTTCCCGAACACGCATCATCCCGCGATTTAGCAATACTTTTGCCGGTTCTCGAGGTAATCATGGCCACGATTTTAGTCGCCTATTCCTTTACTTATACGCTTCATCCTTATTCTTTTACACTTCACAGTTTTTCAAAGCTCTATCAACTTCTTTGCATCTAACTTTTCCTAGATTTCACTCCTACTTAATCTTCTTCTTCAAAGAACTCCTACTTTCATCTGCTATTCCTCTTACAAGAACTCCATCTCTTCAAAAAATAAAGAAAGCACCGATGCTGCTCCTCCTCCTACAGTGAGTACCATTATCCCCAGAAAGCTCAGTACAACCAAAGATTTTGAGGAGGAATTTCCTTCTGCTAACTCCCGCACATGGGCTGTTGGTGTGTACCCTTCTTCCAATCGTCCTCGTAAAGCATTTCTTGCTAGATCGGATTGAGAGTGACTTCTTCCGCTGACTAAGGTGTTTCGTTTGTGCGTTTGCAACATCCAAAAGGAAAGTCGTCTCTCTTCCATTCGGAGCAAGCATCGTAATCGTACCACGCTCTGGCTTTAGCATCTGCCGAGCACATCTAAGCGAAAAATAGAAAAAACTTTCTAGCAGTCCTGATGTGAAGGAAGACTGTGGCTTCCATGATTTGAACATCATCGCTCCCGATCTGGTGGAGCGAGTAACATTCCCCAAGAAGGGTTTTACATACATTTATATGTATCCCTTTACTTTAGGCCCATTCTCATAGAGCAGGGGACTTGACTCCGTAATTTTGGAGCTTTGTTTCGGTTATCAAGTCTGCTTGGCACATGTGAGCCCTTATGTGTGGCGGACGGTAGCCTGTCTTTGGCGGTGTCACAACCCAAAATTTCCACCTTCGGGACCATGATGGCGCCTAACATTTCACTTTCTACGCAAGCCAACATTAGAATAATTTTTTTTGCCATTCTTAACAATTCGTTTTAGTTAATAATAAAGAAACCAAATAACTGGAATAAAGTCTAAATTAAAGTGAATAAACCAACATAATAACGATATCTAAATACTATCCCAGAACTGGTGTCACAAGTGCACGAGCTACTAGAATAATACAAAATGAAGGTCTGAATGAAAATAAAATTGTCTGAAAGAAAATATACAGCTAAGATAAAATAGAAGGGGACTTCAGTGCTGCGAATGCCGTGCAACTATACTTCAAGTCTCCTCTGAGTAGCTGAATCCGGGCAAGTCTACAGTACGCCGCTGGGACTAACTCCGGTATCTGCACAAGAAGTGCAAAGTGTAGTATGAGTACAACCGATCCCATGTACCCTGTAAGTATCGAGCCTAACCTCGACGAAGTAGTGACGAAGCTAAGGCCTGTCACTTACATTAACCTGTACGCAACAATAATAATAATAATAATAACAGGAATAGTGGTAAGACAGGTAAGTCATATCAACAATCGACGCCAATTCGGCAGTCACAATCAATTATTTCTTTTATCATTCTGTTGCGGCGTGCAACCCGTTCCCACAATATAATCATTCACTTAAATTTCATTGCGGCGTGCAACCCGATCTATCAATAAATTCTATTGTGGCGTGCAACCCAATCCCACAATGTAAACTTTCAATTAATTCTGTTGCGGCGTGCAACCCGATTCCACAATATAATCTTTGAAATAAATTTCGTTGCGGCGTGCAACCCGATCCAACAATATAAATTAACAACACTTATACGTAAGACTGCTTCAATAAATGCCACAATTAATATGAAAGTATTCAGCAACAAGGTTTACAAAAATTATTATGTGGGAAACAAATAGGGACATGTAATTAAAAAAATATAGAATCAGGAAGGAGATAGGCAATTTAATATATAAAATATTAAATGTTAAGTAGCAATTATAACACAAAAGTCACATAAACAGGTAGCAATTAAGGCATGAAATCAAGGCATAATAGTAGGCAATGAAAATAAGAGAATTAATTAATATAACAATTATTCATGAAATAAGGCAATTGGTAAAATACGTAAAAATATGGAAACAAGCAATTTGACGACGTATAGACACTCGTCACATCGTCTATATGCCGCTACACATGAAATTCACATAACACATAGTTCAAGGGTTCTATTCCCTCAAGTCAAGGTTAACCACGGCACTTACCTTGCTTCGCAATTCAAGTGATCACTCGACCACAACTTTTCCTTTCGAATTATTCTCCAAACCAATCAAATCTAGCAATTTATTTACCAACAATTCAATTTGATCTTTAGAAATTATTCACAATTCGAAAGAAACTTAATTTAAGTTATTTTCGAAAACGTCAACCAAAAGTCAACATGGGACCCACCTTTTGAAACTCGACGAACAATCACGGAATCCAAACACCCATTCCGATACGAGTTCAACCATATAAAAATTATCGAATTCTGACATCGGATTGCCTTTCAAATCTTCATTTTATATTTTTGAAAGATTTTATAAAAATCTGATTTTCTCCCATTAAATTTACGGATTCATGATGTAAATAAGTATGGAATCATGAAATATAATCAATATAGTATAAGGAAAACTTACCCAATTCGAACTTGTGAAAAATCCCTTTGAAATCACCCACATCCGAGACTTAAAACTCAAAAATGAGCAAAAATGACAAACATTCGATTTATGTATTCTTTCTAGTATTTTCGCATCTGCGGACTAAATTTTTCGCATCTGCGAGCTCACTTTTGCGAGAAAAATCTCGCATCTGCGAACCAAGGCAGCTAGGCAGAGGACCGCATATGTGGACCTTCACATCGCAGATGCGACTGCGCAGAAGCGCAAAGGAAGCCGTAGAATCAAGAAAAATCGTATCTGAGATCATGGCACCGCAGAAGCGGGCATCGCACCTGCGCCCCAAGCTTCGCAGAAGTGAAGCTTCCCCTGGCCTCAAAGTCACAGAAGCGACACTGCCTCCGCAGAAGCGACCACGCACCTGCGGCCAAAATTGTGCAGGTGCGACGCACCAGAACCAGACCTGTGTTCTTGAACAAAAATTGTCCGAAACTCGTCTGAACTCACTCGAGCACCCTTGGGACCTCGTCTGAATATTCCAACAAGTCCCGTAACATAATATAAACTTACTCGGGGTCTCATATTACGTCAAATAACGTCAAAACTAAAATTCATACCTCAATTCAGACTTATGAGTTTATGAAATTTTCAATTTTATAACTCTCGCCGAAACATGTCAAATCAATCCGGAATAACCTCAAATTTTGCAGATAAGTTTCAAATGACATAACGGAGATATTCCAACTCTCGAAATCTCAATCCAAGTCCGATATCAACAAGGTCAAATCTACGGTCAAACTTTGAAAATCTTTAACCTTTAAGTTTTTAGTTTTCATCAAATGGCGATAATTCGAGCTAGGGTCTTCCGAATTTGATTCTGGGCATACGCCCAAGTCCCAAATACGATATGAACCCACCGAGACCGTCAGAATACTGATCCAGGTCTGCTTTCTCAAAATGTTGACCGAAGTCAACTCAAATGAGTTTTGAAACACTAATATTTTTATCAATTTTTCACATAAAAGCTTTCCGAAAAAATATACGGACTGCGCACGCAAGTTGAGGAATGCTGAATGATCCTATTCGAGGTCTAGGAGCACAAAATTGAATGTTAAATTTAAAGATAACCTATCGAGTCATCACATTCTCCACCTCTAAAACAAACGTTCATCCTTGAACGGAATTAGAAAAAGTACCTGGGCTGGTGAAAAGGTGTGGATATCTACTCTGCATGTCCGACTCAGACTCCCAGGTAGATGCTTCAACCGGCTGGCCTCTCCATTGTACTCGAACTGATGGATAACTCTTAGACCTCAACTGACGGACCTGCCGGGCTAGAATAGCTACCAGCTCCTCCTCATAAGTCAAATCCTTATCCAATTGGACTGAGCTGAAATCTAACATATGGGACGGATCACCATGATATTTCCGGATCATAGATTCATGGAACACCGGATGAACTACTGATAAACTAGGTGGTAGTGCAAGCCTATATGCTACTTCACTCACCCTTTCAAGAATTTCAAAGGGTCCGATATACTTAGGGCTCAAATTGCCCTTCTTTACGAACCTCATTACACCCTTCATAGGTGAAACCCGGAGCAATACTCTTTCTCTAACTTTACGGTCGGCATAACTCTTTTGCCTAGACTGAGCTGTGCGAAGTCGATCCTGAATTGTCTTGACCTTATCCAAGGCATCCTGTACCAAATCGGTACCCAACAACCGAGCCTTTCCCGGTTCAAACCAGACAGCTGGCGAACGACATCGCCTACCGTATAATGCTTCATATGGAGCCATCTGAATGCTCGACTGGTAGTTGTTATTATAGGCAAACTCCGCAAGCGGCAAGAATCGATCCCAAGAACCTCCGAAATCCATAACACAAGCGCAAAGCATATCCTCTAATATTTGAATGGTGCGCTCGGATTGTCCATTCATCTGAGGATGGAATACTGTCCTCAACTCAACCCACGTGCCTAACTCACACTGTACATCCCTCCAGAAGTGCGAGGTGAACTGCGTACCTTGATCAGAAATGATAGACACGGGCACACCATGAAGACGGACAATCACGCGGATGTAAATCTTCGCTAACCGCTCTGAAGAATAGGTAACTGCTACTGGAATGAAATGTGCTAACTTGGTCAAACTATCCACAATGACCCATACTGCGTCAAACTTTCTCTGAGTCTGTGGGAGCCCAACAACAAAATCCATAGTGATACGCTCCCACTTCCACTCAGGAATTTCTAACTTCTAAAGCAAACCACCTCGTCTCTGATGCTCGTACTTGACTTACTGACAATTTAGACACCGAGCTACATATGCAACTATATCCTTCTTCATTCTCCTCCACCAATAATGTTGCCGCAAATCTTGATACATTTTGGCGGCACCTAGATGAATAGAATACCGGGAACTGTGAGCCTCCTCAAGAATTTATTCACGAAGCCTATCCACATTAGGCACACAAATACGACCCTGCATCCGCAGAACTCCTTCTTCCCCTACAGCAACCTGCTTGGCACCACCGTGCCGCACCGTGTCCTTAAGGACAAGCAAATGAGGATCATCATATTGTCGCTTTCTGATGAGCTCATACAAGAAAGACCGAGCGACTGTGCAAGCTAGAACCCGACTGGACTCTGAAACATCTAACCTCACGAACAGATTGGCTCAAGTCTGAACATATGCAACTAATGGCCTCTCACTAACCGAAATATACGCAAGGCTGCCCGTACTCATAACCTTTATACTCAAAGCATCGGCCACCATATTGGCCTTTCCTGGGTGATACAAAATGGTGATATCATAGTCTTTCAACAGCTCCAACCATCTTCTCTACCTCAAATTGAGATTGTTTTGTTTGAACAATGGCTGCCAATTCTAAGTCATGAACATGGTAATTCTTTTCATGAAGTTTCAACTACCGTGACACATATGCAATCACCCTGTCATCTTGCATTAATACTGTACCAAGCCCAATGCAAGATGCATCACAATACACCGTATTAGATCCTGAACATGTGGGCAGTACCAACAATGGCGCCGTAGTCAAAGTGGTCTTGAGCTTCTGAAAGCTCAACTCACACTCGTCTGACCATCTGAATGGGGCACCCTTCTGGGTCAATTTTGTCAATGGGGCTGCTATGGATGAAAATCCTTCCATGAACCGACGATAATAACCTGCCAAACCTAGAAAACTCTGGATCTCTTTAGATGAAGTAGGACTAGGCCAATTCTGAACTGCCTCAATCTTCTTAGGATCCACTTTTATGCCTTCTGCCTATACAATATGCCCCAAAAAGGCAATTAAGTCTAACCAAAATTCTCATTTTGAAAATTTGGCATATAACTGATTATTCTTCAAAGTCTGAAGCAGAATCCGAAGAAGTTGCTCATGCTCCTCTCGACTGCCGGAGTAAATCAAGATATCATAAATGAATACAACCATAAAAGAATCCAAATAGGGCTTGAACACCCGGTTCATCAAATCCATAAATATTGATGGGGTATTTGTCAGTCCAAATGACATCACTAGAAATTCGTAATGCCCATACCGAGTCCGAAAAGCTGTCTTAGGGACATCAGATGCCCTAATCTTTAACTGATGGTAACCAGACCTCAAATCGATCTTTGAAAACACCTTGGCACCCTGAAGCTGATCGAATAAGTTATCAATTCTTGGCAAGGATACTTGTTCTTGATAGTAGCCTTGTTCAACTGCCGATAATCTATACCCATCCGCATTGAACCATCTTTCTTCTTCACCAACAACACGGGCGCACCCAGGGCGAGACGCTAGGTCTAATGAATCCCTGGTCAAGCAAGTCTTGTAACTGCTCTTTCAATTTCTTTAGCTCCGGCGGGGCCATACGGTATGGTGGAATAAAAATGGGCTGGGTGCCAACAGCCAAATTAATACAAAAGTCAATGTCTCTGTTGGGTGGCATCCCTGACAAATCTGTAGGAATACATCTGGAAATTCACGGACAACTAGGACCGAATCCATTGAAGGAACATACGTACTAGGATCGCGAATATAAGCCAAATAAGCTAGACACCCCTTCTCGACCATATGCCGAGCTTTCACATAAGATATAACCATGATGGTGGAATGGCCAAGAGTCCCTTTACACTCTATTCGAGGTAACCCCGGCATGGCTAATGTCATCGTTTTGGCGTGACAATCTAATATAGCATGATAAGGTGACAACCAATCCATACCAAAGATGACATCAAAATCTACCATATCAAGAAGTAGAAGATCCACGCTAGTCTCAAAACTCCCAATAGTAACCACACACGAACGATAGGCATGATCTACAATGATAGAATCCCCCAGTGGCATGGAGACGTGCACAGAAGCACTCAAAGAATCACGAGGCACAACTAAATGTGAAGCAAAGTAGGAGGACACACAGGAATATATAGATCCTAGATCAAATGGAACTGAAGCATCTCTATGGCAAACTGGAACAATACCTGTGATCATCACATCGGATGACTCAGCCTCAAGCCTAGCTGGAAAAGCATAAAATCGGGGCTGGGCCCACCACTCTGAACTACATCTCTGGGATAGGACCTAGCTGCCTGGCCTCCACCTCTAACAGTCTGACCTCCACCTCTAGCTACCTGAGCCTTGCCCCTAGCTGGCTGGGCGGGCGGTGGAGCAACCGGTGCCGGTATGATGGCACGAGAATCGTGCTGAGATCTGTTACTCAACAACCTAGGGCAATGCCTCCTGATGTGACCAATGTTCCCACACTCATAACACCTATCCTGCTGCCGTTGTTGCTGAAGCCGAAGTTGACCCGAATGGGCCCGATAACTGCTGTAGTGACTCTGGAGTAGTTATGTACTGATAGGAGCTGAATGTGGACTAAATGCTGGCTGCCCAGAGTAAGACATAATAGGACCATGACTCCCTGAAGCACCGTGAGATGCCTGAAGTGCTGAATAAAATGGCCTGGGAGGATGACCCCTATCATAAGCACCCCTGCCTCCAGATAAGGCGCCTCTGAAATTACCGGAATGACGGGACCTCTTATCTGACACCGGCCTTCTCTCCTCAGCACGAACTAACTTGATCCGCCAAGAAATATTCACGCATGTCTGGAAGGAAATATCACTCCCTGTCTCCTTGGCCATCTGAAGCCTCATAGTATTAGTGAGTCCATCAATGAATCTCCTCACTCTCTCCTTTTTAGTAGGAATCAAGACGATGGCATGAAGTGCTAAGTCCACAAATAGGGTCTCATACTAGGTAACAGTCATACTACCCTGCTGGAGACGCTCAAACTGCATGCGGTAATCCTCTATCTGTGTAATAGGAATAAACTTCTCCAAAAATAGCTGTGAGAACTGCTCCAAGGTAAGGGCATGCGAATCAGCTAGTTTAGTAAATACATAATCTTTCCACCACCTCTTGGCGGAGCCAGTCATTTGAAACACAGCAAAATCGACCCTGTTGCTTTCAACTATTCCCATGTTCTGCAACACCTCATGGTAGCGGTCAAGATAATCCTATGAGTCCTTAAAAGGTGTACCACTGAAGTGAACTGAAAAGAGCTTAGTAAACTTGTCCAATCTTAATAAGGCCTCAGAAGACATGGCAGGACTATCACCGGCCTATGCCTTAACAACTGGCTGAACTACCCCAACTAGCGGAACTGTTGGAGCCTGATACTGGGGAGCTATCTACTCCGGAGAGGGAGTAGTGGGAGTTTGTGCTCCTCCCCCAATCTGTGAGACGACTGGTGTCACTGGAAATGTACCATTCTGGGTCACACCCTCCATTAGGCTCACCAAATAGACTAGAGCGTCCTGAAGTACTGGAGTAGCTATGAATCCTTCCGGGACCTAAACTGGTCTGACAGGTACAGTCTGAGATGGAACCTCCTCTTCGAAATCCATGTGAGGCTCCACAATAGCTGCTACTGCTCGAGCTCGAGGCTGGGCTCTGCCTATGCCTCTACCTCGGCCTCTGGCGCGACCTCAGCCTCGGCCTCTGCCCCTAGTCACAACTGTCACTGGGGGCTCCGGCTCCTGCCCAATTGTAGGCATAGTGCGTCTTCTCACCATCTGTGAGAGAACAAGAATAGAAGATTTCAATCATCAATGATAGAATAAAATCGTGCGACAGAGAATAATAGAAGTGATATTGTTCCTAAACTCCATAGCCTCTGAGAGATAAGTACAGACATATCCATATCGATCCTTCAGACTTTACTAAGCTTGCTCGTGACTCATGATACCTAGGTAACCTAGTGCTCTGATACCAACTTGTCACAACCCAAATTTCCTATCTTCGGGGCCGTGATGGCGCCTAACATTTCACTTGCTAGGCAAGTCAACATTAGAATAATTGTTTTTTGCCATTCTTAATAATTCATTTTAGTTAATAATAAAGAAACCAAATAACTGGAATAAAGTTTGAATTAAAGTGAATAAACCAACATAATAACGATGTCTAAATACTATCCCAGAACTGGTGTCACAAGTGCACGAGCTACTAGAATAATACAAAATGAAGGTCTGAATGAAAATAAAGCTGTCTGAAAGAAAATACACAGCTAAGATAAAATAGAAGGGGACTTCAGAGCTGCGAATGGCGTGCAGATATACTTCAAGTCTCCTCTGAGTAGCTGAATCCGGGCAAGTCTACAGTACGTCGCTAGGACCAATTCCGTTATCTGCACAAGAAGTGCTGAGTGTAGTATGAGTACAACCGACCCCATGTACTCTGTAAGTATCGAGCCTAACCTCGACGAAGTAGTGACAAAGCTAAGGCATGTCACTTACATTAACCTGTATGCAATAATAATAATAATAATAGGAATAGAGGTAAGATAGGTAAGTCATATCAACAATCGAGGCCAATTCGGTAGTCACAATCAATTATTTCTTTTATTATTCTGTTGCGGCGTGCAACTCATTCCCACAATATAATCATTCACTTAAATTCCATTGTGGCGTGCAACCTGATCCATCAATATAAACTTTCAATAAATTCTGTTGCGGCATGCAATCCGATCCCACAATATAAACTTTCAATTAATTCTGTTGCGGCGTGCAACCCGATCCCACAATATATTCTTTGAAATAAATTCCGTTGCGGCGTGCAACCCTATCCAACAATATAAATTAACAACACTTATATGTAAGACTACTTCAATAAATACCACAATTAATATGAAACTCTTAGGCAACAAGGTTTACACCAATTAAATATTATGTAGGAAACAAATAGGGACATGTAATTAAAGAAATATAGAATCAGGAAGGAGATAGGCAATTTAATATATAAAATGCTAAATGTCAAGTAGCAATTATGACACAAAAGTCACATAAGCAGGTAGCAATTAAGGCATGAAATCAAGGCATAATAGTAGGCAATGAAAATAATAGAATCAGTTAATATAACAATTATTCATGAAATAAGGCAATTGGTAAAATACGTAAAAACATGGAAACAAGCAATTTGACGACGTATAGATACTCGTCACCTCGTCTATACGCCGCTACACATGAAATTCACATAACACATAGTTTAAGGGTTCTATTCCCTCAAGTCAAGGTTAACCACGACACTTACCTTGCTTCGCAATTCAAGTGATCACTCGACCACGACTTTTCCTTTCGAATTATTCTCCAAACCAATCAAACCTAGCAATTTATTTACCAACAATTCAATTTGACCTTTAGAAATTATTCACAATTCGAAAGAGACTTAATTTAAGTCATTTTCGGAAAAGTCAACCAAAAGTCAACGTGGCCCCCCCACAGATTTTCTCCCATTAAATTCACGGATTCATGATATAAATAAGTATGGAATCATGAAATATAATCAATATAGGATAAGGAACACTTAACCAGTTCGAACTTGTGAAAAAGTCATTTGAAATCGCCTAAATCCGAGACTTAAAACACAAAAATGAGCAAATATGACAAACACCCGATTTTATGTATTCTGTCTAGTACTTTCACATCTGCGAGCTCGCTTTTGCGAGAAAATTCTTGCATCTGCGAATCAAGGCAGCTAGGTAGAGGACCGCATCTGCGGACCTTCACGTTGCAGATGCGATTGCGCAGAAGCAGAAAGGAAGTTGCAGAAGCTAGAAAAATCGCATCTACGATCATGGCACCGCAGAAGCGGGCATCGCACCTATGCCCCAAGCTTCGCAAAAGCGAAGCTTCCCCATGGCCTCAAAGTGGCAAAAGAGACACTGCCTCCGCAGAAAAGACCACGCACCTGCGGCCAAAATTGCGCAGGTGCGACGCACCGGACCTGTGTTCTTGAACAAAAATGGTCCGAAACTCGTCCGAACTCATCCGAGCCCTCTCGGGACCTTGTCCGAATATTCCAACAAGTCCTGTAACATAATACGGACTAACTCGAGGTATCATATCACGTCAAATAATCTCGAAACTATAATTCACACCTCGATTCAGACTTATGAGTTTATGAAATTTGCAATTATATAACTCGCGTCGAAACATGTCAAATCAATCTGGAAAAACCTCAAATTTTGCAAGTAAGTTCCAATTGACGTAATGGAGCCATTCCAACTCTCAGAATCTCAATCCGAGTCCAATATCGACAAGGTCAAATCTACAGTCAAACTTTGGAAATCTTTAACCTTTAGGTTTCTAGTTTTGGTCAAATGGCGGTAATTCGAGCTAGGGACTTCCGAATTTGATTCCGAGCATACGCCCAAGTCCCAAATTATGATACGAACCCACCAGGAGCATCAGAACACTGATCCGAGTCCGTTTGCTCAAAATATTGACCGATGTCAACTCAAATGAGTTTTGAAGCACTATTTCACATTTTAATCACTTTTTCACCTAAAAGATTTTCGAAAAATATAGGGTCTGCGCACGCAAGACGAGGAATACTGAATGGTGCTATTTGATCTCTCGAATCATAGAATTGAATGTTAAATTTAAAGATGACCTATCGGGTCATCACATGTGGCTATGTTAGGAGACGGGGGAAAAGCTCTCCCTAGCTCGACTGATGAACCTTTATTCCTCCAAGATTTTCCATAGGGGAATGATAAACTTCAGCAAACGTGGTCACCATATTTTTCTCACCAACATGGATGATGACAAGGACCGTGGATGGATGGAATGGTTCGTTGTAATTACTACCAGGGATATCATCCCGGCCACAACTCCATCTTTTCCTGAGTCATGGAATCGTACACGTATTTTTTCTAATTAAAGGTTGTTCCATGCTATTAACGATCCTCCTCTTTTCATTATTTCAGTAACTTGGTGGACACCACCAAGGGTTGAAGGCCTAGACCAGTGGGTCTAAAAGATTTTGGATGTCACCACGCCTAAGACCCGCCGGTGGAAATTACTGGACCTTAAATACGGGTGGAAAGGCCAAAAATCATGGTAAGTTGATTCTCGAACTTATCTTGTTTTTATCTCACATATAAGAAAACTGGCTAACTTCTCTTTCTGTTGAATTCAAGTCTTTCGCAGGGCTCTGTTATCGTCCCCGAGGAGGACGTTTTGGCTGATCCCGCATATGCGACGAGGTTGCTGCAGGAGGACTTTGCCCAAACGGGTGTCATCGAACCTGCTTCCGGTGCAGGTGCTTCCTCTCAGATTCCTCGGCCGGAGAACAAGCAACAAAAAGGCGACGTTTCTCTACAACCGAGGGTAAAAATAAAAGGATGAAGAACGTCGTGCCCGAGCCTGCCGCAACCACTGTGGTGAACAATGATGATGTGGGAGCTAGTGATGAAGGGGCTTCCCTATAGAGGAAACGACGACCTTCATTAGCTCAACATGATGCTCAATCTGTTGAGCTAACAAACCAATCGATGACGACGTTCAAGCGCTATGGGGAGAGTGTGCTATAGTGGAGGATACCAATTCTCTCTTCCAAGCCCAAGTCATTGTTCTCGATATTTTGAGGTTGGGTACCAGGTCTCTTCCATCTTCGATTGATGAGCAACCAACAACTAGCATTGCCTTTGCCGTAGTTGCTTCTCAACCCATAACGTATTCGCTTCATCTCCTTCTTCGCTAATCACGCCTTCTCCACCAGCAACTGCTACATCATATCGACTGGCTGCATACACTCAAGAGGAGGATGTTCCTCTTCCCTAGTCCCCAGTCCATGGGAATTTGGGGCATAACTATTCGCCTCCCTCTGAAGATCCTCAGAGAAGGAGGAGCGTTTACCTCTCGGTGTCTATCGAGTGCTATCTACTGTCCCGGTCGGTGGAACTTGCTAATTACTTGAAGCCTCTAGCTTCAGACAAAGATAAGAATAAAATACATTCTCTCTCGGGTAGTTTATGATAAACAATGCCATGCACAATGAAACAGTGGTACACTATTTGTTCCCTCTACTGTTTCTTCTAGATTTGCTATGACAAGATTTTTGATTTAAACTTTTGCTTTGCAGGCTAACTTTCTTGCTTATGAGGGCCTTCAAAAGTTGATCCTTGATAAATAGAAACTGACATCCGAGCGGGATCAAATTTTGGCTCGCCTCCTAGCACTAGAAACACAAGCTGCCGAGGTTGTTGAGTTGGAGGCTCGGTTGCAGTAGAGCGAACAAGAGGCGGTGACCCTCAGCCAAGAGGCCGCCCTGTTAAGGGTGCAATTTCAAGAGGCCAAGTCAAAGTGGTCCGAGGTCCAAAATGCTATTCTTGTTGCTGCCGATCACGAGGCTGCCTCTACTGTAAGACTAAATAATTTGGAGGCAGCCTTGAACTCCAAAGTTGAAGAGGCTGCTATTACTGAGGAGAAGCATACCCGTATAGAAGAGAAGTATAGGAAGGTCATGGAGCACAATAAAGTTTATAACTCCAATATCCGTGATCTTGGCGTCAGCCTTCAGGCCGCTAGATCCGAGCAAAACAACCTTTCGACCGAGGTTGACCAGCTTAAAGAAGAGCTTCAGCACCGAGCGGCTTCCCACATTGTTGAAAAAACATATTCCATGTATAACATGAGGAGAAAAACCTTTGAAAAGGCCAAAGCGGGCGTCATTGACTTTGATGCCGAGATCGCCAAGGCTTGTGAGCTAAAGTCAACTGCCCGAAGGGGTCTCTCGGTCCAACCTGATGCGAGTGGCTCTTCTGGTTCTGGTTTTGAGTTCTAAGGAACTGAGGAAGAGCTTAAAGGGGATGACGATGAAGGTCAAGATCCCGAGCCGGCGGTATATCCATCTACTTCTCCTGGGGGCGCATATGCTTCTCTTCCCCCGGGTTCTGGGGATGCGGTAGTTTAGCTTTTAGCTTTTTTTATTTTTTGTTTTGCACTTCATACTTTTGTACTTGTGCTGCTTGGCACGTTTGTTATAGAAAAGTACTTTTTCGTTTAAGTATTGTGTTTTTCTCTTTGTGTCGAGTTATGCAAGGTTCCGGGTATGTTTTTTCCTCGATAGTATATGGATCCTGGACATGAATTCTTCCGGAACCAACCCTTTACTATGAAGGTTTCATAAGAGAGGGCCCTCTTATGTTTACGGTGCTCTTGAAGAGGACGTTTCCTGTTCATTCCGGCACTAGCATTTGAAGTACTTGATTAACTTTCAAATGATAAAATTAATTCATCGTTTGGATAAGAAACAAGATAAAAATAAAAGGACTTTACTTTATTCCTTCCATTTTCAAAAAGTACATAAGCATTCGTTGTGCTGAAAAGAAATTACCATTACTTGTGGCTAACTTGTATAACTTATTTCTTCAGGGCTGGTCGTGCAGTCCCTGGTCCCGATGATACAACTTTGTTCCCAGATTTCGTAGTCCCGGTTTATATAGAAGTCATGTTGCCGTATTCTCATATCATTCCCCTAAGTGTTCGAATCCAAAGAATGCAAATTTGAATACCGGAAGTTTTGCTCCTCTGAAGATCCCACTAGTGAATGGTTGGATAATATTTCGCCCGATAGCAAGCTTCACTTCCTGTTAGGAACTTTGCTATAGAGCTGAAGACTATCTAACCACCCTAGTGGTTTGCACGCATGAGCGGTCGGGTAACCTTTGGCTCGATAGCAAACTTTATTTCCCGGTGAGAACTTTTCTACAGAGCAAACGTTTATCTAACCGTCCCGTAGTGGTTCATTACTTAGTGCCTTATCATTTAAAGGTCTTATTTCTGCTGACAGTGCTTTCTTCATAGTATGCTTTCCGTTGCTGTCTCGTTAAATATCTTGCTAGAAAAACCCAATTGGGATGAAAACTAGACGAAAGGAAAAAGAGTACAGCACATACTTTCAGTATAGGCGGTGCTCATCAGCAATAGTATCTTTTGAGGTGTGCCACATTCCACTTGCTCGACAATTTTACTCCGTCTTGATTTTCCAATTCGTATGATCCTTTTTCGGTGACAGTTAAAACGCGGTAGAGGCCTTCACATGTTGGAACCAGCTTTCCTGTCTTGAGCTCTCGGGTATTTTCAGTCACTTTCCTTAAAACCAAGTCTCCCACTTTGAAGTAATGGATAATGGCTCTTCGATTGTAATATCTTTCCATTCTTTGTTTTTGGGCCGCCATCCTTATATGCGCCAAGTCCCTGCGTTCGTCGAGCAGCTCTAATAACCAATAATGCTTCGTTATTTGCTTCTTCATCCACCCGAAAGTATCTCATTCTCCTACTTCCACATGGATCGGGGCTTTTTCTCCGCATACGAGAGAGAAAGTTGTCTCCCTCGAGCTTGATTTGGCCATTGTTCGGTATTCTCACAGCACTCCCGGTAGCTCTTCGGGCCATTTGCCTTTGGCTGCTTCCAATTTTTTTTGAGATTTTGAATAATCACGTTGTTTGTCAATTACGCTTGGCCGTTTGTGCTTGGGTGGTATGGTGATGAGGTGATTCTTTTTATTTTCAAGTCTTCAAGGAATTTTTTGACCTATTCGCCTATAAATTGTGGCCCGTTGTCGCAAGCTATCTCTTTTGGTATCCCGAACCTGCAAATTATATTCTCCCACAAGAAATCGACTACTTCGCGCTCACTGATTTTTTTACTAAGGACCTGCTTCAACCCACTTAGAAAAGTAGTCAGTTAAAATTAAAAGAAATCTTACCTTACTGGGAACCGGCGGCAGCGGATCGACTATATCCATCCCCCATTTTCATGAATGGCCAGGGCGACAAAATCGAGTGCAATAATTTTATCGGTTGATGCACCAACGGTGCGTAGCATTGACACTTATTGCATTTCTGAACATAAGTCTTAGCGTCTTGTTCCATTTGGGGTCAGTAGTATCCTGCCCTAATTAGCTTTAATACCAAGGAATCCGCGTACGAGTTATTTCCACAGATTTCTTTGTGAACTTCTCTCATGACATAATTAGATTCGTAGGCTCCTAAACATCGGGCCAATGGGTCTTGGAAAGATTTTCTATATAATTGATCTCCCCTGAAGCAGTATCGGGTTGTTTTAGTGCGCAACGCTCGAGATGCCTTAGGATCTTTGGGTAGTTTCCCCTGCTCAAGATAGTCAATTATCTAATTCCTCCAGTCCCAGACCAAATTGGTCGCGTTTACTTCATAATAGCCATCCACATACAATTCCGAATGCATAAGCTGCACGACCGTATCGAAGTCTGATCCCTTCATTTCCGTGGACAAGCCCAGATTGGCCAGTGCATCTTCTTTTCCGTGTTTTCCTCCCCTTGAATATGGGTTATTGACCATTCCCTAAACTGTGCAAGCAAATCCTGCACTTTCACTACATATAGTTGTATGCGTTCCTTTTTGGTGTCGAAGATTCCGTAGACCTGATTTACTACTAGTTAGGAATCACATTTGATTTCTATGACCTTGGAGTCTAGTCCCCGGGACAACTTGAGTACTACAGTCAAGGCCTCATACTCTGCTTTATTGTTAGTCAAGGGAACTGTTCTTATGGCATGCCTTAGGGTTTCTCCCGAAGGCTTAATTGATACTAGCCTGAGTCCGTACCCTTTCACGTTGGAAGCTACGTCCGTGAACAAGGCCCAGACTCCCAATGTCGATTCCAATACCATCACCGCTTCTTTGGTGGCCAAAGACAGCAGTCCCGAACTGAAAACGGGCACAAAGTCGGCCAAAATGTGTGACTTGATCGTAGTCCTAGGTTTATACTCTATGTCAAATTCAGTTATTTCGACTGTCCATTTATCCAGTCGGCCTGAAAGTTCAGGTTTGTGAAGGATATTTCTCAGGGGAAAGGTTGTCTCCATGGCTATCGGGTGTCGTTGGAAATAAGGCCTAAGCTTTCCAGCGGAGACTACGAGAGCTAAGGCCAATTTTTCGAGATGTGGGTAGCGAGTTTCCGCTCCCGTTAAAATTTTACTAACATTATAAATAGGAGATTGCATACCTTTGTCTTCACGGACTAAAACAGCACTTACTGCTACTTCCGAGGCCGCTAAGTAAATCAATAATTGTTCGCCTTCCTCCAATTTTGATAATAGTAGAGGGATTGACAAATACCTTTTCAAATCTTTATTAGGCTGTTGGCATTCCGAAGTCCATTCGAAGTTGTTTGTTCTTCTTCAGAAGTGAGAAGAAGTGATGGCACTTTTCTGAAGACCAGGAAATGAACCTGCTCAAAGCAGCCAGTCTTCATGTTAAACTCTTAACTTCTTTCACATTTGACAACTGGTTGGGAATGTCTTCGATGGCTTTAATTTTATCGAGATTGACTTCGATCCCCCTTTGTGACACCAGGAACCCTAAAAACTTACCGGAGCTGACTCTGAATGCATATTCTTTTGGGTTAAGCTTCATATTGTGCTTCCTTAGGATGTCAAAAGTTTCCTGGAGGTGTTTCAGATGATCACCTGCGTTTAAAGAGTTAACCATCATATCATCTATGTAAACTTCCATCGTTTTCCCTATTTGGTTTTCAAACATTTTGTTCATGAGCCTCTAATAAGTGGCTCCGACATTCTTAAGCCTGAAAGGCATCACATTGTAGTAATATGTGCCAAAGTTCGTTATGACCGAAGTTTTTTCCTAATCCTCCGAGTTCATTTTGATTTGGTTGTACCCAAAATAGGCATCGAGGAAACTCATCAACTCGTGCCCGGCCGTTGCATCAATCATTTGATCAATGTTTGGTAATGAGAACAAGTCTTTTGAGGGCACGCCCTATTCAGATCCTTATAATCTACACATGTACAGAATTTATTATTCTTTTTTGGAACTACTACTACATTAGCTATTCAATCAGGATACTATACCTCCCGGATTGAACTGATATCAAGAAATTGAGTTACCTCTTCTTCCTATTCAGATCCTTATAATCTATGCACGTACGGAATTTATTATTATTTTTTGGAACTACTACAACATTAGCTATTCAATCAGGATACTATACCTCCCGGATTGAACCGATATCAAGCAATTGAGTTACCTCTTCTTTGACAAATTTGTTTCTGACCTCGGCAATATGATATTTTTTCTACCTTATCTGAGGGATGTTAGGATTCAGACTTAACTTATGCATGACTACCTCTGGCGGGATACCTGTCATATCCACATGTGACCACACAAAACAATCAACGTTAAATTTAAGAAATTCTATAAATCCTGACCCGAGCTCGGGGTTTAACCCTGTCCCAAAGTGGAACTTCCCCTCCAAGAATTTTTTCGAACAATGCAACTTGCTCGAGTTCTTCTGCTGTGGATTTGGTTGCGTCCGTTTCTTCTGGTACCTGGAAGTATCTTGGTACCTGATAAGATTCCGACGACTCTTGCCCCTTTTTGTCTTTGTTGAGTTTGGGAGAAGGCGTCGGTTCCTATAATTTCTATGCCGCATGCTCCATTCCTTTGCTGCTGAAAACTAAGATCGCGTTCATCTCTCTTGCAGCCGGTTGATCTCCTCTTATTTGCTTAATTCCCTCAGGAGTTAGGAATTTCAAAAGTTGATGATATGTGGACGGCACAACCTTCATCTCTTGTAGCCATGGTCTTCTAAGAATAATATTGTAGTCCATATCGCCGCCTACTACTTCATAAAGGCTCATATTCATTACCCCTACGGTAATTGTGGGCAGCAAAATTTCTCCTCGGGTTGTTACGTTTGCCAAATTGAACCGAGCGAGGAGCTTTGTGGCCGGAATAATGCTTCCGGTTAGCTTGGCTTATTCCAACACTCTCCATTGGATAATATTGGCTGAACACCTTGGGTCCACCAAAATACGTTTAATTTTATAATCTAAAACATTAAGAGAAATTACCAAGGCATCATTGTGTGGTAGTAGGAGTCCATCTGCGTCCTCCTCTGTGAAGGTGATGTCATCCTCGGTGACTTCCCGGAGTCTCTTGCTATGGGTCACTGATACCTTTGTCTTTTTCGCTACCGAAAAAGTTACACCATTAATCTCATTCCCCCTGAAAATCATGTTGATTGTTAGACGAGGGGGGTCTTCTCCTGCTTTTGAGGGTTCAGCATTGTCCCGGTTGCGGCCGTAGTTATTCTTATCCCGATCGCTTAAGAATTCTTTGAGATGGACATTTTTCAGCAATGTTGCCACCTCCTCGCGTAAATGAAGACAGTCCCCTGTTCGATGACCGTTAGTCCCATGATACTCACACCAAAGATTAGGATCCCTCTAACTGGGGCCAGATCTCATTAGCCTCGGGAACCGAGCTTCTTTAATATTTCTTATTACCGATACCAGTTCTACCACGCTGGCGTTTAAATTGTATTCGGACAGCCTGGGGTAGGTGGAGTCCCGGAGCCCGATACCTCTTTGTCCTGCAACGATCTGTTATTCTTCCCGAGATCAGCTCTCCTACTGGTAGCGAATCTATCCATCGACCGGAACCTCTGCCACATCCTTCAGCTATTTCATAGGGAAAAAACCAATCTTTAAAGACCGTCGATCTGCGTTGAGATCATCCTTCAACTTTTCCTTATTCTTTTCTCGATCCTGACCCTTGGTTGATGCCAGAAAATCGAGTTGGTCATCCTCTATTCTTATTTTCGATTCGTAGCGGTTGTGGACATCTGCGCATGTTGTTGCCTGGAACTCGAGCAGACTTTCTTTCAATTTTTGAGTAGCGTCAGAACTCCTCGGATTCAGCCTTTTAGTAAATGCCTCAGCTGCCCATTCATCCGGCACAGCCGGTAGCAACATCCTTTCCTTCTGAAATCTGGTCATGAACTCCTATATCAATTCGGACTCTCCTTGGGCAATTCGAAATATGTCAGCCTTTTGGGCTTGTACCTTCCTCGCCCCGGCATGGGCCTTGATAAAAGAATCCGCGAGCATCTCGAAGGAATTTATTGAGTGCTCGGGCAAAAGTAAATACCATGCCAGGGCCTCTTTTGTGAGGGTCTCCCCGAATTTCTTCAACAAGACTGATTCAATCTCGTGCGAAGCTAAGTCGTTTCCTTTCACCGCCATTGTATAGGTGGTGATGTGCTCCTGAGGATCCAAAGTCCCATCATATTTTGGCACGTTTGGTATTTTGAACTGCTTCGGGATCAATTCCGGTGCCGTGCTTGGTTTGAATGACAACTGGGTATATTTCTTTGAGTCCGGTCCTTTCAACACAGGCGGTGCACCCGAAATTTGATCCATTCAGGAGTTTATTTACCTCATTAACCGCATGAGTTCGATTTTAAAGGAATCATTCTCGTTGTTATTACCTAATATGCCACAGTTCCCCCCATCCTTGTTGAAATCAACCTTACCCCTCGGGGTGTTGTTATCAACTCTTTGTGATGCTTGGTTTGTGGGAGCACTAGGAGGAAGTGGACTTCTACCATTCGCGTTGTTGGAGGCACCCGACAACGCTTGCTTCAACTCCATCATGAGATGATCTTGTCGTGAGAGATAGCCAATAATAGCCTTTAGTTGGACCCTTAAGATTCTCACTGTTTCCACAACGTGCTTGTATTCAGCATCATCAGGAGTTGCCTCTCGAACGTGTTGTGGATATTTCCCGCCATAGACCGGAGTGGCTACGCCGCCCTCGTTACGGGTATCACTGATCAAATATTTGTGTTGAGGCTGATTTCCTTGGGCCTCAATGCTGTGCATGATGTTTACACCGTTATCTACCATTCTTATGATTTTTAAAAAAGGAACAAAGAATTAAACAGGTTAGTAATAGGTGCAAGGATCAGCCCAATTACACAACCGTCTAGCCCCACGGTGGGCACCAAATTATTTACCCGTAAAATAGTACAGTTGAATTTGTAATGTGATTTATAGACAAGCGAATCGATTTGATCCCAAAACAATAAATAAATTAAATAAAATGCAAGACTTAGCGTTAAAATCAAGATAAGAAAATGAATAGCCTGATTCTGGGAGCGGAGCTTTCGAAGACAGTAACAACAATATTAATAAGAAAGAAATGAAATGTTATTTAGCTTTTGAAAAGTATATAGCGTAAGTTTGTCAGAAAATTCGTGTCTATACAATGGTTGTTGAAATCACTATTTATAGTTGCACCTAGGGTACAAGGTCTTAGGATCAAGCCCCTCTTAAATGATAATTATGGGGGTCATTGAAGAATGTGTAACGGAAGGCTATGAATGCCATAATTCCCTATAACAGACTATGTATATAATATTGCAAAAAATTCTTCATTGAATGATACTGGGTGGCAGGCACTCGTTTGTCTTCATTAGCAATCTTCCCTTCGAGGGCTCTCTGGTGCTAACCGAAGATGCTGCCCTTGGTCTTGGTTTCCACTTGTCTCACTTTCCGCCTATCTCTAATTCCACATGTCGCTCTATTATACGAGTATTTAATATGAACCGATTTTACCCTATACAGGATACAATTATAATTTTGAAAAATCTTATTGGGTTATCGGTTAAACTGTTAATAAAATAAACAAACCTAGACCCGAACCGATAATCCAAGAGTCTAATAACACTAAACCATTACCGAACGATTAACTCAATAACTCGATACTAATAACTCAATAAGCGTTTTTCAGTTCGGGCTATCGGCCTTGCCCGATATATGCCCAACCCTAATTACTACCCTGGTAAATATATAACCAGGTAATTACACATGCCTTTCCAAATAGACCCTAGGTGTTGAGACATTATTTGATGAATGTGGTAAAATCAAGCTAAAAGAGTTAGTACAATATATCAAAGATGAAAGCAAGAATAATAAAAAGATAAAGAAAGACAATAGATAAGAGCTTCTTATTTATTTCAAGCATTTTAAAGTGTATATTACATATCACATCTTATGCCTCTATTTATACAAATATATGTAAAGGGTTATAAAATAGTTATCTTAAACATGACATTAACCTTTGAGATAATGTTGGAGGATCATGGAGGAGATAATGGAGGTGTGAGAGTCATAAATATAATGGTGGAAAGTAATGAAAATTTATCAACTGTTATAAGAAATATCAAATTATGGTGGATGTCTTCTCTCCCTCCATGATCTTCATCTCAAATGCTTAACGACATTTTCAATGACATATTTTCTATGTTTAATGACATATTCAATGACATATTTTCTTCACTTTTCATGCCTATATAAAGGCCTTGTAATAGATATGAAAATACACACAATTGAAGAAGAAATAAGAATCTCTTATCTCTTTCTCTATATATCTCTTAGCTTGTTTTTCCTTATTCCATATTGTTACTTTGAGTTATATTTTATAACACATTATCAGCACGAAGTTCTAGCCAACTGTGTTATTATGATGCAGCCAATACCGGTAGCATCATTTAATATTAATAATATGGTAAGAGCGATGACAGTATAAGGTGTACAACCCCAGAATATATCCGGCCATCACGGTTAGCCTTTTCTAATTAGTTTTCAAGTTTCTTTACTGTCACGCCCCAAACTAACCCTTGTCGTGATGACACCTATCGTGGAACTAGGCAAGCCGACTCGTTTCCAAAACAAACCGATATTTTTATTTCAAAGATAATTTCAATGTTATTTAACATAAAAAACCTTCGTAAAGGAGTTCCAATCAAAAATAAAAGTGCGGAAGGAAAAGCCCGACATCGGGGTGTCACTAGTCATGAGCATCTACTACAATTTGTCTAAAAATATCAAGACTAACTCAGTCTGGAAAATAGCTAAATACAACTAAAGGAAGATAAGAGGGAGAAGAGCAGGGCTGCGATCGCCAAGCAGCTACCTTGCTATCCCCGGAAAAATCTGCAATCAGAACAATCAACAACCGCTACCGTGTCCAGCTACACCTGGATCTGCACACAAGGTACAGGGAGTAACGTGAGTACGCCAACTCAGTAAGTAACAACAATAAATAAAGACTGAGCAGTAGTGACGAGCAATAAGGCATATAACATTCATATCAGGAAATCTCAGTAAAATACCACATGCTTTTAAAGTCAAGATTTGAATCAAAACATCTCGTTTAAACCAATTCCAGTAAAAATCATTTATAGATATTTTTCAACGGTTTTCAAACAGAGGAAAAATGCAAAGGTGAGCAAAAATGATGAAATCATAAACAACCCATCAGGCAAAACATCACTCATATACAGCCCCTCGGGCAAACGTCACAATCACTCGTGCCACTCGGGCATACCTCACAATCACCGTTGCCACTCAGGCATACCTCACAATCACTCTTGCCACTCGGGCATACCTCACAATCACTCATGCCTCCCAGTCACTCAGCACTCGGCACTCGCACTCGCACTCAGTAGGTACCTGCGCTCACTGGGGGTGTGTACAGACTCCGGAGGTGCTCCTTCAGCCCAAGCGCTATTTCAAGCCAAGTCATGGCATAAATCACTCAGGCCCTCGGCCAATATCAAATATGCTGCGGCGTACAGAATGATCCCATAAATATGCCACATGCTACGGCGTGTAGTCCGATCCCATAAATATCCTCACAAATCAGGCCCTCGGCCTCACTCAGTCATAAACCTCTCAAGCCACTCGGCATTTCTATAAAAACAAGGCATTCGGCCTAAAACAACATTTATATACATCAAAATAGAGTCATAAAACTGAGTTATGAAGTAAACAAGTATAACCATGACTACAGCCCAGCAGGTGCGGAACTCACTTAGGAGCCCAGCTTCCACGTCTACAGCCCAAAACCCCATGCCTGCAAAGGCGCACCTGCGTGTTTCCTCCGCTTCTGCGAAGCCTGCCCAACATCCCCCTTTTTGCATCTGCGCCCCAGGTTTCACACTTGTGGGCTCGCAGATGCGACCTCCAACTCGCACCTGCGCATCCTACCTAGACCAGCATTGCCCGTACCTGCAAACTCCCTATGCACACCAGCGGCCTCGCAACTGCAACTCTTTCTTCCATATGTGTGAAAACAGCAGTATCAGCAGCTTCAGCTGCATTTTTCAACTTCGACAAATCTGTTAACCACCCGGAATCACCCTGAGGCCCTCGGGACCTCAACCAAAAATACCAAAAAGTAATATATTAACATACCAACTTAGTCGAACCTTCGAATCACTCAAAACAACATCAAATCATCAAATTACCCTCGGATTCAAGCCTAAGAACTTCTAAATTTCCAAATTCGGCAACCGATGCCGAAACCAACCAAACCATGTCCGAATGACCTCAAATTTTGCACACACATCACAAATGACACTACGAACCTATTCCAACTTCCGAAATACCATTCCGACCCCGATATCAAATTTTCCACTGCCGACCGAAATCGCCAAATTTTCAATTTCGCCAATTCAAGCCTAATTCTACCACGGACCTCCAAATCATATTTCGGATGCACTCCTAAGTCCAAAATCACCTAACGGAGCTATCAGAATTCAAATCCGAGATCGTTTTCACATAGGTCAACATCCGGTTGACTTTTCCAACTTAAGTTTCTACTTAAGAGACTAAGTGTCTCAATTCACTCTGAAACCAACTAACTCGATATACCATAATATAGCTGAATAACACAAAAAGAAGTAGAAATGGGGAAAATGGGGCTATAACTCTCGAAACGACTGGCCGGGTCATTACATCCTTCCCCTCTTAAACATCCGTTAGTCCTCGAATGGGTCTAGAAACATACCTGGAGTCTCGAATAGGTGTGGATATCTGCTCCGCATCTTCCGCTCAGTCTCCCAGGTGGCCTCCTCCACAGGCTGACCTATCCATTGTACCTTCACTGAAGCTATATCCTTTGACCTCAACCTGCCGATCCAAAATAGCCACCGGCTCCACATCATAAGTCATATCACCCTCCAACTGAACCGTGCTGCAATCCAAAACATGGGACGAATCTCCAATATACTTCCGGAGCATGGAAACATGAAACACTAGATGCACACTCGACGAGCTGGGTGGCAAGGCAAGCTTATAAGCCACCTCCCCTATCCTTTGAAGCACCTCAAAAGGCCCAATGAACGGGGGGCTCAACTTGCCCCTCTTCTCGAACCTCATAACACCCTTCATGGGTGATACCTTCAGCAAAACCTTCTCCCTAACCATAAAGGACACATTACAGACCTTCCTATCCGCGTAACTCTTCTGCCTAGACTGCACCGTGCGAAGCCGCTCTTGAATCAATTTCACCTTATCTAATGCGTCCTGGACCAAGTGTGTACCTAAGAGCCTAGCCTTACCCAGCTCAAACCATCCAATCGGAGATCTACACCTCCTCCCATATAAAGCCTCATACGGAGCCATCTGAATATTCGACTGATAACTGTTGTTATATGCAAACTTCGTGAGTGGCAGAAACTGGTCCCATGAACCCCCAAAGTCAATGACACAAGCACGCAACATGTCCTCCAATATTTGTATAGTGCGCTAGGACTGTCCGTCCGTCTGAGGGTGAAAAGTTGTGCTCAACTCAACCTGAGTACCCAACTCTCGCTGCACGGCCCTCCAAAAGAGCGATGTGAACTGAGTACCCTTATCTGAAATGATAGAAACTGGGACACCATGCAGGTGAACGATCTCTCGGATGTAAATATCAGCCAACCGCTCTGAAGAGTAAGTAGTACCAACTGGAATGAAGTGCGCGGACTTAGTCAGCCGATCCACAATAACCCAAATAGCATCGAAATTCCTCGAAATCCATGGGAGCCCAACTACAAAGTCCATGGTGATCTGCTCCCACTTCCAATCTGGGATCTCTAATCTCTGAAGCAAGCCACCCGGTCTCTGATGCTCATACTTAACCTGCTGACAGTTGAGACACCGAGCCAAAAACCCAACTATATCCTTCTTTATCCGCCTCCACCAATAGTGTTGCCTCAAATCCTGGTACATCTTCGCGGCACCCGGATGGATGGAATACCGTGAGCTGTGGGCCTCCTCAAGAATCAACTCTCGAAGCCCATCTACATTAGGCACACATATCCGGCCCTGCATTCTCAGCTTGTCGTCATCACCAATAGTCACATCCCTAGCATCACCTCTCCGAATCTTGTCCTGAAGAACGAGCAAGTGGGGGTCATCATACTGACGCTCCCTGATACGGTCATAAAGAGAAGACCTGGAAACCAAACAAGCCAATACCCGACTAGGCTCCGAAATATCCAATCTGACAAGCTGGCCCGCCAAGGCCTGAACATCCAATGCCAAAGGTCTCTCTGCTACTGGAAGATATGCTAAACTCCCCAAACTCTCTGCCCGGCGACTCAAAGCATCGGCCACCACATTGGCTTTCCCCGGATGGTACAAAATAGTGATATCATAGTCCTTAAGAAGCTCCAACCATCTGCGCTAACACAAATTAAGATCCTTCTGCTTTAATAGATACTGCAGACTCCGGTGATCAGTATAGATCTCACAATGAATCCCATACAAATAATGATGCCAAATCTTCAAGGCATGAACAATGGCTGCTAACTCAAGATCATGGACATGATAGTTCTTCTCATGGGTCTTCAACTGGCGCGAGGCATAGGCGATCACCCTACCATCCTGCATCAAAACACAACCAATGCCTATCCTCGAGGCATCCCAATACACGGTGTAAGAACCTGAAGCTGATGGCAGAACTAACACTGGAGTTGTTGTCAAAGTAGTCTTAAGCTTCTGTAAGCTCTCCTCACACTCATCCGACCACCTGAATGGAGAACCCTTTTGGGTCAATTTGGTCAAGGGCGATGCAATAGATGAAAAACCCTCCACAAAGTGACGGTAATACCCCGCCAAACCAAGAAAACTCCTAATCTCTATGGCTGAGAATGGTCTAGGCCAACTCTACACCGCCTCTATCTTCTTCGGATCCACCTGAATACCCTCACTGGACACCACATGTCCCAAGAATGCTACTGAACTGAGCCAATACTCACACTTGGAGAACTTTGCATAAAGCTTCTTCTCCCTCAATATCTGTAATACAATCGTCAAATGCTGAGCGTGCTCCTCCTGGCTACGAGAGTACACCAGGATTTCATCAATGAATACAACGATGAATGAGTCCAAATAGGGCTGGAATACACTGTTCATCAAATGCATGAACGCTGTTGGGGCATTGGTCAGACCAAAAGACATCACCAAGAACTCATAATGGCCATATCGGGTCCTGAAAGCTGTCTTAAGAATATCTGAATCCCGAATCTTCAGCTGGTGATAACCGGACCTCAAATCAATCTTGGAAAACACCCTAGCTCCCTGAAGCTGGTCGAATAAATCATCAATACGGGGAAAATGATACTTGTTCTTGACTGTGAGCTTGTTTAACTGCCTGTAATCAATACACATTCTCATGGAACCATCCTTCTTCTTCACAAATAGAACCGGTGCACCCCAAGGTGACACACTAGGCCAAATAAACCCCTTATCAAGGAGTTCCTGAAGCTGTTCTTTCAATTCCTTCAACTCCGCTGGTTCCATACGATACGGTGGAATCGAAATAGGTTGAGTGCCCGGCACCAAATAAATACCAAAGTCAATATCCCTGTCAGGCGGCATGCCCGGCAGGTCTGCAGGAAACACATCCAAAAAATCACGTACCACCGAAACAGAATCAATGACATGAGTCTTTGCACTAACATCCCTCACAAAAGCCAAATAAGATAGGCAACCCTTCTCAACCATGTGCTGAGCCTTCAAATATGAAATCACCCTACTTGGTACATAATCTACAGAACCGCTCCACTCAACCCTCGGAATTCCCGGCATAGCCAACGTCACCGTCTTAGAGTGACAATCTAGAACAGCATGACATGGAGATAACCAATCCATACCCAATATCACATCAAAGTCGACCACACTGAGCAACAAAAGGTCCACTTAGATCTACAGACCCCCAATAGTCACCACACATGACCGATATACGCGGTCCACAATAATAGTATCGCCCACATGAGTAGATACATGTATAGATGAAACTAAAGACTCACGGGGCATATCTAGAAAATGGACAAAATACAAGGAAACATATGAATATGTGGAACCAGGGTTAAATAGTACTGAGGCATCTCTGTGACAAACTGAGACAATACCTATAATCACAGCATCTGAAGCAATAGCATCTGGTCTGGCAGGGAGGGCATAAAAATGGGCCTGGCCACCCCTTGATCTGCCTCCCCCTCTAGGGCGGCCTCTAGCTGACTGACCTACACCCCGAGCTGACCGGGCGGGTGGTGAGGTAACTGGTGCTAAAGTCGGAGGCTGACTCCTCTGTTGAGATAGACCTCTATGACGACGAGGATAATGCCTCCACATATGCCCAAGCTCCCCACACTCAAAACAACTCCCTGGCGCTGGTGGCGGAAACTGAAGGGAACCCCTAGCACCAAGATGACTTATAGAAGAACCTGGCATGGAAGAGCCCTAAACAGGTGGAGCACGGGACGAACTCTAAGCTGGAAGGGCACTAAGTGATGAGTTTCCCTGATGAGCACTATGAGAACCATGTCCAGATAATGCACCCCAATGAAATGGCCGAGCTGACTGAGCCTATCTGAAATGACGACCTCTACCGTGCTAGAACTGACCCCCAAAAGGAGCACCGCTGAATCCACCCTGACCACGAGGCCTCTTGGCCTCCCTCTCAACCCTCTGCTGACCGCGAACCATCTTAATCTACCGAGCAATGTCGACAACCTCATCAAAAGTAGCACCCAAAACCCTCTCTCTAGTCATGAGCAACTGTAGCTGATAAGTGAGACCATCAATAAACCTCATGATCCTCTCCCTGTCCTTGGGAACTAACAAGATCACATGACGGGCCAACTCGGAGAACCGCATCTCATATTACATCACAGATATATCACCCGGCGAAGCCGCTCAAACTGTCTGCGCAGCTCCTCTCTGCAGGATCGAGGCACGAACTTCTCCAAAAAGACCACGGAGAACTGCTGCCAAGTAAGGGGTGCTGCGCCAATAGGATTACGCCTTTCGTAAGTCTCCCACCATCTGAGTGCAGCCCCAGAAAATTGAAAGGTAGTGAACTCTCTGGTCTCCAACCTACGCTTATCATCCTCAGGCATAGCAGGAACCACATAATCCTAAGCAACTGTAACTGGCTGGGCTGGTGGTGCCTCCGGTGTCTGAAGTCCCTGAATAACCTGTTCGGGTGTGTGAGCGACGAGAGTATGAGTTTCTCCCCTAGCCTGAGAAGTGGCGGCAGCCGTCGAAATAGAGACCGCTTGAGCAAGGCCGGTACACGCTGTCAGAATCTGAGCTAGGGCGTCCTGAAGGCCTAGAATCACAATAGGCCCATGTGGTGCCTAAGCGGGTACATCAACAACTGGAACCTGGTCCTGATCTAGGATAACCGGTGGATTTGCATGTACTGTCCCAGTTGTTGTACGGTCTGCACCTCTGCCCCTACCACGACCTCTATCGCGACCTCGGCCCCTCGCGGCCCTGGCTGGTGGTACTGGTGGCTGGCCCTCCTGACCGGTAGCACGAGTTCTCACCATCTGTGAGAGAATAAAACAACAGATATTTAGTTAATAGAATCAACAGATTCGTTCGACAAGAATTCAAGAATGTGGAGTTTCCTAAAGGTTCTGCAACCTCCCGAAGATAAGTACAGACGTCTCTGTACCGATCCGCAAGACTCTACTAAACCCGCTCATGACTCGTGAGACCTATGTAACCTAGGCTCTGATACCAATTTTTCACGACCCAAACTAACCCCTATCGTGATGGCACCTATTGTGGAACTAGGCAAGCCGACTCATTTCCAAAACAAACCAATATTTTCATTTCAAAGATAATTTCAATGTTATTTAACATAAAAAACCTTCGTAAAGGAGTTCCAATCAAAATAAAAGTGCAGAAGGAAAAGCCCGACATCGGGGTGTCACTAGTCATGAGCATCTACTACAATTTGTCTAACAATATCAAGACTAACTCAGTCTGGAAAATAGCTAAATACAACTAAAGGAAGATAAGAGGGAGAAGAGCAGGGCTGCGATCGCCAGGCAACTACCTTGCTATCCCTGGGAAAATCTGCAATCAGAACAATCAACAACCGCTACCGTGTCCAGCTACATTTGGATCTGCACACAAGGTGCAGGGAGTAACGTGAGTACGCCAACTCAGTAAGTAACAACAATAAATAAAGACTGACTAGTAGTGACGAGCAATAAGGCATATAACATTCATATCAGGAAATCTCAGTAAAATACCACATGCTTTTAAAATCAAGATTTGAATCAAAAAATCTCGTTTAAACCCAGTTCCAGTAAAAATCATTTAAAGATATTTTTCAACGGTTTTCAAACAGAGGAAAAATGCAAAGGTTAGCAAAAATAATGAAATCATAAACAGCCCATCGGGCAAATCACTCATATACAACCCCTCGGGCAAACCTCACAGTCACTCGTGCCACTCGGGCATACCTCACAATCACCCTTGCCACTCGGGCATACCTCACAATCACTCTTGCCACTCGGGCATACCTCACAATCGCTCATGCCTCCCAGTCACTCAGCACTCGGCACTCGCACTCAGTAGGTACCTGCACTCACTGGGGGTGTGTACAGACTCCGGAGGGGCTCCTTCGGCCCAAGCGCTATATCAAGCCAAGTCATGGCATAAATCACTCAGGCCCTCGGCCGATATCAAACATGCTGCGGCCTGCAGCCCGATCCCATAAATATGTAACATGCTGCGGCGTGTAGCCCGATCCTATAAATATCCTCACAAATCAGGCCCTTAGCCTCACTCAGTCATAAACCTCTCAAGCCACTCGGACATTTCAGTAAAACCAGGGCATTCGGCCCAAAACAACATTTATATGCATCAAAATAGAGTCATAAAACTGAGTTATGCAGTAAACAAGTATAACCATGACTGAGTATAGATTTTCAATCGAAACAAGGAGAGGATAGTAAGAAAAGGCCCCTAAGGGTCCAAACAGCACTGGCACAAGGCCTAAACATGGCATTCAGCCCAATTTACAGAAACTTATTCTAAAACATATAAGTATCATATAGTTTCAACAAAATATGCAACTTTACAGTTGCTATGGGATGGACCAAGTCACAAATCCCCAATGGTACATGCCCACACGCCCGTCACCTAGCATGTGCGTCACCTCGAAATAGTAGAATGATATGAAATCCGGGATTTCATACCCTCAGGATTAGATTTACAATCGTTACTTACCTCGAACCGGTCAAATCTCTACCCCGCAATGCTCTTGCCTCTGGACTCGGCCTCCAAATGCTCCGAATCTATTCACAATCAGTACAATACCATCAATACGCACTATTTGAATGAATTCCACAAGAAAATCTACAAAATTAGACCAAAACCCGAAATTGGCTCAAACTCGGCCCCCGGGCCCATGTCTCGAAATCTGATAAAATTCACAAAACTAGAAAGCTCATTCACTCACGAATCTAACCATACCAAATTCATCAAAATCCTTAAATTACTCTCCAAAAATTCCAAGCCCTAACCCCTCATTTTTACTATTTACATGATTAAACAACGGGAAATCACCACATATACGAGTATTAGGGCTCAAGCAACTTACCTCACTGATAGCCCTTGAATCACCCTTTAAAAATCACTCCAAAAGCTCCAAAGACCGACTTGAAAATGGTGGAAATGAACCAAATTCGCGAAGGGTTCTATTTATGGTTTCTGCCCAGATTTTTCGCACCTGCGGAAAATTTCACGCTTCTGCGCCACCGTACCTGCGGAAAAATCCATCGCAGGTGCGGAACTCACTTAGGAGCCCAGCTTCCGCATCTGCAGCCCAAAATCCCGCGCCTGCGAAGGCTCACCTGCGCGTTTCCTCTGCTTCTGCGAAGCCTGCCCAACATCCCCCTTTCCGAATCTGCGCCCCAGGTTTCGCACCTGCGGGTTCGCAGATGCGACCTCCAACTCGCACCTGTGCATCCTGCCTAGCCCAGCATTGCCTGCACCTGCGAACTCCCCATGCGCACCAGCGTCGTCGCACCTGCGACTCTTTCTTCCGTAGGTGCGAAAATAGCAGTAGCAGCAGCTTCAGCTGCATTTTTCAACTTTGACAAATCCGTTAACCACCTGAAATCACCCCGAGCCCCTCGAGACCTCAACCAAAAATACCAACAAGTCATATATCAACATACCAACTTAGTCGAATCTTCGAATCACTCAAAATAATATCAAATCATCTAATTACCCTCTAATTCAAGCCTAAGAACTTCTAAATTTCCAAATTCGGCAACCGATGCCGAAACCAACTAAACCACGTCCAAATGACCTCAAATTTTGCACACACATCACAAATGACACTACGAACCTACTCCAACATCCATAATTCTATTCTGACCCCGATATCAAATTTTTCCACTACCGACCGAAATCGCCAAATTTTTAATTTCGCCAATTCAAGCCTAATTCTACCACGGACCTCCAAATCACATCCCGGACACACTCCTAAGTCCAAAATCACCGAAAGTATCAACGGAACCATCCAAATTTAAATCCGAGATCGTTTACACATAGGTCAACATCCGGTTGACATTTCCAACTTAAGTTTCTACTTAAGAGACTAAGTGTCTCAATTCACTCTGAAACCACTCCGGTCCCAAACCAACTAACCCGATATAACATAATATAGCTGAATAACACAAAAAGAAGTAGAAATGGGGAAAACGGGGCTATAACTCTCTAATTAGTTTTCAAGTTTCTTTACACTTTGCTATTTATGTTTCCATACATGAACAAACTTGCTTTACGGAAAAGTTTTTCTTGAAAGTTCATCAAATCATGTAAGGATTTTTTGTGTAAACAACGATAAATATTTTTCCTATAACAAGTATTATATTCCTATGTGTTAATATTAAGAAACACAAAGTGAAAGCTTTTGAGAGAGCACATATTTTTTCTTTCTATTTTATCACATATTTCTTCCATTTTAAAGTGGGATAAATATCACAAAGGACACGTAGATTTTAATTGATTATGTGTGTTTCTATATTTGCTTGATACTTTTTATTTGATTGAGTTCAGTTAATGAAAGTCCTCATATGCAAATTAAATTCAATTGTCGTCAATAGTGGAAACCAGTCCCATAAGTCTAAAATAAGATATTATGTTACCGTGGAGGTATGAATGGATGTGGACGGACGAAATTATAATCGTCATCATTATGGTAATGAGAACAATAATGGCTCTCAAAATAATCCTTCACTTTGTGAAAGTGATATTTGCCATTGTTATGGCATGAGATTTTATAAAGCATGCATGGATTATTATGTTCCATTCCTGAAGTGAATGTGAAAAAAATGTGATAATCATTATGAATACATATTCATTCTTGCAAGAATATGAACATGCTAGTGATAGTAAATATACTACACTCACCTCGAGAAGGGGGTTTGAGATGAAATAAAAAAATAATGTCATTATTATGGCATGAATGGTCATTGGTCACGTACCTATTGTACGCCAAAATATTTTGGCAATGTAATTATTAAAGGATAACAATAATGCAAGAAACAAATTTATCAAAATATTTTGGCCATAACCATAATGGTATAACTTTCTCTTTAAAAGAGATATTCACCATATAGATGTTGATGAATATATGGTAATAAAAAATTAATTGAAGGCTCTGGAAGAGCTACTATAACTCTGCTTAAGGGAACAATACTTATCATAGAGAATGCAATGTTCTCCTCCAAGTCCAAAAGGAACTTGTTGAGTTTTAAAGATATCCGCCGAAATGGATTTCATATTGAGATAATAGATGAGAATAATCTCGAATATCTCATCGTTACCAAGAATGTCTCTCGCCAGAAAAGGGTTATTGAGAAATTTCCATCTTTATCTTGTGGCTTGTATTGGACAAGAATTAGTGCAATTGAGGCACATTCTATCGTAAATCAAAAGGTTACTAATTCCAATACTTTTGTACTTTGGCATGATCGATTGGGACATACCGCATCAATTATGACGAGACGAATTATAGAGAACTCAAATGGGCATCCATTAAAGAATTTAAAGATTCTTTTAAATATTAAATTTTCTTTCACTTCTTGTTATCAAGGTAAGTTGATTATTAGTCCATCACCAACAAAGGTTGGGATTGAGTCCCCTGTGTTTTTTGAACGTATACAAGGGGCTATTTGTGGATCTATTCACCCACCTAGTGGGTCGTTTAGATATTTTATGGTCTTAATAGATGCATCTTCTAAATGGTCTCATGTATGCCTACTGTCCTCTCGCAACCTGGCATTTTCAAAATTAATGGCACAAATAATTCGATTACGAGTACAATTTCCCGATAATCCAATTAAGTCTATCAGACTTGATAATGCCACTGAGTTTTCATCCCAAACATTTAATGATTATTGCTTATCAATTGGGATAAAAATGAAACATTCTGTAGCTCATGTTCACACTCAAAAATGGCCTTGCAGCAAGACCATTACTCATGAAAACCAAGTTACCCACTTCAGTTTGGGGTCATGCTATTTTGCATGCAACAATGCTAATTCATCTCAAACCGACAAATTATCACAAATATTCCCCGATGCAATTAGTTTTGGGTCATGAACCTAATATATCCCATCTAAGAATTTTTGGATGCGCTGTATATGTGCCTGTAGCACCGCCATATTGCACCAAGATGGGTCCCCAAAGAAGGTTAGGAATATATGTTGGGTTTGAATCGTCCTCCATTATTCGCTACCTTAAAACATTAACGGGAGATTTGTTCACTGCTCGATTTGTAGATTGTCGATTTGATAAGGCATTTTTCCCAAAATTAAGGGGAGAAATTGGTGAAACCAAACGTGAAATTTTGTGAAAAAATACATCATTATCTCATCTTGATCCACATGCCTCTATTTGTGAAAAAGAGGTGCAAAGGATTATCCATTTGCAGAAAATAGCAAATCAAATGCCAGATGCATTTACGGATCTGAAAAGGATAACGAAATCACATATCCCTGCAGAGAATGATCCAATCCGTATTGATGTCCCTGTTGGACAATCTTCTAATGTCATAGCTAATGAGTCAAAAGCACGTCTAAAACGTGGAAGACCATTGGGTTCTAAGGATCGAAATCCTAGAAAAAGAAAAATAAATGATTAAGATGGCACTACGAAAGAGTCTCATAAAGAAACCCATGATTTAACCAATCCTGAGATTCATGAGGATATCGATGAGCCTGAGACCCAAGAAAATAAGTAACTATCAATAAATTCAATCGATATTGAGACAAATTTAAATCGATTGAATATAGTGGTGGATTATGTCTTTGCATACAATATTGCATCTAGAATTATGAAAGATAATGAGGATCTTGAACCTCAATCTGTTGGAGAATATCGACAAAGGTGTGATTGGCCAAAATGGCAAGAAGCGATCCAATCTGAGTTGGATTCACTTGCGAAACATGAAGTTTTTGGGCCTGTAGTCCAAACACCTAATGGTGTTAAGCCTCTTGACTATAAATGAGTCTTTGTACGTAAAAGGAATGAGAAAAATGAGGTACAAAGATATAAGGCACGCCTTGTTGCACAAGGATTTTCACAAAGGCCTGGCGTCGATTATGAAGAGACGTATTCTCCTGTTATGGATGCTATAATATTCCGTTATCTCATTAGTTTTGTTGTCCATGAAAAGCTTGACATGCATTTAATGGATGTGGTTATAACTTACCTTTACGGCTCACTTGATAAATAGATATACATAAAAATTCCCGAGGGAATTAAAATGCCTGACGCATATAATTCAAAGTCTAGGGAAATGTTTTCAATCAAATTACAAAGATCTTTGTATGTTCTAAAGCAATCAGAAAGAATGTGGTATAACCGCCTTAGTGAATATTTATTAAAGGAAGGTTATATAAATGATGTCATTTTTCTATGTATTTTTACAAAGAAAACAACATCGTAGTTTGTTGTACTTGCCGTATATGTTGATGACATAAACGTTATTGGAACTCCTACATAACTCCAAAAGGCAATTGATTATTTAAAGAATGAATTCGAGATGAAAAATCTCGGAAAGACAAAATTATGTCTCGGTTTGCAAATTGAATATTTGGCAGACTGGATTTTTGTTCATCAATCTACCTACATAGAAAATGTATTGAAATGGTTTTACATGGATGGAACACATCCATTAAGTACTCCGATGATTGTTCGATCACTTGATGTAAATAAGGACCCGTTCCGACCGCAAGAAAAGAATAAAGAGCTTCTTGGTCCTGAAGTACCATATCTTAGTGCAATTGGTGCACTAATGTATCTTGCTAACACTATAAGGCCTGACATAACTTTTTCACTTAATGTCTTAGCAAGATATAGCTCTGCACCTACAAGAGATATTGGAATGGAATCAAACACATATTGCGGTATCTAAAAGGGACTACCGATATGGGCTTATTTTATTGCAATGATTGCAGTCCCGATCTTGCTGGTTATGCCGATGCTGGGTATTTATCTGGACCACACAAGGCTTGATCTCAAACAGGTTATATATTTACATGTGGAGGCACTGCAATATCTTGGCGATCGACTAAGCTATCAATCGTGGCTACTTCATCGAATCATGTTGAGATAATTTCTATTCATGAAGCAAGTCGAGAATGTGTATAGTTGAGGTCTGTAATACACCTTATTCGAGACAAATGTGGTTTGAAGTGTGACAAAGTACCCATAATTTTGTATGAAGACAATGCAGCATGCATAGCTCAATTGAAGGGAAGATTCATAAAAGAAGATAGAACAAAGCACATTTCACCAAAGTTATTTTTCACACATGATCTTCAAAAGAATGGTGATTTCAGTATGCAACAGATCCGTTCAAGTAATAATATGGCTGATTTGTTCACCAAATCTCTACCGACGTCAACCTTCAAGAAACTAGTGTACAATATTGGGATGCGAAGACTCAAGGATGTGAATTGATGCTCTCATCATGGGGAGTTAATATGCAGTGTACTCTTTTTCCCTTACAAGGTTTTGTCCCATTGGGTTTTCCTTGCAAGGTTTTTAATGAGGCAACCAAAAAACGTATTTCTAAACATGTGTACTATTTTTTCTTCACTAGAATTTTTTTTTTCTAATAAGGTTTTAACGAGGTACATTATCTATGGACATCCAAGGGGGAGTGTTATAAGAAATATCAAATTATGGTGGATGTCTACTCTTCCTCCACGATCTTCATCTCAAATGCTTAATGACATATTCAATGATATATTTTCTATGTTTAATGACATATTCAATGACATATTTTTTTCACTTTTCATGCCTATATAAATGCTTTGTAATAGATAGAAAAATACACACAATTGAAGAAGAAATAAGAATCTTTTATCTCTTTCTCTATATATATCTTAGCTTGTTTTTCCTTGTTCCATATTGTTACTTTGAGTTATATTTTATAACATCAACATAATAGAGAAGAGTAGTTGGTGTTACTTTAGGAGTTATGAATATCCATCATTTTATAATATTTCATAATAGTAAAACTAAAAAAATAGTGTTTAAAATCGAAATTTAAAATAATATTTGAAGTCAAACTCGTGTTTGAGTATGACTTAATTTTTTTTTTCTGAAAGTTAAAATTTGTGAGTAAACTATCATTGTTATACTCTTTTTTCTTTTTTTAAACTTTGTGCTCTTTTATCTATTTTTGTATTCATATAAGGAGGCAGCATATTGGTTCCTCCAGGCATTTAATTTAATTTCAGAATTGAATTTCTTTTATGCAAGTCACTTGGGCTCATGTTAATAAGAGTAGTTTGTTCCTTTGGGGACATCCGATAAATAATAAGAGGAGTTTATGGCACCTAAGCGAGCAGTCAAGTTAAGACGCGCGTCAAAATTTAACCATCTATTTGCTCTAGGAAGGTATAGCTTGTAGTAGTACTAGTATTAGTACCCATATGGATAATATTATGATCCCACTAAATTAATAAAAAGTATACATATAAATAACTAAACTATTGGCAGAAACTCAAATATTATAACCTCACATAAAGTCTTTAATAAAAATGAATAAAATGTAATATGATTTAAAAATAAATAATACTATATGGAGTAATAATTTAAAAATACTTTTAATAATATCTTAATTTAAATTATAAAACATATATTCTATTATTATCTCAACAGAAGTATATCTCATAACAACATTAACTTCTACCAACTTAAGTTACACAATTTCTTACCTTCATTGTTTTAATATTGAAAAGACAAACTAATATATACATACATGATAATTTATCGATAATCAATAAATTATCACTTTTGGGAGTTACCAACAAATGAAGATTTGTATCGAAATTTGCTCAATATTTCGGATGTCACTTCAATTTTAACCATACAATTAAAGTTACTTTATTTTTATCAATTTAAATGATACCTTTATGACATCGTGGATCGTTCAAATCACTATTCATAAGAAAGAATGTTCAATAAACTCTTCGACTTCATGAGTTTTAATTTTATTTAGTAATTTATTTTTTAAGAATTGGTTTTTTCTCAATTAAACAAACTTTTAATGTAATTTTAATATTTCTCTTGTGCCACGCACATGTCCTAAAAAAATTAATAAAATATTTTTTACCTTTAATTTTTGTAATTCGCTTTATTTTGTATAAATAATAATTCCAAATAGTGTAATTATATTCTTTTATATATTACCTTGTTTAAATATATTTTATTCTAATTTACACGTATATACCAACTCCAACCAACAGCTGCTCAATCAATTGTCTCAAATAATTTGTGAGAATATAAATATTAACAACGGACTAAGCAATCATAGTTCATACATGAGAATCCACACTTCCATTCCTATCTGTTTATCATAACAACAGTTGGAATTCATAGAAAAAACTAAAAAGTCTATATATTCCTTCCAAACAACTAAGATATATGATAAACTATAAAGCTTTGGATAACTAATTTCACCGTAAAGTAACACAACTGACATTTAATTCAACCAATATCTGAGTAACTTTATACTTTAAAATATTATTCCCACAAAATGCTTTGGTGTATAACTTGCTATCAGTTCCTCTTATTCTTGTGTACAATTATGATTGATTGAACTCCATTTCAACATCATTGGAGTTACTATACAATTGATCGAATCAACCTACATACTCATGACCATTCTCTTCTTGAGAATCACTTTAAAATTGTTCTAATCCAAAGTACATACATCACATATCTTGATTCTAAAAACTTAAACACTAATTGAGCAAGAGAATCGAACTGCATGCCAATTTAATTCAATGTGTTAATTTTTCTCGCAATTCAATTTTTTAAAAGAAAAAATCTTATTAGTTAAGATAGGGCAGTATGTTGTATCTTAAAACTGTTCGAATCTAAACTACATACATTAAACATCTTGATTCTCAAACCTGAAATGCTAATTGAGTAAGATATATAAATTTATTTTTTAAATTAATTTAAAGTATATTTTCTCACACTATCTATATCCCTCCTCTTTCTATATTATTTCTCTTAGTATGGAATTTTATACAATTCTTTGATTTGTAAGAAAGTTTGACTTTTAATTTTTTATTATTAAAATTAACTACATAAGAATTTAAATTATATTTGTAACAATCCGAACGGTCGTTTTGAGGTCTAAGCACGTCATTCAGTAGTTTGAGTCCCTGAACAGTTTCACTTCAGGTATTATAACTTGTACGCGTGGTCGGAATTTAATTTCGGGAAGTTCGGAAGTAATTTCGGAAATAAAATTCTAATTTCGGAAGCCTTAAGTTGGAAGGATTGACTAAAGCATGACTTTTGAGTAAACGACCTCGGAATCGGGATTTGAAGGTTCCAACAGGTTCGTATGATGATTTTGGACTTGGGCGTATGTCCGTAGCAGGTTTTGGATGACCCGGGAGCGTTTCGGTGCCTATTATGGAAGTTGGCATTTTGGAAAAATTTCATAGATTTGAGCTGAAGTGCATTTCAGTATTATCAATGTCCGTTTGAGATTTCGAGTATGGGAATAGCTCCGTATGATGATTCTGGTATTGGGAGCGCATCCGGATGTGGATTTGGAGGTCCGTAGGTCATTTTGAGATCATTTGGCGAAAGTTGGAATTTTAAGGTTTTTTTGGGAAGTTTGACCGGGAGTGGACTTTTTGATATCGGGGTCGGATTCCGATTCCGGAAGTTGGAGTAGGTCCAATGTCAATTATGACTTATGCGCAAAATTTGATGTCAATCCGAGTAGTCTAAGTACGTTTCGGAGCATTTTGAGTGAATAGAAGAACTTGAAGTTCATAAGTTTGATTCAATTGGTTTTGGGGTGCGATTCTTATTTTTAATATTGTTTCGGGCATTCCGAGAGTTCGAGCAAGTCCGCTATATGATTCTAAACTTGTTGGTATGTTTGGGCGGAGCCCCGGGGGCCCCGAGTGTTAATCGGACGAGGCTCGGACCAAGTCAGAAGCTTGGAGTAACAACTGAAGCTCCTAGATCTGTCATAATTGCACATGCGCTTGGCCAGCCGCAGGTGAGAGCCACGAGCCGCAGAAGCGAGAAATGGACGGCAGCCCAGAATCCGCAGATGCGGAAGATTGGGCGCACCTGTGTGAGCGCAGGTGTAAGAGACATGGTCGCAGGTGCAGCTAAGCTCGCAGAAGCGGCCCTCCTTGTCCGGAGATGTGGAGCCCGGCCAGGTGAGGAAAAGGCACACCTGCGAGGCATTTGCCACAGGTGCGGGACCGCAGATATGGCCTAAAGAACTGCAGGTGTGAAAGTCGCTGGGTAGTGAGGGTTCTTCTAATACGGGACTTAGGCAATTTATATCACATTTTCATTCACTCTTGGGCGATTTGAGAGCTTTCAAGAAGGGGATTTCGACCTAACTTTGTGAGGTAAGTAATTTCTACTTAATGTGAGTTTAATACATAGATTATGGATAGATTTTAACATGAAAATTGGTAAAAATTATGTGATTTTGATAGAAAACCTAGAAATTAGTATTTTTGGATTTTGACTACGAATTTGAACATGAAATTGGAAATAAATTATATAGTTGAGTTCGTGAGGTTATGTGTAATAGTTATCTTCGAACATTTTTGAAATCCGAGCACGTGGGCCCGAGTGTTACTTTATTGATTTTTCGAACGGAGTTGGAAATTATTATAAATTGATTCATTATGAGTATTAGAGTACATTTTGATTGGGTTGCATCTTAATTGACTAGTTTGGAGTGACGGACACCAGTTTGAGGTGTTAGAGAGGTTTTGGAGCCGGTTATGGAATTTCGGAGCGAGGTAAGTCTCCTGTCTAACTCTGTGAGGGGGAAACTACCCCTAGGTGTTGTAATTGATATTTTCCACTTATTGCGGGGGCTACTTAAGCACACGGTGACAAGAGTCCGTACGTAGTTATATTCATGTTATTGTCCGGGTAGACTCAGGTTCATGCCATGCTATAACTATACTATTTGAGTTGTCTCTTGCCTATTAGATTCCTTATTATATGTAAAAATTTGAGACTAGACTTGTGTAGAGCGGTAGACTCATTATTGTCGAGATCGGATAAACTTTATGACTTGCCATAGAATAATTGTGCTCCTCTTACGAATTTCCCCCGCGTTACGCGTTCTCATCGAAGGGTTTCCCCCAAAGCTTTCCTAAAACTCACCTGTCCCTTCATGATTGGGGTCAAGGACCCGCCAAAGATTTCTTATTCTAATAGGAGCGGGCCGTTCGCCTCGGCAGGATAGATACATCTATGGTTTGTACCGTTCGACCCTCAGTAGTGCGCGCACTTTATGGGATCGGGTCGTTCGCCTCGGCAGAATTATGTACCACACTCTCATGGGAGCGGGCCGTTTACCTCGGCAATATATATAATAGATGTATCTATGATTATATACCATATTATGATGGGATCGAGCTGTACACCTCGGTATTTGTATAAAAATCCTTCTAGGGAATAATGCGTATTAATTGTACAAAGGACCAGTATATCTAGGAGTTTTCCTGATTTAAATTATGGCTACCCATCTGGTGAGGTCCATTATATATATATATATATATATATATATATATATATGTACTCCGGGGGAGGAGGTGACTGGTAATCGAGAGTTGAGTTTATTGTTGAGAAGAAGATTGTACCACATATTTATATTTGTTTAATTCACGTATTTATTCTGCCCCATATATGTTTTACTTCTTACTGTATGTCGATCCCTCGTCACTACTTCTCTGGGGTTAGGATAGATACTTACTGGGTACACGTTGCTTATGTACTCATACTACACTTGCTGCACATTTTTGTGCTGGTACATATATGTCTAGAGGCCATGTGAGAGCAGAGGAGTGTATACATATGGGGATCTAGGTGAGTTGTATTCCATTTGTTGACCCGCAGCCAGCAGAGTCTCCTTCAGAGTATTTACATTTTTTCTGTCCAATTTTTATTCCGGACAGCTGCTGTATTTTATTTTATATTCCTAGTTAATGCTCATGCCCTTGTGACACCGGGTTTTAGGATGATTATAGGTTGTTCTGTATTGAATTTGTTAAAAGTATTATTATTTACTATGTAAATCCCCATTCTTTACTATTTAAATTGAAGGGAAATATGATTTCAAAAATAATAAAGTGAGAACCCAATTAAGTAATTATTGTTGGCTTACATGACAGTGGTGTCCGACGCCATCACGACCTTTATGGATTTTGGGTTGTGACAGCTTGGTATTAGAGTGCTAGGTTCACTTAGGTCTCACGAGTCATGACCGAGTCTAGTAGAGTCTTGCGGATCAGTACAGAGATGTCGGTACTTATTTGCGATAGGATACAAGGCTGTTAGGAGCACTTCCCTTCTTGATTCCTCATCGTGCGATTTGATTCCTTTGAGTCTTACACCTTCATCTCCTTCCTATTCAATCTTATGCGACGTGAAGTGCTTGTTATAAATTGGAAATTGAGGAATTATAATGGTACTACAGATGTGGTGCAGGATGTTTCTCCCTGCGTAATTGATTGGGATATTATCGTCGCCTTGCAGAAGGTTGTTCTGTCGTTTCAGATCAGTATCGGTATTATCTAAGGTTTTGAAATTTGGCATTGATTGTTATGACAATTCGTGTGTTGCTATCGCACAATATTTGTGTAATGGTAGGACGCTTGCCTATGCATCGAGGTAGTGAATAACTTGAAAGGAGGTTTACTTAGTGCATGATTCAGAGAGTCATTATTTAATGTCCAACGGAGGAAAGGCAATCAGACTAAGACTGTTCATGTTTGGGTTGATGGAGTAACGAGACTTGGTATTTTCGAGCGTGTTGGAATCTTCATCCGTGATGTGGTGTCATTGTCCTTGCTGAATGTATTAAGTTTTCCAATGTTATAGTTCTTCAATTCGCCTTTGGGGCAGAGTATTGTGAATGGTTCCGGGGAAGCGGTTGTCAGAGGTCGCGGTGTGCTATGGTTTAGGATCGAATCGGTGATCCTAATGTTGATGGCTCAAGGAAGATGAACTTCAGAGAGGTTTAGAGTTGGCGGCGATCTGTTGGTTCAGGTGCTACAGAGATGTATTTCTATTTAAGGCAATAACTGGGCAGCGAAGGATGAGGAAGCATATGTGGGAGGTGTCTTGCGGTGGTTAAACTTCTAGAAGGCCAAGTGTAAGAAAACAGGAGTCGAGTATTGCTTAAAGGAGGAGGGTTTGACCAAAGTAGGAGTGTGGCAGAGTATCATATGGGTTATGTGGTAGGATAGCTACATGCCCTGAGAAACGTTTAGAGTGAATTGGAACTCTTGGTGGACAATGACTAAGACTACAAACTTGATTGGAAATATTGGCCACTATGCGGAGGAAGGTTGGATACGATGGAAAAGGAGTTGCGTGGTATGAAGAAGGATACAACATGACTTTGTATTGGAATGTATTGTCGCACCTTTAGGTTATGTCAATGAGGAAGAAGGAATCTTGGTGGGCTCCAGGTCTATATAATTGTAGCTTCAAGCTAAGTGGGAGAGCCCCACCGCATACGATTGGATTGCATGGCTGTTTACTTGAGAGGTTTCTGGTTATCGGCATATTGGTGGGTTATTACGGCTAAGGAAAGAGAACATCAGTGGTGATTTGAGCAAAGGATTTGAGAAATGTGTGCTATAATTGGCCTTATCAATATATGTTCAGTCTTTGGGAAGACTCAAGATTTATGCTCCGTGTAGATGTGATGTACAAGAAAGGTGATTCAGCCGGGTGCTTCTTTGAGAGGGCATTCACGTGCTAACATAGCCTTGGAGTTGATTATATTCGGGACCAAGTCAAAGTGGGTGACTCTCAACAATGGTCCTAGTAGGTTCAGAATTTAAGTGTGGTGCCTAAGAATTTCGAGCCAGTAGTATGGTTAAGTATTTGAGCTTTTGCAGTGGATTATGAAAGATGGCTTGGAGTGTTCTACATTATCGTCGGTCTGCGGTGTGGCATTTGAGGAATGGGAGAAAATAACTTCAGATTCATAGAGGGATTTTCAGAATGGGTGTACCAGTTGAAGATGCGAATACACGCATAAGGAGGGTATGAGATAGTTCGTGGGTTTTGGAGACAACGTAGTCTCGTGAAATAAGGTCACTTAGGATGAGTGCGGATTTGGGTTCATGATCTTCTGAATGGATCTATCATTATTCCTAAGGCAAGTCCACAGTAAATTAGAAGAAGTCAGATTCGGTTAACAATGGTTAAACTGGCATGATGGTGGCAATGATCAATTCCTTCAGCGTGTTGAGTTATACATGTGATTTGTGGCGGTACGTGTGAGGTTTGACGGACGCCGTAATTGATCTTATTTGGAGGCATTCGAGTATTATGGCCTGTTATGTGTAGATGGAGCCCGGAAGAATTATGGTGGTATAGACCACCACTCGACGTTTGTACTTTCTGCGATTATGGGAATTCAGTCACGTGTGGCAATGGTTCTCCTGAAATGAGTTAAGTGAAAAGTTTCTATATGATGAAGTATGTACCCTATTGGTGGTTCGAGAGTTATGATGGAATTCTTGTACTCTTGCATATTGGTATGTTAGGTGCAATGAGCGGCATGGGAATTGGACGTTGAGGATCAAGGTTGCAGTTGATGTCGACAAGAATGTCACGAGCTCGGATAAGCAGGAAAGAATTCAGATGTTTAGAGTAAGCTAGCATTGTCCTTAGCGTCACCTGAGATCGGTGTCCTGTGTAAGAGACTTTATGTACTGATTTGCAGCTTTTTGATTTACTTTACAGAATTAGTGTGACTGGTGGTATGGATGTGCAGACTTATTACCTGGTGCGGAGGGTCGTGGGAGTGTATCCCACGGGAATATTGTATAAGTGTGACATGTAGTCACTTAATTGGTTAAAGATTTAAAACCAAGTATAGAGATTGTAGTACTATCGCTAATGTGAGAATTTATGCCTACAAGGTTTCGGTTCATTTGGTTGTGGAATGTGGACGTTTGTTCCAGATTTAACGGTTGTTCTTATGTGTCATGAATAGGTCATTATGGGTCCTTGAGGGGCTATTTAGCGAAGCATAGTATGATCAGAATCGGTTCAAGGTCCGTGGATAGATCTAAATGTGAATGTGGGCTCTATATCAGGCCGGATGTACTCATCTCAGCATAGCATTGTTTTCGGAAGGGTCTTCGGGCCTTGGATGTTATTTCTGTCGTCAGTTATTCTGTGTAATCTATATTCTACCAAGTGGGTTGTGAAGTGGTTTGATTATTTGCACTCATATTGAGATCCCGTATGGTTTGTGGTATTACGTGAGCAGGATGGCTCTCGAGACGCAGGTCATATATCGTACCTTAGTGATGCTTGAGTTGTGTAGCGCGTGACGCTACCCGTCTCCCCAGGATTTGTATTATGCACTTGGCGTGCTTATGATTGATATTCGGGCATTTTGTGTGTATGAGCATTACGGTTCGATGTGTATTTTCTTTAGATTATTATGTGTGGATCGGGTGGCACGCCACCACGGTTATATGGTTGGATCGGGTGGCACGCAGCCACAGATATGTTGATTGGATAGGGTGGCACGCCGCCACGGGTATCATGGTTGGATCAGGTTGCACACCGCAACAGTATCATGTGTGGATCAGAATGCGCGCCGCAACAGTGTGTTATTGAGTACAGCTTCCTATATCTATCATTTTGTGTTTTGATTCTCGTTTCCTGAGGAAGGTTCATATCATCCTTTCGATTGCTTAATTAGTTACGAGGGTTGGGTAGATCTTTCCGGAGTTCGTTTCTTTATGTATCACCTTCGAGTTTGTAGCTTGTTGGCACATTGTGGCATCATATGAGACTTTCGGCAGTGTCCAAGGTGGCTTATTGCCTGAGCAGCTTGTACTAGGTGAGACGAGATTATTGGACCTGGGATTAGTGCGATCAGATTTATATGAAGCATATTAAAGAGTAGATATTATTATTCAGTCCAGAATGAGGTAATGGTTCTTGTCGGGAGGAGAGACTCCATAAAATGTGATTCGGCAGGTGGTTATGAGTTCTACACATCTTCTCTGTCGTGGCAGTATTGCAAGAGTTGGAACAGGACTTATATGGGTCATGAGGTGTGTTGTGAGCATCGGATTCGTGGGATTTTGGCTGTTGTTATCAGGGAATGTTATTATGGTCATGTGAATTATGCAGTGCATGGTGTGGATTCCGCGAAGGTATGCAAACATGTATTAGTGCATCGTGTAGTGATTAATACGGCGTTCGTATGTTAGAAACAAACCTGGTAGAGGATTTCAGATGTTGGAATTTGGTTCTAAGGCCTATTTGACTAGATAAAAGGGAGGATTTTCAGGTTTGCTCGAGAAAATGTGCTCAACTGGGTTGTGGTAGTACGGGTAGGTGCATGAGGTATTAAACAATGATTTCAGACAACTCCTGAGCAGTTCTTAGCACGTTCGCGGACGAACGTACGTTTAAGTGCGAGAGAATATAACGACCCAACCGGTCGTTTTGAGGTCTAGCACATCATTCAGTGGTTTGAGACCCTGAGTAGCTTCACTGCATGTATTATAACTTATACGCGTGGTCGGAATTTAATATCGGGAAGTTCAGAGTAGATTTGGAAAGATAATTCTAATTTCGGAAGCCTTAAGTTGGAAGGATTGACTAAAGTATGAAATTTGAGTAAACGACCTCAGAATTGGGATTTGAAGGTTCCAACAGGTTCGTATGATGATTTTGGACTTGGGCGTATGTTCGGAGCGGGTTTTGAATGACCCGGGAGCATTTCGGCGCCTATTATGGAAGTTGGCATTTTGGAAGAATTTCATAGATTTGAGCTGAAGTGCATTTGAATGTTATCAATGTCCGTTTGGGATTCCGAGTCTGGGAATAGCTCCGTATAGTGATTTTGGTATTGGGAGCGCGTCCGGATGTGGATTTGGAGGTCCGTAGGTCATTGGCGAAAGTTGGAATTTGAAGGTTTTTTTGGGAAGTTTGACCGGGAGTGGACTTTTTGATATCGGGGTTGGATTCCGATTCCGGAAGTTGGAGTAGGTCCGTAATGTCAATTATAACTTGTATGCAAAATTTGGTGTCAATCTGAGTAGTCTAAGTACGTTTCGGCGCATTTTGAGTGAATAGAAGAACTTGAAGTTCATAAGTTTGATTCAATTGATTTTGGGGTGCGATTCTTAGTTTAAATGTTGTTTCGGGCATTCCGAGAGTTCGAGCGAGTCCGCTATGTGATTCTAAACTTGTTGGTATATTCGGGCGGGGCCTCGAGTGTCAATCGAAAGAGGCTAGGACCAAGTCGGAAGCTTGGAATAACAACTGAAGCTCCCAAATCTATCATAATCGCACCTGCGCTTGGCCAGCCGCAGGTGCGAGCCACGAGCCGCAGAAGCGAGAAATGGAGGGCAGCCCATAATCTGCAGATGCGAAATATTGGTCGCACCTGCGTGAGCACAGGTGTGATAGACATGGTCGCAGGTGCGGCTAGGCTCGCAGAAACGGCCCTCCTTGTCCGTAGATGCGGAGCTCGGTCAGGTGAGGGAAAGGCGCACCTGCGAGGCATTTGCCGTAGATGCGGGACCGCAGATGTTTCCCAAAGCACCGCAGCTGCGAAAGTCGTTGGTTAGTGAGGGTTCATTTAATACAGGACTTAGGCCATTTTTATCACATTTTCATTCACTCTTGGGCGATTTGAAAGCTTTCAAGGAGGGAATTTTGACATAGCTTTGTGAGGTAAGTAATTTCTACTTAATGTGAGTTTTATACATATATTATTAGTAGATTTTAATATGAAAATTGGTAGGAATTGTGGGATTTTAATAGAAAACCTAGAAATTGGTATTTTTGGATTTTGACCACGAATTTAGACATCGAATTGGAAATAAATTATATAGTTGAGTTCGTGAGGTTATGGGTAATAGTTATCTTCGAAAATTTTCGGAATCCGGGCACGTGGGCCCGAGGATTGCTTTATTGATTTTTCGAGCGGAGTTGGAAATTGTTATAAATTGATTAATTATGAGTATTAGAGTACATTTTGATTGGGTTGCATATTAATTGACTAGTTTGGAGCGACGGGGACCGGTTTGAGGTGTTAGAGAGGCTTTGGAGCCAGTTATAGAATTTTGGAGCGAGGTAAGTCTCATGTCTAACTCTGTGAGGGGAAAACTACCCCTAGGTGTTGTAATTGATATTTGCCACTTGTTGCGGGGGCTACTTACGCACGAGGTGACGAGAGTCCGTGCGTAGCTATATTCATGTTGTTGTCCAGGTAGACTCAAGTTCATGCCATGTTATAACTTTACTATTTGAGTTGTCTCTTGCCTATTAGATTCCTTATTACATGTTAAAATTTGAGACTAGACTTGTGTAGAGCGGTAGACTCATTATTGTCAAGATCGGATGAACTTTATGACTAGCCATAAAATAATTGTACTCCTCTTACGAATTTTCCCCGCGTTACGCATTCTCATCGGAGGGCTTTCCCCCAAAGCTTTCCTAAAACTCACCTGTCCCTTCGTGAGTGGGGTCAAGGACCCGTCAAAGCTTTCTTATTCTAATGGGAGCGGGATGTTCGCCTTGGCAGGATAGATACATCTATGGTTCGTGTCGTTCAACCCTTGACAGTGCGCATACTTTATGGGATCGGGCCGTTCGCCTCGACAGGATTATGTACCACACTCTCGTGGGAGCAGGCCGTTCGCCTCGACAATATATATAATAGATGTATCTATGGTTATATACCAGATTAGGATGGGATCGGGCCGTACGCCTCGCATTTCTGTAAAAGTCCTTCTAGGGAATCGTGCGTATTAATTGTACAAAGGGCCAGTGTATCTGGGAGTTTTTTTAATTTGAATTATGGCGACCCATCTGGTGAGGTCCATAAGGGCCAGTGTATCTGGGAGTTTTCCTGATTTAAATTATGGGGATCCATCTGGTGAGGTCCATTATATATATCTATATATGTACTCCGAGGGAGGAGGTGACTGCTAATCGAGAGTTGAGTTTATTGTTGAGAGGAAGACTGTACCACATATTTATATTTGTTTAATTCACGTATTTATTCTGCCCCATATATGTTTTACTTCTTACTGTATTTGCCTTATTGGACCACTAGTAAGCGTCGATGTCGACCCCTCGTCACTACTTCTCTGGGGTTAGGCTAGATACTTACTGGGTACACGTTGCTTACGTGCCCATACTACACTTGCTGCACATTTTTATGCAGGTACATATATGTCTAGAGGCCATGTGAGAGCTGAGGCATGTATACATGCGAGGACCTAGGTGAGCTGCATTCCATTTGTCGACCCGCAGCCAGCAGAGTCTCCTTCAGAGTATTTACATTTTTCCTGTCCAATTTTTATTCCGGACAGCTGCGGTATTTTATTTTATATTCCTAGGTAATATTCATGCACTTGTGACACCGGGTTTTGGGATGATTATGAGTTGTTCTGTATTGAATTTGTTAAAAGTATTATTGACTATGTAAATCCTCATTTTTTACTATTTAAATTGAAGGAAAAATATGATTTCAAAAATAATAAAATGAGAACTCAATTAAGTAATTATTGTTGGCTTGCCTGATAGTGGTGTCCGACGCCATCACGACCTTTATGGATTTTGGGTCGTGACAATATTTTTATATTTTTAATTTATTTATTGAAATTATGTTCGTTGTCTATGATTTTAGTTTAGTTCTATTTATTATAATATTCTCAAATACGTGTATTTTATCCATATAGTATAATTTCTCTCATTATTATGTAAAAAACTTTCTCTTGTCAAATATTAAATAAATTTTATCCTTTTATATATGTCACGACCCAAAATCTACTATAGGCCGTGATGGCGCCCAACGTTGCCGCTAGGCAAGCCAACGGTGAACTACCAACTTAATTATTTAATTTATTATTTTTAAAATCATAAATCTTATTTAGATAGAGAGGTCAGTGCATTAAAATAAATTATAGTTACGCACAATTTAATTAAAATAATAAGTAAAAGCGTATCAATGTAGAACAATCCATAAACAAATTCTAGAACACCCCCAAAACCCAGTGTCACAAGTGCATGAGCGTCTACTAGAAGGTACAATAACAATACAACATCTGTTTGGGATACAAGTTAGACAGCAAAATATAAATAAATTATGATGGAGACTCTGTATGCTGCGGGTCGTAACATGGGATGCAGCTCACCGTAAAGTCCCTGCAATAGCTGTGCCCAATAGACCAGCAGAAATATATACCTGCACAATAAGTGCAGAAGTGTAGCATGAATACGTAAATCAACGCATACCCAGTAAGTTCTAGCCTAACCTCGGAGAAGTAGTGACGAGTAGTCGACATCGACACTTACTAATGGTCCGATAAGTTAAGTACAGTAGAAAGTAAACAAATATGAGGCATGGTAAATAAACAGTGTAAACAAATTTAAGTACGCGGTACGATCCTCCTCTAAACAGTAAACACAAACTCTCAATTATCGTTTACCTCCCCCACCAGATAGGTCGTCACAACTCAAATCAGGAAAACTTACGGATACACTGGCTTCTTGTCAAATATTATGCACGATTCTGCCGAGGCGAACGACCCGTTCCCAAAAGAGTGTTTCATGAAGTTGCTGAAGCGAACGGCCCGATCCCATAAGAGTATTTCATAAAAAAGCCGAGGCGAACTACCCGATATCATAAGAATATGATACTGTCGAGATGAATGGCCCGATCCCATAAGAATATGATACTTCCGAGGAGAACAGCCCGATCCCATAAGAATATAATACTGTCGAGGCAAATAACCCAATCCCATAAGAATATGATACTACTGAGGCGAACGAACCGATCTCATAAGAATATGATACTGCCGAGGAGAACAGCCCGATCCCATAAGAATATAATACTTTAACGGGTCCTTAACCCCACTCACGAATAAACGTGTGAGTTTTGAAATTTAAGGAAGCTTTTCGAAGAAAACGCACAACGCAGGAGAAATCCGTAAGGGGAGCGCAATTATTCCGCGGCTAAATCAAGTAGCTCGTCAAATCTCTATAATAGCGAGTCTATCACTCTACGCAAGCCTAGTCTCAGGTCGTAACGCATAATGAAGGAATTCCACAGGAAATGATAACTCAAATAGTACAATTAAATCATGACGTAAACCAAAGTCTACCCGGACAAATCAGGAATCCTAGCATACGCATGGACACTCGTCACCTCATACGTGTGTAGCTCCCACAACATGTACCACATAAGAATATAACACCTACGGGGCAAAATTCCCTTCACAGGGTTCGACAAGAGACTTACCTCGCTCCGAAGTTCCATAACCGGCTCCAATGTCTCTCTAACTCCTCGACTTAAAGCCAAACGATCCGAAACTAGTCAAAGAATGTGCAAATCAATCAAAATATTCTCCAATGATTATAATTAATCAATTTATAACAATTCCCAACTCCGCTCGAAAAGTCAATAAAGTCAACCCTCGGGCCCATGTGCCCGGATTCTGAAAATTTTCGAAGATAAACTTTACCCATAACATTACAAACTCAAATATATGATTTATTCCTAATTTTATGTCCAATTTTGTGGTCAAAATTCAAAAATACCATTTTTAGGTTTTCTTCCAAAAATTCCACATTTTCCACAATTTTCATGTTAAATCCTTATAGAATCCATATAATTAACTTACAATATGTGGGAATTACTTACCTTGCAATAGATGATGAAAATCTTGCCTCCAAGAGCTCCAAAAATCGCCCAACCAAATGAAAATGTTAGAGGAATGGGCTAAACCCCGAAGTAAAGTCTTAATAACAGCCTCAGATATCGTATTTGCGACACAGGGTTCGCATTTGCGAACCCTCGCAAATGTGAAGAAATGTTCAGAATTGCGAACCAAGGCAAAAATTGGCAGACTTCGCAAATGCGAAGAATTGTTCGCAATTGCGAACCAAGGCAAAATTGGCGGACTTCGCAAGTACGAAGAAAAATGTCGCAATTGCGATACCTGAGCACCAACAATACCAGCAGTCAAATATTTGTTCAAAACCATTCCGAAACATGTCCGAAACTCATCCGAGGATTCGGGGCTCCAAACAAAACATCAACACAAGTCTAAAAATATCATACGAAATTGCTCGCGGGATCAAAACTCCGAAATAACATCTAGAATCACGAATCGGATGCCAAAACACATGAATATCATAATAAACTCTTCAAGAACTTCTAGAATTGCAACCACTCGTCTGAACCACGTCAAATCAATTCCAAATGACACCAAATTTTGCAGGCAAGTTCCAAATGATGAAACGGACCTATTCCAAGTCCCAAACCTAAAATACGAACCCGATAGCCTTAAAGTCAAACCATGGTCAAATTTAGAAAAAATTCCAAACTTTCAAACATTCGAACTTCGACGAACGCGTCCGATTCATATATAAACATTCCGGAATGACGCCAAACTTTACGCACAAGTCACAATTCACGATACGAATCTATTCCAAGGCTCGGAACCCCAAACGAATATCGATAAAATCAAAATTCACTTCAAATCAAACTTAAGAAATTCTAAACTTCTAAAATGCCAACCTTCCATAATAAGCGTCGAAATGCTCCCGGACCACCTGATACTCAACTTAAACATACACCCCAAGTCCGAAATTATCATACGGACCTATTGGAACCTCCAAATCCCGATTCCGAGGTCATTTACTCAAAAGTCAACCCTTGGTCAACTCTTCCAACTTAAAGCTTCCAAATTGAGAATTTTCCTTCCGAATCAACTCCGAACTTCCCAAAATCCAATTCGGACCACACGTACAAGTCGTAATACATGAAGTGAAACTACTCAAAGCATCAAACCGTCGATCGACGCGCTAGAGCTCAAAACTACCGGTCAAGTCATTACAATATATCTCTATCGTGAAATTATTTATTTACATATTATTTTCTCCTTTTTTTTAATTCCTTGTCCATGTTATTGTATTACTCATAACTTAGAATAGTTCATATCCTTAAGAAGGCTGCTGTGAGAATGAGAATCATGTCCAATACTCCCATTATTAATTATAGATGAATTTGACTTTTCTTTTTATTATAATATAATTTTTTATTTAGTTTCATTTTTTTATTCTACTGCTCAGATTAGTATTTAAATTTATATTTATTTATTATCATTATTTTATTGATTTATTGATTTATTTAAAATTATATCTCTCACAATATCTCCAGCCTCTCTTTTTATATTATTTTTTCTACTATAAAAGTTTAAATAGTTATTTTATTTTGTATTTAATCCTTAATAGAAAGAAAAAAAAACCATCTGCTCATATTTCTTATACTTAAGCAAAATCTCGAGGTATTTATTTTCGTCCTTGGAGTTTTTTTTCTTATTCAAAAGTTTGGATAAGATTTCGTTTGTTTGTTTTTCAATTCAAAAACTTGGATAAGAAATGAGTTGATTTGGTTTAAGAAAATAAATAGACAGAAAGTATATAGATTATTCTTATTTTTATTCTTAATTTTTATTTATTTATTTATTTATTTATTATTATTATTATTATTATTATTAATATTATTATTATTGTTAGGAGCAACAGTAGTATGTACTGATAATGGTTCCATCTTTATCATTATAATTAGTTACGATAGGGGTGTTATTTTTATCTTTAAAGTCAATTTATTTTAAAAAAAATTATTATTTAAGGTAGGGCGCTAGGTTGTATATTTTTAAAAAAAAATCACTTTCTTTCCATTCCAATTCAAAAGAATCTTATTTACTATTTTTCATTTAAATAAAAAATAATAAAAAACATCTAACCTTCCAATTTAAATTAAATGTAATTATAAATATTATCCTAAATTGCCATGTGGCATAATAGTAGCTTGCCACATGGCGTAACCACAATACAAACTTTATTCCTTTGATATATTGTTTACCCTAAAAATCAGATAACAATTGAATTTACACGTGGTTTTAAGGATACATGATATAACTTGATACAAACGATTGAATTTATACGCGGTTTTAAGGATACATGATATAACTTGATACAAATTAAGGAAATATATTAAAATTAACATTGACGATAAAAGAATTAATGCAAACCACATGAATCGAGCAGCCTTATGCCAAACTGTTTATCAAATCGAATAGCCTTGGCCCTCGAGTTCGATCACTCTTGATTCGAGAGATGTCTCAACTGATGCATGAACATAATAACAAGATGATAAAAGAATGACAGTATATTGCTTTATGTTGCGTAATGTCCCCTTACAAATGATCAGACCCCCTTTATATAGTAGGGGAGTCCTACTCTTGATACAATTCTATACAAGGTAAGAAATCTCATGATTTGCTAATCAATCAGCCAATCCTTAATATGTGCCGAGATTTTCGCTGTGATCTACAACCGATCGCGAATATTTTTTCCTTCTGTTATTCGGTTTGGTAAATTTTCCTCGATCTCGTCTGATCTCGATTTTGTTCGATAACATGGTCTCGAGTTTAACGATATAGATTCGCACCTTGGTTTGATATAATTCGAGGTTGATCTTTAACCTACCATTTTTTAGTATCGATTAGTCGCACAATAGGCGAACCTGGTTTTGACCGTATGCAGATAGTCCCCTTGTTTCTCGGAGAGAAGATGACGAGAAACGATATGAACTTCAGAATCCCCTCTTGATGGGCCATGACGTAAGTGACAAACGGTTATCAAAACGTCCCATCGGCCCAGTTACCATGGCATTAAATACCTGTCAGTTGCTGGTCGGCATTACTACAGGTTCTGGATTGTCATCAGCAAGTTATAAATATCCTAACTTTCATTTATTCAAACTTTACGTTCAAAGCTCCTCCTATTCTTGTTCTTCAAAAATTCCTTCGCTCTCCAACTCTTGCACCCAAATTTCTTGAGTTTTTAGCAAGCCGCTAAACATACCTTCCTAATTTCCTTTTCTTCTATTCTATAATGGTGAAAACTTTGAATATTGTCCCACAAAAGGAGGCTGCCTCTTCATCACGGCCCGTCGGTTACAGGGCTGCGGCGGAACCACACCCTGAGGAGTTCATTCTTGTAGGGCGCCCGGCCGTTGCATATTTTAAGATTGAAAAAACTTCCTCGGTACCGGGTCGATGCGATCTGGTCTCGAGGTACATATGTACAATCACCAATGATCTCCTCACCAAGGTTAAAGAAGATTGCAACTGGGCCAATAAGCATGTGGTGGTGCCTTCGCCCGTGGAGTCAATCACTACCCACGTCGAGGGTTTTTTTAAGTGTTTACACTTACCTCTTCACGTTGGGTCCCTTAGACCCGATCATTATTGCCTTCTGCAAGAGGTACGACGTGACTCTTGGCCAGATTCACCCTTTGTTCTGGAGAATAGTGATTCTCCTTCGATTCTTCGTAAACAAATGCGAAAGGTATTCCTTTACCCTCGATCACCTTATGCGTCTCTACAGTCCCCAACTCTATCGAGGGGGGCTAGTCCAGCTTGCTCGCCGGGCCAGTAGAGCCCCTTTCTCGAGTATAGATAAGGCTCAGGACCGAGGTTAGATAGTCTGTTTTGTTCTGATAAAGACTTTATATTTGATCCTTTCCGAGGACATGCCCTTTCCCGAGAAATGGAACATGAAACGTAAGTATTAGTTTGCCTTAAAGATTTAATCTACTGTTTCTCCTTTTATCTCCTTTTTTATGGGTGTTTTTGGTGTTGCAGCTGTGGCCCAGATGCCAGATGTGGTTCCCCAACTCAAGGAATGGGTCGAGGACCTTATGTCATAGAGACCATACTCCTAGCATGCTTGGATGGAATTATCGAAGGGTTAATGGGAGGCCCGTAATCATGGTAAGTTTCCTTTTCTAGTTCTATAAGGTTTTGACCTTTTGCTTCTGTTGTTGAATTCTTATCGGCTCTATTTTCTTTTTGTAGGTCTCCTCAAGGACGTTGCTATGAGGCATCCATCTAAGGGTGAGGATGTGCCTCTCGAGTCCCCTACTCCGAGGCAAGGTGTCGAGAATAAGAGGAAAAGGGCCCCGAGCCCTCTGGACTCGGAGAAGAAAAAACCAAATAGGAGGCTGGCACGTCAAGCTAAGGAAAGTACCAACGCCCTCCCATCGGACTCAATCCGCCGACTGAGGGATGAGTCTGAAGAAGAAGAAGAAGATAACTCCGAGCTAGTGGCTCGGGTGCGGATCTCCTTACCTCAAACTGAGGAGTCCGTTGAGAAGGAATTGGCCTGTCTGCAAATCGGAACCGGGTGCGGCTGCTTTTCCTCAGGCTAGGGAGGTCGAGTGAGAGACCGGGGTCGACACTTCTCGGGCAGAGGGAGGTACCCCGAGGGACGAGTTTGGGGTGATCGACCTTACCAGGTCCCCTCAGATCTCAGACGCCATGATATGCCAGGCCGGTATGCTAGAATACCGTTCTTACGAGGGGCCTCAAGGGGCGACTGATATCCACAACTTCTTGGATGGGTTAGATTCCACTGCCTCAAAATATGTCACCGGGCTTGGTGACTTGCCGGTGCCAAGGAAGTTACCATCATCGGGTGTCAGTGGGTCTTCATCGAGCCCGAAGCTGGTGGATCGGTTCCCGGCCCTAAGTGTTAACCCTGACCGCAGGCGGTTGATAGTTTTCTCTGTCCCAGAGGATGCCCCGATTATTTCTTCCCCTGTGGGGGTTGGTAGCTACCTTGGTGACCGAAGAGGACCAAGTCGTGATGGATGCAGTGAAAGCGCCTTGCCTATTCAATGAAGCCCAACACGCTTTGAATCGGGTAACTTCGAGTGTCACTCCATTATTTATTTTAAATTTGAAGTTGTAAATAATCCTAACACCTTTCTTTATGCTTACAGGCCTCGATACCATGAGTCATTCCTCCGAATTCGGGAGGAGTTAACCCAGCACGAGGCTGAGGTTCGAGAGCTCACCGAGAAGAGGGATACTTATAAGCTTCTGAGTGAGAAGCTTCAGACCGAGTTAAAAGCGGCTCGGAAGGAGCATACCGAGTGGGCCGAAGAGGTAAATCGAATATTTGAAGATAGTGACGATGAACTGGACTCAGTGGCTAAAAATCCGATCCTGCAGGTTCGACAAAGGCTTGAACAAATCAGGCAGCTCCAGGCGCAGATAGACACGATACAAATTGAGGCCGAGGAGCTCAAGAAAAATATGGACCTCAGAACCAACCAAAAGGAAGCTGCCCAAGCACAACTAGCATTGGCCGAGGCTCAATTCGGGCTGCAAAGAAGAAGATATCAGTGCAGGCCAAGAGGATCGAGGAGCTCAAATCTGAGCTTAACTCGGCTGTTTCTTGCCAAGAGAGCCTGGCCACGGAGCTCGAGGTGGCCAAATCTGAGGTGGCCGTGTCCAGTACCAAGGCCGATGCTAACGTGGCCCAATTCAAGGTTGACATCGAAGCTATTCAGGCACAGGCCAAGAGCATGGTGGATCATGCAAGGTGGGAAGCTCGAAGGGAAGCCCTCGAGGGAGTCCATGCTCAGGGCTTTGACATACTGGTAGAAATCGAGAATGCCAAGGTAGAAGAAGTCGTGGCTCAGAAGCTGGCTTTTCCCGAGGAAGACTCCGAGAGCTTAACTGAATCTGAAGGTGGGGAAGACCCCGAGGATGAAGACGCTTCCCCCGATGAGGATCAGGCCACTTAGGCTACTTAGGCCTTTAGATGTTTTTATTTTTTTCTTTTTGCATTTTTTTGAGGTCGCTTTGGCCATTGTACATTTCTATATCGAGCCATTCTGGTCTTTGTAAAAAAGCTTATATATACAAGGCTTTCTTTCCCTTTTGGCTTTCAAATTTTTTCTGTACTTTATTACTTGTATTTATAAGGGCCGAAATGCCTTAACATAAAGTAATTTAGACTGTGTTCGAAAGTTCAAACAAACCTTTGCATTTGCCCTACTTTATTTTAAGGTGTCTTGAAGGTTCGGTGTTACCGGAACCTTTTTCCTAAGTAGGTAGCCGAGATTGTAGTTTTCCGAGGGTAGCCTTTAGAACCGGTTGTGAAATATTTTCTTTTTCGAAGGCCTAGTTTTTGTTATGGGCTTCAGACATCTCTGAGCTGTGTTAATTTGATCGTAGCCTTTTAGTTCGAGAGTTGCCCATTAGACTTGTTTTCCCGGGCTTGCCCAAGATAACAGTCCCCGAGTGGGGTCGCCGTGGCCTTTAAAAATCGGGGAGTTTCCTAGTAGGTCTTATGCCTACGAGGCCTAGTAACTTGGGCCTGTTCGAGTTTTTCGGACAGCGGTCCCCGAGTGAGGGAGTAGTTGTTCATATTCGGCTATAGACTGCCCTTGGGTTCGTTATTTTCAGGAGATCGGAAGTACGAAATTCTTTAAGGGATATAAAGAGGAAAAATTTTAAAACATAAGATGATTCTAAGGAAAGTACTTCTCTTTATTCTTGTGCAAAGCAGTCATACATGCGTACATGTTTTATGCCAGGGTTTGAGTAATCAACGTGGGCAAGGTTCGTTTGACCGTTTGGCCCTTACCATAAATCCTACCTATCGAGACCCTTCCTTTATAAAGTAATTTCCTCGATAAAGTTGATATCCAAAGGTAATGCATATTCGAGGGTAATACCCCCCAGTATTCGAGGTTGATTGTAGAGGAACCTCGGATACTGTTAATGCGATCTTCGATACCGATTCATGATCGGACTTGATTCTAAGTTAGCACGATCCATTGTTGTCTTGTTAAAAACCTTGCCGAAAAACCCATTTGGGACAAAATCGGTCTAAGAAAAAAAGAGTACAACGCGTGCTTTCAGACCTAAAAACTTTGTGTCGCTTCTTGTTGATCACCTGCAAGTGTTAGTCCGAAATAAAAAGGAAATGAAATGGGGTCGTACCTTAGCAGTAATATCGTTTTAGGTGGGATATATTCCAATTGCTCGGTAGTTGTTCTCTGTTCATCATTCCGAGCTTATAGGATCCTTTCCCGGTGACCTCGAGAATCTGGTACGGTCCTTCGCAGTTCAGACCCAATTTTCCTTTGTTCGGATTCCGGGTGTTTATGGTAACTTTCCTTAGCACTAAGTCCCCGACATTAAAGTATCGAAGGTTGGCCCTTCGATTGTAATACCTCCCGATCCATTGCTTTTGGGCAGCCAGTCAAACAAGGGCGGCCTCACGCCTTTCATCCAATAGTTTTAAGCTCGTATTCATGGCCTCGTCATTTGACTACTTTGTTGCATATCGGTATCTGATACTTGGTTCCCCAACTTCGACCGGTATTAAGGCTTCGACGCCATAAGCCAATGAAAATAGAGTAGCCCCGGTACTGAATTTCGGAGTCGTGCGGTATGCCCAAAGTACTTCGGGTAAGATCTCCTTCCATTTCCCTTTGGCGTCGGTTAACCTCTTCTTAAGGTTTTGGATTATGGTTTTGTTGGTTGATTTGGCTTGCCCATTCCCGCTAGGGTGATACAGTGTCGATAAGATTCTTTTGACCTTTTGATCTTCGAGAAACTTGGTCACTTTACTGCCGATAAATTGTTTCCCGTTGTCCCACACAATTTGGGATGGCGTCCCGAACCGACATATGATGTGGTCCCAAATGAAGTCAATGAATTCTTTCTCCCTAATCTTCTCGTATGCATGTGCTTCAACCCACTTAGAAAAATAGTCAGTCATAAATAAGATAAATTGAGCCTTACGTGGTGCACATGGAACGGGCTGGTGAATCATTGGAGCATATTGGCATTTGTCACATTTTCGAACAAACTCCTTCGCATCTTTTTCCATGTCGATCCAGTAATATTCGGCTCTAATTACCTTTTGAACCAATGATTCGATGCCTGAATGATTTCCGCAAGTGCCCCCGTGAACTTCCCTAAGAACATACTCGGTATCTCCTGGTCCCAGACATATTGTTAGTGGGTCATCGAACATTCTTCTGAACAAGGTTCCGTCTTCGAACAAGGTGAATTAGGTTGCCTTTGTGCGCAGGGCCCTCGATTCTTTGGATCTGAGGGAAGTTTCCCAGTCTTCAAATATTCTACGTATTTATTTCTCCAATCCCAAGTTAAGCTTGTGGAATTTATCTCGGCGTGGCCTTCTTCGACTACTGACCTCGTGAGTTGCACAACGGTCCCTGAGTTGAGCTCGTCGTCCTCGACCGACGACCCTAAGTTTGCGAGGGCATCAACCTCGCTATTTTGATCTCGAGGCACGTGCTGCAAAGTCCATTATTTAAACCGATGTAATGTCACTTTAACTTATCTAGGTACCTTTGTATTCGTTCTTCTCTGACTTCGAACGTTCCATTAACCTGATTCACCACAAGGAGGGAGTCATACTTAGCTTCGATCAACTCCACCCCCAACCTTTTGAATAGCTCGATACTTGCAATTATGGCCTCATATTCGACCTCATTGTTAGTTAGCTTCACTGTTCTAATGGATTGTCTAACCACATTGCCCGTGGGTGGCTTCAGTACGATGCCAAGTCTGGACCCCTTTGCTTTTGATGCACCGTCCGTAAAGAGGGTCCAGATTCCCGAGGGCGTTCCCGAGTTTACCAACAACTCTCTTTCGACCTCAGGTATTAGGGCTGGTGTGAAGTCGGCCACGAAATCTGCCAAGATTTGAGACTTAATGGCTATTTGGGGTCGATATTCGATATCGTACTCGCTGATTTCCACGGCCCATTTAGCCAATCATCCCGAGATTTCAGGGTTATGCATTATATTTCGCAATGGGTAAGTTGTCACAACACATATAGGGTAGCATTGAAAGTACGGTTTCAGTTTTCTAGAGGCGCTTAACAAAGCGGGCGCTAATATTTCTAGGTGGGGATATCTTGTTTCGGCCTCACCTAAGGTCCGGCTAACATAATAAATTAGAAATTGCGTACCTTGTTCTCCCCGAACTAGGACTCCACTTACTGCTATCTCTGATACTGCTAAAATATAAGTACAGTTGTTCGTCTGCCCTCGGCGTGTGAAGTAGTGGCGGGCTCGACAAGTATTACTTAAGTTCTTCCAGGGCCTGTTGGCGTTCCGGAGTCCATGTGAAGTTATTTTTCTTCTTCATTAATGAGAAAAATCGATGACTCTTATCGGAGAACCTCGAGATGAATCGCCCCAGGGCGGTTATGCGCCCGGTTAGCCTCTGCACGCCCTTCACGTTGTCCACTACCGTGATATCCTCGATAGCTTTTATCTTGTTGGGGTTGATCTCGATTCCTCAGTTGAATACCATGAATCCGATAAATTTACCAGTCCCGACTCTGAACGCGCTTTTTTCTTGATTCAATTTCATGTTGTACTTCCTCAATATACTGAAGGTTTCCTGCAAATGCTTCAAATGGTCCTCTGCTCTTAGGGACTTAACTAACATGTCATCAATGTAATATTCCATAAATTTTCCTATTTGTTCTTCGAACATCCGGTTTACTAGGCGTTGGTAAGTGGAACCAGTATTTTTTAATCCAAATGGCATTACATTATAGAGTATGTGCCATACTTAGTGATGAAGAAGGTCTTTTCCTGATTATCCGGGTTCATTCGTATTTGGTTGTACCCGGAATAGGCATCGAGAAAACTGAGGATCTCGTGGCCAGTCGCGGCATCGACATTGCGATCGATGTTAGGCAAAGGAAATGAGTCCTTGGGGCATGCTTTATTTAAATCTTTGTAATCCATATACATTCTTAGTTTGTTCCATTTCTTAGGGACTACTACTATGTTTGCTAGCCATTCAGGGTATTTGACTTCCCGGATGGACCCTATTTTAAGGAGTTTAGTTACCTCGTCTTTTATGAAGGCATGCTTGATCTCGGACTGGGTCTCCTTTTCTGCTTCACCGGATAGAATTTTGGGTCCAAGCTCAGTTTATGAGTGATGATCTCTGGTGGAATTCCTGTCATGTCGAGATGGGACCAAGCAAAACAATCCATGTTAGCTATAAGAAATTGAATGAGTTTTTTCCTGAGCTCGGGAGTTAACCCCGTGCCCAGGTATACCTTTCGATCGGGCAGATATTCGATCAATATGACCTACTCCAGCTCTTCGACCGTTGATTTGGTAGCATTGGAATCATCGGGGACTATGAAGGATTGAGGTACCCCATAATCATCGTCTTCGTCAGTCTGCTGCTTATCTAGTTGGGTCGAGGCCGAAGTCTGTGATTGCTATTTGGCTTCCTGTTTTGCTTTTGAATCTGACTTCTTTGTCGATGAGAGTGTCGATATTAGAATTACTTCATCGATGACAAACATTTCCTTCGCGGCGGGCGCTGCTCCCCGTAGATTGTTTTAATCCCTTCTGGTGTTGGGAATTTTAGCACCTGGTGAAGGGTCGAGGGCACAACCCTCATGTTGTGGATCCACAGTCTCCTGAACAGGGCGTTATATCTCATGTCCCCTTCAATCACATAAAACTTGGTCTCCTAGATGGTCCCGGCTGTGTTCATTGGTAATATTATTTCTCCCTTAGTAGTTTCATAAGCCATGTTGAATCCATTTAGCACTCGAGCCGCGGGCACGATTTCGTCCTATAGGCCGAGTTGTTCTACGAACCTTAAGCGAATGATGTTGGCCGAACTACCTGGATCAATTAACACACGCTTAACTCGAGTTTTATTCATCAGTACAGATATTACCAGTGCATCATTATGGGGCTGTATGATTCCTTCTGCATCCTCATCGTTGAAAGATAAGGTTCCTTCTGGAATATAGTCCTGAGTTCGTTTCTCCCTCGTGATTGACACCTTAGTGCGTTTTAACATTGGACTTTGGGGAACATTGACCCCTCCAATAATGATATGAATGGCGTGTTGAGGTTCTTCTTGCTCATTTTGTTTATTGGAATCCCTGTTTCTGAAATGATTCTTCGCTCGATCACTCAGAAACTCCCGAAGGTGCCCGTCGTTGAATAACCTAGCTACTTCTTCTCTCAACTGTCGACAATCTTCCGTTCTGTGGCCATGAGTGCCATGATATTTGCACATTTTGTTGGGATTTCTCTGGGCTGGATCGGTTTGTAAAGGTCGATGCCATTTGGTATCTTTGATGCGTTCGATAGCCGATACGATGTCGGCTGCGTCAATATTAAAGTTATATTATGTTAATTGTGGTGCCTCTTTAGGTCCAATAGGCCCGTCGAAGCCGTTCTTACTCATAATCGCTCAAGAGCTCTGGCCTCAATCACTCCTTCTTTCATTTCGTACAGGATTTCGCCCAGATCCGCTGCTCCTACGATCTCCATTATACAGATGATACCGATCCCTGTTCAACCTCGGTTCTCGGTCAATGTCCCTCTTGATTCTATCAACGGGCTTGATAGGATAAACGGATCCGGAAGGAGCTCTAAGCTGGTCGTCTTTAACCCTGATCTTTGATTGATACCGATTGTGCACATCGGCCCAAGTAATAGCCGGATATTCTATCAAATTCTGCTTCAACTGCTGCGAAGCCACTGAAATTCAAACATTGAGTCCTTGGGTGAAAGCTTGAACAACCCAATCATCGGCGACCGGTGGCAGATCCATTCTTTCCATTTGGAATCGAGACACGAATTCTCTGAGCATTTCGTTGTCCTTCTGGCTTACCTTGAAAAGGTCCGACTTCCTGGTTTTGACCTTGAAAGCCCCAGCGTGTGCCTTTACAAAAGAATCTGCAAGCATAACAAACAAATCAATAGAGTTAGGTGGTAAATTGTAGTACCATATCATAGCTCCCTTTGACAGGGTTTCCCCAAATATTGTTAGCAAGACAGATTCGATCTCGTCATCCTCTAGATCATTCCCTTTGATAGCACATGTGTAAGAGGTGACATGCTCGTTTGGGTCGGTCGTTCCATTGTATTTAGGAATCTCGGGCATGCGAAACTTCTTGGGAATCGGTTTGGGAGCCGCACTCGGGGGGTGGGGGTGGGGAAGGGTTTTTGCACGAATTTTTCGGAATCCAGACCCTTCAATATTGGTGGTACCCCCGGGATTTGATCGACCCTGGAGGTATAAGTTTCACCTTCTTGTCGTTTTCCTCGATCTTCTTTTCCCCTGACTCAACTCGTTTTGTTAATTCTTCGAGCATCTTCATGATTGCAGGATCGGCCCCCGATTCCTTCTAGTTCGATTTCTTTGAAACCGATTCGACCCTATGGACAACTTCCTGGGACGACTCGGGCTCGATCCTGCTCTGTGGGTGATTCTGGTTTTGGAGCTGAGATATCGCTGCTTGTTGAGCCTACAATATTTCGAAGATCACTCGCAGGCTGATCCCGCCCTCTTTGCCGCCACGTGTGCTTTGGGCGGCTGATTGAATGTCTCTATAGATGCTGCTCTTGGGATCGACAGCAAAATTTTCATTAATGGCTACATGCGAGTTGACGTCAATTGGATCTACAACCGGAACTCCATCGAGGCCAACTGGAGGTACGTCGTTCCCTGGTGCTCTGTTATCATTTTCGTCGTGGTGACCGAAATCATTTTCCACGTGTAGGGGTGTTGACTGAGAGTTCGACATTTTAGTCCTGGAATCAAAGATACTCCAAAGAACAAGTGTAAAATAGTATGTGTTATGAAAGTTTGTACGGGGTAATCACTATTATCCTTAGCCCCACGGTGGGCGCTAAACTGTTTACCCTAAAAATCGGATAACAATTAAATTTATACACGGTTTTAAGGATATATGATATAACTTGATACAAACGATTGAATTTATACGCGATTTTAAGGATACGTGATATAACTTGATACAAATTAAGGAAACAGATTAAAATTGAAATTGACGATAAAAGAATTAATGCATACCACACGAATCAAGCAGCCTTATGACAAACTGTTTATCAAATCGAATAACCTTGGCCCTCGAGTTCGATCACCCTTGATCCGAGAGATGTCTCAACTGATGTATTAACAGAATAACAAGATGATAAAGCTAGAAAATGACAGTATATTGCTTTATGTTGCGTAATGTCCCCTTACAAATGATCAGACCCCCTTTATATAGTAGGGGAGTCCTACTCTTGATACAATTTTATACAAAAAATAAATCACGTATTTTTAGAACCACAAAATCAAATATAATTGTAGTTACCATTTCCAAGGTAAACAAAACTCGTTTTTGAATGTGACTTATTTTTTTTCTTTTTCTGAAAGTTATATTTTGTGAGTAAACTATTATGCTCTTTTATCCATTTTTTGTATTCATAGGAGGTAGCATATTGGTTCCTCCAGGCATTTAATTTAATTTGAGAATAGAATTCTTTTTTATACATTAATCATCTATTTGCTCTAGGAAGGCATAGCTTGTAATAGTATTTTTCGTGTAACTTTTAGATGTCTAATCCTCTCTATAATACAAGTCTGTGGGATGATTTCTTTCGAAATATAAGTTTAGATGAGCTACGATACAAAATTAAGGTCTATTAATTTGTGACAGAAATATAGGATTTATATTCTAGAGTTCTTTAAATACAAAGTACTCAACTCTGTTTCATCACATTATTTGTTTTTCTTTCAACACATTTGGCAAAAGACGTCATAAATATTTTTAATTATAAGCATTAGAGATTTATAATATTCCCTGTCTCGTTTTGTATACAATTCTTGATTGGACCTATGTTTAAGATGCTATTTTGAGTAGAAGAATGATAGAATAAATAGTTGAAAATTTATTTTAATTATAAGAACATCACATCAAAGTTTAAAACTTTAATTGCTATATCAATTAAAAATTTTCAAAGTTGTAAAAATTTTACAGAACAAAATTTCACTAAGATATCTATGGAATGATATCAAATATCTTAAGATATCTCAAAATTAATTGAAGTGTCGAAGAAATTGGGACATAGAACTGTCATTCTATTTTGATTTTTTTTAAAAAAAATAATTTCACTCCCCTTTGATTCTCTCCTTTGATTCTCTTTGTTGGAGCTATTGCTTCTTTAGACTGATAAGGGAGTAATTCGTACTCCATCTCAAGATTCGGTAAAATAAGTTATTAGCACCATACCAGTTTGTTGGTCCCAACTCCCACAGGTCTTCAATTAGTATCCAGTACGTATAATTTAGACATTTTCTAGAAAAACTAGATATATGGAGCGGTTGGTTTTTAAAAGATGGGATACCAAAAATATTAAAAATATTTGATTAAAAATGTCTCTATTTTTTTATTAAAAATAGAGGGCTTTAAATAACCAACTTGAGAATATAATCTGCAGAAGAATCTGCGCAAGAAGAATTTAGAAAACCCAAAATATCTCAACAAACCTAAAAAATCTAACAAAAATTTAAATTCAAAAAACTAGATTTATCCTAAAATTAAGTAACTTATTATGCTAAAAAGTTACTGCAGTAACTGAAAGCAACAAAATTTCAGCACTCCTCCTTTGTTTCAGTTGCTGCAATTTAAAAAGTTGCTCCTCCTCAATTCTTGCTTCTCTTGTTTGTCCTTGGGGATTGTTTTTAACATCTTGAAATTGCACACTTTTGTAGAGCAATTCTTTTTCTTCTTTTCTCTTTCTTTTTTGTCTTATGATTTTGTGCATAAAAAACACCCTTAATGACCTTGTCTTGTCTGAAATCTCTTTTGAAAGTATTTGATTCTGGATAATGATAGGATTTTCAAGGATTGCTCGTAAGGATTATTTTTTCATTACAACATTTAATAAATCATAGGTTTTAAGATATGATTTTATTTTCACTGAGCAAATCCGATAGTTTTCGTCAGTGAAAGTTTGTGGGGCATTCAAAGAGCGACTGTTGCTTGTCATGTTTGAAAATAGGTTTAAAAATTGATATTGGTTAAAAATAATTTGAAAATGGTTCTTTGGAAGAACTCACAGATCCCGTAAGACCAATGAAGTTTTTGATGCCACTGTTGGTTTTTTAAAAGATGTGACAGCAAAAATATTAAAAATATTTGATTGAAAATGTCTCTACTTTTTTAGTAAACATAGAGGGTTTTAAATAGCCAACTTGAGAACATAATCTGCAAAAAAAAAAAAAAATTAAAAACCCATAAACCTAAAAAAAATTAACAGAAATTTAAATTAAAAAAACTAGATTTATCCTAAAACTAAGTAACTTATTATGCTAAAAAAGTTACTGCACTAATTGAAAGCAACAAAATTTCAACAATAACAAAAACAACATTAACCAATTTTGAATAGTACATGAGCAAATTTATACCTTTTGCCTAATTAAATGGCAAAAGAGAATGGTGATAAAACCTATGTCACTATGCCTAACAAACCCTCGTAGATACCGTCTTCCACCCAATCCTACACACCCCTAATCCCTTCTTCACTCTCTTTTGTCCTCTTATGTAACCGTTTCCAGTATACTTACAAAAGTTCACATTACTTTGAAGCATCACTTCTCTCCCTTTCATATAAACTCAGTTGTTTGTTTGAGTCCTTATACATATTTCTTTATCATAACTAAAGTAGTATTCCTACTTGAAAGTCAAGGTGAACATGTCTGTCTCAAGTTTTGTTGCAGCTCCAATTGCTGGATCAACCTATCTTGGTTTGAAATCCAACAACACCAACCTTTTTCCTGCTAAGGATACAATCACTTGGAATCGAAAAACTATCTCCAATGGCTCTAAAACTTACTGCATGAAGGTAAACAAATATTTTACGCACCAACCTTTTTCTTTGCTCTTTATAGAAATGGTTTTTTGCTTTTCTTTGCATTTTCCCTGTTTTTAAGCTACTAAGTTTTATTTAATTCGTGTTTTAAGAATCTTAATTAATCATTTGAGCTTTATTTTACGCAACAATAAAATGACATGATAATGTAAAACTATATATTACATTATTAGCGAATACTATTTTTAATTTTACAGGTTAGTTATGACTTTAATTACCAGGTTATCAATTAAAGTTTATAAAAGAGACATCTAAATTATCTTTTAAATTGAATTGATTGTGAGAAAATCTTTAGTGCACATTTTAGAGAGAATTTAAAGGTTACTTTTATTCGGAAATCATATTTTAACGGCAGTAACAACCCAGAATAATTCCACTAGTGGGGTCTGGAGAGACCTTAGGGCAACCCAGTATAATTTCACCCTCGGCTCCCTCCCTCCAAGAACTTCCAACCTTGCTCTTGGGGTGACTCGAACTCATAACCTCCCGCTTGGAAGTGGAGGGTGCTCACCACTAGATCAACCCACTCTTGTCAGGAAATCATATTGTAACGTGAGTATTAAAAAGTGCAATTCGTCTTTATTATTATTATTATTTCGAAATTTTCTTTCTTTTCATTACCCTTTTTAAAAAAAAAAATTAACAGACTTGGAATCCGATCGACAACAAGAAATTCGAGACACTCTCATATCTGCCACCTCTATCAGAAGATTCGATTGCAAAGGAGGTTGATTACATGATCCAAAAGGGCTGGATTCCTTGCCTTGAATTTGATCAGGTACGCATTTCCGAACATGAAAACAAATACTATCATTTTTTCCTTCCGTTGTTACTGTGCGTTTAATTCTAGTGGAATATTTGGAAATCGAACTTTGTAAACGAATTTGAACTTATTAAGAGAATTATATACATCGGTCATATAAACTAGAACATGTAGACGGTTTGCTGAGTCTCAGTCAATGATGTTTTAAAGAATTCCGGTTTTTTCCTAAGAAAGCCATTAAATTATACTCTCTTTGGTCCACAATAAGTGACTATTTTACATTTGGCACACCTATTAAGGAAATACGAATTCCTAGAGAAAAAAAAAATTTGTGCACTAAATTAATTGTTACCTTGACACATTGAAATATGTAAATAAGAACAAATTTTGGAAAAATAAAATTAATCTCTTCTTGATTATGTAAATGGACAATTATTTTAGACCAAAATAAAAAGGTAAAATGGTAACTTATTGTGGACCGGAGGGAGTAACGTTTAGATCCAGGATTTCAAGAGGATGGGTGCACTGTTGTAAAGAGATGCATCTAAAATTTACATTTGACGAGTTTAACTTTAGTCTCTTACCATAAACCTGCTACACTTTTGAAATTATAGATTCAAAATTATATTCTTTTTGAAATTTTAGTAATTTTCACATATATTTATACCCCATGCCGAAGACAAGACTGTTCGGAGTGAGATTTGAACTGCCAATTTCACTTGTAGAAGTGCACCTAATAATAATTACACCATAGGAGTCTTTAAGCATGGGTGCACATACATATGTTTAAATAATTTTGAAGAAATATAACATTATTATACATGATTTAGGGAGATGAGTATGTGTTTAGGTGAACCCATATCCCTCAAGCTGGATACGCCTTCTGATGGTGGACCAATATATTATGCTGGAACTCCAATATGTTATACTGGAACTCTAGTATATTATGTTGGAAGTTCACATGTAAAAAATTCGAACTCCAGTATATTATGCTGGAATATTTTTCGGATTTTGAATAATGTTTTCATTCAGTTATCTTTTACATGAAAAGTAGCTAAATTTTGATTTACTTTTGAAACTGTGACTATTTTTCAATTACCACTAATAAATCTGACTATTTTTGAATTTCACCCCATACAAGACTATACGGATTTCAGCCCATGCAAGCACGGGCCCAATAATTTAGGTGCAGACCTTTATGTTTCGGTTATTGATGCGTTTCATGATATATTTTGTTATTGTCTTCGACAAACAAAATTAGTTTTGTTTATTCGGACGAACTATGATTGCAAGCATTTAATTAGAAAGTTAATTTCTATCCTAAAGCAATAAAAAAATATTTAGCTTTTTTCTACATATATCAATACTCTTAACGTAAATATCAGATTATACTATTCAGAAATTTTCGTATTAAACTCTAAATCTTATACCACATTTTGCAAACATATTTCAAATTCTAAATTGCATTATTGCATTTTATAACTAATACCTCTCCATTCTTTTAATTCGAACGTTTAAATAGAAGTTCAAATCTCATAAGTTATAAGAAAAAAGTAATTTAAAAAATTATCATAAGTTCTTAAAATAAAACAAAATCAACTTATCGTTTATTTATATAGTTCCTATAACATTCAGTAATTTGAATAAAAAAAGATGAAACGTGAACTTCTGTAGTTCAAAATTTAGTAATATTCATACTCTTTAATATTTGAAAAATAAGATGAAACTGAACTTCTGTAGTTGAAAATTTAGTAATATTCACTCTTTAATATTTTCAAATATTCTTAATATATTACTCAAAATTTGAATAAAATAGTTTTGTGTAAGGAGCAAACTATCTATTTTTTGTAACAGTATGATTTTTCATTTTTCATTATGCTAATAATTATCCTCTATATCGTGTATTATTTCATCACTTTATCTTCTTAATATCGTTCCCATCTATTTCTTTGAGGGGTCGATCGGCTTCTAAAATTAATTCTGTTCATTCTTGGGAAAAGGCATAAGTCTTGTAATTGTTTTACAGTTCTTTTTTTACAAAAAAAAACTTTTCTAACTTCATCAGCATTTTTAGGTCCCATTTAAATCCTCTTTTTTCTCTTAATTTCTTCTGTAAAACTTCTCTAACTTTTTCTATACCTTTATGAACTTATTATCGCAATTTAAATGTACTACTTCTAAAATTCTTTTGTAATTTTTTCGTCTCTTATCTTCTATACTATCATGGAACCGTTTTTTTATCAGACACTATTAGGGAATTTATCTATTACAAATTAAAAGTATTATCCTAACACAAGTGATGTAACTTATTGTTTACTCTTAAAATAGATAACAATTGAATTTATACGCGGTTTTAAGGATACGTGGATTGATTCAACACAAATAATCAAGAACGTTAAATAAATGAGTTAAAGGTATTATGAACAACCAAACCAGTCGTAACGTTATGGCCTAGCTTGAACCTGGATCGGGCAATAGTTTCTGCCTTCGGTTGAGTCTTGGATTCGAGGTCAATCAAAAACAAAGAACAAAAATAAAGTAGAGACTTTTCAATAGCTGGAAAGCAGAGAAACAATTTTATATTGCCTTGATATACGTGTTACAATGTGTCTATTGAATAAGAAACTTTCACTTTGTATAGTAGGGGAGTTTTACCCACATTACAATTCTAAAAAGGATAAAAATCCTCGTTGTACATCAATTACTGATGCGCTACCGACATCGAGCGAGATCCGCTTCGTGATATCCGGTTGGGTGCGGATATCACGGCCCTCTGTTAGTCATGTGTAATCGTTTTGCAATGCTTTGCGAGGTCTTGGAGCTCGTACCGGGTTCAGGGGGTGTTGTTTTGCCGGGCCCGGTAGCGAGCACTCTGTTCGGGCCTTAGTACGAGAAGTTTCCAGCTTTGATTCCGATCCCATGTAGTCATGTCCTTGCTTCGTTTAACCTACCAGAAAATCGGGGCGCTCATTAGCCCCGGTTTTACCCGTATATAGATAGTCCCCACGTTTCTGAGAGAGTAGGTTTGCCGAAATAATGAGAAATGATAGATGGACCCTGGTTCCTTCCTTCGCACGTTACAACCGAGATGGCGAATAAGACGAAACGTGCCATCAGTCGCGTCGTTCTGACTTCGAACACGTGTCGTTCAATGGCTGATTACCTCTGAATGTGGAACGTCGCGAATTTCCTCCTATAAAAGATTCGCCCCCTTCACTTCCTCCACTTTCTGATCCTGGCTTTTACCTTCGAACTCTACAAAGGCTTTCGACTTTCTTAAATCTTCATACCTCGTTTCTTGAACCTTCATATCTCCATCTTCAACCATCAAACCTTCATACATTTTCTTGGATTTTCAACCCAGAACCTCATATCTTCACTTCTAAACTTCAAATCTTCATACACCTTCTCAAAATCTTCATATAGTTTCCAGATTTACGATGGCCAAGACTTCTAAATTAGTTCCTCAGCAGTCTGCCTCTTCATCTTCCCTCCCTGCCACAGATACCGAGGTTGCCGTTCCCGAGGTGGTTGCTCTCGAGATGGCTGCTCCCGAGGTGGTTGCTCCCAACGCGGCCGCTACTGAAGTGGCCCCAGAACCCCCTCATGAAAAGCTTTATTTCCGGGGGCTGTTCAATCGTAGACGACTTCAAAGTCGAGAAGGCCTCTTCCAAACATGACCGGGGTGAAGGAGCATGGAGATACATATGCTCCATTACTGAAGATATTCTTCCCATAGTACGAGAGGACTATAAATGGGAAGGCAAGGGCGTGGTAGTCCCCGGGCCCAAGGAAGATATTACTACCCACGTGGAGGGGTGTTCAAATATTTACACTTACCCCTTCACGCTGGGCCCGGTAGACTCGGTGATTCTGGTCTTTTGCATGAGGTACGAGGTGTGTCTCGGGCAAATCGACCCGTCTTTTTGGATGATCGTGATCCTTCTACGTTATTTTATGAATAACATCGAGTCTTCTCAGTTCACCCTCGACCACCTACTCCGTCTATACAGTCCCCGTATTTTTTGAGAGGGACTAATCAAGCTCAATCGCCGGGCCATAAAGGCCCCTTTTTCGAGCATCAACGAGGATCGAGACCAAGGCTGGCAGGGGCATTTCGTTCGGGTGAAGACTGAAGATTTGATCCCTCCCGAGTTCCTGTCATTTCCCAAGAAGTGAAATGCATCCAGTATGTGTAGTCTTTCCTTTAAGTATCGAGTCTCATTTGTCCCTTTCTCACTATCAGTATTTGTGATCGTGCAGCGGTTGCTCGGGTTCCCAATGCGTTCCCCCAGCTCAAGGCATATGCAAGCAGATGTCGTACTTTTAGTGCTCGTGGCACAAGCTTTCGAAGGGCCGATGGGAGGGCTGTTCTCATGGTAAGGCTCTTTTCAGAATATTACTATTATGCCCCAAACTTACATAACGCTGACCTTTTCTCTTTCTTTCATAGGTTTGCCTAAGACCACCAAACTTAGGCCACTGGAAGGGGACGAGGATGCGTCCCTATCCATTGATCCCTCCTATTCGGGACAGCCCGGGGCTGCTACGGGGGAGAAGAAGAAGAGGAAAAGAAAGTCTTCGGCTCTCCGAGTCCCTGGGTGAAGCCACAAAAAGAGGGCGGCTTCCCGAGCTCGTAACCCTAAGAAGAACACCAACTCCCGGGTGTCGGATTCTGACTCACTTTGTTGGCTCAGGGATGAGTCGGAATAAGATGATATTTGTTTTGCTCACGGATTGACCCCCACCGTGGAACAGGCAACGACCGGGAAGAAGGGCCATGAGGTCGATCTCCTTCCGATTCGATAGGCCGAAGTGGAGATGAAGGCTGCGACCTCTCAAAAAACCGTTCTTGTCCTGAAAGAGGTGACCAGTGTGATCGATCTCATTGAGACTCCCTCCTATACCGAGCCTATGCTCGAAGAGGCCCAAGCGGGCAAAGAAAAAACAAGTGAAGGAGCACAAGGTGCAGAAGACCCTCTCCATTCCTTCTTCGATGACATGGATATCTCTACATTGGAAGATTTCTCCGGGCTGGGCCACCTAGAGATACCGAAGAAGGACGTGCCTTCGGGAGCTAACAGGCCGAGCACGAGCCCAAGATTGGTGAAGTAGTTCCTTGCGCTGAGCGTAGACCTCAAGCGCAAGAGGATGGTTTTTCTCACAGTCTCGGAGGATGCCCGGGTCCTATCTGCTCCGGTAGGCGTAGCCAGCTACCTCCGATGTCTGGTAACCCAGGAGGACCAGACAAAGATGAATGAGGTGGGCACGTTGAGTTTCCTCAATGAGGCACATCAGGCATTGAACCGGGTAATGTTCTAACACCTTTAAAATCTCCTTATGAATCACTTAAAGTATTCCTTTGATGTTTCTTACTTAGTTCCCTTTCTTTACAGGCTTCAATGCTTCACCACGAGAGCTTCCTCCGGTACCGCTTGGAAATTAGCCAGCTCGAGTTCGAGCTCAAGGAGCAGTCCCGAAAAAAGGACATGTTCAAGCTCCTCAATTAGCAATAGGATAAGGCCATCAAGGACCTTCAGGCCGAGCTGAACAGGGCTCAGAAGGAAGCTTCAGCCCTGAGGCGGGAGCATGTCGACCTAGTTGAAAGGGTAAATGTCTTTGAAGCTAAAAATGAGGAGTTAGTCATGGTGACTAACAACACAACCTCGCAGGTCCAACAGAAGATTGACCTGATCGACCAACTCCAAGCCGAGATAAACTAGGTCCAAGCCATGGCCGATGGGTGGAAAAACAAAATGGACCTACTAGCTTCGGAGAAGGAAACCGCCAAGGCAAAGATGGCGTCAGTAGAGGTCCAACTCCGGGTGGCAAAAGAGAAAGCTGACAAGTTGTCTCAACTGAATGACGATCTCCGAGCACAGTTGAGCTCGATTGTCACAGAGCGGGACGCCATCGGTAGAGAATACGAGGCAGTGATATCCAATTTGGACACAACCTCTGCCTAGACCAAAGAAATGGTGGCCCAATACAAGGCCTATGTGGAGGTAGGCGAGGTCCGCCTGAAGGCAAAGGCCGAATATATGAAGCGGCTATCCCGAACAGAGATCCTCGAGAAGATCCACGCCCGAGATTTTGACCTGTCGGCTGAGATCGAGGAAGCCAAGAAATTCGAGGCCGTGGTGAAGAAGCTTTACGAGCCTGAAGGTGACGAAGGCTCTAAAAGTTCCGAGGGCTCAGAGGGATCCGAAGGCTCCGACGACGAGTCGGGCCCTGGTGAAGACTAGGCGGAGATGCCTTAGTAATTTTTTTAGTTTTTGTCTTATGTACAGCTTTTGTGTATTTTGAGGCCGATTTTATTGCGCCTTTGTAAGTATATTTCGGAATATAAAATTTTCCCTTTCTGGCAATTTGGAGTCTTTACTTTTTCAGCATCTTTTTAGAATTTCTATTCTTGTAATGTTTCTAATGCCTTAGCATGGAATCAAATGTAGTTATAGGGTGTTCGTTTTTCAGAGGTCCGAACAGAGCCTGACTTCGATATAACTTTGTTTGCTCGAGGCTTTGAAAACTCGGTATGAACGAAAGCTTTTTTAAGATGCTTAAGTGATTTTAGATGATGCTTTTGCCGAGGGTAACTTTTTAGTAGGTTTCAATTTTTTATAAAGGCCTTACTTTTGATTACGAGTTTCGGATGTCTCCGAGCCATTTTTTGGGTGGTCGTAGCATTTTGTTTTTGGGCACCGCCTAATAGGTTTGGTGCTTCCAAGATTTGGTAGCCCGATTTACCCTAACATTTTTCAAACGATAGTCCCCGAGTAGGGGTAGCCCTTGGGCTCGATAGTCCTCGAATAGAGGTAGCACATGGGCTCTTAGGATCCGGGTTTTAAGAGGCAAGAAAATGTGTAATAGCAAGGCAGAACTTTCTTTCATTTCAATGTGTAAAGTACATGATAAAAGTTTGTATCATGGCTAAAGTGGACTATGTGGGCACAGTTCTCACGACCGTTTGGCCCTTACAATGAATCCTAACCACCGAGACTTAGCTACTCACATACACAGTTTCCTTCTTCACTTGCTAAGAACCTTAACCCGAGGGTAATGGCCCCCAGTATTCGAGGTTGAGCTTGAGAGGGCTCGGATATTGTTGATGTGTCCATTGACTCCGATTTGAGACCGACCTTCGAATCTAAAGTTAACAAGATTTACTGTTGGCTCATTAAAAACCTTGCCGAAAAACCCTTTTTGGGATAAAATCCGTTCAAGGAAAAAGGAGTGCAACGCGTGCTTTCAGTCCTAACAGCCACATTCATCCTTATCTGTTGCCTGTAAGTATTAGTTGAGTAATTGAAATTGTACCTTAGCAGTAGTATCGCTTTAAGTGTGTCACTTTCTAGTTGTTCGGTAGTTGCACACCGTTTCCTGCTTCGAGTTTGTATGATCCTTTGTTGGTAATTTTGATGACTTGATATGATCCTTCCCAGTTCTGTCCAAGCTTCCCCTTTTTTGGGTTCCGGGTGTGTAATGTTACTTTTCTCAATACCAAATCCCCGATCTTGAAGTATCGGAGGTTGGCTCTTCGGTTGTAGTATCTTTCTATACGCTATTTCTAGGCGGCCAACCGGACTCTTCGGTCGCATATTAGAACCGGGGGATCGATTCTCCCACTTCGAATGGCATTAGGGCTTCATCACTGTATACCAATAAAAATGGGGTGGCCTTGGTACTAGACTTCGAGGTCGTACGGTATGCCCATAGGACTTCGGGCAAGATTTTCTTCCATTTCCCTTTGGTGTCGGTCAACCTCTTTTTCAAGTTTTGGAGTATGGTCTTGTTCGTGGATTCTTCCTGTCCATTTCCTCTCCGGTGGTAAGGTGTTGATAGTATCTTCTTAATCTTGTGATCTTCGAAGAATTTATTTACCTTACTGCCGATGAATTATTTCCCATTGTCGCAAATGATTTCGGATGGTATGCCAAATCGGCATATTATATGGTCCCAGATGAATTCAATGACTTCTTTTTCTCGAACTTTCTCGAATGCTTGAGCTTTGAGCCATTTGAAAAAATAATCGATCATGAATAGTATGAATTGAGCCTTACCGGGTGCCCACGGCAGGGGACCGACGATGTCCATTCCCCATTTCATAAATGGCCACGGGGATGAGACCTAATAGAGTAGCTCTCCCGGTTGATGGATTATCGGTGCGTGTCTCTGGTAGCCGTCGTATTTTCGAATAAAGTCTTTCGCATCCTTCTCCATTTCGGTCCAGTAATAGTCGGCCTTGATTAATTTCCGAACCAAAGATTTCGCCCCCGAATGATTCTCGCAAGTGCCTTCGTGAACTTCTCTCAAGTCATATTTGGTATCTCTTGGCCCCAAGCATATGGCTAGTGGGCCATCGAATGTTCTTCTGAGTAAAGTCCCTTCGGCCAAGCTAAATTTGGTAGCCTTCTATGCAGAGCTCTCGATTCTTTGGGGTCCGAGGGCAATTTTCCAGTATTCAAGTAATCTATGTACTTGTTCCTACAATCCCATGTTAAACTTGTTGAGTTTACTTCGGTATGGCCTTCTTCTATCACCGATTTCATGAGTTGTACTACTGTTCCCGAGCTGAACTCATCGGCATCAATCGACGACCCTAAATTATCCAGAGCATCGGCCTCTCTGTTCTGTTCTCGGGGCATATGTTGCAGGCTCCATTCCCTGAATTGATGCAACGTTACCTGTAACTTGTTCAAGTACCTCCGCATTCGTTCTTCTTTCACTTCGAACGTTCCATTGACTTGATTTACTATGAGGAGGGAGTCACACTTGGCTTTGATCACCTCGGCCCCAAGGCTTTTAACTAATTCGAGACCTGCAATCATAGCGTCATTGTTAGTCAATTTCACAGTTCTAATAAATTGCCTGATTACACTCCTCGTAGGAAGTTTCAACACGATGCCGAGTCTGGACCCCTTTACGTTCGAGGCACAGTCTGTAAAAAGGGTCCAGATTCTCGAGGCAGTCCCTGAGGTTAACAATAATTCCCTTTCGACTTCGGGTATTAAGGTTGGCGTAAAGTCGGCCACGAAGTCTGCCAAAATTTGTGATTTGATGATGGTTCGGGGTCGATACTCGATATCGCACCCACTGATTTCGACGGCCCATTTGGCCAACCGGCCCAAGAGCTCGAGTTTGTGCATGTTGTTCCTTAATGGGTAAGATGTTATGACATATATAGGGTGACATTGGAAGTATGGTTTTAATTTTCGGGAGGCGTTTAGCAAAGAGAGCGCCAATTTTTCTAGGTGAGGGTACCGTATTTCGATCTCGCCTAGAGTTGTACTGACATAGTAAATAGAAAATTGCGTACCTTCCTCTTTTTGGACTAAGACTCCACTTACCGCCACCTTGGATACCACCAGGTAAAGGTACATCTGCTCATCCGCCTTCATAGTATGGAGCAAGGGCGGAGTTGATATGTACCATTTGAGTTCTTCTAAAGCTTGTTGGCATTCCGAGGTTCAGGAAAAACTATTATTCTTCTTCAACAGTGAGAAGAACCGATGAATTTTGTCTGAGGATCTCGATATGAACCGGTCCAGGGCGGCTATACGTCCGGTTAGCCTCTGAACGGCCTTGACGTTGTCCACCACGGTGATGTCTTTTATGGCTTTGATTTTGCCGGGATTGATTTCGATCCCTCGATTGGATACCATGAACCCGAGGAATTTTTCCGATCCGACCCTGAATGCGTACTTCTCCGGCTTCAGCTTCATATTGTATTTTTTTAATATGCCGAAGGTTTCCTGTAAATGTTTCAAATGGTCCTCTGCTCGTAGGGACTTGACTAACATGTCATCAATATAAACCTCCATTGATTTTCCTCTCTGTTCTTCGAACATCCGGTAAACTAGGCATTGATAGGTGGCACCGCCATTTTTTAACCCGAGTGGCATTACATTATAATAATAGGTGCCGAATTTAGTGATAAAAGTAATTTTTTCCTGATTGCCTGGGTCTATCCGAATCTGGTTGTACCCGGAATAGGTATCGAGAAAACTGAGTATCTCGTGCCCGACCGTCACGTCAATCATGTGATCGATGTTAGGCAAAGGAAAAGAGTCCTTAGGGCACACATTGTTCAAGTCTTTGTAATCTACACGCATTCTTAGCTTATTTTCGTTTATAAGCACTATCACTACATTAGCTAACCAGTCCGGGTATTTAACTTCCCGAATGGACCCTATTTTAAGGATTTTAGATACCTCGTCCTTGATGAACGCATGCTTGATCTCGGACTGAGGTCTCCTCTTCTGTTTAACCAGGTGAAACTTCGGGTCCAAACTCAGTTTATGAGTGGTTACCTCCGATGGGATCCCTGTCATGTCAAGATGGGACCTAGAGAAACAAACTACGTTAGCTTTAAGAAAATTAATGAGTTTTTTCCTGAGATCTGGGGCTAACCCCGTGCCCAGGTATACCTTTTGATCCTGTGGGTGCTCGATCAATATGACTTGTTCCAACTCTTCGACCGTCGATTTAGTCGCGTCGGTATCATCAGGAGCTATGAATGATCTCAGAACTCCGTAATCGTCCTCCTCATTCCTTCGATCCGTCTGGGACCGAGGTCGATGGTTGCTATTTGACCTCGACCTTTCTAGTTAGTTTCGTGCACCTTGATGTTGAAACAGCGGGTACCGGGAGTACTTTATCGATTGTGAACATCTCCTTTGCAGTCGGTTGTTCTCCGTATACTGTCTTGATTCCTCCTGGTGTAGGGAACTTCAATGCCTGGTGCAAGGTCGAAGTCACCACCCTTATGTTGTGAACCCACGGTCTTCCGAATAGAGCGTTATATCTCATATCCCCTTCAATCACATAGAACTTTGTATCCTGGATGGTCCCGGCGATGTAAACTTATAGAGTTATCTCTCTTTTAGTGGTTTTTCATGCCATGTTAAATCCATTCAGCACCCGGATTGCAGGCACTATTTGGTCTTGTAACCCTAACTTCTCCACCACCCTTGATCTGATAATATTAGCCGAGCTACCTGGATCAATCAAGACACGTTTAACTCGAGATTTATTGATAAGTACGGATATTACCAATGCATTATTGTGAGCTCGGCATCCTCGTCGTTGAATGAACTGGTTCCCTCCGAGATATAATCTCGGGTTCGTTTTTCCCTCGTGATAGATACTTTAGTGTGTTTTATCATTGGCCCTTGAGGGTCATCGACCCCTCCGATGATCATGTTGATGATGTGTTGAGGTTCCTCCTGCTCACTCTGTTTGTCAGCGTCCCTATTTCTGAAGTGGGTTTTGGCCCGATCACTTAGAAATTCTCATAAGTGCCCGTTTTTTAAACAACTGGGCAACTTCTTCTCTCAATTGCCAGCAATCCTCGGTCCTGTGGCCATGAATGCCATGATACTTATACATCAAGTTAGGGTCTCTCTGAGTAGGGTCGACTGCAATGGTCGAGGCCACTTGGTTTCCTTGATGCGCCCGATGGCCGACACGATGTTGGCAGCATCAACGTTAAAGTTATACTACAATAATCTTGGTGCTTCCCTGTCCCCGAGCGGCCTGTCGAAATCATTTTTTCTCATCAGTCCTCGGTTATTGAGCCCTCGATCGCTTCTCTTTTCGTCCCTTGTAGAGTTGCGCCCGGACCCATTCCCCCTTCGATCTCCGCCGTATGGTTGATACCGTTCTCGGAACGATCTTGATTCATGATCGACAACTCTCTTAGACTTGTTGTCAGTTCTGACGGGATAATTGGACCCAGAAGGGGCTCCGAGTTGGTCGTCCTCCACTATGATTTTCGACTGATATCTATTATGGACGTCGACCCAAGTTCTCGCCGGATACTTCACCAAATTTTGTTTTAGCTGCTGCAAAACCAAGGAGCTTCGAGGGTTAAGTCCTTGAGTGAATACCTGAACGGCCCAATCATTGGCAACCTATGGTAGATCCATTCGTTCCATCTGAAACCTCGACACGAATTCCTTGAGCATCTCATTTTCTCTTTGTTTAACTTTGAAAAGGTCAGATTTCCTGGTCTCGACCTTGATGGCCCCGCCATGAGCCTTCACAAAGGCATCTGCAAGTATAGCAAATGAATCAATAGAATTTGGGGATAAGTTGTGATACCATATCATTTCTCCTTTTGATAGAGTTTCCCTGAACTTCTTCAATAACACTGACTCGATTTCATCATCTTCTAAGTCGTTCCCCTTGATGATAAAGGTATATGAGGTCACATGCTCGTTTGGATCCGTGGTTCTGTTGTACTTTGAAATGTCAGGCATACGAAACCTCTTCGGAATCGGCTTTGGTGCGGCGCTCAAAGGGAAGGGCTTTTGGATAAACTTCTTGGAATCTGGTCCCTTTAATATCGGGGGTGCTCCCGCGATTTGATCGACCCTGGAGTTATATGTTTCCATCTTTTTGTCGTTGGCCTCAATTTTCTTTTTACCAGATTCCACCCACTTCGTCAGTGCTTTAAGCATTTTCATTATCTCGGGGTTGACCCCGGGCTCAGCCTCACCCGACTTCTCGGTGGTTTTCTCATTTCTTCGGGTGCTCTCCCGGGATCTTTCGGGCTCAACCCCGCCAGGGGGTGACCTTGATTCTGCAGTTGTGCTATTTCCATATTTTGAGCCTGCATTTTCGAAGATTATTCGCAGGCTTACCCCATCACCTTCGCCTTCAGGCGTTTCTCGGATTGTTGGTCGAGGGCCCCCACAGACGCTATTTTTGGGGTCAGTTGGAAAATGTGCATTGATAGCGACCTGTGAATTGGTGTCGATTGGATTGTCAACCGGGACTTCGTTGGGATTGGCAGGGGGCACCTCATTGCTAGGCACCAGGTTATTGTTTTCGCCATGATGGCCAAATTCAGCCTCAATGTTCAAATGAGTAGACCGAGAATTTGACATCTTTAAGCTGACCTGAAATTGAAAACTTAAAGAGCAAGCATAAAATAGTGCGTTATGGAGACTAATATCAAATCACAACTATTATCCTTAGCCCCACGGTGGACGCCAAATTATTTACTCTTAAAATAGATAACAATTGAATTTATTCTCGGTTTTAAGGATACGTAGATTGATTCAGCACAAATAATCAAGAACATTAAATAAATGAGTTAAAGGTACTATGAACAACCAAACCAGTCGTAACGTTATGGCCTAACTTGAACCTGGATCGGGCTATAGTTTCTGCCCTCGGTTGAGTCTTGGATTCGAGGTCAATCAAGAATAAGGAACAAAAATAAAGCAGAGACTTTTCAATAGCTGGAGAGCAGAGAAATAATTTTATATTGCATTGATATGCGTGTTACAATGCGTCTATTGAATAAGAAACTTACCCTTTATATAGTATGAGAGTTTTACCCCTAGTACAAATCTAAAAAAGGTAAAAATCCTCCTTGTACATCAATTACTAATGCGCTACCGACATCGGGCGAGATCCGCATTATGATATCCGGTTGAGTGCGGATATCACGGCCCTCTGTTAGTCGTGTGCAACCGTTTGCAGTGCTTTCTGAGGTCTTGGAGCTCGTACCGGGTTCAGGGAGTGTTGTCTTGCCGGGCCCGGTGGCGAGCACTCCGTTCGGGCCTTAGTACGAGAAGTTTCCATCTTTGATTCCGATCCCATGTAGTCATGTCCTTGGTTCGTTTGACCCATCGGGATATCGGGGTGCTCATTAGCCCCGGTTTTATCCGTATACACTTATCTTTATGAGAAAGTCAATACTTGTAATTTTTTTACATTAGTTAGCACAAGTAATTACATAGCTTGGCAATATATACTTAGTCTTAAAATAGTGAAATATGCATATATCGTTCCAAGTTTTTGTATAACTGTGTGCCTAATTCATTCTTTTTTTATTCTCAAATTGTGTAAGAAGTTGCAACTTGTCAAATAAATATGTTGTGTTTTTCTAAAGTATTAGGTTTGTATTTTTTTTTTGTAAATAAAATTTGTAGATAATTTTGTGAAAAGTCTATTTCTGGTTTACTCTACAGATTTATATTGAACCTTAACTGGCTGTGGGCAGACGTTGCCTGCTGACGGGCGCTTGTGGGCATTGCCTGCTGGGCGCGGGCTACTCGTAGGGCAACATTAGGACAGGCACACTTCTTACTTGGCAACCAAGACCATGTGATTGTCCATGACACTCAGCACTGGGAGGCTTGCCAGGGCTACATGGGGCGCGGCCAAGGGGTCATAGGGCGAGGCTAGAAAGTAGCCCATAACATTTTTCCCTACCTAATTTGGCAACGTCCTCTGCGCCTTCCTTGCAAGATAATCTTCGATCAGGTCCTTGAATGCTTTTAGGACTTTCACTCTCTCCCATGTGTTATCATCGGCATCTATTTCACCAGGAACTCCTGATGATCTTTCCGTGAGCCATGAATTATCAGGTCGTCAAGTATAGCTTTGGCAACTCTCTTCCCGATTGATTAGTTTGTCGGATACCGGGTATGGTGAGCATCCTTGTCTTCCTGAAAAGGTTTCATCAAACTAACATGGAAAACAAGATGGATCTTCCACCAAGCTAGGATATCAACATTGTATACAACTATATGTGTATATAGATAAAATCTCGTGAAGTAAGAGGGCCGAGATGTCAGAACGATGCAAGCACGAGTCTCTATTAGGCTATTCTACCAAAGATAAACAAATAAATAAAAATACTAAAGAGAATAAAAGCGAAAACAAAAGACAAGATAGGTTCCAATTGGTTATTCTCTCCTAACTACACTTGTTTTAATTTTTATGTTACTAATTCTACTTATTATGAATTGTTATATATATAGTTTACCTTTTAGGTGACCTTTTACATTGTTAGCATAAATTAGTGAAACTCATACTTTATCGAAGGACTCACTAATGTTTGGTTTGTGATATATATGCGGCAGGTGGGATATGTACGCAGGGAAAATAGCAGCATGCCAGGCTACTATGATGGAAGGTATTGGACACTGTGGAAGCTTCCCATGTTTGGCTGCAATGACTCATCCCAAGTTCTGAATGAAATCCAAGATTGCAAGAAAGCCTACCCAAATGCTTTCATTCGTTGTTTGGCATTTGACAATGTTAAACAGGTTCAGTGCATGGCCTTTCTCATTCAGAAACCTGTAGCATAGAAGAAATCACAAAATTTCTGTTTGTAATTGTTGAGCTCTTTTCTGTTTGTTTGAATAACATTAAGCAAGCTTAGCCCTTAAGGGTGAAGGCCACGGAATTTGAAATCTGGATATCAAGGTTTATGGTTGAAGTCGTATGTCTTAGTTTTGGAAATAAGAAGATGGCTACATGCTATTTATCAACATGGTTGTAATAACTTTTGGAAAAACCTTAGAATTTTCAAAGAAATTTTAGACACAAGCTTGTGTTGAAAGCAATGTTTAAGATTTCCATTATGTAGTTTGGTTTCGTGCTAAGTTCATTGAAAGGGCAAAATATTACTTTAATTGGGGCATGATATTTCTGCAATATCATCCCCACTTACATATGTATAGGACCCTCTCCCACCCTCACCCCCCCCCCCCCCCACCCCAAAAAAAAAAAAAAGTATGGAATATGAAACATGGTAGGAGAAATAAGCATGAAGGAAATCCATCGCTACTTGAAACTTTTCTAAAAAAACTGCACTAGAACTGACTGTTGTGTACTTCTATTTTAATATGGTTGTATTTTGTTAGATAGAAAAACTTTTGAAATCGTATTTGCAACTTCAAACATATAGGGGCATAATTTGCAAAGGCAGAGGATGTAAATGGAGTGTAGAGCTATTAACTGTCGATCAATCACTCTCCTTTCCCTATAATATTGACATTTGTTCAAATATAAGAAATTAAAGTAAGCCTTTTGCGAAAATTGAATGAGGTATTTACAGTATTTTAAAAAAAAATATCCAAAAGACTTGGCCATAGATAATTTACCATTTTTGGTCTAAAAGAAATTACTAATGGTATACAACATACATACCTAGAAAACAAAAAAGAATTTTTTCAAGGGTGGTTGGAGTTCGTCAAAAACATATAGACGACAATATACAAAAGTTTAAGAAGATTGGAGGTGATTAAGACTGGTTTGGAGTCAAAATTTATAGTTGAAATCGAGTTGAAAAATATATTTGCAAACATGTATATCACATATAACTAACTGTATATCGATGTGTTCACACACAAATATACACTGATATACATGGGATACATAAGAATACACATGAGATACAGAATGATGTACATATATACACATTGAATATACACAATTATATATATATATATATATATATATATATATATGCCAGAAACTTTATCTTCTTCCTTTTGAACCATAGCTCAAATTCAACTCAAACTACCTCAAATCTCCACGAAATTATCCCAAAATTAAAATTCAAACTGCTTAAAACGTATCCAATCTATTCCAACATAAATTTGGACCGTTAAGCATGACCAACAGGGTATTAGTTAATATGTCGGCGAAGTGCAACAGTCTAGCGAAAGCCATCTGGCACTTGTGTCTAGGTGCTTGCATACCATCATACATGATACTCATTACCTCTGATATACTCAATAGGCGGGAGTAATGATGTGCATAAATTAAATTATTTGAAGGAAATTTCCACAGCTGATGCAGTCATTTTTATTGGTCTACTTTTATTAGACAACCTACAATCTGTAGGAGTCCTACGGAAGTCGTGTGCAACTAGAATTCTTTCAGAATATCTTCCTATATCTATCCCTTAGAGTCCTTGTATAGATATACCATTATATTATAAATATTGTGTAATGATTGAATGCAAAGTGAGAAAAAGTTTTTCCAGTCGTGTATCTTACTTAATATGGTATCACAGAATATGTCAACTTCTTCTTCCTCTCCTGTTGCATCCCTTCCCACCTCTCAATCCCCAGCCATGCCTCTACTACCTTCTTCCTCTTCAAGCTCTCTTAGTCATACTCATCACTTCATATACATCAAGCTCTCTTCCACCAATTATATTTTTTGGAAGACATAATTGTTGTCATTTCTTCGTGGGCAAAATATTCAAGGCTTTATTGATGAATCAAACTTGTGCCCATAATTGTTGAGGGAAAAGATTTACCACAACTAAATCCAGCCTTTACTTCAACAAGACCAACTGATTATGAGTCTTTTAATTTCCTCCCTCTTCGAAGAAACGCTACCCCTTGTAGTTGGCTTGAACACCTCTAAAGATATTTTGGACACTGCCCTGTCATCTCCTTCAAACACTAGAATTCTTAATATTCATATGCAACTCCAGAATCTCAAACAGGATGACCTTATCGTAACCCAATTTCTTCAAAAAGCGAAACTACTTTCTGATGAACTTGCAGCCGCTGGAAGACCCTTGAATAATTTCTGATTTTAATATATATGTTTTCAAAGGGTTAAGGTCTGATTTCAAGGACATCATTACTACCTTGTCGGCTCGTCCCGAACCTGTGTCATATTCAGAACTTCATAACTTGCTACTGAACCATGAATTTATTCATGGTCCAAGCCTCTCCTCACTTTTCATTGCTCCAGCAAGTGACTCTAACATCTCTTCAGTTGCAAATTTCAGCAAACGTTACTCTCAGGTGGATAAGCAGTTTTCCTCCAACAATCAAAGGGGTCGCGACAGGTCTTATCGAGACAGAGGTCGTGGAAATTAATTTACCAAAACTAATTTTGGCAGCAGTCAGCCTTGGAACTCTTACAACGATGGACGTGCGAGATGTCAAATTTGCAATGGAACTAATTATTTTCCTCTTAAGTGCTTCCAGCGTTATAATCATAGCATCAATTCATCTACGCATCTCACACATCAAGCACCAATTCCCTTGAATCAAAATTGATTTCCTGACACAGGCGCAATTCATCATATATCACCCGACTTTTCGAGCTTTCATCACGTTGAGGAATATAAAGGACCAGATCAACTACATGTCGGTAATGGACAAGGTTTGCCAATTCATCACACTGGTGATGCCTCTTTCTCAACCTCTTCTAATCCAAAATTTTCTTTAAAAAATATTCTTCATATTCCCTCTATAAGAAATCCCTTACTCTCTATTCAAAAGTTTGCTTCTGATAATAATGCCTTCTTTGAATTTCACCCTTACCATTTTTTTGTCAAGGATTGGGATACCAAGACTCCACTTCTTTCAGGCAGGAGTAACAATGGACTCTACATTATGAATATCAAGCTGTCATCCTCAACTTCGCCTTCAGCTCTTTCAGTCACAAAAGCATCTTTCTTTATTTGGCATCTCCGGCTAGGCCACCTGCATCAGCGAGTTTTAAGTCAAGTTTTATTTGCTTATCATCTAGATAGTTCTAGTCTTAGGTAAAATAATTTATGTAGTGCTTGTCAGCTCGGCAAGTCACACATGTTATTGCTTCCTCTTCATATTAATAAAAGTACTTCTCTTCTTCAAATTATTTTTGCCGATGTTTGGGGTCCTTCTACATTTTTATCATCTCAAGGGCATCGTTACCTTTTAGTTTTTGTTGATGATTTCTCTGGTTATACATGGTGTTATTCCCTTTTTCAAAAATCAGATGTCCTTAGTATTTTTACTCAATTTCAAGTTTAGTTGAATGCCAACTAAACATAAAAATTAAATCTATTCAAACGGACTGGGGGGGGGGGGGGGGATTTCTCCCACTTTTATCTCTTTGTCATAAACTTCACATTATACATCCTATTTCATGCCCACATACTCACGAACAACAAGGGAAAGTTGAACGTTGTAGGGTCCATCCCATGAATGTGAAAGGAAGACAAACTTCCTTTGACATAAAGTACCATGCTCCCAAATTTACAGGAAATGTGATTTAGGTTGGCAGATTTTTCATTGCTTTCACAAGGTGAAAGTTTGACATTTATATTATGATGGTCTCATCCATGATGCAAGCAAGATGAATTGGACGTTTATAAATAGATAGCTCCTGATCCAGTTGAAGACACACCAACAAATAGAGAAAGAAAGAGTGAGGTTTCACAGACAAGGTATAAGAAAAGAGTCGATATTGTAGTGAGGTGGGAATATCAAAAGAGGGTTATTTCTTTTGAGTGTTGTAGTGGTCTTTGGAGTATTTTACTCGGAGCTACAAAGTGTAAAATTCCTTGCTATAGTGATATCAGTTGCTCGTCTCGGGACCGTGGTTTTTTCCTTTTTAAAAAGGGTTTTCCACGTAAAACTCTTGGTGTCGTTGTCACTCTTTTATTCTTGCTAATTACCGCATCTCGGTGCTACATTATTATTCCGCTTTTATTATTGTGAATGTCATTTATGTAGGGCGTTTATTCCCAACAACTGGTATCAGAGCATAGGTTCTGCTCGTTCACAAAAATACTATTCACTATCGGTAGTACTATACTCGGTGAAAAACAAAAATGTCTGGAGTAAAGTACGAGGTAGCAAAATTTAACGGAGATAGCGGTTTCTCAACATGGCAAAGAAGGATGAGAGATCTGCTCATCCAACAAGGATTACACAAGGTACTTGATGATGATGCCAAAATGCCTGATACCATGAAAGCTAAGGATTGGGCTGACTTGGATGAAAGGGCTGCTAGTGCAATCAGGTTGCACTTATCAGATGATGTGGTAAATAACATCATTGATGAAGACACCGCAAGTGGCATTTGGACAAGGTTGGAAAGCCTATACATGTCCAAAATGCTAACAAATAAATTATACCTGAAGAAGTAGCTATACGTCCTACACATGGGTGAAGGTACAAATTTTTTGTCATATTTAAATGTGTTTAACGGACTAATCACACAGCTCGCCAATCTCGGAGTGAAAATCAAGGAAGAACATAAAGCCATCTTGTTGTTGAACTCGTTGCCATCTTTGTACGATAATTTGGCAATAACCATCCTATACGGTAAGACTACCATTGAGTTGAAAGATGTCACATCGGCTCTTCTACTCAATGAGAAGATGAGAAAGACGCCTGAAAATCAAGGACATGCTCTCATCACAGAAGGTAGAGGCAGGAGTTATCAAAGGAGTTCGAGCAACTATGGTAGATCCAGAGCTCATGAAAAGTCTAAGAACCGATCCAAATCAAGAGCTAGAAATTGCTACAATTGTGATCAACCAGGTCACTTCAAAAGAGATTGCCCAAATCCAAGGAAGGGCAAAGGTGAAACTAGTGGCCAGAAGAATAACGACAACACAGCCGCCATGGTGCAAAACAATGATAATGTTGTCCTCTTTATAAACGAGGAAGAGGAATGCATGCACTTATCAAGTACAGAGTCGGAATGGGTGGTTGATACAGCAACATCTTACCATGCCACACCAGTAAGAGATCTTTTTTGCAGATATATAGCAGGTGATTTCGGCCTTGTGGGAATGGTTAACACAAGTTAATCAAAGATTGTAGGGATTGGTGACATTTGTATCAAGACAAATGTCGGATGTACATTGGTTCTGAAGGATGTGCGACATGTACCTGATTTGCGGATGAACTTGATCTCGGGAATTGCTTTAGACTGAGATGGATACGAGAACTATTTTGAAAATCAAAAGTGGAGACTCACCAAGGTATCATTGGTGATTGCAAAGGGAGTTGCTCATGGCACATTGTACAGGACAAATGCATAAATATGCCAAGGTGAATTGAACGCGGCACAAGATGAGATTTCTGCAGATTTGTGGCACAAAAGAATGGGTCATATGAGCGAGAAGGGATTATAGATTCTTGCCAAGAAATCACTCATTTCTTATGCCAAAGGTACAACGGTGAAACCTTGTGACTAATGTTTATTTGGTAAGCAGCATAGAGTCTCATTTCAGACATCGTCTGAAAGAAAATTGGATATACTTGATTTGGTATATTCTGATGTTTGTGGTCCAATGGAAATTAAATCGATGGGCGGTAACAAATATTTTGTTACTTTTATTGATGATGCTTCACGAAAATTATGGGTTTATATTTTGAAAACCAAATATTAGGTGTTTCAAGTTTTTCAGAAGTTTCATGCTATGGTGGAAAGGGAGACAGGCCAAAAGCTAAAGCATCTTTGAAGTGACAATGGAGATGAGTATACCTCAAGGGAATTTGATGAGTACAGTTCGAGCCATGGGATCAGACATGAAAATACAGTTCCTAGAACCCCACAACACAATGGCGTAGCGAAAAGGATGAACCGCACCATTGTGGAGAAGGTGAGAAGCATGCTCAGAATGGCTAAACTGCCTAAGTCATTCTGGGGTAAAGCAGTTCAGATAGCCTGTTACCTGATCAATAGGAGCCCATCAGTTCCGTTGGCGTTTGACATCCTAGAGAGAGTTTGGACCAACAATGAGGTGTCCTACTCACATATGAAGGTGTTCGGCTGCAGAGCTTTTGCACATGTACCAAAGGAGCAGAGAACAAAGCTGGATGATAAATCAGTTCCTTGCATATTCATCGGATATGGAGATGAAGAGTTCGGATACAAATTGTGGGATCCTGTAAAGAAAAAGGTCATCAAAAGCATAGATGTAGTCTTTCGAGAAAGTGAAGTTGGAATTGCTGATGATATGCCAGAGAAGGCCAAGAATGGTATAATTCCTAACCTTGTTACTATTCCTTCTACTTCTAACAATCCCACAAGTGCAGAAAGTAGGACCGATGAGGTTGCCGAGCAGGGGGAGCAACCTGGTGAGGTTATTGAGCAGGGGGAGAAACTTGATGATGGTGTCGAGCAAGTGGAGCACCCCACTCAGGTAGAAGAACAACCTCAACCTCTAAGGAGATCAGAGAGGCCAAGGGTAGAGTCATGTAGGTACCGTTCCACAGAGTATGTCCTTATCAGTGATGAAGGGGAGCCAGAAAGTCTTAAGGAGGTGTTGTCTCATCTAGAAAAGAACCAGTGGAAGAAAGCCATGCACGAAGAGATGGAATCTCTACAGAAAAATTGCACGTACAAGCTGGTTGAACTTCCAAATGGTAAAATACCTCAAATACAAATGGGTCTTTAAACTCAATAAAGATGAAAATGGCAAGCTTGTCAGATACAAAGCTCGATTGGTGGTAAAAGGCTTCGAGCAGAAGAAAGGTATTGATTTTGACAAAATTTTCTCACCTGTTGTCAAAATAACTTCTATTCGAACAATCTTGAGCTTAGCAGCTAGCCTGGATTTTAAAGTGGAGCAGTTGGACGTGAAAACTGCATTTCTTCACGGAGATTTGGAAGATGAAATCTATATGGAGCAGCCAGAAGGATTTGAAGTAGCTGAAAGGAAACACATGGTGTGCAAACTGAATAAGAGTCTTTATGGGTTGAAGCAGGCACCAAGGCAGTGGTACAAGAAGTTTGACTCATTCATGAAAAGTCAAACTTACACAAAGACATATTATGATCCATGTGTATACTTCAAAAGGTTTTCTGACAACAACTTTATTATTTTGTTGTTATATGTGGATGACATGTTAATTGTAGGAAAAAATAAGGAGTTGATCGCAAAGTTGAAGGAATATTTGTCCAAGTCATTTGATATGAAGGACTTGGGCCTAGCATAACAAATTCTGGATATGAAGATAGTTCGAGAGCGAACAAGCAAAAAGTTGTGGCTGTCTCAGGAAAAGTACATTGAACATGTACTGGAATGCTTCAACATGAAGAATGCTAAGCCAATCAACACACTTATTGCTAGTCATCTAAAGTTGAGCAAGAAGATGTATCCTACAACAGTGGAGGAGAAAGGGAACATGGCTAGAGTTCCTTATTCTTCAGCAGTCGGAAGCTTGATGTATGCAATGGTATGCACCAGACCTGATATTGCTCATGCAGTTGGTGTTATTAGCAGATTCCTTGAAAATCCTGTAAAGGAACATTGGGAAGCAGTCAAGTGGATACTCAGGTACCTAAGAGGTACTGTAGGAGATTGCTTGTGTTTTGGAGGATCTAATCCAATCTTGAAGGGCCACACGGATGCCGATATGGCAGGTGATCTTGATAATCATATATCTACTACAGGATACCTATTCACATTTTCAGGGGGAGCTATATCATGGCAGTCGAAGTTGCATAAGTGTGTTGCACTCTCTACAACTGAAGCAGAGTATATTGCCACTACGGAAGCTAGCAAGGAGATGGTTTTGATGAAAAGGTTCCTTCGAGAGCTTGGACTACACCAAAACGAGTATGTCGTCTATTGTGACAGTCAAAGTGCAATAGACCTGAGCAAAAATACCATGTATCATGCAAGGACGAAGCATATCGATGTGAGATATAACTGGATTAGAGAAAAAATAGATGATGGATCTATACAGGTCAAGAAGATCCATACAAACGAGAATCCTTCGGATATGCCGACTAAGGTGGTACCAAGAGACAAGTTCGAGCTATGCAAAGAACTTGTCGGCATGAACTCTATATGAAAAACTGGAGATACCTCTTTCATGTGCATGGGACTGGAGGGAGAGATTGTGGGGTCCATCCCATAAATGTGAAAGGAAGGCAAACTTCCTTTGACATAAAGTACCATGCTGCCAAATCTACAGGAAATGTGATTTGGGTTGGCAGATTTTTCATTGCTTTCACAAGGTGAAAGTTTGACATTTATATTATGATGATATCGTCCATGATGTAAGCAAGGAGAATTGGACGTCTATAAATAGATAGCTCCTGGTTCAGTTGAAGACACACCAACAAAGAAAGAAAGAGTGAGGTTTCACAGACAAGGTATAAGAAAATAGTCTGTGAGAAAAATAGAGAGTGAGCGATATTGTAGTGAGGTGGGAATATCAAAAAAGGTTTATTTCTTTTGAGTGTTATAGTGATCTTTGGAGTATTTTACTCGGACTTACAAAGTGTAAAATTCCCTTCTATAGTGATATCAGTTGTTCGTCTCGGGGCCGTGGTTTTTTCCTTTTTCAAAAGGGTTTTCAACGTAAAAATCTTGGTGTCGTTGTCACTCTTTTATTCTTGCTAATTACCGTATCTCGGTGCTGCATTATTATTCCGCTTTTATTACTGTGAATATTATTTCTGTAGGGGGTTTATTCCCAACAAACACAAACACAGACACATTGTTGAAACATGCCTAAGCTTAATGGCAAATAGCTCCACTCCATCAAAATATTGGCATTTCGCATTTGATACAGTTGTGCACTTAATCAACCGGCTGCCTACTCCAGCTAGTCATGGCAAATCCCCTTTTGAAGTTGTGTTCAAAGTTGCACCAAATTATCAATTTCTCAAGGTCTTTGACTGCTTGTGCTATCCATATCTTCGGCCTTTTAATCGTCATAAAATGAGTTATCGCAATCAACCTTGTGTATTTTTGGGCTATAGTCCATATCACCGTGGTTATAGATGCCTTGAAATTAAATCTAATAAGCTTTATGTTGCTAGGCATGTCAGGTTCGATGAAACACAATTTTCATTCACCAAAGTGTCGCTTCTTGGAAAACCTCCGTCTACTAGTATGTTTTCTCGACCATGGGCATCCTCTCCTATTATTCTGCCTAACTCAGCTATCATTCACCCTTCTCAGTCTCAACAATTGTCTCCAGTGAATTCCCCGGCTCATACTAATCCTACTTCTTCAAAATGATCTTCTCATCACTCTATTCAAAATTCTCCACCTGCTCTAACTTCTCTGAAACAACAATCTGTAAGTCCCTCTCCTCCACGACTTGTTGACCCTTCCTCTATCCCTCAAGAACTTGACTTCTCTAAATATCTCCTTACTAGCTAGCCCCCAGCCTTACCCTTCACTCAACCCAAACGCTCAACATCCTCACGAAGAATAATTATAACCAGCACCCCTCAACGAACACATACAATGCAGCTGCGTCACATGCCACCTTCCTCCAATCTTGCATCTCATTGCCTCACAATCAACACCTCCTCTCCAACCACTAAACCTTCCAACTATATTGAAGCAACAAAATTCAAAGAATGGCGTGCTGCTATGTCTGATGAAATGACAACCTTGTTTCGAAATCAAAACTTGGTCGTTGTTTCCTTTCCAATCCTCCATGAATATACTTGGGTGTAAATGGGTTTTTTCCTATTAAACGCAATGCTGCTGGAGCTATTGAGTGCTATAAAGCTCACCTTGTTGCCAAAGGATTTCATCAAGTATAAAGGCAAGATTATCATGAGACATTTGGTCCGGTGGTGAAACCCACTACCATTCGCCTTATCTTGACAGTGGCAGTATCTCGTGGTTGGTCTTTGCGCCAATTGAATGTTCAAAATGCCTTCTTGCATGGAGGCTTCACTTTGATGGACGTTTGTTGAGGAACAAAAATTCTTCAATTTGATGGACGTTTGTTGATTGTATATAATATACATTTCATGATTTAACCAGAAGTTGCATGCGACATGCTAACCTTAATTTCCTTTGGAATAATCAATATACACTCCCTGGTAATTTATAAACCTAGATTATTTTTTCTTTTTTCTTTCAAAACTTGCATCTTAATATCTTAAATACGACATATAGGGAAATAGTATTTTTTTTTTTTTTTTGGTAATTAAATATATTATTTACAAAAGGGAAAGTACTTACAAGTATAATTGAACCATGTATCGGACAGAAAGCCTCAACCTCAGTCCAAGACCAGTACGTGATCAATACTAACTTCAATTACTACTATGCCTAGTCAGAATACATCTATGGGTAATAGTTAAGTCGCTGCACATATCTGGCTAGCTTTGGCCTCAAGTTTCCTCTACAGTATATAAAAAGGGCAGCACAAGGGTTTATTGTACGCAAGCTTACCCTGTATTTCTGCAAGAGGCTGTTTCCACAGCACATGGCAGCAACTTTACCAATTACGCCAAGGCTCCCCTTCAAGTTTCCTCTACAATATATCTCTTATACAATAAGCTTATCTCTCCATCCCTGCGCAGTTCTATTAATGCCCTGGTATATCAGTAACCTCCTCCAAATATTTGTTGAATAGCTAGCTGCATTGAAAGAATAGGTGTTGGTTAGTCAACTGCCTATGAGCCCCCACCCCCACCAAGAAAGAGCATTATGTGCTTGCACATGACAGTTGCATAAAATTGTAATCACTGATTACAGTTTGGACTGCATTGTATGCCCCATATGAACAACCATTTAGCGCTTCCTTGATTATTGCATAACAGTCTCCTTCAAATAGTTTCTAATAGAATAGCTATCAGCATTCAGAGTTTCTTCAATACTTATGTCAGCTTCAGTTAAGTAGTTTGAGGCCCGTATAATCTTCTGAATCACCCATGAGGCTTGTTTGACGTTGGCAGCCACATTTTCCACTTCTCTTTCTTTCATGTAGTATGTGTGAACCCATTGTATTCACAACCTATCTTTCTTCTTGTTTAGGTTCCACTGATGCTTAAGTATTGTTGCTTTGTTCCAGGTGTGAAGGTTAATTATATTCAATACCCCTGCTGATTTTGGTCAGCACAATTTATCCCATGCTACCAAGGCCTTTCTTTTTCCCTGCTGATTTCCCTGTCCACAGAAACCTTTTGCATCTTTAAATTATCTTCTTTGGTACCAAAATGATTTTATAGCTAACAAAATACTTTTCTGGATGATTTTCTGTACACAATTTTTGTTTGATTTGCAGTTAAACATGAAGCCTTAGAAAACTATTGGAAGCAATCATGTAATAGCTGAACGGATCCTACATCACCTCTACAAAATAGCAGCAAGTCATCTGCAAAACAGAGTTGAATTATGTTTAACTTCTCACACCTGGGATGATAGTTAAAATCTGATTTGTTCTATAGTTTGAGGTGCTACTTGTTGTTTGTTTGTCTTCTGGCAATTATGTCTCACTTGTAAGCAAAGTTAGATAATAGATAGGCTTCCAATCATACCATACCATACTTCTTGATCAAACAGCTTCCCTGTTGGATCCTTCACTTTAGTACTATGTGACAGATATCTGGTTATGTCAACTTCCACCAAAATCCTGGCAAATGATATCCAGAAAGGTTAAGTAGCTTAATCCAAAGAGGTACTGTCTTCAAAACTTCATCATTGAAATTGAATTTTGAAGTCCATGGTTTAATGATAACTGATGTGGTGTTCAAATTATGAGACATCACAGCTGAATCTGATCACGAAATAGCCATCATTATACAGATAGGCCAGTGACTTAATCGAAACATACGCATGTGCAGCGATGAATCTTTCTCTTGTTTCAATGGTTGGAGTTCGCCCTACCACGTATAGGATGATAATCATTTCCAGTAGCGACATCTTCATGCTCCAATTCCCACTATTTCATGCTCTCGGAAAAAAATTGAGATTCATACCTTTACCTGCCATTTTGTTTCCATCAAACACATTAGCCCATGCCTTTGCTCCAATTGCAATTTACTTTGTGTGCCTATATAGGGTAAAATATGATATGACACGTGGTTGACTAAAAGGAGGACACATGGAATCCAAGATGGGATGGTTGGGGACTGAACGCAGCCACTACACTTGTCACCGGAACGGATGACGTTCATAAAAGTGTATTATAAGCTCTGCGCCCGGTAGCATTTACCAAGGAATATTCTACAACATTAAGAGCGACGATCCGTTATAGAGAATTTGGCATTTATACTCAACGTTACATCTCAATCAATGACCCTCATAATTGGCATTAAAGGAGGGCAAGATCCTGGAACCTTTTTCCCTAGGCATAGCTATAAATAATGAGCTCAGTTACCATTGTAAATGACACAAAATTTTTGGCAAGAACATATATTATATTCTATACAAAACTTTATACAAATTCACTCTCTTGCTTTTTGATCCCAACATTGGTGTGTTCGGAAACCGTGTTCACAGAATCATTATCTTTGTTATTTCATCTACATTCCAAGGCTAAGTACTGTGTATTTCTTCGATTATTATATTATTTCAAGATCAAATTAGTTTACTTGTCTAAAAATCACATATAAATTCAACTGTACTATTTTACGGATAACAGTTTGGCGTCCACCGTGGGTCCTAGACAGCCGTGCAATTAAATTGATCCTTGCCTCTTTTACTAACGTGCTTTGACTATTTTTGTCTTTGAAAAAATCGCAAAAAATGGAAGATAAAATTGTTAACGATGCACACAACCCCGAAATTCGAAGGGATCAACCTTATTTCGAGGACTCAATCAGTGACACCCGCAATGAGGGGAATGACGCTATGCCCGTGCATGACAGACGGTACCCTCGACAGGTTCGGGAAAGAACTCCCGATGATGCTGACAAGGAGAAAGTAGCGGATGATGTGAGGATCCTACAAGAGCAACAGGCAATCATTCTAGGTCATCTCACACGGCAGGATCAGGTTATGACGAAACTGAAGCAGGCGCTATCAGGTGCTTCGAATAATGCGAACAGGCGTGATCTTATTCCTCCTGTTGTTCCCACAGACCAAACAACACAGAGAATTGATAACAACACTCCCATGGGTGAAGTCGGCTCCGATGGGGTTGGGGGAGGAGGCCAGGTCTTAACAATGAGAACGATTCATTTAAAGATGAGCTTTTACGGTTCATGAGGGAAGTAAACACCCGCATGGATCAAATTCCCACGAGTATTGAAAGGCCCGAACTCGAAGAAGTATGTTCAATTATCATACAAGCCAAGCGCGACACCAGTACTAATCCCGAAGCATTTCAAAATGCCTGAAGTTTTAAAGTATGATGGAACTTCAGACCCATAGGAACATATTATCAACTACACAATGACGATGAAAGGAAATGCTCTAGCTCCTCACGAAAATGAATCTGTGTTGCTAAAGAAATTCGGCGAAACTCTCACGAGGGGAGCCCTAACGTGGTATTCGTTACTACCCGAGCATTCCATAGATTCCTTTGAGATGCTCGTGGATTCTTTCATTAAAGCTCATACCGGGGCCAGAAAGGTACAAGCTCGGAAGGCAGACATATTATGAATCGCACAAGGAGAATCAGAATTATTATGACAGTTTGTTACACGATTCCAGAAAGAAAGAATGTTGTTCCAGCCGTCCCGGATGAATGGGCAGCTGAAGCATTCACCAATGGATTGAATCCGAGAGGTTTAGACGCTACCCGGAAGCTGAAGGAGAGACTGCTTGAGTTTCAAGCAACAACCTGGGCAGATGTTCACAACTGGTATGAGTCGAAGATAAGGATCGAAGAATAGAGAAAACCCAAAGGATGACTACGACGCGGATAGGCGGACTTCAAGGGGTTGATTTTTACCCTACGAGAGTACCGAAGGCCGTGGCAGAAATTTCTGAGCAGCAAACAAGTTCACCGTTGACGGAGGGACTGATCGTGTTTGAAGCAATAGATCACTTCAAGATAAACAAACATCGGAGTCTCTATATCTTTCTTACCTTAGGTTATCAGAATATAACTTCAACGTCAGGGTAGTGGAACTGGTGTCAGCCATGAGAAACATTAAAAAAGCACGAGTCCCGAGACCTATGAGGTCCGATTCAAGCTAGAGGGATCCTAATTTATGGTGCAAATACCACGGAACGAACAGTCACCGGACAGAGGACTACCGACATCTTCGCGGGGGAGGTGGCAACACTATTGAAGAATGGCCATATCTGAGAATTCTTGAGTGATCGAGCTAAGAATAATAACGGTCGCAACAGAGACAACACGAAATCCTCGAAAGCGGGAGAAAAAACCGCACGCCAAATGATCAACATGATCTTTGGGGGGAACGAGATTAACAAGGTCACCTTTTCTGCGGCAAAGAAGACTAAAGTATCGATACCTCACCGCAAAAGACTCTGGCAGGACGATATCACTTTCACAGAGGAAGACGCAGACGGATTGATGTTACCACACAACGACGTACTGGTAATCTCATTAAATGTGTTAGATTTTAAAATTAAGCGTGTTCTAGTGGATTTAGGAAGTTCGTCTAATATCATACATTGGAGGGTATTGGAACAAGCTAAACTCACCGGAAGCATTATTCCGGCAACAAAACTCCTCACTGGATTCAACCTTGCGAGCGTGACGACCCGGGGAGAGATCCTGCTGCCTATGAGCGCCGAAGAAGTAATGAAAATAACTCTCTTAGAAGTAGTGGATAGTGATATGGGATACAACATCATCTTGGGAAGGCCATGGATACACGAGATGAAAGCTATACCTTCGATGTATCACCAATTACTGAAGTTTCCAACACCGGAAGGAATCAAGCAGATAAGAGGTGACCAATCGGCAACAAGGGAGATGAATGTAATCCCGGTTTCCATTAGCAAAGGGAAGGAGCGCACGGCATAGAAATTACAGGAATTGGCACCTACTCCCGAGTTAGAAGAGGTTATTCCAAATGCAGAATCGTCAGAACAATATCAGGTGCCGAGATATTTTCAAGTACCAGAAGAAACGGACGCAACGAAATCCATGGCAGAGGAACTAGAGTAAGTGGCATTGTTTGAAAAATTCTAAGAAAGAAAATTTCACTTGGGGGCAGGACTGCATCCCGAGCTCAGGTCTGGATTAATTTAGTTCCTTAAAATTAACGTTGATTGTTTTGCATGGTCGCACGAGGATATGACAGGTATCCCGACGGAAATAGCCATGCACAACCTGAGTTTGAATCCCAACGTACCACCGGTACGGCAGAAGAAGCACCCTATTGCCGAGGCGAGGAATAAATTTGTCAAAGATAAGGTAACCCGCTTGCTTAAAATTGGTTCGGTCAGAGAGGTAAGATATCCAGACTGGCTAGCCAATGTAGTAGTAGTTCCTAAGAAGAACAATAAATTTTATATGTGTATAGACTATAAAAATCTTAATAAAGCGTGTTTGGATGGTTGTTACTCATCGTATCGTATTGTATTGTTATCCTAAAATAAATGTTTGTTTTGATTGTTTCATTAAAATTGATTATATTGTATTGTTAAATCTATTGTTTCGGAACAATAAAAAGTCACATTTTTTTAAACAACTAATTTGGTGTGGTAGGATTCTTTTCAGTTTTTCTTTCCAATTATGCCCTAACGTATTACTCCATAATTCTATTTTACCCTTTACCTTTTTTTAAAAATTTTAACTCCAAATCTCCCACCTATAACCTACTTTGTCTTCGTCCCTTTTTTTTCATAACTTATGTCGCTTCCAACTCCAATGTAAAATTGCTAATTTTGTTAGAATTTGCATGAATTTAATTGCTTAATCTATTTATAAGACATATTTGGTGATAAATTAGTAGAAAGGGGTTTTTAAAAATTATTTTATGCGTAATTCTTGATAAATTTAATATTTAAACAATTGAGGGTATTTTAGTAAATTTATCAGTTACAGTACAGTACGATACAGTCAAACCAAACATCGAAATGTTATTTAACAACAACAAACAATACAATATATCCAAACATTGTATTTATATAACGATACAATACAATACATTATAAAACGATGTTCGGTGCTTTTGTCAATATCGTCTTGCTCCGCATGGTTACAGGCGTAATTCCACTACTTGCTATGCTTTTACTTCCCTCAGCACGAAAGGGAAGCGCTGGCCAAATCTCCCACGTTGGGTTGATGTGCTCTTTGTCTCGGCAATTTGTCAACCGGCATTACTTGCGCCTTTGGTGTTATGGTTTTTGCTCAAATCACTAACCTTTTTGGGGTTATTGCAATCCGTATTCCGGAACAGCTTCCTTCTACTTCTTTAATCTCATCATTCTGATCTTGGATCAGAGTTTTTCGTGCATTTCCCGCGAGGCATAAGTTACGCCTTGTGATTTTACTCCGTGTGTTATAGTTTTATTCCAGTTTTGATTCATGTGTTATTCGATTATGTATAATTAACCTTCAATAAATAGGAACATGCAATTTTAATCCTTCAAACTAATGAAAGTTGTTCGGAGGGCTAGCCGCCGTTGACCGGCATCGATGATGAGATTGTCATCATCATTAACTGATCCGCTCCAAAGCAAATCATAATTAAATTGGTCCAGAATATTATCTTCCCCGCCCTTCTCTCTCTCCATTTCCCTCTGTTTTATGGGTTTTCTTCAAAATCTATATTCATTTAGACTTTGTCTTCTTGCTCTATCAAATTTCTGACTTGCATCTACGCCTCACTCGACCTCTAGCAAGAAGATAACGATTGAAGTTGGTAAAGCACCGCCCATTTTTACCTTGAGTCAATGACCCTTAAAGCATTTAGCCTTAAATCGTAGCCCCACACTTCATTTTTATTTTTATTTTCTCTTTTCATATTTATTTTTAATTAATGATCCCTTTAAGTTTTTAACTTCAGCGATCGCACGTTCATATTAATTGAAGGTTAATTATGCTTAGTCGAATTACACATGAATCAAACTAGAATAAACATATAAAATGGCTAAAACCACAATAGTACTAAACTAATTGATCTGAAGGTTTCAGTTTCTTAAATAAAAAGGAATTTTGACCAAAGATATCATATAGACTACAAAATTAGCCGAAAAGGATAATGTTAAAAATAAAACAAGAGGTAACTCAACTTAGCTCCAAGCTATCCATCTACACAACTTATTCAAGTTATATCATCCTTGATTCTAAAAACTACATTATGGCATACATAGAAAATCAAATGACCCCACTAGCCCCACGCCCAAAATATTTTGGAAAAAAATAGAACTACCAGAAAAAGAGGAACCATTTTCCCACTTCCGTTATCTTCTTTCCTTCTCAATGACTAAAAAGCATCAATCCTGTAAGAAAACTCTGAGAAAACTCATTGTCCGTTATAACCATTTTCATACTGTAAGGAACCATCAGATATCCTTCAGATCACTCCAACCTGAGTTAAATAGCTTATGCCCCAAAGCTGGGTCAGATTCTACAACATTAAAAAAGTAAATGACAGAGTTCATACCAATGGCCAAGATTACAATATCAATACAAGGTAAAGAGATCAATCCTAGACTTTAGTGCACACACCAAAGTGCATAGTGAGCAACACTATAGTCAAATCCAAATGTAAGTTGATTTATGAAGAAATGCCTATCATTAGGGAGAAATCTGTACCTAAGACAAGAAGCAATAGCCCAAATGCATGTTTGCATCAGTAATCTCAATGAGATAACAGACAGTGTTAAAGGATGACTGCTTTAAAGGGAGGGAGGGGGCACCATTAACCAGCAAACCATTTGGCAGGACCCTGAAGTAATGGTCGCATCTGTTACTGCTTGACTGCAGGCTGCAGCAAACTGTGAACCTATTCTCCACCGCAGAAGTCCTATTACCATGAAGTTTTGAGAAAAATAGCACATTATGACCTAAACATACAATTGAAAGGATATATTGTCTCCATTACTTGGACTAAGAGGCACACTCACATAAGAAGCCTGGCAGAAAGTGCATTTCCATCTGCAGATAGACCGAGAATCACATTAAAATCATTATTTGAGTTCTTCAATATAGAAAAAGTAGCACAAAGAAGGAAGAACCTTAACAAACAAATGCAGACACATTGTCAAATATTTCTCACAAATAACCAACCATATTCATATAAAAAATGCCGCATTCCAAATTCCTGAGACATGCAATTGTGAACTTTTATTGCTTTTACATCTATTTTCTATTTCTTACGATGTTGATATTATTTTTCAGGCTTCTGTTGCTGTCACTGATCTATTGTCCATTGTTTATTTTCTTCTTCTTGAGCCGAGGGTCTTTCAGAAACAGCTTCTCTACCCCTTCGGGGTAGGGGTAAGGTCTGCGTACACTCTGCCCTCCCCAGACCCCACTTGTGGGATTTTACTGGGTTCTTGTTGTTGTTGTTGTATGCAATTGTGAACTTAAAAACTTCCCAAATTGGACCATGATAGCAATGCTCATCCACAATCCAGCCATAGAACCTTCCGCATGAAAGCAAAGCCCTTACTAAAATCTTAACCTATAGGCTATAAGCTTCATCACTATCCACTCTTCATTATATCACAGTACCTCTTAACACCACAAAAAAATGAAACTACAAAATGAGCAAACTGTAGAGGGAAATAAATGTCCTTTACCAATACCATTTGTTATCTCTACAACGAGGCAATTTCTTTGAAGTTAATGAAACGTTTATCTGATGAAAACTTATTTTCCATTTTTCAGTAATATTACATTTAACTAAGCGCTCAAATTTGTTTGGGTATCTCAATAATTTTGATTGGTTAAGAACAGTTCAAACACCACTTACAAGAGCCAGTGGAAGTGCTTTTAATAAAGATAAAAAGGATTACCAGCAATAATTCAACATCTAGCTACAGGATCAAAGGGAATAGGGCTTAAACCTATCATTCCATCTTCCAAAATACAAACTTTCCTTGATGCTTAGTCAATCAAAATATGAATAAAACGTACCCTGTAATAAGTATGTGTATTACTTATCAAGAAGAAAAAAACCCGATAAAAGTATTATATTATATATAAATGGTAATATTAGGAGCAAAACAATTGTCCAGGCAAATTCTAAAGGTACCATTTCGCATCATGTGAATACTAGTAGTATCATATAAATGGTAAGTATCTATACCGTTAAAGGGGGTAAGAACAAACACAAGTATCACTGTTATCAAAGGCGAAAAGCTCTAAAAAACGCTTTAGGTCCATTGGGCTTTAATGGCAAAGCGCAATTTAAGTGTAGGCTTTAGTTATAAAAGGCGCAATGCAAGAAAAAATTTAAAAATATATATGTAATTCAAGAGAAAAGTAACAAACTCATTCACATTGTTTTCCTTAACAACTAATATACTTATTTGCCGATTATATTTGTAGTCTAGTATTGCTCTATTTAAGATAGAACTCATGGGCAATAAGGGGCACATCTTGCTTAAGTGAGGCAAAGCACCCTCCTTGAGCTTTTCTGAGCTTCAGGGCTTAAGTGCGCCTTGAATGAACCTTTGACAACACTGACCAGTATCCATGAAACAAACTCAAAAACCAGTAGCAACTTAATCCTTACATGAGTTACTTCACAACCGATGGCAACCAGGTATCGCTTACTACCATCTTCCTACTACTTCCTGAAGATGGCAAAAAACTGTATCTTGTATTGGAGAGCAACCCAGCCAACTAGTCACCCATTAGGATGGGTTCAATAAAACATTATTTTATGATGCATTAGAAATATATTATCTATCAAAAAAATTAATGTGAGTGGGAAGCAGGTATTTGATGTGTTTTCGATGTTCCTGCCACCTCTATTATTTCGCTACTACGAAAGTTAACTCCTAATCGACCATGTTATGTTAATATTCTTCTCTTCTAGTTTCTCTTCATTAAGCGCAGAAAACCGACTCTCATCGAACTAAGAAAGTAATTGAGGTTTTGTTAAAAAGCAATGCAATAAATACAGTAGGAGTTAATAGGGCTAAATATGTACAAACCTTAATACAATTCTTAATATTTGTACCTCAATAGACTGTCCAAATTGCAAATAATTTCCAGGAAAATACACTTGGATTATGGTAATGTAACCATTATAATCTCTTTATGTGTCACGGTAAAAGCTTGAAACCCTTGTACAGAATAGACTCAGCTTACCAAACTGCCAATTGGGGCAAAAGACGTTAGCTAAATCTTATCAAAACAAGCAAGCTCAGGCAAAGACAACTAACAGGAGCTCCATCCTTCCTTACCTTATTCAGTGCTTTTCCAGCAACTGCAGCGGGATGGTCTCCTGGGTTGGGGGTTTGGGAGGGTAAGTTTTACCGTATCAGAAAAAAACAATAACAAGACTAACACAGGTGTCTCTTTTATATTTTGCTTGGCAACTAGATAAAAAGAAAATCAATATTGTGAAACAACTTACTAAGGTATAGCTTGCCACTGGCACATTAAAGATACTCCTCCCCTGCCCCCAACCAAACTTTGCCAATTTCGGGCCATGTTAAGAAGGCCATAGTAGCACTAAGCATCACGGAATGCCAAAGCTCAAGAAAATATAAGAGTGCTGTATCAACCTGACACCCAAAGCTCTACATAAGACTAAAATTTCTTTTTTCTGTATCTCTTTCTTATTGGTTTACATTTTTCTCCACTAGGTGAAGATTATACAATTTTTCTACTTACCTCGGACTTCTATGCGTCCATCACTAAACAGTAAATGCTACACCATGGATTCTGGAATATTTTGCAATAACCCATTGAATAACTTCAACCAACCATCTTAATGTTAAACAAAGATAACCATAAAGGGCAGTTGACCAAATTTTAGAGAATGTAAACCCAATATGGGTTAATAACTTACTAGGAAAATATGAATGACTGACAAGCATCCACCATTGTGAAATTTAGTTCAAATCTTAAACACGATTGAGATTCTTGACTATCGATGAATTTACATATCTCAATCTCAACCTGCATACATGTAATTACACTTAAGGGCATCAGTTTGTTTCAGTTTAATTTGTGTGGAAATTGTATAAGTACGCATAACCAGAGCATCAATCTTGCTATGCATTCTTAATTCCACTAATGCACAAAAAATGGATTAATTCCATGACTATCATATCTTTTGCACACTCTTCCTAATTTCCCACCAAAATCCGCGAGTAACCATTTCCCAGACACTTAATCTTTCTAAACAATTTTTTTCGTGAACATGGCATAAGGACAAAGACCGTGCAAAGCTACAATGAAGGGATTTTTAAAAGAAAAGCTTTTCGGACGGGGATATTATCTACAGATGCACTTCCAGATTATCTAACTTATTTAGAAGGGGTAAAAAAATTGAAGCTTGAAAAACCCCATGAGTCCGACACTTTGTAATAATGTATATCATGCCTTATTAAAAGCTTAAACAGTTAAACATGCACATGTTATACACTTGCAATAAGAAACAGAATTCACTAATACAGTCGATTTTCACTGAATAACACTGTTTTGAATTTCTCTCCTTCATCTCAATTCTTCAACTAATCCAAAACAATGTCATTGAGTGCCATATAGCTAGCTTTTGGGATTAAGTTAGGCCCAAGTTCCATTTTCTTATTACTGCTTTGCTACACTATTGTCCCTAACCAAACAAGTAAGAGTTCACTACTCATTATTTGACGGATAACATCATAATTCCATTAAGAAGCTCAACCAAACACTAAATATACATAAATCAACTCTCTAATACTTAAAATTTCAAAACTAACCTCCCCCCCCCTCCTTACACACACAAATAAAAAGTGGAACAAAACTCTTCGTTTATAGAGACAATAAGAACAAAAACCTGGGAAAATTAGCGGTTGCACTCAGCAGGCAAGGGCCTATTGAAGCCACCACGCCTATTCATGTACTGTCGAGGCTGCCGTTTAGTGACTTTCCTTACAGCACCCACATCATTCCCTGCCACTGCCTTCCCCTTTGTCGAATCAAACCCTACCGGTATCCCCAATTTCTTCATCATCTCAATCTCTTCATCATCCATCATCTCTTCATCACGACTCTCCTCCTCCTCCTTCTTCTTCTGCTTCTTCTGTTCTTTCGCTATCCCGTCAACAAAATCCTCAACCTCTCTCCGCGTATCTCTATCCCTATCCTTATCTCGATCGCCATCATCTTTTCGTCTCTTTCTAGGAGGACTTTCCGCTGAGGGACGGTGGTGACGGTGGCGGTTGCGGCGGTCAGTGGGAGAGCGGGAGCGGGAAGTAGAACGGTGGCGGTGGCGGTGACGGTCAGTGGAAGGGGAACGAGTTCGGGAGCGAGTGTGTCGACTGGTTCTGATATGGTCAGGGGTGTAAGAACGTTCACGGTCTCTCCGGTCACGGTCATCCCGGTCACGTTTCCGATCTCTGTCTCCATCCTTGTCCCTCTCTCGCTCTCTCTCCCGGTCAATTTCACGGTCATGGTATCGAGTTCTGTCACGGTCGGTCATCGTCACGTTAAGGGAAGGAGAGTAGAAGGGTTTTGAAGTTTGAACAAAGAGACAGTGATATTGTTTTCCTCAGAAAAAGGATTTAGGAGAAACGCAATCCCGGTTTTGCGCTATTTACTCTTTTTCTTTATTTTCTCTTTTACTCCCTTTTTATTTTGTTTTGTCATTTTGTATCTTCGAGTTTTACAAATAATCGTATAATTATAAGGGTTTTTTCACAAAACTTACACAACTTTATTTCATCACTTAAAAATCACAACACTACACATTAATAATACAATGGTCACAATATCTGAAATATATAACTTCCGGAAAGCGTTTTTATTTTTAGTGTTGCCTTTTTCACATTTCTTAAATAAAATATTGTTGAAAAATTAAATAAATAGAGATTTTTTTCATCAAATAAATAGAGATCCACTAATAAGTTTTTGGCTGGATTATGTATATATACTTTATCAGGAAGAATTTTACAATCAAGAAACTAAAGTTATATATTATCATCCTCCACAGAAATCGTGCTTAATAATAATAATAATAATAATAATAATAATAATAATAATAATAATAATAATAATAATAATATGAGATAGATCTGAAGTATTCGGCATAGATATGTTATTTTTTGTTATGAATTTAGGAAAAACTAGTATGAAAAATATTAGACTTGAAGAGGTAGATATACCTCAAAATCTTGATTTGTTAAACAAATGGACAATTCCTAAAATCCCTATCAAAACAATTTATGATTATGGATGATTTGATAAACTTTCTTCAAAACAACTAGTTCAAACTACTGAGCAATCTTTAGCTTTAAACTCGTCTGAACAGATTATTCGATTGTTAAACAAACAAGATGTAGATTTATATAAAAATCAGTATAATTATATGCATGCTGGTATGGTTCAAATTGCTTTTAAGCCATTAACCCTTAAAGGGTTACCAGAGACGTTTTTGGCTGCTCTTAGAGATGCTAGAAATCTGAATTTTAGACAGTCTCTGATGGGTTCTATTGAATCTACTGTGGCCTGCGGTCCAGTATATTTTAATACTCAACCCAATCTTCAATTATCTCTATCTGATGTTAATATACTTGATGCATTGACATTAAATATGAAAACGCATGGTTATAATTATGCGCCTGGATCTGAACTTATATGTTTATCTTATAGAATTTATTTTAAATTATTATCTACGTTAAACCCTAGATGTAAACTGTATGATACATCCGATCAGACTATATTGGTGGAAACCAATTTTGCAAAGTCTAAGGTCACCACGAGGAGACCTATTAAGTGGGAAGAAATTAATTTCCCAACTACTTGGACTTTGGATTCAGTTATATCCCCAAGTCAAATAACAAATGCTGTCAGTAATACTGAATATTCTCATATTACTTAAAATCCGGATGGTATGATTTGTATTCAATTTGATGATAATAGTTTCACTTATAATAGGCAGTCATTTTCTAATAATAGACTTTTGCCTGCTATTAATCCTAGTGATAGTAGGCATTCATTTACTAATCGTAGATTGTTGCCTGATATTCAACTTATTTCTCCTGTTGAACCAGTCTATGGACCAGCTAGAAATTGTACTGCATCGTTGCATACAATTTCTACTGATGTTAGTGATAAGCCTGTTGAAAGGGTTAAGATTAACCCTCAAACAAATATTGTTCAGGATAATGATAATATTTCTGATAAGGATATTCTTTCTGCATCTGAAATGGATTTCAACCCCAATAATATTTAATGATTCCACATCAAATAGATTTTAGTCCAGGGTCACAAGCTAGAAAATATGTTCAAAAGAATTTTTTTAGTAATAAATGGAACCAGTTTAAAACTTAATTTTTTTAATACTTATAGTAAAGAAGATTTAAATAATATTTCTCAAGAGTTTTACGAAACTTGTGCTTTACATAATCAAATTATATATTTTGTTCCTTGGTTTATAACCACTTATTTACCGCTTTACATAAAGGTTTTAGAAAGATCTTATAAAGATGGGAGTGATAATATTACTAAAGCCATATACCCACCTCAAGCACCTTTTGTTTTACCTAATAATACAGGTATTACGTTTACTGCATTTCAAAAATTTATTGATGAAGATGTTGCCGCAGTCAGCATCGCAGAAATTAATAATTTGATTTCTCAAAATAATTATTTAAGTTTATATGTTAAATTTTTGGGTGAACATATCAGTTTTCTTGATAAAAAACTTGTTGAATTAACAATTTTGATAAAAGGAATGAGTACTAGCAAGAAGGTAACTAATATTGCCTCTACTTCAGGAAGCAAATCAGAAGCTCAAATTGTTCTTACTCATGTTCAAAGACCCCCTGAGATTCAGGATTTTAAATTCAAATCGTTAAATGATTTAGAAGAACTTCTTGATAAAAAGTTATCTGGTTTAAATATTAAACCTATTGATTTATCAAAAAAATTTGCTGATAAATTAGATACTACTTCTGATTATAAAGATGAAGTCTGGTCAGAGTTTAATAAACTCAGAGGTTATCCCAAAAAGAATAGTAAGTATGCTGATAAACCCAGAATGCAAACTTATTATTATAATCGCCCTACTCCTCAAGATGTGTTAATGAAGAACGAGATTGGAATCAGACTAATACGTCTTATAGTGATTCCGAAATTTATGAATGGAATCTTGATGGTTTAACTGATAGACAATTGACTATTCTTGTGCATAAAATGCTTATGTATGCAACTATCTGTAAAAGTATAAAAAATACAGATAGAACTATTTGCAAAATAATTATTACAGGTTTTACTGGCCAGCTTCGTGGCTGGTGGAATAATTATTTAAGTACTGAAGAAAAGGCGATGGTTATTAATGCAATAGCCACTGACGAAGGAGTCGATAACTTAGGCATGGCTCTAGTGAAAAATAGAGAAGATGATGTTTACACCCTTGTTCTTACCATATTAGAACATTTCAATGGTAGATTTACTAATCAGAATGAGACTGTACGTACTTTGCTAAATGGCCTTAGATGTAGGACCTTAAGCGAGTTTAGATGGTATAAAGATACTTTTATGAGTAGAGTAAGAAAGAGTAAGAAAAACTCTAAGGGGTAGTTACGGGGAAATTTCGTACAAAGATTATACCTATGAAAAATTGATAGGAGTATGCACACAAGAAGGATTAAACTTGCGTAATGAGTTAAAATTGTCCAGACAGCTTAAGATAAATAAGCTTAAGGAAAAATCACAATTATGAAACTTTTGCACCCAGTTCGGTTTACCCGAGACTTATGCTCATAGCAAGAAAAAGAAAAATAGGTATCATAACCCACACAGTCCTTATAAGAAAAAGAGATCGAGATATAGATCCAAAGAAGAGCGTGATACTAGGAAAGCTCATTGCAAGTCTACTAGATTTACGAAAATAGGTGTAAGCGAGATCTTACTGATATTAAGTGTTATAAATGTGGAAAATTTGGCCATATAGCTCCAAATTGTAAGCTTCAAAAGCTGAAAACCCTAGAACTAGACGATGAGTTACGTGATAAGGTTTATGGTTTGTTATATACTTCTGGATCAGAATCTGATTATAATTCTGAGTCAGAATCTGAAGCTGAAGTCAATTTACTTGATTTATCTGATAATGATAAAAATATTGATAATACTTGTACAACTTGCAAAGGTAATACATGTACTTGTGATGATGATAATTTTATAAATTACAATCTCAATTTCAAGATTTGAACATGAAAACTATTACATTTGATAATGTAATAGAACTTTTAAAAGAAGTTACTGATGATAAACTTCGTGAAAAAATTATAAATTTGGCTGCAAGTTCAAGTTCTAGGTCTTCAAAACCTTTTGAAAAACAAAAGAACGAATTTGAATATTCTGCGCCTTATTCTTTGTCAGAAATTAATAACCGACTTAATAATAAAATTACACCAACCAGAGATGCTTCTTTCGATGATTTAAAGGTTGAAATTGAAAGTTTAAAAAGGGAGATTAAATCTCTTAAACAAAATCAAATGATTTGTGATCACAGGATTACTCAGATAGAGAAAAATAATTCTGTAACTGAGTTTTCTAATGATAAAAACAAAGGTATTTCTGAAAATGATATTGAGGAAGAACCTATTAGACTTGATTCTAAACATGATATATTTTTGGGAATGATGCAAATTGTTACTGCCCATAAATGGTATATCAAATATACTATTCTAATTGATAATAGTTTTTCTATTACAAATATTACTATGATTGATAGTGAAGTTGATGTTAGCTGCATTCAAGAAGGTTTAGTACCTACTAAATATTTTCAAAAAACTACTCATATGGTTAAATTTGCATCAGGACATGCTTTAGATATAAAGTATAAATTACCTAATACGGGTATTTATCAGAATAAAGTCTGCATTCCTCACTTTTTTCTTGGTTAAAAATCAGTTATACCGTCTAATTATACTTGGAATACCTTTTATTAACGCTATTTATTCTTTTACTAGCATAGATTCAAAAGGTTTTACAACTACTTATAAGGATAGAAAGATAAGTTACACTTTTGTTACTGTGATGACCCAAAATATCATCATTAAATTTAATAAGTAATTCTGTGTTCTAAGACCTCGAAAAGTACCATTTATCATTTCTCGACTTGCGTGCGCAGTCCGAAAAAATTTTCGGAAAGTTTTTATGTAAAAAATGGATTAAAATGGGAAATAGAGCTTTAAAACTCAAGTGAGTTGACTTTGGTCAACATTTTGAGCAAACGAATCCGGATCAGTATTTTGAAAATTCCGGTAGCTCCGCATCATGATTTGGGACTTGGGCGTATTCCCGTAATTTAATTTGGAGGTCCCTAGCTCAAGTTATAACCATTTAACGGAACTAGCAATTTAAAGGCTAAATATTTCAAGTTTGACCATGGGGTTGACTTTTTGATATCGGAGCCGGAATCCGATTCTGGAAATTTGAACAGCTCCGTTATGTCATTTATGACTTGTGTGCCAAATTTGAAATCATTCCGGATTCGTTTAATATATTTTGGCACGAGATTTGCAAATTAAAAATTTAAAACTCAAAGTTCGAATCGGGGTGTGAATTGTAATTTCAGTGTTGTTTGATGTGATTTTAGACCCCGAGTCAGTCCGTATTATGTTACGGGACTTGTTGGTATATTCAAGCGGGGTTCCGAGTGCCCCGAGAGTGAAACAGATTGAAATCGGAACAAGAATTGGACTTAAGCAAAAATCTAAAATTTGGGTTCTGGTATAATCGCACCTGCGGAATTTTGACCGTAGGTGTGAGCTCGCAGAAGCGAGACATCCATCGCAGATGCGGCCTTCGCAGGTGCGGCCCTTATGTGCAGAAGCGGACGTCGCAGGTGTGACATTTTGTCCGCAGATGCGGAACCTCGCCTGGCAGCCCCTATTCGCAGATGCGAGCTCGCATGTGCGAGCCCAGGCACCGCAGATGCGAAAATGCTGGGCAGAATACATAAAATCGGGTCTTAGCCATTTTTACTCATTTTTGAGTTTTAAGTCTCGGATTTGGGCGATTTCAAGGGGGATTTTCACGACTTTGGATTGGGTAAGTGTTTTATAACCAAAAGTGATTATATTTCACAAATCCATATCTATATTCATCATTTATTTCGGATTTAGATGGAAGAAATTGGAATTTTTGTAAAACTTTTCAAAAACGAAAAATTAAGATTTGAAGGTCCATTTGATATCGGAATTGGACAAATTTGGTATGGTTGAACTCGTATCGGAACGAATGTTCGGATTTCGTGAGTTTTTCCGGGATTTGAGATATGGGTCCCACTGTCGAATATTTTATTGAATTTTGGATTTTTATCCGAAAAATTTATAAATTCGTATGGAATTAATTCCTATGATTAGTATTGAATATATTGAATTATTTGTGAATAGATTTGAAACTTTCGGAGGCAAATTTAAAAGGAAAAGTTGTGGTTGAATAATTGATTAGAATTTGCAAAGCGAGGTAAGTGTCGGGGTTAACCTTGACTTGAGGGAATAGAACCCTTAAATTGTTTGTTATGTGAATTGCATATAAACAACGTATAGGCGAGGTGACGAGTGTCTATACGTCGTCAAATTAATTATTTTTCTGCTTACTTGAAAAATCATAGATTGTTTTTAATCATAAATTAATTATTATAATAATTGTTTCTCTCTTATTCTTTGTCAAATATTAATTCTTGAATTCCTACATTAATTGTTACATGTTATTTGAATTATGTGCCTTAATTGTTATTTGACATTTAGCATATTAAATATTAAACTGCCTATTTGCTCCCTGAATTCCATAATAATTTGCTATTTGTCATTGTTTGCTTCATAATTAAATCATAATTATTGTATGCTTGTTGTCTTATGATTTTACATTAATTGTTGCATTTATTGAGGAATTTCTTCTATAAGAATTGATTGGTAAATGAATATGTTGGAGGAGCGGGTTGCACGCCGCAATAGGATTGATTATAATGAATATATTGGAAGATCGGGTTGCACGCCGCAACAGACTTATTAAAAAGTCCATATTGGAGGATCGGGTTGCACGCCGCAACAGACTTATTAAAAAGTCCATATTGGAGGATCGGGTTGCACGCCGCAATAGACTTATTAAAAGTCAATATTGGAGGATCGGGTTGCACGCCGCAACAGACTTATTAAAAGTCAATATTGGAGGATCGGGTTGCACGCCGCAACAGACTTATTAAAAGTCAATATTGAAGGATCGGGTTGCACGCCGCAACAGACTTATTAAAAGTCAATATTGGAGGATCGGGTTGCACGCCGCAACAGACTTATTAAAAGTCGATATTGGAGGTTCGGGTTGCACACCGCAACAGACCTGACTAAAATGAATAAATTGTGAGAGCGGGTTGCACGCTGCAACAGAATTGAATGTGAATATATTGTGAGAGTGGGTTGCACGATGCAACTGAATTGATGGAAATGATAATAGGTTATGACTGCTGAGTTGCAACAGACTTGATTGAATGTGAATATATTGTGAGAGCGGGTTACACGCTGCAACTGAATTGATGGAAATGATAATTGGTTATGACTGCTGAGTTGGCTTCAATTATTATAAATGAATTACTTGATTTATTTCTATTATTGTTGTTATATCTAATATTGCGTACATGTAATGTAAGTGACCCGCCTTAGCCTCGTCACTACTTCGTCGAGGTTAGGCTCAGCACTTACTAGTACATGGGGTCGGTTGTACTGATACTACACTCTGCACTTCTTGTGCAGATTTTGGAGTTGGTCCCAGCGGCGCGCCATAGTTTTGCACGGATTTCAACTACTCGGAGGAGACTTGAGGTATAACTGCATGGCGTCCGCAGTTCTGAAGTCCCCGCCTATTGTACTTTAGCTGTGCGTTTATTTCCAGACAACTTTATATTATTCAGACCTTTATTTGTATTTATTCTCGAAGCTCGTGCACTTGTGACACCAATTCTGGGATGGTATTTAGACATCGTTATTATTATGGATTATTTCAAAATTGCTTCCGCATTTACTTCCTTGTTATTGATAAATTTAAAAATTATTTTAAAAATAGATAATTTTATTCTAACGCTGGCTTGCCTAGCAAGTAAAATGTTAGGCGCCATCACGGTCCGGAGGTGGAAATTTCGGGTCGTGACAGTTGGTATCAGAGCACTAGGTTACATAGGTCTCACGAGTCACGAGCAAGCTTAGTAGAGTCTGGAGGATCGGTATGGAGACGTCTGTGCTTATCTTCCAGAGGCTATGAAGTTTAGGAACACGTTTCACATCTATTCTATTCTGTCGTGCGATTTATTTCTATCATCGACGATTGAACTCTTCTATTCTTGTCCTCTCGCAAATGGCGAGAACACGCACTGCATCTACAACTGGACAGGATCCAGAGCCCCTAATGACAGCTACGATTAGGGGCAAAGGCCGAGGCCGAAGTCGCGCTAGAGGCCGAGGTAGAAGCAGAGGTAGAACTCAGTCCAGAGCTCGAGCATCCGCACTTGTTGTAGAACCTTAGGTGGATCTTCAGGAGGAGGTCCTAGTTCAGAATGTACCAGTTGGACCAGTTCAGGTCCCGGAAGGTTCATAGCCACTCCAGCAGCCCCGCCAGTTGGGGTAGTTCAGCCAGTTGTTGTAGCACAGACCGGTGATAGGCCCGCCATGTCTTTTGATGCCTTATTGAGACTGGATAAGTTCACTAAGCTCTTTCCAGTTCACTTCAGTGGTACACCTTCTGAGGACCCACATGATTATCTTGAATGCTGCCATAAGGTGCTGCGGAACATGGGTATAGTTGAGACCAATGGGGTTGATTTTGCTGTATTCCAGATGACGGGTTCCGCCAAGAGGTGGTGGAGAGATTATACATTGACTAGACTAGTTGGATCGCCTGCACTTACCTGGGAGTAGTTCTCTCAGCTATTTCTGGAGAAGTTCCTTCCTATCACACTGAGGGAGGATTACCGAAAGCAATTTGAGCGTCTACAGCAGGGCAATATGACTGCTACTCAGTATGAGTCCCGTTTAGTGGATTTGGCCTGTCATGCTCTCCTTTTACTACCTACTGAGGGAGAGAGACTGAGGAGGTTTATGGAGGGACTCACTCATCCTATCAAACTTAAGATGGCCAAGGAGACCGGGAGTGAGATTTCTTTTCAGGCGACTGCTAATCTCGCGAGAAAGATCGAGATGGTTCTTACACAGGAGGGAGGGCAGGGGTCTGATAAGAGGCCTCGTCAGTTCGGTGGTTTCGGTGGTGCCTCGTCTGGAGGCAGGGGTACTTATGCCAGGGGTCAGGTACCTAGAGGTGGAGGTCAGACTGTTAGAGGTGGAGGATAAGCGGGTAGAAGGCGTCCTAGAGGTGGAGACCCAGCCATTGTTATATTTGTTTTATGGTATGGCGGAGGTCGTTACATCAGGTGGTGTCGTTATGGGTACGACCTCAATTTAAAATATAGGAATAATTTCCTTAACTTGATTCGATTCTGAGTGTCAAGACGAGTCCTCCTATTGTGCTCCACGTATGTGAAAGCTTCGTAATTCTATAATCTACTTATGTGTTTACTCCTGTTGGGAGATTCTATGGAGATAACTACGCCTATCATTCCATGTTGGTCACTAATAAGAGCTGTAAGGCTAAATGTGGCTTTCTATTGCTCATTTCGGTAAGTTTTGATGTGATTTACGGATAATTAATTACAAATTATGAATTATATGCCCTATCAGTGTGGGGTTCATTATTTGTTGTGATTTTGTGTAACCGAAATTATGTAAAAGGAGAAAAATGAAAATTTTCGATTGGCACGATATGCATATTACTTGTGATTCAGAACCGAGGACGAGATCCTCCCCTTTTAAAAGAAAATAAATTGATATGTTTAAACCGGGCTACGAGCTGCGGTGAAAGTTATATAAGGACGAGATCCTCCCTTTTTTAAAAAAAATAAATTGATATGTTTAAACCGGGCTATGAGCTGCGGTGGAAGTTATATAAGGACGAGATCCTTGTGATGATAATTCTTGTGTTTAAGCTCTCCCTTGTGAAATTAAATTCGTACTATAGTACTAATAGGGAGTCATGCCTGTTAGGCTTATTTGAGAATTCTTGTATGAAATTCTCTATGCACATTTGCCAAAATTCGTGTTTGTAATTATTGAATTTTAACTTACGAAGTAGGTACTCGCCCAGGTGGCGTTAAATATTACTCGTTAATTTGGGTAAATAATTATGAGGTCTTCATGCCTCACACCTTGTTATCAGTATTGTGAAGGTTTGCAACGAGATTATTTTTTTAACATGAGGTTAATTTGCAGTTTGGTAATTGATCATGAACAACTATTAAGAACAAATATCCGTTGCCAAGAATTGATGACTTATTTGATCAGCTTCAGGGTGCCAAGGTATTTTCAAAGATTGATTTGAGATCTGGTTACCATCAGTTGAAGATTAGGGCGTCTGATGTCCCTAAGACAGCTTTTCGGACTCGGTAATTACGAGTTCCTAGTGATGTCATTTGGGTTGACAAATGCTCCAGCAACATTTATGGATTTGATGAATCGGGTGTTCAAGCCTTATTTGGATTCTTTTGTGGTTGTATTCATTGATGATATCTTGATTTCTCCAGCCGTCGAGAGGAGCATGAGCAGCATCTTCAAAGTGTGCTTCACACCTTGAAGAATAATCAGTTATATGCCAAATTTTCAAAATGCGAGTTTTGGTTAGACTCAGTTGCCTTTTTGGGACATGTTGTATCGGCAGAAGGCATAAAGGTGGATCCTAAGAAGATTGAGGCTATTCAGAATTGGCCTAGACCTACTTCGATTGCAGAGATCCGGAGTTTCCTGGGTTTGGCAGGTTATTATCGTCGGTTCGTAGAAGGGTTTTCATCTATAGCAAGCACCTTGACCAGACTAACCCAGAAGGGTGTTCCATTCAGATAGTCAGACGAGTGTGAGTTGAGCTTTCAGAAGCTCAAGACCGCTTTGACTACGGCGCCAGTATTGGTATTACCCACAGGCTCAGGATCGTATACGATATATTGTGACGCATCTCAAATTGGGCTTGGTGCAATATTAATTCAAAATGGCAAAGTAGTTGCATATGCGTCGCGGCAGTTGAAAGTTCGCGAGAAGAATTTTCATGTTCATGACCTAGAATTGGCAGCCATTGTTCATGCGCTGAAGATTTGGAGGCATTACCTCTACGGTGTCTCGTGTGAGGTATTTACTGATAATCATAGCCTCCAATACCTGTTCAAACAAAAGGATCTTAATTTGAGGCAAAGAAGATGGATGGAGTTGTTGAAAGACTATGATATCACCATTTTGTATCACCCCAGAAAGGCCAATGTGGTGGCCGATGCTTTGAGTAGAAAGGCTGTGAGTATGGGCAGTCTTGCATATATTCCGGTTGGTGAGAGGCCATTATCTGTAGATGTTCAGACTTTGGCTAATCAGTTCGTGAGGTTAGATATTTTAGAACCCAGTCAGGTTCTAGCTTGTACAGTCGCTCGGTCTTCTTTATATGAGCGCATCAGAGAGAGGCAGTATGATGATCCTCACTTACTTGTCCTTAAGGACATGGTATGGCACGGCGATGCCAAACAGGTTGTTGTGGGGGAAGATGGAGTTCTGCGAATGCAGAGCCGTATTTGTGTGCCTAATGTGGATAGGCTTTGTGAATAAATTCTCGAAGAGGCACACAGTTCTAGGTATTCTATTCATCCAGGTACCGCTAAAATGTATCAAGATTTGCGGCAACATTATTGGTGGAGGAGAATGAAAAAGGATATAGTTGCACATGTAGCTCGGTGTCTGAATTGTCAGCAAGTTAAGTACTAGCATCAGAGACCTGGTGGTTTGTTTCAGAAGTTAGAAATTCCTGAGTGGAAGTGGGAGCATATCACTATGGATTTTGTTGTTAGGCTCCCACGGACTCAGAGAAAATTTGACGCAGTTTGGGTCATTATGGACAGGTTGACCAAGTCAGCCCATTTCATTCCAGTGGCAGTTATCTATTCTTCAGAGAGGTTAGCTGAAATTTACATTCGTGAGATTGTCCGCCTTCACGGTGTGCCCGTGTCTATTATTTCAGATCGAGGTACGCAGTTTACCTCACATTTCTGGAGGGCTGTACAGCGTGAGTTAGGCACGCGAGTGGAGTTGAGTACATCATTTCATCCACAGACAGACGGACAGTATGAGTGCACTATTCAGATATTGGAAGATATGCTTCACGCTTGTGTTATAGACTTTGGAGGTTCTTGGGATCATTTCTTACCACTTGCGGAGTTTGCTTATAATAATAGCTACCGGTTGAGCATTCAGATGGCTCCATATAAGGTATTATACGAAAGGCGATGTCGATCGCCAGTTGGTTGGTTTGAACCGGGAGAGGCTCGGTTGTTGGGTACCGATTTGGTACAGGATGCCTTGGATAAGGTCAAGATTATTCAGGATCGATTTCGCACAGCTCAGTCTAGGCAAAAGAGTTATGCCGACCGTAAAGTTCGTGATATTGCATTTATGGTTGGAGAACGAATATTGCTTCGGGTTTCACCTATGAAAGGTGTAATGAGGTTCGGAAAGAAGGGCAAGTTGAGCCCTAGGTATATCGGACCCTTTGAAATTCTTGAAAGGGTGGGTGAAGTAGCCTACAGGCTTGCATTACCACCTAGTTTATCAGCGGGTCATCCGGTATTCCATGTGTCTATGCTCCGAAAATATCATGGTGATCCGTCCCATGTGTTAGATTTCAACTCAGTCCAATTGGATAAAGATTTGACTTACGAGGAGGAGCCGGTGGCTATTCTAGCCCGGCAGGCCCGACAGTTGAAGTCAAAGAGTTATCCTTCAGTTCGGGTGCAATGGAGAGGTCAGTCGGTAGAGGCATCTACCTGGGAGTCCGAGTCGGACATGCAGAGTAAATATCCACACCTTTTCTCCAGCTCAGGTACTTTTTCTAACTCCGTTCGAGGACGAACGTTTGTTTTAGAGGTGGAGAATGTGATGACCCAAAATGTCATCTTTAAATTTAATAAGTAATTCTGTGTTCTAAAACCTCGAAAAGTACCATTTATCATTCCTCGACTTGCGTGCGCAGTCCGAAAAATTTTTCGAAAAGTTTTTATGTGAAAAATGGATTAAAATGGGAAATAGAGCTTTAAAACTCAAGTGAGTTGACTTTGGTCAACATTTTGAGCAAACGGATCCGGATTAGTGTTTTGAAAATTCCGGTAGCTCCGTATCGTGATTTGGGACTTGGGCGTATGCCCGAAATTTAATTTGGAGGTCCTTAGCTCAAGTTATGACCATTTAACGGAACTAGCAATTTAAAGGCTAAATATTCCAAGTTTGACCACGGGATTGACTTTTTGATATCGGAGCCAGAATCCGATTCTGGAAATTTGAACAGCTCCGTTATGTCATTTATGACTTGTGTGCCAAATTTGAAGTCATTTCGGATTCGTTTAAAATGTTTTGGCACGAGATTTGCAAATTAAAAGTTTAAAACTTAAAGTTCGAATCGTGGTGTGAATTATAATTTTAGTGTTGTTTGATGTGATTTTAGACCCCGAGTCAGTCCGTATTATGTTACGGGACTTGTTGGTATATTCGAGCGGGGTCCCGAGTGCCCCGAGAGTGAAACGAATTGAAATCGGAACAAGAATTGGACTTAAGCAAAAATCTGAAATTTGGGTTCTGGTATAATCGTAGTTGTAGAATTTTGACCGCAGGTGCGAGCTCGCAGAAGCGAGACATCCATCGCAGATGCGGCCTTTGCAAGTGCGGCCCTTGTGCGTAGAAGCGGACGTCGCATGTGCGACATTTTATCCGCAGATGCGGAACCTTGCCTGGCAGCCCCTATTCGCAGATGCGAGCTCGCATGTGCCAGCCCAGGCACTGCAGATGCGAAAATGCTGGGCAGAATACATAAAATCGGGTCTTAGCCATTTTTACTTATTTTTGAGTTTTAAGTCTCGAATTTGGGCGATTTCAAGGGGGATTTTTACGACTTTGGATTGGGTAAGTGTTCTATAACCAAAAGTGATTATATTTCACAAATCCATGTCTATATTCATCATTTATTTCGGATTTAGATGGAAGAAATTGGAATTTTTGTAAAACTTTTCAAAAACGAAAAATTAAGATTTGAAGGTGCATTTGATATCGGAATTGGACAAATTTGGTATGGTTGAACTCGTATCGGAACGGGTGTTCGGATTTCGTGAGTTTTTCTGGGATTTGAGATGTGGGTCCCACTGCTGAATATTTTAATGAATTTTGAATTTTTATCCGAAAAATTTGCAAATTCATATGGAATTAATTCCTATGATTAGTATTGAATATATTGAATTGTTTGTGAATAGATTTGAAACTTTCGGAGGCAAATTTAAAAGGAAAAGCTGTGGTTGAATAATTGATTGGAATTTGCAAAGCGAGGTAAGTGTCGGGGTTAACCTTGACTTGAGGGAATAGAACCCTTAAATTATTTGTTATGTGAATTGCATGTAAACGACGTATAGGCGAGGTGACGAGTGTCTATACGTCGTCAAATTAATTATTTTCCTGCTTACTTGAAAAATTATAGATTGTTTTTAATCATAAATTAATTATTATAATAATTGTTTCTCTCTTATTCTTTGTCAAATATTAATTCTTGAATTCCTGCATTAATTGTTACATGTTATTTGAATTATGTGCCTTAATTGTTATTTGACATTTGGCATATTAAATATTAAATTGCCTATTTGCTCCCTGAATTCCATAATAATTTGCTATTTGTCATTGTTTGCTTCATAATTAAATCATAATTATTGTATGCTTGTTGTCTTATGATTTTACATTAATTATTGTATTTATTGGGGAATTTCTTCTATAAGAATTGATTGGTAAATAAATATGTTAGAGGAGCGGATTGCACGCCGCAACAAGATTGATTATAATGAATATATTGGAGGATCGGGTTGCACGCCGCAACATACTTATTAAAAAGTCCATATTGGAGGATCTGGTTACACGCCGCAACAGACTTATTAAAAGTCAATATTGGAGGATCGGGTTGCACGCCGCAACAGACTTATTAAAAGTCAATATTGGAGGATCGGGTTGCACGCCGCAACAGACTTATTAAAAGTCAATATTGGAGGATCGGGTTGCAAGCCGCAACAAACTTATTAAAAGTCAATATTGGAGGATCGGGTTGCACGCCGTAACAAACTTATTAAAAAGTCAATATTGGAGGATTGGGTTGCACGCCGCAATAGACTTATTAAAAGTCAATGTCGGAGGAGCGGGTTGCACGCCGCAACAAACTTGATTGAATGTGAATATATTATGAGAGCGGGTTGCACGCTGCAACAAAATTGAATGTGAATATATTGTGAGAGCGGGTTGCACGCTGCAACTGAATTGATGGAAATGATAATTGGTGATGACTGCTGAGTTGGCTTCAATTATTATAAATGAGTTACTTGATTTATTTCTATTATTGTTGTTGTATCTAATATTGCATACAGGTAATGTAAGTGACCCGCCTTAGCCTCGTCACTACTTCGTCGAGGTTAGGCTCAGCACTTACCAGTACATGGGGTCGGTTGTACTGATACTACACTCTGCACTTCTTGTGCAGATTTTGGAGTTGCTCCCAGTGGCGTGCCATAGTTTTGCTCGGATTTCATCTACTCGGAGGAGACTTGAGGTACAACTGCACAGCGTCCGCAGTTCTGAAGTCCCCGTCTATTGTACTTTAGCTGTGTGTTTATTTCCAGACAGCTTTATATTATTCAGACCTTTATTTGTATTTATTCTAGAAGCTCGTGCACTTGTGACACCAATTATGGGATGGTATTTAGACATCGTTATTATTATGGATTATTTCAAAATTGCTTCCGCATTTACTTCCTTGTTATTGATAAATTTAAAAATTATTTTAAAAATGGATAATGTTATTCTAACGTTGGCTTGCCTAGCAAGTGAAATGTTAAGCGCCATCACGGTCCGGAGGTGGGAATTTCGGGTCGTGACAGTTACAGATCCCGTAACTAGAGATATAAATGCTTTAATTGATATGAAGCAAAGACATATTGATTCGTTACAATTAGAATTATTTAGTATGAATATATTTGACACTTTAAAATCTACTAAAGTATAGAAAAAGATTAAATTGATTTCCGAACAAATTGCTATTGATATTTGTGCTGAGCATCCTAGTGCTTTTTGGAATCGAAAAAAGCATATTGTCACTCTTCCATATGAAGATAATTTCTCTGAGGATGATATTCCTACTAAATCTCGACCTTGTCAGATGAACGTTGAATTGGTAGAATTCTGCAAAAAAGAGATTGATAATTTGTTATAAAAGGATTTGATAAAACCCTCAAAATCTCATTGGTCTTGCACAACTTTTTATGTTAATAATGCTGCTGAAAAGGAACGTGGTATTCCTAGATTGGTTATTAATTATAAACCTTTAAATAAGAATTTAAAATGGATAAGGTATCCCATTCCCAATAAAAAGGATTTATTATCAAGATTATATGATGCCAATATATTTTGAAAGTTTGATTTAAAATCTGGTTATTGGCAGATTCAAATATTTAAATAGCATACTTATAGAACTGCTTTTAATATTTCATTCAGGCAATATGAATGGAATGTTATGCCTTTTGGTTTAAAGAATGCCCCTTCTGAATTTTAAAAAATCATGAATGATATATTTAATCCTTACCTGGATTTCATCATTGTTTATATTGATGACATTTTGATATTTTCTAAAATATTTAAAATGCATAATAAACATATAGATATCTTTAAAAAGATTGTTATACAAAATGGTTTAGTTATTTCAAAACCAAAAATGAGTTCATTTCAAACAAATGTTCGATTTTTAGGACATAATATTTGTCAAGGAAAAATTATTCCTATACAAAGATCGATTGATTTTGCATCAAAATTTCCCCGATGGTATTACTGATAGAACTCAATTACAGAGATTTTTGGAAAGTTTAAATTATATATCCCCTTTTTATAATAATTTATCTCGTGATTTGGCCCCTTTATACGACAGACTAAAGAAGGATCATAAAAAACCTTGGACTGATAGTCATACTGCTTTGGTTAAAAATATTAAACAACGGGTTAAGTCTTTACCTTGTTTAACTCTTGCTAATCCAGCTTGGCAAAAAATTATTGAGATAGATGCGTCTAATATTGGCTATGGTGGAATTTTAAAACAAGTTAATCCCTACAATAATTGTGAATATTTGATAAGATTTTATTCTGGAAAGTGGACTGAAGCTCAGAAAAAATATGCTACTGTGGCCCATGAAATGTTGACTATTGTCAAATGTGTTCTAAAATTTCAGGATGATTTATACAATCAAAAGTTTTTGATAAAAACTGATGCTCAATCTGTCAAATATATGTTTAACAAAGATTTTAAACATGATGCTTCGAAATTAATATTTGCAAGATGGCAGGCTCAATTAGCCCCCTTTGACTTCGAAATTCAGTATAAAAAAGGAGTTGATAATTCTCTTCCTGATTTCCTATCCTGTGAATATTTAAATTAATCATGAATTTCTATAAAACTTTTCTAGATGAGAAAACGTTAATCACTATTTTGAAAGTGGTTAAGTTATATAAAGACTTACAAAGTGTTATAATTGATATTATTATTGATAACATTGTCGAAGAAGAATTTTCTATTCATGATTATTCTGAAAAAATTAGAGATGATATGCAAGACTATTATTTATATGAATAAAATGAATCGTTATATTTGCAGCATGGACCCTCCGTGGGCTAGAGGGAGAGGCAGAGGCAGAGGGGGAAGATCATCCCCAGGAAAATCATATTCTCAAGGATCATCATACGGATCCTCATCTAACTCCCCAATGATACAAATGGGAAAAAGGAGCTTAACTAATGAGAAGATATCTCCCAAAGGAGAATCTTCGTCAATTCCCACTATTCATCTGGAAGATATTCCAGAGGACAGCCCGTTATACGATCATTTGCAGGCATATTTGGCTGCTCAAAAGCGAAGTGATACATTTGCTTCAATTGCCAAAGAGGACACTGATGATATAAAGTCCAATGAAAAATTACCTAAAAAAGAAATGATATTTCTTTTGGAAAATTCTGAGATACAAAGAAACGATGAACCTTGGAAGATATTCCAAAGGTATTTAATTAATGGATTGTATTATCCGGGTGAGTCATACAAAACCCGTTCTTATTATGAGACTATTCTCACCAGCACAGGCAGTACAGAATTTCAGCATTTTTCCGGTTATAGCACAGATGCGAATGTTTATAACTTCTCAAAAGTTATTATTAAACAGATTATATCTGTTGAAGATTGGGGGATTTTCATAATGAAAGAAAGGCAGATAAGCCTCAACAAATCTCAAATGAATTTCACATATTGGGATTATATCCAAGCCTTTGATAAAGTGCTTTATTATAATAATGAGAGACATAAACATACTTGATTCATAAAGGTATGTGCAAAGATATTTGTAGGTCCCATTCCTAATTGGTTCTTAAATTGGTGGTCATACCACGGTCCAACACTCAAGATATTACCTGAACCATTTCTTATGTTATACAAAGAATGGACTAAAGTTTTGCCAGATTTGAACGAGTTATATCACGCATATCATATCTGCTATTTGGAAAAAATTGATCAAATATATTTCTTTATACAGTTCTCTATTCCATGGATTCATAAATGGACTCCCGAGCTGGGGTTCACTGAAGAACAGATTCCTTGCTTATATAGGATATTTTACAATAATTTTTGGGATAAATTAATGAAAAAGGATCCCAAGACAAAAATGTTAAACGGTCAAGAACTCTTGGATTCTATTGGAGCAAAAATCCAAGAATACTCAGCAGCTCCCCGGAAGGGAATAATTGATGATAGCTCAGTCAAGCATATTGCTAGAAGTATCTCTTTTGAAGAAGGAGATAAAGATGAGATGATTAATAAATATTTAGAAGAAGTAAAAAGAAACTTTCTTCAATCTATTAATCAGTATGAAAAATCTGAACCTTCAATGCGGAGTGAAACAAGCAACAATGATATTGCAGAAGATTCCCAGCCTATTCAATCAGAGAAGATATTATCTGATGAAGCCATAGAAAATGCGGAAGATTTCATCCAGCAGATGAAAGAATTAGAAAAACGAGGAGTATGATCAACAGTGAAGCTGCCGGAGACCCCCGCTCAACAGTAGATACACTGTTTACACAGTAGAAACACTATATACAGACCCCACTAAACAGTAGATACACTGTTTACACAGTAAATTCATTATATAAGGGACCCACATATGGGACCCATTTTACTGTGTATAGATTCTTTTCTCTTTCTATATATAGGATCATTCTTCATTTCGAGAGAGGCATTAGCCAAAACTCTCTCTCTCTTGTAAATCTCTCTCTCTCTCTCTCTCTCTCTCTCTCTCTCTCTCTCTCTCTCTCTCTATTGTAGTCTTGTAATAACTTTGAAGTAAATAAAGTCTCCAGTTCATAACATTTAGGCTTTGCATCCCGGCCTCAAGAGGTATTTATTTTACTTTAATTTCAAGTCTCTTCTCTAGTCTATCCTCTCTGGTCGTGACTATGTCCGGCTAAGAGATTTCATATCTATGTTGAATATCTAACTTCTCTCCTATATACACCATGAAAGATCTGGCCTCTATCAAAATATAAAGGAATTTTTATACAGTTTCTTGGCTTGGTTTCGTGATGGTGGTACAATCTAATCTAGCACTACTCTTATTGGCTTTGCCTTAGTGGCTCCGTCTAGCAAGCCGTGAACCTTAGCCCGTTATTCTAATTGATAATAGTTTTTCTATTACAAATATTGCTATGATTGATAGTGGAGCTGATGTTAGCTACATTCAAGAAGGTTTAGTACCTACTAAATATTTTAAAAAAACTACTCATATGGTTAAATCTGCATCAGGACATGCTTTAGATATAAAGTATAAATTGCCTAATACGGGTATTTGTCAGAATAAAGTCTGCATTCCTCACTTCTTTTTCTTGGTTAAAAATCAGTTATACCCTCCAATTATACTTGGAACACCTTTTATTAATGCTATTTATCCTTTTACTAGCATAGACTCAAAATATTTTACAGCTACTTATAAGGATAGAAAGATAAGTTACACTTTTGTTACATATCCCGTAACAAGAGATATAAATACTTTAATTGATATGAAGCAAAGACATATTGATTCGTTACAATTAGAATTATTTAGTATGAATATATTTGACACTTTAAAATCCACTAAAGTACAGGAAAAGATTAAATTGATTTCCGAACAAATTGCTATTGATATTTGTGCTGAGCATCCTAGTGCTTTTTGGAATCGAAAAAAGTATATTGTCACTCTTCCATATGAAGATAATTTCTCTAAAGATGATATTCCTACTAAATCTCGACCTTGTCAGATGAACGTTGAATTGGTAGAATTCTGCAAAAAAGAGATTGATAATTTGTTACAAAAGGGTTTGATAAAATTCTCAAAATCTCCTTGGTCTTGCACATCTTTTTATGTTAATGCAAGGCCTAAATGCTATGAATTGGAGACTTTATTTACTTCAAAGTTATTACAAGACTACAATAGAGAGAGAGAGAGATTTATAAGAGAGAGAGAGTTTTTGCTAATGCCTCTCTCGGAATGAAGAATGATCTTATATATAGAAAGAGAAAAGAATCTATGCACAGTAAAATAGGTCCCATATGTGGGTCCCTTATACAGTGAATTTACTGTGTAAACAGTGTCTCTACTGTTTAGTGGGGTCTGTATACAGTGTTTCTACTATGTAAATAGTGTATCTACTATTGAGCGGGGTCTCCGGCGGCTTCACTGTTGATCATACTCCTCGATTTTCTAATTCTTTCATTTGCTGGATGAAATCTTCCGTATTTTCTACGGCTTCATCAGATAATATCTGCTCTGATTGAATAGGCTGGGAATCTTCTGCAATATCATCGTTCCTTGTTTCACTCCGCATTGAAGTGTCAGATTTTTCATACTGATTAATAGATTGAAACAAGTTTCTTTTTACTTCTTCTAAATATTTATTAATCATCTCATCTTTATCTTCTTCTTGAAAAGAGATTCTTCTAGCAATATGATTGACTGAGCTATCATCAATTATTCCCTTCCGGGGAGCTGCTGAGTATTCTTAGATTTTTGCTCCAATAGAATCCAAGAGTTCTTGACCGTATAACATTTTTGTCTTGGGATCCTTTTTCATTAATTTATCTCAGAAATTGTTGTAAAATATCCTATATAAGCAAAGAATCTGTTCTTCAGTGAACCCCAGCTCGGGAGTCCATTTATGAATCCATGGAATAGAGAACTCTATAAAGAAATATATTTGATCAATTTTTTCCATATAGCATATATGATCTGCGTGGTATAACTCGTTCAAATCTGGCGAAACTTTAGTCCATTCTTTGTATAATATAAGAAATGGGTCGGGTAATATCTTGACTGTTGGACCGTGGAATGACCACCAATTTAAGAACTAATTAGGAATGGGACCTACAAATATCTTTGCACATACCTTTATGAATCAGGTATGTTTATGCCTCTCATTATTATAATAAAGTACTTTATCAAAGGCTTGGATATAATCCTAATATGTGAAATTCATTCGAGATTTGTTGAGGCTTATCTGCCTTTCTTTCATTATGGAAATCCCCCAATCTTAAACAGATATAATCTGTTTAATAATAACTTTTGAGAAGTTATAAACATTCTCATCTGTGCTATAACCGGAAAAATGCTGAAATTCTGCACTGCCTATGCTGGTGAGAATAGTCTCATAATAAGAACGGGTTTTGTATGACTCACCCGGATAATACAACCCATTAATTAAATACCTTTGGAATATCTTCCAGGGTTCATCTTTTCTTTGTATCTCAGAATTTTTCAAAAGAAATATCATTTCTTTTTTAGGCAATTTTTCATTGGACTTTATATCATCAGTGTCCTCTTTGGCAATTGAAGCAAACATATCACTTTGCTTTTGAGCAGCCAAATATGCCTGCAAATAACCGTATAACGGGCTGTCCTCTGGAATATCTTCCAGATGAATAGAGGGAATTGACGAAGATTCTCCTTTGGGAGATATCTTCTCATTAGTTAAGCTCCTTCTTCCCATTTGTATCACTGGGGAGTTAGATGAGGATCCGTATGATGATCCTTGAGAATATGATTTTTCTGGGGATGATCTTTCCCCTCTGCCTCTGCCTCTACCTCTGGCCCACGGAGGGTCCATGCTGCAAATATAACAATTCATTTTATTCAGATAAATAATAGTCTTTCATATCATCTCTAATTTCTTCAGAATAATCATGAATAGAAAATTCTTCTTCGACAATGTTATCAATAATAATATCAATTATAAGACTTTTTAAGTATTTATATAACTTAACCACTTTCAAAATAGTGATTAACGTTTTCTCATCTAGAAAAATTTTATAGAAATTCATGATTAATTTAAATATTCACGGGATAGGTAATCAGGAAGAGAATTATCAACTCCTTTTTTATACTGAATTTCGAAGTCATAGGGGGCTAATTGAGCCTGCCATCTTGCAAATAATAATTTCGAAGCATCATGTTTAAAATCTTTGTTAAACATATATTTGACAGATTGGGCATCAGTTTTTATCAAAAACTTTTGATTGTATAAATCATCCTGAAATTTTAGAACACATTTGACAATAGTCAACATTTCATGGGCCACAGTAGCATATTTTTTCTGAGCTTCAGTCCACTTTCCAGAATAAAATCTTATCAAATATTCACAATTATTGTAGGGATTAACTTGTTTTAAAATCCCACCATAGCCAATATTAGACGCATCTGTCTCAATAATTTTTTGCCAAGCTGGATTAGCAAGAGTTAAACAAGGTAAATACTTAACCCGTTGTTTAATATTTTTAACCAAAGTAGTATGACTATCAGTCCAAGGTTTTTTATGATCCTTCTTTAGTCTGTCGTATAAAGGGGCTAAATCACGAGATACATTATTATAAAAAGGGGATATATAATTTAAACTTCCCAAAAATCTCTGTAATTGTAACGACCCGGCCGATCATTTCGAGAGTTATAACCCTGTTTTCCCCATTCCTATTTCTTTTTGTGTTATTAAGCTATATTATGTTATATCGGGTTAGTTGGTTCGAGTCCGGAAGGATCTCGGAGTGAAATAAGACACTTAGTCTCATAATTAAAAATTTTAAGTTAGAAAAGTGGACCGGATATGGACCTATATTTAAACGACCTCGAATTTGAATTTTGATGATTTCAATAGCTCCGTATGGTGATTTTGGACTTAGGAGCGTGTCCGAAATATTATTTGGATGTCCGTAGAGGAATTAGGCTTGAAATGCCGAAAGTTTTATTTTTGAGAAGTTTGACCGAGGGGTTGACTTTTTGATATCGGGGTCGGAATCCGATTCCGAAAATTGGAATACCTCTATTATGTCATTTAGGATTTGTGTGCAAAATTTGAGGTCAATCGGACGTGATTTGATAGGTTCCGGAGTTGTTTGTAGAAATTAGAAATTTCAAAGATCATTAGGCTTGAATTGGGGTGTAATTCATGGTTTTAGCGTTGTTTGAGGTGATTTGAGGATTCGACTAAGTTCGGATGATATTTTAGGACTTGTTGGTATATTTGGTTGAGGTCCCGAGGGCCTCGGGTGAGTTTCGGATGGTTAACGGAACAAAAATTGAACTAGAACAGCTGTTGCAATTTCCTTCTGTTGGAAATTGCTTCTGCCCAGAAATCGAAGCCCAGATCGAGCTCAGGGTCGAGGGACACGATCAAAGGCATGATCGAACTTAGGGTCGAGTGCCACGATCGAAGCCATGATTGAGCCCAGGATCGAGAACCAGGATCGAGGGGCACGATCGAAGCCATGATCGAGCCCAGAGTCGAGGGCCACGATCGAAGCCATGATCGAGCCCAGAGTCGAGGGCCACGATCGAAGGCATGATCGAGCTCAGGGTTGAGGGCCACGATCTAAGCCATGATCGAAGCCATGATCGAGCCCAGGATCGAGAACCAGGATCGAGGGGCAGGATTGAGGACCTCGATCGAGGGCCAAGATCGAGGCAGAACCGAGGATGTCTGGGCGGAATTATAAAAACAGGGACTTCGTCCCATTTGCCATTTTTGACAAATTGGAGCTTGGGGAGAGGCGATTTTTGATATATTTTTAAGGAAAACTTGAGGTAAGTCCCTTGTGATTATTTCTACACCATAATATTGAATTATCATCGAATAATCCGACTAGATTATATGATTTTGAGGTGTAAATTAGAGATTGGAACTTAGAAAATTTGGAAATAAGATTTGTAGATTTGAGGGTCGAGTTGAGGTCGGATATTGGTAAAATTGGTATGGGTAGACTCGTGGTTGAATGGGCTTTCGGATTTTGTAACTTTTATCGGGTTACGAGACGTGGGCCCCACAGGCAATTTATGAATCAATTTCGGGGATTGGTCTAATTTTGAAGCTTTTCTTGTGGAATTCATTCCATTAGCGTATATTGATGGTATTATACTGATTGTGAATAGATTTAGAGCATTTGGAGGCAGAGTCCAGAGGCAAGAGCATTGCGGGGTAGAGATTTGACCGGTTTGAGGTAAGTAAGGATTGTAAATCTAGTCCTGAGGGTATGAAACCCCGGATTTTGTATCATTCTATTATTTTGAAGTGATGCACATGCTAGGTGACGGGCGTGTGGGCATGCACTGCTTGGGATTTATGACTTGGTCCGTCCTGTAGCAACTGTAAAGTTGCATACTTTGTTGAAACCATTTGATACTTATATGTTTTAGAAAGAATTTCTGTAAATTGGGCTGAATGCCGTGTTTGGGCCTTGCGCCAATGCTGTTTGGACCCTTAGGGGATGTTTCTTATCATCCTCTCACTGTTTTCGATTGAAAATCTATACTCAGTCATGTTTATATTTGTTTACCGCATAACTCAGTTTTATGACTCTATTTTGATGCATATAAATGTTTTGGGCTGATTGCCCTGTTTTACTGAAATGCCCGAGTGGCTTGATTTTTGAGGATGAGTGTGGATTGGGGCTGCCCGCCTGCAGCATACTTGTGACTGAGTGAGGCCGAGGGCCTGATTGGTGAGGATGAGTATGGATCGGGGCTGCCCGCCTGCAGCATACTTTATTATTATCGCACGTAAGTTATCCGTGCAGATTATAGCGCTTGGGCTGAAGGAGCCCCTCCGAAGTCTGTACACACCACCAGTGAGCGCAGGTACCTACTGAGTGCCGAGTGCCAAGTGCTGAGTGACTGGGAGGCATGAGTGATTGTGAGGTATGCTCGAGTGGCAAGATTGATTGTGAGGTATGCCCGAGTGGCAAGATTGATTGTGAGGTATGCCCGAGTGGCACGAGTGACTGTGAGGTTTGCCCGAGTGGCTGTTTATGATTTCATCATTTTTGCTCACCTTTGCATTGAGCCTTTGTTTGAAAAACTATTGAAAAAAAAAATGCCTTTAAAATGATTTTTATTGGAACTGGGTTTAAACGAGATATTTGATTCAAATCCTGATTTTTAAGAGCATGTGGTATTTTACTGAGATTTCCTGATATGAACGTTATATGCTTTATTGCTCGTCACTACTGCTCAGTCTTTATTTATTGTTGTTACTTACTGAGTTGGCGTACTCACGTTACTCCCTGCACCTTGTGTGCAGATCCAGGTGTAGCTGGACACGGTAGCGATTGTTGAGTGTTCTGCTTGCAGATTTTCTTGGAGATAGCAAGGTAGCTGTTTGGCGATCGCAGCCCCTACTCTTCTCCCTCTTATCTTCCTCTAGTTGTATTTAGCCATTTTCCGGGCTGAGTTAGCCTTGATATTGTTAGATAGATTGTAGTATATGCTCATGACTAGTGACACCCCGATGTCGGGCTTTTCTTTTCCGCACTTCTGTTCTTCTTTGATTTTAACTCTTTAAATGGAGGTTTTATGTTAAATAACCTTGAAATTATCTTTGAAATGAAAATATCATTTTGTTTTGGAAATGAGTCGGCTTGCCTAGTTCCACGATAGGCGCCATCACGACAGGGGTTAGTTTTGGGTCGTGACAGATTGGTATCACAACCTAGGTTACATAGGTCTCACGAGTCATGACCGGGTTTAGTAGAGTCTTGCGGATCGGTACAGAGATGTCTGTACTTATCTTCAGGAGGCTACAGAACCCTTAGGAAACTTCACATTCTTGAATTCTTGTCGTGCAAATCTGTTGATTCGAGTAACTATATATCTATTGTTTTATTCTCTCACAGATGGTGAGGACTCATGCTACCGGTCAGGAGAGCCAACTACCAGTACCACCAGCCAGGGCTGCGAGAGGCCGAGGCCGTGGTAGATGCCATGGTAGGGGCAGAGGTGCAGCCCGTATAGCAGTTGGAGCAGTACCTACAGATCCACCGGCTGTCCCAGATCAGGACCAAGTTCCAGTTATTGATGCACCAGTTCAAGCACCACACGTGCCTATTGTGATTTCAGACCTTCAGGAGGCCCTAGCTCAGATTCTGACAGCGTGTACTGGCCTTGCTCAGGCGGTCTCTATTTCGACGGCCGCAACTACTTCTCAGGCCAGGGGAGGCACTCAGACTCCCATCGCTCGCACACCCGAGCAGGTTATTCAGGGACTTCAGACACCAGAGGCACCACCAGCCCATTCGATTGCTGTTGCTTAGGATTATGTGTTTCCTGCTATGCCTGAGGATGATCAGCGTAGGTTGAAGAGGTTTGGGAGACTTCGGCCACCACCTTTCAGTGGCATAGAGAGAGAGGACGCTCAGGACTTTTTGGACAAGTGTCAGAGGATACTCCGTACTGCTGGTATTTTGGAGACTTGTGGGGTCTCGTTCACTACCTTTTAGTTTTTTGGGGCTGCACTCAGATGGTGGGAGACTTACGAGAGGCGTAGGCCTGTTGGCGCAGCACCCCTTACTTGGCAGCAGTTCTTCGTGGTCTTTTTGGAGAAGTTCGTGCCTCGATCCCGCAGAGAGGAGCTGCGTAGACAGTTTGAGCGGCTACGCCAGGGTGATATGTCTGTGACGCAATATGAGATACGGTTCTCCGAGTTGGCCCATCATGCTATCTGGTTGGTTCCCACGGACAGAGAAAGGATCATGAGGTTTATTGATGGCCTCACTTATCAGCTATAGTTGCTCATGACAAGGGAGCGAGTTTCGGGTGCTACATTTGATGAGGTTGTCGACATTGCTCGGCAGATTGAGATGGTTCGCGGTCAGGAGAGGGTTGATCGGGAGGCCAAGAGGCCTCGTGGTCAGGGTGGATTCAGCGGTGCTCCTTTTGGGGGTCAGTTCCAGCACGGTAGAGGTCGTCATTTCAGACAGGCTCAGTCAGCTCGGCCATTTCATCGGGGTGCATCATCTGGCCATGGTTCTCACAGTTCTCATCAGGGCCACTCATCACTTAGTGCCCTTCCAGTTCAGAGTTCGTCCCGTGCTCCACCTGTTCAGGGCTCTTCCATGCCAGGTTCTTCTACCAGTCATCCCGGTGCTAGGGGTTCCCTTCAGTTTCTATCGCCGGCACCAGGGAGTTGTTTTGAATGTAGGGAGCTTGGGCATATGTGAAGGCAGTGTCCTCGTCGTCATGGAGGTCTATCTCAGCAGAGGAGTCAGCCTCCGACTACAGCCCTAGCTACCTCACCATCCGCCCAGGCAGCTCGGGGTGAAGGTCAGTCAGCTAGGGGTCGCCCTAGAGGGGGAGGCAGATCAGGGGGTGGTCAGGCCCATTTCTATGCTCTCCCTGCCAGACCAGATGCTATTGTTTCAGATGCTGTGATTACAAGTATTGTCTCAGTTTGCCACAAAGATGCCTCATTATTATTTGAACCTGGTTCCACGTATTCATATGTTTCCTCGTATTTCGCCCATTTTTTGGATATGCCCCGTGAGTCCTTAGTTTCAGCTGTACATGTATCTATTCCTGTGGGCGATACTATTATTGTGGACTCCGTCTATTGGTCATGTGTGGTGACTATTGGGGGTCTAGAGACCCGAGTAGATCTATTGTTGCTCAGTATGGTTAACTTTGATGTGATATTGGGTATGGATTGGTTATCTCCATGTCATGCTGTTCTAGATTGTCACACTAAGACGGTGGCATTGGCTATGCCGGGAATTCCGAGGGTTGAGTGGAGCGGTTCTATAGATTATGTACCAAGTAGGGTGATTTCATATTTGAAGGCTCAACGCATGGTTGAGAAGGGTTGCCTATCTTATTTGGCTTTTGTGAGGGATGTTAGTGCAGAGACTCCTGTCATTTATTCTGTTCCGGTGGTACGTGATTTTCCGGATATGTTTCCTGCAGACCTACCGGGCATGCTGCTTGACAGGGATATTGACTTTGGTATTGATTTGGTGCCGAGCACTCAGCCCATTTCTATTCCACCGTATGGTATGGAACCGGCGGAGTTGAAGAAATTGAAAGAACAGCTTCAGGAACTCCTTAATAAGGGGTTTATTCGGCCTAGTGTGTCACCTTGGGGTGCACCGGTTCTATTTGTGAAAAAGAAGGACGGTTCCATGAGAATGTTTATTGATTACAGGCAGTTGAACAAGGTCACAGTCAAGAATAAGTATCCTTTGCCTCGTATTGATGATTTATTCGACCAGATTCAGGGAGCGAGGGTGTTCTCCAAGATTTATTTGAGGTCCGGTTATCACCAGCTGAAGATTCGGGATTCAGATATTCTCAAGACAACTTTCAGAACCCGATATGGCCATTATAAGTTCTTGGTGATGTCTTTTGGGCTGACCAATTCCCCAGCAGCGTTCATGCATATGATGAACAGTGTATTCCAGCCCTATTTGGACTCGTTCATCGTTGTATTCATTGACGACATCCTGGTGTACTCTCGTAGCCAGGAAGAGCACGCTCAACATTTGAGGGTTGTATTTCAGAGATTGATGGAGGAGAAGCTTTATGCAAAGTTCTCTAAATGTGAGTTTTGGCTCAGTTCAGTAGCATTCTTGGGACACGTGGTGTCCAGTGAGGGTATTCAGGTGGATCCGAAGAAGATAGAGGCGGTGCAGAGTTGGCCCAGACCGTCCTCAACCACGGAGATTAGGAGCTTTCTTGGTTTGGCGGGTTACTACCATCGCTTTGTGGAAGGATTTTCATCTATTGCATCGCCCTTGACCAAATTGACCCAAAAGGGTGCTCCATTCAGGTGGTCGGATGAATGTGAGGAGAGCTTTCAGAAGCTCAAGACTGCTTTGACCACAGTTCCAGTGTTAGTTTTGCCATCAGCTTCAGGTTCTTACACCGTGTATTGTGATGCCTCGAGGATAGGCATTGGTTGTGTTTTGATGCAGGAGGGTAGGGTGATTGACTATGCCTCGCGCCAGTTGAAGACCCATGAGAAGAACTATCCTATCCATGATCTTGAGTTAGCAGCCATTGTTCACGCCTTGAAGATTTGGTGTCATTATTTGTATGGGGTTCATTGTGAGATCAATACTGATCACTGGAGTCTGCAGTATCTGTTAAAGCAGAAGGATCTTAATTTGCGTCAGCGGAGATGGTTGGAGCTTCTTAAGGACTATGAGATCACTATCTTGTACCATCCGGGGAAGGCCAATGTGGTGGCCGATGCTTTGAGTCGCCGGGCAGAAAGTTTGGGGAGTTTAGCATATCTTCCAGCAGCAGAGAGACCTTTGGCATTAGATGTTTAGACCTTGGCAGGCCAGCTTGTTAGATTGGATATTTCGGATCCTAGTCAGGTATTGGCTTGTGTGGTCTCCAGATCTTCTCTTTATGACCGTATCAGGGAGCGTCAATATGATGACCCTCACTTGCTCGTTCTTCAGGACAGGGTTCGGAGAGGTGATGCTAGGGATGTGACTATTGGTGATGACAGGGTATGTGTGCCTAATGTAGATGGGCTTCGAGAGCTGATTCTTTAAGATGCCCACAACTCGCGGTATTCCATCCATCTGGGTGCCGCGAAGATGTACCAGGATTTGAGGCAGCACTATTGGTGGAGGAGGATGAAGAAGGATATAGTTGGGTTTGTGGCTCGGTGTCTAAACTGTCAGCAGGTTAAGTATGAGCATCAGAGATCGGGTGGCTTGCTTCAGAGGTTAGAGATCCCAGAGTGGAAGGGAGCGGATCACTATGGACTTTGTAGTTGGGCTCCCACGGACTTCGAGGAAGTTCGACGCTATTTGGATTATTGTGGATCGGCTGACCAAGTCCGCGCACTTCATTCTATTTGGTACTACTTACTCTTCAGAGTGGTTGGATGAAATTTACATCCGAGAGATCGTTCGCCTGCATGGTGTCCCAATTTCCATCATTTCAGATAGGGGTACTCAGTTCACATCGCAGTTTTGGAGGGCCGTGCAGCGAGAGTTGGGTACTCAGGTTGAGTTAAGCACAACTTTTCACCCTCAGATGGACGGGCAGTCCGAGCGCACTATTCAGATATTGGAGGACATGTTACATGCTTGTGTCATTGACTTTGGGGGTTCATGGGACCAGTTTCTGTCACTCGCGGAGTTTGCATATAACAACAGTTATCAGTCGAGTATTCAGATGGCTCTGTACGAGGATTTATATGGGAGGAGGTGTAGATCTCCGGTTGGATGGTTTGAGCCGGGTGAGGCTAGGATCCTAGGTACAGACTTGGTCCAGGACGCATTAGATAAGGTGAAATTGATTCAGGAGCGGCTTCGCACGGCGCAGTCTAGGCAGAAGTGCTACGCGGATAGGAAGGTCCGTGATGTGTCTTTTATGGTTGAGGGGAAGGTTTTTCTTAAGGTATCACCCATGAAGGGTGTTATGAGGTTTGGGAAGAGGGGCAAGTTGAGCCCCCGGTTCATTGGGCCTTTTGAGGTGCTTCAGAGGATAGGAGAGGTGGCTTATAAGCTTGCCTTGCCACCCAGCTTGTCGAGTGTGCATCCAGTGTTTCATGTTTCCATGCTCCAGAAGTATATTGGAGTTCCGTCCCATGTTTTGGATTTCAGCACGGTTCAGTTAGAGGGTGATATGACTTATGATGTGGAGCCGGTGACTATTTTGGATTGGCAGGTTCGAAGGTTGAGGTCAAAGGATATAGCTTAAGTGAAGATGAAATGGAGAGGTCAGCCTGTGGAGGAGGCCACCTGGGAGACCGAGAGGGAGATGCGGAGCAGATATCCACGCCTATTCGAGACTCCAGGTATGTTTCTAGACCCGTTCGAGGACGAACGGATGTTTAAGAGGGGGAGGATGTAATGACCCGGCCGGTTGTTTCGAGAGTTATAACCCTGTTTTCCCCATTCCTACTTCTTTTTGTGTTATTCAGCTATATTATGTTATATCGGGTTAGTTGGTTCGAGTCCGGAAGGAACTCAGAGTGAAATGAGACACTTAGTCTCATAATTGAAAATTTTAAGTTAGAAAAGTGGACCGGATATGGACCTATATGTAAACAACCTCGGATTTGAATTTTGATGATTCCAATAGCTCTTTATGGTGATTTTGGGCTTAGGAGCATGTCCGGAATATTATTTGGAAGTCCGTAGAGGAATTAGGCTTGAAATGCCGAAAGTTTTATTTTTGAGAAGTTTGACCGGGGGGTTGACTTTTTGATATCGGGGTCGGAATCCGATTCTAAAAATTGGAATACCTCTATTATGTCATTTAGGATTTGTGTGCAAAATTTGAGTTCAATCGGACGTGAATTGATAGGTTCCGGAGTTGTTTGTAGAAATTAGAAATTTCAAAGTTCATTAGGCTTGAATTGAGGTGTAATTCATGGTTTTAGCGTTGTTTGAGGCGATTTGAGGATTCGACTAAGTTTGTATGATGTTTTAGGACTTGTTGGTATATTTGGTTGAGGTTCCGAGGGTCTCGGGTGAGTTTCGGATGGTTAACGGATCAAAAATAGAACTAGAACAGCTGCTGCAATTTCCTTCTGTTGGAAATTGCTTCTGCCCAGAAATCGAAGCCTAGATCGAGCTCAGGGTCGAGGGACACGATCGAAGGCATGATCGAACTTAGGGTCGAGGGCCATGATCGAAGCCATGATCGAGCCCTGGATCGAGAACCAGGATCGAGGGGCAAGATCGAAGCCATGATAGAGCCCAGAGTCGACGGCCACGATCGAAACCATGATCGAGCCCAGAGTCGAGGGCCACGATTGAAGGCATGATCGAGCTCAGGGTCGAGGGCCACGATCGAAGCCATGATCGAGCCCAGGATCGAGAACCAGGATCGAGGGGCAGGATTGAGGACCTCGATCGAGGGCCAAGATCGAGGCAGAACCGAGGATGTCTGGGCGGAATTATAAAAACAGGGACTTCGTCCCATTTGCCATTTTTGACAAATTGGAGCTTGGGGAGAGGCGATTTTTGATATATTTTCAAGGAAAACTTGAGGTAAGTCCCTTGTGATCATTTCTACTCCATAATATTGAATTATCATCGAATAATCCGACTAGGTTACATGATTTTGAGGTGTAAATTAGAGATTGGAACTTAGAAAATTTGGAAATAAGATTTGTAGATTTGAGGGTCGAGTTGAGGTCGGATATTGGTAAAATTGGTATGGGTAGACTCATGGTTGAATGGGCTTTCGGATTTTGTAACTTTTGTCGGGTTACGAGACGTGGGCCCCACAGGCGATTTATGAATCAATTTCGGGTTTTGGTCTAATTTTGAAGCTTTTCTTGTGGAATTCATTCCATTAGAGTATATTGATGGTATTATACTGATTGTGAATAGATTTGGAGCATTTGGAGGTAGAGTCCAGAGGCAAGAGCATTGCGGGGTAGAGATTTGACCGGTTTGAGGTAAGTAACGATTGTAAATCTAGTCCTAAGGGTATGAAACCCCGAATTTCGTATCATTCTATTAGTTTGAAGTGATGCACATGCTAGGTGACGGGCGTGTGGGCATGCACTGCTTGGGATTTATGACTTGGTCCGTCCTGTAGCAACTGTAAAGTTGCATACTTTGTTGAAACCATTTGATACTTATATGTTTTAGAAAGAATTTCTGTAAATTGGGCTGAATGCCGTGTTTGGGCCTTGCGCCAATGCTGTTTGGACCCTTAGGGGATGTTTCTTATCATCCTCTCACTGTTTTCGATTGAAAATCTATACTCAGTCATGTTAATATTTGTTTACCGCATAACTCAGTTTTATGACTCTATTTTGATGCATATAAATGTTTTGGGCCGAATGCCCTGTTTTACTGAAATGCCCGAGTGGCTTGGTTTGTGAGGATGAGTATGGATTGGGGCTACCCGCCTGTAACATACTTGTGACTGAGTGAGGCCGAGGGCCTGATTGGTGAGGATGAGTGTGGATCGGGGCTGCCCGCCTACAGCATACTTTATTATCATCGTACGTGAGTTATCCGTGCAGGTTATAGCGCTTGGGCTGAAGGAGCCCCTCCGGAGTCTGTACACATCCCCTAGTGAGCGCAGGTACCTACTGAGTGCCGAGTGCTGAGTGCTGAGTGACTGGGAGGCATAAGTGATTATGAGGTATGCTCGAGTGGCAAGAGTGATTGTGAGGTATGCCCGAGTGGCAATAGTGATTGTGAATTATGCCCGAGTGGCACGAGTGACTGTGAGGTTTGCCCGAGTGGCTGTTTATGATTTCATCATTTTTGCTCACCTTTGCATTGAGCCTTTGTTTGAAAAACTATTGAAAAAAAATATCTTTAAAATGATTTTTATTGGAACTGTGTTTAAACGAGATGTTTGATTCAAATCCTGATTTTTAAGAGCATGTGGTATTTTACTGAAATTTCTTGATATGAACGTTATATGTTTTATTGCTCGTCACTACTGCTCAGTCTTTATTTATTGTTGTTACTTACTGAGTTGGCGTACTCATGTTACTCCCTGCACCTTGTGTGCAGATCCAGGTGTAGCTGGACACGGTAGCGGTTGTTGAGTGTTCTGGTTGCAAATTTTCTTGGAGATAGCAAGGTAGCTGTTTGGCGATCGCAGCCCCAGCTCTTCTCCCTCTTATCTTCCTCTAGTTGTATTTAGCCATTTTCCGGGTTGAGTTAGCCTTGATATTGTTAGATAGATTGTAGTATATGCTCATGACTAGTGACACCCCGACGTCGGGCTTTTCTTTTTCGCACTTTTGTTCTTCTTTGATTTGAACTCTTTAAATGGAGGTTTTATGTTAAATAACCTTAAAATTATCTTTGAAATGAAAATATCATTTTGTTTTGGAAATGAGTCAGCTTGCCTAGTTTCACGATAGGCGCCATCACGACAGGGGTTAGTTTTGGGTCGTGATAAAATCCTTTTGAGTCTATGCTAGTAAAAGGATAAATAGCATTAATAAAAGGTGTTCCAAGTATAATTGGAGGGTATAACTGATTTTTAACCAAGAAAAAGAAGTGAGGAATGCAGACTTTATTCTGACAAATACCCGTATTAGGCAATTTATACTTTATATCTAAAGCATGTCCTGATGCAGATTTAACCATATGAGTAGTTTTTTGAAAATATTTAGTAGGTACTAAACCTTCTTGAATGCAGCTAACATCAGCTCTACTATCAATCATAGCAATATTTGTAATAGAAAAACTATTATCAATTAGAATAGTACATTTGATATACCATTTTTGGGCAGTAACAATTTGCATCATTCCCAAAAACATATCATGTTTAGAATCAAGTCTAATAGGTTCTTCCTCAATATCATTTTCAGAAATACCTTTGTTTTTATCATTAGAAAACTCAGTTACGGAATTATTTTTCTCTATCTGAGTAATCCTGTGATCACAAATTATTTGATTTTGTTTAAGAGATTTAATCTCCCTTTTTAAACTTTCAATTTAAACCTTTAAATCATCGAAAGAAGCATCTCTGGTTGGTGTAATTTTATTATTAAGTCGGTTATTAATTTCTGACAAAGAATAAGGCGTAGAATATTCAAATTCATTCTTTTGTTTTTCAAAAGGTTTTGAAGAACTAGAACTTGAACTTGCAGCCAAATTTATAATTCTTTCACGAAGTTTATCATCAGTAACTTCTTTTAAAAGTTCTATTACATTATCAGATATAATAGTTTTCATGTTCAAATCTTGAAATTGAGATTCTAATTGATAAAATTCATCATCATCACAAGTACATGTATTACCTTTTCAAGTTGTACAAGTATTATCAATATTTTTATCACTATCAGATAAATCAAGTAAATCGACTTCAGCTTCAGATTCTGACTCAGAATTATAATCAGTTTCTGATCCAGAAGTGTATAACAAACCATAAACCTTATCACGTAACTCATCGTCTAGTTCTAGGGTTTTCAGCTTTTGAAGCTTACAATTTGGAGCTATATGGCCATATTTTCCACATTTATAACACTTAATATCAGCAAGATCTCGCTTAGACCTATTTTTCGTAAATCTAGTAGACTTGCGATGAGCTTTACTAGCATCACGCTCTTCTTTGGATCTATATCTCGATCTCTTTTTCTTATAAGGACTGTCTGGGTTATGATACCTATTTTCCTTTTTCTTGCTATGAGCATACATCTCGGGTAAACCGAACTGGGTGCAAAAGTCTCCTAATTGTGATTTCTCCTTAAGCTTATCTATCTTAAGCTGTCTGGACAATTTTAATTCATTACACAAGTTTAATCCTTCTTGTGTGCATACTCCTACCAATTTTCCATAGGTATAATCTTTGTACGGAATTTCCCCGTAACTACCCCTTAGAGTTTTTCTTACTCTTTCAGCAAATAAGGAGGGAAGGCCATCTATAAACTTAGCTTTCCAATGTTCATACTTATTTTTGGGTAATTCCATTACTCTACTCATAAAAGTATCTTTATACCATCTAAACTCGCTTAAGGTCCTACATCTAAGGCCATTTAGCAGAGTACGGACAGTCTCGTTCTGATTAGTAAATCTACCATTGAAATGTTCTAATATGGTAAGAACAAGGGTGTAAACATCATCTTCTCTATTTTTCACTAGAGCCATGCCTAAGTTATCGACTCCTTCATCAGTGGCTATTGCATTAATAACCATCGCCTTTTCTTCAGTACTTAAATAATTATCCCACCAGCCACGAAGCTGGCCAGTAAAACCTGCAATAATTATTTTGCAAATAGTTCTATCTGTATTTTGCAAATAATAATAATAATAATAATAATAATAATAATAATAATAATAATAATAATAATAATAATAATAATTGGATTGAATTGTATTAGACCATTTTGTAACTCGCGATCGGTAGAGTTGTAGTCCTTTATCCATCTGTTTGAGTGTTGTTTACCCGTAAAACGGTACAGTTAAATTTGTTCGTGGTTTCTAGACAACTGGATAAATTTGATCCAAAAGATAATGAAATAATCGATGAAATATAAAATACTTAGCCTTAGAATGTAAATAGAATGGCAGAGTTGATGAGTCCAGGAGCAGGGTTTCCGGGCACAACAATGATGAGATAAAAAACGAGAGAATAAAGTTATATTAAAATGCTATATAGAATGTAGTGTAAGTTAGCTAGAAAACTCGTCCTCTTACAATGATAACAGAGCTTACTATTTATATCTACATCCGGGAAAGGTGGTCCTAGGATCATGCCATTCTTTGATTTCAATTATGAGGGTTATTGATGAAGATGTAATGTTAGACATAAATGCCAAATTCCTTGTAACGGGTTATCATCCTTAATGCTGCAAAATATTCTGTATTAAATGTTACCGGGCGCAAAGCATTTAATACTCATTTTTTGATCGTTATTCCTTCCGGTGACAAGCGGAATAGCTATGTTTGGTGGTCATCCCTATCTTCCGTTCCACGTGTCCTTCCTTTAAGCGGCCACGTATCATGTCATATTTTTCCTTATATAGATAGCCTCCTTGCTTTCCGGTGACACAATCTTGCATTATCGGGAAGTTGGTAGAAAGCACCTTTTTGGCGGGAATTACTATAACTCCCTTTGATGTTTTCTGACAGTTGATTAGACACATGTCTCTCCGCATTTAATGCCCCGAACACACATCATCCCACGATTCAGCACAGCTTTTTTTCGATTATCGAGGTAATCATGGCCATGAATTTAGCCGCCAAAATTTTAGTTATACGCATCATCCTCCTCTTATGTACTTCATAATTTCTCAAACTTCTAACTTGCATCTTTATTTCCCAACTTTTCTCTAATCTTCTTCGAATCAGAAATTTTCCTTCCTTATATTCCAATGGCTTCCTCTTCAAAAAGTGCTACTTCTTCAAATGGCAAGAACAAAACCGAGGATTCCGTTCCTCCAACAGTGCGTTCCATCACCCCAAGAAGGCTTAGTACTTCGAAGGATTTCGAAGAGAAATTTTCTACTGCTAACTCTCGTACATGGGTTGTTAGTAGATACCCTTCTTCCATTCGCCATTTCAATATTCCTACTGTGAAGGAGAACTGGCCCTGCCCTGAGTTAGATATTATTGCTCCTGATTTATCGGAGAGAGTGACCCTTCCCAAGGAAGGTTTTACATATTTCTTCAGGTATCCCTTTACTTTGGGTGCGTTTTCTTTGAGCGAAGAGCTTGATTCCATAATTGCGGAGTTTTATCTTTGTTACCATGTGTGCTTGGCACATGTAAGTCCTTTGGTGTAGAGGACAATTGCCTGCCTTCGACGTTTGTGCCTAGAAACTGGAAAGGAGCTAACCCTATCTCATATGATGAATCTTTATTCCCCCAAAATCTTTTGCGGGGGAATGATAAACCTTTGCAAGCGTGGCCACAATGCTTTACTGTCTAGCATGGATGACGACAACGACCGTGGGTGGATGGAACGGTTCGTTGCAGTTGCCACAAGTGACATTATTACAACAACGGCTTTATCCTTTCCGGTCGCTTGGAACCGCTCTCGTAAGTTCCCTTTAATAAAATTTTTCCTACTAAATATTCTTTCATGCTCGTTTTTATCCTTCAACCTTCATTTGTTATAGCGACTCGATGGATCCCACCGGTGATAGAAGGCTTGAATCGGTGGGTTCAAAAGATCTTGGACATCACAACACCTGAAACTCGTTTGTGGAAAGAGTTGTCCCTTAAATATGGGTGGAAGGCCAAAAATCATGGTAATTTTGAATTACCTTGTTTCCACTTTTTGTATATGAAGAACTTGGTTGAACCCTTCTGACTTGTTCATGAAATTAGGTCTACCTGCGGGCTCAGTTGATATTCCCGAGGAGGATGATTTGGCTGACCCTGTTGATGCGGCGAGGCTACTTCAGGAGGCACTTACTCGAATATGCATCTCCGGGCCTGCTTCAGGTGCAAACATTTCTTCACGGCGTCCCCGGCCAGAGAACAAACAACCAAAGAGAAGACGTTCATCTATGGCCGGGGAAAAGAATAAGAGGGCAAAGGTTGATGCCCCCGAGTCATCTCCAGTGGCGATGGTGACTGGTCCTCCTTCTGGGCCGGTCATAGACACTGTGATGATCGATGATGATGAAAAATATCGTGATGAGGGAGCTTCTTTACATATAAGGATACGATCCTCATCATCTCAATAGGATGCTCGACCTGCTGACACAATTGCACTAACTGACGATGACGTCTCAACACTTTGGGCAGAATCTGATTTAGTTGAATATGCTAACTCCCGCTTCCGGGCTCCAATTGTTGTAACCGATACCGTGGGGCTGAGTACCGGGTCCGTGCCATCTTTGGTTGGTGAGCATCAAATAACCAGCACTGCATTTGATGCAGCTGCTTCTCACTTTTCAACTCCATCAGCTTCATCTCCACCTTCACCACCACCAGCAACTACTATATCATTTCTATCTTCAACCACTCTTCCAACAGCGATTGCTACATCATCTCTATCGGCCTCACCTGACCATGAAGAAGGTGTCCCTCCTCTACAGTCCCCAGTTCATGGGAATTTAGGGCAAAATTATGCTGCCCCTTTTGAAGATCCACAAAGGAGGAGGAGTGTTACCCTTTAAGTCTCCACCGGGTACAACTTGGTTTTGAGGCTTGTGGAGCTTGCTAACTATCTGAAGCCTTTGGCTTCAGAAAAGACTGGGAGAAGATTCAGACACTCTCGGGGGAGTGTTTGTTGAATAATGCTATGCATAACGCCGCAACGGTACGTTCCTTTCTTCTTCTGTTATTTCTTCTACTTTTGAGCAAATGTACTCTAAGTTTTACCTCTTCTTGTTTTGTTGGCCAACTTTCTTGCTTCTGAGGGCCTTCAAAGGCTGATTCGTGAGAAGGAAGAACTTACTTCTGAACAGGATCAACTTTTGGCAAAACGGGACCAGACTGTTCTCTGCCTCTCGGAACTGGAAACCAAGGCTACCGAGGCTGTTGTTTTGGATGCTCGTTTGCAGCAAAGCAAGCAAGAAGTGGTAAACCTTAGACAAGAAATTGGGCCGCTGAGGGTTAGATTTGATGAAGCCAAGGCTAAATGGCAGAAATCTAGAACGTCGTTCTTGCTGCAACCGATCGTGAGGCTGCCTCTGCTGAAAGAGTGATTAACTTGGAGGCATCCTTAAACTCTAAAAGTGAAGAGCTTGCTGCTGTGGTGGTGAAACATGCCCAGTTAGAAGAGAAGCACATGAAAACTATCGAGCATAATAGGTTCTTTAGTTCAACTGTCCGTGAGCTCGACGTCAGTCTCAAATCTGCTAGGTCTGCCCGGGAAAACCTTTCCGTCGAAGTTACTCAACTCAAAGAAGAACTCAAGCACCGAGTGGCTTCCCTCATTGTTGAAAAAACTTATTCCATGTATAGCATGAGGAGAAAAACCTTGGAAGAGGCCAAGACTGGTATCATTAACATTGATGCCGAAATTGCTAAGGTCTGAGAGCTTGAGTTGGCTGCAAAAACTGGACTCCCAGCGCAGTCTGACGCTCCAGGTTCTTCTGATTCCGGTTCCGAGTTTTCGAAAACTGAAGAAGGATCGGAAGGCGGTGATGCCGAAGACTAAGCTGGGGAAAATATTGAGCCATCAGTGGAACCATCTACTACTCCCGGGGATACGGATACTTCTCTTCCTCCTGATTCCGGAGACGCTGCAATTTAGCTTTTTCTTTCTTTTTCTATTTTGCACCTTTATCATGTTGACGCGTCCTTGTAAATAAAAGCATATTTTTTTCTCAAGTATCGTTTGAGTCTTACTTTCATTTGAATATTCATGCAAGTCTTTAACTTTCGTACTTGCTTAAGTATTCTACGCATGTTGTTCTGTTCGCGCTATATTATGTGTAATATCAGATGCCTTTCCTTCGAGGCATTTTTGGTTCCGAGTGTTATCCCTTTTTCGTGAGGGTTTCTATGAGTATTTGCGCAAGTTTGCCTTTTGCGTCTTTTTCTATGTGGTTTCGGGTGTATTTTTCCCCGATGGCATTCTAGATTCCGGGCATTGATTCTTCCGGAACCAACCCTTTAACGTGAGGGTTTTCATAAGAGAGGGCCCTCTTATGTTTACGGTGCTCTTGAAGAGGACGTCTCCTGTTCATTACGGCACTAACATTTGAAGTACTTATTTAACTTTCAAATGGAAAAATTAACTCATCGTTTGGACAAGAAACAAGATAAAAATAAAAGGATTTCATTTCATTTCATTTCATTTAATTCCTTCTATTTTCAAAAGTACATAAGCATTTTGCTATGCACAGAAGAAATTGCCATGAATTAGGGCTATCTTGTACAACTTGTTTCTACGGGGCTAGCTATGCAGTCCCTGGTCCCGATGATGTATTTTGTTCCTGGATTTTCGTTCCTCGTTTGACGTGGCATTCATTGTTTCCGTATTCTCATATCATTCCCCCCAGTGTTAGAATGCGAAGAATGCGATTTGGTACACTGGAAGTCTTGTATCTTCGAAGATCCCACCAAATGAATTGATAGGTAATCCTTCACTCGGCAACATATCTTGTTTCCCCTTAGGAACCCATGCTATCGAGCAAAAGAATACCTAACAGTCCTCTAGTGGTTTGTGCTCGTGAATGGTCGGGTAACCTCCATTCGGTAGCAAACTTAACTTCCCGGTGGGAATTTGCTATCGAAGAAAAGATTATCTAATCGTCTTTGAGTGGAAACTTGTTCATTTGCCTTGTTATGAAAAGTCTTATCACTGCTGTCTTCGTAGTATGATTTCCGTCGCTGCCTTATTAAAAACCTTGACCGAAAAACCCAATTGGGACAAAAACTAAATGAAGGGAAAAAGAGTGCAACACATACTCTCCGTTTGACTGTTGTTTGTCAGCAGTAATATCTTTTCAGGTGAGCCACGTTCCAATTGTTGGGCAACTTGTCTCCATTCTATTTCTCCAACTCGTATAATCCTTTCCCAGTGACAGCTGAAACCCGGTAAGGGCCTTCCCACATTGGGCCTAACTTGCCCGCGTTGAGTTCCCGGGGGTTTTGAGTTACCTTCCTCAAGACCAAGTCTCCTACTATGAAATAACAGAGGTTGGCTCTTCAATTATAATATCTCTCTATTCTCTGCTTTTGAGCCGCCATTCTGACATGCGTCAAGTCCCTGCGTTCCTCGAGCAGCTCCAAGTTGATTAGCAATGCCTCGTTGTTCGATTCTTCGTTTGCTTGGAAATACCTTAAGGTTGGTTCCCCTACTTCCACTGGTATCAAAGCTTCTACACTGTACACAAGGGAAAAAGGGGTTTCTCCCGTGCTTGACTTGGCCGTTATTTGGTAGGCCCATAGAACCACAGGTAATTCTTCGGTCCAGTTTCCTTTTACCGCTTCCAACCTTTTATTTAGATTTTGTATAATTACTTTGTTTGTTGACTCTGCTTGACCATTTGCGCTCAGATGATAAGGTGAAGAGGTAATCCTCTTTATCTTCAAATCTTCAATGAACTTTGTAACTTTTGCGCCGATAAACTGTGGCCCATTATCGCATGCAATATCTTTTGGTATTCCAAACCTGCAAATTATGTTTTCCCACAGGAAGTCGACCACTTTGCGTTCTCCGATCTTCTGATAAGAACCCGCTTCCACCCATTTAGAAAAATAGTTAGTCAAAATTAAAAGAAACCTTATCTTTTCGGGAGCCGGTGGTAGTGGTCTGAAAATGTCCATCCCCGATTTCATGAACGACCACGGGGACAGAACCGAATGTAGGGGTTTTTCCGATTGATATACTAGTGGTGCGTAGCGTTGACACTTATCATATTTTCGTATGAAGTCTTTGTCATCTTGTTCCATACGGGGCCAGTAATATCATACCCGAACTAATTTTAGCACCAAAAAATCTGCACCTGAGTGGTTGCCACATATCCCTTCATAGACTTCTCTCATGACATAGTTAGCTTCCGATGCTCCTAAGAACCGGGCCAACGAGCCTTGAAAGGAATTTTTGTACAATTGACCTTTTTGAAGCTATAACATGCAGCTTTGGCGCGCAACACTCTTGATGATTTGGGGTCTTCGGGCAACTTTCCATGCTCGAGATAATCAATTATTTTGTTTCTCCAGTCCCAGACCAAACTAGTCAAATTTACCTCATAGTAATCTGTGTCCAAGACTGAGTTCATCAGTTGTATTACCGTTCCTGATTCCGATCCCTAGATTTCTATTGATGAGCCCAAATTTGCCAATGCATCTGCTTCTGCATTGTCTTCCATCGGGATATGAGTAATTGACCACTCTCGGAATCATTCCAATAAAGCCTGAACTTTTACTACGTATTGCTGCATACGTGCTTCTTTGGTGTCAAAAATTCCGTAGACCTGATTCACCACCAATTGCGAATCACATTTGATTTCGATGACTTCAGAGTCAAGTCCCCAGGCCAATTCGATCCCTGCAATCAAAGCTTCGTACTCTGCTTCATTGTTTGTTAAAGGAATCATTCTGATGGCTTGCCTTAAAGTATCCCTCGAAGGCGTGATCAAGACTATTCCGAGCCCGAACCTTTTTACATTTGAAGCTTCGTCCGTAAATAAGGTCCAAACTCCCACTATCGATTCTAACACCATTATTGCCTCTTTGACTTCCAGAGGCAATAGTCCCGGACTGAAATCGGCCACGAAGTCATCCAAGACTTGTGACTTAATTGCAGTCCTCGATTTATATTCTATATCAAATTCACTCATTTCGATGGCCCATTTGGCCAATCTACCCGAGAGCTCAGGTTTATGGAGGATATTTCTCATAGAAAAAGTAGTCACCACAACTATCGGTGGCATTGGAAGTAGGACCTCAGCTTACGGGTGGCGACTACGAGAGCTAAGGCCAGCTTTTCCAGATATGGGTAGCGAGTTTCTGCTCCCGTTAAAATTTTGCTAACGCAATAAATGGGAGATTGCGTACCTTCATCTTCTTGGACTAAAACTGCACTTACCGCAACTTCTGAAACCGCGAGGTAAGTAGACTAGAAACATTTTACCTTCTTTTGGTTTTGAGACCAACGAAGGGCTTGACAAATATTTATTCAACTCCTTCAAGGCTTGCTGACACTCCGGTGTCATCTAGAAATTGTTTTTCTTTTTGAGTAGTGCGAAGAAGCGATGGCATTTTTCCAATAAACGGGAAATGAACCTGCTTAAAGCTGCCAATCTTCCTGTGAGCCTCTGGACTTCTTTTACGTTAGAAAATTGGTCCGGGAAGTCCTCTATGGCATTGATGTTATCGGAATTTACCTCAATTCCCCTTTGTGAGACTAAGAATCCTAGGAACTGACCCTGAACGCACACTTCTCGGGGTTAAGCTTCATATTATGCTCCCTCAGGATGTGAAATGTTTGTTGCAAATGCTTCAGGTGGTCGCCTGCATTCAAAGACTTAACGAGCATATCGTCTATATATACTTCCATAGTCTTTCCTATTTGTTTTTCGGACATTTTATTCACGAGCCGTTGATATGTGGCTCCGGCATTTTTTAACTCGAAGGGCATTACGTTGTAACAATATGTACCAAAATTCTTTATAAATGAAGTCATTTAGGTTCATCTTGATTTGATTGTACCTAGAATAAGTATCGAGGAAACTCATTAACTCGTATCGATACTTTTGTATTCTTTGCTACCGAAAAGGTGACCCCGCTAATTTGATTTCCTCCGAAGATCATGTTGATCGTTTGGCGTGGGGGTTCTTCTCCTGCTTTCGAGGTTTCCACAATGCTGATGTTCCGACCATAATTATTTTTAGCTCGATCACTCAAGAATTCTCTGAGGTGACCATTCTTTAACAGTGTTGCCACTTCTTCCCGAAGGTGTCGGCAGTTTCCAGTCTGGTGGCTGTTAGTGCCATGGTATTCACACCATAAATTGGGATCCCTCTGGCTGGGATCAGATTTCATTGGTCTTGAGAATCGTGCCTCTTTGATATTTCTCATGGCTGATACCAACTCCACCATACTGACGTTGAAGTTATGCTTTGACAACTTTGAGAAAGAAGAATCTCGCGACCCCAAGATTTCTCTATCATGTAGTGATCTGTTGTTCCGGCCACGATCGGTCCTTCTTTCAATGGTGAACTTGTTTGCTGTTCGGAAGCTCCTGCCACGACCTTCTGTCCGCTCGTAGGGTAAAAATCGGCCCCTCGAAGTCCGTCTATCCATGTCAATATCATTTTTCATTTTTTCTCTATTCTTCTCCCATCCTTTGGTCGACAATGGAAATCCAACTTGATCGTCTTCGATCCTTATTTTCGACTCGTACTGGTTGTGGACATCTGCCTAAGTCGTCGCTTGAAACTCGAGCAGACTTTCCTTTAACTTCCAGGAAGCGTCCGAACTTCTCGGATTTAAACCTTTGGTGAACGCTTCAGCCGCCTATTCATCCGGGGTTGTCGGTAGTAACATCCTTTCCTTCTGGAATCGGGGTAACAAACTCTCATAATAATTCGGATTCTCCTTGCACGATCCTGAATATGTCAGCCTTTCAGGCTTGTACCTTTCTGGCACCGGCATGAGCATTGATGAAAGAATCAGCGAGCATCTTAAAGGAATCTATGGAATGCTCGGGAAATAATGAATACCACGTTAAAGCTCCCCTCGTGAGAGTCTCACCAAATATTTTCAGCAACACTGACTTAATTTCATGAGGAGCCAAATCATTTCCTTTCACTGATGTTATGTAGGTGGTAATGTGCTCCTGTAGATCTGAAGTTTCGTCATACTTTTTCACTTCGGGCATTTTGAACCGCTTCGGGATTAATTCCAGGGCTGCACTCGGTTTATACGGTAATTGAATATACTTCTTCGAGTTTGGGCCTTTTAGTACTGGTGGTGCACCCGGGATTTGATCCATGCGGGCATTTACTTCCTTCATGAACCGCAAAAGTTCATACTTGAACGAATCGTTCTTGTTGTTGAGGCCGGATCTACTCTCCCCGGCCCAGTCAGAGCCAACTTCGCCCCTATGAGTGCTATTATCAACTCTCTGCATTTTCTGGTTCGTGAGAACATTAGGAGGAACTGTATCTCGCCTGTCTGTATTATTTGAGACACTCGATAGCGCTTGCTTCAGTTCTATCATAACCTGATCCTGCCGCGTGAGATGGCCTAGAATGATTGCATGTTGCTCTTGCAGGAGCCTTACTGCATGCGCTGCATGCTCCTCATCAGCATCATCAAGAGTTTCCTCCCGAACCTGTTGAGGGAACCGCGTGTTATGTAATAGTGTGGCGTTATTCCCCTCATTGCGAGTGTCACTGATTGAATCCTCGAAATGAGGCTGTTCCCCTTAAATTTTAGGGTTGCGCGTGTCGTTAACAATGTTATCTGCCATTTTTGGTGATTTTTCGCTAGGACAAAGTAATCAAAACACATTAGTAAAAAAGACAAGGATCAATTTAATCGCATGACTGTCTAGGACCCATTGTGGGCGCCAAACTGTTTACCCGATAAAATGGTACAGTTGAATTTTTTTATGGTTTCTAGACAAGTGAATTAATTTGATCCAAAAGATAATGAAATAACTGATGAAATATAAAATACTTAGCCTTAGAATGTAGATGGAATGATAGAGCTGATGAGTCCGGGAACAGGAGTTTCCGGGCACAACAATGATGAGATCAAAAGCGAAAGAAAAAAATTATATTAAAATGTTTTATAGAATGTAGTGTAAGTTAGCCAGAAAATTCATCCCCTTACAATGATAACAAAGCTCACTATTTATAGCTATGTCTGGAAAAGGAGGTCATAGGATTATACCCTTCTTTAATGTCAATTATGAGGGCCATTGATGAAGATGTAATGTTAGATATAAATTCCAAATTCCTTATAACGGGCCATCATCCTTAATGCTGCAAAATATTCTGTATTAAATGTTACCGGGCACAAAGCATTTAATACTCCTTTTATGATCGTTATTCCTTCTGGTGACAAGCGGAATAGCTATGTTCGGTGGCCATCCCCATCTTCCGTTCCATGTGTCTTTCCTTTAAGCGGCCACGTGCCATGTCGTATTTTTCCCTATACAAGTGTGTAGGCTGGTTCTGATATGGCTAGGGGTGTAAGAACATTCATGGTCTCTCCGGTCACGATCATCCTGTTTGGTCACGTTTTCGATCTCTGTCTCTATCCTTGTCCCTCTCTCTGTCTCGATCCTTGTCCCTCTCTCTTTCTCTCTCTTGGTCACACCCAAAATTCCGGTCAAATTCATGGATATGGTATCAGGTTTGGTCATGTTCGATCATCGTCACGAATGGGAATGAGGAAGGGAGAGTGAAAGAGTTTTGAAGTTTGAACAAAGAAGCGATAGTGATTTGTTTCCCTCAAACCATGAGTCCCTCTGGTGAAACTGAAATGATTAAGTGTTTAAGCATTAATTTTTTTGTTAAAACCTATATAATATCCTCAAAGCTTGAGCTGATTACTACAATATTTTTAATTCTAAATTGATGCAAATATAAAATATGTTATATTTTAATAGGATGAATGTCATGCTTGTTTATATAAGAAGGTGTAATTTAAATATATTTTTTAACTAATTCAAATACAAAGGGTAAAAAAATATTTATATAAATACAAGCATCAAGATTCACAAATTTTATTAGCAATCAAATCACAAAGATCCATCCATAGGAGATCACTCTTTTCTTCCATATTTTTTGCATTTATATTGTTATTAGCTCTAGAAGATATACCAATGCCGGGATCAATAGATGAAATATATCTCTCATTCTTAGTTGCTCTTAATGCATAATCCATACTGCATTTCTTTCTTATATAGTTATGAATGACCATACTAGCAAGTACAATATCTCTCTAGGTGTCAATGTGATAAAAATGCATGTCTCGCCAAATAGACCTTGCTTTTTCAAATCCCAAATATGTGCTCTAGTGACAGGAGGTTGGGTAGTTCGCATTTGCGACAAAATAGTCGCTTTTGCAATGAGGACAGGCTTTGCAAATGCGAAGCCAATGTCACATTTGTAACCTCCTCTTAGGATGTCAGTGGCCGCATTTGCGAGGATTTCTTCGCAATTGCGAACCCATGTCGCAATTGCGACAAGTGCAATTGAACAAAAGGTTAGAAAAGTCAGGATTTAGTCCATTTCTCACCTTTTAGAACCCTAGACTCGGTAGGAGGTGATTTGGAGAGGGAATTTTCATCTACAAACATTGGGTAAGTCATTTTAATCAATTTTTAACTATATTTCATGATTATATCTTAGATTTAACATCAAATTTATGTGAATCAAAGAGGTTTGGGAAATTTTGTCAAGTTTTGAAAAATAAGATTTTAAGTTTTGTGAGTCGATTTGGATTCGGATTTTAAAACTAATCACATATATGGAATCAGGGGGTTATGGGTAGTCGGAATTTACCCTTGGACCCGAATTTTGACCGAACGGGTCGGGAGTTGATTTTTGTTGACTTTTTGGAAAAAGTGTAAAGATCATAACGGTATTTATTGTGATTGTTTTCCCTTGCATTGTTTGATGATATTAAGTCAATTTTGGTTATATTTGAGCCGTATGGAGACGAATTTTAGGGAAAAAGCTATTTTCGAGGGTTGAGTTGGCCTAGTTGAGGTAAGTGTCTTGCCTTACTTGTGTGGGATAAAGTACCCCTTAGGATTTGGAATTGATTGTATTATTTGTGTTATGTGAAAGCCGTGTACGCAAGGTGACAAGTGGGTACACTGGTTATATGTAGTATTTGACCAGTTTTGGTTATTTAGACTCTTTCTATGCCTTTAATTGAATTGTCATATCATGTTTTAATTCTTTATCAATGGCCCACCCTTTCTTTGAACCTTATCAATGATCGAACTTAAAGATATGAACTAAGTGCCATTTGATGAGTAACTAAGAACAAAGGAGAGGGATATGGAAAGAATGAAGTAATGAAAGAGGAAGTCATTGCTAGTAGTAACGACTTGTCACAATCCATTGGTTCATATAGAATCCATGTCCTAGGTGTATCAAAAAACATTTTTTTTGCTAACCGTATATAATAAAATAGAGTGAAAAGGTCCACCCCGAAACCAAGGGGGTACTAACTAACAACTGAGTCCTCTCCGAACCGCAGGAGATAGTTTGCCATCATACGGCTCACCAACTTCACTTGCCTCTGTGGGAGGCTCACTCCGGGCAGGTACAGATCACTTACAATACACGGGCTCTACGAAGGAAGGGGTTGGGTCAGGAGCGTTTTCAATATGATTCTTTTCCTATATTTGTTCGATGAGAAATGCGAGTCTGTTTTGTCCACTTTATTCATCCCCTCTATCAAAATGATCAAAAAGAAAGGCGAGCTTGCTTCTTATTCCCGTGTTTGATCTCTTCCATCTCTGCCTGGCTCGTTGTCACCTATGTTGAAGAAAGGTTTGGAACTCTGTAGAGAATGAAGAAGGGCCAAGGATCTTCCTCTTAACAGTGCTTTTTGAGGCTCCCCCTGAATAAGTAAGTCCCCGTTAGCTCGGGCAAAGATGGGAATAAAGAGTAAGGATTGAAGCCCCCTTAGCTCTGCCAGGCACTGGATTGGGGTTAGCTTGTAAATGTGTAGAGCCAAGTATAGTGTGGTGTAGTAGTAGGCACTTCTAGGCCCCTTCCCGGCTACTGGATCACTCCAGTGCTTTGGGTACTACGGACCCTCTGCCATCCATTGCAGCAGAGTTGTTTCATGGGGGGGGGGGGATGGGCTAAGCGCAGTTCTTCGAATCAAACGTTGAATGAAATTGATTCTTTTTTATATATCAAAATCTAAATCGGATAGAATATATGGATGGATCTATCTTTCTATTCATATATATTACTAATCAAAATGGATTTTTATATTGTTGTAGCGTAGCAAGAAGCCCCAAATCCTTGATTTGGCCAGGAAAGACTGCACTGCTTTGGGCCCAGGAAGCGAAGGGAATGAGCTCGGCTGCTTCTTCTCCATACTTCTTTTTCTCCGTACCCGTTCCGCATGCGCTTCGCGTGCCATTGGCGCTTTGATCTCCTCTTATTCTTAATTGGACGGTTCAGATGGACTTCACCGTTCTTTCCCAACTAAAATCGAAAGGGCTGTATGACATCGAGATATCGGTTCGTTTGCTGCCTCCAATGAGATGGGGAATTTGTAATCCACTATTTAGACTTTTGGGCCCTTCATCTTTCTGAATCGAGACCCGGCCTAGCTCGTGTCGTTCCAACAACGGGCGGGGAGCACCTAAGTATACGATCGCGCGCAGTAATTCGGAGTCCTATTAAACCTAAGGCCAACTTCAATTCACCAAACCAAGGTTCATCTCGTGTAGTCATTGTGGACGCGTACAAAGATATTGAGTAGACGGTTGATGTATCAGACTCGACCCTATCTTTCGTAGCATGCATTCCCATCCGTGTCGCAACTGATTCGGTAAGCTACGTGTCCGGTGCACGGAGAACTGCCTTCGGTCCCCCAAACTTACTTACTCGTGGCAACCTTCCGGCCGCCCAACGACCTATAACGCTAGTCACTACTCCCACTGGGGCTAGGAAGTAAGCCCCACAACCCAAAGCGGCGAAGAACAAATAGAATTTGCTACAAAAGCCGGCTAACGGGGGTATTCCTGCGTATGAGAACATAGTAATGGAGAAGGTAATAGCCAAAATAGGATTCGTTTTGGCTAGAGCGCCCAAATCAGCTATATATTTGACACGGGTTTGCCGTAATGCTAAAACTATGGCGAATGCATCTATCGTCATTGATGCATAAATAAAGATACCAATTAGTAGTGATTGAATTCCTTCTATGGTTCCACATGAGAAACCAGTACGAATATAACCTACATGTCCAATTGAATTATGAGCTAGAAGTCTTTTTACTTTCATTTGGGCCATGGCGGCCAGTGCTCCTAAGATCATAGAAGCAATGCTGCAGAAAAAGAATATTTGTTGCAATATAGCTCCATAAGAACCATAAATAGAATGGAATGCTATAACCGGGGTGGGTGAACCCTCATAGATATCAGGTGCCCATATATATAGTGTAGAAAGATATATAGAGTCCGAAGGGTAGGGGGTTTTCTTCAGGGCTCGAGAGATGGAATGGATAGGGCCCACAAGTTTTGAATTCGCTGCTGGGGAATTCACATGAAGGGGAACGAGGAATTCTCAACGAAAAAAGTGCTCTCTGAACCAAACGTGAAAGTAGTTTTCCATCAGACGGCTTTTTCTGTAACTCTACTCTCGACTTGGATTATATATCCAAAAAGGTCCGCTCTCGGCCATTCCACACGCTGCCTAGCAGAGACGTGGTTATCTGAAGTGGATTCTCTCTTTTGTAGTAGATGCCGAACCTGCTGTGCCCCATTGACTAAGAAGGGGGCGGACACAGCAGCTACATGGACCCCTTCCTTTCTGTTGTTGCCAGCGCTTTCCCGGGCCGAGCCGGAATTTTTTATTATAAAGGGCAGGCAAAGCCTGAAGGCAGCTATCCTAATAGGAAGGGAGGAATGAGGAGAGGGCCCGACAATCATACCACAGCAGTCAAAAAAGCGTGTTCCCTTCAGATAAGATGCACTGTAGGCCATCCTCGGCCTTCTTCGTTTTCAATGAAAAATCGATCTTGATCTTTGAAAGCGTTTTCCTTCCCCCGCCGCACCTCCCTCCCTTCATCAATCCTTTCCTTTAATGGTTGGGGAAAGCATTCCCTTATCTGAACTTGGTGGGCATTTTTTCCAGCCTTAGTAAAATAAGGGATGGGTTTGGCTTGAACATAGACTCAAACTGAATTTGAAGGGTCCTAGCTATGCCATGCGTTCAATACAAAATCTGAAAAGCTGCAAGGATGACAAAAAGAGGGCGCTTTCCTGTGTTGCACTAAAAAAGGACCTAAGAGACGAGCGTCTTCTCTTAGGTTTCTACCTCCCGCGCTCGTCACTCCCGTACCGCATTAGAGAGGAAGATTAGCAAAGAGGGAAAAGAACGAGGGAATGGGAGCAACATCTTATTCTCTTCGCGAGAACTTCCAGATCGTAGAAGCATTCGGAACGGGCTCCGCGTTCATTTCGTTGGAAGAAATGATCCATTCTATTCGGGGCTTCGGGGAACCCAAAAACGAAATCTTTTAACTTGAGAATCAATGATAGATAGACAAGATAGATAAATGATATATATATATATATATAGATAAATGATATATATATATATATATATATATATATATATATATATATATATATATATATATATATATATATTTCTCAGTAAAAAATTTGTGAGATAAAGAGTAGATGGACCGTATCCCCTATATCTAACACTCATTCCTATCTATTGATAGAACGATCTTCATCAAATACCGGACTTTGCCTTTTTTTAAGGAATTACTCATATCCAAAGCATCTTTTCACAAGTACCCCAACCCATACAACTAGTTCTAGTTGGGGGGGGCTGTTCGCCTTTTGAATCAAACAAAGTAAGTAGTAGGGGCTTCATAGCAACTTTCATTCTAAAGGAAAGCGAAGAACCATCCTTTAGTCAATAGGAGCCCTACTTCCCTCTTTCCAACCTCATCCCTTCAATTCAAGGGCAAACCCATTTCCTAGTCACCGGGCTGAGCGCACCTTTGGTACTTCAATAGGGCGAGCTATTTGATAGTGACTTCTTTCGTTTGGTAGGGCGACGAAAGGTTACTTCAATGACGAAAAAAACCGAAAACTCGAGAGGGTTGCCTTTGGAGAAGCATTTGCCGGTAACCAAAGCCTCACTCTGATTATGCCGTGAGGCTGACTGAATCCAATCCATAAACCCGGAAATGAAAGGTTGCTCATTCCCTTTCGTCTAGTAGGCATACTAACCACTTTTCCTTAGACTCTATTGGAACAAAGCAAAGAAGGAGGCAGAATGGAGAAAGGAAAGGGACAAGGGCGGTCTTGCTTGGCACGAAGGCTGCTGGTTCGGGGGTAGAGTACAGTACTAAAGGTCCTCAGACTTCCAGGCGGCTTTTCTTTTGGGCAGTTGTTCACCGTTAGATCTCGCCAATACAGCCCCCTATAGTTTTCGTTACCGAGATATCATTTTTTTCATTGTTCCTAGGGATTTTTTAGGTAATCTACTCCCATGCTGCAAACAGTCAAATCTGAACTGAACCCTGTCGCTCTTCTTTCTTTCCTCGCGAGCAGGAAGCACACCAGCAGCGTGCGTTGTGTGATTTTACTATGTTTTTTGTACTTGACTAGGTGGACAGTTGACCGAAAGATAACTTCGATTCGCCCGACCAGTAGGCGGACGACGTGTTTATCTTATGTGACAATACTATAGAGCGAGTTGCTCTTCTAGGCGGGCAGCTGTGTGACAACACTACAGAGAAAACGGCACTTTTGTGTTACATGCTATGGTATCAATGCCCTTATGAGGTAGTGATGAGTTTCACGCGCTCTAAGCCCGGCCCGCGCGCGGTTAAGAAGATTGGCCACAATCTGAGCGGTACCATCCACCCTACCCTACCACCTATAGGCGACCGTCCTACAGCCGCCCAAAAAGGAACTGCAGTGATCTTGAATAGGGATCCTACAACGATAAATAGAATACCCATAAAAATACCACTAGATCGAGCACCAGTGATTTCGTATTCGATCAAAATCTTGGTTAATTGATCGAAGTGGGTAGCTCCAGTAGACCCATAGATCATAGAATAAATAGGGTGGGTAGGCCTAAGCACCACACTACACGTATAGACGCGAACCCCCTCATTACCGTACGTGCGAATCTCACCGCATACGACTCGCATAAAGACTCCTAAATCCATCTCGAGCCCTTTCTTCCACCCCCCTCTCCAATCCTTAATAAAACTTGTATTCCCCAGGCGCTATAAAATGAGGGTCTTTCCTTCGCCTATCGTATGTATTGGCTTGGCTTCGTCCCGAACCAAGGAGGCATTCTAGCGAACGCATGCGTGTAGGAAGGCCGACGACTACATAAGCTAAAACACTACGACTACAAGACAGGCCGGAAGCGACTCGCTTCTATTCTCGTTGAGATTGAATATAGATGGGAAATGATGAATGCCTCTTTTCTCTTCTCTGAAGTCTACAACAAACAAGTGGGAGAAACATGATTCGAACCTACATAGAAAACCTTCAACAAATTTACAAGTTGTCGCTTTTGACCACTCGGCCACTCTCCCCTTCCCGGACCGAGGCCCCCCTCAATGGGTTCTAATTCTAAGAAGGGGGTGGCCCCCTGAATCAATCAAAAAGCTTATTGATTTAATTGAAGGGAGCTAAGACGATTAGCTTAGCTAGTATTCTAGGAGAATCTAGTCATTTATTCAGTTCATAACTATCTCTGTAAAGCAAGGGGTAAATCTTCTACGAAAGCTTCCCCCTCATGTAGTCGTCAGCCTTCCCCAGCCCCCTCTCGTCGCTTATGGCAAAACTGCGAGTTCATGAGCAAGTGAATGAAGGAGCCATGTTCCAAAAAGAAAATGACCCTATTTGTTTTCTTTATTCCCCTATCCCTTCAAAGCCCTTGTATAGGTTGGGCGCTAGCGCTTTACTAATATAATAAAAAGTTAGGCTCTTCTGCTGAGGGAAGCTGCGAGCCTACTTAAATATAGCTTACGCTTACCAAGCCTAATCTAAAGAAATAGGGCTACAACAAGCAAAGCAAGCTATACTTTGTTTGGCCCACATGCCCGAATTCCAAAAATTTTCAAAGATAAACATTACCCATAATACCACGAACTCAAATATATAATTTATTCCTAATTCCTTGTCCAATTTCGTGGTCAAAATCGAAAAATACCATTTCTAGGTTTTCTTCCAAAAATTTCATAATTTTGATCCAATTTCCATGTTAAAATCCATATATAACCAATGTATTTTGTCACGCCCCAAACCTGGGAAGGCGTGGCTGGCACCCGGTGCCGTACTAGCCCGAGCGAACCACTCTGTAACTCATTTTTTTCTGCAACTATCATGGGCCAACATAGTCATAACTCGTAATGTATAGCTATAAGTGGGCAACACTGTATCAATAAACTATCGTTCTTAAAACATGAATACATATGGGCTGTCAAGGCCTCTGACATATTGTACAAAATGAATCTCTATCTACAAAGCCTCTAAGGTTATATGACATCAAATGGGATAGGGTACCGGCCTACCCATAAGTCTGTAGCACAACTCTGACACGATGACTCATAGACTCGGTTGCACTCCGAATGAGGTGGAGTCTTACCAATCCTTCGCTGAATGCTAATCTCGTCTATTATGAGGGCTCGCCAAACTGATTATCTACACCTGCAGGCATGAATGCAGCGTCCCCAACAAACAGACGTTAGTACGAATAATGTACTGAGTATGTAAGATAGAACTAAAACATAACAGTAAGTCAACATTAATTAAAGACATATACGAATCAACCTGAATCTCTAAAGTGCCACCGTATATGCATACTTATACTTATATATATAATACTTCTCTTTGAATCTATTATCCATATCGTATAATGCATGACTGCCCAACAGATCAGTGGTAACTGCCCGACCGGCCGTAGCACGGTGGTAAATGCATGACCGTCCGACCGGCCGTAGCTCGGTGAATAATGTATAACTGCCCAACCGGCCGTAGCTCGGTGGTAAATGAAAGACTGTCCGACCGGTCATAGCTCGGCAGTAAATGTGTAACCGCCCAACCGGCCGTAGCTCGGTGGTAAATGAATATGCATGTCTGCCCAACCAGCGATAAATAATGATACATAACTGCCCAACCGGTGGTAACTGCCCGACCGACCGTAGCACGGTGGTAAACGCATGAAGATGTATGTACATGTATTACTATATTATAAACATTAACTTCTCTATCATATACCATACACAACTTGAAGCAGAGTTACTTTTACTTACTTTTTGCCAACAATCTCACTGGCTCTAAAAGCTTCAGTCATAAAAAGTAAAATGCAAGGATAAAGAACAAGCTTTTATCTTTGGCAGCATTCTTTGGCAGAAACATTACATTTACATGTAGACAGTTTTTATCTTTTAATATCGCCTAATAAAGTAATGACACCCTTATTTACAGTGCAATACTTATTCAGCTGTTGAAGTATAATTCAGTCTCGAAAAGTTGGCTGAGTAGACTATCCGCTCACAAGGACTAAGAAGAGATTCACGTAAATAATGGAACTGAATAACGTAGATATACTTAACTGCTAAGAGTAGAACCACTTATGGAATAGCATTATATTTACGTCTCGTTACTTGAATCATGCCAAAAGAAAGAAGGATTAGCCTTAACATACCTGAGTCGATTCTCTTGAGAAAGATTATACCGTACTCCCTTAGAATCGCAAAATCCCATTACTATTACGCAGTATAATTTCGTATGAAATTTTTTGACGAGAAAAATCACGTCAATCTATCTCACTTTGTAGAAGAGTCATATGAAACAAGAGTCACTTTGTAAAATCATGTTTGAGACTTTCCACCGTAAGTGTCTTAATTACAAAATATATGGAAATCCCTTGCAACAAATGAATTTGATAACCTTGAAGATAAGTTAGAGATAGACCAAAATCATTTCACTTTTCACGTGTAAATGTCTTAAGGTTGATATCCAGGTGCCTACTAATTGATTTGTCTAAAGGTAAGAGTCACCTATGTCTTACTCCACTTGCTGCCACGTGGGGGTGGGGCGGGAATTTTAATCTTATCCTATAATCAATTAATTAATTAGGTAATATCCCGCTACTCGGTAATTAACTAATTATCCGCACAATTAAGAATTGTCTCAAATTACTTAAAATTCTATTTATTTTTGATATACTTTATACATCATACTATCATGGTCATGTGGTACTAGGGCGAACTGGGGTCGTGACAATTATTTTATTAAAACATCCATGTAAAAATACTTATATTTTCTCAACTTTTAATTTTCCTAATCTCATATAAAGAGTAAAAATTCTTGTACGCTTAATTCTTAAAATGGTAAAAAGATAACCTTTTTTTCTTGTGAGAAAATAATTTCTATCTTTACAATAAAGAAAATCTCATAAACTTTCTTATATTATGTGTATAATTTACCATATTCAAAAACAGTAATAATGGTAACTATCCAAAATTATACTTATAAAACTTTTACTAAAATACTCCACTTAAAAGAAAATACCACATTAACTTAATATCTAACGGTATCAATGTTATTAAACTTACGGAGTCTTACAATAACATAGTCGCAAATCCTCTATAATCTCATGAATGGTCTTAATCCCTTCTAGCTCATATGGATTACTACGACTAATTCTAATATTAAATTACGGGATGTAACATCCTTTCCCCTTTAAAATATTCGTCCTCGAATATTAACTCTTAGCAATTTACAAAAGTTTTCTCTAGGGTATCCTCTATAAACTAAACTAAAATCTAACCTCTATTTGAAGTCTCGACTATTCACAATCTCTTGTACTTGAATATCTCGTATCTTTTTCACCTTTACCTTACCTTTCAATCTCGCATCGTATCTGCTGTTTCTTTTATAACCTTCCTTTCACATTACGCATTAAAGCTTTACTGTAATACCTGCACCTCTGGCGCATACAAAATCTCACGACAACTTCATACTGACTTCTTATAACTCAGCTCTGTGGCACGATCTGGAAACAAAAGAAGGGTAATATTTCCTAAATGCCCTATAGCCTCTCATTTATAAATGTGGCGCGCAATACATCCATAAGTGAGACTCTACTAGGCACGACTTTGTAGACTCCCTAGGACATGACCCGCTCTGATACCACTTTGTCATGCCCCAAACCTGGGGAGGCGTGGCTGGCTCTCGGTGCCGTACTGGCCCAAACGAACCACTCTATAACTCATTTTGTTTTTCTTCTGCAACTATCATGGGTCAACATGGCCATAACTCGTAATGTATAACTATAAGTAGGAAACACTGTATCAATAAACTATCGTTCTTAAAACATGAATACATATGGGCCGTCAAGGCCTCTGACATAATGTACAAAATAAACCTCTATGTATAAATCCTCTAAGGTTATATGACATCAAATGGGACAGGGTACCGACCTACCCATAAGTCTGTAGCAAAACTCTGACACGATGACTCATAGACTCGGATGTACTCCGAATGAGGTGGAGTTTTACCGATCCTTCGCTGAATGCTAATCTCATCTATTATGAGGGCTCATCAAACTGATTATCTACACCTGCAGGCATGAATGCAGTGTCCCCAACAAAAGGACGTTAGTACGAATAATGTACTGAGTATGTAAGGCAGAACTGAAACATAACAGTAAGTCAATATTAATTAAAGACATATAAGAATCAACCTGAATCTCTGAAGCGCCACCGTATATGCATACTTATACTTATATATAATACTTCTCTTTGAATCTATTATCCATATCATATGATGCATGACTGCCCAATTGATCAGTGGTAACTGCCCGACCGGCCGTAGCGCGGTGGTAAATACATGACTGCCCGACCGGCCGTACCTCGACGATAAATGTATAACTGCCCAACTGGCCGTAGCTCGGTGGTAAATGCATGACTGTCCGACCGGCCATAGCTCAGTGGTAAATATGTAACAGCTCAACCGGCCGTAGCTCGGTGGTAAATGAATATGCATGTCTGCCCAACCGGCGGTAAATATTGATACATAACTGCTCAATCGGTGGTAACTGCCCGACCGGCCTTAGCACGATGGTAAACGCATGAAGATGCATGTACATGTATCACTATATTATAAACATTAACTTGTCTATCATATACCATACACAACTTGAAGCAGAGTTACTTTTACTTACTTTTTGCCAACAATCTCACTGGCTCTAAAAGCTTCAGTCATAAAAAGTAAAATGCAAGATTAAAGAACAAGCTTTTATCTTTGGCAGAAATATTACATTTACATGTAGACAGTTGTTATCTTTTAATATCGCCTAATAAAGTAATGACACCCTTACTGGCAATGCAATACTTATTTAGCTATTGAAGTATAATTCAGTCTTGAAAAGTTGGCTGAGTAGACTATCCGCTCACAAGGACTAAGAAGAGATTCACATAAATAATGAAACTGAATAACGTAGATATCCTTAACTGCTAAGAGTAGAACCACTTATGGAATAACATTACATTTACGTCGCGTTACCTGAATCATGCCAAAAGAAAGAAGGATTAGCCTTAACATATCTGAGTAGATTCTCTTGAGAAAGATTATACTGTACTCCCTTACAATCGCAAAATCCCGTTGCTATTACGCAGTATAATTTCGTATGAAATTTTTTGACGAGCAAAATCACGTCAATATATCTCACTTTGTAGAAGAGTCATATGAAACAAGATATATAAAACAAGAGCCACTTTGTAAAACCATGTTTGAATCTTTCCGCCGTAAGTGTCTTATTTACAAAATATATGAAAATCCCTTGCAACAAATGAATTTGATAACCTTGACGATAAGTTAGAGATAGACCAAAATCATTTCACTTTTCACGTGTAAATGTCTTAAGGTTGATATCCAGGTGCCTACTAATTGATTTGTCTAAAGGTAAGAGTCACCTATGTCTTACTCCACTTGCTGCCACGTGGGGGTGGGTGGGGATTTTAATCTTATTCTATAATCAATTAATTAATTAGGTAATATCCTGCTACCCGGTTATTAACCAATTACCCGCAAAATTAAGAATTATCTCAAATTACTTAAAATTCTACTTATTTTTGATATACTTTATACATCATACTATCATGGTCATGTGGTACCACATAAAATAAATACTTACACTATTATTTTTATCAAAATATCCATGTAAAAATACATATATTTTCTCAACTTATAATTTTCTAGTCTCATATAAAGAGTAAAAATTCCCGTACGCTTAATTCTTAAAATGGTAAAAAGATAACCTTCTTTTCTTTTGAGAAAATAATTTCTATCTTTACAATAAAGAAAATCTCATAAACTTTATTATATTATGTGTATAATTTACCATATTCAAAAAAAGTAATAATGGTAACTATCCAAAATTATACTTATAAAACTTTTACTAAAATACTCCACTTAAAAGAAAATACAAGATTAACATAATATCTAACGGTATCAATGTTGTTAGACTTACGGAGTCTTACAATAACATAGTCGCAAATCCTCTATAATCTCATGAATGGTCTTAATCCCTTCTAGCTCATATGGATTACTACGACTAATTCTAATAATAAATTACGGGATGTAACAAAAACAAGTAGGAATAACTTACATTATGATATATGGCAAAAACGATCTTCAAGAATCACCCCAAATCTCCCCACATGAGCTCCAAGAACTTAAAAGTGATGAAATGAGCTCAAAATCCAGAAATTAGATATTTAATACACCTTATAGGCCTCCTTCTTCACGATCACGGTCATTATCCATGTGATCGAGATTAACAAAAGTTCCATCATTGTTTCCTTCATCGTGGTCGCAGCCAAAACTTCGAGATCGCGATGTTCAAATTTTATTTCATCTACACAAACACCCTTCGGTATAATAGCCATAGTTTTTTGTACAAAGTTCCAAATGACAAATGATTTATTTTTTTTGGAAACTAGATTCAAAGAGCTATAACTTTCATTTTTGTATCATCTCCAAATTCGTTATAGATTGCAAGATATAATTTTCCTAAGTCAGACCACTAACAACAAAAATTCCTTCTACGCGATCGTGATATTCTTTCCGCGATCGCGATTCAAAAGGTCTGGAACAACACTTTGCTCTTCACAATAGGGGCCGTTTCTTCGCGATCGCGAAGAAGGTGCACCGGATCTCAAAAACAACAGCTCAAATATGGCGAAATGACCTGTAGCCCATCCGAAACACAACCGAGGTCCCAGGACCCCCTACAATCATACCAACCATTCCCAAAACATGATGCAAACTTGCTTCAAATCACACCAAACAACATCCAAACCACGAATCGATGATCAAAACCCTTCTTTTAACTTTCAAACTTTTAAACTTCGCCGAACCCGTCTGAATTATACTTAAACATTCTGGAATGATGCCAAACTTTACGTACAAGTCACAAATCACGATACAAACCTATTCCAAGGCTCAGAATCCCAAACGGACACCAGTAAAATCAAATTTCACTTCAAATCAATTTTAGGAAATTCTAAAAACTTCAAAATGCCAACTTTCTATAATAAGCACCGAAATGCTTCCGGACCACCCGATCCGAACATACGCCGAAATTCGAAATCATCATATGAACCTATTTGAACCTACAAATCCCTTTTCCGAGGCCGTTTACTCAAAAGTCAAATCTTGATCAACTCTTCCAACTTAAAGCTTCCGAATTAAGAATTTTCCATCCAAACCAACTCCGAACATCCCGAAATTCGATTCCTACTGCACGTACAAGTAATAAAACATGAAGTGAAGCTACTCAAGGCCTCAAACTGCCGAACAACGCGCTAGAGCTTAAAATAACCGGTCGGGTCGTTACTTTCTCCCCTACTTAAACATATGTTCGTCCTTAAAGGGTTCCAATAACCGCTCCGGAATTGCCCAGATCCACTGTTTAACACCTCGTGCACCTACCCGTGCCACCACAACCCATGTGAATATATTAGCTTGAGCCAGATTGAAGATCCTTCCTGCTACCTTAGCCCACAAGCCTTAGAACCAAATTCCAACATCCGGAATTCTCTACGAGATCTAATTCTTACATACAAACACCATATCAATCTCAACCCGTTGTACCAAATATGATCATACACCCATGCCAAAACTACACAATGCACCACATAATTCGTATGCCCATAATAACATCCACCAACTGTATAAGCTACAAATTCACTAACCTGATGCCCGTAGTATACCTCATATGCGCATAAGCCCCGATCTAACCCTCGCGATACTGCAATGATGAAAACGACGTGTAGTAGTTCATAACCTCCTGCCAAATCAATAAATCATGGAGTCCTCTGCTCAATAAGAACTCTTGCCTCATTCTGAACTAAATAGTGCCATTTTCCCTCTAATATACCTTATATAAATCTGATTGCACTAATTTCAGGTCCAATAATCTCGTCTCACCCAGTACAAGCTGCTCGGGAAATAAGCCACCTCAAACACCACCAACAATCTCATATGATGCCATCAATGCGCCAACAAGCTATAAACTCGAATGTGACCCATAAGGAAGAACGAATTCTAGCAAAGAAACATCCAGCCCGCGTAACGAATAAAGCGGCCATAAAGATGCGATGAAACTATCTTAGAGATGAGAAACAAGGCGCAAAAAATAAGTATAAGGAGCCATACTCAACATCTCACTGTTGCGGCATGCAACCCGATCCACACATGACACCATTGCGGCTTGCAACCCAATCCAAACATGACACCGTTGCGGTGTGAAACCCGATCCAAACGTGACACTGTTGCGGTGTGCAACCCGATCCAAAAAATATACCGGTGGCGGTGTGCCACCCGATCCACACATAACAATAAATAAGAAAATACCCATCAAGCCATAATGTTCATACCTACGAAATACCCGAATATCGACCACAAACACGCCAAGTGCATAAATACAACCTTGGGGAGACGGATCGTGCCATGCGCTACAAAAACTCAAGCACAACTAAGGTGCAATAAATGATCTACATCTAGAGAGACATCTTGCTCATATAACACCACAAGATACATGGGATCACAACACATGTGCGAAGAATCAAGCCATCTCACAACCCACATGGCATAATAGAGTATTACATAGAATAGCTGATGACATGAATAATATCTAACACCCGAAGACTCCTCCATAAGCAATGTTATGCTGAATGAACACATTTGACCTGATGTAGAGCATACATTTACATTAGATCTACTAATGGACCTCAAGCCAATTTCGATCGTCCTATACTGGGCCAATAACCTTTCAAGGATCCACGATGACCCTATTCATGGCACATACGAGCAATCGTCAAATTTGGAACAAACTCCCACAGTCCACAACCCAAGGAATAGAGCGCCTCTCAGTCATAACCTCTCCCATTGGCTACATTACCAAAATCTCCATATCTGATTTCAATCTCTAATAATCTATTGACTAACACATCACACTTATACGATCTTCTCGTGGGGTATACTCCCACAACCTTCCACACCAGGTAGTAAAATCTGAATATTAATGGCCATCGACCATGCTATTTCTATAATACTAGTCAAGCATCTGCATTTCAATGCCCAACACTCCTTCCACAAAATAGACCATCCTCAAGCTGCCCGAAAATAGTGCCAGCATACTCTGAACATCTGAAATCCTCCCCCGCTCCTCCGAGTTCGTGACATTCTTATCAATACCGAACCTTAGCCTTGATCCTTAACTTCCAATTTCCATACCGCTCACTGCACCTATCATGCCGCTATTCAAGAGTACAAGAATTTCATCATAACTCCTGAACCGCCAATAGAATAAACACTTCATCATCTAGAACCCTTTCACTCAACACATTTCAGAGGAACAATTGCAACACAACCGAATTCCCATAACCGCAGACAATGCAAACCTCCAATCGTTGTCTAAATCGCCATATCTCTTCTAGGATTCATTTACACATAACAAGGCCATCAGAATCAAATACCTCTAAATTAATCAAATTACGGTAGCTGTCAAGCCCGCATGTACAACCACAAATCACCTATATAGCCTTACCATCCCGAAGGAACCAATCATTTCCACAACCATGCTGATTCAAACCACTACTAACTAACTCAACTTCTTCCAATTTACTCTTTACTTGCCTTATAAATAATACTTCTACTCAAACACATAAAAGACCTCAAAAAACACTCATCCCGAGTGACCCAAATCACGAGACGACATCGTCTCAATACCCATCATCCATCTCATACCCTCCTTATGCACTCAATAGTATCTCCAACTGATACACCCGTTCTGAATGACCTCCTGCGAATCCGAAGTTGTTTCCTCCATCTCTCTAACATTACACCGCAGACCCAGTGACACTCATAGAAATACTCCAAGCCTCTTTCATACTTCGCTGCAAAGCTAATTCCTTAGTCACACGACGAACTCGAAAATTCCTAGGCACCGCACTTTACTTATTAAACCCACTAGAATCATTGTTGAGCGTCACCCACTCTAACCTGGTCCTGAATATATAGTTAGCAACCAGTGCTCCGGTAGCACATGAATACCCCTGAAGAAGCAATCGAATGACTCTCATTCCTTAATCATAACTAATCCACCAATGTAACAATAACCCGATACTGCTAAGGCACACAACCACATGACCCAATCATAGACAGTGGGCTCCCTCACTTAGGTTCACGCCACAATTACATAAATCCATAATTCACAATAACTCCTCCTCCTTGGTTACCATGATTTCGCACTGTTGCTCTGCCAAATTCCTCACAATCTCTTATTAAACTTGCATGACATAACTCGAATTACCATCTCCAAACACACACTCGACCTCCTGACCATTACACCATCTTATTCAAGCGATCCCAGCTCACATCGTAGTACATACTTCATGTTGGACAAAAAATAAAGTTCTTCAGAGGACCTTTACTAGGAATCACGCATCTCCTAACACCTCACATGAGATAGCCCACCTGATTACAACGAGTTTTCCCTGATTACAACCATCATAAAATCAGTTAATCCTCCTGAGCCTATGCTCTCCCACCCGTAAAAAATGGCCGTTCTTTCCTATCAACATCAAATGAAGGTCCAGCGATGCATCCAAAACTCGAAGTCATATTACATCCCAAGCAAACTCTTTCCATCATATTCAAACTTCCGAAGCACAAAGCCATCATTTCGAACGAAATACACAGATTTAGTCCCTTGTTTAACATGGCCATAATCGCTCCAAGCTTTCTGGAAGCATGTGGCCATCCTACCAGGAAATCCATACGATACGCTAAAATTCTCACTCTGAGTTAACCATCTTTCGAAGTGAACTATTCGACCTCTAGAAATTCAACCTCTGCGAGACACCTCCCACTATGTACTTCCTCATCTTTCACTGACCAAATACTGCCTCAAATCATAATCTATCTATGTAGCACCAGAACTGATAAATACCACCAACTATGAGCCTCCATAAAGATCATCCCTCTCGAACCATTCAACACCGGAAGCACCGATCTGACCCCGAAGCTGCCACACATCACCATCTCTAATAACTGCCTCTTAGGTACCATTCCACAATACCCTGCCCCAAAAACAAACCAAAGAAGACCATCACATCGACGAGCCTCAATACATTCAAACAAAGAGGACCACACCATAATATTAATAAGAGATCCACTAGATTAGGAAATATCCAATCTCGCGACTCCATCAACCAATGCCTGAACATCTATAGTCTAATTGCCTCTCCTCCGCTGGAATCAAATGTCGAATCTCCCGATCCTAAACTGATTAGTACTCCTCCCGAATCAATCATTGTCGTGACACATAAGTAAGCATCCTATAATTCACATCAGCACTACGCGATAACACCGTATGAACATCACAATACACTATGCATAGCCTCGAAACTTTAGGAAACATCAATACTGGGATGAAATGACAGAACACTCCTCCACAAGGCGACGATAATAGTCCGCCTGCATACTTAGGGAAAAACATCCTGCACCACATCTGTAGCATTTTCACAACTCGTCGGTGCCCAACTGATAAAAGTGCCTAACGTCGTGTACGAATGAGTAGGAAGGAACCGAAGGAATAAGCTTCAATGAAATCATATCGCACGATGAGGAATCAAGGAAGGGAAGTTCTCTTAACAGCCATGAAACCTCTCGAAGATAAGTACAGACGTCTTCGTACCGATCCGCAAGACTCTACTAGACTTGCTCATAACTCGTGAGACCTAAGTAAACCTAGTGCTCTTATACCAAGCTGTCATGACCCAAAACCCACTATAGGTCTTGATGGCGCCCAACGTCGCCGTTAGGCAAGCCAACAGTGAACTACCAACTTAATTATGCATTTTATTATTTTCAAAATCGTGAATTTTATTAGATAAAGAAATCAATGCACTAAAATCATGGAAACTTATAATTTAAATAGAATAGATAATAAAAGATTGTAAATACGAAGCAAAACCTTGGACAACTTCTAGAACATCCCAAAATCCGATGCCACAAGTGCATGAGCGTCTACTAAAGAGTCTAATAATAATAAAACATCTATCTGGAATATAAAATAGACAGGATAAAGTAAATAAATAAGATGAAAACTCTGTGGGCTGTAGTGCTAAGCATAGAAAGCAACTCACTATAAAGTTCCCTCAGCAGTTGCACCTACGCGCCAAGATGGCCATTAAATGAATGAGTACGCAAATCAATGCGTACGTAAATCAATATGTACCAAGTAAGTATCTAGCCTAACCCCAGAGAAGTAGTGATGAGGGGTCAACATCGACACTTACTAGCGGTCCAATAAATCAATACGATAACTCATAACAGATATGAGGCACAACAGTAGTAGTAAGATAAAAATTGTAACTAACATAATCCTCCAAAAATTTCTTTTAACGATATAAATATGTCAAATCTCATGTGCCATCTCAACAGATCTGAAATATCAAGTGCAATATCAAACGGATAAGGAATACCATATAAAATGCCGAGTCTCATTAGAAGGGTGATCTCGTGAATATCCGAACTGCTAGTGGTATAACGCATGATTATGCTGAGGTCGTATGACCCGATCTAGAGTGGTGCGCGCACTGCCGAGGGTCGACCGGCGTGAACCAAAGATGCATCTCAATATACTGCCGAGGCGTTCGGCCTGATCCACAGAAAAGGAAGAAACTTATCGAATTACGAGTCACATGCTTACAACATAGGTGCAGGAGCATAAATTAAACATGATTTTTACTGTTTATCAAATATCTTGCCAAACAACTCAAGGTGATAAAGCTCGGCCTAATATATTCCCAAATCAATTTCAATTATAAATTCACTTAATTAAGCTAGAAAAATATGTTCAAATAATTCAAATATTACATGATAAAGTCCCAAGTCTACCCAGACATAAACATGCTTTTAGCCACATACGGGCTCTCGTCACCTCGTGCATACGTAGCACCCACAATTAGTAGCACATTACAATTTTAATACCTACCGGGCAGATTTCCCCTCACAAAGTTAGACATGAGACTTACCTTGCAACGAAGTTCCATAACCGGCTCCAACACCTCTCTAAAACCTTAAATCAATGCCCATCAATCCAAAACTAGTCAAATAATGTGCAAACCAATATAAATATACTCCTATACTCATAATTAATCAATTTATAATAATTTTTAACTCCGCTTAAAAAGTCAACCAAGTCAATCCTCGGGCCCACGTACCCGGATTCCGATGCTTTTCAAAGATAAGCATTACCCATAATACCACGAACTCAAATATATAATTTATTCCTAAGTCCATGTCCAATTTTATGGTCAAAATCTAAAAAACTATTTTTAGGTTTTCTTCCAAAAATTCTATAATTTCTATCAAATTTCCATGTTAAAATCCATATATAACCCATGTATTTAACTCGAAACAAGTAAAAATAATTTACCTTATGATATATGGCAAAAATGATCTTCAAGAATCACCCCAAATCGCCCACATGAGCTCCAAGAACTTAAAAGTGATGAAATGAGCTCAAAATCCCAAAATTAGATGTTTAATACACCTGCCATGCCTCCTTCTTCGTGATCGCAGTCATTATCCATGCGATCGTGATTAACAAAAGTTCCATCATTGTTTCCTTTCATCGCGATCACAACCAAAACCTCGCGATCACGATGTTCAAATTCTGTTTCATCATATGAACCTATTAGAACTTTCAAATCCCGATTCTGAGGTCGTTTACTTAAAAGTCAAACCTTGGTCAACTTTTCCAACTTAAAGCTTCCGAATTGAGAATTTTCCATTTGAACCAACTATGAACTTTCCGAAATTTGATTCCGACTATGCGTACAAGTAATAAAACATGAAGTGAAGCTATTCAATACCTCAAACTGCTGAACGACGCGCTAGAGCTCAAAACAACTGGTCGGGTCGTTACACTTAGTTTTTTATATCTTCACATGAGAGGGACTCTAACATTTTCTCCCCCGAGTTTTGGAGAAATATCATCCTGGGTATGGGTGGGCATAAAATTCGAAAAACGAATTCTGAACTGAATCAAATTAATTTGGTAATTCAGTTTTAATTTTTTTGATATTTTGATATATTTCGGTACAAAATTTTTGATATTTCAGTATTTTGGTACGGTATACGGTATTGAGTTTTTGATATTTCGGTATACCGAAATACCGAAATATTTAAGTCCAAGCTCAACTATATTTTTATTTTCCAGCCCAATAACTAGCCTAATCCCAACACCCAAAGCCCCCTAATTCCCTAATCCTTAGCGCTCAAGCAGACTTATCACTTACAGGCCGCACATGCTTACCCTTTTTCCCTTTTCTATTTTTCTAACCTTAGTCTTCTCTAAATAATTGCAACATTGCCTGGCTACTGCTGATTCACAACTGCAATTGCAGAGGGAGACAACGACTTCACGACCTCGGCGAGCGGCGATGACACTCCTCTCCTAATGTGGTATTAAGTTTGTTGTTTGGCAGGTGTTTTATGTTTGGTTGATCTGTTGTAGTTTACTATTTTATGTGTTTGGTAATGTGGTATTAAGTAGTTCAAGCTTTTCTAATGTAGTAACAACATTGTTCAAGCTTCTCAAGAGCTACACTGTTCAAGCTTCATAGACTTCCCCTCATACATTATAGGTATATTTGTTTGTGAAGGATCAATGTCAATTGTAAAGAAAAACATATTCAACTTTCCAAATAGCCCACTCCCCTTCAATGTGCCATAGCATTTGTTTGATTTTAATTTTCAATTTATACAATTTTTCTTTTTACTCTATTTTTGATGGTTTGTCTTTTAAGTTATTTGGTCTTGTAATTGCAGAGGATGGAGGAGTCATTTGGGAGTTAGACAAATGAATCCTTGATTATTTTGCACTTCCTTCGTTTGCTCCATAGTTTTCCATTTTCTCTTTTCAGTTATCACATGGAGTAGTTCACAACTTCATATTAGCCTCTATAGTTCAAAATTTTGTATACATGATAATACATAGTTTATTTTCTAGCTATACATTTGAGGAGCAGTGACTACATTGATGTAGTTAATTAATTTTAATTACATTGAAAGACTTTGGTATGATACCGAAATCGTACTGTACCAAATAAAAAAATACCGAACCGTACCAATCTACTTTGTTATGGTATTTGGTACACACAATTGATATACCGAATACCGAAGTACCATACCGTAGTTATTAAATACCGAACCAAAGTACCAAACGCCCACCCCTAATCTCGGGCACTTCACAGGAGATATCATTTGGACTTGGAGTTGGTGGAGCATCAGTCAGATAATTCAGGGAGTAGTAGTTTTACAATGAACTCCAGAATTTCTCATGACTTCGCTACTCTCACCACTTTTCTATATTGAGATCAGCACATCATTCCCAGTTGTCAGCCGTGGACGATCATTAAATGGTTCATGTGGACGGCCGAAAAGATCATCATCCTGGGTCTGCACAGGAAATAACATCTGATATCGGACATTGTGAACATCAACCAAACAATCTGGGGAGTGTTAGTTACAATTCTTGATTATACCATTTTATGATGACACTACTCTCACTATATTTTTATATCTGCAACAGATAATCAGCCTGGCTATTAGCCGGGGATGATCACCAAAAGGTTCCTTTGGACAGTTGGAAGGTCGCAACAAAATATCCCATGCAGTCAATTGGGAGACAACCACAACAACTGTCTCACAAATAGTAAGAGGGCATCGAGGCAACTGTTTGAAGAAGCAGTTGGGGCACATCTTCTGGAGGGAGTCACTTTTCAACTTTAGAGATACCACACCCAATCATGGGTACAAGGAGGCATCACTCCGAGTTTGTCTATACTCTTGCACTTCATACATATCTGTGATGCAATTAATGTTGTTAGTGCTATTTCCTTTAAAATATGAGAGTAAAAGAAGTGTTGAAAACTATACACCTTGTACTCTATAATCTTCACGAACTACGCGAACCTGATTCTTGGCCTTGTGTCAAAATACGTAGGCAACTCGTCATGGGTCCGGTCTTTCTCGTTCTTAGTTGGACGAGTCAGTCAAGTTTGGCCACTTGGGTCATATTTGACCAAAGATCCTTGCGAAAGAGTCATCTCTGAAAAAAATGTAAAATGTATATATCTTCCGCTGGTGCTTCGAAGTCTTTCTATAGACATCAATGGAAAATCAAAATCCAAAACATGTTCCTGCATAATTCCTCCTTGAAGAAATTCAAAAAAAAATTAGAAACATCTTCCTCTATCCCTAATCTTCATGAACTACATGTGCCTGATTCTTGGGCTCGTGTCAAGATACGTAGGCAACCTGTAATGGGTCTGGTTTTTCTCGTCCTTAGTTGGACGAATCAGTCAAGTCTGGCCATTTGGGTCATAGTTGACTAAAGATCCTTACAAAGGGATCATTCCCAAAAAATCAAAAAATAATATAACAAACATATGTATATCTTCCTCAGTTGCTTCTCTAAAAGTCTTCCCGTGAGACATCAACATCAAAATAAAAAAAACATCATCCTCTTTCCTTGAGGAAATTAAAAAAAAAATCCAAAACAAACCTCTCTTTATCTGTAATCTTTCAGAACTACGCCTGACCTGATTATTGGTTCGACAAGGTACGTAGGCAACCTGCGGGTTCGGTCACAGTTTTCAAAATCATCAAAAAATAATCATCAATTAGGGACCCTTACCAGGTTCGACCACATTTTTCAAAAACCAAAAAATACTCCCATCGTGCAGAGATTTTCAATTCCTGTCTCTCCCATCGCGCAGAGATTTTACATTTCAGCCACTCCTATCATGCGGAGATTTTTAATTCTTGCTCTGCCAACATATGGAAACTTTACTTTTCTATCAGCGGTCCCAAACTGAACGGTACCTAGCCCCGTACTAACAATGCTCCTATACAGAACGGTACATATTTCGTCATTTTACTTTTCTGTCAGCGCTCCTAAACGGAATGATACCCAACCCCATATTAACAATGCTCCTATACGGAACGATACACAGCCCGTCATTTTACTTTTCTGTCAATGCTCCTAAACGGAACTACGCTTCAGTTCTAAAAATATTTTCCGTTTTGATCCCAAAATCCAAAAAAAGGGGGAACCCTTCCTCGGGTTTGATCCCATTTATCAAAAATCAAAAGAGGAAGAGTGGAAACCTTTCTTTAACTCTGGTCCCATTTTTCAAAAATAAAAAAAATAAAAACAAAAAGGAAAATAAAAGGAGAAAAAATCACCAAATATTGACTTGGTAATACCGATATAGTTGGGTTGAAAAATTGGGGAAAAATGAAGGAAAGTCCTTAGGCCGAATTTTGGGGATTTGATCGAGATTTTGGTATCAGATGTGAATAATTTTGGTATGGGTGGGCTCGTGGTTGGATGTATGTTCGGATTTTATGACTTTTATCGGATTATAAGACGTGGGCCTGGGGGTTGACTTTTAAGTTGACTTTTTGACTTTTGATTAAGAACTTAGTATTTTCTTATGGAATTGATTCCTTTAGCTCGTATTGATTGTATCGAACAGTTTGTGGCTAGATTCGAGGAAATCAGAGGTTTTTTCGTGAGGCAAGGGCTTGTTGGAGTAGGGATTTTCACAGTTTGAGGTAAGTAACACTTTTAAGCTTGGTTCTGAGGGTATAAAACCCCGAATTACGTGCTATGTGATTGATGTTGATATGACGCACATGCTAGGTGACGGGCGTGTGAGCGTGCACCATAGAAATTGTGATTTAGTCGATTCCTTGGAACTGCGTAGCTATTTTATCTGAACATTTTTGCTGTACTCTATGTGTTAGAGCACTTGAGCTGTGACTCGTGCTAAAAATCATGTTTAGACTATATGCTGGTACTATTGGGACCCACAATGGTCGTTCTTTGCTGTTGAGTTATCTGTTTGATTGCAGTTGTGTACTCAGTCAGATTTATCATTACGTGTCATATCTCAGTCTCTGTTATCGTATATTGCCACAACTCGTATCATTGATTAGGGTTGCTTAGCATGAGTGTTGTGAGCCCGAGAGATTGGTGACTGAGTTGGGGCTTTAGTGCCGTGCTGTGAGTGATATCTATATATATGTGGATCGGGTTGCACGCTGCAACAAGCCTTATGGCTATATATATGTGGATCGGGTTGCACGCCGCAACAAGCCTTATGGCTATATATATGTGGATCAGGTTGCACGCCGTAACGAGTATTTTATAGTGCTGAGTGGTTAAGTGTGCTGAGTATAGAGCGCTCTCTCTCTATATATATATATATATATATATATATATATATATATATATATATATATATATATATATATATATATATGTGTGTGTGTGTGTGTGTGTGTGTGTGTGTGTGTGTGTGTGTGTGTGTGTACAAGTCTTATGGGTATATGTGGATCGGGCTACACGTCGCAGCAGGTATCGTACAGTGCTGAGTGACTAAGCGTGACGAGCGAGAATTGAGACGGGCAGATTGAGAGCTCCGAGAGTGTGAGTACTTGGGATTTCACCGTGTTGCATCACATACGGTATTCATAATGGCATGTAGCTATAGATATGTCATACTCTTATTATCAGTCACACTCGACATATTTTATCCGTGCTAAAGTTAACTGTCGATCTAGAAGCATGCCTACTTTTCTATATTGTTAAACTCTGTATCTTTACTATATTGTTTGATCTCGTCACTTCTTTCGGACCACAAGTTAGACTTCTTACTTATTGAGTTGGTTGTGCTCACGATACACCCTGCACTTTGTGTGCAAATCTAGGTGTTTTCGTGCACGACGGTTGCTGATTCCTGGTGTTTCATCAGTTCGGAGATCATCAAGGTAGCTGCCTTGGCGTCCGCAGACCTTGACTCTCCTTATTTATCATTTAGTCTTGTTTATACTGTTCTACTTTCCTAGACAGTTTTCCTTTGGTTAGACCGTGTGATTATGTAGATGCTCATGTACTGTGTGACACTCAGATCATTTGTGAGAATTTTGTACTGAGTTACGATGTTTATATTCAGTTTTGTTTTACGAAATTCTTAATTATTTAAACCTATTTTCGTATATTTGGGATTTAAAAATATTGGTATGTGTGAGACATCGACTTGCCTAGTACCATGATAGGCTCCATCACAACATGTAGGGTTTTGGGTCGTGACAAGTTGGTATCAAAGCCTAGGTTACATAGGTCTCATGAGTCTTGAGCAAGTTTAGTAGAGCCTTGCGGATCGGTACATAGACGTCTGTACTTATCTTCGAGAGGCTGCCGAACCATTAGGAAACTTCACATTCTTGTATTCTTGTCGTGCGTATTTGTTAATTTCGGGAACTAAACTTCTGTTATTCTATTCTCTCACAGATGGTGAAGAGACGTGCTATCAGACAACATTGACATCCACCAGTACCACCGACTAGGACCACGAGAGGCCGGGGTCATGGTAGGGGTGGCGTTAGTGGTAGAGGTGCAATGCGTATAGCAGCTAGAGTAGCACCTGCAGATCCACCAGTTGCCCCAGCTCGGGAGCAGGTTCCGGATGTGGTTGAGCCGGTGGGACCAGCTCAGGCACCAGCTGTGCCTTTTGTGATTCCAGGCCTTCAGGAGGCTCTAGCCTAGATATTGACTGTTGCACTAGCATAGCTCATGTGGTCTCAGTCCGGCCGCAGCAGCCACTTCTCAGGTCGGGGGAGGTACTCATACTCTCGCCGCCCGTACTCCAGAGCAGGTGATGCAGGGACTTTAGACACTGAGGGTACTACCAACCCAGTTGGTTGCAGTTGCACAGGCCTAGGTGGGTCCCGTTATGACTGATGATGAGCAAAGGAGACTAGAGAGATTTGGGAGGCTCCAGCCTCCATCATTCAGTGGGACTGAGTCTGAGGATACCTAAGTCTTCTTGGATAGGTGCCAGCAAATTCTTCGCATGACGGGTATTCTGGAGACCAGTGGGGTCTCATTCACTACTTTTCAGTTTACTGGGGCTGCCTTCAGATGGTGGGAGGCCTATGAGAGGCGCAGACCAGTCTGTACAATACCACTTACATGGCATGAGTTCTCTGTTCTCTTCTTGGAGAAGTTCATGCCACAAACTCGCAGGGAGGAGCTGCACGGATAGTTTGAGCAGCTACGTCAGGATGACATGTCTGTGACCAGTATGAAATGAGGTTTTCAGAGTTGTCTCGTCATATAGTTTGGCTGGTTTCCACTGAGAGGGAGAGGATTAAGAGTTTATTCATGGCCTCACCTATCAGTTTCATTTGCTTATGACTCGGAAGAGTGTATCAGGTGCTATATTCGATGAGGTGGTTGATATTGCTTGACAGATAGAGATGGTCCGTAGTCAATAGCGTGAGGAGAGGGAGGCCAAGAGGCCTCGTGGTTCGAGTGGTTTCAGTGGTGTTCCTTCTGGGGGTAGTTCCACCACAGTAGGGGTCGTCCTTATAGGCCCGCTCAGATAACTCGTCCAGTTCATCATGGTGCATCATCTAGCCATAGTTCATATAGTGCTCGTCCGGGTCAGTCATCTCTTAGTGCTCTCCCAATTTAGAGTTCGTCCCGTGCTCCTTTAGTTCAGGGTTCGTCTGTACTGAGTTCTTCTAGCAGGTATTCTGGTTCTTGGGGCCCGATCCAGTCCCCACTACCATTGTCGAATCGGGGTTTCTACGAGTGTGGGGAGCTTGGTCATATTAGAAGGTATTGTCCCCGCCTTTCGGGAGGCCCAGTTCAGCAGACGAGTCAGGCTGCGATTTTCGCACCAGTTACTTCACCACCCGCCCAGCCAGCTCGGGGTGGGGCTCAGGCAGCTAGGGGTCGCCCTAGAGGGGGAGGCCGATCAGGTAGCGGTCATGCCCGATTCTATGCTATTCCTGCCAGGCTAGATGCCATTTCTTCAAACACAGTGATCACATGTATTGTCTTAGTATGCCACATGGATGCTTCTGTATTATTTGACCGTGGCTCCACTTATTCGTATGTATTATCATATTTTGCTCTTTATCTGGATATGCCCTGTGAGTCTTTAGTTTCATATGTTCATGTATCTATGCCAATGGGCGATACTATTATTGTTGACCATGTATATCAGTCATGTGTAATGACTATTGGGGGATTGGAGACTAGAGTTGAGATCTTATTGCTTAGTATGGTCGATTTCGACGTGATCTTGGGCATGGATTGGTTGTCTCCGTGTCATGCTATTTTGGATTGTCACGCTAAGTCCGTGAAGTTGGAAATGCCGGGGTTGCCAAGGATCGAGTGGAGAGGTTCTCTAGATTATGTTCCCAATAGGGCGATTTCTTATTTGAAGGCCCAACAGATGGTTGGGAAGGGGTGTCTGTCTTATTTCGTCTTTGTGAGGGATATAGGTGCTGATGCCCCTACTATTGATTCTGTTACGGTGGTGCGAGACTTTACAGATGTGTTTCCTGCAGACTTGCCGGGCATGCCGCGCGACAGGGATATTGACTTTGGTATTGACTTGGTTCCGGGAACTTAGCCCATTTCTATTCCTCTATATCGAATGGCACCAGCTGAATTGAAGGAATTGAAAGAACAACTTCAGGAACTTCTTGATAAGGGGTCTATTAGGCCCAGTACGTCCCCTTGGGGGTGCACCGATTTTGTTTGTGAAGAAGAATGGTACTATGTGGATGTGCATCGACTATTGGAAGTTGAATAAAGTTACAATCAAGAACAAGTATCCTTTGCCGTATATTGATGATCTATTGGACCAGCTTCAGGGAGCGAGAGTGTTTACTGCGTATTGATGATCTACTTGACCGGATTCAGGGAGCGAGGGTGTTCTCTAAGATTGACTTGAGGTCTGGGTATCGCGAGTTGAAGATTCAGGACTCATATATTCTAAAAATGACATTCAAGACCTGTTATGGTCATGCATCTGATGAACAATATATTTCAGCCTTATCTTGACTCATTTGTCATAGTATTCATTGATGATATCCTAGTGTACTCTCGTAGCCAGGAGGAGCACGCCCAGCATTTGAGGATTGTACTACAGCAATCGAGGGAGGAGAAACTTTATGCCAAGATCTCCAAGTGTGAGTTTTTGCTTAGTTCGGTGGTGGTTTTGGGGCACATGGTGTCTAGTGAAGGGATTAAGGAGGATTCGAAGAAGATAGAGGTAGTTCAGAGTAGGCCCAGGCCATCTCAGCTACATAGATTTAGAGCTTTCTCGGCTTTGCCGGTTATTGTCGTTGCTTCGTGGAGGGTTTCTCGTCTATTACATCGCCTTTGACCAAATTGACCCAGAAGGGTGCCCCTTTTAGGTGGTCGGATGAGTGTGAGGAGACCTTTCCGAAGCTCAAGATTGCCTTGACCACAACTCTAGTTCTAGTTTTGCCTTTAGCTTCAGGCTCTTATACAGTGTATTGTGATGCTTCTCAGATTGGTATTGGGCGTGTCTTGATTTTGGGGGGGGCAGGAGGGTAGAGTGATTGCTTATGCTTCGCATCAGTTGAAGCCCCATGAGAAGAACTACACTGTTCATGATTTGGAATTAGCTGCCATCATCCATGCATTGAAGATTTGGAGGCACTATCTCTATGGTGTGTCTTGTGAGATATTTACAGATCGTTGGAGTCTTCAGAACTTGTTCAAATAGAAGGATCTAAATTTGAGATAGCGGAGATGGTTGGAGCTGCTAAAGGACTATGATATTACTATTCTGTATCATCCCGAGAAGGCCAATGTGGTGGCCGATGCCTTGAGTAGAAAGGTAGTGAGTATGGGTAGCCTTGCATTCATTCCTGTTGGTGAGAGACTGCTTGCAGTTGATGTTCAGGCCTTGGCCAACCAGTTCGTGAGGTATGTTTCGGAGCCCAGCCAGGTTCTAGATTGTGTGATTTCTCAGTCTTCCTTATTTGATCGCATCATACAGCGCCAGTATGATGATCCCCATTTGTTTGTCCTAAAGGACATAGTTCAGCACGGTGATGCCAAGGATGTTACTATTGGGGATGATGGGGTGTTGAGGATGCATGGTCGGATTTATGTGCCTAATGTAGATGGGCTACATGAGTTAATTCTTGAGGAGGCCCACAATTCACAGTATTCTATTCATCCGGGTACCGTGAAGATGCATCAGGAATTGAGGCAACACTATTGGTGGACGAGGATGAAGAAGGATATAGTGGGGTTTGTAGCTCGGTGGCTAAACTATCAGAATGTGAAGTATGAGCATCAGAGGCCGGGCGGATTGCTTCAGAGGCTTGAGATTCCTGAGTGGAAATGGGAGCATATCACCATGGATTTAGCAGTTGGGCTCCCACGGACTTTCGAGGAAGTTTGATGCTATTTGGGTGATTGTGGATTGGCTAACCAAGTCCACGCATTTCATTCCAGTTAGGACTACCTATTCTTCAGAGAAGTTGGCTGAGATTTACATCCGCGAGATTGTTTGCCTTCACGGTGTGCCGGTGTCCATTTCAGATCGGGGCACGCAATTTACATCATAGTTTTGGAGAGCAGTGCAGTGTGAGTTGGGCACCCAGGTTGAGTTGATTACAACATTTCACTCTTAGACGAATGGACAATCCGAGCACACTATTAAGATATTGGAGGATATGCTACGCACTTGTGTCATAGATTTTTGGGGTTCTTTGGATCAATTTTTGCCGCTCACAGCATTTGCCTACAACAGTAGCTACCAATTGAGCATTCAGATAGCTTCGTATGAGGCTTTGTATTGGAGGCAGTGTCAATCTCTTGTGGGCTGGTTTTAGCCGGGTGAGGCTAGGCTATTGGGTAGTGACTTGGTTCAGGATGCTTTGGACAAGGTTAAATTGATTCAGGATCGACTTCGCATGACGCAGTCTAGGCAGAAGAGTCACGCCGATAGGAAGGTTTGTTATGTTGCTTACATAGTTGGGGAGAAGGTACTTCTCAATGTTTCACCCATGAAGGGTGTTATGAGGTTCGGGAAGAAGGGTAAGTTAAGCCCTTGGTATATTGGGCCGTTTGAGGTGCTTCAGAGGATTGGAGATGTGGCTTACAAGCTGCCTTGCCACCTAGTCTGTTAAGTGTGCATCCAGTGTTGCATGTTTCTATGCTCCTAAAGTATGTCGGCGATCCGTCACATGTTATGGATTTCAACACGGTTCGGTTGGATGGTGATTTGACTTATGATGTGGAGCCGGTGGCCATTTTGGGTCGACAGGTTCGAAAGTTGAGGTCAAAGGACATAGCTTCAGTGAAGGTGTAATGGATAGGCCAGAGGGTTGAGGAGGCTACTTGGGAGTCCGAGTGGGAGATGCGAAGAAGATATCCATGCCTATTTGAGGCTCCAAGTACATTTCTAGACCCGTTCGAGGACTAACGCTTGTTTAAGATGGGGAGAATGTAATGACCCGGCCGATTGTTTTGAGAGTTGTAGCCCCGTTCCCCCATTTACTACTCAGTTTATGCTTAATAGTTGCTATGTGAATTGCCGGGGTAGCTGGTTTGGGTTCGGAGAGGTTTCGGAATGAGTTGAGACAATTAGTCTCAAGGTTGGGAGCTTTAGTTGAAAAGGTTGACCGAATATTGACTTATGAGTAAACGACTTTGAAATGGTGTTTTGATGGTTTCGTTAGCTCCGTTGAGTGATTTTGGACTTAGGAGCATGTCCGGATAGTGATTTGGAGGCCCGTAGTTGAATTAAACTTGAAATGGCGAAAGTTGGAAAATTAGAATCTTTAGAGATTTAGAAGTTTGACCGAGAGTTGACTTTGTGGTTACTAGGCTCGGATATTGGCTTCGAGAGTTGAAGTAGGTCCGTTGTGTTATTTGTGACTTGTGTGCAAAATTTGATGTCAATCAGATGTGATTTGATAGGTTTCGGCATCGAATGTAGAGGTTAGAAGTTCAAAAGTTCATTAGGCTTGAATCGATGCGCGATTTGTAATTTTAACGCTGTTTGATGTGATTTGAAGGCTCGACTAATTCGTATTGTGTTTTAGGACTTGTTGGTATATTTGGTTGAGGTCCCGGGGGCCTCGGGTGAGTTTCGTATGGTTAACAGATCAATTTTTGGACTTAGAGAATTGCTGAAATTTTCTGTTGCACTGATATGGTTTTCTTATACGCGATCGCGTGGGAATGTCCGCGATCACGTAGGCTAATTGGAGCAGTTGTGGTATTTTGTTCAATGCGATCGCCAATTATGGTATGCAATCGCGTAGGCTGGGGAATCAGTGCATTGCGAACGCGTGGGATAAGCCACGTTCGCGAAGAGGAAAAGAGGCAAGAGCTGGCCATGTGTATTGTTCTTTGAGAATGCGTACGTCTAACCACGATCGCGTAGGCCTGAGAAGCCTATGCTTCACGTTCGCATGAGCGTGCATACGATCACGTAGAGAAAGTTCTGGGGTAGTGGAATTTGTGCTTCGCGATCGCGAAGGTGTTTCCGCGATCGCGATTAAGGATATTTGTGTATACTTTAAATATTTCAAAAACGAGGGTTTGAGTTCATATCACAAATCTGATTTTGGGAGCTCGGTTGGAGGCGATTCTTGGGGAGATTTTCAAGGGAGTGATAGGAGTAAGTGATCCTTAGTTTTTGTTAAATTCCATATTTATATCTTTGATTTCATCATTTAATTAGTTATTTGGGTTGAAATATTGGGAAAAATGGAGGAAAGTCCTTAGGCAGAATTTTGGGGATTTGATCGAGATTTTGGTATCGGATGTGAGTAATTTTGGACTCGTGGTTGAATGTGTGTTCGGATTTTGTGACTTTTATCGGATTCCGAGACGTGGACCCAGGGGTTGACGTTTTAGTTAACTTTTTGACTTTTGATTAACAACTTAGTCTTTTCTTAAGGAATTGATTCCTTTAGCTTGTGTTGATTGTATCGAACTGTTTGTGGCTAGATTCGAGGCAACCGAAGGCCGTTTCGAGAGGCAAGGGCTTGCCGGAGTAGGAATTTGCATAATTTGAGGTAAGTAACACTTCTAAGCTTGGTTCTGAGGATATGAAACCTCGAATTACATGCTATGTGATTGATTTTGAGGTGACGTGCATGGTAGGTGACGGGCGTGTGGACGTGCACCGTAGAAATTGTGATTTAGTCGATTCCTTGGAACTACGTAGCTATTTTATCTGAACATTTTTGCTGTACTCTATGTGTTATAGCACTTGAGCTATGACTCATGTTAGAAATCTTGTTTACGCTATATGCTGGTACTATTGGGACCCACAATGGTCGTTCTTTGCAGTTGAATTATTTGTTTAATTGCAGTTGTGTACTCAGTCAAATTCATCATTACATGTTATATCTCAGTCTCTATTATCGTATATTGTCGCATCTCGTATCTTTGATTATGTATGCTTAGCATGAGTGTTGTGAGCCCGAGAGACTGAAGAGATAGGTGACTGAGTTGGGGCTTGAGTGCCATGTTGTGAGTGATATCTATATATATATGGATCAGGTTGCATGCCATAACAAGCCTTATGGATATATATATATGTGGATCGGGTTGCACGCTGCAACAAGCCTTATGACTATATATATGTGAATCGGGTTACACGCTGTAACAAGACTTATGGCTATATACATGTGGATCGGGTTGTGCACCACAACATACAGAATTCACATTGGCATGTAGCTATAAAGACGTCATACTCTTCTTATCAGTCACATTTGGCATATTTTATCTATGCTAAACTTAACTGTCAAACCTAGAAGCATGCCTACTTTTCTATATTGTTAAACTCTGTATCTTTACTATATTGTTTGTGCTCATCACTGCTTTCAGACCATAGGTTAGACTTGTTACTTGTAAGGCCCCGTAAAAGCTTTTCCTAAAAACTCGAATTCCGTGATGCCAAAGTAGGCTTGATAGGGAGATTCCGTGAATTTCCAGGGGTCTTTCCTGATGAACTCACTGGGATTTCGCCAGATAGGGAGATTGATTTTGGGATTGATGTGATGCCAGTCACATAGCCTATATCTATTCCGCCCTACAGGATGGCACCAACATAATTGAAGGAACTAAAGGAACAATTGAAGGATTTGTTAGAGAAGGGTTTCATCCGACCGAGTGTGTCGCTATGAGGCACACTGGTCCTCTTTGTGAGGAAGAAACATGGGTCACTGAGGATGTGTATTGACTACCGACAGCTCAACAAAGTAACAATCAAAAATAAATACCCACCACCAAGGATATATGGTTTGTTTGATCAGCTACAGGGTGCTAGATACTTCTCCACAATTGATTTATGATCCGGGTACCACCAATTGAAGATCAGGGAGCAGGATATTCCGAAAACATCTTTTAGGACCCAGTATGGGCACTTTGGGTTTCTGGTAATGTCTTTTGGGCTAACAAATGCCCCGACGGCTTTCATGGATCTTATGAATCGAGTTTTTAAGACTTTCCTCGACTCCTTTGTGATAGTGTTTATTGACGATCTTTTTGTGTATTCACGAGGTCGGGAGGACCATGCCGATCATCTCAGGGCAGTTTTGTAGACTCTTCATCAGCACTAATTGTATGCGAAGTTTTCAAAGTGTCAATTTTGGCTCGAATGTGTCACATTCTTGGGTCATGTTGTCTCTAGAGAAGGAATCAAGGTTGATCCTCAAAAGATTTCAGCAGTAAAGAATTGGCCTAGACCTATAGCGCCCACCGAAATTCGCAGTTTCTTATGCTTAGCAGGGTGTTACAGGAAGTTTGTGGAGGGATTCCTTGTCGGCCTATGTTCAGTGTACGAGTGGTTATTTTGGTCTTATAGGCCCGTATGTCTTATGTATAAGTTGGTATTTCATATTGTATTCTACTTATCTCATGTCAGCCTTTCCGGCTTAGTTATTTATGATAGTATGATACGAAAAGATACATTATGTTGGTACTCGGTTGAGTAAGGTACCAGGTGCCCGTCGCGGCCCATCGGTTTGGGTCGTGACATTAACTAAGATATATAACAATTAGGTGGGTAAACATATCATTTGCTCCACAAAGAAATGCCTATATTACTTCCAAGACTTAATAAAACAACTATTTCGCTTCGCAAACACACAGGGAAAGTTCTAGACATCAAATGCAATGCACAGAATACACAAAACCTCACTCACACATCGCATATAACTCGTTAAGGATCGGACTATCAAGACACTCTAGTCAAAACAGTTAAGCAAAGTTAAGATCATACAATTTAAGGTGCTTATGCAAGAGTAAAAAATTGAGCCTAAATGTCACAAGTAAAGCACTTACTATTCTCAAGGTATAATAAAGTCAAGAGATATTTCTTCCAATTCAAACCATAGCACAAGGTTTCCTACTACTCTACAAAATAAAAACTAACTACACCCGATTCAAACAAAACCCTTGGAAAAGAACCGCGGCACAAAGAAAAATCAAGGGGGAATTGTAACACTACCTAATAAAAGAAATTTGTTTTGTCTTTTTCTTTCCAACTTTAATCCCTCAAGAAACTTATCGATGATATCCATCACTGGGAAAAATCGAAAATTTTAAAATGTTTATGTCATTTTTTTCAATTTTTTCTGTTTGTAACTACTACAACTAAGTAAAAAAGAAAACTAATATACATACAAAAGTACATCCCCCACCCCACACTATATGAAGTGTAGTTTGATTGCTCGAGGACGAGCAATGGTTTAAGTGTGGGGTGTACCATCGTGCGTAATTATTCGGGACGAGCAATGGTTTCTTTTGCTCCTCCCACTCCTCCTTAGATTCCTTCGGTCTAGAGTATGCTAAATGTTTGACGAGCAAAAAACACACACATAAATTATTCTCGCTAATCAAATATTGTATATCATAATATCGTATCCACAAGGATGGAATTTAAACCGTATTCTCATAGTTTCTAGCTTGGTTGCTATCATAGATGATCAATAATTGAGATTTGTATGATTTGTAAATAAAATTAACTAAGAATCTAAAGCTATTGACTAGTGACTATCGAGACAAGGAATAAGCAACTAAGGTTATCAGTGGGAGAAAATAGGTTTTGACAGGATAGGTGCAAGATAATTGTTCGGGTTCTAACTCTATATAATTCACTTCCAATCTTCAAGTGAGTTTCTCAAATTCACTCTATTATTAGTTCAAATGTTAAGCAGAAACTCCTCTCTTGATTAAGTCTTAACCTCACAAGATGAACCAATTTAAGCACTACGAAGATATGTTAGAATGCGTAGTGGTCTTTAGGAAAACCTCTTCCGATTATTCTCCTAACTAAGTTTAATCAGTGATTCAAATAGCCTCTTTCGATTACTTAGAAGAATCTATGAACTCAACCAACAATATAATGCAAAGATATCACAAGTTATGCCTATCTCAATTACATGAACAAGTGAATATATATGCAACAATTAAATCATCCAAAAATGCTTCAATATATAAAACTAGAGTTATAATCCACAAGCAATCATCAATACACCAAATCTATCAAACTCTAAAGAGAACTACTCCATAGATATGGAGCAATTCATCACAAATACATTTAAAGTAGAGGAAAACATAAATTCAATCTAAACTCGTGTCTTGAGAGGAATGATGAAATCCTTATGCTTTTTCTCCTCCCACTCCTCATTAGCTTCCTTCAGTCTAAAGTATGTCCAAAGTCCTGAAAATAGCATTTTTTATGCATTTATACCAAGTAGGGTAGGGCCCAAATAAAATAACCTTTTCCTAGCCGAAATAGGACATTTACTCTGTAAATATTGCACAGGCGTGCCGCATCGGGCAACGCGCCATGTATGGCATTAGTGGAGAAATCCAGAGAGCTAAGTTCTGACAAACCACATGAATTTGTACAAGCGCGGCTCCCCACGCGTTGCGGCAGTGGGGATTTCTCAGGGTATGGATCAAACTTCGATTTTTGACGTCAAGACTTGGTCGTCGACCCCCGAACACAATCCCGGCTTAATAACTTGGACTTTTAATCAGACTTCAAAGCTCCAAATAGCTCGAATTAGCTCCACAACATCTACATAGCTCAGAATCATTCCTACAAGGCATATAACATACAATAAGTGCATAACACTAACAGTTAAAGCTCATACACGAATAAAGTGCAGTGAATTAGAGTGTAACAAGAGACTAAAAAAGAGATTATAGCCTACCATCACCCTATGGCCATGATATCAAGATGAGCATTAGCAAAGGCATGTATTATTGTATCCTATAGGCATGCTATCTAAAGCGTTTAGTAGTAGACATGAAAGCAAGTGTAGCAATTACTTGAGCCAACATGCTTTGACAAGTTAAGTAATGTGTGTGTGTGGTTCCTACAGGCATGATTTCTATTAGTGTGCAACACGCTAAACAAAATAACAAATAAGGCAAGTTGAACGAAATAGCAAATAGAACACATAGACCCTATAGGCATGTTTTCTACCCTTTTATGCAAGCATTGGAATAACCCAACTCCCTTTTCATTAATTTCCCCATCATTAAATTTTATAAGTTATTACAGACCATACAGAATGATTACATGCCCAAATACGAATATAGAATAACCCAGTAACACATCTGGGCCTTCAAACAGGCTTAGAACTTCATATGAACTGTAGGCCCAAATTTCAGGAGTGGACAGTGTTCTTCAGACCTCCAGTACCAAAGCATGCCCTACATACCAGGCCCAAACAAATAATTTCTTACCGAAATGGATGCCAAACTTGTCTATACAAGTGACAAACTACACACATAGTTAATTGAACAGCTTTAAAGCTTAAAACACTCAGTCCTTAAGCTGTGACCAACAACAACTCTAACCAAAACTTATAGACAGGATCATAATAAAATGAAAGACCCACAAAGCACATATGAGGCAAAGCTTGTGGTTGTATTTCCAGAAACAGAGTTTAACAGAAACAGGGTTATTTCAAAAAAAGTTCTAGAACAAAGCATAGTCCAAAGCCATCCTAAGGAACTTTAAGCAGGAGTTTATACATGGAAATCTAGCACTGTCATAGACAAGACAAGTAAGATGCATACTTAACATGGAAGATTCAACATAAGAGCCTAATGAGAACAAATAACTTGTAGAGTTTAACATATGGAATAATCAAGCAAACTTAGTTTATTAATAAGTGAACATTTAGATGAAAAGAGGTTGACTTTTAGGTAAATAAAGCAAGCAAGCATCATGTGAAGAGGAGTAAACAAGACATGGATTGAAATTCACCCTAGGAATCTCAAACGATCAGTGAGCACAAAACATCAAAGCAAAGAACAAGTCTTCCTTGGCATTGCAACAGTACTGACATATAGAATTCATATGATCACAAGTGGGTTTCAGGGAATAGCAGGTAATTATAAAAGATTTGGCATAGACATATTTTAGTAGGTTCTAAGCATGCATTAATTTCCTAGGAGATCCTAAGTCATGGTTCATGATAAACAACAGTCTTGAGTAGTCAATTAGGCTTAAATGTGAAGAGAAGCATTCAGTCAACTTGGTCATCTACAATAGGCAAGCATTGAGGCTAATAATGTCAAGGAAAATAATAATAGGCTATATATTTATACAAAGTCATCACATAGTTTGCTAATTGCACCTTAGTTCTTATTTTCCACCATGTTGTATTATTTCTATTCATTTCCCATAGTTATGTTGTGCACTCTATCGTGCTTGATATCGGCATTCACGTGATCAGTGAACCCGAGCACTTTGGTTGGATGGGTATCCCTATGTGGATTGATATATTTGGGATTAGGCTGCAAGACGCAACGGATGTTATGTGGGATACCCTTTCCTTGTGTTTATGTGGTGTTTTGTTTTCCCTCTTTGGGATGAGTTAACGAAATTGTACTTTTGTTGTTATATCTGTTGTACTTGCTAGACAGTCCTCGTACCTTGCTTTCTTTCTATTTTTGCTGCATATCTGAGTTGTTGCTGGTTTGGTGTACGGACCGTGTTGGGTGAGAATCCATGTGGTTTCAGGGTGAGTTGTCAGTTGGGCTACTTGTATTGGTTGAGATGAGGTTTCTAGACCTTAGATTTGCACTATCGTATCGGGAGGAGTGTTTGGAAGGATGGTGCTATTTTTTCTCAGAATAGGGCAATGGCCCTTGACGGGCGAGAGAGCTTCTTAGCTTGTGGATTTCATGGGTGGTTATGAGTTTTTGCATGTTCTTTTATCATGGGAAGCGTTGTGGAGGTCCTAAACAAAGTCTTATTCGATATGAAGTGTATTACCGGTACCAAGATTGTTATTGGACAACCTTGGTGGTCGAAAGTTATTGCTGCGGGCATTTGAGTTATGTGGAACATCCTGTGATGGTACCCTTGTAAGTCCTCGTAAAATTTCACCTAGAACCCGGGGTTTTGTGGCGCCGAGGTAGAGTAACGTGATTGAGGACTGCAGAAATTCTTCTTGATGAGTTTGCTCGTACAAAATAGGGCTGAATCATCGCTTGTTGTAGAAGTCAAGGAGAAGCAATACGGCGATCCATTATTGGTACAATTGAAGGAGGGGATCCATAAGTATAAGACTATGGATTTTTCTCTTGGTATGGATGACGGTACGCTAAGGTACCAAGGGAGATTATGTGTTCCAAATGTGGATGGTCTCGGGGAAAAAATCATGACCGAGGCTCACACTTCTAGGTATTCTGTGAAGGAAGTCTATTGGTGGAATGATATGAAGAGGAATGTGGCAGAATTTGTGGCAAGATATCCAAATTGTCAGCAAGTGAAGGCCGAACACCAAAGGCCCGGTGGGTTGGCACAAAACATCGAGATTCCAATGTGGAAGTGGGAGATGATCAACATGGACTTTGTGGTAGGACTACCCCGCACACATCGCAAATTTGACTCGATTTGGGTGAATGTGGATCGACTCACGAAATCAGCACACTTCTTACCTTTTAAGGCTACCGACACAGCAAAACAGTATGCTTAGTTGTATATTAAGGAATTAGTCAGGTTTCATGACACTTCGGTTTCTATCATCTCAAATCGAGGGGCACAGTTCAAAGCTAACTTTTGGAGGAAATTTTAGCAAGGTTTGGGTACTCAGGTGAATCTTAGTACAACCTTCCATCCACAAACTAATGGGGAGTTTTGGGTTTAACAACGCGTTGGGGAGTTGAAGAAATATTGTTGCAGAATAGGGTATTTTTGCTGTCCATTATGCGATCGCAGAACTACTCCGCGGACCGTAGATCTGCCGCAGCGTGAAGCAGAGAAATAGCCAATTTTTGAGGTCATTCTGCGGTCAACTATGCGACTGCATAATCATTTTTCGGGCCGCACTTCCGTTACAGAATTGGCATGAAGAAATTTGGAGGATGATTCTGCGGGCCATTTCATGGCCGCAGAACTAGTCTGCGGATCGTAGATGTAACCGTAGACCTGACTGCAGACTGATCTAGAGCAGCCCAAGTTTTGGCATCACTTTCGAGGCCTATTTTGCGTACCGCATATCTATTCTGCGGTCCACTCTGCGACCACTAAACTAAGTCCGGAGGGTCTATTTTTCTATTTTTATAACCCGACCTTGTTTTAATAAATAGCCTTGAAGGACCATTTTGAAGAGGAATTCTGCCATTTTAGAGAGAGGGGAGTATTTTAGAGAGAGAGAGAGGGGGAAGCACCAAGTGCTTGGTTCACCAATCTTTGCTCAAGTATTGAATAATTAACAAGAAAAAGACACAAGGTCTTCATCCAAGAGGTAAGGTTCCACACTCTAGTCTTCAATTTCGAGTTTGTGGTAGAATATGGAGTGTGATTCTTAGGTATGGGGGTGTTATCTATGCATGTATGTACCAACAAAGTTGTGGGAAGGTTGTTGAGATCAAAAGGGTAGATATTGGGTTGTGGGATGAAGGAATCCACCATAAGAGGACCTTGAAATCATTATGCCCACCTAGTGTTTGATAAAATGCTCAAATGAGCTGAAACCACGAGTACCTTCCTAATTTTGGTTCAAACTTGTTATATTTCTAAATAGATTAAGGTTGCTAGGATTTCCGTATCATTGTAGTACTTAAGGGAGCTCAAAGCGAGGTATGTTGGCTAAACTCCTCTTGTAGAATCGAAGCTCTTGATGTCCTCGTAAGTTGTAGTTATGATTGGCTCAAGCTCTTATGTCTCATGTTCCATGTTGTTCCTTTTAAATTTGATTATTACGAATAAATTCTGTGTCGAAACTTCTATGTTCAAAATGTATTCGGAATGCTCTTATTATATTGTGTTTTCCTACGAGATTGTATTCAAATGTCACTATGTGTCGAAATATTATGAATTTAATTATGTCTTAATTGCTAGTTATTATGCCAAATTGTGGATGAAAACTCAATGTGCCTAAGACTCTTATTTTCTCATATGTGTACTAAAAGTCGTGATTAGAGATGCTTTGTTGTTGATAATCCATGATGATGTTTGAAAGTAAAAGGGGTGAACATGAAATATGAAATACGGTAGACGTGCACAGAATGATATTACATTTGTGGCCACTAGTGCCAATGAAATAAAAAGATAAGTAAACGACTATGAAATGAGCTGAAAGTCCTTTATACAATAAATATTTGGGATTATCGTTAATCACTGAGGAAGGCAGGTTGAAATAACCTAACCCCGAAACTACACGTGTCGGTGTAGGAGTGGATTGTGATTATTTCCCTTATCTGGGATGAGATTAATGTGATGAGATTATTCCCCTTAAATTGGATGAGATGATTGCTAGCAAAGGGTTATGTCGATCCACATGGCATTGTGGTGAGACGGTCTAGCTGATCGGGTCGATATCGGATACCATGCCGCATACATGGTGGTGACTATGCTTGAAATTGTGATTGTGATAGTGTTTGAGATTGTGATTGTGATTGTGATTGGATGTCTTTGGGTGAGACAGCCTAGCCGATCGGGCCGTGATAGGACTCCGTGCTAAAGATACGGTGGTATATCGGTACTAAAGATCTCCCAATCTAAAATACCAACATTTACTTGAAATCTTATCTTGCTCCTAACTTGATGCCTTTGCATTATTGAGGCTCCTATTGATTCTATGATTGTTCTTCCTTGTTTTATTATTCGTTCTATTTAGAGGGTGTTTAGTCATTCATACTAGTACTATTCCATATGTACTAATGTCCCTTTTACCTGGAGCGCTGCATCTTTAATGGATGCAGGTGGTTCCATAGCAGGCGACTTTAATCAGTGATAGCGTTACACCATCTTCCTATCTGACTTGGTGAGCCCCACTTCATATCGGGGTCGTATATATTTTGTTCCTTGTGTATTATGTTTTGAGGTATAACCGATGCCTTGTTGCCAGTACTATCATAGTACTCTTTTGTATCTATTATATGCTCTGTAGATATAGTGTGGGTTGTATGTTGGTGTTGGGAAAGTCAAACTAGTAATGTTATATTTGTATCACATGTCCCACTTCAAACTATGAAAGTGTATGGTGAAATTATGCAGTGTTTTGATTGCTTTGGAATGACTCCTGGCACGTTCGAGGATGAATTTATGTTTAAGTGGGGGAGGATGTAACGACCTAGCTTGTCGTTTTGAGAAATTGCATTCGGTTCGGCAGTTTGAGGTCATGAGTAACTTCACATAGTGTATTATGACTTATGTGCATCATCGGCTCTGGTTTTTGAGTGGTTCGAAAATGATTTTAAGGGGTGACTCTCATTTGAGAAGCTTAAAGTTGGAAGAATTGACCATATTTGACTCTTGAGTATTTGACACCGGATCAAAGTTTTGATGGTTCGGGTAGGTCCGGTTGGTGAGTTTAGACTTGGGCATATGCCAGGATTTGCATATGACTTTAAGGCTATCACTTGGAATAGGTCTATTTTATCATATGGAACTTGCCTGCATAATTTGGTGTCACTTGGAGTTGATTTGTATGGTTCAGACGCTTGGTTGTGATTCTAGAAGTTATTCAAGTCCATGGTGATTTTCATGCATTTTGGCATCCGATTCGTGATTCTTCAGGTTAATTTGGTGTTTTCATCGCGCGAGCGAGTTCGTGTTATATTTTAAGACTTGTGCAGATGTTTGATTTGGAGCCCCGAGGGCTCGGGTGCGTTCTGAATTCGTTTCAGAGTGTTTTGTTGGGAATTGTGTGTGCTGGTACTGGTGTCATAGCATTTTCGATTCGCTTATACGATTCTGTGTTGCTGGGGGTGAGTTCGCATTTGCGATAAAATGCCTCGCATTTGTGAGTGTTTGCTGTTCGCTTTTGCGAAGATGTTTGTCATTTTTGCGATGGCAACTATCTTCGCATTTGTGATAATTTGGGTCGCAAATGCGACTTTAGCAGGAAGTCCCATGTTTCACTTTTGCGATGAAATGCTCGCTTTTACGGGGTTCGCATTTGCTAACTCCATGTCGCAAATGCGACATCTGCAGCTGGTCTATAACTGAGTACTTCAGGACTTAGGTTCATTTTAACATATTTTGAACCCTAGACTCGGTAGGAGGCGATTTGGAAGAGGGTTTTTCTTCTACAAACTTTCGGTAAAAGATTCTAATCTTATTCCATCATTATATCTTGGATTTTAACATCAAAATCATGTGATTCAAATTGAAAATTTGTGAAACTTTGTCAAGTTTTTGAAAAATAAGAATTTGAGTTTTGAGAGTCGATTTGGACTCAGATTTTGAAACTAATCACATATATGAACTCGTAGGGTCGTCGGAATCTACCATTGGATACGGGTTATGACAGCGCGGGTCCCGGGTTGACTTTTATTGACCTTTGAGCAATTGTGTAAAGATCGTAACTTTAATTATTGGGATTGATTTCACTTACATTATTTGATGTTATTAAGTCAATTTTGGTTAGATTTGTGCCGAGCGGAGGTGAATTGTGAAGGAAAAACTATTTTTGAGTATTGATTGAGGGCTTTTGAGGTAAGTATCTTGCCTAACGTTGTGTGGGGGAACTACCCCGTAGGAATTGAGTTGTTTGCACTATTTGAACTACATGAAGGATGTGTACACGCGATGACGAGTGTGTGCACGGTTTATATATGGAAATTTGACCGGCTTAGACTCTTAGGTTCTTATGTTCATTAAAAATGAAGTTGTCTTATCATGTTAAATCCTCCATTAGCTAAATTCCCCCTTACGTGTCTTATTTGAAGCTGATTGATTCATGTTCTACAGTTGTTGTCAAATAAACTCTTATAATCTCACGACCCGAAATTCCCACCTTCGGGACTGTGATGGCGTCTAACGTTTCACTTGCTAGGCCAACCAATGTTAGAATAATCTTAACCATTTTTAAACCAATTAAATTAAATGGAAGTCAATTACTGAAATAAAGTGCGAAAGACCATAACTACTAAATCATCAAAATACATCCCCGAATCTGGTGTCACACATGCACGAGCTACTCGGATAATACAAAGAAAAGGGTCCGAACAAAATAAAGTTGTCAGAAAGAAAGCACACAGCTAAGATAAAATAGAACAGGACTTCGGAGCTGCGAACGTTGTGCAACTATACCTCAAGTTGCCTTTAATAGTTGAATTCGAGCAAATCTACGGTACTCCCCTAGGACCAACTCCAGTATCTGCACAAGAAGTGCGGAGTGTAGTATGAGTACAACCGATCCCATGTACTTTGTTAGTGCCAAGCCTAACCTCGACGAAATAGCGACGAGGCTAAGGTAGGTCGCCTACATTAACTTGTACGCAATAATAATAATAATAATAATAATAATAATAATAATAATAATAATAATAATAATAATAATAATAATAATAATAATAATAATAATAACAGGAAAAGAAGTAAAACCGGTAAATCATATCAATTATTGAAGTCAATTCAGCAGTCATAATCCCTCAACTAATTACCGTTACGGCGTGCAACCCGCTTCAGTAGTCATAATCCCTCAATTTATTTCCGTTGCGGCATGCAACCCGATCCAACAATATAATCTTTCAATTAAATTCTGTTGCGGCGTGCAACCCGCTCCAACAATATAAACTTTAAGTAATTCTATTGGGGCGTACAACCCGCTCCAACAATATAAACTTAAATTAACTTCGTTGCGGCGTGCAACCCGCTCCAACAACATAATTTAACCACTCTTAAATATAAAAATACTCCAATAAATAACACATTAATAAGAAATTATTAGGCAACAAGACATACAATAATTATGATTTATTTAGGAAAATAAGTAATGACAAGTAGTAATTAATTGTGAAAATCAGGGAGAAAATAGGCAATTTAATATTTAATATGCTATATGTCAAGTAGCAATTAAGACACATAATTCAAATAAGCATGTAGAATCTATAGCATCAATTCAAGACATAATATTGAACAAGGAATATGAGAGAAATAATTAATGTAATAATTAATTCATGATTTAAAAGAATTTATGATTTTCAGATAATTATGCAAACAATCAATTTGACGACGTATAGGTACTCGTCACCTCGCCTATACGTCATTACACATGAAATTCACTTAACAAATAATTCAAGGGTTTTATTCCCTCAAGTCAAGGTTAACCACGACACTTACCTCACTTCGCAACCAATTTCAAGATCTAAATAAACCTTTGCCACGCGCCGAAAGCTTTAAATCTAGTCACAAACAATTCAATATACTCAATACAAATTGTAGGAATTAATTCCATATGAAATTACTAATTTTTTGAATTAAAATCCGAAATACATCTCAAAAATTTATAGTGGGGCCCACATCTCGAATCTCAGAAAAACTCACGAAATTCGAACACCTGTTCCAAGACGAGTCCAACCAGAAAAAAATTATCAAATTCCGATGTCAAATGGACCTTCAAATCTTAAATTTCGTTTTTGGAAAGTTTTACAAAAGTTCCATTGTTCTTCCATTTAAATCCGAAATAAACGATGAATATAAGCATAGATTTATGAAATATAATCACTTTCGGGTATAGAACACTAACCCAAGTCGAAGTCGTGAAAACCCCCTTTGAAATTGCCCAAATCCGAGACTCAAAACTCAAAAAAGAGTAAAAATGGCTAACCCTGGTTTTATGGGTTCTGCCCAGGCTTTTTCGCATCTGCGGGCACAAGTGCCTCATCTGCGAGCTCGCTTTTGCGGAGATTGTGGTCGCTTCTGCGGGCTCGCTTATGCAGAAAAGCGTCTGCTTCTCCGATGAAGCTGCCCCTTCCCCTTTTCCACTTCTGCGATGGACTTCACCCTTCTGCGAAGACACTTATGCGGCCAAGGCTTCGCAGAAGCGAACACACCAGAAGCAACAAATTCCAGAATTTGCTTAAGTCCAAAATTTGATCCGATTTTGATCCAAATTACACTCGGGGTACTCGGGACCCCATCTGAATATACCAACAAGTCCCGTAACATAATAAGGTCTTACTCGGGGTCTCAAATCGCGCCAAACAACGTCAAATTTACAATTCACACCTCGATTCGAACTTTTGAGTTTCAAACTTTTCAATTTACAAAACTCGTGATGAAATGTATTAAACGAATCCGGAATGACTTCAAATTTGGCGCACAAGTCATAAATGACATAACGGAACTATTCCAATTTCCAGAATCAGGTTCCGACCATGATATCAATAAAGTCAAATCCGCGGTCAAACTTTGGAAATCTTTAGCCTTTCAAGCTTCAAATTTTCAATAAATGGCGATAACACAAGTTAGGGACCTCCAATATAAATTCTGGGCATACGGCCAAGTCCCAAATCACAATACCTATCGGAACTGTCAAAATATTTTTCTTGGTCCGTTTGCTCAAAACGTTGACCGAAGTCAACTCAAATGAGTTTTACAACACTATTTCACATTTTAATCAATTTTTCACATAGAATCATTCTGGAAAATTTATGGAGTGTGCACGCAAGTCGAGGAAAGCTGAATGGTGCTATTTGAGATTTGAGAACACAGAAATAGTTATCAAATTTAAAGATGACATATTGGGTCATCACATTCTCCACCTCTAAAACAAACATTCGTCCTCGAACGGAATTAGAAAATTACCCGAGGTGGTGAAAAGGTGTGGATATCTACTCCACATGTCCAACTCGGACTCCCAATAGATTCTTCAACCGGTTGGCCTCTCCATTACACCCGAACTGAAGGATAACTCTTAGACGTCAATTGTCGGACCTGCCGGGCTAGAATAGCTACCGGCTCCTCCTCATAAGTCAAATCCTTGTCCAATTGGACCGAGTTGAAATCTAACACATGGGACGGATCACCATGATATTTCTGGAGCATAGACACATGGAATACCGGATGAACTGCTGATAAACTAGGTGGTAATGCAAGCCTGTAGGCTACTTCACCCACCCTTTCAAGAATTTCAAAAGGTCCTATATACCTATGGCTCAACTTGCCCTTCTTTCCGAACCTCATTACACCCTTCTTAGGTTAAACCCGGAGCAATACTCTTTCTCCAACCATGAATACAACATCACGAACTTTACGGTCAGCATAACTCTTTTTCCTAGACTGAGCTGTGCGAAGTCGGTCCTAAATAATCTTGACCTTATCCAAGGCATCCTGTATCAAATCGGTATCCAACAATCGAGCCTCTCCCGTTTCAAACTAGCCAACTGGTGAACGACATCGCCTCCCATATAATGCTTCATATGGAGCCATCTGAATGCTCGAGTGGTAATTGTTATTATAGGCAAACTCTACAAGTGGCAAGAACTGATCCCAAGAACCTCCAAAGTCTATAACACAAGCGTGAAGCATATCTTCCAGTATCTGAATAGTGAGCTATGACTGTCCGTCTGATTGTGGATGAAATATTGTACTCAACTCAACCCACATGCCTAAATCACACTGTACAGCCCTCCAGGTGAACTGTGTACCTTGATCTGAAACAATAGACACGGGCACACCGTGAAGGCGGACAATCTCGCGGATGTAAATATCCGCTAACCGCTCTGAAGAATATGTAACTGCTACTGGAATGAAATGTGCTGACTTGGTCAACCTGTCTACAATGACCCATACTGCGTCAAACGTTCTCTGAGTCCGTGAGAGCCCAACAACAAAATCTATAGTGATATGCTCCCACTTCCACTCAGGAATTTCTAACTTCTGAAGCAAACCACTAGGTTTCTAATACTCGTACTTGACTTGCTCACAATCTAAACACTGAGCTACATATGCAACTATATCCTTTTTCATTCCTCTCCACCAATAATGTTTTCCAAATCTTGATACATTTTGGCAGAACCCGGATGAATAGAATACCGGGAACTGTGGGCTTCCTCAAGAATTAATTCACGAAGCCCATCCACATTAGGAACACATATACGACCCTGCATCCGAAAAACTCCATTATCTCCCACAGCAACCTGTTTGGCACCATCGTGCCACACTGTGTCCTTAAGGACAAGCAAATGAGGATCATCATACTGTCACTCTCTAATACGTTCATACAAGGAAAACCGAGCGACTGTGCAAGCTAGAATCCGACTGGACTCTGAAACATCTAATCTCACGAACTGATTAGCCAAAGTCTTAACATTTGCAGCTAATGGCCTTTCACCAACAGGAATATACGCAAGGTTACCCATACTCACAGCCTTTCTACTCAAAGCATTAGCCACCATATTGGCCTTTTCGGGGTGATACAAAATGGTGATATCATAGTCTTTCAATAGTTCCAACCATCTTCTCTGCCTCAAATTGAGATCTTATTCTTTGAACAGATACTGTAGACTATGATGATCAGTGGATACCTCACACGAGACACCATAAAGGTAATGTCTCCAAATCTTCAACGCGTGAACTATGGCTGCCAATTCTACATCATGAACACAGTAATTTTTCTCATCAACTTTCAACTGTCGCGACGCATATGCAATCACTCTGCCATCTTGGATTAATACTCCACCAAGCCCAATGTGAGATGCATCACACTGGCATCGTAGTCAAAGCAGTCTTGAGCTTCTGAAAGCTTAACTCACATTCGTCTGACCATCTGAATGGGGCACCCTTACGGGTCAATTTGGTCGATGGAGATGCTATAGATGAAAATCCCTCCACAAACAGTCGATAATGACCTGCCAGACCCAGGAAACTCTAGATCTCTGTAGCTGAAGTAGGTCTAGGCCACTTCTGAACTATCTTAATCTTCTTAGGATCCACTTTTATGCCTTCTGCCGATACAACGTGCCCAAAAAAGGCAACTGAGCTTAACCAAAATTTGCATTTTGAAAATTTGGCATATAACTGATTATTCTTCAAAGTCTGAAGCATAATCCGAATATGCTGCTCATGCTCCTCTCGACTACCGGAGTAAATCAAGATATCTTCAATGAATACCACCAAAAATGAATCCAAATAGGGCTTGAATACCTGGTTCATCAAATCCATAAATGTTGTTGGGGCATTTGTCAGCCCAAATGACATAACTAGGAATTCGTAATGCCCATACCGAGTCTGAAAAGCTGTCTTAGGAACATCGGATGCCCTAATCTTCAACTGATGGTAACCAAACCTCAAATTGATCTTTGAAAACACCTTGTCACCCTAAAGCTAATCGAATAAATCATCAATTCTTGGCAATGGATACTTATTCTTGATAGTAGCCTTGTTTAACTGCCGATAATATATACACATCCGCATTGAACCATCTTTCTTCTTTACAAATAACACTAGTGCACCCCAGGGCGAGGCGCTAGGTCTAATGAATCCCTGGTAGAGCAAGTCTTGTAACTTCTCCTTCAATTACTTTAGTTCCGGCGGGGTCATACAGTATGGTAGAATAGAAATGGGCTGGGTGCCCGAAGCCAAATCAATACATAAGTCAATATCTCTATCGGGTGGCATCCCCAGAAAATCCGCAGGAAATACATCTGGAAACTCACGGACAATTGGGATTGAATCCATATAAGTAATATCCGCATTGGGATCGCGAATATAAGCCAAATAAGCTAGACACTCCTTCTTGACCATACACTGAGCTTTCACGTAAGAGATAACCTTGCTGGTGGAATGGCCAAGAGTCCCTTTCCACTCTATTTGAGGTAACCCTGGCGTGACAGTCCAATACAACATGATAAGGTGACAACACATTCATTCCTAAGATAACATCAAAATCTACCATATCAAGAAGTAGAAGATCCACGCTAGTCTCAAGACTCCCAATAGTAACCACACACGAACGATAGATATGATCTACAGTGATAGAATCCCCCACCGGGGTGGACACATGCACAAAAGCACTCAAATAATCAAGAGGCATAACCAAATATGAAGCAAAGTAGGAGGACACATAGGAATAAGTAGATCCTAGATCAAATAAAACTGAAGCATCTCTATGACAAACTGGAACAATACCTGTGATCACGGCATCAGATGACTCAGCCTTAGGCCTAGCTGGAAAAGGATAAAATCAGGGCAGTGCCCCACCACTTGGAGCTACATCTATGGGACGGCCTCTAACTGGTTGGCCTCCACCTCTAACAACCTGACCTCTACCTCTAGCTGTCTGACCCCTGCCCCTAGCTGGACGGGTGGGCGGTGGAGCAACCGGTGCCGGTATGGTGGCACGAGAATCCTGCTGAGATATGTTGCTCGACAACTTAGGGCAATACCTCCTGATGTGACCAATGTTCCCATACTCATAACACCTATACTATTGTTGTGCTTGCTGAAGCTGACCCGAATGGGCCGGATAACCGTTGTAGTGACTCCAGAGTGGTGGTGTACTGATAGGAGCTGGATGTGCACTAAATGTCGGCTGCCCAGAGTAAGGCATAATAGGTCCATGACTCTCTGAAGCACAGTGAGATGCTGAAGTGCTGAATAAAATGGCCTGGGAGGATGACCCCTACCATAAGTACCCCTGCCTCCAGAAGAGGCACCTCTGAAATTACCGGAATGACGAGGCCTCTTATCAGACCCCTACCCTCTCTCCTGTGTTAGAACTATCTCGATCCTCATAGCAACATTAGCAGCCGCCTGAAAGGAAATCTCACTTCCGGTCTCCTTGGCCATCTGAAGCTTGATAGGGTGAGTGAGTCCATCAATAAACCCCCTTACTCTCTCCCCCTTAGTAGGATGTAAAAAGGAGAGCATGACGGGCTAGATCCACAAAACAGGTCTCGTACTAAGTAACAGTCATGCTGCCCTGCAGGGGATGCTCAAATTGCCTGCAGTAATCCTCTCTCAATATGAAAGGGAGGAACTTCAGGCGACCCAGCTGGTCGGGTCAACATATAATCTCTCCACCACTTCTTGGCGGATCCTGTCATCTGAAATACAACAAAATCGACCCCATTGGTCTCAACTATACCCATGTTCCGCAAAACCTTATGTCAGCAGTCAAGATAATCATGTGGGTCCTCAGAAGGTGTGCCACTAAAGTGAACTGGAAAGAGCTTAGTAAACTTGTCCAATCTCAATAAAGACTCATAAGACATGGAAGACCTATCACTGGTCTGTGCCACAACAACTAGCTGAACTACCCCAACCGGTGGGGCTGCTGGAGCCTGATACTGGGGAGCCATCTTCTCCGGAGCGGGAGTAGTGGGAGTTTGTGCTCCTCCTCCAGCATATGCGATGGCTGGTGCCACTGAAAATGTACCATTCTGGGCCACGCCCTCCATAAGACTCACCAAACAGACTAGAGCGTCCTGAAGCACTGGAGTAGCTATGAATCCTTCCAGAACATGAACAGGTCCAACCGGTACAGTCTGAACTAGAATCTCCTCCTAAAGATCCATCCGAGGTTCTACAACAGGTGCTGCTGCTCGAGCACTAGGCTGGGCTCTACCTATACCTCTGCCTCGGCCTCGGCCTCGACCTCTACCCCCGGTCATGGTTGCCATCGGGGGCTCTGGTCCCTGTCCATCGGTAGATGTATTATGTTTTCTCACCATCTACGAGAGAATAAGAATAGAATGGTTCAATCATCGATGATAAAATAAAATCGAACGACAGAATAAAAAAAAGTGATATCGTTCCTAAACTTCATAGCCTCTAAGAGATAAATACAGGCGTATCCGTACCGATCCTTTAGACTCTACTAAGCTTTCTCGTTTCTCGTGAGACCTAAGTAACCTAGTGCTCTGATACCAACTTGTCACGACCCGAAATTCCCACCTTCGGGACCGTGATGGTGCCTAACATTTTAACTTGCTAGGAAAGCCAACGTTAGAATATAATTAGCCATTTTTAAGAAAATTAAATTAAACAGAAGTCAATTACTGAAATAAAGTGTGGAAGACCATAACTACTGAATCATCACAATACATCCCAGAACTGGTGTCACAAGTGCACGAGCTTCTAGAATAATACAAACAAGGGTCGAAACAAAATAAAGTTGTCTGAAAGAAAGCACACAACTAAGATAAAATAGAAGTGGACTTCAGAGCTACGAACGCTGTGCAACTATACCTCAAGTCTCCTTTGATAGCTGAATCCGAGCAAATCTACGGTACGCGGCTGGGACCAACTATGGTATCTGCACAAGAAGTGCAGAGTATAGTATAAGTACAACCGACCCTATGTACTCGGTAAGTGCCGAGCCTAACCTCGACGAAGTACTGACGAGGCTAAGGCAGGTCGCCTACATTAACCTGTACGCAACAATAATAATAATAACAGTAAAAGAAGTAAGACCGGTAAATCATATCAATAATTGAAGTCAATTCAGCAGTCATAATCTTTCAATAAATTTCCGTTGCGGCGTGCAATCCGCTCCAACAATATAAACTTAACATAAAATCCGTTGCGGCGTGCAACTCGATCCAACAATATAATCTTTCAATTAAATTCTGTTGCGGCGTGCAACCCGCTCCAACAATATAAACTTTCAATAAATCAGTTGTCGCGTGCAACCCGCTCCACAATATAAACTTAAATTAACTTTGTTACGGCGTGCAACCCGCTCCAATAATATACTTTAACTACTCTTAAATGTAACAATACTCCAATAAATACCACATTAATAAGAAATTATTAGGCAACAAGGCATACAATAATTATGATTTATTTAGGAAAACAAGTAATGACAAGTAGCAATTAATTGTGAAAATCAGGGAGAAAATAGGCAATTTAATAATGAATATGCTAAATGTCAAGTACCAATTAAGACACATAATTCAAATAAGTATGTATCAATTATAGCATGAATTCAAGACATAATATTGAACAAGGAATATGAGAGAAATAATTAATGTAATAATTAATTCATGATTTAAAATAATTTTTGATTTTCAGATAATTATGCAAATAATCAATTTGACGACGTATAGGCACTTGTCACCTCGCATATACGTCATTACATATGAAATTCACATAACAAATAATTCAAGGGTTCTATTTCCTCAAGTCAAGGTTAACCATGACACTTACCTCACTTCGCAACCAATTTCAAGATTCCAATAAACCTTTGCCTTGCGAATTCATGTCTGAAAGCTTCAAATCTTGTCACAAACAATTCAAAATACTCAACATGAATCGTATGAATTAATTCCATATAAAATTATTAATTTTCTGAATTAAAATCCGAAATTCATCTCAAAATTTCATAGTGGGGCCCACATCTCGAATCTCAGAAAAACTCACGAAATTCAAACACTAGTTCCAAGACGAGTCCAACCATATAAAAATTATCAAATTCCAATGTCAAATGGACCTTCAAATCTTAAATTTCGTTTTTGGAATGTCTTACAAAAATTCCAATTTTCTTCCATCTAAATCCGAAATAAACGATGAATATATGCATGGATTTATGAAATATAATCACTTTTAGGTATAGAACACTTACCCAAGTCGAAGTCGTGAAAAACCCCTTTGAAATCGCCCAAATCCGAGACTCAAAACTCAAAAATGAGTAAAAACGGCTAACCCTCGATTTTATGGGTTCTGCCCAGGTGTTTTTTTACATCTGCAGGCACAAGTGCTGCATCTACGAGTTCGCTTTTGCGGATATTGTGGTCGTTTCTGCGGGCTGGCTCGCTTTTGCGGACTCGCTTGTGCAATGAAGCGTCCGCTTTCTACGACGAGGCTGCCCCTTCCCCTTTTCCACTTCTGTGATGGAATTCACCCTTCTGCGGAGACGTTTCTGCGGCCAAGGCTTCGCACAAGTGAACTCACCAGAAGCAGCAAATCCCAGAATTTGCTTAAGTCCAAAATTTGATCTGATTTTGATCCGAATCACACTTAGGGTACTCGGGACCCGATCCAAATATACTAACAAGTCCCGTAACATAATACGGACTTACTCGGGGTCTCAAATAACGTCAAAAAACGTCTAATTTACAATTCACACCTCGATTCGAACTTTTGAGTTTCAACCTTTCTATTTACAAAACTCGTGTCGAAACGTATTAAACGAATCCGGAATGACTTCAAATTTGGCACACAAGTCATAAATGACATAACAGAACTATTGCTATTTCCATAATTAGGTTCCAACCCTGATATCAATAAAGTCAAATCCGCGGTCAAACTTTGGAAATCTATAGCCTTTCAAACTTTAAATTTTCAATAAATGGCGAAAACTCAAGCTAGGGACCTCCAATTTAAATTCCGGGAATACGCCCAAGTCCTAAATCATGATACAGACCTACAGGAACTGTCAAAATACTGATCCGGGTCCATTTGCTCAAAAGGTTGACCGAAGTCAACTCAAATGAGTTTTGAAGCACTATTTCATATTTTAATCAATTTTTAACATAAAACCTATCCAGCAAAATTTATAGACTACGCACGCAAGTGGAGAAAAGCTGAATGGTGCTATTTGAGGTTTAAGAACACAGAAATAATTATTAAATTTAAAGATGACATATTGGGTCAACACATATAAGCCTTAATTAATGTTTTTGCCTCTTAAATTGCCATGCCATCTCTTCCATAATTACTTAACCTCAATTATAATTATTGTTATCCCTTCTATAATTTCTTAACCTTAATCGAAGTTATTGTTATCCCTTCATTATTAATTATCATTGTTTGAAGTTATTGTTTGTGTTATCTCCTTCCTTATTGATTTTTGTTACTTGAAGTGATTGTTCATGATATCCCTTTACTTGTTGATTTCCATTATTTGAGATTCACTGTTGAATATTATCTCTTTTATTATGAGTTAGTCTTATCTTCAATTGTGGTTATACATTATTCCTCTCATTGTCGAGTTATTTGGAGTTGAAGTCATGAAAGTCGTTAGTACGTTGAGGCGATGTTGGTTATTGTTGAAACATCTATCTTATTGAGCATTTTTCATCCATTTTTGTTGTTGATATTCTTGTATACGTTATGGTGAATACATGGGCTATTGTTGTGGAAACATTAATATTGTTGTTGTTGGCAAGTTGTGATATATGAGCACTTGTGGTGTAAATTTTTATAGTGATATGATATTAACGCGCATGCGGTGATATCAGGCTTGGGGTTGATGTGCATGTGGCGGTATAAAGTCGGACTTATGTGCGTGTTCCTTGTAGGGGAACTACATGAAGTCACATGCATCATAAGGTAGGCTAAAGTGTGTGTAGCTATTTCGGAAAAACTGTTTTCAAAACCTATTTCAAATGCAAGGCTCACACGGCGGTATAAGGAAAGATCGTGATTGAAATTGAGAAACGTGAATACAAGGCGGTACCTCGATTGTGATTCTTGATTATATGGGGTGGTAGCTCGGTTTGATTTCATTATACATGAGGCGGTACCTCGTTGTGATTCTTGTTATTTATTTCATGTTGCAAAGTGTTTTGGTGGGAATATTTCTTGTTGCTTCATTGTTTATTATTCTAGCAGTTGTTGTCCGTTCATGATCATTGTAGCCCTTTAGTTGCTTCTTTTGTGCTATTTCCATTGTTGATTCCGGTACCAGTTCATGCTATTATCTTGGTTTTGTCTCAGCTGATTCTTCATTTTTTTCCATTACCTGTCCGCTTTACATTTTCATACTATCTATGGCCTGGGGGCATTGTTGTTGATGATATTTGTGTAGTGGTGTGGCTACCTTGTGTGAGTTATGCATTTTACGTTTCGTAGTGGTGTTTCCTATGTACCATTCACCCTCTTTGTTCTACTTGTTGACTTGAGTTGTGGTAGAACACGTATACAAGCATACACATAATTAATCACTCATATCAGTTAAAGAAGATGAATCCTGAAGTTTATTGACTATTTACATGTATTCTCGTTTACTTTCCCTCTGTGTGAGAGTTGTACTATTGGCACGTGAACCGTCTGTGCGTTTATGAGATATTGTCACTCCCTTAGCAAGTGAGTTGTCCGTGCGATTATGAATTTTAGTGTGGGCACAAGATTCCAAGTGATTAGGATTCGTGAATTGGGACCCGTGAATTGAAATTATGAGGTGTGGTACCTCGGGGAACTCTTAAGTAGATCTTGTGTGAAAGCGGTTGTTCTTATTGAGTTGTTACTTGTTTTCCTTACTTGGTTTCACTGGACTTAAATTGTATTCGGCTTACCCTATGGTGTTATTATCAGTTGTTCCTTATTGATAATTATTGCTTCTAGTTCTCTGTTGCAAGTATTATTGTCGTTTACCATGCTTAGCTCTATATTCTTATTATTCCTTGTTAGATTCATATTTATACCCGTACAAGTTGTCATGTTTAGTAGGTGTCCTGACTGTCCCTCGTCACTACTCCACCAAGGTTAGTCTTGATACTTACTGGGTACCGCTGCGGTGTACTCATGCAATGCTTTTTGCACATTTTTGCATGGATCAAGTGTCACGACCCAAAATCAACCGTCGTGATGGCACCTATCATGGAACTAAGCCAGCCTCAACTTAACAACCCAACACCAACCACAATAAGTTTGAAAACATTAATGGAAGTTTTTAAAATTAAAGAAAAACTATTTAAAACATATGGAAATCCCTAAGTGATACAATACAGCTCAAAACCAGGGTGTCACTGAGTACATGAGCATCTAGATAAGAAATACAGTCTACTACAGTGTCTAGAGATATAAACTGAAAGTACGATAAAGATAAAGAAGGAGAGTTAAGGCCCGCGAACGCAGTGCAGCTACCCTGATAGTCTCCAAAACTCTAGGATCCTCAATCAGCAACCGCCACCACGACTGGTATCTCCTGGATCTGCACACGAGGTGCAGGGAGTAACGTGAGTACACCAACTCTGTAAGTAACTCTTGGGTTATTCCCTTTGTCTTAACTTACGTCTTGCATTGTCTCCTTATTTATCAATAACATCTCGGGTAGGAACCCTTACTTCCTTTTCTTGACATCGTGTTTGCATAATGTTCTGGAATCGTAGCATATCTGTAGTATTTGAATCAGTGCATTCTCATTCCTTTTCTTATTTTTTTCACATTCTTTTACCATTCCATAGTTACTAGAACCGCTTAATTCTGACTTAATGCCACATCACTCCATATTCCCCCCATTAGGAGAGCACTAAGATTTAATGTTATGATTATTTACGTATAGATATTTTACCTTCTCATCTTTGGCATCTTTTCACATTATCGATGATCCTTACTCGCCTCGCGGTAATCCTTTTGTACCAAGGATAACGAAATTCCTCACTTGCGAGGGTGACATTTAGTGTAACTGGCACATACAGTCCCTTAAGCTTAACTTTACTCACCTTGCTTGCTTTAGGGAAGCGTCTTCCTAAATGACCTTTAAAGGTATTCTTCTGTCGTCCATTCTATTATCGCCGGGACGCAATCTTTGAAATTCTCATGATGCAGACTATTACTCAGTCCCTAGTTCATGCTTAGTTTATCTTATTCATAAGTCCATGCTGATTTCTTATTACTCTGGGGTCTAACTTTTCCTTTTGGTAGTCGCGTTGGAGTCACAAGCTTATTTCTTGAAATGAGGATATGACTTTATGGCCTATACTCTTTTATTGTCTCAAAGCCTGTCACCTCTCGTCCTTTCTTTCACTTGACTATAGATTCTGTAATACTGTCATCTTTTTGATCTACCGTTGTCATCCACGTATCATATCTTACTCATAATGCTTCATTAACTCTCTTCTTATTTTTCGCTAACATTTATGTCTATCACTTTATTCTGAAAACTCGTACTAAAAGGTAGTGACGAACTCAACCTCAACAGGTATAACATAAATAAATGTGCATAAACGTAGGCATGCTTTCATGTCAAATATACATCTCAAACAGTAAAGGAAATACAGATCTAAACAGTGTAAGGTATACAACTCAGCTATCTCGACATGCCAATGCACAAACTGTATGAAATGCACCATGTGCTCCACTCTCAAGTATTCAGCCACTCGATACTATATATGGCCATCCGACCCAGGGAAATCAACCCCGGAGCATATACAACACTGACTATAAGTCAGTAGTACTAAGGAAAAAGGGAAATCCAACCATGTGGAGAAATCCATCTCCAGGTATCAAGTACTTCGGACAAATCTATGTCCAGGGAAATCCATCCCTCAATAATATCATCCGGGCTCACAGGGGGTGTGTTACAGACTCCAGAGGGGCTCCTACAGCCCAAGTGCTATCATAATCATCGATATACCCACTGCGGCATGCAGCCCAATCCCATAACTGTCACTCATAACTAGGCTTTCGGCCTCACTCAGCCATCAACCTCTCCAGTCACACCACGGGCTCACATTGTCATGAAAAGAACCCGGAATAATGATATGATGAATCAATAAATAACTGAGACTGAGATATGATATCAAAATGCATGATCATGACTGAGTATGGAATAGTAACTGAACTAGTGAGATGACAGCAAGAAACGACCGCTAAGGGGTCCAAACAATACCGGCACAAAGCATAAACATGATATCTAACATGATTTACAACTCAACTACTTTATCACATGATGAAAACATGGGTATCTATAGGATAGAGTCACTAAACGGTGCCTTGGAATCACCCAGGTCACAATTCTCACGGTGCACGCCCGCACGCCCGTCACTTGGCATGTGCGTCACCTCAATACCAATCACATAACATATAATTTGGGGTCTTGAACCCGCAGAACCAAGTTTGAAAATATTACTTACCTCAAACCAAGCAAAGTTCTACTCCAAAATGTCCTTGCCTCTCAATTCGGCCTACGAACGTCCCGAATCTAGCCACAAGTAATACAATATGATCAATATAGGCTAAAGGAATCAATTCCACAAGAAAAATACCAAATTATAGCCAAAATCCGAAATTGATTCAAACCCGCCCCCCGGGCCCACGTCTTGGAATCAAATAAAAATCACAAAAACCTGGAAGCCCATTCACTCACGAGTCCAACCATACTAAATTCATCAAAATCCGACATCATTTGGTCTCTCAAATCCCCCAAATCCACTCTCCAAAATCTCAAGGCCTAACCCCCAATTTTCACTTCAAAACCCTTCTAATTAGGTGAGAAATCAACGAGAAAACACAATAGCTAAGGATAATTAGTGATAACCCTCAAATTTCCTTCCAAAAATCACTCCAAAAGCTCCAAAGTTCGTGTTCCAAATTGTGAAAATGAGGAAATATCTCGAAGTCCTCTATTTATACTTTCTGCCCAGCAAAACCGCACTTACGGTCCAATATCCGCACCTGCGGAACCGCTTCTGCGATTGGGAACTCCGCTTATGCGAAAACTCACTTAACGCACTGGTCCTGCACTTGCGTCCCAGGTCTCGCACCTGCGGACGCGCACCTATGCATTTCCTTCCGTTGATCATCTGAAACACCTCCCGAGGCTCTCGGTACCTCAACCAAATGTACCAACAAGTCATATACCAACATACGAACTTAGTCGAGCCTTCGAATCACTCAAAACAACATTAAAACACCAAATTACCCTCGGATTCAAGCATAAGAACTTCTAAACTTCCAAATTCCGCAAAAGACGCCGAAACCTACCAAACCATGTCTGAATGACCTCAAATTTTACAAACATGTCACATATAACACCACGAACCTACTCCAACTTCCGAAAATTCATTCCGACCCCGATATCAAATTTTCCACTGCCAACCAAAATTGCCAAATTTTCAAATTTTACCAATTCAAGCCAAATTCCACTACGAACCTCCAAATCACATTCCGAACGCGCTCCTAGGTCCAAAATCACCTAACAGAGCTAAAAAAATCATCAAAATTCAAACCCGAGATTGTTTACATATAAGTCAACAACCGATGGACTTTTCCTACATAAGTTTCTCAATTTACTCCGAAACCACTCCGGACCCGAACCAATTAACCCGATATATCATAATATAACTGAAGAACACAGAAGAAGCAGAAATGGAGGGAAATGGGGCTATAAATCTCGAATAAAATGGCCGGGTCATTACATCCTCCCCCTCTTAAAAAAATGTTTGTCCTCGAACGAGTCTAGAAACATACCTAAAGCCTCAAATAGTTGTGGATATCTGTTCCGCATCTCCCTCTCGGTCTCCCAAGTGGCCTCCTCCACAGGCTGACCTCTCCACTGCACCTTCACTGAAGCTATATCCTTTGACCTCAATTTCCTAACCTGCCGATCCAAAATGGCCACCGGCTCCACATCATAAGTCATATCACCATCCAACTGAACCATGTTGTAGTCCAAAACATGGGACGGATCTCCAATATACTTCCACAGCATAGAAACGTGAAACACTGGATGCACACTCGACAAGCTGGGTGGCAAGGCAAGCTTGTAAGCCACCTCCCCTATCCTCTGAAGGACCTCAAAAGGCCCAATGAACTGGGGGCTCAACTTGCCCCTCTTTCCAAACCTCATAACAGCCTTCATGGGAGATACCTTTAGCAACACCTTCTCCCCAACCATGAAAGACATATCACGGACCTTTTTGTCTGCATAGCTCTTCTACCTAAACTGCGCCGTGCGATGCCGCTCCTGAATTGATTTCACCTTGTCTAATGCATCCTGGACCAAGTCTGTACCCAAGAGCCTAGCCTCACCCGGCTCAAACCATCCTACTAGAGATCTACACCTCCTCCCATATAAAGCCTTGTACGGAGCCATCTGAATGCTAGACTGATAATTGTTGTTATATGCAAACTTCGCGAGCGGCAGAAACTGGTCCCATGAACCCCCAAAATCAATGACACAAGCGCGTAACATGTCCTCCAATATTTGGATAGTGCGCTCGGACTGTCCGTCCGTCTGAGGGTGAAAGGTTGTGCTCAGCTCAACCTGAGTACCCAACTCTCGCTGCACGGCCCTCCAAAACTGCGATGTAAACTGAGTGCCCCTATATGAAATGATGGAAAGTGGGACACCATGCAGGAGAACAATTTCTCGGATGTAAATCTCAGCCAACCGCTCTGAAGAGTAAGTAGTACCAACTGGAATGAAGTGCGCGAACTTGGTCAGCCGATCCACAATAACCCAAATAGCATCGAACTTCCTCGAAGTCCGTGGGAGCCCAACTACAAAGTCCACAGTGATCCGCTCCCACTTCCACTCTGGGATCTCTAACCTCTGAAGCAAGCCACCGGTCTCTGATGCTCATACTTAACCTGCTGACAGTTGAGACACCGAGCCACAAACCCAACTATATCCTTTTTCATCTGCCTCCACCAATAGTGCTGTCTCAAATTCTGGTATATCTTCGCTGCACCCATATGGATGGAATACTGCGAGCTGTGGGCCTCCTCAAGAATCAACTCCCGGAGCTCATCTACATTAGGCACACACATCCGGCCCTGCATCCTCAACACGACGTGGTCAGCAATAGTCACATCCCTAGCATCACCTCGCTGAACCCTGTCCTGAAGAACGAGCAAGTAGGGGTCATCATACAGATGCTCCCTGATACGGTCATAAAGAGAATACCTAGAGACCACACAAGCCAATACCCGACTCGGCTCCAAAATATCCAATCTGACAAGCTGGCCAGCTAAGGCCTGGACATCCAATGTTAAAAGTCTCTCTACTGCTGGAAGATATGCTAAACTCCCCAAACTCTGTGACCGGTGACTCAAAGCATCGGCCATCACATTGGCTTTCCCCGGATGGTACAAAATAGTGATATCATAGTCCTTAAGAAGCTCCAACCATCTCCGTTGGCACAAATTAAGATTCTTCTGCTGGAACAGGTGCTGCAAACTCCGGTGATCAGTATAGATCTCACAATGAACCCCGTACAAATAGTGCCGCCAAATCTTCAGGGCATGAACAATGACTGCTAACTCAAGATCATGGACAAGATAGTTCTTCTCATGGGTCTTCAACTGGCGTGAGGCATAGGCAATCACCCTACTCTCCTGCATTAGAACACATCCAATACCTATCCTTGAAGCATCACATTACATGGTGTAAGAACTTGAAGCTGATGGCAGAACTAGAACTGGAGCTGTGGTCAAAGCAATCTTGAGCTTTTGGAAGCTCTCTTCACACTCATCCGACCACCTGAATGGAGCACCCTTTTGGGTCAATTTGGTCATGGGAGATGCAATAGATGAAAATCCCTCCACAAACCGATGGTAATAGCCAGTCAAACCAAGAAAGCTTCGAATCTCCGTGGCTGAGGACGGTCTAGGTCAACTTTACACCGGCTCTATCTTCTTTAGATCCACCTCAATACCCTTACTAGACACCACGTGCCCCAAGAATGCTACTGAACCGAGCCAAAACTCACACTTGGAGAACATTGCATAGAGCATCTCCTCCCTCAATCTCTGTAATACAATCCTCAGATGCTGAGCATGCTCCTCTGGTTACGAGAGTACATCAGGATGTCATCAATGAATACAATAACGAATGAGTCTAAATAGGGTTGGAATACACTATTCATCAAATGCAAGAACACTGTTGGGGCATTGGTCAGCCCAAAACACATCACTAAGAACTCATAGTGGCCATATCGGATCCTGAAAGTTGTCTTAAGAATATCTGAATCCTGAATCTACAGCTGGTGATACCTTGACCTCAAATAAATCTTGGAGAACACCTTTGCCCCCTAAAGCTGGTCAAATAGGTCATCAATACGTGGCAAATGGTGCTTGTTCTTGACCGTGACCTTATTTAACTACCTATAATCAATACACATCCTCATGGAACCATCCTTTTTCTTCACAAATAGGACTGGTGCACCCCAAGGTGACACACTATGTTGAATAATCCCCTTATCAAGGAGTTCCTGAAGCTGTCCCTTCAACTCCTTCAACTCCGCCGGTGGCATACGATACTGTGGAATAGAAATGGGCTGAGTGCCCGACAACAAATCAATACCAAAGTCAATATCCCTATCAGGTGGTATGCCCGGTAGGTTTGTAGGAAACACATCCAAAAAGTCACGTACCACCGAAACAGAATCAATGGCAGGAGTCTCTACACTAACATCCCTCACAAAAGCCAAATAGGATAGACAACCCTTCTCAACCATCCGCTGAGCCTTCAAATATGAGATCACCCTACTAGGTACATAGTCTATATAACTGCTCCACTCAACTCATGGCAAATCTGGCATCGCCAATGTCACAGTTTTAGCGTGATAATCTAGAACAACATGACATGGAGACAACCAATCCATACCCAATATCACATCAAAATTGACCATACTAAGTAGCAAAAGATCCACTCTGGTCTCCAGACCCCTAATGGTAACCACACATGACCGATATACATGGTCCACAATAATAGTATCACCCACAGGAGTAGATACATGAACAAATGAAACTAAGGACTCACAGGGCATATCTAGAAAATGAGAGAACTATGAGAAAACATATGAATAAATGGAACTAGGGTCGAATAATACAAAGGCATCTCTATGACAAATTGAGACAATACCTGTAATCACAACATCTGAAGCAATAACATTCGGTCTAGCAGGAAGAGCATAGAAACGGTCCTGGCCACCCCCTGATCTGCCTCCCCCTCTCTGGTGACCCCTAGCTGACTGGGCTCCACCCCTAGCTGGCTGGGCAGGTGGTGGAGGAACTGGTGATGAAATCGAAGGCTGACTCCTCTGCTGAGATGAACCTCCCGTCAGGAGGGGACAATACCTCTTGATATGACCCAAATCCCCACAGTCAAAGCAACCTCTACCGGCCACTGGGGACTGAAGGGAACCCAAAGTACTGGAATAACCGCTAGAAGGTCCTGACATAGATGAACCCTAAGCCGATAGTGCATGAGATGAACTCTGAGTTGGTAGCGCACCGAATGATGTCTGGCCCTGCTGATAACCATGGGGCCCATGACCGGATGATGCACCTTGGTGCACTGGGCGAGCCGTCCGAGCATGTCTGAATGGACAGCCTCTACCGTGCTGGAACTGACCCCCAGAAGATGTACCATAAAATCCACCCTATCCACAAGGCCTCTTGGCTTCCCTCTCAACCCTCCCCTGACTGCGAACCATCTCAATCTGACGAGCAATGTCGACAAACTCATCAAAAGTAGGACTATACACTATCTCTCTGATCATAAGAAATTGCAGCTGATAAGTGAGGCCATTTATAAACCTCCTGATCCTCTCCCTGTCTATGGGAACTAACCAGATAGCATGTCGGGCCAACTCCGAGAATTGCATCTCATACTGCATCAAAGATATATCACCCTGACGAAGCTGCTCAAACTGTCTGCGCAACTCCTCTCCATGGGACTGAGGCACGAACTTCTCCAGAAAGATCACAAAGAGCTGCTGCCATGTAAGGGGTGCTGCGCCGACCGACGTATGCCTCTCGTAAGCCACCCACCAATTGAATGCAGCCCTAGAGAACTGAAAGGTAGTGAATGAGACCTTACTGGTCTCCAGAATACCTGCTGTACGGAGTATCCTCTGACACCTGTCCAAGAAACCCTGTGCATCCTCTCCCTCTACACCACTGAAAGATGGAGGCTGGAGTCTCTCAAACCTCTCCAATCTATGTTGCTCATCCTCAGGCATAGCAGGAACCACATAGTCCTGAGTAGCTGCAATCGACTGGGCTGGTTGTGCACCCGATGTCTGGAATCCCTATACCACCTGCTCTGGTGTGCGGGCAGCGGGAGTCTGAGCACCTCCCCCGGCATGAGAAGTGGCTGCTGCGGCCGGAACAGAGACCCCTGAGAAAGACTGGTACACGCAGTCAGAATCTGAGCTAAGGCCTCCTGAAGGCCTGGAATCATAATAGGCACAGGTGGTGCTTGAGTTGGTGCATCAACAACTAGAATCTGGTCCTGAGCTGGGGCAACTGGTGAATCTGCAGGTACTTCCCCAGCTGCTGTGCAGGCTGCACCTCTGCTACTACCACGGCCTCTACCGCGCCCTCGGCTTCTCGCGGCCCTGGCTGGTGGTACTGGTGGCTGTCCATCCTACCCGGTAGTACGAGTCCTCACCATCTGTGAGAGAATGAAATAACAGATGTTTAGTTACTAGAATAAACAGATTCGCATGACAATAATTCAAGAATGCGGAGTTTCCTAAGGCTTCTGCAGCCTCTCGAAGAAAAGTACAGACGTCTCCGCACCGATCCGCAAGACTCTACTAAATCCACTCATGAATCATAAGATCTATGTAACCTAGGCTATGATACCAACTTGTCACGACCCAAAATCAACCGTCGTGATGGCGCCTATCGTGGAACTAGGCCAGCCTCAACTCAACAACCCAACACCAACCATAATAAGTTTGAAAACATTAACGAAAGCTTTTAATATTAAAGAAAAACTGTTTAAAACATATGAAAATCCCTAAGTGATACAATCCAGCCCAAAACCAGGGTGTCACTGAGTATATGAGCATCTAGATCAGAAATATATTCTACTATAGTGTCTAGAGATATAAACTGAAAGTACTACAAAGATAAAGAAGGAGAGTCAAGGCCCGCGAATGCAGTGCAACTACCTTGATAGTCTCCAAAACTGTAGGATCCTCAATCAGCAACCGCCACTACGACCGGTATCGCCTGGATCTCCACACGAGGTGCAGGGAGTAACGTGAGTACACCAACTCAGTAAGTAACAAGTCCAAACATTGGACTGAAAGGTAGTGATGAACTCAACCTCAACAGGTATAACAGAAATAAATGTGCATAAACGTAGGCATGCTTTCACGTCAAATATACACCTCAAATAGTAAAGGAAATACAGATTTGAATAGTGTAAGGTATACAACTCAGCTATCTCTACATGCCAATGCACAGACTGTATGAAATGCACCATGTGCTCCACTCTCAAGTATTCAACCACTCGGTATTGTATATGGCCATCCAGCCCAGGGAAATCCATTCCGGAACATATACAACGCTGACTATAAGTCAACAGTACCGAGGAAAAAGGGTAATCCAACCCTTTGGAGAAATCCATCTCCAGGTATCAAGTACTTCGGTCAAATCCATGTCCAGGGAAATCCATCCCTCAATAATATCATCCACGCTCACTGGGTGTGTGTTACAGACTCCGGAGGGGCTCGTACAACCAAAGCGCTATCATAATCATCAATATACCCACTGCGCCATGCAACCCGATCCCATAACTGTCACTTATAACTAGGCACTTGGCCTCACTCAGTCATCAACCTCTCCAGTCTCACCACGGTCTCACAATGTCATGAAAACAACCCGTAACAATGATATGATGAATCAATAAATAACTAAGACCGAGATATGATATAAAAATGCATGATCATGACTGAGTATGGAACAGTAACTAAACTAGTGAGATGACAATAAGAAACGACTGCTAAGGGGTCCAAACAATACCGGAACAAATCCTAAACATGTTAGCTAGCATGATTTACAGCTCAACTACTTTATCACATGATGAAAACATGGGTATCTATAGGATAGTCACTAAAACGTGCCATGGAATCACCCAGTTCACAATTCTCACGGTGCACGCCCGCACGCCCGTCACTTGGAATGTGCGTCACCTAATGCCAATCACATAACATATAATTTGGGGTCTCGAACTCTCAGAACCAAGTTTGAGAATGTTACTTACCTCAAACCAAGCAAATTCCTACTCCAGAATGCCCTTGCCTCTCAATTCGGCCTCCGAACGTCCCAAAGCTAGCCACAAATAATACAATATGATCAATATAAGCTAAAGGAATCAATTCCACAAGAACAATACCATAATATAGCTAAAATCTGAAATCGACTCAACCCCGGCCCCTCGGGAACATGTCTCGGAATGCAATAAAAATCACAAAAACCTGGAAGCCCATTCATTCACGAGTCCAACCACACAAAATTCATCAAAATCCGACATCATTTGGTCTCTCAAATCCCCCAAATTCACTCTCCAAAATCACAAGCCCTAACCCCCAATTTTCACTTCAAAACCCTACTAATTAGGTGAGAAATCAATGGTAAAACACCATAGCTAAGGATAATTAGGCTCAAGGAACTTACCTCAGTGATAACCCTCGAAATATCTTCCAAATATCACTCCAAAAGCTCCAAAGTCCGTGTTCCAAATTGTGAAAATGAGAAAAAATCTCGAAGCCCTCTATTTATACTTTCTGCCCAGCAAAACCGCACCTGCAGTCCAATATCCGCACCCGCAGTCTAATATCCGCAACTGTGGTCCAATATCCGCAACTTCGGAGCCGCTTCTGCGGTTGGGAACTCCGCTTTTTCGGAAACTCACTGGCCCCACAGCTGCGTCCCAAGTCTCGCACCTGCGGACGCGCACCTGCGCATTTCCCTCCGCTTCTACGGAAACAGCCAAACTCCTCTCTTCCGCATCTGCGTCTCAGCCTCGCATCTGCAGGCTCGCAGATGCGTCCTCCTTCTTGCACCTGCAACTTCCTAAGCACTTCTGCGGGCCTCCCACCGCAGGTGTGAAAACACCAAAACACCAAAAACATCTGCCAAGCCTAAGTCCAAAACTTCCTTCCATTAATCATCCGAAACACCTCCCGAGGCTCTCAGAACTTCAACCAAATGCACCAACAAGTCATATAACAACATACGAACTTAGTCGAGCCTTCGAATCACTCAAAAAAAATATCAAAACACCAAATTACCTTCGGATTCAAGCCTAAAAACTACTAAACTTCTTAATTCCGCAAAAGACACCGAAACCTACCAAACCACATCCAAATGACCTCATATCTTACACACACGTCACAAATGACACCACGAACCTACTCAAATTTTCCACTACCGACCAAAATTGCTAAATTTTCAATTTTTGCCAATTCAAGCCAAATTACACTACGGACCTCCAAATCACATTCCGGACATGCTCCTAAGTCCAAAATCACCTAACAAAGCTAACGGAACCATAAAAATTCAAATCTTAGATCGTTTACACATAAGTCAACATTCGATTGATATTTTCGACTTAAGCTTCTAATAAAGAGACTAAGTATCTCAATTCACTCTGAAACCACCCCGGAGCCAAACCAACTAACCTGATATATCATAATATAACTGAAGAACACAGAAGAAGAAGAAGAAATGGGGGGAAATGGGGATATAACTCTCGAAACGACTGTCCGGGTCGTTACATCCAAGTACTTCGGAGTTTGTGGATCATTGGCTAGTTGATTGGACATTGCTGTGGAGACTCAAGGTATACCTGCCATCGCATTCGCAAATAGTTGTACTTAGAAATTTACTAGTGAACTCAGTAGAGCTTATTACTTGTACTACCAATTTTGGGATATTGTATTGTACTCGAGGTTGTTGGCTTATTATAGAGGATTATGGTTTATGTTCGATAGTTGTTTTTGTTACATTCTTTCATTTAATTCAGTAAGTGTTAGGCTTACCTGGTCTTAGAGAATAGGTGCCATCACGACTTAATACGGAGGGAAATTAGGGTCGTGACAAGCACATGCTATATCTAGTCGCGTACAATTCATTATATACATCAAACTTCCCAATACTCTTGCATAGTCCAGTTGTGAATCACTTTCGCCCTCATTATTTTGAAGTGCATAAGTCACATCAATTGGAGTCTTTCCAATATTGAAATTCAAATACTTGAACTTGTCAAGTACCTTTTCATTGTAGTGAGACTTGATAATGCTAGACCTTGTGAAGTCTTGTGATTTCTTATTCCTAAGATCACATCAGCAACTCCTAAGTCTTTCATGTCAAAATTTCTAGCCAGCATGCACTTAGTAGCATTTATATCTGCCATATCTTTGCTCATTATCAACATGTCATCAACATATAACAAAACAATTACTTCATGACTAATTGCTAACCTTGTTTGATCAAATTTAGCATGCCATTGTTTGGGTACTTGTTTAAGTCCATAAAGAGACTTAACAAGTTCGCACACTTTCTTTTCTTTACCAGCAACCACAAAACCCTTAGGTTATTCCATGTAAATTTCTTCCTCCAAATCTCCATTTAAGAAAGCTATTTTAACATCTATATGATGGATTTCAAGACCATACTTGACCGCCAGTGCCACTAACACCATAATAGATGTTATCCTCGTTACTGGCGAGTAAGTATCAAAGTAATCAAAAACTTCTTTTTGTCTATAAACTTTGACAAAAAGTCTTGCCTTATATTTGTCAATAGTACCATCAACTTTCATTTTCCCTTAAAGATCCATTTCGAACCTAAAGGCTTATTTCATGGAGGAATATTAACCAATTCCCATGTATGGTTATCCAAAATTGATTGAATCTTACTATTGTCTGCCTCTTTCCAAAATACTGAATAAGAAGATGACTTAGGTGCTTTGAAATTTCGAGGCTCATTTTCAAGCAAGAACATCACAAAATTAGGTCCAAAGGAAGTAGATGTTCTTTGAAGTTTGTTACGCCTTGGATCCTCTTCACTCTGAGTATTTTCCTTTGGTTCTTACCGTGGTCGTTTAGATTTTTTTGTTGACGGCTCGCATTTTATTTTATATGGATAAATGTTTTCAAAGAATTCAATATTATCTGATTCTATTACCGTATTAATATGAATTTCGGGATTATCGGATTTATGAACCAAAAACTTACATGCTTTACTATTTGTAGCATATCCAATAAAAATTCAATCCACAGTTTTTGGTCCGATTTTTACCCTTTTGGGTAAAGGCACTTGCACCTTTGCTAAACACCCCCACACTTTGAAAAAATTTCAAGTTGGGTTTTCTTTCTTTTCATTTTTCATATGGAATATATTGTGTTTTGTTGTGGGGTACTCTGTTGAGTATTCAGTTAGCTGTAAGGATAGATCCCCCCCAACCCCCCACCCCCCACAAACTTTGCAGTAAGCCGAAACTTATTAATTAAGCATTCATCATTTCCTTTAATGTCCGGTTTTTTCTTTCCGCAATTCCATTAGATTGAGGTGTATAGGGGGCAGTAGTTTGATGGATGATTCCATATTCTGAACATATCTCTATAAAAGGAGATCTGTATTCTCCACCCCTATCACTTCTAATCATTTTAATCTTTTTATTCAATTGATTCTCTACTTAATTCTTGCGTTGCTTAAATTCTTCAATTGCTTCATCCTTACTATTAAGAAAATAAACATAATAATATCCAGTACAATCGTCAATAAAAGTAATAAAATACTTTTTTCCACCACGAGATGGTGTTGACTTCATATCACAAATATCAGTATGAATTAAGTCTAAAGGATTTAAATTCATTTCAACAGACTTATAAGGATGTTTGACAAACTTAGATTCAACACATATTTGACATTTTAATTTATTACACTCTAATTTAGGCAATACTTCTAAATTAATTAACTTCCACAAGGTTTTGTAATTGACATATCCTAAACGAACATGTCATAAATTATTTGACTCCAATAAATAGGAAGAAGCTGAATTTTTATTAATACTGTCAACAACCATTACATTGAGTTTGAAAAGGCCCTCTTTGAGGTGGCCCTTTCCAACATACATATCATTTTTGCTTACAACAACTTTGTAAGATAGAAATACACATTTGAATCCATTCTTAACAAGTAGGGAAGTTTAAACTAAATTTTTCTTAATAGTAGGAACATGAAGAACGTTGTTGAGCGTTAACACCTTGCCAAAAGTTATCTTCAGGAATATCTTCCCATAACCCTCAATCTTGGCTGTTGCAGTATTTCCCATGGAACGCTCTTCTTCAGGACCAGCAGGAGAGTAAGTAGCAAATGCGTCTTTGATAGTTCAAACATGTCGCGTGGCTCCAGAGTCAATCCATCACTCCTTCGGATTACCATCTAAGTTACATTCCAAAAGCATTGCACACAGATCATCAATGTCATCATTGTTCTCCACTATGTTGGACTGTTCCTTTTTCTTGTCCTTTTTCGAGAGACGAAAGCCAGGGGCTTTGTGACCAGCTTTTTCGCAATTATAGCAGTTTTCCTTGAATTCTTTTCTTGTTTTGCTCCTTAGTCTGTCGAGAAGACTTCATCCTTTTATTACTTTTTAGAGCAGCCTATTGAACGATATTCGCTCCCATAATCGTTGAATTTCCACATGACTTCTTCTCGACTGTTTTATTATTTTTCTCAATCTTGAGACGAATCACAAGATCTTTCAAATTCATTTCTTTGCGTTTGTGCTTTAGATAATTTTTCAAATCTCTCCACGAAGGCGGAAGCTTTTCAATCATTGCAGCCATTTGAAATACTTCATTCACTACCATACCTTCAGCAATAAGGTCACGAAAAATAAGTTGAAGCTCTTGAACTTGGGTTCCAATGGTTTTGTTGTCTATCATTTCATAGTCTAGAAACTTGGCGACCACAAACTTTTTCAAGCACGCATCTTCAGTTTTATACTTCTTCTCAAGTGCATCCCACAATTCTTTCGAAGTATTCATAGCACTCTAGACATTGTACAAATCATCCTCCAAAGCACTTAGGATGTATCCTTTGCAAAGAAAATCAACATGTTTTCATGCCTCAACAATCATAAATTTTTCATTGTCTGACATTTCGGCGGCAGACACTGGAGGGTCTTTATTGCTGAATTTCTGCATACCAAGCGTGGTAAGCCAAAAGGACACCCTTTACTGTCATCCCTTGAAGTTGGCTCTAGAAACTTTCCCTGATTTTTTGGCCAGTGGCATAACAGTTCGGCTTGACGACGGTATTATCGTTGCTGCAACAGTTGCAGAAGGAGTTCCATTTTCAATTGCCATTTCTCACTATCAATAGTTGACAAAAAATAACATAATAGTTTAATTAATGACAGAAAAATAAAACAGTAAACATTACTATAATTAATAATAAACAGTACTTTTAATAAACAAAAATAGAAGTTTTTATGTTCTTCAAATCGTTTCTGAATTATGAACTTTAATACTCTGATGAAGTTTTTATATCTTCAAATCAGAAATAGAAAAATTCACAAGGAGTAGAAAAATATAAAGGTTTTAATTTCCAGAAACAGAATACAAATTAAAGTATAAAATTAATTTCCTAGATTGTTAATAATATGTATTAACTATAATATTATGAAATAGTAAATTTCCTGTAAAAAAAACATAAACAGAAAAAGCAGAAGTAAAGCAGAAACTGCAAATAATCAGAAACAGAATCTAAAAATAAATTCGAGCCCACTGAATGCACAGTGTATTCTTAAGGAAAATATTCTCCACAAGCACCCAAGATATTGGAATATTATCCTCCCAGGATAGAACGATTTGACTCACCAGAGTATCGATACCTAAAATACTAGTAAACTACGAACTATTGAATGGCTGTAAATCACACTGGATTTTATTTGTGCAGAAGCAGAAGAAGTTTGAAGTTCAAAACATTTTTGTTAGGAAGAAATCTGGGATCAAAGCGAATTTATAGCCATTTCTGGCACTGTTTCTGAAAGTTTTTAACCTTTCAGAAATAGCCATGACTGTTAGAACATGTGGGAATATTAAAAATTATTTGAGAAAAGAAATGGACCGGGTCGCGGGTCACGCGCGGATCCTCGGTTATTTAGGGTTGACTTTTGATAATTAAATATTGGATTTAATTTTAATTAAATAATTAAAGGAAAATTTGTCCAAAAGATTAATCAATTAATCGATCTTTGACCAAATCCAAATCTGAATCCGAATCTGAAGCCTAAGCCGAAGCCGAAGCCGAAGTGAGCCGAGCCGAACCGAATCTGAATCCGAAGGGAAGTGTTTTCTTAATATAAGAACATTCCCTTTTCTTTCAACTACCAATGAGAGACAATTGCTCTTTTCCAAAGCATAAGGGAAGAACTCACTTTCCCTTCACATTTCTTCCCTCCATTTCCTATTCACCAACCTCTAATCCTAACAATTCCCCACATGAATGGGGAACGGCTATAAGACAAAGGAATACACGGACGAGTGTGTGATTTACAAACAAGGATTAATTGCATATTGATAAGTATGTTTTCCTTTGAACTTTCTATATTGAACTTATATCGGATAAACTCGGTCAATCGGTAGATTTGATATCATTGAACTGTCGAGCTTTGTTGTTTACCTAGACAACATAAGTCACATAATCAACCCTTAACCATCTATGGTTCTCACGGTTGTGTTCGTTCCAGCCATGAACACTGCCTGGTTTCATGAGTGCATAGAGAATGGGCCTTTACTTTCATTCCCCTTGAAACAACTTACACTTCACAGCCACATAGGTGATTTCTTAATGTGTAGTCCTATAGAAACGCTATCTGGTCATTTCCTACCATACTTAGCAAATCATTAAGAATCTTTAATATTTATTGACTCATCAAAAAGCCTTAATGCTTTACCCTGATTTCCGAACATTGTCTTCATCACGAGAATGAGTTAAATTTGTTGACAATGTAGAACTATCATTCATAACTTTGTTTGATCTCTGTGAACCTAGCTCTTGGGATCTCCAGTCTGCTAGGTAGAATTACCGCCATGATGACTTGTCCTTGGCCTTAACCCCATTCCCTTCGATGATCTTTCAACTACCTCTCTAGATAGGCCTTTTGTAAGTGGATCTGACACGTTATCTCTTGACTTCACGTAGTCAATCGTGATAACACCACTAGAGAGTAGTTGTCTAACGGTATTGTGTCTCCGTCATATGTGACGAGATTTTTTGTTATACATAACACTCCCTGCCCTACCTATTGCTTCTTGACTATCTCAATGTATTTATAAGGGTGCCAAAGGTTTGGGCCAAAATGGAATATCTTTCAAGAAATTCCAGAGCCATTCAGCTTCTTCATCGGCATTGTCAAAATCTATGAATTCAGATTCCATCATAGAACGGGCGATGCACGTGTGTTTGGATGATTTCCAAAGCACTCCTCCACCCCCAATTATGAAAACATATCCACTTATGGATTTAACTTCAGATGATCCGGTGATCCAATTTGCATCACTATATCCCTCAATCATGGAGGGATATTTGTTATAATGCATCTTGGATTTGTTTCAAATACTCCAAAACTCATTTCATTGCCATCAATTTTTATTTGTGCAAAAGAAGAAGTTTAAGGTTCAGAATATTTTCGTTAGGAAAAATCTGGGATCAAATCGAATTTATAGCCATTTTCAGAACTATTTCTCAAAGTTTACAACCTTTCACAAACAGCCATGGCTGTTGGAACATGCAAAAATATTTAAAATTAACCGAAAAAGAAAACAGACCGGGCAGCGGGTTGCGCGCGCGGATCCTGTGTTATTTCGGGTTTGGATTTATTAATTAAATTGTTATTTAATTAAAGGAAAATTTGGCGAAAAGATTAATCAATCAATCGATCTTTGACCGAAATCGAAGCCGAGCGAGCGACGACGACGACGACACGAGGCTTACCTTCTTTCCAACCATTTTCACACCAAGGAAAGTTCTTTCTTAATATAAGCACATTCTCTTTTCTTTCCACTACCAATAAGGGACAATTTCTCTTTTCCAAAGCATAAGGGAACAACTCACTTTCCCCTCACATTTATTTCCTCCATTTCCCATTTACCAACCTCCAATTCCAACAGAATTAACATTTTTTCCAATAGAATTAACTTACTTTTGGTTTAATTCGCCACAAATGGTGAAACGTCATATCCTAGACATAAAATAGAAAATTTAAACCTAAAGTTATCTTTTTCCTTTTTAAATTTACATCCATGATGGTAGGCTATAATCTCGTATTTTAGTCGCTTATTGCACTCCAATTTACTACACTTTATTCATTTTGAGCTTTAATTGATAGTGCTTTATAGTTACTGTGTTTTATGCCTTGTAGGAGTGATTCCTAGCTATGTAGATGTTATGGAATAAATTCGAGTGATTTGGAGCTTTGAAGTCTGAGTAAAAGCCCAAGGGATTAAGCCGGGATCGTCTTCAGGGGTCGAGGACCAAGTCTGGTCGTCAAAACGCAAGAAATATCCGTAGTCTGAGAAATCCCCACTGCCGCGGCGCATGGGGAAATGCGTGGGGCGCCGCGGCTGCCCATTTTCCTGATGTCTATCAGAAAATCAACTCTCCGTTTTCCCTAATAATGCTCCGCATGGCGCATCGCCCCAAGCGGTGCGCCTATGCAAGTTTTACAGAGTAATTTTCCTATTTCGGCTAGGAAAAGGTGATTTCGTCTAGGCCCTACCCTACTTGGTATAAATACAAGGACAAACATTATTTTCAGGACTTTTGACACATATTCTACCTAAGGAGGCTAATGAGGAGTTGGAAGAACATGAGCACAAGGATTTCATCATTCCTTCTTCACTCAAGACACGAGTTTGGATTGAATTAATGTTTTCTTCTACTTTAACTTTATTTGTGATGAATTGCTCAATATCTATGGAATAGTTCTCTGTAGGGTTTGATGGATTTGGTATTTTGATTATTGTTTGTGGATTATAACTCTAGTTTTATGTATTGAAGCATTTTTGGATGATTTAATTGTTGCATCTATATTCACTTGTTCATGTAATCGAGAGAGGCATAACTTGTGATATCTTTGCATGATATTGTTGGTTGAGTTCATTAATTTGTCTTAGTAATCGAGAGGCTAGTTGAATAATTGATTAAACCTAGTTAGGAGGATAATCAAGAGAGGTTCTCCTAAAGACCAATCCACTACACATTCTTGAATATCTTCACGTGCTTAAATTGGTTCATCTTGTGAGGTTAAAACTTAATCGAGAGAGGGGTTTTTGGTGAAAGATTGAACTAATAATTGACTGAATTCGAGAGACTCACACAAACATTAGAAGTGAATTATCTAGAGTTAGATCCCAAATAATTATCCTTCAACTATCCCATCAAAACCTTATCTTCTCCTATTGATAACCTTCTTTGCTTGTTCCTTGTTGAGATTGTCATTAGTCAATAGTTTTAGATTCTTAGTTAATTTTAGTTAAAATCATATAAATCTCAATTGTTGATCATCTTGGATTTCAACCAAGCTACAAACTACGAGAATATGCAATCTTTGTGTGTTTTGAGCTCATCAAATTTTGGCGCCATTGTCGGGGATTGGCAATCAATAGTGTTTGAAGTAGTTTGTAGTGCTAATTCAGGAATTTTTCTTTTTATTTTTATTTTTTCCTTTTTACATTTTGCGTTCTTTGATTGTGCGCAGGCTACAAGTTAGGTTGGTGCATGACTCAAGCTTCTATGAAAGAAGTGCTACCATACGAGCCTCAAATTGAAAAACAACTGCGACAGCTGAGGAAGGAAAGAAGTCTCACCGAGATGTTAGAAAATGTTGGGCAATCCTCAACCAAAGAAACTATGGCTGGAAACGGTGATGATAATGAGGATTTGGCTGCAAGAGAGGCAGCCCAACGACAAGAACAAGCTGCACGGGATGTTGAAGAAGCAACTATTAGAGATGCCCAGATTATCTATGAAGAAGAGAGGGGTCGTAGAATTGCTTAAAATCAACCTTTGGCTACAGACCAGTTCGGAAATATAGCTCCCATGCCTGGGAGACCACTTTGAATTGAAGCAAGTGTTGCTTCAAACTCTTCAAAATTGCTTTAACTTTAGAGGGAAGCCAACCGAAGATCCAAACACATATCTAATGGACTTCGAGGAGATTATGAACACTTTTCAATATAATAGTGTGTCAGAAGATGCAGTGTACTTATGGGTATTCCCCTTCACACTCAAAGATGATGCTAAGCAGTGGTTTCAGAGCTTGTCCATGGGATCAATTAGAACTTGGGAGGAGATGACCAGAAAATTTTTTAATAAATATTTCTTCTTAGCTAAGACGGGCAAGTTTATAAAAGAAATCCATAACTTCTGCCAGAAAGAGAATGAAACTATTTTTGAAGCACGGGAGAGGTTTAAGGAGATTGTTAGAAAGTGTCAACATAGTGGAATTAAACTCTGGATGCAACTCTAGTACTTTTGGGATGGATTAACACCGGCCTCACATAGAAGATTGAAGCAATGCAATTGGAGGTCCGTTGATGAAGAAAACGAGTTATCTGAAGATGCAAATCAGTGGCCCTCTGTGAGTGCTGAAAGAAGAAGATCAACTGGTGTTCACCAGGTTGATGCTAACACGTCTGTGCAAGTACAACTTGATGTTATGGCCAAAGAGATAAGGAAGCTGGCCTTCTCCTCTATACAAAGTGAGCCTCACGCAGCATGTGATATATGTGGATGAGGACACCCTACTCATGAGTATCAAGCCTCAACTGAGGAAATAAATGTTGTGGGAATCTACAATTTTAATGCAATAGGTCAGAGGAACCTCGACTTTTCATGGAGTTTACCTGGGGGTATCACAAATGCATAGCAACAAAATAACTCTAGACCCAGGGACAAGGAACATTCCAAAATCAGCAGAGGCAGCAATTTCAGCCTCAACAGCCCATTCAGTCTGGCATAGAAGATCTCATGAAGGCCTTCATTCTAAAAACTGATGAGAGGCTTGAAACTAATAGCGCGGCTAAACGGGAACATAGAGCAGCTATCAAAGAAGTAGGTAATGGTTTTCGAAACTTAGAAAGACAGGTTGGTTAGTTAGCCACTGTATTGTCTGAGAGGATTCCAGGAACTCTCCCCTCTGATACTGAGATAAATCCCAAAGAAATAATGTTGTGACCTTGAGAAGTGGGCAAGTGTTAAAGGATCCCACCCCAATCCAAAAAGATGTGATAATTGCAAAAGAAAGTGGGGAGCAGCTAAAAAGTGATGATGACAAGAAGAAGAAAGGCCCAATGAAAACTGATAAGAAGAAGGAAGGAAAATCAAGAAGGGAGGAATATAATGAGAGCGAGCATATGCCTGCTTTACCTTTCCCTTAGAAGCTATGTAGAGAAAAGCTGGACAAGCAGTTTGAGAAATTTCTGGATGTGCTGAAACAGGTTCATGTAAACTTACCATTCACATAAGTGCTCTCACAAATGCCTTCTTATGCCAAATTCTTAAAAGAGATCCTTACATAGAAGATGCAAATAGAGGAGATCTCGGTCAGCTTACAGATCATTGCAGTGCTATATTGAAAAAATAAACTCCCACAAAAGTGTGGAGATCCAGGGAGTTTTACTATACCTTACTCATTAGGAACTATAAATTTTGATAATTCTTTGTGTGATTCTGGCGCCTCAATTAACTTAATGCCTCTATATATTTACAGGAAACTGGAGAAGGAGATTGGCGAGATAAGGTCGGTATCAATATCTTTGCAACTGGCGGACCAAACAACTTTAATACCCGAGGGGATAGTGGAAGATGTGTTAGTTCGGGTAGATAAGTTTGTATTTCCTGTAGACTTTATACTGGTGAATATGGATGAGAACAAGGAGCTCCCCCTCATCCTATGAAGACCATTCTTAGCGACGGGTAGAGTTATACTAGATATACACGAGAGGAAACACATGTTTAGAGTGGGTGAGGAGACGGTGACTTTTGATATGAATATAGAAAAAGGGGCATAAAAAGAAAAACCAGCTGCGAGTGTTGAGTGAAAAGTGAAGGACTCAAAGGAGAAGGATGCAGTGAGCAAGAAATATAAGTGTGGGGTGTACCCCAAAAAGGCTGAGAAGAAGTTGTTTGTCTGGATTTGCGCATTAGTGTGAAGGCGAGGAATGGAGCCTGACTTCGACTCAGACCCCGACTAGATGTTCAGGGAAGTTTCCTTTAACTTATGCTTTTTAATTGTGTGTCATGAGGACATTTCACAACTTAAAGTGTGGGGTGGGATAATTGTATGTTGTATGTATATGTGTTAGTTTTTGTTAGTTGTAGTAGTTGGGAAATTGAAAAAGCGATAAAAATGGAAAATATTTCAATTTTCCCAACGATGGTTATCATTCGACATGTTTCTTGAGGGATTAAAGTCGAAAGAAAAAGACAAAAAGATTTTCTTTTGTTAGGTAGTATATTAATTCCCCCTTGGTTTTTTTTTGTGACGCGGTTCTTTTCCAAGGGTTTTGTTTGAACCGGATGTAGTTAGTTTTTATTTTTGGTAGTAGTAGGAAACCTTGTACTTGTAATTGAATGGAAGGCAATATCTCTTGACTTTATTATGCCAGTGAGTGCTTTAGTGGCTTAGTTTTTGACTCTTGTATAAATACCTTAAACTGTAGGATTTTAACTTTGCTTAACTGCTTTGACTAGAGTGTCTTGATAATCCAATCATGAGTGAGTTATGTGCCATGTGTGTATGAGGTTTTGTGTTATTATGTGCATTGCATTTGATGTCTAGAACTTGCCTTGTGTGTTTGCAAAGCGAATTAGTAGTTTTGTTATGTATCTTAGTTAACCCCTTTGAGCCTGTAATCTTGTTTCTTTGGTAACCACAGTACAAGCCTTACCCATTTGTTTGAATTGACAATCTATTTGAACCTTGTACCTCTCGTGAGCACTTGAATTTGTTATGAACTTTGTAAAAGTTGAAGTGTGGGGTAGTTGGTTTGGCTTTTGAGTGGAACTAATGAAATAAGGAGAAAGGTGCAAGGTTTCAAAAAAAGTAAGAGCCACTTGAATTGGAAAAGAAAAGAAAAAAGAAAGATAGTTGTATTGTTGTGAAAAAAAATTCCTTGATAGTGGTAAATCTTGATGTATTTGTGCTTAAAGAAGATGGGAGTTGACGTATATTGATGTGAAGGTAGAGTTATGGTTTGATATAAGTGTGGGGTTTTGAATTGTTAATTGTATGCATTAAAAGTGCTTAGGGAGGTGTAGTCACTCTTTTATCTAAATGTATCCTACCCGTCCCGCAGCCTACGTTACAACCAATTAAAGTCCTACTTGATCCTTGATTGAATGAGCTCAATAAGTAGAGTAGTACACTACAGGCAAGGCTATGATACGTCTTTTGTGGCATATGAATGTTGTTTCTGATAGTGAGCGAATTCTTTCTATCTTGAGGATCTAATTGTTTTAATGTCTATTGTATGTGGAACTACTCTCTATTGTTGTATGAGGGCACTTGATTCACGAAGGAAAGGTAATATCGCTGACCTCTGTGTTAGAGTAAGTGAGTGGGTTGTGAAAAATGCATGGTGCTTGTGAGTCAAATCTTGAGGCGAGGATGTTACGTTAGAGTGCTTAATCTGTTTTAAATATTCTTGTTATGATGATTTATGATAGTTGTCTAAAAAAGGTCGTGTCTATATGAAATGTAGTCTGACTGCTTGAGGACGTGAAATGGTTTAAGTGTGGGGTGTTGATTGTAGCTATAATCTCGTATTTTAGTCGCTTATATCACTCCAATTTACTGCACTTTATTCGTTTTGAGCTTTAATTGATAGTGTTTTGCACTTATTGTGTGTTTTATGCCCCGTAGGAGTGATTCCAAGATGTATAGATGTTATGGAATGAATTCGAGTGCTTTGGAGCTTTGAAGTCTTAGTAAAAGCCCAAGGGATTAAGTGGGGATCCTGTTCTGGGGTCGAGGACCAAGTTTGGACGTTAAAACGCAAGACAAAAATCCGTACTCTGAGAAATCCCCACTGCCGCGGCTGCCCATTTTCCTGTTGACCTTGTAGTGCACTAGTCCTTAAATATCGAGTATTATAGCTCGGACCGTATTTTATCCCAAAATGTCAAACTTCAAAGAAATTCACTTCCTTTGAATTATTTACCCTTTCTCCTTCACGAACTTACTCATCGTGTGTTTAAAATAGCATAATTCTTATAATCTCAAAATAATCCCATTCCCGAACTTATATTGATTAACTTACAACAAAACATTAACGTACGAAAATGTGGGATGTAATATCTCATTCCCGAGCTTTCATCAATTCACTCATGGCATATTTTTACATACGAAAAAATGGGGTGTAACATCATTTCCCCCTTTGGAACATTCGTCCTCGAATGTTGACTGATGCACTTGTCATTCTCATAACTCATAGCTCTTGCAAATACTTTAATATTCTTCTAGCCATGTAGGCAACTATTCTTTGGATAAATCCAAAGTATAGGGTATTCCCTCCTTTAGTCCTCTTTCTCATATCACAACTTTTGGTCGAAACCTTTCTAATCTCGTAACTATTGCTACCTTCTATCATGTATCCTTTACGACTCTAACTTTGTATGTGCGCCTATGCGACTCTTCTCTTCTTTTCCCTCCAGCTTTTAGCCAATCTCTAGGCCTCACTTTGTAAACATATACAGAGTTTGGCAAGATGTCTCTCTGGGCATCTATAGGTATACTTGAAGTTCTTTGCTCGGTACTTTTTTTTTTGAACTTACGAATATTGCTATATCTTATTTCATAGATCCGCTTATCCATTCGTATGAATTTACTGCATATATGTAGGTCATGCTATACCATAACTCTTACTTTGATTTATCGTAAATGAGGTCTGTTACCGAACTCCAGGTTACTTTCATTACTTATCCCATATGTATAAATTTAAGTCCTTTAATGCTTCCTCATTACTTGTTCATCTTAAGAATGACGGCCTAATCTCACCTCATACTTTGTGACTTGTGTCCATCCATTGGTCATTCAACTCAATATTGATCTATCATCTACTACAACTAACTTGATATCTTATGTAACACTGCCACTAGGGCTTACGTCTCATTGGGGATATCTATAGTAATTAGATTGATCCACCTAGGGTCGATACTATACTTCCATAACCATATTTCATAATATCCCAATGTGATTCACCTTATGTGGATATTTTAATCCCGTACAATTCGTGGAATCCTCTTCAAGTCATTACTCAATCGAAGGCCCAAACGTTATTCTTTATCCATCATAATTACACCCTCATTCTACTACCAGGGCAGCATTCAATTTCTTCTAAATGCCATTAGTCTTAGACTCCTTTGAGTTCATTCAGGCTATACTGAGCTTTATATAACTTATAGAACCAATCAACTCTTCTTGTTTTCATGAGCTTAATCGTGAGAACCTATCCATTCTCATCACCTTCTCACTCGCCCTTTCTTATCCTTATTCTTGACTTCCTAAAACCTTGTCGCTTTACCATACTTTAGTTTTCCACTTACACATATCCATTTATTCTACTGGCAATGTCCTTTCAACTTGCTTGCACCATAGATATCCTTACGTTATTTCTGGAACATCGAGCAAGACATCATATTGTATCATACTCTTCTTTACTCCCTTGACTAGATCTCTCGGTACTTAGAAACCATAGGCTGGAAGGTACTCCACTGACGATGATGCTATCGTTCTTGGATATTGAATCCCAGTGCTTCTAGCCTTCTATCTAAAGCATGTACTATTCATGATATTTTTCCTTTGAGTATCTTGTACATTGTTCACCTTTACCTTACTTACCTTAAAATCTCGCATCGTATCTTCTATCTCTTTCATGACCTCCCTTCCACATAGGTATTATTCACGTCCATAACTTGAAGCTCTATTATAATACTTGCACCTCTGGCGCATACACAATCCGGTGGGAGCTTCGTATTGACTTCTTATGAGGTTGGTACTTTTCTAACCGGCTTTATCGTAGGGCCGTTATAGAATATGGTTGTTGTACTATCCCTCTGGTACCTCTGATATTAAGAGTGATCCTGTAATGTTCTCCATCACAATTTCTATAATTTTCTGGGTTCAATAATCAGATTCTTGATTTACTTTGTTGATGTAACCCTTTAGTTTCCTCCTTCTTCTGATCAGCCTTTATGTAGGCTTAAGCTACCTCCCGATCTATGGTTCATGGTATTAGTTATTACATTTAGCCTTTCATGGGCGCTGAGGAATATCCATGATACAATCCTTTAATAATTCTGGATCATTGATCGAATAATTCCTTCCGTTCCTTCTCTACTTCCTTTACACGTAATCTATTACCTTTCCTGGTCTTTCTGCTGCCTTGTTGCGTGCCTACATAGCTTATCTCAGTGCCCATACATATTGGAACCCCATACAACTCATATGATCTTGAATATCACTTCGGATTTTACTCCCCGTTAATTAGCCACGGTGGGTGACACTTTCTTATGGAGTGCATGCAATGTTGTGTGGAGACTTGTTATTACACAACCATTTCCTTTTTAGGTCACTGAGCTTAGGTTGAAGCCTTCTTCCTTACTTTCTCAGCTAGTCTTTCATTGTAGTATTTAGGGAGGACCCTCCGACTCTTATAAAGTTGTGAGCTTATTACGGACCTTTTGATGTCCTTCCTTGAATATAATTTCTCATAGTTACTTATCTCCACGCCCTTGTGCTTGTAGGGTTGCCTCTGAACTAGTATTTTGACTGTCTTCTCAGTGGCACTCTCTTTTATTCCCGTAACATTCATACGGTACCTTTAACTACCCCGACTCCTATCTGAATATATCTCAAGTATTACAAGGACATTACTGCGAGGCTGAATTCACTATATTGGGTTTTACTATGCTTATCTTGCACGATCTGCCGATTCGTCTGTAACCTCTGGTCTAGCCATAACTAGGCTCTTCCTGAATTAACTAATATGTAGTCGTTAGCCCATTCTTATATCAATATTCGGTGAAATCTTTCTTTGGTTATTCCATTTATCTTAACTTACCTCTCGCACTGGCTCCTTATCTATCAATAACATTTTGGGTAGGAACCCTTACTTCCTTTCCTTGACGTCGTGTTTGCCTAATGTTCTGGAATAGTAGCATATCTTTAGGATTTGAATAAGTGAAATTCCATCCCTCTCTCCTTTTTATCGCATTCTTCCTTTGCCATTCCATTATTACTAGAACCACTTAATCTTGACTTAATGCCACATCACTCCATATTTCCCCCTTTAGGGGAGTACTATGATTCAGTGCTACGATGATCTACATGTAGATATTTTATCTCTTCATCTTTGGCGTCTTTTCACATTATCGATGACCCTTACTCACCTTGTGGTAATCCTTCTGGACCAAGGATAACAAATTTTCTTACTCGCGAGGGTGTAACTAGCAAACACAGTCCCTTAAGCTTAACTTTGCTCACATTGCTTGCTTTAGGAAAGCGTCTTCCTGAATTACCATTCTCTGAATTTCTTATGAATCTTTTTCTGTTGTTCATTCTATCATCGCCGGAATGCTATCTGAAATTCTCATGATGCGGACCATTACCAAATCACTCAGTGCCTAACTTTTCTATCATCGCCGGAATGCTATCTTGTTCACCAATCCATACTGATTTCTATTACTCTAGGGTCTAACTTTTCTTTCTGGTAATCAGGTTAGAGCCACAAACTTTTTTCTCGAAATGAGGATGTGACTTTATGACTTATACCCTTTTGTTTCCTCAAGGCTTGTTACCTCACAAATTTTTCTTTCCTTGTCTATAGACTCTGTAATACTGTCATCATTGTTTTGTCTACCGTCGTCATCCATGTATCACATCTTACTCATAATTCTTTATTAACTCCCTTCTTATTTCCCTGCTAATATTTTTGTCTATCACTTTATTCTGAAAACTTTAACTAGACATTCTTTTGCTTTTAGCTCCCCTTGCTCTATCTATTGGCTCTTCGGGTTGCCTATCATTCTCTCTCTACTAGGGACGGGAGCCATACTAAGGTAATATTTATCCCTTCAGGATTCTAGTGTCTATCTTTATAGTACTCATATCTAGTTGTACTATTTTTGAGTGCGCCATCTAGGTGTCTCACAAGGAGGTCTATTAGCACCTTTTTAATACCATTTTGGGTTACTCTAACCCTAGCCGAATCCTGATATCCCGTCCTTCTCTTAAACTACACATGTTATCCCCTGTTGGGCATAACTGAGATGGATGTGGCTAATTGCACATACCTTTGTTACTGTTGAAGGTAACTTACATTGCTTATATCTCTCTGCCTGAATTGTTATTAACGATCATTTTCACTAACTGGGTACCTCGTACACTTCTTCATCTTGATTATTTTACTTGTTGAGATTTGTATCTATCTTCTGAATCTCTCATTGCCTTTCACCATAAAGGTGGATAGATATTCATGTCTTAAGGCTCCTTATCAAGAGGCTTAGTACACATATGATTTACTGAAGACCTTACATTTACTTATCATAAGCATCATGAAAAATCCAGTTCCTCTGACTCAACTCTTCCATAGCCACATTTAATCTCTTACCAATTGTCTTTCTGGATGTAGGCATCATTGTATTATGGAAAAGATAGAGTTTAGGAAATTGAGTTCTTACAACTGAGCTCTACCACACGAACTAGAGTAAGAAGAAAGAGTGACAGTCCTAAATGCCTTGTAGCCTCCTGCTTATAAGTGTGGTGCATGACACACCCATAAGCAAGACTCTACTAGACACGGCTTGTAGACTCCCTAGGGCAGGACTACTCTGATACAACTTTTGTCACACCCCGATCATGGGGGCGAGACCGGCACTTGGTGCCTCACCTATCCTCGCGTACCAAATTGCGACTAAGGCCGTCATAACTATTGTGAATGCACCATTGAAAGACAATTGCGAATACTGACTAAATATCAATAAAAAGCTGGGCCGACAAGGCCGTCATAACTATTACAGCTGACAATCCAACAAAATGTACATAAAAGGCCTACAAGCCCAACATACTGCATTAACTGACAGGATATGTCTACAAGCCTCTACTGATGGATGTACTGTGATCAGAACAAGGCTCCGACCTACTTATAACATATATATATATATATATATATATATATATATATATATATATATATATATATATATATATATATATATATATATATATATATATACAAAGATGTACGTAAAGCCTTGTTGCCGTCACTATCATAATACTCTTTTGTATCTATTAGAGGCTCAGTAGACAAAGTGTAGATTGTTTATGTGTGCTGGGAAAGTCAAACAAGTTATGTTGTGTTTGAATCACTTGTTCCACTTCAAACCATGAAAATGTGTGCATTTTGAGGCTTTAAAATGAAGTAACTAATGGCAATGGATTGGTATTGTATACATGATTTACTTATTGTCTAATTAACGAAGATATGTATTCTCTCTATTCATGAGTGTGGCTTGCTTGACCGGGTTCACTCGGTTGAGTGTCGGCCGCGCTCCCTGAGTTCGGGGCTTGACAATATAGGGTGTATGTTTTAGAGGGATTTCACTATAATTCAAGAAGTAAACAACTTTTGATCAATTTTATCCATGTGAGATCGCTTAAGAGTTATTATAGAAGAAACATGTTTAGATCATAACAAGAGTCATGTCTCTCTTTAACCCTCTACAACATGTTCTGACTGTGTTCCTTAGTTAGTAAACACATTACGCTAGTCACCCGACACCTGACGGGATAACCATGTGAGATCGCATCCTTCCATGGGACGCCTTAACCCTTCCTTTCTCATAGGATCCTTAATAGGCTCTCCATCAAGTCCGAATACACTTTTGGGGTTATCATAGCATCATGTATTTTCGCATGTTTTCCCATCCTCAGATGTCGCAATGGCGACATCCACTTGGCAAATGCGAAGTGTCAGTAGTGATAGCAATGTTACACCCTATTTATTTTAGTACTTAAAAGTGCCTCGCAAGCAAACTAGGGTTCTTAACATGATAATAGGGTTATGTTATGATTTATTTTAGTTTAATGATAGTCATGTGTTAAGTTTGAGGTCATGCGATTTGTGGAACAAAAGTCGATGAAAGTCATCACATGTTATGTTCATAAGTTTTACTTAAATTTGGGTCTAATATAACTGCAATTTTCTCTCAATATACTTAGAGTTACAGGGTGATCCACCCATAAAATTAAATATATATTAGTCTATTTTCTAACTCATTAAACCTTTTGTCAATACGACATCGGAGTTGAGAGATATATGCATTTTTGCAAGACTGTGTCGACTACTAGGTGACAAGTAGGTGTGTCATCTACTTGCTTAAATGAGAGGATTACATGTCCAAAAAGGGGCCAGTTCGGGTCGTCCAAAGAGACATTTTAAAGCCCTGTTTCCTTCGTATAATACACTGATCATAGGTCATAATAACTAGACCTAAACCCCTGTAAACATCCTTCCAAAAACTGCACACAAACCCTAATTGATTTTCTTTCCTTTTCAAGTTCTAGTTGGAGGAAAACCTAGAGTTTGAAGAACCAGGATAGGAGATGAGTTATTCAACAAATAAGTTAAGTTTACTGCTCTATTTAATCCATTTTTCCTGATTTAAATTTATGGGAAGTCATTTTATATTTGTAAGAACTGACGGGACGGTGATCGCAAGTCGTGAGTTCGAGTTAATCAACTTGTAGTGGACTGTTTAGTGTTGCTGTTGAATTGCGTGTTTAGCTACTATTTTAGGGATATTTTGAGAAGAAAGGATTTGGATAAACAACACATAAATGTAGGATGGTGGGCTTGTTGTTCGTCATAACATTTTTGGTCTATTTGACACTACTACGATGGTCGTTTTGTGTATGAAGAGATTGGTGTGTGTTGGGCTGTTTTGTAGTATTTTGTGGTGTATATAAGGTTAGCAAATAATGTATATCTGTTATTATTGTTTTGTTCTTGTTTTATTAGTGTTATCTTGAATTTGGAGGAAGTGAAGATCATAGGGGAGATGCTGCATGTTTTAATATAAAATAAGTCTATAGTTCATATGCGATAGTTGTACCTTTCGTAACTTAATGATAGTATTATTATCGTTGTTGTAGATTAAGGTGCGAAGAGACGAGTTCAAAGTGGTTATTGGAAAGATTGTGATAATGTATGTTAAGGCTAAACCTTTCCTTCATTTCGGTATGATCTCGTAACTACATGTGTTTGATAACGAGACATAAAGAGAATTTCATATTCCTGAATTTATTCACATTATCATTGTCTCAGAAGTTACAGTATTCTCCATTTATTGGACTTTCTATTCAGTTAAGTGTTATCTTCTTCCAGTCAAGAGGGTATAAGGTCTATATATATACAGTATTACAGTATTTTCACCACCACCGAGCTATAATCGGTGGGCAGGCCCCTATTGGGAAAAGTCTGATCAGATTGTACATTGTATACCGAACCTACTATGGCTGAGCACCTATGAGCGAGCCCAGAATGGCCAGGATACCGAGCCTAGTATGGCCAAGCACCTATGAGCGAGCCTACTATGGCCGAGCAGTTACACGTTCTGAGCCTTATAGGACCAGTCAACTATTTTACTCACTATATTGAGTGAGTTGAGTCAGTATCAATAGGTAAGTATATCTCTAGATCATCTATGACTCCTAGTTACATCCAGTTATTATATTATCAATTTAGTTTCATTTTTCATTTATTCTATTGCCTTACATACTCAGTACATTATTTTGTATTGACGTCCTATTCTCGGGGACACTGCATTTCATGCATGTAGGTTCGGATAGACAGACTGGTAAACCTCCTACGTAGGTGCTGCCCGTGATCAATTTGATCGGTAAGCTCCATGTCCTTTGGAGTTGTCAGGTCTAGGGTTTTGAGTACATATTGTGTATATATTATGGGCCATGTTCCGACCATAGTACATCCATCAGTAGAGGCTTGTAGACATATCATGTCAGTTAGTGCATTATGTTGGGTTTGTCTGCCTTGTATGTATATTTTTGTTTGTTTATTAGCTGTAGTAGTTATGACGGCCTTGTCGTCCCAGCTTTATATTGATGTTTAGTCAGAGCTAGTTTCCGTTCAGTTTTATATTTTGTTTCGCAAATTGTCTTGCAACATGGCCCTATAGCCAAAGTAGGACATTGTATGTTTACAGTCACTCAGTCGCAAATTGGTACGCCAGGTTAAGTGATCCTAATCTTGGAAGTTACAATATTCTCTTTATCGGGACTTCATATTAAATTGAGTATTTTCTTTTTCCAGTCAAGAGAGCAGAGAGTCTATATATACAGTATTACAGTATTTTCATTATCATCGAGCTATAATCGATGACCAGGCCCCTATTAGACAACCTCTGATTAGATGGTAAGTTATACACCGAGCCTCCTGTGGCCGAGCGCCTATGAGCGAGCCCAGTTGGAAGAGATACAGAGCCTAGTATGGCCGAGCGCCTACGAGCGAGCCAACTACGGTAGAGCAGTTATATATATACCGAGCCTCATAAGGCCGGACAACTATTTTACTTACTATATTGAGAGAGTTGAGTCAGTATCAACAGTTAAGCATATCTTCAGATTATCATTGACTACCAGTTGCTTTCAGTTATTATATTATCAGTTCAGTTTTAGCTTTCAGTATAGTGCCTTACATACTCGGTACATTATTTCGTACTGACGTCCCTTTTTTGGGGGCGCTGTATTTCATGCGTGCAGATTCAGACAGACAGACGGGTAGATCACTGACCAAATTTTCCTCTGTAGGATGTCGTGATGGAACCTAGTCTCTAAGAGTAGGTAAGCCTAACATTCAGGCAGAATTTAACTGAGAAAATGATAAAAACTTTCAAATAACCCAACAACTAACATAAAAGAACTCTGCAACTCAACAGAATAAAACTCCCAACATCGGGTGATACCAAGTCCCAAGCTCTACAACAGTATACTAAATATCCCCATACAACATTATCTATAAAAAGGGAAAATGAAATAGAACTAGGTAGAGGGTGACTCCGAGGCCCGCAGATGCCGGCAGGTATACCTTGAAGTCTCTATATCTAAACTCTACTCACCGGTGCCTAGGCTGGTAAGGCTACTTGGATCTGCATAAAAGGATGTGCAAAAGTGGATCATTGGAACACTTCATGATCATGATCATCATGGAGAATCATAGCTCATTACATTAGCACATGCATGGTGAATCAATAAGTCAATTTAAATGGCACATGAGCCCCAATTCTTTTCTTAAGGTTCATCATCATTTAGCATAGGACATCTCCCTTTCATCTCGTTATTCACTCACTTGACATCTTGAGGTCATTATCTTAGTTCATGAGTCTTGATGACTTGACATCGAAGTCATTTACATACATTATTTTAGAAGCATACAACTATAGTTGAAACCATTGGGACGTACAACACCTCAAAAGTTTCATTTAGGCAAACGACCACATTTCATCTTCATACTATCACTTCATTAGTACTTTGAACTAGTTACAACATCGTTATTTCATTGGATCCCTTTTTCCATACATATTATTCTTCATTCATGGAACGATGATCGTATCTCATATTCCATACTTTCATTTCATTACTTTCAAGGCTCATCATTATAAACATCAACATAGAGAATATTCTTGAAGTACCTTTCCCCAAATGGGAAATACACAATTTCAACTCATAAATATTTTAAGGCTTAAAACACATTGAAAATACCTACCAAGCATAGCAGTAGTTAGAACAACCACATTTGGACATGACTTGAATACATAAGCTTTTGGGTAATTCTATTTTAGGAGTCAATTTGGAATAGTTGAATCAAGGCTCATTTGATAATATTTCACACACCATTTCATTTAGTTGGCGCTATTGGCCACAAGTATAACTTTCATTCTTGGCACGGTGTTCACACCTTATATCCCCAACTAACTACTTCACACTTTATATCCTAAACTCACTATCTCTCACTTTATGATCCCAACTCAATACTTCACACTTTATATCCCCAACTTAGTACTTTCACTTTCAAGAATCTATATAGATTACCGACAACAAGGAATCCCTAATCATGACTTTTAGTACACCTATGAGCAATTAAGAGTTCTATGCACATTGAGACTTCTTACACAAATTGGCATAATAGCCTTCACTTGAAACACTACTTGGAGTCATAACATTTTTATACCCAACTCATGCTTTGAACACATTCCCGAATGATAACATCATATGATAAGAGCATCCGAAACACATTTTGAACATATACCTTTCAACACAAAGCTTATTCAAAATAGTTGATTTATAAAGAATAACTTGGGACTTACAATAACATCATGGAATTCAATTCTAGGAAATAAGTTTAGGCAACATACCTTGCCTTGAGCTTTCCTTAAATTACCACAACATTCCAGAAATTCAAGCAATCCCAATTTATTTTGAGACATAACAAAATTGAACACAAACTAGGAAGATATTCATGGTTTCGGCTCATTTGAGCATTTTATCAAGCACTAGGTGTGCAAATTTGGCTACAAGGTTCTTCTACAAGATTTCTTTCATTCTACAACCCAATCTTTACTTATTTTACCTCACTAATCTTCCCACAAACCTTATTGGTACAAGCATATATAAATAGTACTCTTACACCCATGAATCATACTCCCAATCATCCATCTTTTACCCCAAACTCGAAATTGAAGACTAGGGGTTAGAATCTTAACTCTTGAGTTAAGATCTTTTGAGATTTCCTTGTTAATCTTCAAATATTGAGCAAGAATCGAAGGACAATTTGTTGAAGACCACTCTCCCACTCTAGAGCACTCTTTCCGAGAACTTACAACCTTAATCTAATGTTAATCATGTCGCTTTGAGATTATAAATGGTTATGTGCATAATGATGTGTTATGAACCCTATGGACGAGCTATGAAACGCATATGTGTATAATATGTGAACCTTATGGACGAGCTATAAAACGTATAGGTGTATAATATAATATGAATCAACACTGTGAACAATCTATGAAATGCACAGGTGTATTGTATGGTATATGTGAATCTTGTGAACGGTCTATGAAACGCACAAATGTATTGTATAAGTAAACACTGTGAACGATCTATGAAACGCACAGGTGTATTGTGTAAGGCCCCGTTACAAATTTCCTAATGATTTAAGATATTAAAGTGCACCAGTGGTATTTGAGGATAACGTATTCGAGTATTAAAGGATACCTATGGGATAGGACCACAACATTTTGATATGAAAATATATTTTTAAAGTGTGTTGGAACATAATAAGGAGTTTTGTGAATGGTAAGAATTTGTGTGGAACAAGTTGGATATATTAAGTGGAAAAGATGTTTCAATTAGCACAAGACCCAACTTCAAACAAATCGAAATCCCTCAATATAAAGACTTAGGTTGTGATATACCTACCCAATTAATTCCCCTTGAGCCTAGTTTCTAACTCTTCAAACCGTTCATCATTTGGACATTCCTACAAGAAGTTATGACCAAACTACCAAAGGCTGGTAGAGGAGTGAACTGTTTACCCAAAAAACGGATAGAGTTGAATTTGTACGTAGTTCTAAGGATATGTGGTATAGCTTAATACAAATCGTAAGGATAAATAGAAATATCAAATATGGATTGCAAAGAATGCAAAATAAACAAGGTTGGAAAGAAGATGATTTTTAGGACTAAGCAAAGATGAATCAATTAATGAAGCTTAAAAGAATAACTCTTGAATAAAGGAGAATATGGTGCTTGAGTTACAATGTAAGCAAAAAAACTGTCCTTTACACAAATGTAGCCATCCTCTTTATAGTGGAGGATCCTACTTTTAGATATAATTAAAGATACATAGTGGGAGACCCATGATAAATCAGCTTTTCCATGATTCCTGCCAAGATTCTCTCCTCTAGTGGGATTGTAACGGTTCTTGTCTGTGAGCTCGATATTAACTCGAGCTCTCAATCTTGACTTGAGCTCATTTCTGACTCAGGTCCCTGTATTGATTCGGGGTCAGTGTTGGTCGGTCTCTGAATCATAAGCTCGATAACTTTACTTTGCATCATAGTTCGATTTGGATTCGAGTTTGATAATAACATTGAGCTAGACGTTGATCGGTCCTTCAGGCTCGAAGCTTGGTGACCCGACTTCGGACGTCGACCTGATACTATGAAGATGCTTCTCCGATCCAATGTATTACCATTCAAACCAGTCCGTACGAAGGACTAACCGGTTTTTATCGTATACAGATAGTCCCCTCGTTTCTCGAGAAGGATGTAGCGAGAAACGACATGATTTCACAATGGCTCGATCAGATATAAGCTGTTGTTTGCATTGAGCCTGACCATGACGTATGTGATAGCTGTCCGTCGGTTTAGCTTCCCAAGGCATTTAATGCATGTCAAAAGGTGGTCGGCCACCGCTGATATTGAACCGTCATTGCTTAAATCTATAAATGGCCCTTCCTTTCACTATTTATCACTTTTACATCTTCAATCTTCCAAATATTCTAAGTTTCTTCCGAGTTAATTCATAAATCTATGATTCTTTTCTGCAAAATTGTTCTTAAAAACCACCAAATCTTTATCACCTTCTTCAAATAAAAAAATGGTGAAGACATCAAAAACAGTCCCCTAAAAAGAAAAAGCTTCTTCTTCCCAAGCCACTGCCGACAAAGCACCGGTGGATCCACGACCTAAAGAGTGCGTTCCGGCGGCGTGTGTTCTTACCTCCGATTTCAAACTCGATAAAGGTTCGACGGTTCCCGGTCGATGTGAGCCCATATCAAGATATATTTATTCGATAACCGGGGGGTATATCGAGCAGATAAAAAAAGATTGTAACTGGGGGAACAAAGAAGTGGTAGTATCGTCTCTCGAAGAGGATATTACTACTCACGTGAAAGGGGTTTTAAGTGTGTATACTTACCCTTTCACGTTAGGTCCCCTCGACCCTGTTATCATAGAATTTTGTCGTAAATACCTAATAACCTTAGGCCAGATTCACCCTTCTTTTTGGCGGATCGCTATTTTGATTCGATACTTCGAGAACAAAATCGAGGGGATGCCTTTAACCCTTGATCATCTCATCTGATTGTATCGTCCTTGCCTTTTTCGATGAGGATTAATAAAACTTTAGCGTCGATCTACCAAGGCTCTATTCTCGAGCATAGACGAGGACAGAGATCGAGGCTGGATGGGCAGGTTCGTCCGAGTAAGGACTTCGGACCTAATTCCGATTGAAAAGATGCCTTTTACCCAGGAGTGAAACATGCAGCGTAAGTGTAATTCTATTGTTATCTCCTACTATTTTGCTCTTTCATTTCTTTTCTCATCGATATCGTCTTTTTAATGATGCAGCGGTTCCCTGGATGCCCGACGTAGTTCCTGATCTCAAGAACTGAGTACGTGATCTGGCTTCGACCTCCACATATGCCGAGCGCTCATGGCGTGATTTGTCGAAGGGCTGATGGGAGGCCAAAAATCATGGTAAGCCCCTTTCTTGTATCTTTTGGCAGTTTGAACGAGATGCTTTTCATATATTTTTAATATATTTTCCCGTATGTAGGTGTGGGCAAAGATGCAATTTTGAGGCCCTCGTCCGTCGAGGAAGAGGCTTCGGCCTCTGTTCCAAAGCCGGTGAAGGAAAATAAAAGGAAAAAAGCCTCCATTCCCGAAGATCAAAAACCAAAGAAGAGGACTACTCGTAAGCCGAAGTAGAATACCATTCCTTTGACTGTAGAATCAGTTCTGCGTCTAAGGGATGAAGACGAAGAAGAAGAAGAAGATGACGGGTCTGCACTAGTGGCCCGAATGAAGAAAAGCACCGATGCCCCAAAGACGGCTGAATCGATGGTGATTTATAAGGCTCTGCCTCGAACCGAGGAGATATCAGAGGAAAGTTCAGGGAAAGAGCCTGAGTCATTAGAAATCGAGGATGCTTCCTACCGAAGTCAATAAACAGTGAGTACATCGGAAAGGGGCTGGTCGTGAAGCTCTCCAAAATGAGGAGAACGCCTAAAATGAGTCACCTGGGGCAATAGTAATCAGAGATTCACCTACTCTCCCTGCCTTTTCCGAAGGGGCTATTCGTGAAGCCCAAGCTTTGGGGGCCCTCGAGATGAGCTGGTCACATGAAGGGAAAGACCCTTTCCTTGATCTGTTTACTGTTGTCGAGGATGTTGTTGGCCCTAGTGATGTGTCAGGCCTTCTCTGTGAAGTGCAGCTAGCTCTGAATCGGGTAAGCTCTTAACTCTCTTGGTTGATATTGTTTTTGATGTTTTGCTATTCTGTCCTAACTTCTTTTCTTCCTTTTTCGCAGGCCGTGGCGGTTCATCGAGAAGCATGTTCTCGATCTCGAGCTCAGTTGCATCGGTTCGAGACTGATCTTCAACGGGTCACGGAGGATAGGAACTCCCTTAAACTCTTCTTAAGGCAAAGGGGAGAGGAAATCAAAGACCTTCGAGCTGAGTTGGCCAAGGCTCACCAAGATCAGACCGATCTGTCTGAGCAGGTAATGATACTTTTAAAGGCCTATGGGCTCGATACCGGAACGATGACTAATGTTTCGGTCTCGCAGTTGCAACAGAAAATTGAGATGATCGGGAAACTATGGCTAATGTCTCGTGGAGTCCTTAAAGTGGAAAGAAGGTATGGACCGCTTTGCTGTAGAGAAAGAGGCTGCTCCAGCCCAATTGTCATCGACCGACACCCAACTTCAAAGTGTGAAGGAGAAAAGCTTGGTTCAAGTAAGAAGAATAGAGGAGATCGAGGCTCGGTTGGCCTCTGAACTTGCTAAGGCCGAATCCGACGCTGAAAAGGAAAAGGCCGATGCGGATGCATTCGTGGCCGTTTACCGGGCCGATGCTGAAGCTACTCAGGTACAATCAAGAGAGGCAACTGAGACCACCAACACTCGAGCACATTGGGTTGCTAAGCTTGTAAGTGCTGATCTCGGAGGGAGACCCTTGAGGAGATCCATGCTTGAGGTTTCGACCTCACTAAAGAGATAAAAAGGGCTAAGGAGCTTGAAGGCGATGCTGAAGCCTTGGATTCCGATGATGACGATGATAATGATGACGATGATGAGAGCAAGAGCAGGTTCGAGAGCGGGGAGGAACCCGATGGAGAAGAGACCGCCCCCGGGGATAACCAAGAAACATAGTCCATTAGTTTCTATTTCGGATGTTGCAAACAATCTTGCAAACAATCCTGTAAATATATATGAATATCTTTTCTTTTCCCGTTTTGTCTCCGTTTTATTTTCTGTCTTGTGAAGACTTTGTTATATTCATGCTTTATGAATGTTTTCATAAGGCTTTAGGAAATTTGATCGAATTCAGACTTTTTATCCTTTATATCCGAGTGAGCATTTTCGAACTCGAAGTGATGTAGCCCGTAGGCTTAATAGTCGAGTGCGTGATTTCAAACTCGAAGTAATGTAGCCCATAGGCTTAATAGTCGAGTGAGTGATTCTGAACTCGAAATAATGTAGCCCGTAGGCTTGATAGTCTAGTGAGATATTTTTACCTCGAAGTAATATAGCTTGTAGGCTTAATAGTCGAGTGAGTGATTTCGAACTCGAAGTAATGTAGCCCATAGGATTAATAGTCGAGTGAGTGATTTCGAACTCGAAATAATTTAGCCTGTAGGCTTAATAGTCGAGTGGGTGATTTTGAGCTCGAAGTAATGTAGCCCGTAGGCTTGATAGTCGAGTGAGTGATTTCGAACTCGAAGTAATGTAGCCTGTAGGCTTAGTAGTCGAGTGAGTGAATTTGAACTCGAAGTAATGTAGCCCGTAGGCTTAATAGTCTAGTGAATGATTTTGAACTCGAAGTAATCTAGCCCGTAGGCTTGATAGTCGAGTGAGTGATTTTGAACTCGAAGTAATGTAACCCGTAGGCTTGATAGTCGAGTAAGAGGTTTCGAACTCGAAGTAATGTAGCCCGTAGGCTTGATAGTTGAGTGAGTGTTGCTCAAACTTGTTGATTTACCTTAAGCCTGTTTGCATAATAAATCTCAAAATAGGGGAATCTTTCTTGGATATAAGATATCGGTAAAGAAGAAATTTTTCTTTGCAAGTCATTATACATGTGTCCATGTTTCGTGTCAGGGCTCGGGCCAACTATAAGAGCATGGTTTGTTTTGACCATTTAGCTATTACAATTATTCCTATCGGAACCCTATTATTATGAAGTAACTTTCTTGCATCAAACTTGATATATTTGAGGGGCTAATGCCCCCCCAGTATTCAAGGTCGATTCTAAAGAGGCCTCAGATACTGTCGAATTGTTTCTAAGTTAAAATGGTTGCCTCAATAAAAACCTTGCCGAAAAAACCCATTTGGGATAAAATCGGTCTAAGGGAAAAAGAGTGCAACGCGTGCTTTTAGACCTGGGGCTTCGTATTGAAATATCCATCCTAGCTCCTGATCGGACTCCTGCAGGGTTTAGTTTTGAAGTGTAAACAAATATGGGAGGGTCGTACCTTAGCAGTAGTATCGTTTTAGCTGCGACACATTCCAATTGCTTGATAGTTGTTTGTTGTTTATAATACCGAGCTTGTATGTTCCTTTTCTGACGTTTTTGAAAACCTGATATGGTCCTTCCCAGTTCGGTCCTAGTTTTCCTTCATTTGGATTTTGGGTACTAAGGGTGACTTTCCTTAGCACTAAGTCCCCGAGTTTAAAATGGCAAAGCTTGGTTCTTCAATTATAGTATCTTTTGATTCGCTGCTTTTGGGCGGCCAATTGGACGAGAGCAGCTTCTCGTTTTTCATCCGATAATTCGAGGCTAGTGTTTATAACCTCATTATTTGGCTCTTCTGTTGTATATCGAAACCTGACACTGGGTTCCCCGACTTCGACTGGAATCAAGGCTTCGGAGCCATATACTAAGGAGAACGGGGTTGCCCCCGTACTAGATTTTGATGTTGTTCGATATGCCCAAAGAACTTTGGGTAGGATTTCTCTCCATTTTCCCTTAGCATCGATCAACCTCTTTTTTAGGTTTTGAATGATAGTTTTGTTCGTTGATTCAGCATGTCCGTTCCCACTGGGGTGATACGGTGTTGATAATATCCTTTTTATTTTGTGGTCTTCAAGGAATTTTGTTACGTTGCTGCCAACAAACTGTTTCGCATTGTCACACACTATTTTCGCAGGTATCCCAAATCGACATATGATATGATCCTAGATAAAGTCTATAACCTCTTTCTCTCTTACTTTCACGAATGCCTAAGCTTCAACCTATTTAGAGAAATAGTCAGTCATAAATAAAATGAACTTAGCTTTACCTGGGGCTAATGGCAGAGGGCCGACAATATCCATTCCCCATTTCATGAGTGGCCATGGGGATATGGCTGAGTGAAGTTGCTCTCTGGGATGGATCATTAGTGCAAACCTTTGACATTTGTCACATTTTCGAACAAACTCCTTTCCATATTTGTCCATATCGATCCAATAATACCCTACCCTGATTATGTTTCGTAATAATGAATCGGCACCGGAGTGATTTCCATAAGTGCCATCGTGCACCTCACGTAGGACGTAGTGGGTGTCTCCTGGACCTAAGCATAATGCCAATGGTCCATCGAATGTCCTTCGGTATAACGTTCCATCTGTAGTTAATGTGAATCGAGCAGCTTTGGTTCGTAGGGCCCTCAAATTTTTAGGGTCCGATGGGAGCTTTCCATTCTTTAAGTATTCAATATACTATTCATCCAATCCCAGGTTAAGCTTGTAGAATTTATCTCAGCATGACCTTCTTCTATCACAGATCTCGAGAGTTGAACGACAGTCCCCGAGCTGATCTCATCTTCCCCGAACGATGATCCCAAATTTGCAAGTGCATCGGCCTCACTATTTTCTTCTCGAGGTATATGCTGTAAGGTCTATTCTTTGAAACGGTGCAAAGTTACCTGCAGTTTGTCCAAATACCTTTGCTTTCTATCCTCTCGAACTTCGAAGGTTTTGTTTACTTGATTATCCACCAGTAAAGAGTCACATTTTGCTTCAACGACTTCTGCTCCAAAGCTTTTAGCTAGCTCGAGACTTGCAATCATGGCCTCAAACTCGGCCTCGTTGTTAGTCAACCTAGTAGTTTTGATAGATTTCCTAATGGTGTTACCTGTGGGTGGCTTTAAAACGATGCATATCCCGGACCCCTTCACGTTCGAAGCCTCGTCTGTGAAAAGGGTCCATACCCCCGATGATGTACCCGATTTCAATAAGAGTTCTTTTTCAACTTCGGGTACGAGGTCGGTGTGAAATCGGCCACGAAGTCCATTAAAATTTGAGACTTGATGGCCATACGAGGTTGATATTCGATATCGTACCCATTGAGTTTGACGACCCATTTAGCCAATCGGCCTGATAGTTCAGGCTTGTGCAAAATATTACGGAGTAGGTAAGTGGTCAATACGCATATGAGGTGGCATTGAAAGTACGGTCTTAACTTTCTAGAGGCGCTTATCAGTGCAAGTGCCAATCTTTCTAAGTGTGGATATCTAGTGTCTACTTCCCCTAAGGTTCGACTTAGATAATAGACGGGAAATTGCGTACCTTGCTCTTCTCGAACTAGGACTCCACTTACCGCAATTTTCTATACTTCCAAGTATAAGAAAGGTTTTTCGTCTATTTTTGGAGTATAAAGTAGTGGTGGGCTCGATAGATATCATTTTAATTCCTCTAATGCATGTTGGCATTCCGGGGTCCAAGCGAAATCATTCTTCTTTTTGAGTAGAGAGAAAAATTTGTGACTTCGATCTGATGACCTTGAAATGAATCGACCGTTAGCTTCTGCACGACAATTTCGATGGCCTTGATTTTATCGGGGTTAATCTTGATCCCTCGATTTGACACCATGAAGCCGAGAAACTTGCCCGAACTGACCCCAAAGGCACATTTCTCAGGGTTGAGCTTCATGATGTATTTCCTTAAAATCTCAAATGTTTCCTTTAAATGGGTCACATTGTCCTTTGCTCGTAGGGACTTAACTATCATGTCATCAATATAAACTTCCATTGATTTACCTATTTGTTCCTCAAACATTTTATTTACTAGGCGTTGGTAAGTAGCTCCTGCATTTTTTAGCCCGAAGGGCATCACATTATAACAATATGTTCCATATTTGGTGACAAATGAAGTCTTTTCCTAGTCTTTGGGGCTCATTTGGATTTGATTATACCCGGAATAGGCATCGAGAAAAGTAAGGATCTCGTGGCCGGTCGTGGCATCGATCATGCGATCGATGTTAGGCAGTGGAAAAGAATCTTTGGGGCATGCCCTATTTAAATCCTTGTAATATACATACATTCTAAGTTTGTTCCCTTTTTTAGGGACTACAACTACATTGGCTAACCATTCGGGATATTTCACCTCCCGAATGGCCCTATTCTGAGAAGTTTAGTTACCTCATCCTTTATGAATGCGTGCTTTACCTCAGATTGGGGTTTTCTCTTTTGCTTTACCGATTTGAACCTAGGGTCTAGTCTTAGACGATGCGTTGTTATATCCGATGGGATCCTTGTTATATCTAAATGGGACCAAGCAAAACAATCTATGTTATCGATAAGAAATTGAATAAGCCTTTTCCTGAGTTCAGGGGTTAATCCCGTTCCCAGGTATACCTTTCATAGGGAAAATGCTCGATTAATATGACTTCCTCCAACTCTTAAATCGTTGATTGGGTAGCGTCGGAATCATCGGGAAGCACTAAGGATCGAGGGATCCTTTGATCATCATCTTCATCGATCTTCTGATTTTCTAGTTGGGTTAAAGCTGATGTCTGTGATTGCTATTTGGCATCTCGTTCCCCTTTTGAGTCCGATCCCTTTTTTGGCGACAGCGAGGATATCAGATTCGCTTTCTCGACGGCAAATATTTCTCTTGCAGCCGGTTGTTCTACGAACACTGTTTTGACTCCCCCCCCTGATGTTGGGAATTTAAGAACTTGGTGTAGGGTCGAAGGCATTCCAAAAAGAGAGTTGTACCTCATGTCGCCTTCGATTATGTGGAACTTCATTTCCTGGATGGTCCCGACCACGTTTATCGGCAGAATTATCTCGCCTTTGGTGGTTTCACATGGCATATTGAATCCGTTTAGAACCAGGGCTGCGGGTACGACCTGGTCCTGTAGACCGAGCTATTCTACAAACTTCAATCTAATGATGTTGGCCGAGCTACCTGGATCAATTAACACATGCTTAACTTTAGTTTTATTCATAAGTACGGATATTACCAGTGCATTGTTATGAGGTTGTATGACTCCATCTGCATCTTCATCACTGAAGGACAAAGTTCCAATGGGTGCGTAATCCTGAGTTCGAGATCGCTTTTCCCTCACAATCGATGTTTTAGTGCATTTAAGCACCGGCCCTTCAGGTGTATCGACGTCGTCGATGATCATATGGATGACGTGCTGTGGTTCTTCTTGTTCGGTTTTTTTTCCAAAATCCCTATTTTTGAAATGGTTCTTCACCCTGTCCCTTAAAAATTCTCGAAGATCCCCTTTATTGAATAACCGGGCTACCTCCTCTCTTAGTTGCCTGCAATATTTCATTCTGTGGCCATGGTGCCATGATATTCGCACATTTGATTGGGATTCCTCTGGGCAGGATCAGTCTGCATGGGTCGAGGCCATTTAGTGTCTTTGATGCGTCCAATAGCCGACATGATGGCGGATGCATCAATGCTGAAGTTATACTCCGATAACCGAGGCGCTTCCTTATATCCGGTAGGCCTGTCGAACCCACTTCTGTTCATCAGCCCCCGAGACCCTTGACCTCGATCACTTCTTTTGTTGCTTTGTCCGGGGTTACGTTTCGATTCATTGACTCTGTGGTTTCCACTATACGGTCGGTATCGGTCCCTGATCGGACCATGCTCTCGATTGATATCCCTTCGAGCAGCGGGTTCAGACCCCAACTGATCATCTTCGACTCTAATTTTTTATTGGTACCGATTGTGCATGTTAGCCCAAGTGATAGCTGGGTACTCGATCAGGTTATGCTTCAACCATCGTGAAGCTGTCGAACTTCGTTCGTTCAAACCTTGAGTGAAAGCCTAAACAACCCAATCATATGTGACTGGTGGCAGATCCATTCGTTCCATTTGAAAACGAGAAACGAACTCCCTTAGCATCTCGTTATCCTTTTATCTTACCTTGAACGGGTCCGACTTCCTGTTCTCGACTTTTATGGCCCCGACGTGTGCTTTTACAAAGGAGTCTGCAAGCATAGAAAAAGAATCGATAGAATTAGATGGTAAATTATGATACCATTTCATTGCTCCCTTCGATAGGGTTTCACCGAATTTCTTCAATAATACGGATTCGATCTCATCATCCTCTAGGTCGTTCCCTTTGATGGCACATGTGTGTGAGGTGACATGTTCATTGGGGTCGGCAGTTCCGTTATATTTAGAAATCTCGGGCATGCAGAATTTCTTTGGGATAGGTTTAGGAGTCGCGCTTAGTGGGAAAGGTTATTGTATGAATTTTTTGTAGTCTAAGCCCTTCAATATTGGTGGTGCCCCCGGGATCTGATCAACCCTGGAGTTGTATGTTTCCACCTTTTTGTCGTTTGCTTCGATCCTCCTTTCTCCTGATTCTATTCATTTGGTCAGTTCTTCGAACATCTTAGCAATTTCGGGATTAGTCCCCGACTTCTGCTCATTTGATTTCACTATAGTTGGTTCCGTTGTATGGGCGATTTCTCGGGGTTGACTGGCCTCCGGTCTACTCAGTATCTGGGTTTGACTCTGCAACTGAGCTATTGTTGCATGTTGGGCTTGCAACATTTTGATAATCATACGCAGGCTGACGTCGTTTCCTCGACGTTATGGGTATCTCGAGCTGCAGACCGAGTGCCACCATGAATGCTATTTTTAGGTTCAGAATGTAGGTTCGCCTCAACGGCCACATGCGAATTGATGTCTATCGGCACTTTGATTCGAGCTCCGACGGCGTTGACAAGTCGTCTTTCAGTACTGGGTGTCAAGTTATTGTTCTCATCCTGAAGACCAACTTCGTTGTCTATTGGTAAGGCCATTTGATTGATAGTTGGTCGTTGCTAATCCGAAATCCAAGATACTTTCGGAAACAAGCGCAAAACGGTGTGCTTTTGCAGATTTGTATCAAATAACCACTGTTATCCTTAGCCCGTGGGCGCCAAACTATTTACCCAAAAAATAGACAGAGTTGAATTTGTACGTAGTTCTAAGGATATACAGTATAGCTTAATACAAATCGTAAGGATAAATAGAAATATCAAATATGGATTGCAAAGAATGCAAAATAAACAAGGTTGGAAAGAAGATGATTTTTTAAACTTAGCAAGATGAATCAATTAATGAAGCTTAAAAGAATAACTCTTGAATAAAGGAGAATATGGTGCTTGAGTTACAATGTAAGCAAAAAAACTGTCCTTTACACAAATGTAGCCATCCTCTTTATAGTGGAGGATCCTACTTTTAGATATAATTAAAGATACATAGTGGGAGACCCATGATAAAATAGTTTTTCCATGATTACTACCAAGATTCTCTCATCTAGTGAGATTGCAACAGCTCTTGTCTGTGAGCTCGATATTAACTCGAGCTCGATTCTGACTCGGGTCCCTGTATTGATTCGGGGTCAGTGTTGGTCGGTCTCTGAATCATAAGCTCGATAACTTTACTTTGCATCATAGTTCGATTTGGATTCGAGCTTGATAATAACATCGAGCTGGACGTTGATCGGTCCTTCGGGCTCAAAGCTTGGTGACCTGACTTCGGACCTCAACCTGATACTATGAAGATGCTTCTCCGATCCAATGTATTACCATTCAAACCAGTCCGTACGAAGGACTAACCGATTTTTACCGTATCCAATATATATATATATGGTTTGATTTCAATGCTGTGTTGCAGGGAGATTATGGTGAGATCTTTGGGGTTTTTGATTAGGAGAGTTAAGCAAAGGTATACCGTATATATCTATGACTATCCCACCTTTCACTCTCGCCTAACAAAGTACTTAAAAGCTTTGCTGCTCTTTGTAAATTTTGATTTTGCCAAGTTCAGGTTTCTCTTTGTATGGAGTTATGAAATTTCTTGAAGTATTTTCGTAAAAGTAGCATTTTACTTGCCATATAATTAAGAAAATTTAAATAATTGCAGGGATAATAGGCTTTTTGATATTTGAGGACAAAAAAAAAAAAGTACACTGGATCTCTTCCTCAAGACTTTAGCATTTTGTATTCACATATCTTATCTTCATCTCTATAAGTATCATTTTTCTACTTTATGTGTAAGAAGCTACATGCGATTACATAAGGGATATATACAAGTCCATTTTATATGTTATCGATAGTTACGAATAATGAGACTTTATTTGATTTTTAATGGATATTACTGTTAAATTATGTGAAAGTTAAAGTTTACTTGGGTTGTTAATTGGTCCTACGTTCGACTCGAAATTGCATATCAATCAAATAAAAGAACACATAATATATAATCTTATATATCTTTTACAATGTAATTAGAGTATATATCTTTTTCATTCCTTAGGGGAGCTCTATTTAATTATTGGTTTTTACTCTATTCTCTGACTCATCAATTATATATGTACTTTCAAAAATTTATACTCATTGACAGGGTACACGCGTAATGTGCGCGCCAAAAAACTAATAATAATAATAAACAACAATTGAATTCAATTGAATTAGACTGATTTGTAACCGGTGATTGGTAGAGTTGCCTTCCTTTATCCAACTGTTTGAATGGAGATGAAAAATAGGAGTGTAAACTGGTGATTTAATCGCAAATGCTTTGCTAAAGTTTGTTGGGATGAGCATCATTTGGGTGAAGGGCTTAATTGAAAATGATTCTAACGGGAAAGGAGAGGAAATGGCCACATGAGCAAGTTCGTAAATGGAAGAGTTAACAAGTATCCTTTCATTTCAAAAGAATGAAGTAATTATTCGAAATTCGAGGGTTAATAATTTAATTATCCGCGTGAATTCGGACGTTTAATCTCTAATTTCTTCTGTGATGACCCGACCGGTCATTTTGAGCCTTTGCATTTGGTTCAGTGGCTCGAGGGCATGAGTAGCTCTGTATGATGTATTATGACTTGTATGACTTGTCGGTTTTGGTTTTCGGGTGATTCGAGATTGATTTGAAAGAATGATTCTCATTTTAGACGATTTAAGTTGGAAGAGTTGACCAAGTTTGACTTTTATGTATTTGACCCCGGATTGGAGCTTTGATGGTTCCGGTAGGTCTGGTTGGTGATTTTGAACTTGAGTGTATGTCCAAATTTGCATTTGAATTTTTCTAGAAGGTTTTAGCATTAATTGGTGAAACTTGGCAATTTGAAGGTTTGGAAAGTTCATCGGGTTTGACCGGGAGTTTACTTTAATGATATCTGGTTTGGATTGTTATCCCCGGGAGTTGGATAGGTTCGTTATGTCATTTGGAACTTGTGCGCAAATTTTGAGGTCATTTCGGGTTGATTTGGTATGATTCGACACGAGTTTTGAAAGTTAAAAGTTTAAAAGTTCATTAACTTTGATTTGAGGTGCGATTCGTGGTTTTGATATTGTTTTGGGCAATTTGAGGCCTCGAGTAGGTTCGTGTTATATTTTTGGACTTGTTGTTATGTTCGATCGGGGTCCCGAGGGGCTCGAGTGTGTTTCGAGGTGGTTTCAGTCCATTTTGGGTAAAGTTTGTGTTGCTGATTGCTGGTGTATCTGCAGAGCATCGCGATCATGGAGCTAGGCTTGCGATGACGTCGAGGAAATTGGACTGGGCTGTTTTATCTCTTCGCGTTCGCGTGTATAAGGTTGCTTTCGCGGAGACTGTGTAACTTGAACTTCGCGTCCGCATTGGTGAGGTCGTGTTTGCACTGGTTAGCTGGAGAAGCCTTCTTTGCATCCGTGAGACGCTGGTCGCGTTCGAATATTGTTGGCGTCTGTGAGAATCGCGTTCGCATGGGAGGTGTCGCGAACGCGCAAGGCATTTTGGTGGCAGTGCTTATTGCACATCGCGAGCGCGATGATGCTTCCGCATTCGCGAAGGGTACCCATGGAGTAGATCTATAAGTACTCTTGTAACGATTCGGCCGGTCGTTTTTAGTATTTTAGCCCCGATCCCCTCAATTTATGCTCCCTCTATGTTACGTGACTTGCCGGGGTGCTTGGTGTCGGGTTCGGGAAAGTTTCAGGGTGATATGGGACATACAGTCCCTAAGTTGGAAATTTAAGTCGTAGGAGTTGACCGTAGTTTGACTTGTGTGAAGGTGACTCCGGAATGAATTTTTGACAGTTCCAATAGCTCCGTAGGGTGATTTTGGTTCTAGGAGTGTGTCCGGATATTGATTTAGAGGTCCGTAGGTCGTTTCGGCGTTAATTGGCGAAAGTTGGAAAGTTTGAAGATTGTTGAAAGTTTGACCGGGAGTGGACTTTTAGATATCGGGGTCGGATTCCGATTCCGGAAGTTGGAATAGGTCTGTAATGTCATGTATGACTTGTGTGCAAAATTTGGTGTCAATTAGAGTTGTTTTGGTATGAATCGGCATTGGCTTCAAAATTCGAAAGATCATAAGTTCTTAGGCTTGAATCGATGCGTCATTCGTGATTCAAGTGTTGTTTGATGTGATTTGACGCTTTGCGCATGTTCGTATGATATTTTAGGATTTGTTGGTATGTTTGGTTGAGGTCTCGGGGGCCTCGGGTATAATTCGAACCATGTTCGACGCATTTCGGATCATTTAGGAACAACTAAAGTTTTGGTTTTTCTCAGGTCAGTTTAATTCTATGCGATCGCGAGGACTGGTCCTTGATTGCGATGGGTTTTTTGTTGACTGATGGGTTTTACTTTATGCGTTCGCAAAGAGAGGGAAGCGATCGCGGAAGGTTGGTTCCTAATGAATTGCGAACATGAGGTGAAGGTTGTGTTCGCATAGAGGAATTGAGGGGCTATAGGTTCACGCTCTTTTCTTCATCGTGGTCGCTTGGTGTGTTACGCGATCGCGTAGCTTAAAGAGGCAATGTTACGCGTTCGCATGAGGTATTCCGCAATCGCGTAGTGTAATTTTGGGCAGCAATATTTTTGTGCTTCGTGAACGCGAGGCATTTTCCGCATTCGCGAAGAAAGAATAACTGGGCAGCAGAACTTAAGTTTGAAATCGAGGGTTTATTTCATATTTCACAATTTGGACTTAGAGAGCTCGGTTTGAGGCGATATTTCGAGGGATTTTGAGAGGGATTGTTTGGATTTGAGTTGTTCGGAGTTGGAAAATCGAGGGAAATACCTTCTAGTTGATTAATTTAGTGTGGTTTGAGGTAAGTGACTTGTCTAACCTTGTGTGGGGAAAATTTTCCTTGGGATTTGGTATTGTTGTGATAATTGTGATATGTGGAGGCCGTGTACGCAAGGTGACGAGTGCAAACACGGGCTAAATGTTGAAATTCCGGTTTTAGGTACGAACTTTTGTTTTCATTCTTTAATTGAGTCACTTTAAGATTTTATAGCAGCCTATGTTTAGCCAAATTTCACGTCTACTTGTCTTATCTCTTATTTGCAACTTGTGCTATATGTGTAGTTGAATTACTTGCTTTCTTAATTCTGTATTCAATATTTAACTGAGAGATTCTTTACTTGAAATTTTTTATCCTTGAAATATCTTGTCGTTGAGTTGCAAAGGCCGTGGTTTCTATTGAGGCAAAGTGTAAGTTATGAAATATCATTTTATTGAGTTGTTATGTTTTGGCATCTGTGCTATTGTTGAGAGAATTATTTGGTTGATTGCACGAGGTTTCTATCGTACTGTTGTTACTATTTGCACGAGGTTTCTGCCGTGCCGTTGTTACTATTGATACGCATGCGGTGGTATAAGGTCTGCGTGTTGAAACGCATGCGGTGAGATAAGGTGGGCTTGATACGCGTGGCTAGTAGGGGAACTACTAGAAGCCATGTGGTGTAATAAGGTGGGCTAAAATGCGGGGTGCTATTTCGGGAAATTAATTTTCTAAACTAAATGTCAAGGCTTTCGCGGTGATATAAGGAAAGACCGTGAGTTACTTTTTGATTTGGGACTATGAGACGGTACCTTAGTAGGGAACCCTATTGATCTTCTTTATTTGCTGCAATTGTTTGGTTGTTGTTTCCTTAACGTGTAAAATCCTTGTTTTCTTTTCGTGTTGTATTAACTGCCTCGATTCCGTATTGTTAACTTTCCGTAAATTCTTTATTGTTTCACTCCTTTTGTCATTATCATTATATCATTACATCTTCTGTCTTGTTTCTTATTATCTCTAGCAGGGTCTTGACCTGACCTCGTTACTACTCTGCCGAGGTTAGGCTTGTCACTTATTGGTTACCGTTGTGATGTACTCATACTATATTTTTGCATATATTTTTAAACCGATCCAGGTACATCTTATCAGTCCCAGCACTAGCGAGCTGAGCTACTATTGGAGACATCAAGTTACACCTGTCCACGTCTGCAGGCCTCAGAGTTCCCTTCTATCTTGTTCATCCTTATTTCTTTATACTTTTATAGACAGTGATGTATAGGATTGTCCAGCACTGTATCTAGATCTTGTGACTTATATTTCACAAGGTTTTGGGAAGTTGTACGCATTGTGTTTATAGATTGTATTTAGGAAATTGTTGGAGTTTTAAGATTCGTAGTTTTATTTATTGTTTCCGCATATTATTAGGCTTATATAGTCTTATAGACTAGGTGCCGTCACGATATTCTACGGAGGGAATTTGGGGTCGTGACAAGTTGATATCAGAGCCAGGTTCACAGGTGTTATGAGTCACAAGCAGGTTTAGTAGAGTCTCGCTGGTCAATACAGAGATGTCTTTACTTATTTTCGGGAGGCTATGGAACTGTTAGGAAAAGCTTCACTTCTTTGATTCCTTATCGTGCAAAATTGTTGACTTCGGGATTCTAAACTTTTGTCTTTCTATTATCTCACAGATGGTGAGGACATACACAGCTGGATCAGATAACCAGACACACGCGCCCCTGCTAGAGCCGCGAAAGGTAGAGGCCGGGGTAGAGGCCGCGGACGTCCACGTGGTGCAACCAGAGCACCTGCACGAGCTGCTATAGAGGAGCCACCATTAGCTCCAGTTGGAGAGCAGGCACCTGAGACGCTTGTTACTACACCAGCACTCCAGGAGACTCTCGCCCAGTTTCTGAGCATGTTCGGCACTTTAGCTCAGGCAGGGTTGATCCCACTTGCTCCTGCCACATCTCAGGCCAGGGGAGGAGCGCAAACTCCAGCCGCCCGTACCCCTGAGCAGCGGGTCCAGGTTGACTAGGTCCCATAGGTCATACCAGTGCAGCCGGTTGCCCCAGTTCAGCCCGACGTTAGGGAAGCAATTTCTGAGGAGGAGAAGCTCCGGCTCGAGAAGTACAAGAAGTACCACCCTCCTACTTTCAGCGGCTTGGCTTCAGATGATGCCCAGGGTTTTCTTGAGGAGTGCCACCATATCCTCCATACTATGGGTATTGTGGAGTCTATTGGGGTTGATTTCACTACGTTCCAGCTTAAGGGAGCAGCTTATCAGTAGTGGTGAGCATATGAGTTAGGTAGTCCGCTGGAGCAACTTCATTCACATGGACTCAGTTCTCGGATATGTTCTTGAGGGAGTTTTTTCCCCAGAGTCTCAGAGATACATGGCGCGTAGAGTTTGAGCAGTTGCGCTAGGGCTCTATCATCGTGTCAGAGTATGCGGTTCGGTTCAGTTATTTGGCTAGGCATGCATCAGCCTTGGTTGCTACTGTTAGAGAGCGAGTCTGTCAATTTATAGAGGGGCTCAACCCTAGTATCAGATTTAGCATAGCCCGAGAGTTGGAGATGGACATCGCATAAAATTAGGTAGTTGGGATCACTAGGAAATTGGAGGGTATGTGGACTCGGGAGAGAGAGGAGAGGGAGGCCAAGAGGCCTCGAAATTCTGGCACATATAGTGGTACATGTGCCCCAGTTGTAGCTCATCATGGTCGGGGCTATCTGAGTCGCCATGTTCATGCAACACTTTCAACCTCCAGCGGTATTCCGGCCACTCCTAGGCCTCAGGCTCCCTATTATGCACCAACATTGTCTAGTACACCTCCTGCACGGGGTGCTTTCAGTGATCAGTCTAGCCGATTAGGCCCGAGCCAGCCATAGAAGCCACATCATCTGAGAGCTTGTTTTGAGTGTGGTGACACTCGTCATATGCTGAGTGATTGCCCCAGACTCAGGAGGGGTGCACCTCCACAGACTACTCAGGCTCCGCATGTTCCACCAGGTCCTCAGGCCATGGTTACCACACCAGTTGCCACTCCATCTGTATAGCCAGCTCGAGGTGGAGGTCGAGCAGGTAGAGGTCGCCCTAGAGGGGGAGGCTAGGCCATGTATTATGCTCTTCCTGCCAGGACGGAGGAAGTTGCATCCGACTCAGTCATCATGGGTATTGTTCCAGTCTGTCATAGAGATGCTTCAGTCTTATTTGATCCAGGCTCCACTTATCCCTATGTGTTATTTTTCTCAATATTTGGGTGTATCCCGTGATTCATTGAGTTCTCCTGTCTATGTGTCCACACCTGTGGGAGATTCTATTGCTGTTGACCGTGGTGGTTTTAAGACTAGGGCCTATCTATTGTTGCTCACTATGGTAGATTTTGACATTATTTTGGGCATGGACTGGTTGTTGCCCTATCATGCTATTATCGATTGTCACGCCAAGACCGTGATGCTGGATATGCCAGGTTTACCACGTATAGAGTGGAGAGGTTTTTAGATTATGTTCCTAGCAGGGCTATCTCATTTCTAAAGGCTAATCATATCATTGAGAATGGGTGTAATGCTTATCTAGCTTTTGTGAGGGATATCAGTGTTGATACTCCTACCGTGGAGTTAGTTCCGGTAGTGGGGGATTATACATATGTATTTCCAGTAGAACTTCTAGGCATGTCGCCCGATAGGGATGTAAAATTTTGTATTGATTTGTTACCGAGCACTCCACCCATTTTTATTCCACCCTATCATATGGCCCCATCAGCGTTGAAAGAGTTAAAGGAGCAGTTGCAAGAGTTGCTTGATAAGGGGTTCATTCGGCCAAGTATGTCGCCATGGGGTGCTCCAGTCTTATTTGTAAAAAAAAGGATGGTTCTATGCGTATATGTATTCATTATCTCTAGTTAAACAAGGTTACAGTAAAGAACAAGTATCCATTACCATGTATTGTTGACCTATTTGATCAGCCATAGGGCCCCAGAGTATTATCTAAGATTGAGTTGCATTCAGGCTATCATCAGTTGAAGATTCGGGAGTCAGATATCCCGAAGACTGCCTTCGGGACTCGGTATGGTCATTACGCGTTCCTTGTGATGTCTTTTGGGCTGACCAATGCTCCAGTATCATTCATGCACTTGATGAAAAGTGTATTCCGGCCCTATCTTGACTCAATCGCCATTGTGTTTATTGACGACATTCTGGTGTACTCCCAGAGCCGGAAGGATCATGAGCAACACTTGAGGACCGTGCTACAGACCTTGAGAAAAAAGAAGTTGTATGCAAAATTTTCAAAGTGTGAATTCTGGCTAGATTTGGTTGCATTTTTGGGTCATGTAATATCGAGTGATGGGATCAAGGTAGATCCGAATAAGATTGAAGCAGTGCAGAGTTGGCCTATACCGTCTTCAGCAACGGAGATCCGGAGTTTTCTTGGTTTGGTAGGGTATTACCGTCAATTTGTAGAGGGATTTTCATCTATTGCATCGCCTATGATCAGATTGACCCCGAAGTGTGCTTCGTTCAGATGGACAGAGGAGTGTGAGGAGAGATTTTAAAAGCTCATGACAGCTTTGACTACAACCCCAGTATTGGTGTTGCCTTCGAGTTTGGGGTACTATACTGTATACTATGATGCATCGCGTATTAGTCTCGGCGCGATATTGATACAGGACAGTAGGGTTATTGCCTACGTGTCTAGACAACTGAAGGTTCATGAGAAGAACTAACCTATCCACGACCTCGAGTTAGCAGCTATTGTTCATGCCTTGAAGATCTGGCGGAACTATTTGTACGGTGTCCCTTGTGAGGTTGACACCGACCACCGGAGTCTACAACATCTGTTCAAATAGAAGGATCTTAACTTGCGGCAGTGGAGGTGGTTAGAGATGCTTAAGGACTATGATATCACCATTATATATTATCCCTGGTAGGCTAATGTAGTGGCTGATGCCTTGAGTCGCAAGGAAGAGAGTTTGGGAAGCTTAGCATATCTACTAGCAGGAGAGAGGCCATTATCCTTGGATCTTTTTGAGCCGAGCCGAGTTTTGGCTTGTGTGGTTTCTCGTTCTTCTCTTTATGATCGTATCAGAGAACGTAAGTATGACGACCCCCATCTGCTTGTCCTCAAGGATATAGTTCAGCACGGCGATGCCAAGGAGGTCACTATTGGGGATGACAGTGTATTACAGATGCAGGGCAGGATATGTGTGCCCAATGTAGATGGCTTGCATGATTTTATTCTCCAGGAGGTTCACAGTTCACAGTACTTGCCAGGGTGCTTGGTGTTGGGTTCGGGAGAGTTTAGTAGTGATATGGGACACACAATCCCTAAGTTGGAAGTTTAAGTCGTAGGAGTTGACCGTAGTTTGACATGTGTGAAGGTGACCCCGGAATGGAGTTTTGATAGTTCCAATAGCTCAGTAGGGTAATTTTAGTCTTAGGAGCATGTCCGGATGTTGATTTAGAGGTCCGTAGGTTGATTCGACATTAATTGGCGAAAGTTGGAAAGTTGTAAGATTTTGGAAAGTTTTACCAAGAGTGGACTTTTTGGTATCGGGGTTAGATTTAAATTCCGGAATTTGGAATAGGTCCGTAATGTCATGTATGACTTGTGTGCAAAATTTTATGTCAATCAAAGTTGTGTTGGTATGAATCGGCATTAGTTTCAGAATTCGGAAGTTCATAAGTTCTTAGGCTTGAATCAATGCGCGGTTCGTGATTCTAGAGTTGTTTGATGTGATTTGACGCTTCGAGCATATTCGTATGATTTTTTAGGACTTGTTGGTATGTTTGGTTGAGGTCACGGGGGCCTCGGGTGAAATTCGAACCATGTTCGTCGCATTTCAGATCATTTAGGAATAGCTGAAGTTGTGGTTTTTCTCAGGTCTGGTTTCCTTCTATGCGATCGCGAGGATTGGTCCGCAATCGCGAAGGGATTTTTGTGGACTGATGACCTTTACTCTACGCGTTCGCAGAGAGAGGGACGCGATTGCTGAAGGTTGGTTCCCAGTAAATCGCGAACGCGTGGTGAAGGTCGCGTAGAGGAATTGGGGTGCTATAGGTTCACGCATTTTTCTTCATCACGGTCCGGTAGTATGTTACGCGATCGTGTAGCTTGATGAGGCAGTGTTACGTGTTCGCATGAGGTTTTTCGCGATCGCGGAGTGTTATTTTGGGCAGGAACATTTTTTTGCTTCGCGATTTTCCCCCTTCGCGAAGAAGGAATAACTGGGTATCAGAACGCAAGTTTGAAATCGAGGGTTTATTTCATATTTCACAATTTTGACTTACAGAGCTCGGTTTGAGGCGATATTTCGAGGGATTTTCAAAGGGATTGTTGGGATTCTAGCTGTTTGGAGTTGGAAAATCGAGGGAAAAGCCTTCTAGTTAATTGATTTAGCGTAGTTTGAGGTAAGTGACTTCTCTAACCTTGTGTGGGGTAAATTTCCCTTAGGATTTGGTATTGTTTTGATAATTGTGATATGTGGAGGCCGTATACGCAAGGTGATGAGTGCGTACACGGGTTAAATATTAAAATTCCAATCTTAGCTATGTAGTTCTTTTTTCATGCTTTAATTGAGTTACTTTAACATGTTATAACCACTAGTTTAGACTTATTTCACATGTCTACTTGTCTTATCTCTTATTTGAAACTTGTCCTACATGTGTAGTTGAATTACTTGCTTTCTTAATTCCGTATTCAATATTTAACTGTGGGATTCTTTATTTGAAATTTGCTATCCTTGAAATATCTTGTCGTTGAGTTTGATGTTGAGTTGCAAAGGTCGTGGTTTATATTGAGGTAAAGGGTAAGTTGTGAAATATCATTTTATTGAGTTGTTATGTTTTGGCATCTGTGTTATTGTTGAGAGGATTGTTTGGTTGATTGAACGAGGTTTCTATAGTGTCGTTGTTACTATTGATACGCATGCAGTGGTATAAGGTCTGAGAGTTTAAACGTATGCGGAGAGATAAGGTGGGCTTGATACGCGTGGCTAGTAGGGAACTACTAGAAGCCATGCAGTGTGATAAGGTGGTCTATAACGCGGGTGCTATTTTAGGAAAATGATTTTCAAAACTAATTTTAAAGGCTTTCGCGGTGATATAAGGAAAGATTGTGAGTTACTTTTAAGATTTGGGACTATAAAGCAGTACCTCAATAGGGCCCCCTGTTGATCTTCTCTATTTGCTGTATTTATTTTGTTGTTGTTTCCTTAACATGTAAAATCCTTGTTTTCCTTTCGTGTTGTATTAATTACCTTGATTTCATGTTGTTAACTTTCCGTAAATTCTTTATTGTTTCACTTCCTTTGTCATTATCATTGTATCATTATATCTTCTGTCTTGTTTTTTATTATCTCTAGTAGGGCCTTGACCTAACCTCGTCACTACTCTACCGTGGTTAGGCTTGGCACTTACTGGGTACCGTTGTGGTGTACTCATACTACGCTTCTGCACATATTTTTGTGCAGATCCAGGTACATCTTATCAGTCATGGCACTAGCGCGCTGAGCTTGCTACTGGAAACTTCAAGGTACACCTGCCCGCGTCCGTAGGCCTCAGATTCCCCTTCTATCATGTTCTTCCTTATTTCTTTATACTTTTATAAACATTGATGCATAGGATTGTCCAGCACTGTATCTAGAGCTTGTGACTTATATTTCACCAGATTTTGGGGAGTTGTACGCATTGTGTTTATAGATTCTATTTAGGAAATTGTTGGAGTTTTCAGATTCTAAGTTTTATTTAATGTTTTCGCATATTATTAGGCTTACCTAGTCTTAGAGACAAGGTGCCATCATGACATTCTACGAAGGAAAATTGGGGTCGTGACAACTCTATTTCGGACCTTTGAGCTATTTTATCACATTTTGAATTATGGAGCTCAGATTTGGGTAGTTTTGGAGGCGATTTTTACCACATGGATTGGGGTAAATTTTGTTTGCTCGGTTTTGATTATATTCCATGATTCCATCTTCGATTTAGCATTTGATTGATGATTTTAGAAGAGAAATTGTGGATATTTGTCTAAATATTTCTAAAATGAATATTTGAGATTTGAACATTGATTTAGATTCAGGTTTGAGTGAAATTAGTATGGCTGGACTCGTAATTAAATGGGTTATCAAATTTTGTGAGTTTTTCCAGGTTTCGAGGTGCGAGCCTGGGTTGACTTTGAGTATTTGATTAAAGATTCGACCTTTATCGTTTGGGTTGATTTCCTTGGGCATTATTTAATGTTTTTGAGTTGCTTTTGGCTAGTTTCGAGTCGTTTGGAGGTGGATTCGGACGGGATGGTATTTCTATAGTATCGTTTGGCTTGCTCGGTATTGGATTTGGCTTGTTGGAGGTAAGTAACATTTCTAAACTTGGATTTGAGGGTAATTATCCCTGGGAACTATGTTATATGAAATGTATTGCGGTGACGCACATGCTAGGTGACGGGCATGTGGGTGGGCACCAGGGTAATCATGATCCGAGTTAACCTTTAGACTATTATCGGACTTGTTTTGCTATTATATTCGTGTTCTCCCTACTTGTTTGATTATCTGAGCTGTAATTCATGTTAGAAGTCATGTTTAGGCTATGCGATTATTTTGGTTAGACCTATTGAGACTATTTCTATTGTTTTGAGTTATCTCATTTAGCTGTAATTATACACTCATTCATGGTTCTTCATTTTCATATCATATCTCAGTCTTTGTTCATCATTCATTACTACATCGTATGTTATCATTGTTTTTTCATATGTGGAGTTGTTGAGATGAGTGGTATGAGATTGTGAGCCCTTGGGACTTGAGAGGTTGATGACTGAGGCGAGCCTTAGAGCCGTATTGAGAGTGATGTTGTGGATCGGGTTGCACGCCAAATCAGGCTATACTGACTTTATTATTATTATTATTATTATTATTATTATTATTATTATTATTATTATTATTATTTATTATTATTATTATTATTATTATTATTATTATTATTATTATTATTATTATTATTGTGGATCGGGTTGCACGCTGCAGTAGGCCTTATTGGCTTTATTATTATTGTGGATCGGGCTGCACGCCGCAACGAGTCATATTGTCTTTTGATTAGAGCTTGCGCAGGATCCGCCCCTCCGGAGTCTGATATACCAGTAGTGGGCGTAGGCACAGTGATATACATGCACATGCTTTCGTGAGGGGCATTGATTCCAGGCACCCATACAGTGTTGAGTGATGGTGTATATGTGATGAAGTGGGCATTTGAGACAGACAACTTGAGTATGTTGAGAGAGAGAGTACCCGGGGATATCACCGTAAAACCATTCATTTGACATACATACTTGGCATGTAGGCATAGAGATGCATTTTCCTCAAACTAGACGGTAATGTGACATTTATGATTTGACATGTAGGCATTGAGATGTATATTCCTCATGCTAGGCGGTATATGATAATTGATGACCTGACATGTAGGCATAGAGATGTACTTTTCTCATACTAATTGGTAACTGGAAATTCTTATATGGTGTTGTGAATTGTGAGTACAGTTCATTGATAAACTCATGTTTAGTTATTTTTCAGTGGTGAGATTTGGAATTGATTGTTTTACTTGAAATGCTTGCTTACTTCTCCATAACTGTGAACGAGTTGAGCATATATCTCTTGAGTTATTTACCTTTACTGTTCTCATTATATTATTACGAGTTGTTATTGGCTATTTGTGTCGGACTCTGACCGTCTTCCAAGCTCGTCACTGCTTTCAACCTGAGGTTAGGCTTGTGCGATGACCCGATAAGTTGTTTTGAGTACTACCCCTTGTTTTCGAGTTCCGAGACCTCTATTAGCTCCATTTGATGTTTCCCAATTTGCGTGTGTAGTCCGTATCTTTTTTCCGTAAAGTCTTTACGTAAAAATTTGAAGAAAACATAATTTTTGAATTGAAAAACAACTTGAGTTGACTACGGTCAACATTTTATGTAAACGATCTCGGATCAATATTTTGATGATTCCGGTAGGTCCGTATTGTGATTTTGGACTTGGACATATGCCTGAAATTGAAATCGGAGGTCCGTAGGTTGATTTGACTTGTTTTGCCGAAATTTTGTAATTTGAAAGTTTGGAAATTTCCTAGGATTGACCGTAGGTTGACTTTATGGATATTGAATTCGGATTTTTATTTTGGAACTTGGTATAAGTCTGTTTTGCTATTTGAAACTTGCCTGCAAAATTTGGCGCAAATCGGAGTTGGTTTTATATGATTCGGGCGCTTGGTTGTGATTTTAGAGGTTCTTGAGTTTTCTTTGAAATTTCATGCATTTGATGACCGATTTGAAATTTTATATTGATGTTTCAATCGCGCCAGCGAGTTCTTATGATGTTATTACACTTATATGCATGTTTTGTTTGGAGACCGAGGGGCTCGTATGAGTTTTCGATAGGCTGTGGACTATTTCAGACTTAGGAATTGCTGGTTTTCAGCTGTTTCTGATGTCTGGTTCTTTGTGCTTTACGATCGCGAATCTACTCTCACAGTCGTGAAGGGAAAATTGGGGCTTGCGCGGATTTATTCTTTGCCAATGCGGGGAATGGGTCGCGAACGCGAAGTAGTGCGGGGCTTACCCTTCGTGAACGCGAAGAGTTGTAGGATCTGGGGGAAGGTCAGTCTAATACTCTATGCGAATGCGGGCCTTATCTCGCGAATGTGAAGGTTTATGCCGTGCCATTATTGATTTCTTTTCTTTACTTGGATACAAGATTGATGATTTACTTGGTAGAATTAGTATTGTTTGTTTTCAGAAAAAGGTTATTCAGTGATTTTGTACTTGCCGTTCTTTTTGTACTTCCAATTCTACATGTCCCCTCCTAGTTAATACTTTAATTGTCTTACTTGTTATTTTGTTGCTTTATATATATATACATGTCCAGGATTTACATAGGTGTCTTGTCATAGCGTCGTCACTACCTTGTCGGGGTTAGGCTCGACACTTACGGAGTATATTGTGTCGGTTGTACTCATGCTATACTTCTACACTTCTTGTGCAGATTCTGGTGTTGGTACCAGCGGAATTTTTGGTGTCTTTACTCGGATTCAGCTGCATTAGAGACTTGAAGAATAGCTGCACGGCGTCCGCACCCTTGAAGTCCCCTTCTTTATCTAGTTTATTGTTCATTTAGTTTCAAATAGTTGTATTTTGTTCAGAATTTATCTATAGTAGTCTAGATGCTCATGTATTCGTGACTCACAATTTTGGCATATGTTTAGATCACGTCTTTTGGGTATTTTACCAATCTACTTCAAACTTATACAATTTATTATAATAAATATTTTGATTTGAATTGTTAAAACTGGGTAAGTAATTTAGCTAACGTTGGCTTGCCTAGCTAGTGAAATGTTAGGCGCCATCACGGTCCCGATAATAGGATTCCGGATCTTGACAAGTTGGTATCAGAGCACTAGGTTGCTTAGGTCTCACGAGTCATGAGCAAGCTTTGTAGAGTCTGGTGGATCGGTACATAGACGTCTGTACTTATCTTCTACAGGATATAGGGCTTTAGGAAACTTTTACTTCTTTCTTTCTCTATCGTTTGATTTTATTCTATCACTGAAGTTTGAATCATTATATTCTTGTTCTCTCGTAGATGGTGAGGACACGCACAACATTTATGGCGGGTCAGGAGCTGGAGCCCAAGGTTTCTGCCACTACTAGAGGTAGAGGCAAAGCTCAGCCAAGAGCACGTGCAGAAGCACCTATTCTGAAGCCTCAGATCGACCAGGAGGAGGATGTTCCTATTCAGACCGTGCCAGTTGGACCAGCCCAGGTCCCGGAGGGGTTTATTGCTACCCCGGTACTTCACCATGCTCTAGTCCACTTGGTGGGCCTTATGGAGAGCGTGGCCCAAACCAGTGCATTTTCGGTGGCACCAGTTGTCTCTCAGGTTGGGGGAGGAGCAAAGACTATCGCTACTCACACACTAGAGCAGATGGCTCAAGGATATCAGACTCCAGCAGTTCCGCCAGTCAGAGTGGCTCAGCTTATTGTTGCTACACAGACCGAGGAAAGGCCCGCAATGTCTTCTGAGGGATTGATGATATTAGACAAGTTCACAAAGTTATTTCCCATTCGCTTTGGTGACACACCTTCCGAGGAACAACATAATTGCATTAACCGTTACCACGAGCTGTTGTGCATCATGGGTATTGTGGAGTCCAATGGAGTCAACTTTGAAGTATATCAGATACCATTTCTGCCAAGGTGGAGGCAAGATTATGTACGGGGCAGACCAGCTAGTTCACCGCCATTCACTTGGGATCAGATTCGCAACTATTTTTGGAGAAGGTCATTCCTTTTACTCTGAAAGAGCTGTACTGTAGGTAGTTTGAGCACCTTCAGCATGGTGGAATGACTATTAACCAGTATGAGACCAGATTTGTGGATTTAGCTCGCCATGTAGTAATCTTGCTTCCTAATGAGAGGGACAGAGTGAGGAGTTTCATTGATGGTCTTGCTTTTGGTAACACGCTACATTTAGCACACTACAAAGGATACTGGGGATGATTTTGTTTTTTCCAGCGGGCCGTAGAGATTTCTTGATGGATCGAGATGATTCGTGGTCAGGGTAGGGAGGCAGTATCTGAGAAGAGGCCTCATCATTTTGGTGGTTTTAGTCGTCTCGTCTGGAGGCAGGGGTTCATTTGGTAGAGGCTATCCTCCTAGGCCGATTCAGTCAGCACTTCAAGCATCCCATGGTTCTTCGGATAGTCATTGTTATTATGGGTCTTATCCTGAGCAGCTAGCCTACAACGCACCTTCAGCTCCTATTAGTGCACCTCCAATCCTGAGTTATCAGGATGGTTATTCAGGTCAACAGGTTCAGTTTCAGAGTCAGCAGTCATAGCAGCCGAAGACTTGTTATACTTATGGAGATTTGAGGCTTGTTGCTAGATTTTGCCCTAGGTCATAGAGCGTCATGCCAGAGTAGGGTTCTTATGCCATAGTTCCGCGACCGGTTGCTCTACCACCCGCTCAGCTAGCTAGAGGCAGGGGTCAAGCTGCTAGAGGTGGAGGTCAAGCCATTAAAGGTGGAGGTCAGGCCATTAGAGATGGAGGCTAGGCGGCTAGAGGCCTTCTGAGAGGCGGAGGTTAAAGTGGTGGGGCCCAGCCCCATTTTTATGCATTTCCAGCTAGACCTAAGGTAGATTAATTTGATACTGTCATCACATGTATTGTTCCGCTTTGCAATAGATATGCGTTAGTTTTGTTTAATCTGGGTTCTGCTTATTCATAGAGTGCTCCTATCTATGTGTCCATGCCTGTGGGAGATTCTATTGTAGTGGATCATGTTTACCGTTCGTGTGTGGTTTTTATCGGGAGTTTTGAGATTAGGGTAGACCTTCTACTTCTTGATATGGTAGAATTTGATGTTATCTTTGGTGTGGATTGGCTGTCAACTTATCAGGCCATTTTGGATTGTCACGCCAAGATTATGACCTTATCTATGCGGGGGTTGCCTCGATTGGAGTGGAGAGGGACTCCTGGTCATTCCACCAGTAAGGTCATATCTTATGTGAAGGCTCGGCGTATGGTAGAGAAGGGATGTCTAGCATATTTGGCCTATATCAGTAATCCTAGTGCGGAGGTTCATTCCATGGATTCAGTACAAGTTGTGCGCGAGTTTTCAGAGGTGTTTCCTGCAGATTTGCTAGGGATGCCACCCGATACAGATATCGACTTCTATATTGACTTGGCTCTGGGCACTCTGCCCATTTCTATTCCTCCACACCGTACGGGCCCAGTTGAGTTGAAGGAACTGAAGGAGTAGTTGCAGATTGTGCTTGATAAGGGATTCATTAGAACTAGTGTCTTGCCTTGGGGTGCACCAGTGTTGTTTGTGAAGAAGAAGTATGGTTCGATGAGGATGTGTATGGATTATCGATAGTTGAACATGGTCACTATCAATAACAAGTGTTTGTTGGCGAGAATTGATGACTTATTTGATCATCATCAAGGTACCAAAGTATTTTCGAAGATTGATCCGAGATCTAGCTACCATCAGTTGAAGATTAGGGCATCATGTTACATCTCACGTTTTCGTATGTTAAAGTTTCGCCTTTAGTTAATCGACGTAGACTCAGGGATGAGATTATCTTGAGGTTAACATATTTATGCTATTTATAAAAAGCGATAAGTAAGTGCCATGAAGGGTAAAGGATACACGAATTAAAGAAAATGAGTTTCATTAAAGGTTGCCGATTTGGGGATAAAATACGATCCGAGCTATAATACTCGATATTTATGGACTTGTACCATACAAGGTACCATATGACCGTGAGAGTATGATGTATAAGGTATATTAAAAATGAGTAGAACTTTAAGTAATGTGAGATAATTCTTAATTATGCGGGTAATTTATTAATTATCAGCTAACGGGACATTACCTAGTTAATTAATAAATTATAAGATAAATATTAAAACACCCCCCTTCCCCCTCCAAAACGTGGCAGCAAGCCACTTCTTGAGAACATGACTATTAGTTATCTTTGGTTAAGTGGCAAGTAACATGTCAAGAACAAAGACACCTATTTTCTTATGATTTAAATACAAAGACTTGTAAGTAAGGTCGTAAGTACAAAACCTTTCATTTGTATTATTTGAATACAAAAGACTTCATATCAGAACTTAGCAACACTTCACTTCATAACAGAGCATTAGCAATTCTTACAATTCAAGTTCCTACAAAGATATTAACAACGCGATTTCTTCAACCAAATCCAACGAAGAATTATTAGAAGCTTAACAACGTAAAACTTTTGCGGTTCTAAAAGAGTACAGTGCAACCTTTCCAAAGAATATCATACGGATTTTTTCCTACTCCAGGTATGTTAAGGCTATCTCTTCTTTCTTTTTGGCGTGATCCAAATTATATAGAAGAAACGAGCAAACGCACAGTTTTCATAAACGGCTATATTCATAGAAATACTAGGGGTCTTTGTGTCCTTGATTCCCCATGTGACATATTATTATATCTTCTGTTCATGGGTCTCAGAATAATACGCAGTTGACAAAAGTTTATCCGAAAGGAATATTGAGATTATTAACATATTTTCATGCATTTAATTCATTTATACATGTACATTGACCCATGACCAAATGGCGTTATATACGCGTATATTATATGTATATGGGATATGGGAAAAGGTTAGCTTGATGATGTTATGTACACCTATACCTATGCATGACACGACATTTATATGCACGTGCATGACATTATAAATGTTTCAGAAATTACAAAGTTATTTAGACTTACAGGCAGAATTCTTTATTCCATGTTTCATCTATGTCTCTCATGTACTTATTCGTACTGACGCCCTATTTCCTAGGGACACCCTATTTTTCGGGGCCTGCATTTCATGCCTGCAGGTATAGATAGGCAAGCCGATGGTTCCCCTTTTTAGGATCCTTGATCAGCGAGAGTTGGCGTGCTCCAATTGATCTGAAGCTGCTTTTGATTTTGGTACGATATGCTTATATATATATATGGGTATGACGTGGCTCAGTCCTGTCTTTGTACTGCTGTATTTCTATTAGAGGTTTATAGACAGTTATGTATAGTTGGATAATATGTGGCCTTGTCGGCTTTTAGTTTTGGGTATTTAGTTGTCTATAGCTGCCTTGCCGGCTCGCCCACTATATTCCGTATGTATATGTACATATGTCTTTTGGATAGATTTCCCTTGCGTATGTTATTCATGTCTATAAATTAAATGCATGCTTAAGGATGTTCGACACGTAGGATTCAGGCACCCGTCGCGGCCCATCGGTTTGGGTCCTGACAAAAGTGGTATCAGAGCAGTTCTGTCCTAGGGTTGTCTGCAGACCGTGTCTAGTAGAGTCTTGTTTATGGGTGTGTTGTGCACTACACTTATAGACAAGAGGCTACAGGACATATAGGATGTCATCCTCTGTTCTTATCTTAGATCGTGTGATATAAGAATTCATGTTCCTAACGATTTGGTTTCAGCGATGCCTCCAAAGACTACAGCTGCTAGCATAGGTTAGAAGACTATGAAGGTGTTAGAAGGAGATATAAGTTACACTATGGAGTCAGATCCATCGGAGATCATGGGTTCTATCGAGGAGTATCCATCCGAGGATCCATATAAGTCATCCGTTTGAGTAGTTTTGATTTCGCCGGCAGCAGATGAGGTGAGGGGAATTTCGACCTCACCAAGGCCCTTAGTTTCATTATCAAGACCCATTGATCAGGGTATAAGGGGAGTGGTGCATGGATTGGCACAACCGGGTTCCCCTTAGGCTCAAAACTATGTTAAGGTATTTGCGGACACCAGCTCTTTTGAGGTTCTAGATAGTCCACAGTCTTTGGAGTCTGTCAATCAAGGTTTGTCAGTGTATGTTATGGGATATGCAGAGGAAGAGGATAGTAGTTGGGCCAAGAGGAGGATGGTGACTGATAATGATACAAAGGTTCCGCTTTGAAGTGTGTCTGATCGAGGTTCTCATATAGGACGAGGCAGGGACCCTCTACTGTAGACTTCTTCCAGATGTTAGTTTTTGGTTGGTGATTTCCACTTCTTCTTGGAGTATTACCAAGTCAGGGTTCTGAATGTGTTAAGTTATTTTATGAGGACATAGGGAGCCTCGTCCTGACTTGTATATATTATGGTTATGTCTACTTAGAGGTTTTGCAAACAGTATCTTGTATATAGTTTTGGGTATGATATGTCTACGGCCTTGTCGACCCCTATGTATATAAACCTTTTTTCTAAATTAGTTATGCGAGTTAAGTCTTAATGTTGTCACTTATATATATGGATGTCGCCCGTAATGGCTCGTGATAGATTTGATAATAAACAAGGATAAGGTATGTGGTGTTAGGTTGGGTAGAACTTGATATTATAATGGGTATGGATTGGTTGGCTTTTTGTTATGCTAACATCAAGTGTAGATTAAAGATGGTTCCTTGCGGATTCATATTGATTATAGATAGTTGAATAAGGTGACAGTCAAGAATAAGTACACCCTCCCGAGGATTGATGCTTTATTTGGTCAGTTGCAAGGTGCCAAGTATTTCTCGAAGATAGACGTGAGGTCCGGGTACCCTCAGGTAATGGATAAGGAGAAAGATATCATGCAGATAGCATTCAGGACCAGATATGGGCACTTGAGTTTTGTATCATGTCATTCAGTTTGACTAATGCCCCAGCGGTATTCATGAACTTGATAAATCGAGTGTTCATACCCTTTCTAGATCTATTCGTGATTGTATTATTTGATGATATATTGGTGTACTCTCATTATGAGACTGAGCACGCAGATCATTTGCATATTGTGCTCAAAGTTCTACAAAAAGGGAAGTTGTATACAAAATTCGCTAAATGTGAATTCTGTTGCTTTTCTTAGGCATACAATTTCAAGTGAATGTATTCCGGTTAATACACAAAAAATTGAGGAAGTAAAGACTTGACCTAGACCCACGACACCGACGGAGATTTGTAGCTTTCTCGGTTTGGCAGGTTATTACAGGAAACTTGTAAAGGGATTTTCTTCTCTTTCAGCAACTTTGACAAAAGTAGTGTGACAACGTGATGTATCGCTTGATGTTCCAGAATAACATAAGGAAATCTATGGTGCAAACAAGTTGAAGGAAGGTTACGAATAAGTATAAATAGATATGCGTATCGCAAGCTAAAGTATAGTACAACGACAAGGTTTTAGGAAGACAGGAATAAGGATAAGAAAAGGTGAGTGAGAAGGTGTCGGGAATGGATAAGTCCTTGGGATTAAGCCCATGAAAATAAGAAAGCTGATGGTTTCTCTAAGCCATAGAAAGCTAAGTATAGCCTGAGTGAACTCAAAGGAGTTTAAGACCAGTAGCATTTATAAGAGATGGAATGTTTCCCTGGTGGTGGAATAAGGGCGTAATTGTGATAGATAAAGGATGACGTTTAAGATTTTAAAAGGAGGAATTTCATGAATTGTAAAAGATTAGAATACCCATCTAAGTTGACTCAAAAGGGAGCTAAGTTTTAGTGGACTGATGCTTGCGAACGGAGTTTCCAGGCATTGAAGGACAAATTAACTTCAGCACCGGTTCTAACGCTCCCAGAAGGGACCGATGATTATATTATCTATTGTGACGCCTCGGGCGTTGGGTTGGATTGTGTACTGATGCAGCATGGTAAGGTTGTAGCTTATGCTTCTAGACAACTGGGAAAGCACGAGAAGAATTACCCGACCCACGATTTAGAGTTAGCCACAGTGATTCATGCACTAAAGATGTGGAGGCACTACTTGTATGGCATTCATGTTGATATCTATACAGATCATAAGAGCCTCCAGTATATCTTCAAGCAAAAGGAATTGAATTTACGTAAAAGGAGATGGTTGGAGCTACTTAAAGATTATGACGTTGATATTTTATACCATCCGGGGAAGGTGAACGTGGTAGCCAATGCCCTCAGCCATAGATCTATGGGTACTCTGTCATATTTACAGCCAGAGACGAGGGGAATAGCCCATTTGATTCATCAGCTAGCTAGTCTTGGAGTTCGATTACTGGACTCAGGTGATATTGGAATTACTATTCAGGATACGGCAACATCCTCGTTAGTAACTGAAGTGAAGGAACGCCAGTACGAGGATCCTGTGTTAGTTCATTATAGGGATACCACCCCTCAGAAGGATAAGACACCGTTTGAGATTACGGAAGATGGGGTCCTCAGATATCGAGGACAATTATGTGTCCTTAATGTTGCAGGCTATGGAGATTCCGACTTGGAAATGGGAAGTAATTAATATGGATTTCATCGTAGGCTTACCTCGTACCCAGCGTAAGTTAGATTCTATATATAATTGTTGATAGGCTTACAAAATCTGCCCATTTTATGCCCGTTAGGGCTACATATTTTGTAGAGGATTATGCACGGATTTATATTAAGTAGATAGTACGACTGCATGGTGTCCTTGTCTCTATTATCTCAGATCGAGGAGCTCAATTTATAGGATTAGGGACTCAGGTAAGTCTCAATACAACATTTCATCCCCAGACAGACGGACTAGCTGAGTGTACTATTCAGACACTTGAGGATATGTTACGAGATTGTGTGATAGACTTCAAAGGTAGATGGGATAATCATCTGCCGCTTATTTAGTTCGCATATAATAATATCTACCATTCCAGTATCCAGATGGCTCTATACGAAGCTCTTTACAGGAGAAAGTGTAGGTCGCCTATAGGGTGGTTCGATATTGGGGGAAACTACGTTAGTAGGACCAGAATTGGTACAACAGTCAATCGAAAAAATTAAGCTTATACAGGAAAGGCTATTAGCAGCTCAGTGCCGTCAGAAGTCTTATGCGGATAATTGATGGCGAGACTTGGAGTTTCAAATTGATGACTGGGTATTCCTAAAGGTATCGCCAATGAAAGGTGTCACGAGGTTTGGTAAGAAAGGAAAACATAGCCCTCGGTACATTGGACCATATAGGGTCATACTCAAGGTAAGCTAGGTAGCATATGAGTTGGACTTGCCTTCAGACTTAGAATCTGTACATCCAGTCTTTCATGTGTCTATGCTCTATAAATGCATCATAGATCCTTCCAGAATTGTGTCAGTTGACGACGTTCAGGTCACAGAGCAGTTATCATATGAAGAAACTCTCATTGCCATATTAGACAGACAGGTTCGGAGATTGAGAACTAAAGATGTAGCATCGGTAAAAGTACTTTGGAGAAACAACAATGTGGAAGAAATGACTTGGGAGGCCGAGGAAGACAGGAAGTCTAGATATCCGTACTTAATTCATCCTCCATAGAAGGGTGCGACTGAGACATCACAACCTTAAGGTACATGTATGGATTCTTGTGTTAGTTATTGTCATTGGTCGTGTAAGGCCATTGTCATTATTGATGATTGTGGTCCTATGTGGCGTTGAATTATTGAGTTCTATAGGAAGAGATGGTACTAGTATTGTTATGAAGGCAACTCTGCCAAAGTTATATAGATCCCGGGAGGTTAAACATTCGAGGATGAATGTTTCTAAGGGGGAAGGATGTTACATCTCGCATTTTCGTATGTTAAAGTTTCGCCTTCAGTTAATCGACGTAGACTGGGGGATGAGATTATCTTGAGGTTAACGTATTTATGCTATTTATAACAAGCGATAAGTAAGTGCCATAAAGGGTAAACGATACACGAATTAAAGAAAATGAGTTTCATTAAAGGTTGCCAATTTGGGGATAAAATATGATCCGAGCTATAATACTCGATATTTATCGACTAGTACCATACAAGGTACCATATGACCGTGATAGTATGATGTATAAGGTATATTAAAAATGAGTAGAACTTTAAGTAATGTGAGACAATTCTTAATTATGCGGGTAATTGGTTAATTATCGGGTAACAGGACATTACTTAGTTAATTAATAAATTATAAGATAAAGAAAAATACACCCCCCCCCCAAAAAAAAAAAACGTGGCAGCAAGCCACTTCTTGAGAACATGACTATTAGTTATCTTTGGTTAGGTGGCAAGTAACATGTCAAGAACAAAGACACCTCTTTTCTTATGATTTAAATACAAAGACTTGTAAGTAAGGTGGTAAGTATAAAACCTTTCATTTCTATTATTTGAATACAAAAGACTTCATATCAGAACATAGCAACAGTTCACTTCATAACAGAATGTTAGCAATTCTTACAATTCAAGTTCCTACAAAGACATTAACAACAAGATTTCTTCAACCAAATCCAATGAAAAATTATTAGAAGCTTAACAACGTAAAACTTTTGCGGTCCTAAAAGAGTACGGTGCAAACGTTTCCAAGAATATCATACGGACTTTTCCCTACTCCAGGTATGTTAAGGCTATCCCTTCTTTCTTTTTGGCATGATCTAAATTATACAGAAGAAAGAAGCAAACGCACAGTTTTCATAAACGACTCTATTCATAGAAATACTAGGGGTCTCTGTGTCCTTGATTCCCCATGTGACATATTATTATATCTTCTGTTCATGAGTCTTAGAATAATACGCAGCTGACAAAAGTTTATCCGAAAGGAATATTGAGATTATTAACATATTTTCATGCATTTAATTCATTTATACATGTATATTGACCCATGACTAGATGGCGTTATATACGCGTATTTATATGTATATGTATATATATGTATATGGTATATGGGAAAAAGGTTACGGCATTATATACGCACCACCATCTGATCAATTGGTATATGTTGATGATGTTGCCCACAGTGGCCGAGACGATATGATGGGATACCCTTAGAGGCTTGATGGGGTTATGTAAACCTATACCTATACATGACACGACATTTATATGAACGTGCATGACATTATAAATGTTTCAGAAATTACAAAGTTATTCAGACTTACAGATGGATTTCTTTATTCCATGTTTCATCTATGTCTTTTATGTACTGATTTTCATGCCTTACATACTCAGTACATTATTCGTACTGACGCCCTATTTCCCGGGGCCTGCATTTCATGCCCGTAGATGCAGATAGGCAAGCCGACGGTTCCCCATTTTAGGATCCTTGATCAGCGAGAGTTGGCGTGCTCCACTTGATCCGGAGCTGCTTTTGATTTTGGTATGATATGCTTGTATATATATATGGGTATAACGTGGCTCAGTCCCGTCTTTGTATAGTTGTATTTCTTTTAGAGGTCTGTAGACAGTTATGTATACTTGGATAATATGTGGTCTTGTCGGCTTACAGTTTTGGGTATTTAGTTGTCTATAGCAGCCTTGCCGGCTTGCCCACTATATTCCGCATGTATATGTACATATGTCCTTTGGATAGATTTCCCTCACGTATGTTATTCATGTCTATAACTTAAATGCATGCTTAAGGATGTTCTACATGTAGGATTCGGGCACCCGTCGCAGCCCATCGGTTTGGGTCGTGACACATTAGATGTCCCTAACACAGCTTTTCAGACTCGGTATGGTCACTATGAGTTCCTAGTGATGTCATTTAGCTTAACAAATTCCCCTGCAGTATTTATGGATTTGATGAACCCGGTGTTCAAGCCCTATCTGGATTTTTTTGTGTTCGTCTTCATTGATGATATTTTGGTCTACTCCGGTAGTCTAGAGGAGCATGAGTAGTATCTTCAAGTTGTACTTCAGACCTTGAGGGATAGTCAGTTATATGCCAAGTTTTTAATGTGCGAGTTCTAGTTGGACTCGGTTGCCTTTTTAGGTCATGTTGTATCTTCCGAGGGCATCAAGGTGGATCCTCAGAAGATTGAGGCAGTTCTGAACTGGCCTAGACCTACTTTAGCTACAGTGATTTGGAGTTTCCTGAGTTTGGCGAGTTATTATCGTCGGTTCGTGGGGGGAGGTTTCATCCATCTCAGCCCCATTGACCAGATTGACCCAGAAGGGTTCCCCATTTAGATAGTCCGATGAGTGTGAGTTTAGCATTCAAAAGCTCAAGACTGCTTTGACCACAACTCCAGTTCTAGTTTTGTTGTCAGCATCAGGTTCATATATAGTTTATTGTGATGCTTCGCAGATTGGCATCAGATATGTCTTGATGTAGGAGGGTAGGGCGATCTCTTATGTTTTGCGTCAGTTGAAGCCTTCGGAGAAGAACTATCCCATTCATGATTTAGATTTGGCAGCTATTGTTCATGCATTGAAGATTTGGAGGCATTATCTCTACGACGTGTCTTGTGAGGTATTTAGAGATTGTCGGAGTTTACAACACTTGTTTAAGCAGAAAGATCTAAATTTGAGGAAGCAGAGGTGGTTAGAGTTGTTAAAAGACTATGATATCACTATTTTGTACCAACCCAAGAAGGCCAATATGGTGACCGATGCCTTGAGCAGAAAGGCTGAGAGTGTGGGTAGCCTTGCATATATTCCATTTGGTGAGAGACCACTAGCATTGGATGTTTAGGCTTTGGCCTATCATCTCATGAGGTTATATGTTTTGGAGCCTAGCTGGATTCTTTCTTGTGTGGTTTATCGGTCTTCTTTGTATGAGCACATCAGAGAGCGTCAATATGACAACCCCCCATTTGCTTGCCCTTAAGGACACGGTGCAATGTGGTGATGCCAATGAGGTTTGTATTGGAGATGATGGGGTGTTGCTGATGTAGGGTGGGATTTGTGTACCCAATGTGGATGTGTTGCTTGAGTTGATTCTTGAGGAGGCCCACAATTCGCGGTATTCCATTCATTCGGGTGCCGCCAAGATGTTTCAGGATTTGAGGCAACACTATTGGTGGAGAAGAATGAATAAAGATATAGTGGATTATGTGGCTCGGTGTTTGAACTGTCAACAGGTGAAGTATGAGCACAAGAGGCCAGGCAGTTTGCATCAGAGACTTGAGATTCCCGAGTGGAAGTGGGAGCATATTACCATGCATTTTATTGTTGGGCTGCCACAGACTTTTATGAAATTTGATGCAGTGTGGGTTATTGTAGATAGACTGACCAAGCCTATACATTTCATTACGGTTGTAACTATCTATTCTTCAGAGCAGTTGGCTCAGGTCTATATCCAGGAGATTGTTTGTCTTCATGGCGTGTTGGTGTCTATTATCTTTGATCGAAGCACACAGTTCACATCACATTTATGGAGAGCTGTGTAGCGTGTGTTAGGTACGCAGGTTGAGTTGAGTACAAAATTTCACCCTCAAACAGACGGGCAGTCCGAGCGCACCATTCAGATCTTGGAGGACATAGTACGCGCCTGTGTTATGGATTTTAGAGGTTTATGGGATCAGTTCTTACCTGTCACGACCCGGAATTCCCACCATTGGGACCGTGATGGCACCTAACATTTCACTTGCTAGGCAAGCCAACTTTAGAGAATTCATTAAACCAATTCTTATCCCATTCAGTAAATAATAGTAGATTAACTAAGGTAAAATATAATGAGTGCGGAAAAATATAAAAACTGCATTAGTTACTACCACCCGGATCTGGAGTCACAAAATCACGAGCATTTTAGAATTTACTGCAAGTAATAGTCTGAAAGAAATACAACCGTCTGAATGAAAGAAACAGTAAAACAGCAGGATAGACGGGGACTTCAAAGTCTGTGAATGCCGACAGATTTACCTTGAGTCTCCGGATAGCGGGTCCAACAGCTAAAATCTCGATCAGCCCGAGACGGTACTAAAATCTACACAAAAAGTGCAGAGTGCAGTATCAGTACAACCGACCCCATGTATTGGTAGGTGTCGAGCCTAACCTCGATTAAGTAGTGACGAGGCTAAGGCAAGGCACCTACAAATCAACATGTACAACTTAACAGTGTATATACAAATAACAATAATGAAGAGCTAGACAAGAATTATAGGGAGGGGGAAACATGCTGGGGAAAATACAAAATAAATAGCTACAGCAGAATGAGAACTCGAACAACCAATATACTATGAATCAACAGGAGCACGAATACAGTAAAGGAAAAATGCACGGCATCACCCTTCATGTTTTTACTCTCAATCTTACCAAAATATCAATAGAAACGGCACGACATCACCCTTCGTGCATTAACTCTCATATCATGGCACTGCATCACCCTTCGTGCATTAAAACTTATAATATGGCCCGGCATCACCCATCGTCCTTTTACACTCACAATATGGCATGGCATCACCCTTCGTACATTAACACTCTCCCTTACCATAATGCAATGCATAAATAACAAATTGGAGATAGAATAACAAGTACAAGCCTTACTTTAACATTTTGTTCCACAATATAAATCTCAATTTTGAAATAAATACTCAATTATCACCAGAAAATCCATAAACATGATAAGAACGATCAATTTAACAACACTAGTCTAAACAGTAACAATTAGACATAGGAAAGAGACAATATAAGAAAACGGGAGAAAACGGGGAAAACAGGTAAATTGGCGGTACATAAGTACTCGTCACCTCACATATACGCCGCTCACGTAAATTTCACATAGCAAATAATCTGGGATTCCTAATTCCCTCAGGTCAGGGTTAGACACAACACTTACCTTGCTCCGAAGGCCACTTAATTCTTAATCACAGCTTTTCCTCTAGAATAGACCTCTAAACCACTTGTAGCTATTCAAACATGACTCAATAATATCAAATATTGCTAAAGGAATCAATTATATTGCATAAATTAAATTTCCCAAATTTTCCTCCAAAAAGTCAAAAATCGACCCCAGGCCCGCTTGGTCAAAACCCGAGGTTCGGACCAAAATCAATTTACCCATTCACCCCCGAGCCCTAATATATAATTGGTTTTGGAATCCGACCTCAAATTGAGGTCTAAATCCCCAAATTTCCGAAATCCCTATTTTCTACCCAAATCCTTAATTCTACCATGAAAACTCTAAATTTTAGGTTGATAATTCATAAAATGTAATGGGTAATTGAAAGAAAATGATTTAGAATCATTTACCAACACTTTGGGGATGAAAACAACTCGTGAAAATCGCCTCTGGTCCGTTTGGTTTTTGAGAAAATGAAATAAATGGCCACTTCCCGTTTTTGGATTCTGTTAAGTGTTGGGCGACAGTGTGCATCGCATTCGCAAGGCCACAGTCGAGTTTGCGAGACCTTGCTCGCGTTCGCGATGGTTACGCCTCTCTGGCCTTCGCGTTCGCGTGACCATGCTCGCGTTCGCGATGAAGGATCACTAACTCTCCCCCAGGTATGCCTAACACTACGCATTCGCAAGGTGCTAGTTGCATTCGCGAAGGGTAACACCCCCATCGCTTCGCGTTCGTGACCAAGCCTTCTTGTTCGCGAAGAGGAAAATTCCAGCTGACTAATTTACTTTTTGCATTTGTGAGAGTACCTTCGCGAACACGAATAAGGACATGCCAGAACACCAGAATCTGCAGAAAACCTGATTTTCCAAAGTCCAAACATCGTGTGGCCTATCCGGAACTTAGCCGAGCCCTCGAGGCTCCAAACCAAACATGAACACAAGTCTAAAAACATCATACGAACTTTCTCCCATGATCAAATCGCCAAAATAACACCTAGAACTAAAAATTTAGCACCAAATCAAATAAAATTCTCAAGAACACTTTAAAATTCCTATCTTCTCAATTGGACATCCAAATCACGTCAAATTATCTCCATTTCTCACCAAATTTCACAGACAAGTCTTAAATATTATAATGAACCTGTACCGGGCTCTGGAACCAAAATACGGACCCGGTACTAACAATGCCAAACATCAATCAATTCTTAAAAACAAATAATTTGCGCACTTTTAATTTTCATCAAAAATTCATAACTCGAGCTAAGGACCTCTGAATTCGATTCCGGGCATACGCCCAGCTCCCATAATTCGATACGGACCCATCGAGACCGTCAAAACATGGATGTGGGTACGTTTACCAAAAATATTGACCGAAATCAACTAAAATCAACCTTTAGGAGGATAAAGATGAGATTTTTAAGGCTTTAGAGTGCAGAATCGAGTTCTAAAACATAAGATGACCTTTTGGGTCATCACATTCTCCACCTATAAAACAACCCTTCGTCCTCGAACTGACATAGAAAAGTACTTGGGCTGGTGAAAAGGTGGGCATATCTACTCCGCATATCAGACTCGGACTCCCAAGTGGCTGCCTCAACAGGCTGACCTCTCCACTGCTCTCGAACTGAAGGGTAACTCTTTGATCTCAACTGGCGAACTTGCCGGTCTAGAATAGCCACCGGCTCTTCCTCGCAAGTCAAATCCTTGTCCAACTGGACATAGTTGAAATCTAACACATGGGACGAATCGCCGTAATACTTTCGAAGCATGGACACATGGAATACTGGATGAACAGTTGTTAAACTAGGTGGGAACGCAAGCCTGTAAGCCACCTCTCCTACCCTCTCTAGAATCTCAAAAGTTCCGATATACCTAGGGCTCAACTTGCCCTTCTTTCCGAACCTCATTATGCCCTTCATGGGTGATACCCTAAGCAACACTCTTTCTTCGATCATGAATACAACATCACGAACTCTGCGGTCGGCATAACTCTTCTGCCTGGACCGAGCTGTGCGAAGTCGATCCTGAATAATCTTGACCTTATCCAAGGCATATCCTGTACTAAGTCTATGCCCAACAACCGAGCCTCCCCCGACATGAACCACCCAACTAGCGACCGGCATCGCCTACCATATAGTGCCTCAAAGGGAGCCATCTGAATGCTCGACTGGTAGCTGTTGTTGTAGGCAAACTCTGCAAGGGGCAAGAACTGATCCCACGATCCTCCGAAGTCTATAACACATGCATGGAGCATATCCTCCAAGATCTGAATAGTGCTCTTGGACTGCTCGTCCGTCTAAGGATGAAATGTTGTGCTCAACTCAGCCCGCGTACCCAACTCATGTTGTACTGCCCTCCAGATGTTCAAGATGAATTGTGTACCTCGATCAGAAATGATAGACACGAGCACACCGTGAAGAGGGATGACCTCATGAATGTAAATCTCTGCCAACCGCTCTGAGGACTAGGTAACTGCCACAGGAATGAAATGCGCTGACTTAGTCAGCCTGTCCACAATGACCCAAACTGCATCGAACTTCCTCTAACTCAATGGGAGTCCAACAACAAAATCCATAGTGATACGCTCCCACTTCCACTCAGGAATCTCTAACCTCTGATGTAAACCACCAGGTCTCTGATGCTCGCACTTTACCTGTTGGCAATTTAGGCACCGAGCTACATATGCAACTCTGTCTTTCTTCATCCTCCTCCATCAATAATGCTGCCGCAAGTCTTGATACATCTTTGCGGTGCCCGGATGAATATAATACCGGGAACTGTGGGCCTCATCAAGAATCAACTCACAAAGTCCATCAACATTAGGCACACAAATACGACCCTGCATCCTCAAAACTCCATCATTTCCAACAGTAACATGTTTGGCATCACCGTGCCGCGCTGTGTCTCTAAGGACAAGCAAATGAGGATTGTCATACTGCCGATCTCTGATGCGCTCAAACAAAGAAGACCGAGCAACTGTACAAGCTAGAACACAGCTGGGCTCAGAAACATCCAACCTCACAAACTGGATGGCCAGGGCCTGAACATCCAATGCAAGAAGTCTCTCACCAACTAGAATATAAGCAAGGCTTCCCATACTTGCTGACTTTCTACTCAAACCATCAGCCACTACATTGGCCTTCCCAGGATGATACAATATGGTGATATCATAGTCTTTCAATAGCTCCAACCACTTCCTCTGCCTCAAATTGAGTTCCTTCTGCTTGAACAAATACTGCAAGCTCCGATGATCCGTGAATACCTCACATGGCACGCCGTAAAGGTAGTGCCTCCAAATCTTCAGCGCGTGAACAATGGCTGCCAACTCTAGATCATGAATGGGGTAATTCTTCTCGTGAACCTTTAGATGCTGCGAAGAATATGCAATAACCTTGCCACCCTGCATCAATACCGCACCAAGTCCAACTCGGGATGCATCATAATATACTGTATAATATCCTGAACTTGTGGGTAACACCAATACCGGTGCCGTTGTCAAAGCTGTCTTGAGCTTTTGGAAGCTCGCCTCACACTCGTCTGACCACCTGAACGGGGCACCCTTCTGGGTCAACCTGGTCAATGGGGCTGCTATGGATAAAAACCCCTCCGCAAACCGACGATAATAACCTGTCAATCTTAAGAAACTATGGATCTTTGTCGCTGATGTGGGTCTAGGCCAGTTCTGGACTGCCTCAATCTTCTTAGGATCTACCGGAATACCCTCTGCTGATACAACGTGACCCAAGAAGGCAGTTGAACTCAAACAAAACTCGCATTTTGAGAATTTAACATATAACTGGTTGTCTCTCAGAGTCTGAAGAACGATCTGAATGTGCTGCTCATGCTCCTCTCGGCTGAGGAGTAGATCAATATATCATCAATAAACACAACCATAAAGGAATCCAAGTAGGGATTGAACACCCGGTTCATCAAATCCATGAATGTTGCTGGGGAATTTGTCAGCCCAAATAACATCACTAGAAACTCATAATGCAAAACCAAGTTCGAAAAGTTGTCTTAGGGACATCGGATGCCCTCGTCCTCAACTGATGGTAGTCAGATCTCAAATCAATCTTTGAAAACACCTTGGCACCCTGAAGCTGATCAAATAAATCATCAATCCTCGGCAATGGATACTTGTTCTTGATGGTGACTTTGTTCAACTGCCGATAATCTACACACATCCTCATCGATCCGTCCTTCTTCTTCACAAACAACACAGGTGCACCCCAGGGTGAGACACTAGGTTTAATGAAGCCCTTATCAATAAAATCTTGCAACTGTTCCTTCAATTATTTCAACTCTGGTGGGGTCATGCGGTATGGCGGAGTGGAAATGGGCTCAGTGCCCAGAGCCAAATCAATGCAGAAATCAATATCTCTGTCAGGTGGCATCCCCGGCAGGTCTGCAGGAAACACCCCTGGAAACTCACGAACAACTGGCACTGAATCCATGGAAGGAACCTCCGCACTGGAATCGCGGACATAAGCCAAATAAACTAGACACCCCTTCTTGACCATATGCTGAGCCTTCACATAAGAGATAACTCTGCTGGTAGAATGGCCAAGAGTACCCTTCCGCTATAATCGAGGCAACCCTTTTAGGGATAAAGTTACCGTCTTGGCATGACAATCTAATATATCATGATAAGGTAACAGCCAATCCATACTCACTATGACATCAAAATCAACCATGTCGAGAAGTAAAAGATCTACACGAGTCTCAAGACTCCCGATGGTGACCATATACGAACGATAAACATGATATACAACAATAGCATTTCCCATTAGTGTGGACACATACACATGAGCACTCAAAGAATCACGGGGCACAACCAAATATGAAGCAAAATAGGATGACACATAGGAGTAAGTAGACCCCGGATCAAATAGAACTGAAGCATATCTACTGCAAACTGAAACAGAGCCTGTGATAACAGCGTCACATGACTCAGTCTCCGGCCTGGCTGGGAAAGCATAACATCGGGGCTGGGCCCCACCACCCTGAACTACATCCCTGGATGGCCTCTAACTGGCTAGTCTCCACCTCTAACGGCCTGACCTCCACCTATAACAGTCTGGGCTCTACCTCTGGCTGGCTGAGCAGGTGATACAGCAACTGGTACTGGAATCATGGCACGAGAACTCTGATGCAGTGAGTAGCCCGTTGCCCGAGGGCAAAATCTAGCAATGTGCCTCGGATCACCTCAAGTACAACATAACCTCTGTTGCTGTGACTGTTGACCTTGAAACTGACCCGGTCGACCTGAATAACCACCTTGATAACTCTGAAGTGGAGGTGCACTAATACGAGCCTGTGGTGCACTATAGGCTAGCTGGTCAGAATAATGCATTTGAGGGCCATGACCACCTGAGGCACCGTGGGATGCTTGGAGTGCTGAATGAAACGGCCTGGGAGGATGGCATCTACAAAAGTACTCCTACCTCTAGATGAGGAACCGCTGAACTCACCAGAATAACAAGGTCTCTTGTAAGACCCCTGACGTCCCTAAGCAAGAAGCATCTCGACTCGTCTCGTCTGGCGGCATTAGCAGCCGCCTTGAAAAAAATCTCACTCCCAGTCTCCTTAGCCATATGCAATCTGATAGGCTGAGCAAGTCCATCAAAAAATCTCCTCACCCTCTCTCTCTCGGTGGGAAGCAGAAGAATAGCATGATGGACAAATCCACAAAATGGGTCTCATACTGAGTAACAGTCATACTGCCCTATTGGAGACACTCAAACTGACGGCGATGCTCCTCTCTCAATGTGATAGGCATAAACTTCTATATAAAGAGTTGAGAGAACTGGTCCCAAGTAAGTGCAGGTGACCCGGCTGGTCCGGTCAGCAAATAATCTCTCCACCATTTCTTGGCGGAACCAGTCATCTAAAATACAGCAAAATCGACCCCATTGACCCCATTGGTCTCCACTATACCCATGTTCCGTAGAACCTCGTGACAACTATCAAGATACTCTTGGGAATCCTCTGAAGGCGCACCACTGAAGTGAACTGGGAAGATCTTGGTAAACCTGCCCAATCTCCATAAAGCCTCAGAAGACATAGCTAACCCATCACCGGTCTGTGGCGCAACAACCTGTTGAACTACTCCGACTGGATGAGCTGCTGGAGCCTGATACTGGGGAGTTATCCGCCCCGGAGCGGGAGTAGTGGGAGTCTGGGCTCCTCCTCTAGCCTGAGAGATGGCTGGTACCATGGGAAATGCGCCAGTCTGGGCCACACTCTCCATAAGGCCGAGCAAATGGGCCAAAGCGTCCTGAAGTACTGGGGTGGCAATGAACCCCTCTGGAACCTGAGCTGGTCCGGCAGGAACAGTCTGGGCTGGAACCTCCTCATTGAGCTCTATCTGAGGCTCCAATGCTGGGGTTGCTGCTTGGGCCCTGGGCTGAGCCCTGCCCCTGCCTCGGCCTCTGGCACGGCCCCTACCTTGGCCTCTGGCACGGCCTTGTCCTCGACCTCTGGCACGGCCTCGGCCTCGACCTCTGCCCCTCATAGGAGCTACCACTGGAGGCTCTGGCTGCTGCTCAGCTGAGGAAGCGGTACGTGTTCTCGCCATCTGCGAGACAATAAGAGTAGAAGAGTTCAATCAGTACTGAGAAAACAAAATTGCACGACAAAGGAGAATAGAAGTGAAATTTGTTAATAAACTTCATAGCCTCTAGAAGATAAGCACAGACGTCTTCGTACTGATCCTTCAGACTCTACTAAGCTTGCTCGTGAATTGTGAGACCTAGGCAACCTAGTTCTCTAATATCAACTTGTCATGACCCGGAATTCCCACCGTCGAGACCGTGATGGCACCTAACATTTTACTTGCTAGGCAAGCCAATGTTAGAGAATTCATTAAACCAATTCTTATCCCATTCAGTAAATAACAGTAAATTAACTAAGGTAAAATATAATGAGTGCGGAATAATATAAAAACTGCATTAATTACTACCACCCGGATCTGGAGTCACAATTCATGACCATTCTAGAATTTACTACAAATAATAGTCTGAAAGAAATACAACTGTCTGAATGAAAGAAACAGTAAAATAGGAGGATAGACGGGGAGTTCAAGGTCTGTGAACATCGACAGATCTACCTTGAGTCTTCGGATAGCGGGACCAATAGCTAAAATCTTGATCAGCCCGAGCCGGTACCAAAATCTGCACAGAAAGTGCAGAGTGCAGTATCAGTACAACTGACCCATGTACTAGTAAGTGTCGAGCCTAACCTCGACAAAGTAGTGACGAGGCTAAGGCAAGGCACCTACAAATCAACCTGTACAATTTAACATTGTATATACAAATAACAATAATGAAGAGCTAGACAAGAATTATCCGGAAGGGGAAACATGCTGGGGAAAATACGAAATTAAGAGCTACAGCAGAAGGAGGTCTGGAACAACCAATATACTATGAATCAACAGGAGCACGAATACAGTAAAGGAAAAATGCACGGCATCACCCTTCGTGCTTTTACTCTCAATCTTACCGTAAAATCAATAGAAATGACACGGCATCACCCTTCGTGCATTAACTCTCATATCATGGCACGACATCACCCTTCGTGCATTAACACTCACAATATGGCACGTCATCACCCTTCATGCTTTTACACTCATAATATGGCATGGCATCACCCTTCGTGCTTCTACACTCACAATATGGCACGGCATCACCCTTCATGCATTAACACTCTCCCTTACCATAATGCAATGCATAAATAACAACTTGGAGATAGAATAACAAGTACAAGACTTACTTCAACATTTGGTTCCACAATATAAATCTCAATTTTGAAATAAATACTCGATTATCACTAGAAATCCGTAAACATGATAAGAATGATCAATTTAACAACACTAGTCTAAGCACACAACAATTAGGCATAGGAAGGACACAATATAAGAAAACGGGACAAAATAGATAAATTGGCGGCGCATAAGTACTCGTCACCTTACATATACGCTGCTCACATGAATTTCACATAGCAAATAATCTGGGGTTCCGAATTCCCTCAAGTTAGGGTTAGACACAACACTTACCTTGCACCGAAGGCCACTTAATTATCAATCACAGCTTTTCCTCTAGAATTCACGTCCAAACCACTCGTATCTATTCAAAAATGACTCAATAATATCAAATATTGCTAAAGGAATCAATTATATTGCATAAATTAAATTTTCCAAATTTTCCTCCAACAGTCGAAAATCGACCCCTGGCCCGCTTGGTCAAAACCCGAGGTTCTGACCAAAATTTATTTACCCATTCACCCCCGAGCCCGAATATATAATTGGTTTTGGAATCCGACCTCAAATTGAGGTCTAAATCCCCAAATTCTCGAAATCCCTATTTTCTACCCAAACCCTTAATTCTACCATTAAAACTCTAGATTTTAGGTTGATAATTCATAAAATGTAATGGGTAATTGAAAGAAAATGGTTTAGAATCACTTGCCAACACTTTGGGGAAGAAAACAACTCTTGAAAATCGCCTCTAGTCCGTTTGGTTTTTGATAAAATGAAATAAATGGCCAATTCACGTTTTTGGATTCTGTTAAGTGTTGGGCGATGGTGTGCATCGCTTTCGCGAGCCCACTGACGCGTTCGCGAAGAGTATCAACTACCAAGCCTTCATGTTCCCGAGACCTTGCTCGCGTTCGCGATGGTTACGCCCCTCTGGCCTTCGCGTTCGCGAGACCATGCTCGCGTTCGCGATGAAGGATCTCTGACTCTCCCCCAGGTATGCCTAACACTAAGCGTATGCGAGGAGCTGGTGGAGTTCGCGAAGGGTAACGCCCCCATCGCTTCACGTTCGCGAAGAAGAAAATTCCAGCTGACCAGTTTACTCTTCGCGTTCGCAAGAGTACCTTCGCGAACGTGAAGAAGGACATGCTAGAACACCATAATCTACTGAAAACCAGATTTTCCAAAGTCCAAACATCCCGTGGCCTATCCGGAACTCACCCGAGACCTCGAGGCTCCAAACAAAACATGCACACAAGTCTAAAAATATCATACGAACTTGCTCGCGTGATCCAATCGCCAAAATAACACCTAGAACTATGAATTTAGCACCAAATGAAATGGAATTCTCAAGAACATATTAAAATTCCTATCTTCTCAATTGGACGTCCGAATCACGTCAAATCAACTCCGTTTCTCATCAATTTTCACAGACAAGTCTTACATATTATAATGAACCTATAACAGGCTCCTGAACAAAAATATGGACCCGGTACTAACAATGACAAACATCAATCAATTCTTAAAAACAAATAATTTTCAGACTTTTAAGTTTCATCAAAAATTCATAACTCGAGCTAGGGACCTCCGAATTCGATTCCGGTCATATGCCCAGGTCCCATAATTCGATACGGACCCACCAGGGCCGTCAAACCAAGGATCATGGCCAGTTTACCAAAAATATTGATCGAAGTCAACTAAAATCAACTTTTAAGGCAAAAATACTTATTTTCATCAATTTTGCAACATAAAATTTTTTGAAAAGATGCCCGGACTGCGCACGCAAATCGAGGAGAGTATAAGTGAGAATTATATGGCTTAAGAGCGCTGAATCGAGTTCTAAAACATAAGATGACCTTTTGGGTCATTACATTATCGCTTGTAGAGTTTTCCTACAACAACAGCTACCAATTGATTATTCAGATAGCTCCTTATGAGGACTTATATGTGTCACGATCCAATATCTCTCCTTAGGAGCTGTAATGGCACATAGTCTCTAAGACTAGGTAAGCCTAACACTTACTGAATTAATAACATATTTTAACTAATCAACTATTAAACATGGACCCGAATTTCTATACAAAGCCAACAATCTAAAGTAGATATACAACATCCCAAAAATAGTAGTACAAGTCATAAGCATTTCTAAGGATAACTAAGAATATCAAATACATCACTGTTTGGAATAAAAGTAAACAGTAACAATGAAAAACTCCGGAAGGTGACTCTGAGGCATGCGAATGCAATGGCAGGTATACCTTGAAGTTTTTGCTACAACTCACAACCAGCTAAATAATGACCAGCGCGCTCTGAGGTACTTGGATCTGCACAAAAAAGGCATGAATACCCCACCGCGGTACCCAGTAAGTATCAAGACTAACCTCAGTGTAGTAGTGATGAGGAACAGTTAAGACACCTACTAGACATAATAACCTGTACAAGTATAAATATAAAATTAACAAGGAACAATATCAATATAAAGCTAAACATGGTAAGAATAGCAATACAATACTTGCAATTGGAAACTATAAGCAACAATTAGCAACAAGGAGCAAACATGTAATAACACCGTAAAGTAAGTAGAATACAGTTAAAGTCCAGTGAAACCAAGTAAGGAAGAACAAGTAACAATCCAATAATCAACCGCTCTTGCACAAGGTTTATACAAGGATTTTCCCTGAGGTACCACACCTCATAATCACAAATCACAGGTCCCAAATCATGAACCCTAATTACTTAGAATCTTGTACCCACATTATCAATCACAACCGCACAAACAATTCATGTGCTACACAGATAACTCTCGTGTCAATACAATTAATACCTCATATCTGTACGGATAACTGACGTGCTAGCAGTAAAAATATCACATATCCGTACGGACAACTCGTGTGGAAATAGTGACAATATCTCATATACGCACGGATAACTCACGTGCTAGTAGTACAACTCATGCACAAAAGCCAGGTATACAAGAATACATGTAAATGATCAACAACATCAAGGTTCACATTCTTAGATTGATATAAGTGACAGATTACGGTGTATGTTTGTGCAAGTGTACTATCACAACTCGAGTCAATAAGTAAGATTAGAGACAACAAATGACACATTGGAAACAACATGACATAACAACCTACACCACGTGTGCCCATATACCACAATGTTTCCACAATAATATTTTCAATACTACAACCACACATAGCCCGCGGCTCAACAAGAGCAACCATAACACGAGGTACGACAAGTAAATCAACCCAAGAATGATAACAATACAATAAAATGGAAGAATAAGCTCAACGATGTAAGACATACAAGTAATAATAACTTCAAGTAAGAGTAGTTCAACAATAAGAGAGATAACATGTAACATCAGCTTCGAATAAGGATAATTAATTACGGAAGAGGTGCAGAGGGTATGAAACCTTGAATATACGTGTGTGTTTGGTGTTGAGGTGTCATACATGCTAGGTGACGGGCGTGTGGGCGTGCACCGTGTAAATTATTACTCGGATGATTTTGTGGTACCGTGTAGTATTCTATCTTGTTTTTATCCATGAAATTCCTATGTGCTAGGATAATTGATCTGTGATCCATGTTAGAAAACATGTTTATGCTATGTACTTATTCTGTTGGGACCCAATGAGGTCAGTTTTGTTGTTGAGTTATTTGCTTAAATTGTAATTACATACCTAGTCATATTCATTCATTTGCATATCATATCTCAATCTTTGTGATCATCGTTGTCACATTATGTTATCATAGTTTGGGCTGATTGGCATGAGATTTGTGAGCCCGAGAGACTGGAGAGATTGATGACTGAGCTAAGGCTGAGGGTCGGATTGTAAGTGATATTGATGGGATCGGACTGCATGTCACAACATGTATTAGTAATTTATATTTGGATCACGTTGCCCGTGGAAATATGCCTTATGGCTATATATTTATTGGGTTGCATTCCACAATAGGCCTTATGGCTATATGTGGATTGGGTTACACGTCGCAACATGTATGGCTATATATGTTGGTGTTGGACTTTAACCATTGTCCAAACACGTCACTACTTTCAACCTAAGGTTTGGTTTGTTACTTATTGAGTATATGGGGCCGTTTGTACTCATACTACACTTCTACACCTTGTGTACAAATTTTGGATGTTGATGTTGTTGTGTATAGAATGAGCTGGCATTGAAGGCGTACCTGCATTCCAATCATAGCTGCCTCTTGTTCTTGGTAGCTTTAGAATTATTAATATGTTCATGTATATTTCAAACAGATGATGTATTTATTTCATACAAGCTTTATAAACTCTAAATATTAGAAGCTCATGATTTGTACTACCATTCCTTGGGATTTTGTATAAAAGCTCATTTATTTTCTCAGTTAAATCTCATTGAATTGGATTGTTGTTAATTGGCTTACCTAGCGGGTTGGGTTAGATGCCATCACGACTAGTTATATTTTGGGTCATGACAAGTTGGTATCAGAGCTCTAGGTTCATAGGTTCTACGAGTCATGAGTAAGTGTCTAGTAGAGTCATACGGATCGGTATGATGATGTCTATACCTATCTTCGAGAGGCTACAAGGCATTTAGGATACACTTCTCATCTTTCTTTCTTTATCGTGCGTTATTGATTCAGCTTGAAGCGTATCTCTTGAACTTCCTTCCATTCACTTGCATGCGTACATGAGCGCTAGGTATCAGTTGTGCATCGACGACTTGTGATTCGATGGCTGAGGTGCGAGATGTGTTTTCTGCGTATTGATGATGGGCCAGTCTGGTGGACCTTAGGCCAGGTTTTGACTAAAGCTTGAGCACGGTGATTTTAGTTGTGTGAGCATGTGCTTTTGGACTTATTTGTTCATTAGTGTTCCTATGAGTGGAAATTATGGCTCGATGAGTGGTTGGATGGCTATATGATGAGTAGGATGTGACTGCGGGGTATGTTCAGATTGTTTGAATATGACGAGAAGAGTTTTCTTGAGATGTGAGAAGGATTATTGGATGCTCAATTTATCTGGATGTGTCATACAGTCTTGAGTTATGAAGATTTTTGAGATATTATTTCGTGTTATTTCATTGTGGAACGAATTAGATTCTCTTGACTTGTTGATGAGTTCAGACTCAAGAAGATTAAGTGATTGCGTAGTGGTTGTGGCTGTGAAAGGGTATAGAGAGATGTCAGTTTGAGGCTAAACATGTGGGTTATCACCTGCGGGGTGATCTACGGATGTGTGATCCTTATTCTATTGTGTGGAGGCTTTCTTTTCTACCAGTGGGAATAGGTATTGCGATTTGAGTTTGGATTGGTTGAGAAAGTTGACCTGCTATCACGAGGATGAATGCGAACTTAGCAGATGATTTGAGGTATTATATGGTTTGTGTTACATGAGCTTGTGGAAGATTTAGTTGAATCTCACTGTGGTATTATGGCTCTAATAGAGTATTGGCATTGTAAGTTATCGAGTGTTTTGATCTATGGCTTTGAGCCAAGAGGGGGTATCTTCTATCGACGATTTAATTGCATGGTTACGTGTTGTATTGGTTTCGATCTAAGGGATACTTGTTGATCGGTTATGACTTGCAAAGGATGGTTTTGAGGGTGACTTAAGCAAGAAAATTTCTAGATGCAGGGTATATTACACATTATGGGTATATAGGAATCATGGAATGATTGAGTTGTTATTCGTGAAGGATGTGGTACGCATGGAGTAGGAATTGCTCGGTTATGTAAAGGCGGGGTTACTTCTTTGGGTGTTGTCGTGCTAATGGGGCACAAGTCGTTCGACCCATTTGGGCGGTGCAATTGATATTTGAGCATAGTGGGTGACTCTCGAGAAGGTTCTAATGGGTTCAAGATTTATGTGTAGCGATTTAGAATTTTCTGGATTTGTATATGGCTAAGATATGAGATTGCAATAGATGGTGCCAGGACTTGCAGTATTTTTGTATGACTATGGATTCTATATTTCACTGTAAGAAAGGCAAAGAAACAATTTTAAATTCACAGAAGGTCTCTTTAGAGTGGGTGTCTTGGTTGTGGTACTTTTGGGATGCTTAAGAGGGAATATAGCGGCTTATGGGCCTTAGGGCGGTGTGGTTTTATGCTATGATCTCTTGTGGTCAGCTTTGGGTAAGGAACGTGGTGTTCTGGCAAGGAGAAGTTTCACCTTGAGGGTAATTCAGAAGGAACTCGGAGGAAATAGGACAACCTGGTAGTAGCTAGGTTGGATCAGCACGGTAATGGATATGATCGGTTCTTTGGGTACTTATGATGTGGGGAGTCTCTACAGGTGTTTTATGGAAACACTCTTGGGTTTGGTGACCTGCGTGGCTTGGTTGAGTTAGAGAGATTAAGTTCTGATGGCATAGTTATGTGCAAATGGGTTTCAAAGAGTTCTTGATGGTTTCTACTACAGTTTGAGATGGATATTTCCTACCGGCATGGGGAGTATGTTGTGTATTGTGATTTTCTCTTGGATGGGATCAAATGGATGGTTTATGACTGATCGGGTATGTATTTTCTTGGTGACTCAGGGTTGATTATGAGATTCCCGTTCTTTTTATATGATGGCATGATAGATGCGGTGTGTTGTGTGGGGTTGACATTTGCATGTGCAAGGTCGCGATTCAGTTTTGAAGGGAAAGTCGTGAATTCTTAAAAAACATCGACAGTTTCAGATGACTAGATGAATGCTATTACTACTTGGTATTGCCTCATAAGGGTGCGCATTTTGGAAGGCGCATTGTGTTTTGACTTACGGATGCTTCATTGATATTGCGATATTCGCCTGGTTGATCGATTGTTGATGTTCAGATTTTGCTATGTGGCATGGAAGAATTATATAAGTATTTCTCGTAGGGATGATTATCTATGAGAGATGTGTTAGTCATTTGAGTGGTGGAGTTAGGATCGACTATGGTGATTCATGTGTTTTATGGATTTTGAGACTGGGATTTCTCAGAAGCAGATTGTTTCGAGGTTGCAGACTATGAAGATGTGGCCAAAGTTAGCTAGATGGTGGTACATGTTATGATTAGATTATTGCCGACTTTTGGAGAGCTATTTATCTATTAGGGGATGACCGGAGTTGATTTGGGGGGGGGGGCATTTGTAGTCCCGAGGAGGATGTGTATTCTACATCGGGTCAAATTTGTTAACTCAGCACCGTTGTTGCTGAAAGGTATGTCATTCGGTTAGAGTTGAGCCTGGTCGTGTTCGGATATGTCCTATGTGTTACTCTTCTATGCTACGAGCGGTTGTGATTTGTTGGTTATATACACACATAATGTAGTTCTGTTCAGGCTTTGTAGCGGAATTTGAGCGAGATGGTTATTGGGGTGTTGAATGGTTGATTGCGCCTTGGTTATGGTCTCTCCGGGCTGTGGTATATTGTGTTATTTGCTTCTCCATGGTTATGGCCATACACTTCGTGTATTTGATGTCGAATTGCATGTAGTTATTGATTTTGAACATGATGGTTTGAGGTGTTACATTTGGACCGATGTTTGGATGGGCTACGCATTGTAGCGGGGTTATGTTGGGATATGATCCTTTGTGTTAGACTTGTGTGTCCTGATTCTACTATGTATGATGGGTTCGTGGCATTGTGTTATAGTGGTACTTGTTAAGCTTGCGGGACGGTTCTCTCATTTGAGTCATTTTCTATTTTTGGGTGCCTGTGAATTGTTGCGTATTGGTGCATGGATTGCATGGTTTGTGGCTTAAGGTTGTATTGGTGTTTCATACAAATAGAATAGTTATGTTTGAGAAGATAAGGTCATTGGACCTAGAATAGATACTATCAGATTTGATTACGGTATGTTTGGAGGAATAATATCGGAAGTCAGCTTAGGATTTGGCTTTGCTTTTGTCGGACAAGAGGGAGCTCCATGACTTGTTGATCTAATTAGTGGTTATGAGTTTCTGCATGTTTCTTTCATCATCGGCAGTGAACGAAGGTTTTAAATAAGGTTTTGTTTGATATTAGGTTTGTTACCGATGTCGGGTTTATTTCGAGCAACTACTGTGATCGGGAATTATTGCTACACATATGCTAGTTATGTGGTATATCATGTGATTACATCTTGGGTTATGGTTATAGCTTGATACAGCTTGTTCAGATTTATACAGTGTGCGGACGCGAGATTCGGGTCTTGTAAGGAATTATGGATGTTGGAAATTGGGTTATGTGGCTTACAAACTAAGGTTAAAATAGTGATATTTAGTTATGTTGTGTTGTTAGGCTTACTTGGATTGGGGTGACTTGGGATCACCCCCGAGTATGTGCATGATAAGGTTACACAATGATTTGATGGCTTAGGAACAACTCTTGGCACGTTCGAGGACAAACGTATATTTAAGTGGGGGAGAATGTAACGACCCGACCGGTGGCTTCGAGCATTTACATTCCGTTCACCTGTTTGAAGTCTCGAGTAGCTTTGTATAATGTATTATGACTTGTGTGAATTGTCGGTTTTGGTTATCAGGTTATTCGGAGTTTATTTAGAAGAATGATTCTCAACTAGGAAGCTTTAAGTTGAAGAGTTGACCAAGTTTGACTTTTGTGTATTTGACCCCGGATTAGAGTTTCGATGGTTCCGTTGGATTCAGATAGTGATTTTGGACTTGGGCATATGGCCAGATTTGCATTTGGAAATTTCTAGAAGTTTTGGGCACTAATTGGCAAAAATTAGAAATTTGAAGGTTTAGAATGTTCATAAGTTTGACCGGGATTTGACTTTGATGTTATCGGGATCAGATTTTGGTTCCGTGAATTGGAATACTTTTTTCACATCATTTGGGACTTGTGTGCAAAATTTGAGTTCATTTCGGGTTGATTTGATATTATTCGGCACGGATTTTGTAAGTTGAAAGTTCTAAAGTTCATTAAGTTTGATTTGAGGAGCGATTCGTCATTTCGATATTGTTATGCGTTATTTGAGGCCTCGAGTAGGTCCGTCCTATGTTATGAAACTTGTTGGTATATTCGCACGGGGTCCCGAGCGGCTTGGATGAGTTTCGGACGTGATTCAGATCACTTTGGAACTATTTGCTTAAGACTAGTTTGGCAGGGAATTCTGGTGCGACCGCACCTGCGAAGCCATGGGCGCAGGTGCGGAGCCGCAAAAGCGGCAAAGTAATCGCAGAAGCGGAAGGTACAACTAGGAGAAGGAGTTCGCAAATGTGGAAGTTTCTTCGCATCTGCAAATGGCGCACATGCGGTGGCTTTGGCGCAGAAGCAGGCGCTGAAGTGAATAGGAGTTCGCACCTGTGATGTCGCAGAAGTGGAGAATTGTTCTGCAGGTGCAAGGGGTCAGCTGTTAAGTGAAGTCCGCAGAAGCATAACTTGTGTCGCAGAAGCGGCTATGGTTTTGCAAATGTGAAATTTCCTGGGCAGAAGCTATATAAATCGAGGGTTCTCTATTTTTATCATATATTGAGCTATAGGCCTCGAATTTTGGCGATGTTTGAAGCGATTTTCACCATATGGATCGGGGTAAGTGTTCTCTACTTGGTTTTGATTATATTTTATGAATCTATCCTTGTTTATGGCATTTGATTGATGATTTTAAGAGAGAAATTGGGGGGTTTGTCTAAAATTTTATAAAGTGAATTTTCGAGCTTTGAGCATCGATTCTGAGTCGGATCTGAGTGAAACTACAATTGTTGGACTTGTAATTAAATGGGTTGTCGGATTTTATCAGTTTTTTCGGGTTCCGAGGTGTGAGCTCAGGTTTGACTTTTTGGTTTACTTTGGGCTTTTGATTAAAGATTCAACCTTTATCGATTGGGTTTGTTTCCTTTGGCATTATTTGATGTTCTTGAGTTTCTTTTGGCTAGTTTTGAGCCATTCGAAGGTCGGTACATGCGGGATGGCATTTTTGGAGTATTGTTTGGCTTGCTCGGTATTGGATTCGATTTGTTCAAGGTAAGTAACACTCCTAAACTTGTTGTTGAGGGTATGAACCCCTGAATATACGTGTTATGTATTTGGTGTTGAGGTAACGCATATGCTAGGTGACGGGTGTGCGGGCGTGCACCGTGTGAATTATGACTCGAATGATTCTGTGGTACCGTGTAGTATTCTATCTTGTTTTTATCCATGAAATTCTACGTGCTAGGATAATTGAGTTGTGATCCATGTTAGAAAATATGTTTAGGCTATGTACTTATTCTGTTGGGACACACTGAGGTCATTTTTGCTATTGAGTTATTTGCTTAAATTATAATTAAATAATTAGTCATATTTATTCACTTGCGTATCATATCTCAGTCTCTGGTATGATCGTTGTCACATCATGTTATCATTTTTTGGCCTGATTGGCATGATATTTGTGAGACCGAGAGATTGAAGAGATTTATGACTAAGCTAAGGCTCAAGGTCGGATTGTGAGTGATATTGATAAGATCGGGCTGCACGCCGCAGCGGGTATTAGTGATTTATATATGGATTGGGTTGCACGCCGCAACAGGCCTTATGTCTATATGTGGATCGGGTTGCACGCCGCAACAGGCCTTCTGGCTATATTTGGATCGGGTTGCATGCTGCAACAGGACTTATGGCTATATATGGATCGGGTTGCATGCCACAACAGGCCATATGGCCATATGTGGATCTTGTTGCATGCCGCAACATGCCTTATGACTATATATGGATCGGGTTGTACGCCGCAGCAGTCCTTATAGGCTTTATTACTATTGATGGGATCGGGCTGCACGCCGCAGCAGGCACCATACAATGCTGAGTGACTAATTGTGCTGAGGGATTGAGCATGATGAGTAGGAGTGCGAGACAGTTAGGTTGAGTACACTGAGAGTGTGAGTACATGAGTTCATCACTGTGATGCATTGCACTCTGAGAATGTGAGTACATGAGTTCATCACTGTGGTGCATTATATTGACATGCATACTTGGCATGTAGGCATAGAGATGCATTTCCTCATGCTACACGGTATTATGACATTCATGACTTCACATGCACATTGACATGTAGACACAGAGATATACTTTCCTTATGTTATCTGAGAATGAAATATTTTATCTGTTGTCGAAAGCTTTTGGGAAAAATCGCAGTTTTCTGATATACTCATACTTTGGCGATTTCGATGAAAGATTTGGGATTTTACTGTTATACCTGAAAAGCGTGTCTATTTTTCTATAACTGTGAACGAGTTGAGCATCATATCTTTGAGTTATTACTTGTGCTGCTTTTATTTATATTGTTACGAGTTGTTCCTGGCTATTGGTGTTGGACTCTTACCTTTGTCCCCGCTCGTCACTACTTTCAAACTAAGGTTTTGTTACTTATTGAATACATGGAGTTGGTTGTACTCATACTACGCTTCTGCACCTTGCGTGCAGATTCTGGATGATGATGTTGCTGTGTATGGCGGGAGCTGGCACTGAAGGCATACCTGCGTTCCGGTCATAGTTGCCTCTTGTTCTTGGTAGCTTTAGAATTATTAATCTGTTAATGTATATTTCAAGCAGATGATGTATTTATTTCATACCAGCTTTCTAAACTCTAAATCTTAGAAACTCATAATTTGTACTACCAGTCCTTGGGATTTTGTATAAAACTCAGTTATTTTATCATTTATTTTCTCAGTTAAATCTCATTGAATTGGATTGTTGTTAATTTGCTTACCTAGCGGGTTGGGTTAGGTGCCATCACGACTAGTCGAATTTTGGGTCGTGACAGAGATGTACTTGCTCTCCGGATATAGCTGCCACTTATCCTTGGTAGCTTTAGTTTTGTAATTTGTTTAAGTATATTTCGAACAGATGGTGTATTTATTTCATACCAACTTTGTAAATTCTAAGTCTTAGAAGTTTATAATTTGTACTACCAATCCTTGGGATTTGTATATAGAACTTTAGATATTTCGTTTAATGAGTTCATATTTATCCTCTTTGAAAATTGTGAAATTGTTGTTTGATTTATCTAGCAGGTTGGGTTAAGTGCCATCACGACTAGTGGATTTTGCGTCGTAACATTTTTTTAAATACTTTTTGCCAATTTAGAAACTATATAAAAAATAATAAATATAATTTTAGTAATTAAAGATATTTAAAAATGTTTGGAAACTTCATGGTAAAAAAAAAAGAAGAAGGTTCAACTTCCCAATAATAAGCCTCGTAAAATAGGGTAGAGCGAGTAAAACAGATTTAACAAAAAGGTCTTCAATCTTTTTATTTCCAGATAAATCAAGTAGGTGGCTGGACATAAGGTAAGCAAATCATAGCTCTAATACATGTAATCTCTCAGATTTAATTCTTGTGTAACAAACTTATGGGCAGAAAGTAATCAAATAGTCAGCTCCAGTACATGTAAATGTGCTAGTTGCATCATCATAAGCATAACTATAAGCTTGAGGACACAGATGTTTGAATTGTAAAGAGTATTTCGTTGGTTTGCAAGTTTGTGGAGAACTATATGGACCAGTGCAACAATATTGTGGCTGTTGAAATGCCAGGCATGCACTTTTGCACCCAATGACACCACCATCTGGATCTTTTACTGCTAACTCATCTGGACATCCGTGATTATTGATATCAACTGGACAACTTGTTGAGTTGCAATCAACTCTATTTTGAGGGACAATAGAGACTGGTAAATTAAAACCATCGACCAAGCTAATATCATAAAAGTCTTTGCCTCCAAACCCTGCTAATGTGAATTCGACAAGGGATGCTGGTGGAGCTGCACCGTTACCGTTGCAAGTTACTTGGCCACTCCCACAATCTCCACTACGACAAGTGAATTTTCCAGTCGCATCATTCGAGCAAACGAATCTTGCCCATACTCTTCCTGACCATGAATTTGGTACCTGAAGAGTTTGTGAAGCTTGTGATGCTAATTCAAATCCTGTTAGCAATTGGGGTCCTTGACCAGTAAGTGTAGCTGGCCAAATTGTGTAAGGGCAATTATTTTTTATTATGAAGTTGGCTGCATAAGATCCTGCAATATTAACAGTGTAAACATTAGCGTAAACAGAAACACTATTTTACAAATCTAATGCACAACCTAAATGTTCTTTTCCCACGTTCTCCCCTTCAATAATGGAAAGAGGAAAAGAAAAGATTGAATTGATGTAAAGCCTTGCAAACAACATGCTATAGGGATTGACTGCTTTGTGATACTAATTAAAAAAGGAAACTAAAGTAGATTGGCTAATTGAGTTAAAGGTTAGGAAAAAAGAGTAAGATTACCCTGGAGGAAGAACATAAAAAAGATAACACTCATGGAGAATGTTACGGCCATTGTTGAATGCTTTGGTCAAAGATTTTATTGTATAAAATGAAAAATAGACATTGGTCTGAGTTTATATAGGAAATTTTGGAACAGAAGTCAAAGAAGAAATTTGTTTAAGAAATTACTGGTCATCCTTACTTTGTCTTAAGGTAACGTAGTACTTAATAAATCCGATCTGCGATTCTGTCCGTTACATAATTGGCAAGAACATAAGGTGACTTAGCAAAATAAGTGTTAATGCTACATCTGACCTTGGTCCTTTCTGTTGACATAATAAATGCAATTTTATTTTGAGTAATAACATTTCTAGTATTGCAAGTGCAGCAAATCTTATATTTCACACCATTCACAAGATCAAGTTACGAGATTATCTATATCTAAATCTATATCTATATTATCATAAAATTACAAATATTAAGAAGCTAAATATTGAACGACAAAAATATTCTCAAAATATTAATTGACTTTTATACCTTAATAATTTATTATGTGTAAAAGCACGAAGAACCTTAACGAAATATCATTCGTCTTTTTTTACCTTTTATAAATAGGTTTAGGCAGAATAGCCTAATAGATACCTCTACTTGTTCGGTTTTGACATCCCGGTCCCCATACTTGGAGATGGTGGTGGATTTGGGGGTTTAAAAGATGGTGGATTTTCTAGTGACTTGATTTAGGAGATGGGATATTTATTTTTCACTGATTTGAAGGTTCTTGTTTACTAATTTAAAGGTCGACTATACAGAGGAGTTGGGTTTTTGACATTATTTTCGGAAAGTAAGAAAGAGAGAAAAATGGAGGAGGGGTCGCTATGGATTTTTCGGTTATTTTTCAGGGGTCGTTGTCACGTATGATCTTTTTTTTTTCTTCTGAAGGTATCATGTGGAGAATTTTACACATATTAAATTGGATACTTTTATTATATTTGATTTCAATAAAAATGAACAAAATGAAATGTTCAATGGATTTCTATGGAAAATCGGCTGATTTGGTTTTGCAAAAACATTAAGAAAGAGAAATGATGGATTTTGGTTCAGAATTGAAAGGGATATGAGATGATGAATTTTGGTTCTCAAATAGAGAGTTATGTTAAGGCTAAGCCCTTCCTTCATTTTGGCATAATCTCGTAACTACATGTGTTTGATAATGAGGCATAAAGAGAAGTTCATACTCCCGAATTTATATACATTATCCAAGTTACATAAGTTACAGTATTCTCCCTTATCGAGACTTTATATTCAATTGAGTATTGTCTTTTTCCAGTCAAGAGAGTAGAGGGTCTATATATATACAGTATTACAATATGTTCACCACCATCGAGCTATAATCGAGGGGCAGGCCCCTATTGGGCAACCTCTTATTAGATGGAAAGTTATATACCGAGCCTACTGCGGTCGAGTGCCTATGAGCGAGCCCAGCATGGAAGAGATACAGAGCCTAGTTTGGACGAGCGCCTATGAGCGAGCCTACTACGGCGGAGCAGTTACACGTTCTGAGCCTTATAGGGCCGAACATCTATTTTATTTACTATATTGAGATAGTTGAGTCAGTATCACTAGGCAAGTATATCTCCAGATCATCTTTGACTCCCGGTTACTTTAAGTTATTATATTATCAGTTCAGTTTCAGCTTTTAGTTATTTTATTACCTTGCATACTCGGTACGTTATTTGGTACTGACGTCCCTTTTTTCGGGGACGCTACATTTCATGCGTGCAGGTTCAGACAGACAGACAGGTAGACCTCCTCAGTAGGTGTAGCCCGAGTTCAGCTTTATGAGTAAGCTCCACGTCCTTCGGAGTTGTCGGGTCTAGAGTTTTGTGTATATAAGTTATGGGTAGATCAGGGCCCTGTTCCGATCACAGTACATCCATCAGTAGAGGCTTATAGACACATCTTGTCAGTTAGTGCAGTATGTCGGGCTTGTAGGCCTTGTATGTATATTTTGTTGGTTTGTCAGGTATAGTAGTTGTAACGGCCTTGTCGGCCTAGCTTTATATTGATGTTTAGTCAGCATTAGCTTCCGTTCAGTTTTATATTTTTTTTCACCAATTATCTTGCAATGTGGCCACGACCAAAGTATGACATTATATGTTCAGAGTCTCTTAGTCGCAAGTTGGTACGCAAGTATAGGTGAGGCACCGGGTGCCGGTCTCGCCCGCCAGGTTCGGGGCGTGATAAGAATTAGTGTTTCTGCACCATCAGTGGTTCCCAAATGCAAACCAAGCGCGGTTGTGATGTTGAATTTGCGATGAAGATGTTGCAATTGCGACGTATGCAACTGGGTAAAAGGGAACATTTTCGAGATTAACTCTTTTATTGTATTTTTGAGACATAGACTATATAAGGAGGCAATTTCTGTGAGGGTTTTCTTTTCAAATTCAAAGATTAGTGATTTTAATTTTGTTTTAATTTGTTTCCATAATCTTTCATAGCTTTTTATCCCAAAATCTAGGATTTTAGTGAGTAGAAATAGGATTTTGGGTAGTAACCTATGAAAGTGAATTATGAAAATATAGACCTCAAATTGAGATCGGATCTCAAAATAAAATACATATTTGGACTCGGTGAAGAATGGGTAATCAGGGATTAGTCTTAATTTTAGATTTCGATCATGTGAGCCCTAGTTGGCTTTTTATTGGCTTTTCAAAATATGATAAAGATCAAACCATTTGAGTATTATTTGACTACATTCGAATTGTTAGGAAGATTGTTCTAAAGAAAAAGCGATGTTGGAGAGTTAGTGTGTTTCGGAAGGAGGTAAGTATCTTGTTTAACCTTGATTTAAGATAATTAGGTTGTACTTGGATCTATTTGCTAAGTACTAAATGTGTTGGGGGCGACGCATATGCAGACAAATACATATGTGTTTGTCATGGCTAAATCATGCGGGTGGAATTAGCCTTCTTCATGTCTTGTTTGCTTCATGTATCATCCTCTTATGCTTTATAAAGTTCATGAAACTTATTCTGCAAAAGTTATGTATTATCTCATGTGGTGTATCATGTTGAATCACTCCACTTAATGTTATTTATGCTTATTACCTGCATGAACTGATTTACGTATGCTACTTTTTATGCTAACCAAAAATCACAACCAAAGGGTCGTGATGGTGCCTAACCTACTTGCTAGACAAGCCAACACATAATGAAAATAAAATAAGCAAGGCTAATATATAATTGTATAATATCATAAACAAGAGTAAAAGCTCCATAATATATAACAATTCTAAAACCCATGCAGCTGTCATAACACCTGCCAAGACTGGTGTCACTTAGTACACGAGCCACTAAGAGTACTAAATACAAGGTAAGAAATGAAATTCAATATTGTCTTATATAATTAAACAATAACAAAGATAAGGAAGGTGACTCCAGAGTTTGCAAACTACCTCAACTCTCCCAGATGTCCAAGCTAATCCCCCTCAGGTCTCCGCTTGGACTAATGCCTGAATCTGTACAATAAGTACAGAAGTGTAGTATGAGTACAGCCAACTCAATGTACTAATTAAGTATCGAGCCTAACCTTGACGAGATAGTGATAAGGCTATTTACTATATAAACTTGTGCATTTAATAAGCAAGAGAAATAGCAAGAGGAAAAAAAATAGTAATAATAGGAATAAAAGCAGAAAATAGTAAAATGATTAAATATAAGAAATGAAAACTATGTTTCTCAACTTAAAGCACTCAAACCTTGTCACGACGCAAAATCCACCAAGGGTCGTAATGGCACCTAACCTCCAAGACTATGTAAGCTCATCACAATAACAACATTCAACCAATAACACACGATATAATATGTTTGAATCATCACAAATAGCAGAAATAGTAATCAACATAAGCCAATACAGCGATACATAATACCAATTTCCAAAACCAAGCAGTACAAAGTTATGAACTCTAAACCGAATACATAACAAGTCTCAAAAGTTCAATCTTGTGTGAAAGTAATACAACAATATGAAATAGGGCTAGGGGACTCTAAGGGTCTGCGATGGTCATGCAACACTACCTCAAATCCTCTCGATCATCAAACTTGCTCACTCACGAGGTTCGCTGCCTCCAACACCCTGATCTGCACAAAAATATGAAGACCTATAGTATGAGTACATGACAACGTGTGCTCAGTATGACAAACCTCGGTGAAGCAGTGACGAGTTTCAAGTAACGTGATACTCCCTAATCAAAGAACATGTGCCGCAATTATAATAACGTGCAACAAGAATATGACAAAATGCAATATCATCAACTCAATAAAACATGAGATATCAATTCATCAAAGGTAAATCCATGTTGACAATAAAACCATCAAATAATAACAAAGGCATAGGATATCATGTTAAATGCAACATGAAAACATGTAAAATACCACCCTTATATTCCACTCATCATCAACCGAGAATGCCACCCTTACACTCAATTCATCATCAACCGAGAATGCCACACTTATACTCCCCATCAAAATCAATTACATCAATCAAAGTACCATAATTTGCGTGTGCATGGTCAAGAGAGAAACATGAGAGGATGAACCTATAAGGATGGATCTACATCCACACGCTGCACGGCAAAAAACTCATATTATAACAGTAAGCACAATCACATGGCAAAGACCTCGTGCCACAATATCATTACAATTGCATGGCAAATACCTCATGCCACAATATCATCACAATCACACATCAAAGACCACATGTATACACCAATCAATCCACTCATTATATCCACATGTGCCATGATCATGACAATTCAATATGCCGAATTATCATCAAAAGACATATGCTCTTAATTCGTCAACAAAGTGGACAAGGACATAATAATATTAAAACGTGGGCGAGTATTCAAAATATATATAAATCATGAATACGACTAAATCAACTATAGAAACCAAGTTCGCGTAGTCATAAAATGATTAAGCACATTTCATATAAGGCATGTAATAAAAATAAGATATATTAGAAGCCTAAAGTCTAATCCAGTCATAAAGCACCCATAGCACCCGTGTACACGCTCGTAACCTCGCGTACGCGTTGATTTTCACATATTACAATTAGGAACATAAGGCAAAAGCCTAAGGGTTATTCTCTCATACAAGATTAGGCAAGATACTTAGCTCAACAAGCCCAAGTCAACCTTCTAAAATAGCCCCTCTTTTAGAAATCACCTCCAACCAACTCGAATCTAGCAAAAATTAACTCAATAACATCAAAAAATGTTGTAGCAGTTAATTCCAAGTAATAAAATTTCAATCTTTATCCAACTATCAAAAAGTCAATAAAAGTCAACCTCAGGCCCACACAGTCAAAACTCACGTCAAGGGATAGATCCCGACTACCTGTAACCCTACGAGTTCAAAATGATTAGATTCTAAAATCGAGTCCAAATAGACTCCCAAACCCCGAAATTTATACTCTACAAAATTATAGTCAAAACCCCTAAATTTCTCTTTCAAATCCCATAATCTATGTGTGATAATCCATGGAGAAACAAGATATAACATCAAAATCAAGTCGAAATCTCTTACCCTCTTTCCTTGTCGAAAATCCTCTTCAAAAATCGCCCCTCTCCAAGTCTATGGTTCAAAATATGAGAGAATAGGCTGAAATCCCGAAATATAATACTTAAGTGTTTAGCCCAGCCACACCCTTCGTGAACGCGGTCACTACCTCAGGTTCGGAAAACACAAAAGTGTCAAACCTCAAATAACCTACGCGAACGCCGTAGAGACCTTGGGAATGGGATGCACAGCCTCCACAAGCCTACGTGAACACGAGCCCCTTGAAACGATCGAAGGCCAAGCTCCAGTCGACTCCTAGCCTACGTCACTACTATGCGAATTCCACCACCAAGGCATGAACGTGAAAACCAATCTTCCACACCTATCATGAGTATGACACCCGAGTCGCGAAAGCGAAGAACAACTTTCCTAGTACAAAAATAACCCTCCGCGAATGCGATGTAATGCCTGTGAACACGAAGAAGGACCTAGCACCAACAAAATTCTGCAATTCCAACCATACTCCAGGTTGTCCAGAACTCACCCGAGCCACTCGGGACCCCATCCAATTACACTAACCAGTCCATAAATACTACATGGACCCGTCCAAAGTCTCAAAACATGTACGATAACATCAAGTCAATGAATCAAAGGCCAAAATACAAGTCAAACTTCACTTATCTTCAAGAACTTCTAACTTCAAACCAAATCGTCTGATTCAAGCCTAACCAATCCGGAATACAAACAAACTTTGCACATAAGTCTTAGATGACAAAATGAACTACTCCAAGTTTCAAAACAACAATCCGAACCCGATATTATCAAAGTCAACTCCCGGTCAAACTTGAGAACTTTGCAAACCTTCGAATTGCCAACTATAGGCAAATAGAGCCAAAACATCCTAGGAACCTCCTAAAAAAATTCTAACATATGCCTAAATCCAAAAATTATACGAATCTATTGAAACTATCAAATCACGAATCTGTGGTCGTTTATAGAAAGGTCAGATCTTGGTCAACTCTTACAACTTAAACTTCTAACAATGGAACTAAGTGTTCCAATTCACTCCAAAACCTTCCCAAAACGAAACCAACCATCCCTGCAAGTCATAAAACAACAACTAAGCATACAAGAACCATCAAATGGGGAAACGAGACTCAAATACACAAAATGACCATTCAAGCCATTACATTCTCCCCCTCTTAAGCAAATGTTCATCCTAAAATGAGTTTAGAATTATAGCAGAAATGCCAAAAAAGGTGAGTATATATGTTTCGCATATCATGCTTGATCTACCAAGTTTCCTCCTTGGCTGGTTGACCTCTCCACTGCACCTTCAATGATGCGATCTCCTTATACCTGAGCATCCAAACCTGCCTATCCAAAATAGCCATCAACTCATCCTCATAAGCCAGATTCTTATCCAACAATACTGTATTAAAGTCTAAAACATGGGACATATCGTCCTGATACTTCTGAAGCATGAAAAGATGAAATACTGTATGAACCCCTGAAAGTCTAGGAGGCAAGTCGAGCCTATAAGCAAACTCACCAACGCTCTCCAGCACCTAAAAACGACCAATAAGAATCCATCTTAACTTGCCCTTCTTCCCAAACCTCATAACGTCTTTCATAGGCAAAACCCTAAGAAGAACCTTCTCGCCCTACATGAAATCCACTTCATGAATCTTCCGAGCCGCATAACTCTTTTGTCTAGACTGGGCTGTGCAAATTCTTTCCTGAATCAACTTTATCTTCTCTAAAGCATCACGAACCAAGTCTATGCCCAATAACCTAGCCTCCCGAGGCTCAAACTAACCAACCAGAGACGATATCGCCTCCCATATAAGGCCTCATACAGAGCTATTTGGATACTAAAATGGTAGATGTTATTGTAGATAAACTTTGCTAATGGTATAAACTGGTCCCAGTAACCTCCGAAATCAATATTGCATGCCCTTAATACATCCTCTAATTTTTGAATGGTACACTCAAACTTCCCATCCGTCTGAGGGTGAAATTTAGTAGTAACTCAACCTGCGTGCCTAACTCACACTAAACCGCCCTCCAAAAGTGTGAAGTAAACTGAGTGCCACAATCTGAGATGATAAAAACAGGTACACCAAGTAAGCGAACAATCTCTCTGATGTAGATCCTAGCCAACTACTCTATAGTGTAGGATTATGTCCCAAATGAAATGCACCGACTTGGTCAACCAATCAGCAATGACCCAAATGACATCAAATATCAAAGTTTGTGACAAACCTACCACAAAGTCCATAGTAATGCGCTCCCACTTCCACTCTGATAGATCAATATTCTGAAGCAAACCATCGGTTTCTAATGCCCATGCTTGACCTGTTGGAAATTCAAACACCTAGAAACATGCCCAACAATGTCTTTCTTCATCCTCATCCAACAATAATGCTGCTTCAAGTCAAGATATATCTTTCTAGCACCTAAATTAATAGAATAACACAAACTATGAGGCCTCCTCAAGAATTAACTCTCTTAAGCCATTGACCTTAGGAACACAAACTTGACCATGAAGTCGCAATACACCATCATCACCAATAGTCACCTCCTTAGCATCACAATGTTGCACAGTGTGCTTAATGATAAGGAAGTGGGGATCATCAAAATGACGAGCATTAATGCACTCAAACAAGGATGACCGAGAAACACCGTAAGGAAGGACTCTGCTCGGCTCTGAAATATCCAGTCTCACAAATCTATTGGCCAATGCCTCAACACCATAGCTAAAGGTCTCTCCCCAATTGGAATGAATGCTATACTCCCCATACTCTCCACCTTTCTACTCAACGCGTCTACTACCATATTAGTCTTTCATAGATGATAGAGAATAGTGATGTCATAATCCTTCATCGGCTCCATCCACCTCCGCTGCCTCAAATTCTTTTTTTTAACCTAAATAGATGGTGAAAACTCAAATGATCCATATATACTTGAGAAGACACGCCATATAAATAATACCTCCAAATCTTGAGTGTGCGAATAATATGTAGCCTCTAACTCCAAATCATGTATCAGATAGTTCTTCTCACGAGACTTCAATTGGCGCAATGCATAGGATATCATCCTACTGTCTTGTATCAACACATACCCAAGAAAAACACACGAAGCATCACAATAGACCATATATAACCCCAATCTTGAAGCCAGTACCAAAACTTGAGCGGTAGTTAAAGTAGTCTTGAGCTTCTGAAATCTCTCCTCACACTCGTCAAACCACTTAAATGGAGCACCATTTTGAGTCAGCTTGGTCAATGGAGCTATAATTGACAAGAAACACCCCACGGAGTGATGATAGTAGCCAGCCAAACATAGAAAACGCATGGTCTCCATGGCCGTAGAAGTTTTGAGCTAACTTTGCAATGCCTCATTCTTATTCGGATCCACTTTGCTCCCCTCTTAGACACCACGTAGCCCAAGAATGCCACTAAATACAACTACAACTCACACTTAAAGAACTTGACATATAAGTTCTTCTCCCTCAGAATCTGGAGCATAATCCTCAAATGCTGCTCGTGCTCCTCCCTACTATGGGAATAAACCAAGATTTCATCAATAAACACAAGGACGAAAGAATCCAAATAAGGCTAGAATACAATGTTCATCAAATGCATGAAAGTTGTTGCGGCATTAGTCAAACCAAAAGATATCACCAAGAACTCATAATATCCATAATGGGTCCTAAAAGCTGTCTTACGAAGGTCCGAAGCCCTGATCTTCAACTGATGGTACCCCGATCTCAAGACAGTCTTTGAGAACACCTTAGCACCCTAAATTTGATCAAACAAGTCATCAATGCAAGGCAAGGTATATTATTCTTGATGATAACCTTGTTCAATTGCCTATAGTCAATGCACATCCTCATGGAACCGTCTTTCTTCTTCAATAATAATAGTGGAGCACCTCAAGGTGATAAACTCGACCTGATGAAACATTTATCCAACAATTCCTACAATTGTTCCTTCAATTCATTCAACTCTACTGGCGCCATGCGATATGATGGAATAGATATGGACTAAGTGCCCGGTGCCAAATTAATATGAAAATCAATATCCTTATCGAGTGGCATGCCTGGTAGGTGTGCAGGGAACACATTTGGAAATCCTCTCACCATGGTGACTAAATCAAATGTAAGAGTATTGGAAGTGACATCTCTAAGAAAGGATAAGTACACCAAACATCCTTTCTCAACTATCCATTGGACCTTCAGAAAAGAAACAATTCTTCTAGGAATATGACCCAAGGAACCTCTCCATTCCAACCTTGGCAACCCAGGCATAGCCAATGTCATGGTGTTACCGTGATAATCAATAATAGCATGGTACGGAGATAACCAATCCATTTTCAAAATCACATCAAAGTATACAATATTAAGCAACACAAGATCAACCCCAGTCTCATAGCCCCCAATAGTAACCACACAAGAATGGTAGACACGATCCACCATAATAAAATCCCTAACTTGTATAGACACAAAAATAGGAGTATCCAAAGAATCACGAGAAGATTCCTTGAGTAGAAAGACGAAAAGTATAGAGAGTTTGGCATTTATTCTAGGTGAGGAGAAGCTTTTGGCTATGGATGTTCAGGCCTTGGCTAACAAATTTGTGAGATTATATATTTTTGAGCCTAATAGGTTTCTTGTTTATGTTATTGCACAACAATCTTTGTTTGAGAATATTAAGGCTCGCTAGTGGGATGATCCATATTTGTTGGTACTTAAGGACACGGTGCATCGAGATGGTGCAAAGAAGATAGTTATTGGAGATGATGGTGTATTACGACTTCAAGGTGGGATTTGTGTTCCTAATATTGATGGTTTAAGGGAGTTGATTCTTGAGGAGGCTCATAGTTCGAGCTATGCTATTCATCGAGGTGTCATGAAGATGTATCGTGACTTGAAGAAGCACTACTCAAGGAGAAATATTAAGAAGAACATTGTTGGGTATGTTTCACGGCTTTTGAATTTCTAGTAAGTGAAGCATGAACATCAAAAACTAGGTGGTTTGAATTAGAGGTTGGTTAGACCGGATTGGAAGTGGGAGTAATGTAATGATCTGATAGGTCATTTTGAGTTCTAGATTTCTGTTTTGTAATCCGAGGCCTTGAATAGAATCATTTGATGTTTCATGACTTGTGTGTATGGTTCGTTTTGATTTTCAGAAAGTGTAAAGAACCTTGAATCGGGTGTTTTGATGATTCCACTAGGTTTGTATGATGAATTTGGACTTGTATGTAGGTTTTGTTTGGGGTCCTAAATTATCGGAGGCCGTTCCGGCGCTTATACTTGAAAGTTAAAAAATTTGAACTAATGAACTTTTGAATCATTGGTTTGATGGTTTTTTTTGCAACTATACTACTAGGTGATTCACCTAGTAGCTGTTATATATAATAAATTCCAAATTGGGTGAAGCTTACAAAATGTTCAAAAAAACTACAAACAAACAATACGACAAAGAAATCCAATGGCTATTCCTACCAAATACCATGCAGCAGTAGCGTAATTAAAGATGGAAAATACAAGGATAGTAATTTGAAACATCCAATTATTGCCGACGACCATAAATGCACACACCAGTTGCTAACAATTTGTTGTAGCACCTTCAAAGCTCTCACCAAGTGCCATTTGTTGCAATCCAAAGGAATAGGTATGTTTAAATCCAGTAGTTGTAAAGCAAAGCATTTTGGATATTGTGAACTTGGGGCTGAAAATTCCAGCATCATTGTTGATACATTGAACATGAATTTGAGATGAAAGCAGAATAAAGACAGAAATTCATGCTTTAGACATGAGGACAATATAATGTCTTCTCATCTCCAGATTGAGAATGCATGCACACTAATACCACTAGCTAATGATATGACACTCTACTGTAAATAATATGAATAGATACAAGCAACAGTTTTCCTTGTATTTCATGTGAATAGATATCTTAAATTTGATATTCCAGCGCCAACAATTCATACACAAAGAAGATGATAAAATGTGCAGCCATACAATTCTGTGAATAAATGCAATCACAGCTAGTATAAGCCTTATACCTTGTGAACTCTTGTTGGATTCTATGAGATGCCTGCTTGACTCCATGGTTCTGTATGATGTTAAACAACCCCCAAAATGTGCATGATAACATGTTAATACCACTGAGAAATAGTCTAACACCACACATACATTACACAGTAGTCAAGCTCAGGCCATGTGATAACTATCAGTGTAGGTACATCATATTGCTGTCCAAGCCAAGCTGCTTGTGATTAGCAGGATAACTTCCAGTTTTCTGAACCTAATATGTACTGACATCTATGTTGCTGAAGTATTGTTGCATTCATGTGTTGATCAACACCCACAATGAGCATAGAGCAGATTGATCATTCTTTGAAATGAAAGTCCAGTTTATTAATTCTCCATATTAGTAGCTTCTCTTACTTTCTGAGTAATTACAGCAGATTGCTGACCACTTCAAGCTGATTGAAATTGATCTGTATAGTAGGATAACTTCTAGTTTTCTCTGGGAGTAGATACTGATATCTGTGTTGCTAAGGTGCTATTATAATATGTTGATCAAATCCCTTAATGAGCATTATAATATGCTAAAACCACATGGGATTGATAGTATAACAGATAGGCAGATGCCTCAAAAGTTTGAGCTTATATGTGGAACCCGCAAGAAGTAGCAAACAAGTTAGTTTTGAAAAATCTCCTCCTAGGTTGTGTTGGTTGTAAGTGTTGGTAGAATGTCCTGTATTCTACTTGGAATTCTGTATTATGAATTAATACAGGAGAATTAGAGGAGTATGTTGAGCATATGTTGACACAGTTAAGTGCAGCTGATGATCTGATGTATGTCCCAGAGGTGGTTGCTCAGAACAAGCAAACAGACATTTTTGACTTGTGCATTTGTAATGGAGTGGTGCTTTTGACCATTGATGTATCCTTAGTAGATTGAGCATTGTAAAGGCTGATAATATATGCTGTCATAACCTTAATCCACTACATGATCCAGTATAGTCATTACTCATAGTAGTATCTGTTCAATCGACAAACCAATCTGTTCCAGAAATCATAATTGCACCAACAGATATGATTTGATGCTGCTGAAACCAGGGCTTCATGTTGATTTGCTGAAATTGTAGAGCTTGACCATTATATGAAATGAGATGTTGGTATATTTGTACAAGATCAAGATCACTCCTAGTCATTGCCTCAGTTAGCTGAACCTTCATTTTAGCCTACACAATGTAGCAAATAAGTTAAAAGGGGAGTTCATGTTCCCAGTTTCCTGTGTTTTTCTGGAAACATTATAGATGCTTGGGTTGTGAGTGATGTAGGAAAGTTGTGGCTGCTGTTTTGTTATTTTATTGGTTTTGTATGTTGTCAAACTACTCCCAGAATGAGCATTATTCCATGCTAATACAACTGGTAGGTTGTAGTTTTTCATACAATCATGTAATATTTTCACACACCCTGTTAAAGAATGAGAACATTCCTGGTTGTCAAGTTGAAGAATATGAATGTCCTGTAATCAATGTATCACTGAAAAAGCATTATCCAAAATATAGTTATATGCGTTCATGCAATAAGCATTGACATCTCCAACTAGTATTTAATAACAGAACAAACAGACACTGGACGTTAGCTAATTGAACCAATACTTGTTGAGCAGTACTGGTGCTGCAGAAAACCAAACATTTCTGTAACCTCAATTAGCCACAACAGTATGTGTTAATCTCTTGAGATGTGCAAATATTGCCCCATTTTTTTGAGCTTGTTATTGACACATGCAAACTGTAGTAAACAAAGTTAGCAAATGTCTTTGTGCTCCCAGGTTCATGTGTTTTCTGGGAGCAATGAAGAAGTTTTGGATTGCAGGGGAATTGTGGCTGTTGCTTGGTTGGAAAAATGAAGTCACATGAAGTATAGTAGCCATTACCAATCAAGCAACTACATCCTTCAGTTGGAATGTTGTTGAACTGCAAATTCAGTATTACTTGCCCCTCTCCAGATTTGTCTTGTAGATATCATTGTTCTACATTGTTGAGTTGAAATACACAACAAGTAGTCCAGCCTTGCCTTCGTGTGATTTTCTTTAAACAACTAGACTACTTCCACACTGAGCATTGAAGAATGCTAATACCACTGGGTGGCATTCTAACAGAGTCAACATCATTGATATTGAGGAGGCTTTAACACCGATGTTTGTATTGAATGAAGCAGCAGAATAACTATATTTTGGTGTTGTGCAATAACAGCTATAACCAAACAAACATGTACACCATACAAATGAGATCAACTGCATGCTTATGAAGGCTAGTTGGTGGAGAAGTGATTGTTGTTATAAAGTGGTGGGTTTCTATTAATTAGGTGGTTCCAAAAGATGATTGATGTGTTTTTCTTGCCTATTTACCTTTAAAAGCTTGCCTTTGGTGTTATGCTAACATAATTGTGACTGAACAAGAGGCAAAGCTTTATATGTTGTGCTCATCAATCAAGTTCTCTTCTCTTCACAATCTTAATTCGAATGTTAGAAATTTATGATTTGTTCATGTTGATCAGTTTTTTTGGTGAAATTAGCAATTCATGAAATGACTGAAATATGTGTGTACCTGCAAAAAAGAAAGCTAGGTTAGCAAGAAAGTCAGCAATAATATTCCCTTCCCTTAGTACATACGGAAAGACAATATTGTAGTTGTTCTTTATATGCTTGAGCTTCCTTACTTCAGCACCTATACACCAGGGAGTTGCCCATTCCTCATCAATTATCTTCCTTATCACCATGGAATCAGTCTCCATAATCAGTGGATGCAGCTGCCTTTCCGCACATTATGCCAACCCCTCCACAATTGACTTTGCTTCTGCTACTATGTTAGTTGTCTCTCCTATCTCATTTGCTTTCGCAAACACCAAATCACCAGCATGATCTCGTAGACAAAACCCATATGAGCTTGGTCCAGGATTGCCTCTTGATGCACCATCAGTATTGTACTTGAACCACACTTCATAAGGAAGCTGCCATGTAACTGTCTTAGTCCCCACATATGGCTTGTAACCTTCAAAGAAGCTTATCATTGGTTTGATGGTTGACTCTTCATTTTGGATGTTATTTTAATGTTTTAAAATTATGAGCAAGTTCGTATTAGGTTTATGTCCTTGTTTAGATGTTTTGAATGGGCCGGGCCCCAGAGGACTCGGGTGAGTTTTAAATTATCTTCGGGAATATTTGGTAAGATTTGCTATTGTTGGGGATGTTGTTGTCACAATTGCGACAAGATTTTCGTAAATACGAGGTCGCATTTGCAACTGTCTTCTCACATTGGCTAGAAAAGGGGGGAAGCTCAATAGTTTGCGATGATATGTGCGCAAACACGAGGTCCACATTTAAGAATGATGGCTCATATTTACGAAGGAGCTCAACCAAAGGGGGTGGTTGCGTTTGCAAAGACGACTGCAAATGAGAAGTTCGCATTTGTGAAGACCAGGCCGCAACTGCGGTTTCTGCACTGACACTGGTTCACAAATGCAAACCAAGTTATCGCATTTGCAGTGACGCATATGTAATAATTCTGTCGCATTTGCGTCATCTGCAATAGGATATAAGGGAAGGGTTTGGAGATTAGCTCATTGTTTTACATTTTAAGACCTAGACTATGAAGGAATCGATTTTTGAGAAGGTTTTCTTCCCAACTTCAAAGGTTAGTGATTTTAACTTAGTTTTGATTTATTTTCATAAATTTCCACGGATTTTCACTCATAAATCTAGGATTCAAAAAGTAGAAATCGGATTTTAGGTAGTAACATAAAAAAGATAAATTTGGTGATTTAGACCTCAACTCGAGGTCGGATCATGAAACAAAACACATATTTATACTCGGGGAAGATGAGTAATCGGGAATTGGTCTTCAATTCGGATTTTAACCATGTGGGTCAGGGTTGACTTTTTGTTGACTTTTCCAAATATGATTCTTAAGGGTTCCTTAAGCTTGTTTTGACTTATTTGAGTATTATTTGACTAGATTCGAGCTATCTGAAGGCTTGTTCTAAAGGAAAAACTGCAGTGGATGGTTACTTTATTCCAAAAGGAGGTAACTGCCTTGGTTAAAGTTTATTTGCAGGAATTAGGTTGTATTTGGGTCTATTTGCTACGTTCTAAATGTGTTGGGGGCAATGTATACGCATGATGACGGGTGCATATGCATTTGTCATGGTTAAAGCATGCAGATAAGATTAGCCTTATTTATGTGTTATTTAATCATGTATTATCCCCGTATGATTTAGATATTTCATGAAACTTAATGATTATTCACATACATGTTAATATCTATACTTAAGCCTTGGTGAGATAGTGGGATATTGTGGTTCTTGGGATTTGGCTCGCTTATCTGGGCAAAGCTTATGACTATTCTATCACATAGTTTATTATGATTAACCACTATCCTTAATGTTATTTATGCTTCTTACCTCACTTGGTATTGATTTGCATATGCTTGGTGAGGATGGTAATTATGCACGACGGGTGTTTCCGTACTGTAAGGATGAGTGATTATGCACGACAGGTTTTTTTTTGCTGTGAGATGACGGGCGTTTCCATGCAATGAGGATGAGAGAGATATGCGGGTTTCCATGCGGTGATGATGAGTGAGATATTCGCGGTGAGTGTTTTCGTTCTATTTGATATAGTATCTTTTACTCATTCCTTTATTATGCGGATACGTGGACTTGGTTAGATTATTTCATGGATATCATTTCTTCATCTTTGATCACAGTTGTTGAAAGAAGTTTGGTGGTGATATTTGAGAATCATGATCGTATCGTAGTTGATTATTTCACTATTTCTCGTATTCATTCTTGTTAACTCTTTTGTTAATTATCTTGTTATTTCTATTGCTATCTCTCTTGTTTATCAACTATACACATTTTATAGTGTAGGTGACCCACCTTAGCCTTGCCAGTACCTCGTCGAGGTTAGGCTCGACACTTAGTGAGTATATTGGGTCAGTTGTAATCATACTACACTTCTGCACTTCTTGTGCAGATTCTAGCATTGGTACCAGCGAAGTCTCTAGAGGTGCTTAGCCATTACCATTTGGAGACTCGAGGTAGTGCTACATACCCGTTCGTAGACTTTGGAGTCACCTTTACTATTCTTCCAAATTTATTCAGTTTTCTTATAGTTATTTTTATATTATGTGTAATTAAATTTTCTTTATCTTTTAGAATCAAGATACAAATTTGATTTTTAATTTCCTTTAGTAAAACTACCTACATGAGACATTTATTTTGTATTTTAAAAATTTAATTTATTATTAAATATTTTGTATCTAGTAAGAATATTATTTCATATTTCTATCCATAGATTGAGCATTATCATCATATTATTAAGAACTTAGTAATCTCATGTCCAAATAGTCTTTCCCTTCCATTTCAAATATTGTTTTTTTGAATTTTTAACTATTTTCCTTGCTTTTGCTATTATGTTATTTAATATAAAGTATTATTATATTTTTTATGTGACTTTTTATTAACTTGTCATTTCCTTTAATATTATTATCCACTACAATCTTCTAATATAATATAGGTAGATATGTGATATTTTAAATATTAAAATAAATACCTTTTTATTTTTAAATTATTTCTCGAAATTCTTAAATTATTTACATTTGTCAATATAGTTTTTAAGTATTGTATATTTAATTTATTTTATTATATAAACTAAATCTTCGTATAAATATCCTAACATTATCTATAATTTATTTTCGTTGTTCATTTTTTTTTGTTTTTTATTTGTCTATTAGACTTTAGTAATGCGGTGTTATCCATAGCATGACCTTTATTATCATACTTAATAAGTATTTCTCATCTCAAATTTAAATAAATTTTGTCCTTCTCTTTGATGATGACATTTGTTTTTATTTTTTATCTATTTGTTCCTTATTTTGCTATTATAGTATACAATACTTAATATTATTATATTATCATGTGCCTTTTTTTTATTATCTTATTTGAATTTAATATTTATTTCTATCGAACTCATTTCAATATAATACAGATGAAAAATAAAAATTATATTAATAGTAACTTTGACTCTATTACTCATATTTTAAAATATGATTTATCTTATCATATTTCAAAAGAGAAAAACCTCACCGCAAATTCAAATAAGTCCTATCCTTCTATTTTCTAAATTGGACCTTATTTTAAAAAATAAAATCATCTTATGGTTTTATATTTAACCTAACCACACTCAATTTAGATATTAATTATAGAAATTATTTTCTTATTTGTTTGAACATATTTGTCATGACCCAAAATCCCAACGAAGGGGTCATGATGGCACCTAATCTACTTGCTAGGCATACTAACACTTAAAAACAATAAAAGAGCAGAACTAAACATTTAACAACATAATATCAAAATAAAGAGTGAAAGCTCTTATAATGTCACGACCAAAAACCCCTCCAAAGGTCCTGATGGCACCTAACCACCAAGACTAGGTAAGCCAACATGCAATAATATTTCAAATAATGAAACAAGATATAATATGCCCGAATCAACATAAAGCGAAATAAGTATTCAACATTAGCTAATACACATATACCATAATACCAAATTTCTAAAATCAGGTAGTACAGAGTCACGTGCTCTAAATCCGAATAGAAGAAGATATATCAATAGTACAATATTGTCTAAATGTATTAATAATTGCATAAAGACATGGGAAGGACATTCTGTGACGATCATGCAACACTACCTTGAATCCTTTCTATAAAAAATAATGCTCACTCCTGAGATTCGCTACTGCCAATACCCAAATCTGCACAAAATTGTGCAAAAGCGTAGTATGAGTACTAGACAACGTCTACTCAGTAAGTATCATCATTGAAATAATGATGAGTTTCAAGTCATGTGATACTCACTAATGAAAGAACATATGAAATATATATAATAACTTGCATCAAGAATATAACAAGATGCAATATATTCAACTATCATATCAGGAGGTATCAACTCAGCATAGTGAAATCAATCTTGAATATCGAGTCATCAACAAACAATCGAGGCATAGAGTAGCATGTTAGATTCAACGTAATAGCATATAAAATGCATTATAAGGCATAAAGATTCACTTGCATGGTCAAAGATTCCACCTTTATACTCTAAGCTCACCATTATCAGGTTCTATAATAGAATCACCCAACATTAGTCAATTTATCACAAATCCACATGTATGCCATCGAGAGAGAAACATGAGGGGGAGAACCCAGGGGATGGATCCAAAACCACATATTTAATAGTATAATATATTCGTACAAAATAGTAACAATATCATCATAGCTGCATGGAAAAACCTCGTTCCCCAACATCATGAACACCACAATATCCGCATGGAAAAGACATCATAGTAACACCAAATCAATCCGCTCAATTTATCCATATGTACCAGAAACATAACAATCCAAGATACCAATTTATCATAAAAGAGACACATGCACACAATTCATCAATCTCCTTCTGGAGGTACATAAGAAAATGTCCTCCTTTCTTGTGGAGCGGGCCAAATGCCTCGGCAGGATAGATGCATCTATGGATCGTGCCGCACGTCCCTCGGCAGTGTACACGATACTCTGGATCGGGCCGTACGTCCTCGATAGAAATCATGCTTAATAATAATAATTACACGATACTTTAATAATTTATTTCAACTTGTGAATCTAATTAATAAATTAAAAAATCCTTGGAATTTAATGAATTATTATTCTTGCTTGTTAAGGAATTAATTGTTACTCATGTAAATGAGGTTTAATTGATAAATTGGAAATTATTTGAATTGAAAGAATTTAATTAATATATTGAGAATTGTTACATTTGAAGGAATTTAATTATTTCTGCTGATTAAAATAAATTATTATAAATTCTGTAAATCATGCTGATTTAAATATCCTAGTTTTATTTTAATTATTATTATTGACCCATAGTGAGTGTCAAAGTTGGCCATCTCGTCTCTACCACATCGAGATTAGGCTTGATACTTACTGGGTACACGTTGTTGACGTACTCATACTACACTTGCTGCACTTTTTGTGCAGAATTTGAGACAGGTACTAGTGGAGGACCTAACATCACATACCCACGTCATTCCGAGGCATAGTGGTGAGCTGTCTTTCTGAGCCATTCTGCAGCTACCAGTGTCTCTTTTTATATTTACATTCTGTCTATTTCATTTCAGACAGTATTTGGAGTTTTGTATAATCTACTAGATGCTCATTCACTTCTGACACCAGGTCTTGGTACACATATTGGTAGAGTTTGGGTTTATATTTTCTTGGTTTTAAATTTTATCAATGTATGCTTAATTTGTTAGTTGGCTTGTCTAGCTGTAGTGTTGGGCGCCATCACGACCTACAGGTGAAATTGGGTCGTGAAAATATGGTATCAGAGCACTTGGTTCACGTAGGTCTCACAAGTTATGAGCATACCTAATAGAGTCTTGTGGATCGGTACAGATACGTCTGTACTTATCTTCGAGAGGCTATATGGTGTTTGGAAACTACCTTTCTTCATATTCCATCGTGCAATTGATGTAGTACTAAATATCCTTCTCTTATTCTCTCAAAGATAGTGAGAACGCGCTTGAATAAAGTTCCAGACTAGGGAAGAGCTACTCCCCCAGTTGCTAGAGGCCGAGGGAGTGCTCTAGCCCGTGGTAGAGGGCGAGGATGTCCCAGGACTATTCCGGTTATGCCGCCAGTAGATCCAGCAGAGAATCACATTATTGAGGAGCATGGTGAGGTGCCTGTGGCAAAGCCAGCTTCGGTGGACTTCACATCTCCATCGGGATTTCAGGATGTCATGGGTCATATTCTGCGATTCATGGACAATATGACTCATGCCGGTTTATTTCCGGCAGACCCAGCCACATCTCAGGCGGGCGGGGGAGAATAGACCCCTACTGCGCAGGCTCATGGACAGGCAGCTGCTGTATATCAGACCCAGGGTGCACTACCTCTGGGTGGAGCCCAGCCAGTGGCAGCAACTACACCTGAGCCTAGGCCAGCTGTAGCCGCCGATCCTCAAAAACTATTGGACAGATGGACTAGACTACATCCTCCTGTCTTCGGGGGTGAGCGACACGAGGATCCACAGGATTTCATTGATCGTTGCAAGGATAGACTATACAACATGAGGATCTTGGAATCCCTTGGGGTTGATTTCGCTACTTTTCAGCTAGAGGGTAGAGCCCGTAGATGGTGGCAGTCTTATGCTCTTGGCAGACCAGCAAATTCTCCTCCCATGACTTAGGACAGGTTCACCCGTATCTTCTTGGACAAGTATATTCCACCCTCCCAGAGGGAAGAGTTGCGGTTTCAGTTTGAGCAGCTCCAGCAGGGTCAGATGTCAGTGACTGATTATGAGGCGAGGTTTTCTGAATTATCTCGCCATGCACTAATGATACTCCCTACTGAGGTGGAGAGAGTGTGAAGGTTTGTAGCCGGTTTACATACTAGTATTAGGGCCTCTATGGTTCGAGAGGTTGCGATGGGTACTTCTTATGAGCGAGGTGTGGAGATAGCCAGGAGGATTGAGGGTGTACGTCAGCGGAGCCGAGAGTCGATTATGAGAGATAAGCGGTTCAGGTACTTTGGAGAGTTCAGAGGTGCTCCGTCCGGGGGCAGAGGTCAGTTCGTGAGGGGACAGTCCAGCAGACCCCCATATCCAGCACCACTACCTCCTCGAGGTGCTCCAGTGCGACCTTATCTCAGTGCTATCCCAGAGAGTTCTTACCACCCACCAACTATTCAGAGTCCTCCCAGTGGGTATTCACGTCCCTAGGGCCAGGCACTTAGTCAGCAACCCATCGCACCGAAGATTTTTTACGAGTGCGGGGATCCCAGTCACATGCGGAAGTTTTGCCCCAGGCTTCGGGGTAGACCAGTACAGCAGGGTCAGCAGCTTATGCTTACCGAACTAGTTGCTCCACCAGTAGTCCGACCACCCAGAGGTGGAGGACAGGTGGGTAGGGGATGTCCTAGAGGTGGAGGTCAGCCAGGCGGAGGCCAGGCAGTTGGCGCTCCAGCTTGGTTCTATGCTTTTCCGGCTAGACCAGATGCAGAGGCCTCAGATGCCATGATTACAGGTATTATTTCTGTTTGTGGCAAAGATGAATCAGTATTATTTGATTCAGGATCTACGTATTCATATGTGTCATCTCTATTTGCTCCATTCCTAGGTGTTTCTCGTGAGTCCTTGAGTACTCCTATTTATGTGTCCACTCCTTTGGGCAATTTTGTTGTTGTGAACCAGATCTACCGGTCCTGTATTATTACATTCTGTGGTTATAAAACCAGAGCAGATTTCCTATTGCTTGAGATGACCGATTTTGAAATTATTCTGGGCATGGACTGGTTATCTCCATATCATGCTATTCTAGATTGTTATGCCAAGACTGTTACCTTGGCTATTCCAGCATTGCCTAAGCTGGAGTGGAAGGGTTTGCCTGTTAGTTCATTTAATCGAGTTATTTCTTTTATAAAGGCTCAACACATGGTTGAGAAGGGTTGTTTGGCTTATCTAGCCTATGTTCGAGATACTACTGCAGAGACTCCGGCTATTGATTCAGTGCCTGTAGTTCGGGAGTTCCCCGATGTATTTCCGTCAGATCTTCCAGGTATGCCACCTGATCGTGATATTGATTTCTGTATTGACTTGGCTTAAAGATACCCAGCCTATATCTATCCCACCATATCGCATGGCTCCGAAAGAATTGAAAGAATTGAAAGAATAACTTGAAGTGTTACTAGCCAAAGGGTTCGTCAGACCAAGTGTATCGCCTTGGGGTGCACCAGTATTATTTGTGAAAAAGAAGGATGGAACAATGCAGATGTGTATTGATTATCGCCAATTGAACAAAGTCACTATTAAGAACAAGTACACATTGCCGCGTATTGATGATCTATTTGACCAGTTGCAGGCTGCTAGGGTATTCTCTATGATCGACTTGAGGTCGGGGTACCATCAGTTGAAGATTCGGGATTCGGATATTCCGAAGACTGATTTTCGGACTAGATATGGTCATTAGGAGTTTCTGGTGATGTCCTTCGGTTTAACTAATGCCCCGGCAGCATTTATGGATCTGATGAACAGGGTATTCATGCCATATATTGATTCGTTTGTCATTGTCTTCATTGATGACATATTAATCTATTCACGCAGTAAGGAGGAACATGAGCAGCATATGAGATTAGTGCTTCAGACATTGTAGGAACAAAAGCTATATGCTAAGTTCTCTAAATGTGAGTTTTGGCTAGAGTCTGTAGCATTTTTGGGACATATTGTATCGGGCGAAGGTATTAAAGTTGATCCCAAAAAGATTGAGACAGTTCAGAATTGGCATCGTCCCACTTCGACGACTGAGATCAGAAGTTTTCTGGGTTTAGCAGGTTATTATCGTCGGTTCGTGGAAAGTTTTTCATCTATTGCAGCACCTTTGACCAAATTAACCCAGAAGGGTGTTCAGTTCCGATGGTCCGATGATTGTGAGTCAAGCTTTCAGAAGCTCAAGATAGCATTGACTACAGCACCGGTGTTAGTGTTACCTTCCGGTTCGGGAATGTATACAGTGTATTGCGATGCTTCACGCGTTGGTTTGGGTTGTGTATTGATGTAGGAAAGGCGAGTTATTGCATATGCTTCACGTCAACTGAAGCCCCACGAGAAGAATTATCTAGTACATGATTTGGAGTTAGCTACGATTGTTCACGCTCTAAAGATTTGGAGGCATTATCTTTATGGGGTGTCTTGTGATGTTTACACTGATCGTCACAGTTTGCAGCATTTGTTCAAGCAGAGGGATCTAAATTTGAGGCAGCGCAGATGGCTGGAGTTACTAAAAGATTATGATATTACTATCTTGTATCATCTGGGCAAAGCAAATGTGGTTGCAGATGCCTTGAGTAGGAAGGCGGAGAGTATGGGTAGTTTGGCTTTCATTTCAGCAGAGGAAAGGCCATTAGCCTCAAATATTCAGTCCTTGGCTAACAAACTTGTGAGGCTGGATATTTCAGAGCCCAGACGAGTTCTTACATGTGTGGTGGCCGAATCTTCACTATTTGAGCAGATCAAGGCTCGCCAGTATGATGACCCATACTTTATGGTTCTTCGTGAAACAGTACTACGAGGTGGTGCCAAGGAAGTTACTATTAGAGCGGATGGTGTTCTGCGACTCCAGGATCGTCTATGTGTTCCTAATGTGGATGGACTAAGGAAAAAGATCCTGGAAGAGGCACACAGTTCTCGGTATTCTATTCATCCAGGTGCTACTAAGATGTATCATGACTTGAGGCAACATTATTGGTGGTGACGAATGAAAAAGGACATAGTTGAGTATGTATCTAGGTGTCTAAATTGCCAGCAAGTTAATTATGAGCACCAGAGGCCAGGTGGCCTACTTCAGCAGATGACTATATCAGAGTGGAAATGGGAACGAATTACTATGGACTTTGTAGTTGGGTTGCCGCGGACCTTGAGGAAGTTTGATGAAGTTTGGGTGATTGTTGACAGGTTGACTAAGTCGGCACATTTTATTCCTGTTGTGACTACGTATACTTCAGAGAGGTTGTCCCAGATTTATATTCAGGAGATAGTTTGGTTTCACGGTGTGCCAATTTCCATCATATCAGATAGAGGCCCTCAGTTTACTCCACAAAACGGCGATAATATCCAGCCAAGCTAAGACAACTCTGAATCTCAATAGTTGAAGACGATCTGGGAAAACTTTGAACTACCATAGAATCAAGCCAAAATGTACACTTGGAGAATTTAGCACATAAATTATTCTCCCTCAACGTCTAGAATACGATCCTCGGATGTTGCTCATGATCCGCGTAGCTGCGTGAGTACACCAGTATATCATCAATGAGTACTATGACAAAAGAATCAAGATATGACTAGAATACACAGTTCATCAGATGCGTAAATGATGCTGGGGCATTGGTCAGCCCAAAAGACATCACAAGAAAAGCCATGTGGCAATAGCCGGTCCTAAATGCCATATTGAGGATATCAGAATCCAGAATCTTTAATTGGTTATACCCAAACTTCAAATCAATCTTAGAGAACACTCTAGCACCCTGAAACTGGTCAAATAAGCCTTCAACGCGCGGTAGCAGGTACTTTTTCTTAATTGTAACTTCGTTCACCTGCTTGTAATCAATGCACATTCACATAGTACCACCTTTCTTTTTCACAAATTGAACTGGTTCACCCCAAGGCAACGCACTAGCTTAATGAATCCCTTATAAAGTAGCTCCTGAAGTTGTTCTTTCAATTCTTTCAACTCTGTTGTTGCCATACGATACGAAGGAATAGAGATGGGCTGAGTGCCCGACACCAAGTCAATACCAAAATCAATGTCCTTATCGGGTAACATGCCCGACAGGTCTCCAAGAAATACATCCGGACAGTCTCTCACTACCGGAATGAACTCAATGGAAGTAGTATCAACACTAACGTACCTCACAAAGGCCAAATATGCCAGACATCCCTTCCCAACCATCTGGGCCTTCAAAATATGAAATCACTCTATTAGGAACATATTCTAGAGAACCTCTTCACTCAACCCTAGGCAATCCCGGCATCGTCAACGTCAAAGTCTTAGCGTGGCAATCCAGAATAGCGTGAAATGGTGACAACCAATCCATGCCTAAAATCATGTCAAAATCAACCATGCTAAGCACAAAATCATCTCTCATCTCTAATCCCCCAGTAGTCACCAAACACGACCAATATACATGGTCCACAATAATAGAATCACCAACCGGTGTGGATACATGAACAGGCATAACTAAGGAATCACAGGGCATATCCAAATAACGAGCAAAGTACGATGATACATATGAATAAGTGGAACCACGGTCAAATAATATGGAAGCATCTTTGTGGCACACCAAAAGAATACTTGTGATCACCGATTCTGAAGCAACTGCCTCTGACCTTGCGGGAAAAAGCATAGCATCGAGCCTGACCACAACCTGATCGATTTCCCCCTCTAGGGCGCCCTTGAACTGCCTAAGTCCTACCCGAGCTAGTTGAGCGGGTGACGAAGAAACTGATGTAGGGGTCATAGACTAGCCTCCCTGCTATACTGGACCTCTCTAGTGAGGTCTCCACAGTCGTTACAACCTCGAGCTAAAAATGATAGTGGGGCATAAATTAGAGCCCGAGAACTAGAATAGCCACTGGAAGAATCCAGTACTGACAAACCCTGAACTGATGGAGCACGAGATGAAATCTGAGCTGGGAGGGCACTGACAGATGGCTGACCTGAACGAGCACTGTATGAACTAGGAGTAGCTGATGCATCACGATGAAAATGACGAGCCGTCTGAGCAAGCCTGTAAGGACGATCTATTGTGATGTGACTGACCTCCAGATGAGGTACCATTTAAACCATCAAAACCACATGGCCTCTTTCCCTCCTGCTCCTCGTGCTCAAGCCTGCAAACCTAATCCAAGTGCCTACCAATCTTGACCACCTGGTCAAACCTAGCATCCGTCTCAGCCGCTCGGGCCAAACTGTAATGTAAGCCGTAGTTAAGGCCATCAATGAACCTCTTGATCCTCTCTCTCTCTCTCTCTCTATGGGAACCACCCATATAGCATGACGGTCATATGTGAATCTCATTTCATATGGGTCACAGTCATATCTAGTTATTGTAGTTGCTCAAAATCTCTACGTAGCTCCTCCATACAAGTTTGTGGGACAAACGTCTCTAAAAAGAGAATGGAGAACTCATGCCATGAAAGTAGCACTACGCTAACTGGCCTGCTCAACTCATAGGCTTGCCACCATCTATAGGATACCCCAGTCAGCTAAAAAGTGATAAATGCACCTCTAGTGGTCTCCAAAATACCCGTTGTGTGAAGAATCCACTGATACTGGTCTAAGAAATCCTGAGCATTCTCTGACTCCTTCCTACTTAAATTTGTTGGCTTAAGCCTCCAAACTCGCTCAAGTCTATTCTGCTCCTCATCACTCATAGGTGGGCCTACCTGGACCCGAGCAGCAGGAACCAGCTAGGCTAGTAGTACCCTCGGTGTCTGGAGTCCCTCGGCTACTTGCTATAGAGTATGGGCGGCAGAAGTCTGGGTACCTCCCCTGGCTTGAGAAGTGGCTGGTGCAACTAGAACTGTGACTGCCTATGCCAGGCTCGTGCACACAGTCAAAATCTGGGCTAAGGCCTCCTGAAGGCTTGGGATCAGAATGGGTACAACTGGTGCCTAAGCTGGTCCTACTGGCTCAACCACATATGGTATCTGCTCCTACATTGGAGCAACTGGTGGCGCTACAGATGTTGCTCTGGCTATAGTACGGGCCACACCTCGCCTTCTACCGCGGCCCCGACTTTTGTGGCGCTAGCTGGTGGTACTGGTGGTTGTTTGCCTGATCCGATAGTACATGTCCTTACCATATATGAGAGAATATATGATAGAAGTTCCATTTGGGAATTAACAAATTCGCACGACACAAGAAAGTGAAGTATCCTAACAGTTCGCTAGCCTCTCGAAGATAAGTACAAACATCTCTGTACCGATCAACAAGACTATACTAAACTTGCTTGCGACTCGTGAGACCTAAGAAACCCTGGCTCTAATACCAGCTTGTCACGATCCAAAATTCAAAAGTCGTGATGGTACGTAACGCAACCCGCTGGGTAAGCCAACAGTCACATGATATCAATGAAAATTAAAAAACAAACTCAACAGTGGAATAATGCGAAAACATATCTGAGTACATAAGCACTACTCAATAACAAGGTACAAGCAAAAACTTCTAATACAATTGTCTGAATATAAGAAAAGTAAAGATAAGGAAAACAGGAAGAGAACTTCAAGGACAACGGACGATATTGCAGCTACCTCGTAGTCTCCCGAAGGCTAGCGCAACTCAAGTTTGAAAATCACCCCGGCAAGATGTACCTGGATCTACACATGAAGTGTATCGTGTAGTATGAGTACAACCGAACTAATGTACTCAATAAGTATCAACACTAACCTTGGGTTGAAAGCAATGACGTGCTCAGAATAACAATCCAATGCCAATACCAATAACCGGTAATAGTTCAAAATATAGGGATAAACCGTAGAAATAATAGCTCAATAATAGCAAGTTCAGCTTGTTCACATTTCAAAAATTTAGGCATGCTTTCAAGTATAACAGTTAAAGCCCAACACAGATAGAACATGTCAATTATCAGGTAGCATGACAAAAGTACATCGATATGCCTACATGTTAGGTATACATGTCAATCAACAGTATCATAATGGATCCATCAAGAATATTTACTTAGAACTATACGGGTTCCTGGCATAACTACACATCATCAAGTGCTGTGCGAAATACTGTGCATGCGCCCACTACTGGGATGTTAGACTTCGGAGGGACGAATCTTGTCCTCGTGCTAATTATAGTCTTCTAGCCCAGTAATGAGGCTTGGTGCACACGTCGCCCCAAAACAATAACACTTAGCCCAATATGGGATTGGCATACACGTCACCTCAAAATCAGTACCAAACCGACTCTAAGGCCCAAACTCAATCATTTACTGTTCAAGTCTCAGATAAATACATCTCAAATACTAAGTTTAACAATTTTAGCCTTAAGCTGTATCAACAACATGTGAGGAATCAAATAAGAAATACTAAGACAGACATGATGTATCAAACAGTTAGCACATAGCCTAGACGTGATGTCTTACATGATTCACAGTTCAAATAATCAAACAAGTAGAGGGAATGTGGGGGGTAATATGATATGGTAGCAAAACAAGCCAAGTAGTAGCATAAAGGCCTCCCCAACCATGAACACACCGGTGCACGCACACATGCCCATCACCTAGCGCGTACGTCAACCCAATATCTTTCATACAACGTAGCTCTCAAGGTTGAATACCCTCAAATCCAAGTTTAGATGTGTTACTTACCTCAAAACCCACAAATCACAACTCTAACAAGCCCTTCCAACGCATATCGGCCTCCAAACGACTCAAATCTAGTCATAAACAAATCAATATAAACAAATAATACCGTAAAAACAACTTCAATCAATAAAGTTTCATTCTTTATAAAAATAAAAAAGCTAACCCAAAAAGTCAACATCGGGCTCGCACCTCGGAGCCTGACAAAATTCACGCATTCCAGACACCCATTCGATTACGAGTACAACCATACCAAAATTATCCAATTCCAACCTCAAATCGACTTTCAAGCCTCTAATTTTCATTTTTTGAAAAGTTTTCACAAAATTCCCCATTTATTCGCTTTAATTTACTAATTAGATGCTAAACATAAAGATGAAATCATGAAATAATAACATATCCGAGTCAAAAACACTTACCCTGATCCAAATATTTAAAATCCCCTCTAAAATAGCCCAAAATCGAGCTCTACAACTCAAAATATGAAATAATAATCCAACCCTTGGTTTGTGTTTTTAAATGTGCTGCTCAGGTGCTCCTCTTCGCGAATGCGGCATTTGCATCGCGAAGCACAAAATATACCAACTGACGAAACCTCCTATGCGAAAGCGACATCCCAATTGCGAACACAATGACTAAACACCTTAAAGCTACGTGATCGCGGTTCAGGCCTCATGACCGCGAAGAATAAATACCTGCCACCCCTGAGCCTTACCTCCCTTCTACGCGAACGCGACACACATCATGCGTTCGCGATGAACAACCAACATCAACCTTCGCAAACGTGTCCCCTATCTCGTGAAGCCGATGCAAAATTCCTACCAGTCACCAAAAGACCATTCGCTATTGCGACCCTTCCCTCGCGATCGTGTATAAAGAAACCATATAATAGAAAATCAGTAGTCCAACAAGTCCAAAATGAAGTCGAATTTGATCTGACTCATGCCCGAGGCCCCCGGGACCCCATCCAAATATACCAACTGGTCCTAGAATACAATACAAACTTAGTCAACGCCTCAAATAATATCAAACAACATCAAAATCATGAATCACACCCAATTCAAGCTTAATGAACTAATGAACTTCCAACTTCTAAAACAAATGCCAAATCATACCAAACCAACTCTGATTGTCCTCAAATTTTGCACATAAGTCATAAATTACACAACGAACCTACTCCAGCTCCTGGAACTGAAATCTAAATCCGATATCAACAAAGTTAACTATCGGTCAAACCTCTCAACCTTTCTAACCTTCAACTTTCCAACTTTTGCCAATTCAAGCCAAAACGACTTACAGACCTCCAAATCAGCATCCGGACATACAATTGAGTCCAAAATCACCATACGAAGCTATCAGAACCATCAAAACTCCATTATGGAGTTGTCTACATAAAATTCAAACTTCGTTCAACTCTTCCATCTTAAGCCTCCAACCTTGGGACTAACTACTCCAATTTACTCCGAAACCTCCCAGGAATCAGTCCAACCACCCCAGAAAGGCACATAACAATAAGTAAGTATTGATGAAGCAAACAATGGGGGAACGGGGCTACAATATGCAAAATGACTGGCCGGGTCATTACAAGGGGTGGTAGACCCAAATCCACACACTGCACGACAAAGCCTTTGTTCCACATCAATAACAATATCATCACAAACATGCGACAAAGACTCTTCACACAACATCATCAACACCATAATATCCGCACGGAAGATATCTCGTGTGTAACAACCCAGATGGTTGTTTTTCATATTTGAGCCATGTTCCCTTATTTTATGTTCTCCCATATATGTGTTTGTTATTTTGTGACTTGCGGGGATGGTTGGTTTGGTTTCGGGGAAGTTTTTAAGTGAATTGGAACACTTTTTTTGTAAATAAATAAATTTTATTACCCATGAAAATACGTACAAATCACTAGAAGAAAGAAAAGGATAATGCATTCACTCCTAGTTACTAGGCTATAGGACATAAGTCCTCAATACCCAGATACTTCTCAACCCCTATCTCTTAATCACTATGGATATAAATTTATGTCTTCGAATGTACTCGCTAGCTTGCCTTTATTGCCTCCTCTTACAAACATATCTTGCGCCACAACTCTGAGGATAGTTATCACATTCTGTTGCTTGTTTTGCCAAATATAATATAGTGCACCAACTATTGTCATTCTAAGAATTTATGCAATTGAGTTCTTACCCTTCATTTATGTAATTTTCCAGTGGATTTCATCTTCATATATCTTCATATGTCTATTAATACCTTGCTAGTTAAGCAGCCTTTGTAGGCTGCCAAATTTCTTTTGAGAAAGCGCATCCAAAAGATCAGGTGACTGGTCGTCTCATCTGCCCAGCCATATAATACACATTCCTTATTAACTTGAATTCCCCTTCGTAATAATCTCTCCTTAGTGGTTAATATGCCTTGAAATGCTAGATTTAGTATTAAAACCCATCTAGCAGTAGCATAGTTGTTACATACCAACGTCTTCCATGGAACATTAGGTTGAACACCTCTCAGCTTCTGATACATCAATTTGATAGGAAGGAGTTCATTTTTGGTATGTCATTCTGCTCCAATCCAGTCTGAATGATGTACTTCTTTGCCTTAAGTATCTTGGACATAATCCAAGATGCCTATTTTTCCTCAATCTCCCTAGGTTAGAAGCTTGGGAGTTATAAGAGTTGACCGATGTTTTACTTTTGCGTAAACATCCTCATAATGGTATTTTGATTGTTCGAGTATGTTTGTATGGTGAATTTAGACTTATTCTTATGTCCGAATTTGGATTTGAAGGTTATTAGGTTGTTTTGGTTATATTTGGCAAAAAGTTGGAAATTTAAAGGTTTGGAAGGTTTATAGGTTTGACCGGGAGTTGACATTGATGTTATTAGGTTCAAATATTATTTTGAGAGTTTGAATAGGTTCGATATGGTATTTGGAACTTGTGTGAAAAATTTAGGGTTACTTTGAATTGGTTAGACGTGGTTTGACATGAGTTTAGAAAGTTGGAAGTTGATTAGTTATTTAAGCTTGACTTGAGATGCAATTTGTAGTTTTGATGTTAATTTTTGTGATTTGAGACCTCGATTAGGTTTGTGTTATGTTTTGGGACTAGTTGGTATGTTTGGACGGGGTCCCGAGGGGCTCATAAGTGTTTCAGATGAATTTTAGATCATTTGGGCTTTGTTGGATTTTTGAAGAACTACCGGTATATGGTGTGCTTCTCGATCGCAGAGTAGGTATTTCAATCACGAATGATTATTTTGGGCAGTAGTGTTTTGTTCTTCGTGTTCGCATATATGGCATCACATTTGCGATGTGCTAGGGGTCATTAGTCTTCGCACTTGAAGGTGGAGCCTTGCGTTCGCATATGCGGAGTGGCTGGCTGGGAGCCGACCGGGTTTAGCCTTTGCATTCGCGAAGGCATGGATGCGTTCGCATAGGCTAAAGATGCGACTATGTTACATTCGTGGATAGCAGATCACGTTCGGGAAGAGCATTTTGGGCCAGGGGCTGTTTGTGCTTTGCGAACGCGAGGCTTAGGCCACGTTCGTGAAGGATATCATGGGGAAGACTTTTATGAGTTCTAATTTGGGGACATAGAAACATTATTTCATTATTTGCGCCCTAGACTTGGAGATGGGAAATTTTTGAACGGGATTTTAAAGGCAAGGGGGTAAGTGATTTCTACTTGATTTTAACATTATATCTTGTTTACCGATGGATTATTACACATAGATTTTGGTGTTTGAAGGAGACATTTGGGGATTTTGACAATAGTTTTGGAGAGTAAAAAGGAGATTTGAACCTCGAATCAGAATTGGATTTGGATGAAACATGTATATTTGGACTCGTGTTCGAATGGGTAGTCTTGGATTTGTGAGTTTGGTTCGGTTCCTGGAGGCGGGCCCGGGTTGACTTTTTTCTATTTGATAAATATTGGAGCTTTATTATTTAGAATCAATTTCTATAGCCGTGTTTGACGTTATTGACTTGTTTTTGGCTAGATTTGACCCATTCAGAGGCTGATTCGAGAGGTAAAGGTTTGTTGGAGTTTTAATTCCCGCGCTGTGAGCTATGTATCTTACATAGGCTTGACTTGGGGGTATTTTCCATGTAGACTACGATGCTTGCTATGTATTGGGGGTGACACACATATGTGGTGACGAGTGTATATACATGCACTATTGTTCTTCATGATCTGGGTAGATATTAGGCTATTATGTGCTATGTTTTTCTATCAAGCCTTCGTGTTTCTATGTTTTCTCTACTTGTATGGCTACTTGAGCAATTATTAATTTTATAAATCATGGCTAGGCTATGTGCTTATCCGTTTGAGACATGATAGTGCAATTTTATTTTTTGCTGAGCTATTTGTCTTGATTGTAGTCATACTTTCTTCAGTTGTGATATTATATCCGCGTGTCATATTATTCTTTGTATATACTTCTTACCTATTATCTCACACATAGTTGGTTTCCTTAATTGAGTACTATGGGTTTGAGTTGATTTGTGGTGTGTTGGTATAGTTTATGTAGTATATAGATTTCTGATACTGTGAGATAAGCGTATTGTTAGTTGAGCGGATTAATGACTGAACGGGGCTATAGAGCCATGATGATTTTGATGTTGAGGTGACGCGTACACTAGGCCACCCTTATTGGGCTGAGTGGTATTGCTATTGAGGTGACGTGTGTTTCAGAACATCGAGTTGAGTTATGATCGTTCACGTTTGATCCGATCAGTGCTTGGTCTATGATCTGCACCTTCCGATTCAAGTTATAACCCATTTTACTTTGGCCTAGCGAGTGCAAGCACTTGGTGTGTGCTGAGTGAGGGGCTTTATTCCAGGCACTTGTAGAATGTTGAGATTGTGCTTATTTGATGATTTATCTGTGAATTCGTTTATTTTAGCATTGATAAGTCTCATGCCAGCATAGAGACGTATCTACCTAATGTTACTTTATATCTTGAGATTTATGACTTAACTGATTTGATCAGAGAGCATGCCTATTTCATGTTAATGTGAATACGTTTAACGTGTTATTCTTGAGTTGCTTCCCTTTATTATCACCATTATGATGTTACTGTTATTGTTGACTGTTGAAAGTGAGTAGCGGACATTGCTAATCTCGTCACTATCTTTCATCCAAGGTTAGGCTTGCTACTTATTGAGCACATTGGGTCGATTGTACTCATACTACATTATGCACTTTATGGGCAGATCTAGGTGCTGTTGATAGAGCTGATTGATAGAGAGTTGCACTGGTACACATTGGTGATTTCAAGCTAGAACTATTGTTTCCGTCCACGGGCATTGGAGTCCATTCCATTACTTTTGTTATTATTATTTATGCACTTCATACAGTATTGTAATGTTATTCTGGCCATTGTACATATTTATTGTATAGAGATCATGTACTCGTTGACACTAGGTTCTGGGATGTTATTTCAGCTGTATCAATGTTTGGCTATCGTGATTTATCCTATTTTTCTTTTGAGACTATTCCTTATTGATATTGAAGTTTATTTCTGTATATTGAGTGTTGTCTTGCATAGCAAGCAATGTTAACCGTCACGACTTTGGTGGGATTTAGGGTCGTGACATGTTTGTATCAGAGTACTAGGTTGCTTAGGACTCACGGGTCATGAGCAAGTATTATAGAATCTTGCGGATTGGTATGGAGACGGCTGTACTTATATTCGAAAGGCTATAGGGCTATTAGGAAACTTTACTTTCTTTTGTTCTTTGTCGTGTAGATTTATTTTTCCTTAAGGACATCATCGTGTGCAACTAATAAAGCACCGGTACCCCTGGCTAGGGTTGTGAGAGGTCGGTCTCGAGGTAGAGGTAGGGGCAGAGCACTCGCCGCAACTAGAGACTTTTTTGTGAAGCTGATGTGGAGCCACCAATAGCTCTTGTTGAGGATTAGGTTCTTGAGTATGATGAGTCGAAGGTACCAGCTCAGCTTCCCTAGGGCCTATTTGTTTCACCGGTTGCTCGAGATGCTTTGATCCGTATGGTTGGGATGTTCGAGAGTTTGGATTAGACCGAGGAATTTCCTATTGTACCAACCACTTCCTAGGCACAGGGCAGAACATAAACTCCTACTACCCGCACACCATAGCAGGTGGCCCATGGTTATTAAACTCTTACAGTGTTAACAGTTGGGAGAGTTCAACCTACTATTGCCGTGCAACCTGATGATCGATCCGCGATGTCACCTGATGAGCTAAAGAGACTGGATAAGCTCACAGAGTTTCATCCTCATGACTTCATTAGTACACCTTTAGAGGAAGCCCAGGGATTCTTTGATTGTTCTCATGAGCTTATCCGCAATTTGGGACTAGTCAAGTCCAATGGAGTTGACTTCACTGCTTTCTAGATGTAGGGTCCAACCAAGAGGTGGTGGTAGGTTTATGAGATGGGCAGACCGACAGGATCACCTCCTCTTACCTGGGCTCAATTCTCCAGGGTCTTTTTAGAGCATTTCATACCCCGCACTAGGAGAGAAGAGATGAGGAGACAGTTTGAGTACCTTCAGCTCGGTACAAAATTAGTTACCATGTATGAGATAAAGTTCATTGATGGTCTTCACTATGGTATTCACATTGCTATGGCTAAGGAGGTAGAGACCGGGACTGCATATCACCAGGTTGTGGAGAAGGAGCATCATATTGAGGACATTCATATTGGTTCTAGCAGAGTTGTTGAAGGAATTGAAGGAAGCAGTTGCAAGGCTTGCTTGAGAAGAGTTTCATTAGACCTAGTATTTCACCTTGGGGTGCGCCGGTGTTGTTTGTTAAGAAGAAGGATAGATTCTATGAGAATGTGTATTGACTATCGGCAATTGAACAAGGTCACCATCAAGAACAAGTATTAATTGCCGCACATTGATAAATTACTTGATCAGCTTGAGGGTGACAAGGTGTTCTTGAAGATTGACTTGATATCGGGTTATCACCAGTTATAGATTAGGGCTTCGGACATCCCTAAGACTGCTTTTTGGACTTGTTATGGGCATTATGAGAATTTGGTGATGTTGTTTGGGTTGACTAATGCCCCAGCAGCTTTCATGCACTTGCTGAACAATGTGTTCCAGCCTTATTTGGATTAATTTGTCATTGTGTTCATTGATGATATATTGGCACTTCCCCTTAGTAGGAAAGTATTTGAGGATCATGCTCAAGACTTTAAGGGAGAAGAACTTATATGCTAAGTTCTCCAAGTGCAGGTTTTAGTCAGACTATGGTATTCTTGGGTCATGTTGTATCTAGTGATGGGATTAAGGTTGACCCAAATAAGATTGAGGCAGCTTAAAGTTTGCTTGGACCTTCTACCGCTATAGAGATCAGGAGGTTTATGGATTTGGCTGTTTACTATCGTGTAGAGGTATTTTCATTTATTGCCAGCCCATTGACTAACTTGACTTGGAAGGGCACTCCATTGAGGTGGTCGGATGAGTGTCAGGAGAGCTTTCAGAAGCTCAAGACAGCTTTGACTATGACTCTAGTGTTGGTTTTGCCTTCAGGATCAGATCATATACGATTTACTGTGTTGCTTTGGCGTGTTGGCATTGGGTGTATGTTGATGCAAGACTTAAGGGTGATTGCCTATGTGTTGTGCCAATTTAATTCCCATGAGAAGAATGATCCAATTCACGATTTGCAGTTAGTAGATATTGTACATGCACTCAAGGCTTGGAGGCATTACTTATAAAGGGTGTCTTGTGAGGTGTTTACGGATCATCAAAGTCTCCAGCATCTATTCAAGCATAAGGACTTGAACTTGAGGCAATGGAGCTGGTTGGCGATATTGAAGGGCTATTTTATCACCATTCCTTATCATATGGGGAAGGACAATGTGGTAGCAGACGTATCGAGTAGAAAGGCAGAGAGTATAGGCAAATTAGTATTTATTCTAGCTAGGGAGAGGACTTTAGTTGTGGATGTTCATGCTTTGGCCTAAAAGTTCGTGGGATTGGATATAATAGAGCCTAGGAGAGTCCTTTCTTGCGTTGTATCTCAATAATCCTTATTTTAACGCACTACGACTCGTTAGTATGATGATCCCCATTTGCTTGTCCTTAAGGAAATGGTGCAGCGAGGTGGTGCTAAGGAGGTAACTATTTGTGATGATGTGTATTGCAATATCAGAGCTAGATTTGTATTCCTAATATAGATGGGTTGAGAAAGTTGATCCTTGAGTAGGTTCATATTTTGCGGTATTCGATTCATTCGGGTACTATGAAAGATGTACTATGATTTGAAGCGACATTATTGGTTGCAAAGGATGAAGAAATACATTTTTGGATATGTTTCTCGGCGGTTGAATTGTAAGTAGGCCAAGATTGAGCATCAGAGACCTGGTGGATTGCTTCAAATGATTGTGACTCTGGAGTGGAAGTAGGAGCGCATCACTATGGATTTTGTGGCTGGTTTGCCACAGACATTGAGGATATTTGACGTTGTTTGGGTCATTGTGGATAGACCGACCAAGTGTGTGCATTTCATTCCAGTAATGACTTCCTATACTTCGGAGCGGTTAGCTAAGGTCTACATCCAGGAGATTGTTCGCATGCATGGAGTACCTATTGTTGTCATCTCGAATCGTGGCACTAACTTTACTTCTAATTTTGGAGAAATGTTCAGTGTGAGTTGGGCATGTAGGTTTAGTTGAGTACCCCATTTCACCCTCAGACAGACGGGCAGTCAGAGCGGACCGTTCAAATTTTAGTGGATATGTCAGCTTGTGTCATAGATTTTGGAGGCCAGTGGGATCAATTTCTTCCTTTAGTGGAGTTTGCATACAACAACATTTATCAGTCGAACATCCATATGTCTTCGTATGAGGCTTTATATGGGAGGCAATGCCGTTCTCCATCTTGTTAGTTTGAGCTGGGTGAGGCTAGGTTATAGGGCACAAATTTTGTTCGTGATGCTTGGAGAAGGTGATATTTATTTAGCAGAGGCTCCATACAACCCAATCTAGACAAAAGAGTTATGATGATAGGAAGGTTCGGGATGTAGCTTTCATGGAGGGTGAGATGGTTCTTCTCCGTGTTTTGCTTATGAAGGGCGTGATGAGATTTGGGAAGAAAGGCAAGTTGAACCATCAGTATATTTGTCCTTTAGTGGTTTTAGAGAGAATGGTTGAGGTGGCATACAGACTTATTTTGCCACCTAGCTTATGAGGAGTTCACCCGGTGTTTCATGTTTTCATGCTTCAGAAGTACTATGAGGATTTGTCGCACGTGTTGGATTTTAGTTCATTTAGTTGGATGAGAATCTGGCTTAGGAGGAAGAGTCAGTGGCCATTTTGGATAAGCATGTTCTAAAGATGAGGTGGAAGAATATTGCATCAGCAAAGGTCCGGTGGAAAGGGTAAACGGTCGAGGAGACGACTTGGGAGGCGGAGCATCATATGGTTCTAAACTCGTTCAAGGATGAATGTTTGTTTAAGAGGGAGAGAATATAGCAACCCGAATGGTCATTTTGCATATTTGAGCCCTGTTCCCCTATTTGATATTTCCCATATGTGTGTATTTATTGTTTTGTTACTTCCAGGATGGTTGGTTTGGATTCAGGGAAGTTTTGGAGTAAATTTGAACACTTAGTGGAAGCTTAAATATAAGAGTCGACCGAGGTTTTACTTTTGTGTACATGACCTCGGAAAGGTATTTTGATGGTTCCAATAGGTTCATATGGCAATTCTGGACTAAGGCGTGTATCTAGAATTGGACTTGGATGTTCCTAGGTTGTTTTAGCTCTATTTGGAAAAAGTTAAAAATTTGAAGGTTTGGAAGGTTCAAAGGTTTGATCGGGAGATGACTTTGATAATATCAGGTTCAGGTCATTTTTCAAGGAATTGGAATAGGTTCTTTATATCATTTTGGAGTTTTATGCAAAATTTGGAGTTATAATTTGGATAGATGTGGTTCGGCATAAGTTTTGAAAGTTGGAAGTTGATTTATTCATTAAGCTTTAATTGTTGTGCGATTTGTAGTTTTGATGTTACTTGGTGAGATCTGAGACCTCAAGTAAGTTCGTGTTATGTTTTGGGACTGGTTGGTATGTTTGGACGGGGTCCTGAGGGGTTCGAGATTGTTTCATATGGATTTTAGATCATTTGAGCTTAGTTGGATTGATGAAGAACCGCTGGTGTCTGGTGTGCTTCACGATTGCAGAGCAGGTCTCGTGATCATGAAGGCTTATTTTAGATAGCAACGTTTTGTTCTTCGCATTTTCTTACATGGCATCACCTTCGCGAAGTGTTAGGGGCTGTTGGTCTTTGCGTTCATGTATGATGAGTGGTTGGGTTTAGCCTTCGCGTTCACGAAGGCATGGATGCATTCGCGTAGGTTGGGGATTAGACTGCATCGCGTTCATGGGTGGTAGACCGCATTCGCGTTGATTATTTTTGAGCATGTGGCTATTCGTGCTTCACGAACACAAGGCTTAGGCCGCGTTCTCAAATGGTATCACTGGGAAGACTTTTAAGAGTTCTAATTTCAGGAGTTAGACACCTTAATATATATATTGATCCCCAGACTTGGAAAGGGGTGGTATTTGAAGGGAATTTTCACACAGGCAATAGGGTAAGTGATTTCCACTTTATTTTAACATTTTATGTTGTTTACCCATCGATTATCGCACATAGATTATGGGGTTTGAATGTGAAATTTGGGGATTTTGACTAGGGTTTTGGAGAGTGAAAAATGCAGATATGAACCTCAAATGTGTAATGAACCTACCGGTCGTTTTGAGATTTTATGTCCCTTTCGGCGGCATAAGGCCCTGAATCATCCGGTAATTGAATTCAACCACACACGCAAGGGACACTTAGTCCCTAAAACGGAAGCTTAAGCCTTAGGATTTCGACTGTAGTCAGAACTGTGTTAAGACGACTGCTGAATGGAGTTTCGTCGGTTCCGTTAGCTCCGTTGGGTGATTTTGAACTTAGGGGCTTGTTCGGATGTGTTTTGGAGGTCTGTAGCTCATTTAGGCTTGAAATGGTGAAAGTCGGATTTTTGGAGATTTCAACCGGTAGTGGACTTTTTGATATCGGGGTCGGAAACCGATTCCGGAAGTTGGAGTAGGTCCATAATGTTGAATTTGACTTGTGTGCAAAATTTGGGGTCAATCGAACGTGGTTTGATATGTTTCGGCATCGGTTGTAGAAATTTGAAGTTTCAAGTTCATTAAGTTTGAATTGAGGGTGATTCGTATTTTTAGTGTTGTTTGATGTGTTTGGAGGGCTCGACTAAGTTTGTATGGTTTGTTAGGACTTGTTGGTATATTTGGTTGAGGTCCCAGGGGCCTCAGGTGCATTTCGGACGAGTTGCAGATGGTTTTCATGGTTATGAACAGGTCTGAGTTCACGTGTAATCGCACCTGCGGACGTTGGGCACAGGTGCGACGGTCGCAGATGCGAAGATGAAGACGCAGGTGCATGAAGGGCTGAGCTTGGTAGTCTCCGCAGATGCGGAAAATTGGAGCGCATCTGCGGCGCCGCAAAAGAGGATTCTTGGGCGCATAGGCGAGCTGGAGCGTAGATACGGTATTGGAATGCGCACTTGCGGTTGCGCAGAAGCGGTAGGATGTTCGCAGGTGTGAGGGTGAAACTGGTTAGTGGTCTTCACATGTGCGGTTCTTTTGTCGCAGAAGCGGCTAATTGTGTCGTAGGTGCAGTCATACCTGGGCAGAATCATATAAGTCGAGGGTTTAATAATTTTCTTCATATTTTGAGTTTTAGATAAAACCTCGGTTTTGGGAGTTTCTTTGAGGGGTTTTCAAGAACATTGACGGGGTAAGTGTTCTTCACCTAGAATGTATTATATTCCATGATTTTATTTTTATTCTTATCATTTAATTTGTATTTTAGTTCAGGAAAATGGAGGTTTTTGAAGAAAATTTTCAAAATGAAAAATCATGATTTGAGGGACGAAATGGTATCTGAATTTGATAATTTTAGTATGGTTGAACTCATATCAGAATGAGTTTTTGGGTTTTATGAAATTTGTCGGGATCCGAAGTACGGGCCTGGGAGTCGATTTTTGGGTCGATTTTTTTTATTTTGATAAAGTTTGAGCCTTTATGATCCGGAATAGTTTCTTATGAGTTTTATTTGTGCTTTGAAGTTATTTTGGTTAGATTTGAGCCGTCCGGAGGTCATTTCACCCGAGAAGTTCATTTTAGAGTACCAATTTGTCTTCTTTGAGGTATGTATCTTGCCTAACTTTGTGTGGGGGAACTACCCTTTAGGATTTGAGTGTTCTATGCTAATTGTAGTCAGTGTACGCGAGGTGACGAGTACGTGCTCAGACTTATTTGTGGAAAGTTGGCCTTTTAGGGTTCTTAGGTCCTTGTATTCACTGATTATGCAGTTGTTATGTTATGAATACGTCTCGTAATTACTAGTTTCACCTCTACCTGCTTTAATTAGAATTAATTGCTTCATGATCCAACCTTGATGCTTATTTGAGTCATTTGTGCCTTAACTGAAATTTATATCTCTTCTATTACCATGTTATCTTTCCCCTAACTGCTTATCTTTATTTAAAGTTATAATTATCTCATTTGTAATTGTTCATCCTTAATTGAGGCTATGATTATCTTTCTACTGCTTATCCTTAATTGAATTTGTTGTATCTCTTTCTTAATTGCCAACCTTATATGAAGTTAGATATCCTATATTTTAGTTAAGTTGTCCTTATTTGGAATTATTCGCCTTGTGTTAGCTCCCTCGTTGTCGAACTGTACATTGTGGATTGTTGTTACATAATATTTCCTTTCTTGTTGAGCTGTTCTTATTATGACTAGCATTCGCTATTGTGGCCACTCCTTGTGAATTAATTCCTCGGTTCCTTTGAGTTCTGAAATTTCTGAGTTGATTTATTTGTCGTACCCTTGTATTAGTGTTATTGTTGTTGTTGTACTACTTGTTGTTCTTGCATATTTACTTTGGGACTACGAGGCGGTACCTCGGGAGATCACCCTTCCTTGCATATTTACTTTTGGGACTACGAGACGGTACCTCGGGAGATCCCCTGCTGAGCATTTACTTTTGGGACTACGAGACGGTATCTCGGGAGTTCCCTTTGTTGACATCTCTTTGTTATGGGGTTGTACGAGGTTTCTGCCGTACTATTTTTACTATTGATATATGCACATGCGGCGTGACAAGGCGGGATATATATATATATGTGGGTTGCGCATGTGGCGAGACAAGGTGGGAATATTATTATACACGTGTGGCGAGCCAAGTTCGAGGCTCACTGACCTTATTTTTGGCAGCAAACCAAACGAGAATCATTTTTAGCTGTTAAGAATCAGGAACTCAAACTTAGACAAGTGTAAAGCTCAAAATCAGAAAGAAATCAAGAGCTAGTTAGAAACCCTAGCTTGATTTTGCTACTCAAAACTTAAGTGCAGTAAATGATATTCTAGTAAGGTCGATACTTCTTCTTGTTAGGTGATATTCATGTGTTATGTTGTCTTAGGTGAGAGCATTGAAGGATCCAATTTATAGTGGCATTCAATGCCCATAGGGTTCAACAAAATTCAAATGGTAGTGGAGAGTGACGGAGTTGATGATGTAAGCAAACGAGTGAAAATCAAAGAAATCAGAGGGGAAAATCATTGAGAGATTTACCTGAGTACTGGAGTGGAGTGAGTCGACCGTTGATGGAAATGACCCATCAGACAAAGCTTAAAAACCCAGAGGTCACTATGTTTGACCTCTAGGTACATAATCTTCATGATGAAGTTCTTAAGAGGCTCCTCATATGTTTAGATTTGAAAGAACATAAAAGAGCTCAGATGGTTTGAGGTTTCACTCTTTGGTCTATGACTTCAAGATTAGGGCTTTTAAATATAATCGGTGGAACCGGAAAGAAAATAGGAGGATTCATAGTACAGAGACAAGTTGGATACCCATTCATGCTCGTTTTGAAAGAACGAAGAAGCAAATCAGACGGTCTGAGGTTTCACTTTTAGGTTAGGGTTTTTGGATTTGTGAATTTTTAATCTCAACGATGAAGGAAAGAAACAGCAGGATTCGCGGGTTTAGGTGACAATAAGAATGATTTTGTGGTTTGATTCGTGACCTTGCACTAATTTGGGCATTTATTTTACAATTACACAAGTGGTGAGACAAGGTGGGCGGTGTCAGTAATTGATTTGTGATGACTTATGATGACGTAGGGGCATTAATGTTGTTGATACTTGTGTAGTGGTACACTTACCTGTGTGAGCTTTATCTTGTGGAAAGTTGTGTGAAAATATTGTACCTGCTGTCCTTTTTGTTTCCTGTACTTACTAGCTGGCATGAACTATGTTAGGACTCTTGCATAAGCATACACGTAGTTGAGCACTCTTATCGGATAAGATGTTTTCTTGATATTGTTGAGTATAGATGAACACCCTTGTTTACTTGCCTTCTAAGTGAGAATGGCTCTATTTGGCACGTGAGTCGTCAGTGCGGTTATGAAGTGTAATGAGGGCACTGGATGCCAAGTGTGAGGCTTTAGGTATTGAAAACCCGTGAGTTGTGAATAGTATGAGGTTCGGTACCTCGTTAAGTTTATTGGCTAAAACCCAGTGTGAAAGATGTCGTATTGTTGAGTTGTTACTTATCCTTTCTTTATCTGTGATTATCGGACATAGGCTGTGTTTTCGTTCATTCTTCTATGTCATTATTATAGTGTTCCATTGATAGTTGTTTTTCTCCTTCCCTATTGCAATTAACGTATTAATTGCCACTTCACATAAACTTTATGTAGATATCATACTCTGTTGGTTCTATACCTATACTTGTTCAGGTTATTTAGTCCAGTAGGTGTCTTGACTATTCCTCGTCACTACTCCATTGGGGTTAGTCTTGATACTTGCTGGCTACCACCGTGGTGTACTCATACTACACTTCTACAGCTAGCTGTGCGAATTGTTACTGTGGAGACTCAATGTAAACCTGCTGCTGCATTCACAGGCTTAGGAGTCACCTTCTGATTTGTATTTGTACTATTACTTTATTTCAAATAGTTGTATTTAGAAGAATTGTAGCAAACTCTGTAGAGCTTATGACTTGTACTACTGGTTTTGGGAATTGTAAATTTTATAGAGATTTCTATTTCAAATATTGTTAGATGTTATTTATTATTGTTGTTATTAAGTAAATGTTAGGCTTACCTAGTCCCTAAGACTAGGTGCCAGCACGATACCCAACGAAGGGGATGGGGTCGTGACAGTTGATATCAGAGCTCTAGGTTCATAGGTGCTACGAGTCATAAACGAGTTTAGTAGAGTCTTGCGGATCGGTACGGAGACGTTTGTACTTATCTTCGAGAGGCTACGAAACTATTAGGATAGTTTCACTTCATTCATTCCTATCATGCGGGTTCATTTGTCTCGATGTTTGAACGTTTATCATTCCATTCTCTCACATATTGTGAAGACACGAGCTGCAGTTTCTGATGACTTTACTCCCGGAGCATGTGCCATAGCTAGGGCACCTATCAGAGAAGCAGTTGAGGAGCCGCCAGTAGTTCCAGTTGGCGGGTAGGTACCGGAGGCGCCTGCTGTTACACCCGGACTTCAGGAGAACTTAGCAGAGTTGCTGAGCATGTTTGATACATTGGCTCAGGCAGGGTTGATTCTGATTGTACCAACTATTTCATAGACCGGGGGAGGAGCTCAGACTCCCGCCACCCATACTCCAGAGCAACGAGTTCATGTTGGTCAGGTGTCATAGCGACACAACCTGTGGTCCCAGTTCAGCCCGTGGTTAGGGCAGCAACATCTGAGGAAGAACAGCTAGGACTTGAGAGGTATAAGAAGGACCACCCTCCTACCTTCAGTGGATTGGAGACAGATAATGCCTAGTGTTTACTGGAGAAGTGTCACCGCATTTTTCGTACTAAGGGTATTGTGGTGACGGGGGGTTGCTTTTACTACGTTCCAGCTCAGGGGAGCGGCTTATCAGTGGTGGCGGGCTTATGAGTTGGGTAGCCAGGGCGAGTCAGCTTCACTTACATGGGTTCATATTTCAGAGATGTTCCTGAGAGAGTTTGTACCTCAGTCCCTTCGAGATGCATGGCACGCAGAGTTTGAGTAGCTGCGCCAGGGCACTATGTCAGTGTCATAATATGCCGTTAGATTCAGTGATTTGGCCAGACATTCACGTGCTTTGGTCATTACAGTTAGAGAGCGTGTCTGTAGATTCATTTAGGGGCTCAAGCATGATATTCAGTTCAACATGGCCCAGGAGTTAGAGTCGGATGTTTCATTTCAGCAGGTGGTAGGGATCGCTCGCCGAGTAGAGGGCATGTGGGATCATGAGAGAGTAGACAGGCGAGGCCAGGAGAGAGACAATAGGGAGGTAAGGAGGCCTCGTAAACCGGAGAGATCTACTGGTCCTTATTTTGGAGGCAGGGTATGACATGGTAGAGGCTTTGTGGGTCAGCCAGTTCAGTTTGCACTTCAGGCTTCGCACAGTGTTTCAGGTGCTCATGGGTCTCAGAATACCCGTACCGCATAGTTCCCACAGCCACGTCAGCAGAGAGGTTGCTTCTAGTGTGGAGATACTAGCCACAGGGTGAGAGATTGTCCTAGACTCCGGATAGGTGTGTCACAGCGGAGTATTCAGGCGAGTAGAGGGCGCCCAAGAGGGGAAGGCCCAACCCGTTGATGTGTTTCATATAGTAGGGTTGAGGCCACTGCGCCAGATGATGTCATACAAGTATGCTTATGATTTGTTACAGAGGGGCACCATTCGTATTTTGATTTGGTTCTGCTTATCGGGGCGAGTTCCTCTATTTTTATCCCCACCTATGGGTGAGTTCATGACCTAGTATTATGTTTATGTGTTTGCCCCTGTTGGGAGATTCTATGAGTGATAGCCATGTATATCGTTGTTTTAATACATTATTGAATGTTACACGACTACAAGTGAATTCATATTGTCTATTATGGCAGGTTTGATGTGATTCCTGAGTAATTTGGTTACGATTTGTGATTTGATACTCTACCGGAGTGAGAGTTCAATAAGTGTTGTGATTTTATGGGGAGAATTGAGTTTGTGGAATATTTCAATTGGTGTGATGTGTATTCGGCTTGTGATTCACTCTCTCTCACTCTAAAATATCATATTACGTCTCAAAAACGGCCCAAATAGTGTATTTAACGAAATAGGGTCGGGTTTTAAAAACCCAAAAATTGAGCTTCGAAACAAGGTATGCGATTGCATATGCGATCGCATAACCGATATGCGGACCACATATCGGTCACATATTTGGTTACAAAATAGCTAAATGAACTGCATGTGTATGCGGTCACTATGTGGTCTGCATAACTGTTATGCGATCGCATAATGCACCGCAGAGTGGTTCTGCGGTCGCATAATGGAGCGCAGAAATACACTTTTCCACCAAAAATTGTCCTTTACTTTCTGATGCATTGTTCAACTGAAAATGTCCGAGTCGTGGCGAGCAAGCTCGCCGCAAAGAATTTCTACAATCCTCAAATACGTAAGCCTAGTCCGGCACCATGAAACATTATTTTCTTTTCAATCTTTATCGGGCTTTACACTTAAGTACTTCGCAATTTTTTTATTGAGGGTGAGACCCTCACGATTCCATGTGATTTGATATGTTTGAGCGGGGCTGCGTGCCGCGGTGGAGGTTATATCAGGATGAGATCCTTGTGATTTGTTCATATACTTTGATTTTTCCTTTTAAATTGATTCGTAGTATGGTACTGATAGAGGGTTGTGCATGTCGGGCTTGTTTGATACTTCTCTTGTGTGTTTCTCTTTACATATTCAGTCATTTTCGTTCAGTGCTTCTTGAGTTTTAGGTTGTAGGGTATGTGCCTGGTGGTATTAGTTGTGACTTGTTGATTCAGGTGTATAGTTAAGAGGTCTTCATGTTTCATGCATCTTTGTCAGTGTTGTGGAGGTTTGAAATAGTGTTCGAACGGATATGAGGCTAATTGCCGGTGCTGGTTTTGATTACGTGGAGCTATTGTGATCATAAATGTTATTATGGGCCGATGCGTGGCTTGTCATGTTTAGTGTTTGTACTTTATGGGTGTAGGCGTGAGTTGTTGCCGCTGGTTGAGACTGATACCGGGTATGGATTTAGAATCTGGTCTTTTGGAGAGGAACGGGAGGTGAGAATTTTTGCTCCAAGGCTTATCGGTGTTGGTAGAAAGGATAAATTACAGTTGAGATGGTGTCGTCAGGCTTATGTGGATTGGGGTGACGTGGGGTCACCCGCGAGTGTATGTTGGATATGTGCTTTCAGTGATTTGAAGGCTTTGAGGCGATTTTTGGCACGTTCGAGAACGAACCTTTATTTAAGAGGGGAATGATATAATGAATCGGCTTATTGTTTTGAGAATTTAAGTCCCGTTCAGCGGCATAAGGCCCTGAGCAGCTTCGTATTATGTGTATTGACTTGCGTGCGTGGTTGAATTCAATTACCGGATGATTCAGAGTGATTTGGGACACTTAGTCCCTTAAACGGAAGCTTAAGCCTTAGGATTTCAACCGTAGTTGGAACTGTGTGAAGACGACCGCGAAATGGTGTTTCGTCTGTTCCGTTAGCTCCCTTGGGTAATTTTTGACTTAAGGGCGTGTCCGGATTGTGTTTTGGAGGTCTGTAGCTCATTTAGGCTTGAAATGGCGAAAGTCGGATTTTTAGAGATTTTGACCGGTAGTTGACTTTTTGATATCGGGGTCGGAATCTGATTCCAGAAATTGGAGTAGGTCCGTAATATTGAATATGACTTGTGTGAAAAATTTGGGGTCAATCGGACGTGGTTTGAGAGGTTTCGGCATCGATTGTAGAAATTTGAAGTTTCAAGTGCATTAAGTTTGAATTGGAGGGTGATTCGTGTTTTTAGAGTTGTTTGACCTATTATGAGGGCTCGACTAAGTTCGTATGGTGTTTTAGGACTTGTTTGTATATTTGGTTGAGGTCTCGGGGGGCCTCGGGTGTGTTTTGGACGAGTTGCAGATGGTTTTCATGGTTGTGAACATGTCTGAGTTCTGGTGCAATCGCACATGAGCACCTTGGACGCAAGTGCGATGGTCGCAGATGCGAAGATAAAGACACAGGTGCGTGAAGGGCTAAGATTGGCAGTCTCCGCATATGCGGAAAATTGGTGAGCATCTGCGGCGCCGCAGAAGCGAATTCTTGGACGCAGAGTCAAGCTGGAGCGCAAATGCAATTTTTCAATATGCATCTGCGGTTGCGCAGAAGCGGTAGGATGTCCGCAGGTGCGAGGGCGAAGCTGGTCAGTGGTCTTCGCATATGCGGTTCTTTTGTCGCAGAAGCGACGCCGCAGAAGCGGTTAATTGTATCGCAGGTGCAGTCATACATGGGCAGAATCATATAAGTCGAGGGTTTGGCCATTTTCTTAATATTTTGGGTTTTAGACCTCGGTTTTGGGAGCTTCATTGAGGGTTTTTCAAGAAAATCGATTGGGTAAGTGTTCTTCACCTAAAGTTTATTATATTCCATGATTTTATCTTTATTTTTATCATTTAAGTTTTATTTTAGTTGAGGAAAATGGAGGTTTTTGAAGAAAAAAGGCAAAATGAAAAATCATGATTTGAGGGTCGAAATGGTATCGGAATTCGATAATTTTAGTATGTTTTAACTCATATCGGAATGAATGTTTGGGTTTTGTAAAATTTGTCGCGTTCCGACGTACGCACTCGGGAGTCGATTTTTGGGTCGATCTTTTTTATTTTGATAAAGATTAAGCCTTTATGATCCAGAATAGTTTCTTATGAGTTTTATTTGTGCTTTGAAGTTATTTTGGTTAAATTAGAGCCGTCCGGCGGTCATTTCACTCGAGAAGTTCATTTTAGAGTATCAGTTTGTCTTCTTTGAGGCAAGTATCTTGCCTAACTTATGTGTGGGGGAACTACCCCTTAAGATTTGAGTCTTCTATGCTAATTGTAGTCCGTGTACGCGAGGTGACGAGTACGTGCTCGGACTTATTTGTGGAAAGTTGGCCTTTTAGGGTTCTTAGGTCCTTGTATTCACTGATTATGCAGTTGTTATGTTATTAATACGTCTCTTAATTACTAGTTTCACCTCTGCCTGCTTTAATTAGAATTAATTGGTTCATGATCTAACCTTGATTCTTATTTGAGTCATTTGTGCCTTAACTGAAATTTATATCTCTTCTATTGCCATATTATCTTTCCCCTAACTACTTATCTTTATTTGAAGGTATAATTATCTCTTTTGTAATTGTTCATCCTTAATTGAGGCTATGATTATCTTTCTGCTGCTTATCCTTAATTGAATTTGTTGTATCTCTTTCTTAATTGCCAACCTTAAAAGAAGTTAGATATCCTATATTTTAGTTGACTTGTCCTTATTTGGAATTATTCGCCTTGTGTTAGCTCCCTCATTGTCGAACTGTACATTGTGGATCGTTGTTACATAATATTTCCTTTGTTATTGAGCTGTTCTTATTATGATTAGCATTCTCTATTGTGTTCAGTCCTTGTGAATTAATTTCTGTGTTCCATTGAGTTCTAGAATTTTTGAGTTGATTTATTTGTCGTACCCTTGTATTAGTGTTATTGTTGTTGTTGTACTTGTTGTTCTTGCATATTTACTTTGGGACTACGAGGCGGTACCTCGGAAGATCACCCTGCCTTGCAAATTTACTTTTGGGACTACGAGACGGTACCTCGGGAGATCCCCTGTTGAGCATTTACTTTTGGGATTACGAGACGGTATCTCGGGAGTGCCCTTTGTTGACATCTCTTTGTTATGGGGTTGCACGAGGTTTCTACCATGCTATTGTTACTATTGATATATACACATGCGGCGTGACAAGGCAGGATATATATATGTGGGTTGCACATATGGCGAGACAAGGTAGGAACATTATTATGCACGTGTGGCGAGACAAGGTGGGCATTTATTTTACTATTGCACACGTGGCAAGACAAGGTGGGATGTGTCAGGGATTGTTTTGTGATGACTTGTGATGGCCTGGGGCACTCTTGTTGTTGATACTTGTGTAGTGGTACACTTACCTGTGTGAGCTTTATCTTGTGGAAAGTTGTGTGAAAACATTCTACGTGCTGTCTATTTCTTTTCCTATATTTACTATCTGGTATGAACTATGTTAGGACGCTTGCACAAGCATACACGTAGTTGAGCACCCTTGTTTACTTACCTTCTATGTGAGAATGGATCTATTTGGCACGCGAGTCGTCATTGCAGTTATGAAGTGTAATGAGGGCACAGGATGCCAAGTGTTAGGGTTTAGGTATTGGAAACCCGTGAGTTGTGAATAGTATGAGGTTCGGTACCTCGTCGAGTTTATTGTTGAGTTGTTACTTGTCCTTGCTTTGTCTGTGATTATCGGACTTAGGCTGTGTTTCTGTTCATTCTTATATGTTATTATTATGGTGTTCCGTTGATAGTTGTTGTTCTCCTTCCCTATTGCAATTACCGTATTAATTGCCACTTCGCATAGTCTTTATGTAGATATCATACTCTGTTGGTACTATACTTATACTTGTTTAGGTTATTTAGTCCAGTAGGTGTCTTGACTGTTCCTCGTCACTACTCTACTGGGTTAGTCTTGATACTTGCTGGGTACCTCCGTGGTGTACTCATACTACACTTCTGCACATTTTTGTGCAGATCCAGGTATTTTCGAAGTCAGTTGATCATTAGCTAGCTGTGCGGATTGTTACTGTAGAGACTCAAGGTAAACCTGCTGCTGTGTTCCCAGGCTTCGAAGTCACCTTCTGATTTGTATTCGTACTGTTACTTTATTTCAAACAGTTGTATTTAGAAGAATTGTAGCAAACTCTGTAGAGCTTATGACTTGTACTACTGGTTTTGGGAATTGTAAATATTATAGAGATTTCTATTTCAAAAGTTGTTAGATGTTATTTATTATTGTTGTTATTCAGTAAATGTTAGGCTTACCTAGTCCCTAAGACTAGGTACCATCACGATACCCAACGGAGGGGAATTGGGTCGTGACAAAATTGGAGTTGGAGTTGGATGAAACTTGTATATTTATACTCGTATTCGAATGGATAGTCAGAATTTGTGACTTTTGTTGGGTTCTAGGAGGCAGACCTGAGTTAACTTCTTGCTATTTCATAAATATTGGAGCTTTATTACTTAGAATTGATTTCTATAGACGTGTTTGGCGTTATTGAGTTTTTTTTTTGCTTGATTTGACCCGTTAGGATGATGATTTGAGAGGCAGGAGCTTTTTGGAGTATTGATTCCTGCGCTTTGAGGTAAGTACATTCCATAGTCTTGGCTTGAGGGTATTTTTCCAGTAGACTATAATGCTTGTTATGTGTTGGGGGTGACGTACGTACGTGTTGACGAGCGTATGTGTGCACCATGGTTATTCATGATCCAAGTAGACTTTAGGCTATTATGTGTCTTGTTTTGCTGTCATGCCTTTATGTTTCCGTGTTTCCTCTACGTGTATGACTACTGAGCTATTATTAATGTTAGAAATCATTTCTAGACTATGAGCTTATCCATTTGAGACACGATAGTGGTATTTTTCTAAGCATGGCTATTTGCCTCTATTATAGTCATACTTTCTTCAGTCATGATATTATATCTGCGAATTATATCATCATTTTTGTATTCTCGCATGTGGTTGATATTAGGTTTCTTTGAATATCTGTCGTCTTTTGCATTTCGATTATCTTACTATCTGGTTATATATGATGCTTTTACATAGTTTGTCGATGTTGTCCTTTCTTGCTTTCTTGTTACTATTGTGGTACCTATAATTTCCTGAGCCGAGGGTTTATTGAAAACAACCTCTCTACCTCAATTAGGTAGCGGTAAGGTCTGCGTACACACTACCCTCCCCAGACCCCACTATGTGGGATTATACTGGGTATGTTGTTGTTGTTGTTGAATTATATCATCATTTTGTATATTTCTTACCTGTTATCTCACATGTATTTGGTGTCCATACTTGAGTATTAGGGGTTTGCGTGGATTTGCGGCACATTAGTATAATTTGTGAGGTATGTTGATTACTGATATAGTGAGATTTTTGGCATATTCTAATTTGAGTCGATTAATGACTGAACTGGGGCCATATAGCCTAATGATATTGATGTCTGGGTGATGAGTATACCAGTACCTCTTATTGGACCGAGTGATAATGATATTGAGGTGATGTATGCGATAGGCTATCAGGCTGAGTTATGATATTTGACTTTGATCCGATCAGCTCTTGGGCTAGGATCCCCCCTCCCCGGAGTCAGGTGATAATCCATGTTATTTTAGGCCATGTGGGTGAAGGCACTTGGTATGTGTTGAGTGAGGGGCTTTATTCTAGGCACCCGTACATTGGTGGGATTGTGCTTATTTGGTGATTTAATGTGAATTTGTTTCTTTTGGGCAACGATACTTGTCATACTAGCATAGAGACGTATATACCTCGTGCTAATTGATACTTTATATCTTGAGTGTGATAACTTAACTTATTATATTGGAGAGAATGCCTATTTCCAGTTAATGTGAAAATGTTGACTTGTTATTCTTCATCTGCTTTCCCTTTATTATCACTATTATCACTATTATGCTTTTACTGTTATTGTAGTCTCTTCAATATGAGGTTAGGCTTGCTACTTAGTAAGTACATGGGGTTGGTTGTACTCTTACTATACTCTGCACTTTATGTGCAAATCAAGGTGCCGCTAATAGAGTTGATTGATAGAGATTTGCACGGTACCGATTGTCTATTTCAAGTTAGCACTGTTATTTTCTTCCGCATGAGTTGGAGTCCATTCCTTTACTTTTGTTATTACTATTTATGTACTTTAGATAGTATTGTATCGCTATTCAGATAGTTATACTTATTTATTTGTAGCGCCCCGTGAGATTTCACCTAATACCCGAGGTTTCGTGATGGGGTAGACTTATGCGTTGATGAGTGTAGAAATTCTTTTTGGGTTGAACAGTGCATTGGGAAGTTGAAGAAAATATTTTGGAAGTACAGGACGTTTCTGCGGTCCATTCTGTGGTCGCAGAACTGATCTACGGACCACAGATCTGCCGCAGACTGTAGCAGAAATCTGGGCAAATTTTTGGACCATTATGCGGTCCATTATGAAGCTGCATAATCATTTTGCGGGCAGCATACCAATCGCAGATCCCGCACAAAACAATTCCGAAGGGAAGTTCTGCGGTGTATTATGCGACCGTAGAATAGGTCTCCAGACCACAGAATAGGTCTGCGCACCGGAGACCGGTCGCAGAGTGAGGAAGAAGTGCCCATTTTGGAGGGCCATTTTGCGGTCCATTTTGTGGACCGAAGAAGCGTTATGCGGTATCATATGCGACCGCAAATCTGTGTCGAGGCTTCATTTTTCTAACTTTTTTTACTCGACCCTATTTTGATTAAAAGCCCTTGGGGCTCATTTTAAAAGCGAAAATCTGTGATTTTAGAGAGAAGAGGGGAGTGTTCTATAGAGAGAGAAGTAGGCCTTAAGTGCTTTGTTCATCAATAACTTTTTCAAGCTTTGAAATTTAACAAGAAATCTCACAAGATTTTCATCCAAGAGGTAAGGTTCTAACCCTAGTCTTCAATTTTGAGTTTAAGTAGAAAATGGGTAATTGGGAGTCTTGGTTATGAGAGTTGTTATTCGTGCATGCATGTAGCTATGTGGATGGTGGGGAGGTAATTGAAATGGTATGAGTAAACCCTTGGTATTGAAGTTGTTGTGGAGTGAAGGAAATCTTGTGGAAGAACTTTGTAATCGAATTCGCACACCTAGTGTCTGATAAAATGCTTAAATGAGCTAAAATCATGAATATCTTCCTAATTTGTGTACAATTTTGATATGTCTCTAAATAGATCGAAGTTGCTAGGATTTTCGGAATGGTGTAGTGAGTTAACGAAAGCTCAAAGCGAGGTATGAAGGCTAAACGCTTCTTCTAGTATTGGAATTATCTAATCCTTGTAAAGCTCTATCATGTGTAGTCAAAATTAAAATGATATAAATGTGGGGTATTCAAACTAGTAAAATTGATTCCTGATTGGCATGACGTGTTAGAACCCTCGTGTGTTAATGATTCTCTATTTTTGACTTAATCATGCTATACCCCTTTTGGTTGATTTGAAAGGGAACTCTTTTATACAACCCATTATCGTTTTGGTAATCCAAAGTGTGGCATTGTGAATATACCTCCACCCGCATACGTTGGGGTGAGGCAGCAGGGCCACTTTGTGTAGAGTTTTGGTATTGTGAATACACCTCCACCCTATGCATTAGGGTGAGGCGGCAGGGCCGCTTTGCATATAGTTTGTGGTATTGTGAATACACCTCCACGTGCATACATTGGGTTGAGGCAGCAAGACTTCTTTGTGTAGAGTTTCTGATATTGTGATTGAACCTCCACCCGCAAACATTGGGGTGAGGCAGCAGGGCCGCTTTGTGTAAAGGTAGTTGTAGTGGATCCCCGACTTAAGAATTTATAAATGTAATTGAAAGCTCTTCATAAATTTGCTATCTCTTTAATGGCTAACTAAGCCTTTTATTGTTACCATAATTCATCATATTCATGTTGTATTTCAAGTCCTCGCATAACTGTTTGGTTTTCATACTAGTACTATTCGACATGTACTAACGTCGCTATTTCCGGGGGCGCTGCATCTTTAATGGATGCAGGTGGTTCCACAGTAGAGGGCATTGGCCGGTGATAGCGGTATACCTCTTCTCAGCATATTTGGTGAGCCCCACTTCATTCGGGGTCGTGTATCTTTTGTCCCACGTGTATGATGTTTTGAGGTATAGCCCGGGCCTTGTTACCGGCGTTATCATAGTATCTTGTATCCGTAGAGGCTCTGTAGACATAGTGTGGGTTGTATATGGGTGTTGGAAAAGTGAAACTAGCCTTGCTGTATTTGAATCACTTATTGCACTTTAACTATGATTGTGTTTGTATTTTGAGACTATAAAATGAAGTGACTGTTGGTAATCAAATTGGAATTGCTTACGGAATCCACTAAATGTTTAATTAAAGATATATATATATAACTTCTCTTATTCATGGGCGAGTTGGGTAGAAGGTATTGTACAAGCTTGCTCGGCCGGGGTATCTCGGTTGAGCGCCGGTCGCGCTTCACATGGTCGGGGTATGACAAACTTTGTATCAGAGCCTAAGGTTTTCAAGTGTCATAGGATGGTCCGGAGCCGTGCTAGTATAGTCCTTCTTATCGGTGTGTTTTCGACCACATCTATAATTAGGAGGCTACTTGGGCATTTAGGAATAATACCTTTCTTTGATGTTATAGATCATGCCATAAAGCTGATTGTAAGATTGTTCCTCTTTTAGCTCGTGCTTTGCTCTAACTTTCAGTACATGGCGCCTAGGATGAAAGCAAGAACTGGCTAAGGAGCCAATGCCAACCCAGGAGTGGCAGTTGATTCTATATTTGATGATGCGGGTGAGCACCCGAGGGGTTAGGATATTCCCCAAATCACCACACCCCTTGAATCTACTATTCCTACTCAGACTGCACCAGTTCTTACACCTACTGAGGGTGTAACAGTCCCTCCAACTGATATTCCAGTTCCAGCTCCAGCCCCATCTTCCGGTCCCGGTGTTTCTGATGGGGATCTTCGAGGAGCCATAGAAATGTTGGCTCAGATAGTGGCTTCACTGACCTAGAGATCAAATGTTGCACCTACTTCTTCTGGTCAGCTAGGTGATTCCGCTAGCTCCAGGGTGAACAGGTTCCTCCAGTTGGACCCTCCAGTGTTCACAAGTACTGATCTTGGGGAGGATCCCCAGGACTTCATTGCTGAGATGCACAAAACCCTCCGAGTTATGCATGTCACTGAGACGAAGGGAGTGGTGTTGGCCTCCTACAACCTAAAAGGGGTGGCCTATTCGTGGTTTGAGATATGGAAGGAGTCCCGTGAGGAGGGGAGCCCTCCGGCGAGGTGGAGTGAGTTCACCGATGCCTTTATGGATCATTTCTTGCCAGCCAAGACTAAAGCGGCCTCTGCCGCCGAGTTTGAGAGCCTGAAGAAGGGTAGCCTGAATGTGTAGGTGTACCATATGGAGTTCGTGCGCCTGTCCTAGTATGCTATTCACATGTTGCCCACCATGGAGGCTATAGTGAGACGGTTTGTACAGGTCATTAGCCCCTCGGTTATTAATGAGGCCGCAACAACTACCTTGAATTTGGATATGAACTACGGGAAGATAGTGGCGTTTGCTCAAGATATAGAGGACCGTAAATTGAAAAATAGAAGGGAGCATGAGGGTAGCAGCAAGTCCCGGACCGCGAGCAACTTGGGTGGCTCTTCTGGTTGTGGTAGGTCGACATTTAAGGGAGGGTCATCATGGCCATCACAAACATTCGCTTAGCCTTCGATGAGTGCACCACCATCCAGGCCCAGTTAGGGCAACAGGGGACCCCACTAGCAGGGTCGACCTGGAAGGAGATTCCAGTAGGATCGGAGGCCCCCATGCCCTAAGTGAGGGAGGATGCACTTTGGGGTCTACTTCATGGACCTACCTATATGCTACGGGTGTGGTATGAGGGGTTCAGATTAAGAGGGAATGCCGCTCGTCCTACCGGACCATGGGCAGGGGTGCGGCGCAGCTGGCTAGTTCTGTAGCTACTACATCCACAACACCTCCTCTAGCTTGAGGCACCCCAGAAACCGCATGGCGTGGTGCAGCTAGGGGTGGTGCACAGAGTTCGAGAGGACCCAACAGATTTTATGCTATGCGGAGGCATCGGGATTCAAAGGCTTCTCCAGATGTAGTCACAGGTATATATACTGTTTAATCCAATGATGTATATGCTCTTATTGATCCCGGTTCCACTTTGTCATATGTCACTCCTTATGTTGTTATGGAATTTGGGATAGAACCAGAACAACTTCATGAATCGTTCTCTACATCTCTTCTAGTTGGCGAGTCTATTGAGGCCGCGCGGGTTTAAAGGAATTGTGTTGTCACGGTTCGTGGTCAGGACACCATGACCGATCGCATTGAATTGGGGATGGTTGGTTTTGATGTAATAATGGGGATGGATAGGCTTTATTCATGTTTTATCAAGCTTGATTGTCGAAACAGAACTGTTAGGTTTGAATCTTTAAATGAGTCATTGACTAAATTAAAGGGAGATGATGTGGTGTCAAAGGGTAGGTTTATTTCTTACCTTAAGGCCATGAAGATGATAAATAAGGGGCGTATTTACCATTAGATCCGGGTTAAGGACACCGATGTTGAGGCACCTACACTTGAGTCTGTGCCGGTTGTGAGTGAATTTTCAAAGGTCTTTCCGGATAAGCTCCCTGGGATCCCACCAGATAAGGAGATTGACTTTGGGATTGATGTGATGCCAGGTACGCAACCTATATTTATTCCACCTTACAGAATGGCTCCGACAGAATTGAAGGACCTAAAGGAACAATTGAAGGATTTGTTAGAGAAAGTTTTCATTCGGCTGAGTGTGTCGCCTTGGGACGCACCGATTCAATTTGTAAGAAAGAAGGATGGGTCGCTAAGAATGTGTATTGACTATCGGAAACTCAACAAGGTTACAATAAAAAATAAGTACCCACTACCAAGTATAGATGACTTGTTTGATCAACTTCATGGTGCTATGTACTTCTCCAAGATTGATTTAAGATCCGGGTATCACCAATTGAAGATCAGGAAGAAGGATATTCCGAGAACAACTTTCAGGACCTGGTATGGGAACTTTGAATTTTTGGTAATGTCATTTGGGCTAACAAATGCCCCGGCAACATTCATGGATCTTAAGAACCGAGTTTTCAAGCCGTTTCTCAACTCTTTTATGATAGTATTTATTGACGATATCCTTGTATATTCACGCAGTTGAGAGGACCATGCCGATCATCTCATAGTGGTTTTGCAAACCATGTATCAACACCAATTGTATGCGAAGTTTTCGAAATATAAATTTTGGCTTGAATCTCACGTTTTTGGGTCATGTCATCTCCAGAGAAGGAATTAAGGTTGATCTTCAAAAGATTGCAGCTGTGAAGAATTGGCCTAGACCAACTGAGATTTGTAGTTTCTTGGGCTTAGCTAGATATTATAGGAAGTTTGTTGAGGGGTTCTCTACTCCAGGAAGTTTGTTAAGTTCCAATGGTCAGATGCTTATGAATGGATCTTCCAGGAGTTGAAATCAAAATTAACTATGGCACCAGTGTTGACCCTACCAGAGGGTACAAATATGTTTGTGGTATATTGTGATGCTTCAAGAATCGGGCTTAGGTGTGTATTAAAGAAACATGACAAGGTGATAGTTTATGCTTCTAGGCAACTCAAGAATCTTGAAAAGAACTATCTAACACATGACTTAGAGCTTGAGGCGGTGGTATTTGCATTGAATATTTAGGGTCACTATTTGAATGGGGTCCATGTAGATATATTGACGGACCATAAGAGAATTTAATATATTTTCAAATAGAAGGAATTGAATCTGAGGTAGAGAAGATGGCTTGAGTTACTCAAGGATTACGACATCGATATCCTATATAATCCGAGGAAGGCTAATGTTGTGGCGGATGCTCTTAGTCAGAAATCTATGGGTAGTGTGGCTCATTTGGGGGCATATCAAAGGCCGTTGGCCAAGGAGGTTTATCGGTCGGCTAGTTTGGGAGTTCGTCTTGCTAACTCTAGTGAATGAGGGGTGATTGTGCAAAATAGGGATGAATCGTCCCTTGTGTGGAAGTCAAGGTGAAGCAATACAACGATCCATTATTGGTAAGATTGAAGGAGGGTATTCATAATCATGAGACCATGGCCTTTTCTCTTGACATGGATGATGGTACACTAAGGTACCAAGGGCGAATATATGTTCCAAATGTGGATGGTCTCCGAGAAAGAATCATGATTGAGGCTCACACTTCTAGGTATTCCGTGCACCCGGGCTCTATAAATATGTATCATGGTCTTAGGGAAGTCTACTGGTGGAATGTTATGAAGAGGAATGTAGCGGACTTTGTGGTAAGATGTCCAAATTGCCAACAAGTGAAAGCTGAACACCAAAGGCCCGGTGGGTTGGCACAGAACATAGAAATTCCGATGTGGAAATGGGAGATGACCAACATGGACTTTGTGGTGGGAGTACCTCACAGTCCTTATAAGTTCGACTCGATTTGGGTAATTGTGGAATGACTGATGAAATCAGCACACTTCTTACCTGTTAAAGCTACCGACACAGCAAAACAATATGCTCAGTTGTATATCAAGGAAATAATCAGGTTGCATGGCACTTCAGTTTCTATTATCTCATATCGGGGAGCATAGTTTACGGCTAATTTTTTGAAGAAATTTCAGCACGGTTTGGGTACTCAGGTGAATCTTAGTGCAACCTTTCACCCGCAAACTGACGAAGATAGAGATGACGGAGGAAGAGTATCGGGAGTGGTATATTCCCAGAGCCTTGAGATCTTTCTTTTGCTATTCTCCGGCAGGCAGAGCGGACTATTCAGATGCTTGAGGATATGTTTCAAGCTTGGGTTCTTCACTTTAGGGGTAGCTAGGATGATCATTTTCTGCTCATAGAATTTTCCTACAACAACTTTTATCATGCTATTATCCATATGGCACCGTTCGAGGCTTTATATGGTAGGCGACGTAGATCTCCCATTGGGTGGTTCGAGATTGGAGAAGCGGATTTGATAGGGTCAGACCTCGTGCATCAGGCTATGGAAACGGTTAAGGTCATTACATAACGGCTGAAAACTGCTCAGAGTCGTTAGAAGTCCTATTCGGATGTGCGTCATAGGGATTTGGAGTTCATGATTGGGTATTCTTGAAAGTCTCCCCCATGAAGGGTATTATGCGGTTTGGTAAGAAAGTGAAATTGATTCCGCTGTATGTCGGACCGTACATAATCATTCAGAGGATTGGTCAGGTAGCTTACTGGCTAGAACTACCTATAGAGATATCTTTAGTGCACCCGGTGTTTAATATATCCATGTTGAAGAAGGTGGTTGGAGATCCGTCGCTTATTGTTCCGGTTGAGACTATTGAGGTTACTAAAGAATTGACTTATGAAGAAATTCCAGTTGCCATTCTTGATAGGCAAGTTCAAAAGTTGAGGAAAAAAGATATTGCCTCCATAAAAGTACTATGGTGGAACCAGCAGGTTAAAGAGTCCACTTGGGAGGCCGAGAAAGAAATGAAGAAGAAATACCCTCATTTGTTTGAATAGCTATGTATTTATAAAGTTGTGTTCTATGAAAATGCTAAGAGTTTACCTTCTATGAATTTTGTATCATTTGTACAGTTGATGTTAAAGGTATTCCTTTTTGGTCATATACTCCTCGTAAGGCCACGGTTGGCGTTGTTTTTATGTTATATTGTGTCATTGGTTCATGTAAATTTTTTAGGATTAGTTTCTGCAATTTTCTAACAGGTGGATAGGCCTAGTTACAAACTCTGGAAAATATTTTGGAAAATTGGGGAGTTAGTCAAAAGTTTGGAACTGTGGGTGTGTGTTATTGCAGCTGAGTCACATTGGGTTCTAATAGATATTGGCCATCATTCGAGGACGAATGATCATAAGCGGGGGAGGTTGTAAGGCCCCTTGAGATTTCACCTAATACCCGGGGTTGCAGTCCATTCTGCGGTCGGAAAACTGATATGCGGACCGCAGATCTATCGCATACTGAAGAAGAAATCTGGGCAAATTATTTGACCATTATGCGGTCTATTATGTGGCCGCATAATCATTTTTCAGGCCGCATACCCATCGCAGATCCCGCACAAAATAATTTCGGAGGGGAAGTTCTATGGCGCATTATGCGACCCTTGAATAGGTCTGCGGACCGCAAACCGGTCGCAGAGTGAGGCAAAAGTGCCCAGTTATGGAGGGTCATTTTGCGGGCCATTTTGCGGACCGCAGAAGCGTTACGCGGTAGCATATGCGACCAGAGATCTGTGTCGGGGCTTCATTTTTTTATTTTTTTTACCCGACCCTATTTTGATTAAAAGCCACTGGAGCTCATGTTGAAGGCAAAAACCTGTCATTTTAGAGAGAATAGTGGAATGTTCTATCGAGAGAGAAGTAAGCCCCATGTGCTTTGTTCATCAACATCTTGTACAAGCTTTGAAATTCAACAAGACATCTGACAAGATTTTCATCCAAGGGGTAAGGTTCTAACCATAGTCTTCAATTTCGAGTTTAGGCAGAAGATGGGTAATTGGGAGTATGATTCTTGGGTATGAGAGTTGTTATTTGTGCATGCATGTATCTACGAGGATGGTGGGGAGGTAATTGAACTAGTATGAGTAAACCCGTGGTATTGAATTAGTTGTGGAGTGAAAGAAATCTTGTGAAAGTACCTTGTAATCGAATTCGCACACCTATTGTATGATAAAATGCTCAAATAAGCTGAAATCATGAATATCTTCCTAATTTGTGTTAAATTTTCCTATGTCTCTAAATAGATCAAAGTTGCTAGGGTTTTCGTAACTGCATAGTGAATTAAGGAAAGCTCAAAATGAGGTATGAAGGCTAAACTCTTTTTCTAGTATCGGAATTCCCGAATCCTTGTAAAGCTTTATCATGTGTAGTAGAACTTGAAACGCTATTGATGTGGGGTATTCAAACTAGTAAAATTGATTCACGATTGGCATAACGTGTTAGAATCCTCGTGTGTTAATGATTCTCTATTTTTGACTTAATCATAATATACTCCTTTTGGGAAGATCTTGTATGAAATCAGTGTGATTACATACTTATTTCTCATATGATGAAACCTTACGAACTTACACTTGCTAAGGCCAAAGGTGCCAAATGGTTGATTTGAAAGAGAACACTTTTATACAAACCATTATCATTTTGGGAATCTGAAGTATGGCATTATGAATACACCTCCACCCGCATATGTTGGGGGTGAGGCGCCATGGCCGCTTTGTGTAGAGTTGTGATATTATGAATACACCTCCAGCCGTGTATATTGGAGTGAGGCCCCAGGGCCGCTTTGCATAGAGTTTGTGATATTGTGAATACACCTCCACCCGCATGTATTGGGAGGCGGCAGGGACGCTTTGTGTATGTTTATGGTATTGTGATTGCACCTCCACCCGCATACATTGGGGTGAGGCAGCAGGGCCGCTTTGTGTAAAGGTGGTTTTAGAGGATCCGTGACTTAAGAATTTACAAATGTTATTGAAAGCTCTTAATAAATTTGCTATGGCTTTAACGGGCTAACTAAGCCTTTTATTGTTACCATGATTCATCATATTCATGTTGTATTTCCAAGTCCTCGCATATGTGTTTAGTTTTCATACTAGTACTATTAGACATGTACTAACATCCCTTTTTCTGGGGGCGCTACATCTTTAATGGATGCAGATGGTTCCATAGCCCCATGGTCGGGGCTTGACATTATTCTCTAAATCTCATGTACTCGTTGACACCAAATTCTGGGATGGTATTTCACTTGTATCGTTGTTTGGCTACAATTATTCATCCTATTCCTCTTTTGAGACTATTCCTTGTTGATATTGAAGTTTATTTCTATATATTTAGTGTTGGCTTGCATAACAAGCGGTTTCAGGCACATTCACAGCTTTTGTGGGATTTGGGGTCGTGAAATCGTCCCAACACCAAATCAATCCACTTAATATGTCTATAAGTGCCAGAAACGCAGCAATTCAAGATACCAATTTATCATAAAGAGGCACATGCTCCCAAATAATCAATAAAGTACACAAGGATATAATAATAAATTACGGATGTGTGCTAAGTTAATTATAGCAACAATTCCACAATTGCCCATCTTGGCTAATTAAGAGAGGATAATCCTAAACATGGTATCTAACATGAAATGATAGGTTCACGTAGTCATACAAATGATTAAACATGTATCATAGAAAAGAGACAGTCAAAATAAGGCATAATAGAAGCCTAAATTCTAATCTGGTCATATATCATACATAGCAACCGTATATATGCTCGTCACCTCACATACACATCACTTTTCACATATTACAATTAGAAAATTAAGGTCAAATCCTAAGGGTTATTCCTTCGACAAGTTTAAGCAAGATGATTACCTTAACAAGCCCAAATCAACCTTCTAGAATCACCTTTCTTTTAGAAATCACCTCTAACCAGCTCAAATCTAGCCAAAAATAACTCAATAATATCAAATAATGCTATAGGAATCAATTCCAAACAATAAAAGCTCAATCTTTATTCAATTCCTAAAAGGTCAATAAAAGTCAACTCGAGGTTGCATGGTCAAAACCCAAGTCAAGGGGTAGATCCCGACTACTCACAACCCGATGAGTCCAAATATTTGTTTAGATTCCAAAACCAAGTCCATATTATAGCTCAAAACCACAATTTTTACTATCTTAAGCTGTAAGAAAAACTCCGAAATTTCCTTCAAATTCCATAGTTTAGGCATTAATAATCCATATAGATTCTTGGAATAATATAAAAAATGAGTAGAAATCCCTTACCTCAAAGTCTTGTGTGAAAATCTCCAAGTCAAATCGTCTCTCCCAAGTCTAGAGCTCAAATATGAAAGAACGGGTTAAAATCCTGAAATTCATCACTTAAATGAACTACTCAGGGGTAGTCTTCGCGAACGCGGCACGTGCCATGTTTTTGTGAAGCACAACAGGTTCTTCCCAGAAAATTCCCTTCGCATTCGCGGAACCTCCCTCATGAAAGCGATGGAAAAACATGCCCACTACACGATCACAACCAGGACTTAGCAAATGTGAAGGCCAAAACTCTAGCTCCTCTATGCGAATGCGACCACCTAGGCGTGAAGCGAAGAAAAGAACCTGCCCAGCACCAAATCCTTCTTCTGGAATGCGAGGCCCCTCTCGCGAATGCGATGAACACAAACAACAGGAAAATCATCCAATTCCAAGCTTGCTCCGGGTAGTCCGAACTCACCCGGATCACCTGGGACCCTCAATCATATCAAAGAGTCTATAAACACTACTCCGACTTATCCAAAGCTTCCAATAACATATGATAACATCACATCAGAGAATCAAATTTCAAAACACAACTTAAACTTCTCTTTAGTTCAAGAACTTCTAAACTTCAAACCAAGCGTCTGATTCATGTCTAACCAATCTGGATTACATCCAAACTTTTCAAGCAAGTTCCAAAAGAAAAAACGAACATATTCCAAGTTCCGATACAACAATCCTAACCCAATATCATCAAATTCAACTCCCGGGCTATCATAGGAACTCTCCAAACCTTCAAATTGTTAACTTTTGGCAAATAGACCCAAAACATCCTAGGAACCTCCAAATCTAAATCCCCAAATTTACGCCTAAGTCTAAAATAACCATACAAACATATTAAAACCATCAATTAACCTATACGAGGTCGTTTACACAAAAGTCAAACCTTGGTCAACAATACAACTTAAGCTTCCAACAATGGAACTAAGTGTTCCAATTCACTCCAAAACCTTCTCGTAACAAAACCAACCATCCCCGCAAGTCACAAAACAACAAACAAGCATACGAGAAACATCAAATAGGGAAACGAGGCTCAAAAACAAAAAATGATCGGCCGGGTCATTACATTCTCCCCCTTTTAAATATGTGTTTAGATTCATTAACCAAGTCCAACCCATAGCTCAAAACCTCAATTGCTACTCTCTTAAGTTATAGGAAACCCCCTCAAATTTACCTCAAAATTCTATGCTTTGGATGTTAATAATCCATGTAGATTCATGAAATATTAAAAGTAAATGAGTAGATATCACTTACCCCAAAGTCTTTTATGAAAATTTCCAAGACAAATCGTCCATCTCCAAGTCAATGGTTAAAAATATGAGAGAATGAGCTAAAATTCTAAAGTACAACACTAAAATGTTCTACTCGTGGATACTCTTCGCGAATGCGAGGCTTCACAAAGCATAAAATCTGCTTCTGTCAAATATGCACTTCGTGAACGCGACATAGCCCACATGAATGCGAAGCCTTCCGCCCATCCTCCTTCATGAACGCGACGTGCCTTACGCGAACGTGGCTCCCAACATCCTTCTTTGTGAATACGACCCTCCTAGCGCTGATCCCAAGAACCCCCCCCCCCCCACAACTCCCACCTTCCGAATGCACGCCTCCTCGCGAATGAGATGAACACCACATACCAGGACATCAGCCAATTCCAATCATGCTCCGAGTGGTCGGAAACTCACCCGAGCCACACGGGACCCCGTCCAATAATACTAAAACCTCCATAAACACTACCCATGCCTTTCCAAAGCCTCCAAACACATATGATAATATCATATCAATGCTTCAAAGCTCAAAATGCAAGTTGAAATTCTCTTAAGTACAAGAACTTACAAACTTATAACTAAGCGTTTGATTCAAGCCTAACAATTACAGATTACATCCAACATAAAAAAGTTCAAAATAACAAAACAAACATATTCCATGTTTCGGAACAACAATCTGAATCTAATATTGTCATGACCGGTCCCTTCTATTTCTATTTGATTTCATTTTTTATTTAGTCAAATGTAAAGGCTTTTTCATAAAATTCTCTTTGTAGTGGGATTAGTCTAATTATTTTTGATATACATTCTAATATATATTTTATATATTCTATATCTTGGGTTCTTTGGTATTCTTCTATATTATTTTTTACTAGATTTATCAGTAAATTTATATTATCGGTAGTTTGTTGCCAATATTGTAGATATGTATGATTCATTATGTGTTATCAAAATATAGATCTAATTCATATAAGTCTGTTTCTGGTATAATTAATTCTGTCCAATTTTGATTCATTAGTTCTGTTATTTCAGCTTTAAGTAATTTCTCATAGATTATTCTTCTTACATCATTATCGATATTTCTTAGTATATACAGTATAAGTATTTTATAATTAAGATCATCATCTATTAAATAAGTGTTTATTTTATCATATGATTTGCTAAACATATTCCTTTTAATCTCTATATCTATTATCCTTATTCATCATATTATAATAAGTTATTTTAATCTTCTTTTTCGGTCACTACCATGATTTTCTGCTTCAATCAGTTACCCTAACAGTGCTTCAACTTTTGTTTACTCCCCTAAACGGCCTCTTTGCCTACCGGTTTCAACCTTAGGATGTATAGTCTGGCTTACCTACTCTTAGCATATTTTCATGGCAAACTTACTCAAGATGATTTCTATAATAGTACTATTATATGATGGATAATTATAATTTACATGTAAGAGTTGTACGTCTGGAACAATGTTATCTTCTCCTTTGCATTTTGAGCATATATGGTCTGGATATTTGTGACTGATTAGTTTGCAATATCTTGTTAATAATTCTGGAGAAATGAAATTCGTTCTTATAGCTCTTGTGGTTGTAGGTTGTTCTGGCTTCAAAAGACTTAAGACCCATTGTCTTAATTCTTCCATATCTGCTTCTCGTATCTCTCTGCAATTTGAATATATCATTGTTTGTTCTCTTGAATAATAACTCCAAATCGCATTCTGGTTTAGGTAGTTGTTTGCCAGTTCATTTAGTATAGTAGATATTCCAATAATCCTTTTATTTGCATAAAATTCTGGAATATTTATTTTTTCTATCTCTTCTTGTTCTTCTATTCTTTCTGGTATGAGCATTTCTCTTGTAAGTCTGATCTTGATAACTTGTATGATAGGTTTTATTTCTTCATATAATATCTCTGCTGTAGCTGAATAAAATCGTATATAGAATAACGTTCCTTTAGTTATTCTTCTGTATTGCATAAATGCTCTGTGTAATTCCGGTATTGTAGCTATCTCCTATCCTGTTTGTGTGTATACAGTATCTAGTAATCCATAATTGTAGCAAGTAGCTACTAGTTTTGCATTTGTATTTGGTAGTGCTATTAGTTTATTGTATCCTGTTAAATAATGGGTAATATAATCTTCATTTTGGTTTTGGGTAGTTTAGGATCTTGGGTTTTTGTTTAGGAAGTTTTGTATTTTGTATATGTTGTCTATGTATGTACGGGTTATATGGTTGTATGTCTTTTTGGTTTGGTTCAGACTTTCTTTGTAGGTGTTTGTTTGTGGTGGTAGGAATATTTCATTCTGGGTATTTTGGATATTTTTCTGTGTGAATGGTTTTGAAAATAGATTGTTCATATTTATATTTGTGTATCTAGGTTTAATTTCTTCTTTTTTCTTTGCAGATAAACTGCTAGCTGTGCTGCTTCCTGCAACTGTATTCAACAAACTGTTATGAGTTTTTAGGTGTTTCTCAACGTCACCTTCTAGCTCTGGAATTTTAGAGACTTTCGATCGTCTTATCTCCGCATTTTTTGAGTCATGCTGCTGACTATTAGTTATTTTCTTTATCATCTGTATTTCTTCATCCATACTTTCCACTTTCTTACAAAGTGTAGTCATGGCTAAGAATAGATTTTCCATTGTATTATCTGGTTCAGTTTGGGTAGCTTTGTCTTGACAAGTAATCTGCAACAACATTCTTGTTAGTAGTAATTATTTCAATTGTAAATGTAAAGTTTAATATATTTAATACCAGTCTTCGTATTTCTTTTGTTGTAACTGAATCTTGTACTTTTCTGGTTATCCACCATTTTACTTAGGTATTATCTGTTCTTACAATAAATCTGTTGTAAACTATATATGATTCAAATGCTAATAAACATTTATATAATGCAAATAATTCTTTTCTATTTATTTCCCATCTTTCTTGTGGTTCAGTATAAGATCCTGAATAATATCTGCAATGATGTTCTATTTTTTCTTTATCATATTTATATTTAAGAACTCCTCCATAACTATGATTACTCGAATCTGTTTCTACAATATAAGTAAATTTCTTATTTTCATCTGGGAAGTATAATTTTGGTAGTTTCTTACACAATATTTTAATCTTCCTTATTTGTTCCTTATCTTTTTCATCGAACTCATATTCTACATCCTTTTTTAGTTTTTTCTGTAAAGGTTTTAGGTTTTCTGCTAATTTAGGTATATATTCTCTTACTTGGTTTACTAATCCTAAAAATGATTGTAATTTCTTTTTTGTATCTATGTTTTCATCAAGATTGATTATTTTTTGTACTATGTGTGTTTGCATTTTTATTCCATTTTTATCTATTTGTATTCCTAAAAATTCTATCTGATTCTTCATAATTTCTGCTTTGGTTTTGCTTAAGCTTATACCAGAGTTTTTTATAATATGTATGAATTTTTCTAATAATTTTATATGTTCATCTTGTGTTCTTGAATATAGTAATATATCATCTATATATACTATACAATTCTCTAGTTGGTTAAAATAATTATCCATAAAATGTTGGTATCTTCCTGGTGCATTTTTATATCCAAATGGTAAAACATTCCATTCATAAAATCCTTGTGGCACTGTAAATGCTATTAGTTTTTTAGATTCATCTTCTAGTTTTAGATGGTAAAATTCTGATTTACAGTCAAATTTGCTAAAGTAGTTATATCCTTGGATTTGTCTTATTTTTAATATTTTGTTAGGTATTGGGTAATTATATGTTTTAGTTTTTGCATTTAAATTTCGGTAATCTATAACCATTCTACTTTTTCCTCTTTTTTGTTCACTATGTTTATTTACTATAAATGCTGGACTTGTATGTTTACTATTACTTTCTTGTATATAATTGTTATCTAATAGTTCTTTTATATGCATTTTAAATTCTGCTAAATCATCAAAGTTATATTTTAAGGGTTTTTGTGTTATTATACTATTTTCTTCTATTAATTCTATTTTTATTTTTGTCTTATGTTTATTCCATCCTTTTAGAGGGTTATCATTATATAACTTTTCTAATTCATTCTGGATTATTTTTACTTTGTCTATTGTGAATATAATAATTTCTAATTGAGTAGTTGTATTTTTACTTATATTTTCTAATTTTTGTGTGATTTTTTCATTTCCTCGTATCCATTCTGTAGTTTTTCGTTGTTTATTATTTACTCTTTTCGCTCCTACTTTATTTTTACATGGTGTGGTAAACCACCAGTGTGTTCTTGTTATTATGTGTGGGTATAATTTGTCTAAAAATGTCATTCCTAGTAACATATCTTTCGTAGTGAATTCAAAGTTATATATTTCTTCTATAGTTAATATTTTATCCCATATTTGTATTTTTACATTTTTGGCTTTGTAGTTAATCATACTACCTTCATTATTAAATCCTGTTACTACCATATGTGTTTTTAATTTTTCCCATTTATCTGTTGGTAAACAATTATATTTACATATATTAGCTTCTGCTCATGTATCTATCATTGGTGTATAGTATCTATTATAATATCCTTCTACTATGACTTTTGCGAGTATATATATTTTCATTCTTCTGTTCTTTTTATTATTATTTTCTTATCTTTATATGTTATTGTTAATTGCTTATCTCCTAGGCTGTATGGTTTTACTTTTTCTAACCATTTTATTCCTAGTGTAATATTTTCATTTTCATTTTCTTGATATATTTTAAATTGTATTATTAGAGGTATTCCTCCAATAATTATTTCTTTTTCTGTTATTTCTTCATTTATTATTAATTCTTTAGGTAATTCAGGGCATAATTGTTCAGTAGTTATTATTTCAGTTTCTGTTACTAATTCTCTTGTGATATAGTTTTCTTCTTGTCCTGTATTTATTAATATTTGATATTTTTTTTGTTCCATGATTCCAGTTATATAGTAGCGGTATGTATTTATTTTTTCTTTTGTGTTTTTTATTAAATTTTTTGGGATTATATATTCTGTACTTATTCTTGATGATGTTGGTGTTTCATAAGTTAATTGGTTTGGTATACTTGATGTACTTAATCTTTCTTTTACTATTTCTAAATCTTCTTCCATGTCAATTTCTTTATAACTATATTCATTATTGTCAATAACTGTAACTATTCTTTCAAACGGGTTTTCTATTTTGATTTTATTAATTTTATTTTTTGCTGCTATTTTATGTTTTGTTGTTAAGACGTATAGATTTTTACATCTAGCTGTAAATATTTTACTTCCAGGTGTTAATTCTATTCCTGACATTTTCCAGTATAGTACTAATGATTTATCTATATTCTTATCGTTTATTGCTATTGAATAGTTGGCACTTATTATGAATTTGAATTTTTGATATATGAGATTTCCTTTTATTGCACTTATTATGCTTTTTTCTATAGGTTGAATTATTCTATCATCTGCTAAATATATTTCTATAGGGGTATCTATTCCTTCCCTGAAACATGCTTTTATTAGTATTTCAGTTCCTCCTAGGTGTACATATTTAATTGGATTTTTTGCCTTTATATCTTGTATTTCTTTATTTATTATTCTTTTGTTTATTATTGGTATTTTGGCTTTTCCTTTTGTATATTTACAGTCAATTATATGTTCTTTTTGACTAACCACGTAATATTCTTCTTTTTGTCTTTTGAACTAATTTTTTATTGTCGGTACTTCAAATATTTTTTCGACACTGAGGTCTAATTCTTTTCCTTTTATTTGTTCAAATATATTATTATCAAATATAATTTTTTGTTCTGAGGATTCTTCATCTTTATATTCTTCTCGTGTTATTACTTCTATTTCTTTTTCAGTCATTAGGTTTCATCATCTTCTTTAGTTATTTCATCTTCTATATCTGATATTTCATATACACTATCTTCACTATCTAGTTCATAATCTATATATTCTACCTGCATATATTCTTCATCATTAATTATGATTTCAGTTATTTGTTTTTTCTTTAAGTTCCTAGGTGCTTTACAGTCTTTAGCTATATGTCCTAATTTTCCACAGTTATAACAAGTACATTCTGTTAGTTTCTTTTTTGGTCTAAATGGTCTTTTAGCCTGATAATTTTTTACATAATATCTTTTTCTTGGTTTTTTATTTTTATATTTTGACTTATATTTATTATATTTCTTTGTTTTCCATTTTTTATTATATTTATCTGTATCTGTACATCCGAATTGTGGTGCTGTTTTATTTTTACGACATCTTAAGTTTTTTATTAATGTTTTTTCTATTTTTGTTTCTTCTTTATATTTTTCACATATTTGTACAAACCATTATTGTAGAAATTTTATTCTAGCTCCTAAAGTATCTGTTAATCCTGCTTCATTCCAATCTTTTATTCTTTTAGAATTAAAAGGTTCTGGTAATTTTGTGAAATATAATTTTCTTATTTCTTTACTTTCTTCTGTATTATATGTCCCTTTATAATAATATTCTCTAAATGCACAAGTATATTCGTTTATATAGCACATATTACATATTGCTAATTTTGTTATCAGATTTCTATTTGTTTGTTTTTCCTTATTTTGTTCTTCAATTTCTGTAGTCATACTACTAAATTCATTTCTTATGGCTATTTCATATTTGTATAATATTTCTATATTTGTTGTTGCTATTTCACCATTAAATTTTTTATTACTTCTTAAGGTATCTATACTCTCTCTAGTTAAATTGTGTAACCATAATTTTACTGTTCCTATGAGTGTTCTTTCTATATATCCTGGTGTTTCTGCCATTCCTATTTTATTATCTACCAATTGTTTAGATACATATCCTATCCATAGTTGGATTGTTTTATTTATATCTGCTACGCAATCTAAATCTAAAAAGTTATATTGTTCTGATATTAGATGTATATCAGAAATGTAAAGGCTTTTTCATAAAATTCTCTTTGTAGTGGGATTAGTCTAATTATTTCTGATATACATTCTAATGTATATTCTATATATTCTATATCTTGGGTTCTTTGGTATTCTTCTATATTATTTTTTACTAGATTTATCAGTAAATTTATATTATCGGTAGTTTGTTGCCAATATTGTAGATATGTATGATTCATTATGTGTTATCAAAATATAGATCTTGGTCAATAACATGACATAAACCACCCTAAGATCTGGCATCACAAGTACATGGGTGTCTAGTTATAGCTAAAAGCAAGGTAGAAAGAAATACGTCACAGTCCGAAATAAAAGGAAATAATACAAAAAATCCACGGTCTGCGAACGAAATGCAGCTCTACCTCGAATCACTGCCCGATAGCTGCTAAGTTCCTCTCGGGACTCTGTAGGTACCAACGTCAAAATCTGCACAAGAAATGCAGAACTGTAGTATGAGTACAACCGACCCAATGTACTTAGTAAGTGTTGAGCCTAAACCCGACGAGGTAGTGACAAGGCAAAGAGAAGACAACTTCTAAAAACATGTGCAGGTATATATATATAAAGCAATGAATGTACAAAGTAAAACATTTATATGAATTAATAGGGTAGGGGAATATAAAAGGGGCAACAACCGGAACAAATAGTGCAGAATCACCAAGTATGTTTCTTTCCAAAATAAGCAACGAAACTGCCAAATTAAACTCATAATTCAAGTATCAAGTAAAAGCAGTAAAACCATCAAATTGCACGGCATCGCTCTTCGTGCTTTAACTCTCATCCTTACCATATAATATAATAAATAGAATGGTATGACATCACCCTTCGTGCTTTTATTTTTTTCATCACATGATATAATAAATGCAATGGAATAGTATCACCCTTCGTGTTTTTACTCTCATCCTCACATGATATGATAAAGTGATAATAAAGCAATCAAGTGCACGACATCACCCATCGTGCTTTAATCCTCACATTCACTCAATCAATGACAACAGGATGCAAATATGGCACGGCAACACCCTTCGTATTTTTCCCTCTTCATCACCAAGCAATGTCAATAATCTAAAGTATCAAGCAAGGTGTGAAGCAAATTTCATTTCAACCACGATATTATGATAAGCAAACTCAACTTTCAATATCCCAACAACTTCAAAATAAGCAATTAACACGAAAGTGAATAATTAAAGGAATATCAATTTAACTAAGGCATGGAAGGCATAGTAAATGAAACAACATGGTACAATAAGTCAATTTCAACCCGCATGCTTTAACCCAATAAAAATGCATATACACTCGCCACCTTGCATATATAGGTCATCTCCACACATAACTCACATAGCAAATAGACCAACAAGTCCTAATTCCCTCAATTCAAAGTTAACCATGACACTTACCTCACTCCACAACCAAATCAATAAGCAATCATGGCTTTGCCTTTTGAACAAGCCTTTAACCCAACCGAATCTAGCCAATTATCTATCTAACAATTCAAAATAAGCATTAGAAACTCACGAATGAAAAGGCTTCAATTTTGATCATTTTGAAAATTCAACAAAAGTTAACCCTAGACCCGTTTGGTCAAAATCCGAGATTCAAACCAAAAACCGATTACCCATTCACCCCCAAGCCCGGATATGAATTTTTTTTCGAAATCACCTCAATTTGAGGTCTAAATTTCAATTTCACAAAATCCCTAAATTCAACCCAAAATGTCTAATTTCTACCATGAAATTCTACGATTTGATGTTAAAAACTCATAAAAAGTGTAATTGAAATGCAATTACTGATGCTTACCAATGAATTTGGGAAGAAAGCGTTTTTCAAAAATTGCCTCTAGAGTGTTTGGGGTTGAGAAATCGCATATATATTACATGGAGAAAAGACTGCCTTTAGTGTGTTTGCGGTTGAGAAATTTTCCCCTCTTTTACCCAGCTATAGATATCGCATATCGGACTCGAACTTCAATGTAGCCTCCTGAATTGGCTGAACTCTCCATTGCACATTCATATAAGGAAAACTCTTGGATCTCAACTTATGAACATGCCGGACTGGAATAGCCATCGGCTCCTCCTCATAGGCCAAATTTTCATCAAGATTAATCTTGCCGAAATCTAGAACATGTGATTTATCCTTATGGTACTTCAGAAGTATGGACATATGAAATACCGGATGTACCCTTGCTAGGTTAGGAGGCACTGCGAGCCTTTGTGAAATCTCCCCAACTATCTCCAAGATCTCGAGCAGGCCAATAAACCTCTAGCTCAACTTTCCCTTATTCCCAAACTGCATCACACCATTCATATTTGACACTCAGAGGAGAACCTTCTCATCCACCATATAGCCACATCTCGATCCATCCGGTCCGCATAACTCTTCCGTCTAGATTGAGTTGTACGAAATTTCTCATGAATCAACTTAACCTTCTCCATAGCACAATGGACTTAATCAGTGCCCAGATATCTAGTCTCTTCAAGCTCAACCCAACCAATTAGCGAACGACATCGCCTCCCATACAAGGACTCGTACGACGCTATTTGATTACTCGACTAATAATTGTTGTTGTATGCAAACTCCGCTAGAGGTAAAACTAGTCCCACTGATATTCGAAATCAATGGGGCATGCCCCCAACATATCCTCCAATATCTGAATAGTGTGCTTGGACTTTCCGTCCATCTGAGGATGAAGCGTGGTACTCAGCTCAAACCGTGTACCCAACTTACGCTTCACGACGTTCCAAAAATGAGATGTGAACTGCGTGCCTTGATCATAAATGATAGAAATAGGCATGTCGTGTAGGCAGATAATCTCTCAGATGCAAATTTGAGTCAATCGCTCTGAAGAATAGGAAGTCATCACCGGAATGAAGTAAAGGAGCTTGGTCAACCGGTCCATAATAATCCATAGTGATGCACTCCCACTTCCATTATGGTATCTCTAATCTCTATGATGTGTCATATTTCCTCAAGGTCCGTGGTAAGCCTACAACAAAATCCATAGTGATGCACAACCACTTCCACTCCGGTATCTCTAATCTCTGAGTCAATCCACCTGATTTATGATGCTTGTACTTCACCTGCTGATAATTCATGCACCGAGAGACATAAGCAATAATATGTTTCTTCATCTTTCACAACAAATAGTGTTGTTTTAAGTCACTCTACATCTCCGTGCCGCCTGAATAAATGGAATAGCGTGAATTGTGATCCTCTTTAAGGATCAACAACCTCAACCCATCAATATTTGGAACACAAATCTGACCTTGAAGCCGCATAACACCATCACCAATCACAAACTCTTAGGCAACAGCCTATTGCACCGTACCTCTTAACACTAACAAGTGAGGATCATGAAACTGATGAGCCTTGATACGTTCCAATAGTGATGATTGTGCCAGAACATAATCAAGAACACGGGTAGGCTCCGAAACATCCAGCCTCACAAAAATATTGGTCAAAGCCTGAGCATCCATAGCTAATGGCCTCTCCACTGCCGGTAAATATGCCAAACTACCCATGCGCTCAGCCTTTCTACTCAATGCATCGACCACTATATTGGCCTTCCCCGGATGATATAATATGGTTATATCATAGTCTTTTAGCAATTCTAACCATCTCAGCTACCACAAATCAAGGTCCTTCCCTTTGAAAAGTTTTAGGAGACTTCGATGTAGACCTCACACGGAACATCGTATAGATAGTGCCTCCAAATCTTCATTACGTTAACAATGGCTGCCAATTCTAAATCACGCACACGGTAGTTCTTCTCATGAGCCTTCAATAGACGAGACACATAGGCAATCACCTTATAGTCCTGCATCAATACCTCACCAAGTCCAATACGTGATGCATCACAATACACGGTGTAAGATCCCGAACCTGTAGGAAATACCGACATTAGGATGTAGTCAATGTTTTCTTGAGCTTCTGAAAGCTCACCTCACAATCATTAGACAATCTAAAAAGAGCCCTCTTCTAGGCCCAATCTAGTTAAAGGAGATGCGATGGATGAAAAACCCTCCACAAAATGACGATAATAACCTACCAAACCCAAGAAGCTTCGAATCTCTATAGCTGATGTAGGTCTAGGCCAGTTCTGAAAAGCCTCAATCTTCTTTGGATCTACCTTAATCCCCTCACCGGACACCACGTGGCCCAATAATGCCACTAAATCAAACCAAAACTCGCAATTGGAGAATTTAGAATTTAGTTTCTTCTACCTCAAACTCTAGGGTACGATCTTCTAGTTCTCCTCATGATCCTCCCGACTACGAGAATACACCAATATGTCATCAATGAACACGATGACGAAGGAATCAAGGTATGGATGGAACATGCTGCTCATAAAGTGCATAAAGGTTGTTGGGGAATTGTTCACCCCAAACGACATTACCACAAACTCACAGTGGCCATAGCGGGTCCTGAAAGCCATATTCAGAATATCTGAAGCCCGAATATTCAACTAGCGGTACCCTGACCTCAAGTAAATATTTGATAATACCTTATCACCCTATAGCTAATTAAACAAATCATCAATATCAGGTAGTCGGTACTTGTTCTTGATTATAACCTTGCTCAGTTGCCTATAGTCAATACACATCCTCATAGTATCGTCTTTTCACAAATAGAACTGGAGCACCCCCAGGACGAAACACTCTGTTTGATGAATCCATTATCAAGCAACTCCTAAAGGTGTTATTTTAATTATTTCAACTCCACTAGTGCCATGTGATATGGTGTTATAAAGATGGGTTGAGTTCCCGGTGCCAAGTCTATACCAAAATCGATATCCCTATCGGACGACATGCATAGTAGGTTTGCTAGGAACACATATGTGAAATCTCTTATTATCGGAATTGACTTAACAGCACAAGTATCATCACTAACATCCCTCACATAGGCTAAGTATGCCAAGCACACCTTCTCAACCATCCGATGCGCCTTTAGAAAAGATACCACCCTGACAAGAACACAACCCAATGAACCTCTCCACTACAATCTCGGCAATCCTTGCATCGCCAATGCCATGGTCTTAGTGTGACAATCTAGAATAGCATGATATGGTGACAACTAGTGTATCCCCAAAATAACATCAAAGTCCTCCATGATGAGTAAAATAAGATATACCCTGGTCTCATGATCCTCGATAGAACCATAGACAAATGACATACACGATCTACCATAATAGAATTTCCCACATGCATAGACACATAAACAAGAGCACTCAAAGAATCACGAGACACGTACAGATATGAAGAAAAATTGGATGACACATAGGAATAAGTAGAGCTCGGATCAAATAAAACTGGTGCATCTCTATGGAAAACTGGAACAATACCTATGATGACCGCTTCAGATGAATCTGCCTCGGGTCTAGCTTGAAATGCACAAAAATGGGGCTGAGCCGCACCAATATGCCTTCCTCCTTTCTAGCGGCCTCTTCCTGGCTAGCCTCCACCTCTAATGGCATGACCACCACCTATGGCTACTTGACCCCCGCCTCTAGATGGATGAGTGGGCAGTGGAGCAACGGTGCTTGAATCATGGAACAAGTACCCTGTTGTAGCATGTTGCTCTGTGACCAAAGGAAAACCCTTGCAACGTGCCTAGGATGTCGACAAGTATAACAAGTCCTTGGCTGCTATGACTAATGACCCTAAACCTGGCCCTTTCGATCTGAATAACTACCCTAATAGCTCTGAATCGTAGGTGTACTGACCGGAGCTAAAGGCGCGTTGTAGGCTAGCTACTCAGGATGAGAACCATAAAAAAACAACTACTTGAAGCACTGTGGGATACCTGAAAAGCTGACTGAATAGGCCTACTGGGATGGCCGGTACAAAATGAACCCCTACCTCAAGATGAGGCACTACTTAAACCACAAAAATGACGAGGCCTCTTCTCATATGATGCCTCTCTACCCTGACACTAAATCTTCTCAATCCATCTAGAAATATTTACAACCTAAGTAAAAGAAATATCATCCTCGGTCTCTCTAGCATTTGAAGGCGGATACCATAAGTGCGGCCATCAATAAATATCTGCACAATCTCCCTCTCAGTATGGATCAGAATAACTACATGGCGTAATGGATCTACAAATATGGTATTGTACTGGGTAACAGCCATGCTACCCTGCTATAGGCGCTCAAATTGGTTGCGATAGTACTCTCTCAGAGTAAAAGGGATGAACTTCTCCAAGAATAGCTATGAGAACTGATCCAAAGTGAGTGGAGGTGAACCTGTTGGTCTGCCCCGAACATACTCCTGACACCACCTCTTGGCGGAGCCATGCATCTGAAACACTTCAAAGTCAACTCCATTCGACTCCACTATGCCATGTTGCACAATACCTCATGGAAATGGTATAAGAAATCCTTTGGGTCCTCAAAAAGTGTACCACCAAATAGAATAAGAAATAGCTTGGTAAATATGTCCAACCTCTTCAGCCCGTCGGACAACATAGTGGGTCCCTCCCTAGGCTGTGTCGCTATGACAGGGAAAACTACGCAAATTGTTGGAACTGCTGGAGTCTGATAGTCCTGAGCCATCAGCCCTGGTGCGAGTAGCGGGAGTCTGGGCTCCTTCCCCTACCTGAGAAATGGTTGGTTCTATAGGGAGCACACCAGCCTGGTGGGAGGCAAAATTCAACTTCATCCACGGCATTATGAAAAACAAACTCAACTTTCATTATCCCAACAACTTCAAAATAAGCAATAAACACGAATGGGAACAATTAAAGGATTAGCAATCTAACTAAGGTATGGAATGCATAGTAAATGAAACAACATGGTACAATAAGATAATTTCCACCCGCATGCTTTAACCCAATGACAACACATATATACTCGTCACCTTGCATATACGTTGTTCCCACATATAATTCACGTAGCAAATAGACTTTCCCTCAAGTCAAAGTTAACCATGACACTTACCTCAATCAACAACCAAATCAAAAATCAATCATGATTTTGCCTTCCGAACAAGTCTCCAACTCAACTGAATCTAGCCAAGTCTCCAACTCACGAATGAAAAAGATTCAATTTTGATCATTTTTGAAAAAGTCAACCCCAGGCTTTCTTGGTTGAAATTCGAGATTCAGACCAAAACCTGATTGCCCATTATCCCCCCGAGCCTGGATATATTATTTATTTAAAAATCCGACCTCAATATGAGGTTTAATTCTCAATTTTACAAAATTCCTAAATTCTACCAAAAATCACTAATTTCTACCATGAAATTAAAAAAATTGATGTTAAAAAATCATGAAAAGTAATTGAAATGAGACACACTGATCGCAAAAACGATCTGTGCATCAGACTCATTATAGTCGCAAATGCGACATATTTATCGCAAATGCTAAATTCCCAACTTCGCAAATGCGGAGAATTGCTTCGCATATGCCAAGTTGTCCTAAATGCTTAGTTGTCGCAAATCCAACCAAAACGTTCTCAAAATCGACTGGCCAATATTCACAAAAGCAAACTTTCCTCGCAATTACGAGGACAGCCAGTCCAGTTCTTATATCGCAAATGCGATCTATAGACCACAAAAGCGAGGTTTGTAAATGCGAGATTTGCAACTCGACACTAGCCACTGTTGGACACCAGAAACTGGTGGGTACCAGTGGTTGCAAACCCATCCTTAACACACTCAAAACTCACTCGAGCCCCACGAGCTCTAAACCAAACATGCACACTAGTGTAATAATATCCTAAAAACTTACTCGATATGTCGAATCATCAAAATAACATTAAATAACAAGAATCGATCATCAAACCTCAAGAATATCAACTCTAAAACTCATTTTCAGCATTTCTCACATAATGCACCAAAATACACTCGGGTCACCCCGGACTCCAACCAAACCATCGTACAAGTACAAAAATATCATACGAACCTACCACAAAACACCGATCCGAGGTCGTTTACCAAGAATGTTCACTGTGGTCAACCCTATCCTCATTTTAAGTCAAAAAGCATTTTTTCTTCAATAAATTTTACGTAAAAGCATTCCGAAAAGCGACATGGACCATGCACGCAAATCAAAAAATATCAAATGAATCTATGGAATGTCTCGGAACACTGAAATTATGGCTATTACTCAAAATATCCTATTGGATCATCACATATATAATCAAAGTCAACTCTCGGTCAAACTTATGAACTCTCCAAACCGTCATATTGTCTACTTTTGGCAAATAGAGCCAAAATATTCTAAGAACATCCAAAGCAATATATGGACATATGCCTAAGTCCAAAACCACCATACAAATCTATTAGAACCATCAAATCACCAATCCAAGGTCGTTTATATCATATTCAAATCTTGTTGAACTCTTACAACTTAAGCGTCCAACAATGGAATTAGGTGTTCCAATTCACTCTCAAACCTTCTAGAAACAAAGCCAACAATCCCCGCAAGCCACAAAACAACAAACAAAAAATACAAAAAATATCAAATAGGAAAACCGGGCTCAAATACATAAAATAACCAGCTAATTAATTACATATATTAACACACTAAGTCTAAAACTATCAGAACCGTCATAAACAACTCCCCATGACTTGTGTCACTAAGTGCATGGTCTCTAAATGGTGCTAAATACAAATTTTAAAATGAAATACAATATTATCTTATACAAATAAACAGTAGCAACATAATAATCAAAGAACTTAGTTATTAATAGCTTAGACTAATTTAAAGTACTTGGGTTTTCAATTTTGGTTAACGTAAAAAGTGATGCGATCAAGGCATGTAACGGCCTGGCCGATCGTTTTGTGTATTGTAGTCTCGTTCTATTATTTATCGCCTCTTCTATGTTTATTTATGGCTTTGTGACTTTCCAGGTTGGTTGGATATCTTTCAGGAATATTTTGGAGTGAATTGGGACACTTAATCCCAAGGTTGGAAGTTTAAGTTGAAAGAGTTAGTCGGAGTTTGACTTCGGTATAGACAAGTCCAGAACAAGTTTTTATGGTTCCAATAGATTCATATGGCTATTTTGGACTTAGGCGTATATTCGGATATTGCTTTGGAGGTCTATAGGTTAGTTTGAGGCTTTTTGGCAAAATTTGGAAAGTTGAAGGTTTGGAAGGCTGAGAGGTTTGACCGAGAGTTGACTTTGTTGATACGGTGTCCGAATTTTTGTTACGGGAGTTGGAATAGGTCTGTTGTGACAGTTGGGACTAGTGTGTAAATTTTAATGTCATTCGAAGTTGGTTTGATATGGTTCGACATTTGTTTTAGAAGTTGGAAGTTCATTAGGCTTGTATTGAAGCGTGATTCATCGTTTCAATATTGTTTGATGTGATTTGAGGCTTCGAGTAAGTTCATAATGTGATTTAGGAGGGGTTGGTTTTTTTTTTATGGGGTTCCGGGGGCCTCGGGTGAGATTCAGATGGGGGGCGGATCATGTTGGGACTTTGAAGAAATGATGTTGGTTTCAGGTCTGGTGCGAAGATCGCTGGGCTGAAGGTTCAAAACGATGGTTTGAGTCATTTTTCTTATTTTGGACTCGTGGAGCTCGAATAAGGGCGATTGTTGAGAGGGTTCTTTCTACAATTGAAGATGTAAGTGAAGTTTTATTACTTTTTATGTTAAATATTGATTACCCATTGGTTATTACACTTGGTTTATGTGTATTTGAAGTGAAATTTTGGGATTTTAGTCTATGTTGTTGGAGAGTATGATTTTGTGATTTGGGGGTCGATTTGTGGATGGAATTGGATGAAATTAGCATGGCTGGACTCGTAACTGAATGGGTGTTCGAAATTCGTTAATTTTGTCGGGTTCCGAGGTGCAAGCCCGGGATTGACTTTTTTGGTTGACTTTGCATATTTGATTCAAGACTTGAACTTTCTCATGTGGAATTGTCTTCTATGGCTGTTATTGATGGTATTAAGTTGATTTGACTAGATTGAAGTTGCTCGGAGGCCGATTCGCGAGGGAAGGTCTTGTTAGAGTATTGATTTACACGCTTTGAGGTATGAAACATATCTAAACTTGGATTGAGGGTATTTAAACATAGAAACTACGTTATATGAAAGGTATTGGGTTGACGTTTGCGCTAAGTGATAGAAGTGTGTACATGCACCGGTGTGTTCTTTATTTGAGATGGCTTTTAGAAAATTGCCGGAATTGTTTAGCAATCATACCTTATTATACAGTATTTTTCCTACTTGTTCAGCTATTCGAACTGTGATTTATATTAGACGTCATGTTTAGGATATATATTATTTGTTTGAGACTTGATAGGGCTATTCCTGCCATTTCTAAGCTATTTTCCTTATTGTAAACATATTCTCGGTCATGATACTGTATCTGTGTATGATATCTCTGTCTCAATACTTCTTATTTGATTCCTCACATTTTGTTGCTGCCATCTATGTGTAACACTATTAATCTGAGTTTTGTGAGATGTATTTATCTGAGACTTGAATGGTAAATGACTGAGTTTGGGCCATATAGCCAATTTGGTATTGTTTCTAAGGTGACGTGTACACCAGACCCATATTGAGCTAAGTGTTATTGTTTTGGGGTGACATGTGCACCATACCCCACCATTGGGCTATAGGATTATAATTAGCGCTTGGGCACGATCCGCCTATCCGGAATCTGACATGCCAGCAGTGGGCGCAGACATAGTGTTTTATATACATGCCTGATGATGGGTAGATATGACATGCACCCGTACAGTGCTAAGTGTGAATATTTTGATGGATCTACAATGATATTGTTGATTTGACATATATACTTGACATGTAGGCATATAGATGTACCTTCTCATGCTAACTGCTAAATGAAATGTTTTTTCTGTGTTGAGCTTAACTGTTACACGTGTAAACATGCCTAAATTTCTAAAATGTGAACAAGCTGAACATAGTATCATGAAGTTACTTGTTTCTACTATTTCCCTATATATTCTGAACTGTTACTAGTTATTGATATTGGCATCTGACTATTGTTACTGAGCTCGTCACTACTTTCAATCCAAGGTTAGTGTTGTTACTTATTGAGTACATGGGGTCAGTTGTACTTATACTACACTCAGCACTTCGTGTGCAGATCCTAGTACATCCGATCGAGGCGATATCCAGTGTTGAGTTGCTATCAGCGAGGTAGCTGCTATGTCATCCATAGTCCTTGAAGTTCCTTTTCAGTTACTTCTATCTTTACTGTTATATTGTTCAGACAGTTGTTGTAAAGGATTTTGCTTGTATCTTGTTATCCAGTAGTGCTCATGTACTCATTGACACTAGATTTTGGGGGGATGGTTGGAGCAGTATTGTGGTTAAATTCTCCGATATTTCATGATATTTTTCCGTTGTTGAGTTATTAAACCATGAATATTTGATTTAATTGTTATTATGTGGTTGTGGCTTGCTTAGCGGGTTCAGTTAGGTGCTATCACGACTCATGGATTTTGGGTCATGACAAGGCAGGTCAAGAGTAATATGAAGAAGTTGGATTAGTATAGCAATGGCTTGGATCAGCATAGTAACAGAAATGATATGTTCTTTTTGTATGATAGGGCATTACTAGCACTTTTATGCTAGAACTTTCGAGTTTGGTAGTCTATGTGATTTGGTTGACTTGAGAGGTTCAATGGCAATGGTTGATTATTGTGTAGGTGGGTTTCTAAGTGCTTGAGGACTATCATACTTGTGACTTGGAGAAGATAATGGGAATCTTGTACTTAGATATGGTATCATGATGGATGTAGTGAGTCGAGTGAGGTGTGGATTGCTTTTCAAAGTCGTTGTTCATCTTCAGGTAGAATGATTGGGATAAGAGGTAGCACAAATTATTCTAGTATTTTAAGAAGGGTATTATTACTGATTTCAGTATCACCAAGAAAGAGAGTGCGTCGTAGAGGATGCTTGCTAATGAAACACTAAGTGCCACGGCATTGTAAGAGAGCCAGCCATTGATGTTAATATTTCAATTGTTTAATATGGAAGGGGTGTGGAAATGGACATTTTGGGATGCCTAAATATGTGGCTTCATAGTTCTGTTGGAGAAGGCATATGGAAGTTAATAGTATAAGTAAATTTACGCTTTTGATGTATGGAGATTTGATTTCTAGAGGTGGGATTATCTCTTCGACTATTGACTACAAAATTGTGTTAATGGTTACATAGCTTGATGTGTGTGTCTTGGATGGGTGATTTAGAAGATTTGTGCTTGATAGAGCTCGTGGTTAATGGTATTTGATGTGTTTTAATCTTCTTATGTGTAGTTTTATTTTTCTGGGACTTCTTTGTTTGAGGAGTATGATTCGAGATATTTTTGACATTATTTCTATGTGTTGAGATGATGAACAAGTTAAGTAAGTACTTTAAAGGCTTACAGATTTGTATATTGAATATATTGGATTCCACGAGGTTGTAGGTGATCATGAGTGGTGTAGTAGGAAAGTAGGTTGATAACAGGTTACAAGTATGTAATTGCAGTTGAGATCGGTGGCTTAGAGGTTTAATATATGTCTATCAGTTGAGGCTGGATTGGTTCCTTATTAACATATAGAAGTCTTATTACTATTTTAGAAGAAGGTGGGATCAATTTAGGTATTTACTAGTAGATCAGTTGCAGATGTGCATTCCACGACGTGTAAGATTTGCTTGTAAAATTCAAGGTGTCTTATAGGTGCGGCATCCAAAAAGAGTTACAGTTATATGGGATACTTTCTACTATAGAATTTAGTGGGGTAATAGATCAATATGCGATTATGGAATTTATGGCTGGTGGTTTGGGTACACGAGTTAAGTTTTGTCGAGTTTGCTTAATGGTTGGGAAGGTGGAGTATAACTACTCATAGACTTGTTGAGATAGAACACCGAATCAGGGAGTCATTGGCTGATGAGTTACTTTTTCACAGAATTTTCATAGTTATATTATTGCCTATATGGTGCAAACCATGTCGTTTGAGGTTCCATATAGAAGTTGGTGTGACTTGTTGGTCTAGCAGCTTGTACTACATGAGATGAATATGGACCTGGAATTAGTGCGATCGGAGTTGGATATGGTATATTTGGAAGATAATGCTCTGGACAGCCTAGAATAGGCAATGGTTCTTACCGGACGAGAGGAATCTATGACTTGTTCATATTATTAGGTGATTATGAGTTTATACAGGTTTCTTTCATCATTATCAGCATAACGGTACTAGGTTTGGTAATGAGCAGTTATTATAGTCCAATGATTACTATGGGTATATGAGTTATGTGGTACATTGCGTGGTTACATTTTGGAAACAAATTATTACTTGGTGCAGTTTATTGGGATTGATACGGTTAATATATACAAGAATCAACTTTTGAAAGAAGGTTCTAGATATTTAAGTTGGGTTTGAATGCCTGTGAGCTAAGCTTCAAGTGAAATCTTTAGTCAAGATGTATGAAGTTAGGCCCACGGTGATGTGTATGATGAGCTTATATATCTATTTGGCAGCTTTAGAACGACTCTTGGCTATTCGAGGATAAATGTATGTTTAAGTGGGGGAGAATGTAGTGACCCGACTAGTCATTTTGAGTTCTAGCATTTGATTTCTTGATTCGAGACTTCCCGCATGTACATTTGATGTTTTATGACTTGTGGGTATGACTGATTTTGGTTCCAAGAGGGTTGGAAGTGATTTGGAACTCTTAGATCCAAAATAGAAGCTCCAAGTTAGAAGAGTTGACCAAGGTTTTCTTTAGGATAAATGGACTCAAAATCAAGCTTTTATGGTTCCAATTGTTTTGTATGGTGATTTTGGACTTGTATGTATATTCGAATTTGGTTTTGGAGGTTCCTAGAACAATTCGATACCATTTGTCGAAAATTTGTAATTTGAAGAACTTAAGAGTTCATAAGTTTGATCTAGATTTGACTTTAATGTTATTGGACTCCGATTGGTTTTTCGAGATTGTGGATAGTTTTATATAGTTGAATCGAACTTGTGTGCAATGTTTGGAAGTGCTCAGAAGCGTCTATGTGTGATTTGGACACTCTTTTGAAAGAATAAAGATTTAAGACTTAAGAGAAATTCTATTTGATTTGAGCCTCGATTCCATGTTGTGATGTTCACACAGATATTTTGTGCCTTTGAAAAATTCCTTATAGGGTATTTGGCCTTGTAGGAACGAGTAGATGGAGTCCCGAGGGGCTCGGGTGCAGTTTAGGAGCGTTTGGAGAGTGATTTGGAAGTGAAACAATTGCGGAAAAATGCATCACATGTGGAGGCCAAGGTGGAAACTCTGTTGTAGGCCAAGAAGGAGGAGTGAGGTTGGTCGCTTCGCGTCCGAGAGGGCATCCGACACCTGAAGCTAAATTTTAGCTTTTTGCTAGAAAACCCCATGCCGTACTTGGACTTTATTACATCTTGGGAGCTAGTGAGCTCTGATTGAGGCAAGTTTCAAAGCGATTTTCACCTAAGACAATGGGGTAAGTAATTCTCACTCAAATCTATAATTGTAACTTAAATATATCATTGTGTTTTGCTCTAAATCAAGGAATCTTAAAGAAGAAAAGATGGGCTTGGCTTGAAAGTTAAGAAATGTTATTTTAAGGGTTTGATCACTGCTTTGGGATCAGATTTGGAATCTAATAACATATTTGGAATCGTGGAGGAATAAGTCATCGAAAGTTTGTGTTAGTCTTAGATTTTGACCGAGTGGGCCCGATTTGAATTTTTGGTGGACATTTTGGAATTTCTTCAAAGATCGAGGCTTTATTGATTGAGATCATTTTCGTTATCATTGTTTTCCTTTCGTAAATAATATTTGTGTTAGTTTTGACTATTGGAGGTCATGAACAAGAAAAGAAGCAAACCGGGGATGAAGTCTAGCCCGAATAAGGTAAGTATCTTACTTAACCTCGACTTAAGGGAATATTTTTCGAATAATGGAAATTATTTGCTAGGTTCTATGTGTTTTTGGGGTGACATATATGTGAGATGATGAGTGTATGTAGATACCAAACTTATATAACATTTTGGATAGATTCTAGGTTCTTTGGGCCTTAATTGGGTGCGATTTCTTCTTGACGTGTGCTATAATTGACTCTTATGACTATGTGACATGATTATTCATGCTACAAATCATGTTTTAACTTATGAAACTTTATTTGAACCTGATTGGCTATTATTCGTATATGCTGATACACATGATTTTGTTGTAGTCAAATGTTATATTATGAGCACGCATCCGTACTTATTATTCTTGCGATATGCCTTAAATTGTTATATGACTACTTGAGTTCCTTATTTCATGTTAGAGATATTTATTTAGGTTTTTGACGCTTAATCAGACGTAATGACTATATCATGCATATATGTTTATTTCTTGTTCATATGCATACATTCCTACATATGGTTCTCAAATATGGACTGAGGATTTTGGTATGAGGTTTTTACCATGCGGATATTGTGATATAATTGTTATTATTATGGCACACATGTGATATTGTGATATTAGTATTGTTATGGCACGAGGTTCGTGTCATGAGAATTGTTATGATATTGATATCCCTACGACATGATGGGTTCCCATGCAAACGAGTTCCTGGTGTTCACGCTTGGATATTGATACATCCCCTCGGAGTAAGGTGATTACCCATGTTACTTTGGGCCCTATAAGCATAGACACTTGGAATAGTGCTCGATATTGGACGCATGGATGGTGTCATGCACATGGATGATGTTATGGGTATGTGTGTTCATGCATATTTATATATCTTCATGCATATCGTGTACATATTTTATATGGTGCATTTCACACATGCATGGGATTTATTGGTAGAGTTTGGTAAATAGACATTGTACCAGGTTGTTATGAGGTACAGTGACTTGTATTAGAAAAATGAAATATGTGTTTGCTGCATGGATTTTCATGGTTGTATTGAGAGATTTTAACAACCAGATCGATTGTTTTAAGTATTTGAACTATGTTCCCCTATTTGATACTTCCCATATGTGTATTTGATATTTTATGACTTACGGGGGTAGGTAATTTTGGTTTTCATGGGATTTAGAAAGATTTGGAACACTTCACTTTATTTTGGAAGCCTTACCTTAGAAGAGTTAACCAAGGTTTGACTTTTGTTTAAATGACCTTGGATTGGTGATCTTCTGGTCCCAATATATTTGTATGGTAATTTTAGTCTTAGGCGTATGTTCGGATTTCGATTTAGAGGTTCCTCGAAGATTTTGATTCTATTTGCCCAAAGTTGGCCATTTGAAGAATTAAAGAGTTCTTAAGTTTGACCAACTGTCGACTTTTATGAAATCAGACTCTGATTGTTGTTATAGGACTTGGAATAGGATTTGTTTTGTTCCTGTGCAAAGTTTCATTTTATCCGAATTGTTTATGCATGAATCAGACGCTTGGTTGGATGTTTAGAAATTCTTGAACTTATAAGAAGTTCAATTTGTGGTTTGATCTTTGATTCGTCGATGTGATGATCATATGTGTTTGGAAGCTTTGGATAGGTATGGGTAGTGTGTATTGAGTTGCTAGTATGATTAGACGGGATCCCGGGTCGCTAGGGTAAGTTTCGAACTACCAGGAGCAAGTTTGAAGTTGGAAAATCTTGCTTGTGACTGGTGTGCTTCGCAATTGCGGAGTATGTCTCATGATCGCGGAGTATTATTTTGGACCTGGGGAAATTAGTTATTCATGTTTGTGATAGGGCAGTCGCATTCGTGAAGGAGGAGCTGAGGCTGGGAGTTTTGCCTTCGCGTTCGGGAAGGCAGAGTCACGTTCGCAGAGAAGACTAGGCATGTAAGGCGTCTCGTTCACATAGGTGTGGCAGGCAAGGCATCGTGATCGTGAGGCAGCTTCCATGGTCACAAAGTATTTTGGCAGAGGCATTTTTGTGCTTCGCAAACGCGAGGCATGTTCCGTGTTTGTGAAGAGTACCCCTAGGCAGATTTATTAAGTTGCTATTTCGAGATTTAAGCTCCTTGGAGAAGAGCGATTCTTCAAGGAGATTTTCATAGCAGGCTGAGAGGTAAGTGATTTCTACTAATTTATGGTATTATTTCATAAATCAACATGGATTATTAACACCTTAAACATGAAATTTTTACAAGAAATTTAGGTTTTTTGCTTACAACTTAGGAGAGTAAAAATTAAGGTTTTGTGCTATGATTTGGACTTGTATTTGAAAACTAAATACATATTTGGGCTCATGGGGCTATGGGTAAACGAGTTCTATCCCTAGACTCGGATTTTGATCATGTCGGCCCGAGTTGACTTTGTTAGCTTTTGGAAATTGATTAAAGATTGAACCTTTATTATTTGGAATCAATTCATATGATGCCTTTTAACATTATTAAATATTATTTTGCTAGATTTGAGCAGATTAGATGTATTTTCTAAAGGAAAGGCGATTTCGAAGGTTAATTTGGCTTATTAAAGTACTTGAGTAACCTTGTTGTAAGAGAATAACCTTTAGGATGACCTTATTTGTCTAATTGAAATTTGTGGGCAGCGACGTATATGCAAGATGACGAGCGGGTGCTATGTACGATTCATGACTGAATTAGGATTTTTATGCCTTATTTGGATTGTGTGCTTTCTATGATTCATGTTTAAAATAATTTGTATGGCTACATGAGCTTATCCTTTCTTGCTAGTGATCAAATTTAGAATTACTATCTCTTATTTCTCCAAGATGGACTATTTGTGAAATTGTGGTTATGCTTGATTTAGCCGTAGACCTGATTCTCATATCATGAACACATCTGCAATTTATTATTATTATGTCCTTGTGCACATTATTTATTATTTGTGAGCATATGTATCATTTATGATGAATGTTATTTCGAATTATTATGATTATGATACGTGTGGACATATTGAACGGATTAATTTGGCAATGGCATGAGGTTTCTTCCGTGCAGTTTTTGTGATATTGTTATTGTTGTGGCACGAGGTCTTTATCGCGCTATTATGGTGATATTGTTACTCTTATGGTATGATTTCTATCCCGTACAGCGTGTGGATTTGGATCCACCCCCCTAGGATCGGCCTTTCATGTTTCTCTCTTGATGGCGTACACACGATTTGTGATAAATTGACAGATTTTTGGTTGATTCTAATATAGAATCTAATGATGGTGATCTTTGAGCATAAAGGTTGAAGCTTTGACCATTCAAGTGAATATCTTATGCCTTATTATACATTTCATATGCCTTCTCTGTTGAATTCTAACATGCTACTCGATCCCTCTATTATATGCTGATGACTTGTTAGTCAAGATTTGATTATCTATGGGAGTTATTATCTCTTGATATGATATTTGATTATATTGCATATTGTTATAGTCTTCTTGTGAATAATTATGAACTTCACAAGTTTATTTGATTAGTGAGTATCATATGACTTTAACCTTGTCACTACTTCGGTTAGACTTGATACTTACTAAATATACGTTATCCTGTACGCATACCATAGTTTTGCATATATTTGTGCAGATTTAGCGTTGGCAGTAGCAGGCTTCATGAATGAGCTTTGTAGGTATTAGAGGAGATCCAAGATAGTGCTGCATGATTTCTTACAGACCCTTGGATTCCTCATCCCGTATCTTTCATACTGTTATCTGTACACTTAGACAGTGGAGCTCATGAATTAGTACTATTAGGTTTTGGGAGATCTGATGATGTAGCATCTTATGCTTTCTGTTGTTTGGAGCACTTATTCTACTATTTATACTGTTACAATTATATTTATTTTTTATTGGTTTTCATTTATGTTTATGTTGGCTTACCTAGACTTGGAGGTTAAGTGCCATCACGACCTCTGGTAGGATTTTGGGTCGTAAATAAATTGGAATACGAGCTCAAGGTTCATAGGTTCATGAGCATGTCTAGTAGAGTTTTGCAGATCAGTATGGAGAGATCTATACTTATATTTGAGAGGCTATAGGACAATCAGGAAAACTTCACTTTCTACTTATCTATATTATGCGACGTTATTTCATCCAAAAGTTTGAATCTTTGCTCTTATATTCTCTCATAGATGGTGACAACATATTCTTTTAGAGCAGTTGAGAAGGCGGCAGTACCCCATGCCAGAGCTAGGAGAGGCATCGACCGAGACAGGCCTAGTGTTTAGGCGAGAGCATGTACGACCAAACTTGTGATAGGTGGAGCACATGCACTTCCTCATGCCCCTGCTAGATCAATTTTTGAGGAGTCATCTATAGCTATAGTTGAAGATCAAGCTCTAGTTCATGATGCTTCGTCGGGTCCGACTCATGTTCCCGAGGGTTTTATTTCTACCTAGTGCTTCATGACACTATGGCCCAGATCTTGAGTTTCTTTGATGGCTTGGCACAGGGTGGCCTACTTCATATGATCCCATATACTTCTTAGACTTGAGGGGGAGCACAAACAACAACATTCACATTTCGAAGCAGGCCACTTCTATGTTTCAGACTCTAGGAGTTCCGGTTGTTACACCAATTAGGGCGGTTCAGATTGTTGCTATGGTCATCCCCGAGGTTAGACTTGGTATGACTGTGGTGGAGAGAAAGATGATGGATCAGTGCATTAAGTTAGATCCTCCATGTTATACTGGTGATCCCACAGCTGATGCTCAGCAATTCTTGGACATGTGTCATGATATTCTACGCAATTTAGGACTTATGGAATCTAATAGAGTTGATTTCACCATATTTCAGTTGAGAGGGCAGCCAAGAGGTGGTGGAAGACATATGAGCAGGGCAGATCAACAGGGTCACCTCCTCTCATGAGGGCTCAGTTTTTGACTCTCTTCTTAGAGAAGTTCATTCTACTTACTAGGAGAGATGAGTTGTGTAGCCAGTTCGAGCACTTACAGTAGGGGGGTATGACTGTTACCCAGTATGGGATGAGGTTCACAGAATTGTCACGTTATGGAGTTTTTTTGTTTCAAATTTAGAAGGAGATGGTATGGAGGTTTGTTTAGGGACTCATCTATAATCTTAGGTTTAGGATGGAATGAGAAGTTGAGACTAAGACTACCTTACACCAGGTTAAATATATTTCTATGAGGTTAGAGCACATCCACCGGTAGGAGAGGGAGGACATAGAGGCCAAGAAACTTTATGGTATTGGAGGATTTAGTAGTTCCTACTCTAGGGGCAAGGATCATCATGGTAGAGGCTATTCCAGTAGGCCTGTTCCGTCAGCACTTCAGACTTCACGTGGTGCCAAATCTAGCCATAGGTTTCAGAATACTCGTCTAGAGCAGTCATAATTCAGTGCACCTCCTAATGTGGTTCTTATAGTTGTTATTCCAGTCGTACGAGGCAGGCTCAATCCCAGCAGTTATATCAGTAGAGAGATTGCTTTGAGTGTTGGGATTTAAGGCATTGAGGAGGAATTATCCTAGACATCGGATGAGTGTACCTCAGCAGTCCACCTAGACTATGAAGCAGTTGCATTTGATGCAATAATTATAGGAATTGTTTCGGTTTGTCTTAGAGATGTTTCATTATTATTTGATTTGGGTTCTACTTATTTGTATGTGTCATCCTAATTTGTATCATATTTGGATATGCCTCGTGGTTCTCTTGATATTCTTGTTCATGTATCTACACCTTTTGATGATTTTATTGTGGTGGATCATATATATCGGTCTTGTGTGGTTACTATCGGGGGTTATGATACTAGGGTTGATCTTTTATTGCTTAAATGGTTCATTTTAGGTGATTGGTTATCTCCGTACCATGCTATTATTGATTGTCACGCTAAGATTGTAACATTGGCTATGCCGAGATTGCCAATGTTGAAATGGAGAGGTTCTTTTTCTCATACTCCTAGTAGGGTAATTTTATTTCTAAAGGCTCAATGATGGTTAAGTAGGGGTGTTTGGCATATCTGGCCTTTGTTAGTGATGTTAGTGCTTATACTCCTACGGTTGATTTAGTCCCTGTAGGGAGAGAGTTTCCAGATATGTTTCCTGCAAACCTACCAGGTATGCCACACAATAGGGATATTGATTTTCATATTGATTTTGTGTCGGGCACTGAACCCATAGCTATTCCACCATATCGCATGGCTTCAACTGAGTCAACAGATCATTTGTAGAAGTTGTTTTATAAGGGAATCATTGGTTATAGGCAATTACACAAGGCTAACATCAAGAACAAGTATCCATTTCCTGGCATGATGATTTGTTTAATCAGCTTTAGGGTGCCAAGGTGTTCTCGATGATTGAGTTGACATTAGTTATCATCAGTTGAATATTAGGGATTCGAACATCCCTAAGACGAATTTTAGGATTTGTTATGCATAGTATGAGTTCTTGGTGATATATTTTGGTTTGACTAATGCCCCAACAACTTTCATGCATTTGATAAACAGTGTTTTCCAGCTTTATCTGGATTCTTTTGTTATTAGATTCTTTGATTGTATCTTGGTATATTCCCGTAGTAGGGAGGAGCAAGAGTAGCATTTAGGATTGTGCTTCACATTCTGAGGGAGAAGAAGTTGTATCCTGAGTTCTGCAAGTGTATGTTTTGGTAAGATTCGTTGGCATTCTTGGGCCACGTGGTGTCTAGTGATGCGATCAAGGTGGATGCGAAGAAAATTAAAGTAGTTCAGGGTTGGCCCAAACCTTCTACAACTACAAAGATCAGGAGATTCATAAGTTTGGCTGGCTACTATCGTCGTTTTGTGGGAATGGTTTGTGTCCATTGAAGCTTCATTAACCAAGTTGACTCAAAAGAGCCTCCGTTCAGATGGTCTGGCAACAGTTAGGAGAGCTTTTAGAATCTCAATGCTGCATTTAGTTTTGTTATTGCCCTAAGGATCAATGATGTATGCTTTTTATTTTGATGCTTCGTGTGTTTGTTTTAGGTGTATGTTGATGCAATATGGTAGGGTGATTTTCTATATGCCGCGCTAGTTTAAGTGTCACTACCCAACACTACCAATCAGCCGTGATAGGGCCTAACTCTCTCACTAGGCAAGCCAAGCATAACGAAAATGAAATATAAATACTCGAAGGGGCAAAAGTGATACAATAATAGTGTCTCAACATAGCATAGTAACGCCAATACTTGAAAACAAATCCCCTAGAAAAAGTACAGAGTCATGAGCTCTAAAATGGAAATACAAGTATGCAAAGCCAGATAACAATACTACCCTATAACTAAAAAAATAGTACAAATGGAAAGAGATGTCATGACTGCGATCGAGGTGCAGCTTTACCCCGTCTCTCTAACAACTATGTTAGAAACTCGGCTACCGGTGACTAGGTCTGACACCTGGATCTGCACAATTAAGTGCAGAGTGTAGTATACATACAACTGACCCCATGTACTAAGAAAGTACCATAACTAACCTCGGCGAGGTACTAGAAGCAAGAATTATAAGTGATACTCGCTATAACCCGTACAGTTCATAAATGCAACATGTACGGAATGATAATATGATCAATTAATGAATCTTTGAAAGAACCACGTTAGTGTATAAAATAACTTAACATACTGTGCTCTCTCAAAATCCAGCATATAAAGAAGATAAGAAATTAAAGCAGATAACAGTCAAGGAAGCTGCTAGTAAAGATGAAATGCAACAACAAAATCAAACACTTGCCAGCTTTTCCTCAGAACTTCGATAAAACTACCAAACCACTGATCATTTTTCCTTAATCCATGTGTACACCATAAAGAGAGAAACACGAGAGGGTGACCCTAGGGGGATGGATCCATATCCACACGTTGCACAGACAGCTCGTATGCTGCACGGACAACTCACGTGCTAATAATATCAACCGCACAGACAACACACGTGTTGCAGGGACAACTAACGTGCCAAAAGTATCAATATCTTGATCTGCACGAACAACTCACATGCTGCATGGATAACTCACGTGATAATAAACAAAATCTGCCTGGCGTGGTCACATGCTAAATATCACAATACGCCCGGCATGGTCACATGCACAATATCACTACCCGCCCAGCATGGTCATGGGCTACCTGTAAAAACAATATCACACATAAAGCACATATGCAAGAATACATGTACATGATAAAAGCACATCCAATTTCATAACCGTGGATTGGTATAAGGGACATGCTAAGGCGTATGCATGTGTAAGTGTGATATTATAGCTCAAATCAGATGAATACATCACAAAATAGGAGCTATCAAGCTTAGTCAGAAGATTAACCTCTATGCAATCTCGAACATGGCTAAAATAACTCACAACAGGGGGTACGAATAATAGGAACATCACAACATGAATCTTAGAAATCAATTTAAGGCATGTGATAGCATAAGCACCACACCAAGCATGGATAAATACCCTGGCGCACACACAAGGGCTCGACCCCCACACATATGCTCCACCCATAACACATAGCTATCATAAATAACTCAGGCAACTGGTGCCTCGATCAAGTATAGGTAAGATACATACCTTAAGCAAGTCAAGTCAATCCTCTAACAAGCCCTTCATGCATGTGTCAACCTCCGAAGGGCTCGAATCTAACCAAAATAACTTAATATCATCAATAAAAGCTATAGGAAATGATTCCAAATGATAAAGCTACAATCTTTAAGCAAAATCAAAAGTCAACCAAAAATTTCAACACCGGGCCAGCACCTTGGAACCCAACCACACTCACATATACATAACTCCCATTCGAATACTAGTCCAACCATACCAATTTCATACAATTCTGACCACAAATCGACCTTCAAATCCTCAATTTTTTTATTTTAGGACATTTTTTACTAAAATCCCCAATTTCTTCACTTTGATTCTTATTTAAATGCTAAAATCATAGAAGTAATTATGAATAACAAACAAATCCGAGTCAAAAATACTTTACCCAAATCCAAATTGTGAAAATTCCCTCCCAAAATCACCCAAATTCGAGTTCCACAACTCAAAATGTGTTAAAATGACTAAAACCTCGAAAAATAGAGTATTGATGGTCTGCCAAGGCTTACCCTTCGCTATCATAGAACCAACTACGCGATCGCGAAGCACAACCAAAAATGATCTACGTAAACGCGAACACGACGCGAACGCGGACAACATCACGTGTTTGCAAAGACTTAAGGCCTAAAGCCCCCAGCTGAACTCCCCACTCTACATGAACTCGACAACCGACTCGCAATAATGAAGGACATTGATTCCTATCGCGAGCTCGGTCTATACTTCGCGAATGCTGAGAATATTCAGCCCTGCAAACAAATTACCTTCTGCAATCGCGACAGCCTCTTCACTATCACGAAGAAGGAAACTAGAAACTTAGAATCAGCAGCCGCAAACATGATGGAAATAGTCTGAAACCCACCCGAGACCCCCGAGACCCCATCCAATCACACCAACCAATCCAAAAACATAACATGAACCTACTCAAAGCCTCAAATTATATAAAATAATGTCAAAATAATGAATCACATCCCAATTCAAGCCTAATGAACTAATGAACTTCCAACTTCCAAAACTCATGCGAAACCATATCAAATCAACTACGAATGACCTCAAATCTTGTATGAAAACCCTAAATGACATAACAGATTTATTCCAACTTGCAGAACAAAAATCCGAACCCGATATCATTAAAATCAACTCTTGGTCAAACCTATCAACCTTCCAAACTTTTAACTTTCCAACTTTTGCCAAAAAAGCACCAAACCAACCTATGGACTTTCAAATCTAAATACGAACATACACCTAAGTCCAAAATTACCATAAGAAGCTATTTGAACCATCAAAACTCCATTCTGGAGTCTTCTACACAAAAGTCAAACTCCGGTCTATTCTTACAACTTAAGCTTTCGACCATAGGACTAAGTGTCCCAATTCAGTCCAAAACCTCTTTGAAACCAAACCAACAACCCTTGGAAGTCACGAAACAACAAATATACATAAGTAAAGCATCAAATAAAGGAACTGGGGCTAAAATACTCAAAATGACCTGCCGGGTCGTTACATTCCCCTCCTTTTAAATAAATATTTGTCTATGAACGGGTCTAGAATCATACCTCGAGTCTAAAAAGGTGAGGATATCTGCTTTGCATCTCCTGCTCGGTCTCCCAAGTAGCTCTCCTGGACCGGTTGGCCTCTCTAATGAACCTTCATCGGTGCTATAATCTTCGACCTCAACTTTCGAACCTGCCGGTCTAAAATTGCCATCGACTCCACATCATAAGTAAAAGCCCCATCTAACTGCACCATGCTGAAGTCAAAAACATGTTATAAATCACCATAATACTTACAGAGCATGGAAACATTAAACACTAGGTGAACCCCCCGATAGACTAGGCGGTAAGGTAAGTCTATAGGCCACCTCTCCAACTCTCGCAAAAACTTCAAAAGAACTAATATACCTAGGGCTCAACTTGTCCTTCTTCCCAAACCTCATCACACCCTTCATGGGAGTAACTCTGAGGAAAAGCTTCTGACCCACCATATATGCAACATCACGAGCCTTCCAGTCAGCATAACTCTTCTGCCGAAAATGTATTGTATGAAGCTGCTCTTGAATTAACTTCACATTCTCCAAAGCATCGCGGACCAAATCAGTGCCCAACAACCTAGCCTTCCCAGGCTCAAACCAACCAATTAGAGAACACCAACGCCTCCCATATAAGGCCTCATAAGTAGCCATATGGATACTCGACTGATAGCTATTATTGTAGGCGAACTCTGCTAACGAAATAATTTAATCCCATGAACCCCCTAAATCAATGACACAAGAACTTAGCATGTCCTCCAATATCTGAATAGTGCACTCGAACTGTCCATCCGTCTGGTGTTGAAATGTTGTACTCAGCTCAACCTTTGTGCCCAACTATCGCTGAACTTCTCTCCAAAAATGTGATGTAGACTACATACCTCGATCTGAGATAATAGACACGGAAACACCATGAAGGCGAACAATCTCCCGAATATAAATTCGAGCAAGTTGCTCTTAAGAATAGGTAGTCATGACTGGAATGAAGTGTGCAGACTTAGTCAGTCTGTCCACAATGACCTACATTGCGTCGAATCTCTTTGAGGTCCATAGAAGCCCAACTATGAAATCCATGGTGATACGCTCCCACTTCCACTCTGGAATATTGAGCCTCTGGAGCAAACAACCGGATTGGTGATAGTTGTACTTCACCCAGTGAGAGTTCAGACACCGAGCAACATACCCAACAATATCCTTCTTTATCCTCCGCTACCAATAGTATTGCCTCTAATAATAGTGCATCTTTGCGGCACCCGGATGAATGGAATAAGCGAACTATGCTCCTCCTCAAGTATCAACTCTCGCAACCCATCCACATTTGGAACATAGATCTGACCTTGCATCCTCAATACCCCATACTCTCCAATAGTAACCTCCTTGGAATCATCGTGTTGTACTATGTTATTTAGGACAAGCAAGTGGGGAACATCAAACTGATGTGCCTTGATGCGTTCGAACAAAGAAGACCGTGAAACAACGCAAGCAAGAACCCAGCTAGACTCCGAATTATCAAACCTCACGAACCGATTGGCCAAAGCCTGAACATCCAATGATAACAGTCTCTCCCTAGATGGAATATAAGTAAGACGTCCCATGATTTCAGTCTTCATACTCTAAGCATCAGCCACAACACTGGCCTTCCCCGGGTGATAAAGGATGGTGATATCACAGTCCCTTAGTAGCTCTAACAACCTTCGCTGCCTCAAGTTCAGATCCCTTTGCTTGAATAAGTGTTGTAGACTCTTGTGTTATGTGAACAACTCACAAGACATGCCGTAAAGATAATTGTTTTAATTCTTCATTACACGAACAATGGCTGTCAACTACAAATCATGTACATGGTAGTTCTTCTCACGGGGCTTCAGCTAATGCGAAGCATAAGCAATAGCTCTACCTTACAACATCAACACGCACCCAATACCAATATGTGAAAAATCAAAACAAACTGTGTAGGAACCCGATCTTGAAGGTAAAACCAGAACTAAAGTTATAGTCAAGGTAGTGTTGAGCTTCTAAAAGCTCTCCTCACGCTCATCGGACCACCTTAATGGGGCACCCTTCTACGTCAATCTAGTCAATGGGGCTGCAACAAATGAAAATCCCTCCAGAAAATTATGATAATACCCAACCAAACGAAGGACACTCCGAATTTCAGTAGCAGAAGCCGGTTTGGGCCAACTCTAATTTGCCTCAATCTTCTTCGAATCCACCTTAATCCCCTCGCTAAACACCACAGGGCCCAAGAATTCCACCGAGTCAAGCCAAAATTCACACTTGGAGAATTTAGCATATAGTTTCTTCTACCTCAAGGTCTGGAGAATGATTTTCAAGTGCTGCTCATGATCCCCTCCGTTGCGAGAACACACCCATATATCTTCAATAAACACAATGACGAAAGAATAATGTTATAGATGAAACACACTGTTCATCAAGTGCATAAAGGCTATTGGGGCATTGGTCAGCCCAAAAGACATCACCAAAAACTCATAATGATCACAACGGGTTCTGATGTCAAATCAATCTTCAAGAACACCCTAGAACCCTAAAGCTGATAAAAAAATCATCATTACGCGGTAGTGGGTACTTGTTCTTGACCATAACTTTGTTTAGCTGCTGGTAGTCAATACACATTCTCATAGAATCATTTTTCTTCTTCTCAAATAGGATCGGTGCCCCCAAGGCGACACACTAGGCTGTATGAAACCTTTATCAAGAAAATCCTAAAGTTGTTCCTTCAAATCTACCGATTCCATGCGATATAATAGAATAGAGATTGGCTGAGTGCCCAGCGCTAAGTCAATACTGAAATCAATATCCCTGTCAGGCGGCATACCCGGCAGGTCTACAGGAAACACATCTGGGAAGTCCGTCACTACTGTAACGGACACAACGGTAGGGGTATCGGTAGTAACATCCCTCTTGCAGGAGATATATGCCAACCACCCCTTCTCAACCATTTGTTGAGCCTTCAAATATAAAATCACGTTATTAGGAACATAATCTAGGGAACCTCTCCACTCAACCCTAGAAAACCCTGGCATCACCACTGTCACGATCATAGCGCGACAATCAAGAATAGCGTGACATGGTGAGAACCAATTCATGCCTAAAATCACATCGAAATTGACCTTACTAAGTAACAGTAGATAAAACCTAGTCTTACAACCCCCAAGGGTAACCACACATGACCAATATACTTGATCCACTATAATAGAATCACCCATCGGTATAGATATACGAGCAGGAATATCTAAATAATCAAATGGCACATACAAATAACGAGCAAATTAGGATGACACTTATGAATAAGTAGAACCAGGGTAAAATAACACTGAAACATCCCAGTGGCACATTGAAGTAATACTTGTGATCACGACATTGAAAGCAACTGCCTCTAATTTGGGAAATGCATAGAAGCTGACCTTTACACTGCCTGAATGACCTCCCCCCTAGGGCGACCTGGAACAGGTTGAGCCCCACCCCTAGCTGACTATGTGGGTGGTGTAGTTGCTGCTGACCCCACCCCAGACTGGCAATCACTCTTGTGATGACTCAAGTCTCCACACTCAAAACAACCTCTCCTTTGACGAAGTTGCGGACCTGATAATCTAGGTAACTGCCTGCAAAACCCTAAGCAGATGGGGCATGGTATGAACTTTGTGCCAACAACGCACTTAGTAATAACTGAACAAGGAGTGCACATTATGAACCATGGATGATTGAGGAAGCACGAGGAACATGAAGAGCTGCCTGAGCGGGTCTAAAAGGATCTGCAGTAATGTGACTGGCCTCCAGATAAGGCACTACTGAAAACACATATACCACGATGCCCCTTGTCTTCCCGCTCCTCATGCTCAAGCCTGCAAACTTGCTCCAAACGTCTATCAATCTCGACTACCTGGTCAAACATAGAATCTTTCGCAACCTCTAGAGCCATACTGTAATGTAAACCATAGTTGAGGACATTAATAAACTTCGTGATCTTCTCCCTCTCTATGGGAACCAACTAAACTGCATGACATGCCAAATATGCAAATCTCATCTCGTACTAAGTAACAGTCATACCCTCCTAGCGTAGCTATTCAAAATTCCTACGCAACTCCTCCCTGCAAGTATATGGAATAAACTTCTCTAAGAAGAGAACTCAGAAGTCCGGCCATGTAAGTTGCGGTGATCCAGTTGGCCTTCCTAACTCAAAATTATGCCACCAATTGTATGCTGCTCGTCTCAGCTCAAAGGTAGTGAAAGCAACTCCACTGATATCCATAAGACCCGTGGTGCGAAGAATCCGATGACATCGGTCTAAAAAATCCTGAGCATCCTATGACTCTCCTCCACTGAACTCTAGTGGATCAAGCTTCCTAAACCTCTCCAACTCTTCTGCTCCTCTTCAGTCATAGGTGGGCCAACCTCGGCCCGAGCAGCAACCACTGGCTGAACTGGAAACGCCCTTGGTGTCTTATGACCCTGAGCTAGGTGCTCTGGAGTACGGGCGGCGGGAGTCTAGACACCTCCTCTAGCCTATGAGGTAGCTGGTGCAACTTGTATTTAGATTCCAAACTATCCATAACCTCACGAGTCTAAATATGTGCTTAGACTCCTAAACTAAGTCCAAATCAACTCCCAAATCCCTAATTCACTCTCCAAAATTATAGTCAAAACACCAAATTTCCCCTTTAAATTCCATATTCTATGTGTAATAATCCATGGGGAAATAAGATATATTATCAAAATCAAGTAGAATTTTCTTACCCTCTTGCCTTGTGTAAACATCCTCTCCAAAACACCCATCTCCATGTCTAGGGCTCATAATATGAGATAATGGGCTAAATTCTCGAAATAAGGACTTAAAATAGTCTAGCCGGCACAACCCTTCACAAACGCGGTTACTGCCTCGCATTCACGATGCACAAAAAGTCATAACATCAAATAACCCTTCACGAATGCAACTTCTCCCTCGCGAATGTGATGCACAGTCACCTAGGCCCATGCGAACGCGAGCCCCCACCCCCTAGTTATTGCGAAGGCCAAGCACCAACCGATACCCATCCTTACTCATTACTACACGAACGTGACAACAAAGGCGCAAACACGAAGGCCAATTTACCACAACCCATGATGAGTGCGACACCCCATCCGCGAATGCTAATAAAAATCTTCCCAACATACACTCCACAATCACGATGCTCCCTCCGCGATTGCGATGAAGAGCCTGACACCAGTAGAAATATGCTATATCAAAAATGCTCCGGGTGGTCTGAAACACATTTGAGCCACCCAGGACCCCATCCAATCACACAAACAAGTCCACTAAACACTACTCGGACCTATCCAAAGATCCAAAGACATACAATAATATAATATCAACGAAGCAAAGACCAAAACACAAGTTGGATTTCTCTTAAGTTCAAGAACATTCAAACATCAAACCAAGTATACGAATCAAGCCTAGCCAATCTAGATTACAACAAAACGTTGCACACAACTCCAAAATGACAAAATGAACCTCTTCCAACTTTCGCAACAACAATTTGTGCCTGATATCATCAATGTCAACTCTTGGTCAAAATTGTGAACTTTTCAAACCTTCAATTTGCCAACTTTAGGTAAATAAAGCCAAAACATCTTAGGAACCTCCAAAACCATATCCGAACATACACCTATGCCACGCCCGACCTCGGGTAGCGTGACTGGAGCTCAACCGAGATACCCCAGTCAAGCAATCCTATATAATGCCTTCTACCCGAACTTACCCATTAATAAAGAGAAGATATATTTCATTAATTAGATAATGAGAAGATCATGTAAACAACACCAATTCATTTCCATATAGTTTTTAGCAAATCCACTAGGCAAGTGCCTAGGGCTAATTTTTATATATCTAAAACAAAAATAAACATGTCATCAAGTCTTACAAAAAGTAGGGAGATAAACTTTGCAATTACACATCTTCTATTACCATGATTGAATTGGGTATTCAACCATGGTATTACATTATTAACTATGAAAAATCTATTAATAAAAACTAGCCATTCTATGGTAGCATCTCGAAGCTTGCTCGAATTGTAATGTCCAGTCTTCAATTTCTTGTTGTAGTCCTTTGCCAATCTTGTAGAATGAGTTTACAAGATGTTACATTACACATTCATAATCTAGAAGTGGAAACATTTCCATTAGTTATGTCATTTATAAGTCTCCAAAATGTTACATTGCACATTCACAGTCTAGAAGTGGAAACATGTGATACAAATACACCATTTTTAGTTTGACTTTCCCATCACCAAGGTACAACCCACATTATGTCTATAGAGCATCTAACGGATACAAAAGAGTACTATGATAGTGCCAGCAACAAGGCCCCGACTATACCTCAAACATAATACATGAGGAACAAAAGATGACCAACCCCTAAATAAAGTGGGGCTCGTCAAGTTAGCTGGGAAGAGGGTGTTTCGCTATCACTGATAAATGATGCCTGCTGTGGGACCGCCTGCATCCATTGAAAATGCAGCACCCTCGGTAAAAGGGACCATAATACACATGGAATAGTACTAGTATGTATGACTAAACACCCTCTCAATAGAACGAGTAATAATCCAAGGAGGAATAATCATAGAATCAATGGAAACCTCAAACAATACCAAATCATCAAGTTTGGAGCAAGATAAGTTTTCAAGTAAATTTCATCATTTTAGGTTGAGATATCTTTAGTACTGATAGACCACTGTGTTTTTAGCACGGAGTCCAATTACGGCCCAATCGTCTAGGCCGTCTCACCCAAAGACATCCAATCACAATCACCACCATGTGTGCGTCGTGGCGTTCGATCTCGACCCAATCAGCTACACTGTCTCACGACAATGCCGTGTGGATCGACATCACATTTTGCTAGCAGTCATCTCATCCCAATTAAGGGGAATAATCTCAACACATCAATCTCATCCCATCTAAGGGAAATATTCTAAACACATCCGTTCGGGGATTTACCCCTCAATCACTCCTACACCAGCATGTTTAGTTTCGGGGTTAGGTTGTTTCCACCTACCTATCCTCGGTACTAACGATACTCAAAAAATGTTTATTATATAAAGGACTTTCAGATCATTTCATAATATTTTACTCATATTTTCGTTTCATTGGCACTAGTGACCACAAATATAATATTATTCTTAGCATGTCGGCCGTATTTCATAGTTCATGCTCACTCCTTTCACTTTCAAAAACCATCATGGATTATTAACAACAAGGCATCTCTAATCACGACTTTTAGTACACATGTGAGAAAATAAGAGTCTTAGGCACATTGAGATTACATACATAATTTGGCATAATAGCTTTAATTTGAAACACGACTTGAAGTCATAAAGTTTTATTACATAACGCATATTTTGAACACAGCCTCGATGGATAACGTAATATGATAAAAGAATTCGGAACACATATTGAACATATATCTTTCGGCACAAAGCTTATTCGTGATAGTAAAATTTATAATGAATAACTCGGAACATGAGAAATAAGAATTTGGCCCATCATACTTGAGACTTTACGAGAACATTGCGGGATTTAATTCTAAGAGACAAGTATAGACAACATACCTCACTTGAGCTTTCCTTAAATTATTACAATGTTCTGGAAATCCTAGCAACTTCAATCTATTTAGAGACATAAAAAAATTGAACCATAATTAGGAATATATTCGTAGGTTCAGCTCACTCGAGCATTTTATCAAACACTAGGTCTGCATTGTGATTTCAAGTTTCTTCTATGGTGGATTCCTTCATCTCACAACCCATTGTTTACCCATTTTCTTAACAACCTTCCCACAAACCTTGTTTGTACATGCATGCATAAATAACACTCTCATACCCAATATATCACACTCCCCATTACCCATCTTCTACCTCAAAGTCGAAATGGAAGGTTAGGGCTAGAATCTTACCTCTTTAGAGGACAAATTTGAAAGTTTTCCTTGTGAATTCTCTTCTCCAAGACTTGAGCAAGGATTGTTGAACAAAACACTTGGGCCGTCCCCCTCTCTCTTCAAGCACTCCACTCGCTCTAAAATGGGAGTTTAGACCAGCCAAAATAACCCCAAAATCATTTTTATAAAAATAAGATCAGGTGAAATTTTCCCAAACTTAAGCTTACGAAGTCGAGTCTGCGGCCGCAAAACGGGTATGCGGCCCGCAAAGGAGACCGCGGAAAGGGACCCAAAAATTGGGCAAGACTGGAAATGATTATGCAGCCGCATAATGGTATTCAAAATTTGCTTAAGTCCTGTTTCGCTATGCGGCCGATCTACGGCCTGCATAGTGAATCACAGAAACTCCATAGTCTGCAAAATTATTCCTTCAGCACCCCGATGTATTGTACAACCCAAAATGCTCACCGCGAAGAATTTCTACAATCCTCAAACACATTAGCCTACCTCGGCACCATGAAACCCCGGGTTTTAGCAAAATTTTACTAGGCCTTACATCCTCCCCCGCTTAAGATCATTTGTACTCGAATGAGGGTAAATATCCGCCATTAGCATTCAATGTGACCCAACTATTATTTCATATACCAGCAGTTCCAAATTTTGACTAACTTCTTAAATTTCAAAATATTTCGGTAGAGTTTGCACTGTACTGGGCCTATCCACCTGTCAGAGAATCCAAGAAACCAATCCTAATAACATATACATAATCCAACAACACAACATAACATGAAAACAACACCAACCGTGTCCTCATAAGCAATATATTACATTAAAGGAACACCCTTAATATCAACTGTACAAGTGATACATAATTCATAGAAGATAAGCTCTCAACATTTTCATAGAACACTACTACCTAAATATAGAGTTATTAAAACAAATAGGGGTACTTCTTCATCTCTTCCTCGGCCTCGCAAGGGGGCTCTTGAACCTGCTAGTTTCGCCATAGCACTTTCACGAAGCTTTCAAACCTGCATATCAATAATGTCAATCGGAATCACCTCATAAGTCAATTCTTCATTAACCTCAATAGTCTCAATCGGAACAATGAGTGTCAGGTCTCTACCTACCTGCTTCGACATAGACACATGAAACACCGGGTGCACTAAGGACATCTCTGGAGGTTGCTTAAGCATGTAAGCCACCTGACCAATCCTATGAATGACTTTGTTCGTTCCGACTTACCTCGGACTCAATTCCCTTTCTTACCAAACTGCATTATACCCTTCATGTGGGAAACCTTCAGGAATACCCAATCATCCTCTTTGAACTCCAAATCCCTACGACGTACATCCGAATAGGACTTTTGGCAACTCTGGGAGATTTTCAACCAATCCTTAATGACCTTAACCTTCTCCATATCATGATGCACAAGGTGTTTCCCTATCAACTCTGCTCCCCCAATCTCGAACCACCCAATGTGAGATCTACATCTCCTACTATTAGAGCCTCGAACTATGCCATCTGGATGCTAGCATGATTACTGTTATTGTAGGCAAATTCTATTACTGGAAAATGATCATCACATCTACCCTTGAAGTCAAGAACACAAGCGGACAACATATCCTCGAGCGTCTGAATGGTCTGCTCTGCCTGCCCATTGGTATGTGGATGAAAGGTTGTACTAAGATTCACCTGAGTACCCAACCCTTGCTGAAATTTATTCCAAATAATTGTCGTGAATTGTGCCCCTCGATCTGAGATAATAGAAACTGGAGTGCCATGCAACTTGACTATTTCCTTGATATACAACTGAGCACATTGTTCCGCTGTGTCGGTAGCCTTAATACGTAAGAAGTGTGTTGATTTCATGAGTTGATCCACAATCACCCAAATCAAGTCAAATTTGTGAGAAGTGCGAGGTCGTCCCACCACAAAGTCTATATTGATCATCTCCCACTTCCACATTGGAATTCTAGGTTCTGTGCCAAACCCATCGGGCCTTTGGTGTTCGGCCTTCACTTGCTGACAATTTGGACATCTTGCCACAAAGTCAGCTACACTCCTCTTCATATAATTCCACCAGTAGACTTCCTTAAGATCATTATGCATCTTCATAGAGCTTGAGTGCACGAAATACCTAGAAGTGTAAGCTTCAGTCATGCTTCTTTCCCGGAGACCATCTATATTTGGAACACATAATTGCCCTTGGTACCGTAGTGTACCATCATTTATGCCAAGAGAGAAAGACATTATTTTATGTTTATGAATCCCTCCTTCCATTGTACCAACAATGGGTCGTTGTATTGCTTCTCCCTCACTTCCACAACAAGCGATGATTCAGCCCTATTTCGCACAATCACTCCTCCTTCACTAGAGTATGCAAGACGAACTCCCAAACTAGCCAGCCGATGAACCTCCTTGGCCAACGGCCTTTGATATGCCTCCAAGTGAGCAAAATTACCCATAAATTTCCGGTATAGAGCATCTGGCACAATATTAGCTTTCCCTAGATGATATAGAATTTTGATATCGTAGTCCTTGAGTAACTCAATCCATCTTCTCAGCCTCAGATTTAATTCCTTATATTTGAAAATATATTGAAGGCTCTTATGGTCCGTGAATATATCCACATAGACTCCATAAAAATAATGACGCCAAATCTTCAATGCAAATACCACCGCTGCCACTCTAAGTCATGTATTAGATAGTTCTTCTCATGATTCTTGAGTTGCCTAGAAGCATAAACGATCACCTTACCATGTTGCATCAATACACACTTAATACCTATCCTTGAAGCATCACAGTATACCACAAACCCATATGTACCCTCTACCAAGGTCAACAACGGTGTCGTAGTCAATCTTGATTTCAACTCTTGTAAACTCTTTTCACAAGCATGGGACCATTGGAACTTAACTTCCTTCTACGTCAATTCAGTCAACAGAGAGGCAAGAGTAGAGAACCCATCTTCACAACTGCAATCTTCTGAGGATCAACCTTAATTCCTTCTCTAGAGATGACATGACCCAAGAATGTGATAGATTCAAGGAAAAATTCACACTTCAAAAACTTTGCATACAACTTGTGCTGATAAAGAGTCTGCAGAACTACCATGAGATGATTGGCATGGTCCTCTCGACTTTGTGAATATACAAGAATATTGTCAAAGAACACTTTCACAAAAGATTCGAGAAAGGGCTTGAAGACTCGATTGATAAGATCCATGAAAGCTGTCAGGGCATTTGTTAGTCCAAAAGACAATACCAAAAATTCAAAGTTCCCATACCGGGTCCTAAAAGTTATTTTCCGAATATCATGCTCCCTGATCTTCGATTGGTGATACTCGAATCTTAAATCAATTTTAGAGAAATACTTAAGACCCTACAATTGGTCAAACAAGTCATTTATCCTTGGCAGTGGGTACTTAATCTTGATTGTGACCTTGTTGAGTTGCCGATAGTAGATACACATTCTCAGTGACCTATCTTTCTTCCTTAAAAAGAGGACTGGTGTGCCCCAAGGTGACACACTCGGCCGGATAAAATCCTTCTTTAACAGATCCTTCAATTGTTCCTTTAGTTCCTTCAATTCTGTCGGTGCTATTTAGTAGGGCTAAATAGATATAGGTTGCACGCCTGGCATCACATCAATCCCAAAATCAATCTCCTTGGCCGGTGGGATCCCAGGGAGCTCATCAGGAAATACCTCCGAAATGTCATTCACAACTGGTACAGACTCAGGTGTAGGTGCCCCAACATCGGTGTCCATAACTCAGACCAAATGGTAAATATACCCCTTGTTGATCATCTTCGTGGCCTAAGGTAAGATATGAACCTACCATTCGGCACCACATCATCCCCCTTCCATTTAATAACTGGCTCATTTGGAAATTCAAACCTAACGGTTCTGGTTCGGCAATCAAGCTTAGCAAAACATGAATAAAGCCAGCTCATCCCCGTTATTACATAAAAATTAACCATCCCCAATTAAATGAGATTGGCCATGGTGTCTCGAACACGCATCATGATAGCACAATCCCTATAAACCCGAAAGGCTACAATAGACTCACAAACCGGAGTAGACTTAGAGAACAACTCACGAAGCTATTCATGTTCTATCCCAAATTCCATAGCAACATAAGGAGTGACATATGACAAAGTGGAACCAGGATCAATAAGGGCATATACAGCATGAGATTGGATAGTCAATATACATGTGACAACATCTGGAGAAGCCTCTAAACTCTAGCGACCCCTCATAGCATAGAAACGGCCGGATCCCTCCTGAACTCTATGCACCAGCCCTAGCTGCACCACGCCCTATGGGTGCTGGAGGCCTCGAGCTGGAGGAGGTGCTGTGGATGTAGTAGCTACAGAACTAGCTTGCTGTGTCATTCTCCTAACAACACCCTAGCGGGGCGAACAACAATACCTCTAAATGTTGCCCATCATACCGCGCCCGTAGCATATGGGTAGGTCTATGTAGCAGACCCCGAAGTGCATCTTCCCACACCTAGGGCATAGGGGCCTCCACCGCTATTAGAATCTGCCACTAGGTTGAGCCTGCTAGTAGGATCCCCTATTGCCCTGACCAGGCCGAAAACAACTCTATTGCTGCTGATCGGGCCCTGATGGCTGTGCAGTGGCTGAAGACTGAGCAGAGGACTAGGATGACCCTAATGACCCACCCCTAAATGCTGACCTACCACCACCACCAACACCAATAGAACCACCAATGTTGCCCGCAGATTGGGCCTTATTGCTACCCTCTCGCTCCATTCTATTCTTCAATTTGCGGGTCTCTTTGACTTGAGCAAATACCACCATCTTCCCATAGTTAATATCTAGATTCAAGGCATCTGTAGCGGCCTCATTAATAACCAATGGGCTGAGGCCCGGCACTAACTAGCGCACTCTAGCCTCCTTATTGGGTAACATTTAAATAGCATACTTGGATAGGCGTGCGAATCTCATATGGTACTCCCACACTCTCAGGCTACCTTGTTTCAGGCTCTAAAATATTGCGGCATGAGCTTCCTTAGTCTTGGCAGGAAAGAAATGAGTAGTGACGGCATCATCAAACTCACTACACCACACCAGAGGGCTCCCCTCCTCATGGGACTCCTCCCATAGCTCAAACCAAGAATATGCCACCTCTTTCATGCGATAGGAGGCCAACTCCACTGACTCTGTCTCCGTAGCACGCATACGTCAGAGAGTTTTGTGCATCTCATCGATGAAGTCATGGGGGTCCTCCTCGGGATTGCTCAACCTGTAACTAGCAGAATCCCCTGGCTGACTGGAAGAAGTAGGTGCAACATTTGAGCTCTGGGTCGGGAAGCCACTATTTGAGCCAACATCTGTATGGCTCCCATAAGGTCCCCCTCAGAAACACAGAGACCGGAAGTTGGGGCTGGAGGTGGGACTAGAATATCAGTCGGGGGTGAAATAGTTGCACCCTTAGTAGGAGTAGGGATTGGTGCAGTCTGAGTAGGAGTAGTAGAATCAGTCGGTGTTGTAGTTACGGGAATACCCTCACCCCTCAGGTGCTCACCCACAACATCAAGTATTGAATCAATTGTCACTCCTAGGGTGGATTGGCTTCTTGGCCAGTTCTTGCTGTAACACCCCGAAAAAGTTTGAAGTACTTAAGTGAAAAGCCCGGTAAATTTGGCAAAGAAAACAATGTTTCATGGTGCCGGACTAGGCTTACGTGTTTATGGATTGTAGAAATTCTTCGCGGTGAGCATGCTCTCCGCGGCTCAGATATTTTGGTTTGAACAATGCACCGGAAAGTAAAGAAAAATGTTTGGTGGAAAAGAGCATTTTCGCGGTCCATGGCCGTAGAGTGAGGCAGTTGATTGGGTCAGTTGGAAGCAACTATGCGGACGACTATGCGACTGCATAACTGTTATGTGGCGCATTATGCGACCGCATAACTGTTATGCGGACCGCATAGTGACCGCATACACAGGCAGTTCTTTTGGCTATTTTGTAACCAAATATACGACCGATATGCGGTCCGCATATCGGTTATGCGATCGCATACCTTGTTCCGGAGCTCCATTTTTGGGTTTTTAAAACCCAACCCTATTTCATTAAATACACTCTTTGGGCCATTTTTGAGACATAATCTAACATTTTAGAGTGAGAGAGAATGCCCTAGAGTGAGAAGGTGTTCTTCCATAATTTTTCTTCAATTCTTGCTCATATTTTGGAAGATTAATTAGGAAAGCTTAATAGGTCTTCATCCTAGAGGTAAGATTCTACACCCGAAACCCTAATTTCAAAATTTTCTGAAAATTGGTAACTAGCAAGATAAATTTCTGGGCATGAGAGTTGTTTATTTTACATGCATGTGTTATCAAAGGGTGTAGGAAGATTGTTGAGCTAAAAATGATAAAGATTGAGTTGTGGGAAGATGAAGTCCTTCATAAAAAGGACATTGAAACCTTATGCACACCTAGTGTTTGATAAAATGCTCAAGTGAGTTAGAACCATGATCATCTTCCTAATTTTGATTCAATTTGTTATATTTCTAAAATAGATTGAAGTTGCTAAGAATTTCGAAACGTTTTAGAGTGTAAGGAAGCTCAAGTAAGGTATGTTGGCTAAACTCTTCTCTTAGAATTGAATCCCACGATATTCATGTAAATTATGTAAGTCCCGAGTGATTCATTATGAAATTGGCTATTCCAAGTAAGATTGGGTTGAACGATATATGTTCAACAAGTAAGTCCCGAGTGATTCATTATGAAATTGGCTATTCTGAGTAAGATTGGGTTGAATGATATATGTTCAACAAGCATCACAAATGCTCTATTCATGTTATGTTACCAATTGAGGATGTGTTAAAATATGGGTTGTGCATTAATAATGTTTCGACTTTAAGTCAAGTTCAAATGAAGGCTATTATGCCAAATTTTGTGAAATATCTCTATGTGCATTAGACTCTAAATTGCTCACATGTGTACTACACACTTTGATTTGAATTGTGTTTGTTGTTGATGATGAGGATGATATTTGAAATTGATAATGTGAGCATGAAATACTGAATATGGCCAACGTGCCAAGAATGATCTTATAATTATGGCCACTAGTGCCAATGAAGTGAAAAGATGTGAAAGTATTATTAAATGCGATGATTGATATAAAAAGGTTGATGTCTCAAATAAGACGGCCTAGCCGATCGGGTCGTGATCGAACACCATGCCACACACATGGTGGTGTTTGTGCTGGAAATTATAATTGAAATGGTAATTGTGGTTGATGTCCCTAACGGATAGCCTAGCCGATCGAGTCGTGATCGGACTCCGTGTTAAAGACGGTGGTATTGATATTGAGAGAAATTGTGGTTGATGCCTCTAATGTGATGGCCTAGCCGATCAGGTCGTGATCGGACTCTGTGCTGAGAATACGGTGGTACTGGTTTTGTGAATAATGGTATTGTGGACAATGGTATATCGATACTAAAAATCTCCCAAATTGAGATATGGAAATTAATTTGAACATTGCTTTGAACCTAAATTGAGGTTTGATGTTGATTAAGTCTTTCATTGATATTATGATAATCTTATTTGTATTATTTGTCATTTTATTAAGAGGGTGTTTAATTATACATACTAATGCTATTCGACTGTACTAACGTCCCTTTTGCCGGGGGCGCTGCATCTTTAAAAGGATGTAGGTGGTTCCACAGCAGGAGATATTGATCATTGATAGCAGTGCACCTTCTTCCCAGCTGACTTGGTGAGCCCCACTTCATTCCAGGGTCATAAATTCTTTGTACTTTATGTATTCTGTTTGAGGTATAGCCGGGGCCTTATTGCCGGCATTATCATTGCACTCTTCTTTATCTATAGAGGCTCCGTAGACATCGTGTGGGTTATGTATTGGTGCTGGGGAAAGACAAACTAGGTTATGTTGTGGATGTATTACTTGTCCATTTGAGACTTTAAGAATAATGAAACTATTGGAAATGAATTGGTATTATAGACATGAACACATTTTCGTCTAATTAATGATAATATATATTTTCTCTATTCATGGATGAGTTTGGGTAGAATGAAATCTAACAGGCTTGCTTGGTCGGGTTCACTTGGTTGAGCGCCGGTCGCGCTCCTCGGTTTCGGGGCGTGACAAACATGGTATCAGAGCCTAAGGTTTTAAAGTGTCCTAGGATGTCTCTGAGCCGTGTCTTGTAGAGTCCTTATTATCGGTGTGTTGTCGACCACATCTATAATTAGGATGCTACATGGGCATTTAGGAATAATACCCTTCTTTCATGTTCTTGATCGTGCGATAAAGCTTGTTGTAAGATTGTTCCTCCTTTAACTCCTGAGTTGCTCTAATTTTCAGTACATGGCACCTAAGAAGAAGGCAAGAACTGGCCAAAGAGCCAATGTCACCCCAGGAGTGACAATTGATCATATAATTGATGATGCGGGTGAGCACCCGAGGAGTGAGAGTATTCCTCCAGTTACTACACTGCTTGACTCTACTACAACTGATCAGACCGCACCTGTCCCTACATCTACTGAAGGTGTAACAGTCCCAACGAATATACCATTTCCATCTCCAGTTCCAGCTTCCGATTCTGGTGTGTCTGGTATTGATCTTAGGGGAGCCATACAGATGTTGGCTCAAATAGTGGCATCCCAGACCCAGAGGTCAAATGTTGCACCCACTTCTTCTAGTTAGCCAGGGGATTCTACTGGTTCCAAGGTCAACAGGTTTCTCCAGTTGGATCCTCCAGTGTTCACGGGTACTAACCTAGAGAAAGATCCCCAAGATTTCATTGATGAGATGCACAAGACTCTCAGAGTTACGCGTGCTACTGAAACAGAGGCAGTGGAATTGGCCTCCTACCGCCTGAAAGAGGTGGCATATTCTTGGTTTGAACTATGGGAGGAATCCCGTGAAGAAGGGAGCTCTCCGGCGAGGTGGAGTAAGTTTGCCGATGCCTTCATTGATCATTTCTTGCCTGCCGAGACTAAGACAACCCGTGCTACTGAGTTTGAGAACTTGAGGCAAGGTAGCCTGAGTGTGTGGGATTACCATATGAGATTTGCGTACCTGTCTAAATATGTTATTTACATGCTGCCCAGTATGGAGGCTAGAGTTCGCCGATTTGTGCAGGGCCTTAGTCCCTTGGTAATTAATGAGGCCGCTACAGCAGCCTTGAATTCGGATATGAACTATGGAAAGATGGTGGCATTCGCTCAAGCCACAGAGACCCGAAAATTAAGGAACAAAATGGAGCGAGAGGGTAATAATAAGGCCCGGTCTACGGGCAACTTTGGTGGTTCTTCAGGTGGTGGCAAGTCAACATTCAGAGGAGGGTCTTCAGGGCCATCATAGTCCTTTGCTCAGTCTTCGGCTAGTGCTTCGCCATCAGGGCCTAGTCAGTAGCAGTAATGGAGCCATTTCAGGCCCAGTCAGGGCAACAGGGGTTCCAATCAGCAGGGTCGTCATGGTGGTAGATTCCAGTAGCAGAGGAAGCCCCCATGCCTTAGATGTTGAAAGCTGCACCTAGGAATATGCTACATGGACTTACCCATATGCTACGAATGCGGATTGAGGGGTCACATTCACAGGGATTGTCGTTCGTCCCACTAGGGTGGGGTAGGGGCATGGCACAGCCAGCCAGTTCTGCAGCTACTACATCCGCAGCACCTCCTCCAGCTCGAGGCACTCCAACACCCGCAGGGCGTGGTGTATCTAGGGGTAGAGCACAGAATTCGGGAGGATCCGTCCGTTTCTATGCTATGAGGGGTCACTAGAATTCGGGAGGCTTCTCCAGATGTTGTTACATGTATATTGACTGTCCAATCTCATGATGTATATGCTCTTATTGATCCCGGCTCCACTTTGTCATATGTCACACCTTATGTTGCTATGGAATTTGGGATAGAACCAGAACAGCTTTATGAGTCGTTCTCTGTATCTACTCCGGTTGGTGAGTCTATTTTAGCCACGCGGGTTTATAGGGATTGTGTTGTTACATTGCGTGGTCGGTACACCGTGGTCGATCTTATTGAATTGAGAATGGTCGATTTTGATGTGATCATGGGAATGGATTGGCTTTATTCTTGTTTTGCCAAGCTTGATTGCCGAACCAGAACTGTTAGGTTCGAATTTCCAAATGAGCCAGTAATTAAGTGGAAGGGTGATGATGTAGTGCCGAAGGGTATGTTTATTTCTTACCTAAAGGCCACGAAAATGATCAACAAGGGATGTATTTACCATTTGGTCCGAGTTACGGACACCGATGCTGAGGCACCTACACTTGAGTCTGTGCCCGTTGTGAATGAATTTTCGGGAGTCTTTCCGGATGAACTCCCTGGGATCCCACCAGACAGGGAGATTGATTTTGGGATTGATGTAATGCCAGACACGCATCCTATATCTATTTCACCCTACAGAATGGCACCAGAAGAATTGAAAGAACTAAAGGAACAATTGAGAGATTTGTTAGAAAAGGGTTTTATCCGGCCAAGTGTGTCGCCTTGGGGCATACCGGTCCTTTTTGTGATAAAGAAAGATGGGTCACTGAGAATGTGTATTGACTATCGGCAGCTTAATAAGGTAACAATCAAAAATAAGTACCCACTGCCAAGGATAGATTACTTGTTTGATCAATTGTAAGGTGTCAGGTACTTCTCCAAAATTAATTTACGATCCGGGTATCACGAATTGAAGATCAGGGAGCGGGATATTTCGAAAAGAGCTTTTAGAACCCGGTATGGGCATTTTGAGTTTCTAGTAATGTCTTTTGGGCTAAAAAATGCTCCAGCAGCATTCATGGATCTTATGAATCACGTTTTTAAGCCATTCCCCGACTCCATTTTGATAATGTTCATTGACGATATTCTTGTATATTCACGAAGTCAGTTTAAATTCTTCAAACTTACTCCGAACGCGCCGAAACATACTTAAACTACTCGGAATGACACCAAATTTTGCGTGCAAGCCTTAATCAGTCATATTCTTGGGTCATGTAGTTTTGAGTGAGGGAATTAAGGTTGATCCTCAGAAAATTTCAACTGTGAAGAATTGGCCGAGGCTTACAACTCCAACAGAGATTCGCAGTTTCTTAGGCTTAGCTGGATATTACATAAAGTTTGTGGAGGGGTTTTCTACTCTTGCCTCCCCATTGACTAAATTGACGCAGAAGGAAATTAAGTTCCAATGGTCAGATGCTTGTGAAAAGAGTTTCCAGGAATTGAAAGTAAAATTGACTACGGCACCGGTGTTGACTCTACCAAAGGGTATAGATGGATTTGTGGTATGTTGTGATGCTTCAAGAATCGGGCTTGGATGTGTATTAATGCAACATGGGAAGGTTGATAACTTATGCTTCTAGGCAACTAAAGAATCATGAAAAGAACTATCCAACACATAATTTAGAACTTGCGGCGGTGGTATTTGCAATAAATATTTGGCGTCATTATTTATATGGGGTCCATGTGGATATATTCACGGACCATAAAAGCCTTCAATATAATTTCAAACAGAAGTAATTGAATCTGAGGCAGAGAAGATGGCTTGAATTACTCAAGGATTATGACATTCATTTTTTATATCATCCGGGGAAGGCTAATGTTGTGACGGATGCTCTTAGCCAGAAATCTATGAGTAGTTTGGCTCACTTGGAGGCGTATCAGAGGCCATTAGCCAAGGAAGATCACCGATTGGCTAGTTTGGGAGTTCGTCTTGCGGACTCTAGTGAAGGAGGGGTGATTATGCAAAATAGGGCTGAATCATCGCTTGTTGTGGAAGTCAAAGAGAAGTAATACAACGATCCATTGTTGGTGCAGTTGAAAGAGGGGATTCATAAGCATAAGACCACGGCCTTTTCTCTTGGCATGGATGATGGTACACTAAGGTACCAAGGGCGACTCTGTGTTCTAAATGTGGATGGTCTCTGGGAAAGAATTATGACTGAAGCTCACACTTCTAGGTATTCCGTGCACCCAGATTCTACGAAAATGTATCATGATCTTAAGGAAGTCTATTGGTGAAATGATATGAAGAGGAATGTGGCGAATTTTGTGGCAAGATGTCCGAATTGTCAGCAGGTGAAGGCCGAACACCAAAGGCATGGTGGGTTGGCACAAAACATAGAAATTCCAATGTAGAAGTGGGAAATGATTAATATGGACTTTGTGGTAGGATTACCGCGCACTTCGCGCAAGTTTGACTCAATTTGGGTAATTGTGGATTGGCTCACGAAGTCATCACACTTTTTGTCGGTTAGGTCTACCGACACAGCGGAGCAGTATGCTCAGTTGTATATCAAAGAAATAGTCAGGTTGCATGGCACCCCAGTTTCCATCATTTCTGATCAGGGGGGGCACAATTCACTACTAATTTTTGGAAGAAATTTTAGAAAGGTTTGGGTACTCAGGTGAATCTTAGTACAGCCTTTCACCCGCAAACTGACAGGCGGGCAGAGCGGACTATTCAGACGCTTGAGGATATGTTGCGTGCTTGCGTTCTAGAGTTCAAAGTTAGTTGGGATGATCATTTACCACTCATAGAATTTGCCTACAACAATAGCTATCACGCTAGCATTCAAATGGCACCGTTCGAAGCTTTATATGGTAGGAGATGTAGATCTCCCATTGGGTGGTTCAAAATTGGGGAAGCAGAGTTGATAGGTCCAGACCTCGTGCATCAGGTCATGGAAAAAGTTAAAACCATTAAGGAGCGGTTGAAGACTGCTCAGAGTCATCATAAATCCTATTCGGATGTTCATCGTAGGGATTTGGAGTTCAAAGAAGATGATTGGGTATTCTTGAAAGTTTCCCCTATTAAAGGGGTAATGCAATTTGGTAAGAAAGGGAAATTGAGTCTGAGGTATGTCAGACCGTACAAAATCATTCAGAGGATCGGTGAAGTGGCATACAAGGTTGAGCTACCACCTGAGATGTCATTAGTACACCCGGTGTTTCATGTGTCTATGTTGAAGAAAGTAGTTGGAGATCCGACACTCATTGTTCCGGTTGAGACTATTGAGGTAAATGAGAAATTGACTTACGAAGAGATTCCAGTTTTTATTATTGATCGTCAAGTCCGAAAATTGAGAAATAAAGAAATTTCCTCTGTGAAAGTGTTGTGGCGAAACCAATAGGTTGAAGAGGCTACTTGGGAGGCCGAGGAAGAAATGAAGAAAAAGTATCCTTATTTATTTGAATAGCCATGTATTTATAAAGTTGTGATCTATGAGAAATATTCTAAGAGTTGCTTTCTATGAATTTTGTATCATTTGTACAATTGGCGTTAAGGGTGTTCCTTTCTGGAAATATATTGCATGTGAGACCACAGTTGGTGTTATTTTGTATTATGTTTCGTCGTTGGATTATGTATGTGTTGTTAGGATGTGTTTCTGGGGCTCTCCGACAGGTAGATAGGCCTATTTACAAGGGAAACTCTAGTGAAATGTTTGGAGATTTTGGGAGTTATTCAAATTTGGGGCTGCCCGAAAGTGGTATGAAACAAATTGAGTTGCATAAGATGCTAATGACAGATTTTTACCCTCATTCGAGGATGAATGATCCTAAGTGGGGGAGAATGTAACACCCCGAAAAATTTCGAAGTACCTAAGTGTAAAGCCCGGTATAATTTGCAAAGAAAAAAATGTTTCATGGTGCCGGACTTTTTGGGTTAAACAATGCACCGAAAAGTAAAGAAACATGTTTGGCAGCAAAGTGCATTTCTGCGGTCCATTGTGCGACCGCAGAACCACTCTGCGGCTGCATAATGGCCGCAGAGTGAGGCAGTTGATTGGGTCAGTTGGAAGCAACTATGCGGTCGACTATGCGACCGCATAACTGTTATGCGGTGCATTATGCGACCGCATAATAGTTATGTGAACCGCATAGTGACCGCATACATAGGCAGTTCTTTTGGCTATTTTGTAACCAAATATGCGACCGATATGCGGTCCGCATATCGGTTATGTGATCCCATACCTTGTTCCGGAGCTCCATTTTTGGGTTTTTAAAACACGGCCCTATTTCGTTAAATACACTCTTTGGGCCATTTTTGAGACATAATATGATATTTTAGAGTGAGAGAGAGTGCTCTAGAGTGAGAAGGTGGTCTTCCATAATTTTTCTTCAATTCTTGCTCAAGTTTTGGAAGATTAAGAAGGGAAGCTTACTAGGTCTTCATCCTAGAGGTAAGATTCTACACCCTAAACCCTAATTTCTAATTTTTCTGAAAATTGGTAACTAACAAGATAAATTTCTGGGCATGAGAGTTGTTTATTTTACATGCATGTGTTATCAAAGGGTGTAGGAAGATTGTTGACCTAAAAATGGTAATGATTGGGTTGTGGGATGATGAAGTCCTTCATAAAAAGGACATTGAAACCTTATGCACACCTAGTGTTTGATAAAATGCTCAAGTGAGCTAGAACTATGATCATCTTCCTAATATTGATTCAATTTATTATATTTCTAAAATAGATTGAAGTTGCTAAGAATTTCGGAATGTTTAAGAGTGTAAGGAAGCTCAAGTGAGGTATGTTGGCTAAACTCTTCTCTTAGAATTGAATCCCACGATATTCATATAAATTATGTAAGTCACAAGTGATTCATTATGAAATTGGCTATTCCGAGTAAGATTGGGTTGAACGATATATGTTCAACAAGCATTACAAATGCTCTATTCATGTTATGCTACCAATTGAGGACATGTTAAAATATGGGTTGTGCATTAATAATGTTTCGACTTTAAGCACATCAATCATCTCATCCTAATTAAGGGGAATAATCTAAACACATCAATGTCATCCCATTTAAGGGGAATATTCTCAACACATCCGTTCGGGGATTTATCCCTCAATCACTCCTACACCGGCACGTGCAGTTTCAGGGTTAGGTTATTTCAACCTACCCTTCCTCGGTGACTAACGATACTCCCAAAATGTTTATTATATAAAGGACTTTCAGCTCATTTCGTAATCGTTTACCCATATTTTCATTTCATTGGCACTAGTGGCCACAAATGTAATATCATTCTTGGCACGTCGCACATATTTCATATTTCATGCTCACCCCTTTCACTTTCAAACATCATCACTGATTATTAACAACAAGGCATATTTAATCACGACTTTTAGTACACATGTGAGCAAATAAGAGTCATAGGCACATTGAGATTTTTTGCACAATTTGGCATAATAACTTTCATTAAAAATACGACTTGAAGTCATAACATTTTAATACATAACCCATACTTAGAACACATCCCCAAAGGATAACGTAATATGATAAGAGCATTCGGAACACATATTGAACATATATCTTTCGGCAAAAAGCTTATTCGCGATAGCCAAAATTATAATGAATAACTCGGAATATGAGAAATAAGAACTTGGCACATCATACTTGAGACTTACGAGAACATCGCGAGATTCAATTCTAAGAGACAAGTTTTTCTAACATACCTCACTTGAGCTCTTCTTAAGTTACTACGATGTTCTGGAAAATCCTAGCAACTTCAATTTATTTAGAGACATAACGAACTTGATCAATAATTAGGAAGATATTTGTGGGTTCATCTCACTTAAGCATTTTACCAATCACAAGTTGGGCATTATGATTTCAAGGTTCTTCTATGATGGACTTCATTATCCCACAACCCACTATTTACCCATTTGAGCTTAACAACCTTCCCACAAACCTTGTTGGTACCTGCATACATAAATAACACTCTCATTCCCAAGAATCACACTACCCATTACCCATCTTCTACCCCAAATACGAAATAGAAGGCTAGGGCTAGAACCTTACCTCTTTAGAAGACAACTTTGCAAGTTTTACTTGTGAGTTCTCTTCTCTAAGACTTGAGCAAGGATTGATGAAAAAAACCACTTGGGCTTCCTCCTCTCTATCTAAAGAACTCTGCGATCTCTAAAATGGCAGTTTAGACCAGCCAAAATAACCCCAAGGTCTTTTTTATAAAAATGGGACCGGGTGAAATTTTCCCAAATTTAAACTTGCGAAACCGGGTCTGTGATCACAGACCGTACCGCAAAATGGGTATGCGGCCAGCAAAGAGTATGCAGACCTAAAAACTGGGCCGGCCTGGATAGGTCTGCAGCCAATATGCGGCCCGCATAAAGCACCATGAAATCTCCCTACGGAAAATATCCGTGTTGGTTCTGCGAAGGATGTGCGGCCCGGGAAATTATTATGCGGCCGCATAATGGTCTTCAAAATTGGCTAAAGTCCTATTGCACTATACTGCCGATCTACGGCCCGCAGAGTGATTCTGCGGTCGCATAGTGGACCGCCGAAATGACATGGTCTTTAAAATTATTCCTCCAACTCCTCGGCGCACTATACAACCAAACTCGATGAATGTCTACAATCCTCAAACACATTAGCATGCCTCGGCACCATGACACCCCGGGTATTAGTAAACTTTTATGGGGCCTTACATCCTCCCCTACTTAAGATTATTCATCCTCGAATGAGGGTCAAAATCCGCCATTAGCATCTAATGTGACCCAACTATTATTTCATACACCAGCAGTTTGAAATATTGACTAACTCCTTAAATTTCCAAAACATTTGGCAGAGTTTTCCCTTTACTGGGCCTATCTACCTATCAGAGAATCCCAATAACCAATCCTAACAACATATACATAATCCAACGATGCATCATAACATAAAACAACACCAATCGTGGCCTCATAAGCAATACTTTACCACAAAGGAACACCCTTAACATCAACTATACAAGTGATACATAATTCATAGAAGATAATCTCTTAACATTTTCATAGAACACTACTACCTAAATATAGAGTTATTAAAACAAATAGGGGTACTTCTTCTTCACCTCTTCCTCGGCCTCCCAGATCGCCTCTTGACCCTGCTGGTTTTGCCATAGCACTTTCATGGAGGCAATCTCGTTACTCCTCAGCTTTTGAACCTGTATATCAAGAATGTCAATCAGAATCACCTCATAAGTCAATTCTTCATTAACCTCAATAGTCTCAACCAAAACAATGAGTGTCGGGTCTCTACCTACCTGCTTCAACATAGACACATGAAATAACGGGTGCACTAAGCATGTAATCCACCTGACTAATCCTCTGAATGATTTTGTACGGTCCGACATACCTCAGACTCAATTTTCCTTTCTTACCAAACCGCATTATACCCTTTATGGGGGAAACCTTCAATAATACCCAATCATCCTCTTTGAACTCCAAATCCCTACGACGTACAACCGAATAGGACTTCTGACGACTCTGGGTGGTTTTCAACAGATCCTTAATGACCATCACCTTCTCCATAGCCTGATGCATAAGGTTTGACCCTATCAGCTCTGCTCCCCCAATCTTGAATCACCCAATGGGAGATCTACATCTCCTACCACATAGAGCCTCGAATGGTGCCATCTGAATGATAGCATGATACCTGTTGTAGGCAAATTCTATGAGTGGAAAATGATCATCCCAGCTACCCTTGAAGTCAAGAACACAAGCGCGCTACATATCCTCAAGCGTCTGAATGGTCCACTTGCCTGCCCGTCGGTATGTGGATGAAAGGCTGTACTAAGAATCACATGAGTACCCAACCTTGCTGAAATTTCTTCCAAATATTAGCCGTGAATTATGCCCATCGATCTGAGATAATAGAAACTTGATTGCCATGCAACTTGACTATTTCCTTGATATACAACTGAGCATATTGCTCCGATGTGTCGGTAACCTTAATAGGTAAGAAGTGTGTTAATTTTGTGAGTTGATCCACAATCACCCAAATCAAGTCAAATTTGCGAGGAGTGCAAGGTTGTCCCACCACAAAGTCTATATTGATCATCTCCCACTTCCACATTAGAATTTCTATGTTTTGTGCCAACCCACCGGGTTTTTGGTGTTCGGCCTTCACTTGCTGACAACTTGGACATCTTGCCAAAAAGTCCACTACATTCCTCTTCATATCATTCCACCAGTAGACTTCCTTAAGATCATGATACATTATTGTAGAGCCCGGGTGCACGGAATACCTAGAAGTGTGATCCTCGATCATGATTCTTTCCAGGAGACCATTTATATTTGGAACACATAATCACCCTTGGCACCTTAGTGTACAATCATCCATTCCAAGAGAGAAAGAAATGGTTTTATGTTTATGAATCCCCTCCTTCCATTGTACCAACAATGGGTCGTTGTATTGCTTCTCCTTGATTTCCACAACAAGCGATGATTCAACCGTATTTTGTACAATTACTCCTACTTCACTAGATTTCGCAAGACGAACTCCCAAACTAGCCAACCGATGAACACATATTGAATATATATCTTCCGGTACAAATTTTATTTGGGATAGTCACATGTATAATGAATAACTCGGAACAAGAGAAATAAGAACTTGGACCATCATACTTGAGACTTATGAGAACATCGAGAGATTCAATTCTAAGAGATAAGTTTTTCCAACATACCTCACTTGAGCTCTCCTTAGGCTACTACAATGTTCCAGAAATTTCTAGCAACTTTAATCTATTTAGAGACATAACGAACATGAACCATAATGAGGAAGATATTCGTGGGTTCAGCTCACTTGAGCATTTTATCAAGCACTAGGTGTAGATTATATTTTCAAGGTTCTTTTATGGTTGATTCCTTCATCCTACAACCCACTATTTACCCATTTGAGCTTAGCAACCTTCCCGCAAACCCTGTTGGTACATGCATGCATAAATAACACTCTCATACCCAAGATATCACACTCCCCATTACCCATCTTCTACCTCAAAGTCGAAGTGGAAGGCTAGTGCTAGAATCTTACCTCTTTAGAAGACAACTTTGAAAGTTTTCCTTGTGAATTCTTTTCTCCAAGACTTGAGCAAGGATTGATGAACAAAACACTTGGGGCGTCCTCCTCTCTCTTCAAGCACTCCCCTCTCTCTAAAATGGCAGTTTAGACCAGCCAAAATAACCCCAACATTATTTTTATAAAAATAAGATCGAGTAAAATTTTACCAAACTTAAGCATACAAAGTCGAGTCTGCGGTCGCACACCAGACCGCAAAACGGGTATGCGGCCCACAAAGGGGACCGCGGAAAAGGCCCCAAAAACTAGGCAGGCCTGGATAGGTCTCCTAGTGTTATGCGGCCCGCAGAATGGTTATGCGGTTGCATAATGCACCGTGAAATCTCCCTACGAAAAATCTTTGTGTTGGTTCTGCAACGGATGTGCGGCTCGGGAAATGATTATGCGGCCGCATAATGGTCTTCAAAATTGGCTCAATTCCTGTTGCACTATACGGCCGATCTGTGGCCCGCAGAGTGATTCTGCGGTCGCATAGTGGACTGCCAAAATGCCATGGTCTTTAAAATTATTCCTCCAACTCCTCGGCGCACTATACAACAAAACTCGATGAATGTCTACAATCCTCAAACACATTAGCCTGCCTCGGCACCACGAAACCCCAGGTATTAGTAAAATTTTATGGGGCCTTACATCCTCCCCTACTTAAGATTATTCAGCCTCGAATGAGGGTCAAAATCCGCCATTAGCATCCAATGTGACCCTACTATTATTTCATACACCAGCAGTTCGAAATATTGACTAACTCCTTAAATTTCCAAAACATTCAGCAGAGTTTTCCCTTTACTGGGCCTATCTACCTATCAGAGAATCCCAATAACCAATCCTAACAACATATACATAATCCAACGATGCATTATAACATAAAAACAAACCCAATCGTGGTCTCATGAGCAATACTTTACCAGAAAGGAACACCCTTAACATCAACTATAAGTGTGATACATAATTCATAGAAGATAAGCTCTTAACATTTTCATATAACACTACTACCTAAATATAGAGTTATTAAAACAAATAGGGGTACTTTTTCATCGTTTCCTCAGCCTCCCATGTGGCCTCTTAAACCTGCTAGTTTCGCCATAGCACTTTCACGGAGGCAATCTCCTTTTTCCTCAGCTTTTGAACATGCCTATCAAGAATGTCAATTGGAATCACCTCATAAGTCAAATCTTCATTAACCTCAATAGTCTCAACCGGAACAATGAGTGTCGGGTATCCACCTACCTGTTTTGACATAGACATATGATATACCAGGTACACTAAGGACATCTATGGAGGTAGCTCAAGCCTGTAAGCCACCTGACCAATCCTCTGAATGATTCGGTAAAGTCCGACATACCTAATACTAAATTTTTCCTCTCTTACCAAACTGCATTATACCCTTCATGGGGTAAACCTTCAAGAATACCCAATCATCCTCTTTGAACTCCAAATCCCTACGACGTACATCCGAATAGGACTTCTGACGACTCTGGGTGGTTTTCAATCGATCCTTAATGACCTTAAACTTCTCCATGGCCCGATGCACGAGGTCTGGCCCTATCAACTCTGCTCCCCCAATCTCGAACCACCCAATTAGAGATCTACATCTCCTACCATATAGAGCCTCAGACGGTGCCATCTGAATTCTAGCATGATAAATGTTGTTGTAGGAAAATTTTATGAGTGTCGAATGATCATCCCAACTACCTTTGAAGTCAAGAACATAAGCGCGCAACATATCCTCGAGCGTCTGAATGGTCCGCTCTGCCTACCCGACGTGGATGAAAGTTCGTACTAAGATTCACCTGAGTGCCCAAACCTTGCTGGAAATCCTTCCAAAAATAAGCCGTGAAATATGCCCCTCGATCTAAGATAATAGAAACTGGAGTGCCATGCAACTTGGCTATTTCCTTGATGTACAACTGAGCATACTGTTCCGTTGTGTCGGTGGCCTTAACAGGTAATAAGTGTGTTGATTGCGTGAGTCGATCTACAATCACCCAAATCGTGTAAAATTTGCAAGCAGTGCAAGGTAGTCCTACCACAAAGTCCATGTTGATCATCTCCCACTTCCACATTGGATTTCTGTGTTCTGTGCCAACCAACCAGGCCTTTGGTGTTTGGCCTTCACTTGCTGACAAGTTGGACATCTTGCCACAAATTCCGCTATATTCCTCTTCTTATCATTCCACCAGTAGAGTTCCTTAAGATCATAATACATCATTGTCGAGCTCGGGTGCACGGAATACCTAGAAGTGTGATCCTCGGTTATGATTTTTTCTAGGAGACCATCTATATTTGGAACACATAATCGCCCATGGTACCTTAGTATACCATCATCCATGACAAGAGAGAAAGTAATGGTTTTATGTTTATGAATCCCCTCCTTCTACTGTACCAACACTGGGTCATTGTATTGCTTCTCCTTGACTTCCACAACAAGCGATGATTCAGCCCTATTTTGTACAATTACTCTACTTCACTAGAGTCCGCAAGACGAACTCCCAAACTAGCCAACCGATGAACACATATTGAACATATATCTTTCGGCACAAAGCTTATTTGGGATAGTCACATTTATAATGAATAACTCGGAACATGAGAAATAAGAACTTGGCCCATCATACTTGAGACTTATGAGAACATCGCGAGATTCAATTCTAAGAGATAAGTTTTTCCAACATACTTCACTTGAGCTCTCCTTAGGCTACTACAATGTTCCGAAAATTTCTAGCAACTTCAATCTATTTAGAGACATAACAAACTTGAACCATAATAAGGAAGATATTCGTGGGTTCAGCTCACTTGAGCATTTTATCAAGCACTAGGTGTAGATTATGTTTTCAAGGTTCTTTTATGGTTGATTCCTTCATCCTACAACCCACTATTTACCCATTTGAGCTTAGCAACCTTCCCGCAAACCCTGTTGGTACATGCATGCATAAATAACACTCTCATACCCAAGATATCACACTCTCCATTACCCATCTTCTACCTCAAAGTCGAAGTGGAAGTCTAGTGCTAGAATCTTACCTCTTTAGAAGAAAACTTTGAAAGTTTTCCTTGTGAATTCTCTTCTCCAAGACTTGAGCAAGGATTGATAAACAAAACACTTGAGGCGTCCTCCTCTCTCTTCAAGCACTCCCCTCACTCTAAAATGGCAGTTTAGACTAGCCAAAATAACCCCAAAATTATTTTTATAAAAATAAGATCGAGTGAAATTTTACCAAACTTAAGCATACAAAGTCGAGTCTGCGGTCGCAGACCGGACCGCAAAACGGGTATGCGGCCCGCAAAGGGGACCGCGGAAAAGGCCCCAAAAACTAGGCAGGCCTGGACATGTCTCCTGGTGTTATGCGGCCCGCAGAATGGTTATGCGGTTGCATAATGCACCGTGAAATCTCCCTACGAAAAATCTTTGTGTTGGTTCTGCAACGGATGTGAGGCCCGGAAAATGATTATGCGGCCGCATAATGGTCTTCAAAATTGGCTCAATTCCTGTTGCACTATACGGCCGATCTGCGGCCCACAGAGTGATTCTGCGGTCGCATAGTGGACTGCCAAAATGCCATGGTCTTTAAAATTATTCCTCCAACTCCTCGGCGCACTATACAACCAAACTCGATGAATGTCTACAATCCTCAAACACATTAGCGTACCTCGGCACCACGAAACCCCAGGTATTAGTAAAATTTTATGGGGCCTTACATCCTCCCCTACTTAAGATTATTCATCCTCGAATGAGGGTCAAAATCCGCCATTAGCATCCAATGTGACCCAACTATTATTTCATACACCAGCAGTTCAAAATATTGACTAACTCCTTAAATTTCCAAAACATTCGGCAGAGTTTTCCCTTTACTGGGCCTATCTACCTATCAGAGAATCCCAATAACCAATCCTAACGACATATACATAATCCAATGATGCATTATAACATAAAAACAACACCAACCGTGGCCTCATAAGCAATACTTTACCATAAAGGAACACCCTTAACATCAACTATAGGTATGATACACAATTCATAGAAGATAAGCTCTTAACATTTTCATATAACACTACTACCTAAATATAGAGTTATTAAAACAAATAGGGGTACTTTTTCATCGTTTCCTCAGCCTCCCATGTGGCCTCTTAAACCTGCTAGTTTCGCCATAGCACTTTCACGGAGGCAATCTCCTTTTTCCTCAGCTTTCGAACATGCCTATCAAGAATGTCAATTGGAATCACCTCATAAGTCAAATCTTCATTAACCTCAATAGTCTCAACCGGAACAATGAGTGTCGGGTATCCACCTACCTGCTTTGACATAGACATATGAAATACCAGGTACACTAAGGACATCTATGGAGGTAGCTCAAGGCTGTAAGCCACCTGACCAATCCTCTGAATGATTCGGTACAATCCGACATACCTAATACTCAATTTTTCCTCTCTTACCAAACTGCATTATACCCTTCATGGGGTAAACCTTCAAGAATACCCAATCATCCTCTTTGAACTCCAAATCCCTACGACGTACATCCGAATAGGACTTCTGATGACTCTGGGTGGTTTTCAATCGATCCTTAATGACCTTAAACTTCTCCATGGCCCGATGCACGAGGTCTGGCCCTATCAACTCTGCTCCCCCAATCTCGAACCACCCAATTTGAGATCTACATCTCCTACCATATAGAGCCTCAGACGATTCCATCTGAATGCTAGCATGATAAATGTTGTTGTAGGAAAATTTTATGAGTGTCGAATGATCATCCCAACTACCTTTGAAGTCAAGAACATAAGCGCGCAACATATCCTCGAGCGTCTGAATGGTCCGCTCTGCCTACCCGACGTGGATGAAAGTTCGTACTAAGATTCACCTGAGTGCCCAAACCTTGCTGGAAATCCTTCCAAAAATAAGCCGTTAAATATGCCCCTCGATCTAAGATAATAGAAACTGGAGTTCCATGCAACTTGGCTATTTCCTTGATGTACAACTGAGCATAATGTTTCGTTGTGTCGGTGGCCTTAACAGGTAATAAGTGTGCTGATTGCATGAGTCGATCTACAATCACCCAAATCATGTAAAATTTGCAAGCAGTGCAAGGTAGTCCTACCACAAAGTCCATGTTGATCATCTCCCACTTCCACATTGGATTTCTGTGTTCTGTGCCAACCAACCAGGCCTTTGGTATTCGGCCTTCACTTGCTGACAAGTTGGACATCTTGCCACAAATTCCGCTATATTCCTCTTCTTATCATTCCACCAGTAGAGTTCCTTAAGATCATAATACATCATTGTCGAGCTCGGGTGCACGGAATACCTAGAAGTGTGATCCTCGGTCATGATTTTTTCTAGGAGACCATCTATATTTGGAACACATAATCGCCCATGGTAACTTAGTATACCAGCATCCATGACAAGAGAGAAAGTAATGGTTTTATGTTTATGAATCCCCTCCTTCCACTGTACCAACACTGGGTCATTGTATTGCTTCTCCTTGACTTCCACAACAAGCGATGATTCAGCCCTATTTTGTACAATTACTCTACTTCACTAGAGTCCGCAAGACGAACTCCCAAACTAGCCAACCGATAAACACATATTGAACATATATCTTTCGGAAAAAAGCTTATTCGGGATAGTCACATTTATAATGAATAACTCGGAACATGAAAAATAAGAACTTGGCCCATCATACTTGAGACTTACGAGAACATCATGGTATTCAATTCTAGGATACAAGTTAAGCCAACATACCTCACTTGAGCTTTCCGTAAATTACTACAATGTTCCAAAAATCCTAGCAACTTCAATCTATTTAGAGACATAACAAAATTGAACCATCATTAGGAAGATATTTGTGGGTTCGGCTCACTTGAGCATTTTATCAAGCACTAGGCGTACATTATGATTTCAAGGTACTTTTATGGTGGATTCCTTCATCCCACAACCCACTACTTACCCATTTGATCTTAACAACCTTCCCACAAACCTTTTTGGTACATGCATGCATAAATAACAATCTCATACCCGAGATTCACAAGCCCCATTACCCATCTTCTACCCCAAATTTGAAATGGAAGGCTAGAGCTAGAACCTTACCTCTTTAGAAGACAACTTTGCAAATTTTCCTTGTGAATTATCTTCTCCAAGACTTGAGCAAGGATTGATGAACAAACACTTCGGGCTTCCCACTCTCTCTTTAAAGCACTCCCCTCCCTCTAAAATGGCAGTTTAGACCAGCAAAAATAACCCCACGGTCATTTTTATAAAAATGGGATCGGGTAAAATTTTCCCAAACTTAAGCTTACGAAGCCGGGTCTGCGATCGCAGACCGGACTGCAAAATTGGGTATGCGTCCCGCAAAGGCGACCGCAGAAAAGTCCCCATAAACTGGGCAGGCCTGGACAGGTCTCCTGTCGTTATGCGGCCCACAGAACGGTTATGCGGTCACATAACACACCGCGAAATCTCTCTACGGAAAATCTCTGTGATGTTTCTACGATGGATGTGTGGCCCGGGAAATGATTATGCGGCTGCATAATGGTCTTCATAATTGGCTAAAGCCCAGTTGCACTATGCGGCCGATCTGCAGCCTGCAAAGTGATTTTGTGGTCAATAAAGGACCCCCGAAATGCCATGGTCTGCAAACTTATTCCTTCAACTTCTCGACGCAGTGTACAACCCAACTCAAAGAATTTCTACAATCCTCAAACACATTAGCCTACCTCAGCACCACGAAACATCGGGTATTAGTAAAATTTTATGGGGCCTTACATCCTCCCCTACTTAACATCATTCTTCTTCGAATGACGGTCAAAATCCGACATTAGCATCCAATGTGACCCAACTATTATTTCATACACCAGCAGTTCCAAATATTGACTAACTCCTTAAATTTTCAGAAATTTCGACAGAGTTTAACCTTTACTGGGCCAATCTACCTATCAGAGAATCCCAAAAACCAATCCTAACAACATATACATAATCCAATGATGAAACATAACATAAAAACAATACCAACTGTGGCCTCATAAGCAATATTTTACCAGAAAAGAACACCCTTAACAACAACTATACAAGTGATACATAATTCATAGAAGGTAAGCTCTTAACATTTTCATAGAACACTGCTACCTAAATATAGAGTTATTAAAAGAAATAGGGGTACTTCTTCATCTCTTCCTAGGCCTCCCAGTGGGCCTCTTGAACCTATTGGTTTTGCCATATCACTTTCACGGAGGCAATCTCCTTATTCCTCAACTTTCGAACCTGCCTATCAAGAATGTCTATTGGAATCACCTCATAAGTCAATTATTCATTAACCTTAATAGTCTCAACCGGAACAATGAGTGTCGGGTCTCCACCTACCTGCTTCGACAAAGACACATGAAACACCGGGTGCACTAAGGACATCTCTGGATGTAGCTCAAGCTTCTAAACCACCTGACCAATCCTCTGATTGATTATGTACAATCCAACACACCTCATACTCAATTTCCCTTTCTTACCAAACCGCATTATACCCTTCAGGGGGGAAACCTTCAAGAATACCCAATCATTCTTTTTGAACTCCAAATTCTTATGACGTACATCCGAATAGGACTTATGACGATTCCTGGCGGTTTTCAACCGATCATTAATGACCTTAACCTTCTCCATAGCCTGATGAATGAGGTCTGGCCCTATCAACTCTGCTCCCCGAATCTTGAATCACCCAATGGGAGATCTATAACTCCTACCATATAGAGCCTCGAAGGGTGCCATCTGAATACTAGCATGATAATTGTTGTTGTAGGAAAATTCTATAAGTGTCGAATGATCATCCCAGCTACCCTTGAAGTCAAGAAAACAAGCGCACAACATATCCTCGAGCATATGAATGGTTCGCTCTGCCTGCCCGTCGTGGATGAAAGGTTGTATTAAGATTCACTTGAATGCCCAAACCTTTCTAAATATTCTACCAAAAATAAGCCGTGAAATGTGCCCCTCGATCTGAGATAATAGAAACTTGAGTGCCATGCTACCTGGCTATTTCCTTGATATACAACTGAGCATACTATTCTGCTATATCAGTAGCCTTAACAGGTAATAAGTATGTTGATTTTGTGAATCTATACACAATCACAAAATCGTGTCAAATTTGCAAGCAGTGCGAGGTAGTCCCGCCATAAAGTCCATGTTGATCATCTCCCACTTTCACATTAGATTTCTATGTTCTGTGCCAACCCACCGGGCCTTTGGTGTTCAACCTTCACTTGCTGACAATTTGGACATCTTTCCACAAAGTCCGCTACATTCCTCTTCTAATCATTCCACCAGTTGACTTCCTTGAGATCATGATACATCTTTGTATAGCCCGGGTGCACGGAATGCCTAGAAGTGATAACCCCGGTCATGATTCTTTCCCGGAGACCATCTATATTTAGAACACATAATCATCCTCGGTACCTTATTGTACCATCATCCATAGAGAGAAAGACGTGGTTTTATGATTATGAATCCCTTCTTCCCACTGTACCAACAATGGGTCGTTGTATTGCTTCTCCTTGACTTCCACAATAAGCGATGATTCAACCCTATTTTGTACAATCACTCCTTGTTCACTAGAGTCTGCAAGACGAACTCCCAAACTAGCCAACCGATAAACACATATTGAACATATATCTTTCGGAAAAAAGCTTATTCGGGATAGTCACATTTATAATGAATAACTCGGAACATGAGAAATAAGAACTTGGCCCATCATACTTGAGACTTACGAGAACATCATGGGATTCAATTCTAGGATACAAGTTAAGCCAACATACCTCACTTGAGCTTTCCGTAAATTACTACAATGTTCCAAAAATCCTAGCAACTTCAATCTATTTAGAGATATAACAAAATTGAACCATCATTAGGAAGATATTTGTGGGTTCGGCTCACTTGAGCATTTTATCAAGCACTAGGCGTACATTATGATTTCAAGGTACTTTTATGGTGGATTCCTACATCCCACAACCCACTACTTACCCATTTGATCTTAACAACCTTCCCACAAACCTTGTTGGTACATGCATGCATAAATAACACTCTCATTCCAAAGAATCACACTCGACATTACCCATCTTCTACCGCAAATTCGAAATGAAAGGCTAGGGCTAGAACCTTACCTCTTTAGAATACAACTTTGAAAGTTTTCCTTGTGAATTCTCTTCTCTAAGACTTGAGCAAGGATTGATGAATAAAACACTTGGGGCTTCCCCCCCTCTCTCTCTAAAGTACTCCTTTCTCTCTAAAATGGCAGTTTAGACTAGCAAAAATGACTCAAGGTCATTTTAATTAAAATGGGATCGGGTGAAATTTTCCGAAACTTAAGCTTACGAAGTCGGGTCTACGGTCATCGACTGGACCGTAAAAAGAGTATGCGGCCCGCAAAGGGGACCTCAGAAAGGGCCCCAAAAATTGGGGAGGCCTGGATAGGTCTGCGGCCATTATGCGGCCCATAGAACAGATATGCGGTCGCATAACACACCACCAAAACTCCCTTTGAAAAATCTTTGTGCTGGTTCTGCGATGGATGTGCAGCCTGCAAAATAATTATGTGGCCGCATAATGGACCGCATAATGGTCTTCAAAAATTGCTCAAGTCCTGTTGCACTATGCCGCCGATCTGCAGCCCGCAAAGTAATTGTGTGGCGGCATAGTGGATCGCAGAAATACTATGGTCTACAAAATTATTCCTTCAAATCCTGACGCACTTTACAACCCAAAAAGTCTGTACCGTGGCGAGCTTGCTCGCCACGAAGAATTTCTACAATCCTCAAACACATTAGCCTTTCTCGGCACCACGAAACCCTGGGTTTTAGTAAACGTTTACGGGGCCTTACAGTCTAAGTCTAAAATCACCATATAAACCTATTGGAATCATCAAACCTCTAATCCGATATAATTTAGACAAAAGTAAAATATTGGTCAACTCTTACAATTTAAGCTTCCAACAAGGGAACTAAGTGTTCCAATTCACTCCAAAACCTTTCCGAAACCAAATCAATCATCTCCGCAAGTCATAAACCAAGCATATGAAAAACATAAAATTGGGAAATGGTTCTCAAATACGCAAAACGACCGTCTAGGTCGTTTAAATGGGTCTCGAATGGGTTTAAAATCGTACCTGAAGTGCCAAAAAGTGAGGATATTTGCTCTGCATATCATGCTTAGCCTCCCAAGTCGCCTCATAGACCGGTGACCCCCTCATTTCACCTTCACTGACGCGATCTTCTTAGAGCTGAGCTTCCAAACCTGCCTATCCAAAATGGCCACCGACTCTTCCAAATATACCGGGTTCTCATTGAACTGCACTATGTTGAAGTCCAAAACATGTGATGTATCTTCATGATACTTGCAAAGCATAGAGACATGAAACACCGGGTGAACGCTTGAAAGACAAGGAGGTAAGGCAAGTATATAAGCAACATCGCTGACTCTCTCCAACACCTCAAAAGGACTAATGAATCTCGAGATCAACTTTCCCTTGTTTCAAATCCTCATCAAACCCTTCATGGGAGAAATTCTAAGAAGCACCTTCTCGCCCTCCATGAAAGACACATCATGAACCTTTCAAACATCATAACTCTTCTACCTTGACTGATCTGTGCAAAGCCTCTGCTAAATCAACTTCACCTTCTCTAAAGCATCATAAACCAAGTCCGTGCCCAATTACTTATCCCCGTTGGGCTCGAACCAAATAACCAGAGAACGATATCACCTCTATGTAAGGCCTCTTACGGAGCCATTTAGATACTAGGTTGGTAGCTGCCGTTATATGCAAACTTTGATAATGCTAGAAATTGGTCCCACTGGCCTCCGAAATCAATAGTGCTTGCCTCAACATATCCTCAAGGATATGAATGGTCCACTCAGACTGCCCATCCGTCTGCGGGTGAAATGCATTACTAAACTTAACATGCATGCTAAAATCATGCTGAAGAGCTCTCCAAAAGTGTGAAGTAAACTGTATGTCATGATCTGATATGATAGATAAATGTACAAATGCAAGCGAACAATTTCTCTGATGTACATCTGAGCCAACCTCTCTAAAATGTAGGAAGTCATAACGGGGATGAAATGCGCCGACTTGGTCAACCGATCAACAATGACCCAAATGGCATCAAACTTCCTCAAAGTCTGTGGCAACCCTACCACAAAGTCTATAGTAATGCGCTCCCACTTCTAGTCTAGTATATCAATCTTCTGAAGCAAACCACCCGATTTCTGATGCTCAAACATGACCTTTTGATAGTTCAAACACCTAGAAACATGCCCAAAATGTTCTTCTTCATCCTTCTCCACCAATAATGTTGCTTCAAATTATGAAACATTTTCATAGCACCTGGATGAATATAATACCGCTAACTATAAGCCTCCTCGAGAATCAGCTCTGTCAAGCCATCAACCTTGGGAACACAAACTCGACCCTGAATTTGCAATACACAGTCATCACCTATAGCCACCTCCTTATAGACTGTGATGGATCGTCAATTATCTGCCAAGTTTTCAAAGTGTGAGTTCTGGTAGGATTCGATTCCCTTTTTTGGCCATGTTGTATCTTTTGAGGGCATTAAAGAAGATCCTAAGAAGATTGAGGCAATTAGAAACTGGCCTAGCCTACTTCAGCTATAGAGATTCAGAGCTTCCTAGGTTTTGCGGTTATTATCGTCGGTTCATGAAGGGGTTTTCATCTATCTCAGCCCTATTGACCAAGTTGACCCAAAAGGGTGCTCTTTTCAGATGGTCCGACGAGTTTGAGTTGAGCTTTTAGAAGCTCAAGACTGCATTGACTACAACTATAGTATTGGTGCTACAGGTTTGGGATCCTATACATTGTATTGTGATACGTCCCGTATTAGGCTTAGCGCGGTATTGATGCAGGATGGTAGGGTGATTGCGGACACATCTCGGCAGTTGAAGGTTCACGAGAAGAATTACCATGTTTATGACTTACAGTTTGCAGCCATTGTTCACACGTTGAAGATTTGGAGGCACTATCTGTATGACGTTCATTGTTAGGTCTATACCGACCATTAGAGTCTCCAACACCTGCTCAAGCAGAAAGACCTTAATTTACAGTAGCGGAGATGGTTAGAGTTGTTGAAAGACTATGATATCACCATATGATATCCTTCGGGAAACGCCAATGTGGTGCCGATGCACTAAGTAGAAAGGCTGAGAGCATGGGTAGTTTGGCATATTTACTAGTAGCAGAGAAGCCACTAGCCATGGATATTCAGGATTTGGCCAATCAGTTTGTAAGATTGGATGTTTCGGAGACCAGTTGTGTTCTTGCTTGTGTTGTATCACAATCATCATTGTGGGAGCGTATCAAGGCTCTTTGATGATCCTCACTTGTTTGTTTTAAAGAAAACGGTGCAGCAGGGTGGTGTTAAGGATGTTGAGATTTCTGATGATGGTGCTATGCGGCTTCATGGACGGATTTTTATTCCAAATGTTGATGGGTTGAGAGAGTTGATCCTTAGGGAGGCTCAGAGTTCTCGCTATTTTATCCACGCATGTGTCATGAAGATGTACCATGACTTAAATCAACACTATTGGTGGCGAAGAATGATGAAAGACATCGCTGCTTATGTATCTCGGTGTTTGAATTGTCAATAGGTGAAGTATGAACATTAGAAATCGGGTGGATTGACTTAGAGATTGGAGATACCGGAGTTGAAGTGGGAGCACATCACTATGGATTTTGTGGTGGGCTTACCATGGACCTTGAATAAATATAATGCAGTCTGGGTTATTGTTTACCAGTTGATCAAGTCCGCACACTTCATTCTGATGGCGACTTCCTATTCTTCAGAGAGGTTGGCTTAGATTTACATTTAGGATATTATCCACCTACACGGTGTGCCCATTTCCATCTTTTCTGATTGAGGCACGCAGTTCACATTGCATTTTTGGAGAGTCGTGCGGCATGAGTTGGGAATGCGTGTTGAGCTGAGCATAATGTTTCATCCTTAAATAGACGGACTATCCGATTGCACTATTAAGATCTTGGAGGACATGCTACATGCTTGTGTTATGGATTTAGGAGGTTCATGGGACCAGTTCTTGCCTCTACCCGAGTTCGCCTACAACAACAGTTACCAGTCGAGTATTCAATGGTGTCATGTGAGGACTTATATGGGAGGCGATGTCGTTCGTCGATTGGTCAGTTTGAGCCCGGAGAGGCTAGGTTGTTGGGCGCTGATTTGGTCCGTGATGCTATGGACAAGGTTAATATAATTCAGGAGCAACATCGCATAGCCCAGTCAAGACAGAAGAGTTATGCGGACCGGAAGGTTTGATATGTGGCATATGTGGTGAGTGCAAAGGTTCTCCTTCGGGTGTCGCCTATGAAGGACGTGATGCGGTTCGAAAGGAAGGGGAAGTTGAGCCCGAGGTTTATTAGGTCTTCTGAGATCTTCAAGAGAATTGGGGAGGTTTCTTACAGGCTTAATTTACCTCCTAACCTAGCAGGGGTACATCTGGTATTCCATGTTTTCATGCTTCGGAAGTACCATGATGATAGCTCGTATGTTTTGGACTTTAGCATGGTTCAACTTGATTAGAATTTTGCCTATGAGGAGGAGCCGCTGGCTATTGTAGCTCGGCAGGTTCGAAAGTTGAGATCAAAGAGTTTTCCTTCTATGAAAGTGCAATGGATAGGTTAGTTGTTCTAGGCAGCTATGTGGGAGTCCAAGTCCGAAATGTGGAGTAGATACCCCCACCTTTTCACCAGTCCAGGAACTTTTCTATGTCTGTTCGAGGACAAACATATCTTTTAGAGGTGGAGAATGTGACGGTATGATTGGTCCTCTTGTGTACTAGCCTTAGTATTCATGATCTTAGACCTCCCCTAGCTTCATTTGATATTTCTTAGTTTACGTGCATGGTCCGTGTCGATTTTCAAAAAGCTTTTATAGAAATTTTGAAGAAAATGAAAATTTTGACTAAAAATACGGCTAAAGTTGACCACGATCAACATTTTGGGTAAATGATGACCCCAAATCGATGTTTTGATGACTATGGTAGGTTTTGTGATTTTTGAATCCCCAGAATTGAATTCGGATGTCCCTAAATTAATTTGACTTGTTCCAAAAGTTGGCAATTTGAATGTTAATAAATTCATTAGGTTTGACCGTAGGTTCAAGTTCTGGTTATCGGGTTCGGATTTTTGTTTTAGAACTTGGAATAGGTCTGTTTTACTATTTGAAACTTGGCTGCAAAATTCAGTGTCATTCGGAGTTGGTTTGATAGGATTCTGACGCTTGGTTATGAATCTAAAGGTTTTTGAGTTTCTTTGAATTTCATGCGTTTTGATATTCGATTCGAAGTTCTAGATGCTATTTTCGTGTTTTGATCGCGCGAGCAAGTTTGAATTGTCACGCCCCAAACTCGGGAGCACGACCGTTGCTCAACCGAGATAACCCGGTCGAGCAAGCCTGTATAATACCTTCTACCCGAATTTACTTAAGAATAACAGTAAAATCCAATTCATTAAATAGCAGTGAGGATGATCAAGTAAACAACAACTCAAATTCGTTATCAGTATTTACATCATTTATAAGTTTCAAAATACATACTCTTTTATAGTTTGATGTGGAACATGTGATACAACTACAACATTACCAATTTGACTTTCCCCATACTAACATACCACCAATGCTATGTCTACGAAGCCTCTATTAGATACAAAAGTGTACAATGATAGTGCTGGCAATAAGGCCCTGACTATACCTCAAACACCATACACAAAGAACAAAAGATACATGACCCCGAAATGAAGTGGGGCTCACCAAGTCTGTTTGGATGAGGGTGTAGTGCTATCACTGACCAATAAGACCGCTGATGAACCACCTGCATCCATTGAAGGTGCAGCGCTCCCGACAAAAGGGACGTTAGTACATGTGGAATAGTACTAGTACGTATAACTAAACATCCTCTCAATAGAATGAGTAATAATACAAGGAGGAACCAACATGAAATCAATGGAAGCCTCAAACAATACCAAGACATCAAGTTAATAACCACATAAGTTTTCAAAAAAATTTCCATGTTTTTAGGTTGGGAGATCTTAAGTACCTATACAAAATCATTCACAATACCACCGTACCTTTACACGGTGTCCGATCACGACCCGATCGGCTAGGCCGTCTCGTTTGAGACATCAACCATAATAATAATTTCAATTACAATTTCCAGCACAATCACCACCATGTGTGTGGTATGGCGTCCGATCATGACCCGATCAGCTAGACCGTCTCACCCGAGACATCATCCTTTTCTATCAACCATCTCATCTCATACTCCTTTCACATCTTTTCAATTCATTGGCACTAGTGGCCATAAATATAATATCATTCTTGGCACATGGCCGTACCTCATATTTCTTGCTCACCCTTTTCACTTTCAAACATCATCATCATTATCAGCAACAAGGCTTTTCAATTCAGGACTTGAAGTACACATGTGAGCAATTAAGAGTCTTAGACACATAGAAGTTTTTCACATAATTTGGCATAATAACCTTCATTCAAACTTGACTCGAAGTCATAACATTATTAACACACAACCCATACTTTGAACATATTCTCAAATGATAGCATATCATGATTAAAGCATTTGGAACACATATAACTTTCAACACAAGTTTATTCGGAAAAGCCAATTACATAATGACCAACTCGGGTCTTATATAACTTACATGAACACCGTGAAATTCAATTCTAAGAAGGATTTTAACCAATATACCTAAATTAAGCTTCCTTAAACTCTAAAATATTTCGAAATTCTTAGCAACTTCAATCTATTTTATAAATATAACAAGTTGAACCAAAATTAGGAAGATGATCATGGTTCTAGCTCATTTGAGCATTTTATCAAACGCTAGGTGTGCATTAAGGTTTCAAGATCATTTTATGGAGGATTCTATTATCCCACAGCCCATTCTTTACCATTATTATCTCACAATCTTCCTACACCCTTTGATAACACATGCATGTAAAATAAACAACTCTCATACCCACGAATTGTCTCGCTAATTACCCATTTTTAGTTAGATTTCGAAATTAAGGGCTAGGGTGTAGAATCTTATCTCTAGGATGAAGACCTAGTGAGTTTTTCCTTGTTAATCATCGAGTATTTGAGCAAGAATCAAAGGACAATTTGTTGAAGATCACTCTCCCACTCTAGGGCACTCTCTCACTCTCAAAATATCAGGTTTTTGCTCAAAAATGGTCCATTGCGTCTATTTAATCGAAGTAGAGTCGGGTTATAAAAACCCAAAAATGAAGCTTCAGAACAGGATTTGCGGTCACATATGCGACCTAATAATGCTTCAGCGGTCCGTGAAATTGGCCACGAAATGGCCTTCCAGAACTGGGCTAGTATACCCCACTTTGCAGCTGTTATGCAGTCTGCAGACCTGTTCTGTGGTCGCATAATGTGCCGCAGAACCTTCCTCCACAAAATTTCCAAGCTGGTTCTGCGATCAGTGTGCGACCCACAAAATCATTTTGCGATCGGGCAATGGGCCACGAAATGACATCCAAAAATGGCCCAAATGACTGCCTCACTCTGCGGCCATTTTGCGGCCCTTAGAGTGATGTTGCGGCCGCATAATGGGCTGCAGAAATGCCCTTTTCTGCCAAACATTTTCCATCAACTCCCCAGCGCACTGCCCAACCCAAAAAGTCCGTACCGTGGCGAGCTAAAGAATCTCTACTATCATAATACATACGCCTACCTCGGCACCACGAAACCTCGGGTTTTAGGAAATATTTTACGAGGCCTTACATCCTCCCCACTTAAGATCATTCGTCCATGAATGAGGGTCAAAGTTCATTATTAGCATCTGATGCGACTCAATTTCCATACCACACACCAGCAGTCTTAAATTTGACTAACTCCCTAAGTTTCCAAAACTTTTGCCAGAGTTTCCTCTGTACTTGGGTCTATCCACCTGCCAGAGAACCTAGAAACACATCCTAACAACATATACATAATCCAATGACGTAACATAACACAAAACAACACCAATTGTGGCCTCATAAGCAATATTTAACCAGAAAGGAGCACCTTTACATCAACTGAACAAGTGATACAAAAATTCATAGGCGACAGTTTCATAAAAAGATTACATAGCTATTCAAACAAGTAAGGATACTTCTTCTTCATCTCTTCATCGGCCTCCCAACTAGCCTCTTCAACCTGCTGGTTTCACCATAAAACCTTCACGGAGGCAATTTCTTTATTCCTCAACTTTCGGACTTGCCTATCAAGAATGGAAACTGGAATTTCTTTATATGGCAGTTCTTCATTGGCCTCAATCATCTCAATTGGTATGATAAGCGACGGATCTCTGACTACTTTCTTCAACATAGACACATGAAATACCGGGGGTACTAATGACATCTCAGGTGGTAACTCAAGCTTGTACGCCACCTGACCAATCCTTTGAATGATTCTGTACGGTCCGACATACCTCAGACTCAATTTACATTTCTTACCAAACCGCATTATACCCTTCATGAGGGAAACCTTCAAGAATACCCAATCATCTTCTTTGAACTCTAAATCTCTGCGATGAACGTCCGAGTAGGACTTTTGATGACTCTGGGCCATTTTTATCCGCTCTTTAATGATCTTAACCTTTTCCATAGCCTAATGCACGAGGTCTGGTCCTATTAACTCGGGTTCCCCAATCTCAAACCACACAATGGGAGATCTACATCTCCTACCGTATAATGCCTCAAATGGTGCCATCTGAATACTAGCATGGTAGCTGTAGTTGTAAGCAAATTTTATGAGTGGAAAATGATCATCCAAACTACCCTTGAAGTCAAGAACACAAGCACGCAACATATCCTCAAGCGTCTGAATAGTCCGCTCTCCCTTCCCGTCGGTTTGTGGATGAAAGGTTGTATTAAGATTCACTTGAGTACCCAAGCCTTGCTGAAATTTATTCCAAATAATAGTTGTGAAATGAGCCGCTCGATCAGAAATGATAGAAACTGGAGTGCCAGGAAACCTAACTATTTCGTTGATATACAACTTAGCATACTGTTCTGCTGTGTCAGTAGATTTAACTGGCAATAAGTGTGCTGATTTCATGAGTCGATCCACAATCACCTAAATTGAGTCGAACTTGCGCGGAGTGCGTGGTAGTCCTACCACAAAGTCCATATTAATCATTTCCCACTTCCACATTGGAATTTCTATGTTCTGTGCCAACCCACTAGGTCATTGGTGTTCTGCCTTTACTTGCTGACAACTCGAACACCTTGCCACAAAGTCTGCCACATTCCATTTCATGGCATTCCACCAATAGACTTCTTTGAGATCATGATACATCTTTGTAGAGCCCGGGTGTACGGAATACCTGGAAGTGTGAACCTCAGTCATGATTCTTTCCCAGAGACCATCTACATTTGGAACACATAGCCGCCCTTGGTACCTTAGTGTACCATCATCCATGCCAAGAGACTAAACTATAGTTTTATGTTTATGAATCCCATCCTTCAATTGTACCAACAATGGATTGTTGTATTGCTTCTTTTTAACTTTCACAACAAGCAATGATTCAGCCCTATTTTACACAATTGCCCCTCCTTCACTAGAGCCCGCAAGACGAACTCCCAAACTAGCTAACTGGTGAACTTCCTTGGCCAACGGTCTCTGATATACCTCCAAGTGAGCCAAACTGCCCATAGATTTCTGGCTAAGAGCATCTGCCACAACATTAGCCTTCCCCAAATGATATAGAATATCAATGTCGTAATCTTTGAGTAACTCAAGCCATCTTCTCTGCCTCAAATTCAGCTCCTTCTATTTGAAAATATATCGAAGGCTCTTGTGGTTCCGCAATACTTCCACGTGGACCCCATACAAATAATGATGCCAAATATTCAATGCGAAAACCACCGCCGCAAGTTCTAAGTCATGTGTTGGATAGTTCTTTTCATGATTCTTGAGTTTCCTAGAAGCATAAGCTATAACCTTGCCAAGTTGCATTAATACACACCCAAGCCTGATCCTTGAAGCATCACAATATACCACAAACCCATATGTACCCTCAGGTAGGGTCAACACCGATGCCGTAGTCAATCTTGATTTCAACTCCTGGAAGCTCCTTTCACAAGCATCAGACCATTAAAACTTAATGGCCTTCTGCATCAACTTAGTCTACGGAGAGGAAAGAGTAGAGAACCCTTCCACAAATTTTTTGTAATACCCCGCTAATCCCAAGAAACTATGAATCTCTAATGTAGTTGTAGTATAGGCCAATTCTTCATAGCTGCAATCTTCTGAGGATCAACCTTAATTCCTTCTCCAAAGACGACATGACCCAAGAATGTGAAAGATTCAAGCCAAAATTCACATTTTGAAAACTTCGCATACAATTGGTGCTGATGAAGAGTCTGCAGAACTGCCCTGAGATGATCGGCATGGTCCTCTCGACTTCGTGAATATACAAGAATATCATCAATGAACACTATCACAAATGAGTCAAGATAAGGCTTGAAAACCTAATTCATAAGATCCATGAAAGCTGCCTGGGCATTTGTTAGCCCAAAAGACATTACCAGAAATTCAAAGTGCCCATACCGGGTTTTGAAAGTTATTTTCGGAATATCCTGCTCCCCGATCATCAATTGGTGATACCAGGACCGTAAATCAATTTTGGAGAAGTACCTAGCACCTTGTTTCTTTCTTACAAAGAGGACCGGTGTGCCCCAAGGTGACACACTCAGTCGGATGAAACCCTTCTCTACCAAATCCTTCAATTTTTCCTTTAGCTCATTCAATTTTGATGGTGTAATCCTGTAGGGCGGAATAGATATAGGCTGCGTGCCTGGCATCACATCAATCCCAAAATCAATCTCCCTGGCATAAACTAGCACAAACTCGAGTGTAGGTGCCTCACCATCGGTGTCCGTGAACCGGACCAAATGATAGATACACCCCTTGTTAATTATCTTTATGACCTTAAGTTAAGAAATAAACCTACCTTTTGGCATCACATCATCCCCCTTTCATTCAACAACTGGCTCATTTGGAAATTCAAACCTCACAGTTCTAGTTCGGCAATTGAGCTTGGCAAAACATGAATAAAGCCAATCCATTCCCATTATTACATCAAAATCAACCATCCCCAGATCAATGAGATCGGACATGGTGTCCTGACCACGTACCGTGACAACACAACCCCTATAAACCCGTGTAGCCACAATAGACTCGCCAACTGTAGTAGATACAGAGAACGGCTCATGAAGTTGTTCCGGTTCTATCCCAAATTCCATAGCAACATAAGGAGTAACGTAGGACAAAGTTGAACCGGGATCAATAAGAGCATACACATCATGAGAATGGACAGTCAATATACCTGTGACAATGTCAGGAGAAGCCTTTGCACTCTGGTGACACTCATGGCGTAGAAACGACTGGGTCCTCCCGAACTCTGCGCACCACCCCTAACTGCACCACACCCTGCGGGTGCTGGAGTGCCTCGAGATGGAGAGGGTGCTGATGATGTTGCAGCTACAGAACTGGATGGCTGTGTTGTGCCCTAGCCCGCACCCGGACGGAACGAACGACACTCTCTATGAATATGACCCATCAATCTGCACCTGTAGTATATGGCTAGGTCCATGTAGCAGATCCCCAAGTGCATTTTCCCACAACTGGGGCATAGGGGCCTCCGTTGCTGTTAGAATCTCCCTCCTGACTGGGCCTGAAAAGACTCCACTACTAACTAGGCCCTAATGGCGGTGCACTGGCTGAAGACTGAGCAAAAGACTGGGATGGCCCTGATGACCCTCCCCTAAATGCTGACCTACTACCACCAAATAAAACTCCAAGGTTGCCCACGGATCGGGCCTTACTACTACCCTCTCGCTCCATTTTGTTCTTCAACTTACGGTTCTCTGTAGCTTGAGTAAATGCCACCATATTCCCATAGTTCATGTTAGAATTCAAGGCATTTGTAGTAGCCTCATTGATAACTAAGGGGCTAAGGCCCTACACAAATCGGCGCACTCTAGCCTCCATAGTAGGCAACATGTGAATAGCATACTTGGACAGGCGCGCGAACTCTATGTGGTACTCATACACACTCTTGCTACCTTGTTTAAGGTTTTCCAACTTTGCGGCATGGTCTGCCTTAGTCTCGGCAGGCAAGAAATGATTCATGAAGGCATCAGCAAACTCACTCCACCTCACTGGAGGGCTCCCCTCCTCATGGGAGTCCTCCCACAGCTCAAACCAAGAATAGGCCACCCCTTTCAGGAGGTAGGCGGCCAACTCCACTCCCTCTATCTCAGTAGCACGCATAACTCGGAGATTTTTGTATATCTCAGCAATGAAGTACCGAGGGTCCTCCTCGAGATTAGCACCCGTGAACACTGGATGATCTAACTGAAGAAACCTGTTCACCCTGGAACTAGTATAATCCCCTTGTTGGCCAGAAGAAGTGGGTGCAACATTTGATTTCTGGGCCTGGGAAGCCACTATCTATGTCAACATCTATATGGCTCCCCTAAGATCCCCGTCAGAAATACCAGAACCAGAAGCTGGGGCTGGAGGTTGAACCGGAATATCAGTTGGAGGAATCGTTGCACCCTCAGTAGGTGCAGGAATTGGTGTAGCCTAGTCAGGTGCAATGGAATCACACAGTGTAGTAGTCGGGGGAATATTCTCACCCCTTGGATACTCACCCGCATCATCAAGTAAAGAATCAACTGCCACTCCTGGGGAGGCATTGGCTCCTTGGCCAGTTCTTGCTTTCTTCCTAGGTGCCATGTACTAAAAGTTAGAGCAATGCACGAGTTAGAGGAGGAACAGTCTCACAATCAGCTTTATCGCACGATCCAGAGTATCAAGAAGGGTATTATTCCTAAATGTCCAAGTAGCCTTCAACTAATAGATGCAGTCGAAAACACACCAATAAGAAGGACTATACTAGAAACGGCTCCGAGACATCCTAGGACACTTTAAAATCTTAGTCTCTGATACTAAGTTTGTCATACCCCAAACTCAGGGAGCACGACCGGCGCTCAACCGAGATAACCCGGCCGATCAAGCCTGTACAATACCTTCTACCCAAACTTACTCAAGAATTACAGTAAAATCCAATTCATTAATAAGTGGTGAGGAGGATCAAGTAAATAACAAATCAAATTTGTTATCAGTAGTTACATCATTTATAAGTTTCAAAATACATACTCTTTCATAGTTTGATGTGGAACGTGTGTTACAATTACAACATTACCAATTTGACTTTCCCCATACCAACATACCACCCACACAATGTCTACGGAGCCTCTATTAGATACAAAAGAGTACAATGATAGTGCCGGCAATAAGGTCTCGGTTGTACCTCAAATACCATACACAAAGAACAAAAGATACATGACCCCGAAATGAAGTGGGGCTCACCAAGTCTGCTGGAAAAAGGGTGTACTGCTATCACTGACCAATGCCTCCTGTTGTGGAACAACCTGCATCCATTAAAGATGCAGCACCCCAGGCAAAAGGGACGTTAGTACATGTGGAATAGTACTAGTACGTATAACTAAAGACCCTCTCAATTGAATGAGTAATAATACAAGGGGGAACCAACATGGAATCAGTGGAAGCCTCAAACAATACCAAGACATCAAGTTAAGAACCACATAAGTTTTCAAGTAAATTTCCATGTTTTTAGTTTGGGAGATCTTTAGTACCAATATACCATCATTCACAATACCACCATACTTTTACACGGTGTCCGATCACGACCCGATCGGGTAGACCGTCTCATTTGAGATATCAACCATAATCATAATTTCAATTATAATTTCCAGCACAATCACTATCATGTGTGTGGTATGGCATTCGATCACGACCCGATCGGCTAGGCCGTCTCACCCGAGACATCATACTTTTCTATCAACCATCTCATCTCATACTCCTGTTACATCTATTCAATTCATTGGCACTAGTGGCCACAATTATAATATCATTCTTGGCACTTGGCCGTACCTCATATTTCATGCTTATCCTTTTCACTTTCGAACATCATCATCAATATCAGCAACAAGGCATTTCAATTCAGGACTTTAAGTACACATGTAAGCAAGTAAGAGTCTAAGACACATAATGGTTTTTCACATAATTTGGCATAATAACCTTCATTCAAACATGACTTGAAGTCGTAACATTCTTAACACACATCCCATACTTTGAACATATTATCAAATGATAGCATAGCATGATAAAAGCATTTTGAACACACATTGAACATATAACTTTCAATACAAGTTTATTCGGAATAGCCAATTACATAATGACCAACTCGGGTCTTACATAAATTACATGAACACCGTGGGATTTAATTCTAAGAAGTATTTTAGCCAACATACCTAAATTGAGCTTCCTTAAACTCTAAAAACAAGTTGAACCAGCTCATTTGAGAATTTTATCAAACACTAGGTGTTCATTAAGGTTTCAAGTTCCCTTTTATGGAGGATTCAATCATCTCACAGCCCATTCTTTATCAAGTTTAGCTCACAATCTTCCTACACCTTTTGAATAACACATGCATGCAAAATAAACAACTCCCATACCCACGAATTATCTTGCTAATTACCCATTTTTAGTTAAATTTCGAAATTAAGGGCTATGGTGTATAATCTTACCTCTAGGATGAAGACCTAGTGACTTTTTCCTTATTAATCTTCAAGGATTTGAGCAAGAATTGAAGGACAATTTGTTGAAGATCACTCTCCCACTCTCGGGAACTCTCTCACTCTCAAAATATCAGGTTTTAGCTCAAAACATGGTCCATTGCGTCTATTTAATCGAAGTAGGGTTGGGTTATAAAAATCCAAAAATATGAAGCTCCGAAACAGGGTCTGTGGTCGCATAATGCTTCTCTGGTCTGCGATATGGCCCTCCGGAACTAGGCTGGTCTGCCCAACTCTACGGTCGTTATGTGGTCCGTAGACCTGTTCTGAGGTCGCATAATGCGCCGCAAAACCTCCCTCCGCAAAATTTCCAAGCTGGTTCTGCGATCAGTGTGCGGCCCGCGAAATCATTTTGCGGTCACATAATGGGCCGCGAAATGACATAAAAGAAATGGCCAAAATGACTACCTCACTTTGCGGCCATGCTGTGACACGCAGAGCAATTCTGCGGCCGCATAATGGGCCGCAGAAATGTCCTTTTTTTGACAAACATTTTCCTTCAACTCCCCAGTGCGCTGTTCAACCCAAAATATCCGTACCGCTTTCATTAATACATACGCCTACTTTGGCAGAACGAAACCCCGAGTTTTAGGAAAGATTTTACGGGGCCTTACATGAATGATGTTTTTAGACTTTCTTGGATGCTTAGTTTGGAGCCTTGAGGGCTCGGATGAGTTTTGGATAGGCTTCGGACCATTCTTGGACATAGAGGACTACTATTTCTGGTGTATGGTGTCAGGCGCTTCGCGAACGCGAAGGGGAAACTTGGACTGGAATCTGGTTGTTCTTCGCGAATGCGAGGTCTGGTTGTGAACGCAAAGCAATGGGGGCTTACCCATAGCAAACGCGACATGCATCTTGCAAATGCGATGCTTTGTGGGATCTGGGGAATGACAGGTGGCTCTTCATCGCGAACGCAAACCATGGGTCACGAATGCGGAGGCTTGGCTAGGAAGAAGCCTTCGTGAACGCGATGGTAGCTTTGCAAACGCATAGGCCTTGTATCAGTACCCTTCGCAAACACGAAGAACACCTGACGCCCACCTATTTAAAAGTTGAAAGTCTGGATTGCACCATTTTTGAAAGCTATAGCTCGGCCTAGAGGCAATTTTGAGGAGGTTTTTCATCCCAACTTCATTGTTTAGTAGTTTATAACTAGTTTTGATATATTTCCATAATCACCCATTGATTTTAACATTTAATCAGGGATTTCCATGGTAGAAATTAGGGATTTGGGTTGAATTTAGGGATTTTGCAATAATTGAGATATAGACCTCAAGTTGAGGTCAGATTTTGAAACAAATGACATAACTGGGCTCGAAGATAAATGGATAATCGGGTTTTGGTCAGAAATATTGGTTTTGACTAAGTGAGTTCAGGATTGATTTTTATTGGCTTTTTCTAAATTCATTAAACATTGAATCTTTTATACTCGTGGAGCAATTTCCAAAGCTTATTTTGAATTATTTGAACTGTATTTGGATAGATTTGATTGGTTTGGAGGCTAATTCTAAAGTAAAACCCGTGGTTGAGAAATGATTTGGTTGCGGAGTGAGGTAAGTGACGTGATTGACTTTGTTTTAAGGGAATTAGGACATGTTGGTCTATCTACTACGTAAATTATGTGTGGGACGACGTATATGTAAGATGATGAGTATATATGCGTTGTTATTGGGTTTAAGCATGCGGGCGGAAATTATTTTTGTTGTTCTATGTTATTACATAGACTATGCTTTCCATGCCTTAAATTATTTTTTGTATTATTATTTTCGTAGTTATTGCTTATTTTAAAGTTGTGGGATATTGAAAATTGAGTTTCTTCATCATAACACTATGATTGAAATGAAATTACTTCCCACCTTTCATTGGTACACAAGATTATTTTTGTTGCTTGGTGAGGAAGAGTGAAAAGAATGAAGTGTGTTGACGTGCCTTATTTTCGTATTACTATCATTGATTGAGTGGTTGTGAGGACTACAACACGAAGGGTGATGTCGTACCATTTAATTTATCATATATTTATTATATGGTGAGGATGAGAGTAAAAGCACGAAGGGTGATGCCGTGCCATTGCATTTATGATATTACATGGTGAAGTTGAGAGTAAAAGCATGAAGAGTGATGTCATGCCATTATTGATTTTATTGTTTTATTTGATTTTCGGATTGGTGATTTAATCGGTTGCACTGTTGTTTACTTCATAAAAAGCCTACTTGGTGATCTTGTACTTGTCGTTCTTATCATACTTCCCTTTCTACATCTTCCCTCCTCATTATTACTTTAAATGCCCTACTTGTTATTTATGTTGCTTTATGTATATATCTGCACAAGTTTTAGTAGGTGTCTTGTCATATCCTCGTCACTACCTTGTAGGGGTTAGGCTCAACACTTACGGAGTATATTGGGTCGGTTACACTCATGCTACACTTCTGTACTTCTTGTGTAGATTCTGATGTTGGTCCCAGCGGTGTCTAGTGGTGCTTTTGCTCAGATCATATCTACAGTGGAGACTTGAGGTAAAGCTCATGGCATTCTCAGTCCCTGAATTCCTCTTCTATTTCTGTATTTACTGTTTATTTTATTTCAAACAGTTGTATTGCGTTCAAACCATACTTGTAGTATTTTAGTTTCTCATGTACTGGTGACTCCAGATTTCTGGGATTAGACTAGACCGTATTATATTATGGTTTTATCTTGTATTAAAGCTTTATTAATTGTTAATAGTTGTTATTACTCAATTTTAAATTTTTAGGTTAATTGGTTATCTAATATTGGCTTGCCTAGCAAGTAGATGTTTGGCGTCATCACGGCTCCGAGATTGGGAATCTGAGTCGTGACAAGTGATAGGCCCCTCAGGTGCCTGAGCGGATCCACCTACTCAACATGATCGAGCCCCTGCTCCCCTACTAGAGCTATTGGTGGCTCCATAACTACTGCCTTAGCAGGACCTCTAGTTGCGGCGCACGCCCCACCTCGACCTCTACCCAGGCCCCATCCCCAACATCTCGCGGCTCTAATAGGAGGCACCGGTGCCTGCTCAGCTGATCCAGCAGAACGTGTCCTTACCATCTGTGAGAGAATAGAACAATAAAGGTTCAAACTTCGGGATAAACAAATCCACACGATAAAGAATGAAAAGAAGAGAATTTTTCAAACAGTCTAGTAGCCTCTCGAAGATAAGTATAGACGTCTCTGATCTATCTGCAAGACTCTACTAAACATTCTCATGACTCGTAACCTGCAAACCCTGAGCTCTGATACCAACTTGTCACGATCTGAAATTCCACCAAAGGTCATGATGGGACCTAACCTCCAAGACTAGACAAGCCAGTCACACTAACAATATTCAACCAATGAGACAAGATATAATATGTCTGAATCATCATAAATAGCAGAATAAGTGATCAACATAAGCCAAAATACTGATATATATTACCAACTCCCAAAACCAAGTAGTACAGAGTCATGAGCTCTAAACCGAATACATAAAAAAGTCTCAATAGTACAATATTGTCTGAATGTAAAAGCAACAATATCAAAATATGGGAAGGGGACTTCAAGGATCTATGACGGTCACGTAGCTGCCTTGAACCCTCTCAACAACGAATATGCTCACTCCCGAGGTCCGCTGCCTCCAACACTTGGGTCTGCAAAAAATGGGCAAAAGTATAGTATGAGTATGGAATAACGTGTACTCTGTAAGTATCAATGCTAACCTTAATGAAATAGTGATGAGGTTCAAGTCATGTAATACTGATAAAATAAAGAACCGATGCAATATTTATAATAACTTGCAACAAGATCATAATAAGATGCATTATCAATAACTCAATAAAACGAGAGGTATCAGTTCAACACAAACAATTCAATCGCATTAATCGAATCATCAGTCAGTAATGGAGGCATAAAGTATCATGTTAAGATGCAATACAATAACATGTAATATGTATAACAAGCATAAAGGATTCATTTGCATGGTCAAGTTATCACCCTTATACTCCACTCACCATCAATCACCTCCACATTAAAATCAATCAACATCAATCAATGTACCACTATCTGCGTGTACGCTATCAAGAGATAAACATGAGAGGGTGACCCTAGGGGGATGGATCTATGTCCACACGCTGCACGGAAAACACCCCGTGCCATAATCATATCAATCATAAGATAAAGACCCCGTGCCCTATTCTTATCAATCTCATGGTAAAGACCTCATTCCATAATCATATCAATCACAGGACAAAGACCTCATCCCACAACATCATTATAATCATATGGCAAATGACTTCGTTCGAAAACAACAATAATATCATAGTATGCGCATGACAAATGGCCTCGTGCCAACCCCAAATTATTCCGTTCAACATGTCCACATTTTCCATATTCATAACAATGCAAGATGCCAAATTATCATCAAAGAGACATATGCTCATAATTCATCAACAAAGTACAGAAGAACATCATAATAATAAAACATAGATGAATGCTCAATATATGAAGGATGTCTACGGTTAAATCAATTATAACAACCATTCAACAATAGCTCATCTTGGCTAATTAAGTGATAATAACCCCAATCATAATTTCTAGCATGAAAGGATGAATTCACATAGTCATACAAGGAATAAACATGTATCATATAAGGCATATAATTCAAAATAAGGCATATTAGAAGCCTAAAGTCCAATCTGGTCATAAATCACCCATAGCACCAATGTACAAACTCGACACCTCGCATACACGTTGCTTTTCACATATCACAATTAGGAAAATAAGGCTAAATCCTAAGGGCTATTCCCTTATACAAGATTATGCAAGATACTTACCTCAAGAAGCTCAAATAAACATTCTAAAATAGTATTTCCCTTAAAACCCACATCTGACTGGCTCGAATCTAAATAAAAATAACTCAATAATGTAAAACAAAGCTGGAGGAATCAATTTCAAACAATAATTTATTCAATTTTTTAAAAAGTCAACAAAAATCAGAACCCAAGTTAAGGGTAGATCCCGACTACCAAACTCCAATAGTCCAAATATATATTTAGATTCCAAATCTGAGTCCATATCAACTCCCTAATTCACAATTTAGACTCTCCAAAATCATAGTCAAACCCCCCAAATTTTCCCTTCAAATTCCATAATTTGTGTGTAATAAATCATGGGGAAACAAGACATATTATTAAAACCAAATAGAAATTACTTACCTTCTTGCCTTGGGTGAAAATCCTCTCCAAAAACCACCCCTCTCCAAGTATAGGGTTCAAAATATCATAGAAAGAGCTAAAATTACGAAATAAGTACTTAAAATAAGCTGCTCAGCACTACCCTTCACGAATGTGGTAACTGCCTTGCGTTCACGAAGCACAAAAATTCACAACCTCAAATAAACTTTCGCGAATGCGGCTTCCCCCTTCCAAACGTGATGCACAGTATCCCTAGGCCTATACGAACGCAAGCCCCCTCTCACGATCGTGAAGGCCAAGCACAAGTCAATTCTCTGCCTTCCTCACTGCTACACGAACGCGACCACCAAGGCGCAAACGCGAAAGCCAATCTGCCACAACCCATCGCGAATGCAACACCCCAGCCGCAAATACACTCCACGAATGTAATGCTCTCTCTGTGATCGCGATAAAGAACCTGACACCAGCAAAAATCTACAATATCAAAAATGCTTCGGGTGGTCCGAAACGCACCCGAGCGACTATGGATCACGTCCAATCACATCAACAAGTCCATAAATGCTACTAGACCTATACAAAGCCTCCAAAAATATACGATAAAATCACATCAACGAATCAAAGAATAAAACACAAGTTGAACTTCTCTTAAGTTCAAGACTTTCAAACTTCAAACCAAGCATCCGATTCAAGCCTAGCCAATCCGGATTACAATCAAACTTTACACACAACTTCCAAATGACAAAAAGAACCTATTCCAAGTTTTGGAATAACAATATGAGCCCGATAGCATCAACATCTACTTTCGGCCAAACTTGTGAACTTTTCATACCTTCAGATTGCCAAATTTCGGCAAGTAGAGTCAAATATCCTAGGAACCTCCAAAATCAAATGTGAACATTTGCCTAAGTCCAAATCACCATACGAACCTATTAGAATCATCAAACTACCAATATGAGGTCATTTACATAAAAATCAAACCTTGGTCAACTCTTACAACTTACGCTTTCAATAATAAAACTAAGTGTTCCAATTAATTCCAAAACCACTCCGGAACCAAACCAATCATCTTTCAAGTTATAAAACAACAACCAAGCATACGAGAAATATCAAATAAAAAAACGTGAATCAAATGCGCAAAATGGCCGGCCGGGTTATTACAGGTGGTGACATGACATATTCATGAACCGGTGAGTACTTATAGGAAACAAATAAAGAATCATAGGTAGGTAAGTTTTCTTAAGTTCATGCTGCAATTGCCAATTCTTTGTTGACTACTACACTCTTATTTTCTACCATTGAACTTTTCTTAATTGGAGCTTTCGGTATTTAAAAAAAAATTAGTGTCAGTAATTTTTATTCATTTAAAAGCGGATATAAGGAACCTTTAGATCTTGGCTTTTGTTTATCAGGTAGCTCTTCTTTCAATAAGACATGGAGCAAATATTGCTGACATAAAAGAATGCAAGGTGCTTGAAGAAGCTTCAGATAAGCCCAAAATTATTTGTTGATACTGGTAAGATAATGCGAGGATATAAACCACCTGGTATCATTATCCAATTAATATATTCAAGACAAGCTCTGTAAATGATTGATGTGAGGTGTGTTTAAATTTGTGAAGGTGGCTGCTCCAGTTGCTTCTTGTGTTACTTGGTAACGTTTTTGTAGACTAATAGGCTAGTTAGCGTTAGACTAACTTAGAGATGAATGCTATGGTTTTTCTTTATAGAGAAGAGCTAAGTAGCTCTAGCTTCCAAATTTACCTTAGAGTTTGGATTGGAGAACTGACTGAGCCTTTGGGTCTCTTAAATCAGCTGCTTAAAATATTCTTTGATGGTATATTGTTAGAGATGATTCCTACTTCCTTTTACCCCACATACCCAACAGGATATGTGTTTTACTGCCAAAATTTAAAAGAGGCCTTAAGTTTATCCAATAAATATTTGGGATTTGTACGCAAATAATCGGCTAGATTTATTATTTGTTTTTCTAATCGGTATACATAAATTATATATATATATATATACCGACTATTTTTAGTTTAAACAGTTGGATGATAACTATGTAGGTTAATTATTCTAATTTTATTTAGACTTTACTCTTATAAAACTTCTTACAATGTAAAATAATGAATTATATTTTTATGATCGATTTCTTTTTGAGTTGACAATGTTTCGAAATCCTATAATCTTTCAACTGCAACTATGATTACAAAATCGTTAAAAATTATTCTATAATCAATATACATATTTAAAAAAAAAACAAATATTACACCTGATTGAGTATGTTAATTAAGGTATTATCATCTACTTGTAAAATTTCTCTTATCACTTTCCCCAATATATAAATTTAAATCATCATTATCACAGTGACTATTACATATGCTTTAAGAAAATATTTAGTTTTAAGACAATGCTTTTAATGATCTCATTAAATAATCCTTAGCTTGAGCTTGCAAAGTGTTTACAATAGCACTCAACGAATTGAAGAAAAATAGTACAAAGTAAAAATTGGAAGCAAGATTGATAAAATTTTAAGTGAATAAGACAAAGAAGCAGAATGTGACTTCAACGATAATTAGCTACAACTTTCAACCGTAATTACTTCATTCATATTTTAAATACTAGCATAAAATTTTGTTTGTCCTTAATGATTTGTGAAATTTGACAAGGAATCAAAAAGACTCATTTATCACTAATAATAAGTACATAATTATGTAGTTATATATAACTTGAGCAACTTTGAAGCGTAAACTATTTTGAGGCGTAAAGCCACTGCTTTAGTGGTTAAGCAGGCCCTGTCTCCACGGACAAAGTTAATCATGTAATCAGTTCCTGAACATGTAAATAAAGCACCTTCATCAAACGGATAAGTATAAGCTAGAGGACACTCAACTTTGTATTGTTTTGAGTAGTTCGATGGTTTACATGTTTGTGGAGAACTATATGCACCAGTGCTACATAAATTATCCCGATGATATGCCAGACATCCGCTTTTGCACCCAATGACTTTACCATTTTTATCTTATACTTGTAACTCATGTTGATATCCACAGGACATATTATTCAAATGATTCATACAACCGATGTATGTGCAATCATATCTATTTATAGGGATAACATATACTGGTAGATTAAAACCGTCGACTATGCTAACTGAGTAAAAATCATTTCCTCCAGACCAACTTGCTAATGTGAATTGTACAAGGGTTTCTGGTGGAATACCACCAGCACCATTGCATTTTATTTGGCCTGTTGCACAATCTCCGCTAACACAAGTAAAATTTCTACCGTATTGGGCGCAAAGATATCTTGCCCATATTCTTCCTGACCATGTATTTGGTACCTTAAGTGTTAGTGATGCTTTTGATACTAACTCAAATCCTGTAAGAATTGGCGTTCCTTCACTAGTTTGTGTAGCTGGCCAAATTGTGTGAGCACAGTTGTGCTTTATTGTGAGCTTGGTTGCATAAGACACTGTAAAATGTCGTTTACTTAAGCATAAGCATAAATATTTATACTGTCATACAAATTAAATAGTATACACTAATAAAAGAGTCACTTTTACTTGTTTTCTCCATCGATACTGCAACAAACAAAGAAAAAAGGAAAGAAAAGTATACTATGACTTCTGTTGGTTTTTTAAAAGATGGGCAGCAAAAATATTATAAATATTGATTGAAAATGTCTCTTTTATTAAGTATAACAAGGCTTTAAATAGCCAATTCGGAATAAAAAGTCCACATAATTTAAAATTAAAAAAAACCTAAAATATCTCAACTAACTTAAACAATATAATTAAAATTTAAAATTGAAATTCATCCTAAAACTAAGCAACTTATTCTGCTAAAATATTTACTGCTGTAACTGAAAGCAACAAAATTTTAACAACTTATAATCACGCAAATGATCATGGTATCAAAGTTTTTTTAGTACTTCATAGCTTAAGTGCTTCATTGTACTCGATTAACAAAGAGAACTAAAAGTAGACTCCTTCTATATCTAAAAAATTATTTAAGCTAGAGCATAGGCACCAAGGTTAAAATTACCATAGAGGAAGAACACCGAGAAAATAGCAGCAATGGGGAAATTTACCCTCATCCTTCAATGTTTTTATCAAAGATTTTATTATATGAACTGAAAATAGACATGGCTTGAACCTATATAAGATGTCCTAAAACAGAAGAGTTACTTGAGAAATCTATAGTCAATAATTTCGTTGGATAAGGTTAATAGCAATAAATGTCAAATTATCCCTATCTAATAAAGGTATAATCTTCAAAAGAGATTACTAAAGTCATAATTGCCAACAACATATGAGAACTTTATCAACATAACTTTTACTATGTATGTGGGTAATTCCCGATGAAATCTTAAATACAGTCATAAAAAATGCAGAAGTACCTCTTTGGGGAAAAAATCTTAAATACAATAATAAAAAAATTCATAAGTACCTCCCTGAGCTTGTCTCGGATTAATTACACACTAATACTATGGCTATGGTTAATGTAATGACCCGGCAGGTTGTCTTAAATATTTTTGCCCAGTTTTTCCTATTTGATGCCTTACATATGTGTGTTTTTGATTATGTGACTTGCGGGGATGGTTGGTTTAGTTACGGAGGAGTTTTGGATTGAATTGGGACACTTAGTCCCTTGGTTGAAGGCTTAAGTTGTAAGAGTTGACTCGGGTTTGAATTTTGTGTAGAAGGCTCTGAAATATTGTTTTGATTCTTCTAATAGCTTCGTATAATGATTTTGGATTTAGGTGTATGTCCGAGTTTGGATTTGGAGGTTCCTAGGTTGTTTTGGCTTGAATTGACGAAAGTTGGAAAGTTAAAGGTTTGGAAGGTTAATAGGTCTAACCGAGAGTTGACTTTATTGATATCGAGTTCAAATTTTTATTTCTGGAGTTGGGATAGGTCTATTGTATTATTTTGGACTTGCATGAAACTTTGAGGTCATTCCGAGATGTTTAGGCATGTTTGGCATACGTTTTGAATTTGGGAAGTTGGATTAATTCCTTAAATTGAGGTGCGATTCGAGATTTTTATATTATTTTGTGTGATTCGATACCTTGAGTAGATCTGTGTTTTGTTTTGGAATTGGTTGATGTATTTGGACAGGGTACTGGGCGCCTTGGGTGTTTTTCGGATTATTTTCGGGTCATTTTGGATGGAATTGGCATTGCTGAAGAATTTTTGAGTTCTGGTATTTTCGCATATGTGGAGGTTTGGCCGTAAATGAGTAGACGTAGGCATCCTTGGTTACATAGGTGTGAGGCTGGCCTGGCAGGGGGAAAAGTCCACAGATACGGAGGGTTTCCGCAAAAGCGTATGCGCTTCCGCGATGGGAGTCCGCAGAAGCGTAAGCGTATGTGCGCTTGGAGAGCTGTAGAAGCGAGAGGTGGGGAGCTAAGTGAGGATCGCAGATGCATGCCTTTTACCGAAGATGCGGTTGAGTGTATGGAAATGCGGAATTGCTTGTCAGGATATAATTTCGAATGGTTTGGCGATTTTCTCATTTTTGGAGTTGTGGAGCTCGACTAGAAACGATATTTGGAGGGTTTTTCATCACTATTGAAAGAGTAAGTAATCCTCACTTAATTTTAGTGTTAGATATTGATTACCCGTAGATTATTACACCGAATATTTTGTGTATTAAATATGGGATTTGGGGGTTTTTAGACTATGATTTTGGAGAGTGAAAAGTAATTATTTGAGGGTCGATTTGATGTCGGATTTGGATAAAATACATATATTTGGATTCGTATTGGAATTGGTGTTCGGAATTTACAGGTGTTGTCGGATTGCAAGGTGCGGGCTGGGGTTGAGTTTTTTGGTTAACTTTGAATATCTTTCAAGATCTTAGCATATCAAATTGGCAAACAAACTAGAAACTCCTTCAAAACCAAGGATATTATATCCATTACAAAGCCTTTGCAATTACTTCATATGGACTTATTTGGACCTACTGGAACTGCTAGCATTGGAGGTAAACGGTATGCTTTTGTTATTGTTAATGATTACTCACGTTTAACATGGGTAATCTTCTTATCTCATAAAGATGAAGCTCTGAAATATTTTGCGATTTTCTGCAAAAGAGTTGAAAGAGAAAAAGGGTATCTAATCACAACCATCCAAAGCGACAACGGAGGAGAATTTGAAAGCAGATCCTTTGAAGATTTTTGTAATTATTAAGGGTATACCCATAACTTCTCAACCCCAAGATCACATCAACAAAATGGAGTAGTTGAGCAGAAAAATAGAACTCTCCTAGATATGGCCAGAACAATGAATTTGGAATATTCCCTGTCGAACCATATTTGGGCAGAAGCGGTAAGCACAGCCTGCCACATTCTCAACAGATGTCTTATAAGACCTATCTTGAAGAAAACTCCATATGAATTATGTAAAGGTAAACGAACCAACATAGGCTATTTTAATCCATTTGGTAGCAAGTATTTTATACACAATAATGGTAAGGACAATCTTGAAAAATTTGATCCAAGAAGTGATGAAGGTATCTTTCTGGGTTATTCCATAAATATTAGATCTTTTAGAGTTTATAATAAACGTACTTTATCTGTAGAAGAATTAGTATATGTCATAATTGATGAAAATAATACTGCAGCCGAGAAAGGAATTCTTGTAGGTGATGAAGATATCAGCCAAGAAACATCACTGACAAGCAAATCACAAAAGTTGACTGACAATACAGATGTTGTCACAGAGTCGACAAATGAACCTGTCAATAATCAACCAGAATCACAGAAGGAGTCAACTACTCATACGACTACAACACATCCAAATAAGTGGAGAAGTGAACCGAAATATCCTCAGAAGTTTATCATAGGAGATCCAAGTGAAGGAATGAAAACCTGGGGAGCTCTCAAAAAAGGGGCAAATGTAGAACTCATCTCTCAGATTGAACCAAAGAAGATTGAGGAAGCCTTAAAAGACTCCAACTGGCACAAGCAATGTAGGAGGAACTCGATCAATTTGATAAAAATCAAGTCTGAAAACTGCTACCTTAGCCTGCAAATGCTATCGTAGTTGGAACCAAGTGAGTTTTCAGAAATAAGCTAAATGAAGATGGAAAGGTTGTGAGAAACAAAGCCAGATTAATAGTTCAAGGCTACTCACAGCAGGAAGGATTCGACTAGATGAAACCTTTACACCAGTAGCTCAACCAGAATCTATACGGATTCTTTTTGTATATGCATCCTTCAAACGATTTAGACTTTTCCAGATGGATGTCAAAAGTGCTTTTCTAAATGGCTTTATTGATGAGGTGGTGTATGCAAAACAACCTCCTGGTTTTGAAGACTCCAAATTCCCTTACAATGTGTACAAGTTGATTAAAGCTCTGTATGGACTCAAACAAGCTCCACGAGCCTGGTACGAAAGGCTTAGCTCATTTTTACTTGACCATGGCTTTACAAGAGGTAAAGTAGATGCTACATTATTTATAAAAAGATCTTCAGGAGGTAATCTTATTATTCAAGTGTATGTTGGTGATATTATCTTTGGAAGAGCTAACCCTCTTTTGTGCAAGGAATTCGCGAGTCTTATGCAAAGTGAGTTTGAAATGAGCATGATGGGAGATCATACGTTTTTCCTTGGACTTCAAAATTCAACAATATGAGGAAGGAATCTTTGTGTGCCAGACAAACTATACAAAGTAATTAATTCAAAAGTTTGGCATGAGCAGTGCTAAAGTAATATACCAGTGAGCCTGTCAACATGTCTCGACAAGGACGAAAAAGGGAATCCAGTTGATGAAACTAAATATCATGGAATGATTGGCTCTTTACTTTACTTAACTGCAAGTCGACCAGATATTATGTTTAGTATGTTTAAATGCGCCAGGTTTGAGTCAGCTCCTAAGGAATCGCATCTGACTGCAGTAAAGAGAATAATTCGTTATCTCATCGGAACTATTTCTTATGGACTATGGTACCCATGTTCTAGCAATTTTAAGCTAGAAGGTTTTTCAGATGTTGACCTTGCAGGTGATAAGGAAGACAGAAAAAGAACTAGTGGAACATGTCAATTACTGGGAAAGGCATTAATATCATAGAACAGTAAAAAACAAGGCTCAGTTGCATTATCTACAACAGAGGCAGAATATATTGCAATTGGGCAATTATGTGCACAGTTACTATGGATGTCTTATCAACTAGGTGACTATGAACTATTTTTTAAACCTATTCAAATATTTTGTGATAACTCTAATGCTATATGTCTCTCAAAGAATCATGTGCATTATTCTAGGGCTAAGCATATAGACATTAAACATCATTTCATTAGAGATCATGTCCTTAAGGGAGATATAGAATTATCATTTGTTGGCACCACTGATCAATTAGCAGACATTTTTACTAAGCCTTTACTTGAAGATAGATTTTGCTCCCTAAGAGAAATACTTGGGATTATTTCACTTAATTATAAACATTAGGACCTATGTGTTAATTTTAATTCTTGCGTGTCTAATTTTTGGCTTTAATTTTCTCTGTACATATGCATTAATTTAGCGTCTCTTTCCCTCTCTTTTCCCATCAGTCGCAACTTTCAAGAAAGGAAAATCAATTATCATGACCCTTCACTAACACCCTTTCCTTTCCTTCACTCAACCATCAAAATCCCTTCTTTTTAAATCCTCTAAACCTCTCTCCCTTGTCTCCATTGTTTCTATCGCTCAGAAACCCTTCTTCAAAATCCTTCAATGTCCTAAACACTCCAAGAATCCTTCTGCCTATACTAGAAAAAGCACCCGTTCCAAGGGAACACCCTATTCTCAGCCTCCAGAACAAGTAGACCTAGGGTCTGATCACTCAGAAGGGTTTGCCTCTTCTTAGGCAAAACCATTTAACCGCTCTCACCGAATAGGAGAAAAAGCTCTTGATAAAAAGCCCGTGGAAGACCCCCTTGAATCTTTTACCCCCAAGAAATCCAAAGTAGACCTCTCGAGTTCACTAGAATCTGACCTAAATTTCTGGGATATCCCAAATAGGGATTTCTTTGTTGCTCTAAAAGACAAGCCCATTGCTCACGGCAAAGTAATCGGCCTTGATGATATGGAGGCCCTAAATTGTAAGGTAAAGGATCTGTTTGTTTTTCAAGGATGGTCTAAATTCCTCTCTGTACCCCCTCCCAAAGAGTTTGAACCTTTAGTAAGAATGTTATATGCAAATCTACGCTCTAGCAAGCTAGATTATTTAGAATCCCTAGTTCTAGGAAAACGCATTGTCCTTGATTGTGCCATGTTTGACTCAATTTTTCAGTGTAAGTGCTCCGATTTTCCCATGCTTTTCAAGAATACTTGGCCTGATGATTTTGAAATTTCTTTTGATCAAGCAAAATGTTGTATTGCTAAGTGTCCATCTGATTCCCTTCCTAACCAGTTAGGTCCTAGTGATGTTCATTTCAAGACCCAAGTTCTGGCCCATATCGTTGCAACTACTCTTTTTTCTCGCACTAGCTCAATCTTCACCTTCTCTCAACGAGATACCTTTCTTGTCTACTGTCTTGTAACCAAACTTAAGATTTAACTATCCTCATGGGTCATAAACTTCATGATTGAGAGTGCTGATAATCCCACCAGTCTACCCTATGGTATGGCTATCACCCATATCTTGGAAGTCCGCAACATCTCTATTTCAGAACACCCCTTTGTCTCTGTTTCTAAGTCCTACAACTCTAGAGCCTTTGCCAATATGGGGTATGTGTGTACTAAGGGCTCCTGGCTGAAGAAACATGAAGGTGAAGTCAAGAATGTTTAGCCTGATTCCAAGATCAAAGCCTGTGTTTCCCATCATAGTATAAGTGATCCTGATCTTGTAGAAAATTTGGCTGCTATTGACAACAAGTTGACTATTATCAAGGACCTTCTTGGTGAAACTCAATCTACGGTTGGAAATATCCATGGCATCTCCAAAGAGACTGGGTCCGGCGTTTCAAAGATTAGGGTCAAAATTCTCAAACATGCAGAAAATGCAGTCAAAGCCTTCAAGGAAGTACATGACATGATTGATGGGATGACAGTTTCAGCTAATGCTAGCTTTGAGCGTTTGAAGGAGGCGATTTGCAACACTCTCACCTATTTCTTGCATTGTTAATTGTGGATATTTCAGACAATTTTCTTTTGCCATTTTGCTATTTTGGACTGGATAACCAGTCGCTGGATATTTCTCTTTACTTTTGCTAAACTCTGCATGCCTATAATTTATAAATATTTGCCTATGATGTGTCAGTTTCTGCTAAATTTTAACTGTATATATGCATATCCCCTCTTTGTTGATGTCAAAAAAGGGGGATAAAAGAAGTTATACATTGCAGGACAAACGACAACTCATGTTGAGGGGGAGTCGACTGAAGCATATGAGAAAAGAAGATTAACAGCAGGACAAATAGCATCACCTGTTGAAGGGAAGTCGACTGAAGCACATGTTGAAGGGGAGTCGACTACAACTGAGCAGGCCAACATGGAAGTAAACTGTTGTTTATATATATTATTTTTGTCATCATAAAAAAGGGGGAGATTGTTAAATATAATTTTAATGATGAAAAATAATATATCACATTTGGTGCAGGATCACAAGGGATAAAACAAAGGAATCAAGAAGCCCTATAATTCAAGTATGGATTAAGGAAATAATCTGATAACGGGAGCTCTAGAAGCAAAGAAAAAGGAAAAGTATCAATGATTAGAGATGAAAAAGGAAGAAGCGGCAGAGATCCGGAAAAGAATCAATCAATGCCTTGATAGATAGCGAAGATCTGGAAAAGAATCAATCAACGCCTTGATAGTTGACTGGCGGAAGCTATTATAGGAAGGCCCCAAATCAAAGGAAAGCAAGATTGCGAAGCGATGCACTAGAGGTCGTTGAAGCCCAAAATCAAGGGATCCATCGGTGATCACTCAAGTAACGGAAAAGATATGTCCAGCGGATGAACAACCTGTCAAGACCACAAATCAAAGAAGATCAACGAAAACTTGACTTTATTCTTGGAAAGAATCAATTTATGATTCCTTTCAAGGATCAACTCCCTTGGTTTTGCAATCTCTTAAGATTCACGAGTCAAGAAGGCCTTGCTAAGTTTGTAATCTCTCAAGATTTATGTAAATCAAGAATCAAGAAGGCCTCACGAAGTATATATACATCTGTTCCGGGCTTGAAGCAGACATACTTTGAACGAACCATTATCACTCTTTTTGTTCTACTCCAAACAAGTATTGTACTTCATTTTAAATCTGCTGTGTAAAAAGAGATACTATTATTATGTTCTTATCTCTAGTAAACTAATTGGTAAACTAGTCAACTACTTATAATATAAAATTAAAATAGGCAAATCATCCCCCTCTTGTACATTCAAAAAGTAATATAATCTTCTGAAGAAATTATTGAAGTCATAATTGCCGAGAACATCTGAGAACCTTATAAATTCAAATTCTGTTCTATCTACTGGTTGTTTCCTATTAAAGTCTTAAATACAATTTTGGTGCATAAGTACCTTTCTGAATTTATCTTGAATTTGCAGTAGCACACCAATACTTTGTGGGGTCTTATTACTCTATCGAACTATTCTAAAGTGGAATAAAAGGAAAGTGCATAAATTACGTGTCGTAACAATGTGGCATAATCAATGCTATTTGCATAAGCTTATCTATCATTCCTTATGTTATTTTGTTGATTAATAGGAAGTCGGAGTTAAAGATCCAAAAACACTAAAAGCACCAAAATCCACGGAAGAATCCAATCTACGATCATTTATGCAATCGCAGAATAGAAATGCTAGTCGCAAATAGTTTGCCAAAGTAGTCAGGGATTTTCTATTTTGAAAGTCAAGCCTGCGGTCCATTCTGAATACGAATGCGAATTGCGAAGAGATAGAAGAGTGCAACAGGAAATGACAGTTCTAAGAAAACATCTACGGCCCTTTTGGTAAGATTATACACATCATATGATTGTGGGTTTGAGATGAGGTATCTCGAAAAGATTTTGTTGCGAAACTTGTGTTAGAACGACTTGATTCATTGGTTGTTATTTGTTTTCTTTATTTGGTTTCAATGGTACTTTCACGATGTTCATATTACGTTACTGCTTATATCATATCTTGATTCTTGTTGCCATTTACTGATTCCTGCTTTCATTATTAGCTTTATACTTCTATACTGCACATGTTATTTTGACTAGTAAGGGTTTTGACTTGTACCTCATCACTACTCCACCGAGGTTAGTCTTTATACTTACTGAGTACCGACCGTGGTGTACTTCATACTACACTTGTGCACATTTTTGTGCAGATCCAGGTATTGGAGATATCAGACTCAAGCATAGTTAGCTTATTGATCTTGAGAATTCAAGGTAGAGCAACTTGGTCGTCGCAGTTCCTTGGAGTCCTTTCCTTTCATTGTACTATCAGCTTGTTATTTGGACAGTATTGTATTTCAATCTTTGAAATCTTTCCATATATTCAGCTAGAATTCGTAACTCTATATTACCTAGTCTTGGGAGGTTGTAGTGATTATTGTCGCGTCGGCTTATTTCACATTTATTTCGGTATTTTATATAATTCTCTCATTTAAATATCATTATTAAATTGGCTTAATCGTGGTAAGTAATCGGCCTACCTAGTCTTAGAGACTAGGTGCCATCATGATGCCTGGGAGCGGGATTTTGGTCCTCAAAATTCCTTATAGATTGCAAGATATAAGCTCCCGAATTCAGCTCGGTGACCACAAATTTTCTGCTTCGCGAACGCAATTCACAGATCAAATATTCCATTTTACTCTTCGCGATCGCGGCCAAGAGCTCCGCGATTGCGAAGTACACCATGTAGCCAAAAACCAGCAGTTGAAATAGGCCTAAAATGATCCGAAACTAACCTGAAACTCACCTGAGCTCCTATGGACCCCGTCCAATCATACCAACAAGTCCATACACCTAAACCAAATTTATCCAAAAGCTCGAAATATAACAAATAACATCAAAACTAAGAGTCGAAGATCAAGATCATTCTCTTAACTTTCAATTCTTCAAACTTCGCCGAACGCGTCCGAATACTACCATATAAACTCCGAATTAAACCAAACTTTGCACACAAGTTTCACATGACAAAATGAACCTATTCTAACTCTCAGAATATCAATCCAAACCCGATAACATCGAAGTCAACTCCTGGTCAAACCTATGAACTTTGCAAAGCTTTAAATTGTCAACTTTCGCCAAATAGTGCGGAAACCTTCCAGGAACATCCTAATGCAAATCTGGGCGTAAACCCAAGTCCAAAATCACTATCCGAACCTAATGGACCATCAAAACTCCGTTCCGAGGTAAGTTACACAAAAGTAAAATTTGGTGAACTCTTCCAACTTAAAGCTTCTAAAATGAGAATCATTCTTCCAAATCAATCAGAATCATCCGAAAACCAAAACCGACGATTCACACAAGTCATAATACATCGTACGGAACTACTCATGCCCTCGAACCACCGAACGGAATGCAAATGCTCAAAACGACCGATCGAGTCGTTACAAAATTAATGATTATTAGGGAGAATTAATAACAATTTAAATGGAGATAAGTGATGAAAGAAAGACTATTTATACAAGATTAGTTCAAGCTTATGTGAATTAGACAAAAGAAGCAAGACGTAACTGTAATGTTAATTGGCAACAACTTTCAATTGTATTTATTTCAATCATATTGTAAAATAGTAGCATCAACTTTGAAATTATACGAAATGATTTGTGAAAATTTGACTACAAGCAATTAGAAGATTCATTTATCACTAATAATTAGTACATAATTATCTAGTTATATATATATATAATATAACTTGAGGAACTTTGAAGCCTAAGCTGTTTTGAGGTTTAAAACCACTCCTTTAAGGGTTATGCAAGGCCCTGTCCCCATGGACAAAAAATAATCATGTAGTCAGCTCCTGTACATGTAAATAAAGCATCTTCGTCAAAAGGATAAGTATAAGAATTAGGACAGAATCCCTTGTATTCTTTAGAGTAGCTCGACGGCTTGCATGTTTGTGGAGAACTATATGCACCAGTACAACATAAATCATCCCGCTGATACGCCATACATGCGCTTTTGCACCCAATGACATTATTACCTTGATCTCGTACTTCAAACTCATCTTGTTCTGCACAGTGCACGTCGTTCAAATCCACAAGACAACCTATTTGACTGCAATCAGGTCTATTTATAGGGATAACAGAGACTGGTAGATTAAAACCATCGACTATGCTAACAGAGTAAAAATCATTTCCCCCAGACCAGCTTGATAATGTAAATTGTACAATGGTTATTGGTGGAATACCACCAGCACCATTGCACGTTATTTGGCCCGTTGCACAATCTCCGCTAACACAAGTAAAATTTCTACCGTATTGGGCGCAAAGATATCTTGCCCATAATCTTCCTGACCATGAGTTTGGTATCTCAAGTGTTTGTGTTGCTTTTGATGCTAATAAGAATCCTGTAGGAATCGTCGCTCCTTGGCTAGTTTGTGTAGCTGGCCAAATTGTGTGATCGCAGTTGTTCTTTATTGTGAATTTGGTTGCATAAGATCCTGCAGAATGTCATTTCTTAAGCATAAGCACAAACATTAACATCATCATACAAATTATAGTGAACACTAATAAAAGAGTTATTTTCACTTGTTTTCTCCATCTATACAAAAAAAAAAAGGAAAAAGGAAAAGAAATATTATGACTTGAAATCATGCAAACAATCATGGTATCGCAGTTTTTGATTATTTCCACCGCTTTAAGTGCTTTATTGTACTCGTTTAGAAAAGAGAATTAAAAATTGAATTACTTCTATATGTAATACAATTATTTAAGCTATAGGGTAGGCACCAAAATTAAAATTACCATAGAGGAAGAACACCGAGAAGATAACAGCAATGAGAAAATATACCCTCATTCTTGAATATTTTTATCAAAGATTTTATTTTATGAACTGAAATAGACATGACTTGAATCTATATAAGAAGTCCTAAAACAGAAGAGTTACATGAGAAGTCTGTAGTCAACTATTTCGTTGGCTAAGATTTATAGCAATAAGTGTAAAATTATCCTGTCTATAAAAGGTATTAAATCCTCTAAAGATATTACGGAAGTCATACTTGCCAAAAACATCTGAACCTGATCAATCTAATTTATTCGACATCTGTATGTTGTTCCCAAGTCAAGTCTTAAATATAATTTTGGGAAAATGCATAAATACTTGGCTCTGATTTGCAGTTGCACGATAATAAGGTTAATAGCAATAAATGTAAATTTATCCTACCTTTAAAAGGTATTATAAACTTCTAAGGATTACTGAAGACATAATTGGCAAGAACATGTGAGAACCTAATCAATTTAATTTCTGCTATATTTGTTGGCTGTTTCTCGGTAAGTCTTAAAGAATTTTGGGAAACTGCATACGTACCATCTTGAACTTACCTCAAATTTGCCGTTATACACTAATATTACCTCTGAACTGTTACAAAATGGAGTAAATATTCCCTTGAAGTGCGATAACCAAATATGTGTTGAGGGGATGAAATACAAATGTCTGACGTGTATTTTACCACTTAATCATTTTTTTCCTTTTCTTACTCATTCTTCTTTCGTTCTCTACCATCCATCTTTTCGAAATGTTTATTACATTAGGTAAATGCCCTCCTCGAACAAATACATTTCAAAGTTTTCTTGATTCTCCATTTTGGGGAAGGATCCGTTGAAAACAAACTCCAACCAAAAGTAAAAAGTTTACCTCTTCCTAACGAAAATGAGAAAAAATATCAAAGTAGTAGAGCTAGTGGATAGGCTCTCATGCCTCAAAACTGAGGAGCAAGAATTCTTAGAATCAACATATTTGTAATGATTCGATCGTTTTGAGTTTTAACTTTTCGTTATGATTTGAGACCTTGAATAGCTTTATTTGTTATTTTATATCTTGTGTGCATGGTTCGTTTCGGCTTCCGGAAAGTTTAGATATATTTTGGTAGAGAAATTCAATTCTAAAGCTTTAATGTTGTTAGAGTTGACCACAGTCAACAAACTTCATAAATGACATCGGATCGGTATTTTGACGATTCTGGTAGGTTCGTATGATAATTTTTGACTTGTACATATATTTGGTTTGGGCCGCGGGTGACCCGAGGCCGTTTCGGCGTTTATGGCTGAAAGTTGAAAGTTGAAAATTTGAGTTCATGAACATTGAATCTTTGAGTTTTGATGCCTGATTCTTAGTTTTGATGCTTTGAGCTTATGATCAAGTTCGTGTGAGATTTATATACTTATTTGCATATTTGGATGGGGTCATGAGGGTCTCGAGCAAGTTTCAGATTGGTTTCGAGCTATTTTGAAAAGTGTTGAATTTGCTGGTGTTGCTATTGCTCAATTGCTACAACAGGTTCGTGAGTGCGAGGTCTGCATTTGTGAATGCTGACTCGCATTTGCGAAATTTTGGGAGAGATTAGGTTTCATCGCAATTGCAATGCATTGTCCACAAATGTGAAGTTCGCATTTCCGAATGTTGACTCGCATTTGCAAAGGAGCCAAACCTAGGGGAGATTCGCAATTGCAAAGTCTTGGTCGCATTTGCGATGTTCACAGTTGCGAAGTCCAGGTCATAATTGCGACTTCTGCACCGACACTTATTTGAAATTGCAAACTAAGTTGTTGCATAGTTCGCAATTGCAACATCTGCAGTTGGGTAGAAGGGAACGATTTTGAGACCTAGACTTCGTTAGAAGGTTATTTCTAAGAGGATTTTCTTTTCAACTTCAAACGTTAGTAACTTTAACTTGTTTTTGATTAGTATACATTATTCCTAATAGATTTTTATTCTTAAATCTAGGATTTTATAGAGTAAAAATATGGTTTTTGGGTAGTGACTTAAGATATGAATTTTGGAGATTTAAACCTCGATTTGAGGTGGGATCTCGAAACCAATCACATATTTGGAATTGGGATGAATGGATCATAGGGATTTAGTCTCGATTTATTAGTAGACCATATAGGCCTATGTTTACTTTTTGTTGACTTTTGGAATTTCATCATAGACTGAACCTTTATTTATTGGGGATGCATTCCTTAGCATTACTTGACTATGTCATATGATATTTGACTAGATTTTGATAGTTTTGAGGAGTATTTCTATGAAAAGAGGAATTGGGTTGTTAAATTTATTCCAGAATGAGGTAAATGTCTTGCCTAATTTTAATTTGAGGGAATATTTTCTAATAAATAATATTGCTAGCTACATGCGGGAGTGATGCATATGTGAGGTGACAAGCGTCCATGTATGTGACTGGGTTATTGATGACGTCTAAATCCACTATTAAAAAGTAAATGGACACGGTCGCATGAAATATAATTTACCCAACTATGAGTCGATGCCAAATCCTATAGAGAACAATATGTAGGCGATTAGGCGTGTAAGAGAATTATCACTTATAATACTAAGCCAAACACTTAGAAATATTTTGAAAAAATATTTATAACTAATTGCGAAAATATAAACTAACCTAGAAAGTAAATAAAATGATCAATGCCTACAAGCATGGATGCATTAGGAATTACACTCAAGTAACGATCCAATGTATTTCACGATTTTACAAATATGAGCGAGTTTTTGTTAATTAGCCTCGGGTAATAATTCTATATTAGCTTCTTCCGAAGACTAACAAGACTTCCTAATTGAATTATCCCTAAAATAATTAGGAGATTAAGTACACCCGAATATGGCTACAAGTAGTTCTATCCTATCCCTAGGTAGAATCTATAAACTGAGGGTTAATGCCTCAAGTTCTTGTTAATTAATCTTTCTCAATCCCAAATTATCTTTCCCAAAATTAATTCGAAGTGAAGGGGTGAGTCCTAAGGTTAGTTAATCCCTTTGAAAACATTAAAGAACAAGAATAATTAAACAACAACTCACATCATAATAAATAAAACTCATTCAATACATAAGCACAACAAGATATTTAATCCATACTTTAAATATGAATATTCCCATAAACAACATTCAAGTGTTGAAAAAAATATTACACACTTAGATATTCAATACAAAGTAAGGAAATGAAGAAATGAACATAAATGGGTAAGAAATTCTCAACCAAAAGCTTCAAATTTTCAAGTCCTAAGTGTGTGTGCAAGAACCCTACCTCCAATACTTGTGTTCTCTTAGTCAAGAGACTGAAAATAAGCCAAAAGATCTGTTTTCAATGAGGTAGGTCATGTATTTGTGGGTTTGCAATGGATAAGAATGTGAATTTCCAAGTGTGCCCAGGTCTGAAGCTTGTTGGCCCCACCTGCGGAACAATCATCGCAGGTGCGAAATTGATGCACTCAGATGCGATTTTTGATGAAAACAGCTATTCCGCAGAAGCAGACATATCACCGTAGAAGCGGCTTCGCAAATGCAGAACTCAACCGCAGAAGCGGATTTGTGATCGCAGGTGCGCTTGCAGTGAATTTTCTTCTATTCCGCAGATATGACCCTTCTTTCGCAGATGCGGGCCCGCTTATGCAGGCATCTTTCCGCAGATGCGATTTCTTTGAAGGCATTTTGCACTTCTTTCCCTCTTTTTTGCACGATTCCACTTTATTTAATTTCAATTCTCTTCAAGATTTTATTTGCCTGAAAATTTAGCAATGCGCACCATAAATCACCTTATTTTATAATTAAAGGTCACAAAAATGAAAGAAAAGAGACTAAGATAAGTGGTAAATTTTCCACTCATCAGTTATCCATGTTCGGATTGATTATATGCTTTTTTATGCCTTGTTGAATGATAAGTGGTGATTTTACCATTTATTCGAGTCTCCTTTTTTTGTTTTTGGTTCATTTATTTATAAAGTGACGTTATTTAATGTGTTAAGTTTGTATTTTCATCTTTGTTGAAGGTTAATTGGTGTTGGAGTCAAAAGAAGGTTGAGTGTGCAAAGGGATAAGACAACCGGATGAAATGCTTTGAGTTGTCGCACATGCGGATAAGGCCCCGGACATGCGGGCTCTCATATGCGACCATGGTGACCGCATTTACAAAAAATAGACTGATTCATCACCGTCACATCTGTGGAGAAATACAGTTGCATCTACGTAATTGGAATGAGCCAAGTTCTTTGCATCTGCGATGACATCCAATGCACCGGCGCCCCTATACCTTTGCACCTACGTTCGAGAAATCTGCATCTGTGATATTGGAAGAAATCAAGACCTTCGCATATGCGCCGGCTTTCACCCACCAGTGTGACCTTTAGTCTCGCACTTGCGATGCAATATTCCGAAGGTGCGATCGACGATATTTAGTTCTGGTCAGACTTGCTATTTTATATTTTCAGATTCCAAATCACATTTACTCGACCTAGCTCACTTTGGAAGACATTTTTGGCAGAAAATACAAGCTTTGGAGCTAGAGTTCTTGCACCCACACTTGGAAAATGAAAATTTGAAGATTTTAGATGAGATTTACTTACCCTTTTTACTCATTTCTTTAATTTCTTATTATGTATTGAATATCTAAGTGTGCAATATTTATTTATTTACTTAAACCTCATTTATGGAAATATTCACTGTTAAAGTTTGGATTAAAACTCTTATTGTGCTTATGTATTGAATATTCTTTTTATTAATTATAAAGTGATTTAATTATTTCTTCAATTATTCTTGTTCTATAATATTTCCAAAGGGAACCCATAGGACTCGCCTATTAACTTCGATTTTAATCTTGAAAAAGGCAAACTCAAGGTTGGAAAAGATTAATTAACAAGAACTTTTGGCGTTAACCCTCATTTTATAGATTCTACCTAGGGATAGGAATGAACTAATTGTAGCCACATTGAGTTGTACTTAATTTTATTAATTATTTTAGGGATAATTCAATTAGGTAATATAGAATTATTATCTGAGGGTAATTAACATAAACTAGCTCATATTTGTAAAGTCGTTAACTATAGTAGATCGATACTTGAGATTGATTCTCCTTATATCCATGTTTGTAACCATTGATCATTTTACTTGCTTTCTAGGTTAGTTTACATTTTCACATTATTTATAATATTTTCTCAAAATCCTTGTTAATGTTTGGCTTAGCATAAAAAATGATAATACTCTTACTTTTCTAATGTCCTACATATTATTTCCTGTGGGATTTGATCCTTACTCATAGTTGGGTATATTATATTGCATGCGACCGTGTACACTTAATTTTTGAATAGTGGATTTGGGTGTTACCAAAATTGGCACCGTAGAGGTGTTATTCTTCACCTTAGCTAACTTTTGATGTTGGACTTGGATATAAACACTTGGTTTCCACCTTGAACCCTTAAGGAACTGTTGAGAAGTCTTAGGAGAGTAAGAGGATGAATTTTGGTAAAAAATGGACCAGAAATGAAACTTCCAACCACTTTAAACTTTCATAGGTCGGCCACCGTCCAAGTGGGTCCTAAAAAGGGGATGCCTGCGCAGTCTCATGAAAACACAAATATATCTTTACTCCAACATTGTATCGACGAACAGTTTAATACATTGGAAATTAGACTCTTAATATTCAATTTGATGGTGGATCACCCCTAACTCCAAGTATTTGAGAAAAAAGTTTAGTGACATTAAACCCAAATTTCAGTAAAATTATGAACGTATCTTGCCACAACATTTGCCGACTTTTGTTTTACAACTTGTTTGACTTCAAAACATAACTTACGAATATTATATGATTCAATTACCTTAAAACACAGACTCTTTAGAATATTAAGCACTCCTAGTTTTACCATAAAAGTACGAGTTATATCATCTTTGATTCATTTGACCTCCAACCCTCACGATACTTCCTTAACACTTGTTTTAACTCATCATTATCTTTGTAAAGGTCCTTAAACTTTCCGAATCATATTGATTCACTTAAGATGCATTCTATCATAAAAGTATGGGGTGTAACACCTAGCTCGCGTTCGTCTAAGGAAATCCCCCCCTCCCCCAAGCCTTCGCGTTCGCAGCACAACCGACACTTTCTTTTAGGGAAAATCCCACTTCCCCCTGAAGGCCTAGAAACCTATGCCTTCACTATGCTACCCATCGCGTTTGCGAAGAACAAATGTCCCCTGGCCCCCTACTCCTTCTACGCAATCGCTAGACCACCATCGCGATCCCGGAGAGCATTTCCCTCGAGTTCCATAAGACACTACGCGATCCTTGTACTAGCTACGCGATCGCGAAGAACAACCCACCCCTAGCCCTAGTCTTCTTATGCAATCGTGAGACAAGATCCTTTATGGAGAATAAACACACCGAATAACCAGTTCTCCATTAGCATATGAATACTCAAAAAGAAGCGACCTTATCCTTAAGAAACATAGTGAATCCTTTCATTGCACACTATATCCACAAAGGAACCTCAACCCTGAGTTATTCCACAACCTCACTATAGCCATAAGGTGTAATACATCATGCGTCCGACAAATTCTTTGCCTGCATCATCCTCAAAGTCTTTCTCCTCAAGTAAAATTAAATCCACAAGCATCCCTTAGTCCAGATTATGTAACAACACATGACTAGGTGACCTAATCGCCGATGGTAGACTCCCCAACTTGGCCTTAGGTCATATCACATAACCTAAAAATCCATAATGACTGCTCCTCCTTAACTGCCATGATCCCACACTGTTACTCAACTAAATTTCTAATAGGCTCATACTGCACCAAACATAATGCATCCAAAATCGTCAGCCCAAATGCAATCCCAAACTCGTGATAGTCGTGCCATATTCCTCAACTAATACAGACCCACATCGTTGCATCCACATCCCACTGTATAGAAGGTAAAACTCTTCATAGGAACCTGATAACAAATTATACAACCCCTGAATCTTCTCACATGAGATAACCCACCCGTGTAACTTTGTATAAACATCTTTCTATGACCTTGATATGGTCGTAACCACTATACGATCAATGAATCCTCCCGGTTTATCGTCCAAAAGTTGTAAGAATCCGTTTCATCCCACCAATGAATAACTGAGAGATCCCTCAACATATCCTAAAACTCAAGCATGTATTACACACCAAGATGATAATAAAGAATTCACATTTCCTTAGTAGCTCAAGAAAACATTTCTCGTCAAAGTAGAAGTCCCAGGGTGTAAGAGGTCATCACCAAAATAAAATGCACCGACTTTGTCATTTGCCCACAATGATCCAAATAACATCAACCTTACTCAAGGTCCATGACAACCCTACCTCCAAAACCTATAATATTGATTCAACCATGATACATCTTTGTAGCACTCGAATGAATAGGATACTGTTACATCCCACACCTAAATGAAGTTAGTAAGTGTGGCATCTAGCGCGGCCAATCAGTTGGCAATGCATTTTAGGCTAGAAGGTGGTTACACGTTTTAGTAATCTTATAAAAAATGTCTCACCGGGAACTGTAATTGGGGTGGGACAACCCATTTTATATGTGGATCTGACGGAGTATCCTATTCTTGGTATACATATACAAAGGCAGTCATGCTCACTCTCCTTCCTTTGAAGGAAATACCATTCACTCTAATTAAAAACAAAACACGCTCACATCTCCTTTGAGGCTTCCAAATAGCCCAAACTGAATCATAAGACGGTTCCATTAGGATTTAGCTTGAAGAAACATTGGAATCACTGCTCTAGCATCTATCATCTGGTGGTATTGATTCTGAAGATTCATTAGAGGGAGAGTTAACCACCATAGAAGCGTAGTTAGTTCTTCGAAGAGGTATGTAGGGGGAACTTATTCTTGGCATGAGTTAGTGTAAGTCTCTCCTTCCTTCTAAATGAATCCTGCACTGTGGGGTTTTGTAGTTCTAAGCCCTCTCAATGATGTTGCTCTACTCTTGTACATTTTTGCTGGTAGCATTTATTTCAAGTCTAAAATATTCCTAATGGTATCTTGAGGTCGGGAAGTATAATTAGTTCTAAGTCTAAACTTAAGATTTATTGAAGTTGATCTTGCATTTCACTTATATGTATATATATCCATTACTCTTTACCGAGTCGCGCTATGGACAGTCGAGTACGACACCTATTGTGCAACTACAGTTCAGTTGGGTACAATGTGAAATTCTACTGAGCCCTTGTGTGGCCGGGTACGACTGCGCCCTGGTGTGATCGGGTACGACCGAGCTCTCTATGAGGTCAGGTATGGGGTAATGTAAGAAAAGATACTACCAAGCCCTCACATGGACGGGTACGACCAAGACCTCCTGAGGTGGGTACGATGTGATGAGTGAATGAAACTTATCGAGTCCTTCGTGAGGCCGCGTATGATATGAAGTGGTATGCCCCAAACATGGCTAAATAATTTTATATTGAATTTAGTATATATTCTCCATGAGTGGCTTAACCCTTCATAAAGCTTGTATACTTTTAAGTTTATAGCTCTACAGTACCCAGGTTGAAAGAATGCCCTTATATCTCTTACGCTATATCTCTAATTTATATGTTTACTTACTTACTCAGTACATTCTCCATACTAACATCCTTCTCTTTAAGCACTGTTCTCATGCCCATAGGTGCAGATAGAGCCGATGACGCCCCTCCCCAATAGGTGCACAATTCCGCTCTTGGTTGTTGCTCTCCACTTCTCCGGAGTAGCTGTTCAAAAGTTGATAGGTATGAAGCCTGTGTTCTAACTATTTTAGGTGAGGTGGGGCCCTGTCTCGACTAAGTTGTGTATATGTTTAACTCTTTTGATCCTCTTATAGGCTTACAGACTAGAGTATGGTTGTATGTAGAAAGGTGGAAGTATGACTCTGTTACAGTTGTAAATATGTATGAAATGTCAATGTTTCTTTTGCAAATCAATTGTACACATTATTATTCTAGAATTTACACTTGGAGGCCTCAGTTTCCTAGGATTGGTTTAATACGAGGATGTAATAATAGACGTCGGTTTGCACGGGCCTATGGGCATCGTGTGCCGGTATCATCTCCTAAGGTTGGGGTGTGACAAACTTTGTATCAGAGCAGGTCGTGTCCTAGGAAATATGCAAGCCGCGTATCTAGTATAGTCTTATTTATGGTTTGTTGTGCACCATACTTATAAGTAGGAGGCTACATGATATCTAGGATGAATATTCTCTCTGATCTAGATCGTGTGGTAGAGTTGAGTCATAAGTATTTTCTTCTGATCCCCATCTTGTTTATGTTTATAGTAATGCCTACCACGAGACATCAAGCACTTGCCAAAGATTGAATGAAGAAGCAGGGAAAGGTACCAGTCAGGTGCCACTTGCCCCTATGGGTCAATATGGACTTCACGATGAGGATGGGACTCAGGCATCGGGGACAACACCACCACCCCGAGAGCAGCATAGGGAAGTCAATGTACCTCCTATTCCATCTCCAGTTAATACCGACCAGGAATTAGATATGAAAAGTGCAGTGCAGTTGTTAGCTCGGTGTAGCCTCTTAGGACCAATGTCAGGTCCCTGCCACTTCAGATAAAATAGTTAGTACGAGAGTTTTAGACTTCATAAATTTGGACCCCCGGTATTCACAGGAATAGATCCAAACTAAGATCCCCATAACCTTTTTGATCAAATGCAGCGGACCTTACAAGTGATGCATGCCACTGATAATGAGTCTGTAGAGATTTACTCTTACAGGTTGAAGGATGTAGCTATTGTGTGGTATTGGGAGCAGTCTAGGGGACCTCTTACCCCAACAATATGATGGAGGGAATTTTCTAAGGCATTCTTGCAGCAGTATATGCCCGTTGAACTCCGCCGAGCTAGGCAAGATAGGTTCATGCGGTTGGAGCAAGATAAAAATAGTTTCCGGGAATACAACATGCAATTTAACTCATTGGATAGGTATTATCCATTAGTGGTGGCCGAGATTAGTGACCGGGTACATTGATTTGGGGCCGCATCTGATAAATGAATGTACCACAACTTCTCTGAATCTAATTGTTGATATTCACCATATTCATGCCTATGCACAGAACATAGAAGATCACAAGAGGCTACAACAAGCTGCATAAGAAAACAACCTGGGTTAATTAAAGAGAGCTCCATCCACCGGAGATGCAGGGGAGTTTAAGGCGTGTTTAGGTCCCCATTTTCTTTGCAGTCACCGAATTCACAAGCTAGCGTGCCATCACAGCCTCGGGGCCAGCATCGAGAACGGACAACTTATTCTAGTCGGGGCCAAAATTTCCGAGGGCAGAGTTCTCAGAACAATAGGGACCCTAGCAGGGCAAGACCCCCGATGCCACATTGTGGTCGATGCGGTAGGAATCATTTCGGGCAATTTTGCCAAGGTTCAGATTTGTGTTATTCTTGTGGTTAGCCCAGTCATATCATGCGCTTTTGCCCAGTGAGAAATGTGGGTGGCATGACAACATCAACAGGATCAGCAACATCTTCTTAATCGACGGCACGCCTTCATGAGCTAGTTATAGAACCGCCAATGGGAAGGGGCAGAGGTAGAGGTAGAGGTAGAGGTAGAAGGTCTGACTTGGGTGGGCAATAGCATAATCGTATCTATGCATTGTTGGGTCACCAAAAATTAGAGTCTTCACCAGACGTGGTCACAGGTACACTATTTGTATTCTCCCTTAATATGTGTGCTCTGATAGATCCCGATATTAAGCTCTAATAATTCCCGGATCCACTTTGTCACACATTTCCTTATTCGTTTCTAGTAAATGTGGTAAGAAACTAGAATTGTTATGTCAACAATTTGAAGTGTCCATGCCCGTAGGCGAATCCGTGGTAGTTAGGCCGGTGTATCGAGGTTGTGATGTGAATATTCATGATCTCCATACCTTGGCTGATTTTAATGAGTTAGAAATAATATAATTTGATGTTATTATGGGCATGGATTGTCTGGCCTCTTGTTATGTTATGGTTGATTGTTGGAAGAAGGTTGTTTGTTTCAACTTTCTGAGAGATCATGTTCTTGAGTGGTGAGGCAATGTTACGATGCCAAAGGGGAAGTTTATTTCTTACCTTAAGGCTCGAAGAATGATCATGAAAGGATGTTTCTATCATTTATTACGAGTGCAAGATGCGGAGACGAAGTCTCACACCCATCAGTCGGTTCTGGTCGTTAGTGAATTTCCCGATATGTTCCTTGATGAGCTCTAGAGGATTCCACCTGAGAGGGAGATTGAGTTTGCAATCAATCTACCATCCGACACGTAACCAATATCTATTCCTCCGTACAGGATAGCTCCTGTCGAGTTGAAGAAATTAAAGGATTAGTTGAAGGACCTTCTTGATAAGGGCTTCATTCGACCCAACTCTTTATCGTGGGGAGTCCCAATATTATTTGTTTGAAAGAAAGATGGTTCGTTAAGAATACGTATTGATTACCGACAACTGAATAGGATGACCATCATGAACAAGTAACCGCTTCCAAGGATCAATGATTTATTTGATCAGATGGAAGGCGCTAAGTATGTTTCTAAGGTAGATCTCAAATCTAGGTATCATCAGCTAAGGATCAAGGAAGAAGATGTCCCGAAGACAACCTTTCGGACCATATATGGCCATTACGAATTTCTTGTCATGTCTTTTGGACTAACCAACGCACCAGTGGCCTTCATGGATCTAATGAATCGAGTATTCAGGTTGTATGCCAATTTTTCTAAGTGCGAGTTCTAGCTAAGCTTAGTGGATTTTCTTGGCTATATAGTATCAGGGAAAGGTATCAAAGCTGATGGTCAAAATGTTGAAGAAGTTAATATTTAACCAAGAACCACAACTCCTACCGAGGTACACAACTTCTAGGGCCTAACCGGCTACTACCGAAGATTTGTGGAAAATCACACATCCATAGCTTGCTCCCTTGACAAAGTTGACGCACAAGGCAGCTAAGTTCAACTGGAACAACGTATGTGAAAAAAGCTTCCAAGAGTTAAAGGACAGGTTAACCTTGGCAACTGTGTTAACTAACCCTGAGGGATCCAAAGGGTACGTCATATGTTGTAATGCTTCTAGAGTGGGATTGGGCAGTGTCATAATGCAACATGGGAGAGTTATTGCATATGCTTCGTGGCAGCTAGGGAAACATGAGCAAAATTATCTGACCCATGATCTGGAGCTAGCAGCTGTCATTTTCGCTTTAAAGATATGGCGTCACTATCTGTACAGAGTTCATGTTGACATATGCACCGATCACCAGAGCTTGAAGTCCCTATTCAAGCAAAAAGAGTTGAATTTGAGGCAAGGAGGTGGCTCGAATTGTTAAAGGACTACGATGTGGATAGTATATACCACTATAGGAAGGCAAACGTTGTGGCTGATGCATTAAGTAAGAAGTCTATGGGAAGCCTACGACATGTGGAGGAGCAGAAGTCGGAGATGACTAAAGATTGTACCGGTTGGCAAACCTAAGCGTACAATTTCTTGACACCGGTGATGGAGGAGTCACATTTTGGAATATTGTCGAGTCCTCGTTAGTAGCTGAAGTAAGGGCATATCAATTTGACGACCTAACCTTGGTGAAGATAAGAGGAAGCAACCCCTTTCGAAAGAAAAGAGTGTTCGAGTTATCCGAGTACGGGGCCCTTAGATACTTGGACCAGCTATGTGTGCCCGATGTTAGAGGACTCCAAGAACATATCATGGTTGAAATCCACCAGTCCCGATATTCTGTTCATCCGGGGTCAACCAAGATGTACCGCGATATTCAACAACTATACTAGTAAAATTATCAGAGTAGTTCTATCCTAGGGAGTCTACAAGCCGTGTCTAGTAGAGTCTTGTTTATAGATGTGTTGTGCACCACATTATATAAGCAGGGCACTACAGGGCATTTAGGAGTTGATTACCCTTCTTTGAAATCTAAATCGTGCTACAGAACTGAGTTATAGGAAATTTGAATTAAACTTATGTGTTGGTGTTTGCATGCACAGATGACGGTGACTAGGAAGACTACGGCTAGCCAGAGGAGAGATACAGCAGTAGGTGAGGGGACAGCAGGGTACCCCCAGTAGATGGGGCCCAGTCTGAGGCTCAAGGTGAGACCCCTACTCAGCCATTACCGGCTCCTTCACCAACTACGGAGATTCCTAGGGAAACCGCACATCCAGTTCCCCCTCCACTTCCATCAGATCAGGACTTGAGGAGTGCGATGCATTTGTTGACACAGTTGGTAGCTACCCAGCAACAGGCTAGGGCATCAGCTAGTGCAGGAACTTCTGAGGGGTTTGGGAGTTCAAGGGTCCGAGAGTTTATTGCTTTGAGTCCCCCAGAGTTCACGAGGACAGATCAGAGGGAGGACCCGCAGGATTTCATAGATCAGCTTCATAGGATCTTTCGTGTTATCCATGCCACGGAGAAAGAGGCAGTTGAGCTAGCAGCTTTTCGACTCCGAGATATAGCCATCCTTTGGTACGAGGGATGGGAGAGGTCCAGGGGACGTGATGCACCTCCAGCTATTTAGGAGAATTTTTCAGATGCCTTCCTTGACCAGTACTTACCACGGGAGATCCGACAGGCTCGAGTCGATCAGTTTCTAGCCCTCAAGCAGTGTAATATGAGTGTTCGAGAGTATAGTCTCCATTTTGACTCATTGGCTAGATATGCACCATCCATAGTTGCTACTATGCGGGACAGGATTCACAGGTTTATAGCAGGGTTAGCCCCAGAGTTAACCGAGGCATGTGCCACCGCTGCATTGCGGGATAGTATGGATATCTCCCGGATTTAGGCATTCGCCTAGAATATAGAAAGGGGTAGGCGTCGGCAGCAGGGTACAGAGAGGGCTGAGCAAGGGCAACGTAAGAGGATGAGATTTCCCAGGTCTCAGGAGCAATATCAGGGTAGTTATAGGACCCAGTACTTCGGACGGCCACCTAGGCCTCCGCCACCTCAGTTACAGGGTTACAGGTATGACCGCTATACTCAGTCAGGACCAGGTGAGAGCTCACGGGCGTCGGGTTTGCAGCGACAGCGAGGATCTGCGCAGACATGGTCATTTTCTCCACGGTGTGACATCTGTGGTAGAGGACACTTGGGCCAATGCCGAGCAGGTTCTGATGCTTGTTATACATGTGGGCGTCCAGGGCATATGATGCGGGATTGCCCAAATAGAGATTCGGGGGGAATGGCACAACCAGCGAGTTCAGCAACAGGATCATCTATGTCCGTGCATCCTTTAGGGCGCGAGTCTCAGTCTTCGGCTGGTAGAGGTCGGGGCAGAGGTAGAGGTTCCAGTTCAAGTGGTAATCAGAACCGTATCTATGCTTTAGCGGGTCGACAGGACCAGGAGTCTTCACTAGACGTTGTGACAGGTATATTAACCATTTGCTCTCACGATGCTTATGCTTTGATAGACCCAGGATCTACTTTATCGTATATTACCCCATTTGTCGCGAGGAAGTTTGGTATAGTGCCTGAAATACTAAGTGATCCTTTTGCGGTATCTACACCGGTCGGAGAATCGATTATTGCTAGACGGGTTTACCGAGGTTGTACGGTGACAATTTGTAGTCGTCAGACCTCAGCTGACCTAGTTGAGCTAGAGATGATGGATTTTGATGCTATCATGGGCATGGACTGGTTGGCAGCTTGCTATGCCACAGTTGATTGCCGAGCAAAGGTATCCAGATTTCATTTTCCGGGTGAGCCAGTCCTTGAATGGGTAGGTAATACACCAACACCCAGAGGTAGGTTTATTTCCTATCTGAAGGCGAGGAAAATGATCGCAAAAGGGTGCATTTATCATATTGTGCGAGTTAGAGATGCAGATGCTGAGATACCTACACTTCAGTCTATTCCCGTAGTCAAAGAGTATGCAGATGTATTTCCAGATGAGCTTCCAGGTATTCCTCCAGAGCGAGAGATTGATTTTAGCATCGATTTGCTTCCAGGAACTCAACCAATATCCGTCCCTCCGTATAGAATGGCACCTGGCGAATTGAAGGAGTTGAAGGAGCAGTTAAAAGATTTGCTGAAGAAAGGTTACATCAGGCCCAGTACCTCACCTTGGGGTGCACCAGTACTATTTGTGCGGAAGAAAGACGGCTCGCTGAGGATGTGTATCGATTATAGGCAGCTGAACAAGGTAACTATTAAGAATAAGTATCCACTTCCAAGGATCGATGACTTGTTTGATCAGTTGCAGGGGGCTAGATGCTTTTCAAAGATAGATTTGAGGTCGGGGTACCACCAGGTCAGAGTTCGGGAAAAAGATATTCCGAAGACAGCCTTCAGGACCCGATATGGCCACTTCGAGTTCCTTGTCATGTCCTTCGGGTTGACTAATGCACCCGCTGTATTTATAGACTTGATGAATAGCCTATTCCGTCCATTTTTAGATCTGTTCGTGATAGTATTTATTGATGATATTCTGGTTTATTCCCGTTCAGAGGATGAGCATGTGGACCACCTGCGAGCGGTACTCCAAACCCTCCATGATTGTAAGTTGTATGCTAAGTTTTCTAAATGTGAGTTCTGGTTGAAGTCTGTAGCATTCTTGGGGCATATTGTATCAGATGAAGGGATAAAGGTGGACACTCAGAAGATTGAGGCCGTGAAATCTTGGGCTAGACCTACCACTCCGACAGAGATTCGTAGCTTTCTAGGCTTAGCAGGATACTATCGGAGGTTCGTAGAGGGGTTTTCTTCCCTTTCGGCACCATTGACGAAGTTGACACAGAAAGAAACTAAGTTTCAATGGACAGAGGCTTGCGAGCGGAGTTTCCAAGAGCTTAAGAACAGGTTGACCTCAGCTCCATTTCTAACACTTCCAGAGGGTCTAGAGGGTTATGCCGTGTATTGTGATGCATCAGGTGTCGGGTTAGGATGTGTCCTGATGCAACATGGGAAGGTAATTGCGTATGCTTCAAGGCAGTTGAGGAAGCACGAGAGGAATTATCCGACCCACGACCTCGAGTTAGCTGCGGTTGTCCATGCACTTAAGATATGGCGGCATTATTTATATGGTGTTCATGTTGATGTATTTACTGATCATAAAAGCCTACAATATATCTTCAAGCAGAAAGAGTTGAATTTGCGACAGAGGCGATGGCTTGAGTTATTGAAAGATTACGATGTTAACATTCTCTACCATCCAGGGAAAGCTAATGTTGTAGCAGATGGCTTAAGTCGCCGATCTATGGGTAGCTTAGCACATGTAGAGCCCAAGAAAAGACAATTAGCTAGAGGGTTAAGGAAAGGCAGATTGATGAGGATGGTGGAGTTGTACTCCAAAACACTACAAAATCATCCCTCATAGCGGAAGTCAAGGAAAGGCAGTACGAGGACCCAGAGTTGGTCGAGCTGAGAGAGCGAGTTCCGCAGCAGAAGAAGCCACTGTTAGAGCTAAAGGGAGATGGGGTTCTCAGATATAGGGGTCGTTTGTGTGTTCCAGATGTAGCAGGGCTACGAGACAGGATTATGTCAGAGGCACATTATTCATGGTATTCCATCCATCCTGGGTCGACGAAGATGTATCATGACATTAAGGATGTGTACTGGTGGAATGATATGAAGAAGAACATTGCTGAGTTTGTCGCCCAATGTACTAGTTGCCAGCAAGTGAAGGTAGAGCACCAGAAGCCTGGAGGGCTAATGCAGACTATAGAGATCCCGACATGGAAATGGGAGGCGATAAACATGGACTTTATCACGGGTTTACCTCGTTCTAATTGTAAGTTCGATTCCATATGGGTGATAGTCGATAGGCTCACGAAATCAGCTCACTTCCTACCGGTCAGATCTACATATACAGCAAAAGATTATGCAAAGTTATATATTAAGGAGATAGTGCGGCTACACGGAGTACCAGTTTCTATTATATCTGACCGTGGGGCTCAGTTTACAGCACATTTTTGGAGGTCATTTCAGAGAGGTCTAGGGACTCAGGTGAATCTCAGCACAGCTTTTCATCCACAGACTGATGGACAAGCTGAGCGCACAATTCAAACGCTCGAGGATATGTTACGAGTATGTGTGTTGGATTTTAAAAGAAGTTGGGATGAACATCTACCTCTTGTCGAGTTTGCATATAATAACAGTTACCACTCCAGTATTCAGATGGCTCCGTACGAGGCTTTGTATGGGCGTAAGTGCAGATCTCCTATAGGGTGGTTTGATGTTGGGGAATCTGGGTTATATGGGCCAGACCTGGTTCAACAGGCCATAGAGAAAGTAAAGCTTATCCGGGAGCGACTGTTGACAGCTCAGAGACGTCAGAAGTCATATTCTGACGTGCGGCGACGAGACTTAGAGTTCAGGATTAATGACTGGGTATTCTTAAAGGTATCACCTATGAAGGGCGTGATGAGGTTTGGCAAGAAAGGCAAGCTTAGCCCACGGTATATTGGGCCTTATAGGATCATTCGGAGAGTGGGCCAAGTAGCTTATGAGTTAGAGTTGCCCTCAGAATTGGAGTCTGTCCATCCGGTTTTTCACGTATCTATGCTACGGAAATGCATTGGCGATCCTACCCGAGTGGTGCCCACGGATGATGTACAGATTATAGAGGACTTGTCATACAAGGAAATTCCAGTTGCCATCCTAGACCGACAAATCCGCAATCTACGAAATAAGGAGGTAGCTTCTGTAAAGGTTTTATGGAGGAGCAAGAATGTAGAAGAGATGACGTGGGAATCGGAGGAAAAAATGAAGTCTAAATACCCCCACCTATTTCAAACTGAAGATATGGCTCGAGATGGGATGCTACAACACAGCTCTATTCAGGCTAGCAGGTCGTCAGGTAAGCTTTTATTTTTCACTTTTAGTATTTATGATTTACGGTTGCTGAGGCAAAATGTTGCTATTTATAAACATTGGCCAAGTGTGGCATGCATAGTATGTTTTCTGGCTACGTACAGGTTGGTTTTAACCTAGTGTACGAAGGATACTCTGGCAAAATTTTCCAAAGTCTCTAAGAGTAAACATTCGAGGACGAATGTTCCCAAGGGGGGAATGATGTTACACCCTATATTTTCGTACGTAAAAATGCATTGTAAGCAAACTAATGTAGGACCAAAAATGAGATAATATTTAAAAGTATATAAAGTAATTTAATCATGTTACCTCTGAGGTTACAAATATTGAAGATCATGAACAACAAGTACAAAGAGGGTTGGACGGTTCAGAAGCTAAAGCAATTGAAGAAAATAATGTTTCGTCGATAGTCAACAAGTTGGGAATGTTATAACATATACCTTTGGGGTAAGACTAGGGTGCTTAACATGATAAGGAGATTATGTTATGATTTATATTAGTCGTATGACATCCGTGTATTATGTTTTGAAGTCAAGCGAGTTGTGGAACAAAAGTCGATGAAAGTCATCACAAGTTATATTCATAAGTTTTACTGAAACTTTGGGTCAAATGTAACTGCGATTTTCTCCCAATATACTTAGAGTTATGGGGTGTTCCACCCATAAAATTAAAGATATATGAGTTTATTTTCCAATACATTAAACCGTTTGTCAATACGACATTGGAGTAGAAAGATATGGGCATTTGTGCGATACTGCGCAAGCTGCTAGGTGACAAGTAGGTGTGTCACCTACTTGCTTAAATGAGAGCCCAAAAAAATGAGCCATTTCGGGTCGTCCAAAGAGGCCTTTTAAGGGCCTATTTTCTTCATATATTAGACTTCAAATAGAGCATAATAACCAGACATAAGCTCTGCAAAGAATCCTCCCAAAAATTTTCCACAAACCCTAATTGATTTTCTCTCCCTTTCAAGTTCCAATTGGAGGTAAAACCTAGAGTTTGAAGAACCAAGATAAGAGCTGAGTTATCCAACAAATAAGGTGAGTTTACTTCTCTCTTTCATCCAATTTTTCTTCTGTAAATTCATGGTAAGTCGTTCTATACTTGTAAGAACTCACGGGACAGTGATCGGAAGCCGTGAGTTCGAGTTATTCACTTGTAGCGGACTGTTTTGTGGACTGTTTTGTGTTGCTGTTGGGCTGCGTGTTTTACTACTGTTTTGTAGAGTTTTGGAGGAGGAAGAGGGTTTATAAACACCATATAAATGTAGGGTGGTTGGCTGGTCGTTCGTCATAACATTTTTGGGTCGTTTGACACTACTACGGTGGTCGTTTTGTGTACGAAGAGATTGGGGTGTGTTGGGCTGTTTTGTAGTATTTGATGGTGTATATAGGGCTGGAAAATGATGTATATATGTTGTTATTGTTCTGTTCTTGTATTGTTAGTGTTATCTTGAATTTGGAGGAAGTAAGGATTATAGGGGAGATGCTGCCCGTTTTAATACAAAATAAGTTTATCGTTCGTTGTGCGATAGTTGTACCTTTCGTAACTTAACGATAGTATTATTATCATTCTTGTAGATTAATGTGCGAAGAGGTGAGTTCAACTTGGTGATTGGAAAGATTGTGATAAGGTATGTTAAGGCTAAGCCTTCCTTCATTTTGGCATGATCTCGTAGCTACATGTGTTAGTAATGAGACAAAAGAGAAGTTCATATTCATGAATTTATTCACACTATTCTAGTCTCATAAGTTACAATATTATTCCTTATCGAGACTCTATATTCAATTTTAGTATTGTCTTCTTCCAGTCAAGAGAGAAGCAAGCCTATATATACAGTATTACAGTATTTTCATTACCATCGAGCTATAATCGATGGGCAGGCCCCTATTGGGCAACCTCTGATCAGATGGAAAGTTATATACCGAGCCTACTGTGGCCGAGCGCCTATGAGCGAGCCCAGCATGGTCAAGATACATAGCCTAGTATGGCCGAGCGCCTATGAGCGAGCCTACTATGGCAGAGCAGTTATATATACCGAGCCTTATAAGGCCGTACAATTATTTTACTTACTATATTGAAGGAGTTGAGTCAGTATCAGCAGGTAAGTATATCTCCAGATCATCTTTGACTCCCAGTTACTTCCAGTTATTATATTATCAGTTCAGTTTCGATTTTCAGTTATGTTATTGCCTTACATACTCGGTATATTATTTCGTACTGACGTCCCTTTTCCGGGGACGCTGCATTTTCATGCATGCAGGTTCAGATAGACAGACGAGTAGACCTCCTCAGTAGGTGTTTCCAGAGTTTAGCCTGATCGGTAAGCTCCACAACCTTCGGAGTTATCGGGTCTAGGTTTTTGTGTGCATCTTATGTATGTATTTATATATATAATATGGGTAGGTCGGGGCCCTGTTCCGATCACAATATATCTATCAGTAGAGGCTTGTAGACATATCCTGTTGGTTAGTGCAGTATGTTGGGTTTGTAGGCCTGGTATGTATAATTTGGTGGTTTGTCAGCTGTAGTAGCTATGACGGCCTTTTCAGCCTAGCTTTATATTGATGTTTAGTTAGCGCTTGTTTCCATTCAGTTTTATATTTTGCTTCGCAAATTGTCTTGCAAGGTGGCCCCATGGCCAAAGTATGACATTATGTGTTCAGAGTCCCTTAGTCGCAATTTGGTACGCCAGGTTAGGTGAGGCACCGGGTGCTTGTCTCGCTCCTAGGTTCGGGGCGTGACAGAAATGACATTAAGAGGTACATTGCTGAATACATCACCCGCTATCCAAATCGCCAACAGGTTAAGGTTGAATATCAGAAATCGGGAGGGTTGCTGCAAAACATGGAAACTCCAACCTTGAAATGGGAAGTAATCAATATGGATTTCTTTATTGGACTACCACGACCTTACCAAAGATCTGGTCATCCTGGACCGACTCACCAAGACAGCTCATTTCTTACGAGTAAAGATAACTTTCTCGGCCAAAGATTATGCTAAGTTGTATATCAAGGAAATAGTTTGACTTCATGGGGTTCCGATTTCCATCATATCGTACAGAGCTGCCCAGTTTACGGCTAACTTTTGGAAATCATTCCAAATAGAGTTGGCAACGAGGATCAACCTTAGCACAACATTCCATCCAAAAACAGTCAGTCAGGTCGAACACACTATTCAAACGCTAGATGACATGTTGCGAGCCTGTAATTTATACTTTAAGGGAAATTGGCAGGATCATCTACCACTCATTGAACTCGCTTACAACAACATCTATTATGCTATCATTCAAAGGGCACCATACGAGGCTCTATATGGTCGAAGGTATAGGTCTCCTATCAGCTGGTTCAAAGTTGGTGAAACAAAGTCGTTAGGTCCTTAGTGGGTGCAACAAGTTATAGAAAAAGTGAAGGCAATTTGACGTCGGTTATTGACTACCTAGAGCAAGGCATAAATGTTACTTGAATAACGAACGGCAAGATTTGGAGCTCGTTATAGGAGATTGGGTGTTCTTGAAAGTATTGCCTATGAAGGGAGTAATGAGATTTGTCAAAAGGGGAAAACTCAGCCCCCGATATATTGGACCATATCAAATTACTCAGAAGATCGGCCAAGTAGCTTATAAGCTTAAGTTCCCTTCGGGGCTAGAAGTAGTGCATCATGTATTCCACGTTTCTATACTTTGAAAGTGATTGAGCGATCCATCCTCCATCACCCATGTTGAAAATATTCAAGTCACAGGATATCCATCCTATGAAGAAGCTCTAGCGGCTATTTTAGATTGTCAAATATGTAAGCTGCAAACTAATGAAGTGTCTTCTATTAAGGTACTTTGGAGGAACAAAAGTAAGGAAGAAATGATGTGGGAAGCGGAAGAAGATATGATATCTAGGTACCCCCATTTATTCCCCACTGTGGGGAACAACAATATGACCATCATGATGGGCCATGATTCATCATTCGAAGATGAATTTTCTAAAATGGGGGAATGATGTTACACCCCACACCTAAATTAAGTTGGTAAGTGTGGCTTCTTGCACAGCCAATCAGCTAGCGAAGTATTTGAGGCTAGAAGGTTGTTACACGTTTAAGTGAGCTTATGACAAATGTCACACCGGGCAATGAACCGAGGCGGGGCGACCCATTTTGCATATGGATCCGACAGAGTTTCCTATGCTTGATATACATAAATTAAGGTAGTGAGGCTCATTGTCCATCCTTTGTAGAGAATGCCATTTACTGTAATTCTCCAAAAACGCTCTCACATCTCCTTCGAGGTTTCCAAATAGCCTAAACTCCACCAGAAGATGGTTCCATTAGGACCTAGCTCGAAAAAACATTGGAATCAATGTTGTGGCATCTATCATCTGGTGATATTGATTCTGAAGATTCATTAAAGGCAGAGTTAACCACCATAGAAGCATAGTTAGTTCTTCAACGAGGTATGTGGGGAAACCTTCTTCTTGGACCGAGTTAGTGTAAGTCTCTCCTTCTTTCTAAATGACTCTTACACTATGAGGTTTCTTAGTTCTAAGCCCTCTCAACGATGTTGCTATGTTCTTCTACATTCTTGCTGGTAGCATTTATTTCAAGTCTAAAATGTCCCATTTGGTATCCTAAGGTCAGGAAGTATGATTAGTTCCGAGTCTAAACTTAAGATTTCTTGAAGTTGATTCTGCGTTTCACTTATATGTATATGTATCCATTACTCTTTACCGAGTCGCACTATAGACGGTCGAGTATGACACCTTTTGTGCAACCACTGATCAGTTGGGTATGATGGGAAATGCTACAGAGCCCTGGCGTTGCCGGGTACGACCGAGCCATGGTGTATCCGCTTACGACCGAGCTTTCTATGAGCTCGGATACGGGATAATGTAAGACAAGATACAACAAAGCCCTCACGTGGCGGGGTATGACCGAGACCTCCTGAGGCCAGGTATGATGTGGTGAGAGAACAAAACTTACCAAGTCCTCTACGAAGCCGGGTACGGTATGAAGTGGTATGCTGATCACGTCCACAACACACCTCAATAAGAGATATGACACTGTCGTATGCAATAATAATTACCCAACTAGGAGTCGGGGTCGAATCCACTAGGAGTTATGATGGGAGTTAAGAGTATATATTTGAAGCAAGCAAATGTGTTATCTAAGATTGCACTTCCACAACAAGGTTTTGTTTTCTATTTCTACTGCTACTCTAGTGAATGTAAGATAAAGAAAATAGATTATAAATAAATGTTTTAGAGATTTTTCCAATTGGATTAAAGGCCTATGGCTATGACCATAACCTAGGTGTTTGCCTAATAGGATAAAGACGTTAATGCTTGTTTTGTTGATTGGGTATCTTATAGCTCTCAACTCTACGTTACCCACTCAAATCCAAATGGGTATCAACCAAAACAGTTGATACGAGCTCATGTCGGGTTATTACTATCTTTAGTTTGAACCCTTTAATTAGGTTAATCAATCTCTCAAATATCCCAATTCCTTGTTAGCTATGTTAGCCTAGACTAGGTCCCTCTTTCTCAAGTAAAGTCTAAGTCAAGTAGGCTTGAATCAATGTTTGAAACTATTAATTCTAAAATTGAAGCATGAACTAAGCTAAATAATCAACACCCAATCATAAACAAGTACTAAATTAGATACCTATAACCCTAGTAAAAATCTAGTTACTCATAATAGAAATTGCAGTTAATATAGAAGAAAAGCTAATTAAACTTATAATGGAAGATTAAAATGATGAAATCTGATGTTAAAATACCAAAATAATGTAAAACATCCTAAAATAGTAAAGAAAAACGGCTACAACAACTTCAGATGTTCAAACATGACTTAATTTTGTAAAACTCATCTATTTATACAGGGCCAAAAGTCGCGGACAAAAATGCCTCTCAGGAGGTTCTGTGGCCGCACAATTCCATGTGCGGTCCACAGATTTCTTCCGCTGGCAGGAAGTGGAGTTCTGCGGCTGCATATTTCTAAACTGTGGCTGCGAGGCAATCTTCTACGGCCACACATTTCTGGACTGCGGCCGCGAGGCAATCTTCTGCGGCCGCACAATTCTTGTGCGATCTGCAATTCACAAAGGCTCCTGGACTTGGTCTTTTTGCATACTCTCTCATCTTGGACTCTTAGCCCAGTTCTGCGGCAGCACAATTCATGTGCGGTCTGCACATTGTAAAAAGTTATGTTAGATTTTTCTTCTTGGTTTGTGGCCGCAGATGGAATACTGCGGTCGCAGAATTCCTTCTGTGGACCGCACATTTGTGCTTTTATGCCATTTATTGCCTTGTTCTTTGGAACACTCCTTTTTGAGTCGGATTCCATCTCGGGAGACCAAACTTACAACATTCCTGCTATTTTGCACAATTTTATTTATTTCGGGAAAATAATTCAATACTTTCGGACTAAAACAAAAGCTAAAAGTTGATAATAAGCAGTCAAAATCCCCACTTATCAACTCCCCCAAACTTATGTCTTTGCTTGTCCTCAAGCATAAAAATTAGTTTCCACCTCCAAAAGTTAAGGGTCATTTCAGCGAGTCAAAGGTGAGCCATCCACATATCAGTTGGGACCAATAATTACCCACACTACTCATGTATTATCAACAATGCGACAAGTTAAACATTCATGCACATATAGTTCTAATATGACATTTGAGCATCAAGAATTGACTTTACTTATCAAGGACTCTTACGGGATGTAATGAAGTCTTTTGGATTAGGGTCGAATACAATATGGGTGAGTGGTTACACCTTTCCTTAAGCACTCCATCTTTCATTTCTCGGCTCTCACTTTGCCAATTCTTAGAGGAGCTTTCTTTTCATTGAGGACTAGAGAGACTTAACATCGCTTTTTCTTTATCATTTCATTCTTTTTTTCTTTTTGATTTCTGCATGTTTTGTATCGTTATCCCTTTTTGAATGCATTCAACCCTTCCATTTATTCACTTTTTACATTTTTCTTTTTGTTCTTTCTTTTTCTTGCCTTCTCTTCTCATTGAGATCATTTCTTTTCTTTTTTTTGTGCCTTGATACCTTTTTTAAGTTCCTCGCCTCTCCCTCAAACATACGGTTTAAGCCATTGGTTTGACGAGAGTGTTAAGGAATGCTCTGGTGCCAAGAGAGGGTCACGACCAAATGGGTAAAGGCTTGTAACATGATTATCAAATGAGAAAGGCTAGAGGATCAAAGGGGTTGACTAGGGATAATGACATTGGTTAGCAATAGAAAACTCAAACGGGACAAGGAGAGCCTACAATCACTTCTCAAACCAAGCAAAACTTAGGATTTCGCATTGAAACACATTCGCGGCAAGTTCCAGACCCGTCGCACGGATACTTGGACTAGCAATAATTCATATCACCCCTCACGCAACCATATTGTTAAAGAATACAGTGTCGAGGGCCCACAACGACCACATTCAAGTTTAAAGATCACTATGGTCCAATTAAACCACTCGATGATTGCCAAAGTCAACACAAGAGTCACAAAGTCACTAACTAGAGCTATTTCTTCCAAAAATCTTGTCTCTAACCATAAGCATGTAGTTAAGTGTGTTGATACCAATTGAAGCATGGTTGACTCTTCAAGCATGACTTAATTAGGTATTTTTATTCATTACTACTACCATTATTACCTAAACACAAAAACAGACTCATTCCCTTAAGAAGGTTGTCATGCCATCCATCGTTGGTACGAGTCACCCGGTTCACACAATAACTACCTATGGAAAGAACTATGGAATTAAGAAAACCAAAGGCTTATTATCTACTAAAACATAAAAAGAAGCTACTAAATCAAATAAAGAAAGCTACTAACTCAAACAAAGAAGGTACTAACTCAAATAAAGAAGCTACTACATCAAACAAATAACTAATAAAGAAACAAAAATAAAGAAGATAATAAGCAAAAACTATTGAAGATAGAATTAATATACATAAAGAGAGAAAGAGAGAGAATATATACATAATAAGAAAAGAGAAAAGAATATCTAGTTATTATAGGCCAAATGTCTTAGAATGTATCCAATATAATCAATAAACTCCACCTCCCGAATAAAGATAAGCATTGTCCCAAATCCTTAACAAAATAAGAGTAAAAAAGGGGAAAGATTGAAGAAAACGCCATATATATCCTTGGACATATCTGTGTCCCCAGCAATGTCATCGCCCTCCGGCTCAGCCAACTAGATCTCATCATCCTCAACTCTAGGTGTGGCCGGGTTGGCGAACATCTCGCGCACTGCCTCAGCAGTGTCGGCGGCAAGGTCTGGCTAGTCAGACTGGCCAGCTGGTGCTGCAGGATCTGGTGTCGACTGATGCGGGTCAAGTAACAGGTCAAATGGAACATCTCCGGTTGTAGAAATTATGTGCACCTCTTTCCGATGCTTATCCACTGACTTCTTGCTGGCCTGGGATTTTCGCATCATCTTTACTTCCTTTCCCAGCTCTTCAATCACTGACCCGTGTTGTACCAAGGTAGCCATAATAGTGTTCTGGTTCTCTTGGAGCTTCTTCAATGACTCTTCAACTATCGGGGAAAACTGAGGTGCCAGAATAGAAGATTACGTTTCAACAGTAGTGGATAAGTCAGAAAGCTTTGCAGTGGCTGTATGCATCCAGTTTTTGAGGCTCACCAATGTTTAGGAGACTCGCAGCGCAGAAAGTGGGATAGTAGGCATGGACACTAGCTTCAAAGATGAGGTGGGAGCTGTGGCAGGAACTGCAGTAGGGGCTATAGATGATGGCAGAGGCATAGCTGCGGCACTGGAGGAAGGCTCTGCTGAAGTGGATAGAACATCATCTGCCTCAGCAACTACCATAGCTAGCTCATCAGACTGGCCCGCAGTGGTAGGAGGCTGAACTTTCTTCTTTGGATTGTTTGCATCCATCAATGAATACCAAGTAAAAGGCTTCATCGGCCTCACCTTTGTGTCATAATCCCTCGACTCTACCCTTGCATCTGTGAGATATTTTATAATAGTGTTGGGATATGGGTAGGACGAGTCATCTTGCCGAGCAATCACTGAGATGTTGGCCTACATCATGACCCCCACATTGATAGGGTACCCGACCATAATAGAAGCAACAAGAATTGCCTAAGTCTCATTCTGGCTCGGGTCCAGTCTGCTACAAACAAAGGTTTGCCACCCCTTCGCCTCGAAACACAAAGTGCTCTAGTGGTTAGGAACCCCATCGGTAATCCATAAAGGTGGTGGCCCTGGTGCTGCTAGAATCTCCGCTAACCAAGGTCGGGCTGCGTCTCCTAATGCATACTTCTCCAAATATTCCCTTGGCTTAACATCTTCGAAGTCCAAGTACGTGTTGAGTGTATGCTGATCAAATCTCACTTTTAAGTTACATAGTTTAGTCACTTTTGTCCCCTTTTTGATGTGAACTACATTTGCATAGAATTCAGGGACCAGGTACTCTTTGGCATCCACTATACTATGAGTGAACCACATCCACCCCTTGCATTCCCTGAACTGTCTCAATGATGTTGGGTTGTTCCTCTCCAAATCTTACAACTAAATCTGTCACTCAAGAGTTAGCGACCTCACTGGCCACCATGTACGAAAGTTGGTGAAGGCATTAAAGCTAACAAATCGGTCCTCCTAAACCTCTTTCTTCATTGACCTTTCAAGGCTGGCAGCTGTAGCATCTCCCCCTCTACCATCATCGGGGATATCCTGAACTAGTGTATCCTGTGGCTCAATGACAGGTGTAGCCGATGGCTCAGAAGCTTGACTAGCACTCTCCGAGTTCTCAGAAGTTCTATGAGATGAGTATGGCTCGTCCCTGAGCTGGTATCTCCCTAGCGGCCTCGACTGTACGACCGACTGCTCCTGAACAGAGGCTATGTTGCCCTCTGATGCTTCCCTAGACGAGACATATGAGCTCGTCTCTGAGGGATATGCACCTCCTCCTCTGCCGGCTATAGCTTTGATTGTAATTGTCTTTTGTTGGCCAAGGGGTAAGGCACTCTTGCCTCGACACTGAGAAGGTTCACCCCTCCCTTTAGATGTGTCGCGTCGTCCCCTAGATCGAACCATTGTCTATATCAACCAAAGGCAATTGTTAGTTGCAATTGAATGTTCAAACATACCAAGGAGATATGGAATTAAGATATAAACCAGAAGACACAGTGAGGGTACACAGTCAAAGCATGCTTGCAGGAAACCAGATCTGCGGTCCACACAATTTTCTTGCGGACCGCACAATTTTGACTTGCGGCCGCAAAACTGAAGTGCGGTCTGCATAATTTAACTTGCGGCCGCACCAACGAATCCTAAAAAGTGCCAACTCTCTGATGATAGAGAATTGGCTGATGTGCGACCGCAACCTATTTTCTGCGATCCGCACAATTAGACTTGCGGCCGCACATTTGAGTCAAAAGGTGTAGACTCTCTGATGACAGTAAAAGGATTGTTTTGCAGCCGCGATGGGAAATCTGTGGTCCGCATGTTTTATCTTGCAGCAACAAATCCCTTCTTTCACTGTGTTGCCCTAAAATCTCAATCTGCGGACTGCAAAATTTCTGGTGCTGCCGTAGAATTCAAAAACTATGAACAATCCAAATTTTTCTATCTAGGTTTTGCAATTTTATGCAAATTTTGACATGTCAACAACATAGAGGCCTATGGCTATGATCATAACCTAGGTGTTTGCCTAATAGGATAAAGACGTTAATGCTTGTTTTGTTGATTGGGTATCTTATAGCTCTCAACTCTACGTTACCCACTCAAATCCAAATGGGTATCAACCAAAACAGTTGATACGAGCTCATGTCGGGTTATTACTATCTTTAGTTTGAACCCTTTAATTAGGTTAATCAATCTCTCAAATATCCCAATTCCTTGTTAGCTATGTTAGCCTAGACTAGGTCCCTCTTTCTCAAGTAAAGTCTAAGTCAAGTAGGCTTGAATCAATGTTTGAAACTATTAATTCTAAAATTGAAGCATGAACTAAGCTAAATAATCAACACCCAATCATAAACAAGTACTAAATTAGATACCTATAACCCTAGTAAAAATCTAGTTACTCATAATAGAAATTGCAGTTAATATAGAAGAAAAGCTAATTAAACTTATAATGGAAGATTAAAATGATGAAATCTGATGTTAAAATACCAAAATAATGTAAAACATCCTAAAATAGTAAAGAAAAACGGCTACAACAACTTCAGATGTTCAAACATGACTTAATTTTGTAAAACTCATCTATTTATACAGGGCCAAAAGTCGCGGACAAAAATGCCTCTCAGGAGGTTCTGTGGCCGCACAATTCCATGTGCGGTCCACAGATTTCTTCCGCTGGCAGGAAGTGGAGTTCTGCGGCTGCATATTTCTAAACTGTGGCTGCGAGGCAATCTTCTACGGCCACACATTTCTGGACTGCGGCCGCGAGGCAATCTTCTGCGGCCGCACAATTCTTGTGCGATCTGCAATTCACAAAGGCTCCTGGACTTGGTCTTTTTGCATACTCTCTCATCTTGGACTCTTAGCCCAGTTCTGCGGCAGCACAATTCATGTGCGGTCTGCACATTGTAAAAAGTTATGTTAGATTTTTCTTCTTGGTTTGTGGCCGCAGATGGAATACTGCGGTCGCAGAATTCCTTCTGTGGACCGCACATTTGTGCTTTTATGCCATTTATTGCCTTGTTCTTTGGAACACTCCTTTTTGAGTCGGATTCCATCTCGGGAGACCAAACTTACAACATTCCTGCTATTTTGCACAATTTTATTTATTTCGGGAAAATAATTCAATACTTTCGGACTAAAACAAAAGCTAAAAGTTGATAATAAGCAGTCAAAATCCCCACTTATCAACTCCCCCAAACTTATGTCTTTGCTTGTCCTCAAGCATAAAAATTAGTTTCCACCTCCAAAAGTTAAGGGTCATTTCAGCGAGTCAAAAGTGAGCCATCCACATATCAGTTGGGACCAATAATTACCCACACTACTCATGTATTATCAACAATGCGACAAGTTAAACATTCATGCACATATAGTCCTAATATGACATTTGAGCATCAAGAATTGACTTTACTTATCAAGGACTCTTACGGGATGTAATGAAGTCTTTTGGATTAGGGTCGAATACAATATGGGTGACTGGTTACACCTTTCCTTAAGCACTCCATCTTTCATTTCTCGGCTCTCACTTTGCCAATTCTTAGAGGAGCTTTCTTTTCATTGAGGACTAGAGAGACTTAACATCGCTTTTTCTTTATCATTTCATTCTTTTTTTCTTTTTGATTTCTGCATGTTTTGTATCGTTATCCCTTTTTGAATGCATTCAACCCTTCCATTTATTCACTTTTTACATTTTTCTTTTTGTTCTTTCCTTTTCTTGCCTTCTCTTCTCATTGAGATCAGTTCTTTTCTTTTTTTTGTGCCTTGATACCTTTTTTAAGTTCCTCGCCTCTCCCCCAAACATACGGTTTAAGCCATTGGTTTGATGAGAGTGTTAAGGAATGCTCTGGTGCCAAGAGAGGGTCACGACCAAATGGGTAAAGGCTTGTAACATGGTTATCAAATGAGAAAGGCTAGAGGATCAAAGGGGTTGACTAGGGATAATGACATTGGTTAGCAATAGAAAACTCAAACGGGACAAGGAGAGCCTACAATCACTTCTCAAACCAAGCAAAACTTAGGATTTCGCATTGAAACACATTCGCGGCAAGTTCCAGACCCGTCGCATGGATACTTGGACTAGCAATAATTCATATCACCCCTCACGTAACCATATTGTTAAAGAAGACAGTGTCGAGGGCCCACAACGACCACATTCAAGTTTAAAGATCACTATGGTCCAATTAAACCACTCGATGATTGCCAAAGTCAACACAAGAGTCACAAAGTCACTAACTAGAGCTATTTCTTCCAAAAATCTTGTCTCTAACCATAAGCATGTAGTTAAGTGTGTTGATACCAATTGAAGCACGGTTGACTCTTCAAGCATGACTTAATTAGGTATTTTTATTCATTACTACTACCATTATTACCTAAACACAAAAACAGACTCATTCCCTTAAGAAGGTTGTCACGCCATCCATCGTTGGTACGAGTCACCCGGTTCACACAATAACTACCTATGGAAAGAACTATGGAATTAAGAAAACCAAAGGCTTATTATCTACTAAAACATAAAAAGAAGCTACTAAATCAAATAAAGAAAGCTACTAACTCAAACAAAGAAGGTACTAACTCAAATAAAGAAGCTACTACATCAAACAAATAACTAATAAAGAAACAAAAATAAAGAAGATAATAAGCAAAAACTATTGAAGATAGAATGAATATACATAAAGAGAGAAAGAGAGAGAATATATACATAATAAGAAAAGAGAAAAGAATATCTAGTTATTATAGGCCAAATGTCTTAGAATGTATCCAATATAATCAATAAACTCCACCTCCCGAATAAAGATAAGCATTGTCCCAAATCCTTAACAAAATAAGAGTAAAAAAGGGGAAAGATTGAAGAAAACGCCCTATATATCCTTGGACATATCTGTGTCCCCAGCAATGTCATCGCCCTCCGACTCAGCCAACTAGATCTCATCATCCTCAACTCTAGGTGTGGCCGGGTTGGCGAACATCTCGCGCACTGCCTCAGCAGTGTCGGCGGCAAGGTCTGGCTAGTCAGACTGGACAGCTGGTGCTGCAGGATCTGGTGTCGACTGATGCGGGTCAAGTAACATGTCAAATGGAACATCTCCGGTTGTAGAAATTATGTGCACCTCTTTCCGATGCTTATCCACTGACTTCTTGCTGGCCTGGGATTTTCGCATCATCTTTACTTCCTTTCCCAGCTCTTCAATCACTGACCCGTGTTGTACCAAGGTAGCCATAATAGTGTTCTGGTTCTCTTGGAGCTTCTTCAATGACTCTTCAACTATCGGGGAAAACTGAGGTGCCAGAATAGAAGATTACGTTTCAACAGTAGTGGATAAGTCAGAAAGCTTTGCAGTGGCTGTATGCATCCAGTTTTTGAGGCTCGCCAATGTTTAGGAGACTCGCAGCGCAGAAAGTGGGATAGTAGGCATGGACACTGGCTTCAAAGATGAGGTGGGAGCTATGGTAGGAACTGCAGTAGGGGCTATAGATGATGGCAGAGGCATAGCTGCGGCACTGGAGGAAGGCTCTGCTGAAGTGGATAGAACATCATCTGCCTCAGCAACTACCATAGCTAGCTCATCAGACTGGCCCGCAGTGGTAGGAGGCTGAACTTTCTTCTTTGGATTGTTTGCATCCATCAATGAATACCAAGTAAAAGGCTTCATCGGCCTCACCTTTGTGTCATAATCCCTCGACTCTACCCTTGCATCTGTGAGATATTCAATAATAGTGTTGGGATATGGGTAGGACGAGTCATCTTGCCGAGCAATCACTGAGATGTTGGCCTACATCATGACCCCCACATTGATAGGGTACCCGACCATAATAGAAGCAACAAGAATTGCCTAAGTCTCATTCTGGCTCGGGTCCAGTCTGCTACAAACAAAGGTTTGCCACCCCTTCGCCTCGAAACACAAAGTGCTCTAGTGGTTAGGAACCCCATCGGTAATCCATAAAGGTGGTGGCCCTGGTGCTGCTAGAATCTCCGCTAACCAAGGTCGGGCTGCGTCTCCTAATGCATACTTCTCCAAATATTCCCTTGGCTTAACATCTTCGAAGTCCAAGTACGTGTTGAGTGTATGCTGATCAAATCTCACTTTTAAGTTACATAGTTTAGTCACTTTTGTCCCCTTTTTGATGTGAACTACATTTGCATAGAATTCAGGGACCAGGTACTCTTTGGCATCCACTATACTATGAGTGAACCACATCCACCCCTTGCATTCCCTGAACTGTCTCAATGATGTTGGGTTGTTCCTCTCCAAATCTTACAACTAAATCTGTCACTCAAGAGTTAGCGACCTCACTGGCCACCATGTACGAAAGTTGGTGAAGGCATTAAAGCTAACAAATCGGTCCTCCTAAACCTCTTTCTTCATTGACCTTTCAAGGCTGGCAGCTGTAGCATCTCCCCCTCTACCATCATCGGGGATATCCTGAACTAGTGTATCCTGTGGCTCAATGACAGGTGTAGCCGATGGCTCAGAAGCTTGACTAGCACTCTCCGAGTTCTTAGAAGTTCTATAAGATGAGTATGGCTCGTCCCTGAGCTGGTATCTCCCTAGCGGCCTCGACTGTACGACCGACTGCTCCTGAACAGAGGCTGTGTTGCCCTCTGATGCTTCCCTAGACGAGACATATGAGCTCGTCTCTGAGGGATATGCACCTCCTCCTCTGCCGGCTATAGCTTTGATTGTAATTGTCTTTTGTTGGCCAAGGGATAAGGCACTCTTGCCTCGACACTGAGAAGGTTCACCCCTCCCTTTAGATGTGTCGCGTCGTCCCCTAGATCGAACCATTGTCTATATCAACCAAAGGCAATTGTTAGTTGCAATTGAATGTTCAAACATACCAAGGAGATATGGAATTAAGATATAAACCAGAAGACACAGTGAGGGTACACAGTCAAAGCATGCTTGCAGGAAACCAGATCTGCGGTCCACACAATTTTCTTGCGGACCGCACAATTTTGACTTGCGGCCGCAAAACTGAAGTGCGGTCTGCATAATTTAACTTGCGGCCACACCAATTTTCTGCGATCCGCACAATTAGACTTGCGGCCGCACATTTGAGTCAAAAGGTGTAGACTCTCTGATAACAGTAAAAGGATTGTTTTGCAGCCGCGATGGGAAATCCATGGTCCGCATATTTTATCTTGCAGCAACAAATCCCTTCTTTCACTGTGTTGCCCTAAAATCTCAATCTGCGGACTGCACAATTTCAGGTGCTGCCGTAGAATTCAAAAACTATGAACAATCCAAATTTTTCTATCTAGGTTTTGCAATTTTATGCAAATTTTGACATGTCAACAACATAGAGGCATGAAAATATGCTGATCCAGTCCCCATAGAGCACGTATTAGTTAACCCATTACAGATTTACCCCCGTATGAATGCACAATTGAATTCTATTGACAAATGGCCTAAAAATGACTAAAACTCTACAAACTAAAAGAAAAATATTAACAAGAAATCGAAGCCTACCAGATGAGTGTGACGAGTGACTGAACAAAGATGTTGTGTGTGGAGAGATAGATTAACCAAGAATTTTCAAGAGAGTGCTATGTTTGTGCTCAGAGAGTGAAAACCGTAACCCTTTCCCCTGCCCTTCTATTTATACTTATGGTCTATGAAAGGGGAAGAAGGTTGAGTGTGGCCACACATTTTCATGCTCGGTCCGCACTCTGTTACTTGTGGCATTATCTTCATCATCTCATCTGCGATCTACACAATTTTGTGTGCGGTTGCACATCGACCTCTTCTCTGATAGGCCCAAACTTCAGAGAGTTTATATTTTCCATTTCTCATTTGTGCGGTCCACAAGATAATTGTGCAGCCACATTGCTCTTTTGATATAACATTCCTAATTCTGCGATCTGCACAAATCAACTGTGGTCCGCACTTCCTTCAATACTTAACCACATTTTTGTCCACAGTTCCTGTAAGTCACACTCAGCCCTGTAGCACATATCAAATCTAGTTATAACAAAAATAACACCTAACTACCAAAGGAAAAAGACAAGAAACCTGGGTTGCTGTGACGCCCCGAACCTGGGGGGCGAGACCGGCACCCGGTGCCTCACCTATTCTTGCGTACCAACTTGAGACTAAGGGACTCTGAACATACAATGTCATAGTTTGGCCATGGGCCACATTGCAAGACAATTGCGAATGCTGACTAAATATCAATACAAAGCTGGGCCGACAAGGCCGTCATAAATACTACAGCTGGCAAACCAACAAAATATACATAAAAGGCCTACAAGCCCAACTTACTGCATTAACTGATAGGATATGTCTACAAGCCTCTACTGATGGATATATTGTGATCAGAACAGGGCCCTGACCTACTCATGACATATAACACAAGATGTACATAAAGCTCTAGACCCGACAACTTCGAAGAACATGGAGCTTACCGATCAAGCTGGACTCGGGAAACACCTAATAAGGAGGTCGTCTATCCGTCTATCTATATGAACCTGCATGCATGAAATGCAGTGCCCCCAGAAAAGGGACGTCAGTACGAAATAATGTACCGAGTATGTAAGGCATTATATTGAAAGCTGAAACTGAATTGATAATATAATAACTGAAAGTAACTTGGAGTCAAAGATAATCTGAAGATATGCTCACCTGCTGATACTAACTCAACTCTCTCAATATAGTAAGTAAAATAGCTGTCCGGCCTTATAAGGCTCTGTATATATAAATGCGCTGCCATAATAGGCTCGCTCATAGGCGCTCGGCCATACTAGGCTCTGTATCTCGGCCAACTAGGCTCGCTCATAGGCGCTCGGCCATAGTAGGCTCGGTATATAACTTTCTATCTGATCAGAGGTTACCCAATAGGGGCCTGCCCACCGATTATAGCTCGATGGTGGTGAAAATACTGTATATATATATATATAAACCCTCTGCTCTCTTGACTGGAAGAAGACAATACTCAATTGAATATGAAGTCTCGATAAGGGAGAATACTGTAACTTATGAGACTAGAAAAATGTACATAAATTCGGGAGTATGATCTTCTCTTTATGGCTCGTTATCAAACACATGTAATTACGAGATCATGCCAATATGAAGGAAGGGCTTAGCCTTAACATACCTGAGCCGATTCTCTTGACAATCCTTCCAACACACGTCTTTTGTGACAACTCACGTAATGGCGGATCGAAGTAGGGGAAAATCCATATGATATTCTTAAGAAATATTGCACCGTACTCCCTTAGAATCGCAAAATCCCGTTGCTATTACCTTATGAAATCTCGTATGAATTTGTTGTAGCTTCATCCATAACTTAGTAAATATAAGCATTCCTCTTTGAAGTTTATGAACAATATTATGAATTTGAAATGGAACATTTGCTTACTACAAGCAAGGAAGTGATTAGTGGCCGTAACATTTCTTGGCTTTCTTGATAACTCTCTTTAACCAAATGAGGTGAAGTACCTATCTCATTAAAGTTTGCCATCTTGCACATTTAATTAAGAGGCACCTAATAGCTCTTATATGGCTGCCACGTTGGGGGATATTTCCCATTCAACAATTATCCACTTAATTAATTTGTTAATTTCCATTAACCAATAATTACCCGATTATCCACATAATTAGGAATTATCTCAAATTACTTAAAATAATACTCACTTTTAATACACTTCATACATCTTACTATCATGGTCATGTGGTACCTTGTATGTCACTAGTCCATAAATACCGGGTATTATAGCTCGGACCATATTTTATCCCAAATCGACAAACTTCGACAAAACTCACTTTCTTCGATTTGCTTACCCTCTCACCTTCACGAATTTACTTATCACTTGTTTGAAATATCATAATACTTATAATCTCAAATAATCTCATTCCCGAACTTACGTCGATTTACTTACGACGAAACTTTAACGTACGAAAATGCGGGATGTAACATCTCATTTCCGAGCTTATATCAATTTACTTATGGCGTACTTCCACGTACGAAAATATGGGGTGTAACATCATTCCCCCATTCGGAATATTCTTCCTCGAATATTGACTGATATACTTATCATTTTCATAACTTATTTCTTCCGAATACTCTAGTACTTTCCTTGCCATCTAGGCATGTGCTCGGCGAATAATTGCAAAGGCCAGGGCATTCCCCCCTTTTGGCCTCTTTCTCACACCACGACTTGTGGTCGGAATCCTTCCAATCTCATAATTGTTGCTACCTTCTGTCATGTAGCCTGTATGACTCTGACCTTGTAAATGCGCCTATGTGACTCTTCTCTCCTTTTTCCTCCAGCATTTTAGCCAATCTCGAGGCCTCGCTTTGTAAACATATACAGATCTTGATAAGATGTCTCTCTGGGCATCTATGGGTATACCGAAGTTCTTCGCTCGGTACTTTATAGAACTTACGACTATTGCTATATCTTGTTTCATAGGCTCGGTTATCCATCTGTGTGACTTTACTGCATCTAGGTAGGTCATATTATATCATAACTCTTACTTCGATTTATCATTACCGAGGCCTGCTACCAAACTCCAAGTTACTTTCGTTGCTTATCCCATATGTATAAATCTAAGTCCTTTAATGCTTCCTCATTACTATTCATCTTAAGAATGACGGCCTAATATCATCTCATACTTTTTAACTTTTATCGATCCATTGTTGACTCACCTTAATACCGATAACTTGACCTCTTATGTAACATTACCGCTAGGGCTCACGTCTTATCGGGAAACATCTGAAATGATTAGACTGATCCACCTGGGGTGATACCATGCTTCCATAATAGTATTTCATAGCATCCCAATGTGATTCACCTTACGTGGGTATTTTAATTCTGTACAATTCATGAAATCCCCCCTTTTGTTTTTGTTTCTTCAAATCATTACTCGATCGAAGGCCCAAACGTCATCCTTTATTTATCACAATTACACCCGCATTCTATTATCAGGGCAACATTCCATATTTTCTAAATGCTACTAGTCTTAGACTCCTTTGAGTTCATTCATGCTATATTGAGCTTCGTATAACTTAGAGAAACCATCAGCTCTTCTTGTTTTCATGGGTTTAATCCAGAGGACTTATCCATTTTCGTCACCTTCTCACTTGCCTTCTCCCTTTTTTTATCCTTACTCCTGTCTTCCTAACACCTTGTCGCTCTACCATACTTTAGCTTGCGACCTACACATGACCTACACATATCTATTAATACTACTCGCAACCTTCCTTCAACTTGCTTGCACCATAGATTTCCTTATGTTATTCTAGAACATCAAGCGAGATATCACATTATCTCTAACTCTTCTGGACTCTCTTAACTAGACCTCTATCATACCTAGAGACCATAGGCTGGAAGATATGCCACTGACGACATCGCAATCATTTCTGGATACTGAATCCCTACACTTTTAGCCTTCTATCGGAAGTATGGACTATTCACAACCTTCTGCATTTGAGTATCTCATACGTTGTTCACCTTTACCTTACTTACCTTAAAATCTCGCATCATATCTTCTATATCTTTCGTGACCTCCCTTTCACACAGGTATAATTCATATCCCCAACTTGAAGCTCTCTTATAATACTTGCACCTCTGGTGTATACATAATATGGTGGTAGCTCCATGCTGACTTTTTACAAGGCTGGTACTCTTCTAACTGGCTCTATCGTAAGGCCATCATAGAATATGGTGGTTTTGTTGTACTATCTCTCTTATGCCTCTGATATTAAGGATGATCCTGCAAGGTTCTCAATCACGATTTCTATAATTGTCTGGGCCAATAATCAGACTCCTGATTTACTTGGTTGATGTAACTCTTTAGTTTCCTCTTCCTTCTAATCAGCCTTTATGTAGGCTTAAGCTATCTTCCGATCTGGGCTCATGGCATTTAATTATTACTTTAGCCTTTCATGGAATCTATGGAATAACCATGATACAATCTTTTTAATAATTCAATCCTTTGTCTATGACCTGGACTCAATTCTTTCTTTCAACATATATGATGCATGGATAATATTCCAAAATCTTAAGTGCGTTCATAACGTAACTAACTCTGCATCATTGATCGAATAATTCCTTTCGTTCCTTCTCAACTTTCTTTAAATGTAAGCAATTATTTTTCCTGGTCGTTCTGCCTCTTAATGCATGAATACTTGGCTTATATTAGTGCCCACACATATTGGAATTCCGTACAACCCATATGATCTTGAATATCACCTTTTGAATTTTTTCTTCTTCCCGTTCATAGCCACGATAGGTGTCACTTTCTTATGGAGTACATACAATGTTGTTATGAGACTGTTGTTCCAAGACCATTTCTTCTTCAAGTTACTATGCTTAGGTTGAAGCCTTCTTCCTTATTTCCTCAGCTAGTCTTTCATTGTAGTACTTAGGGAGGATCCTATGACTCTTGTAAAGCTGCGAGCTTATTACACCGAATACTCGACGGAATATTTGATGTCCTACCTCGCCTATAATTATCCGTAGTTTACGCTCATGTGCTTGTAGGGTTGCTTCTGAACTTGATATTTTGACTTTCTTCCCAGTGTCATTCTTTTGATTTTAGCTCCACTTGCTCCATCCACTGGCTCTTCGAATTGCCTAACATTCTTTCTCTACTAGGGACGGGAGCCACACTAAGGTAATATTTATCCCTTCAAGGCTTCCAGTGCCTATCTTTGTAGTACTCATATCTAGCTGTACTATTTTAGAGTGCATCATCTGGGTGTCTAACAAGGAGATCTATTAGCACCTTTGTAATATCCTTCGAAAATGTCAACTAATAATAAACAATCCATTCACCATTTTGGGTTACTCTAACCCCAGTCGGATCCTGATATCCCGTCCTTTTCTTAAACCATATCTGATAGCTCCCATAGGGCATAACTGAGATCAGTGTGGTTGATTATACATACATCTGTTACTGTTGAAGGTAACTCAAAATGCTTATATCTATCTTCCTGAATGATAAATAATGATAATCCTCATTAACTGGGTATGTCCTACCCTTCTTTACTTTGTTTCTTTTACTTGCTGAAACTTGCGTCTACCTTCTAATTCTCTTATTCATTTTTACCGTAAGCGTGGATAAATATTCTTGCCTTAAAGCTCCTTATCAAGAAGCTTATACACACATGATCTACTGAGACCTTACATTTACTCATCATAAGCATGATACAAAACCGAGTTCCTCTGACTCAATTCTTCCACAACCATATTCAATCCCTTACCAACCGTCTTTCTAGATGTCGATATCGTTGTATTACGAACATAATAGAATTTAGGAATCTGAATTCTTATGAGTGAGCTCTACCACACGATCTAGAGTAAGAAGAAAGAGTAATATTCCTAAATGCCCTGTAGCTTCCTGCTTATAAGTGTGGTGCACGATACACCCATAAACAAGACTCTACTAGACACGACTTGTAGACTCCCTAGGATAAAACTACTCTGATACCACTTTTGTCACGCCCCGAACCTGGGGGGCGAGACCGGCACCCAATGCCTCACCTATTCTTGTGTACCAACTTGCGACTAAGGGACTCTAAACATACAATGTCATACTTTGGCCATGGGCCACATTGCAATACAATTGCTAATACTGACTAAATATCAATACAAAGCTGGGCCGACAAGGCCGTCATAACTACTATAGCTGGCAAACCAACAAAATATACATAAAAGGCCTACAAGCCCAACATACTGCATTAACTGATAGGATATGTCTACAAGCCTCTACTGATGGATATACTATGATCGGAACAGGGCCCCGACCTACTCATAATATATATATACAAGATATACATAAAGCTCTATAACATATATACATATATACATAAGATGTACACAAAGCTCTAGACCCGACAACTCCGAAGGGCATGGAGCTTACCGATCAAGCTGAACTCGGGCAATACCTAATGAGGAGGTCTACCCATCTGTCTGTCTGAACCTACACGCATGAAATGCAGCGCCCCAAGAAAAGGGACGTCAGTACGAAATACTATACCGAGTATGTAAGGCAATATATTGAAAGCTGAAACTTAACTGATAATATAATAACTGAAAGTAACTGGGAGTCAAAGATAATCTGAAGATATGCTCACCTGCTTATACTGACTCAACTCTCTCAATATAGTAAGTAAAATAGCTATCCGGCCTTATAAGGCTATGTATATATAAATGCTCTGCTGTAGTAGGCTCGCTCATAGGCGCTCGGCCATACTAGGCTCTGTATCTCGGCCAACTGGGTTCGCTCATAGGCGCTCGACCACAGTAAGCTTGGTATATAACATACCATCTGATCAGAGGTTGCCCAATAGTTATAGCTCGATGGTGGTGAAAATACTGTAAAACTGTATATATATATATATATATATATATATATATATATACAGTAGGCTTGGTATATATGAAGAAGACAATATTCAATTGAATATGAAGTCCCAATAAGGGAGAATACTGTAACTTATGAGACTAGGAAAATGTACATAAATTCGGGAGTATGATCTTCTCTTTATGCCTCGTTATCAAACACATGTAATTACGAGATCATGCCAAAATGAAGGAAGGGCTTAGCCTTAACATACCTGAGCCGATTCTCTACACAATCCTTCCAACACACATCTTTTGCGACAATTCACGTAACGGCAGATCGAAGTAGGGAAAAATCCATATGATATTCTTGAGAAAGATTGCACCGTACTCCCTTAGAATCGCAAAATCCCATTGGTATTACCTTATGAAATATCGTATGAATTTGTTATAGCCTCATCCATAACATAGTAAATATAAGCATTCCTCTTTGAAGCTTATGAACAATATTATGAATTTGAAATGGAACTTTGCTTACTACAAGCAAGGAAGTGATTAGTGGTCGTAACATTTCTTGGCTTGATAACTCTCTTTAACCAAATGAGGTGAAGTGCCTATCTCTTTAAAGTTTTCCATCTTGCACATTTAATTAAGAGTCACCTAATAGCTCTTATATGGCTGCCACATTGGGGGATATTTCCCATTCAACAATTATCCACTTAATTAATTTGTTAATTACCCATTAACCAATAATTACCCGATTATGCACATAATTAGGAATTATATCAAATTACTTAAAATAATACTCACTTTTAACACACTTCATGGATCTTACTATCATGGTCATGTGGTACCTTATATGGCAATAGTCCATAAATACCGGGTATTATAGCTCAAACCGTATTTTATCCCAAATCAACAAACTTTGACGAAACTCGCTTTCTTCGATTTGCTTACCCTCTCACCTTCACGAATTTACTTATCACTTGTTTGAAATATCATAATACTTATAATCCCAAAATAATCTCATTCCTGAACTCACGTCGATTTACTTAGGATGAAACTTTAACGTACGAAAATGCGGTATGTAATATCTCATTTCCAATCTTATATCAATTTACTTATGGCGTACTTCCACGTACGAAAACATGGGGTGTAACAGTTGCCTCTCAAGAAACACCTGATTTAATGTCGTGGCACGACGCAGAACACCATTAATTGAAATGAATAACCACCAAGACGTGGCTATCTCCAACTTTTCCTAAGTAGTGCTTCACCCGGTAACTATTGACTTGGAATACTTTATTGTTTTTGTTCTTCGAGTCCAATGCACCAAAAGGTGTTACACCCACAGTTTCAAATGGACCACTCCATTTAGACTTTAGCTTCCTGGGAAACATCCTCAACCTTGAGTTAAAACAATAATAGAAGATTGCCCTCCTTGAACTCTTTGTTCCAAATATATTTGTCATGAAGCTATTTCATCTTTTCTTTGTACAGGGATGAACTTGCATAAGCATGGTACCAGAACTCATCAAATGTGCAACCCTCAAGTTAGCGGCTACATCCCAATCAAGATTCAACATTTTTAGAGCCCACGTGGCCTCGTGCTCAAGTTCCACCGAAAGGTGACAAGCTTTCCTAAACACCAACCAGTATGGTGGCATTCTGATAGGTGTTTTGTTAGCCGTCCGATAAGCCCATAGTGCATCATCATGTTTCTTGGCTCAATCCGTCCGATTAGCATTCACCGTTCTGGACAAAATACTCTTTATCTTTCGGTTGGAAACTTCCACTTGACCGCTAGCTTGTGGGTGATAGGGAGTCTTGATTTTATGAGTAACACCATACTTGCTAAGTAAAGCGTCAAAATTCTTGTTGCAAGAATGTGACCCCCATCACTTATAATTTCCCGCGGAGTACCAAACCTTGTGAAAATATTCTTCTTCAAGAACGCGACCACACTTCTTGCCTCATTGTTGGGTCGAGCCACAACCTCAACCCATCTGGACACATAATCCACCGCGACCAAGATGTAGGTGTTTCCACAAGAACTCACAAAAGGACCCATGAAGTAAATACCCCACACATCAAAAATATCAATCTCCAAAATGGTAATGAGAGGCATTTCATTTTTCTTTGAGATTCCACCACCCCGTTAACATTCATCACATCTTTTCACTAGCTCACTAGCATCCTTGTAAAGAGTGGGCCAATAGAAACCGTAACATAGCACTTTGCCGTCCGTTCTTGCTCCACCATGATGACCACTATATGGCAAAGAATGACATGCCTCAAGAATTTCACCTTGCTCTTCTTCCGGTACACATCTTCTAATCACCCCATTCTTACAAATCCGGAAGAGGTACAGTTCATCAAAATAATAATCTCGACAATCCCGTTTGAGCTTCTTCCTTTGGTTTGAAGAGAACTCATCCGAGATGATTCCACACACAAGGAAATTTGCTAGATCAACGAACCATGGCACCTCTTTCATTGAAATAGACAAGAGTTGCTCATCGGGGAAGGAGTCATTGATTTCAAGGCCATCATGCAACATCCCCTCCTCCTCCAAACGAGACAAGTGGTCTGCCACTTGGTTTTCACTCCCTTTTCAATCTTGGATATCAATATCAAACTCTTGCAACAAAAGAACCCATCTCATCAACCGAGCTTTGGAGTCCTTCTTGCTCATAAAATAATGAAGCGCCGCATGATTCGTGTAGACAATGACCTTTGCACCCATCAAGTACGGGCAGAACTTCTCAATTGCAAACACAATGGCAAGGAGCTCTTTCTCCGTAATGGTGTAGTTGACTTGGGAACCATATATGGTCTTACTAGCATAGTAGACCGGATGAAAAATCTTGTTGATGTGTTTCCCCAAAACAGCCCCAACCGCTACGTCACTTGCATCACACGTGAGTTCAAAGGGAACACTCCAATTTGGAGCAGTGATGATGGTAGTAGTTTTCAACTTGAAATTCAACAATTCAAAAGCTCTCATGCAATCATCATTGAAGTTGAACTTAGCATCCTTCTCAAGAAGCTTGCACAATGGATTCACCACCTTAGAGAAATCTTTGATGAAGTGCCAGTAGAAACTCGCGTGGCCTAAGAAACTCTGCACACCCTTTACCGAAGTTGTAGGTGAAAGTTTAGAAATCACCTCAATCTTTGCCTTGTCAACTTCGATTCCATTCTTTGAGATTTTGTGGCCAAGGACAATGCCTTCCTCGACCATGAAATGACACTTCTCCCAATTGAGCACCAAATTTATTTCTTCACATCTTGCCAACACTTTATCCAAATTGGTAAGACAATCATCAAAAGACTCTCCAACCACCGAGAAGTCATCCATGAAAACTTTAAGGTAGTCCTCCACCATGTCCGTGAAAATAGCCATCATACACCTTTGAAAAGTTGCCAGTTCATTGCACAAACCAAATGGCATCCGATTGAAGGCGAAAGTACCATAGGGACATGTAAAGGTTGTTTTCTCTTGATCCTACGGAGCAATAAGAATTATGTTGTAGCCCGAATACCCATCAAGAAATCAATAGAAAGTAAGACCAAACAATCTATCAAGAATTTGATCTAAGAAAGGAAGTGGGAAACGATCCTTTCTTATGACTTTATTAAGCTTGTGATAGTCCATAGACACCCTCCATCTGGTCACCGTTCTTTTAGAAATCAACTAATTCTTGTCATTGGTGACCACCGTCATGCCCCCTTTCTTTTGGACACATTGAACCGGAGAAGTCCACAAACTATCGGAGATGGCGTAGACAACCCCGACATCCAATCACTTGATAATATCCTTCTTGACAACTTCTTGCATAGCCTCATTGATTCTCCTTTGATGTTCAATAGATGGTTTGGCACCTTCCCGAATATTTGCCAAAGTCCACCCAATAGCCTTCTTTCTCTTTTGTAGCACCGCCAAACTGTAGTCTACCTGCACGTTAGTCAAACAAGAGGAACGAATAACCGGTAAAATAAGACAAGGACCAAGAAATTACTGAAAATGTGGAGGAAATGGCTTCAACTCCAAGGTAGGAGGCTCTTCAATAGAAGGCTGTATAGGAAGGCTGTATAGGAAGGCTGTATAGGAGGAGTTGTCCTATTTTCAAGATCCAAGCACAATTTTTGGGGTGCATAGTTATACGACCCCATTCCTTGAAAAAAGTTCACACATTCCATGAAGCCACCCATCTCGTCATCATCAAAGTTGAGCAAGACGGCCTCCAACATATCACCAACATTGATCATAGCACTTGATTCATCAACAATAATATCAGTCACCAAGTCCACAAAAGATCACACCTCGTTGCTATTTGGTTGCCGCATGGACTTAAACACATGGAAGACCACTTTTTCATCACCAACCCGGAATGTACGTTCTCTGGCTTCAACATCACAAAGAGCCTTATCCATAGAAAGGAAAGTCCTCCTAAGAATACTTGGCACCTCATAATCAACTTCAAAATCTAGAATGACAAAATCTGTTGGAACAATGAATTTATCAACACGAACCAAGGCATCTTCAATCACTCTCAAATATCTCTTCATAGTATGATCGGCCATTTGCAATCTCGTAGAGGTGGGTCATGGTTTCCCAATTCCCAAGGCATTGAAGACCGAATAGGGTATCAAATTGATACTTGTCCCAAGATCACAAAGACCTTTTGCATACTCGACACTTCCAATTGTACATGGAATCGTGAAAGCGTCGGGATCCTCCAACTTAGGAGCCATTGAATGCACAATTGCACTCACTTGATGAGTGACTTTGATGGTTTCAAAATTCATTGACCGCTTCTTTGTCACGAGATCCTTCATAAACATTGCATAGCTGGGCATTTGTTCCAAATATTCAACTAATGGCACATTGATTTAGAGTCTCTTCATCATTTGAATGAACTTCTTGAATTGATTCTCGCCATTTTTCTTGGCAAGCCTTTGAGGGTATGGAGGTTGAGGCTTAGGCAATGGTGTTGTAGCCTTTTATACTACTGGCTCTGGTATGTAAATAATGTGATCCCTAGATGGGTTTGCCTCCTCTTGAGTCTCTTGCACACTATCATTAATATCAATCCGAACTTCATCCTTTGATTGCACCACATTGTTCGGGACCTCTTCTTCTTGTACCACTTGCTCATCATCCATAAGTTGCCTTTGACTTGAGGTGGGTGTATTCCCACCTCTTTCACTTGTTGTAATAACTGACATGGCATGCCCCATGTTGTTTCCACCCTTTGGGTTTACTACTGTGTCACTTTGTAGTGCCTCATTAGGACGAGAATTTAGAATTTGAGAGATTTGCCCCATTTGCACTTCTATGTTGCGGATCAATGTGTTGTATGAGGCAAGTTGGGCATCCGAATCGGCATTATTTTCTATGATTTGCTTGAACATATTCTCAATATGCTCCATATCATTTTTTGAAGAACTTGGACCATAGGAAGGATAAGGAGGCGGGTTGCTCAGTTGTTGATACATCGAGGACCTTTGAAAACCCGACCCCGGTTGTCTTGATTGTTGTTCCATCCGCCTTGATTGTTATCCCCCCCCCAATTTCCTTGATTATTTTGACTCTAATTTCCTTGATTGTTGTTTTTATGCCAATTTCTTTGATTGTTTCCACCACTCCAATTTGTTTGGTTGTTAGAATTACAATTGCCTTTATTATTTTGAGGTCGCCATTGTTGTTGGTTTGGGCGTTGGAAGTTGTTTCTTTGCCCTTGAAAGTTGTTCACATATTGCACCTCCTCTTCTTTTTTATAATAAGAATCATCTTTATCAAAACCACTATCTTCTTGCATATAATTCTCCACTCGATTTTGCACTTGTGGACCTTTCGTCTTCCTCTTGTTCACCATCATGTTCACCCCCTCCATGTCATTGACTTGCTTGTGATTTTGCACTTGATTTAGTTAGGCCTTTGCTATTTGCGTCATGGTGGTTGTCAACTCGGAAACGACATGACCATGGTCTTGCAATTCTTTGTGAATGTGAATCATGTTTGGGTCACCTTGTGGAACATTGTCCCATAATTTCCAAGCCGATGACATTTATGCCATCTAATAAAAAATCTCACACGCTTCCGCATAAGGCATAGTAATGAAATTCCCACAGGCAATTTGATTCACTACACATGGGTTGGTTTTGTTAATCCCACGATAGAAAGTTTGTTGAATCATATTCTTTGTCATATCGTTGTTGGGACATTCCTTAACCATAGTTCTATAGCATTCCCATATCTCGTGTAGTGGCTCGTTTGGCTCTTGTTTGAATGCCAAAATCTCATCCAGAAGTGTAGCCATGTGCTCCGTAGAGAAGAACTTAGAAATAAACATTTCCGCCAACTCATCCCAAGTGTGAATGGAATGGTTTGGCAATCGTTCCAACCAATTTACAGCTTTCCCCTGTAAAGAGAAGGGAAAAAGCCTTAGCCTCAATGCATCCTCAGAGACATTTGTTTGGTTACTCCACCAACAGGTGTCCACAAACCCCTTCAAATGTTTGTATGCATTTTGAGTTGGCGCACAAGTGAAGAAACCCCATTTCTCAAGCAAAGTGAGCATCACATTGGTGATTTAAATGTTGCCCACCCTAATATGGGGAGGGACTATTGCACTTGCATATCATTCATTGGGTAATATCCGATGTGGAGCCGCTCGTGGTGGAGGTGGGGGTGGAGCAGGGACATTGTCATGAGGTACTCAACCTCTTCTATTGGCTTGAGGTTCAAGAGGAACCTCATCAACTTGATCATCCTCGACGTCCACATCCCTCAAAGGTAAATTTTCAAGCTCATTGTTTGCCATGATTGTACCTACAATTTCTCAAACAAGTTAGTAACACGGAAGGAAAAGAAGATATTCTAAAAACAAACTCAAATATATGCTAACACCATTTTAACTCCCTAGCAACGATGCCAAATATTGATCACGTCCATAACACCCTCAATAAGAGATATGACATGGTCGTATGCAATAATAATTAACCAACTAATAGTCAGGGTCGAACCCACTGGGAGTTATGATGGGAGTTAGGATTATATATTTGAAGCAAGCAAATGGGTTATCTAAGATTGCACTTCCACGATAAGGTTTTGTTTTCTTTTTTTACTGTTACTCTAATGAATGCAAGATAAAGAAAATACATTATAAATACATGTTTTTGAAGTTTTTCCAATTGGATTAAAGGCTTAGGGTTGTGACCATAATCTTGGTATTTGCTTAATGGGATAAAGACGTTAATGCTTGTTTTATTGATTAGAGTGTCTTATAGCTCTCAACTTTACGTTATCCACTCAATACCTCTCGGTCAGAGAGTGAGTTTGCCCAATTTGGCTTTCTAGAGTCCAAATGGGTATCAACCAAAACAACTGATAAAAGCTCAAGTCAGGTTATTACTATCTCTACTTTGAACTCTTTAATTAGGTTAATCAATCTCTCAATTAATCTAATTCCTTGTTAGCTAAGTTAGCCTAGACTAGGTCCCTCTTTCTCAAGTAGAGACTAAGTCAAATAGGCATGAATCAATATTTGCAACCATTAATTTTTAAATTGAAGTACGAACTAAGCTAAATAATCAACATCAAATCATAAACAAACACTAAATTAGATACACATAAGGTTTGCACACAAGGGTTGGGTCACAACCCTAGTAAAAGCCTAGCTACTCATAATAGAAATTGCAGAAAATAGAGAAGAAAAGCTAATTAAATGCATAATGGAAGATTAAAATGATGAAATCTAATGTTAAACACCAAAATAATGTAAAACCTCTTAAAATAGCAAAGAAAAATGGCTACAACAGTTTCAGATGATCAAACTTGACCTAATTTTGTGAAACTCATCTATTTATACAGGGCCAAATATCATGGACAAAAATGTCCCTTGGGAGGTTCTGCAGCCGCACAATTCCATGTGCGGCCCGTAGATTTCTTCAGCTGGAAGGAAGTGGACTTTTGCGACCGCACATTTCTGAGCTGCGGCCTCGAGGCAATCTTCTACAGCCGCACAATTCTTGTGTGGTCCGTAATTCACAAAGGCTCATGGACTTGGTCTTTTTGCATACTCTCTGATCTTTGACTCTTAGCTCAATTCTGCGGCCGTACAGTTCATGTGCGGTCCGCACATTGCTGAAAGTTCTGTTAAAAATTTCTTCTTGGTTTGCGGCCGCAGATGGAATTCTGTGGCCCGCAATTTCTTCTGCGGATCGCATATTTGTGCTTATGCGCCCTTTATTGCAATGTGCTTCGGAACACTCCTTTTTAGTCGGATTTCATCTCGGGAGACCAAACTTCTAGCATTCCTGCAATTTTGCACAATTTTCTTAGTTTCGGGAACACAATTCAATACTTTCGGACTAAAATAAAATCTAAAAGGTTATAATAAGAAGTCAAAATCCCCACTTATCATATGCCCTAAACATGGCTAAATAAAGTTATATTGAATTCAGTATATAGTCTCCATGACTAGCTTAACCCTTCATAAAGCTTGTATACTTTTAAGTCTATAGCTCTACAATACCCAGGTTGAAATCATGCCCTCATATCTCTTATGATATATCTCTAATTTATATTTTTAAACTTAAATACTCAGTATATTCTTCATACAGACGCCCTTCTCTTTGGTTTGTGTATTCATGCCCACAGGTGCAGATAGACCCGGTGATACCCCTCCCCAGTTGGTGTGAATAATTCAGCTGTTGGTTGTTGCTCTCCACTTCTTCAGAGTAGTTATTTAAAGGTCGATAGGTACTGAAGCCTGTGTTCTAACTATTTTGGGTACGGTGGGGCCCTTTCCCAACTAAGTTGTGTATATGTTTTAACTCTTTTGATCCCGTTAGAGGCTTGTAGACTAGAATGTGGTTGTATGTAGAGAGGTGAAAGTATTACTGTTACAGTTGTAAATATGTATGAAATGTCAATGTTTCTTTTGCTAATCAGTTGTACGTATTATAAATCTCGAATTGTTACTTGGAGGCCTCAGTTGCCCATGATTGGATGAATACAAAGATGTAATAATAGACGTCGATTCGCATGGACCTATGGGCATCCTTTTCCCATCGTACCTCCCAAGGTTGGGGTGTGACAAATACTACATACTATGAGTCTCCTCAGGGATCAACCCCCTCAAACTGTCAACTCTAGCAACACAAGTCCGACCTTGAAGCCTCAATTCACCATTATTTCTAATGACAGCCTCCTAAGCACCACCTTGCGACACTGTGTCCCTAAGTACAAGCAAATAAAGATAATCATGCTGACGAGACTGAATACGCTTAGACAAGTATGACTGCGCAATCTTACAAATAAGAATTATATGGAGCTCAAAATATCCAATCTAGAAAATCTATTAGCCAAGTCTTGAACATCCATAGCCAAATGGCTCCCTCTCCGCCCGAGCAAATGCCAAACTCCAAATCATGAACTGAATAATCCTTCTCAGGGGCTTCAACAGATGCAACACATAAGTAATTACCCTAGCATTCTGCACCGACGCCGGGCAAAGGTTAATGCGTGAAGCATCAAAATACACTGTATATAGCCCTGAACTTGCAGAAAACACCAACACTGGGCTGAAATAATTAAAAACCCCTCCACAAGGCAAAGATAGTAGTCTACCCTCATAATATAGGGGAATAACACTTGACCACACATCTATAGCATCATCACACCCATCAGTGCCCAACTAATATCGAGTACTCAATATTACATGCGAATGAATAGAAAGGAATTGGAGATATAGGCTTCAAGCCAAAATAAAGTTGCACGATAACAAATCAAGAAAGGAAAGTTTTGTAAAGCGCTATAGTCTCTCGCAGATCGATAGTGACACCTCTGTATCGACCCACAAGACTGAACAAGGCTTGCTCGTGATTAGTGAGGCTCTTAGAACCTAGAGCTCTTATGCCAACTTGTCAGGACTAAAAATCCAAAAAAGTGCGTGATGGATCCTAACCCGCTTGCTAGGAATGCCAACACGTAATAACTATAAGAGAATCCAATTACTAAACCATTAACTATTTCATGATATAAATAAAAATGCGAAATAAATCATAATTCAACACTTTAATTATATAATCAATTATAAGGTCTAAACACGACCTCAACCATCTACAATGCCCAAAAATTATTATCACTATATCACGAGCATCTAATAAGAGCAACTAGAATCAACTGAACCAATACATCTATCCGGAAATAAATGCTTAGATAAAAATAGATAAGTAGGGAAAGGGAACTCCATGTACTGCGAATCAGGTCATGCCAAGCAGCTCACCATGAAGTCTCCAATAGCAGTCCTACTCATCTTAAGGGTACCGCAAATACCAGTCTCATAACATACACAAAAATATACAGAAGTATAGCATGAGTACAAATCACGCTGCCCAGTAAGTATCAAATCTAGCCTCAAAGAAGTAGTGGGGTGAGGGGTCGACGCCTTCACCGACTAACAACTCAATGAGCATATGAAGTATGAATAGATCATGAAATAAAGCATGATATCATCAATCAGGTCTATTAACAAAATCAAAGTAGACAAATATTTAGACATGCTTTTCAGGAATATCAAACAAGGCATCAACTTTTCCATAGAAATTACTTAGATAGAGATTTATCTAGGTAAACTATGATTTCAAGCTCTAAACATATAGTACAGACACAAATTACCAATTATTATTAGGAAAATACAACTCTATGCCTGCATTTCAAATATACTTACCAAAACAACAATTGTACAGTCTAATCAACAAGTATACACAATCCCAACACTTTTATAGTGCCTGGCACAAGTACCCCTTAATCACACTCTCTGCACTCTCATGGTGCCTAGCCAAATGCTCCTGAATCATCACAAATACACACACATAGATAATTGTGGGAACATGTCCAGATAAGCAAATGCTAATAGTCCCTGGTATGAGGATCCATTTTCGAGAAGAGCGTAAGGAAGCTTAATTCAAAAGGAGATAATAAGAGAAGCATAGCGCATTTCTAGATATACATTAAAAAGATGAGACTTCCCTTCCAAGATACCTTCTTCAAATGGGGAATCAAAAGTTGAATGGGACAAAAATGTCAGCAAGTTAGTACTGCTACATCTACGAGGGTAGATATAATCCACAACATAGTTTAAGTTTTACTAAGAAGGATGCTAATTTGAATTTTTTGCAAGTTTTCAGTCACATGCTAGTTGGTGCATGCTCCTAAGTGGGTCACTTTCAAAGCGTAACTACTACTAAAGGAATGTTAAACACTAATGATTAAGATATAAGAAGGGTGGTAAATTGAAATTGTTGCAAGTTTTCAGTGTGACGATCAGATAGGTCATTTTGAGTACTAGCCTTAATTTTCATGTTCCAAGAAATCCCATATGTTCATTTGATATTTCTTAATTTGCGTGCATAGTCCGTGTCACTTCTCGGAAAATTTTATGTGAAATTTTGAATAAAATAAAAATTTTAACTAAAAATGAGGATAGAGTTGACCACGGTCAACATTATAGGTAAACGATCCCGGATCGGTGTTTTGATAATTTTGGCAGGTTCGTATGATGGTTTTTTGACTTGTACGCACGTTTGGTTAGGGTTCGGGGTGACCTGGACGCATTTCAGGCATTTTGTGTGAAATTGTGAAAATTGCATTTAAGTTGAAACAAATTGAGTTTTGATGATCAATTCTTGTTATTTCATGTTATTTTTATGATTTGAGGTAGCGAGAAAGTTTGTATAATGTTATTACACTTGTGTGCATATTCGTCTTGCATCCCGAGGGACTCAGGCGAATTTCGAATGTGTTATAGAAGAGTTTAGTTGATTTTTGAACCGCTGGTGCATTCTAGTTCTGGTGTTCAGCCGAAGATCTTGAATTTACAAGGACTGACTTGCATTTGCAAGCCTTTATTTTGAGGTCAAGAGATTGTATTTGCGAGCATAGGCCAGGCTAGGTGACCTCGCATTTGCGAGGAAAATGTTCGCTTTTGCGAAGGATGGACAACCGCTTTTGCGAACATCTTGGTCGCTTTTGCAAAAATATTGGTCACACTTTTCAGATCTTGGAGTACTTGTTACGCTCCTGTGTTATGGATTTCGGAGGTTCACGGGACAAGTTTTTACCTCTAGCAGAGCTTGCCTACAACAACAACTTCCAGTCAAGCATCTAGATGGCTCTGTACGAGGCCTTTTATGGAAGGATATGTCATTCGCCGATTAGTTGGTTTGAGCCCGATGAGGCTAGTTTGTTGGACATTGATTTTGTCTGTGATGCCTTGGAAAAGGTTAAGGTGATTTAGGAGCGACTTCGTACAGCCCAGTCCATACAAAAATGTTATACGGACCGTAGGTTTGAGATGTGGCATACATGGCGGGTGAGAGCGTTCTTCTTCGGGTGTCGCCTATGAAGTGCGTGATGCGGTTTGGGAAGAAGGGAAAGTTTACCCCGAAGTGTATTGGACCATTTGAGATCTTAGTGAGAGTTGGGGAGGTTGTTTATCAGCTTGGATTGCCTCCTAGCTTAGCAAGGTTACATCTGGTATTTCATGTGTCTATGCTTCAGAAGTACCATGAGGACAACTCACATGTTTTGGACTTCAGCAAGGTGCAACTTGATGAAAATTTGGCTTATGAGGAAGAGCATGTGCTTATTCTAGAGCGGCAGGTTCGTAAGTTGATATATAAGAGTTTTCCTTCTATTGAAAGTGCAATGGAGAAGTGAACCTATCGAGGAGGCTGCATGGGATTCCGAGTCTGATATATGGGGTAGATACCCCCATCATTTTTCCAGTCCACGTACTTTTCTATGTCCGTTCGAGGACGAACGTTTCTTTTAGAGGTGGAGAATGTGAAGACCCGATAAGTCAGTTTGAGTATTTCCGTTAATTTTCGTGTTCCGAGACCTCCTATAGCTTCGTTTGATATATTTTGATATACGTACATTGTCTGTGTCGCATTTTGGAAACTTTTATGTGAAATGTTAAAAAAAATGAAAGTTTTGACTAAAATAAGGCTAGAGTTGACCACTGTCATCATTTTGGGTAAACGACCCCATATCGGTGTTTTAAATATTTTGGTAGGTTCGTATGATGATTTTTAACTTGTATGAACGCCTAGTTGGGGTCCGGGGTGACCAGAATGCGTTTTGACGCATTATAGTGTGAAATTGTGAAAGTTGAGTTTAAGTTAAACATTTTTGAGTTTTGATGATCGATTCTTGTTATTTGATGTTATTTTGATGATTTGAGGTAGCGATCTAGTTTTTATAATGTTATCACAATTGTTTTTGTGTTCGGTTTGGAGCCAGAGGGGCTAGGGTGAGTTTCAGATGTGTTACTGAAGAGTTTGGTTGATTTTTGAACTTCTGATGCATTCTAGTTCTAGTGTTCAGTCGCAGATCTCACATTTGCAAGGTCTGGCTCACATTTTGAGCATCTCCTTTGCGGTCAAGAGATCGCATTTGCGAGCATGGGCCCGAGCTGAGTGACCTCGCATTTGTGAGGAAAATGTTCGCTTTTGCAAACATAATTGTTAGCTTTGCATTTGCGAGCGAAATGTTGCATTTGCGATTTCACTAGTCCTGATGCACTGATCACTATTGCGATCAGTGTGCTGCATTTGCGGGCATCGCATTTGTGAAAAAGAGTTCGCAAATGTGATACCCGCATCTAGGTAAAAGATAGGAAAAACGAGATTTATCTCATTTTATACCATCTATAATCCACAAATACTCTAGAGGTGATTTTTGAAGAACTTTTTCTTGTTAAAATCATTGGTAGGCAACTCTAATTAATTTTCTATCACTTCCCCAATACATTACATGAGATTTTACCAACAAATCTTTGAATATTATGGTAGAAATTAGGGATTTTGTAAAATTGATATTTAAACCTCAAACTGAAGTCGGTTTTTGAAACAAATCACATAACCGGGATCGGAGATGAATGGGTAAGGTTTTTGTCTGAATCTCGAGTTTTGACCAAGCGAGCCTGGGGTTGACTTTTGTTGACTCTTTTAAAAATGATCAATTGAATCTTTTTCATTTGTGGGAAGTTTCTAAAGCTTATTTTGAATTGTTTGATTGATAACTGGCTAGATTCGGTTAGTTTGGAAACTTGTTCGAAAGGCAAGGTTGTGGTCGATTGATTTATTTAGTTGCAGAATGAGATAAGTGTCATGTTTAACTTTGACTTAAGAGAAATAGTACCTGATGGTCTATTTGCTATGTGAATTACGTGTGGGGACGACGTATATGCAAGGTCACGAGTATATATGAATCGTCAAGGGTTAAAGCAGGCGGGTGAAAATTTATATATTGTACCACGTTGCTTCTTTTACCATGCCTTCTATGCTTTAGTTAGATTGTTATTCTTTGATAGTTCGCTTCGTGCTTATTGATTTATTTGAAGTTATTGGAATATCGGAAGTTCAATTTGTGTATCATAACGCCATGATTGAAGTTGAATTTGATTTCCCACCTTGCTTGATATTTTGTATTATTGTTATTGCTTGGTAAGGAAGAGTGAAAAGCACGAAAGGTGTTGCCGTGCCATATTTGCATATTGTTATCATTGAATGAGCGAATGTGAGGATTAAAGAACAAAGGGTAATGTCGTGCACTTGAATGTTTTACTATCATTTATTATATCACGTGTGGATGAGAGTAAAGCACAAAGGGTGAGATGTTGATGTAGATACTCCTACTATTGATTCAGTACCGGTAGTGAGAGACTTTCCTGATGTATTTCCAAGAGACCTGTCGGGTATGCCGCCCGACAGGGATATTGATATCGGTATTGACTTGGCGCAGGGAACTCAACCTATTTCTATTCCTCAGTATCGTATAGCACCAGCTGAGTTAAAAGAATTGAAAGAGCAACTTCAGGAACTCCTTGAAAAGGGGTTTATTAGGCCTAGTGTGTCACCTTGGGGTGCACCGGTTCTGTTTGTGAAAAAGAAAGATGGTACTATGCGGATGTGCATCGATTATAGGCAGTTGAACAAAGTTACAATCAAAAATAAATATCCCTTGCCACGTATTGATGATTTATTTGACCAGCTTTAGGGAGCGAGGGTGTTCTCTAAAATTGATTTGAGATCTGGGTATCACCAGTTGAAGATTCGGGATTCGGATATTCTAAAGACGGCATTCAGAACTCGTTATGGCCACTATGAATTTCTTGTGATGTCTTTTGGGCTAACCAACGCCCCAGCAGCATTTATGCATTTGATGAATAGGGTATTTCAGCCGTATCTTGACTTATTTGTCGTGTTATTTATTGATGATATCTTAGTATACTCACGTAGCCAGGAGGAGCATGCACAACACTTGGGTATTGTATTGCAGAGGTTGAGAGAGGAGTAACTTTATGCCAAATTCTGTAAGTGTGAGTTATGGCTTAGTTCGGTGGCATTCTTGGGACATATAGTGTCCAGTGAAGGAATTAAGGTGGATCTGAAGAAAATAGAGGCAGTTCAGAGTTGGCCCAGGCCATCTTCAGTTACTGAGATTCGGAGTTTTCTCGGGTTGGCCGGTTATTATCGTCTCTTTGTGAAGGGTTTCTCATTTATTGCATCGCCTATGACTAAATTGACCCAGAAAGGTACTCAGTTCAGGTGGTCGGATGAATGTGAAAAGAGCTTTCAGAATCTCAAGACAGCTTTGACTACAGCTCTAGTATTGGTGTTGCCTACAAGTTCAGAGTTTTATACTGTGTATTGTGATGCGTCGCGTATTGGTCTCGTCGCAGTGCTGATGCAAGACGGTAGGGTGATTGCCTATGCGTCCAGACATCTAAAGGTACATGAGAAGAATTATCCAGTCCATGATCTTGAGTTAGCAGCTATTGTTCATGCCTTGAAAATTTGGCGGCATTACTTGTACGGTGTCCAGTGTAAGGTGTATACCGATCATCGGAGTCTACAACATTTGTTTAAACAGAAGGATCTTAACTTGCGGCAGCGAAGGTGATTGGATTTGCTAAAGGATTACGATATCACCATTCTCTATCATCCCGGAAAGGCCAATGTGGTGGCCGATGCCTTGAGTCATAAGGCGGAGAGTTTGGGCAGCTTAGCATACTTACTGGCAGTAGAGAGGCCTTTAGCATTGGATGTTCAGGCCTTGTCTAATCAGTTTGTTAGATTGGATGTTTCCGAGCCGAATTGAGTTTTGTCCTGTGTAGTTTCTTAGTCTTCTTTATATGATCGCATTAGAGAGCGCCAGTATGATGATCCACATCTGCTTGTCCTTAAGGACATGGTTCAACACGATGATGCTAAGGAAGTCACTATTGGAAATGACGGTGTATTATGGATGCAGGGCAGGTTATGTGTGCCTAATGCAGATGGGTTGCATGAGTTGATTCTCCAAGAAGCTCACAGTTGGCGGTACTCTATTCATCCAGGTGCCGCGAAGATGTATCAGGATTTGAGACAGCACTATTGGTGGAGGCGGATGAAGAAAGATATAGTTCAGTTTGTATCTCAGTATTTTAATTGTTAACAGGTAAAGTACGAGCATTAGAGACCGGGCGGATTGCTATAGAGAATTGAAATTCCGGAGTGGAAATGGGAGCGTATTACCATGGACTTTGTAGTTGGGCTCCCACAGACCTTGAGAAGGTTTGATGTTGTTTGGGTGATTGTAGATCGGCTAACCAAATCTGCGCATTTTATTCCAGTTGGTACTAATTATTCTTCGGAGCGGTTGGCTGGGATTTATATTTGCGAGATTGTTCGCCTCCACGGCGTGCCAGTGTCCATTATTTCAGATCGGGGTACGCAGTTTACCTCACAATTTTGGAGGGCAGTGCAGCAAGAACTGGGCACACAGGTTCAGTTGAGTACAATATTTCACCCTCAGACGAATGGACAGTCCGAGCGCACTATTCAGATATTGGAGGATATGCTACGCGCTTGTGTCATTGATTTTGGGGGTTCTTGGGATCAATTTCTGCCACTCGTGGAGTTTGCTTACAATAATAGCTACCAGTCAAGCATTTAGATGGCTCCGTATGAAGCTTTATATGGGAGACGATGTCGGTCTCCGGTGGGTTGGTTTGAGTCGGGTGAGGTTAGACTATTGGGTACTGACTTGGTTCAGGATGCTTTAGTGAAGGTTAAAGTAATTCAGGAACGGCTTCGCACGGCATAGTCTAGACAAAAGAGTTATGCCGACATGAAGGTTCATGATGTTGTTCACATGGTTGGGGAGAAGGTTCTGCTCAAGATTTCACCCATGAAGGGTGTGTTGAGGTTCGGGAAGAAGGGCAAGTTGAGCCCTCGATATATTGGGCCTTTTGAGATACTTAAGAAAATTGGAGATGTGGCTTATGAACTTGCCTTGCCACCTAGTATATCAGGTGTTCATCCAGTGTTCCATGTATCCATGCTCCGAAAGTATGTCGGGGATCCGTCTCATATTCTGGATTTCATTACAGTGCAGATGGACGGTAATTTGACTTATGATGTGGAGTCGGTAACTATTTTAGATCGACAGGTTCGAAAGTTGAGATCAAAGAACATAGCTTCGGTGAAGGTGCAGTGGAGAGGCCAGCCAGTCGGAGAAGCTACTTGGGAGATTGAGCAAGAGATGCGGAGCAAATATCCACATCTATTTGAGACTCCAGGTATGATTCTAAGCCCATTCGAGGATGAACGTTTGTTTAAGAGAGGGAGAATGTAATGACCCGGCCGGTCATTTTGACTATTGCAATCTCGTTGCCCCATTTACTGCTCAAACTGTGAATTATAATTTTTATTTGGCTTGCCGGGGGTAATTGGTTTGGTTTCGGCGAGGCTTTGAAATGATTTAGAGCGCTTAGTTCCAAGGTTTAGAATTTAAGTTGAAAAGGTTGATCAGATGCTAACTTATGTGTGACGACCTCATAGAAATTTTGCTAAGGAAATTAAGTTTTGGTGGTGCCGAGGTGGATAAATTAGGGTTGAACAATGCACCGATGTGTAAAGGAAAATTTTGTCAGAAAAGGGTCATTTCTGCGACCACTATGCGATCGCAGAATCACTCTGCGGACCGCATAATGGTCGCAAAGTGGATCTGTAGAGGGCAAGATTTGAGAAATATCTGTCGTGTACTATGCGACCGCAGACCTGTTTTGCGGTGCATTATGCGACCGCAGAACAAGTATGCGGACCGCATAATGACCGCAGACCGGGTCAGTAACGCCCAGCTTTGCAGGCCAAATTATGCGGCTGGTATGCGGACCGCATAACTGTTATGCGATCGCATAACTGCATCGGAGCTTCGATTTTTTCTAATTTTTGACCCGACCCAATTTCGATTTATAGCCCTTGAAGCTCATTTTTTAGCCAAAATCAGATATTTTAGAGAGAGGTGAGAGAATTTTTGAGAGAGAAAGTGAAGACGTAGTCATTTATCCATCAATTCTTGTTCAAGGTTTGAAGATTTCACAAGGATCTTGCTAGGGCTTCAAAGAGGTAAGAATTTCTTTCCTCAATTCTTCAATTTTGGGTTTGGAGTAAAAATGGGTGATTTATAGTATGATTCTTGGGTGTACGAGTATTATGTATACATACCAATAAGGTTGTGGAAAGATTGTTAAGTTCAAATGGGTAAGGATTGGATTGAAAATGGTAGAAATCTTCATAGGCTTTAATTGAAGATTTTAGGGTCGAGTTGGTGTTGGATTTTAGTGAAATTTGTATGGTTGGACTCGTGGTTGGATAAGCGTTCATATTCTGTAACTTTTGTCGGGTTTCTATACATGGGCCCCACGGGCAAATTTTGAGTTAATTTCAGATTTTATTGGAAAAATTAGTATCTCCTTATGGAATTAATTACAATAATAGGTATTGACTTAATCAAATTAATTGTGGCTAGATACGAGGCTTTCAGAGACTAATTCTTGTGGAAAGGGCATAGCGGAATAAAGAATTACACGGTTTGAGGTAAGTAACAGTTATAAATCTGATCCTGAGGGTATGAAACCCCGAATTTTTGGTATCATGCGATTATTCTAGAGGTGACGCACATGCTAGGTGACGGGCGTGTGGGCGTGCACCGATGGGATTGTGACTTGGTCCGTCCCGGGAAACTATAAAGTTGAATAATTTGTTGTTAGCTATATGCTCTCTATGTGTTGATAAAATTTGACTGTAAATCATGTTATAAATCATACTTAGGCTATGTGATAGTATTGTTGTGACCCACATAGGTCGTGTACATGTTGAATTGCCTTCTAAATGCTATATTTACTCAGTCTCAGTTTTTACTTGCACATTTTATCTCAGTCTATGTTATTATTATTGATACATCATATCATTCTTGTTTGGGCTGATATCATGATTATTAAGAGCCCGAGAAACTGGAGAGATTTATGACTGAGGGAGGCCGAGGGCCTGATTGTGAGGATATTTTATGGATCGGGCATGCCCGCCTTATTGGCTTATTATTGCACGTGAGTTAGCCGTGCAACACGTGAGTTGGCCGTGTGGATCCTTATATTATTATTATTGCACGTGAGTTGGCCGTGCGGATCCAGACATTTATATTATGGCACGTGAGTTGTCTGTGCAACACGTGAGTTGTCCGCGCTTATAACGCTTGGGATGTAGGAGCCTTCATGAGTCTTTACACCCCCAGTGAGCGCGGGTACCCATTGAGAGTGAGTGATGAGGGTTGGGAGCCTAGTGAGTGGATGAGGGCTGGGAGCCCAGAGAGTGATGAGGGCGGGGAGCCCAGTGAGTGATTGTTGTCCTAAGAGGTTGTACTTGATTTCCATTTGTTGTTGCACTTAGTTGCTATCTGTCATTATTGTGAAATATCTGAAAGATTGTTGATATACAGATTACATGAACAGGAACTGTATAAAAATTGATTTGACATTAAACTGCCAGATTTGATAGCATGTCTATTCTTTTTCTGGAATTACTGAAAATGAACCATAACTATGTAGCTCGTTACTATCTTGAATTCCTTATTTATTATTGTTACTTGCTGAGTTGGTTGTACTCATACTACACCCTGCACTTCGTGTGCAGATCCAGGTGTTCCCGGACATAGCGGGTGTTGTTTCTTTCGCGCGGTTGATTTTTAGGAAATTTTGAGGTAGCTGCTGTGTTCCACAGACCTTGTCTCTCTTTCTCTATCTCTTTTTCACTGTATTTGGTCTCAGACTATTATAGACTGTATTTTCCAGACTTGTATTCATATTAGATGCGCATGTACTTAGTGACATTAGGTTTTGGGGAGTGTTTGTATTGTATTTAAATATTATATTTTCAATCTTGAGAGAAATTGTGGTTTATTGAGATTTTTGGCTTGTCTAGTATTGAGATAGGTGCCATCACGATGGGTGAGATTTTGGGTCGTGACAATATGCCTCATGGTTCTGTTGATACTCCTACTCGTGTAGCTACACCTATTGGTTATTTTGTTGTGGTGGATCATGTGTATCAGTCTTGTGGGGTTACTATCAGCAGTTATGAGATGAGGGTTGATTTCATTTGCTTAATATGGTTGATTTTGAGGTGATTTTGGGTATGAATTGATTGTCTCACTACCATGTGATTCTTGATTGTCATGATAAGATCATGATGGTGGCTATGCTGGGGTTACAAATGTTGGAATAAAGGGGTTCTTTCGGTCATACCCCTAGTAGGTTGATCTCACTTGTGAAGGCTCGACGGGTACTCAACCCATATCTATTCCACCAGTTTGCATGGCTCTAGCTGAGTTGAAGGATTTGAAGGAACAAATGTATGAGTTGTTGGATAAAGGGTTCATCAGGCCGAAAGTTTCTCCTTAGGGTGCGCCAGTGTTTGTTTGTGTAGAAGAAGGATGGTTCAATGAGGATGCGCATTGATTATAAGCAATTGAAAAAGTTTACCACCATGAAAAAGTAACCACTGCCTCGCATTGATGCTTTGTTTGATCAATTACAAGGTGCTAAGGTGTTCTCTAAGATTGTCATGAGATCGGGTTATCATCGGTTGAAGATTAGGGATTCAAACATCCCTAAGACGACTTTCAAGACTCGCTATAGGAATTGTGAGTTTTTGGTGATGTCTTTTGGTTTGACTAATGCCCTAGCAGCTTCATGCATTTTATGAACAATGTGTTCCGGCCTTATTTGGACTCTTTTGTTATTGTGTTTATTGAGAACATCTAGGTATAGTCCCGTGGTAGGGAGGAGCATGAGAAATATTTGAGGATTGTTCTTAAGATTTTTAGGGAGAAGAATTTATATGTTAAGTTCTCCAAGTATGAGATTTGGTTTTATTTAGTGGAATTCTTTGGCCACGTGGTTTCTAGTGATGGTATCAAGATAGATCCGAATAAGGTTGAGGCAATTCAGAGTTGGCCCATACCTTCTATAACTACAGAGATCATAAGCTTCTTGCGTTTGGCTGGCAACTATTGTTTCTCAGAGGAGGGGTTCTCATCTATTGCAGCTCCATTAACGAGGTTTACTCAGAAGGGAGCTCCATTCAGATGGTCTGACGAGTGTGAGGAGAGCATTAAAAAGCACAAGACTACTTTGACTACAACTTCAGTTTTTGTATTTGCCCCAAGATTGGGGGTGTTTACTGTCTATTGTGATGCTTTGCGTGTTGGACTTGGGTGTGTGTTGAGGCAAAATGGTAGGGTTATCGCCTATATGTTGCTCCCGTTGAAGCTCCATGATAAGAACTATCTGGTGCATGATTTATACATGTATTCATAATCTTGTATCAACCATGTAAGGTAAATGTTATAGCGAATGCCTGGATTATGAAGGCAGAAAGCATGGGGAGTTAGACATGTATTCCAACTGTGGAGAGGCCTTTGGTTATGGATCTTCAAGAATACGTCAATATATTTGTGAGATTGGATATTTTTGAGCCTACTAGAGTTCTTGCTTATGTTGTGTCAAGACCCAAAATCCCACCAAGGGTCGTGATGGCACCTAACTGCGAAGATTAGGTAACCCAATCATAATAACCACATTAAATCACCAAAATATGATATAATAATCCTGAATTATCATAAATAGCAGAAATAGTAATCAACATAAGCCAAAATGGTGATACACAATACCTACTCTCAAAATCAGGTAGTACAAATTCGTGAGCTCTAAACCAGATAAATAAAGAAATGTCAAAATACAATACTTTCTAAATGTGAAAACAACATTATCCAAATAAGGGTAGGGGACTACAAGGATCTTGTGACGGTTATCCAACACTATCTTAAATCATCTTGATCAATAAACCGTGCTCACTATTGATGTATGTTGCTTCCAACACCCTGATCTGCACAAAAATATGCAAACGTGTAGTATGAATACGAAACAACATGCACTCAGTAAAAATCAAGACTAACCTCTATGAAGCAGTGACGAGGTTCAAGTCATGTTATACTTAGTAACCAAAAGTTTTATTAGTATAATATATATATATATATATATATATATTACAACTTGCAACAAGAATATAACAAAATGCAATACCAACAACTCAACAAATATGAGATATAAATTCAACATATGTAAAATCTAACTTGACAATCAAATCATCAATAATAACAGATGCGTAGGATAGCATGTTAAATGCAACCTGAAAACATGTAAAATGCATGACAAAGCATAAAGAATTCATTTGTATGATCAAGAATGCCACCCTTATACTCCACTCATCATCAATCAAGAATGCCACCCTTATACTCCACTCATCATCAATCAAGAATGCTACCCTTATACTCCACACATCATCAATATAGAATGCCACCCTTATACTTCACACATCATCACAATAAAATGCAACCCTTATAATCAACAAATCATTACATACCATAATTATTGTGTACGCGATCAAGAGACTAACATGAGAGAGCGACCTTAGGGGGATGGATCCATATCCACACGTTGTACGGCAAAAACATTGTGCCATAACAATAATCATAATCACACGACAAAGACCCCGTGCCACTATATTATCAAAATTGTATGGCAAATACCTAGTGCCACAATATCATCACAATCGCACGGAAAAGATATCGTGCCAACACCAATCAATCCACCCAACATGTCCACACGTGCCATGAAATAACAATGCAATATGAGAATTTATCATGAAAGGACAAAGTGTACAATGACATGATAATAATAAAATGCGGATGAGTGTTCAATATATATATAAAGCATGACTACGACTAAATCAATTGTAGCAATCAAGTTCACATAGTCATAAAATAATTAAGCATGTGTCACATAAATCATATAATCAAAATAAGGCATATTAGAAGCCTAATGTCTAGTCCGGTCATAAACCACAAATGGCACCCCTTTATGTGCTCGTCACCTTGCATACACGTTTATTTTCACATATCACAACTAGGCAAACAAGGCCAAATCTTAAGGGTTATCCCCTCACACAAGATTAGGCATGGTACTTACCTTAACAATCCCCCAATCAACCCTCTAAAATAGCCCTTCCTTTAGAAACCACCTTCGTCCTTCTCGACTCGATCCAAAATCAACTTAATAACGTCAAACAAAGCTATAAGAATAAAGTCCAAACAACAAAGCTTCGATCTTTATTCAATTTCAAAATGATAACAACAGTCAACCACAAGCACACATAGCCAAAACCCTAGACAATGTGTAGATCACGACTACCCACAACCCCACTAGTCCAGATATATGATTAGATTCAAAAATTGAGTCCGAAACGGCTCCCAAATCCCCAATTTATACTCTCCAAAATTATAGTAACCCCCCCCCCCCCCGCCCAAAAAAAACAAATCTCTTTCAAATCCCATAATCTGCATGTAATAATCCATGGGTATACAAGATATAATATCAAAATAAAGTCGAAATCACTTACCCTGTTGCCATGTGTGAAGGTCCTCTTAAAAGATCTCCCCTCTCCAAGTCTAGGGTTCAAAATATGAAAGAATAGGCTAAACTCGCAAAATAAGTCACTTATAAGTTCTGCCTAGCAATACCCCTTACAAACTTAGCACGTACCTCACATTCGCGAAGCAAAAAAATGCATCAACCCATAAATAACCCTTCGCAAATGTGGCTTCCCCCTCGCGAACACGATGCGTAGTCGTCCCAGTCCTACGTGAAAGCGAGCCCCCTCCCGCGTTCGCGAAGGCCAAGCACCTGCCAATCTCCAACCTGCTTTACTATCGCGTGAACGTGACGACCATGTCACAAACGTGAAGGCTAATCTACTTCACCCAGTGCCGATGTAAAGAATAATCTTCCCCAGCTCCAAAATACACTCCACGGCCGCGATGAACCTAACATTAGAAAACAATTGCAACTTCAAAAATGCTTCGGATGGTTCGAAACTCACCTGAGCTACTTGGGACCCCGCGCAATCATACCAACAAATGTTTGGAAGCATTCTCCAAACACATATGATAACATTACATAAATGAATCAAAGGCCAAAACATATGTTGAACTTCTCTTAAGTTCAATACCTTTTAAACTTCAAACCAAGTGACCGATTCAAGCATAGCCAATCCGGATTATAACCAAACATTGCACACAAGTCCCAAATGACAAAACATGCCTATCCCAAGTCTCGAAACAATAATCAAACCTGATAGCAGCAAAGCCAACTCCCGTCAAACTTTTGAACTTTCTAAACCTTCAAATTGCAAACTTTCGGCAAATAGAGTCAAAACATCATAGGAACCTCCAAATTCAAATCTGAACAAATTTCTAAGTCCAAAATCACAATAAAAACTTATTGGAACCATCCGATCATGAATCCGATGTCTTTTACACAAAAGTAAAACCTTCCTAAAATCTTACAACTTAAGCTTCAAACAATGGAACTAAGCGTTCCAATTCAGTTGAGAGCCTTCCCGGACGAAACAAACCATCCCCACAAGTCATGAAACAACAGTCAATAATACAGGGAATATCAAAGACTGAGATGGAGTTCAAAAACATAAAATGACCATCTGGGTCGTTACATTGTCCCACTATTAAACAAATGTTCGTCCTCGAACGAGTTTAGGGTGATACCTGAAATGCCAAAAGAATGTAGGATATCTGCTCCGCATATCCGGATTAGTGTCCCAAGTAGCCTTCTTGAGTGGTATTCCTCTCCACTGGACCTACTAATGAGATCTCCTTAGACCTAAGCTTCCGAACCTGCCTGCCCAAAATGGCCACTGGTTCCTCCACATAAGCCAGATTTACATCCAATTGTACTGTACTGATGTCCAAGATATATGACCTATCTTCATGATACTTTTGAATCATAGAAACATGAAATACCGGATGAACTCCAAAAAGAAAAGGAGGCGGGGAAAGTCTATAAGAGACCTAGCCAACCTTCTCCAACACCTCAAAAGGACCAATAAACCTCAGGTTAAGCTTTCCCTACTTCCCAAATCTCATCACACCGTTTATGGGGGAAACTCTAAATAGAACCTTCTCTCCCTCCATAAAAACCACATCACGAACCTTCCGGTCAGCATAACCCTTCTACCTGTACTAAGCTGTGTGAAGCCTCTCCGGAATCAGCTTCACCTTCTCCAAAGAATCACGAACTAAATCTATGCCCAATAACTTGGCCTTACAGTGCTCGACCAACTAACCGGAGAACAACATTTCCTTCCATGTAAGGCCTTATATAAAGTCATCTGAATACTAGACTGGTAGTTGTTGTTGTAAGCAAACTCCGCTAATGGTAGAAACTGATCCCACTTGCCGCAGAAACCAATAGTGCATGCTCATCCTGTGATCCATGTTTTTATTGATCTACTCAGAGTTTCCATTAATTTGAGGGTTAAATGAAGTACTCAACTCAACCTAGGTGCTCAACTTACATTGAATTGCCCCCAAAGAGTGCGAGGTAAACTGAGTGTCGCAGTCTGAGATGATAGAAATAGGTACACCATGTAGGCGAACAATTTCTCTAATGTAGAACCTAGCCAACTGTTTCAAAGTGTAGGATGGAATGAATAGAACGAAATGTGCCGATTTGGTCAACTGATCGACAATGACCCAAATGGAATCAAACTTCCTCAATGTCCTTGGCAACCCTACCACAAAGTCCATAGTAATGCACTCTCACTTCCACTCTGGTATATCAATCTTCTAAAGAAAACTACCTAGGTTTTGATGGTCATACTTGAACAATTGGCAATTTAAACACCTAGAAACATGCCCAACAATGTTCTTCATCCTCCTCCACCAGTAATGCTGCTGCATGTCACGATAAATCTTCATAGTTCTTGGATGAATAGAACACTGTGAACCATGAGCCTCTTCAGGAATCAACTCTCTCAAGCCATCAACATTAGGAACACAAACTCAAACCTGAAGTCGCAATACACCATCATTAGCAATAGTCACCCCTTAGCATCACTGTGCTGCACTGTGTCCTTAAGGATAAGCAAGTGAGGATAATCATGCTAGCGAGCCTTGATGCACTCAAACAAGGACGACCGACATAAAAGACAAGCCAGGACTTTATCGGCTCTAAAATGTCAAATCTCACCAATCTATTGGCCAATTCCTAATCATACATAGCTAAAGGCCTCTCCCCGGCTGCAATGAATGTTAAACTCCCCATACTCTCCGCCTTTATACTCAAGGTGTCTGCTACTATATTCCCTATCCACGAATGATATAGAATAATGATTCCATAATCCTTCAACAACTCCAACCATCTTCGCTACCTCAAATTCAAATCATTCTGTTAGATGTTGAAGACTCCAATAATCTGTATACACCTCACACGACACGCCATATAATAATGCTTCCAAATCTTAAGCGCGTGCACAATAGTTACTAACTCCAAGTCATGCACCAGATAGTTCTTCTCATGGGCATCAACTGACGTGATACATAGGCAATAACCCTACCGTCCTACATCAACACAAATCCAAGACCAACATGCAAAGCATCACAATAAACCATATATGACCCCTATCCCGAGGGCAAAACCAAAACTGGAGTTATAGTTAAAGCAGTCTTAAGCTTCCGAAATCTCTCTTCACACTCCTCAAACCATCTTAATGGATAACCCTTCCGAGTTAACTTGGTTAATAGAGCTACAATATACGAGAAACCCTCCACGAAATAGCGATAGTAACCAGCCAAACCCATAAAACTACAGATCTCTGTGGCTGTGGAAGGCTTGGTCCAATACTGCACTGCCTCAATCCTTTTTTGATCGACCTTGACCCCCTAACTAGACACCACCTAACCCAAGAATGCCTCTCAATCAAACCAAAACTCATACTTAGAGAACTTTCCATATAACTTCTTCTCCCTCAAAATATAAAGCACAATTCTCAAATGCTGCTCGTGCTCCTCCCTTCTACGGGAATAAACCATGATATAATCAATGAACATAATGAAAAAGAATCTAAATAAGGGTGAAACACACTGTTCATCAAATACATTAAAGTTGCTATGGCGTTAGTCAAACCAAAAGACATCACCAAGAACTCATAATGCCCATAACAAGTCCTAAAACCTATCTTAGGAATGTCCGAAGCCCTAATCTTCAATTGATGGTACACCGATCTCAAGTCAATCTTTGAGAACACCCTAGCACCCTGAAGTTGATAAAACAAGTTATTAATGTCAGGCAGTGGATACTTGTTCTTGATGGTAACCGTGTTCCATTGTTTTCGGTCAATGCACATCCTCATGGAACCGTCTTATTCCTTCACAAATAATACTGGCGCACCCCAAGATGAAGCACTAGGCCTAGTTGAACCCTTATCCAACAATTCCTGCAATTGTTCCTTCAATTCTTGTAACTCTGCTAGAGCCATGTGATACAGTGGAATAGATATGGGCTGAGTTTCCGATGCCATATCAATACCAAAATCAATATCCCTATCGGATGGTACGCTCGGTAGGTCTGCAGGGAATATATCTGGAAACACTCTCACTAAAGATATTAAATCAATCATAGCAAAGGCTAAGTATGCCAAGCAACCCTTTTAAACCATCCATTGATCCTTCAGAAAAGAAACCACTCTACTAGGAATGTGACCAAACGAACTCCTCCATTTTAACCTCGGCATCCCCAATATAGCCAACATCACAGTCTTAGCGTGACATTTGAGAATATCATGGTACGTAGATAACCAATCCATATCCAAAATCACATCAAAGTTCACCATATTAAGCAACAAAAGATCCAATTGTGACTAGACAAGAACGGTAGACACTATCCACCATAATAGAATCCCCAACGGATGTAGACATATAAGCACGAGTATCAAATATAATGCAAAGTGGGATGACATCTACAAATAAGTAGAACCCAGATTGAATAATACTGAAGCATCTAAATGACAGATTGGAACAATACCTGTAATGACTGTATCTGATGACTGCCTCACTCCTACCAACGAAAGCATAACAATGAGACTGGCCTCCCCCTCTAGGACGACCTCTACTCACCTATCCCCAACCTCTAGCTGGGTGTGCTGGTGTTGTAGTATCTGGAGCGGGAATCATAGTCTGGGTACCCTACCGAGGTACACTCATCCGAAGGCTTGGACAATCTCTCATCATATTGCTTGTATCACCATACTAATAACAACCTCTCTATGAACGCGGTTGCTGGAATGGAGTTTGTCCTAGACGATTGGAATAACCACTATAAGAAACTCGTGCAGGAAGTGCACTAAAGGATGAATATCCGGTACGAGTGCTCTGAAGTCCATGGCTAGCTGGAGCACTACTTGAAACCTGAATTGTTGACTGAACTTGTCGAATAACATAGTCTCCACCATGACGACCCTTTCCCCCAGAGTTGGAACTACTAAATCCTCCAAAACCACGAAGCTTCTTAGGCTCCCTATCCTTCCTGTGAATACATTCTAACCTACTAGTAATCTCAACAGCGTGATGACATGCACTCAACCTCCATCGTCCATGCCATTCCAAACCTAAGGTTGTAGGTGAGTCCCTAAATTAATCTACGGACCCTCTCCATCTCAGTAGAAACCAAAGGAGCTGCATAGCGTGATAATTTTGTAAACCTCAAAGCATAATAGGTTAATAGGTCACGGTCATACCCTTCTGTCAAAAATGCTCAAACTCACTGCATAACTCATGGGATAAACTCCCCAAAGTAAAGATCAGAGAACTAGGACCATGTGACTGGTGCTACACTAGCTAGCGTACTCACCTCATAAGTCTGCCACAACCGATATGCCGGCCCCTACAACTGAAAGGGAGTAAAGTTGACCCTATTAGACTCCCCAAATCGAAAGCACGCAAGATACGATAAAACTGATCCAAGAAACCATGTGAATCCTCAGTAGACCCGCCACTTAAATATGGAGGATGAAGTCTCTAAAACCTCTCCATCCTCTTCTGCTCCTCAGCAGACAAGACTAGCCCTCTCTCAGGCTGAACTACAACTACTGACTGCACCGACATAACACCCAGAGTCAGATAAACATGAGCTAGCTATTGTGGTATGCATGCGGCGGGAGTCTAGGCTCCTCCCCCAGCCCGTGAAGTGGCTTGTGCAACCATAATCAATCCTGCCTAATTCAAGCTCTCAAGAATACTCATAAAGTAAGCCAAAGTGTCCTAAAGTCCCTGTGTATCAATAGGCCCCTCAAGTGCCTTAGCGGGTCCTATAAGCTCATCATTATTGGTCTCCTGCTCTCAAGTAGAGCTACTGGTGGATCCACAAATACTGCTTTAGCAGGGGCTCTACATGCAGCGCGTGCCACAGCTAGGCCCCGACCTCTCGCGACTCTGATAGGGGGCACTAGTGCTTGCTCAACTGATCCAACAAAACATTTCCTCACCATCTGTGAGAGAATAAAAGAGTGTAGGTTCAAACTTCAGTATAAAAAAATCCGTACGATAAAGAATAAAAAAAAGAGAAGTTTCCTTACAATCCAGTAGACTCTCAAAGATAAGTAGAAACGTTTCGGTACCAATCTGCAAGACTCTACTAAACTTGCTCATGACTCATAGAACCCATGAACATAGGACTCTAGTACCAACATGCCATGACCCAAAATCCCACCAAGGGTTGTGATGGCACCTATGCTTCAAGACTAGGTAAGCCAATATGATAACAACATTCAATCACCAAAACATGATATAGTAAGCCTGAATTATCATAAAATACGGAAATAGTAATCAACATAAGTCAAAATTGTTATACATAATACCAACCCCCAGAACCGGGTAGTATAGAGTCATGGGCTCTAAATAAGATACATAAAGAAATCTCAAAATAGAATACTATCTAAATGTGAAAACAACAGTATCACAACAAGAGAAGGGGGGTCTACGAGTATCATGAAGCACTACCTTGAATCCTTTTGATCAATAAAGCATGCTTACTCTCAAAGTTTGCTTCTTTCAACACTCGAATCTACACAAAAATATGCAGAAGTGTAGTATGAGTACGTGACAACGTGTACTCAGTAAGTATCAAGACTAACCTCGATGAGGTAGTTACAAGGTTCATGTCATGTGACTTACAAGGTTCATGTCATGTGACTTAGGTAAATCCATCTTGGCAATCAAATCATCAATAATAATAGAGGCATAGGATAGCATGTTAAATGCAGCATGAAAACGTGTAAAATGCGTGACAGAGCATAAAGAATTCACTTGCATGATCAAGAATTCCACCCATATACTCCACTCATCAACAATCAAGAATGCCACTGTTATACTCCATGCATCATCAATATGGAATTCCACCCTTATACTCCACATATCAACAATATAGAATTCCATCCTTATGCTCCAGATATCAATACAATACCACAATTATTGTGTACGCCATCAAGAGAGAAACATGAGAGGGCAACCCTAGGGGAATGGATCCATATCCACATGCTGCACGTCAAAAGCCTCGTGCCATAGCAATAATCATAATCGCACATCAAAGACCTTATGCCACAATAAGATTACAATTGCACGACAAGACCTTGTACCGCAATATTATCATAATCGTGTAGCAATGACCTCGTGCCACAATATCATCACAATCTCATGGAAAAGACGTCATGCCAACACCAATCAATATGCTCAATATATCTGCATGTGCCATGATCATGACAATGCAATATGACAATTTATCTTCAAAAAAGACATATGCTTATAATTCATCAACAAGGTTCACAAGGACATCATTATAAAATAAATGCTGATGAGTATTCAATATATACAAAGCATGACTACGGACAAATCAATTGCAGCAATCAAGTTCACGTAGATATAAAATAATTAAGTATGTGTCAAATAAAGAATATAATCAAAATAAGGCATATCATAAGCCTAATGTCTACTCCAGTCATAAACCACATATAGCACATGTGTACGCACATACACGCCACGTTCACATATTAAAATTAGGAAAAATATGCCAAATCCTAAGGGTTATCCTCTCACACAATATTAGGCAAGATACTTACTTTAATAAGCGCCAAATCAACCCTCTAAAATAACCTTTCCTTTAGAAATCCCCTCCGCTGGCTCGAATCTAGCCAAAACAACTCAATAACATCAAATAAAGCTACATGAATCAATTCAAACAACAAAGATTTAGTATTTATTCAATTTTAAAAGGTGAAATAAAGTCAATCCCAGGATCACATGGTCAAAACCCGAGTCAAGGGGTAGATCCCGACTACCAACAACCCCACGAGTCCAAATATATGATTAGATTCAAAAATAGAGTCCATATTGACTCCCAAATCCCAAATTTACACTCTCCAAAATTTTAGTCAAAATCCCAAAATTTCTCTTTCAAATCTCATAACCTATGTATAATAATCCATGGGGAAACAAGATATAATATGAAAATCAAGTAGAAAATCACTTACCTCTTGCCTTGTGTGAAAATCCTCTTCAAAAATCGCCCCTCTCCAAGTCCAGGGTTCAAAATATGAAAACATGGGCTAATATCTCAAAATAAGTCACTTATAAGTCTTGCCCAGCGATACTCTTTATGAACGCGGCATGTTCCTCGCATTCACGAAGCACAAAATGCAAAACCCAGAAATTACCCTAGACGGATGCGGCTCCCCCTTGCAAACACCATGCATAGAGTGTTCGTAGACCTATACGAATGTGAGCCCCCTTTTGTGATCGTGAAGGCATCCACCTGCCGATCCCCAGCCTGCCTTGCTGCAACACAAACACTATGACCAAGTCGTGAACGCGAAGACCAATCTACCTCATCTATCGCGTACGTGATACCCAAATCGCGGACATGAAGAAAAATTACCCCCAACTCCAAAATACACTCCAAGATCGCGATGATCTCTCAGTGATCGCGATGAAGAACCTTACAGTAAAAATCTACAACTTCCAAAATGCTCCAGGGGGTCCGAAACTCACCCAAGAAACCCGGGACCTTGTCCAATCATATAAACAAATACATAAATAGTACCCAAAACTTTCCAAAACATCCAAACATGTACGACAACATCACGTCAATGAATCAAAGGCCAAAACACAAGTTGAACGTCTCTTAAGTTCAAGAACTTTTAAACATCAAACCAAGTGTCCAATTCAAGCCTAGCCAATCCGGATTAAAATCACAATTTGAACACAAGTTCCAAATGATAAAATAAACCTATCCCAAGTCCCAAAATAATAACCCGAACCCAATAGCACCAAAGTTAACTCTCGGTGTAACTTGTGAACTTTCCAAAACTTCAAGTAGACAACCTATGGAAAATAGAGAAAAAACCTCCTAAGAACCTCCATATCCAAATCTGAACATACACCTAAGTCCAAAATGATCATGCAAAACCTATTGGAACCATCAAATCACAAATCCAAGATCGTTTACATAAAATTTAAACCTTGGTCAACTCTTACAACTTAAGCTTTCAACAATGAAACTAAGTATTTCAATTCACTCCAAAACCTTCTTAGAACCAAACCTACCATCCCTACAAGTCATAAAACAATAGTCAAGCATGCAGGGAACATCAAACAGGGTGACGGGGCTCAAAAGCACAAAACAATCGGCCAAGTTATTACATATTGTAGTGCAGTGGTCCTTGTTTGAGCGTATCAAGGCTCACAAGCATGATGATCCACACTTGTTTGTAATTAAGGACCCGGTGTAGTAATGGAGGAGGCTCACAATTTGCGATATTCCATCACCTAAGTTATGGTAAGATGTATCGTGACTTGTTGCATCATTATTTGTGGCGAAGGATGAAGAAAGACATTATTGTGCATGTTTTGTGGTGTTTGAATTGTCAGCAGTTCAAGTATGAGTACCAGAAACTAGGTGGTTTACTTTAGAGGCTAGATATATCGGAGTGGAAGTGGGAACACATATATGGACTTCGTGGTAGGATTGCCATGGACCTTGAGGAAGTTTGACGATGTTAGGGTCATTGTTCACAAACAGACCAACTCTGTGAATTTCATTCTTATCATGACTTCTTACAATGTAAAACAGTTGGCTCAAATCTACATCAGAGAAATTATCTGCATGCATGGTATGCATGTCTCTATTATTTAAGACCGCATCACGTAGTTCACATCACACTTTTGGAGGGCATTCATGTAATGGCTCGGTCGGTCATTTGGAGTATTGTAGCCTCTTTTCCCCTATTTGATGCTTTAAATATGTGAATTTATGGTTGCATAACTTTCGGGGCTGATTGGTGTCATTTTGGGAGAGTTTTGGATTTATTTGGGACATTTAGTCCCTTAGTTGGAGCCTTAAGTTGTAAGAGTTGATCGGAGTTTGACTTTTGTATAAATGATTCCGGAATTATGTTTTGATGGTTCCAATAGCTTCGTATGTTGATTTTAGACTAAGGCGTATGTTTGGATTTGGAGGTTCCTAGGTTGTTTTGGCTTGAATTGGCGAATGTTGGAAAGTTGAAGGTTTAGAAGGTTGATAGGTTTGACCGAGGGTTGACTTTATTGATATCAAGTTTGGACCGTGGTTCTAGGATTCATTATAGGTACGTTGTGTTATTTGGGACTTGCATGAAAAATTTGAGGTTATTTCGAGTTGATTTGGCATGATTCGACATGAGTTTTAGAAGTTGAAAATGCATTAGTTCATTAGGCTTGAATTGAGGTACAATTCATAGTTTTGATATTGTTTGGTGTGATTTGAGGCCTCTAGCAGGTTCTTATTATATTTTGGGATTGGTTGGTGTGAGTGGATGGGGTCCCGGAGGCCTCAGGTGAGGTTCGGATGGGCTTCATCATTTGGAGTGTTTTTGACAGCTCAGGTCTGGTGCTTTCGCACCTGCAACATTTGGTCCGCATGTGCAAGTCTACGTATTGGTTGGGCTCAATGGCTTCTATAGATACGGAAGTGTGTGCGCATTAGAGGATTGATTTGGCTTATTTTAGGTAAGTAACTTGCCTAATCGTGTGTGGGGGAATACCCCTTAGGTTCTAGTCTTGCCTAATCTTGTGTTAGAGAATACCCGTTATGTGCTAGTCCTATTATGTTGATTTTTATTACGTGAAAGTGACATGTACATGAGGTGACGATCATGTATACGGGTACTATGAATGATTTTGACCAGAATAGACCACATGCTATTAATATATCTTAATGTAATAATGAACTTTATGTGAAACATGTTGAGCTCCTTTTATGAACATTTGATCACGATCATTACATTGACTTAGCCATAGTCATGCTATATTTATTGTACACCCCTCTGCTTTTATGATTATTGTTATGTCCATGTGTACTATTTTTTAATGATGTGAGCTTACATCATGGTGGGACTTTGGTATCATTGTTAGCGATATTGTGGCACTTGGTATTATTGTTTTGAGGTGTTGTGGCAGTTGTAAAAATGTTGAGCGGAATGATTGGAGGTGTCAACGTTGGTTCTTACCATGCAATTGTATCTATTTTTTTGTGTTGGGGGGGGGGGCAAAATAAGGGTGGCGTTGTCCCGTGCTACCTACATGGAAAAATAACGGTGGCTATATGTGCATGTGGCAAAATAAGGGTGGCGTTATCCCGTGCTACCTGAGTTATTATTGCACGCTCTAAAGTGGTTGTTGTTGCTGTGTTTCTTTCATTATATTTCGGTCATCAATGTTCTTTGAAATATTCATTGCGCAGGTTATTTGTCTAGTGAGTATCAAACGACTTGAACCTCTTCACTACTCCACTGAAGTTAGCCTTTATACTTACTGGGTAACAATTATGGTGAACTCATACTACACTTCTATGCGTTGTTGTGCAGATCCAGCTACTTCAGATCGGGATGATCGATAGTGAGGCATTCTGGTACGCAGAAGACATCAAGGTATCCCTGTATGATCCCACCGTAGGCCTCGGAGTCACCCTATTGTTTTATTTCAATTGTTTATGTATTTCAGATATTACCGTATTTTTGAGATGTTCTCGTTATTCTATTAGAGCTTGTGACTCTGTACCACCTAGTTCTGGGAAGTTATGTTGAGTATTGCCACTTTGGCCTATATTATTTACATTTCTGCATTTATGTTAAGCTTTGTATCATTATATCATGCTTTTATTGTTCTAAATAAATTTAAGTGACCGTCTTTCCTAGTTTGGATACTAGGTGCCAACACGATTCCTAAGGAGTGATTTGGGTCTTGACAAGTTGGTATCAGAGTCACGAGCATGTTTAGTAGATTCTTGAGTATCGGTACGCAAACGTCTATACTTATATTCGGCAGGCTACAGAACTATTAGGAAACTACACTTAATTCATTCCTTAAGCTTTTGTCTTTCTATTCTCTCACCGATGGTGGGGACATGCACTACTATATCTATTGAGCAGACACTCACGCCCTTGCGAAAGCCACGAGAGGCCGGGGCCGAGGTAGTGTCCGAGGAGGGGCACGTGCTACATCTAGAGCACTTTCTAGAGCGGTGACTAAGGAGCCACCAGTAGCTTCGGTTGGGGAGCAAGCACTCGAAGTGCCTGTTACTACCCCTGGACTCTAGGAAACTTTGGCACATTTCCTAACCATGTTCGGTACCTTGGATCAGGCGGGATTAAACCCAGTTGCACCTGCTACTTCTCATGCTGGGGGAAGAGCTCTGACTCCTGCCGCCCGTACTCCCAAGTAGCGGGCCCATATTGATCATGTTCTGGGCATTATGCCGGTACAACCCATAATCACGACTCAACCTAAGGTCATGCGAGTGGCATTTGAGGAGGAGTAGAATAGCCTTGAGAGGTTCAAGAAGTATTTTCCTTTTACTTTGAGCGGTGCAGTTTATGAGGATGCACAGGATTTTCTAGATTTGTGTCACCGTATTTTGTGCACTATGGGCATAGTGGAGGTGGTCGAGGTTGACCTCACTACTTTATAGCTGACGGGGTCCGTTATTAGATGGTGGCAGGCTTAAGAGAAGAGTAGTCAAGTTGATGCAACACCATTTACTTGGGCTACGTTTTCTAATTTCTTTTTGAGGGAGTTCGTCCCGCAGACCCTCAAGGATGCATTATGCACAGGGTTCGAGCAGTTGTGCTAGGGGGCTATGACTGTGGTTGAGTATGCCATGAACCTACTTTTGTTTCCATAGCTAGAAAGAGAGGTCGAGGGACTCACCTACAGCTTCAAATTTGGGATGGCACAGAAGTTGCAGACTGATACTCAATTCTAACAGGTCGTAAAGATCGCTGAGAGGTTGGAGCATATCTGTGGTCAGTAGAGGGAGGATAGGGTGGCTAAGAAGCCTCATGGTTTTAGTGGATTCAGGGGCTCCTACTCTGGGGCCAAGCTCCATCGTGGCGGAGATCTTACTAGTCGCCCTATTCAGTCTGCACTTCAGGTTACTCGTGGTGCTCCAGCTAGTCAGGGACCTCAGGGTACTCTTATAGAAGAACTATATTTTAGTGAACCTTTTGCACAGGGTTCCTATAACGACTGCTCTAGCCGACCCAGTTAGACTCAGTACTAGAAGCCACGCTTGCAAAGAGGTTGTTTTGAGTGTGGTGATACTAGGCACATTATGAGGGATTCTCCCAGACTTAGGAGGGGCGGACCTCCGCATGGTACTTAAGTTATGGTTTCTGCTCTAGTTGCTACTCCAGATGCGCAACCAGCTAGGGGTGGAGGACAAACGGGTAGAGATCGTCATAGAGGGGGAGGCTAGGTCCGTTTTATGGTTTTCCTGATAGGACTGAGGTCGTGGCATCAGATGCTGTCATCACAGGTATTGGTTTGGTCTATCATAGGGATACACCAATTTTATTTATCCCTGGTTTCACTTATTCGTATGTGTCATCCTATTTTGTTTCATATTTTGATATGTCTCGTGATTCTTTGGATACCCCTGTTAATATATCTATGCCTGTTGGGGATTCTATTATGGTAGCGATGTCTATTAGTCGTGTTTTGTCACTATCAGAGGTTATGAGACAAGGGTTGACCTTCTGCTACTTAACATGATGGATTTCGATGTGATTTTTGTCATGGATTAGTTGTCACCATATCACGTTATTCTGGATTGTCTTGCTAAGACTGTGACATTGGCCATACCGGGATTACCAAGGTTAGAGTGGATAGGTACATTGGGTCATGTTCCTACTAGAGTGATGTCCTTTTTGAAGGCACATCAGATTGTGGGGAAGGGGTGCTTGGCATATTTAGCCTTTGTGAGGGATGCATGTGCTGATACTCCTACCGTTGAGTCAGTTTTGGTCGTGAGAGATTTTCTAGACTTGCTTCCAGCAGACCTACCCAGTATGCCACTCAATAGGGATATAGATTTCGGTATTGAATTGGTGTCGGGCACTCAGTCCATCTCTATTCCACCATATCGCATAGCACCGACGTATTTGTAGGAATTAAAGGAACAACTTCAGGAGTTTCTTATTAAGGGTTTCACCATACCGAGTGTCTCTCCTCAGGGTGTTCCAATGCTATTCATGAACAAGAAATACAACACTCTGAGGATGTATAGTGACTACAGCAGCTGAGCAAGGTTACAGTCAAGAACAAGTACCCACTACCTCGTATTGGTGATTTGTTCGATCAACTTAGGCTGCTAAGGTATTCTAGAAGATTGACTTGAGAACAAGGCGCCATCTGTTAAAGATCCAAGCTTCAGACACTGCTAAAACTATTTTCAAGACCCACTATGGTCACTATGAGTTTTTGATGATGTCCTTTGGGTTGACCAATGCCCCAGTAGCTTTCATGCACTTGATGAACTTTATGTTCCATCCATATCTTTATTCCATAGTCATCCTGTTCAATAATGATATATTGGTGTATTCTCGCAGCTGGGAGGATCATGATCAACACTTGAGGATCATGCTCCAGACTTTAAGGGAGAAGAAATTATATGCTAAATATTCCAAGCACGCGTTTTGTCTTCATACGGTGGCGTTCTTGGGTCATGTGGTGTCCAGTAAGGGGATTAAGGTGGATTCGAAGATGAATGAGGCAACTTAGAGTTGGCCCAGACCGTCTTCTACTACTCAGATCTGTAGCTTCCTTGGATTGGCTGGGTTTTATCTCCGTTTCATGGGTGGTTTCTCTTCCATCGCAGCTCCCTAGACTAGACTAACTCAGAAGGGTGCCTCATTCAGGTTGTTTGATGAGTGTGAGGAGAGCTTTTAGAAGCTCAAGACTGCCTTGACTAGAGCTCCAATTTTGGTTTTAACTTCAGTATCAGGTTCATATACAATCTATTGTGGTGCTTCACAAATTAATATTGGGTGTGTGTTGATGCAAGAGGGTAGAGATATTGCATGTGCTTCACATAAGTTGAAGCCCCATGAGAAGAACTACCTAGTGCATGATTTGTAGTTGGCAGCCATTGTTCACGCGCTGAAGATTCAGAGGCACTATCTTTACAGTGTGTCATGTGAGGTGTTCACGGATCAAAAGAGTCTACATCACCTGTTCAAGCAAAAGGATTTGAACTAGAGGTAACAGAGGTTGTTAGAGCTACTAAAGGGCTATGATATAATAATTCTTTATCATCCAGTGAAGGCCAATGTGATGTTTGAGGCTTTGAGTAGGAAGACTAAGAGCATGGTTAGTCTTGCTTTTATTCCAGCTGGGGAGAGGCCGTTAGCTTCGGATGTTTAGGATTTGGCCAACTAGTTTGCAAGGTTGGATGTTTTGGAGCCTAGCCATGTTCTTGCTTGCGTGGCTTCACGTCTTTTTTGTTTGAGCGCATCAAGGCACGTCAGTATGATGATCCTCACTTGCTTCTGCTTAAGTACATGGTGCAGCACAGTAATGCCAAGAAGATGACTATTGGTTATGATGGTGTATTGAGGCTTTAGGTCCGTATTTGTGTGCCAAACAAGGATGGGTTACATGCGTTGATACTTGAGAAGGCCCATAGTTTGCGGTATTCCATTCATCTGGGTGCCACGAAGATGTACCAGGACTTGAGGCAGCATTATTGGTGATGAAGGATGAAGAAGGATATTTTTGAGTATGTTCCTCGGTGTTTGAACTATCAGTAGGTGAAGTATGAGCATCAAATACCGAGTGGTTTACCTCAAAGGTTTGATATTCCAGAGTGGAAGTGGGAGTGTATCACCATGGATTTTGTAGTTGGACTTCTCCGGACATTAAGAAGATTTGATGCAGCATGGTTCATTGTGGACAGACTGACCAACTTTGCATACTTCATTCCAGTTATGACTACCTACTCTTCATAGCAGCTATCTCGGATTTATCTTCGGGAGATTGTTCACCTACAAGGCGTGCTGGTGTCTATTATCCGGATCGAGGCACATAGTTTCACGTGGCATTTTTGGAGAGCTGTCCAACGTGAGTTGGGAACACAAGTCGAGCTATATACGGCATTTCATCCCCACACAGACGGACAGTCTGAGTGCACTATTCAGATATTGGAGGACATGATACATGCCTGTGTTATTAATTTTAGGGGTTCATGGGAGCAGTTTTTACATATCGCAGAGTTCGCCTACAATAACAACTATCAGTCGAGCATCCAGATGGCTTTTTACTAGGCCTTATAGGGGAGGCGATGTCGTTCTCCGCTTGGTTAGTTTAAGTCTGGGCAGGCTAGGCTTTTTGGCACTGATTTGGTCTGTAATGCTTTGGAGATGGTGAAGATTATTCAGGATAGGCTTCATAATGCACAGTCCAGGCAGACGAGTTATGTTACTCAGAGGCTCGTAATGTGGCATTCATTGTGGGTGAGAGGGCTGTGCTAAGGGTTTTGCCCATGATGGGTGTGATGAGGTTTGGGAAGAAGAGCAAGTTGAGCACTCGGTATATTGGACCTTTTGAGATGCTTGAGAGAGTGGGTGAGGTTGTCTAAAGACTTGCACATCCGCCCAGCTTATCGGGAGTTCATCCGTTGTTCCATGTTTCTATGCTCTGGAAGTACTATGGTGATCCATCACATTTCTTAGATTTCAGCTTAGTGCAATTGGGCAAGGATTTGACCTACGTTGAGGAGCCGGTGGCTATCTTGGACCGACAGGTTCTGAAGTTGATGTCGAAGAAAATTGCATCGGTGAAGGTTTAGTGGAGAGGTCAACAGGTTGAGAGGGTAACTTGGGAGACCGAGCATGATATGCGGAGCCGATATCCTCACTTTTTGGTACTTTATGTATGTCTCTATACTCATTCGAGGGTGAACGTTTGTTTAAGATGAAGGGAATATAACGACCTGGCCGGTAGATTGGAGTATCACTGTTTTTCCTATTTCATGTTTTACATATGTGTATTTATGGTTACGTAACTTGCGGATTTGATTAGTGTGGTTTTGGGAGAGTTTTGGATTGATTTGGGACACTTAGTCCCTTAGTTGGTGGCTTAAGTTGTATGACTTGACTGGAGTTTGACTTTTGCTTAGAAAACACTAGAATGGTATTTTGATGGTTCCAATAGCTTTGTATGGTGATTTTAGACGTAGGCGCATGTCCGGATTTGGATTTAGAGGTACCTAGATTATTTTGGATTGAATTGGCGAAAGTTAGAAAGTTGAAGGCTTAGAAGGATGATAGATTTGACCGAGGGTTGACTCTATTGATACTAGGTTCGGACTGTGGTTTCGGGAGTTGGTATAGGTTTGTTGCCTCATTTGAGACTTGCATGCAAAATTTAAGGTTATTTCGAGTTGATTTGCCATGGTTCGACATGAGTTTTAGAAGTTGAAAGTTCATTACTTCATTAGTCTTGAATTGAGGTACGATTCATAGTTATGATATTTTTTTGGTGTGATTTGAGGCTTCTATTAGGTACGTGTTATGTTTTAAGATTGATTGGTGTGAGTGGACGGGGCCTCGGGTGAGACTCAGATGGGCTTCAGATCATTTGGAGTGGTTTTGGCAGCTAAGGTATGGTGCTTTGGCACCTTCAACATTTTGTCCTCAGGTGCGAGTCTGCAAAAATGGACAGTGGACCGCAGATGCGGTGTTGGTTGGGCTCAAGGGCTTCCGCAGATACGGAAGTGCATGCACAGAAGCACAATTGCAGGTGCGCTCTTTGGTCCGCAGAAGAGCCTTTGTAGAAGCACGTTGAGGGTCTGCAGAAGCAGAGTTGTGGGCTTAAGTGATGTCTGCATTTGCGATGAATTTTCTACAGATGCGATTGATGTACCGCCGAAGCAAAAAAGCTGGGCTGAATATATCTTGAACGAGGGTTTAATTAAATTTATCACATTTTTAGTTAGAGGGCTCAGATTTGGGTAATGTTGGAGGTTGACTCGGATTTGTTTATATTTCATGATTCGAACCTCGATTTTGGTGTTTGATTAATGAATCAAGTTGTAGAAATTGGCGATTTTGGTAAAAACTTTTCTATAACATAAATTGATGATTTAAAGGCCAATTTGAGGTCGGAATTGGATTATATTGGTATGGTTGGAATCGTATCGTGATGGGTGTTCGGAATTTGTGATTTTTTCGAGTTTCGGTGTGCGGGCTCGGGTTTGACTTTTTTAGTTGACTTTTTTATTTTAGTTAAATATCATAACTTTATTATTCGGAATCATTTTCTATCGCTTTTGTTTAAGATATTTAGTTACTTTGGCTAGATTCGAGACGTCCAGATGTTGATTCACGCGGGAAGGGATTATTAGAGGATTGATTTAGCTTATTTGAGGTACGTATCATGTCTAACCTGGTGTGGGGGAATAAACCTTAGGTGCTAGTCCTGTTATGTTTATTTCTATGATGTGAAAATAACATGTATATGAGGTGACGAGCGTGTATATGATTTCTATTTGTGATTTTGACCAAAATAGACTATAGGCTATTAATGTACCTTAATGTGATAATGAACTTTATATGAAACATGTTGAGATCCTTTTATGAATATTTCATCATGATCATTACATTAACTTAGCCATAGTCATGCTAAATTTATTATACGTCCTTCCGCTTTTATGATTATTGTTATGTCCATGTGCACTGTTGTTGAAGGTTGGGAGCTTACATCATATTGGGACTTTGGTGTCACTATTATGATATTGAGGTACTTGGTATTATTGTTATGAGGTGTTGTGGCACATGTGGACATGTTAAGAGGATTGATTGGGGTGTCAGCACGAGGTTTTTGCCGTGCGATTGTCTCTATTGTTGTGCGAGTGGGGAAAAATAAGGGTGGTGTTATCTCGGGCTGCCCACGTGGTGAAATAAGGGTGACTACATGTGCATGTGGCAAAATAAGGGTGGAATATAATTTTTTATGTGCGCATTCGGTGTAATTAGGGTAGAATTGTTGATGATGTTATCTGGTATTTTGGGGTGTCCTTTTTGTTGTGGTGATTATTTTGAGATGGGGTGGTTAATATTATTTCATAATTATTTTTGAATGTTTTTGACGTGTTATCACATGCTTCACCCCTATTTGATATTTTGGGGATCAAATATGGGTTTATTAATCTGAGTTGTTATCGCACGCTCATAAGGGACTATTGTTGCTTTTTTTTTTTTCATTGTATTTCTATCATCAACTTTCTTTGATATATTTATTGCACAAGTTAAAATGACTTGAACCTCGTCACTATTCCATCGAGGTTAGCCTTGATACTTACTAGAAAATGATTGTGGTGTACTCATACTACGTTTCTCTGCATTTTTATGCAGATCCAAGTACTATGGATTAGGTTGATCGGTAGTGAGGCAGGTCTTAGAGTCACCCTCTTGTTTCATTTCTACCATTTATGTATTTTAGACAGTACCGTATTTTTGAGATATTCTCGTGTATTCAGTTAGAGCTTGTGACTCTGTACAACCTAGTTATGGGATATATTGAGTATTGCCTCTTTGTCACGTCCCAAACCTGGGGAGGTGTGACCGGCATTCGGTGCCTCACTTAACCGAGCATACCAACCTGAGACTGAGGGATTCTAAACATACAATGTCATACTTTAACCATATGGCCACATTGCAAGACAATTTGTGAAACATAATATAATACTGAACGGAGATTAGCTCTGACTTAACATCAATATATGGACCAACAAGGATGCCATAACTACTACAGCTGACAAACCAAAAACAATAAACATACAAGGCCTAGAAGCCCAACATACTACATTGATTGACAGGATATGTCTACAGGCATCTACTTATGGATGTACTGTGGTCGGAACAGGGCTCCGAATACACATAATATAAATATATATATATATATATATATATATATATATATATATGCACACACACACACACACACACACACACATAACATGTACTCAAAACCCTAGACCCGACAACTCCAAAGGACGTGGAGCTTACCGATGAAGTTGAACTCGGACAACACCTACTGAGGAGGTCTACCCGTCTGTCTATCTGAACCTGCATGCATGAAATGCAGCGACCCCAGAAAAGGGACGCCAGTATGAAATAATATACCGAGTATGTAAAGCAGTAGAATTACTGAAAGCTGAAACAGAACTGATAATATAATATTAAAAGTAACTTGGAGTCAAAGATGATCTGGAGATATACATACCTGATGATATTGACTCACCTTTCTCAATATAGTAACTAAAATAATTGTCCGTCCCTTTAAGGCTCGGTACGTGTAACTGCTCGATCATAGTAGGTTTGCTCATAGGCACTTGGCCATACTAGGCTCGGTGTGTCGGCCATTATGGGCTCGCTCATAGGCGCTCGGTCACAGTAGGCTCAGTATATCACTTACCATCTGATCAGAGGTTGCCTAATAGGGGCCTGCCCACCGATTAAAGCTCGATGGTGGTAAAAATACTGTAATACCGTATATATATATAGACCCTCTGCTCTCTTGACTGGAAGAAGACAATACTTAACTTAATATAAAGTCCCGATAAGGGAGAATACTGTAACTTATGAGACTAGGATAATGTACATAAATTCAGGAATACGAACTTCTCTTTATGTCTCATATTCAAGTGCATGTAGTTACGAGATCAAACCAATAACCATGTTTAACTCGTCTATTCGCACCTTAGTCTACAACAACGATAATAATACTACCATTAAATTACGAAAGGTACAAATATCTCACAACGAATGACAACCTTATTCTATATTAAAACGGGCGGCATTTCCCCTATAATATTTACTTCCTCCCAATTCGAGATAACACCAACAACACAAGAACACAACACTAATAACATATATACATCATTTTCCAACTGTATATCCATCACAAAATACCACAAAACAATCCAACACACCCCAATCTCTTCATACACAAAACGACCACCATAGTAGTGCCAAACAGCCCGAAGCTGTTGCGATGAATGACCAATCCACCACCCCGCATTTATATGGTATTTCTACACACCCTTTCTCCTCCAAAACTCCATCAAACAGTATCAAAACACACAATCCATCAACAACACGAAACAACCCACAAAACAGTCCACTACAAGTTGAATAACTCGAACTCACGACTTCCGATCACCATCCCGTGAGTTCTTACAATTATAGAACGAATTTCTATACTTTCTAGAAGAAATAATGTATGAAAGATGGCAGTATACACACCTTATTTGGTGAATATCTCAGCTCATATCTTGATTCTTCAATCCTTAGGTTGTCTTCCAACTAGAACTTGAAATGAAGAGAAAATCAATTAGGGTTTGTGTTGAATTGTTTGGGAGAATTTCGTTGGGGATTATAAAATAAACCTCTTATCATGTTAAGTACCCTAGTCTCACCCCAAAGTTAAGGTTTATAACATTCCCAACTTGTCGACTTTTGACAAAACATTATTTTCTTCAACTCGTTTAGCTTCTGAACCTTCCAACTCTCTTGGTACTTGTTGTTCATGATCTTAAATATTTGTAACCTATGAGGTAACATGATTAACTTACTTTATATAATTTAAAAGATGATCTCATTTTTGGTCTTACATCAATTTGCTTACGACGTACTTTTACGTACCAAAATATGGGGTGTAACATTATTCCCCCCTTTGGAATATTCGTCCTCGAATGTTGACTGATGCGCTTATCAGTCTCCAACCCTCATGATACTTCCTTAACACATCTTTTACTTGGTAAAGGTCCCTAAACTCTCCCACTTATATTGATCCACTTAAGATGCATTCCAACATGAAAGTACCGGGTGTAATATCCTCCCCTCCCCCCTCCCCCCTCCCCCCATTTCATCCTCAAATGTTTACTCATAGAGACTTGGGGACATTTTGCCAGAGTCTCCTCTGTATACTAGACTAAAACCCACCTGCATGCAGCTAGAAAACATACTATACATGCCACACATGACCAATGTATATAAATAGCCACACTTGGCCTCACATGTCCGTCAATCATAAATAATAAAAGTCAAAAATAAGAGCGTACCTGATGACCTACTGGTCAGAATAGAGCTATGTTGAAGCATCCCGTCTCGAACTATATCTTCAGTTTGAAATAGGTAGGGGTATTTAGACTTCATTTCTTCTTCTGATTCCCACGTTATCTCTTCCACGTTCTTGCTTCACCATAAAACCTTTACGGAGGCTATCTCCTTATTTCGTAGCTTGAGGATTTGTCGGTCTAGGATGGCAACTGGAACTTCCTCGTACGATAAGTCCTCCGTGATCTGTACATCATTAGTGGTCACCACTCGGGTAGGATCTCCAATACACTTCCGTAGCATAGATACGTGAAAAACCGGATGGACATATTCCAATTCTGAGAGCGAATCTAACTCATAAGCTACTCGGCCCACCTATCAAATAATCCTATAAGGCCCAATATACAGTGGTCTAAGCTTGCCTTTCTTGTCAAACCTCATCACTCTCTTCATAGGTGACACCTTTAAGAATACCCAGTCATCAACCCTGATCTCTAAGTCTCGTCTCCGCATGACAGAATATGACTTCTGATGACTCTGAGTTGTCAACAGTCGCTCCCGAATAAGCTTTACCTTCTCTACGGCCTACTGAACCAAGTTTGGCCTATGTAACCCAGATTCTCCAACATCAAACCACCCTATAGGAGATCTTCACTTATCATCTTACAAAGCCTCATATGGAGCCATTTGAATACTGGAGTGGTAACTGTTATTACATGCAAACTCGATAAGAGGTAGATGTTCATCCCAACTTCTTTTAAAATCCAACACACATGCTCGTAACATATCCTCGTGCATTTGAATTGTGCGCTCGACTTGTCCATCAGTATGTAGATAAAAAGTTGTGTGGAGATTCACCTGAGTCCCTAGACCTCTCTGAACTGACCTCCAGAAATGTGTTGTAAAGTGGGCCCCACGATCAGATATAATAGATATTGGAACTCCGTGTAGCCGCACTATCTCCTTAATATATAACTTTGCATAATGTTCGGCTATATATGTAGATATGACTGGTAGGAAATGGGCTGATTTAGTGAGCCCATCGACTATCACGCATATAAAATCAAACTTACGATGAGAACGAGGCAAACTCGTGACAAAGTCCATATTGATCTCCTCTCATTTCCACGTCGGGATCTCTATAGTCTGTATTAGCCCTCTGGGATTCTGGTTCTCTACCTTCACCTGCTGGCAACTAGGACATTGGGTGACAAACTCATCAATGTTCTTCTTCATATCGTTCCACCAGTATACATCCTTAATGTCATGATGCATCTTCGTTGACCTAGGATGAATGGAGTACCACGAATAATGTGCCTCTGACATAATCCTATCTGGTAGCCCTGCTACATCTAGGACACACAGACGACCCCTCTATCTAAGAACATCATCTTCCTTGTGCTCTTATAGCGGTTTCTTCTACTGCGGAACCCGCTCTCTCAACTCGACCAGCTCTGGAACATCGTACTATCTTTCCTTTACTTCAGCTATGAGAGATGATTTTGCAATGTCTTGGAGTACGACTCCACCATCATTAGAATCTCCTTACCGAAGCCCCAAATAAGCCAATTGATGAAGCTCTCTAGCTATTTCTCTTTTCTAAGCCTCTGCATATTCTAGGCTATCCATAGATTGGTGACTTAAGGCATAAACTACAACATTAGCTTTCCCTGGATAGTAGAGAGTGTTAACGTTGTAATCTTTCAAAAACTCTAGCCATCGCCTTTGTCACAAATTCAACTCCTTTTGTTTGAAGATATATTTCAGGCATTTATGATCTGTAAATACATCCACATGAACATCATAAAAATAATGCCGCCATATCTTAAGTGCTTGGACAACCGCAACTAACTCGAGGTCGTGGGTCGAATAATTCCTCCCGTGCTTCTACAACTGCCTTGAAGCATATGCATTTACCTTCCCATGTTGCACTAGGACACATCCTAACCCGACACCTGATGCATCACAATACACGGCATAACCCTCTAGACCCTCTGGAAGTGTTAGAACTGGAGCTGAGGTCAACCTATTGTTAAACTCTTGGAAACTCCGCTCGCAAGCCTCTGTCCATTGAAACTTAGTTTCTTTCTGTGTCAACTTCGTCAATGGTGCCGAAAGGGAAGATAAACCCTCTACGAACTTCCGATAGTAGCCTGCTAAGACTAGAAAACTACGAACCTATGTCGGAGTGGTAAGTCTAAGCCAGGATTTCATGGCCTCAATCTTCTGAGTATCTACCATTATACCTTCATTAGATACAATATGCCCCAAGAATGCTACAAACTTAAACTAGAACTCACATTTAGAAAATATAGCATACAACTTACGATCACGAAGGGTTTGGAGTACCGCTCGCAAGTGGTCCACATGCTCCTCCTCTGAAAGTGACTAAACCAGAATATCATTAATAAATACTATCATGAACAGATTAAAAAATGGCTGAAATACACTATTCATCAAGTCCATAGATATTGCTGGTGCATTGGTCAACTCGAAGGACATGACAAAGAACTTAATGTGGCCATATCAGGTCCTGAAGGCTGTCTTCGAAATATCATTCTCCCGAACTCTGACATGGCGGTACCCTGACCTCAAATTTATCTTTGAAAAGAATCTAGCCCCCTAAAACAGATCAAACAAGTCATCGATCCTTGGAAGTGGATACTTATTCTTAGTAGTTACCTTGTTCATCTGCCTATAATCGATACACATCCTTAATGAGCCATGTTTCTTTCGCACAAATAGTACCAATGCACTCCAAAGTGAGGTACTGGGTCTCATGAAACCTTTCTCTAGCAAATCTTTTAACTACTCCTTCAACTCCTTCAATTCAGTAGGTACCATTCTATACGGAGGGATGGATATTGGTTGAGTTCCCGAAAGTAAATCGATACTAAAATCAATCTCTCACTCTGGAGGAATACATAGAAGCGCATCTGGAAACACATCTGCATACTCTCAGACTACTGGAATAAACTGAAGTGTAGTTATTTCAGCATCTGTAACTCTAACTCACACAATATGATAAATGCACCCTTTTGCGATCATTTTCCTCGCCTTAAGATAGGAAATAAACCTACCTCTGGGTGTCGCTGGATTACCCACCCATTGAAGGACTGTGTCACCCTGAAAATGAAATATGGCTACCTTTGCTCGGCAATCAACGGTGGCATAGCAAGCTGCCAACCAGTCTATGCCCATGATAACATCAAAATCCATCATCTCTAGCTCAACTAGATCGGCTGAGGTCTGACGACTACAAACTATCATCGTACAACTTCGGTAAACCCGTCTAGCAATAATTGATTCTCCGACGGGTGTAGATACCGAAAAGGGATCACTTAGTATTTCATGCACTATACCAAACTTCCCCGCGACAAATGGGGTAATATACAATAAAGTAGATCCTGGATATACCAAGGCATAAACATCGTGAGAGAAAATGGTCAATATACCTGTCCCAACGTCTGGTGAAGACTTGTAGTCCTGTCGGCCCGCTAAAGCATATATACAGTTTTTGATTACCGCTTGAAATGGACCTCTAGCTCTGCCTCGACCTTTACCAGCTGAAGACCGAGACTCACACCCTGAAGGATGTACGGACATATAGGATCCTGCTATTAAACTCGTTAGTTGTGCCATACCCTTAGAATCTATACTTGGGCAATCTCGCATCATATACCCAGGACGCTCATATATAACAAGCGTCGGAACCTTCTCGGCATTGGCCCAAGTGTCCTCTACCACAGATGTCATGTCGCAGCAAAAATGTCCATGTCTGCCTTGAACCTCGCTGTCGTTGCAAATTTGACGCTCGTGAGCTCTCACCTAGTCTTGACTGATCATATCTGTCAAACCTTTAACATTGTAACTAAGGTGGTGGAGGCCTAGGTGGCCGTCCAAAGTATTGGGGCCTATAACTACCATGAGACTGCTCCTGAGAGCTGGAAACTCTCATCCTTTTATGATACCCTTGCTCACTCCTTTCTATATTTTGGGCGAATGCCTGAATTCGGGAGATATCCATACTATCTTGCAGTGCAACAGTAGCATAAGCCTCGGTCAACTCTGGGGCCAACCCTGCTATAAACATGTGGATCCTATGTGGCATAGTAGCAACAATAGATGGAGCATATCTTTCCAATGAGTCGAAATGGTGACTAAACTCTCGAACTCTCATATTGCCCTTCTTGAAGGCTAGATACTGATTGACTCGAGCCTGCTGGATCTCCAGCGGTACGTACTGATCAAGGAAGGTATTTGAAAAATTCTCCCAAATAGCCGGAGGTGCATCACGTCCCCTGGACCTCTCCCATCGCTTGTACCAAAGGACGGCTATATCTCGGAGTCGAAAAGTTGTCAGCTTAACTTCCTCTTTCTCTATGGCAAGCATAACCCGAAAGATCATGTAAAGTTGATCTATGAAATCCTGGGGGTCCTTCCTCTGATCTGTCCATGTGAACTCTAGGGGGACTCAAGGAAAAAAACTCTCGAACCCTTGAACTCCCAGACCCCTCAGAAGATCCTACACTAGCTGATGCCCAAGCATGTTGTTGCGTAGCTACCAGTTGTGTCAACAAATGCATCACACTCTTCAAGTCCTGGTCTGATGGAAGTGGAAGGGGAACTGGATGTGTGGTATCTCTAGTAATCTCCTCAAGTGGTGGAGGAGCCGGTAATGGTTGAGTAAGGGTCTCGCCCTGGGCCTCAGACTGGGCCCCATCTACTAGGGGTACCTTGCTGGTCCCCTCACTCGCTGCTGTATCTCTCCTATGACTGGCCTAAGTCTTCCGAGTCACCGTCATCTCTGTATGCAAACACCAATATGTAAGCTTAACTCAAATTTCCTATAACTCGGTTCTATAGCACAATTTAGATTTGAAAGAAGGGTAACCCACAATGGCTGACAAACCAAAAACAATATACATACAAGGCCTAGAAGCCCAACATACTACACTGACTGATAGGATATGTCTACAAGCCTCTATTGATGGATGTAATGTGGTCGGAACTGGGCCCCAATATATATATATATATATATATATATATGTATGTATATGTATATGTATATATATATATATATATATATATATATATATATATATATATATATGTATGTGTGTGTGTGTGTGTGTGTTCAAAACCCTAGACCCGGCGACTCCGAAGGAACTGGAGCTTACCGATCAAGCTGAACTCTGACAACACCTACTGAGGAGGTCTACCTGTCAGTCTATATGAACCTGCATGCATGAAATACAACATCCTCAGAAAAGGGACATAAGTACAAAATAATGTACCGAGTAGGTAAGGCAGTAGAATAACTGAATTGATAATATAATAATTGAAAGTAATTGGGAGTCAAAGATGATCTAGGGATATACATACCTGCTGATCCTCACTCAACTCTCTAAATATAGTAAGTAAAATAGTTGCACGGCCATATAAGGCTTGGTACGTGGAACTGCTCGACCGTAGTAGGCTCGTTCATAGGCTCTCGGCTATACTAGGCTCACTATCTCGGCCATTCCGGGCTGGCTCATAGGCGCTCGGCCACAGTAGGTGTTACAATCCAAATTCGCATATCATAGATCACGCCGTAAGTTAGTCGACGTAAATCCAAGAAGAGATTATCTTTGAGATGATAAGAAGTTAATCCTATTGGTCTTAAACGATACAAGGGTGTATAAGAGTGGTTAACAAGTATTTGAAGTTAAACGAATCAAGGATGTTGTAACCCGTATTTTCGGGTAACACTAGAGGTGATTAATTGTCCCAAGAGGTCTTGTTTTAATGTATTTGAATCATATAATATCCTCATCATAAGTCTTGAAGTCAAGCGAGTTATGAAACAAAAGTCGATAAAAGTTGTCGCAACTTAGGTTTATAATTTTACTTAAACTTTAGGTCAAATGTTACTGCATTTTTCTCCCAATGTGCTTGGAATTATGGGGTGATATACCTATCAAATTGAAGATCTATGAGTCTAGTTTCCAACGCATTAAACCATTCATCGATATGATCGCGGAATAGAGAGATATTTGCGTTTTCGCGAGAGTGCGCCAAGCTGCTCTTTATGGGGCCCACAAAGGCGGTTTAAGACATATGGACATATATAAGATACCTCAACCCCGTTTTAAGTCATTAGTTTTCAGTATATTCATACCTTATAACCCTAAAAACAGTCTCTCAAGGTTCTCTCATGATCCAAGACCCAAACAAAGGGCAAACAACACAAATCAAATGTCGGGAATCCCGTGGCGCTAGTAAGTTTCTTGTTCTTCTTGTTGTTGCTGATTTTTGTGTTGTTCCAGCTCGTGTGGGAGGTTTTTTTAAGTGTTTTATGTCCTGTAAATACACCTTCAAGTTTTTAATATCAACCCTAGGTGATTTCAAGTCTTCTAAAGTAATTCTAGTGCCGAAAAACCCGAATTAATTGCTAGTTTCGCTTCCTTGTTCTTGTGGCAGAATTGAACGGATATTTCGTGGAAAATTAAGGTCAAATTGGAGTTGTTCTTTCTGTTTAAAGGTAAGGAACCTCTTACTCTATATATATTTAAGATTATCCAAGTTGCAGCTAAGTCGTTGAAGCTAGAACTTGTGAAATATATATCGAAAGGCTTGGTAGTAATGTTGTTGGTTGGTGGACTGTTTTGGAGGCTCAATATGATTATTAATGATGTTGTTTGGGCTGTTTGGTGATTGTATTGACTTGTGGGAAGTCGTATAAATAGGGTAGGTATTGTCCGTTTCATCGTAAAATAGGTTGTGGTCGATACATAATAGTTACGACGCTTAAACGATAATGATAATGTCATTTGTCTTATTGTAGACTAAGGAGTCGTGACATTTGCATAGCTTGAGGTTGGGCAGTATATACAAGGTATGTGAGGCTATCCCCTTCATTCCTTTGCACGACTCCGATTGTACATAATGTAATAAACGAGCTCCCAAAGATACTCTACTCTTAGAAGCTAGCAGTACTTAAATTGCTGCCCTTCTTATGAAACGATTGATATTGATGTTACTTCTCTTATTCTTATATTATCAATGTTGTTGGTAGTTCCTGATTCTTATAAGATTCTTGATGAAGAGTTAATCCTAATAACGTGTACGAAGGATACCAACCTTATGTCACTCCGAAAGGTTCAAAATGTGATTCCAATGAGTCCAGCATGCATCATATATATGTATCTATTTTACTCTACCGAGCCGCGCTATAGTCGGCCGGGTACGGCACCTATTGTGCAACCACTGATCAGTTGGGTTTTACCGAGCTCCGCGTGGCCGGGTATGATTCTACCGAGCCCTATGATGGCCGGGTACGTTTTACCGAGCCTATTATGGCCGGGTACGATATGATGATGGTGATGCCCACAAAGGCGCATGTTTTAAAAGTTTATGTATATATATGTATGTATCATGTATTTCATGTCAGTAGCCCTCAGAGGTACCCAGATGTCACAGGTTGTATATTCTCTATCCCTGTTTACATTACTGTTCTTACTTATGCTTTCTTGCCTCACATACTCAGTACTTTATTCGTACTGACGTCCTTTTTATTTGTGGACGCTGCATGTCGTGCTGCAGGTCCTGATAGACAGGTAGACGTAGCTCCCCCACCACAGTAGGCTGTCCAGTTCAGCGGTTATTGGCGAGATCCCTTCTCCGGACTTGCCGTGGTCTTGGTATGCATTTTTGTTATAGACATTATGGGTATGTCGGGGCCCTGTTCCGGCAATGTTGTAGCACTTATGTTCCTTTAGAGGCTCATAGACAGGTGTCGACTTATGTATGGTTTAGAATGCCTTTTCGGCTGATTTTTGTTGTATAGTCTTTCATGGCATCATGATAGCTCGTACCTTATATATAGTTTCTTGACAGTCTTGTCGTCCCATGTTATGTATGTTCATGACATTATCTTTCATTGTTGGATGTTCATGATCCATGTCTACTATTTATATTGATCTTGTCAGCCCTTAAAGATAATAAGGAAGGTTAGATAAAATGTACGTTGGTGCTCGGCAAGTATGGCCCGGGTGCTAGTCATGACCCTCCAGTTGGGTCGTGACAAACTTGGTATCAGAGCAAGTCTGTCCTAGGGGATGTCTATGAGCCGTGTCTAGTAGAGTTTTGATTATGGATGTGTAGCGCGCCACATTTATAATCAGGAGGCTACGTGACATCTAGGGTTGTTACCTTCTTCCTGAATCTAGATCGTGCGTAGAGTTGAGTAGTAAGTGTTCATATCTAATATTCACCTTGTTTTCATTTAGCGATGCCTTCGACTAGGAAGCAAGCAATTAGTAAACGGCTTGATACAGCTGTGGGAGAGGGTAACATTCAGGTGCCTCCAGCCAGAGCAGGCCAAAGTGAGGCTCAGAGTGAGATGCCGTCTCATACCTCTCCGTCTCCTCCAGAGGATATTAGGAGGCACCCAGTACATCCAGTTCCTCCGTCTAGCACTACAGACCACGATATGCGCAGTGCGGTGCAATTATTGACTAGCTTGGTAGCTGCTCAGGCTCAGAGGCAGAATACCGGTGCTGCTGATAAACCGGTTAGTGCGAGAGTTCGTGATTTTATTAATCTAGACCCTCCAGTGTTTACCGAATCAGACCCCAAGGAGGACCCACAAACATTTATTGATCAGATTCATCGTACATTGCGGGTTATGCATGCTAGTGATACGGAGGCAGTAGAGTTGGCTTCTTATCGGTTACAGGATTTAGCGGTTTTCTAGTATGATAGTTGGGAGAGATCTAGGGGTCCGAACGCTCCTCCAGCCGTGTGGAAGGAATTTTCTGAGGCCTTTCTTCGTCACTACTTGCCAGTTGAGATACGACGAGCTAGAGCTGATAAGTTCTTGAACCTTCGACAGGGTAATATGAGTGTACGAGAGTATAGTATACAGTTTGATTCTTTAGCAAGGTATGCTCCCCATATGGTGGCCGAGATGAGTGATAGGGTGCATCTGTTCGTGAACGGGTTGGGACCACATCTGATAAATGAGTGCACAACAGCCTCCTTGGTAGAGGGCATGGATATTTCCCGTATTCAGGCTTATGCCCAGACCCTAGAGGATCGTAAGTGCCAGCAAAGGGCAGATAGGGAGCAGGATAGGGGCCAGCATAAGAGGGCGAGATTTGCAAGGTATTCTGATGAGTTCAGAGGCAGTATTAGGCCCCAATCTTTGAGGAGTTCGGCGCCACCTGTAGCTAGTGCTTCTCCAAAGTTTCAGAGGCCTCGGTATGATCGATTTACCTATTCTGGTTCAGGTCAGAGTTTGAGGGCATCAGGCTCACAATTTCATAGAGATACTAGTCAGACGAGACCCCCAACACCTCGTTGTGATCAGTGCGGCAAGGCCCACTTTGGACTGTGCCGTCGAGGTTCCGATGCGTGCTATTCTTGCGGACAGCGTGGCCATATGATGCGGGATTGTCCTAACAGAGGAGGTGGTGGTATGGCTCAATCGACTGGATCTGTGTCTGGTTCTTCCTCATCAGTTCGACCTCCAGCACAAGGTTTTCAACAGTCGACAGGTCGTGGTAGAGGTAGAGGTTCAGTGCCGAGTTCGAGTGGTGCTCAAAATCGAACCTATGCTCTAATAGGTCGACAAGATCTCGAGTCATCTCCGGATGTTGTTACAGGTATATTGTCTGTGTTTTCTTATGATGTATATGCGCTAATTGATCCAGGATCTACCTTATCATATGTTACACCCTTTGTGGCTAATAAGTTTGGCATTGAACCTGAATTGATAAGTAAACCACTTGCGGTATCCACTCCGATAGGAGATTCTGTGATTGCTAGAAGGGTATATAAAGGTTGCACTGTGATGATTTGTAGTCGTCAAACCTCGGCAAATTTATTTGAGTTAGAAATGGTTGATTTCGATGTGATAATGGGAATGGACTGGTTGGCCTCATGCTATGCAAATGTTGACTGTCGTACGAAGATGGTTAGGTTTCAGTTTCCTTGTGAACCCGCCATTGAATGGAAGGGGAACATTGCTACGCCGAAAGGTAGGTTTATTTCCTATCTTAAGGCAAGGAAGATGATCTCAAAAGGTTACATTTATCATCTTGTTCGCGTTAGGGATGCGGAGGCGAAGCTGCCTACTCTACAATTAATCTCCGTGGTCAATGAATTTCCAGATGTTTTCCCAGATGAACTCCCAGGCCTTCCTCCTGAAAGGGAGATTGAGTTTAGCATTGATGCATTGCCTGACACTCAACCGATCTCTATCCCTCCATACAGGATGGCCCCGGCAGAGTTACGAGAGTTGAAGGCACAGTTGAAGGACTTGCTGGATAAGGGTTTCATTAGGCCTAGTACTTCACCTTGGGGTGCGCCAGTCTTGTTCGTGCGGAAGAAAGATGGGTCGTTAAGGATGTGTATCAATTATCGACAGTTGAATAAGTTTAAAATAAAGAACAAGTATCCACTTCCAAGAATTGATGACCTGTTTGACCAACTCCAGGGTGCCAAGTATTTCTCCAAGATTGACTTGCGTTCAGGGTATCATCAGGTGAGGGTTAAGGAGAAGGATATTCCAAAGACGGCCTTCCGGACAAGATATGGGCATTTTGAGTTCTTGGTGATGTCGTTCGGGCTAACAAATGCCCCAGCAGCTTTTATGGATCTCATGAATAGTGTATTCAGGCCCTATCTTGATGTGTTCGTGATCGTATTCATTGATGACATTCTGGTGTATTCTCGTTCGGAGGCGGAACATGCGGGCCACTTGCGGATAGTATTACAGACCCTTCAGGATCATAAGTTATATGCTAAGCTCTCTAAATGTGAATTCTGGCTGAACTCAGTAGCATTCCTTGGCCATGTGAAATCTGATGAGGGTATTAGTGTCGACACTCAGAAGATCGATGCAGTGAAGAATTGGCCGAGACCTACAACACCGTCAGAAGTCCGCAGCTTCCTGGGGCTAGCAGGATATTATAGGTAGTTTGTAGAAGGGTTTTCCTCTATATCAGCACCATTGACTAAGTTAACACAAAAAGCTACCAAGTTCCAGTGGTCTGATGCTTGTGAACATAGTTTTCAGGAGCTAAAGAATCAATTGACATCCGCGCCAGTGCTCACTCTCCCAGAAGGAACAGAAGGTTATGTGGTATATTGTGATGCCTCAGGTATAGGTTTGGGGTGCGTATTGATGCAACGTGGGAAGGTGATTGCTTATGCATCAAGACAATTGAAGAAGCATGAAAAGAATTACCCGACTCATGATTTGGAATTGGCTGCAGTAATATATGCTTTGAAGATATGGCGGCACTACTTATACGGCGTCCATGTTGACATCTACATAGATCACAAGAGTTTACAATACATCTTCAAGCAGAAGGAGTTGAATTTGAGGCAGCGTAGGTGGCTTGAATTACTGAAAGACTACGATGTCGAGATATTGTACCATCCCGGTAAAGCTAATGTTGTGGCAGACGCTCTCAGCCGTAAGTCAATGGGAAGCTTAATACATATTGAGGCAGGTAGACAAGGGTTGACCAAAGAGCTTCACCAGCTGGCCAATATGAGAATCAGATTGTTGGACTCTGATGACGGAGGTGTTACTGTACAGAATACAGCAGAATCATCTTTGGTAGCCGAGGTAAAAGCACGGCAATATGAAGATCCTACCTTAGTAAGATTGAGAGAGGGAATTCAGCAGTGTAAGATTACAGCTTTCAAGATCGGAGGAGATGGGACACTGAGATACCAGGGCCGATTATGTGTACCTAGTGTGGCAGGGTTGCGAGAGAAGATTATGATTGAGATTCACCAGTCCCGATATTCTATCCATCCTGGCTCGACAAAGATGTATCATGACGTTAAGGAGCAGTATTGGTGGGATAACATGAAGAAGTCTATTGCAGAATTTGTAGCCCAGTGTCCTAATTGTCAACAAGTAAAGATCGAGCATCAGAAACCTAGTGGATTGATTCAGAATATAGAGATTCCGACCTGGAAATGGGAGGTGATTAATATGGACTTCATTATTGGATTACCTCACTCTTATCATAAGTTTGACTCCATCTGGGTGATAGTTGATCGACTTACAAAATCTGCCCATTTTCTGCCAGTTAAGACAACTTACACGGCTGAAGATTATGCGAAGTTGTATATCAAGGAGATTGTTAGGCTTCATGGTGTGCCGGTATCTATTATATCAGACCGAGGAGCTCAATTTACGGCTAACTTTTGGAGGTCTTTTCAGAAGGGTTTAGGCACACAAGTAAATCTCAGCACTGCATTCCATCCGCAGACTGACGGACAGGCTGAACGTACCATCCAGACGCTTGAAGATATGCTACGAGCATGTGTTCTAGATTTCAAGGGAATTGGGATGACCATCTGGCACTTATAGAATTTGCCTACAATAATAGCTACCATTCCAGTATTAAAATGGCCCCGTATGAGGCACTATACGGGAGGAGATGTAGATCACCAGTTGGATGGTTCGAAGTCGGTGAGACAGAATTATATGGGCCAGATTTGATTCACCAAGCCATTGAGAAGGTGAAAGTGATACAAGAGCGACTGAGGACGGCACAAAGCAGGCAAAAGTCTTATTCCGACGTCCGACGTCGTGATCTGGAATTTGAGGTTGGTGATTGGGTTTTCCTGAAGATCTCGCCGATGAAGGGTGTTATGCGTTTTGGGAAGAAGGGTAAGTTGAGTCCGCGGTATATTGGGCCGTACAAAATTCTTCGACGAATTGGACAGGTTGCTTACGAGTTAGAATTGCCATCTGAATTGGAATTTGTCCACCCGGTATTCCATGTATCTATGTTGAGGAAATGTATTGGAGACCCTTCTCGGGTCGTCCCTATCAAAGATGTACAAGTTACAAAGGATCTATCATATGATGAAGTGCCAGTGGCTATATTAGATCGACAAGTCCGCAAGCTGAGAACAAAGGATGTAGCTTCCGTGAAAGTATTATGGAGGAACAAGAATATAGAAGAAATGACATGGGAAGCAGAAGAGGAGATGAAGTCTAAATACCCTTACCTATTCCAGAGTGAAGATAACGAGGATGCCGGGGGAAAGAAGGACGCATTATAAGGTGAAACGGCTCTATGAGGTAAGCAATAGCTTGTGAATAATCTTTTTTTAATACAAAATGGTAATATGCAGATAATGTACATATCCATAATGCTTTGTATAGTCTTGTAAGGCCATAGGTTAGGTTTAACTGCTTGCAAGTTTGGCTAGTGTCCATTTTATAGGGGAAACTCAGCCGGAAATCTCCGTCGGAATCCACAATGAGTTAGACACCCCATAAACCCTTACATTCGAGGACGAATGTTCCTAAGGGGGAGAGGGTGTTACAACCCAAATTCGCATACCATAGATCATGCCGTAAGTTAGTCGACGTAAATCCAAGAAGAGATTATCTTTGAGATGATAAGAAGTTAATCCTATTGGTCTTAAACGATACAAGGGTGTATAAGAGTGGTTAACAAGTATTTGAAGTTAAACGAATCAAGGATGTTGTAACCCGTATTTTCGGGTAACACTAGAGGTGATTAATTGTCCCAAGAGGTCTTGTTTTAATGTATTTGAATCATATAATATCCTCATCATAAGTCTTGAAGTCAAGCGAGTTATGAAACAAAAGTCGATAAAAGTTGTCGCAACTTAGGTTTATAATTTTACTTAAACTTTAGGTCAAATGTTACTGCATTTTTCTCCCAATGTGCTTGGAATTATGGGGTGATATACCTATCAAATTGAAGATCTATGAGTCTAGTTTCCAACGCATTAAACCGTTTGTCGATACGATCTCGGAATAGAGAGATATTCGCATTTTTGCGAGAGTGCGCCAAGCTGCTCTTTATGGGGCCCACAAAGGCGGTTTAAGACATATGGACATATATAAGATACCTCAACCCCATTTTAAGTCATTATTTTTCAGTATATTCATACCTTATAACCCTAAAAACAGTCTCTCAAGGTTCTCTCATGATCCAAGACCCAAACAAAGGGCAAACAACACAAATCAAATGTCGGGAATCCCGTGGCGCTAGTAAGTTTCTTGTTCTTCTTGTTGTTGCTGATTTTTGTGTTGTTCCAGCTCGTGTGGGAGGTTTTTTTAAGTGTTTTATGTCCTGTAAATACACCTTCAAGTTTTTAATATCAACCCTAGGTGATTTCAAGTCTTCTAAAGTAATTCTAGTGCCGAAAAACCCGAATTAATTGCTAGTTTCGCTTCCTTGTTCTTGTGGCAGAATTGAACGGATATTTCGTGGAAAATTAAGGTCAAATTGGAGTTGTTCTTTCTGTTTAAAGGTAAGGAACCTCTTACTCTATATATATTTAAGATTATCCAAGTTGCAGCTAAGTCGTTGAAGCTAGAACTTGTGAAATATATATCGAAAGGCTTGGTAGTAATGTTGTTGGTTGGTGGACTGTTTTGGAGGCTCAATATGATTATTAATGATATTGTTTGGGCTGTTTGGTGATTGTATTGACTTGTGGGAAGTCGTATAAATAGGGGAGGTGCTGTCCGTTTCATTGTAAAATAGGTTGTGGTCGATACATAATAGTTACGACGCTTAAACGATAATGATAATGTCATTTGTCTTATTATAGACTAAGGAGTCGTGACATTTGCATAGCTTGAGGTTGGGCAGTATATACAAGGTATGTGAGGCTATCCCCTTCATTCTTTTGCACGACTCCGATTGTACATAATGTAATAAACGAGCTCCCAAAGATACTCTACTCTTAGAAGCTAGCAGTACTTACATTGCTGCCCTTCTTATGAAACGATTGATATTGATGTTACTTCTCTTATTCTTATATTATCAATGTTGTTGGTAGTTCCTGATTCTTATAAGATTCTTGATGAAGAGTTAATCCTAATAACGTGTACGAAGGATACCAACCTTATGTCACTCCGAAAGGTTCAAAATGCGATTCCAATGAGTCCAGCATGCATCATATATATGTATCTATTTTACTCTACCGAGCCGCGCTATAGTCGGCCGGGTACGGCACCTATTGTGCAACCACTGATCAGTTGGGTTTTACCGAGCTCCGCGTGGCTGGGTACGATTCTACCGAGCCCTATGATGGCCGGGTACGTTTTACCGAGCCTATTATGGCCGGGTACGATATGATGATGGTGATGCCCACAAAGGCGTATGTTTTAAAAGTTTATGTATATATATGTATGTATCATGTATTTCATGTCAGTAGCCCTCAGAAGTACCCAGATGTCACAGGTTGTATATTCTCTATCCCTGTTTACATTACTGTTCTTACTTATGCTTTCTTGCCTCACATACTCAGTACTTTATTCGTACTGACGTCCTTTTTATTTATGGACGCTGCATGTCGTGCTGCAGGTCCTGATAGACAGGTAGACGTAGCTCCCCCACCACAGTAGGCTGTCCAGTTCAGCGGTTATTGGCGAGATCCCTTCTCCGGACTTGCCGTGGTCTTGGTATGCATTTTTGTTATAGACATTATGGGTATGTCGGGGCCCTGTTCCGGCAATGTTGTAGCACTTATGTTCCTTTAGAGGCTCATAGACAGGTGTCGACTTATGTATGGTTTAGAATGCCTTTTCGGCTGATTTTTGTTGTATAGTCTTTCATGGCATCATGATAGCTTGTACCTTATATATAGTTTCTTGACAGTCTTGTCGTCCCATGTTATGTATGTTCATGACATTATCTTTCATTGTTGGATGTTCATGATCCATGTCTACTATTTATATTGATCTTGTCGGCCCTTAAAGATAATAAGGAAGGTTAGATAAAATGTACGTTGGTGCTCGGCAAGTATGGCCCGGGTGCTAGTCATGACCCTCTAGTTGGGTCGTGACAGTTTTGAAGTCAATCGAGTTGTGAAGAAAAAGTCGACGAAAGTCGTTACAAGTTACGTTGATAAATTTTAATGAACTTTAGGTCAAATGTCACTAAGGTTTTATCTCAATGTACGTGAATTTTCGGGGTGATCCACCCACAAATTTGAGAATACTGTAACTTATAAGACTAGAATAATGTGTGTGTGTACTCAAAACCCTAGACCCGGCAACTCCGAAGGAACTGGAGCTTACCGATCAAGCTGAACTCTGACAACACCTACTGAGGAGGTCTACCCGTCAGTCTATATGAACCTGCATGCATGAAATACAGCATCCTCAGAAAAGGGACATAAGTACAAAATAATGTACCGAGTATGTAAGGCAGTAGAATAACTGAATTGATAATATAATAATTGAAAGTAATTGGGAGTCAAAGATGATCTAGGGATATACATACCTGCCGATCCTCACTCAACTCTCTAAATATAGTTAGTAAAATAGTTGCACGGCCCTATAAGGCTTGGTACGTGGAACTTCTCGACCGTAGTAGGCTCGTTCATAGGCTCTTGGCTATACTAGGCTCACTATCTCGGCCATTCTGGGCTGGCTCGTAGGCGCTCGGCCATAGTAGGCTCGGTATATAACTTAACATCTGAGCAGAGGTTGCCCAATAGGGGCCTGCCCACCGATTATAGCTCGATGGTGGTGAAAATAATGTAATATTATCTATATATACAAATGGACCCTCTGCTCTCTTTACTAGAAGAAGACAATACTTAACTGAATATAATGTCCCGATAAGGGAGAATACTGTAACTTATGAGACTAGAATAATGTACATAATTTTAGTAGTATGAACTTCTCTCCATGTCCCTTATTCAAGCGCATGTAGTTACGAGATCATGCCAAAATGAAGAAAAAGTTTAGCCTTAACATACCTTATCACAATCTTCCAATAACCATGTTGAACTTGTCTCTTTGCACCTGAATCTACAGCAACGATAATAATACTCTCATTAAATTGCGAAAGGTACAAGTATCGGCCAAAGAACGAAAAGCTTATTCTATATTAAAATTGGGCAGCATCTCCCCTATAATCTTTACTCCCTCCCAATTCGAGATAACACCAAAAACACAAGAACACAATAATAACAACATATATACATCATTTTCCAACCTTATATCCATCACAAAATACCACAATATAGCCCAACACACCCCAATCTCTTCATACGCAAAACGGCCACCATAGTAGTGTCAAACAACCCGAAAATGTTATGACAAATGACCCGTCCACTACCCCGAATTTATGTGGTGTTTCTACATATTATTTATCCTCCAAAACTACATAAAACAGTATCAAAACAAACAATCCCTCAACAACAAAAAATAGCCCACAAAACAGTCCACTACGAGTTGAATAACTCAAACTCACGGCTTCCGATCACCATCCTGTGAGTTCTTACAATTATAGAATGAATTTCTATACTTTATAGAAGAAAAATGGATGAAAGATAGAATTATACATACCTTATTTGGTGAATATCTCAGCTCCTATATTGGTTCTTCAATCCTTAGGTTTTCCTCCAACTAGAACTTGAAAAGAAAAGAAAATTAATTAGGGTTAGTGTTGAATTTATGGGAGACTTTTGCATGGGCTTATCTCTGGTTTTTATGCTCTATAATGAGTGTGAAATATGAAGGAAATAAGCCCTTAAAAGGGCTCTTTTTCCGACGCGAAATATCCCCTTTTTGGACATATTTAGTCCTCTAATTTAAGCAAGTAGGTGACACACCTACTTGTCACCAATGCAGTCTGCGCAGTCTCGTAAAAACACATATATTTCTCTACTCCTGTGTCGTATTGACAAACAGTTTAATGAGTTTGAAACTACACTTATAGATCTTAAATTTTATGGGTGGCTCACCCCATAACTTTAAGTATATTGGGAGAAAAGCTCAGTGACAGTTGACCCAAAATTCAGTAAAACTTATGAACGTAACTTGTTATGACTTTCATCGACTTTTTTTCCACAACTCGCTTTACTTCAAAACATAACACATGACTATTATACGATTAAAATAACTTATAACATAACCCTATTATCATATTAAGCACCCTTGTCTCACCCCAAAGGTAAGGGTTATAACATTTCCAACTTGTCGACTTTCGACGAAATTATATTTTCTTCAATTCGTTTAGCTTCTGAACCATCCAACCCTCTTTGTACTTGTTGTTCATGATATTAAATATTTGTAACTTCTGAGGTAACATGATTAACTTACATTATATACTTTTAAATATGATCTTATTTTTTGTCTTACATCCGTTTGCTTATGACAGACTTTTACGTACCAAAATATGAGGTGTAACACGCTTTGACCTGTATTACCCTTATTTTTGCATTTATGTTAAGATTTGTTTCATTATATTATGCTTTTATTGTTATAAATAATTTTATGTGACCGGCTTACCTAGTTTTGAGACTAGGTGTCATCACGACTCCTATAGAAGGATTTGGGTCGTGACAGTTCAGCATGAGCTGGGCACATAAGTGGAGCTCGGCACTGCATTTCAATTGCAGACAAATAGGCAGTCTGAGCAGACCATTTAGATCCTTGAGAATATGTCGAGGGCATGCATTATTGATTTTGGAGGACATTTAGATCAAATCCTACCATTGGTGGAGTTTGCTTACAACAACAACTACTGGTTTAGCACTAGATGGCTCTGTATGAGGCCTTATATGGGATGCGATATCATTATTCGCTTGGTCGATTTGAGCCTGGAGAGGCTAGGTTGTTGGGTACAAATTTGATCGGTGATTCTTTGGAGAGAGTGAAGTTGATTCAGGAGAGGCTTCGCACAGCTCAGTCCAGGCAGAAAAGTGATGCGAACAAGAAGGTTCGTAATATAGTACTTGTGGAGAGAAGGTTCTTCTCAAAGTTTTACATGTGAATGTCGTGATGATTTTTGGAATAAAAAACAGGTGTAGCTCGATGTTGATTGGTCAATTTGAGGTGTTGGAAAGAGTTAGTGAGGTTACTTATAGACTTGTTTTGCATCCTAGTCTGTCGGGAGCATCTGGTGCTTCATGTTTCTATGCTTCGGAAGTATCATGAAGATAAGTCACTTGTTTTAGAATTCAGCACAATGCAGTTGGATAATAACCTATCTTATGAAGAAGAGTCGGTTGCCATTTTGGATAGGCAGGTTCAGAAGCTCAAGTATAAGGAGATCAGGTCAGTGAATGTGCTTTGGAGAGGCCAACAAAGTGACTAGTCTACTTTGGAATCCGAGTCAAATATGCAGAGCAAATATCCACGTCTTTCAGCAGTTCAGGTACATTTCTAAACCCACTCGAAGACAAACGTCTGTTTAAGCGGTGGAGAATATAGCGACCCGACCGGTCGTTTTGAGTGTTTGAACCTTGTTCCCCTATTTTATACTTCATATATGTGTATTTGATATTTTGTGACTTGTGGGTGTATATTTGGAAAACCTAGATTCATTTTTGGAGTCTTAAGTTGGAAGAGTTTACCAAGGTTTGACTTTTCTATAAACGACCTCGGTTGGTGATTGGATGGTTCTAGTAGGTTTGTATGGTGAAATTAGACTTATGTGTATATTTGAATTTGGTTTTGGATGTTTCTAGAGGATTTTGAGCAAAATTGCCAAAATTCGGCAATTTGAAGAATTGAACAGTTCTTAAGTTTGAACGACAATTGAGTTTGATGTTATCTGATTCCGATTGTAGTTATGAGACTTAAAATATTTTAATGGAAATTGTGTGCAAAGTTTGATAGTGCTCCGAAGTATTTAGGCATGAATCAGACGCTTGGTTGGAAGTTTAGAAGTTTTGGAATGCTTGGTTCGATAGTTTTGAGTAGTATTTATGGACTTATTGGTATGATTAGACATGGTACCTGGTGGCTCGGGTGTTGAAGTTGGCATATTTTGCTGATGTTTGGTGTGCTTCGCGATCGCGGAACAACTCTCGTGATCGCAAAGTGTTATTTTGAGGTGGGGAGATTTTTTCTTTGCATTTGCGATGGGGTAGTCGTGTTCGCGAAGAAGGAGCTGAGGCTGAGAGATTAGCCTTCGCTTTCACGAAGGTAGGGTCGCGTTCATGGAGAAGGCTGGCAGTAGCATTCATATGGGTGTAGCAGTCAATGCATTGCAATCGATAGGGTACTTCCTAGATCATAAAGGAGGAATTTCTGGCAGAAGCATTATGTGCTTAGAAAACGCGAGGCTTGGGTCGTATTTGCGATGTGTACCCCTTGGTGGATTAATTAAGTTTCCATTTGGGGATTTTAGCTTATTCTCTCATTTTTTGAACCCTAGATTTAGAGATGGGCAATTTTTGAAGGAGCTTAAATACAAGACTAAGGGATAAGTGATCTTTACTCAGTTATGGTATTAATTGAAGAATCTACATGGACTATTAACACCTAAAACATGGAATTTTAAGATGAGATTTGGGGGTTTTCCCTACAACTTAATAAAGTGAAAATTAAGTTTTTGATCTATTCTTGGATTTGGAAAATAAACACGTATTTGGAATCATGTGGTTATTGGTAAACGAGATCTACCCCTAGACTCGGGTTGACTTTTGTTAACTTTTGTTAACTTTTTAGAAATTGATTAAAGATTAAAGTTTTATTATTTGTAATTGATTCTTATGATGTTGTTTAATATTATTAAGTATTACATATCTAGATTAGAACAGGCTGGAGGTAATTTCTAAAGAAAAGGCAATTTTGAAGTTGATTTGGACTTATTAAGGTAAGTATATTGCCTAACATGTTGTGAGGAAATAACCCTTAGTATTTGACCTTATTTGCTTAATTGGAATGTGTGGGAAGCGAAGTACATGCGAGGTGCCGAGCGTATATGCGGGTGTTATGTATGATTTCTGATCGGATTAGACTTTAGGCTTCTATTATGCCTTGTTTGGATTGTGTGCTATGATTCATGTTTTAATCTTCTGTATGACTATAGAGCTTATCTTTTCATACTAGTGATCATGTTTAGGATTACTAACTCTTAATTGGCTAAGATGGGCTATTGTAAAATTGTGGTTATACTTGATTTAGCTGTAGTCATATTTTCACATGTCATGCACACATCCGCACTTTATTATTATTACATATATCTTTTTATGATGAAATAACATTTCGGACTGTTATGATTATGACATATGTGGATATATTGAACTGATTGATTTGGAAATTGAGCGAGGTCTTTTTCATGTGGTTGTTGTGGTATTATTATTGTTGTTGCACGATGTCTGTGCCACACAATTATGATGATATTGTAACTGTTGTTGCACGAGTAATATACTGTGTAGCATGTGAATTAGGATGCATCTCCCTAGGGTCGCCCTTTCATGTTTCTCTCTAGATGGCGTACACGAGGTTTGTCGTAAATTGAGAGATGTTGGTTGATTTTGATATAGAATCCAATGATGGTGAGTTTTGACAATAACGGTAGAAGCTTTGACCATGCACGTGAATCCTTTATATTGTGTTATGCATTCTATATGCTTTCTTTGTTGAGTTCTAACATGCCACTCGATGCCTCTATTATCTAACAATGACTTGTTAGTCAAGATTAAATTATCCATATTTAATTAATATCTCTTGATATGATATTTGATGATATTGCTTCTTTTGTTTTAGTCTTATTGTGGATAAATATGAATTGCATATGTTTATTTGATTATTGAGTATCACATGACTTGAATCTCATCACTACATCACCAAGGTTAGTCTTGATAGTTACAGAGTACACGTTATCCCGAACTTATGTTACACTTATGCATATTTTGTGTAGATCCGGGCATTGGCGGTAGCGGACATAAGGATTGAGTTTTGTAGCTGACGAAGAAGATTTAAGGTAATGCTGCATGATCACCTACAGACCCTTGGATTCCCCTTCTCCTATCATTCATATTGTAATTTATACATTCCGATAGTATTATATTGATGAGAGATTTCTTTGCATTCTGTATTAGAACTGGTGACTCCGTACTACTAGATTTTAGGGATTTAATGTTACGTTGTAGTATTTGTATATTATAGGTTGTTGAAGATTTATTCGCTATTTATGCTATTTCAATTACATTATATATTGTTTCGTTAGATTGAATCTATATTACTAGTTGTCTTACCTAGTCTTGGAGGTTAGGTTCCATCATGACCTTTGGTGGGATTTTGGGTCATAATTGTCACGACCCAAAAATCACACGGCGTGATGGTGCCTATCGTGGAACAAGGCAAGCCACTACTTAACCATTTCAACACAGTAAAAAGCTTGAAAAGTTTACTAAAGCAATTAATATTTATGAAACCTTTTAAAACAGAAATAAACCCATAACGTTGTACAAATCTCTCCCAAAACCGGGGTATCACCAAGTACATTAACATCTATACCAGGGACAGTCTACTACAATGTCTAAGGAATAAGAACTTAAATGCAAATAAAAATAATGAAGGAGAGTCAAGGCCTGCAAATGCCATACAGCTACCTCGATAGTTTCCGGGATCAGCTGCTCAAATATCAACACCCGCTATGTTACAACCCAAATTCGCATATCATAGATCATGCCGTAAGGTAGTCGACATAAATCCAAGAAGAGATTATCTTTGAGATGATAATAAGTTAATCCTATTGGTCTTAAACGATACAAGGGTGTATAAGAGTGGTTAACAAGTATTTGAAGTTAAGCTAATCAAGGATGTTGTAACCCGTATTTTCGGGTAACACTAGAGGTGATTAATTGTCCCAAGAGGTAATGTTTTAATGTATTTAAATCATATAATATCCGTATCATAAGTCTTGAAGTCAAGCGAGTTATGAAACAAAAGTTGATAAAAGTTGTCGCAACTTAGGTTTATAATTTAACTTAAAATTTAGGTTAAATGTTACTGCATTTTACTCCCAATGTGCTTGGAATTATGGAGTGATCTACCTATCAAATTGAAGATCTATGAGTCTAGTTTCCAACGCATTAAACCGTTCGTCGATACGATCTCGGAATAGAGAGATATTCGCGTTTTCGCGAGAGTGCGCCAAGCTGCTCTCTATGGGGCCCACAAAGGCGGTTTAAGACATTTGGACATATATAAGATAACTCAACCCCGTTTTAAGTCATTATTTTTCAGTATATTCAGACCTTATAACCCTAAAAACATTCTCTCAAGGTTCTCTCATGATCCAAGACCCAAACAAAGGGCAAACAACACAAATCAAATGTCGGGAATCCCGTGGTGCTAGTATGTTTCTTGTTTTTCTTGTTGTTGCTGATTTTTGTGTTGTTCCAGCTCGTGTGGGAGGTTGTTTTAAGTGCTTTATGTTCTGTAAATACACCTTCAAGTTTTTAATATCAACCCTAGGTGATTTCAAGTCTTCTAAAGTAATTCTAGTGCCGAAAAACCCGAATTAATTGCTAGTTTCGCTTCCTTGTTCTTGTGGCAGAATTGAAGGGATATTTCGTGGAAAATTAAGGTCAAATTGGAGTTGTTCTTTCTGTTTAAAGGTAATGAACCTCTTACTCTATATATATTTAAGATTATCCAAGTTGTGGCTAAGTCGTTGATGCTAGAACTTGTGAAATATATATCGAAAGGCTTGGTAGTAATGTTGTTAGTTGGTGGACTATTTTGGAGGCTCAATATGATTATTAATGATGTTGTTTGGGCTGTTTGGTGATTGTATTGACTTGTGTGAAGTCATATAAATAGGGGAGGTGCTGTCCGTTTCATCGTAAAATAGGTTGCGGTCGATACATAATAGTTACGACGCTTAAACGATAATGATAGTGTCATTTCTTTTATTGTAGACTAAGGAGTCGTGACATTTGCATAGCTTGAGGTTGGGCAGTATATACAAGGTATGTGAGGCTATCCCCTTCATTCTTTTGCACGACTCCAATTGTACATAATGTAATGAACGAGCTCCCAAAGATACTCTACTCTTAGAAGCTAGCAGTACTTACATTGCTGCCCTTCTTATGAAACGATTAGTATTGATGTTACTTCTCTTATTCTTATATTATCAATGTTGTTGGTAGTTCCTGATTCTTATAAGTTTCTTGATGATGAGTTAATCCTAATAACGTGTACGAAGGATACCAACCTTATGTCACTCCGAAAGGTTCAAAATGTGATCCCAATGAGTCCAGCATGCATCATATATATGTCTCTATTTTACTCTACCGAGCCGCGCTATAGTCAGCCAGGTATGGCACCTATTGTGCAACCACTGATCAGTTGGGTTTTACCGAGCTCCACGTGGCCGGGTACGATTCTACCGAGCCCTATGATGGCCGGGTACGTTTTACCGAGCCTATTATGGCCGGGTACGATATGATGATGATGATGCCCACAAAGGCATATGTTTTAAACGTTTATGTATATATATATGTATGTATCATGTATTTCATGTCAGTAGCCCTCAGAGGTACCCAGATGTCACAGGTTGTATATTCCCTATCACTGTTTACATTATTGTTCTTACTTATGCTATTCTGCCTTACATACTCAGTACTTTATTCGTACTGACGTCCTTTTTATTTGTGGACGCTGCATGTCATGCTGCAGGTCCTGATAGACGGGTAGACGCAGCTCCCCCATCACAGTAGGCTATCCGGTTCAGCGTTATTGGCAAGATCCTTTCTCCGGACTTGCCGTGGTCTTGGTATGCATTTTTGTTATAGACATTATGGGTATGTCGGGGCCCTGTTCCGGCAATGTTGTAGCACTTATGTTCTTTTAGAGGCTCATAGACAGGTGTCGACTCATGTATGGTTTGGAATGCCTTGTCGGCTGATTTTTGTTGTATAGTCTTTCATGGCACCATGGTAGCTCGTACCTTATATATAGTTTCTTGACAGTCTTGTCGTCCCATGTTACGTATGTTCATGACATTATCTTTCATTGTTGGATGTTCATGATCCATGTCTTTCATTTATATTGGTCTTGTCAGCCCTTAAAGATAATAAGGAAGGTTAGATAAAATGTACGTTGGTGCTCGGCAAGTATGGCCCGGGTGCTAGTCATGACCCTCAAGTTGGGTCGTGACAAACTTGGTATCAGAGCCAGGTCTGTCCTAGGGGTTGTCTATGAGCCGTGTCTAGTAGAGTTTTGATTATGGATGTGTAGCGCGCCACATTTATAATCAGGAGGCTACGTGACATCTAGGGTTGTTACCTTCTTCCTGAATCTAGATCGTGTGTAGAGTTGAGTAGTAAGTGTTCATATCTAATATTCACCTTGTTTTCTTTCAGCGATGCCTTCGACTAGGAAGCAAGTGATTAGTAAACGGCTTGATACAGCTGTGGGAGAGGGTAACATTCAGGTGCCTCCAGCCAGAGCAGGCCAAAGTGAGGCTCAGAGTGAGATGCCGTCTCATACCTCTCTGTCTCCTCCCGAGGATATTAGGAGGCACCCAGTACATCCAGTTCCTCCGTCTGGCACTACAGACCATGATATGCGCAGTGCGGTGCAATTGTTGACTAGCTTGGTAGCTGCTCAGGCTCAGAGGCAGAATATCGGTGCTGCTGATAAACCGGTTAGTGCGAGAGTTCGTGATTTTATTAATCTAGACCCTCCAGTGTTTACCGGATCAGACCCCAAGGAGGACCCACAAATATTTATTGATCAGATTCATCGTACATTGCGGGTTATGCATGCTAGTGATACGGAGGCAGTAGAGTTGGCTTCTTATCGGTTACGGGATTTAGCGGTTTTCTGGTATGATAGTTGGGAGAGATCTAGGGGTCCGAACGCTCCTCCAGCCGTGTGGAAGGAATTTTCTGAGGCCTTTCTTCGTCACTACTTGCCAGTTGAGATACGACGAGCTAGAGCTGATAAGTTCTTGAACCTTCGACAGGGTAATATGAGTGTACGAGAGTATAGTATACAGTTTGATTCTTTAGCAAGGTATGCTCCCCATATGGTGTCAGAGATGAGTGATAGGGTGCATCTGTTCGTGAACGGGTTGGGACCACATCTGATAAATGAGTTCACAACAGCCTCCTTGGTAGAGGGCATGGATATTTCCCGTATTCAGGCTTATGCCCAGACCCTAGAGGATCGTAAGCGCCAGCAAAAGGCAGATAGGGAGCAGGATAGGGGCCAGCATAAGAGGGCAAGATTTGCATGGTATTCTGATGAGTTCAGAGGCAGTATCAGGCCCCAATCTTCGAGGAGTTCGGCACCACCTGTAGCTAGTGCTCCTCCACAGTTTCAGAGGCCTCGGTATGATCGATTTACCTATTCTGGTTCAGGTCAGAGTTCGAGGGCATCAGGCTCACAATTTCATAGAGATACTAGTCAGACGAGACCCCCAACACCTCGTTGTGATCAGTGCGGCAAGGCCCACTTTGGACTGTGCCGTCGAGGTTCCGATGCGTGCTATTCTTGCGGACAGCGTGGCCATATGATGCGGGATTGTCCTAACAGAGGAGGTGGTGGTATGGCTCAACCGACTGGATCTGTGTCTGGTTCTTCCTCATCAGTTCGACCTCCAGCACAAGGTTTTCAACAGTCGACAGGTCGTGGTAGAGGTAGAGGTTCAGTGCCGAGTTCGAGTGCTGCTCAAAATCGAACCTATGCTCTAGTAGGTCGACAAGATCTCGAATCGTCTCCGGATGTTGTTACAGGTATATTGTCTGTGTTTTCTTATGATGTATATGCGCTAATTGATCCAGGATCTACCTTATCATATGTTACACCCTTTGTGGCTAATAAGTTTGGCATTGAACCTGAATTGATAAGTAAACCACTTGCGGTATCCACTCCGTTAGGAGATTCTGTGATTGCTAGAAGGGTATATAAAGGTTGCACTGTGATGATTTGTAGTCGTCAAACCTTGGCAAATTTATTTGAGTTAGAAATGGTTGATTTCGATGTGATAATGGGAATGGACTGGTTGGCCTCATGCTATGCAACTGTTGACTGTCGTAAGAAGATGGTTAGGTTTCAGTTTCCGGGTGAACCCACCATTGAATGGAAGGGGAACATTGCTATGCCGAAAGGTAGGTTTATTTCCTATCTTAAGGCAAGGAAGATGATCTCAAAAGGTTACATTTATCATCTTGTTCGTGTTAGGGATGTGGAGGCGAAGCCGCCTACTCTACAATCCATCCCCGTGGTCAATGAATTTCCAGATGTTTTCCCAGATGAACTCCCAGGCCTTCCTCCTGAAAGGGAGATTGAGTTTAGCATTGATGCGTTGCCTGACACTCAACCGATCTCTATCCCTCCATACAGGATGGCCCCGGCAGAGTTGCGAGAGTTGAAGGCGCAGTTGAAGGACTTGCTGGATAAGGGTTTCATTAGGCCTAGCACTTCACCTTGGGGTGCACCAGTCTTGTTCGTGCGGAAGAAAGATGGGTCGTTAAGGATGTGTATCGATTATCGACAGTTGAATAAGTTTACAATAAAGAACAAGTATCCACTTCCAAGGATTGATGACCTGTTTGACCAACTCCAGGGTGCCAAGTATTTCTCCAAGATTGACTTGCGTTCAGGGTATCATCAGGTAAGGGTTAAGGATAAGGATATTCCAAAGACGGCCTTCCGGACAAGATATGGGCACTTTGAGTTCTTGGTGATGTCGTTCGGGCTAACAAATGCCCCAGCAGCTTTTATGGATCTCATGAATAGTGTATTCAGGCCCTATCTTGATGTGTTCGTGATCGTATTCATTGATGACATTCTGGTGTATTCTCGTTCGGAGGCGGAATATGCGGGCCACTTGCGGATAGTATTACAGACCCTTCAGGATCATAAGTTATATGCTAAGCTCTCTAAATGTGAATTCTGGATGAACTCAGTAGCATTCCTTGGCCATGTGATATCTGATTAGGGTATTAGTGTCGACACTCAGAAGATCGATGCAGTGAAGAATTGGCCGAGACCTACAACACCATCAGAAGTCCGCAGCTTCCTGGGGCTAGCAGGGTATTATAGGCGGTTTGTAGAAGGGTTTTCCTCAATATCAGCACCATTGACTAAGTTAACACAGAAAGCTACCAAGTTCCAGTGGTCTGATTCTTGTGAACATAGTTTTCAAGAGCTAAAGAATCGATTGACATCTGCGCCAGTGCTCACTCTCCCAGAAGGAACAGAAGGTTATGTGGTATATTGTGATGCCTCAGGTATAGGTTTGGGGTGCGTATTGATGCAACGTGGGAAGGTGATTGCTTATGCATCACGACAATTGAAGAAGCATGAAAAGAATTACCCGACTCATGATTTGGAATTGGCTGCAGTAATATATGCTTTGAAGATATGGCGGCACTACTTATACGGCGTCCATGTTGACATCTACACAGATCACAAAAGTTTACAATACATCTTCAAGCAGAAGGAGTTGAATTTGAGGCAGCGTAGGTGGCTTGAATTACTGAAAGACTATGACGGCGAGATATTGTACCATCCTGGTAAAGCCAATGTTGTGGCAGACGCTCTCAGCCGTAAGTCAATGGGAAGCTTAATACATATTGAGGCAGGTAGACAAGGGTTGACCAAAGAGCTTCACCAGCTGGCCAATATGAGAATCAGATTGTTGGACTCTGATGACGGAGGTGTTACTGTACAGAATACAGCAGAATCATCTTTGGTAGCCGAGGTAAAAGCACGGCAATATGAAGATCCTACCTTAGTAAGATTGAGAGAGGGAATTCAGCAGTGTAATATTACAGCTTTCAAGATCGGAGGAGATGGGACACTGAGATACCAGGGCCGATTATGTGTGCCTAGTGTGGCAGGGTTGCGAGAGAAGATTATGATTGAGATTCATCAGTCCCGATATTCTATCCATCCTGGCTCGACAAAGATGTATCATGACGTTAAGGAGCAGTATTGGTGGGACAACATGAAGAAGTCTATTGCAGAATTTGTAGCCCAGTGTCCTAATTGTCAACAAGTAAAGATCGAGCATCAGAAACCCAGTGGATTGATTCAGAATATAGAGATTCCGACCTGGAAATGGGAGGTGATTAATATGGACTTCATTATTGGATTACCTCGCTCTTATCATAAGTTTGACTCCATCTGGGTGATAGTTGATCGACTTACAAAATCTGCCCATTTTCTGCCAGTTAAGACAACTTACACGGCTGAAGATTATGCGAAGTTGTATATCAAGGAGATTGTTAGGCTTCATGGTGTGCCGGTATCTATTATATCAGACCGGGGAGCTCAATTTACGGCTAACTTTTGGAGGTCTTTTCAGAAGGGTTTAGGCACACAAGTAAATCTCAGCACTGCATTCCATCCGCAGACTGAAGGACAGGCTGAACGTACCATCCAGACACTTGAAGATATGCTACGAGCATGTGTTCTAGATTTCAAGGGGAATTGGGATGACCATCTGGCACTTATAGAATTTGCCTACAATAATAGCTACCATTCCAGTATTAAAATGGCCCCGTATGAGGCACTGTACGGGAGGAGATGTAGATCACCAGTTGGATGGTTCGAAGTCGGTGAGACAGAATTATATGGGCCAGATTTGATTCACCAAGCCATTGAGAAGGTGAAAGTGATACAAGAGCGACTGAGGATGGCACAAAGTAGGCAAAAGTCTTATTCCGACGTCCGACGTCGTGATCTGGAATTTGAGGTTGGTGATTGGGTTTTCCTGAAGATCTCGCCGATGAAGGGTGTTATGCGTTTTGGGAAGAAGGGTAAGTTGAGTCCGCGGTATATTGGGCCGTACAAAATTCTTCGACGAATTGGACAGGTTGCTTACGAGTTAGAATTGCCATCTGAATTGGAATTTGTCCACCCGGTATTCCATGTATCTATGTTGAGGAAATGTATTGGAGACCCTTCTCGGGTCGTCCCTATCAAAGATGTACAAGTTACAAAGGATCTATCATATGATGAACTGCCAGTGGCTATATTAGATCGACAAGTCCGCAAGCTGAGAACAAAGGATGTAGCTTCCGTGAAAGTATTATGGAGGAACAAGAATATAGAAGAAATGACATGGGAAGCAGAAGAGGAGATGAAGTCTAAATACCCTTACCTATTCCAGAGTGAAAATAACGAGGATACCGGGGGAAAGAAGGACGCATTATAAGGTGAAACGGCTCTATGAGGTAAGCAATAGCTTGTGAATACTCTTTTTTTAATACAAAATGGTGATATGCAGATAATGTACATATCCATAATGCTTTGTATAGTCTTGTATGGCCATAGGTTGGGTTTAACTGCTTGCAAGTTTGGCTAGTGTCCATTTTATAAGGGAAACTCAGCCGGAAATCTCCGTCGGAATCCACGATGAGTTAGACACCCCATAAACCCTTACATTCGAGGACGAATGTTCCTAAGGGGGAGAGGATGTTACAACCCAAATTCGCATATCATAGATCACGCCGTAAGGTAGTCGACGTAAATCCAAGAAGAGATTATCTTTGAGATGATAATAAGTTAATCCTATTGGTCTTAAACGATACAAGGGTGTATAAGAGTGGTTAACAAGTATTTGAAGTTAAGCTAATCAAGGATGTTATAACCCGTATTTTCGGGTAACACTAGAGGTGATTAATTGTCCCAAGAGGTAATGTTTTAATGTATTTAAATCATATAATATCCGTATCATAAGTCTTGAAGTCAAGCGAGTTATGAAACAAAAGTTGATAAAAGTTGTCGCAACTTAGGTTTATAATTTAACTTAAAATTTAGGTTAAATGTTACTGCATTTTACTCCCAATGTGCTTGGAATTATGGAGTGATCTACCTATCAAATTGAAGATCTATGAGTCTAGTTTCCAACGCATTAAACCGTTCGTCGATACGATCTCGGAATAGAGAGATATTCGCGTTTTCGCGAGAGTGCGCCAAGCTGCTCTCTATGGGGCCCACAAAGGCGGTTTAAGACATTTGGACATATATAATATAACTCAACCCCGTTTTAAGTCATTATTTTTCAGTATATTCAGACCTTATAACCCTAAAAACATTCTCTCAAGGTTCTCTCATGATCCAAGACCCAAACAAAGGGCAAACAACACAAATCAAATGTCGGGAATCCCGTGGTGCTAGTAAGTTTCTTGTTTTTCTTGTTGTTGCTGATTTTTGTGTTGTTCCAGCTCGTGTGGGAGGTTGTTTTAAGTGCTTTATGTTCTGTAAATACACCTTCAAGTTTTTAATATCAATCCTAGGTGATTTCAAGTCTTCTAAATTAATTCTAGTGCCGAAAAACCCGAATTAATTGCTAGTTTCGCTTCCTTGTTCTTGTGGCAGAATTGAAGGGATATTTCGTGGAAAATTAAGGTCAAATTGGAGTTGTTCTTTCTGTTTAAAGGTAATGAACCTCTTACTCTATATATATTTAAGATTATCCAAGTTGTGGCTAAGTCGTTGATGCTAGAACTTGTGAAATATATATCGAAAGGCTTGGTAGTAATGTTGTTAGTTGGTGGACTGTTTTGGAGGCTCAATATGATTATTAATGATGTTGTTTGGGCTGTTTGGTGATTGTATTGACTTGTGTGAAGTCATATAAATAGGGGAGGTGCTGTCCGTTTCATCGTAAAATAGGTTGCGGTCGATACATAATAGTTACGACGCTTAAACGATAATGATAGTGTCATTTCTTTTATTGTAGACTAAGGAGTCGTGACATTTGCATAGCTTGAGGTTGGGCAGTATATACAAGGTATGTGAGGCTATCCCCTTCATTCTTTTGCACGACTCCAATTGTACATAATGTAATGAACGAGCTCCCAAAGATACTCTACTCTTAGAAGCTAGCAGTACTTACATTGCTGCCCTTCTTATGAAACGATTGGTATTGATGTTACTTCTCTTATTCTTATATTATCAATGTTGTTGGTAGTTCCTGATTCTTATAAGTTTCTTGATGATGAGTTAATCCTAATAACGTGTACGAAGGATACCAACCTTATGTCACTCCGAAAGGTTCAAAATGTGATCCCAATGAGTCCAGCATGCATCATATATATGTCATATATATGTATCTATTTTACTCTACCGAGCCGCGCTATAGTCGGCCGGGTACGGCACCTATTGTGCAACCACTGATCAGTTGGGTTTTACCGAGCTCCACGTGGCCGGGTACGATTCTACCGAGCCCTATGATGGCCGGGTATGTTTTACCGAGCCTATTATGGCCGGGTACGATATGATGATGATGATGCCCACAAAGGCATATGTTTTAAACGTTTATGTATATATATATGTATGTATCATGTATTTCATGTCAGTAGCCCTCAGAGGTACCCAGATGTCACAGGTTGTATATTCCCTATCACTGTTTACATTATTGTTCTTACTTATGCTATTCTGCCTTACATACTCAGTACTTTATTCGTACTGACGTCCTTTTTATTTGTGGACGCTGCATGTCGTGCTGCAGGTCCTGATTGACGGGTAGACGCAGCTCCCCCATCACAGTAGGCTATCCGGTTCAGCGTTATTGGCAAGATCCTTTCTCCGGACTTGCCGTGGTCTTGGTATGCATTTTTGTTATAGACATTATGGGTATGTCGGGGCCCTGTTCCGGCAATGTTGTAGCACTTATGTTCTTTTAGAGGCTCATAGACAGGTGTCGACTCATGTATGGTTTGGAATGCCTTGTCGGCTGATTTTTGTTGTATAGTCTTTCATGGCACCATGGTAGCTCGTACCTTATATATAGTTCCTTGACAGTCTTGTCGTCCCATGTTACGTATGTTCATGACATTATCTTTCATTGTTGGATGTTCATGATCCATGTCTTTCATTTATATTGGTCTTGTCGGCCCTTAAAGATAATAAGGAAGGTTAGATAAAATGTACGTTGGTGCTCGGCAAGTATGGCCCGGGTGCTAGTCATGACCCTCCAGTTGGGTCGTGACACGCTATGACCGGGAACATCTAGATCTTCACACGAAGTGCAGGGTGTAGCGTGAGTACAACCAACTCAGTAAGTAATAATAATAAATAAGGAACGAAAAGATAGTGACAAGCTACACAATTATAGTTCATTTTCAGTGATATCAACAAGAAAGTAGAACTTCTTTCAAATCTAGCAATTTAAATCAAATTAGTTTATACACGCCAAGTCCAAGTAAAATCCGGATATAGTATCTCTCGGAAGTTTTAAAACAATGACATATAGCAGTTATGTGTAACAACAATGAAAGAAAATACCTCCTCTCATGGAAACAGTCACTCAGTCTATCACAATGGCTCATCACTCGGCTCTCAACCCTAAATACTCACACTCAAAAGGTACCTGCGCCCACTGGGGGTGTACAGACTCCAGAGGGGCTCCTTCAGCTCAAGCGCTATATCGTTGTGGCGTGCAGCCCGATCCCATATAAATATCCATAAGACTCGTTGCGGCGTGTAACCCGATCCATATATATATATATCCCTAAGACTCGTTGCGGCGTGCAACCCAATCCATAAACATATATATAGCTCAAAGCTCAGCACTCATGCCCTAACTCAGTCACCAACGTCTCCACTCTCCCGGGCTCTCAAAATCATAAAAATCAGCCCAAACAGAGATAATATAATGTATCAACAAGAAACAAGAAGAAACTGAGATATGATACGCAAGTAAAATCGTGACTGAGCACAAAATAGCAATTAGCAAATAATTCAACAAGTACACGACATCTGCGGGTTCCAACAGTGTAATCACATAGCCTAAGCATGATTTACAGTCAAATTTCTATATCACAGGGAGAGTAGATAGTTAACAACAAGTTATTCAACTTTACAGTTTCACGCAATGGACCAAGTCACAATTCCTACGGTGCACGCCCACACGCCCGTCACCTAGCATGTGTGTCACCTCCAAACCAATTCACATAACGCGTAATCCGGGATTTGATACCCTTATGACCAGATTTAAAACTGTTAATTACATCAATCCATGCAAAACTCTGCTCCAATATGCCTTTGCCTCGCAAGTCGGCCTCCAAATGTCACGAATCTAGTCACAAATAATTCGATTCAGTCAATACAATTTATAGGAATTAATTCCATATGAAAATACTATTTTTTTCAACAAAATCTGAAATTGCACCCAAAGGTTGCCTGTGGGGCCCATGTCTCGGAATCCGACGAAACTCACAAAATCTGATAACCCATTCAATTACGAGTCCAACCATACTAGTTTCATGCAAATCCGACTTCGAATCGACATTCAAATCTAAAAAATTCGTTTTTATGAAATTCCCCCAAATTTCCATCTCAAAATACTGATTAAATAATAAAAATAATGATATATTTATGTATATTAACCAAATCCGAGTTAGAATCACTTACCCCGATGAATTTCTTAAAAAACCCACGAAATATCACCACAAACCGAGCTCCCAAAGTCCAAATATGGAATAATAGTCTAACCCTCGTTCATATAGTACAAAAATCTGGTCACTCATTCTGTTGACCGCACATTTTTTTTGTGCGGTCGCACATCCCAGGTCCCGCGGCCGCAAGTCCAAATTGTGCTATCGCATTTCAATTGTGGCTGCAATACCAGGCTTCTGTAAATTTATCACAACTTTGTGTATAAAAGCCTTTACATTTGACTAAATAATAAATGAAATCAAATAGAAATAGAAGGGACCGAGGGACCGTAAAAATTGTATCAGAGCTATAGATTAAAAATGAACAAAGAAGAATTTGCTGTAACCATTCTACTTTTTCCTCTTTTTTGTTCACTATGTTTATTTACTATAAATGCTGGACTTGTATATTTACTATTACTTTCTTGTATATAATTGTTATCTAATAGTTCTTTTATATGCATTTTAAATTCTGTTAAATCATCAAAGTTATATTTTAAGGATTTTTGTGTTATTATACTATTTTCTTCTATTAATTCTATTTTTATTTTTGTCTTATGTTTATTCCATCCTTTTAGAGGGTTATCATTATATAATTTTTCTAATTCATTCTGGATTATTTTTACTTTGTCTATTGTGAATATAATAATTTCTAATTGAGTAGTTGTATTTTTACTTATATTTTCTAATTTTTGTGTGATTTTTTTATTTCCTCGTATCCATTCTGTAGTTTTTCGTTGTTTATTATTTACTCTTTTTGCTCCTACTTTATTTTTACATGGTGTGGTAAACCACCAGTGTGTTCTTGTTATTATGTGTTGGTATAATTTGTCTAAAAATGGCATTCCTAGTAACATATCTTTCGTAGTGAATTCAAAGTTATATATTTCTTCTATAGTTAATATTTTATCCCATATTTATATTTTTACATTTTTGGCTTTGTAGTTAATCATACTACCTTCATTATTAAATCCTGTTACTACCATAGGTATTTTTAATTTTTTCCATTTATCCGTTGGTAAACAATTATATTTACATATATTAGCTACTGCTCCTGTATCTATCATTGGTGTATAGTATCTATTATAATATCCTTCTACTATGACTTTTGCGAGTATATATATTTTCATTCTTCTGTTCTTTTTATTATTATTTTCTTATCTTTGTATGTTATTGTTAATTGCTTATCTCCTAGACTGTATGGTTTTACTTTTTCTAACCATTTTATTCCTAGTGTAATATTTTCATTTTCGTTTTCTTGATATATTTTAAATTGTATTATTAGAGGTATTCCTCCAATAATTATTTCTTTTTCTGTTATTTCTTTATTTATTATTAATTTTTTAGGTAATTCAGGGCATAATTGTTCAGTAGTTATTATTTCAGTTTCTGTTACTAATTCTCTTGTGATATAGTTTTCTTCTTGTCCTGTATTTATTAATATTTGATATTTTCTTTGTTCCATGATTCCAGTTATATAGTAGTGGTATGTATTTATTTTTTCTTTTGTGTTTTTTATTAAATTTTTTGGGATTATATATTCTCTTCTTGATGTACTTATTCTTGATGATGTTGGTGTTTCATAAGTTAATTGGTTTGGTATACTTGATGTACTTAATCTTTCTTTTACTATTTCTAAATCTTCTTCCATGTCAATTTCTTTATAACTATATTCATTATTGTCAATAACTGTAACTATTCTTTCAAACGGGTTTTCTATTTTGATTTTATTAATTTTATTTTTTGCTGTTATTTTATGTTTTGTTGTTAAGATGTATAGATTTTTACATCTAGCTGTAAATATTTTACTTCCAGGTGTTAATTCTATTCCTGACATTTTCCAGTATAGTACTAATGATTTATCTATATTCTTATCGTTTATTGCTATTGAATAGTTGGCACTTATTATGAATTTGAATTTTTGATATATGAGATTTCCTTTTATTGCACTTATTATGCTTTTTTCTATAGGTTGAATTATTCTATCATCTGCTAAATATATTTCTATAGGGGTATCTATTCCCTCCCTGAAATATGCTTTTATTAGTATTTCAGTTCCTCCTAGGTGTACATATTTAATTGGGTTTTTTGCCTTTATATCTTGTATTTCTTTATTTATTATTCTTTTGTTTATTATTGGTATTTTAGCTTTTCCTTTTGTATATTTACAGTCAATTATATGTTCTTTTTGACTAACCACGTAATATTCTTCTTTTTGTCTTTTGAACCAATTTTTTATTGTAGGTACTTCAAATATTTTTTCGACACTGAGGTCTAATTCTTCTCCTTTTATTTGTTCAAATATATTATTATCAAATATAATTTTTTGTTCTGAAGATTCTTCATCTTTATATTCTTCTCGTGTTATTACTTCTATTTCTTTTTCAGTCATTATGTTTCATCGTCTTCTTTAGTTATTTCATCTTCTATTTCATCTTCTATATCTGATATTTCATATACACTATCTTCACTATCTAGTTCATAATCTATATATTCCATCTGCATATATTCTTCATCATTAATTATGATTTCAGTTATTTGTTTTTTCTTTAAGTTCCTAGGTGCTTTACAGTCTTTAGCTATATGTCCTAATTTTTCACAGTTATAACAAGTACATTCTGTTAGTTTCTTTTTTGGTCTAAATGGTCTTTTAGCCTGATAATTTTTTACATAATATCTTTTTCTTGGTTTTTTATTTTTATATTTTGACTTATATTTATTATATTTCTTTGTTTTCTATTTTTTATTATATTTATCTGTATTTGTACATCCGAATTGTGGTGCTGTTTTATTTTTACAACATCTTAAGTTTTTTATTAATGTTTTTTCTATTTTTGTTTCTTCTTTATATTTTTCACATATTTGTACAAACCATTGTTGTAGAAATTTTATTCTAGCTCCTAAAGTATCTGTTAATCCTGCTTCATTCCAATCTTTTATTATTTTAGAATTAAAAGGTTCTGGTAATTTTGTGAAATATAATTTTCTTATTTCTTTACTTTCTTCTGTATTATATGTCTCTTTATAATAATATTCTCTAAATGCACAAGTATATTCGTCTATATAGCACATATTACATATTGCTAATTTTATTATCAGATTTCTATTTGTTTGTTTTTCCTTATTTTGTTCTTCAATTTCTGTAGTCATACTACTAAATTCGTTTCTTATGGCTATTTCATATTTGTATAATATTTCTATATTTGTTGTTGCTATTTCACCATTAAATTTTTTATTACTTCTTAAGGTATCTATACTTTCTCTAGTTAAATTGTGTAACCATAATTTTACTGTTCCTATGAGTGTTCTTTCTATATATCCTGGTGTTTCTGTCATTCCTATTTTATTATCTACCAATTGTTTAGATACATATTCTATCCATAGTTGGATTGTTTTATTTATATCTGCTACGCAATCTAAATCTAAATAGTTATATTGTTCTGATATTGGTTTTGGTGTCCATTTTTTATTTAATCTACTATCCCATAGTGTATTATATCTATCATGTTGTTCATAGTTAGCTGTATAATAATTTGGGTATAATCCTTTTGGATTTTTTACGCCTGATGTACTAGGTTTTTCTTCCATATTTACATCTCCTGTATTTACTTCTATATTTTTTATTTTTTCTATACTTTCTAAAAGTTCTGTATATGTTTCACTTATTTCGCTTGATTCTGACTTTTGGTCATCTATATTGTTATCTATTTCTTCAATTCTGGGAGTTGTTTCTTCTGTTTGTAATATTTGTTTAAATTTATTTATTTCAACTGTTAATTCTATTTCTTTATTTTTCTCTCTTTGTTTATTTTCATATAGTGCTTTTAACATGTTTAATTCTTTTTCTAGTGCTATAATTTTTGTGTTTTTTATTTCTTCTAATTGTTGTATTTCCTTGTTTGCTTGGTTTTTAATAATTTCAATTTCTTTTTTCTTATCGATTTCTTCATTTTCTTTACTTATTCTAGTCATAGCTGTCAAGCTATCTTCTAATCTTGCTGTTTCTTTTTCTATCATTAGGTATAATTGGTCTCCTATTTTTTTATATCTTCTGCCTAAATTTGAAAATATTATTTTTATTTTCAATCCATCTTGGTTTTCATATGTTTTTTCGTCTACAGCAAATTCTTCATTGTTCATTTTTAATCTATAGCTCTGATACCATTTTTACGGTCCCTCGGTCCCTTCTATTTCTATTTGATTTTATTTATTATTTAGTCAAATGTAAAGGCTTTTTCATAAAATTCTCTTTGTAGTGGGATTAGTCTAATTATTTCTGATAGACATTCTAATATATATTCTATATATTCTATATCTTGGGTTCTTTGATATTCTTCTATATTAGTTTTTACTTAGATTTGTCAGTAAATTTATATTATCGGTAATTTGTTGCCAATATTGTAGATATGTATGATTCATTATGTGTTATCAAAATATAGATCTAATTCATATAAGTCTGTTTCTAGTATAATTAATTCTGTCCAATTTTGATTCATTAGTTCTGTTATTTCAGCTTTAAGTAATTTCTCATAGATTATTCTTCTTACATCATTATAGATATTTCTTAGTATATACAGTATAAGTATTTTATAATTAAGATCATCATCTATTAAATAAGTGTTCATTTTATCATATGATTTGCTAAACATATTCCTTTTAATCTCTATGTCTATTATCCTTATTCATCATATTATAATAAGTTATTTTAATCATCTTTTCCGGTCACTACCATGATTTTCTGCTTCAATCAGTTACCCTAACAACGCTTCAACTTTTGTTTACTCCCCTAAACGGCCTCTCTGCCTATCGGTTTCAACCTTAGGATGCATAGTCTGGGCTTACCTACTTTTAGCATATTTTCATGGCAAACTTACTCAAGATGATTTCTATAACAGTACTATTATATGATGGATAATTATAATTTACATGTAAGAGATTATCAGGAATATATCAATTTAGCTACTCATGATTATAGTGTGACATACCTGTTTTTGTAAGTTCTTGATATCTTCTTGTTGATCCATAGCTTTCATATCTTCTTGTTTATCCATAGCTTTCCTGTATTTTATCTTTGAATATATTAGAGAGAAGAGAGGAGAGAAGACAGAGATTTGGATGCTAAGTTGCAGCCTGTTTTTCTTATTGATAATTGAAAGGCTTATTTAAAGATTACAAAAGTGACTCTTACTGTTCATGAACGACCTTTACTGTTCATGAGACTGACTCTTACTATTCATGAACGACCTTTACTGTTCATGAGACTGACTCTTACTATTCATGAACGACTTTTACTGTTCATGAGGCTGACTCTTACTTTTGTAAAGTAAAGAACTATTTACTTTACGACTCTTTTACAAAAAATAAAATAACATTAAAGAAAAGAAAAGAAAAGAAAAGAATCTAATAATTCTTTTACTTTATCTTGTCTGCCATAGCTTTTGTCGTCTTCTTCTTCAGTAATCTTCTTCTCGATTATTCCAGTTGTACGTCTGGAACAATGTTATCTTCTCCTTTGCATTTTGAGCATATGTGGTCTGGATATTTGTGACTGATTAACTTGCAGTATCTTGTTAATAGTTCTGGAGAAATGAAATTCGTCCTTATAGCTCTTGTAGTTGTAGGTTGTTCTGGTTTTAAAAGACTTAAGACCCATTGTCTTAATTCCTCCATATCTGCTTCTCGTATTTCTCTGCAATTTGAATATATCATTGTTTGTTCTCTTGAATAATAACTCCAAATCGCATTCTGGTTTAGGTAGTTGTTTGCCAGTTCATTTAGTATAGTGGATATTCCAATAATCCTTTTATTTGCATAAAAGTCTGGAATATTTATTTTTTCTATTTCTTCTTGTTCTTCTATTCTTTCTGGTATGAGCATTTCTCTTGTAAGTCTGATCTTGATAACTTGTATGATAGGCTTTATTTCTTCATATAATATCTCTGCTGTAGCTGAATAAAATCGTATATAGAATAACGTTCCTTTAGTTATTCTTCTGTATTGCATAAATGCTCTGTGTAACTCCAGTATGGTAGCTATCTCCTGTCCTATTTGTGTGTATACAGTATCTAGTAATCCATAATTGTAGCAAGTGGCTACTAGTTTTGCATTTGTATTTGGTAGGGCTATTAGTTTATTGTATCCTGTTAGATAATGGGTAATATAATCTTCATTTTGGTTCTGGGTAGTTTGGGATCTTGGGTTTTTGTTTAGAAAGTTTTGTATTTTGTATATGTTGTCTATGTATGTACGGGTTATATGGTTGTATGTCTTTTTGGTTTGGTTCAGACTTTCTTTGTAGGTGTTTGTTTGTGGTGGTAGGAATATTTCGTTCTGGGTATTTTGGATATTTTTCTGTGTGAATGGTTTTGAAAATAGATTGTTCATATTTATATTTGTGTATTTGGGTTTAATTTCTTCCTTCTTCTTTGCAGATGTACTGCTAGCTGTGCTGCTTCCTGCAACTGCATTTAACTAACTGTTATGAGTTTTTAGGTGTTTCTCAACGTCACCTTCTAGCTCTGGAATTTTAGAGACTTCCGATCGTCTTATCTCCGTATTTTTTGAGTCATGCTGCTAACTATTAGCTGTTTTCTATATTATCTGTATCTCTTCATCCATACTTTCCACTTTCTTACAAAGTGTAGTCATGGCTAAGAGTAGATTTTCCATTGTATTATCTGGTTCAGTTTGGGTAGCTTTGTCTTGACAAGTAATCTGCAACAACATTCTTGTTAGTAGTAATTATTTCAATTGTAAATGTAAAGTTTAATATATTTAATACCAGTCTTCGTATTTCTTTTGTTGTAACTGAATCTTGTACTTTTCTGGTTATCCACCATTTTACTTGGGTATTATCTGTTCTTACAATAAATCTGTTGTAAACTATATATGGTTCAAATGCTAATAAACATTTATATAATGCAAATAATTCTTTTCTATTTATTTTTCATCTTTCTTGTGGTTCAGTATAAGATCCTGAATAATATCTGCAATGATGTTCTATTTTTTCTTTATCATATTTATATTTAAGAACTCCTCCATAACTATGATTACTCGAATCTGTTTCTACAATATAAGTAAATTTCTTATTTTCATCTGGAAAGTATAATTTTGGTAATTTCTTACACAATATTTTAATCTTCCTTATTTGTTCCTTATCTTTTTCATCGAACCCATATTCTACATCCTTTTTTAGTTTTTTCTGTAAAGGTTTTAGGTTTATGCTTATTTAGGTATATATTCTCTTACTTGATTTACTAATCCTAAAAATGATTGTAATTTCTTTTTTGTATCTATGTTTTCATCAAGATTGATTATTTTTTGTACTATGTGTGTTTGCATTTTTATTCCATTTTTATCTATTTATATTCCTAAAAATTCTATCTGATTCTTCATAATTTCTGCTTTGGTTTTGCTTAAGCTTATACCAGAGTTTTTTATAATATGTATGAATTTTTCTACTAATTTTATATGTTCATCTTGTGTTCTTGAATATAGTAATATATCATCTATATATGCTATACAATTCTCTAGTTGGTTAAAATAATTATCCATAAAATGTTGGTATCTTCCTGGTGCATTTTTATATCCAAATGGTAAAACATTCCATTCATAAAATCCTTGTGGCACTGTAAATGCTGTTAGTTTTTTTAGATTCATCTTCTAGTTTTAGATGGTAAAATCCTGATTTACAGTCAAATTTACTAAAGTAATTATATCCTTGGATTTGTCTTATTTTTAATATCTTGTTAGGTATTGGGTAATTATATGTTTTAGTTTTTGCATTTAAATTTCGGTAATCTATAACCATACATGTAAGAGATTATCAGGAATATATCAATTTAGCTACTCATGATTATAGTGTGACATACCTGTTTTTGTAAGTTCTTGATATCTTCTTGTTGATCCATAGCTTTCATATCTTCTTGTTTATCCATAGCTTTCCTGTATTTTATCTTTGAATATATTAGAGAGAAGAGAGGAGAGAAGAGAGAGATTTGAAGACTTAAGACCCATTGTCTTAATTCCTCCATATCTGCTTCTCGTATTTCTCTGCAATTTGAATATATCATTGTTTGTTCTCTTGAATAATAACTCCAAATCGCATTCTGGTAATATTCCTACCACCACAAACAAACACCTACAAAGAAAGTCTGAACCAAATCAAAAAGACATACAACTATATAACCCGTACATACATAGACAACATATACAAAATACAAAACTTTCTAAACAAAAATCCAAGATCCCAAACTACCCAGAACCAAAATGAAGATTATATTACCCATTATCTAACAGGATACAATAAACTAATAGCCCTACCAAATACAAATGCAAAACTAGTAGCCACTTGTTACGAATTATTAGATTCTTTTCTTTTCTTTTCTTTTCTTTAATGTTATTTTGTTTTTTGTAAAAGAGTCGTAAAGTAAATAGTTCTTTACTTTACAAAAGTAAGAGTCAGCCTCATGAACAGTAAAGGTCGTTCATGAATAGTAAGAGTCAGTCTCATGAACAGTAAAGGTCGTTCATGAATAGTAAGAGTCAGTCTCATGAACAGTAAAGGTCGTTCATGAACAGTAAGAGTCACTTTTGTAATCTTTAAATAAGCCTTTCAATTATCAATAAGAAGAACCGGCTGCAACTTAGCATCCAAATCTCTCTCTTCTCTCCTCTCTTCTCTCTAATATATTCAAAGATAAAATACAGGAAAGCTATGGATAAACAAGAAGATATGAAAGCTATGGATCAACAAGAAGATATCAAGAACGTACAAAAACAGGTGTGTCACACTATAATCATGAGTAGCTAAATTGATATATTCCTGATAATCTCTTACATGTAAATTATAATTATCCATCATATAATAGTACTGTTATAGAAATCATCTTGAGTAAGTTTGCCATGAAAATATGCTAAGTCATACTACTAAATTCGTTTCTTATGGCTATTTCATATTTGTATAATATTTCTATATTTGTTGTTGCTATTTCACCATTAAATTTTTTATTACTACTAAATTCGTTTCTTACGGAAAAGATGATTAAAATAACTTATTATAATATGATGAATAAGGATAATAGACATAGAGATTAAAAGGAATATGTTTAGCAAATCATATGATAAAATGAACACTTATTTAATAGATGATGATCTTAATTATAAAATACTTATAATGTATATACTAAGAAATATCGATAATGATGTAAGAAGAATAATCTATGAGAAATTACTTAAAGCTGAAATAACAGAACTAATGAATCAAAATTGGACAGAATTAATTATACCAGAAACAGACTTATATGAATTAGATCTATATTTTGATAACACATAATGAATCATACATATCTACAATATTGGCAACAAACTACCGATAATATAAATTTACTGACAAATCTAGTAAAAACTAATATAGAAGAATATCAAAGAACCCAAGATATAGAATATATAGAATATATATTAGAATGTCTATTAGAAATAATTAGACTAATCCCACTACAAAGAGAATTTTATGAAAAAGCCTTTACATTTGACTAAATAATAAATGAAATCAAATAGAAATAGAAGGGACCGAGAGACCGTCAAACTGAACCAGATAATACAATGGAAAATCTACTCTTAGCCATGACTACACTTTGTAAGAAAGTGAAAAGTATGGATGAAGAGATACAGATAATAAAGAAAACAGCTAATAGTCAGCAGCATGACTCAAAAAATGCGGAGATAAGATGATCGGAAGTCTCTAAAATTCCAGAGCTAGAAGGTGACGTTGAGAAACACCTAAAAACTCATAACAGTTTGTTAAATGCAGTTGCAGGAAGCAGCACAGCTAGCAGTATATCTGCAAAGAGGAAGGAAGAAATTAAACCTGTTTCTTCTGTTTGTAATATTTTTGTTTTAATTTATTTATTTCATCTGTTAATTCTATTTCTTTATTTTTCTCTCTTTGTTTATTTTCATATAGTGCTTTTAACATGTTTAATTCTTTTTCTAGTGCTATAATTTTTGTGTTACAATTAGAAGAAATAAAAAATACAAAAATTATAGCACTAGAAAAAGAATTAAACATGTTAAAAGCACTATATGAAAATAAACAAAGAGAGAAAAAAAAAAAAGAAATAGAATTAACAGATGAAATAAATAAATTTAAACAAATATTACAAACAGAAGAAATAACTCCCAGAATTGAAGAAATAGATAACAATATAGATGACCAAAAGTCAGAATCAAGCGAAATAAGTGAAACATATACAGAACTTTTAGAAAGTATAGAAAAAACAAAAAATATAGAAGTAAATACAGGAGATGTAAATATGGAAGAAAAACCTAGTACATCAGGCGTAAAAAATCCAAAAGGATTATACCCAAATTATTATACAGCTAACTATGAACAACATGATAGATATAATACACTATGGGATAGTAGATTAAATAAAAAATGGACACCAAAACCAATATCAGAACAATATAACTTTTTAGATTTAGATTGCGTAGCAGATATAAATAAAACAATCCAACTATGGATAGGATATGTATCTAAACAATTGGTAGATAATAAAATAGGAATGACAGAAACACCAGGATATATAGAAAGAACACTCATAGGAACAGTAAAATTATGGTTACACAATTTAACTAGAGAAAGTATAGATACCTTAAGAAGTAATAAAAAATTTAATGGTGAAATAGCAACAACAATTATAGAAATATTATACAATTATGAAATAGCCATAAGAAACGAATTTAGTAGTATGACTACAGAAATTGAAGAACAAAATAAGGAAAAACAAACAAATAGAAATCTGATAACAAAATTAGCAATATGTAATATGTGCTATACAGACGAATATACTTGTGCATTTAGAGAATATTATTATAAAGGGACATATAATACAGAAGAAAGTAAAGAAATAAGAAAATTATATTTCTTATTTCTGTATGATCTTGATAACTTGTATGATAGGCTTTATTTCTTCATATAATATCTCTACTGTAGCTGAATAAAATCGTATATAGAATAACGTTCCTTTAGTTATTCTTCTGTATTGCATAAATGCTCTGTGTAACTCCGGTATGGTAGCTATCTCCTGTCCTGTTTGTGTGTATACAGTATCTACTAATCCATAATTGTAGCAAGTGGCTACTAGTTTTGCATTTGTATTTGGTGGGCTATTAGTTTATTGTATCCTGTTAGATAATGGGTAATATAATCTTCATTTTGGTTCTGGGTAGTTTGGGATCTTGGGTTTTTGTTTAGAAAGTTTTGTATTTTGTATATGTTGTCTATGTATGTACGGGTTATATGGTTGTATGTCTTTTTGGTTTGGTTCAGACTTTCTTTGTAGGTGTTTGTTTGTGGTGGTAGGAATATTTCGTTCTGGGTATTTTGGATATTTTTCTGTGTGAATGGTTTTGAAAATAGATTGTTCATATTTATATTTGTGTATTTGGGTTTAATTTCTTCCTTCTTCTTTGCAGATGTACTGCTAGCTGTGCTGCTTCCTGCAACTGCATTTAACAAACTGTTATGAGTTTTTAGGTGTTTCTCAACGTCACCTTCTAGCTCTGGAATTTTAGAGACTTCCGATCGTCTTATCTCAGCATTTTTTGAGTCATGCTGCTGACTATTAGCTGTTTTCTTTATTATCTATATCTCTTCATCCATACTTTCCACTTTCTTATAAAGTGTAGTCATGACTAAGAGTAGATTTTCCATTGTATTATCTGGTTCAGTTTGGGTAGCTTTGTCTTGACAAGTAATCTGCAACAACATTCTTGTTAGTAGTAATTATTTCAATTGTAAATGTAAAGTTTAATATATTTAATACCAGTCTTCGTATTTCTTTTGTTGTAACTGAATCTTGTACTTTTCTGGTTATCCACCATTTTACTTGGGTATTATCTGTTCTTACAATAAATCTGTTGTAAACTATATATGGTTCAAATGCTAATAAATATTTATATAATGCAAATAATTCTTTTCTATTTATTTTCCATCTTTCTTGTGGTTCAGTATAAGATCCTGAATAATATCTGCAATGATGTTCTATTTTTTCTTTATCATATTTATATTTAAGAACTCCTCCATAACTATGATTACTCGAATCTGTTTCTACAATATAAGTAAATTTCTTATTTTCATCTAGGAAGTATAATTTTGGTAATTTCTTGCACAATATTTTAATCTTCCTTATTTGTTCCTTATCTTTTTCATCGAACCCATATTCTACATCCTTTTTTAGTTTTTTCTGTAAAGGTTTTAGGTTTTCTGCTAATTTAGGTATATATTCTCTTACTTGGTTTACTAATCCTAAAAATGATTGTAATTTCTTTTTTGTATCTATGTTTTCATCAAAATTGATTATTTTTTGTACTATGTGTGTTTGCATTTTTATTCCATTTTTATCTATTTGTATTCCTAAAAATTCTATCTGATTCTTCATAATTTCTGCTTTGGTTTTGCTTAAGCTTATACCAGAGTTTTCTATAATATGTATGAATTTTTCTAATAATTTTATATGTTCATCTTGTGTTCTTGAATATAGTAATATATCATCTATATATACTATACAATTCTCTAGTTGGTTAAAATAATTATCCATAAAATATTGGTATCTTCCTGGTGCATTTTTATATCCAAATGGTAAAACATTCCATTCATAAAATCCTTGTGGCACTGTAAATGCTGTTAGTTTTTTAGATTCATCTTCTAGTTTTAGATGGTAAAATCCTGATTTACAGTCAAATTTACTAAAGTAATTATATCCTTGGATTTGTCTTATTTTTAATATCTTGTTAGGTATTGGGTAATTATATGTTTTAGTTTTTGCATTTAAATTTCGGTAATCTATAATCATTCTACTTTTTCCTCTTTTTTGTTCACTATGTTTATTTACTATAAATGCTGGACTTGTATGTTTACTATTACTTTCTTGTATATAATTGTTATCTAATAGTTCTTTTATATGCATTTTAAATTCTGTTAAATCATCAAAGTTATATTTTAAGGGTTTTTGTGTTATTATACTATTTTCTTCTATTAATTCTATTTTTATTTTTGTCCTATGTTTATTCCATCCTTTTAGAGGGTTATCATTATATAAATTTTTTAATTCATTCTGGATTATTTTTACTTTGTCTATTGTGAATATAATAATTTCTAATTGAGTAGTTGTATTTTTACTTATATTTTCTAATTTTTATGTGATTTTTTCATTTCCTCGTATCCATTCTGTAGTTTTTCGTTGTTTATTATTTACTCTTTTTGCTCCTACTTTATTTTTACATGGTGTGGTAAACCACCAGTGTGTACTTGTTATTATGTGTGGGTATAATTTATCTAAAAATGGCATTCCTAGTAACATATCTTTCGTAGTGAATTCAAAGTTATATATTTCTTCTATAGTTAATATTTTATCCCATATTTGTATTTTTACATTTTTGGCTTTGTAGTTAATCATACTACCTTCATTATTAAATCCTGTTACTACCATAGGTGTTTTTAATTTTTTTTATTTATCCGTTGGTAAACAATTATATTTACATATATTAGCTTCTGCTCCTGTATCTATCATTGGTGTATAGTATCTATTATAATATCCTTCTACTATGACTTTTGCGAGTATATATATTTTCATTCTTCTGTTCTTTTTATTATTATTTTCTTATCTTTGTATGTTATTGTTAATTGCTTATCTCCTAGACTGTATGGTTTTACTTTTTCTAACCATTTTATTCCTAGTGTAATATTTTCATTTTCGTTTTCTTGATATATTTTAAATTGTATTATTAGAGGTATTCCTCCAATAATTATTTCATTTTCTGTTATTTCTTCATTTATTATTAATTCTTTAGGTAATTCAGGGCATAATTGTTCAGTAGTTATTATTTCAGTTTCTGTTACTAATTCTCTTGTGATATAGTTTTCTTCTTGTCCTGTATTTATTAATATTTGATATTTTCTTTGTTCCATGATTCCAGTTATATAGTAGTGGTATGTATTTATTTTTTCTTTTGTGTTTTTTATTAAATTTTTTGGGATTATATATTCTCTTCTTGATGTACTTATTTTTGATGATGTTGGTGTTTCATAAGTTAATTGGTTTGGTATACTTGATGTACTTAATCTTTCTTTTACTATTTCTAAATCTTCTTCCATGTCAATTTCTTTATAACTATATTCATTATTGTCAATAACTGTAACTATTCTTTCAAACGGGTTTTCTATTTTGATTTTATTAATTTTATTTTTTGCTGCTATTTTATGTTTTGTTGTTAAGATGTATAGATTTTTACATCTAGCTGTAAATATTTTACTTCCAGGTGTTAATTCTATTCCTGACATTTTCCAGTATAGTACTAATGATTTATCTATATTCTTATCGTTTATTGCTATTGAATAGTTGGCACTTATTATGAATTTGAATTTTTGATATATGCGATTTCCTTTTATTGCACTTATTATGCTTTTTTCTATAGGTTGAATTATTCTATCATCTGCTAAATATATTTCTATAGGGGTATCTATTCCCTCCCTGAAACATGCTTTTATTAGTATTTCAGTTCCTCCTAGGTGTACATATTTAATTGGGTTTTTTGCCTTTATATCTTGTATTTCTTTATTTATTATTCTTTTGTTTATTATTGGTATTTTAGCTTTTCCTTTTGTATATTTACAGTCAATTATATGTTCTTTTTGACTAACCACGTAATATTCTTCTTTTTGTCTTTTGAACCAATTTTTTATTGTAGGTACTTCAAATATTTTTTCGACACTGAGGTCTAATTCTTTTCCTTTTATTTGTTCAAATATATTATTATCAAATATAATTTTTTGTTCTGAAGATTCTTCATCTTTATATTCTTCTCGTGTTATTACTTCTATTTCTTTTTCAGTCATTATGTTTCATCATCTTCTTTAGTTATTTCATCTTCTATTTCATCTTCTATATCTGATATTTCATATACACTATCTTCACTATCTAGTTCATAATCTATATATTCCATCTGCATATATTCTTCATCATTAATTATGATTTCAGTTATTTATTTTTTCTTTAAGTTCCTAAGTGCTTTACAGTCTTTAGCTATATGTCCTAATTTTCCACAGTTATAACAAGTACATTCTGTTAGTTTCTTTTTTGGTCTAAATGGTCTTTTAGCCTGATAATTTTTTACATAATATCTTTTTCTTGGTTTTTTATTTTTATATTTTGACTTATATTTATTATATTTCTTTGTTTTCTATTTTTATTATATTTATCTGTATTTGTACATCCGAATTGTGGTGCTGTTTTATTTTTACAACATCTTAAGTTTTTTATTAATATTTTTTCTATTTTTGTTTCTTCTTTATATTTTTCACATATTTGTACAAACCATTATTGTAGAAATTTTATTCTAGCTCCTAAAGTATCTGTTAATCCTGCTTCATTCCAATCTTTTATTATTTTAGAATTAAAAGGTTCTGGTAATTTTGTGAAATATAATTTTCTTATTTCTTTACTTTCTTCTGTATTATATGTCCCTGAATTTTATGAAAAAGCCTTTACATTTGACTAAATAATAAATGAAATCAAATAGAAATAGAAGGGACCGAGGGACCGTAAAAATGGATGCATAGTCTGGGCTTACCTACTCTTAGCATATTTTCATGGCAAACTTACTCAAGATGATTTCTATAACAGTACTATTATATGATGGATAATTATAATTTACATGTAAGAGATTATCAGGAATATATCAATTTAGCTACTCATGATTATAGTGTGACATACCTGTTTTTGTAAGTTCTTGATATCTCCTTGTTGATCCATAGCTTAACTCATAACAGTTTATTAAATGCAGTTGCAGGAAGCAGCACAGCTAGCAGTACATCTGCAAAGAAGAAGGAAGAAATTAAACCTGTCCCTTTATAATAATATTCTCTAAATGCACAAGTATATTCGTCTATATAGCACATATTATATATTGCTAATTTTATTATCAGATTTCTATTTGTTTGTTTGTAGTGACCGGAAAAGATGATTAAAATAACTTATTATAATATGATGAATAAGGATAATAGACATAGAGATTAAAAGGAATATGTTTAGCAAATCATATGATAAAATGAACACTTATTTAATAGATGATGATCTTAATTATAAAATACTTATACTGTATATACTAAGAAATATCGATAATGATGTAAGAAGAATAATCTATGAGAAATTACTTAAAGCTGAAATAACAGAACTAAAAAACTATTTACTTTACGACTCTTTTACAAAAAACAAAATAACATTAAAGAAAAGAAAAGAAAAGAAAAGTCGTTCTTTCATGTGTGATTTGTAATGCATTCCACAACTCCTTTGTAGATGCACAAGCAGAGATCCTACTATGATTATCCGACCAAGTCCACATGTGAGTATTTTCAGGGCTTTTGCATTTTTCTCAAGCATCCTATAATCTTCTTCTTTCAACTAACCCTTCTCTTTGGGAACTATCTTTCAAGTAGCATCAGCCTTCATTGGAATAAAAGGTCTATCAGTAATTGTTACCCATAGTCGGTAATTCTCTGCTTATAAAACGTTTTCCATACGAGACCTTCACCAGCTCTATATTGCCCATTAAATAGTGGAGGTCGAGTAATGAATTAATCCTCACTCATAAATTGTGGTGCACTTATTTAGGATCTTTCTCAATTGTGTTAGCCATACAATATAAAACTCACTTTGATACAATTATTATATTAGACATCACTACGACTCAAGAAGGGTAGGTAAATTGGGTAGCATAAAATTTTAGGTACTTGCTAAGAATTGTCTAACTCTTTGTATACTGAACAAACTGAGAAGTACCTTACTACTCTGTGTGGCTCTTACTCTACTATGAGAAAGAACACATGATTTTTACATGGAAAACACACAACTCAAAAGGTGTAAAAAAAACTATGACCCACATCCATGGGGATTTAACTTCAACTTTACTAAAGAAAGACCCAAATTCAGGTTACAAACTCTTGTTGTTACGATCCAGTCTAGGGCCGCGACGGATAACCGACACTAAGTTCCGATCATCACTGAACCTGCTGATAATCTAATAATCCTGAATTTAAACTGATAAACTGAACAAGCATAAGTATAGCTGATATGAACTGTACAATCTGGAAATGCCGACAAGGCTAACACAAGTTGACATATGAAAATATACTTACTGCACAAGTGTATACGTATAGGCCTCTAGGAGTGCTGAAATGAACAAGTACTGGACGGGCCAGGACTCTGCCATACCCACACTAACTGATTGTACATATACCAAAAGATAAGTAACTCCTGGTTGCCTGGCACTCTACTATCTACTAGCACCAGATGTTGCACCAAACGAACTTGAAAATCTGCCTCTCTTGCTTGAGCTTCTATCTCTGTCAGCCCTCTGCTTCTGTTTCCTTTCCTCAAGTGCGAAGGCAAATATTTTAATACGGGCAATGTCCATACCTGACTGCATTGATACAGTCATACACTCATTTACTATGTGAGGACCAAGTCCCTGTTATATACCTGTGTACCCTATCTTCCATGTCTGATACAACTACAGGAGCAAACCTCGCCACTGAATTAAAATGGAGGTTGTATTCTATAACACTCATACCCCTTGTCTTAATGTCAAGAACTGATCCAATCGTGCTCTACGTGTCGCATGTAGGTGATGTTTGGCTATACATGTATATTTTTTATGCATTGCTTAACTTATATTTGAGTTTTTAATGATTAATTGTGCGATGTTTGACATCGATTAAGTTAGTTTTATGCGTAGGACCAATAGAAAACACAAAGGAATGAAAGTTGCATAAAACTATGTTCAAGGCACAAGAAAAGAACACGAAAAGGAGAAAATCGGAGCAAGGCAAAGGCACCTCACCCTATGCCTCGGCCTCGCCTTTTCTAAAGCCTGGTCGCGAGCTCTAAAGCCTGGTCCCCAGGATTGATTGCCTGATCACTAATTAAATAGTATCTATGAATCAAGAGTTGAAATCGAAAGTAGGAATTCTAGATTGCATATAGGATTGAGTAGAGCAAGTTCATGAACCCGGGACTCGGGGAATGGATTCGCGCTTAGGATAGACATATACCTAATTTTCTTGCTTACTTGAAATACATAAATTATAAATGCGTTCTTGTTAGTTTTAATTCCATAAATATATAGGCGTTAACTTAACTTGGATAGGCGAGTAAGAACTCGACAGATTCTTACGAGTAATATTAACCCTGTCAACCAATAAACTAGATAAATTAGTTAGTCAATTAAATTGAAGATTACAATAGGAATGTTAGATAGCCCATAACCTAGATCGTTTTCATTACATTGATAACATAAAAATTTAGTCTTCCTTTATTCAAAGTCCATTATTTATTTTCTTTTTACTTTGATTACTTTAGCATTACTACTTTTGGGTTTAATCCTTGTTTAGATAATTAGGATAGTTTGATCTAGTTAATAGTTGATAACAAGTCCTCGTGGGTTTGACATTCTATCTTATCACTTTATTACTTAACGGACGCATATAGTGCGTTTGCCCGCACTTAGGTATATGCCTATTCTAACCGCGTATACTTGCGTGTGCGTTCGGCCGCAACAAGCTAAGTTTTTAGATTAGAATTTTCTTTTTATCCATTCAAGTTAGTTTTATATTTTCCATTTTTTGTTTATCATACTGTTTTTTTTATCTATATTAGCTTGGCATATTGGAATGAAAATTGTTTGAATGGTGGTTATTATTACTTTGATGTTCCTTGTCCATATTGGGGAGTTCCTCACTGGTGAAAAAATTGTCAGAATGTTCCTGAGAGCTAGTTGTGCGCACAAAATCAATCCTATGAGTAAAATATTTGTAATATGTGTGGTGGTCAAGGTGGCCATTGGGATCGTTGTCCTAATTCTTCTTATCCCTCCACGAGCCCTTATTATGATCTTTCTAATGAAGTTTGTGAGTTTGATAGGAATAATGAAGTGCTGAATATGGAACGTGATGCATGTATTAGGGATATGTTGAAGCATACATCGGAGCAACAAGATGAACTCAAAAATGCTATAAAAAGAATAACTACAGCAATCACGAGAATAAAGGCTAATGAGGAAGGATTTGCTGAAGAGAGCGAGTTCCAGCAAGAGGAAATTTTGAAGAAGAGGAGCTTTTGAGCCAAACATGAATAATAGAACAAGCTGAAAAATTAGAAATATATGAGGCTCAACGTGAGGAAATTACAAATGATACGGGATACTTTATAGAAGAAGAGTTGAACTGGGCCAAGAGATCGAACAATTTGGTAGTGCTATTGTTACTACCCAAAATCCAACTAGTCGTGATGGCACCTAACCCAACCCGCTAGGTAAGCCAATTAGCAACAATCCAATTCAATGAGGTTTGTTGAGAAAATAAATGAAAAAATAAGTTAACTTTTAAAAACTTTCCAACGACTGCTAGTACAAATCATGAGCTTCTAAGATTTAGAGTTTACAAAGCTAGTATAAAATAAACACATCATCTGTCCGAAATGTACATAAACAGATTTTCATAAGTCTAAAGTTACCATGAGCAAGAGGCAGCTATAATCGGAACGCATGTACATCTTCAATGCCAGCTTCCACCATACACAACAACATTAGCTCCGAAATCTGCATGCAAGGTGCAGAAGTGTAGTATGAGTTCAACCGATCCCATGTACTCAAAAGTAACAAAGATAACATTAGGTTGAAAGTAGTAACGAGCTTGGACAACGGTCAGAGTCCAACACCAATAGCCAGGAACAACACGTATAAAGGTTTGATTGGAAATATCTTATTGTGGATAATCTATAAAGATGGTTGGAAGTGAAATAGGTGAATTGGGGATATAAAGTGTGTCCAACGTGCAAAGAGTGAAAGTTATACTTGTGGCCAATGGTGCCAATGAAATGAAATGATGTGAGAAAGGTTATGAAATAAGCCTTGATTCAACTATTCTGAATTGACTTCGCAAATAGAATTGCCTAAAAGCTTATGAACTCAAGTCATGCTCGTATGTGGCTGTTTTAACAATTGCTATGATTTGTGAGTATTTTCAATGTGTTTTGCGCTCTTACATATTCATGAGTGAAAATTGTGTATTGCCCTTTTTGGGAAAAAATATTTCAAGAATAAATGGTGTGTTACTTGTTGATGATTTTAACTTGCACATCAATTGCCAATTATTTTACTCCATTTCTCGGAAAGAAATCTATTGTGCTTAAATTGTTCATTTCTAATGAACTTAAAGTTGTGATTTCTGGAATAGTATATATGTTGATATTTATGATGATGATACATGAGAGGGAAGAAATTAAAGTGTGGAATATCAAATACAGCCACCGTGCCTTGAATAAAGAATCTTGTGAGTGGCCAAAAGAGCCAAGGAAATATTGTTATTGTTATTGCTTGAAAATACTAGTGGAGATTCATACAATGTGAAAGATGATGAGGTAAATACATTTGTACCTATGTTATTTTTGTGAATTATTCCCCTTATTTGGGATGAGATTGATGTGATAAAATTATTCCCTTTATTTGGAATGTGATTGATGTGTTAAAATTATTCTCCTTAATTAGGATGAGACTAATCGATATAAAAAGGTTAATGTCTCGAATAAGACAGCCTAGCCGATCATGTCGTGATCGGACACCATGCCGCACACATGGTGGTGATTGTACTGTAAATTTTTTGAAATTGTCATTTTGGTTGATATCTTCAAATAAGAAAACCTAGCCGATTGCGTCGTGATCGGACTCCGTACTAAAAGTACGGTTGTATTGGTATTGAGAGTGTTTGTGGTTGAACTAATGAGATGGCCTAGCCGATCGGGTCGTGATCGGATTCTGTGCTAAAAGTACAGTGGTATTGGTATTGTGAACATTAGTATTGTGAACGATGATATTGTGAACAATGGTATATCAGTGCTAAAGATCTCCCAACCAAAAATAATATTATCATCATATTTTGATTATCACTTCACCGTATTATCTTCATATTTTGGAAATTACTATGTTTTAACTTGGCATTTGAATATCATTGATTGTTAATTGTTATTTCTATGATTTTCCCTTTCTTACATTTGGTATTCTATTTTGAAAGAGGATAGTTATCTTTACATACTAGTACTATTCCATATGTACTAACGTCCCTTTTGCCGGGGGCGCTGCATCTTCAATTGATGCAGGTAGTTCATCAGTGGTGCAGCTTTGGTCCTCGTTAGCAGTTACTCCCTATTCAGCAGGTTTTGGTGAGCCCTACTCTATTCCGGGCCCGATGTCACTTGATGTTACACTTTGTGTCTTGAGGTATAGCCGGGGTCTTGTTGATGGCACTTCCATACTATTCTTCTATCATATTTAGAGGCTCCGTAGACAGGTTGTGGGTGGTGTATGATGTTGGTAATTGAACTAGAAATATTACTATTTGGCAAACATGTTTTTCATTATATCTGTAAACTTATAATACTTTGAAAATTATGAACGAAGTTGCTCATGGAATGAAATAGGAGTTGTTAATAAAATATTTTCAGTATTTGATTAATGGAGTGCATCTCCTCTTTATTCATGGATGAGTTTGGGTTAAAGGAAATCTAATAGGCTTGCTCGGCCGGGTACACTCGGTTGAGCACCGGTCGCGCTCCCCGAGTTTGGGGCATGATATACCCAAAGAACCGATCATTATCCATTACCGTGCTGATCCAACCTACTACCAAGCTGTCCTATTTCTCCGAGTTTCTTCTGAATTACCCTCAAGTTGACACTTCTCCTTGCTAGAACACCATGATCCTTACCAAAGCTCACTACAAGAGATCCTAACATAAAACCACATTGCCCTAAGGCCCATAAGACGATGTATCCCCTCTTAAGAACCCCAAAAGTACGACATCGAGACACCCACTCTAAAAAGACCTTATATGAATTTTAAGTTGTTCCTTTTACCTTTATAATACTGAAATACTGCAAGTCCCGACACCATCTGATGCAAATCTCAGATTCTAGCCATGTACAAATCCGCAAAAAATCCTAATTGCTACATAGAAATATTGAATCCATTGGAACCTTCTCGAGAGTCATCCACTCTACTCAAATCTCAATTGCACCGCCCTAAATGGGCCAAACGAATAGAGCCCCATTAGCGCAATAACAACCAAAGAAGTAATCTACACCTCTAAGCAACCGAGTGAATCCTTATTCTTAGTACAACACATCCATCATGAACATCAAACCTGAATCATTCCAAAATTACCATTTATCCATAAAGTGTAGTACACCATGCATCAAGAAATTTCCTTGCTTAAGTCATCCTCAAAACCAGCCTCCGCAAGTCATAACCGAAACATAAATATGCCTCAGACCGAAACCAATACAACACGTAACCATGCAATTAAATCGTTGATAGCAGACTCCCCCACTTGGCTAAAAGTCATAGATCAGAGCACTTGATAACTTACAATACCCATACTATATTACAGCCATAATACCGCAATGAGATTCAACTAAATTCTTCAAAAGCACATGCAACACAAACCATAAAATACATCAAACCATCTGCAAAGCTCGCATACACCCTCGTGACTATTAGGTCAACCTTCACCACCGATCCAAACTCAAATTGCAATACATATAACCAAATGATTGAAAGAAACTTTCCACATAATCATCATAAGGATCATGCATCCGTAGATTACCCCGCAAGTGATAGCCCACCTGTTTAGCCCCAAACTGACATCTATCTATGCCCTTTCATGGCCACAACTACTACGAAATCACTTAATCTTCCCGAGTCTGAACTCGCCAACAAGACATGAGAATCTACTTCATTCCATAAATGAAATAAGATGAAAGAATCCTTCAAAACCCTCATAGCTCAAGACTGTATAACACATCCACATAAATTGAGCATCCAATAGTCCTTTCACATCTCAAGCAAACTCTTCTCGTCATATTTAAATCATTTGAACACATCCCACAGTCACACGATACACATCATATAGCCATCCAACCACTCACCGAGCCATAAATTCCACTCATAGGGACACTACCAGACATATAAGTCCAAAAGCAAATGCTCGCCCAACTGAAACTACCGAGCCTAAGCTGCGTTCTAAACCTGGCCTCAAGTCCTCTAGACTGGCTTGTGACCAAAACACAAAAATGCATCTCACACCTCATCTATGTGATCCACAAGTCGTCGATGCATAGCTGACACCAAGCGCTCACATACGCATACGAGTGAGTGAAAGGAATTCAAAGAGTTACACTTCAAGTTGAATCAATGTCACACAATAAGGAAAGAAAGGTGGAAAATTTATCCTAGATGTCCTGTAGCCTCTAAAAGATAGGTATGAACGTCATCATACCGATCCGCAAGACTCTACTAGACATTTGCTCATAACTCGTAGAACCTATGAACCTAGAGCTCTGATACCAACTTGTCACAACCAAAAATTCAACTGGTCGTGATGGAACCTAACCTAACCCGCTAGGTTAGCCAATTAATAACAATCCAATTCACTGAGGTTTGCTGAGCAAAAAAAATAAAGAAATAACAAAACTTTTATACACTTCCCAAGGATTGGTATTACAAATCATGAGCTTATAAGATTTAGAGTTTACAAAGCTTGTATGAAATAAATACATCATCTGTCCGAAATGTACATAAACAGATTCCCATAAGTCTAAAGCAACCATGAGCAAGAGGCAGTTATAACTTTAATGCAGGTACATCTTCAATGCCAGCTTCCGCCATACATAGCAACATCAGCTCAAAAATCTTCACGCAAGCTGCAGAAGTGCAGTATGAGTACAACCAACCCCATGTACTCAATAAGTAACAAACCTTAGGTTAAAAGTAGTGACGAGCTTGGACAACGGTCAGAGTCCAACACCAACAGCCAGGAATAACTCGTAACAATATAAATAAAATAGTATAAGTAATAACTCAAATATGTTATGCTCAGCTTGTTCACACTTCTAGAAAATAGGCATGCTTTTCCAGTATAATAGTAAAACCCAAATCTTTCACCGAAATCACCAAAATATGAATAAATCTAAAAACTTTGATTTTTACCAAAAACTTTTAATAACAGATAAGATGTTTCATTATCAGATGGCATGAGAAACGTACATCTCTATGCCTACATGTCAATGTGCATGTGAAGTCATGAGTGTCACAATGACGTACAACATGAGGAAATACATCTCAATGCCTACATGCCAAGTATGCATGCCAACGGCAATGCAACGCAGTGATAAAAAAATATACATACTCTCGGAGTATCAATTCGCTTGGTCCTTCCATCACTCAGTCCTTACAATCACTTAGTCCTCACAGTCACTCAGTCCTCGCAGTCACTCAAACCTCACAATTACTCGGCACTCGGGCTCGGTACTCGCACTCAGTAGGTACCTGCATTTACTGCTGGTATGTCTGACTCTAGAGGGGCGGATCCTTCCCAGGCGCTAATATAAGTCAATCATGGCATGAATCAATAAAGCCTTATGCGGCGTGCAACCCGATCCCATAAACATCCTCGCAATCAGGCCCTCGGCCTCACTCATTCATAAATCTCTCCGTCTCTCCGACTCACAAATCTTATGCCAGTCGGCCCAAACAATGATAATATGATGTGAGACAAATGATAACAGAGACTAAGATATGATATACAATCAATGAGTTTCACTGAGTATATAATTGCAATTTAAGCAAATAACTCAACAGCAGAAATGACCTCAGTGGGTCCCAACAGGTTAAACATATAGCCTAAACATGGTTTCTAACATGGATCATAGCTTAATTACTCTAGCACATAGAAATTTCATGGATAGAAACAAGATTAGGTCACTACACAGTGCCACAAAATCAACCGAGTTATAATTCACACGATGCACGCCCACACGTCCCTCACCTAGCATGTGCGTCAACTTAACACCAAAAACATAACATGTATATTTAGGGGTTTATACCCTCAGCACCAAGTTTAGAAGTGTTAGTTATCTCAAACAAGCAAAATCCAATACCGAGCAAGGAAAACAATACTTTAGAAATGCCATCCCGTACACATCAACATTCGAACGGCTCGAAACTAGCCAAAATCAACTTAGATACATCAAATAATGCCTAAAGAAATAAACCCAATCGATAAAGGTCGCATCTTTAATTGAAAGCCCAAAGTCAATCAAAACGTCAAACCTAGGCCCACACCTCGAAATCCGACGAAACTCAAAATATCTGATAACCAATTCAACTATGAGTCCAACCATACTTGTTTCACTCAAATACGACTCTGAATCGATATTCAAAATCCAAAAATTCACTTTATCAAATTTTAGACAAAAACCCCCAAATTTCAGTTTGTAATTATCAATCAAATGCCCAAAACGAAGATGTATTCATGAAATATAACCAAAACCGAATAGATAACACTTACCCCAATCCATGTGGTGAAAGTCTCCTTTAAAATCTCCCACATACGAGCTCCCGAACTCAAAATATGATCAAATGAACAAATCTTTGATATTATATGCTTCTGCCAATTTGTTCTGCCTCGTTTCTTATAACAAACGGTCCCGAAACTCGCTTTTGATGCCTCCAATGGATTGCTCATGAAAATTCAGTCAAGTTATGCTTTTGAATAACTCCATTTGACCTTATAATGAAGGAGATCTGTTGGCTTCAACATTTGGAAATAGTGTAAATTTTTAAATACAAATTCAGTGGTAATTGCGTAATTAATCTGATCGTTTTTATTACATTGATAACATAAAAATCTTGTCTTCCTTTATTCAAAGTCCAATTTTTATTTTCTTTTTTACTTTAATTACTTTAGCCTCACTACTTTTGGGTTTAATCCTTGTTTAGATAATTAGGATAGTCTGATCTAGTTAATAGTTGATAACAAGTCCTCGTGGGTTTGACATTCTATCTTATCACTTTATTACTTGACGACTGCGATGTGCGTTTGCCCGCACTTAGGTATATGTCTATTCTATCTGCGTATACTTGCATGTGCGTTCGGCCGCAACAAGCTAAATGGTTAGATTAGATTTTTACTTTTTATCTATTCAAGTTAGTTTTATATTTTCCATTTTTTGTTTATCATACTATTTTTTTATCTATCTTAACTTGGCATATTGGAATGAAAATTGTTTGAATGATGGTTATTCTTACTTTGATGTTCCTTGTCCATATTGGGGAGGACCTCACTGGTGAAAAAATTGTCAGAATGTTCCCGAGAGCTAGTTTTGCGCAAAAAATCAATCCTATGAGTGGAATATTTGTAATATGTGTGGTGGTCAAGGTGGACATTGGGACCGTTGTCCTAATTCTTCTTATCCCTCTACGAGCCCTTATTATGATCTTTCTAATGAAGTTTGTAAGCTTGATAGGAATAATGAAGTGCTGAATATAGAACGTGATGCATGTATTAGGTATATGTTAAAGCATGCAGCAGAGCAACAAGATGAACTCAAAAAGGCTATAAAAAGAATAATTGCAGCAATCACGAGAATAAAGGCTAATAAGGAAGAATTTGCTGAAAAGAGCGAGTTCCAGCAAGAGGAAATTTTTAAGCAGGGGAGCTTTTGAGCCAAATATCGATAATGGAACAAGCTGAAAAATTAGAAATATATGAGGTTCAACGTGAGGAAATTACAAATGAGACGAGATACTTTATAGAAGAATAGCTGAACTGGGCCAAGAGATCGAACAATTTGGTAGTGCTATTGTCACGACCCAAAATCCAACTAGTCGTGATGGCACCTAACCCAACCCGCAAGGTAAGCCAATTAAAAACAATCTAATTCAATGAGATTTGCTGAGAAAGTAGATGAAGAAATAACTGAACTTATAAAATCTTTCTAAGGACTAGTAGTACATATCATGAGCTTCTAAGATTTAGAGTTTACAAAGCTAGAGTGAAATAAATACATCATCTGTCCGAAATGTACATAAACAGAGTTCCATAAGTCTAAAGCAACCATGAGCAAGAGGCAACTATAACCGGAATACATGTATATCTTCAATGCCATCTTCCGCCATACACAACAACATCAGCTCCAAAATTTGCATGCAAGGTGCATAAGTGTAGTTTGAGTATAACCGACCCCATGCACTCAGTAAGTAACAAACCTAACCTTAGGTTGAAAGTAGTGACGAGCTTGGACAACGGTCAGAATCCAACACCAATAGCCAGGAACAACACGTAATAATATAAATAAACCAGTACAAGTAATAACTCAAAGATGTGATGAGATGCTCGTTCACAGTTCCGGAAAATAGGCATGCTTTTCAAGTATAAATTAAATCCCAAAGCTTTCACCGAAATCACCAAAATATGAGTAAATCTGAAAACTATGATTTTTCCCAAAAACTTTCAACAACATATAAGATGTTTCATTATCAGATGTCATGAGAAAAGTACATCTCTATGCATACGCTCACTCCTCCCATCACCCATTCCTCACTGTCACTCAGTCCTCACAGTCACTCAGTCTTCACAATCACTCGGCACTCGCTCTCGGCACTCACACTCGCACTTGGCACTCCCACTCAGTAGGTCCCTATGCTCACTGCTGTTATGTCAAACTTCGGAGGGGTGAATCCTGCCCAAGCGCTAATATAAGCCAATCACAGAATGAATCAATTAAGTTTGTTGCGGCGTTCATCCCGATCCCATAAACATCCTCACAATCAGGACCTCAACTTCACTCAGTCATAAATATCTCCAATCTCTCAGCCTCAGAAATCTCATGCCAATCGACCCAAACAATGATAATATGATGTGAGACAAATGATAACACAGACTGAGATATGATATGCAATGAATGAGTATGAATGAGTATGTAATTGCAATTTAAGAAAAAACTCAACAACAGAAATGACCTTAGTGGGTCCTAATAAGATAAGCATATAGCCTAAACATGGTTTCTAACATGGATCACAGATCAATTACTCTAGCACATAGAAATTTCATGGTTACAAACAAGATTAGGTCATTACACAATACCACAGAATCAACTGAGTCATATTTCACAGGGTGCACACCCACAAGCCCGTCACCTAGCATGTGTGTCACCTCAACACCAAACACATAACACGTATATTCAGGGGTTCATACCCTCAGCACCAAGTTTAGAAGTGTTACTTACCTCGAATAAGACAAATCCAATACCAAGCAAGGCAAACAATACTCTGAAAATGTCATCTCGCACGCATCAATCTCCGAACACCTCAAAACTAGCAAAAACCAACTCAAATACATCAAATATTGCCTAAGGAAACAAACTCAATCGATAAAGGTCGAATCTTTAATCAAAAGCCCAAAGTCAACCAAAACGTCAAACCCGAGCCCGCAATTCAGAATCTACAAAACTTACAAAATACGACAACCAATTAAATTACAAATCCAACCATACTAGTTTCACTCAAATCCGACTCCGAATCGATGTTCAAAACTCAAAAATTCACTTTATGCAATTTTAGACAAACCCCCCCAAATTTTACTTTGAAATCATCAATCAAATACCAAAAATGGAGATGGATTTATGAAATATAACAACAAATGAGTGTAGAACACTTACCCCAACCCATTTTGTGAAATTCGCCTCTAAAATCGCCCAAATCCGAGCTCCCCAACTCAAAATATGACCAAATGAACAAACCCTCGATATTTATATGCTTCTGTCCAGTTATTTTTCCTTGTTTCTTGTGCCACACGATTCGAATACTCACTTTTGATGCCTTCAATGGATTCCTCATGAAATTTAAGCCAATATAGGCTTTTGAATCACTCCATTTGACATTACAATGAAGGAGATATGTTGGTTTCGATATTTGGAAATAGTGCAGAGTTTTAAATACGAATTCAGTGGCAATTTCGTAATTAATCTAACAACCCAATTGTTAGTAAAATGACCATAAATTTCTCATATGATGTCAAAACTTGATGATTTCAGTTGCTATGGTTCCAAAATTACTATACGGATCTAATGCTTCAACCAAAACAGAAATTGGAACTCATTTACTTAATGTGGTACCATTTTTCCTCGAAGGAACCACGTCGAAACATCAAAAACGATTGCAACACAACCCAAACCTATCTGAAACTCACCCAAGCCTCTCGGGACCCCGTACGAACATACCTACAAGTCCCATAATAGAATACGGCCTTACTCATGTCCTCAAATCATGCATAACAACATCAAAACTACAAATCGCGCCTCAAATCGAACTAAATGAACTTTGAATCTTCCAACTTCCAAAACTCGTGCCGAACCGTATTAAATCAACTCGTAATGACCTCAAATTTTGCACACTACACCCAAATGACATAACTAAGCTATTCCAATTCTCGGAATCACAATCCGAACCCGTTATCATCAAAGTAAACTCCCTGTCAAACTTATGAACATTCCAAACCTTCAAATTAAATTTCCAACTTTCGCCAATTAGTGCCAAAACCTTCTAGAAATATCCAAATGAAATTCCGGGCATACGACCAAGTCGAAAATGATTCCGGACCTAACGAAATCATCAAAACTCCTATCCAAAGTCAATTACTAAAGAGTCAAACTTCATCAACTCTTCCAACTTAAAGCTTCAATCATGAAATTCATTCTTCCAAACTAATTCTGAAATACCTGAAAACCAAAACCGATGATACACACAAGTCATAATACACCATACGAAGCTAATCAAGACTTCAAATAGCTGAAAAGAATGCAAATATTCAAAATGACTGGTCGGGTCATTACATTCTCCCATACTTAAACCAAGATGAAATCAAACGTGCCCAGAGTCATTCCAAAGCCATCAAATCACCGTGTAACCTTACCATACACATACTTGGGGGTGATCCCACGTCACCACAAACCATGTAAGCTTGATAACATAACATAAGTGGATATCATTACTTCAACCTTAGCTCATAAGCCTTAGAACCCAATTTACAGTATCCAATAATCCTTACAAGATTCGAATCTCGCTTCTACACACTATATAAGTCTGAACAAGCTGTATCAAGCCATAGCCATAACCTAAGACGTAATCACATGATGTATCACATAACTCGCATACTCGTAGATTTAATTTACGATCAAAATAGCTGCTAAAAAACAAACCATGTACCGGTAATAAACCTCATATCAAGTAAAACCTCATTTAAAACCTTTGTACAATACCGATGATGAAAGAAACATACAGGAACTCATAACCACTCATCAGATCAACAATTCAGGGAGCCCTCATTCGTCCAACAAGAACCAAAGCCAAATCCTAAGCCTACTTCCGACATTATTCCTTCATACCTACCGTAATCAAATCCAATAGAATCCATGCTACGTCCAACAATCTCATCTCATCAATACCGTCACTGTACTGACTTGCCACATTAATACAACCTTAAGCCACAAACAGTGCAATCCCTGCACCAATACGCAACAATTAAAATACATCCAAAAAATGTAAAGTGACTTAAATGTGAGAACCGTTTGGCAAGATCAACAAGTACCACTATAACCGAAATGCTATAAACCCATCATACATAGCAGAACAAAGATACACGAATCTAACACAAAGGATAATATCCCAACATGACTCCGCTGCAATGCGTGCCCTCATCCAAACACCGGTCCATATGAAATACCTCAAGTCACCATGCTCAAAACCAACAACCACACACAATTCGATATCAAGTACACAAAGTGCATGACTATCACCATGGAGAAGAGGATGACACAATATACCACAACCCGAAAGGACCATAACCAAAGTGTAATCAACCATTCAACATCCTAATAACCATCTCTCTCAAATTCCGCTACAAGGCCCAAATAGAACCACATTATGTGTGCATATAGCACACAAATCACAACCCCTCATAGCATAGAAGAGTAACACATAGAACTTATAAGAACACGAACAAGCACAACTCTAACCGAATACCACACCACTCAACACAAACAGTTCTAAGTCAAACATTCCTACCCGATGTAGAATACACATTATCATTGGGCCTACCAATGTGCCCCCAAATTAATTCTGCTCATCTCCAAATGGATAAATAGTCCTTCAAAAGTCCACAATGATCAATCCATGACGCGTACTACCATCTAGCTAACTTGGCCACATCTTCACAGTCCGCAACCCCGAAACAATATGCTTCTGAGAACTCCCAGTCTCCAAATCCATAGAACATATGAATCACCATAGCCGATCCCAACTCGGCCACTCGAATGACTAACGCATCTACCATACATAATCATCCCCATGAGATATACTTCGATACTTCTTCCATGCCACATAGCAAAATCTGAACATCAGTAGTCGATTAATCAAGGGAGTACTGCAATACCAATAAAGCATCCGTAAGTCAACACAGTGCACCTTCTAACATGTGCACCCTTCTCAGGCATTACTAAGTAGATATAGCATTCTTCGAAACATCAAAAACCGTCCATGCCATCTAAGATATCATGACCTTTCCTTGGAAACTGAAATGTGACCTTGCACATGCTAATCTCAATCCCACATAACAAACCACATCTATCATGCCATCATAGGAAAGTACGCGAATCTCATAATCAACTCTGAGTCACCAGCAGAATACATACCCGATCAGTCAGAAACATTCCATTGATCCTATCAAGAGAAATTCGCAATACGCAACATACTCCTCACACCGGTAGGAAATATCCATCTCAAACCATGGTAGAAACCATCTAGAACTCCTCGAATCCCATTTTCACATAACCAATGCATCAGAACTGAATCTCTTTAACTCAACCAAGCCACGCGGGTCGCAAAACTCAAGAGTATTTTCACAAAACACCTGTAGAGAATCACCACATCATAAGTACCCAAAGAACCGATCATTATCCATTACCGTGCTGATTCAACCTACTACCAAGCTATCCTATTTCTCCGAGTTCCTTCCGAATTACTCTTAAGTTGACACTTCTCCTTTCCAGAACACTATGATCCTTACCAAAGCTCACCACAAGAGATCCTATCATAAAACCACACTGCCCTAAGGCCCATAAGCCGATGTATCCTCTTTTAAGAACCCCAAAAGTACGATATCGATACACCCACTCTAAAAAGACCTTTTGTGAATTTAAAGTTGTTCCTTTTACCTTTATAATACTGAAATACTGGCATCTGATGCAAATCTCAGATTCTAGCCATGTACAAATCCGAAAAATTCCCAATTGCTACATAGAAATATTGAATCCATTGGAACCTTCTCGAGAGTCATCCACTCTACCCAAATCTCAATTGCACTGCCCCAAACGGGCCAAACGAATAGTGCCCCATTAACGCAATAACAACCAAAGAAGTAATCTACACCTCTAAGCAACCGAGTGAATCCTTCTTCTTAGTACATCACATCCATCATGAACATCTAACCTGAATCATTCTAAGATTACCATATATATATAAAGTGTAATACACCATGCATCAAGAAATTTCCTTGCTTAAGTCATCCTCAAAACCAGCCTCCGCAAGTCGTAACTGAACCATAAGTATGCCTCAGAGCGAAACCAATACAGCACGTAACCATGTAATTAAATCATTGATAGCAGACTCCCTCACTTGGCTCAAAGCCATAGATCAGAGAACTCGATAACTCACAATACCCATACCATATTACTTCCATAATACCGCAATGAGATTCAACTAAATTCTTCAGAAGCACATGCAACATAAACCATAAAATACCTCAAACCATCTGCAAAGCTCGCATACACCCTCGTGACAGTTAGGCCAACCTTCACCACCGATCCAAACTTAAATCGCAATACATATAACCCACTGATTGAAAGAAACTCTCCACACAATCATCATAAGGAGAATGAATCTGTAGATTACCCCGCAAGTGATAACCCACATGCTTAGCCCCAAACTGACATCTATCTATGCCCTTTCACGGCCACAACTACTATGAAATCACTTAATCTTCCCGATTCTAAACTCGCCAATAAGACATGAGACTCTACTTCATTCTATAAATGAAATAACATGAAAGAATCCCTCAAAACCCTCATAGCTAAAGACTGTATAACACATCCACATAAATCGAGCATCCAATAGTCCTTTTCACATCTCAAACAAGCTCTTCTCGTCATATTCAAATCATCAAAACACATGTCGCAGTCACATGATACACATCATATAGCCATCCAACCACTCACCGAGCCATAAATTCCACTCATAGGGACACTACCAGACATATAAGTCCAAAAGTACATGCTCGCCCAACTGAAACTATCGAGCCTAAGCTGCGGTCTAAACCTGGCCTCAAGTCCTCTAGACTGGCTCATCACCAAAAATGCATCTCATACCTCATCCAGGGTATCCACAAGTCGTCGATGCATAGCTGACACCGAGCGCTCACATACGCATACGAGTGAGTGGAAGAAATTCAAAGAGTTACGCTTCAAGTTGAATAAATGTAACACAATAAGGAAAGAAAGATGGGAAGTTTATCCTGGATGTTCTGTAGCCTCTCAAAGATAGGTATGGACGTTATCATACCAATCCGCAAGACTCTACTAGACACTTGCTCATGACTCGTAGAACCTATGAACCTTGAGCTCTGATACCAACTTGTCACAACCAAAAATCCAACTAATCGTGATGGCACCTAACCCAACCCGCTAGGTAAGACAATTAACAATAATCCAATTCACTGAGGTTTGCTGAGAAAATAAATGAAGAAATAACTAAACTTTTATACACTTCCCAAGGATTAGTAGTACAAATCATGAGCTTCTAAGATTTAGAGTTTACAAAGCTAGTATGAAATAAATACATCATCTGTCCGAAATGTACATAAACAAATTCTCACAAGTGTAAATCAACCATGAGCAATAGGCAGTTATAACTGGAATGCAGAAACATCTTCAATGCCAGCTTCCGCCATACACAGCAACATCAACTCCAAACTCTGCACGCAAGGTACAGAAGTGTAGTATGACTACAACCAACCACATGTACTCAATAGGTAGCAAACCTAACTTTAGGTTGAAAGTAGTGACGAGTTGGACAACGGTCAGAGTCCAACACCAACAGTCAGGAACAACTCATAACAATATAAATAAAGCAGTACAAGTAATAACTCAAATATGTGATGCTCAGCTCATTCACAGTTCTTGAAAATAGCCATGCTTTTCAAGTATAACAGTAAAACCAAAATCTTTCACTGAAATCACCAAAATATGAGTAAATCTGAAAACTATGGTTTTTCCCAGAAACTTTCAATAACAAATAAGTTGTTTCATTATCAGATAGCATGAGAAAAGTAAATCTCTATGCCTACATGTCAATGTGCATGTGAAGTCATGAATGTCACAATGTCGTACAACATGAGGAAATGCATCTCAATGCCTACATGCAAAGTATGCATGGCAACTGTAATACAATGCAGTGATAAAACCATATGCATAATCTCGGAGTATCAATTCGCTCAGTCCTCCCAGTCACTCAGTCCTCACAGTCACTCAGTCCTCCCATTCACTCGGCCTCGCAGTTACTCAGTCCTCACAATTACTCGGCACTCACTCTCGGCACTCGGGCTCGGCACTCGCACTCAGTAGGTACCTACTCTCTCTGCTGGTATGTCAGACTTTTGAGGGGCGGATCCAGCCTGGGCGCTAATATAAGCCAATCATGGCATGAATCAATAAAGCCTGATGTGGCGTGCAAACCGATCTCATAAACAGCCTCGCAATCAGTCCCTCGGCCTCACTCAGTCATAAATCTCTTCGTCTCTCGGACTCACAAAACTCATGCCAATCGGCCCAAACAATGACAATATGATGTTAGACAAATGATAACAGAGCCTGAGATATGATATGCAATGAATGAGTATGTAATTGCAATTTAAGCAAATAACTCAACAAAAGAAATGACCTCAGTGAGTCCCAACAGGTTAAGCATATAGCCTAAACATGGTTTCTAACATGGATCATATCTTAATTGCTCTAGCCCATAAACATTTCATGGATAGAAAGAAGATTAGGTCACTACACAGTACCACAGAATCAACCGAGTTATAATTCACACGGAGCACGCCCACACGTCCGTCACCTAGCATGTGCATCACCCCAATACCAAATACATAACACATATATTCAGGGGTTCATACCCTCAATGCCAAGTTTAGAAGTGTTACTTACCTCAAAAAAGAGAAATCCAATACCTAGCAAGCCAAACAATACTCTAGAAACGCCATCCCGTGCATATCAACATTCGAACGGCTCGAAACTAGCCAAAAGAAACTCAGATACATCAAATAATGCATAAGGAAACAAACTCATTTGATAAAGGTTGAATCTTTAATCGAAAGCCCACAATCAACCAAAACGTCAAATCTGGGCACGCACCTAGGAATCCGATGAAACTCAAACAATCTGACAACCCATTCAACTATGAGTCCAACCATACTAGTTTAACTCAAATTCGACTCCGAATCGATGTTCAAAACCAAAAAATTCACTTTATGAAATTTTAGACAAAACCCCCCAAATTTCACTTTGTAATCATCAATCAAATGCCAAAAACGAAGATGTATTCATGAAATATAAACAAAATCGAGTATATAACACTTACCCCAATCCATATGGTGAAAGTATCCTCTAAAATTGCCCAAATCCGAGCTCCCCAACTCAAAATATGACCAAATGAACAAACCTTCAATATTATATGCTTCTGCCCATCTGTTCTGCCTTGTTTCCTATAACAAATGCACCCGAAACTTGCTTTTGATGTCTCCAATGGATTCTTCATGAAATTTCGGTCAAGTTAGGCTTTTGAATTACTCCATTTGACATTATAATGAAGGAGATCTGTTGGTTTTAATATTTGAAAATAGTGCAAATTTTTAAATACAAATTCAGTGGTAATGTCGTAATTAATCTAAAAAAATCTAGCAATCCAATTCTTAATAAAATGACCATAAATTCTTCAAACAATGTCAAAATTTGATGATTTCAGTTGCTATGATTCCAAAATTATTATACAGATCTAATGTTTCAATCAAAACAAAAATTGGAGCTTATTTGCTTAATGTGGTACCATTTATGCTCGAAGACACAATGTCCAAACATCAAAAACGAGCGAAACCCAACCCAAACCTATCTGAAACTCACCTGAGTCTCTCGGGACCCCGTCCGAACATACCAACAAGTCCTATAATATAACATGGACTTACTCGAGATCTAATGTCACGCATAACAATATCAAAACTACGAATCACGTCTCAAATCGAACTAAATGAACTTTGAATCTTCCAACATCCAAAACGCATGCCGAACCGTATCAAATCAACGCGGAATGACATCAAATTTTATACACAAGTCCCAAATGATATAATTAAACTATTCCAATTCCCGAAAAGACAATCCAAACCCGATGTCATCAAAGTCAACTCCTGGCAAAACTTATGAACGTTCCAAAACCTTCAAATTTCCAACTTTCGCCAATTAGTGATGAAACCTTCAAGAAATATCCAAATGAAATTCCAAGCATATGCCCAAGTCCAAAATCATCATCTGGACCTAACGGAATTATTAAAAATCCGAACCTAGGTCAATTTCTAAAAAGTAAAATTTGGTCAACTCTTCCAACTTAAAGCTTCAATCATGAAATTTATTCTTCCAAACTAATTCTGAAATACCTGAAAACCAAAACCGACGATACATACAAGTGATAATACACCATACGAAGCTAATCAAGACTACAAATAGCTGAACAAAATACAAATGCTCAAAATGATCGGGCGGGTCATTATAGTTATTCATGACTTGGAGGCTTAATTGAGTGCAAAAGATGATGTGTCTAATACCCAACAAAATAAATATGAGCCGGTTAAGCTGAAAAAGAGCTTATCAGCCAAATTGACGAGCTAAAAGTGGAGAGTCAATCATTCGACTATATTTTTGTTGATAATGCCAATATGGAGAAGAGTACATTAGAGTCATGTGAAAAAGTAGATAATGTTATATTTGAGGAGTCTAGTCTGTGCATATATGAGGATGTAAATAGTAAGGCAATTCTAGAGTTGGGGCGTATTGGTCCTCATTCCATACATTTTTCGACATTGTGTTTGAATGACGACATAGAAATCGAGTCATCTGAGCCTTTGGAGGAGCCAATGGACGAGGAACAAGGAACTTACATTCTTGAATTTGAGGTGCCATAGAGGAAAAATTACATACCTCATCTGAAGGCCAAGAAGTGCAAAATACTACATTGATTACTTGGCCCAATTATAGTTATCCCACCACCCCGGGAGCATAGCCGCAGACTGAATGCCCTATTGAGGTTCAATTCATAAGTTCAAGATGTAGGCAAAAGTGATTCAAGTCATGCCGCGATGGGAGGCAACCCAACTTTCCTCCTTTCTTTATTTTTCTTTATTTTATTTTTATATTATTTTTGTAGTATATATTTTTGTTTTGTAGGATAATGAGCATAGAAGAAAAGACATTGGAAATGTGCAAAAGCGAGCCAGATGGTTAGAACTAGTGTGAGGTACAGGCACAAAGGAGCACCCCTGGGAGATGTCTGAGTACCCCATGAGCTACTATTGCTTCATCCTTTGGCCTTTCAGTGAGTTTCTTGTTCACCCTTGTTATTTTTGCTTTGTTTGTGTATTGGGGACACTGCACTCTTTTAAGTGTAAGGTGGAAGAATTTCTCTAGATAATTAGTAGTAGTACGTTAGTAAATATGTTAACTTCTTATTTTGATTTTAGCTTCTTATTTTTGGTTTTATAATAGTATAGAATTTTAGTAGTAGTTTTAGCAAAAAAAAATTCAAAAAAATATATACAAAAAATTGAAAATTAGAAATATTTGGACTTTTCCCGAAGATGGATCTACTAGGCAGTTTTCTTGATGGACTAAAGTATAACCAAAAACACAAAAAAACTGAAAAATAGAGGGAAAAAACATGTTTTTTAGTTTCCATAGTTAGATAATAATCCCCCGTGATTTGTTTTTTCCTCGATTCTTTTCTATGGGATGTAGCTTGAATCGGGTAGTTATTATTTTTATTTTTAGAGTAGATTATGTAACGACCCGGGCGGTAATTTTGATTATTTTAGTCCCGTTCCCTTATTTATTGCCTCCTCTATGTTATATTGTGGTTATGTGACTTGCCGGGGTGGTTGGCTTGGGTTTCGGCGGGACACTTAGTCCCAAAGTTGGAAGCTTAAGTTAAAAGAGTTGACCGGAGTTTGGTTTTTGTGTAGAAGACTCTGTAATGGAGTTTTTATAGTTTCGATAGCTTCGTATGGTGATTTTGGACTTAGGAGTATGTCTGAATATCGATTTAGAGGTCCGTAGTTCGTTTTGGCTTGAATTGGCAATAGTTATAAAGTTGAAGGTTTGGAAGGTTGAGAAGTTTGACCGACAATTGGCTTTATTGATATCAAGGTCGGATTCTGATCCTGGAAGTTGGAATAGGTATGTGGTGTCATTTTTGACATGTGTGCAAAATTTGAGGTCAATTGGAGTTAGTTTGGTATGAATCGGTGTTAGTTTTGAAAGTTGAATGTTCATGGACTCAATCGGTTTGAATTGGATTGTGGTTCTTTGATTCGATGTTGTTTGATATGATTTTAGGCCTCGAGTAGGTCCGTTATGCGTTTTAGAACATGATGGCATGTTTGGACGGGGTCGCGGGGGCTCCAGATGTGACTCGAATTCGATCTGCAATCATTTGAGACTTGGAAAGAATTCTGCCCAGCAAAGAATCTGGTGCAATCGCACCTGCGCATTTTGGGCCGCAAGTGCGTCACCACAGATGCGGCATGTGAGCCGCATAAGAGATTTTGGGCCAGGTGGGCTGTGACTGCTGGTGCGGTCCTTCCTCCATATAAGCGGATGCGTAGAAGCGGCCCCTTTCCACAGAAGCGCTCCATAGTCCGCAAAAGCGCTTGGCCCCAGATTAAGTGAAAGCCACACCTGCGATGGAATTACCATAGGTATAGAGCCGTAGATGCGGCTATTGATCCACAAAAGCAGAACCACTGGGCAGTAAAGGGGGAAGATCGAGGGTTTGTTCCTATTTTTCATCTTTTGAGTTAGAGACCTCGGTTTGGGGCGATTTTGGAAGAGATTTTCAAGGAGTTGATCGGGGTAAGTGACTAACTCAGATTTGGCTATTATATGTGAATCCATAATTTGTTTTTACCATTTAATTAGTGGTTTGAGTTGAAAAAATTGGGAAAATTATGAAAACTTCCTAAGTTATATTTTGAGGATTTGAAGGACGATTTGAGGTCAGAATTGAATAATTTTAGTATGGTTGGACTCATTTTTGAATGGGTATTCATATTTTGTAAGTTTGGTGAGGTTCAGAGACACGAGCCCAGGGATTGACTTTTTGATTTTCTTTAAATATTACAACTTTATTATTCGGAATACTTTCCTATGGTTTGTATTTATGGTATAAAGTTATTTTGGCTACATTCGAGTTGTTCAGAGTTGTATATTCGCGGAAAAGGCTTACTAGTAGATTGAGTTAGCTTGTTTGAGATAAGTATCTTGCCTAACATTATGTGGGAGAATTACCTTATAGGTTATGGGTTGATTGTACTATTTGTGATATGTGAAAGCCGTGTACACAAGGTGACGAGTGGGTACACGGGCAATATGTGGTAATTGACCGGTTTAGCCTATTTAGATTTTTTTCATGCCTTTAATCGAATTGTCATAACATGTTATATCTTTCATCGTTAGTCTATCCTTATATGATTTATTTGACATTGTTAATACTTGTCCCATCTCATACTTGTTAATTGCCCTTACATGCTTAATTGAAGTTATTATTTCCTTATTGCTTTGTTAATTATTTAATTGTTGAGTTACCCGCTCGAAGTTGTTATTTCTTGAAATAACTTCTTCTTGAGTTTTGGTGTTGAAGTTGTAAAAGTCGTTATCACATTGAGGCAAAGTTGTTAATTGTTGAAACACCATTCTTGTTGAGCTATTCAACTTCAGTTTGCTAATATTGAGACCCTTGTACACATTGTGGTTGAGCCATGAGCTTTTTGTTATGGAAACATTTATATTGTTTATTCTATTGGCACATTGTGGTTGACATTTGGGCACTTGAGGTGCGAGTTATGATATATTGTGATATTGATACGCATGCGGTGGTATAAGGCTAAGGGTTGATATGCATGTAGTGAGATAAGGAGAGCTTTATACACATGTTGATAGTAGGGAAACTACTTGAAGCCACGCGGTGTGATAAGATAGCTAAAATGCGGGTAGCTATTTCAGAAAAAATAATTTTAAAACTAAATGTAAGGCTCCCACGGTGATATAAGGAAAGATTATGATTGTGATTGCGAAATGAGATTTACGAGGCAGTACCCCGATTTTGATTCTTGTAATTATCTCTCATTTACTTCACTTGTATTTGTCCTCATTGTTTCCTTGATGTTCTTATTATGTGTTTCTTCCTTTTTGCATTTTGCTTTAAATTCAGTTGTAATCTATCTTGTTGTATTTCTTTATTGCCTTATTTTCCTCGTATTCATTCTTAGACTGTAATATACTTGTTAAAATTTCTTTTCTTATCCTAGTGGGTGTCCTGGCCTGACCACGTCACTACTCTACCGAGGTTAGGCTTGATACTTACTGGGTACTGTTGTGATGTACTCATACTACGCTTCTGTACATCTTTATGTGTAGATCCGGGTACCTCATACCAGGCTAGGCACCAGTGAGTAGAGCTTCCAGATCGGAGACTTCAAGGTATACCTATCGGCGTTCACAGGCCTCATAGTTGCCCTATATCCTTGCTTTTCTACTGCATTCTCCTTATTTAGACAGTGATGTATTAGGGATGTTTCAATAGACTCGTGTAGAGCTTATGACACAGTCTCACCAGATCTTGGGAGTTATTGTCAGCTGGATTGTGGAGTTCTTTTATGATAGCTGGTTGGTTTAAATTTGAAGTTCTATTATTATTTCCGTTATTTCTTCATGTATGTTGGCTTACCTAGTCTTAGAGACTATGTGCCATCACGACATCCGACGGTGGGAGATTGGGGTCAAGGCTAATTAGGATTTAGCTAATAAAAGGAGGAGGAATGATGAACCTAGGCGCCCTTGACTTGTTTGATAGTAGCATATTTAGGCTTTGGCATATGTAGTATCTTTCCTATGTTCTGAAATTGTTTAGGATGCCTTGATGAATTGAATTGCATGTCTTGTGATGCCTATGTCTCATTTCCTTGACTTATGTTCACCTTCTACTTAATGCTTAATATCTCTTGGCTCTGTGGATACTTGCATTAGTTTGAGAGTCGGAATGGGACCGTCGTTAGTGAGTCATGTGCCATGTGTGAAGTGAAATTTTTGTATAGTCCATGTCATTTTTCTTGTGTCTAGAACTTTCATAGTATGTGAGTTTAAGAAAATTTTTAGGTGATAGTCAGTTTGAAAAATGATTTTAGGCTTTCTTTGATATTTTTGAGCTTAATGCTTATCACAAATTTTTTTTATTCCTAGTTAGCCCCTTTTGAGCCTATAAACCTTTATTTGATACCCACATTACAAGCTTATTCCCCATTTGTTCTTAATTTACTTTGTTTTGATCCTTTTACCTCTTAAACCACTTAAATTGTAAAATGGGTTCTAGAAGAAGTAATGAGGAAATATGGCAGACTTTTTAGTAGAGCCAATAAAAGAAAAAAAGGTGCATTCGTATTGTATGAAATACACCACTAGTGGGAAGTATAGAAGAAACAAAATATTATTGTGAAAACAAAAGAGAAGAAAAAGAAGAAAAACAAAACACGTAGTTAAGTAATACATCTTGTCCTGTCTAGTGGGTATGAAGTAAGAGGGCACGTTGTTGGGGTGGTATTAATTGTTAAATTAAAGTTGGGTTGAAGAAATATGCGCTTAAAGTCTATTACGTGATGTGTTAGAGTGCTTAAGAGGGTTAGCCACTATTCTTAAAATATATCCTACCCGTCCCTTAGCCAACATTACAACCATGAAAATGTTCTAATTGATTTTAGATCGAGCGAGCCTACATTAGTAGATATTTACATTGTGGGGAAGCCTATGGTACCAATTACATGTATGGGACTTCCTTGTGAGAGTGAGTGATTTCTTTCATATGTGTGAGTTCTTAAAATATATTTGAGAAATTGGTTAAAACATATATGGACTATTTACCATCCTCGATTTTGTGCGAGGGCACATGATTTTACGAGGGATATGCAACATTATTAGACTTCTCTATGATATTGGGTATTCAAGCCCTTGGTGTATTGTGTCATTGAGTCGGTTTCTGATGCAAGGATTGTTATGAGCATTTGGTCTTTATTGTGAATATTTTTAAAGTTTGGCAAAAGTAAAGGGAAGTGTTTGTGAATGTATATGCCTTAGCTTATTTGTTTCTATCAACCATGGTCATTGGTGTAGTGTGCCTCGATTGTATTAAATATAATGTGCTCAAGGATAATACAAGTTGTTGGCTGACTCGACGACGAGCAACGGTTAAGTGTGGGGTGTCATGGCCCAAAGTCCACAGCTTCCCTTACATTTGAGTGTTTTAATGATTAATTGTGTGATGTTTGACCTTAATAGAATTATTATTATGTGTAGGTGTCACGACCCAAAGTCCAGCTAGTCGTAATGGTACCTAACCCAACCCGCTAGGTAAGACAATTAGCAGCAATCCAATTCAAATGGGATTTACTGAGAAAATAAATGATGAAATAACTAAACTTTTATACACTTCCCAAGGAGTGGTAGTAAAAATCATGAGCTTCTAAGATTTAGAGTTTACAAAGTTGGTATGAAATAAATACATCATCTGTTTGAAATTTACATGAACAAATTAATAATTCTAAAGCTACCAAGATCAAGTGGCAGCTATGAACGGAACGCAGGTACGTCTTCTACGACCGGAACGCAGAAGTATAGTATGAGTACAACCGACCATATGTACTCAATAAGTAACAAACCTAACCTTAGGTTGAAAGCAGTGACGAGCTTGGACAACGGACAGAGTGAAACAACAATAGCCAGCAACAAGTCATAACAATATAATACAAGTTGTACAAGAAATAACCCAAAGATATGATGCTCAACTCGTTTACAGTTATGGAAAATAGGCATGCTTTTTAAGTATAACAGTAAAACCCAAATCTTTCACCGAAATCACCAAAATATGAGTGAGTCAGAAATCTTTGATTTTCCCCAAAAACTTTCAACAACAGATAGGATGTTTAAATCCCAGATATCATGAGGAAAGTACATGTCTATGTGCATGTGAAATCATGAATGTCACAAAACCGTGTAGCATGAGGAAATGCATCTCGATGCCTGTATGTCAAGTATGTATGTAAAATGCAATGCGTCACAGTGTTGAACTCACGTACTCATACTCTCAGAGTACTCAATCTCACTATCTCAAACTCCCACTCATCATGCTCAATTTCTTAGCACACTGAGTCACTCAGTCACTCAGCACTGTACGTTGTCTGCCGCGGCGCGGAACAAACCTCGCGATCGTGAAGTACAAAAAGCTCTGCCTCAAAAAACCTCTATACGAACATAGCCCCAGGCTTACGAACGCGATGAAGAAGTCATGAAGACCTGCCCAGCTTAGCTCTACACTGCACGAATACGTACACACTTGCGCGAACGCGATGCTCAACCTCCAGTAACCTACGCGAACGCGGACTAATATTCGCAAATGAAAAGAAAAAACACTAAGCTCTAGATATTTCCCTACGCGATCACATCCCAATCTTCGCGTTCGCGAAGGACAATCAAGGCTTCAGAAACCAGCAACAACCAGCAATGAAAACATAGAGAAAAACGGTCTGAAATCAATCTGAAACATGCCTGAGCCCTTCGGGACCCCGTCCGAACATACTAACAAGTCCCATAACCTAATACGGACCTACTAGAGGCCTCAAATCACGCATAACAACAATGAAACAATGAATCACACCTCAAATCAAACTTAATGATCTTTTGAACTTTTAACTTTCAAAACGCGTGTCGAACCATATCAAATCAACTCGGAATGAACTCAAATTTTGCGCACAAGTCCCAAACGACACAACAAAGGTATTGAAAATCTCGGAACCACAATCTGAACCTGATATCATCAAAGTCAACTCCCGGTCAAACTTATGAACATTCCAAACCTTTAAATTTTTAACTTTTGCCACTTAGTGTCGAAACCTTCTGGGAGTATCCAAATGCAAATCTGACCATATTCTCAAGTCCAAAATCACCATCCGAACCTAACAGAACCATCAAAATTCCGATCCGAGGTCAAATACTCAAAAGTCAAACTTGGTCAACTCTTCCAACTTAAAACTTTAATCATGAAATTCATTCTTCCAAACTAATTCTGAAATACCTGAAAACCAAAATGGATGATACACACAAGTCATAATACATCATATGGAGCTGCTCATGCCCTCAAATCACCGAGCGAAGAGTAAATGCTCAAAATGACCGGTCGGGTCGTTACATTCTCCCCCACTTAAACATACGTTTGTCCTCAAACGTCCCTAGAGTCATTCCAAAGCCATCAAATCGTCGTGTAACCTTACCATGCACTTACCCGGGGTGATCCTTCGTCACTCCAACCCATATAAGTCTGAAAACACAACATAACTGAAGATCTTTAATTCAACCTTATCTCATAAGCCTTAGAACCCGATTTCCAACATCCGAAATTCCTGGTAAGACTCGAATCTCGCATCTATACACTGTATAAGCCTGAAAAGGCTGAATCAATCCATAACCATAACCTAAAACGTAATCACATGATATACCACACAACTCGCATACTCGTAGTAATAATTCTCGACCACAGTAGCTGCTCAAAACAAACCTAGTACCGGTAATAACCTCATATCAAGTAAAACCTCATTCAAAACCTTCGTACACTGCCGATGATGAATGAAACATGCAGAAACTCATAACCACTCATCAGATCAACAAGGGATGGAGCTCTCTCTCTCTCTAGTCCAACAAGAACCAAAGCCAAATCCTAAGCTGACTTCTGATATTATTCATCCAAACATGCCGTAATCAATTCTGATAGCACCCATTCTAGGTCCAACGAACTCATCTAATCAAATACAGCCACTCTATTAAGATACCACACCAATATAACCTTTATTCGCAAACTGTGCAATCCGTACACCAATACGCAAAATTCAAATGCACCCAAAAATGAAAAATAACTCAAATGAGAGAACCGTCCCACAAGCTGAACAAGCACCACTACAACCGCAATGCTATGAACCTATCACAATAGTAGAACCAGAACACACAAATCTATCACAAAGGATCGTATCCCAACATAGCCCAGCTGCAAAGCGTAACCCATCCAAAAACTGGTCAAGATGAAATACATCAAGCTACCATGCTCAAAATCAACAACTGCATGCAATTCGACATCAAATATCCGAAGCGCATAACCATAATAATAGAAAAGAAAATAACACAATATACCACAACCCGGAGAGAACATAACCAAGGCACAATCAACCATTCAACACCCCAATAACCATCTCGCTCAAATTCCACTAGAGGGCCCGAATAGAACCACATCATGTATGCATATAACCAACAAATCACAAACCCCCATACCATAGAAGAGTAACACAGAGAACATATCAGAACATGAACAAGCTCAAATCGAACTGAATAACACACTTCTCAGCAATAATGGCGCTGAGTTAACAAATCCAACCCGGTGTAGAATACACATCTTCCTCGGGCATACCAATGGGCCCCCAAATCAACTCTGGTGATCCCTAAATGGTTAAATGGCCCTCCAAAAGTCCACAATGACATAACCATAGCACGTACTACCATCTAGCTAACTTTTGCCATATTTTCACAATCTGCAACCTCGAAACAATCTGTTTCTGAGAACTCCCAGTCTCCAAATCCATAGAACGCATGAATCACCATAGCCAATCCCAACTCCACCACTCGAATGACTACCACATCTCTCATAAATTATCATCCCACGATAAATACTTCCAAAATTCTTCGGTGCCACATAGCAAACTCTGTACATCAACAGTCAATCAACTAGGTGAGTATCGCAATACCAATGAAGCATTCATAAGGCAAAACACAGTGCGCCTTCTGAGATGCGCGCCCTTCTCAGGCGATACCAAGTAGTAATAGCATTCATCTAGTCATCTGAAACAATCCATGTTGTCTAAGAATTCATGACCTTCCTTTCAAAACTTGACCGTGACATTGCACATGCAAGTCACAATACACAACATGCTCCTCATGTCAGTAGGAAAAATCCATCTCAAACCGTAGTAGAAATCATGGAGAACTCTTCGAAACCCATTTGCACATAAACAAGCCATCAGAACAAACCCATTTGCATATAACCAATCCATCAAAACTGAATCTCTCTAACTCAACCAAGCCACGCGGGTCGCAAAACCCAAGAGTATTGCCACAAAACACATGTAGAGACTCACCATATCATAAGTACCCAAAGAACCGATCATTTCCATTACCGTGCCGATCGAATCTACTATCAAGCTGTCCTATTTCTCTGAGTTCTTACCGAATTACCCTCAAGTTAACACTTCTCCTTGACAAAACACCATGATTCTTACCCAAAGCTCACCACAAGAGATCTTAGCATAAAACCACACCGTCTTAAGGCCCACAAGCCACTGTATTCCCTATTAAGCACCCCAAAGTACCCCAACTGAGACACCCACTCTGAAGAGACCTTCTATGAATCTAAAGTCATTTCCTTCACCTTCTTGATAATGAAATATAAAATCCATAATGATATAGAAATATCACGAATCCCGACACCATCTAATGCAAATCCCAAATTCTAGCCATATGCAAATTCGAAAAAAAATCTCAATTGCTACATATAAATCTGGGATCAATAAGAACTTTCTCGAGAGTCATCCACTCTGCTCAAATCTCAAGTGCACCGCCCAAACGGGCCGAACGACTTATACCCCATTAGCACGACAACACCCAAAGGAGTAATCCATACCTCTAAGAAATCGAGTGAACCCCTTTCCTTAGCACATCCCATCCACCACGAACAACAAACCCGACTCATTCCAAGATTACTATTGTAAGGCCCCGTAAAATTTTGCCAAGGCAATTAAGGTTTTGTGATGCCGGGGTAGGCTAATGGGTTTGAGGATTATAGAAAACAAGCCACGGTACGGACTTTTTAGGTTGAAAAATGCACTGAAGTGTTGATGCAAATTTTTGGCAGGAGAAGGCGATTTTGCAGTGAATTTCGCGACTGCATAACTGTTCCGTGGACCGCATAAGCATCGCAGAGTGGAAAAGAAAATAGGCAAATTTTGGAAAATAATTTTGCTGGCCGCAAAATGATTCTACGGGCCGTATAAAAATTCTGATACCCCCATAACAATTTTGCTGCCCACATAATCGATTATGCTGCCCACATAACGATTCTTCTACCACATAATTACACCGCATAATTGACTTCAGGGGTTATTTTTGGAAATTTTCTTATCCGAGTCTATTTTGATATAAGTCCTTAGGGGTAATTTTAGATGGAAAGATATAATATTTTAGAGAGAGGAGGGAGCTATTCTAGAGAGAGAAGGGAGGGCACCAACATCTTCATGCTTCAAATTCTTACTCAAGCTTTGGAGATTCATGGGAGAAATCCACAATTTCTTCATCTAATAGTTAAGGTTCTACTCCCTAGCCCTAAATTTCGTGATTTGGACTGAAAGTAGGTAATGAGAAATGTGATTCTTTGGTATGAGAGTTGTCATCTATACATGCATGTAGCTATAAGGATGGTGGGAAGGTAATTGAGCTAATATGAGTAAACTCTTGATATTGAATGGATTGTGGAGTGAAGAAAATCTTGTAGAAAAACCTTGTAGTCGAATTTGCTCATCTAATATTTGATAAAATGCTCAAATGAGCTGAAACCATAAATATCTTCCTCATTTATGTTCAATTTTGTTATGTCTCAAAAGAGATTGGGATTGCAAGGATTTTCGAAATATTATAGTAATTTAAGAAAAGCTCAAAGCAAGGTATGTTGGCTAAACTTTTCTCTTAGAATCGAATTCTGTAATGTCCCCGTAAGCTTCAAGTATGGTTGGTTCAAGTTCCTAATTCCCATATTCCGAGTTGTTCCTAATAAATTCGATTATCCTGAGTAAATAAAGTGTTGAAAGTTATGTGTTCAAAACGTGTTCCGAATATTCCTATTACATTATGTTATCCTTTGGGAATGTGTTCACGAATGATATATATATTAAAATATCAAAGCTTGAAAAGTGTTTCAAATGAAAGTTATGATGCGAAATTGTGTGAGAAAAATTAGATGTGCTTAAGACTCTTAATTGCTTATAGGTGTACCTAAAGTCTTGATTTGAAATGCATTATTGTTGATAATATATAAAGATGCTGGAATGTGTTCACGAATGATATATATATTAAAATATCAAAGCTTGAAAAGTGTTTCAAATGAAAGTTATGATGCGAAATTGTGTGAGAAAAATTAGATGTGCTTAAGACTCTTAATTGCTTATAGGTGTACCTAAAGTCTTGATTTGAAATGCATTATTGTTGATAATATATAAAGATGCTTGAAAGTGAAATAAGTGGGTTGAAGATATAAAGTGTGACCACCGTGCCAAAAATGAAAGTTATACTTGTGGCCAATGGTGCCAATAAAATGAAATGATGTGACAGACGTTATGAAATGAGCCTAGATTCAACTGTTTCAAAGTGACTTCGAAAATAGATTTGCCTAAAACCTTATGACCTCGAGCCATGCCCAACTGTGACTGTTTTAACTAATGCTATGCTTTGTAAGTATTTCCAATGTATTTTAAGCTCTTACATATTCATGAGTTGAAATTGTGCATTGTCCTTTTTGGGGGGAAAATATTTCAAGAATAAATGGTGTGTTACTCGTTTATGATTTTAACTTGCGCTTTGATATCCAATCATTTTACTCAATTTCTTGGACAGAGATCCACTGTGTTTAAAGTCTTCATTACAAATGAACTTAAAGTTGTGATTTCCAGAGTATTCTATATGTTGATGTTTATGATGATGATCCTTGAAAGTAAAGAAATGGAAGTGTGGAATATGAAATACGGTCATTGTGCCATGAAAGAAGAATCATATGTATGGCCAATAGAGCCAGTGAAATGATGATGTTGTAAGTGATTGAAAGTACCAATGAATCTATATATGGTGTGAAAGGTTATAAGGTAAATGCAATTTTATTCATGTTTCCTTTGTATAAAAATCAAAAATATTTTTGGAAGTATCGTTAGTTACCGAGGAAGGGTAGGTGGGAACAACCTAACCCCGAAACTACACGTGCCGGTGTAGGAGTGCATTCTGATTATTCCCCTTATTTGGGATGAGATTGATGATATAAGAATATTCCCTTAATTGGAATGAGATGATTGCTATAAAAAGGGTGATCTCAATCCACACGGCATTGTGGTGAGCTGACCTAGCCGATTGGGTCGAGATCGGACGCCATGCCGCACACATGGTGGTGATTGTGATTGTGATTACACCTCCATCCACACATATTGGGGTGAGGTGGCAGAGCCGCTTTATGTAGAAATTGTTGTGATTGGATGTCTCTGGTGAGATGGCTTAGCCGATCGGGCTGAGATCGGACTCCGTGCTAAAAGTACGGTGGTATTGTGATTGGATGTCTATTGTGAGCTAGCTTAACCAATCGGGCCATGATCGGAATCCGTGCTAAATTCACGGTGGTATATCGGTACTAAAGATCTCCCAACCAAAAATAACATTATCTTCGTATATTGATTATCATCTTCATTGTATTATCTTCGTATTTTGAAAACTGTTATGTTTTAACTTGGCATTTGGAAATCATTGATCGTTGCTTGTTGTTTCCATGGTTTTCCTTTCTTATATTGGCATTCTATTTAGAAAGATGACATTTAGCTTTACATACTAGTACTATTCCATATGTACTAACATCCCTTTTGACGGGGGCTCTACATCTTCAATGGATGCAGGTGGTTCATCAGAGGGCATCTTTGGATCTCGTTAGCAGTTGCTCCCTATTCAGCAGGTTTTGGTGAGCCCTACTCTATTCCGGGCCTGATGACATTTGATGTTGTACGTTGTGTTATGAGGTATAACTGGGGCCGTGTTATCGGCACTTTCATACTACTCTTCTGTTGTACTTAGAGGCTCCGTAGATAGGTTGTGGGTGGTGTTTGATGTTGGGAATTGAACTAGAAGTGTTGGTATTTGGAAAATATATTTTTCATTATATCTATAAACTTGTAATATTTTAGAAAGTTTAAATGAAGCTGCTAATGGTAATAAAATGGGTGTTGTTTATGAAATCCTTTCAATGTTTAATTAATTGAGTACATCTCCAATCTATTCATGGGCAAGGTCGGGTAGAAAGTATCTAGCAGGCTTGCTTGACCGGGTTATCTTGGTTGAGCGCCGGTTGAACTCCCCGAGGTCGGAGCGTGACAACTATATATCCGTAAAGTGTAATACACCATGCATCCAGAAATTTTTGTGCTTAAGTCATCCTCAAAACCATCCTCTGCAAGGCATAACCGATCCACAAGTATGCCTCAGACTGACACCAATACAACACGTAACCATGCAATCAAATTGATGATAGCAGACTCCCCCTACTTGGCTCAAATCTATAGAACAAAACACCTGACAACTCACAATACCCATACTCTATTGCTGTCATATTACCGTAGTGAGATTCAACTAAATCCTTCACAAGATAATGTAACACAAACCATATAATACCTCAAATCATTTGTTAAGCTCACATTCATCCTCGTGACGGTCAAGTCAACTTTCTCAACCAATCCAAACTCAAATCGCAACACCTATACCCACTGGTAGAAAAGAAATCTGCCACACAACATTTTAAGGATCACACATCCGTAGATCACCCCGCAGGTGATAACCCACCTGCTTAGTCTCAAACTGACATCTCTTTATACCCTTTCACAGCCACAACTATAACATAATCACTTAGTCTTCCTAATTCTAAACTCATCAACAATACAGGAGAATCTACTTTGTTCCACAAATAAAATACATGAAAGATTCCTCAACACGATCATAACTCGAGATTGTAAGACACATCAAGACATAAATGAAGCACCCAATAGTCCTTTTCCACATCTCAAGCAAACTCTTATCAACACATTTAAACCATCTGAACACTTCTCGCAGTCACATCCTACTCATCATATAGCCATCCAACCACTCACCGAGCCACAAATTCCACTCATAGGGACACTATCGGACATGTAAGTCCAAAAGCACATGCTCCCACAACTGAAACAACTGAGTCTAAGTTGCGGTCCAAACCCGGCCTCAAGTCCTCTGGACTGGCCCATCACCAAAACACAGAAAACATATCTCGCACCTCATCCATAGAATTACAAACCGTCGATGCACAATAGATACCGAGCGCTCACTACACATAGGAGTGAGTGGAAGTAATTCAAAGAGATATGCTTCAAGCTGAATTAGTGTCGCATGATAAGGAAAGAAAGATGGGAAGTTTATCCTAAATGCCCCGTAGCCTCTCGAAGATAGGTATAGACGTCGTCGTACGATCCGCAAGACTCTACTAGACACTTGCTCATGACTCATAGAACCTATGAACCTAGAGCTCTGATACCAACTTGTCACGACCCGAAGTCCAACTAGTCATGATGGCACCTAACCCAACCCGCTAGGTAAGCTAATTAGACACAATCCAATTCAAATGAGATTTACTGAGAAAATAAATAATGAAATAACTGAACTTTTATACACTTCCCAAGGACTGGTAGTACAAATCATGAGCTTCTAAGATTTAGAGTTTCCAAATCTGGTATGAAATAAATACATCATCTGTTTGAAATATACCTGAACAGATTAATAATTCTAAAGCTAACAAGAACAAGTGGCAGCTATGACCGGAACACAAGTGCGTCTTCAATGCCAACTCTCGCCATACACAGCAACATCAGCATCCAAAATCTACACGCAAGGTGCAGAAGTGTAGTATGAGTACAATCGACCCCATGTACTCAATAAGTAACAAACCTAACATTAGGTTGAAAGCAGTAACAAGCTTGGACAACGGTCAGAGTCCAACACCAATAACCAATAATGGCTCATAACAATATAATACAAGTTGTACCACAAATAACTCAAAGATATGATGCTCAGCTCATTCATAGTTATGGTAAATAGGCATTCTTTTCAAGTATAACAGTAAAACCCAAATCTTTCACCAAAATCACCAAAATATGAGTGAGTCAGAAATCTTTGATTTTCCCAAAAACATTCAACAACAGATAGGATGTTTAAATCTCAGATAGCATGAGAAAATTATATCTCTATGCCTACATGTCAATGTGCATGTGAAATCATGAATGTCACAAAATCGTGTAGCATGAGGAAACACATGTCTTTGCCTGTATATCAAGTATGAATGTCAAATGCAATGTGTCACAGTGTTGAACTCATGTACTTATACTCTCATAGTACGCAATCTCACTATCTCACACTCCCATTCATCATGCTCAATCCCTCAGCACACTCAGTCACTCAGCACTGTACGGTACCTGTTATGGCGCACAGACATGTCCCATCATGAATCAATAAACATTGTGCTCACTGCTAGTATGTCAGACTTCGAAGGTGCAGATCCTGCCCAAGCGCTAATAATACCTGCTGCGGCGCGCAACCCGGTACCATCATGAATTAATAATACCTACTGCATCGTGCAGCCCGATCTGATCATGAGTCAATAGTGCCCGTTGAGGCACGCAGCCTGATCCCATCAATATCACTCACAAGTAGGCCCTCGGCCTCACTCAGTCATCAATCTCTCCAGTCTCTCGGGCCTTCAAATCTCATGCCAATCAACCCAAACAATGATAACATGATGTGAGAACAAATGATAACAGAGACTGAGATATGATATGCCAATAAATGAATATGACTGAGTACGTGATTACAATTTAAGAAAATAACTCAACGGTATAAATAACCTCAATGAGTCCCAACAGAATAATCATATAGCCTAAACATGGTTTCTAACATGGATCACAGCTCAATTTCTCTAGCATATAGAAATTTCATGGATAAAAACAAGATTAGGTAGCTACACAGTACCATAAAATCATTCGAGTGACAATTCACACGGTGCACATCCACACGCCCGTCACCTAGCATGTGCGTCACCTCAACACTAAACACATAACATCTATATCTAGGGGTTCATACCCTAAACACCAAGTTTAGAAGTGTTACTTAACTCGAACAAACCGAATCCAATACCGAGCAAGCCAAACAATATTCTAGAAATGCCATCCCGCGCGTATCAACCCCTAAACGGCTCGAAACTAGAAAGAAGCAACTCAAATATATCAAATAATGCCTAAGGATACAAACCCAATCGATAAAGGTTGAATCTTTATTCAAAAGCCCCAAAGTAAACCATCAAACTTGGGCCTGCACCTCAGAATCTGACGAAACTCACAAAATCCGACAACCCATTCAATTACGAGTCCAACCATACTATTTTCACTCAAATCCGACTCGGAATGGATGCTCAAAACTCGAAAATTTACTTTATAAAATTTTAGACAAAAACCCCCAATTTCTCATTTGAAATCATCAACCAAATGCCAAAAATGAGGATAGATTCATGAAATACAATAAAATCTTAGTAGAGAATACTTACGCCAATCCATATGGTGAGAATCACTTCAAAAATCGTCTCAATCCGAGATTCATAGCTCCAAATATGGTAAAATGGTCGAAACCCCCAAAAATAGAGTATTTATAATCACTGGACGAATTAATGAATCGCGATCGCGAAAATACCATCGCGATCGCGAAAATACCATCGCAATCGCGAAGAAGAAAATGCAATGCCCCCTAAATACTCTATGCGATCGCGGAACAAGCTTCGCGATCCTGAATCACAAAAAGCTCTGCCTTGAAAAATGTCTACCGAACGCGACCCCGGGCTCGCGAACACGATGAAGAAGTCATGAAGACCTGTCCAGCTTAGCTCTACACTGCGCGAACGTGTACACACTTGCACGAACGTGGACTAATATTCACGAACGCGAAGAAGAAAAACTCAACTCCAGATATTCCCTTACGTGATCACATCCCCATCTTCGCGATCAGAAACCAGGAGCAACCAGCACTGAAAACATTAATCTGAAACACGCTCGAGCCCCTCGGGACCCCGTACGAACATACCAAGCAGTTCCATAACCTAGCATGGACCTACTCAAGGCCTCAAATCACGCATAACAACATCAAAACGACAAATCGCACCTCAAATCAAACTTAATGAACTTTCAATTTTCAAAACTTGTGCCGAACCATATCAAATCAACTCGGAATGAACTCAAAATTTTGCGCACAAGTCCCAAATGACATAACGAAGCTATTGAAGTTCCTGAAACCACAATTCGAACCCGATATCATCAAAGTCAACTCCCGGTCAAACTTATAAACATTCCAAACCTTTAAATTTCCAACTTTTGCCAATTAGTGTTGAAACCTTCTAGGAGCATCCAAATGCAAATCTGGGCATACGCCCAAGTCCAAAATCACCATTTGGACCAAACGGAACCATCAAAACTCCAATCCGAGGTCAAATACTCAAAAGTTACAATTGGTCAACTCTTCCAACTTAAAGCTTCAATCATGATATTCATTCTTCCAAACTAATTTCAAAACACCTGAAACCCAAAATGAACGAGACACACAAGTCATAATACATCATACGGAGCTGCGTATTTCCTCAAACCACCGAACAAAGGGTAAATGCTCAAAACAACCGGTCGAGTCATTATAGTAGGACCATTGGAATACATAAAGGAATGAAAGTTGCACAAAAAGATGTTGAAGACACAAGAAAAGATCACGAAAATGAGAAAATCAGAGCAAGGAAAATGGGCCTCGCTCCAGACCAAGCCTCGCATGGTCTAAAGCCTGGTTAACCGTGCTACAGACCAGGCCTCACGAGCTCTAAAGCCTGGTCCCCAAGTCTGCAAATAAATTATTTTCTACTCAGTTTTGAACTTGGAGACTCCTACCCTAGCCTATAAATACCCCCTAAATGTGATTATTGAGAGGGGGAAGTGTTGAGAGGAAATTTTGACAAACGGAGAGCACGGAGCCGCCGTGGATGCTAGGTTTTATCTTTCTTCTGCCAAACATTATAATTTTTATGTTTCTTTGGATGATTTGTTATTTGGCTACCATGTATATGTGGATCTAAACTTCACGTTCTATGGTTTTGGTTCTTTCATTACTATTGTTATTTGAATATTGATTTTGACTTCTTAGTTTATTATATTAATTTATTTATTCAATCTTGTACTTAATTATTTGATTGCATGATCACTAATTAAATACTATCTACGAATCTAGAGTTGAACTTGGAAGTGAAAATTCTAGATTGCATATAGGATTGAGTAGAGCAAGTTCTTGAACCTGGGCCACGGGGAATATATTCGTGGTTAGGATATACATATACCTAATTGCCTTGCTTGGTTAAAATACAAGAATTTTTATAAATGCGTTCTTGTTAGTCTTAATAACATGGATATATAGGCATTAAGTTAACTTGGATAGGTGAGTAAGAACTCGACAGATTCTTACGAGTAATATTAACTTTGTCAACCAATAAACTAGATAAATTAGTTAGTCAATTCAATTGAAGAATACAATAGTAATATTAGATAGCCCATAACCCTCGATCGTTTTCTTTACATTGATAACATAAAATTCTGCTATTCCTTTGTTCAAAGTTCATTATTTATTTTTTTTTACTCTAATTACTTTAGAATCACTCCTTTTGGTTTTAATCCTTGTTTAGATAATTAGGATAATCTGATCTAGTTAATAGTTGATAACAAGTATTCGTGGGTTCGACACTCTATCTTATCAATTTATTACTTGATGATCATGTATACTTATGTGTGGTTATTGCCACAATAGTAGGTAAGTAATGGGGGAGGAATGTCTCTTAGAACTCTCGCCATGTAAATGGAGCAACATTTGCTCCCCTAGACATCTCCCAAGTGGGTACCGAATAAGGAGTATTGATATTACATTTATTCATATTTTGTACAGATCCGGGTGCTGGAGGTAGCGGACCTCAAGAGTGAGCTTCTGATATCTTCGAGAGGATTCAAGGTAGTGTTGCACGGATGCCGCAGAGCCTTGGAGTCCCCTTCCCTCATTTTTATATTGTAGCTTTACTTTCGGATAATATTATACTTATTAAGACTCGTTATGTATTTTGTTTAGAGCTCATGACTCAGTATTACCGGATTTTGGGAACTTTGACTTATGTACTCATGTTTTGGCTTTATTGAAGTTTTTATTCCGTTGTTTATGTTAGAATTTCATAGTTATTATATCTTATTTCGATGTTTTGTATCATTGTGTGATTGGATTACCTAGTCTTAAAGGATAGGTGTCATCACGACCTCTTTGGTGTGATTTGGGTCGTAAGAAGTTGCTATCAGAGCTCTAGGGTCATAAGTTCTACGTGTCATGAGCTAGTCTAGTAGAGTCTTGCGGATCGATACATAGACGTCTGTACTTATCTTCAAGAGGCTACCGGGTTGTTAGAAAGCTTCACTTTCTTTGGAAACTTGCATCATTTGGACATATGATCCCAAATTTGCAAACATCAACGACTACATAACACCAAAATTTACTAATTAAATCATACAGCACTCTAGGAATAAAAAAAAGTGTTTCCAACTGCTTAACTAGCCCAGCCTTCATACTTCCCCTATAATGAACCTTTTGTATGACTAATTTGATGGTTTTTGGGTGAATATTTTTTCACTCCTCTCTTCCATAAGTGATACACACAGCAAGCTAAGGTCATTTGATCGATTGCAGCATTTACACTCGTCCCGTTATTGCCCATTATACCTCATGTAGCCATGACATCACTGGTCTATTAATACCTTGCCAACGCAACAACTTCTTCCATACCATGGTAGTGAACTCACACTCAAAGAACAAATGTTTAAAATCTTCATCTATCACAAAACACAAAGGAAATGCCACTTCATCAACAACACCCCATTGTGCAAGTATGGATCTTGTAAGTAATCTCTTATAAGCTGCTAGATAAAGAATAAAATTTCATTTTGGAGCTCCTTGGATTTTGAAAATCAATTTTCTTCATTTCATTTTTTGGGAAATCACCTCTGAGTTTTACATACAACTTCCTGAGAGAGAAGCTAGCCATTGTTGCATATTATTCACTATATCTAGCTAACACAAGGTTCTTTAGTTAGGTATGTTTGATGCATACTCATTTACGCAATCCAATAGAAATGTTATGTAGCACCTTAGGTTATCCATAGATATAGCACACATAGGGATTATAAAGGAATAAAGTGTGGCTTATAAGAGATACAAATATAAACATTTTAGAGATTTTCTCTTTAGTATTTGAGACATCAATCTATAGCACCAAATGGTCGTGAACACCTGGTATATTTTTTATGTGTACTATAGAAAAAAGAATATACTTTCTTCTAATATCAGATGTATTAAACTTTGCCTTGGGGAAAATATTATTTCTTATGGATATATAAATATAAAAAAAGTAACAAAGAGGGCACTATTTCAGCAATAAACAAAGATTTAAATTATTAAATCTAAGACTGTTTTGTAGCATATATTCGATTTGCACAAAAACAAATCAAGAAATTATATTGAAAGAAATCTGGCTTTGATACGTGGGTGGGTTATGTGGCGATACAATATTGCTTGAAATATGGTTTATCCCGAGGAGGAGAACCATGTCCCAATTGCACTCCAAAGATGGTTATGGGTTGTTTACCCAAAAAAAAATAGAATAACATTAGATTTAGGTATGGTTCTAAGGATACGCAAATTTCTTTGATACAAAAATAACAATACTAATATTTTCACTATGAAAATGGGGATGATGAACATGGAAATTGAATAAGTTGAGACGAAACAAGCACAAAGAAATCTCAATGTATGTGAGAAAAGGATGTGTTTATTGTCGTCCCTTTAGCTTACAAGGATGCTCCATTTTATAATAGAGGGTCATTGATTTATCTATAACAACATAATAAAATAATGCATATAGTGGAGGACCCATGATGATATGTTTCTTCCTCGGTTCTCGTCAAGATTCTCTCCCTTGGTGCGGTTGTAACGGCTCTTGTCTGCGAGCTTGGTACTGGCTCGAGCTCGGTATTAGATCGAGCCCCCGGTCTTGGTTCGAGCTCGATTCTGCCTTAGGGCATCGATATTCGGGGCGAGTATTGGTCGGTCTAGGCATCTTCGATGAACTACGAATTATCTCGCAGTTCGATTTGGATATGGGCTCGATAATGATATCGAGTCTTGTCGTTGATCGGTCTATTGGCTCGAAGCTCGTCCCTACTTCGGAATTCGACCGAGTTCATCATGTAGATATCCTTCGATCGAAACGTCATCGTCTCGACCGGTCTTTATGACTGAGAATCAGTTTTGACCGTACACATGGGTATCTATTCGTGAAGAAATAGCTTGGGGTCTGACTTGGTTTTCCAACAGTCTCCGAGATATTAGGGATCCACTCGAATTCACAATGCTAGATACATCTCCCACAATTGGTGGGTATCCTAACGTTTGCTAACTACTCAAAGAGAAGTGCGAAAGTGGGTTTAGGCATATGAACGTTAGACTTAGGCTATCAATGCTCTCCCTTCCCTCACTTGTAATTCATTCATAGACTACTGAACTTATTCATTACTAAAGGCTATATTGTATTTTTTGTTGGGCAATTGATCTTTACTCTGCAAGCACTGTGGGTCATAACGAAGCATAATAAGATCATTCTTTCTTTTGCTTGTCTATTTTCATTGTGTTTATTGCTCATATAGTCTAATCATACAATTCGTTCGACCAAGCTTTAATTTGAACCAATTGCTAGTGACCTTATTAAATATAAATTAAATTATTTTATCCTGAATCTATTTTTAGATTAAACAGATTATTATCCACGGCGCGACTATAGAAACTTAGAATTTGACCTCGAATTCTGATTACTTGTTCTCATTACGAGGCATGTTTCTTACTTGTTTCTCAATTTTCTTTCTATTTTGTAAGTTAGAATAATAAGAAAAGAATATTCAGCCAGTGGAGCAGACCAAGGCACCACAACCCAGTGGACAATTAGGGGACATCGTGAATCCCCAGGGAAAGTAGGTCCCACCTATGGGAAAGGAGATACTGGCTACCAAAGATGAAGCACCCAGATAAGGAGCTCCACTTTGTAAAGACCCGTCATAGCACAAGGACTTGCCCTCAATTACAGATTTACCGACCCAGAGCTTTACTGAAAAGAGTGGCAAATCCTCGCCAAAGGATTTCCAAAGGGAAACACCTCACCACAAGTGAGAGGACCCCATTTTCCCCTATTTCTCACCCCACGAGCAGAACACTAGCAATGCACAACACGTTGTCCTTGTCTAACGAATGATGAATTTCAATTCTTCACTTCAAGGAGTAGAGTCACTTCCCAGCCCTACCGATATAAATGAAAAAGAATAGATCACTAGGTCCTGAGCAATTCGATTCTTTCAATTATCCAATGCTCATGCATCCCTTTCTCATAAGAATTCCATGGATTAGCCCAGTTCAGAAGAAACAATGAAGTCCGTTATGGCTCAACAATAGAGTTTAAATGCCCAAATGGGTATAATGTTCAATGCATTAATAGGAAGTAACAACCATAATACCCCTAACTCATTGCTCAAGGCTTTAGGAGTTCCTGATAATTCTGAAACCAGAGGGTCAAGTACGTATGAAAATACTGAATTACATAATTTAATATTAACCATATAGAAACAGGTTAAGGAATAGAACGGATGGATTGAATAAATGTCACGGCCAAAATCCCTACCCGTCGTGATGGCGCCTAAACACTAGCTAGGCAAGCCGAAACATTATAACAAAGGAAACAAAATAATGAAATTTATAGAAATAATATAAGTCTGAGGTCTCAATACAATAAAACTGCTAATACAAAGTTAATCCCCAGAAACTAGTAAGTACGGAGTCATGAGCTTATACAACAGAATACAAGTCTATATCTGAACAATAAATATATTGTATGAATGTAACAACAGTATGAAAGGAAAAGACAAGTCATACTACGACAAAGGATGCAGGTCTACCTCGCCTCTAGCAGATAGTCCAACAAGCAAGCCTACTGCTGATAAGTTATCCCTATACTTGGATCTGCACAATTAACTGCAGAGTGTAGTATGAGTACAACCGACCTAATGTACTTAATTTATATCATAAATAAACATGACAGCGTAATAGAAACAAAAACTATTAAATGATACTAGTTATCACCTGTGTAGTTTCATCCTTTAATCCAGTACAGAACAATATTGGAATCAATTAATAAAGTTCAGTAAGAAAACATATGCGTGTGTATGTGTTCAGTTTCTCAAATACCCTGCCTAAACAATATCTTGGCATATAGAGATGATATGCAGTTAAATCGGATAAATGATCAAGGAAATGGTAAGTAAAGATAAAATGCAAAATCCAACAAAAAACATTGGCCATATTTCCTCAACTTTCCTATATCTGTACAAAACCACGGATCAGTTCCTCAATAATCATGTGTTCACCATCAAGAGAGAAACATGATATGGTGACCCTAGGGGGATGGATCCGTATCCACATGTTGCACGGATAACTCATGTGCTACACGGACAACTCACGTGCTAAAAATAGAACCCGCACGGACTACTCACGTGCTGCAAAGATAACTCACGTGCTAATAACATCAAGATCTGGATCCGCACGGACATCACACGTGCCAACAAATACAATCCGCCCAGCGTGGTCACAGGCACACCAACACAATTTGCCCGGCATGGTCACATGCACTCAGTCAAATCATATCATACAACAGCAAATAAACAAATATACGTATATGTAATGAATGAATAACAAATCTCATGGTCCTGGACTGGTATAAACGACATGCTAAAGTGTAGACATGTGCAATGTGTGCTATCATAGCTCAAACCGGCAATTTCCATAGAGAATAACATTTATCAGTTCATTCGGTGATTAACCCCTATGTAACCTCAAACACTGCTCAAGTAGTTCACAAAAATGTCACAAATGTGCGAAGCATCATAGATTAAGGTTTAACAGTCAAATTCTAGGCCTATAAGAGCTTGAGCACAATTTGTACATGAATAAGTAACCCCGGTGTCTGCACATGGGTTCAACCCCACGCATGTGCGCACCCAATAGCACGTAGCTATCACAATAATTCAGCCAACTAGTGCCTAAACTGAGTTTAGATAAGATACTTACCTCAATCAAATCAAATCACTCTACTAGCAAGCCCTTCCCACGCGTATCAATCTCCGTAAGGCTAGAATCTGTCAAAAATTCTATCTATTATCAATCTAAATCACTCCCGAGGCCCCTAGGACCCCATCCAAACATACCAACAGGTCATAAAACACGACACAAACTTAGTCGAAGCCTCAAATCGCATCAAACAACATCGAAAACATGAATCACACCCCAATTCAAGCCTAATGAACTATTGAACTTCCAACTTCTAAAACCAATGCCGAAACACACCAAATCAATTCTGATTGACCTCAAATTTTGCACACAAGTCATAAATGACACAACGGGCCTATTCTAACTTTCGAAACAAAATTCCGAGCTTAGTAACAATAAAGTCAACTCTTGGTCAAACTTCTCAAATTTCCAAATCTTCAACTTTTCAACTTTCGTCAATTCAAGCCAACACGACCTACGGACCTCCAAATATAAATCCGAGCATACTCCTAAGTCCAAAATCACCATACGGAGCTATCGAAACCATCAAAACTTTATTCCAGAGTCATTTAAATAGAAGTCAACATCCAGTCAACTTTTTTAACTTAGGCTTCCAACCTTGTGACTAAGTGTCCCAATTCAATCTAAAAATACCCCGGAACCAAACCAACCACCCCGACAAGTCACATGACAGCAAATGAACATAGAATATGCAATAAATGGGAGAACGGGGCTACAATACTCAAAATGATGCCGTGTCATTACATTCTCCCCCTCTTGAACAAACATTTGTCCTCAAATGGGTCTAGAATCATACCTAGAGTCTCAAATAGGTGTGGATAGCTGCTTCACATGTCCCGCTTGGTCTCCTAAGTAGCTTCCTCAACTGGCTGACCTCTCCACTGAAGCTATATTATTTGATATTAACTTTTGAACTTGTCAATCCAAAATGTCCACCGGCTCCACATCATAAGTCAAATCCTCATCTAACTGAACCGTGCTGAAATCAAAAACATAAGATGGATCACTACAATACTTCCGGAGCGTGGAAACATGAAACACTGGGTGAACACTCAATAGACTAGGTGGCAATGTAAGCCTGTAAGCCACTTCTCCAATCCTCTCAAGCACCTCAAAAGGGCCAATATACCGAGGGCTAAACTTGCCCATCTTCTTGAACCTCATAACACCCCTCATGGGTGAAACTCTGAGCAATACCTTCTCTCCCACCATGTAGGCAATATTACGAATATTTCGATCGGCGTAACTCCTCTGCCTAGACTTCACCGTGCGAAGCCAATCCCGAATCAACTAAACCTTGTCCAAAGCATCCTGAACTAAATCAGTACCCAAGAACCTAGCCTCCGCCGGTTCAAACCACCCAACTGGATATCGACACCGGCTCCCATACAAGGCCTCATACGGAGCCATCTGAATACTCGATTGGTAGTTGTTGTTGTAGGCAAACTCTGCAAGCGGTAGAAAATGCGATGTGAATTGCAAACACGTAGCATATCCTCAAATATCTGAATGGTGCGCTTGAACTATCCATCCATCTGAGGGTGGACTATTGTACTCAAATGAACCCGTGTGTCTAACCCTCGCTTCACTGATCTCCAAACCTGCGATGTGAATTGCGTGCCCCAATCTGAAATAATGGACACCGGCACACCGTGAAGGCAAACAATCTCGAGAATATAAATCTTAGCTAACCACTTCAAAGAATAGGTAGTCCCAACTGTAATGAAATGCGCGAACTTAGTCAACTATTGCACGATCACCCAAATAGCATCAAACTTCTTCAAAGTCCATGTGAGCCCAACTAAGAAGTCCATGGTATTACACTCCCATTTCCACTCCAGAATCTCAAGCCTCTTAGGTAAATCGCCCGGCCGCTGATGCTCGTACTTTGCCTGTTGATAATTCAAGCATCGAGCTACAAACTCCACTATATCTTTCTTCATCCTCCTCCACTAATAGTGTTTCCTCAAGTCCTGATACATCATTGCGGCACCCGGATGAATAGAATACGTCAAACTATAGGCCTACTCAAGAATCAACTCATGTAGCCCATCCATATTGGGCATACAAATCTGATGCTACATCTGTAACACCCCATCATCTCCAATAGAAACCTCCTTGGAATTAACGTGTTGAACCATGTCCTTAAGTACAAGAAAATATGGGTCATCATATTGACGCTCTCTGATGCGATCATATAATGAAGACTGAGAAACCACGCAAGCTAGAACCCAACTAAGCTCCTGATTGTTGAAGGCCTGAACATCTGATGCAAACAGTCTCTCACCAACAGGAATATATGCAAGGCTACCCATACTCACTGCCTTTCTACTCAAGGCATCAGCCACTACGTTGGCCTTCCCGGAATGATACAAAATGGTAATATCATAGTCTTCTAATAGCTCCAACCATCTCCGCTACCTAAAATTTAGATTCTTTTGCTTGAACAAGTGCTGAAGACTCTGAGGATTTATAAATATCTCACAAGATGCGCTGTAGAGATAATACCTCCAAATTGTCAATGCATGAACGATGGTTGTCAACTCTAAATCATGAACGAGGTAGTTCTTCTCATTAGGCTTCAACTTGTGTAAAGCATAAGCAATCACTCTACCCTCCTGCATCAAGACACACCCAATACAAATCCGAGAAGCACCACAATACACTATTATAAGAACCTGATGCGGAAGACAAAACTACAACTGGAGTTGTGGTCAAGGCACTCTTGAGCTTCTGAAAGCTCTCCTCACCCTTGTCAGACCACCTGAATGGAGCACCCTTCTGGGGTCAACCTGGCCAAAGGCGCTTCAATGGATGAGAACGGTCTGGGCCAATTCTGAACTGCCTCAATCTTCTTCAGATCTACCTTAATCCCCTCACTGGACACTACATGCCCCAAGAACACAACCGAACTAAGCCAAAACTCACTCTAGGAGAACTTAGCATAATACTTCTCCTCCCTCAATGTCTGTAGTCAATCCACAGATGTTGTGCATGCTTCTCCTAGCTACGTGAGTACTCCAGGATATCATCAATAAACACTATGACAAATGAATCAAGATATGGCTGGAATATGCTGTTCATCAGATTCATGGATATTGCTGGGGCATTGGTCAGCCCAAAAGACATCACAAGGGACTCGTAGTGACAATAGCGGGTCCTGAATGCCGTCTTCAGAATATCAGTATCCCGAATATTCAGTTGGTGATACACAGACCTCAAACCAATCTTAGAGAACACTCTAGCTCCCTGAAGTTGGTAAAATAAGTCATCAATGTGTGGCAAGGGGTTCTAAGTTGTAACTTTGTTCAACTGTCTATAATCAATGCACATCCTCATAGTACCATATTGATTCTTTATAAACAGAACCGATGCACCCCAAAGTGCCACACTGGGCCTAATGAACCTCTTATCAAGAAGCTCCTGAAGATGCTCTTTCAATTCTTTCCACTCTGCTGGTGACATATAATATTGCGGGTTAAAAATGGGCTAACTGCCCGGCACCAAGTCAACGCCAAAATCAATATCCCTATCGGGTGGCATGCCATACTGGTCTGCAAGAAACACATCCGAAAAGTCTCGCACTACCGTAATAGAGTTAATGGTAGGAGTATCAGCACCAACATCCCTCACAAAAGCCAAATATGCCAAACACCCCTTCCCAACCATCTGTTGGGGCTTTAGATAGGAAATCACCCTACTGGGAACATAGTCGAGAGAACATCTCCACTCGATCTTAGGCAACCCCAGCATCACCAACATCACGGTCTTAGCGTGACAATCTAGAATAGCATGACATGGGAACAACCAATACATGCCCAGAATCAGGTCAAAATCATCCATACTAAGAAATAAGAGATAAACTCTGGTCTCCAATCCCCCAATAGTCACCACACACGATCGATATACGCGATCCACAACAATAGATTCACCCACCGGCGAAGACACATGAACAGGTGTAACTAAGGAATCATGGGGCATATCCAAAAAATGAGAAAAATAAGATGATACATATGAATAAGTGAAACCACGGTCAAATAATGTGGAGCCATCCTTGTGGCACACTGAAACAATACATGTGATCACTGCGTGTGAATAAACAACCTCTGGCCTGGCGAAAAAAGTATAGCATCGAGCCTGACCGCCACCTAATCGGCCTCCCCCTTTAGGGCGACCTCTAGCTACTTGAGCCCCACCTCAAGATGGATGAGCGGGTGGGGTAGCTGCGGGTGCTGGCATTATCGGCTGTGAACTTTGTTGTGGAACCCTACTCAAAAGTCTCAGAGGCAATCCCTCTTGAGGTGACTCAAGTCCCTGCACTCGAAACAACCTCTCCTCTAACGGAGCTGCTGCCCTTGATAACCCGAGGAACTCTTTGTAGAAACCAGGGAAAACGAAGCATGGTATGAACTTTGTGCTGGTAATGTGCTGAATGATGACTGACCCGAATGAGCACTGTAGTATTCATGGCTAACTGATGCACCACAATTAATTGAATGAGCCATCTGAGTGGGCCTATAACGGAGACCCTTGTTGTGGTGTGTTGTCCTCCAAAAGAAATACCACTGAAAAAACCCAAACCAAGAGGCTTTTTGGTCTCCCTCTCCTCGGGCTCCTGGCTGCGAAGCTTCTCTAGATGCCTATGCAACTCCTCCCTGCGGGTCTGTGGAACAAACTTCTCTAAGAAGAGAACTGAGAATTCATGCCACGTAAGTGGTGCAGCCCCGGCTAGCCTGCTCAACTCATAGGCCTCCTACCATCTGAAGGATTCCCCCGTGATGACATCCAAATGCACTACTAAAAATTAAATGGACACGGTCACATGCAATAGAATATACCCAACTGTGAGTCGGGGTCGAATCCCATAGAGAATATTATGTAGGTGATTAGGTGTGTAAGAGAATTATCACTTGTTATGTTAAGTCCAACACTTAGAAAGCCTTTTTGAAAATATTTATGTCTAAATGCGGAAATGTAAACTAACCTAAAATGCAAGTAAAATGATCAATGGCTATAAACATGGATGCATTGGGCATTACACTCAAGTAACGATCCAATGTATTTCATGATTTTACAAATATGAGCGAGTTTATGTTAACTAGCCTCGGATAATAATTCTATATTAGTTTCTTCCAAAGACTAACAAGGCTTCCTAATTTAATTATCCCTAAAATAATTACGATATTAAGCACACCCGAATATGGCTACAAGTAGTTCAATCCTATCACTTGGTAGAATCTATAAAGTGAGGGTTAAAGCTTCAAGTTATCTTAATTAATCTTTTCCAACCCCAAATTATCTTTTCCAAAATCTATTCGAAGTTAATGGGCGAGTCCTAGGGTTAGCTAATCCGTTTGGAAACATTAAAGAACAAGAATAATTAAAGAAATAATAACTCACTTCATAATAAATAAAACTCGTTCAATACATAAGCACAACAACATATTTAATCCACACTTTAAATATGAATATCACCATAAACAAGATTCAAGTGTTGGAAAAAATACTACACACATAGATATTCAATACAAAGCAAGTAAATAAAGAAATGAACATAAATGGGTAAGAAATTCTCAACCAAAAGCTTCAAATTATCAAGACCCAAGTGTATGTGCAAGAACCCTAGCTCCAAAACTTGTCTTCTTAGTCAAGAGATGTTATAGATGTGTATAGACTGGCCAAATATGCCAAATATATCTTTCTAATAAGCTAAGTCATGTACTAAATGGTTTGGGTGGTCAAAAACATGAAATTCCAAAACTACCCTGTTCGCGAAGGTTTGTTTTCTTCAGCTCCGCGTTCGCGATCCTACCTTCGCGTTCGCGAAGGTTTGTTTTCCTCAGCTTCGCGTTCGCGAAGGTTTGTTTTCTTCACCTTCGCGTTCGCGAAAGTTTGTTTTCTTCAGCTTCGCGTTCGCGAACGGTTGGCTTCCTGCTTCTTCGCGTTCGCATTACACCTTCGTGTTCGCGAATGGTAATTCACCGGGCAGATTTCCATTGTTCATTTTAGCTCCTTTTTGACTCATTTTTACTTGGTTTCTTCACGATCACTTCTAAATCACATAAAACCAATTAAATAGAAGTACAAGACATTAAGCACACGATTTTATCAATCAAACATAGGAAAAATATAGGATTAAAGACGAGATAAGTTGGTAAAATACCCACTTATCAAACCCCCAAACTTAAATTATTGCTTGTCCTCATGCAATCAAAGCATAAAATCTCCTCTCAAGTATTTAACTCAATAGTGCATCAATATCATACCAAGTCAAAAAGTCTACTTTAAGCACAAACACATGACTTTAATTGGTACCGACAATTAATCCAAGGCATATTAATCACCAATAACTTCTTAAGAATATCATTTCATTTGAAGTGCTCAAACACCAAGTTAGTCAAAGTAGCAATCAAGTCATGGCACTAAAGCTTAAAAAATTGCCTCTTCTTCATAAAACGACTTTTCTTTTGTTCATTCTTTTCAATTAGAAAATGGAACAAATTAACAACTCAAATCTCAATGTACCCTCACAAGCAAGAGAAAATACCACACACATAAATTGCAATCAAAACATAAATGGGACTTAAAAGGTTGTAGTGTAGGCTTGCCCTTCCTTCGACAACTTTTTTATCAATCAAAGTACACTTCCTTCGACAACTTTTCCACCCTTTCTTCATTTTTCATTTCATCTCCTAGTCTTTCATTTATTCATAATTCCTAATTTTTCCTTCCTTTTTCTTCTTTATTGTATTTTTTTTTCTTTTTCAAAAACCAAGGAAGGTTCCATTATTTGTTTTTATTTCTCTATTTTTGTCTTTTTAACCTTTCACCTTTTAAGCAACTTTCACATCACAACTTTTCCAACTGTCACCCCCAAACTTAGGCGTTTAGCCTATGTTCACGCATTCAAAGCACTTAGGGAGGTGGAATGCCAAAATATATATCAATAAAGAATAAAATGTCAAAGCTTGTAACATGGTTGCCAAAGAAAATGTTAAAGTCTCAAGAGAGGTTGACTGAGGAAAATATTTAAGGGTAGGAAATTTAAGGCAAAAGAACGGTCCAAGAAAGGCCTAATATCATTTTTCAAACAAAGTTAGTCTAGGATTTCGCCTTGAAGCAAATTCCGGGTAAGTGCTGGACTACAAATCATGCAAAAGAACTCACAACAACCCTCACCACACACGGTACATGCGAATTCGAGTGAAATATGTATCCAAAACCCAATTAAAACAAATGAACTCAAAAAAATCACTCAAAGCCTAAAGAGACTATTTAATGAATCAAAGAGCCAAAAATTGAGTCTAAAAGTCATAACAATGATCCTTTAATCATTTTTCTTTTTCAAAGATCAATAATTCATATGCCAATGTTTAAATTATGTTGGTATCAAGCAAGTCACAACTTTATTTATGGACAAAAAGATCACGCCCAATAACCAATTTATTCACTACCAGCTACTAAACTAACAAACAAAATATTTACCTAAAAAAAAGAAAAACTAAATAAGACTAATCCCTTAAGAAAGTTGTCACACCATCCAACATTGGGAAAAGTCTCCCGGTTCAACATAAAACTATTCCTCGGGAAAGAACCGTAGCAAAGAGAAAACCCAAGGAGATCTATTGAAAAGTATATTACTACTAAAGAGATAAGAATAATATAAACTAAAAACTACTAAAGGAATAAAAATAAAATAACTAAAAACTACTAAATAAAATAAAATAACAAAAGTGACTAATCCACCACTATATTAATCACAACACAAGCCCGACAAGGGCACACAATATCCATACAAACTCATAAGCCCGGGAAGGGAATAAGTGAAGCATAAATAGATAAATAAAGTGTGCCACCTCGAACTAAAATCATTGCAGTGTCCTCACTGCACAATATTAAAACAAAAAGCATAGTAGTTAGAAGGGCTCCCTGAATCGGCCTCAGTCGGAGCTAGAGGTGGAAGGAAATTTGAGCTCCTCCTCATCCTCAACATCATCAGAGTCATTTGAACTGCAGAACGACTTCAGCTTATCCATCATTTTGTTCAGGAGTTTGCTCATTTTCTTTTCGTGCTCCTTGAACTTTCTCTACCGTTTTTCAATCTTCCCCGGCAATGGCGTCAATTTTGACGACATCCAAATCTGCTACTAAAAAGTAAATGGACACGGTCGCATACAATATAATATACCCAACTATGAGTCGAGGTCGAATTCCATGGAGAACAATATATAGGTGATTAGGCGTGTAAGAGAATTATCACTTGTTATGCTAAGCCAAACACCTAGAAAGGGTTTTTGAGAATATTTATGTTTAAATGCAAAAACATAAACTAACCTAGAAAGCAAGTAAAATTCTCAATGGCTACAAGCATGGATGCATTGGGAATTACACTAGGCTGGTTGTACCCTCGGTGTATGAAGTCCCTGAACGACCTACTTTGGAGTGCGGGCGGTATGCGTCTAAGCACCTCCCCTGGCCTGAGAAGTGGCTGGTGTGGCCGGAACTGAAACCGCCTGAGCAAGGCTAGTTTGTACAGTCAATATCTAGGCCAGAGCCTCCTAAAGGCCTGGAATCACAATGGGCACCGCTGGTGCCTGGTGCTAGTCCCACCGGCTCGAGCATATCTGGTGTGTGCTCTTGAGATGGAGCAACTGCTAGCTCAACAAGTGCTGCTCTAGCTGCTGTACGAACTGCACCTCGGCCTCTACCGTGATCCCGGCCTCTTGTAGCCCTACCTTGTGGTACTAGTGGTCGTCCGCCCGATTCCGTAGCACGTGTCCTCACTATCTGTTAGAGAATAGAATAATAGAATTTTACTTTTCGGAATCAACAAATTTGCATGACAAGAATACAAGAAAGGGAAGTTTCCTAATGGTTCAATAGCCTCTCGAAGATAAGTACAGACGTCTCCGTACCGATTTGCAAGACTCTGCCAAACCTGCTCATGACTCGTAATAACAATGAACCTGGGGCTCTCATACCAACTTATCACGGCCCAAAATGCCTACCCGTCCCGATGTCACCTAACACACCGGCTAGGCAAGACGAAACAAGATAACGAAAGCAACAAAATAACTAAATTTATAGGAATAGTATACGTCTGAGGTCTCAATAAAATAAAATTGCAAATACAAAGTAAATCCCCAGAAGCCGGTAAGTACGGATTCATGAGCTTCTACAACGGAATACAAGTCTGAATCTGAACAATAAATACACTGTCTAAACTGTAACAAAAGTATGAAAGGAAAAGACAAGTCAAACTACGACCAAGGATGCAGTTCTACCTCATCTCTAGCAGATAGTCCAACAAGCAAGCCTACTGCTGATAACTAGTCCCCACACCTAGATCTGCAAAATTAAGTGCAAAGTGTAGTATAAGTACAACTGACCCAATGTACTTAATAAGTATCATAAATAAACACGGCGAGATAATAGAAACACAAACTATTAAATGATACTAGCTATCACCTATGTAGTTTCATCCTTTAAACCGGTACATAATAATATTTGAATCAAATCATATAGTTCAGTAAGAGAACATTTGTGGTTGTATGTGTTTAGTTGCTCAAATACCCTGCTCAGATAATATCTTGGCATATAGAGATGATATGTAGTTAAATCAGATAAATGATCAAGGAAATTGCAAGTAAACATGAAATGCAAAATACAACAAAAAACATTGTAAGATTTCCTCAACTTTTCCATATCCGGACCAACCCACTGATCAGTTCATCAATAATCGCGAGTGCACTATCAATAAAGACACATGATAGTGTGACCCTAGGGGGTGGATACGTATACACATGCTGCACGGATAACTCACGTGCTAATAATAGAACCTAAATGAACAACTCATGTGCTACACGGATAACTCGCGTGCTATTAACGACAATATCTGTATTTGCACAAACATCTCACGTGCCAACAAACTCAATCCGCCTGGCATGGTCACAGGCACCCAGTCCACTCATATCATACAGGAGCAAATAAACAAGTATACGTGTATGTAATGAATGAATAATAAATCTCGTGCTCTTCGACTGGTATAAAAGACATGTTAAAGTTTAGGCATGTGCAAGGTGTGCTATCATATCTCAAACCAGCAATTTCCATAGAGAATAACATTTATCATTTCATTCGGGTATTAACCCCTATGTAACCTCATACATTGCTCAAATAGTTAACAAAAATATCACAAATGTGCGAAGCATCATATCTTAAGGTTTAATAGTCAAATTCTAGGCCTATAAGAGCATGAGCACAACCCGTACATGAATAAGTAACTCCAGTGTCCGCACATGGGTTCAACCCCATGCATGTGTGCACCTAATAGCACGTAGCTATCACAATACTTCAGGTACCTAGTGCCTCAACTGAGTTTAGAGAATATACTTACCTCAAGTACATAAAATCACTCCGCGAGCAAGCCTTTCCGGTGCGTATCAATTTCCGGAAGGCTCGAATCTAGCAAAAAATAACATGATACTATTAATATAAGCTATAGGAATTGATTCCAAATGATAAGCTAAGTTCTTTAACCAAAGTCAAAAAGTCAACCCAAAAGTTAACCACAGGCTCACATCTCGGAATCCGACAAAAGTTACAAAATCTGAACACCCATTCAATAACGAGTCTAACCATACCAAAATCATCTAATTCCGACCTCAAATCGCCTTTCAAATCCTAAAAGTATAGTTTATGAAGTTTCTATAATTTTCCCCAATGTTTCAAACCCAAAATACTAATTAAATAGTAAAAATAATGATAAATTAATGTATATTAACCAAATCCGAGTTAGAATCACTTTTCCAATCAACTCCTTAAAAATCTCTTCAAGAATCGCCCAAAACCGAGGACTACAATTCAAAATATGAAATAATAAATCTAAATGAAATAATAAATCTAACCCTCTGCTTTCGTTTCGGCCTTCTTATTACAATACTCAATTTTAGTTTTGTATCTTTTTATTTTTTTCTTTAGTTTTAGAATTGGTGTGATTGTTGCTGCCCTTTCCTTTATCTTTCTTAAGTCGAGGGTCTTTCAAAAACAGCCTCTCTGCCTTCTTGAAGGTAGGGGTAAGGTCTGCGTACATACTACCTTTACCAGACCGCACTTGTGGGATTACACTGAGTTTGTTGTTGTTGTTGTTTCACCCTCGAATTAGGTTTTTAAATCTGCTGCCCAGATGTTCCTCTTCACGATCGCGGAAAGTCCCTCGCGATCGCGAAGAACAAAAATGCAGCCCTCAAAAAATGACCTATATTAACACACTCCACAGGTCGCGAACGCGGTGAGTAAAACCCCAAAGCTACGCGATCGCGGACACACACATGAGATCGTGTAGAGCAACGCGTCCCACTTCCCAAGCATCCTCTTTCTTCATCGCGAACACGGCACCACTCACGCATTCACGAAGATCTTATTCCCCAAGATTTGCTATCACAGTCCAATCCTTGCAAACACGTAGAACAACTTCCCACCTACCAGAATTAAACCATCGAAATCGCGGCCCCTTTCACGCGATCGCATCAGAGGAAACCAGATACCTGAAACATTAGCAATAACGAAAGTCCAAGTTCAATCCGTTATCAATCTGAATCACTCATGAGGCCCTTCGGACCCTATCCAAACATACCACCACATCCTAAAACATCATACAGACTTAGTCGAAGCCTCAAATCATATCAAACAATATCAAAAACACGAATGGAACCCTAATTCAAGCCTAATAAACTATGTAACTTCCAACTTCTAAAACCAAAGCCGAAACACACCAAATCAACTGCGATTGACCTTAAATTTTACACACAAGACTTAAATGACACAACGGACCTATTCCAACCTATAGAAAACTAATTGAGCCCGGTAACAACAATGTCAACTCTCGGTCAAACTTCTCAACTTTCCAACTTTCACCAATTCAATCCAAAATGACATACAGACCTATAAATCAATATCTGGACACATTCCTATGTACAAAATCACCATACGGAGCTATCAGAAACACTAAAACTCTATTCCAGAGTCATTTACACATAGTTCAATATCCGGTCAACTCTTTCAACTTAGGTTGTCCGAGTTCATTCTGAAATATCCCCGAAACTAAACCAACTACCCTGGAAAGTCACATGATAATAAATGAATATAGAATAAGTAATAAATGGGAGAATGGGGCAACAATACTCAAAGAGACCGATCGGTCGTTATAATAGATCCCAAGAATTCCACCTATTTGTCAAGGAATCTACATAAACAAGTACTCTCCACAACCGTGAAAACCAAGTGCAGTCCATTGTTGATCCCCAAGTAGTTTAAAATTTCTAACATCACAAAATATGATGGAACCTCACGCCATGGCTTACTTGATCAGGATCAAAGGAAATGACCTCATAAAGGAAGAAGTCGGATCAGTGCTCATCACGAAGTTCAGAAAAACGTTGAGAAATGGAGCATTAGCTTGGTCTTCCCCCTTACCTAAAAATTCCATTAGTTTTTTTGTTGACCTTACAGATGCTTTCATTAAAGCACACTCTGGAGCGCAAAGGTGGAGAAGCAAGTGAAGGACATCTTCAAAGTTTAGCTAGGAAGGATCGGGTCACTTCGAGATTTCATAGACCGATTTCAGAGGGAGAGGATGCTACATCCCAAGGTTACAAAAAAATGGGCCAATGTGACTTTCACAAGAAACGTGAACCCGAATAGTTTTAAAGCTTCAAATAAATTTAAAGAAAGCCCATGGGAGGCCAAAATATGGGACTGATGTGTACTACACATACAACACTAAGCTTCGAATAGAATATGATATCTAAACACTCTTAGAATTTGAAGAAAATGATATAACCAGGTGTAACTTTCGGTTCATTGCATTTCGTAGATAAGACGAGCCTAATCACAGAGATTCTAGAATACAGTATGAACCTTACTCCAAATTCATGCATCAGGAAAATTGAAGGCTAAGATTAGGTCAAGACTATAGAAACTCCAGGAGGAGGAATGACATGGTGCCTCATCGAGCAGCAAAGGCACCAAAAATATCAAAAATTAGTGACTATCACTTTATGCCAGAACTAGTCGACGACAACTTTAATGTTAGCACCATTAAACTAGTTGAGCTACTCAAAGACATGGAGGACAAGGTGAGGTGGCCAAAGTAGATGATAACATACCCAAACAATCGGAATCAAAAATTATGGTGGGAATTCCATAATGATCACGACCACCAGACAACCTATTGCAGAGTCATACAAAAAAAGTAGTTCATCTTCTCAAACAAGGATACCTCACTGAACTCTTTAGTGAAAACGGAAGTAGTCATATATGAAGAACATGAGAAAGAAATAACCACCATGGGCTCTATCTATGAAATGAGTGGTTAATGTTATCTTTAGAGGGGAAAAAGTGAACGGTGTCACATAGACGGCCTCGAAAAAGCTCTCAAAAATATCTATTACCCGTGAGATACTACCAAGCAGACCTTGACGGGAGAAGAAAGCACTTTCAACGATGAAGATGTAGATGGATTGATCATGCCACATAATGATGGGATGGTAGGCTGGTACGAATTGTTAACACTTCTGTTACGAATGGTTAAGGAGATGCAGGTTGCAGATTTGATCATCCCAAAAGCATTACTACTCTCCTGATTGAACAACTTTATTGAGATGACCTAAGGCGATATCACCTTGATGATCTTCGTAGAAGGGGTAACAAGAGAGACCCCATTCCGAGTCGTGGCTGGAGATGGCCTACAACACGTTCCTGAGCAAGGCAGGTCTTCCCCCAAGGATCGAATTGTCAAACCTGAAAGAACCAACTCTGCAGATTCGACTACTGAAGAGTTGGAAGAAGTTATTCGCTTCATCTATTTGCCAGAGAGGAAGGTCTATATTGGTTCGGGGCTTATCCTGGAACAGAAATATAAGTTAATACAATTTTTACTTGATAACTCCAATTATTTTGCTTGGTATCATGTAGACATGAAAGTAATTGCACCGAAGGTAATGACTCATAAAATGAATATCAACCTAATTTATACTCGGTCAAACAAAAGAAGAGAAACATTAGGTATGTTTGGAAACATATTGAACATGAAAAAGTAGCCAAATTGTTAAACAATATATTCATACGAGAGGTAAAATATCCTGGTTGGCTAGCCAATGTCATGGTGGTTCCTAAAAAGGAACGGTAATTAAAAGGTGTGTATCGACTACAAAGACCTAAACAAGGCATATCGAAATGATTCCTTCCCCCTGCCAAATATTGACCAACTTATAGACTCCACTACTAGACATGAACTGCTCAATTTTCTAGATGCCTACTTTAAATCCGGAAAAAACATTATTTATAACTGATCGGGGATATATTTCTACAATGTCATGCCGTTCAGATTAAAGAACGCTGGGGAAACATAACAAAGGCTTGTCATCAAAATATTTGCAGATTACATTGGGATGTCCATGGAATTTTACATTTACGACATGCTGGCGAAATCGATCCAAGTAGATGATTATTTGGATCACCTACTAGAAGCATTCATTATCCTCTGAAAGTACAACTTGAAGCTGAACAAGAGAATTGTGCCATTAGAGTTGGCTTAGGTAAGTTTCTTAATTTTCTTGTCTCAAATAGAGGAATAAAAGCTAATCTTACGCAGATAAAAGCCATTGAGAAGATCTTAGGACTACTAAAGAACCAGAAAGAGGTAATGAGGTTGACTGGTTAGATAGCAGCGGTCAGCCAGTTCCTATCTGATTCCTTTTAAAGATGCCATAAAATCTTTGCAGCATCAAAGAACAATAAGGACTTTGAGTGGACCCTTGAGTGTCAACAAGCAGTGGGGGACCTGAATAAATCTCTATCAAACCTGCCACTCTTGTCCAAGCCTCATCTAGGACATCAACTATTAGTGTATTTAGTCGTATCGGAAGCTACTGTAAATGTTGTGCTGGTACAAGTGGACAAATGTATGAGATCTCCAATCTATTTTGTTAGTAATGAACTTATAGATGACGGAACCAGGTGTATCTCCTAGAAAAATTAGGTTTATCACTCACAATGGATTCCCGAAAACCAAGGCCTTCATTTTAGTGTCACTCTATTTTCGTGGTGATCACCTTTCCATTATAGAACGTTCTTCATAAGCCGGACCTCTCCAGGCAGCTTGCCAAATGGGCAGTCGAACTAAGTGTATATGATATAACATATCAACCTTGCACTGCTATCAAGTCACAAGTCATAGCTGATTTTTTCACTGACTTTAGTGCGAGTATACTCTGCAAGATGAAAAAGAAGTAATTATAGCCTTCGGGGCAGACCTGGGACTTTGGACCCTATACACAGATGACTCTTCGAGCGCAAGAGGACCTGGATTATACATAGTACGTATTACTCCTACTAGATAAATGGTACGATAAGACAAAAAATGCAATTTCATAGCTAACATTACAGTAGAGTATGATGTTATGATCACAGTCTCAAACTAGCTACGGAGCTAGGAGCAGAACATATAAAATTGAAAAATGACTCACATCTAGTGATCAATCAAAAATTGGGGACTTATAAGGCTCGAGACTCAGGGACGATATAGTTCTTGAACAAATGTACTTCTCTCGTTGGTTATTTTCTTAAGTGGAAAGGCACTCAGATATCCCGAGAAGAAAATGTTGAAGCTGATACCTTGTGCACTGGGGAAATTTGATAGTTCACCTGTTTACTCCACCATACACCAACATCAGGACGAGATGAATACGACTTGTATGGTCTAGAATTGGCATGGTGAAATCATTGATTACCTACAGAATTGGATAGTCCTCTAGGCCAATCATCACTCGACAGCTCGAAAGGGGATCAGTACAAAACCATATGTCGAAAGATAAGTATAAATCTCGAAAGCTTAGGAACCAAGCCGCCAAATATTTCCTTGTGTCAAATGATTTGTATCGAAGAGCCTACAGCGGTCCATTAGCCAAATGTTTGGGACAGGGGATATTGATTGTGTGAAGCAAGAATTCCACGAGGGCTATTATGAAAATCATTCTAGGAATAGATCCTTGGTTCAAAAATTGCAGAGAGCCGGGTACTTCTAGCTTCAGATGAAGCAGGACACAATAGATTTTGTAAGACAATATGAGAAATACCAATGGTTTGCCTCAAGGTTTCATCAACCTACCAAACCCTTACATTTAATAGTTTCTCCATGGCCCTTCATGAAATATGGGATGAAGACTGTAGAACCATTCCCATAAGCTCTGGGAAAAGTGAAGTTCCTTCTGGTCCTCATCAACTAATTCTCCAAATGAGTATAAGCATGCGCATGTGCTCAGGTTCGAGAAAAGGAAGTTATAAACTTCATACTGAAGAATATCATTTTTCAGTACTGAGTAACAAAACATAACATGTTACAACGGTCCATAGTTCGATGGAAACAAAATAAAATAATTCTAGGAGGAATTGAAGATCAAGAGGATTACCTCCACACCATATCATCAGGGAGAAAACGGACAAGCAAAATCATCCAACAAGGTTTTGAAAATTTCATTAAAGAAGAGGCTAGAAGCGGCTCAGGAAAATAGGTTGAATGAGTTACTCGGGGTACTTTGGGCTCACAGAACGACAATAAAATCCAGCACCAGGAAGACCTCATTTTCCTTGATACATGGATCTAAGGCACTCATCCCAGTTGAGGTAGAGGAGCTCAGCCTAAGGTGCGAACATGTTACAAAAGAAACCGATAACAAAACATTTTCGATACAATTGGATTTGCTCAAAGGACGAAAAGAATTGGCCCTAGTCCGGATGGTCGCTTAAAAGAGGAAGATCAAGAAGTATTACAACAACAAAAACAACCTACGACACTCCATGATTGGGGATTACATAATACAGAGCTTGTTCTTACCAATGCAAGAATCAAATATAGGGAAGCTCATACCAAACTAGAAGACCCATACCGGATCGCATAAGTAATCGAAAAAAGTATCTTATAATCTTAAGGAGATGGATGGGAAGCCTGTGAAGTCAAACTAGAATACAGTTCACCTCGAACGATTCTACTTCTAGAATCACGATGTTTTTCTCTCATCCCATATGAACTTGTTATGGATTATTTTTCTTATATCTATACTAACATTTTTAGATGACAAATTTTACCTGGATAAAATGATGACTACACTGACTATCGGTAAAATTTTGGAACCTGTGGATAAAAAGGGTTTCTATATCATTTTTATATAAAAATAACACCTTGTATCTCGTTTACTTCCTTTTATAGGAACGGGACCATCGGATGGGTAAAATCATAAAAGGCCAAGTTCCCCAAAGGAAACATCCAGTCCATTGATTATCGCCTGCATCTAAAAACCATACACTAGGGGATTGTGTCATACAGGGGTCAAAATCAGAAGTACCCGCTAAGGACCTGGAACAATCGCCACTAAAGATCATTCCGGCATAGGATTACAACAAGGATCAAACTCAGGCACATGAGGACGGGAAGAAATTTGTAAGGCATAACAGGCTAAGTTAGCTCTGTCCCCTGACATTAGTCTAAGTAAATTATTTTCAAGGAATTGTACACGCGCATCATCGTCCTGTAACTTAAGCCTTTGTATTTGGGGATATATATCAACCCCATCATCATGTCTATGTACTCAGGCTCCAGGGCCCTATTAAGTTATTAACAATGACATCGTATTGTTCTAAGAATTATCTTCATTTCACATTACGGACTTATCAGCCTAACGCCTAAAACGAATATCGTATTGTTGATACCCAATTTTGCCCTCATATTTTTCAAATAATATATATACCTTCAAAACATAATTTTTGCATCATTACTCAATTTACAAGATTCATACAAGTATTTTCTATAATCTTCCATAATTGTTGAAGCTTTAAAATTGATTTGTTTTGCATTTAAATTACTTGAATATGTATTAATTACCCTCTTAATTTACTTTGTGATGATTTAATCACCCAATTTTATTATTTAAAACCACATATATGCTTTACAATATTTTATTTCATTTTATATAATTTCATTCATATTTTTGTGCTATTTACACATTTTTGCGATAGTAGCATATATTTTATAATTAATTGCATTTTATTATTTTATTCAAAGTCAAAATAACTTTTATATGTTTTCAACCTTCATCTATTACTTTAAAATGCTTATTTGCTTAAATAATATTTTTACACTTATTTAGATATTTTTATTAATTTTGTTTTCCTTAGTTCCTTTATTTTTAAAGCTGGCCCAAACCAGGCCATTTTTCGGATTAATTGGCAGCCTAGACACCCCACCTTAGCCCAATAATGCCCCAGCCCAAACCAAATGACCCTCTTTTAAATAACCTGTTCGTGACCCATTTAAACAACCCGCCCTATTCCCTTTCAATCCTGGCCGTTGAAATCAAATGATCAACGGCCCATAATAATTCCCTACCTTTCCTTATATCCCCTTAACCTAAACCCTAGGGACATTCCCACCTAAACATCCTCTTCTGAAACCTCTCCATTCCACTCGTCTCTGAGAAATCCTAGCCACCATACCCTTAAATCCTCTCCGAATTCGGCCCTAAAATGGAATCAATCCATGATTCTCTTACCTTATGCGTTTTGTCATTTTGTTACTTACACGATTTTGGCATCACTTAGTACTCGCCTATTCTCGTTAAGTACCAGGCCTTGAGTTATGAAAAATCATCCTCAATCTTGGAGACTTAGATGATATTTTGTCTATATACACTCACTACTAGATTATATGGGTCCGATTTACCAAGATCCTAGGCAAATCTTTGATTTCCGTCGAACTAGGGTTTGAAATTTCAATTTGTTCCTTTACTGGTTCTATTATCGATTGCATGTGATTTTCTTTCCTTATTTATGTTTGATTAATTATTTTCCATATTTGCTTGCTCGATTTCTACCACTATATAACCCCTCCCCAATTTCCCTTTTGGAAACAGTTTTTCACCTTAAGAACTATTATCTCACTCTCATTTATTCTGTACTATTCTGAAATTGAGCTCTTAGCCGACTGAAAGACAAGGCCACCGGATTTTGTTCGTCTTCCTCCAGTTCAAGCACTGCTCGGAGTCCATTTCGAGGCTCTTGTGAATTCTGAAGCACTGGGGAGTTGAGTTTTTACTGGTCTTCAATAACCACAGCTATTCCTGAGATTTTCGAGTTCTTTATCCATTGTTTAGTTTGTCTGCAAATGGTTAGTGCCCTATACTCTCACACTTCTACTTCTTTTTGTTCGTGTTTGTGTTATGTACATTAGTGCTATTTGGATTTCCCAGAGTTAATTTCAATATTATGCCCCTTCGTATATAATTCTACTTGTTTTAGTACTACTTTGTACTTCCCCTAGCTTCAATTCTATGCGAGTTCTGATTTTTACTCACATGTGGATAGCTAAGTTGATTCATGATGTCTGCCTGATTCCTAATTGAAACCTGATTGATGGTTGTTAAACCTTGTTTGGTTTCTTGTACCAAAACCCTTACGAAACTATGTTCTTGCTCAAATTTCTTTCTTCATGATTGAATCCTTTATGCATAATTTGCTATTTCTCTGCAAGTCTATCTAAATACTTAGCCTAATATGCTAGCCTTAATGCATGCTCATTAGGTGTGTACTATTCTGAGTTTCTTTATGAATATTTGGATACTTATACATGTTGCTTATTCTGAGTTTGGTTCCTTGCCTTGTTCTGTACTAATATGATAGCCAACTCACACCCAGAATGTATTCTAATTCCTGTTGAGATATTCATGCCCAACTCTTATCTTTCTGGAGTTCTACTATTAGCTATGATCTGTTCCCACGCTATTTGTAACTATGTTGTGGGCTTTTCTTGACTAGCTCAATCCTGTGTTTTTCAGTATTAGTTAAGACTTTTAGAGTAAATCTCATAAGCAGCATTTTCGCCTATATGTGGCCAACTAGTACAAGGTTTGATGCTTGTCTGTCCTGTTGATTTGAAAATTCACATGTCTTCTGTAAACTTTAAGTTTTGCTGGTATTGTAACTGATATTCAGCGTGTTCAAGTTTTCTTATCTTCTACTAAGTGAATGCTTGATCATGTGAAGGTTATGCTTTACTTGTTCTTGTCTGTGACTCTATTAGATTTCCATATTTAAATCTTGTTTCTAAAGCTATTTTAGGTTAATTCTGAATCAATTTATTGTTGAAACTCTTTTGGAATAGTTCACTATCCTATGATGGTCAATTCTATCACTTTAGCTTTGTTTCTGAGAATACAAGCATGAACCTGCCTTGTAAACTTGTCAGTATTTCATGGGATCTTGTCTATTTGCTTTAGATAGAACTGTTGATTCGTTATAGCTTTAGGAGTTAAGTGTGAAAACTTGTTTAATTAATTCCACGAGTGGCCTGTCACATGTATGGTTAAGTTTGGCATCTATTTGGCTAAGTAAATTATTCGTTGGGCCTGGTGTTGGGCCATATGAGTTGTTGGACCTGGGCATTGGATTCAAGAAGATTCTATTATCCTTATGAGCCTGAGAAAGTCACTAGGTTATTTTATAGCGGGCCTGTAGTTGTTTCAGTCTGTATTTTGTCATCTTTGAGATTGTATTATTCCATTTTGGTCTTGTAACTTGTAATAACTAATAATTGGGGTGTTAGTGAAATTGGGGAATGGGTGTGCTTTGTTCTTGCATAAAGGGTAGAGAACAAGCCTATAGGATCTACATGCTTTATTTGTTATCTTGTTTAACTTGCTCTACTTCTGCACGCTAGTAGAATCATGTCTCTAGGAATTGCACACACCTCACCTAATTTGTCTAATACTCGTACACTATCTCAAACATGCTATTAATCGCCAGACTTCTTATTACTGTGCGTTTAGACAGCATGCCTATAGGACGTATATTATATGCTTTTGCTAACCTAGATATCATGCCTATAGGACTTCAAATAATTAATTGATCAAATTGCTTCTATTACTTTGGGTGCACAGTCCTTCTAGATATCATGACCATAGGATACTAATCTCTTAATCAACTGCTTCTGCCGTTTTATTACACTTCCACCTAGATAGCATGCCAATATGAATAAGTATGTTAATAGCGAGTTCAAATATGAACTATTAGAAATCTTGTCTATAGAATACTGTTATTCGCCTAGAAAGCATGTCTATTGAATCAAATGCTGGAAATTCCCAGTTTTAATAGCTTTCATTGCCCATTGTGCAAACAACTTAGAAATCATGCCTATAGGACAGTGTCACTCGCCTGATACGCCTATCTATAAAATCCGTTCTAATAATCCTGAGTCTACAAATAGTTTACTGCCTCCTCGCCTAAGCCACTTAGAACAATAACGATGCATATACGATACTGGAATTCAGAATCACCTAGAAACCATGCCTATAGGACTCTAAGTCTCGATTCTAGAACTATGTACTGCCCAAACCACCCGCGTGCATTTGTTGTGGAGGCTAACTTGGGCCTTTAATTGTCTTTATGTGGAGTCCTATCTGTTTTGAATTTCGCTTAGTTTTATCATTTTGAGCAACCTAGGTGAAGTCTAGAACCATCCAAATAATAGGTCCAATGCCTCCTGAACGGTAGGTACGGGATGGGTAGTGCACTTATAGGATACGATTTAGAATTGAATTAGAGCGCCTTTAGGTAACAACTTCAACATAGTAATTGGGTAGCAGGAGATGATAGTTTGTGCCAGCTGAATAATATGAGCAACCCCTACCTTAATAGAGTTGCGAAGTATTATTTATGTTGCACGGGGTGATCCTTTAGGGTCCATGTTGGGCTGACTCCTTTTTTTAGGCAAGAGGACCCCTACTGATATTGACTAAAAAACTGTAACACCCCAGAAAATTTTGAAGTAATTAAGCGCTATTAAGAAAGTTGATGTGCGCTAATTGTATTATTTTGTGTGTAGACAAAGACTATTATATGAATGATATCAATTGATCATGATAATATATGTATTTGAGGTCAATCAGACTTGATTCGATAGGTTTCGGCATCGAATGTAGAAGTTGGAAATTTCATAAAACTAAAGTTTCAAGTGAGTTCGCACAAGACCTAACTTAAAATGAGCATAACTATCAGGACACGAAGTGTTATATCGTGTATTACCTATAAAATGAAATATATTTGTGTCTAGTTTCTAACGCTTCAAACCGTTCGTCATTTGGACATTCCTACAAGACGTTATGACCAAATTACTAAAAGCTGGAAAAATGCAATTCTGCGACCAATTATGCAATCGCAAAACAGTTATGCGATCGCAGAAGTGGTTATGCAACCGCAAAATGGTCACAGACCTAGCCAGTGCAGCCCAGATTTGGGCATCGATTCTGCGATGCATTATGCGACCCGCATACCGATTCTGCGATCCATTATGTGACCGCAGACCTGATTTCGGAGGGTTAGTTTTTTTATTTTTATAACCCGACCCCAATTTAATAAATATATTTTGGGGCAATTATATGAGATATTTTAGAGAGAAGTAATATTGTACTAGAGAGAGAAAGTAGATGAAGTGTTTTGTTCATTAAGATCTTGCCCAAGCTTTGAAATCCAACAAGGAAATCTCATAAGATCTTCATCTAAGAGGTAAGATTCAAACCCCTAGTCTTCAATTTCGAGTTTGGGATAAAAGATGGGTGATTGGGAGTATGATTCTTGGGTGTAAGAGTATTATTTATACATGCGTGTACTAATATTATTTGTGGAAAGATTGTTGAGCTCAAATAAGTAAAGATTGGGTTGTGGAGTGAAGAAAATCTTGTAAAAGAACCTTGTAGTTAAATTTGCACACCTAGTGTTTGATAAAATGCTCAAATGAGCTGAGACCATGAATATCTTCCTCATTATGGTTCAATTTTATTATGTCTCAAAATATATTGGGATTGCTAGAATTTCCGGAATGTTGTAGTAATTTAAGGAAAGCTCAAAGCGAGGTATGTTGGCTAAACTTTCTCTCTTAGAATTGAATTCCATGATGTTCCCGTAAGTTCCAAGTATGGTTGTCTCAAGTTCCTTATTCTATGTTCTGAGTTGTGCCCAATAAATACAATTGTCCCAAATAAGCACAGTGATCTCATATGTGTACCTAAAATCTTGATTGGAAATGTCTTATTGGTGATAATCTATAAAGATGGGTGGAAGTGAAATAAGTGAATTAGGGTTATAGAGTGTGGCCAACGTGCCAAGAATTTAAGTTATGATATTGGCTAGTAGTGCAAATTATTTGAGAGGATGCGATAAAGAATATGAAATGACCCTCGACTCAATTGTTTAAAATGACTTCGAAAAAATAATTGCCTAAGAGCTTTTGTACTCAATTCATGCCCGTAAGTGGCGACTTTAACTAATGCTTTGCTTTATAAATATATCCAGTGTGATTCGAGTTCTTACATACTCATATGTTGAAATTGTACATTGTCATTTCTGGGAAGAGTATTGTAAGAATAAATGGTGTATTGATTGTTTTTTTATTTTTATGAGTGTTTCTATTGCTGGTTGGTATGCCCCATTCTTGGGGAAGAAACCATTTGTGTTTAAAGTTTCCATTACAAATGGATTTGAAGTATATGATTTCTAAAATATTCTATATGTTGGTATTTGATGGTGATCTTTGAAACTGAAATAGGTGAAAGTGTGGAATATCAAATACGGCAATCGTGCCGGGAATAAAGAATCTTGTGAATGACCAAATGAGCCAAGGAAATATTGTCGTTGTGAATGACTTGAAATACTAATGAGAATTTATACAATGTGAAAGATGTTGAGGTGAGTACAATTGTATTTATGTTATCTCTGTGTGCAAATCAAATAAAAATATTTTTGGGAGCATCATTAGCAAAACCGAGGAAGGGTGGGTCATAAGGCCCACACCTGAAACTATACGTGCCGGTGTAGGGGTAGATTGTGATTATTCCCCTTATTTGGGATGAAATTGAAATATTAGAGAAATTGTGATATTATTCCCCTTAATTGGGATGAAACTGCTAACAATTGTGGATTAGAAAAGTCAACCCATACGGCATATGTGGGGAGACGGCCTAGCTGATCGGGAGTGATCGGACTCCGTGCTAACAAAGACGGTGGTATATCAGTGCTAATGATCTCCCAACCAAAACTGTATATGAAGTTCGTATTTTGAAAATTATTATGTTTTAACTGGACATTTGGATATTTTTGATTGTGAATTGTTGTTTCTATGTGTTGCCTTTTCTTATATGTGCATTCTATTTTGAAAGAGGACTTTTAGCTATACATACTAGTGCTATTCGACAGTACTAACGTCCCTTTTGCTAGGGGCGCTGCATCTTTAATGGATGCAGGTGGTTCTACAACAGGCGGCATTAATCAGTGATAGCAGTACACTCTTTTCAGCTGATTTGGTGAGCCCCATTTTATTTCGGGGTCATGTATCTTTTGTTTCTCATGTACTGTATTTTGAGGTATAGCCGAGGCCTTGTTGCCGGCATTTCCATATTACTCTTCTATTGTACTTAGAGGCTCCGTAGACAGGTTGTGGGTTGTGGTTGATGTTTGAAATTGAACTAGAAATGTTGGTATTTGGAAATCATGTTTTTTCATTAATTCTATTAACTCGTAATATTTTGAAAATTATGAATGAAGCTGCTAATGAGAATGAAAAGAAAGTTGTTAATAAAATCTTTTCAGTGTTTGATTAATGGAGTACATCTCCTCTTTATTCATGGATGAGTTTGGGTAGAAGAAAATCTAACAGGCTTGCTCGGCCGGGTTCTCTCGGTTGAGCGCCGGTCGCGCTCCCCGAGTTTGGGGCGTGACAAACTTGGTATCAGAGCCTAAGTTTTTAAAGTATCCTAGGATGTCTCGGACCCATGTCTAGTGACCAATGTAGTTGCATCCTTGTGATCATTAAGATTTGTACCAATTCTCATGTGTATAGTAAGACTCTTCGACTTCTAAAATTTTTTTTGTTTATTTGATCACCTAGCCTAATCACATAATCCACAGAGTTTAAAATTCGGCCGAGACCCATAGTTGTGGACCTCGAAGAGTGCCTAACGCTTTCTCTTTTAGGTAATTTAAGCTCTTACCCTATATTTGGTGACACGGACTAGTCAAACAGAGTTATTTCCAAATAGATGTCCTAACGCACCTCAAAAATCGCTAGGTGGCGACTCTTCTCTTGTAATACCTTCATTTAAAAGAGTTGTCATACGTCGAAACCCGTTTTTGTGAGAAAACGGGGCGCGTCATCATAGCGACTCTGTTGGGGATATACTTAGGCTCTTACCATTACGAACTTTACTTATATGGATTACTTTCCTTATTTTTTCTTCATTTATTTTAAACTGCTGTGACATGCACATCCTTTTCCTTATTCACCTTTATTTATTTTAAACTGCTATGGCATGCACATCCCTTCCCGTATTCTCCTCTATTTGCTAACTCCATCTCTTTCATCTTGTCTAAGAATTCTATGACTCTCCCATCCCTATTTCCCTACATGTTTCATTACGTTCTCGCACATTTTCATGAGATAAACTGACTTCTCTCTTTTGTCTTTCTTTTCTTTTCTCTTATTTTCATGTTCGCCTTTACTATGTTATTTACTGCTTTTACGTACTTTTATCATGCAAATACTTGGCAATGTGTTATTATTTTTGCACAAAGCATGCTCCGCATCATACTCCACTCGTGCCAATTATCAACATAGAGGCGCTTGATGAGTGTCTGTGCTTTCTTGAAATCACCATTTTTAAATTGGAAAGGTTATTTGCGGCAGACTAGTCAATCAGCGGTGCAGTCGACGGTCCCGTGCCTTTCCCTCTCAAGTTGTCCACTTGGAAGTACCAATCTAGACCCTTCTAGAAACCCCAGTCCAATTTGAAAAGTACATACATCATCCTAAACCTAGTACGTATTGAGACGTCACTAATGTAACAACCCACTTGGATGAAACCTTGTCCAAATTCCGGCGAGATTTCTACAATCCCAACAACACTAGCATATTACGTACATTACTTGGAGGTAATGTGCCAACATGTTGATCATTATTGCGTAAGTAGTCGAATTTGGAGGGGGAAAGGGCTAACTCTTATTTGTTTGCAGAACATGAAGCACAAAATCCCCAGGTTCGGTATGGTCCAGAATATCCCTCCTTTGCTACTTGACTGGTGGAAACATCTTGCACCTTGTGATAAAAATCATGTGAGGAGAGTACTTGGTGACCTGCCATCTTTGCTGAACATTCAACCAAATAGGGAATTGATCGAGGCCGCTACCATATTTTGGAATGAGAAACGAGTTGTTTTTCAATTTGGCAATATAGAAATGACTCCTCTCCTAGAAGAAATAGGGGGTTTGGCCAAGTTACCATGGGATAGTCCGGGACTGCAAGTACCCGCGAATCGCACTCCTCGCGGTTTTATGAAATTGTTGGGTTTTAAGAAAAATGATGAACTTGCTCTATCTAAAGAAATCATACATCCATTTTGAGTTTCTTTACGAGCGGTATGGGCATAGCAAGTCATATCGTCTTCATCATGATGAACTAGCCATTACTTATTTTGGATGGGTTCATCGCCAGGTTTATGTTTTCATTGTCTGCTTCCTGGGGTTGTTGATCTTTCCAATGTTCTAATTAAAGGGGGAAGAATTCATACTCGTTTATCATGGTCGCCAGGACCTTAATGGATGGTATCGAAGGACAAACTTATACTATCATCCCAATGATCTTAGTTGAGATGTACCGTGCTCAAGATCGGTGCAAGCATGGGTTTGGACACTTTGAGGGTTGCAATCTATTGCTACAAATCTGGCTGCTGGAACACTTTCAGAGGGGTGAGTATCATCAACATCTTTTGCGAAGGCCACTAAATGACTACATAGCCAACCATCACCAAAAGAAAATGATGTTTATTCTAAATAGGTTTGCAAAGCCTGTAAATGCTGTAAGTTGGGTGCATTTCTTCACCAATCTGACAGACGAGCAAGTGCATTAGATGTTTGAATGGTTTCCTAGTAGTGAGTTCATCATCAGATCAAAAGGAACTACTCACTTGGTACTGATCGGGCTGCGAGGCATCTACCCTTACGCTCCTATAAGGGTAATGAGACAAGCTGGAGGAAAACAAGTCATACCTCAGGTTTCCAACATGGTCCAGTAAAAGGCATATTTCAAGGGAGATGTCATCCCATTCAAGTTCAATGCGCAACACATGTGGAACCAAAAGATCAGTGTGGAAGGATAAACTATTGAGCCAGACAGGTATCACGCCAGTCATATGTACTACTATCTATCATGGTTGGAAGACGACGTAGCTGGGGACGTCAAACCAGGAGTCAATCTGAAGGATAGGGTCATAGATAAAGTGGTTAATGCATATGTGAAGTACAAGAGGCTACGCAAAAGGGTGTTCGAGTACAAAGCTAAACATCTGGAGCAACACAAAGTGAACATGGAGGCGATAAGGGAATGGAAGTAGATTGCCACTAAGTCAACGGAATGATTGGAATACCTTGAACAAGGACTGATGGAGCTAGAAGGGAAGATGAGAAAGAGACTTTCGGATTGTCAAAGCTTACTTATTGCTAGATATGCGCAATCTGGGAAACATGATTGATGGGGTCAAAGAGCCAAGCATGGAGAAGATCCTTCAAGGACCAAGTAGATTAGGAGATGAAGTTCTTTACTGCTTTCTAGCTTAGATTATATTTCGATGTAATAAGGATAAATGTTATTAGTAACTTCATTATATTATTGTTGGTTTAGTAAAAGATTATTTTGGCTCATTTTCGTATTAATGAAATGAAGCAGACGTTGGCACAAATTTTCTCCAAGTCTATATGTCGATTAGGCCTACCTCAGGCACAATGAGGTCCCCAAATTAGGACACAAATTATTGCATGACTTTGTGAAACAAGTTTAAATATTGCGAACACTCTTTTATTTCACCTTACTAACTTGGTTACCTTTTGCTTTGTTCTTTCTTTCTGATTATTCCCATTCCCAAAGGTTGGTTCGTCCATACTGGCATCATCAATATACCACACTAGATCCAGAGGTCCTCCACCTCCTCCTCTACCTAGTAACCCGAAAAGCAAAAGCAAGGGCAAAGGGAAAATGGATGATTTAAGTGGTATCCGGAAAGACAATGCTGTTGTGGCGGAAAATGTTGAAAATTCAGATGGTAGAAGTACTCCGGGGCAAAATGAGTTGGTCGTACGTTTGGAGCAGAAAATCCTGGAACTACAGGGCTAGCTTGAGCAGGTCCGAAATCTGGAAAACATTTCCCTTACTCTTAATGTTCCCGACATCAACGAGCAAAACCCGACTACCCAGAACCAAACACCACCACAAAACACATAAAATCATAATCCACCACCCATAGCTCTGAATCCTCCCGCACAACACTAGTATCATAATCCCACACCTCCCCAGAACCTTAACCCACCACTAGTGCAAACCCCTCAACAATATCACCATCATCCAGTACAATATCCGCAAACCACTACTTATCACACTCCCCAAAATGCACCACAACCTACTCCCAAACCCCAAAACTCAACCAACGACCACACATATACCCAATTTCCAGGATCTTATCAAAGCAATCCGATATATGTGGAAACCTTATCCCATACCCCGCAGCAAACCCTATACATATGTGAACCGACTGAGAAGGACCTGCTCATTCAAAACATGGCAGAGGAAATCAAGAAACTTATAGGGAGAGTCCAGAATGTTGAAGGTGGGAAAGGCGTTGAAGGTCTAAATTATGAAGATCTTTATATTCAGCCAGATGTGGAACGGCCGGAGGGTTACAAACCTCCCAAGTTCGAAATGTTCGATGGCACTGGTGATCCAAAGGTTCATCTATGAACATATTGCAACAAGGTTGTAGGAGTGGGTAAGAATGAACAAATCTGCATGAATTGTTCATGCAAAGCCTTACAGGAGACGCTTTGTCTTGGTATATCAGTCAAAACCCAAAGAAGTGGGATAATTAGGTAAGTATGGCATCAGATTTAGGTTCAACACGGAAAATACGCTAGACATTTTCTACATTCAAAACCTCAAGAAGAAGCTGACAGAAACCTTCCACGAGTATGCTACTCGTTGGAGATCAGAGGCCGCAAAGGTAAGGCCAGCACTTGAAGAAGAACAAATGAACAAGTTCTTTGTTAGAGCACAAGAACCGTAATATTATGAACGGTTGATGGTCATCGAAAATCACAAGTTCTCAGACATCATCAAGTTAGGGGAAAGAATAGAAGAAGGAATCAAGAGTGGGATGGTAACTAATTTCGAGGCGTTGCAGGCCACGAATAAAGCTTTGCAATCAGGAGGTATTTCAAAGAAGAAAGAAGTGGGTGCCATGATGGTAGCCTAGGGCCCTAAGTCTCCCCTCACATACCAAACACCTCAATCCACATATAGACCCTCACCCCCAAAATACCAATACCCTACCACCACCTACCATACCTACAACACTCAACCTGCATATTACCATTCACCTCCACCCGCCCGCCAAAGCTACCCAAAGCCACGTCCAAATTTTGACCGCAGACCTCCTAGACAATACACCCCAATTGCTGAACCCATAGCTTAACTGTATGAAAGACTGAAGGCCGCTGGTTACGTCACCCCCATTCCTGTTGTTGTTTTCGAAAATCCTTCCCAATGGATCAACCCTAACAAAACATATGCTTATCATTCATACATGAAGGGTCATACTATTGAGGGATGCTGCACGTTAAAAGACAAGATTCAGACGATGATCGACACTAAGGTTATACAAGCAAAGTAAGTTGTATCGAACATCCGCAACAACCTTCTCCCGGATCATAGAGGTGAGGGAGTGAACGTGATAGAAATTGATAAAGAGTGGGATCATGAAGGGTCCATTGGACTCATTCGAGAGGGAGATGCTCCTAAAACATCTCCAATCACCCTCACACTAGTTGTGGTACAAACCTAGACGCCATTTGAAGTTGAGGTTGCTACACCATTCATTGTAATAGTAGCCTCTACACCATCTTACAAGTCTAATGTCATCCCGTGGGATTATGTTGTGGAAGTAAGAATAATGGGAAAAGACAAAATGGAAGAAACAGGTGTCACGCAAGGTATGACTAGAACTGGCAGAGTTTACACACCTACGAATCTGGGAGGAACAAGCAAGGAAGAAGCACCTAAGCCGCATGTTGTTGAGACTGGCAGGGACGATCTTTGGAGGTAGATACAAGCAAGGGAATACCCTATTGTTGACCACCTGAACAAGACTCATGCTCAGATATCTATCTTATCACTATTGCAAAACTCAGACGCGCACAAGAATGCTTTGATGAAGGTGTTAAGTGAAGCTTATGTACCCGCCGGCATCACTAGTGGAAAGATGGATAACATGGTCGAACAGGTATTAGAGAGCCATAAAATCACTTTCCACAAAAATGAGTTACCACCAGAAGGACTGAGTCACAACAAGGCATTGCACATCATAGTGCAATTCGAGGACAAGTTCATTGCCAGGGTCCTGATAGATAAAGGTTCAAGTCTGAACTTATGTCCACTGACCACTCTGAAGAGATTAGGTAAGGTCCTGCACGAGATACGAAAGTGAAGCATGAATGTGAAGGCGTTGGATGGATCACTGAGAGCCACTATCGGAGAAATAAACCTTGATCTACATATGGGTCCGACTTGGTTTGATGTTGAGTTCCAAGTGATAGATATATCGGCTACTTACAACCTATTGTTGGGACGTCCATGGATACATGTAGCTGAAGCAGTGGCTTCTACTCTACATCAGGCTATGATGTTCGAGTGGAATCATCAGGAGGTGATCAGTCATGGAGATGGGAGAAACCCCATTTAGACCAATCAGACCATTCCAGTCATCAAAAATAGGAGGAAGTTGGGCGAATAAACATATCATCGCCTTGAACGGGTTAATGCAATTGAAAAGGACCAATGGTGAAGCAACAAGATAGAAAGCATATTGTTGTGGACGAGATACGAACCAGGCAAAGGTCTTGGTAAAAAGCTTCAGGGGATCACCAAACCCATACAACCACAGTATCATGGCACGACCTTTGGACTTGGGTATGAATATACCATGCAAGAACATCAGGATTGAACACTGCCATCGTGCTCCCCTTATTATACTCTGGAACTACCCATGCCACCTCTGCACCAGACATTCCATCAGGCTGACATAATGTGGGGGATCTGAGGAAGATGAGATTTTGGCTGGCATGAGGAAGCTGTTTCTGGATAAAGAAGACATCGACTGCAGTGCAATTATTGAGGAGGAGAAGGAAGACCTTACCATTCAGACAATGGAAAAGGGAGCTATTCTCAAGAATTGGACCGCTGCACCATCCCGGGCTCGCCGAGTTCATGGGTAGCCTGGCAAATTAGCATGACTTATTTTCAAATTGTTTGGAGCGTTTAAGACATTTTTCAGTATTTTGTTTTAAAATAATTACTCGAGCCATCAAGTCGTGCTTGTTGACATTTTAAAAGTTTTATTAATGCATTATTGCTTTTCATATTTATTATTATATTTCTACATTCTTTTCAGCATACTTATTACATATCCTGATGAACCTATGACTGTGAAATGTAATGAGACAACGCAACATAAGAACAGTGATTCGGAAAATCTAGAGGATGATGTAATACCCAAGGAAACTGTCAAAGAAGGAGAGAATTTTGAAAACAAACCGAAGTCTAATTTGGAGGAAACTGAGGCCGTTAACTTAGGGGATTCTAAAACAGTCAAGGAAACTCGCATAAGCATCCATCTATCACCGACAAAAAAGGAAGAGTATATTAGAGGATATTTTATCATGGTCCTACTATGATATGACTGGTTTGAGCACATCCATAGTAGCTTACAAGCTACCTACCAATCCCACGTGTCCACATGTAAAATAGAAACTCAGAAAGTTCAAGCCGGATATGAGTTTGAAGATAAAAGAGGAGGTCACCAAATAAATTAAAGCCAAGATTCTCCGAGTGGTCGAATACCCGACCTGGAAGGCTTTATGGTATTCTTCAGTCTAGCTTGTTGTAGCATCTTTCCTCGATTGGCTCACATACACCGTTGATTGTGCTATAAAATAGCTGATATGATTGAGGCGCCCTAGAAAACGTATCACATTTTTCTTATTCTTTGGGGGTGGCAAGTCCTGGATAGCTTTGACTTTTGACGGGTCTAGATCAATGCATCGGCGACTGACGATGAAACCTAACAATTTTCCAACAGCGACACCGAAGGCACATTTTGTAGGGTTCAACTTCAAGTTGAATTTTCGAAGCCGATCTAAACATTTCTTCAGGTCTGCTATGTGAACCAAACTCTTTTAAGATTTGATGATAACATCATCCACGTAGATGGTTTGAAGAACGTTCTTCAAACCAAACGACATCATTTTGTAACAATATATTATCCATGGCATGATAATGGCAGTCTTTTCGACATCCTCTTCATCCATCCAAATCTGATGGTATATTGCGAAGCGTTCCACAAAAGATTGGAGTTCATGCTTGGCGCAGTTGTCAATTGGTATGTGCATGTTAGGCAGCGGGAAATCATCCTTAGGACTTTCTCTGTTCAGATATCGGTAATCGACACATACTCTAACTTTCCTATCTTTCTTTGAAGCCGGCACAATAAACCACTCGTGTTGGACCTACCAGAACCAGGAAGACCTTTGTTGCTTTATCTATCTGTGTTGGATGGGGCCTTTGGTTGCATTCTAGGACAACATGATGAAACTGGGAGGAAGGAGCATGCAACATATTATTTAATAAAGAAGTTCACGCCTATGGATAAGTTAGCAAAGTGGCAGATATTCCTGAGTGAGTTTTACATTATCTATGTAACTCAGAAGGAAGTCAAAGAGTAAGCATTGGCTAATCATTTGGCAGAAAATCCCATAGACAGAATACGAACCACTGAAGACGATATTACCAAAGCATACGACGGTTGGAGGATGTTCTTCGACGGAGAAGAAAACTTTAAGGGAGTGGGCATCGGAGCTGTCTTAATATCAGAAATTGGTCAACATTACCCGGTATCCGCAAAACTCAGGTTCCCGTGTACCAACAATATGGCAGAATACGAGGCCTGCATCTTGGGACTCAGGTTAGCCATCGACATGAACATTCAGGAGTTGTTTCTAATCGGAGATTCAGATCTATTAGTGCACCAGGTTCAAGGAGAATGGGCTACTAAGAATACCAAAATATTTCCATACTTGCATTGTGTACAAGAGCTGATCAAGAGGTTCACGAAAATAGAATTCTAGCATGTTCCAAGGATTCAGAATGAATTTGCAGATGCATTAGCCACCTTGTATTCCATGATACAACATCCAGACAATAATTTCATCGATCTTATCCCAATAGGAATTCATAAGCAGCCAGCTTATTATTCTCATGTTGAAGAAGAGTTTAATGGAAATCTTTGGTCCCACGACATCAAGGAGTACTTGGAAAAGGGAGAAAATCCAGAGAATGCAACACACACTCAGAAGTGCACGCTCCGAAGATTGGTCAATCATTTCTTTAAAAGCGGAGTAATTCTGTATAGAAGGACTCCTGATTTTGGATTACTGTGATGTGTCGATGCCAAGGAAACATCTAGATTGCTTGAAGAAATACATGCCAGAACTTTCAGACCTCACATGAACGGTTTCTTTTTGGCTAAGAAGATATTAAGAGCAGGGTATTTCTGGATGACTATGGAAAAAGACTGCATAAAATATGTTCAAAAGTTTAACCAATGCGAGATATATGCTGATGTGATACAAGTGCCACCCAACGAACTCAATGCAACGAGTTCGCCCTGGCCTTTCTCTCCTTGGGGCATGGATGTCATCGGACCAATCTAACTCGCTGCTTCAGACGGACATAGGTTCATTTTGGTGGCTATAGACTACTTCATAAAATGGGTTGATGTTGCGTCCTATAAGGTTATGACTGATAAGGTCATAGCAGATTTTGTCCGGGATCGCCTTGTTTGTCGATTTGGAGTAACTGAGTCAATCATCACTGACAATGCCACCAATCTCAACAGTGATCTGATGAAAGCCATGTGTAATTCAAGATCAAGCTTTGGAATTCCACAGCATACAGGCCGCAAATGAATAGATCCATAGAAGCCACCAATAAGAACATCAAGAAGATATTGAGGAAACTGGTGGACAACTACAAACAATGGAACAAACATCTACCATTTGCTTTACTCGAGTATCGAACCACAGTTCGTACATAAACTGGGGCAACTCCCTATATACTGGTTTACGGTACTGAAGCCGTTATTCCCGCCGAAGTGGAGATCCCTTCCTTAAGAATCATACAAGAAGCCGAGCTCAGCGACGTAGAATAGGTAAGGAACTGGTATGAACAACTAGCTCTGACTGATGGTAAAAGAATGAACACAGTGTATCACAGTCAACTCTACCAAAACAAAATGACAAGAGCTTTCAACAAAAAGGTTAGGTCAAGGCAATTCACCTCGGGGCAACTGGTACTGAAACTTATCTTCCAATATCAGGATGAAGCCAAGGGGAAATTCTCACCCAACTGGCAAGGTGCTTACATGGTTCACCAAGTGCTGACAGGAGGAGCACTTATACTTGCAGATATGGATGGAGAGATATGGCCAAAACCTATCAATTCAGACGTAGTCAAGAGATATTATGTTTAAGATTATGTTTGCACTTTCTATTTGATGTAACTTGAACTACGCTTGACCTAATTCCCGTTTAAAAGGGGATACATAGGCAACCCTGTGGGTTCGGTCACATCGTAATAAAATCTTCATTCCCCCCATGGTTAGAAACTGGGGAAAGATCTCGAGCTCGCCCGATATATTCATGTTTAGAATCGCCAAGGAATGTATCGCCAAAAGTATGCATTTAAACTGGGGCAGCATTTTGAGGAGGATCATCAAAATTCCGAGTTAAGGAGGTTGCAATGTCTCAAAAGCATATCACAGTCGCCAATTTGTCAAAATTGTTGACTCTCAGGCATTATCACATATTTCAAACAACTACAAACAATTTATCACAAATGCATGTTTTTCGAAAATTTTATTTTTCTGCAATAGCCAGACGCTACCCAGGGTGACTCAAACAGGACCTCAAGACAAGAGCAAAGGCAAAGCAAGGAATCGAAAGCACGAACCAACCTTCCACCCTCCAAACTCACGATTTTTGTTTAGATGCAGGCACGATGGAGTCACCGCATAAGGCTAAACACTGTCTTTCTTGCATAGGGATAAGCATTGCCCTCATCACCGCATAAGTCAAATGCAAGCGAATCAAGCTACGAAATACTTTGCCCTATCGCATTCAATCATAGATTTTCTTGCATAGGGATAAGCATTGCCCTCATCACCGCATAAGGCTAAACACTGTATTTCTTGCATGAGACTAAACACTGTCTCTATTCTTTTCATGAGACTAAGCACTGTCTCCATTATTACATAAGGCTAAGCATTGCCTTTCCTTGTGTGAGACTAAACACTGTCTCCATTCTTTGCATGAGACTAAGCACTGTCTCCATTATTGCATAAGGCTTAGCATTGCCTTTTCCTTACATGAGACTAAACATTGTCTCCATTCTTTGCACGATACTAAGCATTGTCTCCATTATTGCATAAGGCTAAGCATTGACTTTCCTTGTATGAGACTAAACACTATCTCCATTCTTTGCAAGAGACTAAGCATTGTCTCCGTTATTGCATAAGGCTAAGAATTGTCTTTCCTTACATGAGACTAAACACCGTCTCCATTCTTTGCATGAGACTAAGCATCATCTCCATTCCTTTCATGAGGCTAAGCATTGCCTCCATTATTCCATAAGGCTAAGCATTGCCTTTACTTGTATGAGACTAAGCACTGTCTCCATTACTGCATAAGGCTATACACGGCCTTCCTTTATTGCATATGGCTAGGCATTTCCTTTCCGCGCAAGAGACTAAGCACTGTCTCCATTATTGCATAAGACTAAACATTGCCTTCCTCGCATGAGACTAAGAACTGTCTCTCTTTTACTCAAGAGGCTAAGCACTGCCTCAATTATTGCATAAGGCAAAGCATCGCCTTCCCTTGTATGAGACTAAACTCTGTCTCCGCTACGCTTCTTAAGATTAAGCATTATCTCCTTTCTTTGCAACGGGCTAAGCGTTGCCTTCATCTCATATAAGACTAAGCCTTGTCTTGTCTCATTTTAGCGAATGACTAAGCATCACCTGTTTCCTTTATCAAGCGATCAATATTACCACATACTTGCATTTCATGGGCTGAAACACCACCACATTGTCTGAAGGCGTCATAGTCCAAAGGCACCATCCTCATAGCCTGAAGACACTATGCCATGGCCTGGGGATCTCTCGAAATTGCACAACATTATTCAAAGGCGTCATAGTCCAGAGGCACCATAGTCGTGGATCGAGGAGATCATTTCATGGCCTGTGAATCCCTTATCAAACGCTTCATGGCCCAGGACATCATCCTTATCGTCCAAAGACAACTCTCATAGTCCGAAGGGAATTTGCATCATGTTTAAATTTTTGCAATAACCCATATATATTCACATGAATCGTGTTTTAAGTTTTGCAGGTAACTCGGGAGGTAACCGTTCTACAAACAAGAGCAATTCTCTTTCCGGTTTCCATTCACAACGTTCACATCCTTCGATCATCTCAAACATAACCGATGATCAGTAATTGATTACCTTTTGTTCTATAACCATGCAAATATCTTCCTTGTATATCTGTAACGTTCAATTTGCATTCATAACCCCACCTGAAATTATCCGTTACTCACGACACTATCCGACTCAAAAGATCCTTTTTCGAAACACATGACCAATCTTATAACAATTCCATCGGTTTCATTTGTCGTTGGATCCAGAACTACACACAGCCTTATTCTCGTAACACCAGGGATATGTAGGCAACTCAAGAATCATGGTTCGGCCCCACTTTTTTCAAAACGCATAATTTCTCACTCACTTCAGACAAAATTGATCATCATTTTCTTTACCCGACAACTCTTTCATCATTCCCGCGTAAAGAGGGGCAGTTGTTGATAACCAATTTTGCCCACATATTTTTCAAATAATATATATACCTTCAAAAAATCATTTTTGCATCATAACTCAATTTACAAGAGTCATATAGGTATTATTTATAATCTTCCATAATTTTTAAAGCTTTAAAATTAATTTATTTTGCATTTAAATTACTTGAATATGTATTAATTACCCCCTTAAATTATGTTGTGATGATTTAATCCCCAAAATTTATTATTTACAATCACATATATGCTTTACAATATTTTATTTTATTTTATATAATTTTATTTGCATTTTTATGTTATTTACACATTTTTGCGATTGTAGCATATATTTTGCAATTAATTACATTTTATTATTTTATTTTAAGTCAAAATAACTTTTATATGTTTACAACCTTTAGCTATTATTTTAAAATGCCTATTTGCTTTAATAATTCTTTTTTACACTTATTTAGATATTTTTATTAATTTTGTTTTTCTTAATTCCTTTATTTTTAAAGATGGCCCAAACCAGGCCATTTTTCGGATTAATTGGCAGCCCAAACAACCCACCTTAGCCCAATAACGCACCTGCCCAACCCAAACGACCATGTTTTAAACAACCCGATCGCAACCCGTTCGATCCTAGCCGTACTTGTTATTTTTTAGCGGGCCTATACTTGTTTCAGTCTGTATTTTGTCATTTTGAGCTTGTATTATTCCATTTTTGTCTTGTAACTTGTAATAATGAATAATAGGGTGTTAGTGAAATTGGAAATTGGGTGTGCTTTCTTCTTGCATAAAGGGTAGAGAACATGCCTATAGGGTCTACGTGCTTTATTTGTTATCTTGTTTAACTTGCTCTACTTCTGCACGCTAGTAGAATCATATCTCTAGGAATGGCACACACCTCACCTAATTTGTCTAATACTCGTACACTATCTCAAACATGCTATTAATCGACATACTTGTTATTACTGTGCGTTTAGACAACATGCCTATAAGACGTATATTATATGCTTTTGCTAACCTAGATATCATGCCTATAGGACTTCAAATAATTAATTGATCAAATTGCTTCTATTACTTTTGGTGCACTATCCATCTAGATATAATGACCATAGGACACTAATCTCTTAATCAACTGCTTCTGCCGTTTTATTACACTTCCACCTAGATAGCATGCCAATATGAATAAGTATGTTAATAGCGAGTTCAAATATGAACTATTAGAAATATTGCCTATATAATACTGTTATTTTCCTAGAAAGCATGTCTATAGAATCAAATGCTGGAAATTACCAGTTTTAATAGATTTCACTGCCCATTGTGCAAACAATTTAGAAATCATGCCTATAGGATAGTGTCACTCGCCTGAGACGCCTATCTATAAAATCCGTGCTAATAATCCTCAGTGTGCAAACAGCTTACTGCCTCCTCGCCTAAGTCACTTAGAACAATAACGATGCATATACGATACTGGAATTCAGAATCACCTAGAAACCATGCCTATAGGACTCTAAGTCTCGATTCTGGGACTATGTACTGCCCAAACTACCCGTGTGCATTTGTTCCGGAGGCTAACTTGGGCCTTTAATTGTCTTTATGTAGAGTCTTATCTGTTTTGAATGTCTCTTAGTTTTATCATTTTGAACAGCCTAGGTAAAGTCTAGAACCATCCAAATAATAGGTCCAACGCTTGCTGGACCATAGGTACGGGACGTTTAGTGCACACATAGGATACGATTTAGAATTGAATTAGAGCGCCTTTAGGTAACAACTTCAACATAGTAATTGGGTAGCAGGAGATGATAGTTTGTACCCGCTGAATAATATGAGCAACCTCTACCTTAAGGGAGTTGCGAAGTATTATTTATGTTGCACGGGGTGATCCTTTAGGCTAAAACACTTAGGACCCTCCCTCCCCCATCTTATCTTTGAATTAAGTGTTTGTATTTATTCAAATTCATTTAATATAAACCAATGTAGTTTCATCCTTGTGATCATTAAGATTTGTACCAATTCTCATGTGTTATAGTAAGACTCTTCAACTTCTAAATTTTCCTTTGTTTATTTGATCACCTAGACTAATTACATAATCCACATAGTTTAAAATTCGTTCAGGACCCACAGTTGTGGACCTCGAAGAGTGCCTAACGCCTTCTCTTTGAGGTAATTTGAGCCCTTACCTGATCTTTGGTGATATAGACTAGTCAAACAGAGTTATTTCCAAATAGGTGTGATAACGCACCTTAAAAATCGTTAGGTGGAGATTCTTCTCTTTAATACCTTCATGTAAAAGAGTTGTCACACGTCGAAACTCGCTTTCACAAGAAAACAGGGCGCGACAAGTATGAAACTAAAACGCTTTCACGGATTAAGAGGAAAGAAAACTATTACTGTATATTATTTCAAGCTCGAAGGCTTACAAGAAGACAATATCTTGGAATAGTCATGGGATTCTAAAAAATAAACAAGTATCCTGGAACATTCATGGGACATCCAAAAAGAAAATTTTTAAAATACCCAAAAAATAAAAGATTACTAAACCAATCTGGTCACTGTAAGGATTCATCAACAGCCACTAGAAAAAGGGTACGAGGGAGCAATGGGAGAAAATTGAGGAGTGCCTAAAGGAGGAGAAACTTGAGATGTTGAGGGGAGAGAGCACACAATAATAGCCCTTTCACCTGCATTGCCCTCTGGCATGTCTCGATCCGACTCATCCCCGAAAGAGTAATTATCAATGTCGTCATAATCTAGTTTCAGTTGGGTGGCTCTCTATGCTTGCTTGGCCTCGTTTATCTCTTCGTCCAAGTCCAGATCGCCATAATGAATAGCCCTTAGCATTTTCAACTTGGATTCTAGAAATATGACATACTCATAATGGATCTCAAATTCCCTCGAATCGGAGGCTATGTTGTCTCTTTCACGCTTGAGCCTCTCCTCATCAACTCTTGAAGCTCCAAGATGTGCCTCAAGAGCCCTTTCTCTCTCCTCCATATTGTAAAGGTTGGCCGCTAGAATGACTCACTACTTGGTAACCCTATCTAAGAGGGACAACCTTTCGTTAAGAACTACTTCAATTTGAAAAATCCTCTTAGTAGACTGGGCTAGCTCAAACCTCACCCGCTCCAACTCCTCCATCACTGCCTTGGCCCGGAATCACGAGCTACCTTCATAGAATGTTCTCTCCAAACCTCAATACATCCAGCCTTGATGAGGCCCTTTAGCTCCCCAATCTCCCTCTCAAAGCGACGGGTCCTTTTCGCAAGCTGGAAAGACATCAAATTGTCCCGTACAGACAAAGGGAAGGTTTTAACATCAACATCAAAGCAAAATACAACATAGAATCCAACATAAAAACATACTTGTAGAGTATAATTAAGCATGTTGATCACAAGATGCGAGGTGGGCCTCTTCCCCAACCTCTATAAGTCAACCCCCTCAAGAACCTCCTACATATTGTGTTTCTTCTGGGTATTCAGGGAGGCACTATCTTGGGAGGAGATAGGGCTACTAGGATTGTATTCAGAGTAGGATCGGATGGAGGAATTTATAGAATGACCTATGCTTCCGCTGCAAGGGAACCAGTCTTCACCAACTTCTCAAAATACCCTACCAGGAACGCCTCCTCCTAAGCATCTATGAATACGAGACCAGACTACCAAGGAAGAGAGGGCCACTTCCCAAAGCTAGACCGAGTCCTTCTTCTAGGAAAGCCGGTAGGAGCATTGCCGGAGCATCGGCTTGAAAGTTTTTCTTGTTGTGCCTAGCTGTTGCAAGTTCCTGAATCCTTTCTTGAGTAGCGGTCGAGAAAAGATCAACCAAGGCCCAGGATAGAGGTTTCTTCAACTGAGTGCCTGCAAAAAAGAAAGATGACTTCTCCTATAAGAAATAAACAAAAACTTACAAAAATACCAAATAAACTATGACTCCTGGCCCTTCACTCGGAAACTTTGGAGATGTTCCTCAAAAATCTCTCCAACAATGGAGAACATGAGAAGATCATTGCAACTCACTCCTCAATGTGCGTGCCTCTCCAAGCGTGCAAAGAACGACTGTGATTAGGATATCGGGGTGAAAGGCAAAAGATAATTTTAAGTGAAAAATAGCACACCTACGATTGTTATTCGAACTCTCAGAGAATGATCTACCCACCATTTAGGTAAGCGCCCAGATAGGAATAGAAATTAAGGGATCATGCCACCCTCTATCATGATTGCCCTCGGTGTCCACAATCTTTCAGGTGCTCCAATTAGCAAGAATGATGATGCTACCCCAGTACAACTTACGAAGAATATAGATGAAGAATATGTTTAAGAGAAATATTTACTATGGCCAAATTTGACACCTACGAATGACCGTACTAACCTGAGCCAAACTAATATTAAAGTGCCAACATAGATCCCGGATTATAGAATCTATCAGGGGGTGGATTTCAAAGTAAAAGGGTAAGTTTAGAAGAAAATATAACCCTCTATAACTTAAAATCTGCTTAGAGTCCAAGGGGACCCGAACGTCCACGTGCTCCCCGCCATACTCTTCCTTTAACAGATGAAGATGATGTGGTAACACTAGAGAGGGAAAAACATCCACAGGGTATGCAGTGCTATTCCACACACCGTCGTCTGTCCATATATCACATGTATTTGCAAAACCTCTTAAACAATAGGCTCTATCTCGGTCTTCGGCCTTTTACTAGAATAATCCTTTACCGTTTTCTTTCCTCTTGCCCTGAGCAGACTCAGACGCTTCACTAGAGAGTTATGTCGCTAAAGAAGATAGAGCCTCTAGGGAGGTGGCAGTAGCAGGATGAATATCTTTTTTGTCCATAGTGCTACGCAGGGAAACTAACACAAAGAAGGAAAAAGTGAGAACGCAATTGAATCAAGAAAGGTAGTAGAAGTTGTGGTATCGATTGTTTGCATAAATAAGCAAACACGTAAGGCCAAAACCTATAGAGAGTCGGGCTTACATCAATCACCAAAAGTAACCATCATTGCCTAGGAAACTGCTATCAACAGTAGACCCGGCAATATCTTGCCATATGTCACAAACATTAATGAGAGACTGCACACGTGTCATCAATCACAGTTCAAATCACGTCATCTCAGGGAGATGAAAGAGAAATCTTTTTCGTTAAGACATCTGTCAAGATTTAACTTATTGGGAGTATTCCATTCCTCGAGTACATCTTATGAATCACCTACAGAATGGGGGGACGATCATATCGTGTCAAAATAACTAGCTCGGTTAAAAGTTAAATCATGGCAAAAATAGCTTTGGGGAAACAGTTTTGCGAAGCTAAGCTCTTTCATTAAGAGGCCACAACTAGAGACTGTCTGGAGACAACGATCGACCCCCATGACCAAAGATCACTTCAAAAAGGATGGATCAAACAGGGAAGGTCTCTCTCGAGAAATGCCTAGATTTGGGGACTTTGCCTATGTTAAATTTTTACATAATAAAGGAAACATTTCTCATACAATTGTTTCCCGGGTTGTGATGCAACACCTTTCAGTCGGGTAAACAACCCCAAACGAGCCCCAAAATAAGGGGTGACGTCATCTTCATAGGCATCAAAAAATATAAAAAGTCCTAAGAGGAAACCTTAACTAACTTTTTAAACGTTCAGTGAGTTCATCCCAATGGTTACTTAGGCTAAGCCTATAAGATTGCAGCAATCATTACTCACGAATGTACAAAAATAAAATGAAAAAGAATAGTTAATTAATATATATATATATATATATATATATATATATATATATATATATATATATATATAATATCAAAGGCATAGAAAAGCCCGTAATACGCAACAAATTTATTTTTTGCAGAAAGACCCTCATAGGCCTCTTGTTCCCAGAAAAGAAGCTTGGGAGGAACAATGGAGTGATGAAGAACGGGAAACTGGAGGAGTCGGGCATGAGCTTCAGTATCCTCGTTCCCGGAGACTTCAGCAGGCTGAAAAGGGGCCGTACCTTTATTCTCTTCTTCATCTTCATCCCCGGACCCTTCAAAAGCATTAGAGGCAGAAGAGCTCGAAGGCTTCGCCCTCTCCATAAGTTCATCCACTTTAACAATCTCTTTATTGAAATAGAAACCCTCAAAATGGACCTCGTGAAGTGTCTTTTGACGAGCCAGTAGGTAGACATACTTTTTACCCTCTTCTTCCTCCTCTTTAGCCTCCTTTAATTTCGCGGCGATGTCATCCCACTTGGCCTAGAATTGATTCCTTTCTGCCTCAGATATTTCTAGGGACCTATAAGCCTAGTCGGTTCCTCAAATAGCCTCTACCACCGATCCTCAAGGGCCTCCATCTCATAGGTAGACTTAATCCATTCCTCCACCAAACTTATGTGTTGGTCCTCCTTCGTCTGAATAGCGATTTCAAAGTTCTGCACCTTTTGATCCAGGTAGCCAAACTGCAAGGAGAACTCGAGCTCTTGAGCCTTTTTCCCTTACTATAGATGGCTTATCCTTTCGAGAGCCTCCCGAATCTCTGAGGATATAGCCTCATTCTCCATATTCATCTCTACCAGGGTTAGTGCTAACCTCTCAATCTCTTATTCTTACTCGTGCAGGATGATATCATTCCTCATGATTCTAGCATATAGTTTTGTCGTTGTCGGTTAACCTATAAAAATCTATTAGGAAGACAAAAAGATAAAAGGAACCGATCAGAAAAAAAGAGATGTTTAGGACTATAACATGAACCCTGAATACATCACATGATTGGCAAGAGCCGCCGACAAAGCTTTGTCTATGTACTTTTATTCTAAAGGCCCGATAAAACATTTCAACTATAGAATAACCTTTTTCGGCCTCTGAAAGACGTTCACTTTAGAGGAAAATCTATCAAGACTTCCCTCTTTAGGACAGTAGACTCTTCGAATTCCAGGCATAGGGGCACCTAAGGTAAGGTTACAAAATAGGGGTCCACGTTGGACCCACCAAAACCATGCTTCGTAGACTCCGACCCCTCCGAAAGAGCCATAGCTGACTCATCGAACTCCTCAAGTGAAAGTATCATAGCTTCTCCCTCCTGCACCATTGACTCTTTGCTGGATCTTTGCATCAGGGAAAATTCTGGTTAGTCATCATTCACCACAAGAATGGTTGGAGGAGCAGGAGGAGGGGGAAGTTCATCCTCCTCTGACTCATCTCAAAGCCGAAAAAAGAAACAAGAGGCGGGACTAAAGGATTGATTTCTTCCTCTTTCTCTTGGGATGCCTTTTTGGAGTTCTTCTTCTTCTTGGGCTTAAAGGCTAAAGGCCCCTCCTCCACGACTTTTTACTTAGGCAAGGATGGCTAGTGAACAAGATCTTGACGGATCTCAAGATATATAACCTTAATCCATGCCGATGATCTCCTAGACTCGACATCTACAACAACAGAAATGGAGTATTAGGAATACCAAGAAAAAGAAAAATTTGTGTATCCTTACGTCAAAATATCTATAGCATGATTTTTAACTCACATCTTTTGATGAGAGATTGGTTTCCTTGTCCTCACGTCCATAGTCGCCCACTTTAAAAAAAAATCAACCCACTCCTCCATATCCCGAAGCGGACCGCTGACAGATTCCGGAGTTGCTGCTATAGTATAAGTCAGAAGATCTTTAATCAAGAAAGAGAAAATGACAAATGAGAAAAAAAAGGAAGGGCTTACGCTTGAAATACCAATTCTCTGGGAAGGAGAGGTCTCTTTTGCTCAAGATATCTCGGTTAGATACTCTAATGAACCTCTCATACCATCTGAAAATTGTCCTTCATATTAGCAAGAAGGCGATGGATTTCCCAACTCGCCAACATCAACATTGATACCTTGTAAAGCTTGAGGCAGTAGATATGGATGAGATTCTTGAATGAAAAGCTTTTTTATAACATTTTAGCAAGGAACCTCGAGTATTTCATTGACTGACACATGCTTAATTCTAATTGACCTAGGCAAACGTTGTACACCCTGCAAAGGTCTTTTATCACCAGGGTCAATGGTTGGCTCAAACCCGAGGGTGAATAGGTGGGTGAATACAAATAAAAAACCTTCCTGGTAGATGGTTATGTTCTCACACGCTTTGGGAAGGAACGCTTGAACCTTACCTTCCCATGCACAGTCTCTCAAGACCGTTGGAAGATGCTTCTCTTATAAAACTAGCAAAAAAGTTTCAATTGCCCTTTCCAGAGTTGTGCTCTTGTAGTCGTAGGGCAAAATAATATAAAGGGCCTTCGCAAGAACCTCCACATTTTTTGCTTCGGTCTGTTCTTTCTTTCCCTCGCCTGAAGTTTTGGCGGCCTTGTCTTTCTTAGCAGGGGTAGTACCAACTCAATCATAGGCGTGGCAGCCGGAGATACTCCACTTTCATCAAAAGAGGTTGATGATCTCTCTCCCAACATCCTAGTGGATTTTCTACCTCTACTTCTCCTAGTAAGGAAGATGGTTTTCTCACCATCATATCCTCCATGGTTGCAGCGGTCGCTGGCAGAGGGGAAACGATAGTAGCCTTAATAGTGGAAGTTATTTTGTGAGCACTAACTGGAGTACTTTGAGAAGCCATTGCAAATTGTGATAGAAAGATAAAGGAAAACAAGAAGTGGTAAAGTTGAAGGTATCCTAAAATAGAAAAAAGCGACAATCAAATTAGGGAGGTTTCAGAGAACAAGTTTGAGCAAAAGGTCATAAATACAAAAGAAGGGGACGGTTCTTATAGGCAAGGTCATCATGACCTTGGTAACCGCTATGGAGTCAGAATCCATTGACGACCCCTACGTGTCAAAAAATTTTAAATGGAACTAACTAGATACCCTTTCAGATTAAAAAATAATGACGGTTGCGTGGTAAATCTTGCCAAAAAATCCTTTTGTAACACGTCAAAGAACATACTACATCCCGGATATTTCTTGAGAATTATTCGAAAAATGAGAGGACTATATGTATCGGTAAAATCTAACTTTGACAGTTGTGTAGGTTACGTGGCAACACAACATTTCTTGAGATAGGTTTTATCGTGGGGAGACAGAACCATGTCCCAGTGAAATACTCTAAAGATGGTTCCGGGGATCCATTAGTGAAGCAATAGCTTGGGGTCTAAGTTGATGTTTAACCGTCTCTGATATATTAGAGATCCACTATGCTAGATACGTTTTTCACAACCGTCAAGTTTCCCAGCAGTTACGAACTACCCAAAGTGATTTGCGAAAGTAGGATTGAGCATATGAACATTATGCTTAGGCTATAAATACTCTCATTTTTCTCACTAGTAATTTATTCAAAGACAACTGAACTTATTCATTACTAAAGTCTGTTGTATTTTTGTCGGGCAATCAATCTTTACTCTACAAGCATTGTGGCTTCTTTTGCTTATCTACGTTAATTGCCTTATTATCATTATTTATTGTTCATATTGTCTAATCATACGATTCACTCGACTAAGCTTTGATTTGAACCGATTGCTCGTGACTTCATTCAATATAAATTTAATTATTTTATCCTGAAATTATTTTTAGGTTAAACATAATTATTATGAAAATTATTAACTGCACATGAAATTACTTAATTTTTCTCTAACTAATTCAGTCGCAAAAATAGTCAAACTTACTTTCTTAGTATCTTACAATATTGTTCAGATTTTAAAAGAGTGATTGAAAAGATTGAAAGAATGAAACAAAAAAAAAACTAGCAAAAATATTCGTAAAAGAGTAATAGGAAAAGAAACAGATGTACTTAATTTTTCTCATGTAGATGGGCTTTGTAGGTAGGAGATGATAACAAGATATGCAAATTAAAAGAAGAATGTCTTTTTATAAAAATAAAAAATAAAAAAATCCCTTTTCTATTGCAATGGTGGACGGAGAGAGAAGATGAAAGCAATTTAAAGAAATTCAGAGGTTGTACTCCCTCGTCATAATTTATGTGTCGGTACTTGAATCGCCACGTAATTTAAGAAAGAAAAAAAAATATTTTTAAAGTTTGTGATTTGAAATAAATTATAGATATTTTTGTGATGGTAAATAAATTCATTAAGGTTAAAATAATAATTTTAAAAACGGTAAATGGCCAAATATATTCATGTACTTTCGAAAATGATCTAAAAATTCCCTTCGTTATATTACTAGGCTATATATACCCTTCCCGTCATACTTTGGAACAAATATACCCTTATTTTGGATGAAGTGTCACGTGTCAGCACCAAATGAAAACGATCCATTTCTTTTTTTTTTCCTGATCCGTTTTAAAAAACCCACCATCCGACCCGTTTTAAAATTCAATTTTTTTAAAGTATATATCTTGTAAAAACTAGAAAAAAATTGTAAAAATTGAAAAAAAATAAAAAAAAATTTACAAAATATATATTTTTAAGTCTTTTCAGTTTTTTTAAAGTATGTTTTTTGTAAAAACTGAAAAAAATATTTTTTTAAAAAATGATTTAAAAACTGAAAAATATATATTCTGTAAAAACTGGAAAAAAAGAAATTTTCAAAATTTATATTTTTTAGTTTTTTCAGTTTTTTAAAGTATTGTTTTTTGTAAAAGCTGAAAAAAAGAAATTACAAAATATTTTTATTTTTTTAAAACTAATGCATATGTAGTCTACTGCTTTAGGAGAGTCTTTTTTTTTCCAGTTTTTTTAAAAAATATTTTTTTTTTTCAGTTTTTACAAAAAGAATACTTTAAAAAAACTGAAAAGACTTAAAAATATATATTTTACAAATTTTTTTTTTTCAGTTTTTACATAATATATATATTTCAGTTTTTAAAGCATTTTTAAATTATTTCTTTTTTCAGTTTTTACAAAAATAATACTTTAAAAAAACTTAAAAGACTTAAAAATATATATTTTGTAAATTTCTTTTTTTTTTCAGTCTTTACAAAAAAAAAATCAGTTTTTACAAAATATATGCTTTAAAAAAAAACTGAATTTTAAAACGGTTCGGGTGGTTGGTTTTTTTAAAACGGATCGGGCAAAAAAAAAAATGAGTCGTTTTAATCTGGTGCTGACACGTGGCACTCCATCCTAAATAAGGGTATATTTGTTCCAAAGTATAACGAGAAGGGTATATATAACCCAATAGTATAACGAGAAGTATTTTTAGACCATTTCGAAAGTATAAGGGTATATTTGACCTTTCGCCGTTCTAAAAATGTGATATTCTTTTTGGGACTGAATAAAAATGAAAGAGTACCAGATAAATTGGGCCGATAGAAATAGCAAACTTAATCAAGGATTTGAAAGAGTCTGTAATACAATTTTATCAAGAAGTTGAATGGATGCAGCAGTACAACTTTATCCGGTTCATTAATCTGATTTTATTATAGTACAAATCTATTATCCATTGAAAGGTGAATTTATTTTTTTCAACAAAAATATTATAGGGATAGAGTTTAAGGAAAGGATAAAATGATTGTTGAGTTTTAATAATATTTTAGTAATTCAACCTTAGTTTTCAATTCTTCCTACTTTACGTAGCATATAATTATCAAGTCCATGTGCTGGGGGGCCATTCTCTTCTTCCGGAAAACTTTGATACAGTGGCGGGGCCGGTTTTCCTCTAAAATGTCAAACTATTGGTCATGGTCGAGCTTTGTTTAGTAAAGAGAGAGTCGTGCTTTGTGGTGCTCTAGAAATACAAGACATTATGTTTGAATGTTGACAGAAAGAAATTACGTTGTCGTCAATAGTGGGTGTACATGTGAATGTAACAAGTCCAGCCGCACTTTAATTAACGACTATATATTCGGAGACTTGGAGATGCTTGTTCTTTATTGGATGGAAACAAGGAAAATAGACTGAAATTAAGAGCTTTACAGTTGGTTTCTCGGTTCGAGGATTTAGAAAACGGAAAAGGCCAAATATACCCGGTACTATTCGATAGGGTTTGAATGTACTTCTCGTTATAATTTGAGTTCATATATACCCTTATCGTTATATTATTGGTTCAAATATACCTCTTTTTCGTTAAGTTTGTCCAAAAGTGGACTCCAATCCTACGTGGTACTGATATTTGATGAGCTGTATGTCACATGGCCTGTCACCTCAGCGTCTCTAACCTATTTTATCCTTCCCTTCTATTTTTTTTCCACCACTAAAATTTTTTTCCACTCCATCATGATTGTTACCATTACCGTTACCATGCAAAATATTGTATTTCAAATTTTAGTCTTTTATAAATGGATTAGGGGCGCTGAGGTGGCGTGTCATGTGGCATCCACCTCATCAATATCAGTGTCACATAGGATTGGATGTCAAGTTAGGACAAATTTAACGAAAAAGGAGTATATTTGAACCGATAATATTACGGCATGGTAATATTTGATCCAAAGTATAACGAATGGAATATTTAAATATTTTCTTATAGTACATGGGTATATTTGGTATTTTGCCGTTTAGAAAAATATATTTTATAATTTAAATGTCATGACCCAATACCATTATTTGGGTGTGATGGCACCTAACGTACTTGGTAGGCAAACTGAATAGAACAAAGACTAATCATAATAATAGCATTGATAAAATAATTCAAGTCTAAAGCCTTCAAAATAACATAATAACATCAATACATGATAAATCCCATAGAACTAGTAAATAAAGAGTCATGAGCTCGAAAAAAAATGAAAATACAAGTCTGAAAAAACTGAATAGTCGTACGGTACGAAATAAAGACAACAATACAAAATGGAAAGAGACTCCAAGACTGCGGTCAAGAAGCAGCTTTATCTCGTCTTTCAGACAACTCATCAAGAAAAACTCCGCTACTGGTGTCTTGGTCCAATACCTAGATCAGCATAATTAAATGGAGAGTGTAGTATGAGTACAACTTGATCTCATGTAAAAGAAGCAAAAATTATAAATGATACTTGCTAATCACATGTACAACTCATGAATCTAACGAGTACAGAAAAATAATATGATCAAACCATAAATCACAGAAAGAACTATCTTGTCGTACACAATTATTCAAGTACTCTACCTAGTAATTGATCCAACATATAAAGATGATATGCAGGTAAATCAGGTAAATAACCAAGGAAATTGCAAGTAAAGATGTAATGCAATAATCAAAACAAACACTAGCCACACTTTCCTCAGAATCTCAATACTCAAACCAAACCATAGATAAGTTTTTATTAATCCGCGTGTACACCATCAAGAAGAAACATGAAAGGGTGACCCTAGGGGATGGATGGATCCATATCCATATGTTGCACGGTGTAGTCAAGTGCATTAATCATAATTCGCCTATCATGGTCACATGCTCAACATCATCACCTGCCAGACGTGGTCACAGGCTCAATATCATGGATATACCTTGCATGGTCAACAACACAATATCACAATTCACACAACATGGTCATAGGCAGATTATCAAAATTCGCCCGCACGTGGTCACAAGCACAATATCGCAATCTGCCTGGCATGGCCATAGGCAGAATATCACAATCCGCCCGGCGTGATCATAAACACAATATCACAATCCACCTAGCGTGGTCACATGCTACCAATCCAAACCATATCACACAGAAAGCAAATATACAAGAATACATCTATATGATCAATGAATATCAAATTTCATACTCCTGGACTGGTGTAAGTGAAATGCTAAGGTGTATGCATGTGTAAGTGTGATATCATAGCTCAAATCAGGTAAATACATCACAAAATGGAAACTATCAGGTTCAATAAGGAGATTAACCTCTATGTAATCTCAAACATGACTTAACTCACAACAAGGGTACAAATTAGAGTGGCATCACAGCATGAAGCTTAGCAATCACATAGGATTAGCCCCACACATGTGCACCACCCATAGCACATAGCTATCACAAATAACTCAGGAAACTAGTGCCTCAACTAAGTTTATGTAAGATACTTACCTCAAGCAAGTCAAATAAATCCTCTAATAGGCCCTTCCGGCGTGAATCCACCTCTGGACGACTCGAATCTAGCCAAAATAACTTAATATCATCAATAAAAGCCATAGGAAATGATTCTAAATGTTAAAGCTAATATCTTTAACCAAAATTAATAAGTCAATCTCGCGCCCGCACTCCGGAATTAGAACAAACTCATAAATTCGACACTAATTCCGATACAAGTTCAAATATGTGTATTTTATCCACTTCTGATCTCAAATCGACCCTCAAATCATCAATTCTCACTCTCTGAAATCATAGTTCAAAAACCCCAAAAAACCCATCTTTAATTCATGAAAAATAGGTGTAATAATCATTGGGTAATCAATAACTAACACCAAAATTAAATAGAGATCACTTACCCATTCAATTGTGATGAAAAGCACTCCAAATATCGCCCTCAACCGAGCTCAAAAATTCCTAAAATGAGAAGAAAAGACCAAAGCCTTGATTTTAAATCTTGTCCAGCAAAATCGCACTTGCAGTTCATGTAGTCGCACCTACGAAGCCGCATCTGCGGAAATACCAAAGCAGATGTGGACACAACAAATCCCCTGACCTTTCGCTTCTGCGGATCATTCCTTCGCACCTACGAGTGTGCTTCTGTGGAAAATTGGCTGCATTTGTAGCTGCGCACCTGTGCTCCATGGTTCGCATCTGCGGACTTCCTCTGGCATCCTCCTCCTTTGCATTTGCAATCAAACGACCGCACGTCCAGCTCTGCATCTATGGCCAAGTCCCTTGCAGATGCGAAAACACCAGAAGCCTGAACCTTTAGCAGTACAACTAAATCCACAAATGGTCTAAACTCCATCCGAAACTCCCTCAAGGCCCTTGGGACCCCGTCCAAAGATACCAACCAATTCCAAAAAATAACATAGACCTACTCGAGGCCTCAAATAAAAATCAAACAACATCAAAACCACAAATCATACCTCAATTAAAGTATAAGGAACTAATCCAAGTTTCAAAATTCAAAACTTACGCCGAATAAGCCTAAAGAACAAGGACCTCAAATTTTGCATGCAAGTCACAAATGACATAGTTGACCTATTCCAACTCCCGAAACCGAAATCTTATCCCATATCATCAAAGTCAACTCTTGGTCAAACCTATGAACCTTCCAAACCTTCAACCTTCCAAATCTCCAAAAACATCAAATCAACCTACGGGCCGCCGAATCTACATCTGGACATATTCCTAAGTCCAAATTACCATACGAAGCTATTGGGACCATCATAACTCCATTTCGGAGTCGTCTACATAAAAGTCAAACTACGGTCAACTTTTACAACTTAAGCTTCCAACCTTGGGACTAAATATCCCAATTCACTCTGAAACCTATCGGAAACCAAATCAACCACCCCGAAAAGTCTCGTAACCATAAATACACATAATTAAAGCATCAAATAAGTACAATTGGGCTAAAATACTCAAAACAACCGGCCGGGTCATTACATTCTCCCCCTCTTAAGCAAATGTTCATCCTTGAACGAGTCTAGAATCATACCTAGAGTCTCAAAAAGTGAAGGATATCTGCTCCGCATCTTCTGCTCGGTATACCAAGTAGCCTCCTTGACTGGCAGACCCCTCCAGTGCACCTTCACTGATGTTATATTCTTCAACCTCAACTTTCAAACCTACCGATCCAAAATGCCCACCGACTCCACATCATAAGTCAAATCCCCATCTAACTGCACCATGATGAAGTCCAAAATATGTGACGGATCACCAAAATACTTCTGGAGCATAGAAATATGAAACACTAGGTGAACTCTTGATAGACTAGGTGTAAGGAAAGTCTGTAGGCCACCTCTCCAACTCTCTCAAGCACCTCAAAAGGACCAATATACTTAGGGATAAGCTTTCCCTTCTTGCCGAACCTCATCACACCCTTCATGGGTGAAACACTGAGTAGAACCTTCTTACCCACCATATATGCAACATCACATGCCTTCTTTCTATCATAAGTCTTTTGCTTGGACTGCGCTATATGAAGTCGCTCCTAAATCATCGTCACCTTCTCCAAAGCATCACAGACCAAATCAGTGCCCATCAATATAGCCTCCCTAAATTCAAACCAACCAACCGGAGAACGATACCGCCTCCCATATAAGGCTTCATAAGGAGCCATCTGGATACTCGACTAAAAGCTATTGTTGTAGGCGAACTCTGTTAAGGGAAGAAACGAATCTCATGAACCTCCAAAATCAATGACACAGGCACGTAACATGTCCTTCAATATCTAAACTCGGACTACCCCTCCGTCTGAGGATGAAATGCCTTACTTAGCTCGGCCTGTGCGCATAACTCACGCTACACTGCTCTCTAAAACTGCGGTGTAAATTGTGTTCCTCGATCCGAGATAATAGACACGGGCACACCATGAAGGAGAACAGTACCTCGAATATAAATTCGAGCCAGCTGCTCTGAAAAATAGGTAGTCATGACTGGAATGAAGTGTGCAGACTTGGTCAGTCTGTCTACAATGACCCATACTACATCGAATCTCCTCAAGGTCCGTGGAAGACCAACTACATAATCTATAGTGATACACTCCCACTTCCACTCTGGAATATCAAGCCTCTGAAGCAAACCGTCGGGTCTCTGATGCTCGTATTTCACCTACTAACAATTCAAACACTGAGCAACATACTCCATAATATCCTTCTTCATTTTTCGCCACCAATAGGCTGCCTCAAGTCATGGTACATCTTCTCATGGCCCAAATGGATGGAATACGCCAAAATATGGGCCTCCTCAAGTATCAATTCCATAATCTATCCATATTTGAAATACAGATCCAACACTATAGCCTCAATACCCCATAATCACTAATAGTAACCTCCTTGGAATCACTGTACCGCACTGTGTCCTTAAGAACAAGCAAGTGGGGATCATCATACTGACATGCCTTGATGCTCTCAAATAAAAAAATTGTGAAACCACGCAAGTAAGAACCCAACTAGGCTCCGAAATATCCAACCTCACGATACGATTGGCCAAAGCCTGAACATCCAATGCTAATGGTCTCTTCCCAACTGAAATATAAGCAAGATTCCACATGCTCTCAGCCTTCCTATTTAAAGCATTTGGCCATCATATTAACCTTCTCCGGATGATAAAAATGGTGATATCATAGTCCTTTAGTAGCTCTAACCACCTCTGTTGCCTCAAGTATATATCCTTGTGCATGAACAAGTGTTGGAGAATCCTATGATATGCGAACACCTCATAAGACACGATGTAGAGATAATGCATCCAAATCTTCAGTGCGTGAACAATGGATGCTTACTCCAAATCATGTATAGGGTAGTTCTTCTTATGCGACTTTAACTGACATGGAGTATAAGCAGTAACTCTACCCTCCTACATCAACACATGTCAAATGTCAATCTGTGAACCATCACAATAGACTGTATAAGAACCTGTTCCTGAAGGCAAACCTAAAATTGGTGTTGTGGTCAAATAAGTCTTGAGCTTCTGAAAGCTCTCCTCACACTCATCAGACCACCTAAATGGGGCACCCTAATGCATCAATCTAGTCAATGGATCTACTATAGATGAAAACCCCTCTACAAAATGACAATAATACCCAGCCAACCCAAGGAAATCCGAAACTCAGTAGCAGAAGACGGTCTAGGCCAACTCTGAACAGCCTCAATCATTTTTGGATCCACCTTAATCCCTTCATTGGATACCATGTGGCCCAAGAATGTCACCTAGTCAAGACAAACCTCACACTTGGATAATTTAGTATACAAATTCTTCTCCCTCAAAGTCTGGAGCACGATCCTCAAATGCTGCTCATGATCCTCCTGACTGCGAGAATACACCAATATATCATGAATAAAAACTATGATGAAGGAATTAAGATAGGGATGAAATACACTATTCATCAAGTGCATAAAAGTTGTCGGGGCATTAGTCAACCCAAAAACATAACCAGAAACTCATAGTGACTATAGCGAGTCCTGAAAGCCATCTTTGGAATATCTGAAGCCCAAATCTTCAACCAATGGTACCCCAATCTCAAATCAATCTTCGAGAATACCCTAGCTCCCTGAATCTAATCAAACAAATCATCAATACGATGTACTGAGTACTTGTTATTAATAGTAACCTTGTTCATCCGCTTGTAGTCAATGCACATCCTCATAGAACCATCTTTCTTCTTCACAAACAATAATGTTCCACCCCAAGGCGACACACTAGGCATGATAAAACCCTTATCAAGCAACTCCTGTAACTATTCCAATAACTTCTTCAGCTCCACTGGTGCCATGCGATACGGTGGAATAGAGATGGGCTGAGTGCCCGCCACCAGGTCCATACCAAAATCAATATCCCTATCGGGTGGAATGTCTGGTAGGTCCGCAGGGAACACATCTGGAAAGTCCCTCACTACTGGAACTGACTCAACGGTAGGAGTATCAGCACTAACATCCCTCATGAAGGCCAAATATGCCAAACACCCCTTCTCAACCATCTGTTGAGCCTTCAAATATGAAATCACTCTAGAACATGATCTTGGGAGCCTCTCCACTCCAGCCTCAGCAACCCCGGCATAGCCAATGTCACGGTTTTAGCATGATAATCAAGAATAGCGTAATATGGTGACAATCAATCCATGCCTGAAATTACGTTAAAATCTACCATGATGTGCAATAAGAGATCAACTCTCGTCTCATAACCGCCAATGGTAACCACACAAGATCTATATACCCGATCCACCACAATAAAAGCACCCACCGATGTAGATATATGAATAGGCATATCTAAAGAATCACGAGGCATATCAAAATAATGAGCAAAATAAGATGACACATATGAATCAGTGGAACCAGGGTCAAATAACATTGAAGCATCTATGTGGCACACTGAAACAATACATATGATCACATCATCGGAAGCAACTTCTTTTGGCCTAGCTGTAAATGCCTAGCAACAAGCCTGATCACCACCTAATCGACCTCCTCTTCTAGGGTGACCTCTGACTGTCTGAGCCCCACCAATAGCTGGTTGTGCGGGTGGTGTAGCTGTAGGTGCTAAAATCATAGGATATGAGCCATACTGTGGAACTCTACTTAGAAGTCTCGGGAAATCCCTCTTGAGATGACTCAAGTCTCTGCACTCTTTACAACACCTCCTATAAGGCGACTGACCTTGATAACCTGATGAACTGCCTGTGGAAACATGAGTAGATGGAGCACCGTAAAAACTCTGTCTCCACATCACAGTGAATGATGATTAAACTGGATAGGCACTATATAAACTGTGGATAACTGATGAACCAAGAGGAATCTGAAGAGCTCCCTAAGTGGGCCTAAAAGGGTGACCACTGCGATAATGTGACTGGCCTCCAAATGCAGCACTGCTAAAACCACCTGAACCACGTAGCTTCTTAACCTCCCTCTCCTCACGCTCGAGCCTGTGAACATGTTGCAAATGTCTAGCAATCTCAACTACCTAGTCAAACCTAGCATCCATCACGGCCTCTCGGTCCAAACTGTAATGTATACCATAGTTGAGGCCATCAATGAACCTCCTGATCTTCTCCCTCTCTGTGGGAACCAACCCTACTGCATGATCTGCCAAATTTGCAAATCTTATCTCATACTGGTTCTCAAAGACAGGCCATCCTGGAGTAGCTGCTCAAACTTCCTGCGTAGCTCCTCCCTATGGGACGGTGGCACAAACTTCTCTAAGAAGAGAACAAAGAACTCATGCCATGATAGTGGTGTAGCACCGACTGACCTGCTCCTCTCATAGGCCTCCCACCATCTAAAGGCAGCCCAGTAAACTGAAAAGTAGTGAATGAGACCCCATTTGTCTCCAGAATACCTATCATGCAAAGAATCCGATGACACCAATCCAGAGAACTCTGAGCATCCTCTAACTCTCCTCCACTAAACTCTGGAGCAACAATTGGATGAACCGGTAACACCCCTGGTATTTGATAACCTTGAACTAGCGGCTCCGGTGTACGAGTAGCAGGAGTCTGGGCTCCTCCCCCAGCATGTGAGGTAGTAGGTGCAACTGGTATCATAATCGCCTGCGCCAAGCTCGTGCACACACTCAAGATCAGAGACAGCCTCCTGAAAACCAAGTATAACAGTAGGTACCGCCAGTGTTTAAGTTGGTCCGACTGACTCAATAGTATCTGGAACCTGCTCCTCTACTAGAGTGACTGGGTGGCTTCACAAGTGCTGCCCTAACAGTAATATGTATCCCACATCAGCCACTACCTCGGCCCTGGCCTCTCGCGACCCTACCTAGTGGTACTGGTGCATGTCCGCCTGATCCAAGTGAATATGTCCTCACTATCTGTGAGAGAATAGAAGAGTAAAGGTTCAAACTTCAGAAATAATTAATCTGCACTACAAGAATGCAAGAAAGTGAGGTTTTTCCTAACATTTCGGTAGCCTCTCGAAGATAAGTACAGGCGTCTCTATATTGATCCGCAAGACTCTACTAAACTTGCTCATGACCTGTATAACCTATGAACCTAGGGTTCTGATACCAACTTGTCACTACCCAATACCACTAAATAGGCGTGATTGCGCCTAACGCACTTGCTAGGAAAGCCAAACAGAACAAAGATGAGTCATCACAACAACATTGATAAAATAATACAAGTCTAAAGCCTTGAAAATAGCATAATTACGCTAATACATGATAAATCCTCCAGAAATACAAAATCATGAGCTCTAAAAAACGAAAATACAAGTATGAAAAAGCTAAATAGCCATACTATACGAAATAAAGACAATAATACAAAATGGAAAGAGACTCCAATACTACGGTGAAAAAGTAGCTCTACCACATCTCTCAGACAACTCAGCAAACAAAACTCTGCTACTGGTATCTCGGTCCAACATCTAGATCTGCACAATTAAGTGCAGAGTATAGTATGAGTACAACCGATCCCATATAAAAAAACAATAATTATAAATGATATTTTCAAATCACCTATACAATTCATGAATTTTGAAGAGTACAGAAAAATAATATGATCAAGTCATAAAGCCTAGAAAGAACCATCTTGTTGTACACAATTATTCGAGTACTCTACCTAGTAATTGATGCAACACATAAAGATGATTTGCAAGTAAATCCAGTAAATAACCAAGGAAATTGCAAGTAAAGAAGTAACGCAGTAATCAGAACAAACACTGGCCAGACTTTCCTCAAAATCTCAATACTCAAACAAAATCACTTATCAGTTTTCCTCAATCCGCGTGTACACCATCAAGAAGAAACACGAGAGGGTGACCCTAGGAGGATGGATATACGTTGCACGGTGTAGTCACATGCTAAATATCATCATCCGCCTGGCATGGTCACAAGATCAATATCACAAATCTACCTGGCATGGTCACAGACACAATATCACAATCCCCCGGCGTGATCACATGCACAATATCACAATACACCCGGCATGGTCACAGGCACTATATTACAATCCGCCCGGCGTGGTCACATGCTACAAGTTCAAACCATATCACATAAAGCAAACATACAAAAATACATCTATATGATCAATGAATATCAAATTTCATACTTACGGAATGGTACTGTGTAGTGACCTAATCTTGTTTCTATCCATGAAATTTCTATGTACTGGAGTAATTGAGCTGTGATCCATGTTAGAAACCATGTCTAGGCTATATGCTTATCCTGTTGGGACCCACTCAGGTCATTTCTACTGTTGAGTTATCTTTTTAAATGGAAATTACATACTTAGTCATACTCATTCATTGCATATCATATCTCAGTTTCTGTTATCATTTGTCTCACATCATATTATCATTGTTTGGCCGATTAGCATGAGATTTGTGAGGCCGAGAGACTGGAGATATTGATGACTGATTGTGAAGATGTTTATGGATCAGGATGCATGTCGCAATAGGCCAAATTGGCTTTATATTAGTGCTTGGGCAAGAACCGCCCCTTCGGAGTCTGACTTACTTGCAGTGAGCGCGGGTACCTACTAAGTGCGAGTGCCGAGTGATTGGGAGGACTGAGTGACTGTGAGGACTGAGTAATTGTGAGGATTGAGTGACTGTGAAGACTGAGTGACTGGGAGAACTGAACGAATGGATACTCCGAGAGTATGCGTATGGTTTTATCACTTTGTTGCAATACAGTTGGCATGCATACTTGACATGTAGGCATTGAGATATATTTCCTCATGTTGTATGATATTGTGACATTCATGACTTCACATACATATAAGCATAAAGATGTACTTTCCTCATGCCATCTGATAATGAAACTTCTTACCTGTTGTTGAATGTTTTTTTTGGAAAAATCATATTTTTCAGATTTATTTATATTTCGGTGAAAGATTTGGGTTTTACTAATATACTTGAAAAGCATGCCTATTTTCCAGAACTGTGAACAAGCTGAGCATTATATCTTTGAGTTATTACTTATACTTCTTTAGTTATATTGCTATGAATTGTTCCTGGTTGTTGGTGTTGGAGTCTAACCTTTGTCCAAGCTCGTCAGTATTTTCAACCTAAGGTTAGGTTTGTTATTTATTGAGTACATGGGGTCGGTTGTACTCAAACTACACTCGGCACCTTGCGTGCAGATTTGGATGCTGATGTTGCTATGTATGGCGGGAGTTGGCATTTAAGATGTACATGCATTCCAGTCATAGTTGTCTCTTGTCCTTGGTAGCCTTAGAGTTTTGAATCTGTTCATATATATTTCAAACATATGATGTATTTATTTTATACCAACTTTGTAAACTCTAAATCATAGAAGCTCATGATTTGTACTACCAGTCCTTGGGAATTCTTTGTATAGAAGTTCAGTTATATTATCTTTATTTCTCTCAGTAAATCTCATTGGTATTGGATTTTTGTTAAATTGGTTTACCTAGCGGGTTGGGTAAGGTACCATCACGACTAGTTAGATTTTGGGTCGTGAAAAGTTGGTCTCAGAGCTCTAGGTTCATAGGTTCTATGACTCATGAGCAAGTGTCTAGTAGAGTCTTGCAGATTGATATGATGATGTCTATACATATCTTCGAGAGGCTACAAGGCATCTAGGATAAATTTTCCATCTTTCTTTCCTGATCGTGCGATATTGATTCAGCTTGAAGCATACTTATTTGAATTCTTTCCATTCACTCGTGTGCGCATGTGAGCGTTCGATATTAGTTATCTATCGATGATATGTGGATTCCATAGATGAGGTGGGTTTTGAGGATGAATTAAGCAAAACAATTTCTGGATGCATGATGTATTACACTTTATGGGTATACGGGAATCATGGAATGATTGAGATGTTATTCATGAAGGATGTAGTGCGCACGGAATATGATTTACTCGGTTTCTTAGAGGTGTGGATTACTTCTTTGGGTGTCGTCGTGCTTATAGGGCACAGGTCGTTCAACCCGTTTGGGTAGTGCAATTGATATTTGAGCAGAGTGGATGACTCTCGAGAAGGTTCTAATGGATTCAAGATTCATATGTAGCAATTGAGAATTTTTCGGATTTGTATATGGCTAGAATCTGAGATTTACATTGGATGGTGTCGAGACTCGCGCTATTTCTATATCATTATGGATTCTACATTTCAGTATCAGGAAGGTGAGGAAACGACTTTAGATTCAATGAAGATCTCGTCAGAGTAGGTATCTCGATTGTGGTACTTTTGGGGTGCTTAAAAGGGAATACATCGGCTTATGGGCCTTAGGGCGGTGTGGTTTTATACTAGAATCTCTTGTGGTGAGCTTTGGGTAAGGATCGTGGTGTTCTAGCAAGAAGAAGTGGCAACTTGAGGGTAATTCAGAAGGAACTCCGAGAAATAGGACGACTTGGTAGTAGGTTGGATCAGCACGACAATGGATATGATCAATTCTTTGGGTACTTATGATGTGGCGAGTCTCTACATGTGTTTTGTGGAAATAATCTTGGGTTTGGTGACCTGCATGGCTTTGTTGAGTTAGAGTGATTCAGTCCTGATGGCTTGGTTATGTGCAAATGGGTTTCGAAGAGTTCACGATGGTTTCTGTAACGCTTTGAGATGGATATTTCCTACTAGCGTGAGGAACATGTTGCGTATTGTGATTTTCTCCTGGATAGGATCAAATGGAAGGTGTCTGACTGATCGAGTATGTATTCTGCTGGTGACTCAAAATTGATTATGAGATTCTCGTGCTTTTCATATGATGGCATGATGAATGTGGTGTGTTGTGTGGGATTGAGATTTGCTTGTGCAAGGTCACGGTTTAGTTTTGAAGGGAAGGACATAAATTCGTGAACAATATGGACGGTTTTAGATGTCTAGATGAATGTTATCACTACTTGGTATTGCCTGAGAAGGGTGCACATTTCAGAAGGCACACTGTGTTTGACTTACAGATGCTTCATTGGTATTGCGGTACTCTCCTAGTTGATCGAGTGCTGATATTCAGATTTTGCTATGTGCAATGGAAGAATTATAGAAGTATTTCTCGTGGGGTATGATTATGTATGATAGATGTGTTAGTCATTCGAGTGGCGGAGTTGGGATCGACTATGGTGATTCATGTGTTCTATGGATTTGGAGACTGGGAGATCTTAGAAGCAGATTGTTTCGGGGTTGCAGACTGTGAAGATGTGGCCAAAGTTATCTATATGGTAGTACTTGTTATGGTTAGGTCATTGTGGACTTTTGGAGGGATAAATTAAATATCCATTTGCGGATGATCGGACTTGATTTCGGGGCCCAATGAGGATGTGTATTCTATACCGGGTCGGATTTGATGGCTAATCACCGTTATTCCTAAAAGGTGTGTTATTCGGTTAGAGTTGAGCTTGTTCGTGTTCTTATATGTTCTATGTGTTACTCTTCTATGCTATGAGGCATTGTGATTTTTTGGTTATATGCACACCCAATGCAGTTCTGTTTGGGCCTCGTAGCAGAATTTGAGCGAGATAGTTATTGGGGTGTTGAATGGTTGATTGCACCTTGGTTATGTTCTCTCCGGGCTGTGGTATATTGTTATTTGCTTCTCCATGGTTATGGTCATGTACTTCGCGTATTTGATGTCAAATTGCGTGTATGGTTGTTGATTTTGAGTATTGGGGCTCGAGGTATTTCATATGGATCGGTGTTTGGATGGGTCACGTATTGCAGCGGGGTTATTATGGGATACGATCCTTTGTGATAGATTCATGTGTTTTGTTCCTACTATGTATGATGGGATCTTAGAATTGCGTTTTGGTGGTACTTGTTGAGCTTGCGGGACGATTCTCTCATTTGAGTTTTTATTTTTTATTTTTGAGTGCATTTGAATTGTTGCGTATTGGTGCACAGATTACACGGTTTGTGGCTCTAGGTGGTATTGGTGTGGCATGTCAGTAGAGTAGCTTGTATTTGATGAGATGAAGTCTTTGGGACTGAAGTGATTGCTATCGAATTTGATTACAGTGTGTTTGGAAGAATAGTATCAGAGGTCGGCTTAGAATTTGGCTTTGGTTCTTGTCAGATGAGAGAGAGCTCCATGACTTGTTGGTCTGATAAGTGGTTATTAGTTTTTGCATGTTTATTTCATCATTGACAGCGTACAAATGTTTTGAACGTGGTTTTATTTGATATGAGGATTCTTTTCCGGTATCAGGTTTATTTTTTTTGAAGCTACTATGATCGAGAATTACTGCTACGAGTATGTGAGTTATGTGGTATATCATGTGATTACATATTGGGTTATAGATATGATGTGACATAACTTGTTCAAACTTATACAGTGTGTAGATGCGAAATTCGAGTCTTATAAGGAATTTCTAATATTGGAAATTGGGTTCTAAGGCTTATGAGCTATGGTTGAATTAATGATCTTCAGTTATGTTGTGTTGTGAGACTTATATGGGTTGGGGTGATGTAGGACCACCCCCCAGGTATGTGCATGGTAAGGGTACATGGTGATTTGATGGCTTGGGAACGACTCTTGGCACGTTCGAGGACGAACATATGTTTAAGTGGGGGAAGATGTAACAACCCGATTGGTCGTTTTGAGCGTTAGCATTCCGTTCAGCTATTTGAAGTCTTGAGAAGTTTCGTACGGGGTATTATGACTTTTGTGAATCATCGGTTTTGGTTTTAGGTTATTCGAAATTGATTTGGTAGAATGGTTCTCAACTAAGAAGCCTTAAGTTTGAAGAGTTGACCAAGTTTGAATTTTGAGTATTTGACCTCGAATCATAGTTTTGATGGTTTCATTAGGTTCGGATGATGATTTTGGACTTGGGCGTACTCCCGGATTTGCATTTGGATATTTCTAGAAGGTTTCAACACTAATTGGTGAAAGCTGCAAATCTGAAGGTTTGGAGTGTTTATAAGTTTGACCGGGAGTTAATATTGATGATATCAAGTTCGGATTGTGGTTCCGAAAATTTTGATAACTTCGTTATGTCATTTGAGACTTGTGTGCAAAATTGGAGTTCATTCTGGGTTGATTTGATATGGTTCGGCACGAGTTTTAGAAGTTGAAAGTTTAAAATTTCATTAAGTTAGATGCGATTCATGATTTTGATGTTGTTATGAGTGATTTGAGTCTTCGAGTAGGTCCGTGTTATGTTATGGGACTTATAGGTATGTTCGGACGGGGTCCCGAGGGGCTCGAGCGTGTTTCAAATTTTTTCGGATCATTTTTCTGCTGATGTCTGGTGCATGAAACGTTCTTCGCGATCGCGAAGACAGGGATGCGATCGCGTAGGGGAAAAATTGGAGCTGAGTATTTCTTCTTCGCGTTCGTGAATATTGGTCTACGTTCGCATAGGTTGCTGCTGATTGAGCATCGCGTTCGCGCAAGTGTGCAGGTCTTCATGGCTTCTTTGTCATGTTCACGAGCCTGGGGCTGCGTTCGTGTAGTGAATTTTCGAGGCTGAGCATTTTGTGCTTCGCGATCGCGAAGCTTTTTCTGCAATCTCGTAGAGTATTTGTGGCGATATTTGTGGCGATTGAAGCGATCTCAACTTTTTCCGCAATTTCGTAGAGCTATGGAGCTCTGATTGAAGAGATATTTGTGACAATTTTCACCATATGGATTGAGTAAGTGTTCTCTACTCGGTTTTGATTATATTTCATGAATCTATCCTTGTTTTGGCATTTGGTAGATGATTTCAAAAGAGAAATTGAGGGTTTTTGTCAAAAGTTTTATAAAGTGAATTTTTGAGTTTTGAGCATTGATTAGGAGTCGGATTTGAGTGAAACTAGTATAGTTGGACTCGTAATTGAATGGGTTATTGAATTATGTGAGTATTATCCGGTTCCAAGGTATGGGCCCGAGTTTGACTTTTTGGTTGAGTTTGGGGCTTTTGGTTAAAGATTCGATCTTTATCGATTGGGTTTGTTTTCTTTGGCATTGTTTGATGTTCTTGAGTTTCTTTTGGCTAGTTTTGAGCCATTCAGAGTTCATGATTTGTACTACCAGTCCTTGAAAATTCTTTGTATAGAAGTTCAATTATATTATCGTTATTTCTCTCAGTAAATCTCATTGGTATTGGATTTTTGTTAAATTGGTTTACCTAGCGGGTTGGGTTAGGTGCTATCATGACTAGTTGAATTTTTGGTCGTGATAGTGAGTGTGCATATGTACATTCCTGTTGCTCCCAGATTGCAACGAATCTCCCTTCTTGTCCATAAGAACATGCTTTTCCTTGGTGTGAAGGCATACCTATTATAGTATAAGACTAAGAAAGACATTCAAACAAATAGATAGAGCGTCATCAATTTAGGCTAATTAATGGGGGAGGAACCGCACACATACAAAATCATGTGAACTTAATATAACAAATCTCCAATCTATTTTTCTCAAATACAGCTTGGTTAAATGCCCTGTTGTAGATATCAGCAATTTGATCATTAGTGTTACATAACTGAATATAGATCAGACCTTTGTCAAAATTATCTCTCGAAAAGTGATGCCCAATATATATGTTCTTGGTTCTCTTGTGTTGGAAAAAATTCTTAGCAATACTAATAACACTTATGTTATCAATGTATATGGGTATATACCCATATACAAGATGTCATAATCCTTCAGGTGTTGCTTAATCCATAAATATTGAGCACAGTAAGATGTAACAACCACGTATTCGGCTTAAGCAGTGGATAAAACAACTGAGTTTTATTTCTTGGTTGCCCAAGATGCTAAGCATGAACTAAGAAAGTGAGCCATACATGATGTGTGTTTCTTATCAATCAAGTATCTTGCATAATCAGCATCAGAAAATCCAACAAGTTCAAAGTTTCCACTCCTAGGATACCACAACCCTAAATCTTGACTCCCCTTCAGATACCTAAGTATTCTCTTAACTACTTTCATGTCTGACCTTTTAGGGAAATATTGGAACATGGCACATAATTCAATATGATAGACTATATTTGGCCTACTAGCAGCTAAGTATAGGAGAGAAACTATGATACCCTTGTATTTCTTTTCATCTTCAGGTTTTCCATATTCGTTCATGTCTAACCTAATGGCAGTGGCTATGGGTGTATCAATTAGTTTTGCATTTTTCCATCTCAAATCTATTATACTAACTCTTTTATGTATTTATTTTGGTGAGTTCTTTTAGGGGTTTGCTTAATCTACAAGCCCTAGAAGAAGTTTAACTCACCCATCATGCTCAATTCAAATTCTTACCAATCACCCTTAAAAATTTCTCACATAAAGACTCATTAGTAACACCAAAGATAATATCATCAACATATACTTGTCGGATTAGGATATTTTTATCTTTCTTTATAGGAAACTAATTATTGTCAATTTAACCTCTTATGAAACCATTTTCAAGGAGAAACTCTAACGACCCGATAGGTCATTTTGAAAAACCTCATTTGATGAGTTACGACTTGCGTGCATGGTTTGTTTTGATTTCTGAAAAGTTTAAATGTGATTTTTGAAAGAAAAATTGATTCAGAAACTTAAAAATTGTTAGAATTGACCATGATAAAAAATCTTGGTAAACGATCTCGGATCGATATTTTGACAATTTTGATAGATTCGTATGATAACTTTGGACTTATACGCATATTTGTTTGGGGTCCCCGGTGAACCGAGATCATTTCGGCACTTATTGTGGAAACTTAAAAAATGAGTTTGTGAACTTTGAAATATTTGAGTTTTGACGGTTGATTCTTGATTCTTGATACTATTTTAATATTTTGAGCTTACGAGCGAGTCGTATGAAGTTTATATACTTGTGTGGATGTTTGGAATAGGACTCGGTGGACTCAAGTGAGTTTCAGGGTAATTTTCGGCCATTCTTGCATAAATTGCAGTAGCTGATCTCTTGTTGGTGCGTAGTTCATCATAAACACAGAGCTTATCTCGTGTTCGTGAAGGGTTTTTTGGGTTGGGGTGGTTTTACTTTATGCAAACACTAAAGAAAGCTCGCGAATGCAATGTCCTGGGGGATATAGCCTTCGTGAATGTGGTTTCCCGGATGTGAACGCGTAGGCTTAGGCACTAGTAAGACTTTTCTTCATCACGAACGTGACAACAGTGTGGCGAATGTGAAGGCTTGGTGTAGCAACTCGGTTGGTCATTTTGATTATCTTAATCCTGGTTTCCTTGTTTGATACTTTACATACGTGTATTTGTGGGTATGTGAGGTTTGGTTTCAGGGAGGTTTTGGAGTGAATTGGAATACTTAGTCCCAAGGTTGGGAGCTTAAGTAGTAAAAATTAACCTGAGTTTGACTTTGATGTAGACAACTCTAGAATAAAATTTTGATGGTTCTAATTGCTTCTTATGGTGATTTTGGACTTAGGCGTATACCGAGTGTGGATTTGGAGGTCCGTAGGTTGGTTTGGTGATATTGGGTGAACATTTGAAAGTTAAAGGTTTGGAAGGTTGATAAGTTTGACCGAGAGTTGACTTTATTGATATCTGGTTTGGATTTTGGTTTTGGGAGTTGTAATAGGTCTGTTGTGTCAATTGGGACTTGCTTGCAAAATTTGAGGTCATTCGGAGTTCATTTGATTTGATTTGTCATGAGTTTTAGAAGTTGAAAGTTCATTAGGCTTAAATTGGGGTGTGAGTCAGAGTTATGATGTTGTTTTATGTGATTTCAAGCTTAGCGTAGTTCCGCATTGTGTTTTTTGATTGGTTGGAATGTTGGGACGGGCTCCTAGAGGCCTCGGGTTTGGATTGAGTCCGGAACATTTGTCAACTTAGAAGAAGTTGTTAAAGTTTTGAGTTCTGATGCTTTTGCACCTGCGATGGATTGGCCGTAGGTGCCAAGCTGCAGAAGCGGTCGGATGACCACAAATGCGGAGTTGAACTTATTTTGGCTGGGTCTGCATATGCGAACGGATGTACGCAGATGCACTTGCACAGGTGTGGTAAGGGTCCACAAAAGTGAACTAGCAAATGCATTGGGTGATCCACAGAAGAAGAAGGTTGGGCCGCTGGAGGGAGTTGCAGATGCGGCCACTATTCAGCAGAAGCGGTTAAGTGATCACAGGTGCGAGATTGGTGGACAAGTTTTATAGTCGAAAGGTGTGAGTGCTTTTCTCATTTTTGGAATTGTAGAGCTCGATCTAGGGCGATTTTTGGAGTGCTCTTCATCACAATTGAAGAAGTAAGTGATCCTTACTCACTTTTCATGAATTAAAGGTGGGATTTTGGGGGGGGGGTGGATTATGTTATAAGAGAGTGATATTGATAATTTGGGGGTTGATTTGTGGTTGGAATTGGATGAAATTGGTATGGTTGGACAAGTATTTGAATGAGTGTTTAGAAATTATGGATTTGGTCGGGATATGGGGTGCGTGCCCGGGGTTGACTTTTTTTATTTTGATTAAAGATCTTAGCCTTATCTTCTGGAACTATTTCCTATGGCTTTTATTGATGATAATAAGTTATTTTTGCTAGATTCGTGTCGTCAGGAGGTTGTTTCCTACGGGAAGGTCTTGTTAGAGGATTTATTTGACTTGCTTGAGGTAAGTTTCTTACCTAAACTTGGTTGAGGCACTAGTTACCTGAGTTATTTTTGATAGCTACGTGATATGGGTGGCGCACATGTGGAGGGTTGACCCATGTGCATGCACCGGGTTATTTATTCATGCTCGGGATAGTTCTTAGGCTATAATAGCTTTTGAATTGATTTCTAAGCTTCATGCTGTGATGTTTTCATATACTTGTACCCCGTTGTGATCTATTTGAGCCATGTTTGAGGGAACATAGAGGTTAATCTCCTAGTTGAACCTGATAATTTCTACTTTCATGATGTAATTGTCTGAGTTGAGCTATGATACCCCACCTTGCACATCCATACAACTTAGCATGCCACTTATACCAATCCAGGAGTATGAAATTTGATGTTCATTGATCATGTACATGTATTCTTGTATATTTGCTTCTCTATGTGTTATAGTTCGGATTGGTAGCCCGTGACCACGCCAGGCGGATTATGATATTGGTCATATAACCACGCTGGGTGGATTGTGATATTAGCACGTGAGTTATCCGTGCGGATCAAGATAATAATAATTTTGGCACGTGAGTTGTCCGTGCAACACGTGAGTTATCCGTGCGGTTGATATTATTAGCATGTGAGTTGTCCGTGCATCATGTGGATTTGGATCCATCCCCCTAGGGTCACCCTCTCATGTTTCTTCTTGATGGTGTACACACGGATATGAGGAAGACCGATCAGTGGTTTAGTATGGAAATTCTAAGGAAAATCTTGCCAGAGTTGTTTGGTTATTGCATTTCATCTTTACTTGCAATTTCTATGGTTATTTACCTGACTTACTTGCATATCATCTTTATATGCTAGAACATTGACTGAGCAGAGTACTTGAGTAGGTGTGTGCACAAAGATAGTTCTTTCTGCGCTTTATGACTTGATCACTTATTATTCTGTACTTGTTGGATTTATGAACTGTACAGGTTTTATCTAGTATCACTTAAATTTCTTGCTATTAATACCTCGATTAGATTAGTTATGATACTTTTTGAGTATATGGAGTCGGTTGTACTCCTACTACACTCCACATTTAATTGTGCATATTTAGGCATTGGACCGAGCCACCAGTGCGAATTTGTTATTTTTGATGTTTGAACCTTCACTCTTCTATTCTCTCACAGATAGTGAGGACATGTGCAGTCGGATCAGTCGGACAGGCACCAGTACTACTAGGCAGGGTTCAGCACCAGTGGAGCCACCAGTCGCTCTAGTGGAGGGGCAGGTTCTGGATACTGTTGAGCTGGTGGGACTAGCTCAGACACCGGAAATACCTATTGTTATAACTGGTCTTCAGGAGGCTTTGGCTCAAATTTTGAGTGTGTGCACGAGCTTGGCTTAGGCAATTACGATGCCAGTTGTACCAGCTACCTCACAGGCCGGGGGAGGAGCTTTGACTCCCGCAGCCCGTACTGTAGAGTAGCTAGCTCAGGGTCATCAGCCACCAGGGGTATTACCGGTTCAGCCAGTTGTTGCTGTCCGGGCCGAGGTTGGTCCACTAATAACTGATGAGGAGCAGAAGAGGTTGGATTGGTCTAGGAAGCTTCATCAGCCTGAATTTAGTGGTGGTGAGTCAGAGGATGCTTAGGATATTCTTGACTGGTGGCATTAGATTCTTCGCACTGCAATTATTGTGGATATCAGTGGAGTTGCTTTCACCACTTTTCAGTTGACAGAAGAAGCCTACATATGGTGGCTGACTTATGAGTTGGCAAGCCAGCGGGTGCAATACCACTTACATGGCATGTGTTCTCAAATCTCTTCTTAGAGAAGTTTGTCCCCCAGACTCGCAGGGAGGAGTTGCGTAGGGAGTTTGAGCAGCTACGCTAGGAGGGTATGACTATGACCCAGTATGAGAGTATATTCACAGATTTGGCACGACATGCTATATGGTTGGTTCCTACCGAGAGGGAGAAGATCAAGAGGTTCATTGATGGCCTCAACTATGGTTTACGTTACTATTTGGCTTGAGAGGTTTAGAAGGATGTTAGGTTTGACCAGGTGGTCGATATTGCTAGATGTTTGGAGGAGGTTCATTGGCTTGAGCATGAGGAGCGGGAGGCCAAGAGGCCTCGTAGTTCAAGTGGTTTCAGCAGCGTCTCTTCTGGAGGTCAGTCCCATTACAGCAGAGGTCGCCCTTCTAAACCTGTTCTGGAAGATTACCATGGTTTCTCATAGTTCTTCAATTAGCCACAGTTAATACAATGTTCGCCCAGTTCAATCATCCTTCTGTGCGCTATTAGCATAGAGTTCTTACCGTGCTCCATGGTCAACAACTTTACCGGGGGAGAGGTGCTTTGAGTGCGCAGACTTGAGTCATCTCAAGAGCGATTGCCCCAGTCTTGTGTGCAAGGTTCCACAGTAGAGCTCATAGCCTATGATACATACAAAAACAGCTACACCACCCACGTATCCAGCTAAGGCTGTGGCTTAGACAGTACGAGGTCGCCCTAGAGGGTTCTATGCATTTTAAGCCAAGAAAGAGGCAGTTGCTTCCGACGCTGTGATCACATGTATTATTTCAGTATGCCACAAGGATGCTTCAGTGTTATTTGACATTGGTTCCACTTATTCATATATGTTATCATACCTTGCTCATTACTTGGATATGTCTCGTGATTCTTTAGTTATGCTTGTTCATGTATCTACACTGATGGAGGATTCTACTATGGTGGATCGGGTATATCGGTCGTGTGTGGTTACCATTGGGAGTTGTGAGACTATGATTGATCTATTATTGCTTAGTATGGTCAATTTTGACGTGATTCTAGGCATTGATTGGTTGTCACAATGTCATGCTATTCTTGACTGTCACGCTAAGACCGTGACATTGACGATGCCGGGTTTACCTAGGGTTGAGTGGAGAGGTTCCCTAGATTATGTTCCTAGTAGGGTGATATTATATTTGAAGGCTCAACAGATTGTTGAGAAGGGTTATTGGCGTAATTTGCCTTCGTGAGAGATGTCAGTGATGATACTCCTACTATTGAGTCAGTTCCAGTAGTGAGGGGATTCCCAAATGTGTTTCTTGCAGACGTGTTGGGTATGCCACCCGACATGGATATTGATTTTGTTATTAACCTAGTGTCGGGCACTCAGCCCATCTCTATTCCACGGTATTACATGGTACTAATAGAATTGAAGAAGTTGATGGAATAACTTCAGAAGTTGCTTGATAAAGGTTTCATCAAGCCTAGCATGTCACCTTGGGGTACACCAGTTTTATTTGTGACGAAAAAAGATGGTTCTATGAGGATGTGTATTGACTATAGGTAGTTGAACAAGGTTACTATCAAGAACAAGTACCCACTACCGCGTATTGATATTTGTTTGATCAGCCTCAGGGTGCTAGAGTATTCTCGAAGATTAACTTGAGATCGGGGTACCATCAGTTGAAGATCCGAGCTTCAGATATTCCGAAGACGGCTTTCAAGATCTGCTATGGTCACTATGAGTTTTTGGTGATGTCTTTTGGGATGACCAATGCCCCCAGCAGCCTTTATGCACTTGATGAACAATTTGTTTCAACCGTATCTTGATTCCTTCATCATCGTATTTATTGATGATATATTGGTATATTCTCTCAGCCGGGAGGATCATGAGCAGCACTTAAGGATCGTGCTCCAGACCTTGAGGGAGAAGAAGCTATATGCTAAATTCTCCAAGTGTGAGTTTTGGCTTGATTTGGTGGTATTCTTGAGTCATGTGGTATCCAATGAGGGGATTAAGGTGGATCCGAAGAATATTGAGGCAGTTCAAAATTGGCCCAGACAGTCTTTTGCTGGTGAAATTTGGAGTTTCATTAGTTTGGATGGGTATTATCGCCGTTTTCAAGAGGGGTTTTCATCTATATATCAACCCTATAGACAGATTGGTGCTCTATTCAGGTGGTCTGAGGAGTGTAAGGATAGCTTTTAGAAGCTCAAGACTGCCTTAACTACAACATCAGTTCTGTTTTTGCCTTCGAGATCGGGTTCTTATATAGTCTATTATGATGCTTCTCGGATTGGCATTGGATGTGTGTTGATGCAGTGGGGTATAGTTATTGCTTATGCTTCACGTCAGTTGAAGCCCCATGAGAAGAACTACCATGTACATGATTTGGAGTTGGCTTTAATTATTCACACACTGAAGATTTGGAGGCCTTATATTTATGGTGTCTTGTGAGGTGTTCACGGATCATAGGAGTCTCTAGCACTTATTCAAGCAAAAGGATCTGAACTTGAGGCAGCATAGGTTATTCCCATTCTTTATCATCCGGGGAACGCTAATGTGGTGACTGATGCTTTGAGTATGAAGGCTCAGAGCAATGAGAGTGTTGCTTATATTCCATTTGGGGAGAGAGCGTTAGCATTGGATGTTCAGGCGTTGGTCAATCAGTTCGTGAGGTTGGATATTTCGGAGCTTAGCCGGGTTCTTACTTGTGTGGTTTCATGGTCTTCTTTGTTTGAGCGCTTCGAGGCACATTAGTATGATAATCCCTACTTACTTGTCCTGAAGGACACAATGCTACACGATGATGCTAAGGAAGTTACTATTGGTGATGATGGGGTATTGAGGCTGCAGGGTCGGATATGTGTTCCAAATATGGATGGGTTGCGTGAGTTGATTCTTCAGGAGGCCCATAGTTTGCGGTTTTCCATTTTTCAGGTGCCTCGAAGATGTATAAGGAATTGATGCAGCACTATTGGTAGCAGAGGATGAAGAAGGAAATTGTTGAGTATGTTGCTCAATTGTAGAACTATCAGTATGTGAAGTTTGAGCATCACAGTCCCACTGGTTTGCTATAAAGACTTGATATTCTGGAGTGGAAATGGGAGCGGATCACCATGGATTTTGTAGTTGTACTTCCACGGACCTTGAGGAGATTTCATGCAGTGTGGGTTATTATCGACAGATTGACCAAGTCTTCGCACTTCTTTCTAGTCATGACTACCTACTCTTCAGAGCAGCTGACTGATATTTATCATTATGAGATTGTTCTCCTTCATGGTGTTCCCGTGTCTATTATCTTGGATCAAGGTGCTCATTTCACATAGCATTTCTCGAGAGCAATACAGCATGAGTTATACACACTGGTCGAGCTGAGTATAGCATTTTATCCCAAGACGGACAGACGGTCTGAGCACACTATTCAGATATTGGAGGACATGTTGCGTGCCTGTGTCATTGAGTTTGGAGGTTCAAGGGATCAATTTATACTGCTAGCAGAGTTTGCCTACAATAACAGCTACCAGTCGAGTATCCAGATGACTCCTTATGAGGCCTTATACGAGAGGCAATATCGTTCTCCGGTTGATTGGTTTGAGCCGGGGGAGGCTAGGTTATTGGGCACTGATTTGGTCCGTGATGCTTTCAAGAAGGTAAAGTTGGTTTAGGAGCGGCTTCGTACAACGTAGTCTAGGCGGAAGAGTTATGCATATATGAAGGCTCGTGATGTTGCATATATGGCGAGTGAGAAGTTTCTACTCAGAGTTTCGCCCATGAAGGGTGTGATGAGGTTTGAGAAGAAGGTAAAGCTGAGCCCTATGTATATTTGTCCTTTTGAGGTGCTTGAGAGAGTTAAGAAGGTGGTCTATACACTTGCCTTGCCACCAAGTCTATCGGGAGTTCACCTAGTGTTTCATGTATATATGATTCGGAAGTATTATGGGGAGCCGGTGGCCATTTCGGACCGACAATTTTGGAAGTTGAGATCGAAGAATATAGCATCGGTGAAGGTTTATTTGAGAGGTTAGCCAGTTGGGGAGGCTACTTGGGAGGTAGAGTAGGAGATGCGGAGCAGATATCCTCACCTTTTTGAGACCCCAGGTATGATTCTAGACCCATTCGAGTACGAACGTTTGTTCAAGAGGGGGAAAATGTGACGACCCGGCCGGTTGTTTTGATTATCTTAACCCTATTTCCCCTATTTGATGCTTTACATATATGTATTTGTGGTTATGTGACTTCCTGGGGTGGTTCGTTTGGTTTCGGGGAGGTTTTGTAGTGAATTGGGACACTTAGTCCCAATGTTGGAAGCTTAAATCGTAAGAGTTGACCAAAATTTGACTATTGCGTAGACGACTCCAGAATGGTGTTTTAATGGTTGGAATAACTTCGTCTGGTGAACTTGGACTTAGGAGTATGTTCGAATGTGGATTTGGAGGATCCGTAGGTTAGTTCAGTGCTTTTTGGAAAAAGTTTGAAAGTTGAAGGTTTGAAAATTTGATAGATTTGGCCGAGAGTTGTCTTTGTTGATATCGGGTTTGAATGTTTGTTCTGGGAGTTATAATTGGTCCGTTGTTTCATTTGGGACTTGCTTGAAAATTTTGAGGTCATTCAAAGTTGATTTAATATGGTTCGGCATGTGTTTTGGAAGTTGAAAGTTCATTAGTTCATTAGGCTTGAATTGGATACAAGTCGTGGTTTTGATATTGTTTTATGTGTTTTAAAGCCTGGAGTAGGTCTGCATTATGTTTTGAGATTGGTTGGTATGTTTGGACGGGGTCCCGGGGGCCTCGGGTGCATTTTGAATTGAGTTAGGATAATTTGTAGACTTAGAAGAAGTTGCTGAAGTTCTGAGTTCAGATGTTTTTGCAGCTGCGATGGATTGGCCGCTGATGTGAGGACGCAGAGGCACCCGGATGACAGTAGATGCAGAGTTGGTCAAGTTGGGGCTGGGTCTGCAGATGCGCTTGCGGACGGATGTGCATAGATACGCTTGCACAGGTGCAGTAAGGGTCCGCAGAAGAGGAGTCACAGATGCATTAGGTGATCCACAGAAGCAGAAGGTTAGGCGCTTAGAGGGAGCCACAGATGCGGTCACTGTTCCGTTGAAACTGTATCGCAGAAGCGGTTAAGTGACCGCTGGTGCGAGATTGCTGGACATGTTTTATAATCGAAGAGTTTGAGTGTTTTTCTTATTTTTCGAATTGTGGAGCTCGGTCTAGGGCAATTTTTGGAGTGTTTTTCATCACAATTGAAGAGGTAACTGATCCTTACTCACTTTTGGTGATTAATATTGATTACCCATAAATTATACCTAATTTTCATGAATTAAAGGTGGGATTTGGGGGATTTTGGACTACGTTATTAGAGAGTGAAATTGATGATTTGGGGGGTTGATATGTGGTTGGAATTGGGTAGAAATAGGTATTGTTGGATTCGTATTTGAATGAGTGTTCGGAAATTGGGAATTTGGTCAGGTTCTCGGGTGCAGGTGCGGGGTTGACTTTTTGATTTTGATTAAAGATCTTAGCTTTATCATTTTGAACCATTTTCTATGGATTTTATTGATGATATTAAGTTATTTTGGCTAGATTCGAGCCGTCCGACGGTTGATTCACTCGGGAAGGGCGTGTTAGAGGTAAGCATACCTTGAACATGCATACACCTTAGTATGTCACTTATAACAGTCCAAGAGTATGAAATTTGATGTTCTTTGATAATGTACATGTACTCTATGAAATCGGATTGGTAGCCCGTGACCACAATGGGCGGATTGTGATATTATTAGCACGTGATTTGTTCCTGCATCACTCGAGGTCATGAGTAGCTTCACATGATGTCTTATGACTTCCGTGTATAGTAGGTTTTGGTTTTTCGAGTGGTTCGGGATTGGTTCGGAAGAATGATTCTCAACTAGGAAGCTTTAAGTTAGAAGAGTTGACTATGTTTGACTTTTGTGATTTGAGGCCCCGAGTAGGTCTGTATTAAGTTTTGGGACTTGTTCGAATGTTCGGATGGGTTCCTGAGGGGCTCGGGTGTATTTCAAATTGATTTTCAACCAATTCAGAGTTGCATGACATGCTGATTTTCTGATGCTCCAATTGTGCTTCACGATCATGATGTGTATTTTGTCAGTGGAGTGGGTTGTACATCACATTTGCGTAGGAGCTATCACGTTCGCGGATAAGATACTAGGCTGGGGCGATTTCTTCTTCGCGTTCACAGGGGTGTGAACGTATTTGCGAATGTCTATCATCTGAGGTCATTGCATTCGTGTGGCCTGTGTAACTAACGCGTAGAGCAATTTGTGGCAGAGTGATGTAGTGATGCGCGACCATGAAGGCTTTATCTGGGTAGTGCATATAAGTTGTTAATTTCAACATATTTTGAGTTTGGGAGCTTGGATTTGGACGATTCTTTGAGGGGATTTTCAACATATTGATTGGGGTAAGTATTTTTGACTCGAATTTGATTATTTTACATGATTCCATCTTTGATTTTGGCATTTAAGTTTGATGAATCTAAAAGAGAAATTTGGGGGGGGGGGGGTCAAAACCTTTCTAAAGTTAATATGTGAGATATGAACATTGATTCGGAGTTGGATTTGAGTGAAATTAGTGTAGTTGGACTCATATTCGAATGGGTTGTCAGAATTTGTGAGTTTTGTCGAGTTCCGGAGAGCGGGCCCTGGTTGAAATTTTGGTCGGCTTTAAGTATTTGATTGAAGATTCGACCTTTATTATTTGGGGTTGTTTTCCTTGGCATTATTTGATATTTTTGAGTTGCTTTTGGCTAGTTTCGAGCTGTTCGGAGGTCGATTCACGTGGGATGGTATTTCTAGAGTATTGTTTTTGCTTGTTTGAGGTAAGTATCTTACCTAAACTCGGTTGAGGCACTAGTTGCCCGAGTTATTTATGATAGCTACGCGCACTAGGTGGCGCATATGTGTGGGGTTTAGCCCATATGCGTGCACTAGGTGATATGAATTGGACTGGTAGCTGTGTGATATGAATTGGACTGGTAGCCTGTGACCACGGGGGCAGATTGGATATAACTTGTGACCACGCCAGGCGAATTGTGATATAGCATGTGACCATGCCGGGCGGCTTGTGAAATAGCCTGTGACCACACCAATAAGATTGTGATATAGCATGTGACGACATCGGGCAGATTGTGATATAGCCTGTGACCAAGCCAGGATAATTACCATATGACCACGCCAAGCGGATTATGATATTGAGCTTGTGACCGCGCCGGGAAGATTATGATAGCACGTGATTTGTCCGCGCTGCGTGTGGATATGGATCCATATCCTTAGGGTCACCCTCTCATGTGTCTTCTTGATGGTGTACATGCAAATTTTGAGAAACTGGCGGGTTTCTAGTTAATATGGGCTCTGGGAGAGCTTATCATTGTTTTGATTTGGTTACTCAAATTCTGATATGGGCCCTAGAGCCGTGATGTGATTTTAATTTGGATCAGGTTTCGCACCACAATGGATTGATATTTGATTATTGCATGTCATCTTTACTTGAAATTTCCTTAGTTGTTTACCTGATTTATTTGCATATATTCCTTATATGTTTGATAGTTGATTGAGCAGAATACGTTAAGAAAATTGAGATCACCGAGGTGATTTTATCTGTGATTTCATGATTTGATCATATTTTTATTCAATACTTGTTGGAATTTATGAACTTGTACTGGTGATTGTTGAGTATCATTTATAATTCTTTCTTCTATTACCTCGCCGAGGTTAGTTATGATACATGTGAATTACATGGGGTCGGTTGTAGTCATACTACACTTCTACACCTTGTGTGAAAATGTTGGAGCTGAGATGTTATGGTTGACGGGAGTTGGCACTGAAGATGTACTTGTTTTCCGGATATAGCTACAACTTGTCCTTGGTAGATTTTGTAACACCCCGAAAAATTTCGAAGTACTTAAGTGTAAAGCTTGGTAAAGTTTGTAAAGAAAATAATATTTCATGGTGCCGGACTAGGCTTACGTGTTTGGGTTGAGCCCGTGAGTAAGAAAAGTGCATTTCTGCTGTCCATTATGCGATCGCAGAACCACTCTGCGGACCGCATAATGGCCGCAGAGTGAGGCAGTTAATTGGGTTAGTTAGAAGAAACTATGCGATGGACAATGCGATCGCATAACTGTTATGTGGTACATTATGCGACCGCATAACAGTTATACAGACCGCATAGTGACCGCATACACAGACAACTCTTTTGGCTATTTTGTAACCAATTATGCGACCAATGTGCGGTCCACATATCGGTTATGCGATCACATACCTTGTTCCGGAGCTCTATTTTTAAGTTTTTAAAACCCGACCCTATTTCGTTAAATACACTCTTTGGGCCATTTTTGAGACATAATCTCATACTTTAGAGTGAGAGAGAGTGCCCTAGAGTGAGAAGGTGTTCTTCAATAATTTTTCTTCAATTCTTGCTCAAGTTTTGGAAGATTAAGAAGGGAAGATCACTAGGTCTTCATCCTAGAGGTAAGATTCTACACCCTAAATCCTAATTTCGAAATTTTCTGAAAATGGGTAACTAGCAAGATAATATTTGGGCATGAGAGTTGTTTATTTTACATGCATGTGTTATCAAAGGGTGTAGGAAGATTGTTGAGCTAAAAATGGTAAATATTGGGTTGTGGGATGATGGAATTCTCCATTAAAGGCACCTTGGAACCTTAATGCACACTTAGTGTTTGATAAAATGCTCAAATGAGCTCGAACCATGATCACCTTCCTAATTTTGATTCAATTTGCTATATTTCTACAATAGATTGAAGTTGCTAGGAATTTCGAAACATTTAGAGTGTAAGGAAGCTCAAGTGAGGTATGTTGGCTAAACTCTTCTCTTAGAATTGAATCCCACGATATTCATGTAAATTATGTAAGACCCGAGTGATTCATTATGAAATTGGCTATTCCGAGTAAGATTGGGTTGAAAGATATATGTTAAACAAGCATCCCAAATACTCATTCATGTTATTTTACCAATTGAGGATGTGTTAAAATATGGGTAGTGCATTAATAATGTTTCGACTTTAAGTCAAGTTCAAATGAAGGCTATTATGCCAAAATTTTGTAAAATATCTCTATGTGCATTAGACTCTAAATTGCTCACATGTGTACTACACACTTTGATTTGAATTGTGTTTGTTGTTGATGATGAGGATGATAATTGAAATTGATAATGTGAGCATAAAATACTGAATATGGCCAACGTGCGAAGAATGATCTTATAATTATGGCCACTAGTGCCAATGAAATAAAATGATGTGAAAGTATTATGAAATGCGATGATATAAAAAGATTGATGCCTCAAACAAGACAGCCTAGCCGGTCGGGTCGTGATCGGACACCATGCCTCACACATGGTAGTGATTGTGTTGGAAATTGTAATTGAAATTGTGATTGTGGTCGATGTCCTTAATGGATAGCCTAGCCGATCGGGTCGTGATCGGACTCCATGTTAAAGACGGTGGTATTGATATTGAGAAAAATTGTGGTTGATGTCTCTACTGAGATAGCCTAGTCGATTGGGTCGCGATCGGACTCCGTGCTAAGAGTGCGGCGGTACTGGTTTTGTGAATAGTGGTATTGGTATGGTGAATAATGGTACTGGTATTGTGGACAATGGTATATCGATACTAAAAATCCCCTAATGTGAGATATGGAAATTAATTTGAACACTGTCTTGATCCTAAATTGAGGTTTGATGTTAATTAAGGCTTTCATTGATATTATGATAATCTTATTAGTATTATTTGTCATTCTATTGAAAGGGTGTTTAGTTATACATACTAGTGCTATTCGACAGTAGTAACGTCCCTTTTGCCTGGGCGCTGCATCTTTCAATGGATGCAGGTAGTTCTACAATAGGAGATATTGGTCAGTGATAGCAGTGCACCTTCTTCCTTGCTGACTTGGTGAGCCCCACTTCATTCCGGGGTCATGAACCTTTTGTACTTTTTGTATTCTGTTTGAGGTATAGCCGGGGCCTTGTTGCCGGCATTATCATTGTACTCTTCTTTATCTATAGAGGCTCCGTAGACATAGTGTGGGTTGTGTATTGGTGTTGGGAATGACAAACTATGCTATGTTGTGGTTGTATTACTTGTCCATTTGAGACTTTAAAAATGGTGAAACTTATGGTAAGAAATTGGTAATTGTAGACATGACCACTTTATTGTTTAATTAAGGAAAACATATATTCTCTTTATTCATGAATGAGATTGGGTAGAAGGAAACTAACAGGCTTGCTCGGTCGGTTTCACTCGGTTGAGCGACGATCACGCTCCTCGGTTTTGGGGCGTGACAAACTTGATATCAGAGCCTAAGGTTTTAATGTGTCCTAGGATGTCTCGGAGCCATGTCTAGTAGAGTCCTTATTATTGGTGTGTTGTCGACCACATCTATAATTAGGATGCTACATGGGCAATTAGGAATAATACCCTTCTTTCATATTCTTGATCGTGCGATAAAGCTTGTTGTAAGATTGTTCCTCCTTTAACCTGAGTTGCTCTAATTTTCAGTACATGGTGCCTAAGAAGAAGGCAAGAACTGGCCAAAGAGTCAATGTCACCCCAGGAGTGACAGTTGATCGTATAATTGATGATGCGGGTGAGCGCCCGAGGAGTGAGAATATTCCTTCAGTTACTACACTGCCTGACTCTACTACAACTGATCAGACCGCACTTGTCCCTACACCTACTGAAGGTGCAACGGTCCCTCCACCTGATATACTAGTTCCACCTCCAGTTCCAGCTTCCGATTCTGGTGTTTCTGATCTTGATCTTAGGGGAGCCATACATATGTTAGCTCAAATAGTGGCTTCCCAGATCCAGAGGTCAAATATTGCACCTACTTCTTCCAGTCAACCAAGGGATTCTACTGGTTCCAGGGTGAATAGGTTTCTCCAGTTGGATCCTCCAGTGTTCACGGGTACTAACCTAGAGGAAGATCCCCAGGATTTCATTGATGAGATGCACAAGACTCTCATAGTTATGCATGCTACTGAAACAGAGGCAATGGAATTGGCCTCCCACCTCCTGAAAGAGGTGGCATATTCTTGGTTTGAGCTATGGGAGGAGTCCCGTGAAGAAGGGAGCCCTTCGGCGAGGTAGGGTGAGTTTGCTGATGCCTTCATTGATCATTTCTTGCCTGCCGAGACTAAGGCAGCCCGTGCTGCTGAGTTTGAGAACTTGAGGCAAGGTAGCCTGAGTGTGTGGGATTACCATATGAGATTCGTGTACCTTTCTAAATATTCTATTTACATGCTGCCCACTATGGAGGCTAGAGTTTGCCCATTTGTGCAGGGCCTTAGTCCCTTAGTAATTAATGAGGCCGCTACAACAGCCTTGAATTCTGATATGAACTATGGAAAGATGGTGGCATTCGCTCAAGCCACAGAGACCTGCAAATTAAGGAACAGAATGGAGCGAGAGGGTAGTAATAAGGCCCGGTCTACGGGCAACTTTGGTGGTTCTTCAGGTGGTGGCAAGTCAATATTCAGAGGAGGGTCGTCAGGGCCATCACAGTCCTTTGCCTAGTCTTCGTCTAGTGCACTGCCATCAGGGCCTAGTTAGCAGCAGCAGTGGAGCCGTTTCGGGCCCAATCAGGGCAACATGGGATCCAATCAGCAGGGTCGTCATAGTGGTAGATTCCAACAGTAGAGGAAGCCCCCATGCCCTAGGTGTGGAAAGATGCACCTAGGAATTTGCTACATGGACTTACACATATGCTACGGATGCGGATTGAGGGGTCACATTTAGAGGGATTGTCATTCGTCTCGCCAGGGTACGGGCAGGGGTGTGGCACAGCCAGCCAGTTCTGCAGCTACGACATCCGCAACACCTCTTCCAGCTCGAGGCACTCCAACACCCACAGGGCGTGGTGTAGCTAGGGACGGAGCGCAGAGTTCGGGAGGATCCGGCCGTTTCTATGCTATGAGGGGTCGCCAGAATTCAGAGGCTTCTCCAGATGTTGTCATAGGTATATTGACTGTCCAATCTCATGAAGTATATGCTCTTATTGATCCCGGTTTCACTTTGTCATATGTCACACCTTATGTTGCTATGGAATTTGGGATAGAACCAGAACAACTTTATGAGCCGTTATCTGTATCTACTCCGGTTGGTGAGTCTATTTTAGCCACGCGGGTTTATAGGGATTATGTTGTTACGTTGCATGGTCGGGACACCGTGGTCAATCTTATTGAATTGAGAATGGTCGATCTTGATGTGATAATGGGGATAGATTGGCTTTACTCTTGTTTTGCCAAGCTTGATTGCCGAACCAGAACTGTTAGGTTCGAATTTCCAAATGAGCCAGTTATTGAGTGGAAGGGTGATGATGTAGTTCCGAAGGGTAGGTTTATTTCTTACCTAAAGACCACGAAAATGATCAACAAGGGATGTATTTACCATTTGGTTTGGGTTACGGACATCGATGCTGAGGCACCTACACTTGAGTCTTTGCCAGTTGTGAATGAATTTCTGGGAGTCTTTCCGGATGAACTCCCTGGGATCCCACATGATAGGGAGATTGATTTTGGTATTGATGTGATGCCAGACACACATCCTATATCTATTCCACCCTACAGAATGGCACCGGCAGAACTAAAGGAGCTAAAGGAACAATTGAGAGATTTGTTAGAAAAGGGTTTTATCCGGCCAAGTGTTTCGCCTTGGGGCGCACCGGTCCTTTTTGTGAGAAAGAAATATGGGTCACTGAGAATGTGTATTGACTATCGGCAGCTTAATAAGGTAACAATCAAAAATAAGTACCCATTGCCAAGGATAGATGACTTGTTTGATCAATCACAAGGTGCAAGGTACTTCTCCAAAATCGATTTACGATCCGGGTATCACCAATTGAAGATGAGGGAGCGAGATATTCCGAAAACCGCATTTAGAACCCGATATGGGCATTTTGAGTTTCTAGTAATGTCTTTTGGGCTAACAAAGGCTCCAGCAGCCTTCATGGATCTTATGAATCGCGTTTTTAAGCCATTCCTTGACTCCTTTGTGATAGTGTTAATTGACAATATTCTTGTATATTCACGAAGTCAGGAGGACCATGCTGACCATCTCAGGGTAGTTCTGCAAACCCTACATCAGCACAGTTATATGCAAAGTTTTCAAAGTATGAATTTTGGCTTGAATCAGTCATATTCTTGGGTCATGTAGTTTCTAGTTAGGGAATTAATGTTGATCCTCAAAAAATTTCAGCTGTGAAGAATTGGCCGAGGCGTACAACTCCAACAGAGATTTGCAGTTTCTTAGGCTTAGCCGGATATTACAGAAAGTTTGTGGAGGGGTTTTCTACTCTTGCCTCTCCATTGACTAAATTGACGCAGAAGGCAATTAAGTTCCAATGGTCAGATGCTTGTGAAAAGAGTTTCCAGGAATTGAAAGCAAGATTGACTATGGCATCGGTGTTGACTCTACTAGAGGGTATAGATGGATTTGTGGTATATTGTGATGCTTCAAGAATCGGGCTTGGATATGTATTAATGCAACATGGGAATGTGATAGCTTATGCTTCTAGGCAACTAAAGAATCATGAAAAGAACTATCCAACACATGATTTAGAACTTGCAGCGGTGGTATTTGCATTGAAAATTTGGCGTCATTATTTATATGGGGTCCATGTGGATATATTCACAGACCATAAGAGCCTTCAATATCTTTTCAAATAGAAGGAATTGAATCTGAAGCAGAGAAGATGGCTTGAATTACTCAAGGATTATGACATTGATATTTTATACCATCCGAGGAAGGCTAATGTTGTGGCGGATGCTCTTAGACAAATATCTATGGGTAGCTTAGCACACTTGGAGGCATATCAAAGGCCATTTGCCAAAGAAGTTCACCGATTGGCTAGTTTGGGAGTTCGTCTTGCAGACTCTAGTGAAGGAGGGGTAATTGTGCAAAATAGGGATGAATCATCGCTTGTTGTGAAAGTCAAAGAGAAGCAATATAACAATCCATTGTTGGTGAAATTAAAAGAGGGGATTCATAAACATAAGACCATGGCCTTTTATCTTAGCATGAATGATGGTACACTAAGGTACCAAGGGCGACTGTGTGTTCCAAATGTGGATGGTCTCCGGAAAAGAATTATGACTGAAGCTCACACTTCTAGGTATTCCGTACATCCAGGTTCTATAAAAATGTATCATGATCTTAAGGAAGTCTATTGGTGGAATGATATGAAGAGGAATGTGGCGGACTTTGTGGCAAGATGTTCGAATTGTCAGCAAGTGAAGGCCGAACACCAAAGGCCAGGTGGGTTGGCACAAAAGATAGAAATTCCAATATGGAAGTGGGAAATGATTAATATGGACTTTGTGGTAGGATTACCGCGCACTTCGTGCAAGTTTGACTCAATTTGGGTGATTGTGGATCGGCTCACGAAGTCATCACACTTTTTGTCGGTTAAGTCTACCGACACAGCGGAGCAGTATGCTCAGTTGAGCAATAGTCAGGTTGTATGGCACCCCAGTTTCCATCATTTTTGATCGGGGGCACAATTCACTACTATGGTTTGGAAGACATTTCAGCACGGTTTGGGTATTCAAGTGAATCTTAGTACAGCCTTTCACCCGCAGACTGACGGGCAGGCAGAGTGGACTATTCAGACGCTTGAGGATATGTTGCGTGCTTGCGTTATAGACTTCAAAGGTAGTTGGGATGATCATTTACCACTCATAGAATTTGCCTACAACAATAGCTATCACGCTAGCATTCAAATAGCATCGTTCGAGGATTTATATGGTAGGAGATGTAGATCTCCCATTGGGTGGTTCAAAATTGGGGAAACAGAGTTGATAGGGCCAGACCTCATGCATCATGCTATGGAAAAAGTTAAAATCATTAAGGAGCGGTTGAAGACTGCTCAGAGTCGTCAGAAATCCTATTCGTATGTTTGTCATTGGGATTTGGAGTTCAAAGAAGATGATTGGGTATTCTTGAAAGTTTCCCCCATGAAAGGGGTAATGCGATTTGGTAAGAAAGGGAAATTGAGTCCGAGGTATATTGGGCCGTACAAAATCATTCAGAGCATTGGTGAGGTGGCGTACAAGGTAGAGCTACCACCTGAGATGTCATTAGTACACCCGATGTTTCATGTATCCATGTTGAAGAAAGTAGTTGGAGATCCGACACTCATTGTTCCGGTTGAGACCATTGAGGTAAATAAGAAATTGACTTACGAAGAAATTCCGATTTCTATTATTGATCTGCATGTCCGAAAATTGAGAAATAAAGAAATTACCTCCGTGAAACTGTTGTGGCGAAACCAACAGGTTGAATAGGCTACTTGGGAGGCCGAGGAAGAAATGAAGAAAAAGTATCCTTATTTGTTTGAATGACCATGTATTTAAAATTGTGATCTAGGAAAAAATTATAAGACTTACTTTTTATGAATTTTACATCATGTGAACAATTGGCATCAAGGGTGTTCCTTTCTGGACATATATTGCTTATGAGACAACATTTGGTGTTGTTTTGTATTATGTTACGTCGTTGGAATACGTTTATGCGGTGCATTATGCGACCGCTATGCGGACCGCATAGTGACCGCATATACAGACAGTTCTTTTGGATATTTTGTATCTAACTATGCGACCGATATGCGGTCCGCATATCGGTTATGCGATCGCATACCTTGTTCCGGAGCTCCATTTTTGGGTTTTTAAAACCCGACCCTATTTCGTTAAATACACTCTTTGGGCTATTTTTGAGACATAATCTGATACTTTAGAGTGAGAGAGAGTGCCCTAGAGTGAGAAGGTGTTCTTCAATAATTTTTCTTCAATTCTTGCTCAAGTTTTGGAAGATAAAGAAGAGAAGCTCACTAGGTCTTCATCCTAGAGGTAAGATTCTACACCCTAAAACCTAATTTTGAAATTTTCTGAAAATGGGTAACTAGCAAGATAATTTTTGGGCATGAGAGTCATTTATTTTACATGCATGTGTTATCAAAGGGTGTAGGAAGATTGTTGAGCTAATAATGGTAAAGATTGGGTTGTGGGATGATGGAATTCTCCATAAAAGGGACCTTGGAACCTTAATGCACACTTAGTGTTTGATAAAATGCTCAAATGAGCTCGAACCATGATCACCTTCCTAATTTTGATTCAATTTGTTATATTTCTACAATAGATTGAAGTTGCTAAGAATTCCGGAACATTTAGAGTGTAAGGAAGCTCAAGTGAGGTATGTTGGCTAAACGCTTCTCTTAGAATTGAATCCCACGATATTCATGTAAATTATGTAAATCCCGAGTGATTCATTATGAAATTGGCTATTCCGAGTAAGATTGGGTTGAAAGATATATGTTCAACAAGCATCCCAAATGCTCTATTCATGTTATGTTACCAATTGAGGATGTGTTAAAATATGGGTTGTGCATTAATAATGTTTCGACTTTAAGTTAAGTTCAAATGAAGGCTATTATGCCAAATTTTGTGAAATATCTCTATGTGCATTAGACTCTAAATTACTCACATGTGTACTACACACTTTTATTTGAATTATGTTTGTTGTTGATGATGAGGATGATAATTTAAATTAATAATGTGAGCATGAAATACTGAATATGGCCAACGTGCCAAGATTGATCTTATAATTATGGCCACTAGTGCCAATGAAATGAAAAGATGTGAAAGTATTATGAAATGCGATGATTGATATAAAAAGGTGGATGCCTCAAACAAGACAGCCTAGCCGGTCGGGTCGTGATCGTACACCATGCCGCACACATGGTGGTGATTGTGCTGGAAATTGTAATTGAAATTGTGATTGTGGTCGATGTACCTAATGGATAGCCTAGCCGATCGGGTCGTGATCGGACTCCCATGTTAAAGACGGTGGTATTGATATTGAGAGAAATTGTGGTTGATGTATCTACTGAGATAGCCTAGCCGATTGGGTCGTAATCGGACTTCGTGCTAAGAGTGCGGTAGTACTGGTTTTGTGAATAATGGTATTGTGAATAGTGGTATTGGTATAGTGAATAATGGTACTGGTATTGTGGACAATGGTATATCGATACTAAAAATCCCCTAATGTGAGATATGGAAGTTAATTTGAACATTGTCTTGATCCTAAATTGATGTTTGATGTTAATTAAGGCTTTCATTGATATTATGATAATCTTATTTGTATTATTTGTCATTCTATTGAGAGGGTGTTTAGTTATACATACTAGTGTTATTCTACAGTACTAACGTCCCTTTTTCCAGGGCGATGCATCTTTCAATGGATGCAGGTAGTTCCATAACAGGAGATATTGGTCAGTGATAGCAGTGCACCTTCTTCCCAGTTGACTTGGTGAGCCCCACTTCATTCCGGGGTCATGAACCTTTTATACTTTGTGTATTCTGTTTCAGGTATATCCGGGGCCTTGTTGCCGACATTATCATTGTACTCTTCTTTATCTATAGAGGCTTCGTAGACATAGTGTGGGTTGTGTATTAGTGCTGGGAAAGACAAACTATGCTATGTTGTGGTTGTATTACTTGTCCATTTGAGACTTTAAAAATGGTGAAACTTATGGTAAGAAATTGGTAATTGCAGACATGACCACTTTATTGTTTAATTAAGGAAAACATATATTCTCTTTATTCATGAATGAGTTAGGGTAGAAGGAATCTAACAGGCTTGCTCGGTCGGGTTCACTCGGTTGAGCGCCGGTCGCGCCCCTCGGTTTTGGGGTGTGACCACTTTCTAATAATGATTTTTTTTTCAAACTTTTTGTTTTTCTTTTTGACTATTTGACTAATTCATATAATTCAAGTTCGGCCGGGACCCGCAGTTGTGGACCTTGAAGAGTGCCTAACACTTTCTCTTCGAGGTCTTATTATTCTCATTCGAGTCATGTTGATTGTTGTTTGGCTTACCTAGCGAGTTGGGTTAGGTGCCATTATGAGCAAGTGTCTAGTAGAGTCTTGTGGATCAGTCTGATGACGTCGATACCTATCTTCGAGAAGCTACGGGACATGTAGGAAAATTTCCCATCTTTCCTTCCTTGTTGTGCGGCATTAATTCAGCTTGAAGCGTATCTCTTTGACTTTCTTCCATACATCCTATGTTATTTTGAGCACTTAGTTATGAGTTGTCGACTTTTGATGTCATGGATGAGGTGCGAGATGTATTTTCTGTATTTTGGTGATGGGCCAATCTGGAGGACTTGAAATCGGGGTTCATACCGCAGCTTGGGCTTGGTGGTTTCAGTTGTGTGAGTATGTGCTTATGGACTCATAGTGTCCCTAGGAGTGGGATTAATGGCTCAGTGAGTAGTTGGATAGCTATATGATGAGTATTGTGTGTGACTGAGAATTGGGCTTAGATGATTTGGATGTGACGAGAAGAGTTTGCTTGAGATGTGAAAAAGACTATGAGTTCTTTATTTCTATCTTGATGTGTTGTACAATATCGAGTTATAAGTGTATTGAGGGATATTTCATGTTGTTCATTTATGGGATGAAGTAGATTATCATGTCTTGTTGACAAGTTTAGGCTCGGGAAGATTAAGTGATTGCATTGTAGTTGTGACCATGATAGGGCTTAAGGAGATGCCAGTATGAGGCTATGCGGGTGGTTTATCATCTGTGGGGTTGTCTACGGATGTGTGATTCTTATGATGTTTCTCTGGAGAGTTTCTTTCTACCGGTGGGTTATATATGTTGCAATTTTAGTTTGGATCACTTGCATGAGTTTGTACGACTGTCAAGCGGATGGATATGCCCTTAGCAGATAGTTTGAGGTATTTTATGATTAGAGCTACGTGAGCTTATGAAGAATTTTGTTGAATTAAAGTGCGGGATTATAGCAGTTATGGAGTAAGGGTATTGTGGGTCATCGGATGTTATGTTCTATGGATTTGATTCAAGTGGGGGAGCCTTCTATCGACGATCAAATTGCATGGTCATGTGTTATGTTAGTTTTGGTCTGAGTTATACTTATGGATCGGTTATGACTTGAAGATCTTGATTTCGAGGATGACTCAAGTAACGAAATTTCTGGATGCATGATGTATTACACTTTATGGATATATGAAAATCTTGGAGTGATTCGGGTTTGTTATTTGTAGTTTACATAGTGTGCAAGGAGAAGGGATTTACTCAGTTGTATAAAGGTGGGGTTACTTCTTCAGACGATTGTGCGCTAATGAAGCACAATTCATTCGGCTCGTTTCGGCAGTGCATGGGAGATTTAAGCAGAGTGGATGACTCTCGAGAAAGTTCTAATAAGTTCAAGATTCATATGTTGTATTTGGGAATTTCCCAAATTTATAAATAGCTAAGATCTGAGACTTGCATCGGATGGTGTTGGGACTTGCGGTATTTCTATGTCATTAGTGATTCTACATTTTAGAATCAAAAAGGTTAAGAAACAACTTCAGAATCACTGAAGGTCTCTTTAGAGTGGGCATTTTGGTTGCAATACTATTGAGTGCTTAGAGGGAATATAGTGATTTATGGGCAATAAGATGGCGTGGTTTCATGCTAGGATCTCTTGTGTTGTGCTTGGGGTTGAGGATCGTAGTGTACTAGCAAGGAGAAGTGTTAATTTGAAGGCAAGTCGAGAGAGACTCGAAGAAATATGTCAGCTCGGTAGTGGTTTAGATCAACATTGTATTAGAAGTGATCGGTTCTTTTGGTGTGGCGAGGTTTTGTGGGTTTATTGAGCAATTCTCTTGGGTGTGGCGATCTGCATGACTTGATTGAGTTAGAGTGATTCCGTTCTTATGGCTTGGTTATGTACAAATCGGTTTCGAAGAGTTCTCGATGATTTCAACTACAGTTTGGGATGGATGTTTTTGAAAGGCATGAGAAGTATGTTGCATGTTGTGATTTTCTCTTTGATAGGGGTCGAATGGAAGGTTTTTGCCTGACGGAATATGTATCCTACTTGTGATTTAGAGTTGATAATGGGGTTCTCGTATTTTCAAATGATGGCATGATAGATGCAGTGTAGTATGTGGGATTAAGGTTTGCATTACGAGGTTGCAGTTCCGTTCAAAGAAAGGTCATGAGTTCTAGAAAGCATGGGCGGTTCAGATGTTTAGAAGAATGTTGGCACTATCTGGTATCACCTAGGAAGGGTGCGCATTTTAGAAGATGCATTATGTTTTGACTTACAGATGCTTGACTGGTATTATGGTAATTGCCTGGTTGATCGACTGTTGACATTCATATTTTCTATGTGGCATGGAAGAATTATGGAAGTATTTGTCGTGAGATGATTATGTATGAGAAATGTGTTAGTCACTTGAGTGGTCGAGTTGGGATCATCATGGAGATTCTTGTATTCTAGGGATTTGAAGACTAGTAGGGTTCTCAAAGGCATATTATTCCTTCGTTGCCAACAATGAAGGTATGTTAGGAGGTTGATCGCTGATTGTGTGTGTTATAATTAGGTTACTAGGGTACTTTTGGAAGGTTACTTATCTATTCGTGGATGATCATAGTTAATTTGGAGGTCACTGGCATGCCTAATGAGAATGTGTATTCTACATTAGGTCTAGTTTGTTTACTCAGCACAACTAATATTGAGGGGTGTGTCATTCAGTAAGAGTTGATCTTATTCGTGTCTGATATGCTCCATGTGCTAATCTTTTATGCTATGATGGGTTGTGAGACTGTTTACTAATTACACACATGATGCGATTCCGTTTGGACTTGTGATTGAATTCGAGCGAGGCGGCTCTTGGGGTGTTGAATGGTATATGGTGCCATGGTTATGGTCTTCCTTCTAGTGGTATATTATGCTATCTATTTCATCTATGGTTATGTTCATGTACTTCGTCTGTTTGTTGTTGTTACACATATGGTTATTGAATATGGAGCATCGTGACTCGAGGTATTCCATGTGGATCGGGGCTTCAATTGGGTCATGCATCGCAGCAAAGTATGTTGGAATATGATCCTTGTGCTTATTTCGTGTATTTTGTTTCTCCTTTGTGTGACAGGTTCGTAACATTGCGCCTTATGGTGGTATCTGTTGAGCTTGGGGTATAGTTCTCTCATTTGGGTTCTTCTTTCATCAATGGTTACATTTGAGTCGTTTCTTGTTTGGTGCCCGGATAGCATAGTATGTGGCTCTAGGTGGTATTGGTGTCGTGTATCAGTCGAGCAGCTTGTACTTGATGAGATGAGGTTATTGGACCTGGGATGAGTGTTATCAGATTTGATTAAGGTATATTTGAAAGAATAAGGTCACTAGTAAGCGTAGAATTTGGCTATGGTTCTTGTTGGGTGAGAGAGCTCCACGACTTATAGATCTGATGAGTGGTTATGTGTTTTTGCATGTTTCTTTCATCATTGCCAGTATACAAAGGTTTAGAACAAGGTTTTAATTGATATGAGGTTTGCTACCGGTACCGGGTTTCTTATTGGGCAACTATTCCAGTCTGAAGTTATGCTACGAGAATCTTAGTTATGTGGAATATCATGTGATTACACCATGGGTTATGGTTATAGCTTGATACAGCTTGTTCCGACTTATACAATGTATAGATTCAAGATTCAGGTCTTATGATGAATTTCGGATGTTAGAAATTGGGTTCTAAGATTTATGGACTAAGGTTGAAGTACAAATCTTCATTTAGGTTGTGTTGTCGGGTTTATATGGTTTGTGGTGATGTGGGATTACCCATGGGTATGTGTATGGTGAGTTTTTACAGTGACTTGATGGCTTTGGAACGACCCTTGGCACATTTGAGGATGAACGTATGTTTAAGTGGGGGAGAATGTAACGAACCGATGGTTTGTTTTGAGAATTTGCGTTCAGTTTGGTGGTTTGAGGTCATGACTAGCTTCACATGATGTCTTATGACTTGTGTGTATGGTCGGTTTTGATTTTCGAGTGGTTCGGAATTGATTTGGATGAATGATTCTCAACTAGGAAGCTTTAAACTGGAAGAGTTGACCAAGTTTGACTTTTGTGTATTTTACCTCAGATTGGAGTTTTGATGATTTCATTAGGCCCGGATGGTGATTTTTGACTTGGCCATATGCCCGGATTTGCACTTGGATTTTTCTAGAAGGTTTTGGCACTATTTGCCAAAAGGTTGGCAATTTATAGGTTTGGATAGTTCATAAGTTTGATTGGGAGTTGACTTTGATGGTATCAGGTTAAGATTGTTGCACCAGGAGTTGGAATAGGTTGTTATGTCATTTGAAACTTGTGTTCAAATTTGGAAGTTATTCTGAGTTGTTTAGACTTGCTCGACGTAAATTTGGAATTTGGAAATTTGAAATAGTTCATTAAGCTTGGTTTGTGGTACGATTCGAGGTTTTGATGTTGTTATGTGTGATTTGAGGCCTCGAGTAGGTTTGTATTATGTTCTGTGACTTATTGGTACGTTTGGACAGGGTCCGAGGGGCTCGGGTGCGTTTCAGATTGATTTTGGACCATTTCGGAGTTGCATGAGATACCTGTTTTATGGTGCTCCAGTTGTGCTTCGCGGTCACAGAAGAAAAGTTACGATCGCGATGTGTATTTTGTTAGTGAAATTGGTTGTACATCATTTTCACGTAGCACCTATCGCGTTCGCAGATAAGGAACTGGGCTAGGGAGATTTCTTCTGTGCGTTCGTAGGGGCGCGAACGTGTTTGCAAAGGTCTGCCATATTACGTCATTGCGTTCGAGTAGTCTGTGTCGCGAACACGTAGACCAATTTATGGTAGTGTTATTTTGTGTTCCGCGATCATGAAGTGGGTCCCGCGATTGCGAAGGGTTTACCTAGGCAGTTCGTACAAGTTGTTAATTTTGGACTTTAAGCCCATTTTATCACATTTTTAGTTTGGGAGCTCGAATTTGGACGATTTTTGGATGAAAGTTTTACCACATGGATTGGGGTAAGTATTTTTTACTTGCATTTGGTTATTTTACCTGATTTAATCTTCGCTTTTAGTATTTAATTGGATGAATCTAAAAGAGAAATTGGGGGTTTTGTCAAAACTTTTCTAAAGTGAATATTTGAGATTTGAATATCGATTCGAAGTTGGATTTGAGTGAAATTCATATGGTTTGACTCATATTTGAATGGATTTTAGGAATTTGAGAATTTTGTCGGGTTTCAGGGTGCAGGCTCGGGTTGAATTTTTAGTTGGCTTTGTGTATTTGATTAAAGATTTGACCTTTATCGTATGAGTTTATTTCCTTTGGTATTATTTAATGACTTTGAGTTGCTTTTGGCAAGTTTCGAGTTGTTCGGATATCGATTCACACTAAATGGAATTTTTAGAGTATTGTTTTGGCTTGCTTGAGGTACGTGCTATGAGTGGTACATATGTGCGGGGTTGAGCCCATGTGCGTGCACCAGGGTATTTTTCATACTCGAAGTAGTATTTAGGCTATGATATTCCTTGGATTGATTGCTAAGCTTCATGATGTTATGATTCTTATATGTTTACTCTTATTGTGACCTATTTGAGCCATGTTTGAGGTTACATAGAGGTTAATTACCTGATTGAACCTGATAATTGATACTTCTGTGATGTGATTGTCTGCTTTGAGCTATGATAGAACACTTTGCACATGCATACACTTTATTATGTCACTTATACCAGTACAGGAGTATGAAATTTTATGTTCTTTGATTATGTACATGTATGCTTGTATATGGGCTTTCTGTGTGATGTGAATTCGACTAGTAGCATGTGACCACACCGGGTGGATTGTGATATAGCATGTGACCACGCCTGAGGGATTGTGATATATCCCGTAACCACGCTGGATGGATTCTGATATAGCATGTGACCAGGCTGGGCATATTGTGATATAGCCTATGACCACGCCAGACGGATCCATGATATTGAGCCTGTGACCATGCCAAGCAGATTATGATATTGTGCTTGTGACCACACTGGGAAAATTATGATAGTACATGAGTTGTCCATAATGTATGTGTATATGGATCAATCCCCCTAGGTTCACCCTCTCATGTATCTTCATGATGGTGTACACGCGGATTATGAGAAACCGACGGGTTTCTGGTTGATGTAGGCTCTGTGAGAGCTGATCATTGGTTTGATTTGGTTACTGAGATTCTGATGTGGGCCTTACAGCCATGATGTGATTTCTATTTGGATCGGGTTGCGCGCAACAACGAATTGATATTTGGTTATTGCATTTCATCATTACTTGCAATTTCCCTGGCAGGTCTTGAGCTCGCACGAAGAACTTATTCATCTGTTCTTTCTCCAGTGGTCGCCTTACATTAGCTTCATCAGTTCTCCAATGGGTATCATACTCACAGAAGGTTTCTGTGGCTTTCTTCTTGAGGTTTTGAATGTAGAACATATTTGGCGGAGGATCGGTAAAGAGACGTCTGTACTTATCTTCTAGAGGCTATGGAGCTTTAGAAATATTTCACTTCATTATTTCCCTATCGTGCAATTTTATTCTATCATTGATGTTTGAATCATTCCATTCTTATTCTCTCGCAGATGGTAAGAATATGTCCAACATCTACAGTCATGCAATAGCTGGAGTCCCCTTTTGCAGTCATGACTAGGGGTAGGGGCCAGGATCGAGGTAGGGGCCGAGGCCGAGGTAGAGCTCAGCCTAGAGCTCGTGTAGAAACACCCATTATGGAGCATCATATTGGTCATGAGGAGGAGATCCTAGTTCAGACCATATTAGCCGGAGGGATTTATTTCCACTCTCGTGCTTTAGGATGCTCTAGTTCGCTTAGTGGGCCTCATGGAGAGCGTGGACCAGACCGGTGCATTTTTGGTGGCACCAGCTCTCTCACAGGCTGGGGGAGGAGCACAGAATCCTGCTACTCACACTCCGGAATATATGGCTCCCATATATTAGATCTAGTAGTTTCGCCAGTTGGGGTAGTATAACCTTGTGTTGCTACACATATCGGGGAGATGCCCGTAATGTTTTCTGCGGGATTGATGACGTTGGATAAGTTCACAAAGCTCTTCCCTTTTCATTTCAGTGGTGTGCCTTATGAGGACCCAAATGATTATTTGGACTATTGTCATGAGGTATTATGCATCATGGGGGTCGACTTTCTAGTGTTCCAGATGACCGATTCTGCCAAGAGGTAGTGGCAGGATTGAGGGTGGGGTAGACCAGCAGGTTCGCCACCCCACTTGGGATCAATTTTCTCATCTTTTTCTAGAGAAGTTTATTCCTTTCACTCTGGGAGAGGAGTACCGCATGAAGTTCGAGCGCCTTCAGCAAGGTAGCATGATTGTTACCTAGTACGAGACCCGATATGTGGACCTAGCTCGCCCTTTAGTTATTTTACTCCGGACTGAGAGGGAGAGAGTGAGGATATACATTAATGAACTTAGCTTTGGTATCAGGATACAGATAGCCAAGGAGACCGGAGATGATATTTCTTTCTAGAGGGCCGTAGAGATTGCTAAACGGATCGAGATGATTCGTGGTTAAGGCAAGGAGGTGGTATCTGAGAAGTGGCCTCGTCATTTCGGCAGTTTCAGTGGTGCCTTATCTAGAGGAAGAGGTTTGTTTTGTAGAGGCTATCCTCCCAGGTCGATTTAGTCAGTGCTTCACACATCCCACGGTGCTTCGTGTAGTCGTGGTTCTTATGGGCCTCATCCTGAGCAGCTAGCCCATAGTGCACCTTCAGCTTATATTAGTGCACCTCTGATCCAGAGTTATCAGGGTGGTTATCCAGGTCGATAGGGCCAGTTCCAGAGTTAGCAGTCACATCAGTCGAGGGCTTGTTATACTTGTGGAGATCCGAGGCACATCAAAAGATTTTTCCCTAGGTCACAGGGCAGCATGCCACAGTAGGGTTCTCGTGCCATGGATTCAGCACTGGTTGCTCCACCGCCCACTCCGCCAAGTGTGGTGGGGATCAAGCTGCTAGAGGTGAGATCATGCCATTAGAGGTGGAGGTTAGCCAGCTAGAGGCCGTCCGAGAGACGGAGGTCAAAGTGGTGGGGGCCAACCCTATTTTTATGCATTTCTATCTAGACTTGAGGTAGAGTCTTCTGACACTGTCATCACAGGTATTGTTATAGCTTGCCATAGTGATATCTCAATCTTATTTGATCCAGGCTCTACTTATTCATATGTGTCCTCCTATTTTGCTTCCTATCTAGTTATGCCTCGTGATTCTTTGAGTGCTCCTGTCTATGTGTCCATTCTTGTGGAAACTTCTATTGTTGTATATCATGTTTATCGCTCGTGTGTGGTTTCTATTGGGAGTCTTGAGACTAGTGTAGATCTTCTACTTCTTGATATGGTGGACTTTGATGTTATTTTGGTCATAGATTGGATGTCACCTTATCATGCTATTTTGGACTATTATGCCAAGACGATGACTGTAGCCATGCCGGGGTTGCCTCTATTAGAGTGGAGAGGGACTTATTGAATTCTACTTGTAGGGTTATTTCTTATGTGAAGGCTCGACATATGGTCAAGAAGGATGTCTAACATATTTAGTCTATATCTGTGATCCTAGTGCGAGGGTTCCTTTCATGGATTCAGTACCAGTTCTGCGCAAATTTCCAGAGGTGTTTCCTTTATATTTGCTAGGGATGCCACCCGACAGAGATATCGACTTCTGGATTGACTTGGCTCCGAGCACTCAAACAATTTCTATTCCACCATAACGTATGGCCCCGGCTGAGTTGAAGGAACTGAAGGAGCATTTGCAGAATTTGCTTGATAAGGGTTTTATTAGACCGAGTGTCTCACCCTAAGGTACACTAGTGTTGTTCATGAAGAAGAAGGATGGTTCAATGAGAATGTGTATAGATTATCGGCAGTTGAACAAAGTAACTATCAAGAATAAGTATCACTTGCCAAGGATTGATGACTTATTTGATCATCTTCAGGGTGCCAAAGTATTTTCGAAAATGTATTTGAGATCTAGCTACCATCAATTAAAGATTAGGGCATCACATGTTCCTAAGACAACTTTTCGGACTCGGTATGGTCCCTATGAGTTTCTAGTGATGTCATTTAGCTTGACAAATAACCCAACGGCTTTTATGGATTTGATTAACCGGGTATTCAAGCCCTATTTGGATTTATTTTGTGATCATCTTCATTGATGATATATTGGTATACTCCCACAGTTGAGAGGAACATGAGCAGCATCTTCGGGTTATACTTCAGACCTTGAGGGATAGTCAATTATATGTCAGGTTTTCAAAGTGTGAGTTTTAGTTGGATTCGGTTGCCTTTTTGGGACATGTCGTATCTTCCATGGGAATTAAAATGTATCCTAAGAAGATTGAGGCAGTTCAGAACGAGTCTAAACCTACTTCAGCTATAGAGATTCAGAGCTTCTTGGATTTAACGGGTTATTATCGCCGATTCAAAGAGAGGTTTTCATCTATCACACCTCCATTGACTAGATTGACCCAGAAGGGTGACCCATTCAGATAGTCTTATGAGTGTGAGTTGATATTTTAGAAGCTCAAGAATGCTTTGACTATATCTCCAATATTGGTGTTGCCTACGGGTTCGGGGTCTTACACTGTGTATTGTGATGCATCACGTATTGGGCTAGGCACGGAGTTGATGCAAGACAGTAGGTTGATTGCCTACGCGTCTCGGCAGCTGAAGGTTCATGAGAAGAACTACCATGTTCATGACTTAGAGTTGGAATCTATTGTTTATGCATTGAAGATTTAGAGGCATTACCTCTACAACGTGTCGTGTGAGGTATTCACAGATCATCGGAGTCTACAGTACTTGATTACGAAAGAGGATCTAAACTTGAGGCAGCGAAGGTGGTTAGAGCTATTAAAAGACTATGATATTACCATTTTGTACCATCCCGGGAAAGCCAATGTGGTGGCCGATGCCTTGACCAGAAAGGTTGAGAGTATGGATAGCCTTGCATATATTCCACATGGTAAGAGACCGCTAGCATTGGATGTTCAGGCTTTGGCCAATCGAATCGTGAGGTTAGATGTTTCGGAGCCCGACTGGGTTCTCGCTTGCGTGGTTTCTTGATCCTTTTGGTATGAGCGCATCAGAGAGCGTCAGTATGACGACCCCCATTTGTGTGTTCTTAAGGACACATTGCAGCACAGTGATGCCAATGAGGTTTCTATCAAGGATGATGGGGTGTTGCGAATGTAGGTTCGAATTTGTGTTCCCAATGTAGATGGGATGTGTGAGTTGATTCTTGAGGAGGACCACAGTTCGCGGTATTCCGTTCATTCAGGTGCCGCCAAGATGTATTGGGATTTGAGGCAATATTATTGGTAGAGATGAATGAAGAAAGATATAGTAGAGTATGTGGTTTGGTGTTTGAACTGCCAGCAGGTGGAGTACAAGCATCAGAGGCCTGGTGGTTTTACTTCAGAGACTTGAGATTCTCGAGTGGAAGTGGGAGTATATTACCATGGATTTCATTGTTGGGCTCCTACAGGCTTTGAAACATTTTGTCGTAGTATGGGTCATTGTGGATAGACTGACTAAGTCTGTACAAATCATTCCAATTGTGACTGCCTACTCTTTAGAGCATCTGGCTCAGATCTATATCCAGGAGATTATTCATCTCTACAATGTGCTAGGGTCTATTATCTCCGATCGAGGCACGCAGTTCACATCGCACTTCTAGAGAGCTGTGAAGCATAAGTTGGGAACACGGGTTGAGTTAAATACAAAATTCCACCCTCAGATAAACAGGCAGTCAAAGCACACCATTCAGATGATACGCACATGTGTTATGGATTTCATCAATTCTTGGGATCAGTTCTTATCTCTTGTGAGTTTGCCTACAACAACAACTACAAATCGAGTATTCATATGGCTCTTTATGAGGCCTTATATGGGAGCCAGTGTCGTTCTCCAGTTAGTTGGTTTGAGTAGGGAGAGGCTAGATTGTTGGGCACTGATTTGGTTCAGGATGCCTTGGAGAATGTCAAGTTGATTCAGGATTGGCTTCGTGGAGCCCAGTCTAGGCAGAAGAGTTACGCTGATCGGAGGGCTTGTGATGTAGCATTAATGGTAGAATAGAGGGTTTAACTGCAGGTTTCACCCATGAAGCGTGTGATGAGGTTCGGGAAGAAGGGCAAGTTGAGCCCTAGGTATATCGGCCCCTTTGAGATCCTTGAGAGAGTGAGTAAGGTGGCCTACAGAATTGCATTGCCACTCAGCTTATAGGAAGTTCACCCGGTGTTCCATGTTTCCATGATCTGGAATTATTATGGTGATCTGTCCCATGTATTGGATTTCAACTCAGTCCGATTGGATAAGAATTTGACTTTTGAGGAGGAGCTGGTGAATATTCTAGCACGGCAGGTCCAGAAGTTGAGGACTAAGAGTTATCCTTCTGTGAGAGTGCAGTGTAGAGATCAGCCGATCGAGGCAGTTATGTGGAGTAGATACCCCACATGTGGAGTAGATACCCCACACATATTCACCAGTCCAAGTACTTTTCTATGTTCGTTCGAGGACCAACATTTCTTTTAGAGGTGGAGAATATGACGACCCGATAGGTCGTTTTGACTACTAGCCCTTATTTCCGTGTTTCGAGACCTTCGTTAGATCCATTTCATATTTCTCGATTTGCATGCGCAGCCCCTGTCTTTTTCCAGAAAGTTTTTATTTGAAAATTGGAAGAAAATATGATTTTTGGCTTTAAAAACTACTTGAGTTGACTACGGTCAACATTTTGTGTAACCCCCCCTCCCCATATAGATATTTTGAATATAGAGGCGGGTTTGTATTGTGATTTTGGACTTGGGCGTATGCCCGAAATTGAATTTAGAGGTCCCTAGGTTGATTTGACTTGTTTTGCCGGAAGCTAGTGATTTGAAGGTTTGGAATTTCCTAGGTTTGGCGGTAGGTTGACTTTATGGTTATCGGGTTCGGATTTTGGTTTCGGGATTTGGTATAGGTCTGTTTTTCTATTTCTACCTTTTTTGCAAAATTTGGTGCAAATCAGAGTTTGTTTGATAAGATTCGGACGCTTGGTGGTGATTTTAGTGGTTCTCGAGTTTTCTTTGAAACTTCATGCATTTTTGATGTTCAATTCATAGTTAGAGATGTTATTTTGCTGTCTTGATCATGCGAGCGAGTTCCTGTGATGTTATTACAATTGTGTGCACGTTTGGTTTAGAGCTCGAGGGGATCAGGTGAGTTTCGGATAGGCTACAGACCATTTCGAACGTAGGAGATTGCTGGTTTTCAGCAGTTTCTGCTATTTGGTGTGATGTGCTTAGCAATCGCGAAGGGAAACTTGGGTTGGGGCAGAATTGTTCTTTGTGAATGTGTGGACATGATCGAAAGAGCGAATAAGTTTACCCTTCGCGAACGCGACCGTCCTCTCGCGAACACGTAGGGTTATGGGGTTCTAGGAGGAAGTCTGTCCGTTACTCTTCGCGAACGTCTTCTTTTGCTCACGACCACAAAGAGTAGCTCGTGAACGTGAAGGTCTTTTGGCCGATGTTCTTCTCGAATGCGTCAGGTGCTTCAAGAACGCGAAGAACACCTGACGCCCTGTAAGGACCCGTAAAATTTAAACCAAAAACTCGGGGTTTTGTGGTGCCAAGATAGATCCCTGCATTATATTAGTAGAAATTGTTCGCGGTTCGAACTTTTTGGATTGAACAATACCCTATGGACTGAGAGGAAAATGTTTCGCAGAAGAACGCATTTTTGCGGCCCATTATGCGGCCACATAATCACTCTGCGGACCGCATAATGGCCGCAGAGTGAAGCAGTAAGTTTGGCACTATTTTTCTTAATTTGAAACCCGACCCCCATTCCGTTAAAACACCAATTTAGTCCATTTTGAAGCTCACTTCTCATATTTCTAGTGTGAGAGAGAGAGGTTTTTAGAGGGAGGGACTAATTCCCACCAATTAATCTTCAACCATCACTCAAAGCTTGGAAATATTCAAGTAGAGTACCAAATTCTTCATCCAAAAAGGTAATACTTCATCACCCCAGCTCTTAATTTCAAACATAGCTATAATGGGGTATTAATAAGATGGTCCATGGGTGTGAGGGTTGTTCATCTTGCATGCATGTGATAAAGAGTGTGGGAAAATGAGAAGTGAACTAGAACCATGAACGTTTTCCTAATTTTGGGTTCAATTTGTATATTGCTAAAATATATTGAAGTTGCTAAGGGTTCCGAAAAATTGTAGAGTCTAAAGAAGCGCAATTGAGGTATGTTGGCTAAACTTTCTCTCTTGGAATTGAATTCCATAATATTTCTGTAAGTTTCAAAGTATGGGTTACGTATTAAAAGGTTATGGCTTTGAGTCGTGTTTCAATGAAAGATAGAATTGTCTAAAAGCTTTTGTACTAAATTCATACCCATTAGTGATTGCTTTAACTAATGCTTTGATTTATAAATATATCCAGTGTGATTCGAGTTCTATATACTCATGTGTTAAAATTGTACATTGTCATTTCTGGGGGAGAGTATTGCAAGAGTAAATGGTGTATTGACTGTTTATAATTATTCATGTGTGTTTCTATTGTTGGTTGGTATGCTTCATTCTTTGCGAAGCAACCAATTGTGTTTGAAGTTTCCATTTCAAATGGATTTGAAGTATATGATTTTTAAAATATCCTATATGTTGATACTTGATGGTGATCTTTAAATTTGAAAGAGGTGAAAGTGTGGAATATGAAATACGACCATTGTGCCAGGAATAAAGAATCTTGTGAATGGCCTAATGAGCCAAGAAAATATTGTCGTTGTGAATGACTGGAAATACTAATGAGAATTCATATAATGTGAAAGATGTTGAGGTGAGTACAATTGTATTTGTGATATTTCTGTTTGCAAATCAAATCAAAACTATTTTTGGGATCATCATTAGCAATACCGAGGAAGGGTAGGTCATAAGGCCCACACCTGAAACTACACGTGCCGGTATAGGAGTGGATTGTGATATTATTCCCCTTAATTGGGATGAAACTGGAACCTTTGGGGATTGGAAAAGTCAACCCGCACGACATATGTGGGAAGGCGGCCTAGCTGATCGGGTAGAGATCAGACGCCATATAGCGCATATGGTGGTACTACTCTTAGTAACAACTTTCTTTCGCATCACATGTCAAACCACATTATTCGTGGGGAGATTTCCTAGCCGATCGGGCGTGATCGGACTCCGTGCTAACAAAGACGGTGGTATATCGGTGCTAATGATCTCCTAACCAAAATTATATATGAAGTTTGTATTTTGAAATTTATTATGTTTTAACTAGATGTTTGGATATTGTTGATTGTGACTTGTTGTTTCTATGTGTTGCCTTTTCTTATATGGGCATTCTATTTTGAAAGAGGATTTTTAGCTATACATACTAGTGCTATTCGACAGTACTAACGTCCTTTTTGCCGGGGGCGCTGTATCTTTAATGGATGCAGGTGGTTCTTCAGCAGGCGGCATTGATCAGTCATAGCAGTACACTCTTTTAAGCTGATTTGGTGAGCCCCACTTCATTTCGGGGTCATGTATCTTTTGTTTCTCATGTACAGTGTTTTGAGGTATAACTGGGGCCTTATTGCCGGCATTTCCATATTACTCTTCTATTGTATTTAGAGGCTCCGTAGACAGGTTGTGGGTTATGGTTGATGTTGGGAATTGAACTAGAAATGTTGATACTTGGAAATTATGTTTTTCATTAATTCTATAAACACGTAATGTTTTGGAAATTATGAATGAAGCTACTAATGGGAATAAAAAGGAAGTTGTTAATAAAATCTTTTCAGTGATTGATTAATGGAGTACATCTCCTCTTTATTCATGGATGAGTTTGGGTAGAAGTAAGTCTAATTGGCTTGCTCGGCCGGGTTCTCCCGGTTGAGCACCAGTCGTGCTCCCTGAGTTTGGGGCATGACAAACTTGGTATCAGAGCCTAAGGTTTTAAAGTGTCCTAGGATGTCTCAGAGCCGTGTCTAGTAGAATCCTTCTTATTGGTGTGTTGTCGACCACATCTATAATGAGGAGGCTACTTGGACATTTTGGAATTTCACACTTCTTTGATACTCCAGATCGTGCGATAGAGCTCAAGATAGGAAGCTAATTTCCTCGTTATGTCTCATGATATTTTTAAGATGAGTAATCCACGAGTTAAAAACAATGAGGAGGGAATGACCGCTCCATTGAATCTGGGGGAGATTACACAAGAGTTTGTTGGGATAATGCGTCGAGCCGTGGAGGGGTTGGAAGAACTTGTTGCTAAGGGAAGTGTCCTTATTCCTACCACTGTCACTGCACCATCGGATCGTGTGGTGAGAGAATCTAAGAAACAAAAGAGGGTTGTTGGTGCTAATGAACCAGATTGTGTGATTTGCAAGAAGCGACACTTGGGAACATGTTGGATGACCCTTGAAATATGTTATGGCTGTGGAAAGAGGGGGCACAAGAAGAACAAATGCCCTAGGTTGGGTACACCCATCCAGTTATGTCCGTCATGTGGGAAGGGACATTTGGCGTCATGTTGTGAGTATGCTCAGCAACGCATTAGAGGTGGTATCTTTGGGCAATTCCAAAGGCCCACACAACAATCCGATGCTGGAATTGTTAATCCCGCATTGGAAGCTTAGATGAAGGATAAGGGGTATGCTTATGATGTATGCAAAAAGGGTAAATATCAGGTCAGTGAGATGAGTCAGTTCAACGGACCTCATCCCCGTTGTGTGAAGTGTGGGAGATGCCATCGAGAGTGTGTCACTATGGTACAAAGGTATGCTACAAGTGTGGTATTACGGGCCACTTTCAAAGAGATTGTTATTTGTCTCGCCAGAGCATGGGCAAGGGTATGGCACAGCCAGCCAGTTCTGTAGCTACTACATCCACAACGCCTCCCCCAGCTAGAGGCACTATAATGCCTGCAGGGCGTGGAACAGCTAGGGGTGGTATTCAGAGCCCGGGAGGGCCCAACCGGTTTTATGATATAAGGAGACGTCAAAAGTTTGAGGCTTCTCCAGATATGGTTATAGGTATATTGATTGTCCGATCTCATGATGTGTATGCTCTTATTGATCCCAGTTCCACTTTGTCATATGACACTTCTTATGTTACTATGGAAGTTGGGATAGAACCTAAACAACTTTATGAGTCGTTCTCTATATCTACTCTTAGAACGAGACACAGTATTCGTGAAGCCTCTTTATCACAATTCCTTATATTTACAACCTCTTGAGAAATGGAGTTCTATAATGGGTTCCTTGAATTGCGTTATAACCCTAGGTTAATACTTCCCACTGCTTCCCTAAATTCTCAACAAGGGACAATACTTGATGAATTTCGTACAGAACCTTTTTATTCAAATGGATAACATCTGCTCATTTATGCCTATACATGCATCACCATAATATTTACCTATGCGGTATCATATCCAATGGAAAGCAGCCTAGTGTTGAGATCCTTCTTGAGTCACTATTTTCCTCTCCGGTATATGTGACTTCTATGGTTGGAACAATTATTCTACTCCTTTATGAATAGTATCATGAATCCTTTTCATTGTCTAGTAACAAGAGAGTATATCTTAGCACCTATCATGTGCGTACATGCCAATTGAAATGGGCCACTTATCCGCATAAAGTTTCTGAGCAACTTGAGATTTATCACAAATTCATCACAGGGACGTCTAGTTGTTTACCCATCTCAGTATGACTTTCATGTCAACCTAGATCATGCCTCAGTGAGTAACTCACCTTGTTCCCAGTATTGTGGTTGCCCGTGAATTGGCCTGATATGGCAACTTGAGAGTTGTTATGGCAAAAACATGTCTAGCTCACAGCGAAGTGTTCATTCTCTTTAACTAATACATGATTTCATCCCAACATTAAGATGTCCTAGCTACATGATTCCACTTGTGTGAGATTGAAAGTTAACCAGCCTTATGATAAGCATATTGAATTGAAAGACAAACTCGTCATATCTCTAGTCCTCTCACATAAGATCAAATATTTGCAAAGGTTAAGCTGTGGGAATGATAATAATCTCACAAGTGTTCAACTTCTTTTCATCCTCGTAAGCTTGTGGCCTAGATTCCTTGTGCGAGTTACTGTTAAGAGTGTGATGCAACTTTGTGTATCTTGAAACCCATATCATATTCAGGGTGCTAGAATATTCTCATTTCGAGTTAAACTGATTTTTCCTGCATTCCAAGAGTCGACTGGTGTCACATAAGTGCTATCTCTCTTTGAGGCCTACTATTGCCAAACAAGGCACGTATGGAATGAAACAATTGTTGTTGTCCTTTTTCCTGGCTCATAGTATTCCAAGAATAACTGACGCTAATGTCTTTATCCTCCAGACCATGCCTCCCATATGTCACATGTCTAAAATGACTCATTTATTTAAATCTCCTAATCATGAACCTGATCCCTACATTATCTATGCCTACTAGGCAACTCTATGACTCGTTTGTTGAACCGATGATGTCACCATAACAAATCACCATGTCAGCGCTATTGGTAGTGACCTTTATGTCTCTTAAGATATAACCTCCTGAAATGTCGTGCTCAGCACGTTGATGGATTCTTGAATATTTCCAGCGAAATCTCGAACCTCGTTGTTCCTGTTTGTAGCAAATCTATCGAGTATTATAGGTTCAGGCATGTCAAACAAGAAGTATCATCCCGTGATGAAATATATAGGATAGGAAATTTTATGGTCATAGTCAAGCTAGCACATCTTAGAGAAATTGTTGGAGGTTGCCAAAGGTTTAGTTTGGGTGTTCGGCGTGGAAATTTAGAGTTGAAGAAAGTGAATGGGTTATTCTCGATATTTTCTGCATGAGGATGCTATGTGAATTGTTAATAAAGGTAAAGTATGTGAAGTCACATTAGGCCTTATGGAATTTTGAAAGGAAATAGGCTAAACTATGAGTATGATGTTTCCCAATTATTGTTCTCCGTATACCTGATGTTTCATGTGTCTATGTATAATAAGGTGAGGATAAGGGATAATGGGATTGTGAGGAGCAACTATTTGCTATCCTTGTTAGAAAAGTCCGGGAGTTGAGATTGTCTCCGTTAATGTGTTATGGCGAAGTCTGTAAGTCGAGGAGACCACATGGAGGGGCAAAAGTGTTAAGGAAATAAAATGTTCCCACTTGAGTGTATAGTTAAATGACTGTGATTTGAAAGATACTTCTGTGTGTTATGATTTAAATATGTGCAGCTCATGTCCAGATACCACTTTTGATAGTATAATGCCTGTAATTATGAGATTAGTGACGTTGTTATACATGGTGATGTTTTGTCAAGTTGTGGATGTGTTGTTAGGAATTGTTTTGGTGTTACTCTGACAGGTGAATAGGCCTAAATACAGAGGAAACTCTGGCGAAATTTTCAGAAAGTTAGGAAGTTAGGCAAATTTGGGGCTGATGTTATGTGGTACAACTGAAACTGTGTTAAGCAAACCTTGATCCTCATTCAAGGACGAATGATCTTAAGTAGGGGAGCATGTAAGGACCCGTAAAATTTAAAATAAAAACTCGGGGTTTCGTGGTGCCAAGATAGATCCCTGCGTTATATTAGTAGAAATTCTTCGCGGTTCGGACTTTTTGGATTGAACAGTACCCTACGGACTGAGAGGAAAATGTTTCGCAGAAGAACGCATTTTTGCGGCCCATTATGCGGCCGCATAATCACTCTGCGGACCGCATAATGGCCGCAGAGTGAAGCAGTAAGTTTGGCCAACTTGAGGTCAATTTTGCGGTCGATTATGCGACCGCATATCGATCACATAATCCCTCTTGAGTTTTTACGGAGGGAGTTCTGCGGTGCATTATGCGACCGCAGAACGAGTATGCAAACCACATACTGGTCGCATACCTGGGCCGTAAGTTCAGGCCCCTAAGGACCATTTCTTCGGTCACTTTGCGGATCGCATAACCATTATGCGGTCGCATATGCGATCGCAGACCTGTGTCGGGGAACCATTTTTCTTAATTTAAAACCCAACCCCCATTCCGTTAAAACACCAATTTAGTCCATTTTGAAGCTCATTTCTCATATTTCTAGTGTGAGAGAGAGAGATTTTTAGAGGGAGGGACTAATTCCTACCAATTAATCTTCAACCATCACTCAAACCTTGGAAATATTCAAGTAGAGTACCAAATTCTTCATCCAAAAAGGTAATACTTCATCACCCCAGCTCTTAATTTCAAACATAGCTATAATGGGGTATTAATAAGATGGTCCATGGGTATGAGGGTTGTTCATCTTGCATGCATGTGATAAAGAGTGTGGGGAAAATGAGAAGTGAACTAGAACCATGAATATTTTCCTAATTTTGGATTCAATTTGTATATTGCTAAAATAGATTGAGGTTGCTAAGGGTTCCGGAAAATTGTAGAGTCTAAAGAAGCGCAATTAAGGTATGTTGGCTAAACTTTCTCTCTTGGAATTGAATACCATAACGTTTCTGTAAGTTTCAAAGTATGGGTTACGTATTAAAAGGTTATGGATTTGAGTCGTATTTCAATGAAAGATAGAATTGTCTAAAAGATTTTGTACTAAATTCATGCCCATTAGTGGTTGCTTTAACTAATTCTTTGATTTATAAATATATCCAGTGTGATTCGAGTTCTATATACTCATGTGTTGAAATTGTACACTGTCATTTCTGGGGGAGAGTATTGTAAGAGTAAATGGTATATTGATTGTTTATGATTTTTCATGTGTGTTTCTATTGTTGGTTGGTATGCTTCATTCTTTGGGAAGAAACCATTTGTGTTTGAAGTTTCCATTTCAAATGGATTTGAAGTATATGATTTTTAAAATATCCTATATGTTGATACTTGATGGTAATCTTTGAAATTGAAAGAGGTGAAAGTGTGGAATATGAAATACGGCCATTGTGCCAGGAATAAAGAATCTTGTGAATGGCCTAATGAGCCAAGGAAATATTGTCGTTGTGAATGACTGGAAATACTAATAAGAATTCATACAATGTGAAATATGTTAAGTTGAGTATAATTGTATTTACGATATTTCTGTTTGCAAATCAAATCAAAACTATTTTTGGGAGCATCATTAGCAATACCGAGGAAGGGTGGGTCATAAGGCCCACACATGAAACTACACGTGCCGGTGTAGGGGTGGATTATGATATTATTCTCCTTAATTGGGATGAAACTGGAACCTTTGTGGATTGGAAAATTCAACCCGCACGGCATATGTGGGAAGGCGGCCTAGCTAATCGGGTGGAGATCAGATGCCATATTGCGCATATGGTGGTACTACTCTTGGAAACAACTTTCTTTCGCATCACATGTCAAACCACATTGTTCATGGGGAGATGGCCTAGCCGATCGGGCGTGATCTGATTCCGTGCTAACAAAGACGGTGGTATATCGGTGCTAATGAGCTCCCAACCAAAATTATATATGAAGTTTGTATTTTGAAAATTATTATGTTTTAACTATACGTTTGGATATTGTTGATTGTGACTTGTTGTTTCTATGTGTTGCCTTTTCTTATATGGGCATTCTATTTTGAAAGAGGAGTTTTAGCTATACATACTAGTGCTATTCGACAGTACTAACGTCCCTTTTGCTGGGGGCGCTGCATCTTTAATGGATGCAGTTGGTTCTTTAGCAGGCGACATTGATCAGTGTAAGTAGTACACTCTTTTCAGTTGATTTGGTGAGCCCCACTTTATTTCGGGGTCATGTATCTTTTGTTTCTCTTGTACAGTGTTTTGAGGTATAGTCGGGTATTTAGAGGCTCCGTAGACAGGTTGTGGGTGATGGTTGATGTTGGGAATTGAACTAGAAATGTTGATACTTGAAAATTATATTTTTCATTAATTCTATAAACTCGTAATGTTTTGGAAATTATGAATGAAGCTACTAATGGGAATGAAAAGAAAGTTGTTAATAAAATCTTTTCAGTGATTGATTAATGGAGTACATCTCCTCTTTATTCATGGATGAGTTTGGGTAGAAGTAAGTCTAATAGGCTTGCTCGGCCGGGTTCTCTCGGTTGAGCGCCGGTCGCGCTCCCTGAGTTTGGGGCGTGACAGTCCGAGACCCGTAACAAAAAATAAGGCCTTCAAAATTTCATAACCGGTTCTAAAAGTTACCTCGGCCTAGAAGCGATTTTGAAGAGGTTTTTCATCCCAACTACATTGGTTAGTAGATTTTAACTTGTTTTATTACATTTCCATAAACACCCATTGATTTTAAAATATATGATTTTTCATGGTAGAAATTAAGGATTTAGGTAGAAATTGTGGATTTTGAGAAATTGAGATTTAAACCTTAAATTGAGGTCAGATTTCGAAACAAATCACATAATCGGGCTCGGGGTGAATGGGTAATTGGGTTTTGGTCCGAATTTCGGGTTTTGACAAAGCGCATGCAGGGTTAAATTTTGTTGAATTTTTCCAAAATCATTAAAGATTGCATATTTTTCACTCATGGGTAGTTTCTGAAGCCTATTTTGAATTATTTTAACTATATTTTGCTAGATTTGATTAGTTTGGAGGCTAATTCTAAAGGAAAAGTCGCGGTTGTGACTTGGTTTGGTTTCAGAGCGAGATAAGTGTTGTGGTTAACCTTGACTAGAGGGATTAGGACTTGTTCGTCTAGCTGCTATGTGTATTATGTGTGGGGACGACGTATATATGAGGTGAAAAGTATATATATGCTGTTATTGAACTGAAAATTATTTCTTGTACTAGGTTGTTTCATTGACTATGCTTTCCATGCTTAAGATGGATTATTACTTCTTTAATTATTCACTTCATATTTATTGTGTATTTTAAAGATGTTGGAACTTTTGAAAGTTGATTTTGGTATCATGGTACTATAATTGAACTGAAATTGCTTCCCGCCTTGCATTGTTAGCTCGGATTTGTATTGTTGTTTGGTGAGAAAGAGTGAAAAGGACGAAGGGTGTGATCATACCTTATTTGCATTCATTATTATCTATTGATAGGTTGTGAGAATTAAAGCACGAAGGATGATACCATGCACTTGATTACTTATCATCATTTATCATATTATGGGAGGTTGAGAGTAGAATACACGAAGGGTGATGCCGTGCCATTTTATTTATGATATTATATGGTGAGGACGAGAGTACAATCATGAAGGGTGATGCCGTGCAATTTTTATTTCATTGCCTTATTTGATATCTGGATTGGTGATTTACCTGGTTACATTGTTGCTTATTTCGGAAGATGTTATTTGGTGAATTCATACTTGTCATTCTTGTGATATTTCCCCTTGCGCATGTCCCCTCCAAATTAATGTTTTAATTTCCCTATGTATATATCCGTATAGGTTCAAGTAGGTGTCTTGTCATAGCCTCGTCACTACCTCGTCGAGATTAAGCTCGACACTTACGGAGTACATTGCATCGGTTGTACTCACACTACACTTCTGCACTTCTTATGCAGATACTGGTATTGGTCCCAGCGGCGTCTAGTTGTGTTCTTCTCGGATTCAGCCACATTTGGAGACTTGAGGTATAGTTGCACGATGTCCGCAACCCTGAAGTCCTTTTTTTTCTCCATTTTATTGTTTATCTAGCCTCAAACGATTGTACTTTGTTTCAGACCATATTTGTAATACTCTAATTTCTCATGTACTTGCGACTCAGGATTTTCTAGGAGTAGTTAGCATCGTGTTACTTTTATTAACATTGTGTTAAATTATGAGTTTATTTCTCACTAAATATCATTACTCTGTGTTAATTGTTAAGAATTAGATAATTAGATTACAACGTCGGCTTGCCTAGCAAGTTGATGTTAGGCACCATCACGGTCCCAAGGTTGGGAATTCCAGGTCGTGACAGGAAAGAAATCAATTTTCAAACCCTAGCTAGAGTTCCACGATTGTAAATCGGCCAGTGGATGCAAGAATCGTCTCTTATATGAGATATCGTCTAAATCCCAAATATTGAAGTTGGTCGGGCCTGATTCTGAGAGATTAGTACTTCCCAAATCGGGTAAGTACTAAGTGATACCACAAATGCGTAAGTGGTAAAGAGATAACACAAATAAGGTAAGCGGATCATAGAAGGATTCAATTGTTTAGTCAAATTTGGAGAGGGATTGGGGGATAAGACAGTTAGAATTAGTAAAAAGGAGGAGAGAAGAGAGAAGAGAGGCGGTTGTCAAAGGAAATGGGGATTAGGGTTTGGGTTGAGGGGATATTGAAAAAGTGGGAACGGTTGTAGGTCGTTGATCGCTTAAGATCAATGATTGATAATTAAAGAATGAAATAGGGCGGGTAGCGGGTCACCATCCGTGCATGTCTACTCGATCACTTGTTATTGGGCTCAGGGTGTTGGGCTTAGAGGTTTTGGACCTCTTTGTACGAATTTCAGCCTATATGGGTTGGAATTTGAAAATACATAGAATTAATTTTTAAATAGTAAACAAATTATAATACAAAAATGCCACTTATGAAATTAAGGACTTTAAAATAGTAGCTTAGGATCATAAAAATATAAAAATATTATTTTGATCTAAATAGTGTAATAAATAGAATTATTGTAAAGAATATTGGCTATTTTCGCAAATAATGTGTAAATAATATAAAATGCAACGCAATAATAGGAAATGATATAAAATGTCATAAAATATGCATGAAATGCTAAAAATATAAATTGCTAGTTTGGACTGCTTATCACTCGTAAATAATTTTATGAAAATATAAAATAAATTATTTATCAATTATAAACACTAGAATCAATTAAAATGCTTGTAAAATAAAAATATTTGCATAAAATCTCCATAATAATAATTTATAAAAATAAAAATATGTCATGGAGTAACATTGTATGAAAATATCCTATAAATAATACTTACAATATAATATATATATATATATATATATATATATATACACATACACACATTGTAAATTATATTAACCCACACATGCTAAATGAAATCATGAAGGCAAAATTGAGTATCAACAGCTACTATGTCTATGTATAGCTAAATTTCACATTCTAGGGTTGTGATTCTTTCATGACTATTGTTATTCGAATATAGATTTTAATTTCTTGATTGATTTATTTATTCAATCATGCGCTTAATTCATTCTTGTTAATTATAATTCTATAGACATATAGTCATCAGGTTAGCTTGAATAGGCGAATAAGAACCGTCACGACCCAAAATCCCATCTTAAGGATCGTGATGGCACCTAGTCCCTAGGACTAGGCAAGCCTAACATATGCTGAGTTTTTAACATATTTAAACCATTTAATCATTAAACATAACTCAACATATTTAAACCATTTAATCATTAAACATAAACCAGTAAATGACATACATAGCTAAAAACGATCAATAGTTATACATTTTTAAAATCAGTAGTACGGAGTCATAAGCTCTATTAAATACACTAAAATATCTAAATACAATATTATTCTAGAATGATAAATAAATAGTGTGAATGAGAGACAGTAGAACATGACTTCGAGGCATGCGAACGCAATGGAAGGTATACCTTGAAGTCTCCATGGCAACTCATAATCAGCTAACTAATGACCGGCATACTCCGAGGTACCTGGATCTGCACAAAAATATGTAGAAGCGTAGCATGAGTACACCATAGCAGTACCCAGTAAGTATCAAGACTAACCTAGGTGGAGTAGTGATGAGGTACAAGTCAAGACACCTACTAGACATAATAACTTGTGCAAAGTATTAATAATAAACTAGCAGCGGAACTGTGATGACCCGATAGGTCATTTTGAGTTTTAACCTTTCTTTCCGTATTTCGAGACCTCGATTATCTCTGTTTAGCGGTTCTTGATTTGCTTCAAAGTCTATATCTTTTTTCGGAAAGTTTTTATGCGAAACATTGAAGAAAATATGAATTTTAGCTTTAAAAAAGATTTGAGTTGATTACGGTTAACATTTTATGTAAACGATCCTGAATTGGTATTTTGACGACCCCGATGGGTCCGTATCGTGATATTGAACTTGGGCGTATGTCCAGAATCGAATTTGGAAGTCCCTAACTTGATTTACCGTGATTTGTTGAAAACTAGTAATTTGAAGGTTTAAAGAATTTCAAAGTTTGACCGTAGGTTGAATTATGACTACCGGGTTCAGATTTCGGTTCCGGAACTTGGTATAGGTTTGTTTTAGCAAATATACTACTAGGCTATGTGCCTAGTATCTACTATATATAAATAAAATCCCAAAATGGGTCCAAGTCTTACAAATTGAAAACATATAAGCTGAAAAGAGCATACTAATGCTACCTATTACAAATGTAAACTTAACTAGATATAGGCTAACTATTACAGACTCCAAAGATCTCCAGGTGATAAATTTGCATATGTATCCACACGCCTGTTGCAAAAACTCCAAAGTAGCACCTACAAAGCTCTCACCAAGCGCCAATTTTTGCAATCCAAGGGACAAGGCATGAATGAACACAACACTGCTGCACCACAACAAAGAAGAGTTCATAACATCTGTAAAGTAGAACCAAACGCGTGGTGATGTCGTGCCATTATATTCATATTATCGCATGGTGATGACGACAGTAAAAGCATGTAGTGTGATGCCATGCCATTTTTATACCATTGATTTGACTGATTTTCGGCTTTGGTGATTTACTTGGTTATTTCGTGATTTCATACTTGTCGTATTTATTACATCTTCCCCTTATTCGTATGTGTAATGACCCGGCCGGTCATTTTTATAGTTATAGCACTGATCCCCTATTAACTGCTTCTCCCGTATCTATTTTTGCTATTGTGACTCGCTGGGAGGTTTCATTTTGGTTTTTGGAAGTGTTTGGGATACTTAGTCCCTAAATGAAGGTTTAAGCCTTAAGATTGGCACCGTAGTCAGAAATGTGTGAAGACGACTCTGAAATGGAATTCTGTCGATTCTGTTAACTTCGTTGTATGATTTTGGGCTTAGGGGCATGTCCAGATTGTGTTTTGGAAGTATGTAGCTCATTTAGGCTCGAAATGGCGAAAGTCGAATTTTTGGAGTTTTGGACCAGTAGTGGAGTTTTTGATATCGGGGTCGGATTCCGATTTCGGAAGTTGGAGTAGGTCCGTAGTGTTAAATATGACTTGTGTGCAAAAGTTGAGGTCAATGGGACGTGGTTAGGTTGGTTTTGGTATCGGTTGTCAAATTTGGAAGTTTCAAGTTTCTTTAAGTTTGAACTGGAGGGTGATTTATGATTTTAGTGTTGTTTGATGTGATTTGAGGGCTCGACTAAGTTTGTATGGTGTTTTAGGATTGGTTAGTATATTTAGTTGAGGTTCCGGGGGCCTCGGGTGTGTTTCAGATGCCTAACGGATGAATTTTGGACTTAGGGAAGTTACTGAGTTTTGCTGGTTCTGGTGTTTCGCACCTGCGGAGGGGAGACCGCAGGTGCGGGCTCGCACGTGCAGAGGAATAGGCGCAGATGCGGAATTCGGAGGCTTGACCAGGGTTCGCAGGTGTGAGGATTTTCCGCATATGCGATGTCCGCAGATATGCCCAAGAAATCGCACGCGCGGAGGAAGATCGCAGAAGCGGATAGTGTTCTGCATGCGTGCACTCGCAGCTGTGTCCCCCACTGCCGCAGATGCGGACCCAGCCCTCTTAAGTGATTTCCTCACCTGCGAGGATTTTTCCGCAGATACGGCGTCGCAGGTGCGACCCATGGCCCGCAGGTGCGAAGATCGCTGGGCAAAAAGGGGCAGAATCGAGGGTTGAGGTTCATATTCACAAATTTGATTTTTGAGCTCGGGAGAACGCGATTTCTTTAGGTATTTTCAGAGAAGTCTTTGGGGTAATGATTCCTAAGTTGTTTTTGGTTTTATTTCATTAATCTATGGTCATTTTCTCCATTTAATTACTGCATTTGAGTGAGAAAGTTAGGTGAATGGGGGAAAAATTCCACAACCGAATTTCTGAGTTTTGAGTGGGATTTAGACATCGGATTTGGATAATTTTGGTACGAGTGATCTCGTGAGCGAATGGGTGTTCTTAATTGGTAACTTTTACCCGATTCCGAGATGTGGGCCCGGGGAGGCATTTTGAGCGACTTTTCAATTTCTTGCCTTAACTTTGATTTTGTTAGCTAGATTAGTTTCTTGTAGCTATATTTATGTTATGTAATTGGTTTTGGCTAGATTTGAGTGATTCGGAGTCGAATATTTGTGAAAAGAGCATTGTGACGGATTGATTTGAGCTTGGTTCGAGGTAAGTGGCTTGCCTAACCTTGTGTGGGGGAACTCCCCTTAGGATTCGGTACTATTTAATATGTGAGCGTTGTGGACGTGAGGTGACAAGTACGTACAGGGGCTATTTGTTGTAAAACTCCCATTTTTCACTAAGTCATAACTTGTTTTCTCCTTATTTGAAACACACTAGCATATGTAACTATCCTGTTTAGACTAGAATAGCATGCCTACTGCCTACTTGAACTCTATGCAGAATGTTTAGTGAAATTTCCTGCTTTCCTTGACTTGAACTTAGTATAAACTGTAGAATTTCCTACTGTAATTGTTATTTCGGTTGATTGCGCTGCATATTTACTTTGGGACTACGGAACGGTATTCCGGGAGATCCCCCTATAATGCATATTTATTTTAGGACTACGGAACGGTATTCCGGGAGATCCCCATGTTTTGCATATTTATTTTGGGACTACGGAACGGTATTCCAAGAGATCCTCCTGCATATTTACGTTTGGGATTACGAGACGGTATCTCGGGAGATCCCCTGTTGTTATCACTATGTTCTGAGCTGTTGTCTTTCCTTTGATTCTATCCCTGTTAGATTTTCCGTATTTATTTTACTGCGATATTTCATTCTGCCTTTTTTTCTTTATATTTATACCAGTAGGGCCCTGACCTGATCTCATCACTACTTGACTAAGGTTAGGCTTGGCACTTACTGGGTACCGTTGTGGTGTACTCACGCCCCTTCCTGCACATGTTTTTCGTGTGCACATCCAGGTTCATCTTACTAGCCTCATCACTAGTTGCAGTCGCTGCTGCTTATGGGAGAGTTCAAGGTACATCTGCTCGCGCCCACAGATCCTCGAAGTCCCCCTCTATCCCCCAATGTTTATTTTTCCTTCTTTCTGTAGAAATGATTTATAAAACGGTTAATATTTCTTAGTAGCTTGTGACTTACGGTATTCCGGGTTTTGAGAAATTGTTTTGTACTTTTTTAGAGGTGTAAATTGTATATGCCGAGTGGCATTTAGTTGCATATGAGATATTTGTTACTGTTAGTAGTTAATGTGCATGCTTTAGTTTCACTTCCGCAAAAGTGTTAGGCTTACCTAGTCATAGAGACTAGGTACCGTCACGACGGTTCACGGAGGGAGAAATTGGGTCGTGACAAGTTGGTATCAGAGCTCTAGGTTCATAGGAGTCGTGAGTCACAAGACGGTTTATTAGAGTCTCGCGGATCGGTACGGAGACGTCTGTACTTATCTTCAGGAGGCTATGGAACTGTTAGGAACAAATATACTTCTTTGATTCCTTGTCGTGCGAGTTATTGGCATCAAATTCTAAAAACAAAATCTCTATTCTATTCTTTCTCGTAGATGGTGAGGACCCATACTGGAGGATCTGATGACCAGGTAGACGCGCCCCCTGCTAGAGCCGCCAGAGGCTGGGGCCGGGGTAGAGTATGGCCACGCGATGCAGCTAGAGCACCCGCGCGAGCTGCGACAGAGGAGCCCCCAGCAGTTCCAGCTGGAGGGCAGGCACCAGAGGTTCCTGTTGCTTCACCAGCCCTCCATGAGGCTCTAGCCCAGTTCATGAGCATATTCAGCACCTTAACTCAAGCTGGATTGATTCTGTTAGCTCCCGCCACATCTCAGGCCGGGGGAGGGGCACAAACTCCCGCAGCCCACACTCCTGAGCAGAGGGTCCAGGTTGATCAGGCCCCAGAGTTCATTCCTATGCCGCTAGTATATCCGGTTCAGCACGAGGCTAGGATAGGCGCTTCTGAGGCGGAGCAGCTCAGACTTGAGAGGTACCAGAAGTACCACACACCTACATTCAGCGGATTGGCTACAGATCATGCTCAGGGTTTTCTGGATGAGTGTCATCATATTCTCCGTACTATGGGCGTAACGGAGATGAGTGGGGTTTCTTTTACCACTTTCCAGCTTAGAGGAGCAGCCTATCAGTGGTGACGTGCTTTTGAGTTGAGTAGTCCGGATGAGGCAGCTTCACTTACATGGACTCAGTTCTCGCACATGTTTTGGAGAGACTATGTCCCTTAGAGCCTCAGGGATTCATGGCGCGCGGAGTTTGAGCAGTTGCGCCAGGGTGCTATGACTGTGTTAGCATACGCAGTCTGCTTCAATGATTTGGCCCGACATGCACCGGCCTTGGTTGCCATAGTTCTAGAGAGGGTTCGACGATTTATTCAGGGACTCCACCCCAGTATCAGGATTAGTATGGTCAGGGAGCTGGAGATGGATATTCCTTACCAACATGTTGTGAGAATTGCTAGGAGATTGGAGGGCATGCTTGCCCAAGACCGAGAGGAGAGAGGCCAAGAGGTATAGAGAGACTAGTTCTAATTCTGGAGCTCGTGCCCCAGCAGCCCACCATGGTAGGGGTTATGTGGGTCGCCCCGTTCATTCAGCTCTTCCAGCCGCCAGTGGTGTTCCAGCCCCTTCTAGGCCCCAGGAGCCTTATTATGCACCGCCAGTATCTAGTGTGCCTCCTGTTCAGGGTACTTTTAGCGGCCAGTCCAGCAAACCTGGCCCGAGTTAGTCGCAGTAGCCACGCCCTCCGAGGGGTTATTTTGAGTGTGGTTACACCCGCCATATGGTGAGGGATTGCCCCAGACTTAGGAGGGTTGCACCTCCACAAACTTCTCGGCCACCACGTGCTCTACCGGGTCCTTAGGCTATGATTCTAGCACCAACTACCGCCCCACCTGCTCAGCCAGCTCAAGGTGGAGGTCGGGTAGGTCGAGGTTGCCCTAGAGGGGGAGGCCAGGCCAGGTATTATGCTCTTCCAGCTCGTACAGAGGCAGTTGCTTCTGACTCTATCATTACAAGTATTTTTCCAGTCTGTCATAGAGATGCGTCGGTATTATTTGACCCAGGCTCTACATATTCATGTGTGTCCTCTTATTTTGCCCCATATTTGGGCGTATCTCGGAATTCTTTGAGTTCCCCTGTTTATGTGTCTACTCCTGTGGGAGATTCTCTTGTTGTGGGCCGCGTGTATCGGTCGTGTTTGGTTTCTCTTAGTGGTTTTGAGACCAGAGCTGACTTATTATTACTCAGCATGGTAGATTTTGATGTTATCTTGGGCATAGACTGGTTGTCGCCACATTATACTATTCTTGATTGTCATGCTAAGACCGTGATGCTGGCTATGCCAGGCTTACCGTGATTAGAGTGGAGGGGTACCTTAGAGTATACTCCCAACTGAGTTATTTCATTTCTTAAAGCTCAACGAATGGTTAAGAAAGGGTGTGACGAGTATCTAGCTTATGTGAGAGATGTCAGTATTGGTACCCCTACAGTCGAGTTAGTTCCAGTAGTGAGGGACAATCCAGATGTGTTCCCAGCTGATCTTCCGGGCATGCCGCCCGATAGAGATATTGGTTTCGGCATTGATTTATTGTCAGGCAATCAGCCCATCTCTATTCCTCCATACCGTATGGCTCCTCCTGAGTTGAAGGAGTTGAAGGAACTATTGCAGAAGTTGCTTGATAAGGGCTTCATTTGGCCCAGTGTATCACCTTGGGGTGTTCCTGTCTTGTTTGTGAAGAAAAAGGATGGTTCTATGCGTATGTGTATTGATTATCGCAGTTGAACAAAGTCACAGTGAAGAACAGGTATCCTTTGCCTCGTATTGATGATCTATTTGATCATCTACATGTGCCAAAGTATTTTCCAAGATTGACTTGAGTTCAGATTATCATCAGTTGAAGATTCGGGAGCCAGATATCCCGAAGACTGCTTTCTGGACCGGATATGGTCACTATGAGTTTCTTGTTATGTCTTTTGGGCTGACCAATTCCCCAACATCTTTTATGCACTTGATGCATAATGTGTTCCGGCCCTATATTGATTCTTTCGTCATCGTATTCATTGATGACATTCTAGTGTATTCCCAGACTCGGGAGGATCATGAGAAGCACATGAGAATAGTGCTTCAGACTTTGAGAGAAAAGAAGTTGTATGCAAAGTTCTCAAAATGTGAGTTCTGGTTAGACTCCATGGCATTTTTGGGTCATTTTGTGTCGAGTGAGGGGATCAAGGTGGATCCAAAGAAGGTGAAAGCAGTGCAGAGTTGGCCCAGACATTTCTCAGCTACAGAGATCCGGAGTTTTCTTAGGTTGGCAGGGTATTACCGTCGGTTTGTTGAGGGATTTTCTTCTATTGCAGCACCTCTGACCAGGCTGACCCAGAAGGGTGCTCCGTTCAGGTGGACAGGGGAGTGTGAGGAGAACTTTCAGAAGCTCAAGACAGCTTTGACCACAGCCCTATTAATTGTATTACTTTCAAGTTCGGGGTCTTATACAGTTTATTGTGATGCGTTGTGAGTTGGCCTCGGCGCGGTGTTGATGCAGGACCATAGGGTGATTGCCTACGCATCCAGACAGCTGAAGGTGCATGAAAAGAACTAGCATGTCCACGACCTTGAGCTAGAAGCTATTGTTCATGCCTTGAAGATTTGGAGGCACTATTTATACGGCGTTCCTTGTGAGATCTACACTGATCACCGGAGTTTGGAGCATTTGTTCAGGCAGAAGGATCTTAATTTGCGTTAGAGGAGGTGGTTAGAGCTACTTAAGGATTATGACATCACAATTTTGTACCACCCGGGAAGGCCAATGTGGTGTCTGATGCTTTGAGTCACCGGGCAGAGAGTTTGGGGAGTTTATCTTATCTACCAGGAGCAGAGAGGCCCAAGGAGTTGGATGTTTAGGCCTTAGCCAGCCAGTTTGTGAGATTGGATATTTCTGAGCCGAGTCGAGTATTGGCTTGTGTGCTCTCTCGATTTTCCCTTTATGATCGTATCAGGGAGCGTTAGTATGATGACCCACATCTGCTTGTCCTTAAGTATACGGTCCAGCACGGCGATGCTAAGGAGGTCACTATTGGGGAGGATGGCGCATTGAGGATGCAGGGTAGTCTATGTGTGCCCAATGTAGATGGTTTGCGTGAGTTGATTCTCCAGGAGGCTCACAACTCGCGGTACTCCATTCATCCGGGTACCGCGAAGATGTATCAGGACCTGAGGCAGCATTATTGGTGGAGGAGGATGAAGAAGGACATAGTAGTGTATGTGGCTAGATGTCTAAATTGCTAGCAGGTGAAGTATGAGCATTAGCGACCGGGTGGGTTACTTCAGAAAATAGAGATTCCGGAGTGAAAATGGGAGCGGATCACTATGGACTTCATTGTTGGACTCCCACAGACTCAGTGGAAGTTTAATACAGTTTGGGTGATTGGGGACAGGCTGACCAAGTCAGCTCATTTCGTTCCTGTGATGACTACCTATTCTTCCAAGCAGCTGGCTCGAATTTACATACGTGAGATTGTCAGACTTCATGGCGTACCGGTATCTATCATCTCTGACCAGGGCATGCAGTTTACATCGCAGTTCTGGAGAGCCGTACAGCAGGAGTTGGGTACCCGGTTGGAGTTGAGCACAGCTTTTCACCCTCAGACGGACGGGCAGTCCGAGCATACTATTCAGATTCTTGAGGATATACTCTGTGCATATGTGATGGTGTTGGGAGGTTGTTGGGATCAATTCTTTCCACTTGCGAAGTTTGGCTACAATAATAGTTATCAGTCCAGCATTCATATGGCACCGCATGAGGCTCTGTATGATAGGCGGTGTCGGTCCCCATTGGGTTGGTTCGAGCCGGGCGAGGCCGGATTATTGGGTACGGACTTGGTTCAGGATGTCTTGGAGAAAGTGAAGATGATTCAGGATAGACTTCACACAGCCGAGTCCAGACATAAGAGCTATGCGGACTGGAAGGTTCGCGATGTTGGATTCATGGTTGGAGAGCAGATCCTGCTTCGGGTTTCGACTATGAAGGGCGTTATGAGGTTCGGAAAGAGGGGCAAGCTGAGCCCAAGGTTTATTGACTCCTTTGAGGTGTTGAGACGAGTTGGGGAGGTTGCTTATGAGCTTGCTTTACCTCCCAGCCTAGCAGGAGTTCATCCGGTATTTCATGTTTCGATGCTCTGGAGGTATCACGGCGATCCGTCTCATGTGTTGGATTTTAGCTTAGTCCAGTTGGACAAGGATCTATCCTACGTTGAGGAGCCAGTGGCTATTTTGGACAGGCAGGTTAGGAAGCTGAGGTCAAAGAACATTGCATCAGTAAAGGTTCAACGGCAGGGCCAGCCGTAAGGAGGCGACTTGGGAGACCGAACAGGATATGTACAGCCGTTATCCTTATCTTTTCACCACTTCAGGTATGTCTCTATACTCGTTTGAGGACGAATGATTGTTTTAAGAGGGGGAGGATGTAACGACCCGGCCGATCGCTTTTAAAGTTAAAGCCCTGATCCCCTATTAACTGCTTCTCCCGTATCTATTTTGCTATTGTGACTTGCCGGGAGGTTTCATTTTAGTTTTTGGAAGTGTTTGGGACATTTAGTCCCTAAATGGAGGTTTAAGCCTTAGGATTGGCATCGTAGTCGGAACTATGTGAAGACGACTCTATAATGGAATTCTATTGATATCGTTAGCTTTGTTGTGTGATTTTGGGCTTAGGGGCGCATCCAGATTGTGTTTTGGAAGTTTGTAGCTCATTTAGGCTCGAAATGGCGAAAGTCAAATTTTTGGAATTTTGGACCGGTAGTGGAGTTTTTGATATCTGGGTCGGATTCCGATTCCGGAAGTTGAAGTAGGTCTGTAGTGTTGAATATGACTTGTGTGCAAAATTTGAGGTCAATCAGACGTGGTTAGGTTGGTTTCGGTATCGGTTGTCGACTTTGGAAGTTTCAAGTTTCTTTAAGTTTGAACTGGAGGGTGAATTCTTTTAGCATTGTTTGATGTGATTTGAGGGCTCGATTAAGTTGGTATGGTGTTTTAGGATTGGTTAGTATGTTTGGTTGTGGTCCCGGGGGCCTCAGGTGTGTTTCGAATGCCTAACGGATTAATTTTGGACTTAGGAAAGTTGCTGAGTTTTGCTGGTTCTGGTGTTTCGCACCTGCAGAGGGGAGACCACAGGTGTGGACTCGCACGTGCGGAGGAATAGGCGCAGATGCGGAATTCGGAGGCCTGATCAGGGGTCACAGGTGCGAGGATTTTCAGCATCTGTGATGCCCACAGATGCGCCTAAGAAATCGCAGGTGCAGAGGAAGATCGCAGGCGCGCACGCGCAGGTGCCGCCCCCACTGCCGCAGATGCGAACCCAGCCCTCTTAAGCGATTTCCACACCTGCGAGGGATTTTCCACAAATGCGGCATCGCAGGTACGACCCATGGCCCGCAGATGCGAAGATCGCTGGGCAAAAAGGGGCAGAATCGAGGGTTGAGGTTCATATTCACATATTTGATTTTTGAGCTCGGGAGAAGGTGATTTCTTGAGTGATTTTCAGAGAAGGCTTTGGGGTAACGATTCCTAACTTGTTTTTGGTTGTATTTCATTAATCTATGGTCGTTTTCTCCATTTAATTACGGAATTTGAGTGAGAAAAGTGGGTGAATGGGGGAAAAATTTCCCAACCGAATTTCTGCGTTTTGAGTTGGATTTAGACATTGCATTTGGATAATTTTGGTACGAGTGATTTCATGAGCCAATGGATGTTCTTAATTGGTAACCTTTACCCGATTTCGAGACGTGGGCCCAGCAAGACTTCTTTTGGCATTTTTTTCTACTTTCTTGCCTTAGGTTTGATTTCGTTAGCTAGATTAGTTTCTTGTAGCTATGTTTATGTTATGCAATTGGTTTTGGCTAGATTTGAGCCATTCGGAGTCGGATATTCGTGGAAAGAGCATTGTGACGGATTAATTTGAGCTTGGTTCGAGGTAAGTGGCTTGCCTAACCTTGTGTGGTGGAACTGCCTTAGGATTTGGTACTGTTTAATATGTGAGCGCCGTGGACGTGAGGTGACGAGTACGTACACGGGCTATTTGTTGTAAAACTCTATTTTTCACTTAGTTATAACTTATTTTCTCCTTATTTGAAACACACTAGCATATGTAACTATCCTGTTTAGACTAGAATAGCATGCCTACTTGTTTAACTGCCTACTTAAACTCTGTACAGCATGTTTAGTGAAATTGCCTGCTTTCCTTGAATTTAACTTAGTCTAAACTGTAGAATTTCCTGCTGTAATTGTTATTTCGGTTGATTGCGCTGCATATTTACTTTGGGACTATGGAACGGTATTCCGGGAGGTCCCCTTGTACTGCATATTTATTTTGGGACTACCGAACGGTATTCCGGGAAATCCTCCTATTTTGCATATTTATTTTGGGACAACGGAACGGTATTCCGGGAGATCCCCCTGCACATTTACTTTTGGGACTACGAGACGGTATCTCGGGAGATCCCCTGTTGTTATCACTGTGTTCTGAGCTGTTGTCTTTCATTTGATTCTATTCTTGTTAGATTTTTCGTATTTTTTTTTACTGCGATATTTCATTCTGCCTTTTTTAATTATATTTATACTAGTAGGGTCCTGACCTGATCTCGTCACTACTCGACCGAGGTTAGGCTTGGCACTTACTGGGTACTGTTGTGGTGTACTCACGCCCTTTCCTGCACATGTTTTTCGTGTGCAGATCCAGGTTCATCTTACGAGCCTCATCACTAGTTGCAGTCGCTGCTGCTTATTGGAGACTTCAAGGTACATCTTCTCGCGCCCGCAAATCCTCGGAGTCCCCCTCTATCCCTCTATGTTCATTTTTCCTTCTTTCTGTAGAAATGATGTATAGAACGGTTAAGACTTCTTAGTAGCGTGTGACTTACGGTATTCCGGGTTTTGAGAAATTGTTTTGTACTTTTTCAGAGGTGTAAATTGTATATGCCGAGTGGCATTCAGTTGCTTATGAGATATTTGTTACTATTAGTAGTTAATGTTCATGCTTTAGTTTCACTTCCGCAAAAGTGTTAGGCTTACCTAGTCGTAGAGACTAGGTGTCGTCACGATAGTTAACGGAGGGAGAAATTGGGTCGTGACAGCATGTCCCCTCCCATTTAGTACTTTATCATTCTTTGTTATTATTGCTGCTATATATACACTTGTATAAGTTTATTTACGTAGGTTTTGTCAAAGCCTCGTCACTACCTCGTCGAGGTTAGGCTCGATACTTACAATGTAAATTGAGTCAGTTGTACTCATTCTACACTTCTGTACTTCTTGTACAAATATTGCTATTCATCCTGGCGGTGCGTGAGGTGCGTCAGCTCAGAGCATTTCATATGGAGACTCGAAGTAGAAATGCTGGCGTCCGCAGACCTTGAAGTCTCCTTCCATTTCCCGTTTTACTGTCTATTGCTTTTGAAATAGTTGTATTTATTTCAGACCATGTTTTTAGACTTCTAGTTGCTCGTGTACTCGTGACTCTGGAATTCTGGGAGTAGATATTATCACATGGTTTGTATTAGTATTGTGTTAGACTTGGCTTTTATTTCTCATTGAATATCATTATCGTATTTTTAACTGTTAAAATTGGTTAATTAATTATTTCACGTCGGCTTTCCTAGCAAGTGGATGTTAGGCGCCATCACGACCCCGAGGTTGGGATTTTGGGTTATGACAAGTTGGTATCAGAACACAAGGTTTCTTAGGTCTCACGAGTCATGAGGAGGCTTAGTAGAGTCTGGAGAATCGGTATGGAGACGTCTGTACTTATCTTCTAGAGGCTACAGAGTTTTAGGAAAATTTCACTTTTTTCTTTCCCTATCATGCACTTTTGTTCTATCATTGATGTTTGAATCATTCCATTCTTGTTCTCTCGCAGATGGTGAGAACCCGTACTGCATCTACAGCTAGATACGAGCTGGATCTCCCTGCTGCAGCCACTACCAGGGGTAGAGGCCGAGGCCGAGGCAGAGGCAGAGCTCAGCCTAGAGCTCGAGCAACATCACCCACATTAGAGCCTTAGATTGATCATGAGGAGGTGATCCCAACTCAGACTGCACCAGTCGGACCCGCTCAGGTTTCAGATAGGTTTATAGCCACTCTCGTGCTTCAGGATACTCTAGTCCGTTTAGTGGGCCTTATGTAGAGTGTAGTCCAGGCCAGTGCATTTTCGGTGGCACCAGACGTCTCTCAGGCTGGGGGAGGAAAACAGACTCCCTCTACTCACACTCGGAGTAGATGGCTCCCATATTTCAGACTCCAGCAGTCCAGCCAGTTAGGGTAGTTCAGTTGGTTGTTGTTGCACAGACCGGGGAGAGGCCCGCGATGTATATTGAGCGATTGATGAGGTTGGACAAGTTAACAAAGCTCTTCCCTATTAACTTCAGTGGTGCACCTTCTGAGGACCCACAAGATTACTTGGACTACTACCACGAGGTATTGCGCAACATGGGTATTGTTGAGACCAATGGGGTTGATTTTGCAGTGCTCCAAATGACCGGTTCTGCCACAATATGGTGGAGAGATTATGTTTTGACCATACCAGTTGGTTCATCTTCACTTACCTGGGATTAGTTTTTGCAGCTATTTCTAGAGAAGTTTATTCCTTTCACTCTTAGAGAGGAGTATCATTGGCAGTTTGAGCGCCTTCAGCAGGGTAGCATGACAATTACCCAGTATGAGACCCAATTTGTGGACCTAGCTCGCCATGCAGTCATCTTACTCCCTACTGAGATGGATAGAGTAAGGTGATTCATTAATGGACTTACTTTTAGTATTAGGCTACAGATGGCCAAGGAGACCGGAGATGATATTTCTTTTTAGAGGACCATAGAGATTGCTATACGGATCGAGATGGTTCATGGTCAAGATAGGGGGGCGGTATCTATTAAGAGGCCTCGTCATTTTGGTGGTTTTAGTAGTGCCACATCTGGAGGTAGGGGTACTTTTGGCGGAGGCCATCCTCCCAGGCCATTTCAGTCAGCGCTTCAGGCATCCCACGGTTCTTCGGGTAGTTGTGGTCCTTATGTATCTCATCTTGAGCAGCTAGCCTACAGTGCACCATTAGCTCCTATTAGTGCACCTTTGATCCAAAGTTATCAGGGTGGTTATATCGGTAGATAGGGCCAGTTTCAGGGTCAACAGTCACAACAGCCGAGGGTTTTTTATACTTGTGGAGACTCGAGGCACCTTTCTAGATTTTGCCCCATGTTATAGGGCGGCATGCCACAATAGAGTTCTCATGCCATGGTTCCGGCACCGATTGCTTCCCCGCCCGCTCAACTAGCTAGAGGCGAGGTCAGGCTGTTAGGTGTGGAGGTCATGCCAGTAGAGGTGGAGGTCACGCCATTAGAGGCCAGTTAGAGGCCGTCCGAGAGACGGAGGTTAGAGCGGTGGGGCCCATCCTCATTTTTATGAATTCCCAGCTAGACCTGAGGCCGAGTCTTCTGACACCGCCATCACAGGTATTGTTCCAGTTTTCCATAGAGATGCTTTAGTTCTATTTGATCCGGGCTCTACTTATTCCTACGTGTCATCCTATTATGCTTCATATCTGGTTGTGCCTCGTAATTCTTTGAGTGCTCGTGTATATGTGTTGGTTCCCCAAGTACACGCAAGTGTACATGGCCTTCAAGTAATAAAGTGACTCGAAAGTCAGATGTCAAACCCACAGAGACTTAGATTAATCGTTAACTAAGCAAATTAAAATCAATTTACTATCCAAGATAATAAAAAAATATTATTTATCTACTAAACTACTATTGCAGAAATTAAAAACGTAATTAGCTAAATTAATTGGGAGCGAGCAATTGTGGTTGGATTTTAATCAAAGGAGATGAAGATTCCAGGGTTGGGGTCGGTTTGTCATTCCTATTGGGTTCTTAATTTCACATGTTAATCCAAATTATCTATGATTGCTAGTTGACCGGATCGTTTATATAAATAGTATGTTCCCATAATACTTTCCGTATATTCACAATATATCAACCCTATATTTCATATGGTATTGAATCTATCATGAACGATTATAATACGGTATTCAACTAAGCAAGAATATTAAGTGTATTCCTATCCTAAACGAGAAACCTTTCCCCGATCCATTGGTTCATAAACAAGTAATCTCTAATTCTACTCTTGTCTAAACATGGCTTTCCCAAGCATAGCATAGATAGTAAATAGAACTCAATTGTTGGCCAAATAATTTAGCAATTATATACAGAATTAAGGAAATAACCAAAGATGATAACTCGAATTAACAGTAATGTAATTAATAAACTTCAATAATCATGATAGCCACAATCCTAGAATGTGAAGTTTAGCTCCACATAGACATGGTAGCGAAACAACAAATCATCCAAAAAAAGTAAAGATTACTAAGTTTTATGGAAGAAAGATGGAATTTGATGAATTTCGGCCTCTACGGCGGCTCTGTGCTCTCTCTTGGTCCAAAGTATGTCCCCACCCCCACCCCCCTAAAAGATAGTCTATCTCTTTCAAAAACACGTTTTTTGATGTATTTATAGTGGCTAGGGTTTGTATGGGAAAATTGGGCTTCTCCTAATTCGGGTTGGAGAAGATGATTTGTTTTGCTACGGTCCTGGTCTGGCGAAGTGAACCTCACTTTGCTGTCCGGGACTTTTCTGGTTTCTTCTGCTTCGGTCCTGGTCTGGCAAAGTGAACCTCGCTTCGCTGTCCGGAACCTGGGCACCAAACTTATACTTCCTCCAGATTCTTCCATTTTTTTACTTCACTTTGCATTCAAAATTTTCAAATCACTTCCAATTGACTCCTATACATATAAATAACATTATTAAGCTCGAGTCACAAATATTCACACAAATATTAACAAGATCGAGGTATAATGCAAGGCAAATTACATGCAATAACATGGATTTTTAGCCAAGCATCAATATGTGTCCATGCCTGTGGGAGATTCTATTGTTGTAGATCATGTTTATTGCTCGTGTGAGATTTCTATTGGAACCCTTGAAACTAGTGTAGATCTCCTACTTTTTGATATGGTGCACTTTTATGTTATTTTGGGCATGGATTGGCTGTCACCTTAATTATCACGCTATATTTCACTGTCACACTAAGACGGTGACCTTAGCCATGTTGGGGTTGCCTCAATTAGAGTTGAGAGAGACTCTTGGCCCTTCTACCAGCAGGGTTATTTCTTATGTGAAGGCTCGGTGTATGGTCGAGAAGGGATGTCTAGCTTATTTGGCCTATATCCGTGATTTTAGTGGAGGTTCCTTCCATGGATTCAGTATTAGTTGTGCGTGAGTTTCTAGAGGTGTTTCCTGCAGATCTATCGGGGATGCCACCTGACAGAGATATCGACTTCTGTATTTTTATGGCTTCGGGCACTCAGCCCATTTCTATTCCACCATACTATATGGCCCCGCCTGAGTTAAAGAAATTGAAAGAGCAATTGCAGGACTTGCTTGATAAGGGATTCATTAGACCTATTGTCTCTCCCTGGGGTGCACCAGTGTTGTTCGTGAAGAAGAAGGATGGTAAGATGAGGATGTGCATAGATTATCGGCAGTTGAACAAAGTCACTATCAAGAACAAGTATTTGTTGCCGAGGATTGATGACTTATTTGATCAGCTTCAGGGTGCCAAAGTGTTTTCGAAGATTGATTTGAGATTTGGCTACAATTAGTTGAAGATTAGGGCATCGGATGTCCCTAAGATAGCTTTTCGGACGCGGTATGGGCATTTCGAATTCCTAGTGATGTCATTTGGGTTGACAAATGCCCCAGCAGCATTTATGGATTTGATAAATCGGGTGTTCAAGCCCTATTTGGATTCTTTTTGGTTGTATTCATTGATGATATCTTGATTTACTCCCGCAGTCAAGAGGAGAATGAGCAGCATCTTCAGATTATACTCCAGACTTTTATAGATAGTCAATTATATGCCAAGTTCTTAAAGTGTGAGTTTTGTTTGGATTCGGTTGCCTTTTGGGGACATGTTGTGTCTGCTGAGGTCATTAAAGTGGATCCTAAGAAGATTGAGGTATTTCAAAATTATCCTAGACTTGCTTTAGCTATGGAGTTTCGGAGCTTCCTGGGTTTGGCGGGTTATTATCGCGGTTCGTGGAGGGGTTTTCATCCATAGTAGCCACATTGATTATATTTATCCAGAAGAGTGCCTCATTCAGGTGGTCCGATGAGTGTGAGTTGAGCTTTCAAAAGATCAAGACTGTTTTGACTACAGCCCCAGTGTTGGTGTTGCCTACAGGTTCAGGATCCTACACGGTGTATTGTGATGTATCGCATATTGGTCTTGGTGAAGTATTCATGCAGGATGGTAGGGTGATTGCATACGCGTCGCAACAGTTGAAGGTTCATGATATGACTTAGAGTTGGCAACCATTGTTCATGCATTGAATATTTGGAGGCATTACCTCTATGGCGTGTCGTGTGAGGTATTCAAGGATCATCGGAGTCTACAGTACTTGTTTAAGCAAAATGATCTCAACTTGAGGGAGTGGAGGTGGTTAGAGTTGTTGAAAGAACTATGATATTACCATTTTGTATCACCCCGGGAAGGTTAATGTGGTGGCCGATGTCTTGAGTAGAAAGGTTGTGGGTATGGGTAGCCTTGCATATATTCCAATTGGTAAGATACCTCTAGCATCGCATGTTTAGGCATTGGTCGATCTGTTCATGAGGTTAGATGTTTCGGAGCCTCGTCGGGTTCTTGCTTGCACGGTCTCTCGGTCGTCTTTGTATGTGTGCAACAGAGAGCATTGCAGCACAATGGATCCAAGCAGGTTACTATTGGAGATGATGGGGTGTTGCGGATGCAGGGTTGGATTTGTGTGCCCAATGTGGATGGACTTAGTGAGTTGATTCTTGAGGAGGCCCACAGTTCATGGAATTCCATTCAACCGGGTGCCGCCAAGATGTATCAGGATTTGAGGCAGCATTATTGGTAGAGAAGAATGAAGAAAGACATAGTTTTATATATGGCTCAGTGTTTGAATTGCCAACAGGTAAAGTATGAGCATTAGAGGCCTGGCGGTGGTTTTCAGAGACTTGAGATTCCCGAGTGGAAGTGGGAGCGTATTACCATAGATTTCGTTGTTGGGCTCCCACAAACTTCGAGGAAATTTGATGCAGTATGGGCCGTTATAGATAGGTTGACCAAGTCGACACATTTCATTCCAGTGATAACCACCTATTCTTCAGAGTGGTTGGCTGAGATCTATATCCACGAGATTGTTCTTCTTCACGGTGTGTTGTCCATTATTTCTGATTGGGGCACGCATTTCACATAGCATTTCTGGATGGCTGTACAGCATGAGTTAGGCACACGAGTTGAGTTGTGTACATCGTTTCACCCCCAGACGGACGGATAATCCAAGCGCATCATTCAAATATTGGAGGATATGCTTAGCGCCAATGTTATGTGAAAATTTGAAAAAAATATGAATTTTAGCTTTTAAAATAATTTGAGTTGATTATGGTCAAAATTTGTGTAAACGACCCCAGATTGATATTTTAACGATCTCGGTGGTTCCGTATCATGATTTGTGACTTGAGCATATGCCCGGAATTGAATTCGGAAGTCTCTAACTTGATTTGTCGGGATTTGTTGCAAACTAGTAATTTTATGATTTACAAAATTCCGAAGTTTGACCATAGGTTGAATTAATGGATACCGGGTTTGGATTTCGGTTCCAGAACATGGTATATGTTCATTTTACTATTTAATACTTGTTTGTAAAATTTGGTGTAAAACGGAGTTTGTTTGATAGGATTCGGACGCTCGATTGTGAATTTGAATGTTCTTGAGTTATTTTGAAATTTTCATGCATTTTGATGACTGATTTGTAGTTGTAAGTGTTATTTTAGTGTTTTGATTGCATGAACGAGTTCGTATGATGTTATTACATTTGTGTGCATGTTTGGTTTGGAGCCCGAGGGGCTCAGAGAGTTTCAAACACGTTTCGGAAAAGTTTTGGATGACTTGAACTATTGGTGCAATGCCAGATCTAGTGTTCTGATGCAGATCTAGCATTTCCGAGGTCTGTCTCGCAATTGCGAGCCTCGTTTTTGCCAACAATTGTTCTCATTCGCGAGCATGGGCTGGGTATAGTTAAGGTTGTCACTGCGAAGCTATAGTTAAGGTGTACGGGGTGTTACCGTCTAGCCGTTGGTACTCCGCATCTTCACAGAGAATTCAATTTCACCGGGTCCATGTCGGAGACAGTGGGGCAGTCGTTACACCATTCGTGCAGGTTGCTACTTATGTGACAAGGAATTTCGCTACCTTAGGATAGTTAGAGTTACTGCCACCGTTTACCGGGTCTTCTATTCAAAGCTTATAACACTTCTCCTTGACACCTCTATATATCGTGTTACCACTTAGCACAGTCCTGTGTTTTTAATAAACAGTCGCTACCCCCTGGTATATGCCACTTTCCTAATCAAACGATAGGAGAGTACCTCTTCTCCCGAAGTTACGGGGTCATTTTGCCGAGAACTCGCGATTGCAAGGAAAATGTTCGAATTTGTGAACTGTCAGAGGTCACATTTGAGATCTCAGAGCCGTATTTGCGACTCAGTGTGTTCGTGAGTTATCTTTGCATTTGCGAAGGTGGGTATGTTCGCATTTGCGGCTCTTGTCTCCCATTTGCGGTGTTCGCAATTGCGAACAAGAAATTGCAATTGCGACATCTGTAGCTGGGTAAAAGAGGGAAAAATGGTCTCATTTTACACCATTTCTCAACCCTAAATACTCTAGAGGCGATTTTCCAAGAGAACTTTCTTACCAAAATCATTGATTTGATCAATTTGGAGGCTAATTCTAGAGCCAAACTATGGTTGGTTGATTTCTTTGATTGCGGCGTGAGGAAAGTATCGTAGTCAACCTTGACTTGAGGGATTAGGACTTGTTGGTCTATTTGATATGTGTTTTATGTGTGGGGACAATGTATATGTGAGGTGACAAGTACCTATGCATTGTTATTGGGTTAAAGCGTGCGGGTGGAAATTATTTATTTGCATTATATTCCGTTAATTATGATATCCATGCTTAGGTTAGATTATTACTTCTATTCGTTATGTATTTATTGCTTATTTCAAAGTTGCTGAATAGTTTTTGGAAGTTGAAGTTTGATATCATGGCATTATATTTGAAGTTAAGTTACTTTACTCATTGTTTATTATTTGAATTCATATTATTTTTATTACATGGTGAGGAAGAGAGTAAAAGTGGGTGATGTCGTACCATTTCATTCATATTATCATTATTGGAAGAGGCTAAAAGCACGAAAGGAGGTGTCATGCCATTTCATTCCTACTATTATTACATAATGATTTAAGAGAGTAAAAGCACGAAGTCTGGCTTCAGAAAAATATTGGAAAAAATGCATGTTTTTCTGCTGAGTGTCTAATCAATAAGAGTATGCACCTTTCGGCTCAAGTATCGGTTAAATATTCTTTTCTTCCCCTTTTTTCTTGCTAGACAATATCCTCATAACTTTGATCTTTTATCTTTTAGGCTAACTCCTTGCCTCCGAGGATTTACAAAAGATGATCTTGGACGAAGAAGCACTTACCACTGAACGAAATCAGCTTGCTGCCGAATGAGATCAACTTGCTGAGTGCCTTCCGATTTTAGAAGCAAAACTTACTCAAACAAGTGAGCTCGACTGCACGAAGAGCTTAAGGAGTTGAAAGCCAAATGGGTTGAGCTACAAAATGCTATGACTATAGTAGAGGAACGTGAGTCCGCTTCCATGGAACAAATCAGTAATCTAGAAGCAAGCTTGCATTCCAAAATCGAAGAGGCTACTGCTACTGAGGAGAAGAGAGCGAAGATGGAGGAAAGACTCAGAAAGGTCATAGAGTAGAATCGTGAGCATGCGAGGACAAATATTGACCTTTGCCAAATCTATGGCATTGTGAGAGCTAAAAATGAACGACTATGGTCCAAAATCAATAAGCTTCATGCCAAAATCCAAGACCAAGAAGACTTTTTCCTCCTTGAAAAACACTTATGCTATTTATCACATGAGGAGGAAAACTTTGGATAAGGCCAAAGAAGGCATTGCAAATATAGATGGTTGCATCGCTGAGGCTCATGAATTGGAGATAACTGCCTTCAATAACATTCCTGCTCGCCCCACCACTTCAAGCTCTTCGAACACCAGTTTTGAGTATTTGGTAACCGAAGAAGAAGAAGAAGAAGAAGAATAAGAAGAAGAAGAAGATAAGGATGAAGGCATTGGATCGGATGCGTAACACACTTAATCTACAAAAGAGGCAGAAGAAACTCCTCTTCCTTTGGACTCCGCAAGCAAAACCAATTCATGTATACATTTTACTTTTCCTTTGTAGCTATGCCAAAACTTCTTATTGAGTTTGGCATTTTAAGTAATTAAAGAAATCTTTTGCTTAATTACTGTGCAAAACTATTCTTTTTATTTAACTGTTAAAGCTCGAGAACAATTTGACTGTGAGGATTTTATAAGAAAGGATCCTTATGTTTGTGGTTCTCTTCAAGAGGATGTCTCCTATTTATTCCAGCACAAGCATTTGAAGTTTAATTAACTTTTAAATGAAAAAGAACTTAACATATCATTTGGATAAGAAATAAGATTAAAAAAAAAGGACTTTGATTTATTCCTTCTATTTCTAAAAGTACATTTACATAAGTATTTATTTTCTTAAGTAAACAAAGTTGTCAATACATGTGTCTAACTTATGCAACTTATTTCTACTGGGTTGATGATGCAGTCCTCGATCCTGATTAGATACAACTTTCGGTTCTAACAGTCCTCGATCATCATGACACTTTCAGTGTTCTGATATACAATAGTTCCCCCCCAGTGTTTGAATGGTAAGCATGATAATTCAAACACTGAAGTTCTTGATATCTTTGATGATCCTTCTTTGTAGTATGTTTTACGTTGCTGCCACGTTAAAAATATTGCCAGAAAAATCCAATTAGGACAAAAACTGGACGAAGAAAAAGAAAGTGTAGCACATACTTTCAGTATCAACAAGGATCTTCAACAATAATACCTTTTGAGGTGAGTCAAGTTACAATTGCTTGAAAATTTTATCTATCTTGATTTTCCAACTGATATTAACCTTTACCGATTATAGCCGAAATCCAGTAAGGCCCTTCCCACATCGGTCCTAGCTTTCCAGCATTGTCTTCTCGGGTACTTTGAGTTATTCTCCGCAAAACCAAATCTCCTACTTAAAAGTATCAAATATTTTCTCTACGGTTATAATATCTTTACATCCTTCGCTTTTGTGCCACCATCCTCACATATGCTAAATTTTGATGCTCCTAAAAATAATCTAGCTTAATCAATAGTGCTTCATTATTCGCTACCTCATTTGCCCGGAAATACCTTATGGTCGATTCTCTAATATCTACCGGAATCAAAGTCTCCACGCCGTACATAAGAGAAAATGGTGTTTCTCCCGTGCTTGAGTTGTCCGATATGCCCATAACACTCCCGGTAGCTCTTCTGGCCAATTACCCTTAGCATCCTATAATTTCTTTTTGAGGTTTTGGATTATGTCTTTGTTGGTTGACTTTGCCTGTCCGTTAGCACTTGGATGATATGGAGAAAATGTGATCCTTTTGATCTTCAATCCTTCCAAAGAATTTATGACTTTGGAGCCTATAAATTATAGCCCATTGTCACAAGAAATTTCTTTTGGTACTCAAAATTGACAAACGATGTGATCCCATATGAAGTCAATCACCTCTCGCTCTCTAATATTTTTGAAAGCACCTGCTTTAACCCATTTAGTAAAATAATCAGTTAAAACCAAAAGATATTTTATCCGTCCGGGACCTTGAGGTAAGGGACCAACTATGTCTATCCCCCATTTCATGAATGGCCACGGTGACACTACTGAATGCAAAAGTTCTATCAAGCTGATGCACTAACTACACATGAAACTGACACCTATCACATTTTTGTATAAATGCCTTCGCGTCTTATTCTATTCGGGGCAATAGTAACCAGCTCTTATCAATTTGAAAACCGACGAGTCCATACTGGTATGATTTCCGCAGACCTCTTCGTGAACTTCTCTCGTTACCTAATCAGCCTCTAATGTCCCTAAGAACTGAGTCAATGGTCGTTGAAAAGACCTTCGGTATAATTGATCGTCAACAAAGAAAATAACGAGTAGCCTTAGTTCGTAGTACCCGGGATGCTTTTGGATCTTCATGCACTTTGCCATGCCTTAAATACTCTATAAACTCATTTCTCCAATCCCAAATTAGATTGGTTGAGTTAACTTTGCAATACACATCCACGTCCAGTATCGAATACAATAGCTGAACAACTGCATCAGAGTCGCCTCCTTTCATTTACTTGGACGATCCTAAATTGGCCAATGTGTCCACCTTCTTGTTCTCTTCCCTTGGGATGTGGATTATCGACCATTCCCTGAACAGGGAAAGCAACACTTGACCTTCATTCAAGTACTATTACATGCGCTCCTCCTTGGTGTCAAAGATTTCATATACCTGATTCACTACCAACTGGGAGTCGCACTTTATTTCAATTACCTCAGAGCCTTGCTTTATTCGCGGAATTCCGGGATAAAAGGGTTTACCTGGGAACGGGATTAAATGCCAAAATCAGGCTTAAAATTTTTGATTATTTAAAAGCTAACTTTGATTGCTTTGCATGGTCTCATTCTGATATGCCAAGTATCCCACTAGATGTGGCTGTCCATAAGTTAAGTTTGGACCCCAATTTTCCACCCGTGAAGAAAAAGAAATGGCCGATAGCCGAGGTAAGGAATAGGTTTGTTAAAGAGGAGGTAACCCGATTATTAAATATAGGTTCAATTCGTGAGGTAAAGTATCCTGATTGGCTAGCTAACGTAGTGATTGTTCCTAAAAAGAATAATAAATTTAGAATGTGTGTAGATTATAAAGATTTGAATAAGGCATGCTAGACTCTTTCCCATTGCCGATTATTGACTAAATGACCGATGCTATGGCCGGACATGAATTAATGAGCTTTCTTGATATGTATTAATGATTTAATTAAATTTGGATTCATCTGGAGGATCAAGAAAAAAATCTCGTTCATCATAAATTTTGGCACTTATTGCGATAATATGATGCCTTTCGGACCTAAGAATGTCGGAGCCACTTATCAAAGGCTCGTTAATAAAATATTTGAACATCAAACTGGTAAAACAATGGAAGTTTGTATTGATGATATGCTGGTTAAGTCTCTTAATACAGAAAGTCATCTGACTCATTTACTAGAGACATTCGACATTTAGAGAAAATACAACATGAAGGTCAACCCGAAAAATGCATTTTTGGTGTTGGGTCTGGAAAGTTTCTTGGTTTTTTGGTTTTTGAAAGAGGAATCGAAGTAAATTCCGACAAGATAAAGGGCATTGAGGTTATCCGTTATCAATTGAAAAGTATGAAGGAAGTGCAAAGATTGACCGGCAGGTTGGTGGCTCTTAGTAGATTTATATCAAGATCTTCGAAGAAATGCCATAATTTCTTTTCGCTTTTGAAAAAGAAGAATGATTCCTAGTGGACCCTGGAATGTCATCAAGCATTGAAAGACCTAAAAAGGTACGTTCCCAGTCCTCCATTAATGTCCAAGCTGAAAGAAGGTGAACAATTGCTAATTTATTTAGTGGTTTCGGAAGTTGCGGTGAGTGCAGGCTTGGTTCGGGATGAAGAAGGAATGCAATTCCCTGTCTATTATGTTAGTAAAATACTTTCGGGAGGTAAGACATGTTATTCACACCTGAAAAAGTTGGCTCTAGCTCTAATAGTTGCCTCTCGAAAGCTTCGACCCTACTTTCAGTGCCACCCAATAGCCATTGTGACGACTTTTCAATTAATGAACGTCCTTCATAAACCTAAATTATAAAATCGATTGGCTAAATGGGTGGTAGAAATTAGTGAATTTGATATAGAGTATAAGCCTCAGACAGCTATCAAGTCACTAGTTTTGTCCAACTTTGTGGCTAACTTTAGTCCGGGAATGATGCCTTTAGCTGCTAAAGAAGCAATTCTGGTGTCGCGAACCATAACCGGTGTATGGAATTTGTTTACGGACAGGGGTTCCAACATAAAATGGTCCAATTTTGGGATAATACTAATCACTCCTTCGAGAGAGACCCTTAGACAGACCATTAGAACTATACCTTTGACTAACAATAAAGTCGAATATAAGGATTTGTTTGCAGGACTTGATTAGACCAGGGTCGACTTTGTAGTATCTGCTTCCTCTAGTACCTGGAAAGATCTAAGCACCTAATAAAAAACGGATGACTCCTCTTCCCCATCACCTTCAACAGGAATAGGAGAGGACACTAGTTCCTGTAGTTTCTATTTAGTCGTTCCTCCCGTCTTGCTGCTAGATAAAGTTACTGCATTCATTTTCCTTGTTGCAGGTTGATCACCTATGATTTGCTTGATCCCCTCCAGTGTTGGGAACTTTAACAACTGGTGATAAGTTGATGGTACAACATTCATTTCATGAATCCAAGGCCTACCAAGGATCAAATTGTTCCCATATTGTTGTCCACCACTTTGAACAAAGTGGTCTTCGTTATGCCTAAGGCCATGCGTAGGCAGTAAAATCTCTCCTCGGGTCGTTACACTCGTTAGGTTGAATCCATCCAGAAGCTTTGTTGTCAGAACTATTTTATCGGTTAACTTTGCTTGTTCCACAAATCTCAACTGAATGATATTGGCTGAACTATATGGATCAAACAACACATGTTTAATTTTAAAATCTAAAACATTAAGTGATATTACCAGAGCATCGTTGTGTGATAAAAGAAGGCCATCAACATCTTCTTCCGTAAAGGTGATTTCATCTTCTTATGATGCTTCTTGAATCCTCTTGCCATGAGTTACCGATATATTTATCTTCTTTGTTGCTGAAAATGTCACTCCATTTACTTCAGCACCACCAAAGATCATGTTTATCGTTAGGCGAGACGACCCTGCAGCCGGTTTGGCTGGTTTCGCTGTATCTTGATTCTCGCATAATTGTTTTTGGCCCAATCACTCAAACATTTTCTAAGATGATCGTTCTTTAATAGTGCTACAACCTCTTCACGAAAATGCTGCCAGTCCCCAGTCATATGGCCATGCCTTCTGTGAAATTCACACCATAGATTATGATCCTTTTTACTAGGATCCGACCGAATTAGCTTTGAAAATCTAGCCTCTTTGATGTTTCTCTTAGCAGAAACCAGCTCCACCAAGCTGATATTTAAGTTGTAATGGGATAACCGGGGGTATCATGAATCTCGGGACCCCAATGGCTCCTTCTCCTCTAAAGTATACTATTCTGACACGATCCATCCTTTTATCTGATACAAAGCTGTATGATAACTAAAATTTGTTATTCCCATGCCCATCAGCTTTTTCATATGCTTGAAAATAACTCTTGGAAGACCTCTGGTCTGTATCAAAATCAGTTATTGCGACCCTTGGATGACACCGAAGAACTCAATTAATCATCCTCAATTCTGATTTCAAGCATGGAATTCTTTAGCATTTTGGTCCATCCATTCATTTCCCTCATGAATCTAATGAGTTCGATTTTGAAGGATCATTGGCGTCGTTGTCATTCCCGGATCTACTACCTACACCACCTGCCTCATTTTCATTAAAAACGAACTCCTCCCTTAAAGCAACGTTCCCAGTTCTCTGCATTGTTTAATTTGCAGGCACACTGGGAGGGACTCGAACTACTCCATCGGAGTTATTGGAAGCAGCTGAAAGCGTCTTCTTTAACTTCGTCATTATTTGATCTTGTCTTGAAATATGTTCATAATTTCCATTTGTTCTGCTCTCAAAACTTTGACCGTTTCAACAACACGTTCATCGTCCATATCATCTGGAGTTGGACTTCTCATATGCCGAGGATTTCGTTCTTCACAAACTGGATTTGTTTCTTCTCCTTCGTTGCGTGTTTACTAGTTGAATCATCACGCTGGAACACATCCTCACATTTGTTGTTTGTTCAAACATTGAAAGAGTTGTTCACATCGTTAACTGTCATATCTGATTTTACTTTTACTATAAAAAAGCGTCAAAATGCGTTAGTAACACATGAATGGATCAAAGTAATAACACCATTGTCTATGCCCCTACGGTGCGCGCCAAATTATTTACCTGTAAAACGGTACAATTGAATTTGTAACATGGTTTACAGACACATGAATTAAATATATTTGATCCAAAAATATAAAATAACTAAGAACAAAGATAAATTGATTAAAATAACTTGAAGAAAATACAAGCCTGACTATGGGCTCAGCTTCTCCGGTAACATTAGTAAGAGCAATATCAAGAACAAAAAGAGAAAGTTGTTTAATAGAATAAGAGCAGATTTTGGTTTTTGTATGCAGATGATTTTTTATGTCCTACAATGAATACAAATTCTCCTATTTATATCTAAATTCAGGGAGACGAGATCTTCAATCCCTCTTGATAGCTGCATAACGGTTGAACATTAATACAGAGATTCTTTGTAACGGCTACTCATTAAATGTTGTCTTTTCCAACCAATGTCTTTCTTTCAAATTTTCGTTCCCGATTCCAATGCCTTTGGAACTTATCCAGCACCGGTCACATGTTTGTAACTGGTGCCAGCTATTTTTTTATTCATATCTTAGTTTTCTTTACTTCCACGTGTCAACTCGTCGAACATTCACATGTCCCTTTTTCAATTTTACCCCTAGAATAATTTTTCAATTTTACCCCTAGAATAATCTTTGATTCTCTCCCTTCTGTTTTATTTAAATATGTTTATGGATGTTTTCGGGTTTCACAAACTGAGCTGTCAATAGGTCACGTATGCTATCCCAACAATTAATGAGTTCAATATAAGGAGTCAGTTCTTTGGTGAGTTATCAGTATCATTTTCTTTGGTTTCTTCATTTCTATTAAATGTTTTGACCCTTCCATTTTATAAGGAGTATTTAATTAATAACATGTGCACGAAGAGGCAATAAAAGCTATGAATGAATAAGACAGAGAAGTGAAGGATACTGCGTCATCTAGAGTCATCAACTGATCATTAGCATCTTCTAGCAAAAATTATGGGGATATTCTCATTTAATTGGAACATGTGAAAAAAGAGTCGTATTTCATGTTTGAACACAAATGATGCTCTAACTTATAACATAAATATAATTTGAATAAAAGTCTACTAATAGTAATACATCGGACAAATACGCCAACTATAGGATTGATAAACAAGTTGGACACACTTTTGGAAGCATGCCGTTGATATATCAATAGGGACTTTACGTTTCATGTTTCATGATTACCATCTTCCCTTCTCACGTCTGCAATTTGTAGTGTGAATTTCGGACATTGATCTTCAATGAGTTCTTCAATTTCTTATATTCACATTTTCAAGGTGCATGTATCCTTTATATCATTAGCTAACATTTGGATCAAAGGAGAGAGAATTAACGAAGAGCCCTTGATAGCTAACTCAAAATTGAATCTAAACCTTTAAATAGTTTGAATGAATCATTCTTTCTCAGATTAAATAAATGTACTATGGTTTTTAGTCGTCATTGATATATGGATGGGTAATAATTTATCTAATCCTAAAAAATATATTTTAGTTGATCCCCTTTTCCTTCTTCCAAGTTCCAACAACAAAAATGCTTTCATCTCAAATGATCATATAGTTTTTCTTTTCTATAGAGGAACAATAAGAATTATTCCATCCGTTTCAATTTGTTTGAATATTTTCAGAGTACGAGAGTCAAATTGATTAATTTTCAGCGGGACAAAGATTCTTTAAGTTTTTTAAAATAAAATTACATATTTAGAGACTACATAAAAAGTACTATAAGTCACCATAGCTAACAATTCAAAATATTTAAAAACTATTTGCTAAAAACATGATCAAATAAAACCTTGTTTGACTCCCCAAATAGTAAAAGATTCATTCTTTTTTAAACCGGGGATTATATATTTCAGATTCTTAAAGTTTATTTGGTAATGCGGAAGCTAAAACTTCAATAATTACGGAGAAAGGGTACAAGCAGTAAAAATGCAAGATAGATATATAGTAAATGAGAGGGAATAAAAGTGTTGAACCGATTATGTTAATAACAATCGTTTATAATTAAGCTTCAAAACGAGCTGAACTTTGTGATATTGTTAGAAGTAGTAATAGTGTAACCCCTTTAAATTTTGAGGATGATCCGATGTAGGGTCCCGGCACGGTTAGTTGATAGGGTTGAAAATGGTCACTGAACAATAGGTAACGATCTCCTGATTTGTGAGAAGTTGTTGTTACAACCTCGGCGTCCGATCCGTTAGGGACATGGATCTGTAATGTTTGTATTCGAAGAGGATTATATGAAAAGCCAAGGTAGACAAGGGCGGAGCTAGAGTTTAGGTTAGGCGTTCGGCCAAACTGAATAGTCTTGGTTCAAACTCGATATTTATTTTAAGAAATTAATTAAATATATATCAATTATTAATTTAGAACCCCAGTAACTTTAAAGAAATAAAATTCTGAATATATAATTTTTAAATTCTGGTTCCACCTACGAGAGTAGTTACGTTGTAGGCAACGCCTGCCGAATTAATGGTGTGTATGCGGGCTTGCTGGGTTGGCGGCCTTGGGACCTTTATGGTGCCCACAAGATAGGAAAAATGACATTGTATTGACGCTGTAAAAATAATAACAAAAAAATATATAAAATTTGTATATTTTTTGTATATTTATATACATTCTGTATGTTATATACAAAAATTATATAAATTTTATATACTTTTTCGACTACCGAATATAAATAATTTCTGGCGTGGGAAAAAAGTGATAATACCCGGACAAGATATGCATGATGGGCTGTCTATCTCAGGGGACCAAAATTTTCCCCTACAATGTATGGTCTTGTTTCTTCAGTTCTACCCACTAATATAGTCTTGTTTCCTAACTTGATGGCACCATGAGGCATGCATCAAATTTAGGAAACTTATATAAATTTAGGCAGGAGAAAAGGACGTGAAAGGTAAAACTTTCATTGACTGGGATTTCTTGTGAAAACACCAACTACAAACTACATAAACAGTCAAACAAAGCTGCAGGCCAAGATGTAAGGAGGAGGAGGAGGAGGAGGAGGTAGAACCGTAGAAATAACGAGAGAAAAAAAAAACACCTTTGGAAATAAATCCTCATTATCATTGTTGTTCTAAGTGCTCATAGGGCTATCTGGATCATTTAGAGTAGCTATAGCAGTTTCAATCCTCATCTTCAAAAGTTCCTTCTCTTCCTCATCAGCCTGGAAAAGATAAATCAATGTTAGCTAATAGCATACATTATTGAACTTTTAAGAAATGATAATTAATTAATTACAACATTCAAAACTTCAGCAATCCATCTAACTATAAAAGGCTGTAATTATATTGTCAAACAGCTTAATCTTGTCAGAATACATCCTGTATAATCCATGTTAGTTTAAACATGGATTAGACATACTAGGTTTTATTGGAAGGTCTATGGAATGTAACTCAAGGTAAAAGACTACAAAACAGGTCTCAAAATACCATACCTTGTAACATTAAAGGTAAAAGTTTAGTGGTTCTTAAAGTTTCAGAAATGTATATGCAACGGTTAGCACGAGGGGACTTGTTGACAAGTTTTCATTCTTAAACTTGCAAAACTATAGTAATTTCACCCTTATCATACAAATTTTGGTATTTAACGCTAGATGCATTAAAATAATAAATGAATGATTATGGTTAATAATTGCTGCAGTGAATCAACACGTGAATGAATTTTTTTCTGGAATTACACATTAATAAATCTTAATATAACTTTTTGGCAAGTGACAGATACGGATAAGCAGCATATCAAAGAAAACATATTTTTTTTGGTTTAGTTGACGCCCTTTTCGTTAACAACCCTTTTCTTGGTTCTATTTTCCTGTTTCTTCTGTTCCAAATTATTATTATATTCTTCTGTTTCAATCGGAAAAGACGAAACCATTTTCCAATGAAGAGTAAATAAACTTTCCCTTCAAAATTAAACATAGTGGAATTCGAAGAGAAGCTTGTAGTATGTCCTCTTAAAAGACCGGGGAGGGGGGTGGTTGAAAATTATATGATTAGACTTCAAATTAAAGATCGAGTGCTAGGTAAATGATTAGGATGTCGTATAAAAAAATTGAAAAAGAAATGGAAATATATATACGTTAACATCACTGATCGAAGAGCTTTTCCAATTCTTTCTCCAATAATTTGAACGATTGACGTTAAATAAATATGATTATTTCATTTTCATTATGCAATCTCAGAAAGACTTTTGATATATCTCACGTTCATTACTGTGCGCATAATACCTTTTTAATGGTAAAATATATTTCTTTCCGTATTCAAACGTGCCTTAACTTCTTTATATACATGCAAAAGACTAAATTGAGTCGATACCAAAAATATTGCGTAAGATAGTAATTCCAAGGTCAATTCTTTTTTTAATTCCACCAAATTCATTGCTAATGGAAATTCAGTTACTTTATTTCTATTTCCATTATATATGACCTAGAAAAGAGAATGAACCTAACTCGAATGTCAGGTGTTTTTTTTTTTTTTTGTGTGTTTTGGAGAAAAAACTAAGAAATCTCGACCAACACTACAAAAGTGCAAAAAGAATTCAAAATTGAAAATTTATTAAGGAAAATGTATGAGATTAACTAAAAAACCCTGGTTAATCTCCTTGAACATCCTGTATATAGTAAAGATACTTCTAGAGGATAGTCTGTATTTTACTGCTAATCATTGACATAAAATAATACAATCTTGCCCCCTAATAATATGCCGCACTCCGCATAATCAAACTTTATTTATTCAAGTGGACCATGAAAAGATTATTTCCTTAGTAGGGCCCTTATTTATCATTTGGTCCCACATCCTTGACAAAAATATTGGACCATGTATTAGTTTGTCAAAATATTGGACCATGTATTAGTTTGGGGCCTAACCATAAATAGAATACATTTTTATAAGTTTACTTGGAAACTGATCCACAAATTGTCTCAACCATACAATTAAATAATTCATAAAATTAATTAAAAGAAAGTAACACAATTTAAATATTTAAGTGCTACCATTTTTTAATTCCTTATATAAAGGGATAATTCATGATTTTATATTATGTATGACCTGTTGATGACTGTCATGACTTCAGGAAATAAAGATTTATGCTAGACATGGTTCACTTGCACCATAAGATCTTGATATCCACGCTCTACAGATTATTTTGCCTTTTGTAATTGCACAAACACCCCTTTTATTTAAAGAATTTCATGTATTTATTTTTCTTTTCTTTTCCAGTTTTCCCGATTAAAAAAGAATTGCAATTACAAAAGCCTTTTGGAGTTTTAACTTTAATCTGTTAGAACCGTCGCTTGAACCAAAACCACCCGCTGAACTAGTTCTCTTTTTGAAGAGTCTAATTACTAATACTGATAATATAAAAGATTTATATATTATTAGATTATTTTAAAAAACTTATATCGAGTGTGAGTAGATAGCTTGCAAAAAATGCAAGTGAGGTACAATTAAATTATCATTAATGCATATAAGTTAATTGTTTCTTAAATCAACAAAGCATTATTTACTATTTCCTTCATTCCAAAAAGTATGATACAGTTTGGGTTTAAGCAGTTGCGGACCCAGAATTTTGTGCAAGCGTGTTTAATCTTTGAAATACATAACTTTATTAGTAAAATAGTAGTTGTCAAATGGGTTCAAATAAAATATTTATACAAAATTTACGCAGCTTTAATCCTAATTTATACATATACACAGCATTATTTTTTTATGAAGCGGGTTCAGTTGAACCCGATTGCCACCACATGCGTCCGCCACTGGTTTTAAGACTCAAACGAGTAATTTTTTTACCGTGATTTTTTCATGTCTTTTAAATATTTTGGATAGTTAATTATTATGACTTATAATACTTTACAAATTTTATTTTAAAAAATTTAAAGATTATATGTTCGAATTTGCAGTCAACATTTAAACTTTTAAATATCGAAATTCGAATTGTGTCATTACGGCGAATATCACTCTAAGTATCAATTCTAAACTTACGTAACATTAGTTTTTTTGGGGCAGATAGGAGGATCTATACGGCATGATTGCCTTCTACCTACTGAATTATAGTTTTAAAGAAAATTCAAATTCAAATACATTTTTGTGTATTTTCTTTATTCAACCCTTTATTATGTTGTTTAAACAAAACTTGGACATAGTCCAATTGAGGCTTGATTTATTTGACATGGATGCACATGCAAGCCTTGAATGCTTTTAAGAAATTAAATTTTGTAACTGTAAAAATCTTGGGGGTTATTAGTGGAATTATCTCAATTCTAAAAAGCAAAAGTTCAGACAAGGGAATAAATAAAAAAGAAAGTTAGATAAAGGATACGCAGAAGAGAAGGGAAAAACAATGGAAAAGAAAAGAAACAAAAAGAGAATAAAAACAGAGAAAACAAGGTTCTTACCTCAATGAAAGCTGTCTTGAGAAGCCTCCCAGAGAAAGCAGTGATATTTGCACTAATGATTTTGATATTCAAAGATTCAAAGATCTCACAAACTTTTACCATTGTGTCTGTTCTTTTGCTGCAAGTGAGGCTCACCACCACTGTCTTTTCTCCCATTGAAGATACCCTCAACTAATAAAAAATAAATTAATAAGTAACTTCTTGTTTTCTTGTTTTGTTTTCCTTTCTTTTAGGAGGGTGGAGATCACTATAATGTGAATGAATGAAAAGTTTATACTATAAATGAGTGAAAAGTCAGTTTTGTCATCTGTTTGACTATGTTTTCTTGTTTGCAATATTCTTCTCTTGGAGTATTAATTACCTCAAGTACTTCAACAGGAGAAGAGGATGGTGATGATCTTGTAGTTGATCCAGAAGAATCATAACCATATTGCTGTTCAAGTCTTCTTGATCTTTTAGGCTTTGCATCAAAGCTCGCATCTTGATCAAATTCAAGACTGGTATTCTTCTTTGACCTTCCAGATTCAAGCTCTGATATCTCTGCTTGAATTCTCCTTTCTTGCTCATGCAATTCTTGAATGTACTCAATTGCATCTTTGATTATTGATGCTTTATCCATCTGAAAAGTCACAATAATATAAGGGGTATTATCGCTTTTAACCCGCCTATATACATTGGATAGCCGAAAAAATATACAAATTATATACATTTTTTTGACTATTATTTTTACAGCGACTATACAGTGTCATTTTTCCATAATATAATTTGGATAAATGAATACTCAATTAACCAAAAAAGGGAAATAAAACAAGAGCAGTACATTGTCAGCAAAGAAAGATTGAGGGTATGGAAGTGGGGTGGGGTATTCAATGGTAATAAAGGTAGTATTAATGTATTATGTAATTTCTATTGGGGAAAATAAGAGGGAAAGAGCAATAACGAAATCAAGCAAAACAATTTTTTCCCCTTTTCTTTTATTCACCATTAGTGATTCAATATAATTGGTCACCTTGCTAATGTTTGGGACCACAGCTCTAAGTGCAAATAACCTCTCATTTAGCTTCTTCCTCCTATTCCTTTCTGACACAATGTTCTTGGATGCCAACGATGATTGTGCCCCGTCCGGCGAGCTTGAATCATAGTATGCCGAGATTGCCTCATCGAAATAGCTGCTGCATTAATTCAATCAATCACTTATGCAAATTTCAAATCATTTTGTCCATTTCTTGGTGCTCCAAAAGAAAAAATAAGTGAAAAAGAATCTAAACATTCAATCCAGAAGAAATATAATAAAAATGAAAGTTTATATACCTATCGAGTTCTTCGTTTTGTAAGAACATGTTTGTTTCCCAATAATTCTTATACTCATCACCGATGTTCTCCATCTTCTTGGGGAGAGGGGGTCGAGTGAGGAGGAAGCAGACACGTTATGCTTTAAATCTTTTGTGGGTACAGGGGATGTAAGCTTTAAAACAAAATGGACATAGTTGAGAAGAAGGGGAGTAGGTATATATAGATGAGAAAAAGAGCACGTGCGCTTCTTCTTTTTTTTTTTCTCTAAATATTTTCCTGGTTTTATTTTTTGATGCTTCATGGAAAGCTCTTATTTATCCCTGCCGTCCACATAGTAAGAGAGAGGTTAAGAGAAGGGTCTATGAGGCCGCGTGGTGGGGGCATAGTAGACGCTAGATAGCTAAAGTTTTCAGTGGCGGAGCTAGAGTGCCGAAAATGTGTTTGGCCGAATCCAGTAATTTTAGTTCGAATTTTGTATTTATCTTAAAATTTTTATTAAATATGTATAAATTATTAATTTAAAATAAATTAATTTAAGACGATTAAAATCTTAAACTCATAAATTTAAAATTCTAACTCCCTGCTAAGTCCGTTTTACGAGCATAGGTGGCGCGTAGTTAAAAGTTTGCATTTGACCTACCAAATTGCAGAGTGATTGATATGTGTCTGATTGAATTTCATCACACTTTCTCTGTCCTATGTGTTTTCTTTTTCCTAATGAAACTCGACCATCTGCCCTATGTTAATTTGATACGACTATTCACTTTATTTTAAAAAATTCACTATATCATTTTAGAAACTAGATAAGTTTCACATTACTATTTTACTATTAACATTACCTCTAATAGGCTCCATCCAATACAAAAATAAAGGGAAAATAACCATTTTGTTCACTGAGTTATTACTCGTAATTTCGATTTTGATCCCTCTATTATTCAACTATGCATATTTAACCTCTAATTAATCTAAAGGTATAGTTTTTACCTTTAAAGATATGGGGGATTAGATAGTTGATAGAATCATTAAGAGAAAAAAACGGAAAAAAAAGAAAAAGAAAAGAGAAGAGCATAAGAGGATATTCAAGAGATCTCGACGTTATTGAACCGAAAACAAGCCCAAGCTTATTAGAACATTTATAGACTCAACTTAGACTGATGGTAGTTTCCATAGTTATTCTTTCAAGTAATGTTTATACGGATAGGTCTGTACCCGGGGGCGGACCTACATTGGGGTGGGGTCATCAGAACCTTTAGCTTCCGCAAAGGACTGTATATATATATTTCATTAATATTGAGGACTCCTTAAATATATTATGCGGCCACCAAAATTAACAAGATTTAAATAGAGTAATTGGTTTTTAGAAGTGCTTAAGTACTTTCATCCTCTTTAATACTCAGGTTCTATTCTTATCTCAAATAATGCATATGTTTTTATTTTATTTTTAAGTTGGTGCCCCCGCTCAAATCCTCGGTTCGCCTAGGACCAAACTCAAACAGCTTTTGTTTCTTTTTCTTAACTTGTCCCATCGCTTCTTTGACCCATTTGCCATTTCAAAGAGAGGATGTTGGGGAAACTTGCAGAGAAAGCTTGTTTTTGCTTGTCAAGGTAAAGATAAGTAAATTTCTGGCACACATTTATATTTCATTCACTACATATATAGGTTAACTAAATGTTAAATGTGTATAGTTGAATAAGATGGAGACCTAAATCGGCATTACGTTATAACTCCTGGATCAAAATTGCTATTTTTCGAAAAATAAGTTATTGGATCCAAATGTACTTCTAATTTTGTTTTTCATTTTGTGACTGTTCTATGAGCCAAAATATCAACATATTTTTGTTAAACTCTAAATCTACTCAAACCATACAAAAAAATTGAGATAGAGGAATAATACTTTTGAAAAGAGAACTAAATTCTCAATTTATAATAATTTTTCAATTATTACTCTACACACACACACACACACACACACACACACATATATATATATATATATATATATATATATATATATATATATATATATATATTCTTTTTTTTTAGACAAGAGTGGGTTGCTATAGTGGTGAGCACCCTCCACATATACCGATTGTCAGAGGCGAACCAAGTCAAACCCAACTGAGGTAATTACAATCTGAGCCGACTCAAGCACGAATGCAACCTAGTTTTTGAAAATTTTACTTGAGCGGGTGTTGCGATCAAACACACACGCAAGTATACGTGATTGTCAAGTAATAAAATAGTGAGTAGAGTATCGTTCCCACGGAGACTTATGATTAACTCTTGACTAAATCAAACTCAAAGCAATTAAACGTATAGGTGATTAATTAACTACCAAAGAAACTACCAAGCAATTAAATAAACTAGAGATTGATGAAACACGTAAGCAATTTTGGATGAAAATTAATAGGAAAAGATATTCTAGGATTATAGGTTAGCTAACAATCCCATTATGTTCTCTACTTAAACTAACTAGTTGATTTATCTGGTTTATTGATTGACAGGGTTAATGGTACTCATAAGAATCTGTCGAGTTTTTACTTGTCTATTCAAGTTAACTTAACACCTATATGTCTATGGAATTAAGACTAACAAGAACGCATTTATAATTCTTGTATTTCAACCAAGCAAGACAATTGGGTATATGTCTATCCTAATCGTGAATCCGTTCCCCAATGCCAAGGTTCAAGAACTTGCTCTATCTAATCCTATATGCAATCTAGAGTTTCCACTTTCGCGTTCAACTCTAGATTGGTAAATTGTATTTCGTTGTTAGCTAGGCAACAAAATAGTTAAGAACATAATTAAATAAACAAACCAATATGATAAAATCAAAATCGTCAATTTAAACTTCCAACGCCAACATTCATGTAGCACCCATAACCCTAGAACGAGAAGAACTAGCTACTCATAGTTATGCTAATCATCATAAGAATGTTTGACAACATAAAACTACAAGTAGTACAAGAAAGAAAGAAAAATTCTATGATTTTTGGCTCATAAATTGCTCCAGCAACGTTTCTCCTTTGCTAGGGTCGAACTCCCCTCAAAAAGTGTGTTTAATGACTATTTATATGTGTATGAAAAGTTCTAGACGATTTTAACCAAGTCCAATAAAAACATAAAAAAGTTAGCCTCCTAAATATGTTAGGTGCGCCACACTGCCTATAACACAGAATTTGGGTGCTATAGTGAGTGTTGGGCACTGAGGATAGCACTGAAATTTTGTGCTATAGTGGGTGTTGGGCGCTGACTATGGCACTACTCCATTATTCCTCCATTCTTCTTTCAACCACTTCTACACAAGTAAACAACATAATTAGGATCAAAACATCATAATGCACTCTTAGTATCACTATTATTATACTAAAATTCGAGGTAATTATCATCATATTATATGTACTTTTAGCCAATTATCACTATCCCACATTTAAGTGTTTGCTCGTCCTCGGGTGAACCAAGACTACACCAACAATCCCGCTTCAAAACACAACTACAAGCACACAACTTAGAGGAACAACTATCAATTTAGCACATTACACTTATGACTTCGGTTGATAACAACAATTAAGCTCTAGCATATGTACTTTTCACAAACTTCCCACTTTTTTAGGCTAAACTTATTCAAAGTATGTAACCCATATAGACAACATACTCATGATAATATTAGCCTAAAAATTGACTCAATGTCACAAAGAACCCATAGCTTGAACACTCACGCTAACCGAGAAGTCTAATAACCTTACCTATCCATTACAAAATCATGTGCTTTCACAACAAAGCAAAGAGAGTAGGCAATCCGCACATTCAAATCAATTGTCCAAATGTAATTTAAGGACTCACACATTAGAAAGAAATCACTCACTCTCATAAAGAAGTCACATACTTGCAAGAAGGTACCATAGATTTGCCCATTATGTAAATCTCTACTAATGCAGGCTCGCTCGATCTAAATCAATTAGGAGTTTATCATGATTATAATGTGGGCTAAGGGACGGGTAGGATATATTTAGGAAATAGTGGATCACCCTCCTAAGCTCTTTAACACATCACATAATTAACTTTAAGCGCATATATCTTCAATCCAACTTCAATTTCAAAAATAATATCACCCCAAATATTCTTTTTTTCTTTAAGCAAAGCTTTAATTTGTTTTAGCAATCTACTAGGCGATGTGCCTAGAGTTTTTTTTTTAGCAATCCAGTAGGCAAGTGCCTAGAGCTAGATTTTATATATATCTCTCAAAAAAACAAAACAAACTAGTGACAGGAGGTCTTACAATGTGAAAGAAATAAAATTTGACGAATACATATCCCCTATTATCAATGTTGAGCGAGGTGCTCAACAATGATATTACAAAATACAATCTAGGAAATCCAAAATATGGAGTTATAAAAACTATCCTTGCTAAGTCACTACAATTCAAGTCCAAATTCAATCTTCTTTTGTTGGAAATTTGTCCATCTTTCCTTTGCTGTAAAAAATACGAACATAGTGCATGTAAAAACTCTGCTGCCTTGCCATTTCTTTGGTGTCTCCTTTCTATGTCATGTATGTTGTTCTATTTCCCAATCTAATTACATACCATTGCTCCTTCCTCTTGATGTCTAGCAACCAAAGTTGTACATGCCTTTTCATAGAGCCACATAAAATCAGTCTCATCCTCAACCAAGTCTAAGTTCCAGGACTTTTGCACGTTTGTTGAGTAGCACTGTTTGCTCCAAATTTCTTGTTTGTTCCAGCTATCACTCACTGAATTTGCTTCATGAGGCCAATAATGGGTAGTTGATTTAATGTAATGCATGTGGTTTTGATTCCACAATGCATCCTTTGTACCCAACTTTTGGCTCTCAAAGTCGGTACCTCATGAAATATTCCAGTTCAAAAATATGGATAGCCAATTCCTCTGTATGTTTGTCATTTGTACTGCTACTGCTGGGCATTTAGTTTGTGCCATGATCAACTCAACATAATGAACCTCCAGCATTCTATTCTTGTATGTGCAGTCCAAGATAAGGCTGTCTATTTCCAGTTCCTTCTTATGCAATGTTGATTCCAAGCTTGTTTCCATGCTTGTGACTATCATTGACACTCCCTCAAGGGAATGAGAACTTAGTTCTAATACCACCCATTGAGTTTGTATCAGATGATAGGGAATGAACACAGCAACATCTCCTGCAAAAAGAACACTAGGTTAGTATAAAAAAAGACCCCATGCTCTCCTCCAAAAGGATTCGAACATGGTAATAAAAATGTGACCTCCAGTGAACTCCTTCCCCTTTGTTGACCTCTCCTTTCCCTCTTCTAGTTTCTTGCAACTCTTACTCGTAGATATAGACATTACATCTTATCACTATTCACCAATCTTCTTCCTTGAACATCCAGATCTACAAAGCAATGGCATTCTATGGGGCCAATGTCTAATGGATAGTTCGTAAGGTGATCTGCTAGGCTATTTCCCTCTCTAAGGGTGTGTGCTACTGTCACATTACACCTTGCCATCAACTCCTTGATCTCCTCCACATAAACAGTAATCGCCCATGGAGCTTTCCATTCTGCAGTTACTACTTTTTTCAGCATCATTGAATCCGTGTGAAGATCGATTAACATATAGTCATGCTCAATACAATACCTTACATCTTCGAACATTGCTTTTGCTTCAGCTTCAGAGTTTGTCCCCGCCTATATCTCCTTACCACATGCTTATATTACATCTCCATCTTCATTTCTCAATACAAACCCAATAGAGCTTCTACCTAGATTACCCCTGCAAGCTCTATCTGTATTTATCTTAACCCATCTTGTGCTTGGACACTCCCACATCACCTTAGTGACCCTCAAATTAGGCATATAATTCTCCATCATATCAATGAGTTCTGGCCATTTATGAGGTACATGATGAAGTCCAGGATTTCTGTATCTGACAAGAGACTAAAGCGTAAAAGAAACTTGATAAATGACCCTGCTCACCGTCACAGTATCCCCATATTATAATTGTTCCTTCGCTTCCAAAGTTCTCAGATTATGATAGCTCGCAATGCTTGCATTATAGGCTGCAATCGAGGAATGACATTAGCAGTCCACTTCACAATAGCCTGATGGAATATGATCCCATTTAATGATATACCTGCATGAGATAGAAATATTACCACACTCTATTAGCAGCATAGGAGGTGAAGAATAGATGTTACCTTGTCTCCTCCATTGGGTTAGCACATCACCAGTATCTAGAGGGCATTAGATACCCCAATCTTCTCATAAAATCATCAAGAGGCAGTTTGTTTCTCCACACCTTCCACATGAAAAAGGATATCTTAAAGGGCAGCCTCTTTATCCATATTTTCTTATATGAATCCATTGTTTCTTTCCTTCTCCTATCCTAAGAAGATCTTACGTTGAACTCACCCTTAGTTTCCAGCATCCAGTAAGGCTTGTCAATCTCACCTTGGACTCCCTTAGGTTTAACATTGTCAAGGATATGCACAGCAATATCCTCAAGTAGTATCTCCAGCAACTTCTCAACATCCCATGCACCATCCTCAACCACATCATACACGTTATGAATTGATTCATCATATACAAAATCATGTGGGGTAACGAAGTATAGAGCTCCCAATCCTGTCCAATTCTCAAATCAAAATAGAGTAGATCCCATTCTTGTATGCCAAAGAATCCGATGTTCAATTCTGTCTCTACATTCTAACATTTTCTTCCATATATGAGAGCCATATCTCCAAGGAACTATTATTGGGTTTAGCTTTTTACAGTACTTCTGGCTCATGAAGGAACTCCATAGTGTAGGCTTTGTTCGAAAATTCCACCACAACTTACAAAATAATGCCTTCGACACATCATGCAAAGATCTAAATCCTACCCCTTCTTTTTCATATGGCATACACAAATTTTCCCAAGATGCCTAATGCCTGCTTGTACCACCTTTAGTGCTGCTCCAAAAACATTGTGCAAACATCTTATGTAGACTATTTATGACACAAGCTGGGGGGTTAACTGCTGAGAGGAGATGTATGGGCATGCTCTGGAGAACATTGGAGATCAATACAACCCTTCCCCCTATTGAAAGCATCTTACCTTTCCATGGCTATAATTTATCCATTACTTTGTTCAAAAGACCTTGATAATAATCCTTCCTTCTTCTAGCATAGAAAATAGGACAACCAAGATATGTGAATGGAAACTCTTGTCTACCAATCCGAGTAATCCTCTGAACCTTTGCAGCCACCTCCATGGTTGTAGAGTGATGCATATACACAACAGATTTAGCCTTATTAATCAACTGCCCTGATGCAGCTTCATATGCACTAAGTACTTTCATCACCAACTGTAAAGATGTAGCATCGGATGATAAGAATATTATAGTGTCATCTGCATAATCTAGATGATTGATTTTAGGACTCCATTTGGGCAATCCAAAACCACATAAATAAAGATTCATATGCAGATCATTTAGGCCCCTCGACAAAGCCTCAGCAGCAAGAATAAATACCGTAGGTGACAATGGATCACCTTGCTTAACACCCATAGATGATTTGAAAAAAACATATGGTAGGCCATTAATGAGCACAAAATACCAGTTATTTGAAACAATTCCAAACACCAGCCCAATGAATCTTTCGCAGAATCCCATTTTCCTCGAAACCTTAGCCAAAAACAACCATGAAAGCCTATCGTAGGCTTTACTCATATCTAGCTTGATCACTATATTAGGACTTATTTTATTTCTCAGCCTCATATCAGTGATGATTTCTTGAGTTAATAGGATATTTTCAACAATACTCATTCCTTTCACAAAACCTGCTTGTTCATCTGATATAAGACTAGGTAACAATCCTACCAATCTCTCATGTATCACCCTAGAAAACATCTTGTTGATGAATTTACTAAGGCTTATAGGCCTCAAATCAGAAAATGTGTTCACTTCTTTCTTCTTGGGCAGTAGAACCAGATTTGTATGAGTCACACACTTTGGCAAATTATGTTCATTAAATAAGGCCTTTACCATGTCAAAAACATCATCTCCAATTATATCCCATCCTGAGTGGAAGAAGGTACCTGTAAAGCCATCTGGACCACATGCTCTTTCACCATTTAAGCCAAAGATAGCCTGTTTAACCTCCTCATTCGTAGGTTGTTGTAAGGCCCCGCAAAATTTTGCAAAGAAAAAATAATGTTTCATAGTGCTGGACTAGGCTTACGTGTTTGAGGATTGTAGAAAACCTTCGCGGCTTGGACTTTTTGGGTTGAACAATGCACCGGAGAGTAAAGAAAAATTTTCGGCAAAAGAAGACATTTCTGCAGCCCACTATGCGGTCGGAGAATCACTCTGCGGACCGCATAATGGTCGCAAAGTGAGACAGGAAAGGGGAGGTTTGGAGACTAGGTTTGCGGCGCATTATGCGACCGCAGACCAATTCTGCGGTGTATTATGTGATCGCATAACAGGTCTGCGGGCCGCATAATTATCGCATACCAGGTCAGTCACGCCCAGTTTTGGAGGCCAAATTATGCGGTCCGCATATCGTTTATGCGATCGCAGACCTTGTTCCGGAGCTCCATTTTTGGGTTTTAAAAACCTGACCCTACTTCGTTAAATACACGCTTTTGGCCATTTTTTAGCTAAAACCTGACATTTTAGAGTGTGAGAGAGTGCCCTAGAGTAAGAGGGTGTTCCTCAATAATTGTTCTTCAATTCTTACTCAAATTTTGGAAGATTAAGAAGGGAAACTCACTAGGTCTTCATCCTAGAAGCAAGATTCTACACCCTAACCCTCAATTTCAAATTTTGTCTAGAAATGGGTAATTAGCAAGATAATGTTTGGGTATGAGAGTTATTTATTTTACATGCATGTGTTATCAAAGGGTGTAGGAAGATTGTAGAGCTAAAATTGGTAAAGATTGGGTTGTGGGATGATGGAATCCTCCATGAAAAGACCTTGAAACCTTATGCACACCTAGTGTTTGATAAAATGCTCAAATGAACTAGAACCATGATCATCTTTCTAATTTTGATTCAATTTGTTATATTTCTACAATAGATTGAAGTTGCTAAGAATTCTGAAATATTTTAGATTTTAAGGAAGCTCAATTGAGGTATGTTGCTAAACTCTTCTCTTAGAATTGGATCCTACGATATTCATGTGAATTATGTAAGTCCCGAGTGGTTTAATATAAAATTGGCTATTCCTAGTAAGATTGGGTTGAAAGATATATGTTCAACAAGTAACCCAAATGCTTTATTTATTTTATGTTATCAATTGAGAAAATATGGGTTGTGCATTAGAAATGTTCAACTTCAAGTTAAATTCAAACGAAAGCTATTATGCCAAATTTTGTGAAGAATCTCTATGTGCCTTAGACTCTTAATTGCTCACATGTGTACTACATGCCTTGATTTGGATTGTTGGTGTTGTTGTTGTTGATGTTAGAAAATGAAAATGTGCATGAAATACTAAATATGGCCAACGTGCCAAGAATGATCTTATAATTATGGCCATTAGTGCCAATGAAATGAAAAGATGTGAAAGTAATATGAAATGCGATGATTGATATAAAAAGGTTGATGTCTCGAATAAGACAGCCTAGCCGGTCGGGTCGTGATCGGACACCTTGCCGCACACATTGTGGTAATTGTGCTAGAAATTATAATTGAAATTGTGATTGTGGTCGATGTCCCTAATGGATAGCCTAGCCGATCGGGTCGTGATCGGACTCCGTGTTAAAGACGGTGATACTGATACTGAAAGTAATTGCGGTTGATGTCTCTAATGAGATAGCCTAGCCGATCGGGTCGTGATCGGACTCCGTGCTAAGAGTACGGTGGTATTGGTATTGTGAATAACAGTATTGTGAACAATGAAATATCGATACTAAAAATCTCCCAATGTCAGATATGGAAATTAATTTGAACACTGTCTTGATCCTAAATTGAGGTTTGATGTTGACTAAGGCTTTCATTGATATTATGATATTCTTGTTTGTATTATTTTTTCTATTGAGAGGGTGTTTAGTTATACATACTAGTGCTATTCGACAGTACTAATGTCCCTTTTGTTGGGGGCGCTGCATCTTTAAATGGATGCAGGTGGTTCCACAGCGGGAGATATTGATCAGTGATAGTAGTACACCTTCTTCCCGCTGACTTGGTGAGCCCCACCTCATCCCGGGGTCATGTATCTTTTGTACTTTGTGTATTCTGTTTGAGGTATAGTCGGGGGCTTGTTGCCGACATTATCATTGTACTTTTATTTATCTATAGAGGCTTTGTAGACATAGTGTGGATTGTGTATTGGTGCTGGAAAAGTCAAAATATGTTATGTAGTGGTTGTATTACTTGTTCATTTGAGATTTTAAAAATGATGAAACTATTGGTAATAAATTGGTATTGTAGACATGAACACCTTTTTTTTCTAATTAATGAAAATATGCATTATCTCCATTCGTGGATGAGTTTGGGTAGAAGGAAATCTAATAGGCCTGCTCGGTCGGGTTCACTCGGTTGAGCGCCGGTCGCGTTCCTTAGTTTTGAGGTGTGACAGCTGCCTCACCAGATCATCATTATGTTAAGTACCTATCATAGTAGGAACATGATCAATAATACTAAATGAATCTGGCACCTTGTCTTCATGAAACTGTGCTCTAAAAAAGTTGACTGCCTCTTCAGCTATTGCTTCATTGTCTTCAACCCAATTACCAGCATTGTTTTGAATCCTCTTTAGTTGCAATCTCTTTCTTCTTCCATTAACTTGAACATCAAAAAACTTAGTATTCCTGTATCCATCATTATACCATTGCATACCTGATTTTTGTTTCCAAAATTCCTCTTCCAAAGCTAAGTATCGTATCAATTCTGCTTGTACATTATGCAATCTTTCTCTATTCTACTGTGTGGGATTCATTTCAAACTGAGCTTCATGTACCATAACCACTTCCTCCAAACTTGCTATCATCTAAAAGATTTCTTCACTGGGGCAGATTCAATATGATACTTTAATAGCATAGGACTATGGTCTGAGCCAATCTTGGATAGATGCGTGACTTCCAACCCTGGGAAAGTTTGCTGAAATTCCATATTAGCTACTCAATGATCCAGCCTTTTGAAAATACAGTCATCCTCTGCCCTTCTATTCCACCAAGTAAAAATACTCCCCTTGAAGCCAAGATCAGATAAGTTGCAAGTATTGATTGAATGCCTAAAATCATCTACCTCATTCAATAATACTGGCAATCCTCCAAACTTTTCTTACTCGTCCCATATTACTTTAAAATCCCCACCAACAAGCCATGGGACAGTCATATCTCTAGCCATAACATACAAAGAATCCCACAATTATATTCTTTCAACAACATCACATTTAGCATACACCAATGTGAGAATGAGTTCAACATGTGTTTCTGTGTGAAATAACTTCAATGTCAATTGTTGTACCATGTCATACAAAATAGTAACCTCAAAAACTTCATCAACAAACGCCCAGATCTTATTTGAAACATTTACCACTACTTGTGCGAAACCAATCCTCCTTCTATACCTCTCCAATTTTCTATCATGTTGCATTGGTTCCATAATTCCAATTAATTTAAAGTGATGTTGTCTATGCATTGTGATAAGCCTTTCAAAAGCTTTTTTCGTATTCACTGACCTAACATTCCAAATAATTGCATCCATTACAAATTATTGGATTTAGTTAGAGTCCTTCTCATTTGTACCCCAGCTGTTGGAACAGTGGAGTTGTCCTTGATTTGTTTCTTCCTTCCTTTAGCACCTGACCTGACCTTGTCAATATGCCATGGAGAAAGACCCCCTTATCTAGCCACCTTAAAAAAATTCCGGACAGTCGATTCTTCATCTAGATCTTTGCCTGGCCGTTCAATAGGATCTTCACTATCCTTATCACCTATTGCAACTATTACATTGGACTTGCAAGGTTTAGGTATCATAACATGCTCCTCAGTTTTCTTCTGTTGCTTCAACTGACTGATTTCCAATGGAACAGTGTTTCTAGTCCCAACAGATAGTTGAGCAGTGGACATGTGTTTGTTCCTAGACTTTGCAATCTCTCTTTTGTTGATATTGACATCCTCATTCAGTGTAGTAACATTCCCAGTTCCTCCTGGATCAATATCATTCGCATAAGCCTTTTTAGGGTTCACTGACACTGAATTAGGATTTCCTGTAACTACGTGGCTCTCCTTGATATTTTCCTTTTCTTTGGATTCGACATCTACATTGTTTAAATTCTCCTCTTCATTGATCTTAGCAGTAATTGCATCTCCATTTACACTTTGTTCCTCCTCTTCTATTTCATCATCAGCAGATTCCTCCTCACATTGCATTCCATCTAGTATTTCTCCTTCTTCATAATCCTCTTCAATTTGATCAGCCCACAGCCTTCCTCCACTCCACTTAATCTTCTCATTGTCTTTAAACATCTCACTCCTAGTATTAGTACCCACCACAATACTAGTGAAAGTTCTTTGTACCCATTGAGTTGTGGATTCTTTATTTCTAGGATCTTCATTCCTTCTCCCAGTAAGACATATATCTACATGATCTTGTACTGAAGCACTCCCAACTAGATTAGGATTAAAAATTGGAGCTGCTGGATTTAAACTTTTCCTAGCTCCAGTTAGAGTATTTTTTGGGCTGCGGTTGACATTCCTTTGTTCCACCAAAGCTAGTTGATTATTGTCTTCATTACCACTTGAATCCTCCACCAAAGCAGCAAAGTTGATAGCCGTTTGTACACCTTCAACTGGAATAATTCTTTCCCAGTGTTGCCTTGCACTTCATCCTGTTGAACAAATTTTTTCATTCAATTATCTCGCACTTCCTTCCATTGTTCCCCTGCATTCCCTACTACTTTTCCACTTGTGAGAACCATCAATGGACCTTTCTCTTTGCCTTTTCCTTCTCTTTGTCATTAACAGTCTGCTTGTCATTGCCCTTGTTCTCCATTAATTATGGATGCAGACGCCAACAATCAAATTCATCATGGCCTTGTAATTTACACTCCTTGCAATACTTAGGTAGATAGTCATAGTTAATATTCACCCATTCCATCCTTATTTCACCAGTAGCTTCATTCTCAATGTCCATACGCACTTTCTTTGGTAAACCAGATAAACAATCAACAAGAACCTTAACTCTCGCACAACTAGGTCTAGTTTTATTAATAGTAGCCATGTCAAGATGCAAAGGTTTCCCCATAACTGAAAATAAGGAAAATAGACATTCCTTGACAAAAAAGATAGGTAACAAACAAGTTTGGACAAGAAATCCACGCCATTACCTTTGGAGTTTCTTCTCCGACCTTGAATTTTGCATCATAAATTAGTGTCCTTAACTGATATTCATATCCATCTTTGGCTTTAACATAATAGACACTTTTTGATGTAAAATTTATAAAGTCTTCCCATAACATCAATCTAATCAAGACATGCCTATATCTAAGAAAACCAACGTTACATTCACCTTTAATCCCCCATTAAGGAGGAATAATGTGACATAACTCTTATAACTCTAGCCATCCATACGAAAATATGCATACAATAGTGTATTGTAATCCTTCAATCATATTCATGCGATCGACTTCTGGTTCCGTAAACTTCACAATGGGTTGTCCTTGTAACAAAGTTGCATGTCTAAGAGGTATAGGGTCAACAATTTGTTGTGATGTAGGGTTTGCATGCACAACAGTATTTACCGTGACTGGTTTAAGAATGTTTGAGTAATCTAAGGGCTTAGGATTGTTTGTAGTTGTGTTAGGAATAAAAAGGGATGTTTGAGGAGGCTGTCCAGCCATGGAGGAAGGCTGGCCGCCGGCCAAATTGGTCATGGCAGTGAAATCGTGGGCAGTCACCTCAAAATTGCCTAAATCGCGAAAGAGGAGAGCTCTCAAGCGTAGGGGTTTTCAAGATTTAATTCATACCCACTAGCAAGGTATATTTTTTTCTACTTTTTTTCTTTACAATTCTCGCTAGCGGTGTATCTCTTACAACACAAATGCACCTTTCTTTCATTCATTAGTTCCACTCAAAATCCACCCAAGTTCTCTCTTTACTTCTTCTAGCACTCATTTTATTATTAAATTTCTTTAAGTGGTAAAATGATCAAAATATGTCAATTAAGAACAAAAAAGGTATAGGCTTGTAATGTGGGTGCCAAGCAAAAAGTCTACATTCTTGAAAGGTCTAACTAGGGAGGATTTTACTTGTGGTAGCATTAAGATCAAAAAGGGATCAAATAAGGTCTAGAATTATTTTTCAAACTGAGCGCACCTTAGATTTCGATTCAACTTACATGCTGGGCAAGTTCTAGACTCAAAATGTAATGCAAGGACTCCACAAAAATTCACTCACACATGGCACATGATTCTCTAAGGATGGTCTCATTCAAAATCTCAGATTAAAGCAAGTATTTACGAAGCCACAAAATATTAAGTCATAAAACACAAAGTGCACATAAGTCAAATGTAAATCCCCGACCGGTTGTTTCGATAATTATAGCCCCATTCCCCCCATTTCTTCTTCCTTTATACTTTTAAGCTATATTATGATATACCGGGTTGGTTTGTTCGGGTCCGGAGTGCTTTCGGAGTGGCATGAGACACTTAGTCTCTAAAGTAGAAGCTTAAGTTGGAAAAGTCAACCGGAAGTTGACCTATGTGTAAACGATCTCGGAATTTAATTTTGATGGTTCCATTAGCTATACTCAGTCATAACGATTCTTGTACATGTTTACCTCAGTCTCTGTTATTTGTTTTTCCCTGATGATATACTGTAACACTTTGATTTGGGCTGCTTTCCCTTTCTTTATTGAGAGCTTTGAGACTAGAGAGGTTAATGACTGAGTAAGGCCGATGGCCTGGTTGTAAGGCATTGTTCAATGGAACGTGAGTTTTCCATGCAGCACGTGAGTTTTTCGTGCGGATCCTTATGTTTATATTATGGCACGTGAGTTGTCCGTGCAACACGTGAGTTGTCTGTGAGGATCCAAATATGATATTTTAGCACGTGTGTTGTCTGTGCAGCGCGGGAGTTGTCCGTGCTTATAGCGCTTGGGCTGTAGGAGCCCCTCATGAGTCTGAACACCCCCAGTGAGTGCATGTACCTATTGAGAGTGTATTGAGGGCTGAGAGTCGAGAGTGTGAGGTTGAGATAGGTTGAGTAACTACTGCCTTGAGAGATTGTACCTGTTTTATTTATTGTTGCAATTGGTTGTTATCTGTTGTCGTTGTGAAATTTCTGGAAGATTCATATTTGTCTTACATGAGCGCGAACTGTTTTGACTTATACCACAAGATTTGAAAGCACCTTCACTCATTGCTGAAAACTTTTAAAATGAATTGTACTGTATGCTTCTCAGTTCCTTATTTATTTCTGTTACTTGCTGAGTTGGTTGTACTCATGCTACACCATGCACTTCATATGCAGATCCAGGTGTGTTTGATTACGGAGGTCGTTGAGTTCGGGAGGATCGAGTTCCGGAGACTACGGGGTAGCTGCCAGCGTCCGCATGGCCTTGTTTCTCCTTCTATATATTTCTTTCTGTCTTTTATTGATACTTAGACACTAGTTGTATTAGTTTGGTTATCTAGATGCTCATGACTTAGTGACACCCCAATGTCGGGCTATTTTGTTTTTCTACACTTATGTTTTTATTTGGGCTTTACCCTGTATTTATGAAAAAAAACTTCGGATATTTTAAATATCTTAATTAACTTATGTTAAATTTTGAAAGAGTCTTGGAAAGATCGTCTTGCCTAGTACCACAATAGGCGCCATCACGACAAGGTTAGTTTGGGTCGTGATAGGTTGGTATCAGAGCCTAGGTCACATAGGTCGCACGAGTAATGAGCGGGCTTAGTAGAGTCTTACGAATCGGTACAGAGACGTCTGTACTTATCTTCGAGAGGCTGCAGAACCTTTAGGAAACTTCACATTCTTGAATTATTGTCGTGCGAATCTGTTGATTCTAGTAACTAAACATCTGTTGTTTCATTCTCTCATAGATGGTGAGGACTCGTGCTACCGGTCAGGAGGGCCAGCCACCAGTACCGCCAGCCAGGGCCGCGGTAGAGGTCGTAGTAGGGGCAGAGGTGCAACCTATACAACAGTTGGGGCAGTATCTGCAGATCCACCAGTTGTCCCAGATCAGGACCAGGTTCCAGTTGTTGATGCACCAGCTCAGGCACCCCCTGTGCCTATTGTGATTCCAGGCCTTCAGGAGGCCCTAGCTTAGATTCTGACAGCATGTACCGGCCTTGCTCAGGCGGTCTCTATCTCGATGGCCACAGCCACTTCTCAGGATGGGGGAGGCACTCAGACTCCTATCGCTCACACAATCGAGCAGGTTGTTCATGGACTTCAGACACCGGAGGTACCACCAGCCCAGTCGGTTGCAGCTGCACAAGATTATGTGGTTCCTGCTATGCTTGAGGATGATCAGCGTAGGTTGGAGAGGTTTGAGAGACTCCAGCTGCCACCTTTCAGTGGCACAGAGAGAGAGGATGCTCAGGACTTCTTGGACAGGTGTCAGAGGATACTCTGTACTGCTGGTATTCTGGAAACTTATGGGGTCTCATTCACTACCTTTCAGTTTTCTGGGGCTGCACTCAGATGGTGGGAGACTTACGAGAGGCATAGGCCTGTTGGCGCAACACCCCTTACTTGGCAGTAGTTCTCCGTGGTCTTTTTAGAGAAGTTTGTGCCTCAGTCCCGCAGAGAGGAGCTGCGCAGACAGTTTGAGTAGCTTTGCTAGGGCGACATATCGGTGACGCAGTATGATATACGATTCTTGGAGTTGGCCCGTCATGCTATCTGGTTGGTTCCCACAGACAGGGAGAGGATCATGAGGTTTATAAATGGTCTCACTTTTCAGCTATGGTTGCTCATGACCAGAGAGTTGGTGTCTGGTGCTACCTTTGATGAGATTGTCAACATTGCTCAGCAGATTGAGATGGTTTGCAGTCAGGAGAGGGTTGAGAGGGAGGCCAAGCAACCTCGTGGTCAGGGTGGATTCAACGGTGCTTCTTTTGGGGGTCAGTTCCAGCACGATAGAGGTTGTCATTTTAGAAAGGCTCAGACAGCTCAGCCATTTCATCTTGGTGCATCATCTAGCCATGGTTCTCACAGTCATCAGCAGGGCCAGTCATCATTCAGTGCACTACCAACACAGAGTTCTCATCCTGCCCCGGCCGCTCAGGTATCCTCGGGTAGTTCTTTTGGGCTTCAGGAGCATAAGTTTCGTCAGAGGAGGGGTTGTTTTGAGTGCGGAGATTTTGGTCACATTATGAGAGATTGCCCTAGGCTATTGGGTGGAACTCCACAGCGGAGTACTCGGCCGATAACACCGGCACCAGCACCAGCACCAGTTCCTCCACCACCCACCAGCCAGCTAGGGGTGGAGCTCAGCCAACTAGGGGCAGAGCCCAGTCAGCTAGGAGTCGCCCTAGATGGGGAGGCAGATCAGGGAGTGGCTAGGCCCATCTCTATGCCCTCCTTGCCAGACCAGATGCTATTGCTTCAGATGCTGTGAATACAGGTATTGTTTCAGTTTGTCACAGAGATGCCTCCGTATTATTTGATCCTGGTTCCATGTATTCATATGTTTCCTTGTATTTTGCCCATCTTCTGGATATGCCTCGTGACGTTGGCTATGTCGGAACTTCCGAGGGTTGAGTGGAGCAGTTCTATAGATTATGTACCAAGTAGGGTGATTTCATATTTGAAGGCTTAGCGTATGGTTGAGAAGGGTTTCCTATCTTATTTGGGTTTTGTGAGGGATGTTAATGCAGAAACTCCTGACATTGATTCTGTTTCGGTGGTACATGACTTTTCGGATGTGTTTCCTGTAGCCCTGCAGGGCATGTCGCCTGATAGGGATATTGACTTCGATATCGATTTGGTGTTGGGCATTCAGCCTATTTCTATTCCACCGTATCGTATGGCACTGGCGGAGTTGAAAAAATTGAAAGAACAACTTCAGGAACTCCTTGATAAGGGGTTTATTCGGCCTAGTGTGTCATCTTGGGGTGCACCGGTTCTATTTGTGAAGAAGAATGATGGTTCCATGAGAATGTGTATTGATTACAGGCAGTTGAAGAAGGTCACAGTAAAGAACAAGTATCCTTTGCCTCGTATTGATGATTTATTCGACCAGCTTCAGGGAGCGAGAGTTTTCTCCAAAATTGATTTGAGTTCCGGTTATCACCAGCTGAAGATTCGGGATTCAGATATTCTTAAGACAACTTTCAGGACCCGATATGGCCATTATGAGTTTTTAGTGGTGTCTTTTGGGTTGAACAATGCCCCAACAACATACATGCATTTGATGAGCACTGTATTCCAGCCCTATTTGGACTCATTCGTTGTTGTATTCATTGATGACATCCTGGTGTACTCTCGTAGACAGGAGGAGCATGCTCAGCATTTAAGGATTGTATTACAGAGATTGAGGGAGGAGAAGCTTTATGCAAAGTTCTCCAAGTGTAAGTATTGGCTCAGTGAAGTAGCATTCTTGGGACACATGGTGTCCAATGAGGGTATTCAGGTGGACCCGAAGAAGATAGAGGCGGTGCAGAGTTGGCCTAGACCGTTCCCAGCCATGGAGATTAGGAGCTTCCTTGGTTTCGCGGGTTATTACCGTCATTTTGTGGAGGGATTTTCATCTATTGCATCGTCCTTGACCAAATTGACCCAAAAGGGTGCTCCAATCAGGTGGTCGGATGAGTGTGAGGAGAGCTTTCAGAAGCTCAAGACTGCTTTGACCACAGCTCCAGTGTTAGTTTTGCCATCAGCTTCAGGTTCTTACACCGTGTATTGTGATGCCTCGAGGATAGGCATTGGTTGTGTTTTGATGCAGGAGGGTAGGGTGATTGCCTATGCCTCGCGCCAGTTGAAGACCCATGAGAAAAACTATCATGTCCATGATCTTGAGTTAGCAGCCATTGTTCACGCCTTGAAGATTTGGCATCATTATTTGTATGGGGTTCATTGTGAGATCTATACTGATCACCGGAGTCTGCAGCATCTGTTCAAGCAGAAAGATCTTAATTTGCATCAGCGGAGATGGTTGGAGCTTCTTAAGGACTATTATATCACTATTCTGTACCATCCGGGGAAGGCCAATGTGGTGGTCGATGCTTTGAGTCATAGAGCGGAGAGTTTGGGGAGTTTAGCATATCTTCTAGCAGCAGAGAGACCTTTGGCATTGGATGTTCAGGCCTTAGCGAGCCAGCTTGTGAGATTGGACATTTTGGAGCCTAGTCGGGTATTGGCTTGCGTGATCTCCAGGTCTTCTCTTTATGACCGTATCAGGGAGCGTCAGAATGATGACCCCCACTTACTCGTTCTTCAGGACAAGGTTTGGAGAGGTGATGCTAGGGATGTGACTATTGGTGATGACGACGTGTTGAGGATGCAGGGACAGATATGTGTGCCTAATGTAGATGGGCTTTGGGAATTGATTCTTGGAGAGGCCCACAGCTCGCGATATTCCATCCATCCGGGTGCCGCGAAGATGTACCAGGATTTGAGATAGCACTATTGGTGGAGGTGGATGAAGAAAGATATAGTTGGGTTTGTAGCTCGGTGTCTCAACTGTCAGCAAGTTAAGTATGAGCATCAGAGACCGGGTGGCTTGCTTTAGAGATTAGACATTCCGGAGTGGAAGTGTGAGCGGATCACCATGGACTTTGTAGTTGGGCTCCCACGGACTTCGAGGAAGTTCAATGCTATTTGGGTTATTGTGGATCGGCTGACCAAGTCCGCACACTTCATTCCAGTTGGTACTACTTACACTTCAGAGTGGTTGGCTGAGATTTACATCCGAGAGATTGTTCGACTGCATGGTGTCCTAGTTTCCATCATTTCACATAGGGGCACTTAGTTTACATCGCAGTTTTGGAGGGCAGTTCAGTGAGAGTTGGGTACTCAGGTTGAGTTGAGCATAACTTTTCACCCTCAGACTGGCGGGCAGTCCGAGTGCATTATTCAGATATTGGAGGACATGTTGCGTGCTTGTGTCATTGACTTTGGGGGTTCATGGGACCTGTTCTTGCTTCTCGTGGAGTTTGCATATAACAATAGTTATCAGTCGAGTATTTAGATAGCTTCGTACGAGACTTTACATGGGAGGAGGTGTAGATCTCTGGTTGGATGGTTTGAGCTGGGTAAGGCTAGGCTTTTGGGTACAGACTTGGTCCAGGATGCATTAAATAAGGTGAAATTGATTCAGGAGCGGCTTCGCACGAAGCAGTATAGGTAGAATAGTTATGCGGATAGGAAGGTCCGTGATGTATCTTTCATGGTTGGGGACAAGGTTTTGCTGAAGGTATCACCCATGAAGGGTGTTATGAGGTTTGCGAAGAGGGGCAAGTTGAGCCCCCGATTCATTGGGCCTTTTGAGGTGCTTCAGAGGATAAGGGAGGTTGCTTATAACTTGCCTTGACACCCACCTTGTCGAGTGAGCACTCGGTGTTTCATGTTTCCATGCTCCGGAAGTACATTGGAGATCCATCCCATTTTTTGGATTTCAGCACGGTTCAGTTGGAGGGTGATATGACTTATGATATGGAGCCGGTGGCTATTTTGGATCGGCAGGTTTGAAGGTTGAGGTCAAGGGATATAGCTTCAATGGAAGTGTAGTGGAGAGGTCATCCTGTGGAGGAGGCCACCTGGGAGACCGAGCGGGAGATGCACAGCAGATATCCACGCCTATTCGAGACTACAGGTATGTTTATACACCCATTCGAGGATGAACAGTTGTTTAAGAAGGGGAAGATGTAACGAACCGGCCGGTCGTTTTGGGAGTTATAGCCCCATTTCCCCATTTCTACTTCCTTTATGCGTTTAAGCTATAATATGATATACCGGGTTGGTTGGTTCGGGTCCGGAGTGGTTTCGGAGTGGAATGAGACACTTAGTCTCTAAAGTAGAAGCTTAAGTTGGAAAGGTCAACCGGATGTCGACCTATGTATAAATGATCTCGGAATTTAATTTTGATGGTTCCATTAGCTTTGTTAGGTGATTTTGGACTTAGGAGCGCGTTCAAAATGTGATTTGGATGTCCGGGGTTGAATTAGGCTTGAGTTGGCGAAATTGAAAAATTGGCAATTTTTGGTCGGCAGTGGAAAACTTGATATCGGGGTCGGAATGGAATTCCGATAGCTGGAGTAGGTTTGTAGTGTCATTCGGACGTGGTTTGGTTGGTTTCGGCATCAGATGTCGAATTTGGAAGTTTAGAAGGTCTTAGGCTTGAATCCGAGGGTAATTTATTGATTTGATGTTGTTTTGAGTGATTCAAAGGTTCGACTAAGTTTGTATGTTGATATATGACTTGTTGGTATTTTTGGTTGAGGTCCCGAGGGCCTCGAGGTGATTTCGGGTGATTAACAGAACAAGTTTGGATATTGGAGGATTGCTGAAGTTGGAACTCTGCTGTCATAATCACACCTGCGGATGTCTCATCGCAGGTGCGAGCCCGCAGAAGCGAGCGGGATGTCGCAGATGCAAGGTTGGAGGAGCTGGGCAGAAGGCGCAGGTGCGATGAAGTTCCCGCACCTGCGAGGCCGCAGAAGCGCACAAAGGGTCGCAGGTGCAGACAATGTCGAAGTAGGCTGGGTCCGGAGGTGCGTAGGATCGGTCGCATCTGCGAGTCCACAAATGCGGATAGGTGACGCAGTAGCGAAAGTGAGGAAGTCAGGCAGTGGGCGCAGGTGCGAGGTATTTTCTGCACCTACGTGGTCGCAGATGCGAAAATGGAGCGTAGGTGCGGTGTATCGGCGGTTAAGTGACTTATGCAGGTGCCATTGTTTGGACCGTAGGTGCGGTGGCGCAGAAGTGAGAAATTGTCCGCTGGTGCGAAAAACCTGGGCAGAAACCATAAATAGAACCCTTCGCGAATTTAGTTCATTTCCACCATTTTCAAGTCATTTTTTGGAGCTTTTGTTGTGATATTTGAAGGGTGATTCAAGGGCTATCAGTGAGGTAAGTTTCTTGAGCCCTAATACTCGTATGTATGGTGATTTCCCATTGTTTAATCATGTAATTAGTGAAAATGAGGGGTTAGGGCTTGGGATTTTTGAGAGTTTAATTTAAGGATTTGGGGGACCAAACAATGTCAGATTTTGATAAATTTTGTATGTATTGACTCGTGAGTGAATGAGCTTCCTAGTTTTGTAAATTGTGTTGGATTTCGAGACGTGGGCCCGGGGGCCGGGTTGAGCCAATTTCGGGTTTTGGGCTAATTTGATAGTTTTTCTTGTGGAATTCATTCCATTAGCGTATATTGATGGTATTGTAATGATTGTGAATAGATTCGGAGCATTTGGAGACTGAATCGAGGGGCAAGAGCATTCCGGAGTAGGAGTTCTACGCTGTAGAGGTAAGTAATAGTTTTAAATCTAGTTTTGAGGGTATGAAACCCAGAGTTTGGTATAATGTGACTGTTTGGGGGTGGCATCCATGCTAGGTGACGGGAGTGTGGCTGTACACCATGGCGGTTTGAGACTTGGTCCGTCCCGGGAGACTGTGAAGTCTAATAGCCTTTATTTGTGTTTATGTGCATTCCTGTTTTTACTAGAATTTGATTGCCTTTCATGTTAGAAGTCATGCTTAGGCTATATTCCGTTCATGGTAGTTATACTCAGTCATAGTGATTCTTGTACATGTTTACCTCAGTCTCTGTTATTTGTTTTTCCCTGATGATATACTGTAACACTTTGATTTGGGTTGCTTTCCCTTTCTTTATTGAGAGCTATGAGACTAGAGAGGTTCATGACTGAGTAAGACCGAAGGCCTGGTTGTGAGGTATTATTCTATGGCACATGAGTTGTCCGTGCAACACGTGAGTTGTCCGTGCAAATCCTTATATTTATACTATGGAAAGTGAGTAGTCCGTGCGGATCCAGATATGATATTTTAGCACGTGAGTTGTCCGTGCAGCATGTGAGTTGTCTGTGCGGATCCAGATATGATATTTTAGCACGTGAGTTGTCCGTGCTTATAGCGCTTGGGCTGTAGGAGCCCCTCATGAGTCTGAACACCCCCAGTGAGCGCAGGTACCTATTGAGAGTGTGTATTGAGGGCTGAGAGTCGAGAGTGTGAGGTTGAGATGGGTTGAGTGACTGCTGCCTTAAGAGGTTGTACCTGTTTTATTTATTGTTACACTTGGTTATTATCTATTGTCGTTGTGAAATTTCTGGAAGATTCATATCTGTCTTAGATGAGCGCGAACTGTTTTGACTTATACCACAAGATTTGAAAGCACGTTCACTCTTTGCTGAAAACCTTTAAAATGAACTGTATTGTATAGCTCGTCACTATTTCTCAGTTCCTTATTTATTTCTGTTACTTGCTGAGTTGGTTGTACTCATGCTACACAGTGCACTTCATGTGCAGAACCAGGTGTGTTTGATTACGGAGGTTGTTGTGTTCAGGAGGATCGAGTACCGGAGACTACGAGGTAGCTGCCAGCATCCGCAGGGTCTTGTTTCTCCTTCTATATATTTCTTTCTGTCTTTTATTGATACTTAGACATTGGTTGTATTAGTTTGGTTATCTAGATGCTCATGACTTAGTGACACCCCAATGTCGGGCTATTTTGTTTTCCGCACTTATGTTTTTATTTGGGCTTTACCCCGTATTTATGAAAAAAAAACTTCGGATATTTTAAATGTCTTAATTCACTTATGTTAAATTTTGAAAGAGTTTTGGAAAGGACGGCTTGCCTAGTACCACGATAGGAGCCATCACGACAGGGTTAGTTTGGGTCGTGACATCAAGCGTCACGCCCTAAACACGGGGAGCGCGACCGGCGCTCAACCTAGTGAACCCGGCCGAGCAAGCCTATTAGATTTTCTTCCACCCAGACTCATCCATGAATAAATAGGAGATACACTCCATTAATCAAATACTGTAAATATTTTTAATAACTCCCATTTCATTCCATTAGCAACTTCATTCATGATTTCCAAAGTATTATAAGTTTATAGATATAATGAAAAATATGTTTGCCAAATACCAACATTTGTAGTTCAATTCCCCATATCAAACACCACCCACAACCTGTCTACGGAGCCTCTAAGTACAATAGAAGAGTAGTATGGAAGTGCCGGCAACAAGGCCCCAGTTATACCTTAAAGGACAATGTACAACTCAAATGACATCAGGCCCGAAAATAGAGTAGGGCTCACCAAAACCTATTGAATAGAGAGTGACTGCTAAAGAGTAACAAAGCTGCCCGCTGATGAACCACCTGCATCCATTGAAGATGCAGCGCCCCCGGCAAAAGGGACGTTAGTACATATGGAATAGTACTAGTATGTAAAGCTAACTGTCCTCTTTCAAAATAGAATGCCAACATAAAAAGGAAAACCATTGAAACAACAATCACAATCAATGATATCCAAATGCCAAGTTAAAACATAATAATTTCCAAAATATGAACTTCATATACAATTTTGGTTGGGAGGTCATTAGCACCGATATATCACTGTTCACAATATCACCTTTTATAATACCAATATTCATAATACCAATACCACCGTACTTTTAGCACGGAGTCCGATCATGGCCTGATCGACTAGGCGATCTCATTAGAGACGTCAACCACAATCACTATCAATACCAATACCACTGTACTTTTTGCACGAAGTCCGGTCACGACCCGATCGGCTAGGCCATCTTATTTGAAGGCATCGAACACAATCACAATCTCAATCAACATTTTCTGTGCTAATATACCACCGTGAATCTAGCACAAAGTCAGATCATGATCCGATCCGTTAGGCTGTCTTATTTGATGACATCAACCACAATCACAATCTCAATTACAATTTCCAGCACAATCACCACCATGTGTGCGGTATGGTGTCCGATCACGACCCGATCAGCTAGGCTATCTTATTTGATGACATCAACCAAAATCACAATTTCAATTATAATTTTCAGCACAATCACCACCATGTATGCGGCATGGTGTCCGATCATGACCCGATCGGCTGGGTTATCTTATTTGAGACATCATACTTTTCTATTATAAATCTCATCCCAAATAAGGGGAATAACATTTTTGATTTGCATACAAAGAAAACATAAATATAGATTTAATTTACCTCATGACCTTTCATATCGTATATAGCTTCATTGGTACTTTTAACCACTTACAACATCATTATTTCATTGGCTCTCTGGGTCATACATGTGATTCTTCTTTCATGGCACAATGGCCGTATTTCATATTTCACAATTTTATTTCTTCCCTTTCATAGATCATCATCATAATTATCAACAAATAGAATATTTTGGAAATCACAATTTTAAGTTCATTAGTAATGAAGGCTTTAAACACAATGGATTTCTTTCCAAGAAATTGAGTAAAATGAATGGCAATCGAAGCACAAGTTAAAATCATACACAAGTAACACATCATTTATTCTTGAAGTAATTTTTCCTAAAAAGGAAAATACACAATTTCCACTCACGAATATGTAAGAACGCAAAACACATTGAAAATACTCACAAAGCATAACATTAGATAAAACAGCCACATATGGCATGACTTGAGTACAAAAGCTTTTAGGCAATTCTATTTTCGAAGACATTTTAAAGCAGTTGAGTCGATGCTCATTTCATAATCTTTATCACATATTCTCATTTCATTGGCACCACTAGCCACAACTATAACTTAAATTCTTGGCACGTTGGCCACACTCTATATCCCCAATTCACTTATTTCACTTCCAACTATCTTTATAGATTATCAACAATAAGATATTTCCAATCAAGACTTTAGGTACACATATGAGCAATTAAGAGTCTAAAGAATATTGAGATTTTCTCACACAATTTGGCATCATAACCTTCATTTGGAACACGACTCAAAGACATAGCATTTTAATACACATATCATTCTTGAACACATTCCCAAATGATTACATAATATTATAAGAACATTCATAACACATTTTGAATACGTAATTATCGACATTTTGCTTATTCGGAACAATCAAATTTATTGGGAACATCTCGGAACATAGAATAAGGAACTTGATACAACCATACTTGAAACTTACGGAAACATCATGGAATTCAATTCTAAGAGAGTAGTTTAGCCAACATACCTCAATTGATCTTCCTTAAACTCTCAAATATTTTGGAATTCTTATCAACTTCAATCTATAATAACAACATCCAACGGGACCAATATTAGTAACAAATTCCATAATTTAGACCATTTAGGTATTTTATCAAACACCTAGTAGGCATGAATCTCTATATCTCTTAACCATAAAATTAGTTCACCCACTACTATCATTTACCAACAATTTATCCCACCATCATTCTTAAATAATTCATAACTTCCAAGATCATATACATGACTATCCATCCACACCCAACCAACAAATTTCCATCAAATAATCACCTTTCAATCTCTACAATGGTTATGTATTTAAATTGGGAACTTATGGCTTCCAATCACCATACAATGAGTTCCTACACTTAATTCATACTCATATTCCCATAATATATCCATACATGTAAGTCTAAGTGTGTAGGATTACCTTTTGGAAGAAATCTTGCAAAACCCTCATTTGAGTTCTTGAAGACATTTCTTGAAGATCTATGTATTTTATGTGTAGATTTCATCAATACTAATGTAGAAATAATGGAATTTCACACCAAAATAATGGGGATTGCTTACCTTGAAGAAGAGGAGCATTGGTGGTCTTGAGAGAGTGGAGAAGAGCTCCAAAATTCGTCCAAATGAAATGGGGAAAATGAACCCCGAAATTGTATTGTGTTAATAGGCCCAGATTTCTGGGTTTCGGATGCTGCCATGGATGCTTCGCCTCACCACTTCACTCCTCTTTGACATTCGGATGCGGACCTGGATGCTATGGCAGCACTTCACTACCAGCCTTTCTTTCGGACGCGGCCTCGGATGCTTAGCATCCGCAGACTCCTCTGCCAGCCTTTGGTAATTTGGTCATAACGTATTGTAGGAATGTCCAAATAACGAACGGTTTAAAGAGTTAGAAACTCGACTCGAAGACCTTTAATTTTATAGGTCACCCATCACATAAATCCTTATGTATATGTAGATATTCGCGTCCAAAATATGATCTTGTGCGTACTCATTTGGAACATTAGTCTATCATGAAATTTCCAACTTGACATGGACTTAGGGCTCTCATTAGACTCCACATCACTTATAATATGCCTCGTACACTTATTATCATATCCAATTGATATCCATCATATTAATAGTCCTCATTTACACACAAAATAATTTAATTAGCGCACATCGACTTTCTTAATAGCGTTTAAGTACTTCAAACATTTTCGGGGTGTTACATTCTCCCCCACTTAAGAACATTCATTCTCGAATGTTTTAAAAGTAACTTCTAATAATAGAGTTACCATCCTTTTATCTCCCACCATTATGCATAGGCACTTATGACTACATAGGTCTTATACTTCCTTTCCAAAATTTAAACTTACTTATGACCCTTAAAATTCGGCGATCTTTACAAATTCTACAAAATACATTCGACAGAGTTTCCCCTATAAAAAGGCCTATACACCTGTCAAATAATCACCAAATCAACCTATCAACATATCCACAACTTGACAAAGCATAACAATGTATATCAATAGCATTAATCTCATCATTACATGCATTATACTATCAAGAGTGATATCTGGACATGAGCTATACATATTTAAATCATATCACATAGAAAGTACCTTTCAAATAACCATCATTTTACTATACACTCAAGTAAGAACATTTTATTTCCTTAACACTTTTGGCCCTCAAGGTGGCCTCCTCGACTTACCGACTTCGCCATAACATATTAACGGAGGCAATCTCACTCCCAATTTTATCTAACAAGGATGACAAATAGATACCCCTCATAAGCCAATTATCCATTAACTTCGCCTTCTCTAGATTCCACCGGAATGATAGACAACAAATTTCCAACTACCTTCTTAGACATAGACACATGAAACACTGGGTACATGAAGTACAATAATAGGAAAACATCATATTCATAGTTTGGCCTATTTCTTTCAAGATTTCATAAGGCCTATTGTGATTATACATACTTTACCTTTATTAACAATTCACATAGCATCCTTATGGAGAAAATATTGAGAATAACCAGTTCACTTCCTTCAATTCTAAATCTCTACGCCGAACACCCAAACTAGACCTTTGTCAACCTCCAAAAATTAGTCTAAGATGTGCTAGCTTGAATATGACCATAAAATTCCCTATCCAATATATTTGATCACATGATGATGCTTCTTCTTTGACATGTGACTTATTGGAGGCATAACCAGATGGATAAAAACATTAGCATCAGTTATTCTTGGAAGATCATGAGTCATGAAAAGGACAACAACAATTGTTTCATTCCATATGTGTCTTGTTCGGCAATAGTAATCCTTGAAGAGAAACGTGCAAGTACATGACACCAGTCATCTCCTGGAGTGTAGGGAAAATCGGTTCAACTCGAAATGAGAATATTTTGGTACCCCGAATGTGATATGGGTTTCAAAATGCATGAAATTTCATTATGGTCTTAATATCAACCGTCACAAGGAATCTATGTCACAAGCCCATGGGGATGAAAAAAGAAGTTGAACACTTGTGAGATTATTATCATTCTTACAGCTTAACCTTTTCTAATAGTTGGTCCTATATGAGAGGACTAGAGATACGATGAATTTGTCTTTCAATTCAATATGCTCATCATAAGGCTGCTTAACTTTCAACCTCACACAAGTGAAATCATGTATCTAGGACATATTAATGTTGGGATGAAATAATGTATTGGTTAGAGAGAATGAACACTTTGCTGTGTGCTAGACATGTTTTTTCCATAACAACTCTCAAGATGCAATACTAGGCCACTGCATGGGCAACTACAATGCTAGGAACAATGTGAGTTACTCCTTGAGGCATGATCTAGGTGGGCTTGAAAGTCATACTGAGATGGGCGAACAAAAAGATCTTCTTGTGACAAATTCACAAAAACCACAAATTCCCGAGAAATGTTATACAGATAAGTGACCATTTCAATTGATACGTACACATATAATAGGTGGTGAGATATGCCTTCATGTTACTAGATAGTGAATTTGTGAATTTGTGACAAATTCACAAAAACCACAAATTCCCGAGAAACGTTATACAGATAAGTGACCATTTCAATTGACACGTACACATATAATAGGTGGTGAGATATGCCTTCATGTTACTAGATAGTGAAAAGGATTCATGATACTATTCATAAAGGAGTAAAGTGACTGTTCCAACCATATGAGCCACATACACAGAAGAGAAAGAATTGCTCGAGAATGATCTCAACACTAGGTTGTCTTACATTGGATTTGATACCACACAGGTAAACTTTATGACTGTGCATGCATAAACACAAGTGAGCAGATGTTATCCATTTGAATCAAAATGTTCTGTAAGGAATTCATCAGGTATAGTCCCTTGTTGAGAATTTAGGAAAGCAAGTAGGAAGTATTAATCCTAGAGTTATAAATCAATTGCAAGGACATAGTTATAGAGCTTAATTCAACAGGAGGTTGTAAATAAGAGAATTTGTGATAGAGTGGCTTCACGAATAATGCGTCTCATTCAGAAAGTATGCAATGTTTTGGTTAAGACCATATTTATGTAGGCCTCTTCAATATGTATGTACATATACAACAAGAAAAATAATGTGGTGTTCATAATGATGTACTAAGGAGTGACTTACTTGATGACTTTAGATTAACAAGGCAGTACTTTAATTGATGCCCCTCTATTCCACATCCAAAACATACATTAGTACCATAGTGACACAACCCCGAATGACATCTCATACACGTCACACAACGTGGATGGGGTCCGCTAAACTGACTCGCCCCACTTACCTGATATTTACCCTTTTTGCATACATCGTAAGCTTTTTCCTTAGTATTTCTCCAAGCCTTCATGGCGGGAGTAACAATCTCTGCATCAGCTCCTTGTATTGACCTTTGGAATTGCCCAAATCTACCACCCCTAACGCGCTTCTGAGCATACTCACAACATGACGCCAAATGTTTATTCCCGCACATCGGGCAGATTGGGATGGGTGTATCCAACCAAGGGCATTTGTTCTTCTTGTGCCCCCTCTTTCCACAACCATAACATATTTCAAGAATCATCCAATATAAACCCGAGTGGCTATTATTTCATATCAAACATTCCGTCTTATTGGTACAAACAACCCTCTTTCGTTCCTTAGGTTCTCTCACCACATGATCTAGTGGCGTGGTGACATTAATAGGAACATGGACATTTCCCCTAGCAACTGGTTCTTTCATTTCCTCCTCGCTGCCTCGAACCCGTGGGTTACTCATATGAAAAATTAGACATAACGAGAAAATTAGCTTCCTATCATGAGTTCTATCGCACGATCAGGAGTATCAAAGAAGTGTGAATTTCCTAAATGTCCAAGTAGCCTCCTTATTATATATGTGATCGACAACACACCGACAAGAAGGACTCTACTAGACACAGCTCTGAGACATCCTAGGACACTTTAAAACCTTATGCTCTGATACCAAGTTTGTCACGCCTCAAACTCGGGGAGCGCGACCGACGTTCAACCGAGTGAACCCGGCTGAGCAAGCCTATTGGATTTCCTTTTACCTAGAATAATCCATGAATAAAGAGGAGATGCACACCATTAATCAAATACTGAAAAAGTTTTATTAATAACTCCAATTTCATTCCATTAGCAACTTCATTCATGCTTTCCAAAGTATTACAAGTTTATAGATATAATGAAAAACATATTTGCCAAATAGCAACATTTCTATTTCAATTGCCAACATCATACACCACCCATAACCTGTCTACGGAGCCTCTAAGTACAACAGAAGAGTAGTATGGAAGTGTCGGCAACAAGGCCCCGGCTTTACCTTAAAATACAATGTACAACTCAAATGACATTAGGCCCGGAATAGAGTAGGGCTCACCAAAACCTGTTGAATAGAGAGTGACAGCTAACGAGGATCAAAGCTGCCCGCTAATGAACCACCTGCATCCATTGAAGATGCAGCTCCCCCGGCAAAAGGGACGTTAGTACATATAGAATAGTACTAGTCTGTAAAGCTAACTGTCAACTTTCAAAATAGAATGCCAATATAAGAAAGGGAAAATCATAGAAAGAGCAAGTCATAATCAATGATATCCAAATGCCAAGTTAAAATATAATAATTTCCAAAATACGAACTTCATATACAATTTTGGTTGGGAGGTTATTAGCACCGATATATCACTTTTCACAATATCACCTTTTACAATATCAATATTCACAATACCAATACCACCGTACTTTTAGCACGGATTTCGATCACGACTCGATCGACTAGGCCATCTTATTTGAAGACATCAACAACAATCACAATATCAATCACCATTTTCTGTGCAAATATACCACCATGAATCTAGCACGGAGTTCGATTATGACCCGATCGGTTTGGCTATCTTATTTGATGACATCAACCATAATTACAATTTCCAGCACAATTACCACCATGTGTGTGACATGGTATCCGATCATAACCCGATCAGCTAGGCTATCTTATTTGATGACATCAACCAAAATCACAATTTCAATTATAATTTCCAGCACAATCACCACCATGTGTGCGACATGGTGTCTGATCACGACCCGATCACCTAGGCTGTCTTATTTGAGACATCATCCTTTTCTATCATCAATCTCATCCCAAAGAAGGGGAATAACATTTTTGATTTGCATACAAAGAAAACATAAATACATATTTCATTTACCTCATGACCTTTCATATTGTATATAGCTTCATTGGTACTTTTAACCACTTACAACATCATTATTTCATTGGCTCTCTAGGTCATATACTTGATTCTTCTTTCATGGCACAATGGCCGTATTTCATATTTCCAATTTCATTTCTTCCCTTTCATAGATCATTACCATAATTATCAACAAATAGAATATGCCGAAAATCAGAACTTTAAGTTCATTAATAATGAAGGCGTTAAACACAATAGATTTCTTTCCAAGAAATGGAGTAAAATGATTGGCAATCGAAGCACAAGTTAAAATCATACACAAATAACACATCATTTATTTTTGAAGTACTTTTCCCTAAAAAGGAAAATACACAATTTCCACTCACGAATATGTAAGAACGCAAAACATATTGAAAATACTCACAAAGCATAGCATTAGCTAAAATAGTCATATATGGGCATCACTTGAGTTCATAAGCTTTTAGGCAATTCTATTATCGAAGTCAATTTTGGAATAGTTGAATCAAAGCTCATTTCATAACCTTTCTTACATCATTTCATTTCATTGGCACCATTGGCCACATGTATAACTTTCACTCTTGGCACATTGGCCATACTTTATATCCCCAATTCACTTATTTCACTTCCAACCTTCTTTATAGATTATCAACAATGAGATATTTCCATTCAAGACTTTAGGTACACATATAAGCAATTAAGAGTCTTAATCATTTGGGGATTTTCTCATACAGTTTGGCATCATAACCTTCATTTGAAACACGACTCAAAGACATAGCATTTGAATGCACATATCATTCTTGAACTCATTCCCAAATGATTACATAATATTATAAGAACATTCGTAACACGTTTTGAATACGTAATTGTCGACATTTTGCTTATTTGGAACAATCAAATTTATTGGGAACATCTCGGAACATAGAATAAGGAACTTGATACAACCATACTTGAAACTTACGGGAACATCATGGAATTCAATTCTAAGAGAGTAGTTTAGACATCATACCTCAATTGAGCTTCCTTAAACTCTAAAATGTTCCAGAATTTTTATCAACTTCAATCTATAATAACAACATCCAATGGGACTAATATTAGTAACAATTCCATAATTTAGGCCATTTAGGCATTTTATCAAACACCTAGTAGGCATGAATCTCTACATATCTTAACCATAGAATTAGTTCACCCAACTACTATCATTTACCAATAATTTATCCCACCATCATTCTTAAATAATTCATAACTTCCAACATCACATACATGACCATCCATCCACACCTGACCAACAAAATTCCATCGAATAATCACCTTTCAATCTCTACAATGGTTATATATTTAAATTGGGAACTTATGGCTTACAGTCACCATACCATGAGTTCCTATACTTAATTGATACTCATATTCCCATAATATATCCATACATGTAAGTCTAAGGGTGTAGGATTACCTTTTGGAAGAAATCTTGCAATTCCCTCCTTTGAGTTCTTGAAGAAATTTCTTGAAGATCTATGTATTGTATGTGTAGATTACATCAATACTAGTGTAGAAGTGATGAAATTTTACACCAAAATAATGGGTATTGCTTACCTTGAAGAAGAGGAGAGTTGGTGGTCTTGAGAGAGTGTAGAAGAGCTCCAAAATTCGTCCAAATGAAATGGGGAAAATGAACCTCAAAATTGTATTGTATTAGTAGGCCCAGATTTCTGGGTTTCAGATGCTGCCATGGATGCTTCGCATCCCCACTTCACTCCTCTTTGACGTTCGGATTCATACCTAGATGCTATGGCAACACTTCACTGCCAGCCTTTCGTTCAGACGCGGCCTCGGATGCTTCGCATCCGCAGACTCCTCCGCCATCGTTTGGTAATTTGGTCATAACTTCTTGCAGGAATGTCAAAATGAAGAACGGTTTGAAGCGTTAGAAACTATACTCGAAGAAATTTAATTTTATAGTTCATCCATCACATAAATATTTATATATATGTAGATATTCTCCTCTAAAGTTTGGCCTTGTGCGTACTCATTTGAAACATTAGTCTATCATGAAATTTCCAACTTGACTTGGACGTAGGGCTCTCCTTAGACCCCGCATCACTTATAATATTCTTCGTACACTTATTATCATATCCAATTGATATCCATTATATTAAGAGTCCTCGTCTGCACACAAAATAATATAATTAGCGCATATCGACTTTCTTAATAGCGTTTAAGTACTTTGAAATTTTTCAGGGTGTTACATCAAGAAAATAAGGCATAGGCATCATAAAGCATTCTATCCAATTTATAAAGGCATCAAAAATTCTAAAACACAAGGAAGGTGAGCGCACATGCCGAAGCCTAAATATATTGCTATCAAACAAATCAAAATGGTCCCTTGGATGCATAGAAATTTTCCTTATTTTATTTCCAAATTTTCCTAATCCACTCTAAAAAGAAAATAATTCACTCGGTTCAAGTTAAATCCCGTGGAAAAGAACCGTGTCAAAAAGAAAACCCATGAGGGATTATTACTACCTAAAGAAAACTAAAAGACATGTTTTAAAAGTTTTCTAATTTTCAATTTTTGTGTGTGTTTGTTTTTGTTTAGACTTGAATCCCATAAGAAAACTATCCAGGAGATCCATCGTTGGGAAAAATCTATTTTTTTATTTCGATTTGTTTGATTTTTTCATCAAATTAAGCTACTAAAACTATTTCTATTAGGCTACAATACTAATTTTACTAACTAAGTGAATAGTAATAAGAAGCTAAAACATAAAAACAAGAAGCTAATATAATACTAATAACATGTTACTACTAATTATCTAAGAAAATCCCCAATGCATAAATAAAGCAAAAGTAACGAGGGTAGACAAGAAACACCCTGAAACTCCAAAGGCCGGAACAATAGCAGCTCATGGGGTACTCAGACTTCTCCCAAGGATGGTCCTTCTTGCGGGCACCTCACACAAGTTCCAACCAACTACCTTGCTTTTACACATCTTATGGCTTTTCTTTCTGTGCTCATAATCCTGCAAAGAAAAATAATACTACAATAATAATAAAATAAAATAAAATAAAATAAAAAAAGCACTAAAACTAGGTTGCTTCCCAACAACCGCTTAATTTAACGTCGCGACATGACATGAACCTCTTGTTCAAGCTGGTTGCTTTCGCTTCTTCCTCCTCCCATGGAGTTTTGCCTTTTTACGAGCTCTAGGATGATCTCCTTTTTCCTCTCTGACCCTTTTCTCTTTCACCTGCAACTTGCAACACCACCTCTTCTAACTTAACTTTGTTTTCAAGATTACTAAAATTCACATCAGGACATGCTTTATCAACTTCGATTCTACCACAAATATTATGCACAAATCCTCATAACGATTGGGAAGTTTAAGTGCCTTGTACACATTAAAAATGACTTCCTCATCATGCACTCTCATCTTCGTCTTACCTTCCCTTACATCAATAATTTCTCTGCCAGTAACCAAGAATAGTCGCCCCAAAATAATAGGCACCTCCTCATCTGCTTGTAATCAAGAATAATAAAGTTAACCGGAAAAATGAACTTCCCTACTCGTACTAGCGCATCCTCAATAATCCCTTCTCGCATTGCCAACGACCTATCTGCTAACTATAATATGATCGTAGTAGGTCTAGGAGCTCCCAATTCGAGTTGCTTAAAAACAGAAAATGGCATCAGATTAATAGTTTCTCCTAAATCACATAGGGCTCTAACAATCTCATGTTTCCTAATGGCCAAGGGTATTGTAAAACATTCCGGATCCTTCAGCTTTGGAGGAAGCTTACTCGTCACTATAGCACTGCACTCCTCAGTAAGTGCAACTGTTTCAAATGTTGCATGTCTCCGTTTGGTAGTCACAATTTCTCTAAGATACTTGGCATATTTAGGAACTTCCTGCAACACATCCACCAAAGGAACTCAAAATATCTAAAAATTTCTTATACTTAGCATCATCTTTCTGCTTCTGCAGTCTTTGAGGGAAATATGGTGGTAGTGTTGTGTCCATCTCTGGATTTTGTATATCATCCTTCTTTTCTGCTTCCTTCACTGGCTTAACCATCATCTCTCTTTCAAGTACAGACTTTTTAGAGGGCATCTCCTCCATTTCTCTTCCGTTTCTCAGAGTGATTTCTTGCACTTGTTCTATGGGAGATTTCTCAGTATCGCTTGGGAGAGCTCCATCTGGTTTGTTCTATGGGAGATTTCTCAGTATCGCTTGGGAGAGCTCCATCTGGTTTAATATTTTGATTTGCAACCAACTGGACAACTTGCCTCTCAAGATTTCTACAATCAATCCTGAATTGCTGATTCTCAAGCAACAACTTATTTAATAGGTCATTCGTACTCTCCTCTATTTGTTGGGGTGGCTTATGAGGTTGGTTGTAATTTCCTTGGCATCTATACTAATTCTTAGTAGTTTGATTTCCACCCGAGGAGAAGATAGGGTGTTTTCTCCAATTTGGGATGTATGAGTTCCCATATTATGCATTTTGATTTATCAGAACCTTACCTTGTTTCCCCATATAATAGATGGATTCAGAATTCGAGGGACATATGTCACTTATGTGATGTTCTCCACATAACACGCAACAAGTGAACATCTGTTGTGCATGTTGCATCTGTTGCGCTTGTTGCATTATCATCTTCTTCACCTGATATGCTAACTTCGCTATATCTGCTCTCATGGCTGAGAAATCATCAAGCTCAATAGCACATGCTGCCTTATGTTTAAGTGCACTTCGTGGTTCCCCATATCCTTGCCAATTGTTATCATTAGCAGTTGTCACGACCCAAAATCCCACATTAGGCGTCGTTTTGGCATCTAGTCTCTAAGACTAGGTAAGTGAATTACTTACAACAGTTGAGCCAGTTTAACAATGATATTTTAAAGCAGAATTTAATATAAATTCCAAAATAAAGGTGAAACAAGACTACACGACAATAATCATAACAACCTCCCAAGACTAGGTAATTCAGAGTCCCAAACTCTAGATGGATACATAGAAATATCTCAAAATCAAAATACAATACTGTTCGGATAACGAATTGACAGTACAATCAAAAGGAAAAGGACTCCAAGGGACTGCGATGACCAAGAAACTCTACCGTGAATCCTCGTAATCAAGAAGCTAACTCTGCCTGGGTCCGTTATCTCCAATACCTAGATCTGCACAAAAATGTGTAGAAGCGTAGTACGAGTACAACACAATCAGTACCAAGTAAGTATCAAGACTAACCTAGGTGGAGTAATGACGAGGTACAAGTCAAGATACCTAATAGTCATCATAACCTATGTAGTATATATAATTATAAAGCTAATAATGGAAGTAAGAAACAATAAATGGCAACAAGGAATACACATATGATAAAAACAGTAAAGTAATCAGAACACCGTTAAGGTACCAGTGAAATCAAATAAGGTAAACAAATGAAAACTGATAATCAAGTTGTTCCAGCATAAGTTTCACAACAATAATACTCCGAGATACCTCATCTCAAAATTACAAGTCAGGAGTCCCAATTCAAAAATCTTATACTCATGGCACCTTGTTCCCACATTATTAATCACAACCGTACGGACAACTCACGTGCCAATATCTCAATCCGCCCGACATTGTCATAGGCTCACTGTCACCATCCGTTCGGCATGGTCACATGCTCAATATCACAATCTACCCGGCATGGTCACAGACTCAATATCACAATGGAAGCAAATAATACAAGAATACATATGCAAGATCAATGAATGTCAAGTTTCATACTTATAATTACAATCCAAGCCCACAAGAAATATTAAAGACATCGAGTAGCTCATTGGAAACAACATCACAAGTCACGTAAGGTGCATGACATACACAAAGAAAAATCACACCATCACACGAATATCATTAATATTTTGCCTTCAGGCAGTCAGATATCATCCTTCTATAGCCACCCTTATCTCTCTGTATTGACAATATCTTAATAGCCACCCGTATCGCTCCACCCAAACATTCAACACAATAGCCACTCGTATCACTCAGCCCAGACAATAACACAATAGCCACCCGTATCACTCCGCCCAGGCAATAACACAATAGCTACCCGTATCACTCCGCCCAGACAATATGTCAATAGCCACCAGTATCACTCCACCCAGCTAATATATCAATAGCCACCCGATCACTCCGCACAATCAATAATAATGAGGTTCCACCCTCATGCTCCGCATAGCAATAATCAATCCACACACAAATTCACATGTTTTAACATCACAATAACACAACATATCAATTCGTACCTTAAGTACCCATAGGCCACAACCTTTCCAAAACAACAATACTGCTGTCACCACAACACATAGCCGACAGCTCAACCACGATGTGAACAAGAATCTCAATAAGAACAGAATGAAAAGAAAAATAACTCAACAATGAAGAATACACCACAATACAACAAGTTCAACTAAAACATGTTAATAACTCTCAATAAATCCATCTTTCATTACTTGCTTATGAATGAACTTAACAATGAAAGGCATAATGTATACTAACAACTTTAATTGAATACATATAAGAGTAACTCAACAATGATGGATAGAACATGTACTAACAACTTCGGTTAAAGCATAATAAACTTGACAATGAAAGATATAGCATGTAATAGTAACTTCAATTAAGACACATAAGAGTAAGCTCGACAATGGAAGCTATAGAATGAAATAACGACTACAATCTAAGCATATAAGAATGAATTCAACAACGAAAGATGTAACAAGAAATAACAACTTCTAATTAAATGCATAAAGTAAACTAAGACTCTAAACCAACCAATTTTGCAACCAATAAGCGGGGTACACATTCGTCACCTCATGTACACGTCTTCCCCATAATTCAAACAATACAATCAACCCAAATCGTAAAGGGTAGTTCCCCCACATATTCTTAGGCAAGATACTTACCTCAATGAAGCTAAACCAATACTATAAATAGCCTTCCCCGTGTGAAACAACCTCTAGATGGCTTAAATCTAGCCAAAATAACTTAATATCATAAAGCCATAGGAAACAATTTCGGATAATAAAGCTTCGATCTTTAATGAAAACCCAAAAGTCAATCCAAAACGTCAACCCCAAGCCCGCACCTCGGAACCCGTCAAAATTAACAAAATCCAAACACCTACTCCGATACGAGTCCAACCATACCAAAATCATCCAATTGCGACCTCACATTGGCCTTCAAATCATCATTTTATATTTTAGAATGTTTTTACAAAAATCTCCAATTTCTCCAATTCAAATCACTAATTAAATGATAAAATCTAGGATGGAATAATGAAATATAACCAAATCCGGGTCAAGAATACTTACACCAATCCAAAACCTGAAAATCCCCTCCAAAATCGCCCAAATCCGAGCTCTCTAACTCAAAAAGTGATAAAATAACAAAAGCCCTCAAAATAGAGTAAATATAAGTCTGCCCATGTATTACTCATCGCGATCGCGGAACTACCTTCCCGATCGCGGAAATACCATCGCGATCGCGAATACAAAAGTAACCTAGTTGCCAAAATGTTCTTCGCGAATGCGTAATTCCAGTCGCAAACGCGACCCACAATCTCCAGCAACCTACGCGAACGCGGTGTCTATCACGTGAACACGGATAAAAAATCTCCTGATGCCCCTTCCAGCTATCCTTATTCTGATCGCGTAACCGAGCACGTGAACATGATGACTAAAGTCTTCCAAGCTTCGCGAACGCATGGTCATCATCGGGAACGTGATGTACAAAATGCCTGCCTCTATATTGCAATACGCGAACGTGGTCCCTTATTCATGATCACGATGAAGAAAACTAGGTATCAGAACCAGCAGTTCAAAACATGAGAAAATGGCCCGTAGCCTATCCGAAACACACCTGAGGCTCCCGGGACCCCGTCCAATCATACCAACCATTCAAATAACATAACGCATACCTACTCAAATTACGTTAAAACTATGAATCATACCTCAATTCAAGCCTAACGAATTAATGAACTTTCAACTTCTTCAACTCGCACCGACTCATATCAAATTAACCCGAAATGACCTCAAATTTTGCATGCAAGTGCCAAATGACACAACGGAGCTATACCAACTCCCAAAATCATAATTTGAACCCGATATAAATAAAGTCAACTCCCGGTCAAACCTTTCTACCTTTAGAACCTTCAACATTCGAACGTTCGTTAAAAAGCATCAAATCAACCTACAGACCTCCAAATCCAAATCCAGACTTATGCCTAAGTCCAAAATCACCATACGAAACTATTAGAATCATCAAAACACCATTCTTGAGTCTTCTGCATAAAAGTCAAACTCTGGTCAAATCTTACCACTTGATCTTCTAAACTGAGAATCATCCTTCCATATCAACTCCAAAATGCACGAAAACCGAAACCGACCATACACATAAGTCATAATACACAATATGAAGCTACTCGAGACCTTAAAACACCGAATGAAATGCTGAATCTCAAAACGACCGATCGAATCGTTACATTCCCCCTTATTAAACAAATATTCGTCCTCGAACGTGCCATGAACTGTTCCAAAGTCATCAAATCAATGAATGAACTCACCCTACACATACTCATGGGTGATCCCACGTCACCCCAATCAACATAAGCCCGACAACACTATCTCAACTGATGATTGTTCTTGCCATCCGTACTGATAGGCCTTAGAACCAAATTTATACATTCGATTATTCCCCAAAGACCCGATTCCCACATAAACACACTGTATCAACCTCAACCAGCTGCAACAGCTCATGCATACACCCACAAGGTATAACTATCATGCCCCAACCTCGGGGAGCGCGACCGACGCTCAACCGAGTGAACCCGGTCCTAAACTCGATACCGGTAAATACCCTCATATCGACTAGACCCTTGTTCCAAACCTTCACAACGCTGACAACGATGCAATAAATATGTGAAACTCATAACTACTCACCCAACCAACAAGCTACATCAAATTCCACCTGGGCACATATATCGCAAATCCAAACCCAACAAGCACAACTCGAATATGACTAGATATAGAAAGAGAAACACATGAGAAAACTGTCGAACATGTCCAACAGGTACAACTCTCCATCGATATCATACTACAAATCCATTCCACAAAGGAGAAACAAAACATATGAACTAATCACAAGGATCTCACCCTAATATAACTCCACTGCAATACGCATCCCGTTCGAAACATACCGACCCACACGAAACCATGAGGATCCCATCCTTAGCTCTAAATTACAAGTATGATAGACATCACACCAACCAAAAATCCTTCATTAACTCAATTCCGCCGAAAAAACAATCATAACACATAACAGATTTCCCATACCAGTAGAGCACCCAAATCACAAGTCGTAGCCAAACCATCCAGAAATCACATCAAAACCTACTATATTAAGTGACTGAAAATTCATTCTAGTCTTATAACTCTCAATAGTAAACAAACCAAAATGATAGAAATGGCTACCATTATAGAACCTCTCAACGGGGGTAAATATATAAGCAGAGTACAAGAATCACGAAACACACCATATATGAAGCAAAATAGGGGGACTCACTCCGATAAATATGACCGGATTTAAATAAGTCTGATGCTCATCTATGACAAACCGAAACGATACATGTAGTGACACCATTTGGTGCAACGACCTTAGCCCTACTAGGGAAAGCATATCAACGGGCCATGCCTCCCCCTCAAGGACGCCCTCTACCCACCTGTCCTCCACCTCTAGCTGGTGAATGGGTAGTAGAAACTGGAATGGATCCCATAGCCTGAGTGCCCTGATTAAATCCACTTCTCCCGAGTCAGGGACAATCCCTCATGATGTAACTAGTATCACCACACTCATAACAACCCATCTACGGGCACAGTTGTTGGTAATGAGTCTATGCTGGATGATTGGAATTACCACTTTAGGAACCCCATGCAGGTGGTGCACTAAAGGACGACTGCCCCATATGAGTACCCTGAGGTCCATGACTAGCTGAAACACCACGAGTAGACTGAAGTGGGGACTGGACAGGCCGACTGACTAAGCCTCTTCCATGATGGGTCAGAGTTAAAGAGTAGAATCCACTGAATCCTCCATAACCTAAAGACCTCTTGGCCTCCTTATCCTTCCTCTCCTCACCCCAAATACGCTCTAACCTCATGGTTATCTCCATAACCTACTGAAATGGAGTATCAGTCTCCAACTCCTAAGACATACTGAATCTAAAACCATAATTGAGCCCCTCAATAAATCTACGGACCCACTCTCTAACGGTAGAAACCAGAATAGGTGCATGACGAAATAACTCACAGAATCTAATAGCATACTCCGACACCATCATAGTGCTCTGACGTAGTTGCTCGAGCTCTATGCGCCACACATCCCGGGGGTTTGGGAAATAAACTCCCTCAAGAACATATCTGAAAACTGAGCCCAAGTGAGTGGGGTTGCATCAGCTGACCTACCCTCCTCGTAAGCCTGTCACCACCAATAAGTTCCTCCTGATATCTGAAATGTACTATACGCTTTTAGTAAAGGCTACTCTTCTCACCTCTATAATGCCCACGGTGCGAGAGAATACGCTGGCATTCCTCTAGAAAACCATGTGCATCCTCTGAATCCAAACCACAGAAAATAGGATGGTGATACTTTTTGAACCTCTCAAGTCTAAGTTACTCCTCCTCATATATTGCTGCCCTAACCACAGGCTAAATCGCGATAACGGGTTGTACTGGCACCACACCCGGAGTATGACCAACACGAGCCTGTTGCTCAGGAGTATGGGCGGTGGGAGTCGGAGCTCCTTCCCCAATCTATGAAGTAGCTGGTGCAACTAGGATTAATCTCGCCTGAGCCAATGTACCAAACATGCTCAGTAACTGCACTAAAGTCTCCTTAAGTCTGGGGGGTAGCAATAGGCACCTCCGGTGACTGTCCCCCAACCGGAGCTACTGGTGGCTCCTCAACTGCTACTATACACGTGCCCCTCCTCGACCTCTACCTCGGCCCTGGCCTCTACCTCGTCCCTAGCCTCTACCTCGGCCCCGACCTCTCATGGATCTTGCAAGGGGCGTGGGCGTCTACTCGGCCAATCCTGTAGTGCGTGTCCTTACCATATATGAGAGAATATAGATACAAAGGCTCAAACTCCGAAATGAACAAATTCGCACGACAGTAATGAAAAAAGTGGAATGTTCCTAATAGTTCTGTAGCCTCTCGAAGATAAGTACAAATGTCTTTATACCGATCCGCAAGACTCTATTAAACTTGATCGTGACTCGTAGAACCTATGAACCTAGAGCTCTAATACCAACTTGTCATGACCCAAAATCCTGCATTGGGCGTCATAATGGCGCCTAGTCTCTAAGACTAGGTAAGCTGATTACATACAAAAGTTAAGCCAGGTTAACAATTGATTTTAAAGTAGAGTTTAATATAAATACCGAAATAAAGGTGACACAAGCCTACGCGACAATAATCACAACAACCTCATAATACTAGGTAATATTGAGTCATGAACTCTAGATGAATACATAGAAATATCTCAAAATCAAAATACAATACTGTTCAGATAACAAACTGACACTACAATCAAACGGAAAAGGACTCCAAGGGACTACGATGACCGAGCAACTCTACCTTGAATCTTCAAGATCAAGAAGCTAACTCTACATGCGTCCATTATCTCTAATACATGGATCTGTACAAAAATATGCAGAAGTGCAGTATGAGTACACCACGGTCGGTATCCAGTAAGTATCAAGACTATCCTCGGTAGAGTAGTGATGAGGTACAAGTCAAGACATGTACTAGTCATCATAACATGTGCAATATATATAAGTATAAAGCTAATAATGGAAGCAAGAATCATTAAATGGCAACAAGGAATAAACATGTGATAAAAAAAGTAAAGTAATCAGCACACTCTTAAGGTACTCGTGAAACCAAATAAGGTGAACAAATGACAACCGAATAATCAAGCCGTTATAGAACAAGTTTCACAACAATAATACTCCAAGATACCTCATCTCAAAATTACAAGGCATGAGTCCCAATTCACAAATCTTATACTCATGGCACCTCGTATCCACATTATTAATCACAACCGCACCAACAACTCACGTGCCAATATCTCAATCCACCTAACATAGTCACAGGTTAACTATCACAATCCGCCCAACGTGGTCACATGCTCAACATCACAATATGCCCAGCATGGTTACAAGCTCAATATTACAATCGAAGAAAATAATAAAAGAATGCATATGCAAGATCAATGAATGCCAAGTTTCATACTCCTGACCTGGTGTAAGCGGCATGCTACGGTGTATGCTTGTGCGAGTGTACTATTACAGTCTAAGTCAACAAGAAATATCAAAGACAGTAGCTCATTGGAAACAACACCACAAGTCACGTAAGGTGCATGACACATGCAAGGAAAAATCACACCATCACACGAATATCATCGACATTATGCCCCCAGGACGTCATATATCATCCCTGACATAGCCACCCTTATCTATCTGTATTGACAATATCATAATAGACACCGTATCACTCTGCCCATACATTTAACATAATAGCCACCCGTATCACTCCGCCTAGACGATAAAATAATAGCCACACGTATCACTCTGCCCAAAATATATGTCAATAACCATCCGTATCACTGCACCTAGACAATATATCAATAACCACCTATATCACTCCGCACAATCAACATTAATGAGGTGCCACCCACATGCTCCACATAGCAACAATTAATCTACACACAAATCCACATGTGTTAATATCACAATAACATGATATATCAATTCGTACCATAAGTGACCATATGCCATAACCTTTCCAAATCACCGCAACACATAGCCCACGGCTCAACTATGATGTGAACAAAAATCTCAATAACAATAGAATGAAACAGAAAATAACTTAACAATGAAGGACACTCCATAAAATAACAACTTCAACTAAAACATGTTAATAACTCTCAATAAATCCAACTTCCATTACTTACTTATGAATTAACTTAACAATGAAAGGCATGACGTATACTAACAACTTCAATTGGATATATATAAGAGTAACTCAACAACGATGGATAGAACACGTACTAACAACTTCGGTTAAAGCATAATACACTTGACAATGAAAGATATAGTATGTAATAGTAACTTCAATTAAGACACGTAAGAGTAAACTCGACAATGGAAGCTATAGCATGAAATAACGACTACAATCTAAGCATATAAAAATGAATTCAACAACGAAAGGTGTAACAATAAATAACAACTTCTAATTAAATGCATAACGTAACCTAAGAGTCTAAACCGGTCAATTTTTCCACATATATGTCAGGTACACACTCGTCACCTCATGTACATGTCTTCCCCATAATTCAAACAATACAATCAACCCAAATCATAAAGGGTAGTTCCCCTACACAAGGTTAGGAAAGATACTTACCTCAATGAAGCTAAACCGATATTCTAAAAAGCCTTTCCCGTGTGAAACAAAAAGGTTCGAACGGCTCAAATCTAGTCAAAATAATTTAATGTCATAAAGCCATAGGGAATAATTTCGGATAATAAAGCTTCAATCTTTAATGAAAACCAAAAAGTCAACCCAAAAGGTCAACCTTAAGTCCGCACCTCAGAACCCGTCAAAACTAACAAAATATAAACACTCACTCTGATACAAGTCCAACCATACCAAAATCATCCAGTTGCGACCTCAAATCGGCCTTCAAATCATCATTTTATATTTTAGAATGTTTTTACAAAAATCCCCAATTTCTCCAATTCAAATCACTAATTAAATAATAAAAACAAGGATGGAATAATGAAATATAACCAAATTCGGGTCAAGAATACTTACCCCAATCCAAAACGTGAAAATCCCCTCTAAAGGCGTGCAAATCCGAACTCTCTAACTCAAAATGTGATAAAATAACAAAAGCCCTCAAAATAGAGTAACTATATGTCTGCCTAGGTATTAGTTATCGCGATTGTAGAAATACCTTCGCGATCGTGAAGACAAATCTCACCTAGCTACCCAAATCTTTCTTCACGAATGCATAACTCCAGTCGCGAACGCGAACCACGATATCCAGAAACCTACACGAATGCGGTGTCTCTCACGCGAACGCGGATAACAATTCTCCTGATGCCCCTTCCAACCATCCTTATACACGATTGCGTAACCTAGCACGCGAATGCGATGTACAAATACCTTCTGCTACATTACACTACGCAAACTTGGTCCCTTATTCGCGATGACGAAAACCAACTATAAGAACCAGCATTTCAAAACATGAGAAAATGGCCCGTAGCCTATCCAAAACACTCCCGGGACCCTGTCCAATCATACCAACCAATCCCATAACATAACGCGAACCTGCTCGAGGCCTTAAATCACATCAAACAACATAAAAATTATGAATCGCACCTTAATTCAAGCCTAACGAGCTAATAAACTTTCAGCTTCAACAACTCGCACCAAATCATATCAAAACAACCTGGAATGACCTCAAATTTTGCATGCAAGTCCCAAATGACATAACGGAGCTATACCAAACTCTAGGAATCACAATCCGTACCCGATATCAACAAATTCAACTCCCAGTCAAACCTTTCAACCTTCCAAACCTTCAACTTTTTAACTTTTGCCAAAAAACATCAAATCAACCTACAGACCTCCAAATCTAAATCCAGACATACGCCTAAGTCCAAAATCACCATACAAAGCTATAAGAATCATCAAAGCATCATTCCCGAGTTATCTTCACAAAATTAAAATTCCGATCAACTCTTACCACTTAAGCTTCTAAAATGAGAATCATCCTTCCGTATCAACCCCGAAACGCACAAAAATTGAAACCGACCATACACGCAAGTCATAATACATAATACAAAGCTACTCGAGACCTTAAACCACTGAACGAAATATCGAATCTCAAATGACCAGTCAGGTCATTACAATAGTGAAGTTATTCAACAAGATCTGGATTTCACTAGACGACATTGTCATGCAACTATCCCCACAACCTGAATCAAGATTAATCTTCTATGGCTTGTCCAAACTATGAAAGAAATTGGGACCCAACACCTCATTAGTCTGACAATGATGTGGCCAGTCTCTGAGTAGCTTCTTGTATATTTCCCAAGCTTGACGAAGAGTCTCACCATCCCATTACTGAAACCCAAGAATCTGGCTCCTCAACGACTCTGTCTTCTTAGTAGGAATCAACTTAATTAAGAATTTTTGTGCTAGATCATCCCAAGTGTGGATCGAGTTTGCGAGCTCCTTCAACAACAATTCTTTGGCTTCCATCCAAAGGTGAAAAGGGAAACAATGTCAGTCTCACATAGTCCTTGAAAATGTTTGGATGATTATAAATATCTGTAATTTCCAAAAAGTTTTGGATGTGACGCTGCACATCTTCATGAGATAGACCCACATACTGTTACGTGGACTGAATCAGTTGTACCATTTACTATTTGAGCTCAAAGTGATCTGTGATATCATGCTTCACTATAGCCTGGGTCATATTAGCAAGATTATTACTTGTGGGCTCTATCACTGGTCGCTTATCATTACTTGCCATCTCTAGTTGGTGTAGTTGAACTACAATGTCCAACTCTTCTTTTGTTCTAGTTCTACCTTCGACTTTCCTCCTTAACATGTGAAGTGTTCATTCAATTTTAGGATCAAGAGGAAGGAGGTTGTTCGCACTTATACTCCTCCGCATTCAAAAGAAGAGCATGCGTTAACACAAATAAAGAAAACTAAAAATTAAAATTTGAACAAATAACAAATCAAAGTTTAACTCATACAAGTAGCTAATTTTTAAGTCCCCGACATTGGTGCCAAAAACTTGATGTGACCAAACGATCACTCAAGTATACGTGATCGCCAAGTAATAAAGTAGTGAGTAGAGTATCATTCCCACAGAGACTTATGATTAACTCTTGACTAAATCAAGCTCAAACCAATTATCTATTCAAGAGATATTTCCTAAAATGTGTATCTGATTAATTAACTACCAAAGACACTACCAAGCAATTGAAAAAACTAGAGATCGATGAAACACATAAATAATTTTTGATGAAAATAAATAGGAGAAGATATTCCAGGGTTATAGGTTAGCTAACAATCCTGTTGTGCTTTCTGCTTAAACTGACTAATTGATTATATCTGGTTTGTTGATTGACAGGGTTAATGTTACTCGTAAAAATCTATTGAGTTCTTACTCGCCTATTCAAGTTAACTGAATACCTACATGTCTATTAAATTAAGACTAACAAGAACACATTTATAATTCTTGTATTTTTACCAAGCAAGTCAATTAGGTATATGTCAATCCTAACCGCGAATCCGTTCCCCGATGCCCATGTTCAAGAACTTGCTCTATTTAATCCGATATACAATCTAGAGTTCTCACTTTTGAGTTCCACTCTAGATTCACATATAGTATTTTGTTGTTAGCTAAGTAACAAAAGAATTAAGAAGATGATTAAATAAACAAACCAATATGATAAAATCAAAATCGTTAATTTAAACTTCCAATATCAATATTCATGTAGCATCCATAACCCCAGAACGAGAAGAACTAGCCACTCATAGTCATGCTAATTATCATAAGAATGTTTGAGAGCATAAAACTACATGTAGTACAAGAAAGAAGAAAAACTCTATGATGTTTGACTACTAAATTGCTCCGGCACCATTTCTCCTTTTCTAGGGTCGAACTCCCATCAAAAGTGTATTTAAGGACTATTTATACGTGTAAGTCCTGGACAATTTTAACCAAGTCCAAGCAAAATAGGAAAAAGTTGGCCACTGAAATATGTTGGGTGCGCCGCACTGCCTATAGCACTGAATTTGGGTGCTAGGCACTGAGGATAACACTTAAATTCGGTGCTATAGTCGGTGCTGGGCACTAAGGATAGCACTACAATTTGGTGCTATGGTGGGTGCTGCGCACCGACTATGGCACTGCTCCATTATTCCTTCATTCTTCTTCCAACCACTCCTACACAAGTAAACAACACAACTAGTCTCAAAACATCATAATGCACTCTTAATATCACTATTAATACACAACAATTCGAGGTAATTATCATCATATTATATGTTCTTTTAGCCAAATATCATTGGGTCTCAACTCAGCTTTGTTATGGAGTAATCAAGCTTCTGCTCGAACCAAGTTGATCCTGGCTCAACTCAAATTGGCTCTTTAGGAGATATTATATCCATATTAATCCCACTCATATAAAATCAACAGTTTAAATATAGAATTGGATTCGAACGTGGTTGAATCATATAATTTCTTAGTTTAAATTATAAGTTAGATTCAACTGTGATTAAACTAAATATAATAAACTTCAAATTGTATAGCGAACAACTAGATTTACAATAAAGTAAAAAATGTACTAAGATAAACTTCATTAATAATTTTGATTAGTATAAAACAAGAATTTTACCAAACCATAAAATCAATAGAAACGGCACGGCATGTCACGACCCAAAATCACATGACCGACACCCGGCACACTATCTAACCCGGGAAAACCAAACCGTACCAGAATGTCCATTCTATATACCTTATATATGCATGTGGAAGCATTTTTGAAAACATAATCATTTTAAATTATTAAAACCATACATCAAATATAATCTTTAAATTAAACAGTTTTAATAATTAGAAATACATAGAGATAATAGTATTTTTTCATGTGTGCGTCGTTTCGTGTATTTTAGCCCCGATCTGCTACTTGATGCTTCCCGTATGTGTTCTTGTTGTTATGTGACTTGTGGGGTCGGTTTGGATTTGGGAAGGTTTTGAAGTGAATTGGAACACTTAGTTCCAAGGCTGGAAGCTTAAGTTATAAAAGTTGACCGGGGTTTGACTTTTATATAAACGACCCCAGAATGGTGTTTTGATGATTCCAATAGGATTTTATGGTGAATTTGGACATAGGAGCATGTCCGGATTTGTATTCGGAGGTTCCTAAATTGTTTTGGCTTGAATTGTCGAGAGTTGGAAACTTGAAGGTTTGGAAGGTTAATAGGTTTGACCGGGAGTTGATTTTAGTGTTTTCGGGTTTAGATTGTTGTTACGAGAGTTGGAATAAGTCCGTTATGTCATTTGAAACTTTTGTGCAAAATTTAGGTTCATTCCGAATTGGTTAGGCTTGATTGGACGCTTGGGTTGAAGTTTGAATATTCTTGAACTTAAAAGAAGTTTGATTTGTGTTTTAGGATTTTATTTGTTGTTGTGATGTTACCGTATGTGTCTGGAGGCTTTGGATAGGTCCGGATAGTAGTTATGGAGTTTTGGTGTGATTAAACGGGGTCCCTGGGGGATCGGGTGGGTTTCGAACCGCCCTAAGCATTTTGAAAAGCTGCAGATTTTCTTGGTTCTTTCATCGCGTTTGAGACATGGCAGTCGTGCTCGCGGAGGGTAAGTGTGATCACTTCATCGTGTTCGGGATTGGGTTTTGCATTTGCGAAGCAAATGAGATCTGGGGGTGGTTGGCCTACATCTTCTCGAGGACCTGGTCATGTTCGCCTAGGGTAAGGTAGATTCTTCATCGCGTTCGCGAGGTGGTGTCCACGAAAGTGAATGTATATTTTGAGGTAGTCTTTTTTGTGCATCGTAAAAACGAGGCACGTGCCGCGTTCGTGAAGGGCGCACCGGGGCAGACCTTTTAAAAGATGAATTTTTGAACTTTTACACATTTTATCATATTTTGAGATTAGGAGCTCGGATTTGGGCGATTTTTGAGGCAATTTTTACGACTTGGATTGGGGTAAGTATTTTTGTCACGACCCCAATTTTTCACCTTATGATGTCGTGATGGAACCTAGACTCTAAGACTAGGTAAGCCTAACATGCATTAAGAATCAGCAGAAATAATAATAAAACTTTGAATTAAACCATTTAAACTATCATAATAGAACTCAATAGTACAACTGACTACAACTTCCCAAAACCTGGTGGAATAGAGTAATAAGCTCTACAAAAATGTACTAATAGTCTCTTAATGCAATACTGTTTTGGAACAAGAAAAAATATAGTAAAATATCAAAGAACAGAAGGTGACTCCGAGGCCTGTGCACGTCAAGCAGGTATACCTTGAAGTCTCAAAAAGCAGTTAGTCAATCAATCTCTAGCGTCTAGCACGGGAAGACATACCTGGATCTGCAGGAAAATGTACAAAAGCGTAGTATGAGAATACCATAACAGTACCCAGTAAGTATCAACCCTAATCGTGGTAGAGTAGTGACGAGGCCAGGTCAAGACACCTACTAGGACATGATAAACAGAACAAAAATATAATAATGAGAAGTAATGGAAATTGGAGAAATGAATGATAAGGAAGTAATTTAATAATATAAACTAACGACATAATTATAACCATAAAAACAACAAGTAGGAAGCAAATAATGAGAACCACAAATAGTCAAATACGGACAAAAATTGGTAAGACAAAGAAGAATAAAAACAACAAGAACTGTTCAACCAATAACTCTTTTCAATATGAAATTCAAAACAAGAATCACAGACGAGGTACCGCCTCGTATTCACATTTCACAATTTCAATCACAAATATTTTCTTATATCACCACGGGAACCTTGCATTTAGTTTTGAAAATCATTTTTCCCGAAATAACTACTCGCGTTTTAGTCCATCTTATCATACCATGTGGATTCAAGTAGTTCACCTACTAGCAACACATGTATCAAGCCCGTCTTATCTCATCGCATGCATATCAAACCCTAGCCTTATACAACCGCATGTGTATCAATATCACAAAATAATCACAATTCGCACCAAAAGTGCCCATATGCCACAACTTGCCAAAGAATCATCAATTCCACTGTTTCCACAACAATTAGACCATGGATCAACCACAATGTATACAAGAACCTCAACAATAATAAAATGAATATAATTTGCTCAACAAGAAAGATATCTCAACAATTAACAACTTCACCTCAATGTGATAACGTCTTTTACAACCTCAATACCAATAACTCAACAAGAAGATAATCCACAAAATAACAATTTCAAGTAAAGGTAATTCAACAATTTAAGAGGTAACAAGACAATAAGAAAGGCAATAACTTCAACCAAAGTATGTAAAAGTAAATAACAAGTACGAGGTAGAACAAGTGTTAACAATATCAAATAAAGCATGTAAGGGTAGATTAACGCATGTAAGAGTAGATTAATAGTGAGAAATATAACTTGTTATGATAATTCAATTAAAGGTGTGGAAAGAGTCTAAATAGCCTAAATAGGTCAAATACCACATATAGCCCGTGTACCCACTCGTCACATTGCGTACACAACTTTCACATAACACAAATGGCATAATCAATCCCAAATCCTAAGGGGTAGTTGTCACGACCCAAAATCCCTACCCGTCGTGATCGTACCTAACACACCGGCTCGGCAAGTCAAAACATGATAACGAATGCAACATAATAATGAAATTTATAGAAATAACATAAGTCTAATGTCTCAATACAATAAAACTACTAATACAAAGTAAATCTCCAGAAACTGGTAAGTACGGAGTCGTGAGCTTCTACAACGGAATACAAGTCTGAAACTGACAATAAGTACGAACTGTAACAACAGTATGAAAGGAAAAGACAAGTCAAACTACGACCAAAGATGCAGCTCTACCTCACCTCTAGCAGATAGTCCAACAAGCAAGCCTACTGTTGATAGCTGGTTCCCACACCCGGATTTGCACAATTAAGTTCAGAGTGTAGTATGAGTACAATCGACCCAATGTACTCAATAAGTATCGTAAATAAACATGGAGAGGTAAAAGAAACACAAATTACTAAATGGTGCTAGCTATCACGTGTGTAGTTTCATCTTTTAAACCAGTTCAAATCAATAATGGAATCAAATCTTAAAGTTCAATAAGAAAACCTTTGTGTGCGTATGTGTAAAGTTTCTCAAATACCCTACTCAGTCATTACCCGTCATATAGAGGTGATATGCAGTTAAATCAGATAAATGATCAAGGAGTTTGCAAGTAAAGATGAAATGCAAAATCCAAATAAAAACATTGGCCAGATTTACTCAAAAACCGTGTGTACTCTATCAAGAGAGAAACATGAAAGGGTGACCCTAGGGGGATGGATCCATATCCAATGCAAGCACGACCAATTCAACGTGCTAGCAGCCCGACGTGGTCACATGCTTAATATCATAATCCGCCTGGCGTGGTCACAGGCATAACAACATAATCCTCATGGCGTGGTCACAAGCATAATAACACATTCCCCCCGGCGTGGTCACATGCATAACAACACAATCCGCCTGGTATGGTCATAGGCACAACAACACAATCTGCCCGGCATGGTTACATGCACCCAGTCCAATCATATCATACAAGAGAAAATGGACAAGTATACATGTATGAAACGAGTGAATAACAAATATCATGCTCTTGGACTGGCAAAACGACATGCTAAAGTGTAGGCATGTGCAAGTGTACTATCATAGCTCAAACCGACAATTTCATCAAAGAATAACATTTATCAGTTCATTCAGGGATTAAACCCCTATGTAGCCTCAAACATGGATCAAATAGTTCAAAACAATGACACAAATGTGCAAAGCATCATAGCTTATGGTTTAACGGTCAAATTCTAGGCTTATAAGAGTTTGAGCACAACCCGAACATGAATAAATAACCCCGGTGTCCGCACATGGGTTCAACCCCATGAATGTGCACACCCAATAGCACGTAGCTATCCTAATAATTCAGTAACTGGTGCCTCAACCGAGTTTAGATAAGATACTTACCTCAAGCAAATCAAATCACTCCGCTAGCAAGCCCTTTTAATGCATATCAATCTCTTGAAGGCTCGAATCAAGCCAAAAATAACGTAATACTATCAATAAAAGCTATAGGAATTGATTCCAAATGATAAAGTTAAGATCTTTAACTAAATTCAAAATGTCAACCTGACAAAACATACAAAATACGAGCACCCATATGAAAATCATTCAATTCCGATCTCAAATCGCCTTTCAAATTCTCAAATCATAGCTTATGAAGTTTCCAAAATTTTGCCCCAAATTTTCCAACCTAAAACACCAATTAAATGGTAAAAACAATGATATATTCATGTATATTAGCCAAATCCGAGTTTGAATCACTTACCCTAATCAACTCCTTGAAAATCCTTTCAAGAATCTCCTAAAATCGAGGTCTCTAGTTCAAAATATGAAAAATGGGTCCAAACTCTCAATTTTGCAATTAAATATCTATTGCCCAGATGTCCTTCTTCGCGAATGCGGAAAGTGCCTCACGTTCGCAAAGCACAAAGACTCAATTGCCAAAAGTTCCTCTTACGCGAACGCGACTGCTCAATCGCGAACGCGATGACCAAACAGCCCCAAGCATCGCAAACGCGAAGCCTCCATCGCGAACGAATAGGTCTAATATGTGATGTCCCCCCAGCATGCCTCTCTTCTTCGCAAACGCGGCTCCCTGCTTGCGATCGCGATGCACAACCTCACCAAGCCTTTGCAAACACAACCCCCTCTATGCGAACGCAAAAGGAAAAAACCTCCGGCCACATATTTTCACTAAGCAAATGTATCCCTTATGTCGCGAACGCGAATAAGCCCACACTAGGTATCAGATCAACTGCCCGAACCTGAAGAAAATTGTCCGAAACTCATCTGAAACACCCCCGGGCCCCCGGGACCCCATCCAAAGATACCGACACATCCTAAATCATCATATGAACTTAGCCGAATCTTCAAATCACATCAAATAATATCGAAAACACAAATCGCACCCCAATTCAAGCCTAATGAACTATTGAACTTCCAACTTCTAAAACCAATGCTGAAACACACAATCAACTCTGATTGACCTTAAATTTTGCACACAAGTCATAAATGATACAATGAACCTAATCTAACTTACGGAACCAAAATCAGAGTTTGGTAACAACAAAGTCAACTCTCGGTCAAACTTCTCAACTTTCCAAACCTTCAACTTTCTAACTTTCGCGAATTCAAACAAAAATGACCTACGGACCTCCAAATCAATATCCAGACACACTTGTAAGTCCAAAATCACCATACAGAGCTATCAGAAACATTAAAACTCCATTCCGGTGTCGTTTACATATAAGTCAACATCCGGTCAACTCTCTCAACTTAGGCTTCTATCCTTGGGACTAAGTGTCCCAATTCATTTCGAAATATTCTCGGAACCAAATCAACCACCACGGCAAGTTACATAACAACAAACAAAAATAGAATAAGCAATAAATGGGGGAACGAGGCTACAATAATTAAAACAATCGGCCGGGTTGTTACATTCTCTCCCTCTTAAAAAAACTTTCATCCTTGAATGAGTCTAGAATAATGCATGGAGCCTCAAATAGGTGTGGATAGCTGCTCCACATCTCCCGCTCTGTCTCCCAAGTAGCCTCCTCGACTAGCTGATCTCTCCACTATGCTTTCATTCAAGCTATATTATTTCATCTTAATTTTTGAACCTGCCAACCACATCATAAGTCAAATCCCCATTTAAATTAACCGTGCTAAAGTCCAAAATATAAGACGGATCAAGGAAATACTTCCGGAGCATGGAAACATGAAACACTAGGCGAACAATCAATAGACTAGGTGGCAATTCAAGCTTGTAAGCCACCTGTCCAATCCTCTCAAGCACATTAAAAGGGATAAGCGGGCTTAACTATTCCTTCTTCCTGAACCTCATAACACCCTTCATGGGTTAAAATCTGAGCAATACCTTCTCCCCCACCATGTAGGCAACATCACGAATCTTCCGATCAGCATAACTCTTCTGTCTAGACTATGCTATGCGAAGCAGATCCTGAATCAACTTAACCTTGTCCAAAGCATCCTGAACCAAATCAGTACCCAACAGCCTAGCCTCACCCAGCTTGAACCAGCCAACCGAAGACTAACACTGCCTCTTATACAAGGCCTCATACAGAGCCATCTGAATACTCGATTGGTAGCTGTTGTTGTAGGCAAACTCTGCAAGAGGTAAAAGATGATACCAAGAACCCTCGAAATCCATGACACAAGTGCGTAGCATATCCTCTAATATCTGAATGGTGCGCTCGGACTGACCGTCCTTCTGAGGGTAGAATGTTGTACTCAACTCAACCCGTTTGCCTAACTCTCGCTGCTCCGCTCTCCAAAACTGCAATGTGAACTGCGTTCCCCGATTTGAAATAATGGACACCAGCACACCATGAAGGCGAACAATCTCGCGGATATAGATCTCAGTCAACTGCTCTGAAGAATAGGTAGTCCCAACTGGAATGAAATGCACGGACTTAGTCAGCCGGTCCACAATCACCCAAATGGCATCAAATTTCTTCAAAGTTTGTGGGAGCCCAACTACGAAGTTCATGGTGATACGCTCCCATTTCCACTCAGGAATCTCAAGCCTCTGAAGCAAACTGCCCGGCCTCTGATGCTCGTACTTCACCTGCTGACAATTAAAGCACCGATCTACAAACTCCACTATATCTTTCTTCATTCTTCTCCACCAATAGTGCTGCCTTAAGTCCTGGTACATCTTTGCGGCACTCTGATGAATGGAATATCGCAAACTGTGGGCCTCCTCAAGAATTAACTCATGCCACACATCTACATTGGGCACACAAATCCGACCCTGCATCCGCAACACCCTATCATCTCCAATAGAAACCTCTTTGATATCACTGTGCTGAACCGTGTCCATAGGGACAAGTAAATAGGGGTCATCATACAGACGCTCTATGATGTGAGCATATGAAGAAGACCGAGAAATCATGCAAGCTAGAACCCTTCTGGGCTCCGAAACATCTAACCTCACGAACTGGTTGGCCAAGGCCGGAACATTTGCTGCAAGTAATCTCTCACCAACAGAAATATATACAAGACTACCCATACTCATCGCCTTTCAACTCAAGGCTTCGGCCACCACGTTGGCCTTCCTAGGATGATACAAAATGGTAATATCATATTTTTTTAACATCTCCAACCATCTTTGCTACCTCAAATTTAGATCCTTTTGTTTGAACAAGTGTTGAAGGCTCCAATGACCTGTAAATACCTCACAAGACATGCCGTAAAGATAATGCTTCCAAATCTTCAATGCATGGACGATGGTTGCCAACACTAAATCATGAATGAGGTAGTTCTTCTCATGGGGATTCAACTGGCATAAAGCATAAGAAATCAATCTACCCTCCTGCATCAAGACACACCCGATACCAATCTGAGAAGCATCACAATACACTGTATAAGAACCTAATGCTGAAGGCAAAACTACAACTAAGGTTGTGGTCAAGGCAGTCTTGAGCTTCTGAAAGCTCTCCTCACACTCATCAAACCACCTGAATAGAGCACCCTTCGGGGTCAACTTGGTCAAAGTCATTGCGATAGACAAGAAACTCTCCACAAAGAGACGATAATATCCGGCCAAGCCAAGGAAGCTCCGAATCTCAGTAGCTAAAGATGGTTTGGGCCAACTCTCAACCGCATCAATATTCTTCAGATCCACCTTGATCCCCTCACTGTACACCACGTGCCCTAAGAACGCCCACGAACTGAGACAAATCTCATACTTGGAGAACCTAGCATAAATCGTCTCCTCCCTCAACGTCTGTAGTACAATCCTCAAATGTTGTACATGCTCCTCCTAGCTACATGAGTACACTAGAATATCATCAATAAATACTATGACAAATGAATCAAGATATGGCTAGAATATGCTATTCATCAGATGCATGAATGTTGCAGGGCATTGGTCAGCCCAAATTATATCACAAGGAACTCGTAGTGACCATAGCGGGTCTTGAATGTCATATTTAGAATATCTGAGTCCCAAATCTTCAATTGGTGATACCCAGACCTCAAATCAATCTTAGAGAACACTCTAGCTCCCTGAAACTGGTCAAATAAGTTATCAATGCGCGCCAAAGGATACTTGTTCTTAATTGTAACTTTGTTCAACTGCCTATAGTCAATGCACATCCACATGGTACCATACGTCTTCATGACAAACAGAAATGGTGCGCCCCAAGGAGACACACTAGGCCTAATGAACCCCATATCAAGAAGCTCCTGAAACTTCTCTTTTAATTCCTTCAACTCTGGTGGTGCTATACGATAGAAAGGAATAGATATGGGCTGAGTGCCCGGTAACTAGTCAATACCAAAATCAATGTCCCTGTTGGGTGGCATGCATGTCAGGTCTACTGGAAATACATCCAGAAAGTACCAGTACCAACATTCCTCACAAAAGCGAAATATGACAAACACCCCTTCCCAACCATCCGTTGGGCCTTTAGATATGAAATCACCTTACTGGAAGCATAGTCCAGAGAACCTCTCCACTCGATCCTAGGAAACCTCGGCATCGCTAACGTCACAGTCTTAGCGTAACAATCTAGAATAGCATGATATGGGGACAACTAATCCATGCCCAAAATCACATCAAAATTAACCATACTAAGAAATAAGAGAACAACTCTAGTTTCCAATCCTCCAATGATCACCACACACGACCGATACACACAGTTCACAATAATAGAATCGCCCACTGGCGTAGATACGTGAACAGACAAAACTAAGGATTCTCGGGGCATATCAAAATAACGAGCAAAATACGATGATACATATGAATAAGTGGAACCAGGGTCAAATAATTTGGAAGCATCCCTATAGCATAGTGAAACAATACCTGTGATCACCGCGTCTGAAGCAATGGCCTCTGGCCTGGCAGGGAAAGCATAACATCGAGCATGACTGCCACCTGATCAGCCTCCCCCTCTAGGGTGACCTCTAGCTGCCTAAGCCCCTCCCCGAGCTATCTGAGCGGGTGGTAAAGTAACTGGTGTGGAAATGATAGACTAGGACCTCTACTATGGAGCCTTACTTAATAATATGGGGAAATCTCTCTTGAGATGATTTAAATCCCCGCACTCGTGACGGCCTGTTGACCCTGATAACCTGAGGAACTGCATGTAGAAACTTGGGAAGATGAATCATGGTAAGAACTCTATGTTGATAACGCACTGAATGATTACTTACCCGAAGGAGCACTGTAGAAACCATGGCTAACTGATGCACCACGATGAACCAGATGAGCCATCTGAGCGGGCCTATAAGGATGACCCCTGTTGTGATGAGACTTCCCTCCAGAAGAAACATTGCTAAAACCACCTGAACCCTGAGGCCTCTTGGCCACTTTCTACCCGTGCTCCTATATGCGAACCTGCTCCATATTCCAAGCAATATCAACCACCTCATCAAACCTAGCACCTGATGCAATCTCCCGAGACATGATGAAACTAGTCCATAGTTGAGGCCATCAATGAACCTCCTGATCCTCTCCCTCTCAGTGGGAACTAACCATATTTCATGACGAGCCATCTCTTAAATTCTCATGTCATACCGGGTCACTAACATACCCTCTTGGCGTAGCTACTCAATGTGTCTACATAACTCCTCCCTGCGGGTCTGTGGAACAAACTTCTTTAAGAAGAGAACTGAGAACTCATGCCACGTAAGTGTTACGGCACAGGATAGCATGCTCAAATCATAGACCTCCCACCATCTGAAGGTTGCATCCGATAGCTAAAACGTAGTAAATAAGACTCCACTAGTCTCCAGAATACTCGGTGTGCGAAGGATCCGCTAGCACCTATCTAAGTAGTCCTGAGCATCCTTTGACTCAGCCCCACTGAATGTTGGAGACCTGAGCCTCCCAAACCTCTCTAGCCTCTTCTGCTCCTCTTCATTCATAGGTGGACCCACCTGGGCCTGATCAACCGCAACTGGATGGGCTGGTAGTACCCTTAGTGTCTGAAGCCCCTGAACCACCTGCTCTGGAGTACGAACATGAATCTGAGCATCTCCCCCGACCTGAGAAGTGGTTGGTACGGCCTGAATTGAAACTGCCTGAGCAAAACTAGTACATATAATCAATATCTGGGCCAAAGCCTCCTGATGTCCTGGAATCACAATGGGCACAACCAGTGCTTGAGTTTGTCCCACCGGCTCAACCGCATCTGGTATCTGCTCCTGAACTGGAGCAACTGGTGGCTCCACGGTTTCTGCTCTAGCTGTTGTACGAGTTTCACCTCGACCTTTACCGCTGCCCTCAGCCTCTTATGGCCCTAACTGGTTGTACTAGTGGCCTTCCACCCAATACGGTAGCACGTGTCCTCACCATCTGTGAGAGAATAGAAAAATAGAAGTTTAGTTTCCGGAATTAACAAATTTGCACAACAAGAACCCACGAAAGTGAAGTTTTCCTAATGATTCGGTTACTTCTCCAAGATAAGTACAAACGTCTCTGTAATCAATAACACTGGCTTACAAGCTTGAATCGTGATGGTGCCTAACACACCGGCTAGGCAAGACGAAACATGATAACAAAGGCAATAGAATAACGAAATTGATAGAAATAGCATAAGTTTGCGGTCTCAATATAATAAAACTGCTAATACAAAGTAAATCCCCAAAAACTGGTAAGTACGGAGTCATGAGCATGTACAACAGAATACAAGTCTGAAACTGACAATAAGTACAATGTCTGAACTGTAACAACAGTATGAAAGGGAAAGACTAGTCAAACTGCGACCAAGGATGCAACTCTGCCTCGCCTCTAGAAGATAGTCCTACAAGCAAGCATATTGCCGATAACTGGTCCCCACACCCAGATCTGCATAATTAAGTTCAAAGTGTAGTATGAGTACAACTGACCCAATGTACTCAATAAGTATCGTAAATAAACATGGAGAGGTAAAAGAAATAAAAATTACTAAATGATGCTAGCTATCACCTGTGTAGTTTCATCTTTTAAACCGGTTCAGATCAATAATGGAATCACATATTAAAGTTCAATAAGAAAACATTCGTGTGTGTATGTGTAAAGTTTCTCAAATACCCTACTCAGTCATTACCCATCATATAGAGGTGATATGCAGTTAAATCAGATAAATGGTGAAGGAGTTCACAAGTAAAGATGAAATGCAAAATCCAATCAAAAACACTGGACAACTTTCCTCAATAACCGCATGTATACCATCAAGAGAGAAATTTGAGAGGGTGACCCTAGGGGGATGGATCCATATCCACACACAAGCATGACTAATTTAACGTGCTACCAGCCCGGCGTGGTCATACGCTTAATATCATAATCTGCCCGGCGTGGTCAGAGGCATAATAACACAATCCTCTTGGTGTGGTCACATGCATAACAACACATTCCGCTCGATGTTGTCACAGGCATAACAACACATTCTGCCCGGCATGGTCAAGGCACAACAACACAATCCACCCAGCGTGGTCACAAGCACCCAGTCCAATCATATCATACAGGAGCAAATGAATAAGTATACATGTATGAAATGAGTGAATAACAGATCTTATGCTCCTGGACTGGTATAAATGGCATGCTAAAGTGTAGGCATGTGCAAGTGTAATATCATAGCGCAAATCGACAATTTCATCAAAGAATAGCATTTATCAGTTCATTTAGAGATTAAACCCTTCTATGGCCTCAAACATGGCTCAAATAGTTCAAAACAATAACACAAATGTGCGAAGCATCGTAGCTTAAGGTTTAACGGTCAAATTCTAGGCTTATAAGAGCTTGAGCACAACCTTAACATGAATAAATAACCCCGGTGTCCGCACATGGGTTCAACCACATGCATGTGTGCACCCAATAGCACGTAGCTATCACAATAATTCAGGCATCTAGTTCCTCAAACGAGTTTAGACAAGATAATTACCTCAAGAAAATTAAATAACTCTACTAGCAAGCCATTTTCGCGCGTATCAATCTCCAGAAGGCACGAATCTAGCAATGTAATATTATTAATAAAAGCTATAGAAATTAATTCAAAATGATAAAGCTAAGATCTTTAACCAAAGTCAAAAAGTCAACCCAAAGAGTCAACTCTGGGACCCACGTCTCGGAACCCAACAAAATTTACAAAATCAGAACACCTATTCAACGACGTGTCCAACCATACCAAAATGATCCAATTCTGACCTCAAATCGCTTTTCAACTCCTCAAAAACTAGCTTATGATGTTTTCACAATTTTTCCCAAATTTTGCAACCCAAAAGACCAATTAAATGGTAAAAACAATGATAGATTCATGTATATTGGACAAATCCAAGTTAGAATCACTTACCCCAATCAACTCCTTGAAAATCCCTTCAAGGATCGCCCAAAACCAAAGTCTCTAGCTCAAAATATGAAAATGGGTCCAAACCCTCGATTTTGGAATTAAATAACAGTTGCCCAGATGTCCTTCTTTGCAAATGCAGAAAGTGCCTCGCGTTTGCATAGCACAAAGCCTTAAGTACAAAAAGTTCCTCTCACGTGAATGCGATTGCTCAATCATGAACGCGATGACCAAATGACCCCATTCTTTGCGGACGCGAAGCCTCCATCGTGAACGCGTAAGTCTAATACGTGATGTCCTGATGAGCTAAAAACACAACACAAAATTATGCTCGCTAGTCGAATATAGTATAGAAAATATCGAATCCACAGGGATTGGATTTAAACAGATTTTTCGTAGCTTCTAGTTTTAATTTCTATCCAGGATGATCAACAATTTAGAGTTGTGTGATTTAAAACAATGCACCTTTCTCCTTGTTTCAATAGTTCCACTCAAAAACCAAACCAACCACCCCACACTCAAACTTTTACAAAGCTCATAAGAAAATCAAGTGCTCATGAGAGGTACATGGTTCAAATAGATGGTAAATTCAAACAAACGGGTAAGGCTTGTAGTGTGGTTGCCAAAGGAACAGGATTATAGGCTCAAAGGGGTTAACTACGATACATAACTATTAGGTGGGTAATAACATATAACTGGTTCAACAAAGAAATGCCTGTATCACTTCCAAGACTGAATTAAACTACTATTTCACTTTGTAAACACTCGGGGCAAGTTCTAGACATCAAATGCAATGCACATAATGACACAAAACCTTACACACACATAGTACATAGCTCACTCAAGATTTGATTATCATGACACTCTAGTCAAAGCAGTTAAGCAGAGTTAAGATCATTCAATTTAAGGTACTTATGCAAGAGTCAACAACTGAGCCTAAGCATCATAACTAAAGCACTCACTATTCTCAATGCCTAACAAAGTCAAGAGACATTGTTTCAATTCACATCATATCTACTACTAAAAAAACAAAAATCTAACTACACTCGGTTCAAACAAAACCCTTGGAAAAGAACCGCGACACAAAGAAAAACCAAGGGGAAATTATTACTCTACCTAACCAAAAAAATTCTTTTTGTATATTTCTTTTGACTTACTTCTCTCAAGAGACCCGTCAAATTATATCCATCGTCGGGAAAAGTCGACAATTTTAAAAGTTTTATGGTTTTTTCAATTTTTTCTATCTCTAACTACTAAAATTAATGAAAACTAAAATACATATACGTACAACATATAAATATCCCCTACCCCACACTCTAAGTTGTGGCATGTCCCTATGATACACAATTAAAAAAAATAAGGTAAAGTAAACTTCCCTGAATTTTCAGTCGAGGTCTGAGTCAAAGTCGGGCTCCATTCAACGCGCCTGAACTAGTGCGCACATCCACACAGACAACTTCTTCTCAGCCTTCTTGGGATATACCCCACAATTGTCTTTCTCAATCACTAGAGCCTTCTCTTTTGAACTTCCACTCAACACTTGCAGCTGACTTCTCCTTTTTTCCTCCAGTTACTACATTCACCTCAAAAGTCATCATTTCCTCACCCACTCTAAGCATGAATTTTCTATCATGTATATCCAGTATAGCTCTACCCGTTGCTAAAAATGGTCTTCCTAGGATGATATGGACCTTCTTGTTCTCCTCCATATTCACCACTATAAAATCTACATGAAATACAAACTTATCCACCCGCACCAAAACATCTTCTACTATCCCCTCGGGTGTTATAGTTGTTTGGTCTGTCAGCTACAATGATATTGGCATCGACTTTATCTCTCTAATCTCCTTCTCTAGTTTCCTGTAAATAGACAATGGCATTAGATTAATTGAGGCACCAAAGTCATATAAAGATTTATCAAAGTTAAGAGTGTCTAAAGAGTGAGGTATCGTAAAATTACCTAGATCTCCACAATTTTGTGGGAGTTTGTTTTGCAACATTGCACTGCAATGCTTTGTAAGTTTGACCACTAAGATCTCTTATATCTTCCTCTTCTTTGTAAGGATCTCCTTCAAGAACTTTGCGTAAGCTGGCCTTTGGGAGAGAACTTCCGTGAATGGTAAATTTACATTAACATGTCTCAGAATACCTAGAAATCTCTCAAACTGCTTATCCAGCTTTTCTCTATAGAGCTTTTGGGGGAAAAGGTAAAGCATGAAAGTGCTTGGTCTCTTCATTGGATTCCTCCCTTCTTGAAGTTTCCTCCTTTTTTTTCTCAGCTCCCTTCTTGCCTTTCTTCTTCTCAGGCTTTTTATCATCATCTTCAATTTTCAGATCCTTCTCACTTTCTTTTTCAGGCGCAGCTTCTTTTTAATTGGAGTGGGATCTTTCAACACTTGTCTGCTTCTCAAGGTCACAACATTTACCGTTTATTTGGGATTCTTTCTAGTATCAGCTGGCAGAGTACCTGGGATTCTCTCGAATAATATAGTTGCAATTTGTCCCACTTGTCTCTCAAAACTTCGCAAACCTATCCCAAGTTCTTTACTAGCTACACCATGAGCATATAATCTCTCATATGTCTTGACAATGAATGACTTCATCAGATCCTCTAACCTAGAATGAATTGGTTGTTGAGTCTGAAACTGCGGCCTCTGCTGATTCACAAAACCAGGAGCTCCTTGAACTCTGGAGTTATTTTGTTGCCATACATTTGCTGTACCCCCAGGTGAACTCCATGAAAAACCATGGTGCTTCTGACCCATTGCATTGAAGCTGTAATTACCAACAACATTAACTTCCTTGATTGAGGCTTGACACTCATGAGTAGGGTGTCATCTTCCACATATGTCGCATACTGTAGGCTCACTGTGTATTGAAGCTAAAGTTAGCTTCCTTATTTCCTTTGCCATGGCATCAAGTTGTACCTGCACAAATGTGTTAGCATCAACTTGGTGAACACCAGTCGTTCTTCTTCTTTCAGTAACTTCAGATGGCCACTGATTTGCATCCCCAGACAACTCATCTAGAATAGTGACTATCTCCTCTGGAGTCTTTTTCATCAACGGACCTCCAGCTACGTTGCTCAATGTAATACATGAAGTTGGCGTCAATCTATCCCAAAAAATCTGGAGTTGCATCCAGAGTTCTATTCCACTATGCTAACACTTACGCACTATTTATTTGAACCTCTCCCAAGCATCAAACACCGTTTCAGTATCATTCTGATAGAAGTTGTGGATTTCCCTTCTAAACTTGCCCGTCTTAGCTAATCAAAAATATTTGTCAAGAAATTATCTGGTTATCTCATCCCATGTTTTAATCAATCCGTTAGGCAAGCTTTGAAGCCAGTGCTTTGCATCGTCTTTGAGAGTGAAGGGGAATGCCCTTAAGTAGACTGCATCTTGTGAAATACCATTATATTGGAAGGTGTTCATAATCTCCTCGAAGTCCATCAGATGATTGTTTGGATCTTCGTTCATATTTCCTCTAAAGACACATCTGTTTTGGAGGGTTTGAAGTAACCCCTTCTTTAACTCAAAATTATTAGCTGCAACAGGAGGTGGTCTCACACTCGATAAGCCTTGGTTGTAGACCGGTCTAGCATAATCACCAAGTGGTCTTCGGGCACCGGGAGTTATATTTACGAATTGGTCTGCACCCACATGTCGATTCTGTGCAATTCTTAGAGCCCTCTCCTCCTCATAGACGTGTATTTCGAAGAGTTGTCTCCTCCGTATCTCGTGCAGTTTTTTCTCTTTGCTGGGCTGCCTCTTTTGCAGCCAAATCAACATTATCCTCATCTCCCGCCATAATTTCTTTGGTTGAGGATTGTCCAACCATCTCTGTATTCGCGGGGAGATTCATTTCTTTCCTCAGCTGTCGCAGTTTCATTACCGGCTCGTATGGTAGCAATTCCTTCCTAGAAGATCGGGTCATGCACCAATCTAACCTATAGCCTACACACAGTCAAGGAATACCAAACGTAAAAAGAGAAAAACTAAATTAAAAGAATATAGTCCTGAATTAGAACTACAGACTATTTCCAGCACTATTGATTGCCAATCTCTAGTAATGACGCCAAAATTTGACGAGCGCAAAACCGAGGTATAAACTTAGGCTCGCTTGTCGAATATAGTATAGAAAATATTGTATCCACAGGGATTAGATTTAAACATTGTTTTCGTAGCTTCTATTTTTAATTGCTATCCAAGATGATCAACAATTTAGAGTTGTATGATTTAAAACTAAAATTTACTAAAAGTCTAAACTATTGGCTAATGACAATCGCAACAAGACAAAGCAGGAAGATATCAAAGGGAGAAAATAGGGGTTGATTGGATAGGTGCAAGATACTTGTTTGGGAATTAACTCTAGTTACTTCACTTCTATGGTTCAAATTAGTCCCTCGAATTCACTCTATTATGTTCAAACATTCAGTAGAAACACCTCTCTCGATTAAGTCTCAACCGTACGATATGAACTAAGTTAAGCTTGGTAAAGATATGCAAGAATTCGTAGTGGATTGATCCTTAGGAGAACCTCTTTCGATTAGCCTCCTAACTAGGTCTAAATATTAATTCAACTAGCCTCTTTTGATTACTAACAAGTATCAATGAATTCGACCAATAAGATAATGCAAAACATCACAAATTATGCCTCTTTCAATTACATAAACAAGTGAATATATATGCAACAATAAAAATACCAAAAATGTTTCAATACATAATACTAGAGTTAATATCCACAAACAATTCTCAAAACACCAAATCCATCAATCCCTAAGGAAGAATTACTCCATGGATATAGAGAAATTCATCACAATTAAGTATCCAAACCCTTGTCTTGAGTGAGGATGAATGGTGAAATGCATGTGCTCTTGCTTCTCCCTCTTCTCCTTAGCTTTCTTAGGTCTAAATTATGTCAAAAGTCCTCCAAATACCGTTTTTACATGCATATATACCAAGTAGGATCTCTCCCAAACAAATACACCTTCTCCTACATGAAATAGGACCCATTTTACGGACAGGACGTGCGCGGCCGCGCACCTGGAAGTGTCCTCGCGCACTTTTCACCCTGTTCTGCCTCGCGCCCAATGAGCTTCCGAGAACGTGGGAGGCTTTCTGTTGTGAATTGGGGAAATTCTAAAACATGAAAGTTGTATCCCTTTTAAATATCTTTCCAACGATATATTGTGGAGCCCAAACGGAATTCCGAACTGAAAGTTATGTGCATTTTACTGGACACTGGGCAATATGCATGTTCGATTCTTCATTTCATTCCACTATCATCTGTTGATTCCCGAACACAATCCCGACTTAATACTTGAGCTTTTAATCAGACTTCAAAGCTCCCGAATAGCTTGAATTCATTCCATAACATCTACATAGATCAGAATCACTCTACAAGGCATAAAACACACAATTAGTGCGAAACACTAGCGATTAAAGCTCCAACTCAATTAAAGTGCAGTAAATTAGAGTGTAATAATCGACTAAAACATGAGATTATAGCCTACCATAAACACCCCATACTTAAACCATTGCTCGTCCTCGAGCAATCAAACTTCACTTCACAATGAGACGATCTTTTTAAACAACTCTTATAACTCATCATACCAAGAATATTTAAAATAGACTAAGCACAATAGTGTAACATATTAACCTCAATAATTGACTCACAAGCACCACAAATTATTCACAACTTACTCACTGTAAGGACCCGTAAAAAAAATTTAAAACAAATTCAGGGTTTCGTGGTGCCAAGTTAGATTCCTGCGTAATTATAGTAGAAATTCTTCGTGGCGAGCTTGCTCGTCGCGGTTCGGACTTTTTGGATTGAACAATACCCTACGGACTTAGAGAAAATGTTTCGCAGAAGGACGCATTTCTGCGGCCCATTATGCGGCCGCATAATCACTCTGCGGTTCGCATAATGGCCGCAGAGTGAAGCAGTACGTTGGCCAGTTTGAGGTCAGCTTTGCGGTCGATTATGCGACCGTATAAAAATTATGCGGACCGCATATCTATCACATAATCCCTCTTGGGTTTTTGCGGATGGAGTTCTGCGGTGCATTATGCGACCTTAGAACGAGTATGTGGACCGCATACTGGTCGCATACCTGAGCCGTAAGTTCAGGCCCCTGAGGCCATTTCTGCGGTCACTTTGCGGAACGCATAACCGTTATGCGGTTGCATATGCGACCACAGACCTGTGTAGGGGCACCATTTTTCTTAATTTAAAACCCGACCCTCATTCCGTTAAAACACCCCTTTAGTCCATTTTGAAGCTCATTTCTCATATTTCTAGTGTGAGAGAGATAGGTATCTAGAGGGAGGGCCTAATTTTTATCAATCAATCTTCAACCATCACTCAAAGCTTGGAAATACTCAAGTAGAGCACCCAATTTTATCATCCAAAAAGGTAAGATTTCATCACCCCAACTCTTAGTTTCAAACATAGCTACAATGGGGTAATAGGGTCATACTTCATGGGTATGAGAGTGGTTCATCTTGCACGCATGTGATAAAGAGTGTGGAAAAAATAAAAAGTGAGCTAGAACTATGAACATTTTCCTAATTTTGGGTTCAATTTGTATATTGCTAAAATAGATTGAGGTTGCAAAGGGTTCCGGATAATTGTAGAGTCTAAAGAAGCACAATTGAGGTATGTATGGCTAACTCTTTTCTTCCTAGAATCGAACTCCTGGTGTCCGAATATTTGGTGTAAGTTCCGACTTGATCATACTAGAATTGTTTGCCTTAGTGTGTTGGGTTGGAAGATTCATGTTCCCTAATTATTTTATATGTTTACCATGTCATCATGCTATTTGAGGATGTAACTACGATTTTCCAAGCTCCTTCCCTTATGTGTGAAATGCCTTATGTGATGGTACTTATCGACATGAATGATGATGTTACTTAAACGAATAAAAAGGGAAAGACTTGAATTGTAAAATGTGCCTAAGTGCCAAGAACTATTTAATAAATTAGGTTGTTTGTGCCATGTAATGAAAGATGGGAAAGAGATGTGAATTGAGTGAATACTTGAAAGAGGTTATGTCTAAAGTGAGATTGCTTAGCCGATCGGGCCGAGATCGGACGCCATGACGTACACATGGTGGCATTTGTGTTGGAATTATTGATTTACATTGTGGATATGGATATGTCTCACTTGGGATGGCTTAGCCGGTCGGTCCGAGACCGAACTCTGTGTAAAAACATGGTGGCATTGTGAGTTGTGGCTTTGGAACTAAATATCATTAACCTAAAAAGATGGAAAGATTGAATTGGAAATTATGTGATCCTTATTTGGTGATTCTTTGTATTTCTGTGAAGTACTTATTGATTGTTATGAATGCCTTCTCTTTGTTTCACTGTTCATTCTACTAAGATTAGTGTTTGCCTTACATACTAGTACTATTCGACAGTACTAACGTCCCTTTTGCCGGGGGCGCTACATCTTTGAATGGATGTAGGTGGTTCCATCGCAGATAGCGCTGATCACAGATAGTGGTTCTCTCCCTCTCACTCATCACAGCCGTCTTGGTGAGCCCCATTTCTTCCTGGGGTCATGTAGTCCTTCTTCTGTATAAGTTTTTATATTTTGAGGTATAGTCGGGGCCTTGTTGCCGGCATTGTCATGTTGCTCTTTTGTACCCTTAGAGGCTCCGTAGACGTTAATATGGGTCATGTATGTATGTTGGGGTGGTCGTTGGACCGAGTTTTATTTTGGAAACTTAACTATGGCATAATGCATATAATGAAAAAAATTAACTAGCAACGTTTACATATTTATATAATTGATCTCTCCCATGTTTTACAAATGGTGACGCATTCCCTTTTTTGGATCATGAATGAGTTGGGTAGGAAAGGTTTACTAGGCTTGCTCGACCGAGTTCACTCGGTTGAGCGCCGGTCGCGCTCCCCGAGGTTGGGGCATGACACTCACTTACTCTAACAAAGAGGTCAACGACATTACCTTTCCTTCATGAATCAAGTGCCCTCACACAAAAAAAGAGGGTGGTTCCACACACCATAAAAATTTCGAACAATCAGGACTCAAGATAGAAAAAATTCACACACTCTCAGAAAAAACAGTCATATGCCACAAAAGATGAACCATAAGCTTGCCCATAGTGTACTACTCTACTAATTGAGCTCATTCAATCAAGGATCAAGTAAGACTTTAATTGGTTGTAATGTAGGCTGCTGGACGGGTAACATATATTTGGATATAAGAGTGACTACACCTCTCATGCACTTTAATACATACAATTTAATATTCAAAACCCCACACTTATGTCAAACCATACTCCACCTTAACATCAATATGCATTAACTCCCTTCTTCTTTAAGTACAATTACATCAAGAGTTACCACTTATCAAAGATCATTTTTCACCATCATACAATTAATCTATTTTATTTTCTTTTTTCTTCAATTTAAAACAATGCACCTTTCTCCTTGTTTCAATAGTTCCACTCAAAAACCAAACCAACCACCCCACACTCAAACTTTTACAAAGCTCATAAGAAAATCAAGTGCTCATGAGAGGTACATGGTTCAAATAGATGGTAAATTCAAACAAACGGGTAAGGCTTGTAGTGTGGTTGCCAAAGGAACAGGATTATAGGCTCAAAGGGGTTAACTACGATACATAACTATTAGGTGGGTAATAACATATAACTGGTTCAACAAAGAAATGCCTGTATCACTTCCAAGACTGAATTAAACTACTATTTCACTTTGTAAACACTCGGGGCAAGTTCTAGACATCAAATGCAATGCACATAATGACACAAAACCTTACACACACATAGTACATAGCTCACTCAAGATTTGATTATCATGACACTCTAGTCAAAGCAGTTAAGCAGAGTTAAGATCATTCAATTTAAGGTACTTATGCAAGAGTCAACAACTGAGCCTAAGCATCATAACTAAAGCACTCACTATTCTCAATGCCTAACAAAGTCAAGAGACATTGTTTCAATTCACATCATATCTACTACTAAAAAAACAAAAATCTAACTACACTCGGTTCAAACAAAACCCTTGGAAAAGAACCGCGACACAAAGAAAAACCAAGGGGAAATTATTACTCTACCTAACCAAAAAAATTCTTTTTGTATATTTCTTTTGACTTACTTCTCTCAAGAGACCCGTCAAATTATATCCATCGTCGGGAAAAGTCGACAATTTTAAAAGTTTTATGGTTTTTTCAATTTTTTCTATCTCTAACTACTAAAATTAATGAAAACTAAAATACATATACGTACAACATATAAATATCCCCTACCCCACACTCTAAGTTGTGGCATGTCCCTATGATACACAATTAAAAAAAATAAGGTAAAGTAAACTTCCCTGAATTTTCAGTCGAGGTCTGAGTCAAAGTCGGGCTCCATTCAACGCGCCTGAACTAGTGCGCACATCCACACAGACAACTTCTTCTCAGCCTTCTTGGGATATACCCCACAATTGTCTTTCTCAATCACTAGAGCCTTCTCTTTTGAACTTCCACTCAACACTTGCAGCTGACTTCTCCTTTTTTCCTCCAGTTACTACATTCACCTCAAAAGTCATCATTTCCTCACCCACTCTAAGCATGAATTTTCTATCATGTATATCCAGTATAGCTCTACCCGTTGCTAAAAATGGTCTTCCTAGGATGATATGGACCTTCTTGTTCTCCTCCATATTCACCACTATAAAATCTACATGAAATACAAACTTATCCACCCGCACCAAAACATCTTCTACTATCCCCTCGGGTGTTATAGTTGTTTGGTCTGTCAGCTACAATGATATTGGCATCGACTTTATCTCTCTAATCTCCTTCTCTAGTTTCCTGTAAATAGACAATGGCATTAGATTAATTGAGGCACCAAAGTCATATAAAGATTTATCAAAGTTAAGAGTGTCTAAAGAGTGAGGTATCTTAAAATTACCTAGATCTCCACAATTTTGTGGGAGTTTGTTTTGCAACATTGCACTGCAATGCTTTGTAAGTTTGACCACTAAGATCTCTTATATCTTCCTCTTCTTTGTAAGGATCTCCTTCAAGAACTTTGCGTAAGCTGGCCTTTGGGAGAGAACTTCCGTGAATGGTAAATTTACATTAACATGTCTCAGAATACCTAGAAATCTCTCAAACTGCTTATCCAGCTTTTCTCTATAGAGCTTTTGGGGGAAAAGGTAAAGCATGAAAGTGCTTGGTCTCTTCATTGGATTCCTCCCTTCTTGAAGTTTCCTCCTTTTTTTTCTCAGCTCCCTTCTTGCCTTTCTTCTTCTCAGGCTTTTTATCATCATCTTCAATTTTCAGATCCTTCCCACTTTCTTTTTCAGGCGCAGCTTCTTTTTAATTGGAGTGGGATCTTTCAACACTTGTCTGCTTCTCAAGGTCACAACATTTACCGTTTATTTGGGATTCTTTCTAGTATCAGCTGGCAGAGTACCTGGGATTCTCTCGAATAATATAGTTGCAATTTGTCCCACTTGTCTCTCAAAACTTCGCAAACCTATCCCAAGTTCTTTACTAGCTACACCATGAGCATCTAATCTCTCATATGTCTTGACAATGAATGACTTCATCAGATCCTCTAACCTAGAATGAATTGGTTGTTGAGTCTGAAACTGCGGCCTCTGCTGATTCACAAAACCAGGAGCTCCTTGAACTCTGGAGTTATTTTGTTGCCATACATTTGTTGTACCCCCAGGTGAACTCCATGAAAAACCATGGTGCTTCTGACCCATTGCATTGAAGCTGTAATTACCAACAACATTAACTTCCTTGATTGAGGCTTGACACTCATGAGTAGGGTGTCATCTTCCACATATGTCGCATACTGTAGGCTCACTGTGTATTGAAGCTAAAGTTAGCTTCCTTATTTCCTTTGCCATGGCATCAAGTTGTACCTGCACAAATGTGTTAGCATCAACTTGGTGAACACCAGTCGTTCTTCTTCTTTCAGTAACTTCAGATGGCCACTGATTTGCATCCCCAGACAACTCATCTAGAATAGTGACTATCTCCTCTGGAGTCTTTTTCATCAACGGACCTCCAGCTACGTTGCTCAATGTAATACATGAAGTTGGCGTCAATCTATCCCAAAAAATCTGGAGTTGCATCCAGAGTTCTATTCCACTATGCTAACACTTACGCACTATTTATTTGAACCTCTCCCAAGCATCAAACACCGTTTCAGTATCATTCTGATAGAAGTTGTGGATTTCCCTTCTAAACTTGCCCGTCTTAGCTAATCAAAAATATTTGTCAAGAAATTATCTGGTTATCTCATCCCATGTTTTAATCAATCCGTTAGGCAAGCTTTGAAGCCAGTGCTTTGCATCGTCTTTGAGAGTGAAGGGGAATGCCCTTAAGTAGACTGCATCTTGTGAAATACCATTATATTGGAAGGTGTTCATAATCTCCTCGAAGTCCATCAGATGATTGTTTGGATCTTCGTTCATATTTCCTCTAAAGACACATCTGTTTTGGAGGGTTTGAAGTAACCCCTTCTTTAACTCAAAATTATTAGCTGCAACAGGAGGTGGTCTCACACTCGATAAGCCTTGGTTGTAGACCGGTCTAGCATAATCACCAAGTGGTCTTCGGGCACCGGGAGTTATATTTACGAATTGGTCTGCACCCACATGTCGATTCTGTGCAATTCTTAGAGCCCTCTCCTCCTCATAGACGTGTATTTCGAAGAGTTGTCTCCTCCGTATCTCGTGCAGTTTTTTCTCTTTGCTGGGCTGCCTCTTTTGCAGCCAAATCAACATTATCCTCATCTCCCGCCATAATTTCTTTGGTTGAGGATTGTCCAACCATCTCTGTATTCGCGGGGAGATTCATTTCTTTCCTCAGCTGTCGCAGTTTCATTACCGGCTCGTATGGTAGCAATTCCTTCCTAGAAGATCGGGTCATGCACCAATCTAACCTATAGCCTACACACAGTCAAGGAATACCAAACGTAAAAAGAGAAAAACTAAATTAAAAGAATATAGTCCTGAATTAGAACTACAGACTATTTCCAGCACTATTGATTGCCAATCTCTAGTAATGACGCCAAAATTTGACGAGCGCAAAACCGAGGTATAAACTTAGGCTCGCTTGTCGAATATAGTATAGAAAATATTGTATCCACAGGGATTAGATTTAAACATTGTTTTCGTAGCTTCTATTTTTAATTGCTATCCAAGATGATCAACAATTTAGAGTTGTATGATTTAAAACTAAAATTTACTAAAAGTCTAAACTATTGGCTAATGACAATCGCAACAGGAGTAAGCAAGAAGATATCAAAGGGAGAAAATAGGGGTTGATTGGATAGGTGTACGATACTTGTTTGGGAATTAACTCTAGTTACTTCACTTATATGGTTCAAATGAATCTCTCGAATTCACTCTATTATGTTCAAACATTCAGTAGAAACTCCTCTCTCGATTAAGTCTCAACCTTACGATATGAACTAAGTTAAGCTTGGTAAAGATATGCAACAATTCGTAGTGGATTGATCCTTAGGAGAACCTCTTTCGATTAGCCTCCTAACTAGGTCTAAATATTAATTTAACTAGCCTCTTTCGATTACTAACAAGAATCAATGAATTCTACCAATAAGATAATACAAAACATCACAAATTATGCCTCTTTCAATTACATAAACAAGTGAATATATATGCAACAATAAAAATACCAAAAATGTTTCAATACATAATACTAGAGTTAATATCCACAAACAATTCTCAAAACACCAAATCCATAATTCCCTAAGGAAGAATTACTCCATGGATATGGAAAAATTCATCACAATTCAGTTTAAGTCAAAGGAAAACATAAAACATCCAAACCTTTGTCTTGAGTGAGGATGAATGGTAAAATCCTTGTGCTCTTGCTTCTCCCTCTTCTCCTTAGCTTCCTTAGGTCTAAATTATGTCAAAAGTGTTCAAATTACAGTTTTTCTATGTATATATACCAAGTAGGGTCGGGCACAAACAAATACACCTTCTCCTATGCGAAATAGGACACTTTTTCCGGACAGGACGTGCGCGGTCGCGCACCTGGAAGTGTGCTCGCGTACTTGGCCGCGTACTTTTCACCTTGTTCTGCCTCAAATGCGCGCCATGTGCGCGGCCGTGCACGTGGGTGGCGTTATGTTGGGAATTGGGGAAAACATAAAACATAAAAGTTGTAGCCCTTTTAAATAGCTTTCCAACTTTATATTGTGGAGCCCAAACGGAATTCTGAACGAAAGGTTATGTGCATTTTACTGGACACTGCACAATATGCCTGCTCGATTATTCGTTTCGTTCCACTATCATCCGTTGATCCCCGAACACGATGCCGACTTAATCCTTGGGCTTTTACTCATACTTCAAAGCTCCTGAATAGTTTGAATTCATTCCATAACATCTACATAGATCGGAATCACTCCTACAAGGCATAAAACACAGAATTAGTGCAAAACACTAGCGACTAAAGCTCCAACTCAATTAAAGTACAGTAAATTAGAGTGTAATAATCGACTAAAATATGAGATTATAGCCTACCATCATGTCCTCCTAGCCCGCCTCTCTTCTTCGCGAATGCGGCTCCCTACTTGTGATCGCGATGCATAGCCTCACCAAGACTTCGTGAACGTAGCCCCTCTACGCGAAAGGCAAAAACCACCCGCCATATATTTTCACTATGTGAACGCGACCCCTATGTCGCGAACGCAAATAAGCCCACACTAGATATCAGATAAGCTGCACAAACATGAAGAAAATTGCCCGAAATCATCCGAAACACTCCCGGGGCCCTCGGGACCCCATCAAAAATACTAACACATCCTAAAATATCATATGAACATAGTCGAACCTTCAAATCACATCAAACAACATCAAAAACACAAATTGCACCCTAATTCAAGCCTAATGAACTATTGAACTCCAACTTCTAAAACCAATGCCGAAACACACCAATCAACTCCGATTGACCTCAAATTTTGTACACAAATCATAAATGACACAACAAACCTATTCCAACTTTCGAAACCAAAATCTGAGTCCAGAACAACAAAGTCAAGTCTCGGTCAAACTTCTCAACTTTTCAAACCTTCAACTTTCTAACTTTCGCCAATTCAAGCCAAAACGACCTACAGACCTCCAAATCGATATTAAACATATTGTTAAGTCCAAAATCACTATACGGAGCTATCAGAGCCATCAAAACTCCGTCCAGAAGTCGTTTTCACATAAGTCAACATCCGGTCAACTCTTTCAACTTAGGCTTTCAAGCTTGGGACTAAGTGTCCTAATTTATTCCAAAGCATCCCCGGAACCAAACTAACCACCCCGGCAAGTCATATAATAACAAACGAACATGGAATAAGTAAGAAATGAGGGAACATGGCTACAATTCTCAAAATGACTGGGCGTGTCGTTACAGTAGTTCCCCCACACAAAGTTAAGTAAGATACTTACTTTAACAAGGCCAATCAACCCTCGAATATAGCTTTTCCCTTAAATTTCACCTCCATGAGGCTCAAATCTAACCAAAAGTGACTTAATATCGTCTAACAATGCAAGGGAAAATAATTGCAATAGATAAAGATTTGATCTTTACAAAATTCTCCAAAAGTCAACAAAATTCAGCCCTAGGTTCGCCCAGTCAAAACCCGGGTCCAAGGGTAGATTCCTTATATGTGTTTTGTCTTCAAATCCGAGTCCACATCGGCTCTCAAAACTCAATTTTTCATTTTTCAAAAACTTGACAATATTTCCCGATTTTTCCTCTTTGAATCACATAAATTTGATATTAAATCTAAGATATATTCATGAAATATAGTTGAAAATGGATTAGAATCACTTACCTAATATTTGTAGATGAAAATCTCCTTTCTAAATTGCCTCCCACCAGCCCAAGTCAACTTCGCAATTGCGACCCAGGCATCGCAATTGCGATACCTGTGATCCCCCTAGTAAGGTCGCAATTGCGACGCTGGTGTTTGCAAATGCGACACCAGAGGCATCAACACCCCAGCAGTTCCATTTTCAGTTCAAACTATTCCGCGACATGTCCGAAACTCATCCGATCACTGAGCTCCAAACCAAACATCTACACAAGTATAAAAACATCATACGAACTCACCCACTCAATCAAAACACAAAAATAACATCAAGAACTACGAATCAAACACCAAAATCCATGAATTTCAAAGTAAAGTTCAAGAACTTCTATCATTGCAACTAAGCGTCTGAATCCTGTCAAATGACCTCCAAACGATAATAAATTTTGCAAACAAGTTCTAAATAGCATAACAGACTTATTCCAAGTCCCAAAACTAAATTCCAAACCCGTTAGCCAAAGTCAATCTACGGTCAAACTTCTAAACCTCAAATTGCCAATTTTCGGCAAAGCAACACAAATCAACCTATGGACCTCCCGATTCTGTGCACACACCCAAGTATAACTATCAGAGTCATCAAAACACCGTTCTAGGGTCATTTTTAAAAAAGTCAAACATTTGTCAACCTAATCATCTTAGGCTTCTAAGCCAAGATCCAAAGGGTCCAATTCAACCCGAAATCTTCCCGTAACAAAACTAATCAATCTTGCAAGTCATAAAACCCAAATTACACATGTATGAAGAATCAAAAAGGGAAACGGAGGGAAAACACAAAAAATGACCGGTCACTCGGTACAGATTTTGACTCAGATTTAATTATTATTCATGATTCCATCCTTGATTTTAGCATTTGATTGGTGAATCTAAGTGAGAAAAATTAGAAATTTTGGCAAAACCTTTCTAGAATGAAAAATAGAGATTTGGAGTCGAATTTGGATGAAACCTGTATGGTTGGACTCGTATTCGAATGAATGTTAGGAATATTTGAATTTTGTCGGGTTCCGGGAAGAGGGCCCAGGTTGACATTTTGGGTTGACTTTGTGTATTTGTATCAAGATTAAAGCTTTATTATTTGGGGTATTTCCTATGACCTTAATTGATATTATTGAGTTGTTTTTTGGCACGATTCGAGTCGTTTGGAGGTCGATTCACACGAGAAGGGATTTTTTGATTATTAATTTGACTTATTTGAGGTAAGTATATTAGTTAAACATGGTTGAGACACTATTTGCCTGGGTTATTAGTATTGGCTACATGCTATGGGTGGTGCACATACAAGGGGTTGAGCCCTTGTGGTTGTACTGGGGTTTTATCCATGTCCGGGGTAGTGCTTAGGCTATGTTATACCTTGAACGGATTTTTAAGCTTCATGGTGTGATGTTTCTTATGTTTGTACCCCTTTGTGAGCTACTTGAACCATGTTTGCGGTTATATAGAGGTTAATCTCCTAACTAAGCCTGATAATTGCTACTTTCGTGATGTAATTTCCTGATTTGAGCTATGATTGTACGCTTCGCACATGAATACAACTTAGCATGCTACTTATATCAGTACATGGGTATGTTATTTGATATCCATTGTTCATGTACATGTATTCTTGTATATTCTTTCTGTGTGATATGGACGAATCGATACCACGTGAGTGGTCCGTGCGAGTCTGAGATATGATAGCACGTGAGTGGACAGATTAATACCATGCGAGTTGTTCGTGCAGTGTGTGGATAAAGATCCACCCCTCTAGGATCACCCTCTCATGTTTATATCTTGATGGTGTATAGGCGGTATGAAAAATACTGATCAGTGATTGTTTTTTGCATCTTTTCTCTATTTGCAAATACCTTGGGTGTATACATGTTTTATTCACATATCTTCTCCATATGTTTGATTTGGAATGAATAGATGCCTCATTGTACATACCTTCTCTATATGTTGTTTGGTGCCATTGGTGAGACCATAGTACGTATCTTCTCTATATGTCTACCTGTGCACATGAGACTTGACCATATATGCATATCTTCTCTATATGTTTGGTTGCTAACTGATACAGGGCTTTGCACATTATCTTTTTGTGCACTGGGTGATTTTATCTGTGTTATGATTAGATAGCACTATTGATGTGTACTTGTAAAATTCATGAACTGAGCAGGTTATTAGCGTCTATTATTGATAATTCTTACCATTATTACCTCTCCAGGGTTAGTCATGATACTTGTTGAGTATATGTGATCGATTGTACTCATACTACACTCTGCACTTAAATGTATAGATCTAGCCATGAGCCGTTGTGATTTTGTTGTGAGTTGCTGAGAGATGATGTAGGGTTACATTCCGATCGTAGTCTTTGACGTCTCTTTCTATTTCAGTTGTTGTTGTTATTATTTAGACTTTATTTTCATTTCGCATTTTCAGACTTGTACTTCTATTTTAGAGCTCATGACTGTGTATTACTAGTTTTGGGAGATTTTTTGTATTCACACAGTTTATTTATGTTATTTAACTTTAGATTTGTATTAATTCCGTTAATTCATTCATCTTGTTTCATTTTTTTTTATGCTTGGCTTGCCTAACAAGTGAGTTAGGCACCGTCACAACCGGATGGTGGTTTTTGGGTTGTGACAATAACTCTCGATTATAGCTTTAAAATAATAAAAATTATTTATGAAATCTCTAAGACACGAAAATGAAATAAACACTTGGGACAATTCCCAATTTATAAGAAAGTAAGAAACAACATGTTAGCTAACCTGAAATAGAAAGGGTACCTCACAATATACCTCGGGAAGAAAGTCATCATATCCATGTTTGCTCATCATGTACAACTCCTCATTCAAAAACGTGACCCTGAGAGCTGACTACACCATCACGGTACTCAATAAGTATTATATACTCCCTCTAACTCAAGTTCTGGGACAAGGCTTTACAAAAATAAAGCAACCAATATTTTATATAAAATGATAAACAGTTATATCAATTCATGTTTTTTGTAATTTAAATTAAAATATGAGTGAAATGCAAATCATGTTACAAATTATTAAAGAAGATTTCAATCCACGATTTTTATGAAATTCATACAAAACCATTTCAATCGAATTTAGTCGTTGAAATTACTTTCGATTTCCTAGGCCTAAATACAAAAATTATCATTTACCTTTCATCGGGACCATTATATCGACACCAAAATAAGAATAAGGTCAACTAGTGATCAACGTAGCGACAAATATCATATACCCTACTTGCTCAGGTCGTCTCATCGTAGTGCCTCATGAATCGACTCAACTATGTTAATATAACATAACTACCCCTCTATTTGTCTCACAAACCTCGACTTAGACTTGGATGTATGCCTAAATTAGCACGAGTAAGTCCATGTTATCAAATTCAACATTCGAACAGATCTCAGTAGTCTCCACTAGCTACTCCAAAAATATTTGATATTTTAAAAATAGATTCATAGCCTAATAGCCTCAAAGTATTTATTTTATAAAATCATGACGTTTATAGACAATCCAAACTCTTTGAACAAAATCAAATGGAATCCTTTCTCATTTTATATTAAAGCAATTAACAAAATGAGATTTTAAAACCTTAAGATTTATCAAGGGATACTTCATTACAAAAATGTTTTGAAAACTTCACACTTTAAATTTTAGAGAAATCATAACAATAAAACTCCAACATTTTATTGCTTTATCAATAACATAACTTTTTAATAAAATTTATAATATTTATATCAAGTGTCATTTGCTAACAACTTTTCGGAAACAAGATATTTATAAAACAACATGGCACTTCATATGAACCCAGACTCAAAGATACATGCTCACATCCTTTCCCACTTGTCTCCACAAGTATGGATGCATATTTGCAAATAATATGTTTAGAGAATATCCATCAAGTAGAGTAAGTTTAATTAACTAATTCCCTCAAGTACAAGCTTCAAAATAGTTCCAAGACGCTTCAATTTGTTTAAAATGCTCAAAAATCACCAAGTCAAAAATCTACATTAGATATCCCAAACACATGAAAATATTACCCAAATAAACTCATTAATACCCATTTAAGGTTCACACGTCAATACAAGCCTTCAAGGATCTTGACCTTTAAGCCCTAATTCATGTTATAGAATTTAATACCCAAATTCCGTTTTTGACCTTTAAGCCCTAATTCATGTTATAGAATTTAATAATTAATCATAATTAAGCTATTGAAGTTATTAGAATCACAAAACATCTTAACAAGATTCACAAATTTACTATTTATCATCTTCATCTTTAAGAACCCTAACTTATTATACCCAATTTAAAGACTCGTATAGTAATCCAAACAAATAGCATTTTCTAATCACAATCTCATCCTAATACTTAATCCATAATTGTATTCAAGTAAAGAGTAGAGAAATTATGCAATGATTCGGCCGATCATTTTGAGTATTAGAACCCCCTTCCCCTATTTGATATTCTATGTAGCTTCATTTGATATTTTGTGACTTGCGAGGATGGTTGGTTTAGTTCCGGAATAGTTTGGTAGTTAATTGAAATATTTAGTGTCATTTTAAAAGCCTTAAGTTGTAAGAGTTGACTAAGGATTGACTTTTAAAAGACACCGGAATCAGGATTTAAAGCTTCCTATAGGTTTGTATGGTGATTTTTGTGTTGGGCGTATGTTCAAATTTGGTTTTTGATATTCCCAGAAGATATTAACTTTGTTTGTCAAAAGATGGCAATTTGACGAATTTGAGAGTTCTTAAGTTTGATCGATAGTCGTCTTTTGGGATAATGAATTTTGATTATAGTTTTGTGGCCTTGGATAGGTCTTAATGGTTGAAATGAACTTGTGCGTAAAGTTTGGTTGTGATACGCAATACCTAAGTATGATTCGGACGCATTTAGTAAAGTTAGAAAGTATGGAAGTTAGAAGTGGATTTAATTTTCTATTCTTGGTTTTATTGTTATTTTTGATGTTTTAAGTTTTGGAACAAGTTTATATGAAGTATATGGACTTGTTGGAATGATTGGACGGGGTCCTCAGGAGCTTGGGTGAGTTTCAGGGTGATTACAAACACTTTCAAACCACATTGAGATTGCTAGTTTTGTTGGTGTCAGGTATGCATCGCGAAGACGAGGCTAGAGACGCATTCGCAAAGAAGAGGAGCCGGGCTAGAGATGCATTCGCGAAGACACTAAGTGGTTACTTGTGTTCGCAAAGGAGGTTGGCCTATTGGTCTTTGCATTTGCGAGGGTCCTGTCACATTCGTGGAGAAGGAATTTCAGGCGGTGGATTTTTGTGCTATGCAAACGCAGAACAAATGCCGTGCTCACGAAGGGTAGTGCTAGTAGGGGTATTTTAAGTCTAAATTTTGAAAATTTTCCTATTCTCTCATATTTTGAACCCTAAACTTCAAGAGGGGTGATTTTGCAAGGAGGTTTTTATCTAAGGAAAGAGGGTAAGTTATTTGTACTCATTTGTAGTTATATTTCAAGAATCTATATGGACTTTTAACCCCAAAATCTAGAATTTTGGTATAAAATTAAAAGAATGAGTTTTGGGGTTTTGACCATGAAATTGAAACCTAATTTAGAATCTAATTATATATTTGGACCCGTCGTGTAATGAGTAATTTATATCTATGATCAATTTTGAATTACAGGCCCGAGGCCCGAAGTTGACTTTTTAATTTGGGTTAAAGATTAAACCTTTCTAATATAAAACTAATTTCTAAAGCTGGTATTGACTCATTTAAGTAATATTTGGCTAGATTCGATACGTTTGGTGGTGGATTTGAAATGAAAAGCAATATTTGAAGGTTGAAGGTGGTCCCAGGTAAAGGTAAGTCTCTTCTCTATCTCCCCATATGTGATCTATTTGCTACTTTTGCTTGATTTGGGAGCTACCTATATGCAAGGTGACGAGAGTATATGTGTTAGCTAGGTTTTGACTTTGTCAGAGTAGAACTAGACTTGTAATATATCTTAATTGGATTGTGTGAATTTATTATCCATATTTCCTTGATGTTATAACTACGTGGTGGATTTTAACTATGATTAGAAACCATGCATAGGGTTATGGTTGTTGATTTGGGTGTGAAGGGCTTCTTTCACCATGTTGACCTTTCTAATTAGTCGTAGTCATACACATGCTTCATTTGATTCATGATTTAGTGGCTACTTGGCTTATTTTACTCACATTAGATATCATGATTAGACCAATAAATATTAAATAAGCATATTGAACTGTTATGAAAAGTTAAATTACATGATTAGCCGTAGCCCTCTCTTATTCATGTGAAAATTCATCCGTATTTTATTTATATATCCTGTTGCATCTTAATTATATTATTTTATCCGCATATGCATGAGTTTAGAGAGTTGGATATTGAGGAAAGTTGAGGATTATTGCAGTTAGGACATTGTGAGCGGGTATTGATTATTGATTATTAATTATGATATGATTGACGCTTGGATATGGATCCATCCCTCTGGAATCAGGTGATTACCTATGTTACTGTCATGATTCAAAATTCCACCAAAGGTCGCGATGGCACCTAACCTCCAACACTAGGTAAGCCAGCATGCAATAATATTTTAAACAACAAAACAAGATATAATCTGTCCGAATTAACATATATAGCGGAATAAGTATTCAACATAAGCTAATACACATATATCATAATACCGAATTTTTAAAATTAGGTTGCACAAAGTCATCAGATTTAAAGCCGTATACAAGAGATATCTCAATAGTACAATACTGCATGAATGTAAACAACAATATAAAGGTAAGGGAAGATTACACCAAGGGTCTATGACGATTATGAAACACCACCTTGAATCCTCTCCAACAACAATAATGCTCACTCATGAGATCCACAGCCACCAACATCTGAATCTGTACAAAAATCTGTAGAAGAGTAGTATGACTAGATTGGCACCCTAACTGGTACCTATACAGCTACTCCTTGTCAGTTGCTATATTTTTTCACCTTGAGGCTGAGAGGTTAACTCCTTCCACTCTCAACCGCCTTTGCTTATCTTACTAGTAGCTCTATCTATTGGTACCAGCCAGGGAACTCCCTCTTTGCGAGCTACTTACTTTATCTGAACCCTCTACCGACAGATGCGCGAATTGCACTGGTCATTGTGCGGAATGCCCTCTAAGCCAGTCAGTCAATGGAGGGACCGGGGCGCTAGGTATTTTCTTTCTTCTGGCCGTAGGTGTGATCAATGCCATTGAGCTTCGGTACTCTAAAATAGTAGTCGGAATTCGCTTCTGAGTGAGCTTCCTTCCTTATGCTCTGATAAGCACCTTAAAGCTAGCTAATCCATCCAACAAGCCATAAAAGAAAGGAAAAAATTAGTAAAGGTGCCCTACGCGAAACTGACTCTTCTAAAACCTGAAATGGGGAAGGAGAAAGAAAAGAAGGTCTAGCTATTCGATTGATTTACTTTTTATTACCCCGTCTGCTCTCGATTCCCATTGGTCGGTCTGCTATCCGGAACAAACCTTTGTCCAAGTAATCTTGAATCAGATTCCTGAAATTTACACAATTATTTGTAGAATGAGTCCATTTCTCGTGCCATTTACAATAATGTTTTCCTTTTCTTTATTCTTCTTTAGGTATCTTATGTTCAGGCAGACAGGTCAAAAGCATATGCACATGTAGCATGTAAGTATATATGTAGCATGTTAGAATTCAACATAAAAGCATATAAAATGCATAATAAGACACAAATGATTCACTTGCTTGGTCATAGCTTCAACCTGTATGCGTAAAACTCACCCTCGTAGGGTTCTATATCATAATCTTCCAACATCACTCAATTTACCACAAATTTACGTGTATGCCACCAAGAGAGAAATATGAGAGAGAGACCCTAGAGGGATAGAACCAAATTCACAATCTGCATAGTATATTGTACTCATGCAAAACATTAACAATATCATCATAACGGCATGGCAAAGACCTCGTGCCACAATATCATCAACACCACAATATATGTATGAAGGAGACCTCATGCCAACACCAAGTTAATCCACTCGATATGTATATACATGCCAGAGGTATAACAATCAAAGATCCCAATTTATCATAAAAGAGATATATGCTCATAGTTAATCAATAAGGTGAATAAGGACATAACAATATTAAAGTGCAGATGTGTGCTTAAGATACGAAGTATGGCCTACAGGTAAATCAATTATAACAACAATTTTCACAGTAGCCCATCTTGGCTAATTAGGAGATAGTAATCTTAAACATGATCTTTAGCATGAATGATAAGTTCACGTGGTAAAATAAATAATTAAGGATGCATCATGAAAAACACACAATCAAAATAAGTCCTGATAGAAGCCTAGAGTCTAATCCGGTCATAAATCACACATAGCACCAGTATATATGCTCGTCACCTCACATACATGTCGCTTTTCACATATTACAATTTAGATAAATAGGGTAAAATCTAAAGGATTATTCCCTCACACAAGATTAGGCATGTGATGACCCAAAATCTAACTAGTCGTGACATGTTGGTATCAGAGATCTAGGTTCATAGGTTCTACGAGTCATGAGCAAGTGTCTAGTAGAGTCTTGGAGATCGGTATGATAATGTCCATACATATCTTCGAGAGGCTACATGGCATGTAAGAAGATTTTCATCTTTCTTTCCTTATCGTGTGGCATTGATTCAACTTGAAACATATCTCTTTGAATTCATCCACTCACTTGTACGTGATGTTGAGCACTCAGTATCAATTTTACACTGACAACTTGTGATGTTGTTGATGAGGTGATAGGTGTGCGTCTGTGTTGTGGTGTTAATCTAGTCTGGAGACCTTAAGGCTAGGGTTAGACCGCAAGTTGAGCTTGATGGTTTCAGTTGTGTGAGTATGTGCATTTGGACTTATATATCTAGTATTGTTCTTAGGAGTGGGGCTGATGGCTCAATGAGTGTTTGGATAGCTATATGATGGTTATTATGTGACTGCGGGATGAGCTTAGATGGTTTGGATGTGATGAGAAGAATTTTTATTGGGATGTGAAAGAACTATGGATTCTCGATCTTTGTTTTGATGTGTTGCACATCCTTGAGTTATCAGTGTGTTAGGGATCTTTCATGTTGATTGTGGAACGAAGTAGATTATTATATATTGTTAACGAGTTTAGACTCAGTAAGGTTTAGTAATTACATAGTGGTTGTGACCATGATAGGGCATAGTGAGATGCCCTTTTGAGGTTAGTAGATAGGTTATCTCCTGCGGGATGTTCTTACATTGTGTGATCCCTATGATATTTATGTGAAGAGTTTTCTTTCTACATATGCGCAATTTGAGTTCGGGTCATTTGAGGAAGTTCGCAGACTGTCACATGGATGGATATGTGCTTAGTTTAAGATTTGAGGTATTTATGATTTGTGCTACATGATTTGTAAAAGATTCAGTTGAAATAGAGTACGAGATCATGAAGTTATGGAGTAGGGTACTGTGGTTATCAGATGTGATGTTCTATGGCTTTGAGCCAAGTGGGGGAGTCTGCTATCGACGATTAGATTGCATGACTATGTGTTATATTAGTTTCGATCTGAGGCATATTTGAGGATCACTTATGACTTGAAGAGGTTGGCATTGAGGATGACTTGAGAAAGAGAATTGATGGATGCATAATGTGCTATACATTATGGAATACTTGAAATCTTGTAATGACTCTGGTTCGCTATTCATGGTGGAGGTAGTGTGCATGGAGTAAGGATTCACTCAGTTGCTTACAAATGTGGGTTACTTCTTGAGGTGTTTGTGTGCTAATGGAACACAGGTCGTTAGACTCGTTTTGGCGTCACATTTAAGATTAGAATAGGGAGGATGACTCTCAAAAACGTTCTAATGGGTTCAAGATTCATGTGTAGTATTTGAGGAATTTCCAAATTTGTAAATAGCTAAGGTCTAAGATTTACATTGGATGGTGTTAGAAGTCATGGTATTTGTGTATCATTATGGATTCCATATTTCAGTATCAGAGAAGTTAAGGAAACAATGCCAGACTCACATAAGGCCTCTTCAGAGTGGGTATCTCGGATGCGGTATTTTTGGGTACGTAAAAGGGAATATAGTGGTTTATTGGAGTTAGGTAGACGAGGTTTTATGTTAGGATCTTTTCTAAGGAGCTTTGGGTTAAGGAGCATAGTGTAATGGCAAGGAGAAGTGTTAATTTAAAGGCAAGTCGAGAGGGGTTCGAAGAAATAGGCTAATTTGGTAGTGGTTTGGATCACCACGGCAATATAAATGATCAGCTCTTTTGGTTCTTCTGGTATGGTGAGGCCTTGTATGTGTGGTGTGACAATGCTCTTTGGTTTGGCGATCTTTATAACTTGGTTTGGTCAGAGAGATTCAGTTCGGATGGATTGGTTATGTGCATATGGGTTTCGAAGAGTTCTCGATGATGTCCTCCACGGCTTGAGATGGATATTTTCTACAAGCATGAGGAGTTTGTTGGGCGTTATGATTTTCTCTTAAATGCTGGTCTACTTGTAGGTTTCTAGCTGATGGAGCATGTATCCTATTAATGAGCCAGAGTTAATAATGGGGTCCTCATGTTTTAATATGAAGGCATAATGGATGTTGTGCGACGTGAGGGATTGAAGTTATAGGTTCAAGGTTGCAGTCAAGTTCGAGGGGAAGGTCATGGGTTTTAAATAGAATGGACTATTTCGGATATTTAGAGGTATCCTGACACTATCTGATATCAACATAGAAGGGTGCACATTTAGAAGGCACACTATGTTATAGATTTGCAGATACTTGACTGGTATACGGTAATCGATTTGTTAATCAACTACTGATGTTCTAATTTTTCTATGTGGCCTAGTAGAATTATGGAAGTATTTCTCATGGGATGATTGCGTATAAGGGATGTGTCAGTCATTTGATTTGTGGAGTTGGGATCAGTTATTGAGATTCTGGTATTCTAGGGATTTGAAGACTAGGAGGGTTCAAAGAAGCAAATTATTCTTTGGTTGTACAATAAAGGTATCTTAAGAGGTTTACATCTGCGTGTATGTTTTGTGGACGTGTTATTGTGGACTTTCAGAGGTTATCTATCTATTTTGGGAGGATCAGAATTTATTTGGAGGCCATTGGTAGATCTATCGAGGATGTGTATTCTACATCGGGTCGGATTTGTTTACTCAGCACAACTATTGTTGAAGGTTGTGTGATCTATTAGAGTTGATCTTATTCGTGCTTGATATGTTCGGGGCGATGCTCTTCTTTGCTACGATGGGTTGTGAGACTATTTGCTATTCACACATATGATGTGGTTTTGTTTGGTCCTTATGGCAGAATTCAAGGGAGATGTCTCTTGGGGTGTTGGATGGTTAATTGCGCCTCAGTTATGGTCTTCCTATTGGTGGTATATGGTGCTATCCGTTTCTACATAGTTATGGTCATGCACTTTGTGTTTTTGTTGTCGATATGCATATAGTTGATGATTTTGAGCATCATGGCTCGAGGTATTCCATGTGAAACGACATTTGGATTGGGGCACACATCGCAACAGAGTTATGTAGGGATATGATACTTTGTGCTTATTTTGTGTGTTTGTTTCTACTTTGTATGATTAGTTCATAGCATTGCACTTCTTAGTAGTATATTTTGAACTTGCGGGACGGTTCTCTCATTGATTCTCTTTCTATCATTGGGTACATTCGAGTTGTTGCCTGTTTAGTGCATGGATTGCATGGTATGGTGCTCTAGGTAGTTTTGGTGTGGCATGTTAGTTAAGCAGCCTATACTGGATGAGATTAGATTTTGGACCTGAAATGAGCGCTACAAGATTTGATTAATGTATGTTGGGAAGGATAATTTACCTAGTCAGCTTATAATTTGGCTATGGTTCTTGACATGCAAGAGAGCTCCATGACTTGTTGATTTGATGAGTGGTTATGAGCTACTATGCGTCTCTTTCATCATTGGTGGTGTATGGAGGATTTGAACATGGTTTTACTAGATATGAGGTTTGTTACCAGTACCAAGTTTGTGACTGGGCAACTATTATAGCTGAAAGTTATTGCTTTAAGCATTTGAGTTATGCGGTATATCGTGTGATTATGTCTTGGGTTGTGGTTATGACTTGATACATCTTGTTAAGACTTGCTCAGTATTTAGATGCAAGAATCGAGTCCTGTAATGGATTTTGAATGTTGGAGATTTGATTCTAAGGCTTATGGACTAAAGTTGAAGTAAGGATCTTCCGTTATGTTATTTTTTCAGGCTTACATGGTTTGGGGTGATGTGGGATCACCCATGGGTATGTGTATGGTGACTTAATTCAGTGATTTGATGGCTTTGTCACGACTCTTTACACGTTCGAGGACAAATATATGTTTAAGTTGGGGGAGAATATACCGACTCGACTGGTCATTTTGAGAATTTGCACTTCGTTTTGGGGTTTGAGGTCTTGAGTAGCTTTATGGTGTGGATTATGACTTGTGTGTATCGTCGGTTTTGTTTTAGAGTGGTTTGGGATTAATTTGGAAGAATGGTTCCCATTTTGGAAGCTTTAAGTTGGAAGAGTTAACCAAGTTTGACTTTTATATAGGTTACCTTGGATCACAGTTTTGTTGGCTCCGTTAGGTCCGGACGGTGATTTTGGACTTGGGCGTATGCCCAGATTTGCATTTGGATATTCATAGAAGGTTTTGGCCCTATTTGGTGAAATTTGGAAATTTGAAGGTTTGGAAAGTTCATAGGTTTTACCGGGAGTTGACTTTGATGTTATCGAATTTGGATTGTTGTTCCGGGAGTTGGAATAGGTTCGATATGTTATTTGGAACTGGTCTGCAAAGTTTGGTTTCATTCCGGATTGATTAGAATTGAATCGAACGCTTGGTTCAAAGTTTGAAGTTTATGAACTTAAGATATTGATCTTGATCGGCAATTCATCGTTTTGATATTATTATATATTATTTGAGGCCTCTAGTAGGTCCGCGTTGTATTTTGGGACTAGTTGGTATATTCAAACGTGGTCCCGATGGGCTGGGGGTTAGTTTTGGATCATTTCGGAGGATGAATTCATTGTCGGTTTCTACTGATTTCTTATGCCTCAGTTGTTCTTCGTGATCGCGAAGATGTAGCAGCGATTGTGTAGGATAAGTCCGGAGTTGGGTGATTCTCTTCATCACATTTGTGAATGGATGGTCACGTTCGCGTAGGTTATGGGGGTTTGAGCATCGCGTTTGCATAGTGGAATCGTATTCGCACTGGGCAGCTGGGAGTTGGAAACTCTTCTTCGCGTTCGTGTGGCATAAGCCGCGTTAATGCGATGTTGGAGTCTTTGGGCATTGCGTTTATGTGGTCAGGTTCGCGAACATGAACAGCATTTTTGTGGCAGTGGCGTTTGTGCTTCGTGATCGCAATGGTATTCTCGCGATCGCGATGTGTATCCCTGAAGTAGTGATTATAAAGTACTCTATTTCCAAGGTTTTGGTTATTTTATCACATTTTGAGTTATAGAGCTCGGATTTGGGTGATCTTGGAGGGATTTTTACCATTTGGATAGGGGTAAGTAATTTTGACTCGGACTTGATTATTTTACATGATTCCATCTTCCATTTTGGCATTTAATTTAATGAAACGAAAAGAGAAATTGGGGGGGGGGGGGTTTGTCAAACCTTTTCAAAAGTGAATATTTTAGATTTGAATATCGATTCGGAGTTGGATTTGAGTGAAATTAGTATGGTTGGACTTGTATTCAAATGGATTTTCAGAATTTTTAAGTTTTATCGGGTGTTGAGGTGCGGGCTTAGGTTGACGTTTTAGTTGACTTTGAGTATTTGATTAAAGATTCGATCTTTATCATTCGGGTCTGATTCCTTTGGCATTATGTGATGTTTTTGAGTTGCTTTTGGCTAGTTTCGAGCAGTTCAGTGGTCGATTTAGGTGGGATGGCATTTCTAGAGTATTACTTTGGCTTTCTTAAGGTAAGTATCTTACCTAAACTTTGTTGTGGCACTAGTTTCCTGAGTTATTTGTGATAGCTACATGTTATGAGTAGCGCACATGTGTGGGGCTAAGCCCATGTGCGTGCACTAGGGTATATTTCCATGCTCGGGGTAGCACGTAGGCTATGATATGTCTTAAATTGATTGCTAAGTTGTTTCTCTTATTTGTACCCATATTGTGAGCTATATGAGCCATATTTGAGGTTGTATAGAGGTTAATCTCCGGATTAAGCTGGATAGCTGCTATTTCATGATGTATTTACATGAGTAAAGCTAGGATATAACACTTTCACATGTATACACTTTAGCATGTCACTTATAACACTCCAAGATTATGAAATGTTTTGTTCTTAGATCATGTACATGTATTCTTGCATATCTGCTTTATGTATGGTATGGTTTGGGTTGGTTGCCCATGACCACGCTGGGGGCATTATGATATTGAGCTTGTGACCACGCCGGGCTGATTGTGTGACGTGCGTGATTCAGGTTGCAAGTTTGAGGTTGCAGTCTCGTTCGAGGGGAATTTTATGGGTTTTAGACAGCATGAACGATTTCAGATGTTTAGAGGTATCTGGGAACTATCAGATATCTTCGGAGAAGGGTGGACATTTCACAAGGAGCATTGTGTTTTGGATTTGCAGATGGTTGACTGCTATATGGTAATCGCCTGGTTAATCGTATATATTGTGGACGGGTTATTGTTGACTTTCATAGGTTATCTATCTATTTTGGGAGGATCCGAATTTATTTGGAGGCCACTGGTAGGTCTATTGAGGATGTGTATTCTACATCGGGTCGGATTTGTTAACTCAACACAACTATTGGGGAATGGTGTGTCATCGATTAGAGTTGATCTTATTCATGCTTGATATGTTCAAGGTGATGCTTTTCTATGCTACGATGGGTTGTGAGACTGTTTACTATTCCCACATATGATGCGGTTCTGTTTGGGACTTTTGGTGAAATTCGAGTGAGATGGCTCTTGGGGTGTTGGATGGTTGATTGCGCCTTTGTTATGGTCTTCGTGTTGGTGGTATATGGTGATATATGTTTCTCCATGGTTATGGTCATGCATTTCGCGTTTTTGTTGTTGATATGGATATGGTTGATGATTATGAGCATCATGGCTCGAGCTATTCCATGTGGACCGGTGTTTAGATTGGGTCACGCATCGCAACAGAGTCATGTTGGGATATGATCCTTTGTGCTTATTTCATATGTTTGTTTCTCGTTTATGTTATGGGTTTAGAGCATTGCGCTTCTTTGTGTTATTTGTTGAACTTGCGGTACGGTTCTCTCATTGATTCTCTTTCCATCATTGGGTATATCCGAGTTGTTTCCTGTTTGTTGCACTGATTGCATGGTATATGGCTCTAGGTAGTTTTGGTGTTGCATGTGGGTTGAGCAGCTTGTACTAGATGAGATGAGATTTTTGACCTGGAATGAGCACTACCGGATTTGATTAAGGTATGTTGGGAAGGATAACGTAACTAGTCAGCTTATAATTTGGCTATGGTTCTTGCCGGGCGAGAGCTCCACAACTTGTCGATTTGATGAGTTATTATGAGTTACTATGTGTCTCTTTTATCATTGGCAGTGTATGGATGATAAGAACAAGGTTTTACTTCATATGATGTTTGTTACCTGCACCAGTTTTGTGACTGGGCAACTATTGTGGCCGGAAGTTATTGCTATGAGCATCTGAGTTATGCGGTATATCATATGATTATATATTGGGTTTTGGTTATGGATTAATACAGCTTGTTCATACTTGCTTGGTGTTCAGATGAAAGAATCGAGTCTTGTAATGGATTCAGAATGTTGGAGATTTGATTCTAAGGCTTATAGACTAAGGTTGAAGTAAGTATCTTCAGTTATGTTATGTTGTCAGTCTTACATGGTTTGGGGTGATGTGGTATCACCCATGGGTATGTGTATGGTGAGTTGATTCAGTGATTTGATAGCTTTGTTTTGACTTTTGGCACGTTCGAGGATGAACGTATGTTTAAGCTGGTGAGAATGTAACGACCCGACTGGTCATTTTGAGCATTTTCATTTCGTACAGTGGTTTGAGGTCTAGAGTAGCTTCATATGGTGTATTATAACTTGCATGTATCGTCGGTTTTTATTTTCGAGTGGTTCTAGATTGATTTGGAAGAATAATTCTCATTTTGGAAGTTTTAAGTTGGATTAGTTGACCAAGTTTGACTTTTATGTAATTGACCTCGGATCAAAGTTTTGATGGTCCTGTTAGGTTTGGATTGTAATTTTGGACTTGGGTGTCTGCCCGGATTTACGTTTGGATGTTCCGAGAAGGTTTTGTCTCTATTTCACGAAAGTTGGCAATTTTAAGTTTTGGAAAGTTCATAGGTTTGACCGGAAGTTGACTTTGATGTTATCGGGTTCAAATTGTTCTTCTAGGAGTTGGAATAGGTTGTATATGTCATTTGGAACTGGTATGAAATATTTGGGTTCATTACAGATTGGTTAGGCTTGAATCAGATGCTCGGTTCGAAGTTTGAAGTTTAGGAACATAAGAGATTGATCTTGATCAACAATTCGTGGTTTTGATGATATTGTGTGATTTGAGGCCTTGAGTAGTCCCGTGTTATGTTTTGGGACTTGTTGGTATGTTCGAATAGGGTCCCAAGGGGCTTGGGTGACTTTCGGGGTAGTTTCAGATCATTTTGGAGGATGATTTCATTGTTGGTTTCTCCTAATTTTTGATGCCTCAGTTAATCTTTGTGATCGCGAAAATGTAGCCGCAATGGCATAGGTTAAGTCTAGAGCTGGGTGATTCTTTTCATCGTGTTCGCGACTGGATGGTCACGTTCGCGTAGGTTGTTGGGGTTTGAGCATCGCGTTCGCACAGTGGGATCGCATTCGCGCTAGGTAGCTAGGAGTTGGAGATCTCTTCTTCGCGTTCGCGTTGGCGTGACACTATCCGCGTTCGCGTATTTGGGCATTGCGTTCACATGGTCAAGTTCGCAAATGCCTAGAGCAATGTTTTGACAGTGGCATTTGTGCATATGCGATTGCGATGGTATTCCTGCGATCACAAAGTGTATCCGTGAAGGAGTGATTGTAAAGTACTCTATTTCGAAGGTTTTGGTTATTTTTATCACATTTTGAGTTATGGAGCTCAGATTTGGGAGATCTTAGAGGGGATTTACACCATTTGGATTGGGGTAAGTATTTTTTTACTCTAACGTGATTATTGCACATTATTCCATCTTCGATTTGGTAATTTAATTTGATAAATCTAGAAGAGAAATTAAGGGTTTTTGTCAAACTTTTTCTAAAGTGATTATTTGACATTTGAACATCGATTTGGAGTGAGATTTGAGTGATATTAGTATAGTTGGATTCGTATTCGAATGGGTTATCGGAATTTATGAGTTTTATCAAGTTTCGAGGTGCGGGCTCGGGTTGACTTTTTGGTTGACTTTAAGTATTTGATTAAAGATTCGACCATTATCATTTGTTTGGCATTATTTGATGTTTTGAGTTGCTTTTGGCTAGTTTCGAGCCATTCAGAGGTCGATTCGCGCGGGATGGCATTTCAAGAGTATTATTTTGGCTTGCATGAGGTGAGTATGTTACTTAAATTTTGTTGAGGCACTAGTTGCCTAAGTTATTTTTAATAGCTACATGATATAAGTGGCGCACATATGTGGGGCTAAGGCCATGTGCGTGCACTAGGATATTTATCCATGCTCGAGGTGGCTCTTAGGCTATGATATGCCTTAAATTTATTGCTAAGCTTCATGTTGTGATGTTTCTCTTATTTGTACCCATGTTGTGAGCCATATGAGCCATGTTTGAGGTTGCATAGAGGTTAATATCTTGATTAAGCTTGATAGCTGTTATTTCGTGATGTATTCACCTGATTTGAGCTATTATATCACACTTGCACATGCATACACTTTAGAATGTCACCTATACGAGTCCAGGATTATGAAATTTCATGTTCTTTGATCATGTACATGTATTATTGCATATCTGCTTTATGAGTGGTATGGTTTGGACTGGTAGCCCGTGACCACACCGGGCGTATTGTGAACTTGAGCCTATGACCACATCGGGCGGTTTGTGGACTTGAGCCTGTGACCACGCCGGGAAAATTGTGATATTAAGCCTGTGACCATGCCGGATGAATTGTGATATTGAGACTGCGACCATGTCGGGCGAATTGTGATATTAGCACGTGAGTTGTCCGTGCGGATCCAGATATTGATATTATTAGCACGTGAATTGTCCACGCGATTGATATTATTAGCACGTGAGTTGTCTGTGCTGCATGTGGATATAGATCCATACCCCTAGGGGCACCCTCTCGTGTTTCTCTCTTGATAGAGTACACGCGGATTATGAGAAACCGACGGGTTTTTAGTTGATTTGAGCTTTGGGAGAGCTAGTTATTGGTTTGATTCATTTTCTGATATTCTGATATGGGTCTGAGAGTCGTGATGTTATTTCTATTTGGATTGGGTTGCATGCCGCAATAGATTGATATTTGGTTATTGCATTTCATATTTACTTGCAATTTCCTTGGCTATTTACATGATTTATTTGCATATATTCCTTATATGTTGGTTCATTGATGAAGCAAAGTAAGTTAAGAAACTTTTGTGCACCAAGGAGGTTTTTATTTGTGATTTCATGATTTAATCATATTTTCTGTTCTATAGTTGTTGTAATTTTATGAACTTGTATAGGTGATTGGCGAGTTTAATTTACAATTATTGCTTTTATTACCTTTTCGACATTAGTTATCATACTTGCTGAGTAAATGGGGTCTGTTGTACTCATACTATACTTCTGCACCTTGCGCGCAGATCTTGGAGATGAGATGTTGTGGATGACGGGAGCTGGCACTGAAGATGTACCTGTGATCCGAATATAGCTACCCCTTGCCCTTGGTAGCTTTAAATTTGAATTCTGTTTATGTACATTCCAAAAAGATGTTGTATTTATTTCATATCAATTTTGTAAATCTAAGTCTTAGTGGCTCATGACTTGTACTACCAGTCCTTGGGAAATTGTATGGAAATTCAGTTATTTCATTTGTTGACCACTTTTATTTCACTAGAAGTGTGTTGACTGTTATTTGGCTTATCTAGCAGGTTGGGTTAGGTGCCATCACGATTAGTTGGATTTTATATCGTGATAAGGCAAGATACTTACATTAAGAAGCCCAAATAAACCTTCTAATATAGACTTTCCTTTAGAAATTACCTTCAACCGGCCCGAGTCTAGCCAAAAACAACTCGATAATGTTTAAGAAAGCTAAAGGAATCAATTCCAAACAACAAAGCTTCAATCTTTATTCAATTCTCAAAAAGTCAATAAAAGTCAACCCGGGCTCATATGATCCAAACCCGAGTTAAGGGGAAGGTCCCGACTACCCATAATCCCACGCGTTCACATATGTATATCGATTCCAAAACCAAGTCCAAATCATAGCTCAAAATCCCAATTTTCACTCTCTTAAGTTGTTGAAAAATCCTCCAAATTTACCTCAACATTCCATGTGTTTGGGTGTTATCAATGTAGATTCTTGAGATAATACCAAAAATGAGTAGAAATCACTTACCCCAAGGACTTTTATGAAAATCTCCATGCAAAATTGCCCCTCTCTAAGCCAACATGCAATAATGAAAATCTCGCGATCGTGAAGCACAAAAGCTTCTGACGACAAAATAACCCTTCACGTGTGTACAACATTACTAGCGAACGCGATGACCAAGCCTGCCTCCATTATCCGATTGCGACCAGGCCTTCGCAAACGCAACGTCCAATCCTCCTGCTCCTAGCTCTCAATCGCAAACGTGAGCCTCCTAGATTGAACATGAAGAGAAAATTCACTAACCATCGCGAATGCGATCACCCAGGCCCAAACGCGATGAAAATAATCCTCTCAACTCCAAAATGCACTCCGCGATCACGATGAAGGGCCTGACAGCAGCAAAAATCTACAACAACCAAAATGCTTCGGGTGGTCCAAAACTCACCCAAGCCACCTAGGACCCCGTCAAAACATACCAACAAGTCCATAAACACTATCCGGACATATCCAATGCCTGCAAATTCATACGATAACATCACATCAATGAATCAAAGATCAAATCACAAGTTGAACTTCTCTATAGTTCAAGAACTTCCAAAATTCCAACCAAGCATCCGATTTAAACCTAACCAATCCGGATTACATCCAAAATTTGCACACAAGATCCAAATGATAGAACAGGCCTATTCCAAGTTCCATAGCAATAATCTGAATCTGATATTATCAAAGTCAACTCACGGTCAAACTTAGAAACTCTCCAGACCTTCAAATTGCCAATTTTCGGCAAATAAATCCAAAACATACTAGGAATCTCCAAATCCAAATTCGAACATACACCTAAGTCCAAAATCATCATACGAACCTATTGGAACCATCAAATCACCAATCCAAGGTTGTTTACACAAAAGTCAAATCTTAGTCAACTTTTACAACTTAAGCTTCTAATTATGGAACTAAGTGTTCCAATTCTCTCCGAGACACCTTCCTGTAACCAAGCCAACCATCCTCACTAGTCACAAAACAACAAACAAGCATACGAGAAACATAAGATAGGGAAACATGTCTCAAATACATAAAATGACTGTCTGGGTTGTTTCATTCTCCCTCTCTTAAACAAACGTTCGTCCTCAAACGTGTTTAAAATCATACCTGAAATGCCAAAAAGGTGAGGATATATTCTCCCTATTTCATGCTCGGTCTCCCAAGTCACTTCCTCAACCGGTTGATCTCTCCATTGAATATTCACTGGCGTTATCTCCTTAAACCTTAGCTTCTAAACCTGCTTATCAAAAATGGCTATCGGCTCTTCCTCATAAGTCAAATTCTGATCTAATTACACTATGTTGAAGTCCAAAACGTGTGACTTATATTCATGATATTTTCGAAACATAGAAACATGAAACACCGATTGAACTCCCATAATACTAGGAGGAAAAGCAAGTCTATAAGCAACCTCTCTAACTGTCTCCAACACCTTAAAAGGACCAATAAACCTTGGGATTAACTTGCCCTTCTTTCTAAACCACGTCACTCCCTTCATACGAGAAACTCTATGATGAACCTTCTCACCCTCCATGAAAGCCATATCACGAATATTCCTATTAGCATAACTCTTCTGCCTGAACCGAGCTGTGAGAAGCCTCTCGTGAACCAACTTCACCTTCTCCAAAGCATCATGAACCAAGTCTGTGGCCAACAATCTAGCCTCCCCGTGCTCAAACAAACCAATCATAAAATGACATCCCCTCCCATATATGGACTCATATGGAGCCTTGTGGATACTATATTGGTAGTTGTTGTTGTAGGGAAACTCCGCTAAAGGTAGAAACTGGAATGAATGCCAAACTCCCCATACTCTCTACCTTTCCACTTAAGGTGTCTACTACCTTATTAGCCTTCCTGGATGATACAGAATAATGTTATCATAATCCTTCAACAACTACAACCACCTCTGCTTCCTAAAATTCAAATCCTTCTGCTTATTTAAATGCTAAAGACTCCAATGATCCGTACATACCTTAGAAATCAGACCATATAAGTAATGCCTCCAAATCATGAGCACATGCATAATAGCTGCTAACTCCAAATCATGAACCGTGTAATTCTTCTCATGGGGATCCAACTAGCATGATGCATAGGCAAACATCCTACCGTTCTGCATCAACAAACAACCACGACCAACACACGAGGCATCATAATAGACTGTATATGACCCCGATCCTGAGGGCAATACTAAAACTCGAGTTGTAGTCAAAGCAGTTTTGAGCTTTTGGAAGATCTCCTCACACTCGTCAGACCATCTGAATGGAGCACCATTCTGAGTCAACTTGGTTAATGGAGCTGCAATAGACGAGAAACAATCCACAAAGCAACAACAGTAACTAGCCAAACTTAGAAAAATCCTAATCTCCATGGCTATAGAAGGTCTGGGCCAACTCTGAACTGCATAAATCTTCTTTGAATCTACCTCGATCCCCTCACTAGACACCACGTGGTCCAAGGATACCACTGAATCCAACCAGAACTGACACTTAGAGAACTTAGCATATACTTCTTATCCCTGAGAATCTGAAGCAAAATCCTCAAATGCTGCTCGTGCTTCTCCCTACTATGAGAATATACCAAGATATTATCAAATGAACACAAGGAAAAAAAATCTAAATAAGGCTAAAATACGCTGTTCATCAAAGGCATGAAATCTGTTGGGGCATTAGTCAAGCCAGAAAACATAACCAAGAACCCATAATTCCCATAACGGTTCATGAAAGCCATCTTAGGAATGTTCGAAGCCCTGACCTTCAATTGATGATACCCTGATCTCAAGTCAATCTTCAAGAACACCCTATCACCCTAAAGTTGATCAAACCAATCATCAATGTGAGGCACTGGATACTTGTTCTTGATGGTAACCTTGTTCAATTGCCTATAATCAATGCACATCCTCATGGAACCATCCTTATTATTCAAAAATAATACCGGCACACCCCAAGGTGAAACACTCAGCTTGATGAAATTTTTATCCACAAATGCCTGCACCTATTTGTAAGGCCCCATTAAATTTCACCTAAAACTTGGGGTTTCGTGGTGCCGAAGCAGGCTTATGTGTTGATGAACAGTGTGCTAGGGAGTTGAAGAAAGTTTTTGGAAGTGCATGGCGTTTCTGCGGTCCACTCTATTGTTGCAGAATTGATTTGCGGACCGCAGATCTGCCGCAGATTGAAGCAAAAATTTGGGCAAAATTAAGCGGTCCATTATGCGGCCATATAATCATTTCGTGGGCCGCATAACCCATCGCAGACCCAGTTGGGGATCTGCACAAAATGATGTGCAGAAGCGTAGTATGAGTAAATCACAATTGGTACCCAATATAAGTATCAAGTCTATCTTCGAAGAAGTAGTGGCAAAGCTAGATGCATCTGAATACTTACCACACTGATAAAATAATATAATAAAGAACTGAAATAGTGGATAATGTCATGAATAACAAGAATCATAGATATCAACAGTTGAAAGGTATTAATCTATCTTTTCCAATGTAGAAATAATGATTACACTACTCAAATTTAGTAATAAAGATAGGATGTTAAATTAATGGAGATGGGACATCTAACTAGCATATAAGGATGTCAAGTAAGAATTAGCAGTTAAATGAGTCAATAATATGAATGAATGCTCAGACCAGTACAAGATCCATGTTTCCCGATTCGCAATCCATGTATCAACATAACTTGATAAAAATCCATATATCGACCAGTTACAAAATTCATGTACCGGCCATGCTCATAGGGCCCAAGGTAATATGGGCAAACACTTGACTCTGGAAGAAGGGATCCAAATCCAAGTGCAAAGATGAGCATAATAGCATTACTCATAAATCAATATCCGAACATCATGTCCTATGTGCCATAACTATATCTCATCCGCATGCTTTACCTTTCATACTAAAATCCTTGGTCCAAATCAAGTATCCTTATTCAACATGTATGCATGTGCTTAAGAATTATAGATAAAAGGTGCACAAGGACTTAATCAAAAAATATCATACAAATAGGTGCTCATGGAATCTCTATGTGACTACAGACAATTTAAGCAATTCAACATACTTCAAAAATGATCATAACCCTAGGCATGATGTCAAACATGGATAAGAGATCAAATGTAGTCACATAAGTTAATAAATCATGAATCAAATGAGCACATAGTCAAAACAAGGCACATAATATTCCAGTTCTACCGCGATCATGATATAAACTCGGTAAGTGCATATACACTCGCCACCATGTATATACACCAACCCCAATATCTTAAATACATAGAAAACAAGTCAAAGCCTAGGGGTTTCCCTCTTAAGAAGGTTAGCCAAGAGACTTATCTCCACCTGGTAGCCTAAAAATCACCACAAATGCGACATCCTCAAAAATTCAACTCCAAACGGCTCAAATCTAGTCAAATACAACTCAATAACTCAACCAAAAAGTCAACATGAGCCCGCCTCCTAGAACTAGACAAAATTTACAAATTCCGAACCCTCATTCTAATACGAGTCCAAATATACAAGTATAATTCTAAACCGACTCCAAATCGAGGTCCAAATCTCAATTATTCACTTTCCAAAAGGTTTTTCAAAAACCCTCAAATTTCACTTTATAATTCAAGATTTTAGGTGTAGAAATCCATAGAAAAATATTATATAAAGTCAAATTTTAAGTACAAATTTCTTACCTCCAATGATGTAATGAAATATCTCCTCAAAATTCCCCACTCTCGAAATCTAGGGCCAAAAATATGATAAAGTGGGTTAAGTCCCAAAATTCCCATATAAGTTTGCTCAGGTATATGCATCGCTATCCCGGGACCTATATCATGATCGCAAAGGCCAAAAATTGCTATAAACTTCCCTTCGCAAACGTGAAGGCACCCCGTGAATGTGACCAGTGCACTAGCTAAGCTTATGCGAATGCTGCCCCACACTCGCGATCATGAAGGCAAACCTCCTGCCAGTCCACAAGCCTCTGCGAATGCGTCTCCTAAATGCAAATGCGAACGTGAAGAAGCAGATCCCATCCCTTCATGAACTCAACACTTTTCTCGCGAACGGGAAGGATAAAACCTTATCTACCAAATCCTCCACTCCGCGATCGCGGAGACCCTCGATCTGAACGAGAAACAAGCAAGCCAAAGACAAGGGGAAATGGTCTGACCCCTCCCCCCCTCCCCCCTCCCCCCTCCAAAAAAAACACTCCAGCCCCCAGGACCCGTCCAATCATGCCAACAAGTTCCAATACCTAATCCAAACTTATTCAAATTCTCAAAACACAATGAATAACATTAAAACTAAGAATCGATGATCAAAATTACTCTCTTAAAGTTAAGAATTTCCAACTTTCAACCAAGTGCCCGATTCAAAACCTAACCAATTTGTATTCCAATCACACTGTGCGCACAAGTCCCAAATGATAGAATAAACATATCCCAACTTATGAAACAACAATCCAAATCACATAACCTCAAAGTCAACCCTCGGTCAAACATAGGAACTCTCTAAATCTCCAAATTTCTAACTTTCGGCAAATAGCACTAAAATATCGTAGGAACCTCCAAATCTAAATCCAAACTTAAGCCCAAGTCCAAAATCACCATGCATACCTATTGGCACCCACAAATCACCAATCCGGGGTTGTTCACGCAATAGTCAAACGAAGGTCAACACTTATGACTTAAGTTTTCGAATTGAGACTAAGTGTCTCAATTCACTCTCGAACATTTGCAAAACCAAACCAACCAACCCCAAAAGTCGTAGAACCACAAACACACATACGTCAAGCATCATATAGGGGAACGAGGCTCAAATACACAAATGACCGACCGTGTCATTGTATTCTTCCCTTTTTTAATAAATGTTCATCCTCGGATGAGTTTAGAAACATACCTGGAATGCCAAACAGATGAGGATATCTGCTCTGCATATCATGCTCAATCTCCCAAGTTTCTTCCTCTACCGGCTGACCTCTTTACTGAACCTTCATCGATGCAATATCCTTTCACCTCAGCTTCTGAAACTGCCTATCCAAAATGACCACTAGTTTCTCCTTATAAGCTAAGTTCTCATCCAACTGTACTGAACTAAAATCTAGCACATATGACTTATCCGTATGATACTTCCAAAGCATGGAAACATGAAACACTGGGTTAACTCCCGACAAGCTGGGTGGCAAAGCAAGATTGTAAGCCACCTCACCCACTCTCTCCATAACCTCAAATGGACCAATGTATCGAGGGTTCAACTTGCCCTTCTTCCCAAACCTCATCACACACTTTGTAGGCGAAGCTCTGAGAAGAAACCCTTCACCCTTTATGAAAGCTACATAACGAACCTTTCTATGAACATAACTCTTTTGTCTGGACATGTATGAAGTCAAGCATCACGAACCAGATCGGTGCCCAAAAATATAGCCTACCCAGGCTCAAATAAACTAATCGGAGAATGACATCGCCTCCCATATGAGGCCTCATAGGAAGCCATCTAGATACTAGACTAGTAGCAGTTGTTATAGGCGAACTCTGCTAATGGTAAAAACTGATCCCACTGGCCACCGAAATAAATGATGCAGGCTCTTAACATATCCTCCAAGATTTGAATGGTTTGCTCGGACTGCATGTCTATCTAATGGTAAAGTGAAGTACTCAACTAAACTTGCATGCCCAACTCATTTTGCACGGCTCTCTAAAATACGATGTAAACTTAGTTCCTTGATCCGAGATAATAGACACTATCATACCATGCAGGCAGACAATCTCTCTAAGATAAAGCCGAGCCAACTGCTCAGAAGTGTAGGGAGTCATGACCGTAATGAAATGTGCATACTTGGTCAGTCTGTGCACAATGATCGACACAACATCAAATCTCCTCAAGTTCCATGGGAACCCCACCACAAATCTATAGTGATACGATCCCACTTCCACTTCGGTATATCTAGCCTCTAAATCAAACCGCCCAGTTTCTGATGCTCATACTTGACTTGTTGACAATTCAAACATTGTGCAACATGCCCAACAAAGTCCTTCTTCATCCTTCTCCATTGATAATGATGTCTCAAATCATGATACATCTCTGTAGCACCTGGGAGAATAGATTACCATGAACTGTGAGCCTCCTCAACAATCAACTTCCTCAATTCATCAACATTAGGAACATAGATTTGATCCTAAATCCTCAATACCCCATCATCACCAATAGTCACCTCCTTAGCACCACCATGTTGCACCATGTCCTTAAGGACAAACAAGTGTGGATAATCATAATGGCGAGCCTTAATATGCACAAACAAAGATGATTGTGACACAACACAAGCTAAAATCTTGCTAGGCTTCGAAATATAAAACCTCATGAATATGTTATCCAAAGACTGAACATCCATAGCTAACGATCTCTCCACAACTAGAATTAATGCCGAACTCCCCATGCTATCGCCTTTCTACTCAAGGCTTCTGCCACCACATTAGCCTTCCCCGAATAATAAAGGATAGTGATATCATAATCCTTCAACAACTCCAACCAACTCTAATGCCTGAAATTCAAATATTTCTATTTAAACAGATGCTGATGACTCCGATGATCTGTATACACCTCACAAGACACACCATATAACCAATGCCTCCAAATATTGAGTGTGTGTATAATAGATACTAACTTTAAATCATGCACCAGATAGTTCTTCTCATGGGGCTTCAACTGGCCCGACGTATAGGCAATCACCCTAGTGTCTTGCATCAACACAAATCTAAGGCCAACCCTTGAATCTCCCCTCACACTCATTTGACCACTTGAACGGAGCTCCCTTTTAAGTCAAATTAGTCAACGGGGCTACAATAGATGAAAACCCCTCCATAAAAAGGCTGTAATACCCATCCAAACATAAGAATCTCCTGATCTCCGAAGAGGTAGAAGGTCTAGGACAACTATGAACTACTTCAATCTTCTTCGAGTCCACCTTAATCCTATCAGTAGATACCATGTGGCCCAAGAATGCAACCAATTCCAGCAAAAACTCACACTTGGAGAACATAGCATACACCTTTTTCTCCCTCAAAATCTGGAGTACAATCCTCAAACACTGCTCGTGCTCCTCAGCACTATGGGAATATACAAAGATATCATCAATGAGCACAATGACAAAAAAATCCAAATAAGGCCGGAACACATTGTTCATCAAATCTATGAAGGTTGTGGGGACATTAGTCAAACCGAAAGACATTACCAAAAACACATAATTACCATAACGAGTCCAAAAATTCGTCTTAGGAATCTCCGAAGTCCTGATCTTCAACTGGTGATAGCCCTATCTCAAGTCAATCTTCAAGAACACCCTAGAACCATGAAGCTGATCAGATAAATAATCAATGTCAAGCAATAGATACGTGTTCTTGATGGTAACCTTGTTCAATTACTTATAGCCAATACACATCCTCATGGACCCATCATTTTTCTTCACAAATAACATTGGCGCACCTAACAGTGATACACTAGGCCCAATGAATCCCTTATCTAGAAACTCTTCAAATTTTTCTTTCAATTACTTCAACTCAACTAGAGCCATGCGATACAGTGGAATAGACATGGGTTGTTTTCCCGACACCTAGTCAACAACAAAATCAATATCCCTATCGGGTGGCATGCCCAGTAGGTTTGCTGTAAACATATCTAGAAACTCCCTCGATACTGGAACTGACTCAACAGTAGGAGTATCAACACTAAATTCTCTCATAAAGGCTAAGTAGGCCAAACACCCCTTCTCAACCATCCGCTGAGCCTTCAAAAATGAAACCACCCTACTAGAAGTATGCCCAAGAAAACCTTTCCATTCCCACCTTGGCAACCCGAGCATAGACAATGTCATTGTCTTAGCATGACAATCAATAATAGCATGATACATAGATAACCAATGCATACCCAATATCACATCGAAATCCACCATTCTAGGCAACAAGAGATCCACTCTAGTATCATAGCCTCTGATGGCAACCAAACAAGACTGATACACACAATCCACCACAATAGAATGACCAACAGGTGTAGATACTTGAAAAGAAATATAAAGAGAACTACGAGGCAAGTCCAAATAATATGCAATGTATGATGACACATAGGAATATGTAGAACCAGGATAAAATAGAATTGAGCATACGTGATGACCGGATCAGAAGCCTCCACTTCGGTCCTGCCCAGAAATGCGTAGCTATGGGCCTAACCTCCGTCTAACTGACCTCTGCCTCTAGGGCATCCTCATACTGCTTGAGCTTCCCTTCTAGCTGGTGGGGCTGGTGGTGTAACAATTGGAACTTGAGTCACTACTTGAGAACCCTGCGGTACGGCGCCTCTACCACACCTTGGACAATTTCTTTTAATATGCCCAGCCTCTCCATACTCATAACAACCTCTTCCCATGAGAATAACTTCTATAATACTTTCGTGCCACAAAGAAAAATCTGGACATCATGAGTAGATTAACCAGGCGATTACTGTAGTACTAGCCAGGCATCCACAAGTCAAAACACCGTGTGCCTTCTAGAGTACGCACCCTTCTTAGGTAGTATCAAATAATGCTAGTATTCTTCTAAACATCTAAAATTGCCCATTCTGTCTAGAACTTGTGACCTCATCCAGGCAAAAATCATAACAGGCGACACGTTCCTTATGCCGGTAGCAGACATCTAGCTCAAGATGTGGTTGGCACTATCAAGAACTCTTCGAGGCCAGTCTGCACATCACCAAGCTATCATAACTGAACTTCCCCAATTCAACCAAGTCACACAAGGCGTCAAACCTAATGGTATTGCAACAGAACGCTGGTGAAGCATTACCACACCAAAACACCAGTTACCTTTGTTGCTATGTTGACCCAACACTACCGAGCTGACCCATTTTTTCTAATCCTACTAGACTTATCTTCAGTTCAACACTTTCCCTTATCGGTATACAATGATCCTAAGTCAAAGCTCGTTGCGGAAGACCTAGCATAAACCACATCATTCAAAAACCCAAAAATCTTTGTATTTCCTCTGGAGCACCCAATAATGTTGCAACCGAGATACCCACTTTGAAGAGACCTTCTATGAATCTAAAGATGTTTCTCTAACCTCTCTGATACTGGCATATAGATTTAGCAATGATACATATATATCACAAGTTCCAGCACCATCCCATGAAAATATCAGATCTTAGTTGTGTACAGTTCCGGGGAACCCCTCAACACTGCATATATATCTCATACCCAAGACTAATATGACACTTGCTCATGTAATTGATTGTCGATAGTAGACTCCCTCACTTGGTGCAGAGTCATAGGGTAAAACATCTGATGATCTACGTTACCAACCTTCATAAGCTCGTACAACACCAATCAGATACACGAACAAATTGCATCCCCCACTTGAATGACTAAAGATTTACCAACATGTTCGCGTCCTTAGTCTATAAAATAACTCGAGACAATGATCGAGCATCTATGGCCCCATCGTAGCCCATCCACAACATTAGAAAATGTCAGAGCATAGCTGATATCGAGCGCGCAACATCATATACCAGTGGATGTAAAGGGGTATAAGATATATGCCTCAAGTTGAATCAACGTCGTATGATAAGGAGTGAAAGGAGTGGTTCCTAATAATTTTGTAGCCTCTGGAAGATAAGTACAAATGTTTTTGTACCGATCCGCAAGATTCTACTAAACTTTCTTATGACTCGTAGCGCCTATGAACCTAGAGCTCTAATAACAACTTCTCATGACCCCAATTTCCCACCTTAGGATGTCGTGATGGCACCTAGTCTCTAAGGCTAGGTAAGCCTAACTCTTGCTGATTTAATAACAAAATTGAACTATTTAATCATTTATCAAAACTATTAAATGACATACATAGCCGCAAATGGCCAATAGTTATACATTTCCCAAAATCGGCAGTACGGAGTCATAAGCACTACTAAAACACACTAGAAGAATGAAGTAAGATAGTGACTCTTAACAACATAATCAGAATACCTGGATCTGCACATAAATGTACAGAAGTGTAGCATGAGTACACCACAACGGTACCTAGTAAGTATCAAGCCTAACCACGATAGAGTAGTGATGAGGCCAGGTCAAGACACCTACTAGACATAGAAACATGTCCATCATATACATAAGCTAACAATAAAATGAACATCAATGTAAGACTAACGGTGGAAAAATTATTGATTTACAACAAACAATGAAGTAATAGAAACATAAATGGCAGCAAGTAGTAAAGGAGTAATAAAAAAATAACATAATCAGAACACCGATGAGATGTAAATGAACTCAAATAAGGAAAAATGGATGACAACTCAAATAATCAAATCGCTCCCAATGCATGGACTTACAACAAGAATTACCCTGAGGCACCACACCTCATAAACCACAAGTCATGGACCACAATTTTCAAATCTTACACATATGGCACCTCGTGCCCACAATAACAATCACCTTCGCACAGCAAAGCCCACATGTTACCATATACTTTGCAACTATGATAAATGTTAATTTAGATGAACGAAAGATAAATTTAAACACCATGAAACATAATAACAATCTTGAATAAGTAAGGTGTCAAATAAAATAATGAGTTTATTTTAGAAATCAAGTAAAGTAAAATAATACACAATTCGTACGAAAGAGAGTATAAGATGGGTTTAGTTTAGAAATCAATAAAATTGAGTAAAAGTATCATTTTTAAATAAAACAAAACATAAGTTAAATTAACGAATTAAAAATAAAACTTGTTAAGGAAAAATATGATAACAATTTTAAGTAAGGTAAATATCTAACAGGATGATGAGTATAATTTAAGAACCCAATTATAGTGAAAGTGCGATAGCCATTTAGAATAATAAGGAACCGAGTGAGATAACGAGTTATATCTTAAAAGGCACATAGAAAAAATATGTTAATAATTCTTTTACCTAAACCATTATGTCACCAACAACATAACTGATATGATTTAGTGACTACACTCAATTAAATCTAACCAAAATAAATCTACAATGAAGAGATAACATGTAACAATAAAGAGTCAACAAGTTCGACTAAAGCATGAGAGCAATTTATCAATTAGGACGTAGAACAAGTGTTAACGAAATCATTTAAGGTATGTAATGATAGGTTAACACAAGTAAGAATAGATTGACTAAGAGAATTTAGAACATGATACTACAATTCAATTAATGCATGGAAAGAGTCTAAGTAGCCTAAATCGGTCAAATACTACGTACAACCCGTGTACCCACTCGTCACCTTGCGTACATGGATTTCACATAGCACAAATGAATCAAACAATACCAATCCCAAGGGGTAGTTTCTCCCACACAAAGTTAGGCAATACACTTACCTCAATTAGGCCAATTCAACACTCAGAAATAGATTTCCCCTTAAAGTTTACCTCCACATGGCTCAAATCTAACCAAATATGACTTAATAACATCAAACAATGCAAGAGAAACCAATTATAATAAATAAATCTATGATTTTTATATTGTTCCCAAAAAATCAATAAAAGTCAACGTCGAGCTAGCCGGATCCCGAATCCAAGCTTACCCGAGCAAAGCCCAAATCAATACAAGCTCACACAAATGAAAACTGACTCAATCAGAGTCCGATAGCTCAACCAATTTGCCAAAACATCGTTCAATGGTGTTCATAACTCAAGAGCCCAACCCACACTAGTTGGGTCCCATATCTCTCGAAATACTCCTCCAAAACTCGCCAAATTCGAGTATGGTGTTCTCCTTATATAGGAGAACAAGATCCCAAAATAAATTAGGAAATAAACGCCTCTAAATCATTTTCAATTTTAAAAATTTAGGACATAACCCTAGGTCTTGATTCAAAGAATTAAATGGGTTTTCAATTATAATCATGGATTAAAGCTTAAACCAAGGGAATGAATCAAAGGGAAATACTTAGGTTATAGTTTAGACCATACCCCATGGAAGAAACATGAAGAACATCCTTGAATTCTCTCAATCCCAAACTTTCAAGATGAGAAAAACTCTAACAACATTAATAGCCAAAAATGCTCAGTTGTTCTACCTCGTTTCTTGAGCCAAACAATCCTGTAGCTCACTTTTGATGCCTCCAATGGATTTCTCATGAAATTTCAGTAAAGTTAGGCTTTTTAATCACTCCATTTGATCTTATAATAAAAGAAATATGTTGGTTTCAATATTTGGAAATAGTGTAGATTTTTAAATACGAATTCAGTGGCCATTTCGTAATTAAACTGAAAAATCCGGTAACCCAATTCTTAGTAAAATGACCATAAATTCCTCATACGATGTCGAAACATGATGATTTCAGTTGCTATGGTTCCAACATTATGTTAAGAATATAATGGTTTAGGATAAACACGAATCAAAGGTCGTTTGATCAATATGGTAACCTTTATGCTCAAATCGACGTCGAAACCGAAAACAATCACCACACCTAAACTTATCCAAACCTCATCAGAATTTAACCAAAATTTGTGTACATGTCCAAAATCATCATACAAACTTATTGGAATAATTAAAACCCGGTTCCGTGCACGTTTACCCAGAAGTCAAACCTTGGTCAACTCTTCCAACTTAAAGCTTCTATAACGAGAATCATTCTTCCAAATCAATCCCGAACCGCTCGAAAACTGAAACAAATCATACTGTCATGACCCCAATTTCCCTCTGTAGGATGTCTTGATGGCACCTAGTCTCGAAGACTAGTTAAGCCGAACAAACATGCGGAAATAACAAAAATATTAGATAAACTCTTAAATACTCAACATCTATATAAAATAAACTTCGCTACTCAACGCCTCAACATATACAATTTCCCCAAAACCTGGTGATATCGAGTTACAAGCTCTATAACAGTATCAAAGTCATCAATATACAATTGTACTAGTAGAAGAAGGAAAATATAAAAGTAGATAGAGGGTGACTCCTAGGCCTGCGAGCACTGGCAGGTGTACCTTGAAGTCTCTGCGTACGAACTCAACTCAATGATACCTAGACAGGTAGAAGGTACCTGGATCTACACAAAAGGATGTGCAGAAGCGTAGTATGAGTACACTACAACGGAAACCAGTAAGTACCAAGCCTAACTTCGGTAGAGTAGTGACGAGGTCAGGTCAAGGCCCTACTGGAATAAATAAGAAAAACTGTACAAGTGTATGGCAGTGTAGTAACGAAGGCAAAGAAACTGAAACAACAATTATATATCAAAGCTAGGTACACAGAACTAAAGCAAATAGTACAACATGGAGAAAACAAGGAATGATATGCTAAGGAAATAAAACAACCAAAGACAAGTACAACAATAGAGAAACACCAACAAGAGTCACTACTGAGGTGTCCCCTCGTAGTCTAAAATCACAAGAATAATTCACAAGCTTTTCTTATATCACCGCGGGAGCCTTGCATTTAGTTTTGAAAATTATTTTTTTCCCAAAATAGCATCCCGCGTTATAGCCCACCTTATCACACCGCATGACTTCTCGTAATTCCCCTACTAGCCATGCGTATCAAGCACACCTTATCTCACTGCATGCGTTTCAACCCCAAAACCTTATACAACTGCATGCGTATCAATATCACAATGTATCATAAATCACACCTCATGTGCCCAATATCACAACTTGCTAAAGAAATCAACAATGACCGAGCTTTCACAATAAAGAGCCCATAGCTCAACCACAATGTACACAAGAGTCTCAACAATAACAATCGGAAGTGAATAACTCGACAGAATAGTATTTCAGAACTTAATGCTTTACCTCAATATGAATCACGACCTTTATAACTCAACACCAATTTTAACAACAAGATATTGCAAGAATAACAACTTTAGGTAAAGAATTCACGGTTAATTAATAAATAAGGAATAGAGGAAACAACAACAAATTCAAATAAACTTGTAGGGCAATTAACATGTAATAGATAAGACAAGTAGAGCATGTGAATATAGACTAGTAATGATGACTATAACATGTTAAGCTAACTCAATTAAGGCATGAAAGGAATTTACATAGCTAAAACCGGTAAATTCAACACTTAGATCGTCCACACACGTGTTACCTTGCGTACATGGCTTTCATACATCATAATTATTACAAATAACACCAATCCTAAGGGGTAATTCACCCACATAAGGTTAGGCAAGACACTTATCTCAAAACACGCTCACTCAATCCACTAGTAAGCCTTTCCCTCGATTATCCAACTCTTAACAGCTCGAATCTAGCCAAAAAACTTCATACTATAAATATAAACTATAGGAAACTATTTCGAATAATAAAATTACGATCTTTGCAAAAAGATAAAAGTCAACTCAAACGTCAAGCCGGGCCCGCATCTTGGAACTCGACCAAAATTACAAAATTCGAACACCCATTCAATAACGAGTCCAACCATACAAGAATTACTCAAATTCAACCTCAAATCGCCTTTCAAATACTCAAAATTTAGCCTAAGGAGTTTCACAAATGTTTCCCCAAATTTCCAACTTAAAACACTAATTAAATGATAAAAACAACAATAGATTCGTGTAATGTAACCAAAAGAGTTAGAAATTATTATCCCAATGTTTTCCTTAAAAATCTCCCAAAATATGATCTCACACCGAGCTCTCTAAGTCCAAAAATAGATTATGAAACTCAACCCTCGAACTAGACCTTTCTGCCCAGCGATCCTCACTTCTGCGGGCCTGGGGTCTCACCTGCGATGCCGCACCTGTGGAAAATCCATCGCAGGTATAGTTCCAACTTAAATCCAGGGGTTCCGCTTCTACGGACAAAAGCTCGGACCTTCGATACCGCTTTTGCAGAGAAACGACCGCATCTGCAGATACGCCCAAAGTTGCTCTCCAATTTCGCTTCTGCGAAGGCAGCCTCCGCATCCACGAGTCCGCTAGGCAAGGAAACTTTTGCTCCTGAGGCTCAAAGGCCGATTCTACGGTGCCACACCTGCGACCCAAAATGCGTAGGTGCAATTGCACCAGACACAACCTAGGTTCAGCAATCACACAAGTCTAATTGTTTATCCGGATTCAATTCGTTTCACACCCGAGGCCCCCGGGACACCGTCCGAATATACCAACAAGTTACAAAACACATAACGGACCTCCTCAAGGCCAAAAATCATATCAAACAACATCGATTCTACGAATCGTAACCCAAATTCAAGCCTATGGAAACTATGAACTTCTGAATTTTGAAACCAATGTCGATTCATACCAAAACAACTCTGATTGACTTCAAATTTTGCACACAAGTCATAAAACACATGACAGACCTATTCCAACTTCCAGAATCGGAATCCGAACCCAATATCAATAAAATCAACTCCCGGTCAAACTTAGCAAATCTTCCAAATCTTCAACTTTCCAACTTTCGCCAATTCACGCCGAAATGACCTACGGACCTCCAAATCAACATCCAGACACTCTCCTATGTCTAAAATAACCACATTGAGCTATTGGAATCATCAAAAATCTATTCCGGAGTCATCTACACAAAACTTCCCTGAAACCAAAACTAAACACCCCCGCGAATCACATAACCATAATACAACATAGAGAAGGCAATAAATAGGAGATCATGGATAAAACAATCAAAATGACCGACCAGATCATTACACATACACGCAAGCTACTCAAAGTATCAAACTACCGAATGAAATGCTAGAGCTCAAAACGGCCGGTAGGATCGTTACAATGACGTTTCTGTTAGTAAAATAATACATATCTTCTCTATATGTTTCTCTTTTTAATTTGACATGTCCTTTTATGCATATCTCCTCTATATGTTAAACTGTTATCTTGTTTAATGTTTATGCATATCATCTTTATGTGCACTGCAACATTTCTAGTTGGGGTTGGCTTCTTGTATAACTGTTGATATTCTTGTATAACTGTTGATATAGTAGATTGATATTTGTTTTTTCATGTGATGTGTTCTATTAGTATGTTTACTAGTTTCTTAAAAATTTTCATGTGATGTGTTATATTAGTATGTTTACTAGTTTCTTAAATTTGTTTTATATAGTATGTTTTATTAACTTGATGTTTATTAGCTTCTTGATTTTTTTTATAAATAGTATGTTTTATTTTGGTGGAAATATTCTTGGTTTTCTTTGTACAACGGTTCTTTTTCCGAGGATGCCAATTTTCTTTTTGAACCGGGTAATTTTTGGTAAATTTTTGTGTCGACTTTTTCCCGAGGATGGATAGCTAGGCGACTTTCTTAAGGGAATTAGTCTTGTAATTTAGATATAGGTTTTTTTAATAAGTGGTTTGAGTTCAGGTTCATGCCCATTGGCCAATTTGTGGCTTGCTTGGTACCAACATGATTTAAACCTTGCCATATGAATGCTTGATCATTGAAAAAGAAAAATGATTGAAGTAAAGATCATTGCCATGACTTTTAGACTCAATATTTGGCTCTTTGATTCACTAAATAGTCTCTTGGGCCATATGTTACTTCTTTGAGTTTATTAGTTTCAATTGAATTTTGGATTTGTATTCCACTCAAATTTTCATGTTCCATGTGTGGTGAGATTTATTGTGAGTTCTTTTGCATCATTTGTAGTCTAGAACTTTCCCGAAATGTGCTTCAAGGCGAAATACTAGACTAATTTGGTTTGAAAAATGATGTTAGGCCTTCCTTGGACCGTTATTATTCCTTAAATTTCCTACCCTTGCATATTTTCTCTAGCCAACCCCTTTTTGAGCCTTTAAATTTTTTCTTTGACAACCATGTTACAAACTTTAACCCTTCGTTCTTTAGTGATCTATCTTTTGGCATCCTACCTCCCTAAGTACTTTAAAAGTGTAAACATAGGCTAAAAGCCTAAGTTTGCAGGTGAAGGTTGGAAAAGTTGTGATGTGGAAGTTTCTTAAAAGGTGAAAGTTAATAAAAACATTTGAGAAAAAGGACGGAAAAATAAGCAATTGTGAATAAATGGAAGACTAGGTGATGAAATGAAAAATAAAGAAAGGGTGGAAAAGTTCTTGAAGGAAGTGTACTTTGATTGTTGAAATATTATAGTGCTTAGGGAGGTTTTGAGTCACTCTAACCAAAATTGTACCCTACCTTAACCAAAATCCTAAACTACAAGCCTTTAAGCCCTAATTGATTTAGAACCACGTTTTTCTATATTAGTGGAGAAGTACATGAAGGGCAAGCCTATGGTACTACTTGTGTGCATTTGAACATCTTTGTGAGAGAAAGTTAATTCTTTCCATTTGGTATCCCATTTATGTTTTTAATTAAAATTTATGAGTGTGGGATTCTCTATTAAGTGTGAGGACACATGAGATTTGAGTTGTAAATTTAATCCCATTTTCAATTGGGAAGAATGAACAAGGGAAGTTAATTGTGATAAAGAGGCAAATTTTGAAGCTTTAGTGCCATGACTTGATTGCTACTTTGATTAACATATTGTTTGAGCACTTGAATTGTAATGAAATTCATGAGAAGTTTTTGGTGTTTCATATGCTTTGAATTAATTGTTGGTACTAATCGAAGTCATGTTTTTGTGCCTACAGTAGACCTTTTTAACTTGGCAGGATATTGATGCACTATTGAGTTAAATACTTGGAAGGAGATTTAGTCGCTTTCATTGCTTGAAGACAAGCAATAGTTTAAGTTTGGGGGTTTGATATTATCTCGTCCTTAAGCTTAGATATTTGCTATGTTTGATTTATAAAATCGTGTGTTTAATATCGTTTACTTCTATTTTACAGGTTCTATGTGATTTAGAAGTGATCATGAAGAAACCAAGTGAAAACGAGTCAAAAAAAAGTTGAAAAGAAGAAATCTGGAAAACGGCCTCAGATGTCGCAATTGCGACATCAACTTGGAAAATGTGAAGTCAACCATTCCAGTCAATATTCGCAAATGCAAAATAAGGGTCGCAAATGCGAAGTCAAACCAGATAGTCAACTTTCGCAAATGTGAATCCCTTCATCGCAAATGCGAAACTAAGTGCACAATGCCTAGTTCCCAATTTCGAACATACAGATCGCAAATGCAATGTTCAACAGTGATATCAAGGTTCGCAATGGCGAACTTATATTCGCAGTTGCGAATGTCGTGCTTCAATTCTGGGCACTTCTGTCATATCACACTTTCTTCATCCCAAACCCTTTAATATCATTTGTAAAATATATGTGGCATGTTGGCAGCTTTTGTCAATTTTTGGAGCTAGGGTTCTTGCACACACACTTGGGTCTTGAAGATTTGGAGCTTTTGGTTGATAATTTCTTACCTATTTATGTTCAATTCCTTATTTCCTTATTTTGTATTGAATATCTAAGTGTGTAGTATTATTTTCAGTGTTTGAATCTTGTTTATGAGAATATTCATATTTAAAGTGTGTATTAAATACCTTGTTGTGCTTATGTATTGAACAGTTTTTATTTATTATGAAGTGAGTTATTGTTTCTTTAATTATTCTTGTTATTAAATATTTCCAAAGAGATTAGCTAACCCTAGGACTCGTCTATTTACTTCAAATTAATTTTGGAAAAGATAATTGGGGGTTGGGAAAGATTAATTTAACAAGAACTTGAGGCGTTAACCCTCATGTTATAGATTCTACCTAGGGATAGGATTGAACTACTTGTAGCCATATTCGGGTATGCTTAATCTCTTAATTGTGTTAGGGATAATTCAATTAGAACGTCTTGTTAGTCTTCAGAATAAGCTAATATAGAATTATTATCCGAGGCTAATTAACATAAACTCGCTCATATTTGTAAAATCGTAAAATACATTGGATCGTTACTTGAGTGTAAATTCCCAATGCATACATGCTTGAAGCCATTGATCATTTTACTTGCTTTCTAGGTTAGTTTACATTTTTTCAATTAGTTATAAATATTTTCTCAAGATATTTCTTAGTGTTTGGCTTAGCATAATAAGTGATAATTCTCTTACACGCCTAATTGCCTACATATTGTTTTCTGTGGGATTCAACCCCGAATCATAGGTGGGTAAATTATATTGCATGCGACCGTGTCCATTTACTTTTTGGTAGTTGATTTGGACGTCATCAATCACGAAGAAGGAAGATGGCCAAACTGGTTGTTCTTCGGGATCGTAGAAGCAATGTCGCAATCTTATGGTTGGGTGTGTGCTGGTCATCGCAGGTAGGGTATCACGCTCACAAAGTATTAGCTAGGGGTCGAGTTGAAGGCTTTCGTGATCATAGAAGGAGAGTTGCGATCGCATAGAGTCTTTGCTCAACTATTCTCCGTGATCGCGATCATTATGAAGGATCCCTGGGTAGTATTTAAAGTGTGGAATTTTTGGAGTTTTGCGCATTCTCTCTTATTTTAAACCGTAAACTTCAAGACAGGTGATTTTGTAAGGTGATTTTCACCCAAGGCAAAAGGGTAAGTGATTTCTACTCATCTTTGATTATATTTCAAGAATCTACATGGATTTTTAACTCCAAAATCAAAGATTCAAAGTTTAAAAATTGAGATTTTTTCTATGAGCTTAAGAGAGTGAATTTGGGAGTTTTGAACATGAAATTTGAACTTGATTTTGAAGCTAATTACATATTTGGATTCGTGGTATTAAGGATAGTCTATAACTATGATCAATTTCAAATTTCGGGTAAGGGTCCTAAGGTTGACCTTTGTTGACTTTTTTATTTGGGTTAAAGATTGAGTTTTTTTATATGAAATCAATTTGTAAACCTTATATTGACTCATTTAAGTAATATATTGCTAGATTCGAGCCATTTGATGGTATATCTGGAAAGAAAAGCGGTTTTGGAAGGTTGAAGGTGTTCCGGGGTTGAGATAAATCTCTTGTCTATCCTTGTAAGAGGAAATTCTCTCCATAAATGATCTATTTGCTACTTGTTACTTGATTTAGGAGCTATGTATATGCGAGGTGACGAGCGTATAAGCATTAGCTAGGTTATAACAATGTCCAACTAGAATTAGGCTTGTAGTATGCCTTATTTGGATTGTGTGAATTTTTTCCATATTTTCTTGATGTTATGACTATGTGGTGGATCATAACTATGATTAGAAACCATGCGTAGGGTACGGCTTGTTGATTTCGGCATGAAGGGCCTCTTTCACCATGTTGACCTTTTTGATTAGCCGTAATTATACACACACTTTATTTGATTCATGATTTAGTGGCTACTTGGCTTATTTTACTCATGCTAGATATCATGATTAGACTTATAAATATAGAATAAGCATATTGAATTGTTATGAAAAGTTAAATTACATGATTACCCGTAACCTTCTCTTATCCATATGAATATTTATCTGTATTTAATTTATGTGTCCTGGTGCATCTTAATTATATTATTTCATACTCATATTCATTAGTTTGGAGAGTTGAATATTGAGGAAAGTTGAGAATTTTGGTACTAAGGACACTATGAGTGGATATTGATTATTGATCATAGATTGTGATACAATTAACGCTTGGATATGGATATGTCTCTCCGGGGTCAGGTGATTACAAATTTTACTTTAGGCCCTTAGAGGTGCTTGGTTTGGATACGTGGCATGTGTCAGTCATATGTCTTTATGTTGTAAGGTATTGAGAGTGGGCTTTAAGCATGCATATACATCTTAGACTCATACAATAGCTCTTATATAACTATTGATTGATACACATCGTGTTTTATGCAAAAATTCAAGTATTTTGACTTTGTTTTTTATCTCTTCATCTGAAAAGCTTGTCGAATGCCATAATTAATGTATCCTTATCTTTTTTACCTATTTGGATCATGTATTATTTCATATTTTATTTATGTTTTTACTTATTTATTGGACTATTAGTAAGTGTCAGTGTTGACCCTCTACATTACTTCATCGAGGCTAGACTTGATACTTACCGAGTACCATGGTTTTGTACTCATACTACACTTCTGGACTTCTTTGTGAAGATTCTAAGGCAGGTACTACTGGTATCATACAACTTTGTAGGAGTTTACTTGGGGACTTTGTGGTAAACTGTCTTATTTATTAGATCCGCAGTAGATGTTGTTGTTTAGTTGAGACACTTTACTCCTGTTATATGATCGTGTCACGGGTTTTGGCGGTTGTGAGATAGTTGGTTGTGTTTAGACATTGTCTTATACTTATGTATTTATGATGTTGATTTGAGACTTATTCTTCTTTTTTTATTTATATAATGACTTTGTTAACAACATAATAATCTAATTTTATAATTTTTGTCGAGTGTTAGCTTTCCTGGCAAGCAAGTTAGGCGCCATCACGTCCTTTGGTGGGTTTTCGGGTCGTGGCACTTTTAGTTTTGATCAATTTAAGTTTTTAATTTTCTTTTTCTTTTTTGGTTGTCTGTTGTTGATCTCAAGCACTTTGATTGAATGTGAAGGACTAAAAGCGAAAGTCAACTCTAAGATTTTTATCCCGGGTCTGAGAAAACTCTTCAGAAAAGATTGAGAGAAGATAGAGTTACACAAGCACTCGTTCAACTAGCAGCGAAGATGGAAACTAACAACCAAATAGTAGTGTAGGAAGTTGTAATGCTAGTCCAAATTGGATGACATCCGCTTTTGTCAAGCCTCCATAACTAGTCATTTTTATATTAAGCATGAAATGAATCCCCTCTCCCTGGTAGTTGTCGTAGAGATTTGCCCACATTGCTTTAAGCATGTGAAGTTTGTGCCCGGTAACCTTGAGACTGGACTTTTGACTATTACCAGATCTAGCTATAGGTACACTGAAAGACGATTGTGATGGTAAGATTTACTCCCTCCTAAAGTTACATTTACTGACTCCCTACTCTCTAATGGCTTATAAGGTGGAATACTTCTTGGCGATGGCTACGTGTTTGAAGAAAATATTGATCGACTATGAGTGAACCTCTAAACCATAGCCTCTTCTTTTGAAAATACATGTATTACAAACCTAGAAATATGGGAGTACTCCGTGCTATTCTCCACCACTCTTTTAATATGTGTGTGTATTTGTGTACATGCATTATCATATATAAAAAAATGAAAATTTGCACAAACCTTCAAGACTTGTGCATCGCATGGCCATAGTGCCATGAGAACTGCCAAAACTCTCAAAGGAAAAGCAATATACTTGTATACGGGTGAAATCGGAAATAACGCACACCCCGATTTACCGGTGAATGGAACGAAGTAAGGGCATAACATATGGGATCGACATCGAAGTTGGGAACTCTTTGTATCGAGGCCCGCAAAAAGTAGACGAAGTGCTTACCATCGGACCTGATGAAACGACGCACTCCGAACTCGGAATGGGTTCTGAGACTTCGGAAAACATCATGAGCAGTTATGCACAATCGATAGAGGTCTGTGATATCTGTAACTGACCGGATATCACGGCGCGGATCTCGCTCGATGACGGTTACGAATCACTAAGAAAGATTTTTGCCAGTTTTAGATTTGTATTAAGAATGAAACTCTCTTATTATATAAAGTGAAAGCTTTTCTATACTAAAGTACATTGTAACATGCATACCAAGACAATACAATTTTTTTTATGCTCGCTAACTATTGAAAAGTTCTTACTTTGTTGTTATTCTTCACACCTGATTGGTTTCGAACCAAAGACCCAACCGAGAGCATGAATTATTGCCTAACCCAAATTCAAGTTGGGTCATAACACTACAAATGGTTTGATTATTCATTTTTGTCTTTAACTCATTTATCTAATATCTTTAATTATTTTTCTGGGGGAGAGAAAGTTTTCAGGTTAGATTTTTTTAGATCAAATAGTACTAGTTGGATAGATAGAGGTGGTGAATCTAATATCTTTAATTATTAATGTTGAATCAATCCACATATATTTAAACCACGTACAAATTTAATTGTTATCCGTTTTAATACAAATCTCCTTAACACACTCTATTTTACGCTTGTTCTTTAAAGTTTCAATTTCAGGTCAGCTTGAAAATGTCAAAATCTCAGCCTGCTCACTTGAACGTTGAGACTAAATCTGGCCATCATGGAGAAAACAACAATCTGGTGCCTAGCAACGAAGTTCCCCCTGTTGATCCCAACGAGGTCCCGGTTGCCGATCCTATCGACACCAATTCACAGGTTGCTATCGAAGTCAACCTGCCAACTGACATCACAAACAATGTTTGTGGAGGTCCTCGACCAATAGTTTGAGAAACGCCTGAGGGCGAAGGTGATGGGGTAAGCCTGCAGCTAATTTCGAAATGTTGCAGGCTCAACAGGAGGCAATAGTACAGCTATAGAATCAAGGCCACGCCCCTGACAGGGTCGAGCCCGAACTATCCTTGGAGAATACCCGAAGAAACAAACAAACCATCGAGAGGTCGGGTGAAGCTGAGCCCGGTGTCAACTCTAATGAAAATTCTAGAAGCATTGACGATGCGGGTGGAATCAGGTGAGAAGAAGATTAAGGCCAATGACAAAAAAATGGAGACATACAATTCCAGGGTCGATCAAATTCCGGGAGAACCCCCGATATTGAATGGACCGGATTCTAAGAAATTTATCCAAAAGGCTTTCCCTCTGAGCGCGGCACCAAAGACTATCCCGAAGAGGTTTCGTATGCCCGATATTCCAAAGTATAATGGAACCATGGATCCAAATGAGCATGTGACCTCCTATATATATATTCCATCAAAGGGAACAACTTGGAAGATGATGAAATCGAGTCGGTGTTACTAAGAAGTTCGGGGAAACTCTGTCAAAAGGAGGAATGATATGGTATTATAACTTACCCACAAATTCCATTAATTTGTTTGCTATGCTCGCAGACGCTTTTGTGAAGGCCCATACCGGGGTCATTAAGGTCGAGACAAAAAATTGGACCTTTTCAAGGTTAAACAAAGAGAAAACAAGATGCTTAGGCAGTTCGTGTCAAGATTCCAGATGGAACTGATGGACCTGCCTCCAGTTGCCGATGATTGGGCCATTCAGGCATTTACTCAAGGACTTAACCCCCAAAGCTCCTTGGCTTCGCAGCAGCTAAAACAAAATTTGGCAGAATACCAGGCGGTAACTTGGGGCGACGTCCACAATAGGTACTAGTGAAAAATCAGAGTCGAGGACGACCAACTCGGAGCTCCTTCTGGGTCCGTTTATCCCATTAGAGCTGACGACGGGTCTAAGAGGGTCGTCGATCATGAATCAAGGCCAATCCGAGATCAATATCAACCATACAATGCAGATCGAAGGGGAAATAGGTCTGGGAGTCACCCCGCAAGGATCTAAAAGAGAAGTGATCGAGAGCCCAATAGCTGAGGTGTGATGAGAAAAAATGGTTTCGAAAGGCCGCTCGGGGCCAGGGAAGCACCTTGATTATCAGAACATTGATGCTGACAACACCGTATCATCCATCGGGCGCATCAAACCATTGCAGTCCAACCCTACCCAGAGAGACCCTAACTTGATGTGTAAGTATCATGTCATTCATGGCCATCGGATCGATGATTGTCGGCAATTGAGAGAAGAAGTTTCCCGTTTGTTTAATAACGGGCACCTCCGATAATTTCTGAGTGATCGAGCTAAAAGCCACTTCCAGAAGAGGGATGCCAGCAAACAGACCGAATAAGAGAAACCTCGGCGCGTCATCAACATGATTATTGGAGGGGTCGATGTCCCTCAAGGGCCAATGATAAAAGCACACTAAATTATCCATCACGAGGGAAAAGCGCACCCAATATTATGTCCCGGAGGGGATCATTTCGTTCAGCGACGAGGATGCCGAGGGCATCGTACAACCTCACAATAATGAACTGGTAAAATCGGTACTTATCAATAAATCCCGAGTTAAACATGTGTTGATTGATCCATGTAGCTCGGCCAACATCATCAGATCGAGGGTCGTAGAGTAATTGGGGTTGCAGGATCAAACAATGTCGACAGTCCGGGTGTTGAACGGATTTAACATGGCGTGCAAAACCACTAAAGGGGAGAAAAACCTACCAGTGAACACCGCCCGAACAATCCAAGAGACAAAATCTTATATGATCGAAGGTGATATGAGATATAACGCTCTATTCGAAAGGCCATGGATTCACAACATGAGGGTGGTACCTTCGACCTTACGCCAGGCATTGAAATTACCTACACCGGGAGGAATCAAGACGGTCTATGGAGAACAACCGGCTGTGAAGGAGATGTTCGCAGTCAATGATGTATTACCAATGCCCGCAATATCGATGCTAGGGAACATGAAGCCGACCAAGGAAGAAGCTAAATAGCAATCACTGATGCCGATCTCATCCTAACCGGAAAAATGAGGAATAGACGAGGAGGAAGATTACGGAGTCCCGAGATCATTCATAGCTCCTACTAAAACTGATGCCACTAAATCAACAGTCGAGGAGTTGGAACAAGTCCTACTAACCGAACGCATACCAGACCGAAAGGTATATCTTGCCATGGGGTTAACCCCCGAGCTTAGGAAAAAACTCATTGATTTCCCTAAAGCTAACATGGATTGTTTTGCTTGGTTCCATCTTGACATGACAGGGATCCCACCGGAGGTAACCACTCATAAGTTGAGCATAGACCCAAAGTTCCATCCTGTTAAGCAGAAAAGGAGTCCGCAGTACGAGGTCAAGCATGCGTTCATCAAAGACGAGGTATCCAAACTACGTAAATAGGGTCTATGCGAGAGATATATACCCTGACTGGTTAGCTAACGTAGTAGTACCTAAAAAGGGATTAAGCTAAGAATGTGTGTAGATTACAAAGATTTGAAAAGGCATGACCTAAAACTTCTTTCCCTTTGCCTAATATCGATCGGATGATTTACGCGACGGCGGAGCACGAGAAACTCAGCTTTCTCGATGCCTATTCTATGTACAACCAAATTCGGATGGACCCAGGCGATCAAGAAAAGAATTCTTTTATCACTAAATTTGGCACATACTATTATAATGTAATAGCGTTCAAATTAAAGAACGTTGTGCCACTTATCAACGCCTAGTAAACCGAATGTTCGAAGAACATATATGAAAATCAATGGAAGTTTATATTGACGACATGTTAGTCAAGTCCCTGCGAGCAGAGGACCATTTAAAACATTTGCAGGAGACCTTCGACATATTGCAGAAATACAATATGAAGCGGAACCCAGAGAAGTGCGCATTCGAGGTCGGGTCAGGAAAATTCCTCGGGTTCATGGTATCCAATCAAAGAATCGAGATCAACCCAGATAAAATCAAGGCTATATAGGACATCACCATTGTAGATAACGTGAACGCCATCTAAATACTGATCGGGCGAATATCCTTTCATGCCCCGACCTCGTAGAGCGCGACTGACACTCAACCGAGATACCCCGATTAAGCAAGCCTGTTAGATTCCTTCTACCCAACCTTGCCCATTAACAATATAAGAACCAGTACAAGTGATAGACATGAGAAGAGTCAAGTGTTTCCCTTTCTTTTCCCATTATTCAAAAGAGATTCATTTACAACTTCCAAAATGTTACAAGTTTATAGATATGATGAACAACATGTATGCCACATACCAACACTTCTAGTTCATTACCCAACATCAAACACCACCCACAATCTATCTACGGAGCCTCTAAGTACAACTGAAGAGTAGTATGAAAGTGCTGGCGACAAGGCCCCGGCTATACCTCAAAACATAAAGTACAACGTCAAATGACATGAAGCCCGGAACAGAGTAGGGCTCACCAAAATCTGCTGAATAGAGAGTAACTGCTAACGAGGATCAAAACCGCCCGCTGACAAACCACCTGCATCCATTGAAGATGCAGCGCCCCTAACAAGAACTTAAAAATACAACATGAATATGATGAATCATGGTAACAATAAAAGGCTTAGTTAGTTGTTAAAGCCACATCAAATTTATTAAAAGTTTTCAATTACATTTATAATTCTTAAGTCGGGGATCCTCTACAACTACCCTTACACAAAGCGGCCCTGCCACCTCACCCCAATGTATGCGGGTGGAGGTGCAACCACGATACCCTCAACGCTACACAAAGTTTCCTTGCCGCCTCACCCCAATGTATGTGGGTGGAGGTGTATCCACAATACCACAACTCTATACAAAGAGACCCTGCTGCCTCACCCCAATGTATGTTGGTGGAGGTGTAATCACAATACCACTCTAGATTTCCAAAATGATAATGATTCGTACAATGGGTTCTCTTCCAATCAACCATTTGGTACGTTTGGCCTTAGCAAGAGTAGGTTCATAAGGTTTCATAATATAAGAAATAAATGTTTGATTACATTGATTTCATACAAGGTTTTCTTACCAAGAAGGGGGTATAACATAATTAAGTCACAATAGAAAATCTTTAACACATCATTCATTCTTGAAATACTTTTTCCCAAAAAGGGCAACACACAATTTCAACTCATGGATATAAGAGCTCAAAACACTTTGGAAATACTTACAAAGCATAGTATTATTTAAGACTGACACATTTGGGCATGACCTTAGTACATAAGCTTTTAGGCACATCTATTTTCGAAGTCAATTTGAAACAGTTGAATCAAGGCCTATTTCATAACCTTTCTCACATCATTTCATTTCCTCGGAACCATTGGCCACAAGTATAACTTTCATTCTTGGCACGTTGGCCACACTTTATATCTCGAATCCATTTCTTTCACTTTCAAGCATCCTTATAGATTATCAAAAATAAGGCATTTCTACTCAAGACCTTAAATACATATTTGAGCCACTAACCAAATTAAGGGTCTTAGGCACATGTAATTTCTTACAGAATTCGACATGGTAGTTTTCATTAGGAACATGTTTTCAAATCATAACATATTAACACACATCCCACGCTTAATCACCTTCTCAAATAGTAACTCAACATAACAAGTACATCTGGAATACAAATTGAACGCATATATCTCTTGTCACAAGGCTTATTAGGAATATTCAATTTATAATGAACAACGCGGGACTTACAAGGCCATTGTGGGGTTCAATTCTAAAAGAGGAGTTTAGAAAACATACCTTGTTTGAGCTTTCCTTAAGTTACTACAACGTCCTAACACTTCTAGCAATAACAATTTATAGGAAGATATCGAAAAATCGGATAATAATCAGAAGGATTCACATGGTGTAACTCTCTTAGGAATTTTGTCAAACAATTCAAAATGGTAATCCCCCAAAGCTCTAGTATGCAAAATAGACTACAAAGCTTTACAATGGTAATCCCCTCCTCCCTCAACCAATTTCAACAAGAAACTAACCAAAATGGTTCATTAATTCCACATACTACAACCTATTGTCACATGCATGGCCTATTTTCACTCCCCACAATATACTATAACTCATAACCTCTTGCATGAAAGCTTAGGAGTAGGACTTACTCGGATAGATGATAATCTAGTGATTGGTTTCCTTTATTCTTGAAGGTTGGTGCAAGATGGATGATTAGAGTGTTAGGTTTCCTCCTTCTCTCTATAAAATGTTCTTACCTCTCTCTAAAAGCATAAAGTAATCCCCCAAAATAAGCTCTAAAGGCTATTTATCAAAACGGGATCGGGTTATAAAAATAGGAAAATAGACCCTCTGAACTCAGGTCTGCGGTCGCATAATGGACCGCATAACATATATGTGGTCCGCAAAATGGACCGCGAAAGTGATGCCCAAAAACGAAAATGGTCTGGACAGGTCTGCGGTTCGTAGATCACTTATGCGGCCGCAGAATGGACCGCAGAATCATCCAACAAAATTCTTCAAGCCAAATCTGTGATGGAAAATGCGGACCGCAAAATGGATGTACGATCGTATATTAGACCGCAAAACGACCTTCAAAATTAAACCATATTTTTGCTCAACTCTACGACGGGCATGCGGCCCACAAAATGGATATGCGGTCACAAATCTGATCGCATAACTGGCCCTTCAGCAAATATTTTCCACCAACACCTTGATGCATTCTTCAACCCAAAAAGTATGTACCAATCTGTACACATTATCCGACCTCGACATTGTAAGACTATAATTCCTTGGTGAAATTTTACGGGGCCTTATATCCTCCCCCACTTAGGATCATTCGTCCTCGAATAAGGAGTAGAGTCCGCCCAGAACACCCAACATAATTCATTTCTCCTTTCACACATCACAAGCCCCCAAATTGACTAACTCCCAAATATTTTCAGAAATTTCGGCAGAGTCTCCCATGTAATTGGGCCTATCCACCTGCCAGAGAACCACCAAAACAACTCCTAACAATACATCCATAACTCAAGAAAGCATAACAATATATTTTAATAACACCGACCTCAACATCAAGGGCATTACATTTACAGAAGTGGTATCTTGACATGAACTGTACACATTTAAATCATAACACATAGAAATTACCTTTTGAACCACAACCATTTGGCTATACAAACAAATGAGAATATTTTCTTTCCACAACACTTTCAGCCATCAAGGAGACCTTCTCGACTCATAGACTTAGCCATAGCACTTGATATAGGCAATCTCAACTTCCGTACTTATCCTACAAGTATGACAACTAGGTACCTCTCATAAGCCAATTACCCATTAACTTTACCTCCTATAGCTTCCACCGGAATGATAGACAAATGACTCCCAACTACCCTTTCGGGCATAGACACATGAAACACCGGGTGTATGGAGAAGAACGATGGGGGACACATCATACTCATAGCTTGGCCTATTCCTTTCAATATTCCATAAGGCCCAAATGTAAACTACACCTATCTTACCTTTATTAACAATTCACATAGTATCTTTATGGAGAAAGTCTGGAGAATAACATGTTCACTCTCTTCAACTCTAAATCTCTATGCTGAATACTCAAACTAAACCTTTGGCGGCTCTCAATAATTATGCTACGATGTGCTAGAATAAATATGACTATAGAGTTCCTACCCAATATGTTCGATCATGGAATGATGCTTCTTCTTTGACATGTTTGAACCTACAACTCTCAGTAGATTTACCACAAACAGGAACAACGATGTTCGAGATTGGACTGGAATTATTAAAGAATCCATCAATGTACTGAGAAAGGAATTTCGAGAGGTTATATCCTAAGAGACATGAAGGTTACCACCAATAACGTTGACATGATTAATCATCATAATGACATCAATGGTTAGAAAGGTTCTAATGGGCGATATGATGCTCCGGGGAGATTGACAAATAACTTCTATCCACCCAAGGATGTGGAACACTAAGGATAGTAAGCTCTCCGCACATGACAATGACATAGTCAATGATTCTAGAAGACGAGTGCGTAAGGATAACGGAACCCAGGGAGACACTAAAAAATAATCATGGAAGGTTTGCAGATGTTCATAATGAGTTCGCCATGGATTTTATGACCTGAAAAGTACCCATACGCCACTAGAGGATGGGAAAACATAAGAAGCAGACGTGATGATATGATAACCCCAAAGGTGCATTTGGTCTTGACGGAAAGCCTATTAAGTACCCTTATGAAAAAGGAAGTGTTGCAGCAACATATGGAAGGATGAAATCTCTCATGGTTATCCAACAAATGTAAGGAAACCGGCATAAGGAATTCACTAACTAAGGAACACAGTTAATAAATGTTTAGAGGTGTAAAGAGAAACTGAACATTTGTTATGAGCTGGACATGTTTGTGCTATATTAACTCCCAAACTGCAATACAAGACCACGTCATGGGCAACTACAATACTAGGAACAAAGTGAGATACTTACTGCGGAATGTACTAAGTGGATATAAAAGTTTTACTAAGATTGGAAAACACAAGATCTTCTTATGACGGATGGGTGAGGAGCTCAAATTTCAAAGAGACTTTATGCAGACACGTGACCATCTTGATTGACATGTACACATATGATAGGTGTTGAGGCATGCTCTTATGTTACTAGACACTGAAGAGGGTCTATGACAATGTTCACAAAGGGAGTAAAGTGATTCCTTAAATCCTATGAGCCACATACACAGAAGAGGGAGAGAGAGTCTCAAGAAAGATCTCGACACTGGATTTCCTTACAATAGATTTGATACTACGTAGGTAAACTTTATGACGGTGCATGCATAAGAACCAGTAAGCATATATTATCTATCTGAATAAAAAGGTTCTGTAAGAAATTCATCAAGTATAGTCCCTTGTTGAGAATTTAGGGAAGCAAGTGGAAAATATTAGCCTAGAGTTATAACTCAATTCAAGGAAATAATTATAAAGCTCAATCCCACAAGGGGTTGTAAATTATAGAATTTGTGATAAAGAGGCTTCACGAATAATGCGCCTCATACAATGAGTAGATACATGCAATGTTTTGTGATTCTGATTTTTGTTAAGACCATATCTATGCAGGCTCTCAATATAGATGTACATATACAACAAGGAAAAGTATGTGGTGTTCAGAATGATGTACTCGGGAGTAACTTACTTGATAACTTTAGATTGACGGGGCAGTGCCTAAACAGATGCCCCCTGACTCTACATCTGTAACATACATTGGTACCATAGTGACATACCCCCGAATGACATCTTCTACACTTCACCAACGAGGATGAGATCCATTAAACTGCCTCGCCTCATTGACCTAATATTTACCCTTTTTGCACACATCATAAGCATCCCATTTATCCTTCCTCCAAGCCTCCATGGTAGTAGTAATAATATATGTATCGGTTTGCTATGTGGGCCTTTGGAATTGCCCTAGCCTACCACCTCTAACACTCTCCTGAGCATACTTACAACACGACGCCAAATGTTCCTTCCCGCATATCGGACAGACCGTGATGGGTGTACCCAACCTAGGGCATTTGTTCTTATTGTGCCCCCCTCTTTCCACAACCACAACATATTTTGATAGTCATCCGACATGTCCCCAAGTGGTGCTTCTTACAAATCAAACATTCCGGCATTTTGGTACAAAACAAAACCTCTTTCATTTCTACGTGCTCTCATCATATGATATGGTGGCACGATAACATTAATAGGGACAATAACACTTACCTTAGTAACTAGTTCTTTCAATCCCTCCTCGTTGCCTCGAATACGTGGTTTACTCATAAGGAAAATGAGACATGCCGAGGAAATTAGCTTTCTATCTTGAGCTCTATCACACGACCTAGAGTATCAAAGAAGAGAGACATTCCTAAAAGTCCAAGTAGCCTCATAATTATAGATGTGGTCGACAACACACCGATAAGAAAGACTCTACTAGACACGGCTCTGAGACATCCTAGGACACTTTAAAACCTAAACTCTAATACGAAGTTTGTCACGCCCCGACCTCGGGGAGCGCGACCGGCGCTCAACCGAGATACCATCGTTAAGCAAGCCTGTTATATGCCTTCTACCCAACCTTGCCCATTAACAATATAAGAACCAGTACAAGAGATAGGCACGAGAAGAATCAAGTGTTTCCAAATCATTTCCCATTATTGAAAAGAGATTCATTTACGACTTCCAAAATATTACAAGTTTATAGATATGATGAAAAACATGTTTGCCATATACCAACACGTCTAGTTCATTACCCAACATCAAACACCACCCACAATCTGTCTACGAAGCCTCTAAGTACAACAGAAGGGAAGAATGGAAGTGCCGGCGACAAGGCCTCGGCTATACCTCAAAACATAAAGTACAACGTCAAATGACATGAAGCCCGAAACAGAGTAGAGCTCACCAAAATCTGCTGAATAGAGAATAAATGCTAACGGGGATCAAAACCGCCCTATGACGAACCACCTGCATTTATTGAAGCTGCAGCGCCCCCGACAAAAGGGACGTTAGTACATATGGAATAGTACTAGTATGAAAACCAAAACACCTACTCAAGGACATATAAATACAACATGAATATGATGAATCATAGTAACAATAAAAGTCCTAGTTAATCGTTAAAGCCAAAACAAATTTATTAAAAGCTTTCAATAACATTTATAAATTCTTAAGTTGGGGATCCTCTACAACTACCCTTACACAAAGGGCCATGCCGCCTCACCCCAATGTATGCGGGTGGTGGTGCAATCACGATACCTTCAATGCTACACAAAGCAGCCCTACCGCCTCACCCCAATATATGCGGGTGGAGGTGTATCACAATACCACAATCCCTACATAAAGCGACCCTACCGCCTGACCCCAATATATTTGGGTGGAGGTGTATCACAATTCCACAATCACAACACAAAGAGGCCCTACCGCCTCACCCCAATATATGCGGGTGGGGGTGTATCACAATAACACAATACCTACACAAAGCGGCCCCACCGCCTCACCCCAATATATGCGGGTGGAGGTGTATCACAATACCATAATCCTATCACAAAGCAGCCTGGTTCGTACAAGGGGTTCTCTTCCAATCAACTGTTTGGTATGTTTTTCCTTAGAAAAAGTAGGTTCATAAGGTTTCATCATATGAGAAATAAGTGTTTGATTACATTGATTTCATACAAGATTTTCTTACCAAGAAGGGGGTATAACATAATTAAGTCACAATAAAAAATCCTTTACACATCATTCATTCTTAAAATACTTTTTCCCAAAAAGGGCAATACACCATTTCAACTCGTGAATTTATAAGAGCTCATAACACTTTGGAAATACTTACAAAGCATAGCATTAATTAAGACAACCACATTTAGGCATGACCTGAGTACAGAAGCTATTTGGCACATCTATCTAAGGCCTATTTCATAACCTTTCTCACATCATTTCATTCACCATTGGCCATAAGTATAACTTTCATTCTTGGCACATTGGCCACACTTTATATCTCCAACCCATTTCTTTAACTTTCAAGCATCCTTATAGATTATCAACAACAAGGTATTTCTACTCAAGACTTTAAATACACAATTGAGCTACTAACCAAATTAAGGGTCTTAGGCACATGTAATTTCTTACACAATTCGACATGCTAGTTTTTATTAGGATCATGTTTTCAAATCATAACATATTAACACACAGACCACGCTTAATCACCTTCTCAAATAGTAACTCAACATAACAAGTACATTTGGAATACAAATTGAACGCATATATCTCTTATCACAAGGCTTATTCGAAATAATCAATTTATAATGAGAAACACGGGACTTACAAGTCCATTGTTCAATTTTAAAAGAGGAGTTTAGCCAACATACCTTGTTTGAGCTTTCCTTAAGTTACTACAACGTCCCAACACTTCTAGAAATAACAATCTATATGAAGATAGCGAAAAATCGGATAATAATTAGAAGTATTCACATGGTGTAACTCTCTTAGGAATTTTGTCAAACACCTAGTATGTAAAATAGACTACAAAGCTCTACAATGGTAATCCCTTCCTACCTCAACCAATTTCAATAAGAAACTAACCAAAATGGTTCATTAATCCCACATACTACAACCTATTGTCACCTGCATGGCCAATTTCCAATTCTCACAATATACAAGAACTCATAACCTCTTGCATGAAAGCTTAGGAGTAGGACTTACCTGGATAGATGATAATCTAGTGATTGGTTTCCTTGATTCTTGAAAGTTGGAGCAAGATTGGATGATTAGAGTGTTAGGTTTCCTCCTTCTCTCTCTAAAATGTTCTTACCTCTCTCTAAAAGCATAAAGTTATCCCCCAAAATAAGCTCTAAAGTCTATTTATCAAAATGGGATCAGGTTATAAAAATAGGAAAATGGACCCTCCGAACTCAGGACTGCTATCGCGTAATGGACTGCATAATAAATATGTGGTCCGCAAAATGGACCACGAAAGTGATGCCCAAAAACAAAAATGGTCTAGACAGGTCTGCGATAGGTCTGCGGTTCGCAAACCACTTATGCGGTCGCAGAATGGACCATAGAATCATCCAACAAAATTCTTCAAGCCAAATCTGTGATGGAAAATACGACCCGCGAAATTGATATGCGATAGCAGATTGGACCGCAAAACGACCTTCAAAATTCAACTATTTTTCTGCTCAACTCTGCAACGGGTATGCGGCCCGCAGAATGGATTTGCGGTCACGAATATGACCGCATAACTAGCCCTTCAGCAAAAAACTTTCACCAACACCCCAATGCATTCTTCAACCCAAAAAGCCTGATATGTACACATTACCCGACCTCGACATCATAAGACTAGAATTCCTTGGCAAACTTTTACGGGGCCATACATAGCCGCCCTAGGCCATTGCATATCGAGGTCCTTAGACAAAATCTATTGATTCTTCTCTCTGTTAAAGAAGAAGAACAATTTCTTCTGGATCCCATAATGCCAACGAACTTTGGAAGGACTGAAACAATACTTGTCGAGTCCGCCCCTACTGCATACGCCAATGGTGGATGAGCAACTGTACCTTTACTTGGTAGTTTTCGAGGTGGTGGTAAGTGGAGTCTTAGTCAGGGAGGAGGAAGGCTCACAATTTCCTATTTACTAGGTCAGTAGAACTCTAGGCGAGGCCAAAACAAGGTATCCTCACTTGGAAAAGTTGACGCTCGCTTTGCTAAGAGCATCTAGAAAGCTAAATTCGTACCTTTTACCCACTGAGGAACATCATGCACAAACCTAAACTATCGGACCGGTTGGACAAATGGGCCGTCAATATCAGCGGATATGATATCGTGTATCAACCCCAAACCGCTATAAAATCTCAGATTTTGACAGACTTCATGGCCGACTTTACGCCGGCCTTAATACCCGAAGTCGAAAGGGAATTATTGTTAACCTCGAGGACTACCTCGGGAATATGGACCCTTTTTTGGGTAGTTCCTCGAACGCAAAGGAGTCCGAGCTTGGAATCATATTAAAACTGCCAGCGGGGAATGTAGTTAAGTCATGTATTAGAACTGTGAAATTGACTAACAATAAGGCCGAGTATGAGGCCATGATTGCAGTTCTTGAATTGGCAAAAAAGCCTTGTGGTCGAAGCTAAGTGTGACTCCCTCCTCGTGGTAAATCAAGTTAATGGGACATTCGTAGTGAAAAAAGAATGGATGCGAAGGTACTTAGAGAAATTATAGGTAACGCTGCATCAATTCAAGGAATGGGCCTTGCAAGACGTTCCCCGAGACCAGAAATGCAAGGTCGATGCTCTTGCAAACTTGGGGTCGTCGACCCCAATCGGTTGATGCCGATGAATTTAGTTCGGGAACAATAGTTCAACTCATGAAGTCAATAATAGAAGAAGGCCATGCCGAAGTAAATTCGACGAGTTTAACTTGGGATTGAATGAACAAATACATAGACTACTTGAAGACCTGAAAATTGCCCTCGGATCCCAAATATTCGAGAGCCCTGCATACATAGGCTGCTAGATTTATCTTGGTCGAAGGAACATTGTTCAGAAGAACATTCAAAGGCCCGCTAGCCAGATGCTTGGGGCCAGGAGATACCGAATATGCCTTGAGAGAAGTTCACGAAGGCACTTACGGGAACCATTCGAGGGCAGAATCTTTGGTTTGGAAATTAATCAGGATCGGCGATTACTAGATCAAAATGGAGAAATATGCAAAGGACTTCATACAAAAGTGCAACGACTTCCAGAGACACACCCTGATGATCCATTAACCGGGGGAAATACTCCACTCGGTTTTGTCTCTATGGCCATTTATGAAGTTGGGAATGGACATCGTCGATCACCTACCATGGGCACCTGGTAAGGCTCAGTTCATACTATTCTTGACCAATTACTTTTCCAAATAGGTCGAAGTTCAAGCATTCGTAAAGGTCCGGAAGAAAGAAGTCATTGACTTCATCTGGGACCGGCCGAGGTCATTTGCCGAGGTCATTTCTAAAAGAGGATTCGAAAAGGTCCAAATATGTTGATTCGGGATACCGGCCGAGGTCATTTGCGATAATGGGAAACCATTCATCGGCAACAAGGTAAGTAAATTTTTCGAAGATCACACGATCAAGAAAATACTATCGACGCCTTATCACCCTAGTGGGAACGGGTAGGCCGAATCAACTAATAAGACCATACTTCAAAACCTAAAAAAGAGGTTGACCGATGCCAAAGGGAAATGGCAGGAAATCCAGCCCAAAGTCCTGTGGGCATACCGTATGACCTCGAAGTCTAGTACTGAGTCCACCCTATTTTCGTTGGTCTACGGGGAAGAAGCCTTAAAACTGACTGAAGTAGGAGAACTGGGTCTCAAGTTCCAATATACAACTGAAGAGTCAAACGGCGAGGCCATGATCACGAGCCTGGATCTATTGGATGAAAGGCGGGAGGCCGCCCTGGTCTGGTTGGCCGTGCAAAATAGCGAATAGAAAGGTATTACAACCAAAGAGCCAACCTCCGACACTTTCAAATCAGGGACTTGGTGTTGAGGAAAGTAACATTACACACTAGGAACCCGAACGAGGGGAAGCTGGGACCTAACTGGGAAGGACCATATCGAGTTGTCAGAATAACCGGCAAAGGCTCGTATAAACTCGAAGCGGGAAACGGTGTACAACTACTGAACAACTGCATGGCACACTTAAAATAGTACTACTACTAAGGTATAAACTCGATTACTTTTCAATCATGTTATGAAACAGCCGAGGAAGGATGTGACTATTAGGTCTGAAAGCACGTGTTGAACTCTTTTCCCTTAAACCGGTTTTGTCCCAAAATGGGTTTTATGGTAAGGTTTTTAACGAGTCAACAATAAAACGTGCTAACTTAGATTTCAAGACCAGTTTCAAATCGGAATCGATGATCGTTTGCATTCGGGTCAACATTATCCGAGCCCTCATGAGTTTGACTTCAAATATTGAGGGTCATCACCCTCGGATTAAGGTCTTTAGCAGGGGAAGAGGAAAACCTAATGTGCTAAAAGCTAAGGCTTGGCAGTTAGGATTTATTGTAAGGGCCAAACGGTCATTTGAATCATTCCCACATAGTTCGTCCTAGGCATGACACAAATTATTATCCATTTTCAATCATGTACCTTACATACCAAGAAATGAAAGAAATTTCCACTTCTTTTACACTTTATCATTATGTGTTTTTCAATCCTAAAATCCTACGGGCTACCTCGAAGAAAATTCGGACAGCCCAGGCTATCAAATCCCGGAGGAACCAAAACCTATTAGGCGGTGCCCAATGGCTAAGACCACCATGAAAATGGCTCAGAGACGTTTGAAGTTCGAAACCAGAAAGTAAGGCCTCTACAAAAACTCAAAACTTACTAAAAAGTTACCCTCGGCAATAACATCATCAAAAAACACTTGAGAGTCTTGGAAATATCCGATCACACCGAGGTTTTGAAGCCACAAGCAAATAAAGTTGCATTGAAGGCGGGCTTCGATCGAACCTCCAGAAAGTGAACTCCACATAACTACATCTAATTTCATGTTAAGGCATCAAAAAAAAATACATTAATAGAAATTGCAGGAAGACGCTGGAAAAGTAAAGACGCGATATTGCAAGAAAGGGAAAATTCCATATATACATTCCAAAATATATTAACAAAGGCCCGATAGAACGGCCTCAAAACAAACAAAAATAAAAATACATAAGGAAAAATAAAAAACTGAAAAGATACTAAAGCATCTATGCCTGGTCTTCACCGGGGCACGACTCGTCAACGGAACCATCAGAGCCCTCAGATCCCTTAGAGCCTTCGGCACCCTCGGGCTCGTAGAGCTCCTTTGCCTCGGCCTCGAGCCTCTTAGGTTCCTCGATATCGGCCAATAAGTCAAAACCTCGGGCATGAATCTCTTCAAGGGAGTTTCTTCATTAAAGTCGCTTCATAAATTCGGCCTTTATCTTTAATAGAATCTCGGCCGCCTCCATATCGACCTTATACTGGGCCACTATTTCGTTGGTATCAGCAGGGGTTGTGTCCAATTTGGCCCCCAGTGCTGCATTTTCTCTTACGAGGACATCCCATTCCGCAACGACCGAGCTCAACTGTGCGTGAATATCGTCATTCAAACTAGACCACTTGTCAGCTTTTTCCTTCGCCACCCGAAGTTGGTTCTCGACAGACGCCGACTCCGCCTTAGCATCTTCCTTCTCCTAGGCTAGTTGGTCCATCCTGCCCTTCCATACTTCGGTCTGGGCCTTGACCTCGTCCATCTTGACCCCCAACTAGTCGATCGGGTCTATCTTTTGTTGGACCTGCGAAATTTTGTTGTTAGTCACCACGACTAGCTGCTCATTTTTAGGTTCAAAGACCTTTACCTTTTCAACCAGGTTGGCATATTCCCATTTTAGGATCGAGGATTCCTATGAAACTTGTACATGTACTTCTTCCGCACTTGTTCTTTGAGATCGAACTAGCTGATTTCCATACAGTACTGGAGGAAGCTTTCATGGTGAAGAACTGAATATGTAAAATAATGGAGTTAGTAAGAAACATCAAAGGAAAACTAAAGTGGGATTCATAAAGGGAGTATGGAAGTGTTAGAGCCTTACCCGGTTCAGTGCCTGTTGTGCCTCGTTGAAAAGACTTGACGTGCCCACCTCGTTCATCTTTGCCTGGTCCTTCTCGGTCACCAAGAATCAGAGGTAGCTGTCTATGCCTACCAGAGCGTACAAGACCCGGGCATCCTCCGGGACTGTGCGAACAACCGTTCTCTTGCGCTCGAAGTCCACGCTCGGCATGGGAAATTGTTTCACTAATCTTGGGCTCGAACTCAGCCTTCCAGTTCCCAAGGGCATATCCTTCTTCAGAATCCGTGGGTGACCCATCCGGGAGAAATCTTACAAAGTGGACATGTCCATGCCATCAAATAAGGAATGGAGAAGATCATCTAGACCTTGTACTCCTTCACTTAACTTCTCTTTACCAGCTTAGGCCTCCTCAAGCATGGACTCGGTATACGAGGGCGTCTCGATGATATCGATCATACGGTCGCCTCCTTCAGAGAAAGAATGGCTTCGTGAGAGGTTGCAACCTCTATCTCCATTTTGGCCTCTCGAATCAGAAGATGATGGGCCTCGTGGTCCCTTTCCTTAGTCGTCGCCTACTACACAGCAGGGGTTGATCCGTGGGCAACAAAGATATAATCTTTTTCAGGCTTATCCCTGAGCCGGTAGAGGAAATCAGGGTCCGGTACCCTGGACTTAGTATTCTTCTTGGGATTTCAAACTTAGGTTCTCTTTTTACTTTTCGCATGGGGATCCGGGGAACCCGAGGACTTTCTTTTCCTCTTCTTCTCCTCCTCCAAAAGCGAGGGCTCGGCGGGTAAGGACGTATCCTCGTCCCCATCTAGCGGCCTAAATTCGATGGTCTTAGGTAGACCTACCAAAGGAGAGAAAAAGTTAGCATTATATAAGTTAGGGACGTAGTGATGACTATGAAGAGAAGGACCTCACCATGAGAACGGCCCTCCCATTTGCCTTTTGAAAGCTTGCGCCATGTGCGCTCGGAGTACGGCATCTGCTTGCGGATACCTTTGATCCACTACTTGAACCGGGGGATCGCATTAGGAACTCAAGCAATAGATACACGGCCATAAATACAAGCAATAATGGAAATAATGAAAAGAAGTTAATAGTTAAATAAGATGACACTTACAAGATACGTTACACTTCTCGAGGAACGGCAGGAACTCAAGAGGGATCAGGTATTCTATTTTCATCCGAACAAATCTCTCCTGCCAGCCTCGGTCTCGATCCTCGTCGATGCTTGAGAAAGGGGCCTTGCTTGCTCGATGAACGAGCTTTATCAGTATCCCTCGGAAATTTTGGGGACTATACAGACGGAGTAGGTGGTCGAGGGTGAACCGAGAAGGTTCGGTATTATTCACAAAATGGCGTAGGAGGATCACGGTCCTCCAGAAGGATGAGTGGATTTGCCCGAGACACACCTCGTACCTCTTACAAAAGGCCAGAATTACTGGGTCTACCGGGCCCAGCATGAAGAGGTAAGTGTAAACACTTAAATACCCATCCACATCGGTAGTAATATCGTCATCAGGCCCGAGGAAGACCACGTTGTTGCCTTACAGTCCTCTCATACTATAAGAAGGGTATCTTTAGTAACAGAGCATAAATATCTCCATGCTCCTTTGCCTCAGTCTTGTTGGACAGAGTCTTTCTCGACTTTGAAATCATCCCCAATAAACCAACCCCCATGTATAAAGCTCTTCATAGGAGGCTCAGGAGCCACCTCGGGGATGGTCGCCTCGATGCCCGTGGTCGGGTGGGAAGATGAGGGGGCCGCTTGTTATGGTACAAACTTGGAAGTTTTATCCATCGTGAATCTGGGAAATATATGAAGATTTGAAGAAGGCGTATGAAGATTTGAAGGTAAGAGTTGAAGATATGAAGTTCTGGGTTGGAAATCCAAGAAACAATGTGATGGTTCAAGAAGAGAGGTATGAAGATTTGAAAAAGTTGAAAGCCGTTATAAAGTTTGAAGGTAAAAGCTAGGATCATAAGGTGAAAGAAATGCAAAAGGGCAAAGCCTTTATAAGGGAGAGACACTAAATACGTGGCGTGTCACATTCGAACGAAGCCAATCGGGGACCAACACATGTCGAGAGTCAGAATGACGCGACTGACAGGATGTTTCGGCTTATCCATCACCTCGGTTGTAACGTACAAGGGAAAGAACCGAAATTCATCTATCGTTTCCCATCATTTTGGAAAACCTGCTTTTCGGTGAACGTAACAAAGTAAGGGCATAACATATGGTATTGACGTCAAAGTTGGGAACTCTTTGTATCGAGGCCCGTAAAAAGTAGATGAAGTGCTTGCCATCAGACCTGATGAAACGTCGCACCTTGAACTCGAGATGGGTTCTGAAACTTCGGAAAACACCATGAGCTGTTGTGCACGACCGATAGAGGGCCGTGATATCCGCAACCGATTGGATATCACGACGCGGATCTCATTTGATGATGGTTACGAATCATTAAGGAGAATTTTTATGCTAAAATACATTGTAACACCCCCAAGACAATACAAATTCATTTTTATGCTCTCTAGTTATTGAAAAAGTTCTTACTTTACTATTGTTCTTCACACCCAATTGGTTTCAAACCCAAGACCAAACCGAGAGCAGGAATTATTGCCTAACCCAAATTCAAGCTGGGTCATAACACTACAACTGGTTTGATTATTTATTTTTGTCTTTAACTCATTTATCTAATATCTTTGATTATTTGTGTTGAATCAATCCACATATCTTTAAAACTGCGTACAAATTTAATTGTTATTCCTTTTAAGGGTAACAATACTAACTCTCATCGAACAACTAACGCATAGGAAACAACCTGCAATTTGAACAAGAAGTTGTGCTTCGCACAACAATAGCGCAAGAAGAAACTAGAAAATGAACAAACCAGTAAGCTAAGTCTCCATAGGGCACCTACAACATAGTACAAAAAAATGACTAGACCAGGACCTACAAATACCATTTAAGAGTAGAGAGAAAATAATTTACTTGATAAAGATATAGTAGTTTAGATAGCGAGACTCTTGGTTTGGGATCAAATACACTCCTAAGGTGATATATTACATTAATATGATAGATTAACATCAATAATTTCTAGTATTAACATCTACATGGATTAAAATTCACAGGAATTGGTTCAAATCTTCAAAAATACTAAGTGAATTCAAGTTAAGAATTTGACTTGAAGATATAATTTGTCCCGACCCAAAAACCTACAAAGGCCATGTTGGCACCTAACTCGCTTGCTAGGCAACCCAGCACTAAAAATCAATCACAAAAAAATAGATTTATTAAGCCATTAACTAAGTCATGTTATAAATAAAAAGGCGGAATAAGTCTCAAATACACATCATAAATACATAAGTATAAGATAGGGTCTAAACACAACCACAAATGTCCCGCAATACCCCAAAACCTGGAGTCAACTAAATAATAACATCATCGTAAAAAGAAATAACTAGACAGGGTAGATAAGTAGGGAAGGGGGACTCCATGTGCTACGGGTTGGATCAAATATGGAAGCTCACCACGAAGTTTCCAAGTAAGATCCTACATAATTGGATGGTTACCATTAGTACCTACCTCTGAATCTACACGAAGATGTGCAAAAGTATGGTATGAATACAAAATATGTTACGTTGTACGTATGAAGTCTAGCCTTGAAGAAGTAGTGTCAGTGGTCGATATTGATACTTACTAAAAGTCCAATAAACATGTGAGAGAGTAAATAAGATATGATTAAAATATGGCTCCTCCAAATAAATGTAAAAGATAAGGAACAGTAAATATGAAATTTAGACATGCTTTTCAGCTAAAGAGATCAAAACAAAGTCAAATACGTCAATTCTTTAATAAAACATGATGTGTATTAATCAACAATTAAATAAGAGGAATGCATGAGTCTAACATGTATATGCATGATTATAACCCCCTCTCAATATCTCACAACACAAATCCATGTGACCGACACATGCCACATGTCCAAACCAAGAACTAAATGTGTTCTGACGCTAACAGGGCCCAAAGTAACATAGGTAATCACCTGACTCTGGAGGGATGGATACATATCAAAGCGTAAATCATATCACAATTAATTATCAAAAATAAATATTCGCTCACAGTGTCCTTAGTACAAAATGTTTTAACTTTCCTCAATATCCCACTCTCCAAACTCATACATATGCGAATATATGTAATGACCCGGCTGGTCGTATTGAGTATTATAGCCCCATTCCCCCATTGTTTTCTTATACTCTACTAATTTGTTGTTATGTGACTCCTCGGGATGGTTGGTTTAGTTTCGGGAATGTTTCTGAATGAATTGGGACACTTAGTTCCAAGGCTGGAAGCCTAAAAGGGAAGAGTTGATCGGATGTTGACTTGTGTGTAAACGGTTCCAAAATGGAGTTTTGATGGTTCTGATAGCTCCGTAGGGTGATTTTGGACTTAATATTGTGTTCGGATATTGATTAGGAGGTCCGTAGATGATTTTAGCTTAAATTGGCAAAAGTTGGAAAAATAAAAGTTTGGAGAGTTGAGAAGTTTGATCGAGAGTTGACTTTGTTGTTACCGCACTCGGATTTTGGTTTCGGAAGTTGGAATAGGTCCGTTGTATCATTTATGACTTGTGTACAAAATTTGAGGTTACCCGGAGTTGGTTGGGTATGTTTTGGCACTAGTCTTGGAAGTTAGAAGTTCATAAGTTCATTAGGCTTGAATCGAAGCGCGTTTCATGGTTGTAATGTTATTTGATGTGAATTTACACTTATGATGTTTTAGGACTTGTCGGTGTGTTTGGTTGAGGTCCTAGGGGCCTCGGGTGTGACTCGGATTATGTTCGGGGCATTTTGAACCTTGAAGAATTGCTGATTTTTCTGTTGTTGGTTTCCTTGTACGCGTTAGCGAGAGGGATATCGCATTCGCGAAGAGTATTTGGGAGGCAGGTCAAGATTTTTCTTCGTGTTCACAAAGAGGGCGCCGCATCCGCGAAGAAGAGAGGCAGGTTGGGGGACCTCACGTGTTAGGTCTATGCATTCACGGTGGAGGCTTCGCGTTCGCAAAGCTTGGGATCAGTTGGTCATCGCATTCGCGAGGGAGCTCTCGCATTTGCATAAGAGGATTTTTTGGCAGTTGAGTTTTGTTCTCCGCGAATGCGAGGCACTTTCCATGTTCGTGAAGAAGGTCATCTAGGCAGAATATAAGATTTCAAAAACGAGGTTAGAGTAAAATTTTATAATTGGACTTTGGGAGCTCGGATTGAGGCGATTCTTGGTGGGATTTTTAAGGAATTGATTGGGTTAAGTGATTATAACTCGGATTTGGTCAATATACATGAATCTATCATTTTGTTTATCATTTTATTAGTTTTTGGGTTGGAAAAATTGGGGAAATTTGTAGAAACTTCATAGGCTTTAATTTGAGGATTTGAATGTCGAGTTGTGATCGGAATTGAGTAATTTTGGTTTGGTTGGACTCGTGGTTAAATGAATGTTCGGATGTTGTTACTTTTGTCGAATTACAAGACGTGGGCCTGGGTAGACCTTTTGAGTTGACTTTTTGACTTTTATTAAAGAACTTAGCTTTATCATATGGAATTGATTCCTATAGCTTGTGTTGATTGTATTGAGTTGTTTGTGTCTAGATTAGAGGCGTTTGGAGGCCGATTTGCAAGACAAGGGCTTGTTGGATTAGAGATTTTCACGGATTGAGGTAAGTAACACTTCTAAACATAGTTTTGAGGGTATGAATCCCTGAATTACGTGTTATGTGGTTGGTGTTGAGGTGATGCACATGATACGTGATGGGCGTGTGGGCGTGCAGCTTAGGAATTGTGACTCGGTCGATTCCGTGGAACTGTGTAGTCATATAATCTTAAAATTATCCACGTATTCTCCATGTGTTAGAAATCATGTTGTGACTCATGTTAGAAATCATGCTTAGGCTATATGCTAGTACTTTTGCGACCCACGGAGGTCGTGTAATTGTGGAATTACTTTCTTAATTTGAAATTATGTATTCAGTCACATCTATCATTTGTATATCATATCTCAGTCTCTGTTGCCATTTATTGATAGATCATGTCATCATTGTTTGGGCTGATTGTCATGATATTTGTGAGCCCAAGAGACTGGAGAGATTGATGACTGAGTGGGGCCGAGGGCCTGATTATGAGTTATGTTTATGGGATCGGGCTGCACGTCGTAGAAGGCTTTATTGATTCAAGCCATAATTGGCTTATAATAGCGATTGGTCAGGATCTGCCCTCCGAAGTCTGACTCACCAGCAGTGAGCACAGGTACCTACCGAGTGACTGTGAGGATTGGGAGGATTGAGTGACTGTGAAGACTGAGTGATAATGAGGATTGAGTGACAATGATGATTGAGTGACTGGGAGGACTGAGTGAATTGATACTCCAAGAGTATGCATATGACTTTATCACTGTGTTGCATTACAGTTGGCATGCATAATTGACATGTAGATATAGTGATGTATCATCCCTCATTTCAGTCACACTTGGCATATTTTATCCGTGTTGAACTTAAATTGTTAAACTTGAGAGCATGTCTACATTTCTATACTATTTAAATCTGTATTTGGATTGTACCTATCTCAATTCATCACTGCATTAGACCAAGGTTAATCTTCTTACTTATTGAGTATATTGGGTTGGTTGTACTCATACTACACTCTGCACTTCGTGTGCAGATCCAGGTACTTCCAAGTACGATGGTTGCTAGCTTTGGAGCTTTACCTGTTGAAGACTATCGAGGTAGCTGCCTTGGCGTCCGCAGACCTTGACTCTCCTTCTTTTCAGTTATTGAACAGTTCTATCTTTCTAGATAGTGTTTTTAGTAGTCAGACTATGTTGTCATTTAGATGATCATGTACTCAGTGACACCCGGAGTTTTAGGGATTTTGTATTGAATTGCGGGGTTTTCTTATCAGTTATTAGGAGATTTTCACTATTTAAGCTTGTTTCAGTATGTTTTAAATTAAAGATGCATGTTTATTTGTGAGTTGTCGACTTGCCTAGTATTGCGATAGGCACCATCACGACATGTGAGATTTTGGATCGAGACAAGTTGGTATTAGAGCTTAGGTTAAATAGGTCTCACGAGTCATGAGCAGGTTTAGTAGAGTCTTGCGGATCAGTACAGAGACGTCTGTACTTATCTTCGAGAGGTTACCGAACCATTTGGAAAGCTTCACTTTCTTGTATTCATGTCATGCGAATTTGTTGATTCCGAAAACTAAACTTCTATTATTCTATTCTCTCATAGATTGTGAGGACACGTGCTACCGAATCAGGTGGATGGCCACCAGTACCACCAGCTAGGGCCATGAGAGGTCAGGGTCGCGATAGAGGCAGTGGTGCAGCTCGTACAATAGCTAGAGCAGGACTTGTAGACCCACCAGTTTCTCCAGCTCAGGAGCAGATTCTAGATGAGGTTGAGCCGGTGGGACCAACTCAGGCACCAGCTATGCCCATTTTGATTCCAGGCCTTCAAGAGGCTCTAGTCTAGATATTTACTGTTTGCACTAGCAATGCTCAGGCAATTTCAGTTCCGGCCGCACCAGCCACTTCTCTGGCCGGGGGAGACACTCAGACTCCCGCCGCTTGTACTCCAAAGTAGGTGGTGTAGAGACTTTAGACATCGGGGGTACTACCAGCCCAGCTAGTTACAGTTGCTCAGGCTTAAGTGGGTCCTATTATGGGTGATAAGGAGCAAATGAGACTAGAGAGGTTTGGGAGGCTCAGGCCTCCATCATTTAGTGGGGCTGAGTCATATTTGGATAAGTGCCAGCGGATTCTTCATACGACTGGTATTATGGAAACTAGTGGGGTCTCATTTACTACTTTTTAGCTGATGGGGGCAGCCTTCAGATGGTGGGAGGCCTATGAGCGGAGCAGGTCAGCCGGTGCTGCACCACTTTCATGGAACGAGTTCTCCGTTCTCTTCTTGGTGAAGTTTGTGCCACCGACCCAATACGACCCGACGTCATTCTGAGTATTATATCCCCGTTCCCCTATTTATTTCTTATATTGTGCTCATTTTTGTTATGTGACTTTCCGGGGTGGTTGGTTTAGTTCTAGGAATGTTTTGGAATGAATTGGGATACTTAGTCCCAAGGCTGGAAGCCTAAGTGAAAAGAGTTGGCCGGATGTTGACTTATGTGTAAACGGCTCCGGAATAGAGTTTTGATGGTTCTGATAGATCTGTAGGGTAAGTTTGGACTTAGGAGTGTGTCCGGATATTGATTTGGAGGTCCATAGATGATTTTGGCTTGAATTGGCAAAAGTTGGAAAAATAGAAGTTTAGAGAGTTGAGAAGTTTCACCGAGAGTTGACTTTATTATTACCAGACTTGGATTTTGGTTCCAGAAGTTGGAATAGGTTCATTGTGTCATTTATGACTTGTGTGCAAAATTTGAGGTTGCTCGGACTTGGTTTGGTATGTTTCGTCGTTAGTATTGGAAGTTAGAAGTTCATAAGTTCATTACGCTTGAATCGATGCACGATTCGTGATTGTAGTGTTGTTTGATTTGTCTTTATGCTTCAAGAGAGTTTGTATGATATTTTAGGACTTGTTTATATGTTTGGTTGAGGTCCCATGGGCCTCGGGTGTGATTCAGATCATATTCGCCACATTTTAAACCTTGAAGAACTGTTGGTTTTTCTGTTGCTAGTTTCGTTGTACGCGTTCGCGAAGATTATCTGGGAGACAGGTGAAGATTGTTCTTCGCATTCGTAGAGAGGGCACCGCGTCCGCGAAGAAGAGAGGCAGGCTGGGGAACCTCACGTGTTAGGTCTACGTTTCGCGATGGAGGCTTTACGTTCGCGAAGCTTGGGATCGTTTGGTCATCGCATTCGCGAGGGGGCTCTCGCATTCGCATAAGAGGATTTTTGGGCAGTTGAGTTTTGTTCTTCGCAAACGCGAGGCACTTTCCGTGTTCGTGAAGAAGGTCATCTGGGCAGAATATAAAATTTCAAAAATGTGGGTTAGAGTAAAATTTCATAATTGGAATTTGGGAGCTCCGATTGAGGCGATTCTTGGTGGGATTTTCAAGGAATTAATTGGGGTAAGTGATTCTAACTCGGGTTTGGTTAATGTACATGAATCTATCATTATTTTTATCATTTAATTAGTGTTTTGGGTTGGACAAATTGGAGAAATTTTTAGAAACTTCATATGCTTTAATTTGAGGATTTGAAGCTAGACTTGTGATCGGAATTGAGTAATTTTGGTATGGTTGGACTCGTGGTTGAATGAGTGTTTTGATTTTGTTAATGTTTTTGGATTCCGAGATGTTGGCCAGGGTTGACTTTTTTGTTGACGTTTTGACTTTTGTTAAAGAACTTAGCTTTATCATATGGAATTGATTCCTATAGCTTGTCTTGATTCTATGGAGTTGTTTGTGGATAGATTCGATGTGTTTTGAGGAAGATTCGCGAGGAAAGGGATTGTTGGAGTAGAGATTTGCATGTATTGAGGTAAGTAACACTTCTAAACATGGTTCTGAAGGTATGAATCCCTGAATTACGTGTTATATGGTTGGTGTTGAGGTGACGCACATGCTAGGTGACGGGCGTGTGGGCGTGCACCGTAGGAATTGTGACTCGGTCGATTTTGTGGAACTATGTAGTCATATAATCTTGTTATTATCCACGTATTATCCATGTGTTAGAGAAATTGAGTTGTGATTCATGTTAGAAATCATGCTTAGGCTATATGTTAGTACTGCTGGGACCCACAGAGGTTGTGTTTTTCTTGAATTGCTTGCTTAATTTGAAATTATGTAATCAGTCACAACTATCATTTTCATATCATATCTCAGTCTTTATTTCCATTTATTGATACATCATATCATCATTTTTTGGGCTGATTGACATGATATTTGTGAGCCTGAGAGACTGGAGAGATTGATGACTGGGTAAGGCCGAGGGCCTGATTGTGAGTGATGTTTATGGGATCGGGCTGCATGTCGCAGCAGGCTTTATTGATTCATGCCATGATTGGCTTATTTTAGCGCTTGGGTAGGATCCGCCCCTCCGGAGTCTGACTCACCAGTAGTGAACATAGGTACCTACTGAGTGCGAGTGTCGAGTGATTGGGAGGACTAAGTGACTGTGAGGATTGAGCGACTGGGAAGATATAGAGACGTAACATTTCTCATATCAATCATACTTGGCATATTTTATCCGTGTTGAGCTTAAATTGTTGAACATGAAAGCATGTCTACATTTCTGGACTGGGTACGAACTGATTATGAGATTTCTCTAAGTTATTCTGTCATTTCTCCTGTTATATTTGTTATGTTATAATATGGATTTGGACTGTACCTATCTGAGCTCGTCACTGCTTTCAGCCCAAGGTTAATCACGTTACTTAATAAGTACATTGGGTCGGTTGTACTCATACTACACTCTGCACTTCGTGTGTAGATCCAGATACTTACGAGTACGGTGGCTGCTAGCTTTGGAGCTTTACCTGTTGGAGACTATCGAGATAGCTGCCTTGGCGTCCGCAGACCTTGACTCTCCTTCTTTATAGTTATTGTATTGTTCTATCTTTCTAGACAGTGTTTTTAGCAGTTAGACTATGTTATCATTTAGATGCGCATGTACTCAATGACACCTAGATTTTGAGGGATTTTGTATTGAGTTTGCGGTGTTTTCTTGTAAGTTATTACGAGATTTTCACTATTTAAGCTTGTTTCGGTATGTTTTAAATTAAAATATGTGTTTATTTATAAATTGTCGACATGCCTAGTATTGCTATAGGCGTTATCACGACATGTGAGATTTTGGGTCGTGATAATAAAATAATAAAATTAAGATACACTAGGACTTACAAATAAAATACGGATGAATATTTACATGGATAAGAGATGTCTACGGCTAATCATATAATTCAACTTTTCATAATAGTTCAATATGATTATTCAATATTCATAAGTCTATTCATGATATCTAACATGAGTAAAATAAGTCAATTAGCCACTAAATCATATATGAAATAAAGCATGTGTATGACTACGTCTAATTAGAAAGCTAAATATGGTTAAAGAAGCCCTTCATTACCAAATCAATAATCCATAACCCTAAGCATAGTTTCTAACCATAGTTAAGATCCACCACGCAGTCATAACATCCAAGAAACATAGATAATCAATTCACACAATCCAATTAAGGCATACTACAAGCCTAATTCTACCAAGACAAGGTCATAGCCTAGCTAACGCATATACGCTTGTCATCTCACATATACGTAGCTCCCAAATCAAGCAATAAGTAGAAAATAGATCACCTATGGAGAGAATTTTCTCTTATTAGACAATATGCCTTATCTCCAGTTGGGAACACCTTCAACCTTCGAAAACCGCTTTTCCTTTCAATTCCACCACCAAACTTCTCGAATCTAGCTAAATATTACTTAAATGAGTCAATACAAACTTTAAGAATTGATTTATTATCAAAAAGGTTCAATCTTTAACCCAAATAAAAAAACCAACAAAACATCAACCTCGGGCATTAGGCCCATAATTAAAATTGATCATAGATATATATTACCTATAACACCACGAGTTCAAATATATAATTAGACTCTAAATCAAGTTCCAATTTCATGTTCAAACCCCCCTAATTCATTCTCTTAAGAGCATACCAAAATTCAAATTTCTACACTTTAAATCCTTGATTTTCGGGTAAAAAGTCCATGTAGTTTCTTGAAATATAACCACAAATAAGTAAAAATCACTTACTCTCTTGCGTTTGGTGAAAATCTTCTTGCAAATCGCCCCTCTTGAAGTCTAGGGTTCAAAATATGAGAGAATGGGAAAACATACCGAAATTTAGACTTAAAATACCCCTACTAGCACTACCCTTTGCGAACATGACCTCAGCTTTGCGTTTGCAAAATACAACATCCACTGCCTGTGTCATGACCCAGAACCATCATCTGGTCGTGATGTTTCTTAACTCACTTGCTAGGGAAGCCAAGCATAATAATAACAATTCAATATAATGAATTACAAAATAATACAAGTCTAAAAGCCAATACCATAAATAAAACTGAATTATTACAATAAATCTCCCAGAACTAGCAATACAAAGTCATGAGCTCTACACTAGGAATACACGTCTAATAATATATAAAAATATTGTTTGGACAAAAACAATATTACATAAATAGAAAGAGACGTCAAGGACTTGTACAAAGTGCATCTCTACCTCATCTCACATCAACTCAACAACAATCCAGAAAAGCTCTCAGTTGGGTCCCATACCTGGATCAGCACAATTAAGTGCAGAGTTTAGTATGAGTATAACTCACCCCACGTACTCCGTAAGCAGCATGACTAACTTTGGAGAGGAAGTCGCAAGAATCATCAATGATACTCACGTTATAAAATCTGTACAAGTCATGAATACATACGAATACATAGTAACAATACCAGAATTTGTCTACAACTGCAAGTAACTCATGGTGCATGATAAGTTGGTATTTTACCAACTTATCTCGTCTTTAAACTTAGATTTTTGCTATGTTTGATTCATAAAATCATGTTTGTAATGCCGTTTACTTCTATTTTACAGGTTCTATGTGATTTATAAGTGATCATGAAAAAACTAAGTGAAAACGAGTCAAAGAGAAGTTGAAAAGAAGAAATCTGGAAAATGGCATCAGATGTCGCAATTGCGACATCAACTTGGCAAATGCAAAGTCAACCATTCCAGTCAATGTTCACAAATGCAAAATGAGGGTCGCAAATGCGAATTCAAACCAAACAGTCAACTTTCGCAAATGCGAAGCACTTCATCGCAAATGCGAAACTAAGTGCACAGTGCCTAGTTCGCAATTGCCAACATACAGATCGCAAATGCGATGTTCAACAATGATGTCAAGGTTCGCAATTGTGAACTTATATTCGCAATTGCAAATGTCGTGCTTTAAAGTATGGATTAAATACCTTGTTGTGCTTGTGTATTGAATGATTTTTATTTATTATGAACTGAGTTATTATTTCGTTAATTATTCTTGTTCTTTAATGTTTCCAAAAGGATTAGCTAACCCTAAGACTCGCATATTCACTTCGAATTAATTTTGGGAAAAATAATTCGGGGTTGGGAAAGATTAATTAACAAGAACTTGAGGCATTAATCCTCACTTTATAGATTCTACCTATGAATAGGATTGAACTACTTATAGCCATATTCGGGTGTGCCTAATCTCTTAATTATTTTAGCGATAATTCAATTATGAAGTCTTGTTAGTCTTCGGAAGAAGTTAATATAAAATTATTACCCGAGGCTAATTAACATAAACTCGCTCATATTTGTAAAATCGTGAAATATATTGGATCGTTACTTGAGTGTAATTCCAAATGCATCCATGATTATCGCCATTGATCATTTTACTTGCTTTCTAGGTTAGTTTATATTTTCACAATTAGTTATAAATATTTTCTCAATTACCTTTTAAGTGTTTGGCTTAGCATAACAAGTGATAATTCTCTTACACTCCTAATCGCATATATATTGTACTCTGTGGGATTCGACCCCGACTCATAGTTTTGTAAATTATATTGCATGTGACCGTGTTCATTTACTTTTAAGTAGTGGATTTGGACGTCATCAAAATTGGTGTCGTTGCCGTAGAACTAACTCGGGTCACCTGCGTGACAGGCGGGAATACTTACCACTATAGAGTATTCCCGCCTGTCACGCGGGTGACTCGGGTTCGTTCCCCAAAAATGGCACCAATTTTGATGACGTTCAAATCCACTACTAAAAATTAAATGGACACGGTCGCATGCAATATAATTTGCCCAACTATGAGTCGGGGACGAATCCCATCGAGAACAATATGTAGGTGATTAGGCGTGTAAGAGAATTATCACTTTTCTCTCTACTTGGATGATATGAACTGGACACCTAACTTGGAATCAAGTTTGTAACCATGAGAGGTTGGAGGTGGTAAGTAGATGATCAAGCCAAATGACATTTGCTTCATTTTGCATTTCTTGGCTTTCATGTGAGGAATGTCAGTTTGCCTTCTTGTACTTTCAAATTGTAAAATGTATGGCCTTTGCCTTTCCTCTTCACAATCCCTCATTGACTCGTGTAGTTCAATTCCCATATCACCAAACAATTTCAATGTTCAGAAATGCTTGAAATGTGACATCAAGCCTCCAAATTGCAATTCTATCCGAAGTTTTCCATCCTCTTTGTCCCCCGAACTAGAGTCATTTTCAACCACATCTTCAAATTTTTTGGTTGACTCTAATTCCATATTTTTCTTGACATCATTAACAAGCATGGAGTCGGTTAGCGGATATTCAATTCTTGATTCCTCAAAATAAAGCTCACTTTCTTCCTCGAAGTTAGACTTTTCTTGACCTCTTTCCACACTCTCAAGTTGGTGGGCATAGTGAGCCTCATCCAATATCTTCATTTGATTTTTCAAGATGCGGATATTATCATCATTTTGAGTTAGTACTTTTTTTAAGTCCTCGAGTGCCAAGTTGTGCTTCTCCTCATTTTCAAGAATGGTCTCCAACATGAGCATCATCCTCTCATTTTGTGCCTTTGAGAGTTCTTATTGGTTTTGATCAAGTGCCAAAGAAGGATTTTCGGCTTCAACCTCTAAGGAAGGTTTTTGGCTATCATTCACTTCCGAGGCTTTTTGGACCTCTAAATCTTCAAGCATTTCTCTCATTTGTAAGTTCAACCTTTCAACCGCCAAATCATTTTAAACACTATTCTCCAAAAGCTCCTCTAAGGCATTTTGCTCTTTGTTTCCTCCTTCAAGTAGGCATTCCAACATGAGCTTGAACTCTCCATTTTGACCATGCTCAATTTCTTTCACTTCCATATCCCTATACTTGTTATCACTAAAAGTAGAATCATCATAGTGGGGTTTCGGGGAAGGGAAGGACAGATAAGCACAATTATCCCAATGACCATCTTAACCACCACACTTATCACAAATACTCCATTCATGGGTTTGAGATTGTGCGGACAATCCACACTGGGAGAATTTAAATAATTTTGCCACGAGTGTGGTCCTCCACAATAAGGACAACGATCATCAAAGTATGAACAACTACCATCCGACCAAATTTTATTACATGATGCCATTTTTCAATATTAAGAAAAGAAATAAGAAACAATCAAGAAACCAACAAGAAAAATAGACAAAGATGAGAAAAATAATTACACAAATATTCACAAGTTTGGACCAAAGCACGTATGCTTACTTCTCGAACAATCTAAGTACGCCAAATTGTTCCCCGGCAATGGCGCCAATTTTGATGACGTCCAAATCCACTACTAAAAAGTAAATGGACACGGTCGCATGCAATATAATTTACCCAACTATGAGTCGGGGTCGAATCCCACAGAGAACAATATATAGGCGATTAGGAATGTAAGAGAATTATCACTTGTTATGCTTAGCCAAACACTTAAAAGGTGATTGAGAAATTATTTATAACTAATTTTAAAAATATAAACTAACCTACAAAGCAAGTAAAATTATCAATGGTGAAAAGCATGGATGCATTGGGAATTACACTCAAGTAACGATCCAATATATTTCACGATTTTACAAATATGAGCGAGTTTATGTTAATTAGCTTCAGGTAATAATTCTATATTAGGTTCTTCCGAAGACTAACAAGACTTCATAATTGAATTATTCCTAAAACAATTAAGAATTAAGCACACCCGAATATGGCTACAAGTAGTTCAATCCTATTCCTAAGTAAAATCTATAAAGTGAGGGTTACCGCCTCAAGTTCTTGTTAATTAATCTTTTTCAACCCCGAATTATTTTTTCCAAAATTAATTCGAAGTGAATGGGCGAGCCCCAGGGTTATCTAATCCCTTTGGAAATATTAAAGAACAAGTATAATTAAAGAAACAATAACTCACTTCATAATAAATAAAAATCGTTCAATGCACAAGCACAACAAGGTATTTAATCTATACTTTAAATGAGAATATTCCCATAAACAAGATTTAAATGCTGGGAAAAATAATACACACTTAGATATTCAATACAAAGCAAGGAAATGAAGAATTTAATATAAATGGGTAAGAAATTCTCAACCAAAAGCTTCAAATTTTCAAGACCCAAGTGTGTGTGCAAGAACCCTAGCTTAAAAAACTGACAAAAGCTGCCCAAGATGCCAAAGATATTTTACAAATTAGCTAGGACGTGTATTAAAGGGTTTGGGATGAAGAAAATATGATATGACAGAAGTGCCCAAAACTGAAGCACGACATTCGCAATTGCGAACCTTGACATCATTGTTGAACATTGCATTTGCGATCTGTATGTTCGCAATTGCGAACTAGGCACTGTGCACTTAGTTTTGCATTTGCGATGAAGGGCTTCGCATTTGCGAAAGTTGACTGTCTGGTTTGACTTCGCATTTGTGACCCTCATTTCGCATTTGCGAACAATGACTGGAATGGTTGACTTCACATTTGCCAAGTTGATGTCGCAATTGCGACATCTGAGCCTATTTTCCAGATTTCTTCTTTTTAACATAATTTTTACTCATTTTCACTTGGTTTCTTCATAATCAATTCTAAATCACACAGAACCTACAAAATAGAAGTAAACGACAATAAACACACGATTGTATCACTCAAACATAGCAAAAATGTAAGCTTAAAGACTAGATAAGTTGGTAAAATACCAACTTATCAGTGATCATGAGCCCCTGCTACGTGATCGCAAAGCACTGCCAAACAACAGCTGATCAGCTGCTACAAAACCAAGGGAAATGGTCTAAAACCATTCCGAAACTCACCCGAGGCCCCAAGTACCTGTCCAATCATTCTAACAAGTCCATATATTTCGTACAAACTTCTCCCAAGGCTCAAAACATAAAAAATAACAATAAAATCAAGAACTGAAGATTTAATCCATTCCTTAATTTTCAAACTTTCCAACCTCACCAAACGCGTCTGAATCATACTTAGACATTCCGGATCACAACCAAACATTTCACACAAGTTCATTTAAACGATTAGGACCTATGCAAGGTCTCAAAACCACAATCAAAGCTCATTAACCCAAAAGTCAACTATTTGTCAAACTCCTGAACTCTCTAATTCATCAAATTACTAACTTTTGACAAATAGAGTCAAAATCCTCTAGGAACATTCAAAGCCAAATCCGAACATATGCCCACGTCCAAAATCCATACAAACCTATAGGAATACTCATATCCCGATTTCGAGGTCATTTATTCAAACATTAACCCTTGGAAAACTCTTACAACATAAGCTTCAAAAATGGAACTAATCGTTTTAAATCACACTCAAACCATCCTAGAACCAAATCAACCATCCTTGCAAGTCACAAAACATAAAAAGAACTTATGGTAAATATCAAATAGGGAAAGAAGGCTCTAATACTCAAAATGACCAGCCGAATTGTTACATTCTCCCATCTTAAACAAGCATTCATCCTTAATCGGGATTACAATCATGCCAGAACTGCCAAAAAGATGAGGATATCTATTCTGCGTATCATGCTCGGTCTCCCAAGTCGCTTTCTCGATCGATTGACCTCTCTATTAGACCTTCACTGATGCAATCTCATTCGATCGCAACTATTGAACCTTCCAATCTAGAATGGATACTGGCTCTTCTTCATAAGAGAGATTCTCATCCAACTGCACTGAACTGAAATCCAACACATGCGACAAGTCTTGATGATATTTCCCAAGCATGGAATCATGAATATCGAATGAATTCCTAACAAACTGGGTGGCAAAGAAAGCTTGTAAGCCACCTCACCAACTATCTCAAAAACCTCAGTTGGGCCAATATACCTAGGGCTCAACTTGCCCCTCTTCCTAACCCACATCACGCCTTTCATAGGCAAAAGACTAAGAAGAACCTCTTCACCTTCCATGAAATCCACATCATAAACCCGCTTATCAGTATAACTTTTCTTACTGGACTGAGCTGTGCATAGTTGCTCCTTAATCAACTTCACCTTCTGCAAAGAATCATAAACCAAAGTAGTACCCAAAAACCTAGCCTCACTAGGCTCAATAATAATAGGTGAACGACATCGTCTACCATATAAAACCTCATATGCAGCCATCTGAATACTATACTAGTAGTTGTTATTATAAGTAAAATCCACAAATGGTGGGAAATGATCACATTGCCTCCAAAATCAATAACACATGATCTCAACATATCCTCCATAATCTGAATAGTCCGTGTAGACTGACAATCCGTCTGTGTGTGATATGTCATGCTAAGCTCCACCTCTGCATCCAACATTCACTGAACAACTCTCCAAAAGTGCGATTTGAACTGAGTACCCCGATCCGAAATGGTAAAAATAATGCACACCATGCAAACAGTCAATCTCTCAGATGTAGTATGAGCCAACTTCTCTGAAGTGTAAGAAGTCATCACCATAATGAAAGGCACAAACTTTGTCAATCTGTCAACAATGACCCAAATGTAATAAAACTTCCTCAAGGTCTGTGGCCATCTTACCACAAAGTCCATAGTGATGCACTCCTACATCCACTACGGTATATCTATCTTCTAAATTAACCCGCCTGATTTCTAATACTCAAACTTGACCTGCTAACAGTTTAAACATCGCAAGACATGTATAGTAATGTCCATCTTCATCATTCGCCACCAAAAATGCTGCCTCAAATCATGATACATCTCTGCAGCACCTGAAGGATTAAATACCGCAAACTGTAAGCCTATTCAAGAATCAACTCCTTCATTTCATTTACATTAGGAACACAAATTTGACCCTAAAGTCGCAATACACCATCATCTCCAATGACCGCCTCATTAGCACCACCTCCGAACACCGTGTCATTAAGGACAAGTAAATGGGGATCATAATACTGACGAGCCTTGATCCTCTCAAATATGGATGGCTGTGAAAAAACACAAGCAAGAACTTTGTTAGGCTCGGAAAATAATAAATCTCATAAATCTATTAACCAAGGCCTGAACATCCATAGCAAAAGGCCTCTCCTCAGCTAGAATAAATGACAAAACTACCCATGCTCTATGCCTTTCTACTCAAGGAATCTGCTACCATATTCGCCTTATCCCAGATGATACAAGATAATGATATCATAATTCGTAAGAGACTTAAGTCACTTCCACCACCTCAAACTAAAATCCTTCTACTAGAACAAGTGCTAAAGATTTCGATGATAAGTATAAACCCCGCATGACACACCATACAAGTAATGCCTCTAAATCGTAAGCGCATGCATAATAACTGCTAATTCCAAATCATAAGCTGGATAATTAGTCTTAGAGGGATTTAACTATGGTGATGCATAAGTAATCACCCTACCATCCTGCATCAACATTGCACCAAGGCAAATGCATGAAGCATCAGAATATACCGTGTATGCCCTTGAACCTATGGGCAACACAAATACTAAGGTTGTAGTCAAAATAGTCTTGAGCTTCTGAAAGCTCTCCAAACACTCATTAGACCATCTAAGAGGAACACATTTCTAAGTTAACTTGATCAATGGGGTAAAACTAGATGAAAACCCCTCTACAAAACGACGATAGTAGCCTGCCAAACCCAAGAAACCTCTAATCTCTATAACTATAGAATGTCTATGACATTACTCTTAAAAATATCCTCCTCTCGAAGCCTATGGATCAAAATATGAAAGAATGGGCAAAGTCTCGAAATTCCAACTTATAAAGTCTACCCAGGTACAACTCTTTGTGATCGCGACAGTACCCTCATGATTGAAATACCAAATAGCCTCTAGCTCAAGCTATACTCCTCGAACATGAAGCCTTCCATGAGAACGCGTTGACCAAGTTCTCCAAAGACTAAATGAGCACGAGACTCCCTACGTGAACACCAAAGATAAACCTCTTCCTAACTCCACATCTCTGTGAATGTGATCGCCCTAACATGAATGCAAAGCACCAATCCATACCCCTACATGAATGCGATCCCCTAACTGCAAACACAATGAAAAAAATTTGTTCGGCCAAAATCCTTCTGCATGATCACAAAGCACTGCAATACACCAGCCCATCAAATGCTTCAAACTCAACCAAATTGGCCCAAAAACCACCCTCACTAGACACATGAGCCCCCGAGACCCTATCCAATATTACCAATAAGTCCAAATACCTTATTCTAATGATCTAGCAGGTCGTTTTATATATTTTAGCCCATGTTTCCTCTATGATGCTCCCCAAATGTTGTTTTTTTTTTTTGGCTTGCAGGGACGGTTAGTTTGGTTTCGGGAATGTCTTAGAGTGAATTGAGGCACTTAGTCTCATTTTGAAAGCTTAAATTGTAAGAGTTGACCAAGGTTTGACTTTTGTGTAAACAACCTCGAACTGGTATTTTGATGGTTCCAATAGGTTTGTATGGTAATTTGACTTAGACTTATGTTCATATTGGGATTTGAAGGTTCCTAGAATGTTATTTTTCTGAAATTTGAAAATTTAAAAGTTTCGAGAGGTCCTAAGTTTTATTCGGAGTTGGCTTTGATGATATCAGACTCAGATTGTTATTTTGGAACTTGGAATAGGTTTATTTTTTCAATTTGGAACTTTTGTACAAAGTCTGAATGTATTCCAAATTAGTTAGGCTTGAATCGGAGGCTTGGTTATAAGTTGGAATGTTTGAAACTTAAGAGAAGGATTAAGATCATCAATTCTTGTTTTTATGTTATTTGTGATGTTTTGAGCCCTTGGATAGATTTGTATTAGGTATACGGACTTTCTGGTATGTGTGGACGGGGTTCCGAGGGGGTCAGATGTTTTTTGCGGTGGTTTCCGACCATTTCCCTTTCATTTATAGCTGTTGATTTTGTTGGTGTCTATGTTCATCGCATTCATGAGACGAGCCTCACGTTTGTGATGCAAGATTTGGTGTTGGGGAGGATTCCCAACATTTGCACCTAGGTGTCCGTGTTCGTGAAAGGTTGTTGTGGTTCTTTGAGTTCGCGCCAGTAGAGTCGCGTTCACTGTGCATAGAGGGAGCTGGGGGCACAGAACTTCGCATTCGTGAGGTGATGGTCGAGTTCGCAGAAGGCTGGGTTATTTGGACTTCGTGTTTGAGATGTATTTGTTACGTTCGTGGAGTGCATTTTGAGGCTTTGGTTGTTTGTGCTTCGCGAATGCGAGGCAATGACCGCATTTGAAGGGTATCGCTGGGCAGAACACTTTAGTGTTATATTCCGTGACTTAGTCCATTCTATCATATTTTGAACCCTACACGTGGAGAGGGGTGATTGTTTGAAGTAGATCTTCACACGAGGCAAGAGTGTAAGTGATTTCTACTTGATTTTTATAATATATCTTGTTTTCTCATGGATTATTACATATAGATTATGGAATTTAAAAGAGAAATTTGGAGTTTTTGACTGTAATTTTAGAGTGTAAATTGGGGATTTGGGAGTCGATTTGGACTCTATTTTGGAATCTAATCGCATATATGGACTCGTGAGGTTATGGTAAGTGGGGATCTACCCTCTAACTCTGGTTTTGACTGTGTGGGCTTGGGTTGACTTTTGGAGATTTGATTGAAGATTCGAACTTTATTGTTTGGAATTGATATTTATGGCTTTGTTTGATGTTATTGGGTTGTATTAGACAAGATTCGAGTCTTTTAAAGATGGATTTCAATGATTTGGCGAGTTTTGTTTGAATTATAGCTACTTCTCCTGGCTAACCTTGGAAAGAGGGAAATCACCTTAGGATTGACTTTATTACTATGTGATTAAGGTATCTAGGGTGGTGTATATGTGGGTTGGCGAGCGCATATGCACGTACCAAGTTTATATTATGTATGGGGTAGATTTGAGTTATTTTATGCTTTGTTTTGATTATGTGCTCATCTTGGTTCATGATTTGTTTGGCCTTTATGACTACATTTCTCTTTTATTCATTCGAGAGATCATGCCTAGGTTTATGATTATTTATGAAGGCATGGGAGTTTATTCTCGATATGTTAAATTGTTTGAATCATCCATAGTTATATAGAAATTTCCATGAGCACATATCCATATGATTATTAGGTCCATGTGCATCTTTTATCTCTAACTCTTGGACATATGCATGCGTATTATATTGGATACTTGATTTGGACTAAGATTGTGGCATGAGAGGTAAGGTCGTGTAGATAAATACAATTATGGCACACAAGACGGGATGAATGGATATTTGATTATGAGTGAGCTATCAAGCTCCTTTTTGCGCTTGGATAAGGATCCATCCCTCCGGAGTCAGGTGATAACCCATGATACTTTGGGCCATGTGATCATGGTCGATACATGGATCGTGTATCGGGTCGATGCATGGATTTTGTATTAGGTTTCAGTGATACATGGATTTCGTATCGGGTTTGGCGATACATGTATTGTGTATCGTGGTACAAGGATTTTGTACCAGTTATGGTGGTTGTTAGAGTCTTGAGCATGCATAGACATCCCTGACGCATTTAGAAGTATTCATTTAAATGATAACTGTCGCATTTCACCTATATGTGCTAGTTGGGAGCCTCGTCTTTGTTGATTTAAAGCATTCCATCATTAAATGTCGCATTTGAGTAGCATTATGATATCTCTTGAATTGGAAAAGCATTCCTTATGCTTTTCGATTGTTTTACATCTTTGATTCCTGTTGTTCATGAGATGATTTACTATTTCAGTTCTAAAACTTTGTTATATATATTTGTGTTGCAAGTATCATGATGCATGTAGCTTCTCCAGTACTTCTTCGAGGTCAGACTTGATACTTCCTCGGGTGGGTTCTAGCGGAGCCTCTAAATGATCCTAGGCAATCGCGCATAGACTTAGGGTGATCACGACTTAGGGTCGTGCAAGTCCTTGTCTTTTATTAGTTCCTGTCTATTTTTTTATCTCAAACAGTGTTGATCATGTATTCAGATATGTACTTATTCAGTAGTAGCTCATGTACTTGTATCACCCAGTCTTTGGGGGTTGTACTATTTTGGTTGTGCTGAGCCCATGGTATGATTGTATCAGATATTATGATGTTCCAAGACTATTTTTGTTTTTATTTATGTTATGACTCAACTAATTAAAGAATCTTGACTATTTTGTATTGACTGTCACTTGGCTTGCTTAGCAAGTACGGCTATGCGCCATCACGACCTAAGGTGTGATTTTCGGTCATGACAAGTTAGTATCAGAGTACTAGGTTGCTTAGGTCTCACGAGTCACGAGCAAGCCTATTAGAATTTTGTCAATCGGTAAGGAGATGTCCATACGTATCTTCAAGAGGCTACATGGTTGTAAGGAAAACTTCTCTTTCTTTCACTGTCTATCATGTGGAATTGTTTATGTCAAAGTTTGAATATTTTCCTTTCTATTCTCTCATAGATATTGAGGACATAATCATTTGGTACAGTTGAGCAAGCGCCGATACCCTAGGCTAAGGCTGCGGGAGGCCGAGGTCGAGGCAGATTTAGGGGTGGAGCATGCGCCGTAGTTAGGGGCCCTGCTCGAGCAGCCATAGTGGATCCACTAGTAGCTCCCATTGAGGATCAAATTTCGGATTATGTTGAGCTAGTTGGACTAGCTCATGTCCTAGAGCGGTTTATGTTACATCCGGTACTTTTGTACATTGGATTTTTCGTAGGTTAATTGGCATAGGTTCAAGGACAAGACTATTTTTGAGGTTATAAGTATTTATGCTATTTATAATAAGTGATAAGTCGTGAAGGTTAGAGGGTAAATGAATAAAAGAAAATGAGTTTCGTCGAAGTTTGTCATTTTGGGATGAAAAAATGGTCCAAGCTAAAATACCCCGTATTTATGGACTAGTGCAATACAATATACCATGTGACCATGATAGTAAGGTATATAAAGTATGTTAAAAGTGATTAGTATTTAAATGAAATGAGATTTAGAAATTAATTGTGTGTGTAATTAGGTAAGTGGGAAATTGTAGTGGAAGACTAATTAAATTGAATTATTTAATAATTGGTGTAGTGGATAACATTCCACATGTCACATGGCGGCAGCAACATTAGTGACTAATCTACACCCATAAGTGTTGTTGGCACTATTAAACTCAATGTCTCAAGAGAAGCTAAGGAGGACATGTATAAATGGAAATATTACAATTATGTCTCTTGTTTCACTTGATTTGAGAATGAAATTGAAGAATAGATAGGTTCAACATAGTGTAGCAGCAAAGAACGTTAATTTGAGATGATTTTCTGCAACATGAGCTAAAAATTTCATGAAAGCAAAGTGTAATCTTTCTCAAAGACAATATACGGGTTTTGTGCACCGCCTCGATCTCGTTGTTCCGTTTTGGCGCGTTGGTTAATTTGGGCTTTCTTTGATGTGAAGTAAAGTGGAATAAGAGTATTTCCTGGCAAATATGGTAAGAATTTTCCTCTTCTTAGTATATATAAATTCATCTAGGTCATGGCTAAATTGTGGGATGAGAATTATGGAGTTAATAGCGAGAAATCATATTCTGACGTTGTTATTGTATCGACTATTCGGTAATTTTATAAGTTGTATTGTTGCTGAAAATTGTGGGAGTAACTTGAGTATATAGTTGTGTAGTCATTGATATGTGTTTTGTAGGAAAGAAAAGATTGGAGAAGTATGGCTGATAATCGTAGCTGAGCTTTTCGCTCGTTGTATTATTGTTTGGGTTGTAAAACTTGATATAGGTGTTGTTGGTTGTGTTGTTATATTACCTAGCCTATGGTAGGCTTGAGGGAATGATACGAACAAGGAAAATACAGTCCATTTCATTGTAGTATAGGTTATCTTCCGTTATGCAATTAAGAGAATTGTTCATATTATTGACAATAGTATTATTCTTGAAGTGGATATGAGTTGAGCTCTTGAACCAGTGGGTTAAGACAAGGTATGTTAAGGCTAATCCTTCCTTCTTTTGGCATGATCCTAGTAATGATACGTAAATGTAATGTTATTCTATAAATGGTTCTACTCTTAGTAGTTAAGGATGTCTACGTTATTCATTCTTGTAAAATGTATTTTAAAGCATGTCTAAGTATGTTCCTAAGTCCCTATTGAGGCATACGATAAAGATGTTAATGTTCAAAATGTAGTGTTATATGGATCTTCATTTACCATCATGCTACGGCCGGTCAAGCAGTCATGCATTTACCACCGAGCTACGGCCGGTCGGGCAGTCATGCATTTACCATCGAGCTACGGCCAGTTGGGCAGTCATACATTTACCACCGTGCTACGGCCAGTCAGGCAGTCATGCATTTACCACTGAGCCTTGGCCGGTTGGGAATTTATGCATTTACCACCGTGCTACGGCCGGTCGGGCAGTCATGCATTTACCACCGTACTACGGCCGGTCGGGCAGTTACCACCAATTGGGAAGTTATAATTTACCACCGAGCTACGGCCGGTCGGGAAGTTACCACTGATAAGTTGGGCAGTCATGTTACGATATGGAATATAGTCCCAAAGAGAGGCATTATATATATAAGTATAATTAGTATGCATATACGATGGCACTTTAAAGGTTCAGGTTGATTCTTATATCTCTTTCATTAATGTTGACTTATTGTTATTTTTCAAGTTTGCCTTACATACTCGGTACATTATTCGTACTGACGTCCTTTTTGTTGTAGACGTTGCATTCATGCCTGCAGGTGCAGGAAATCAGTTTAACGAGCCTTCATAGTAGACGAGGTTATCATTCAGTGAAAGACCGGTAAGACTCCACTTCATTCGGAGTGCAGCCGAGTCTATAAGTCATCATGTCAGAGTTTTACTGCAGACTTATGGGTAGGTCAGGGCCCTGTCCCGTTTGATGTCAAATACACTTAGAGGATTTGTAGACTTTGGTTCATTATGTACGTAGGCCTTCACGTCCCGTGTGTATTCATGGTTTAAGTACGATGGTTAGCTGATACAGTGTTTGCCCACTTACAATTATGCATTACGAGTTGGGGCCATGTTGGCCCATGATGGTTATAGAAAGAATGAGTTAACCCAACATGACCTATGTATGTTCTTGTTTTGGTCGAACGATCATGGGTTACAGAGTGGTTCGCTCGGGAAAGTAAGGCACCAGGTGCCGGTTTATTACTACACCAGTACTTCAGGATGCTCTTATTAGTCTGGTTGAACTAATAGAGGGTTTGACACATGCTTGGGTACTTCCTGTGGCACCAGCTACTTATCAGGCCGGGGAGTAGCACAGACCCTGCTACTCACACTCCACATTAGGTTGTTGCTGTGTATCAAACATCAAAAGTAGTACTGATTGGGGGACACCCTCTTGTGGTTTCTATTAGGCTAGCAATAGAGCCTGTTATGACTAAGGAGGAGCATAAGATGTTTGATCGTTGCACGGAGATGGGTCCTCCACAGTTTGATGGTGATCCTTTGGTAGATGCACATAATTTCTAAGATGGTGGAGATTCTGCAGAATCTATGCTTGGTTGAGTCGAATAGGGTCAATTTCACAACTTTTTAGCTCAAAAGGCCAGCCAAGAGGCTATGGCAGTCATATGAGCGTAGCAGCCTAGCAGGGTCACTTCCACTCAGTTGGGATCAGTTTTCAAATCTCTTCTTAGAGAAATTCATTTACCTCATAAAGAAGGATGTGATGGATGGTCAGTTTGAGCACCATCAGCAAGGTCGCATGTCTAGGATAGTGTATGATATGAGATTCACTAATTTATCACATCATGCAGCTTTTTTGATCCCTATCGAGGTTAAGAATGTGAGGAGGTTCATTGAGGTATTGAATTTTTGTATCAAGATCTTTATGGCTAGGGAGGTGGATACCGATACTACATTTGTTCAGGCTGTGGATATAGCACGCAGGATTGAGCGCATTCAAGGTCAAAGCATGGAGGCCATGGTCATTAGGGGCAAGAGGGCCCTACATTCTGGCAGTTTCAGTGGTACGTCGTCTGGAGGTAGGGATCATACTAGGAGAGGCCATTCTAACAGGCCAGATCCTTTAGCTTATTAGCCCACTTGTGGCGCTCCAGTTCAGTTTTAGTTCACTGCATTACCAGCGCAGAGTTTGTGGTGCTCCAATTCAATTTTGGTTCACTACATTACTAGTGCAGAGTTCCTACCATACTCCTTCGGTCCAGGGTTCTTCTAGTGAGTACTCAGGTTACTGGAGGCAACCTCATATTCAGCAGCCATTCTCAACTCGAGGTTGTTTTGAGTGTGGAGAGGTGGGGCATATCAAGAAAGATTACCCCGTGCATGGTAGATGTGCAGCACAACAAGGTTCTAGGACCGTTACTCCAGTACGAGTTATTACACCATCAGCCCTACCAGCTAGAGGGGGAGCCCAGGAACCAAGAGGTGGAGGTAGTCGGGTGTTGGTCATGCCCGCTGTTATACAATTCCGGGTAGACCCAAAGTGGAGGGTTCTAATGCAGTTATTACAGGTATTGCTTTAATCTGTCATATATATGCATCAGTTCTATTTGATCCTGGTTTTATATATTCCCATGTGAAATCATACTTTGTATCGCATTTGGAATTGCCCCATAGTTCTCTCGATATCCTTGTTCATGTATCTATACCTCTTGCTGACTCTATTGTGGTGGATCGAGTGTATCGGTCTTATGTGGTTACCATCAGGGGTTTTGAGACTAGTGTCAATCTTCTATTTCTTTCTATGGTGGACTTTTGTGTGATTTTAGGTGTGGATTCATTTTCTCCATATCATGTTATTTGTGATCGTCACACTAAGACCGTGACATTGGTTATACCGGGCTTGCCAAGCTTGGAATGGAGAGGTTCTCTTTGTCATACTTCTAGTAGAATAATTTGAATTCCGATGGCTCGGCAGATGGTTGAGAAGGGTTGTTTGGCATATCTGGCCTTTGTTAGGGATGTTAGTGTTGATACTCCTATCATTGAGTCAGTTTCAGTAGTGAAGGACTTTTCGAATGTATTTCCTGCATAGCCATCGGGCATACTACCCGATAGGGATACTGATTTTGGTATTGATTTTGTGTCGGGCACTCAGCGCATATCTACTCCATTATATCGCATGGCTCTAGCTAAGTTTAAGGAATTGAAAAAACAATTTCAAGTGTTATTGGATAAGGGGTTCATCAAGCCTAGTGTGTCACCTTGGGGTGCACCGGTGTTGTTTGTTAAGAAGAAGAATGGTTTTATGAGGATGTGTATTGACTATAGGCAGTTGAATAAGATGACCGTCAATAACAAGTATCCACTATTGATGACTTATTTGGTCATCTTCAAGGTGCTAGGGTGTTCTCAAAGATTGACTTGAGATCGAGGTACCATCAGTTCAAGATCAAGGCTTCGTACATACCTGAGATGGCTTTCATGGCTCGTAATAGGAATTATGAGTTTTTTGTGATATCCTTTAGTTGACTAATGCATGAGCAACTTTCATGCATTTGATGAACAATTGCTGTAGTGTTGAAGAGCACGAGCAAAATTTGAGTATTATGCTCCAGATTCTTAGGAAGAAGAAATTATATGCTAAATTTTGCAAGTGTGAGGTTTGGTTGGACTCGGTGGCATTATATGCTAAATTATGTGAAGAAGATTGAGGCAGTTCAGAGTTGGCCCAGACCTTCCACCGCTACTGAGATCTTGAGTTTCTTAGGTTTGGGTGGTTACTATCGTCTCTTTGTGGAAGGGTTCACATCTATTTTAGATCCATTAACAAAGTTGACCTAGAAGGGTGCTTTATTCAGATGGTCCAATGAGTGTGAGGAGAGCTTTTAGAAGCTCAAGACTACTTTGACTATACGGCTCATGTTTTGGTATTACCTTCTGGATCGAGGATGTACACCATTTATCATGATGCTTCACGTCTTTGTCTTGGTTGTGTGTTGTTGCAATATGATAAGGTGATTACCTATGTGTCGCTCACTAGTTGAAACCTCATGAGAAAAACTATCCAGTGCATGATTTGGAGTTAGCATCTATTCTGCACGCGCATATGATTTGGAGGCATTACCTGTATGGTGTGTCTTGTGAGGTTTACACTGATCATCAGAGTCTTCACCATTTGTTCAAGCAAAAGGATTTGAATTTGAGGTAGAAGAGGTGGTTGGATTTGTTGAAGGATTATGATATCATTATCATGTATCATCGGGGGAAGGCTAATATGGTAGCAAATGCCTTGAGCAGAAAGGCGGAGAGTATGAAGAGTTTTGCATTTATCCCAGTTGTAAAGAGACATTTATTCCAGCTGTAGAGAGACATTTGGCTATGAATGTTTAGGCTTTGGCTAGTAGATTCATTAAATTGTATATTTCTATGCCTACCAAAGTCATTGCCTATGTTGTTTCACAGTCGTCCTTGTTTTAGCGCATTAAGGCTCGCCAGTATGATGATGCCCATTTGCTTTTCCTTAAGGATATGGTGCGGTGAGGTGGTTCTAAGGAGGTGAGTATTGGTGTTTGTGTATTGCGACTTCAGGGTCGAGTGTGTGTTCCCAGTGTCGATATCTTGAGAGAGTTGATTCTTGAGAAGGCTCATAGGTCACGGTATTATATTCACCCAAGTTCTACGAAGATGTATCGTGACTTGAAGAAACATTATTGGTTGCGGAGGCTAAAGAAGGATATTGTTTGGCATGTGTCGCGGTGTCTGAATTGCCAACTAGTCTAGTAGCCAGATGGCTCTAAATTAGGAATTATATAGGAGGTGGTGTCGTTCTTCGATTGGGTGGTTTGAGCCAGGTGAGGCTAGGTTGTTGGGAATATATTTGGTTCATGATGCTTTGTAGAAGGTGAAGTTGATTCAAGAGTGACTTCGTTCACCGCAGTCCAGGAAGAAAAGTTATGCTGATAAGAAGGTTCGTGATGTGGCTTTCATGGAGGTTGACAGGGTTTTTCTTGTACTTTCTCCTATGATAGGTGTGATGAGATTTGGGAAGAAGAGCAAGTTGATCCCTTGGTATATTGGTCATATTGAGGTGTTAGAGAGGGTTGGTGAGGTGGCCTATAGAGATTCCTTACCACCTAGCTTGTCGGGTGTTCATCGGGTGTTTCATGTTTCCATGCTTCGGTAGTATCACGGGGATCTGTTACATATGATAAATTTTAGTTCGATGCAGTTGGATGAGAATTTAGCTTATGAAGAAGAACCAATGGCCATTTTGGATAGGTAGCTTCGGAGTCGGTAGAAGTTTTGGAAGGTTGTAGTAATCTAAGGAAAGCATCACTGAGGTATGTTCGCTAAACTTCTCTTGTATATCCGAATTCCATGATGTTCTCATAAGTTTCAAGTGTGATTGGCCCAGGTTCTTATTTCTCATGTTACGAGTCATTCCTAATAAATTCCATTATTCCAAATAAGCTGTGTTGAAATATGTATACCCAACATGTGTTCCAATTACCCCTGTCATATTATGTTCTTCTTTGGGAATGTATTCAAGTATGACCAATGTATCAAAATGTCATTATTTAAAATCATGTTTCAATTGCAAGTTTATTATGCCTGATTTTGGAAGAAAAACTCAATGTGCTAAGACTCATATTGCTCATATACATAATTAGAGTCTTGATTTCAACACTTATTGTTGATGACCTATGATGATTCTTGAAAGTGAAAGAAGAGAGTATGAAATATAAAATGTGGCCATCGTGCCAAGAATGAAAACTACACTTGTAGCCAATTGTGCCAATGAAATGAAAGGATGTATGAAAGATTATGAAATCAGTTTTAACTCCTTTATATAATAAATGTGTTGGGAGTATCGTTAGTCACCAAGGAAGGGTAGGTTGAAATAATCTAACCCCAAACTTACACGTGTCGGTGTAGGAGTGATTGAGGGGTAAATCCCCGTATTGATGTGTTGAGATTATTCCCCTTAAATGGGATGAGATTGATGTGTTGAGATTATTCCCCTTAACTGGGATGAGATGATTGCTAGCGAAAACTGTGATGTCGACCCACACGGCATTGTGGTGAGACAGCTTAGCCGATCGGGCCAAAATCGGATGCCAAGTCGCGCTCATGTTGGTGTGGTGATTGGATATCGTTCGGTGAGACGGCTTAGCCAATCGGGCAGATATCGGACTCCATTATAAAAGCATGGTAGTGTATCGGTACTAAATATCTCCCAACCTAAAAATATTGATATTTACTTGAAAACGTATCTTTCTCTTAACTTGAAGCTTTAATCTTGTTTGAGGCTCTCATTGATTCCATGTTTCTTACTCCTTGTACTGTTGCTCATTTCATTGAGAGGGTTTTTAGTCTTACATACTAGTACTACTCCATGTTTCTGGCACCATCATATTACTCTTTTGTATCCATTAAAGGCTCTGTAGACATAGTGTGGGTTGTATTTTGATTTGGGTAAGTCAGACTTAAAATGTTGTACTTGTAACACATGTATCCACTTCTAAAACTACGAATGTGTAATATATTTTGGGAGTTTGTAATAAAGTAACAAATGGTAACAAAATTTGTGTCTTACATGTCATCCTCCTATTGTCTAATTCATGATATTCACCTTCACTTTATTCATGGGTAAAGTCAGGTAGAAGACATTGAGTAGATTTGCTTGACTGGGATATCTCGATTGAGCGTCGGTCGCGCTCCCCAAGGTCGGGGCTTGACAAGCTTGGTATCAGAGCCTAAGGTTTTAAAGTTTCTTAGGATGTCTCAGAGTTGTGTCTAGTAGATTCCTTCTTATCGGTGTGTTGTCGACCACATCTATAATTAGGAGGATACTTGGGCATTTAGGAATGTCACCCTTCTTTGATGTTCTAGATCGTGCGATAGAGCTGATTGTAAGATTATTCCTCCTTTAACTCGTGCATTATTCTAATTTTCAATACATGGCGCCTAGGAAGAAGGCAAGAACTTGCCTAGGAGCCAATGCCGCCCCAGGAGTGGCAGTTGATTCTATACCTGATGAAGCGGGTGAGCACCCGAGAGGTGAGGCTATTCCCCCAACTATTACACTGTTTGACTCTACTACTCCAGCTTAGACTGCCCCAATTCCTATACATACTGAGGGTGCAATGATTCCTCCACCAACTGATATTCAAGTTCCACCTCCACCCTCAACTTCTGGTCCCAGTGTTTCTGGTGGGGACATTAGGGGAGCCATACAGATGTTGGCTCAGATAGTGGCTTCTATAACACCCCCGAAAGAATTTTAAGTGTTTTAAGACCATTAAGAAGATTGGCAGGTACTAATTATATTAATTCGGGTATGAACAAGATTAATAATATGAATTATATCAATTGATCATGATAATATATGTATGGGGTTCATTAAGAATGGTTTATGGTCTAAGAAGATCTCCAAGGCTAAGTCAAGTTAGAAATTATACGATGGGGTAAAGTTTCAAGTGATTTCGCATAAGACCTAACTTCAAATGAGCATAACTCTCACGATATGAAGTTTTATATTGTTTATCACCTATCAAACGAAAGGTCTATATGTATAGTTTCTAATGCTTCAAACCATTCGTCATTTGGAGATTCCTACAAGACGTTATGACCTTTTTACAAAAGGGTGACAGAATAGCTATGCTAGTCTTGGTAGCCTACGCACCATAGCAGCATAGCCTACGCACCATTGCGTAGGCAAATCCAGCAACTTACAATTGAAGGGGAATGGAAGTCTACCCTGCGTAGCCTTTGTGCATAGCCTACACAGGAGGCTACCCAGCTTCAAGGGTCATTTTAAGGAGCTAAAAACATGGGTTTAGAGAGAAAGTGTGTTAGTTCTTCATCTTGGAATGGATTTCTAGAGAGAAGGAGGAGCTCTTCCACCATGGATACACTTCAAGGTAAGTGTTTTTGGCACAGGGATGATTATATAACATCATTTAGTGATAACACTAACATATTATAGATCAAATCCATAGGAAATGGGTTGAAGCTTCAAGAACACCAAAAAGAGGAAAAGTGAGATTCTTCCACCAAGAGGTAATCCCTTATCTTGAGATTCATATATATGTCATATTGGAGTATGGGTAGAATGTTTATGAGTTTTATTTGAAGTTATAATGGGATATTGTATGAACACTAAGGGTGGGTCTTGAGAATGCCATTTTTGGGTAAAGAAGAAGATGAATAGTGATGAATTGATATAAATACATATGTCTTGAGTTTCTAATGATTCCAATAGACTTGATAACTTAATTGATGAATGAATTTAATTGGGAATCACCATTTGGATAACATACAACACTAGTTCTTGAAATGGATGTTCTTGAACCTAGAGTTTTGTTGAGAAGGAAATGAATAGTGACTTGATGATGTTGGGTAATTAACATAGTATTATTAATGACACCAAATGAGTATTAAATAATAAGAATGAAATTGAATAGGCTAATGGATGAGCCTAATGGATAATTTGGGATGGTTGAAGGCTTCCTGCCGAATTGTGAAGCCTAAATAGATATTTATGAATCTTTTCGTATTTATTTTGATGTAGTTGGGATATCTAATGGTAGGTATTGAATTGTGGGTGATATTTGGACATTTTAAACAATTGGATAATTGTAGTATTTTCGGAGTTTGAAGGTTGAGATTGGAATTGCTAGGATTTTTGGATTTAAGGAAAGCTCAAATCGAGGTATTTTGGTAAACTCCTCTCTTAGAATTGAATCCCACGGTATTCATGTAATTTATGTAAGTTCCAAATGGTTCACTATAAAAAATTTGGCTATTCTGAATCAGTTGTGTTGAAAGATATATGTTCAATATGTATACCAAATGCTTTTATCATGTTATATTATCATTTGAGAATGTGTTCAAAGAATGAGTTGTGCATTAAAAATGTTTCGACTTCAAGCCAAGTCCAAATGAAGGCTATTATGCCAAATCTTGTGAAATATCTCTATGTGCCTTACTCTTAAGTGCTCACATGTGTACCAAAAATGTTGATTTGAATTGCCTTGTTGTGGATGATGTTTGAAAGTGAAAAGGGTGAGCATGAAATACTAAATACGGCCGACGTGCCAAGAATGATTTTATATTTGTGGCCATTAGTGCCAATGAAAAGAAAAGATGTGAAAGAAGTATGAAATGAGATGATTGGTATAAAAAGGATGATGTCTCGAGTGAGACGACTTAGTTGATCGGGTCGTGATCGGATGTCATGCCGCACACAGGGTGGTGATTGTGCTGGAAATTATAAATTAAAATTGTGATTGTGGTTGATGGCCTAGCCAATCGGGTCGTTATCGGACTCCGTGCTAAAAGTACGGTGGTATTGGTATTGTGAATATTGGTATCGTGAAAATGGCATATTGGTATTAAAGATCTCCCAACTTAAGATATGAAAATTAATTTGAACACTGTCTTGATCCTAATTTGAGGTTTGATGTTGTTTGTGGCTTCCAGTGATATTATGATTGTTATTCCTTGTATTATTTATCATTCTATTGAGAGGGTATTTTGTCATTCATACTAGTACTATTCCATATGTACTAACGTCCCTTTTGCCGGGGGCGCTGCATCTTCAATGGATGCAGGTGGTTCCACAGCAGGAGACATTGATCAGTGATAGCAGTACACTCTCTTCCCAACTGACTTGGTGAGCCCCACTTCATTTCAGAGTCATGTATCTTTTGTTCCTTGTGTATTTTGTTTGAGGTATAGTCGGGGCCTTGTTGCCGGCATTATCATAGAATCTTATGTATCTATTAGAGGCTCCGTAGACAAAGTGTGGGTTGTATATTGGTGGTGAGGAAGTCAAACCATGTTATGTTGTGTTGGAATTACTTGTTCCACTCTAGACCATGAAAATGTGTGTAATTGGAGACTTTAAAATGAAGTAACTTATGGTAATGAATTTGTATTGTATTTATAAGTGAGCTTTGGTAGAAAGTGTCGAACAGGCTTGCTTGACCGGGTTCACTCGGTTGAGCATCGGTCGCGCTCCCCGAGTTCGGGGCGTGACAAATATGGTATCAGAGTCTAAGGTTTTAAAGTGTCATAGGATATCTCGGAGCCGTGTCTAGTAGAGTCCTTCTTATCGGTGTGTTGCCGACCACATCTATAATGGGGAGGCTACTTGAACATTTAGGAATGATACCCTTCTTTCATGTTCTTAATCGTGCAATAGAGCTGATTGTAAGATTGTTCCTCCTTTATCTCGTGCGTTGCTCTAATTTTCTGTACATGGCATCTAAGAAGGCAAGAACTGGCTAGAGAGCCAATGTCGCCCCAGGAGTGGCATTTGATCCTATATTTGATGATGCGGTTGATCACCCAAGGGGTGAGGATATTCCCCCAATTACTACACTGCCTGATTCTACTACAATTGATCAGACTGCACCTGTCCTTACACCTACTGAGGGTGCAACAGTCCCTCCAACTGATATTCCAGTTCCACCTCCAGCTCCAGCTTCTGATTCTAGTGTTTCTGATGTTGATCTTAGGGGAGCCATACAAATGTTGGCTCAGATAGTGGCTTCCCAATCCTAGAGATCGAATGTTGCACCCACTTCTTCCAGTCAGCCAGGGGATTCTACTAGTTCGAGGTTGAACAGGTTTCTTTAGTTAGATCCTCCAGTTTTCACGGGTACTAACCCAGAGGAGGACCCCCAGGACTTCATTGATGAGATGCACAAAACTCTCTGAGTTATGTGTGCTACTGAGACAGAGGAAGTGGAGTTAGCCTCATACTGCCTGAAAGAGGTGGAATATTCTTGGTTTGAGCTCTAGGAGGAGTCCCATGAAGAAGGGAGCCCTCCGGCGAGGTTGGGTGAGTTTGTCGATGCCTTTATTGATCATTTATTGCATGCCGAGACTAAGGCAGTACGTGTCGCTGAGTTTGAGAACCTGAGGCAAGGTATCCTGAGTGTGTGGGAATACCATATGTGATTTGCGCACTTGTCCAAGTATGCTTACATGTTTCCCACTATGGAGGCTAGAGTGCACCGGTTTGTGCAGGGCCTAAATCCATTAGTAATTAATGAGGCCTCTAATCTACCTTGAATTCTGATATGAACTATGGGAAGATGGTGGCATTTTCTCAAGCAACAGAAACCCGCAAATTGTAGAACAGGATGGAGCGAGAGGGTAGCAATAAGGCCCGGTCTACGGGCAACTTTGGCGGTTCTTTTGGTGGCGGCAGGTCAATGTTCAGGGGAGGGTCTTCAGGGACATCTCAGTCCTTAGAATTCAGAAGCTTCCTTAGATGTTGTCACATGTATATTGACTGTCTAATCTCATAATGTGTATGATCTTACTGATCCTGGTTCCACTTTGTCATATGTCACTCCATATGTTGCTATGGAATTTGGGATAGAACCGAAACAGCTTCATGAGCCATTCTCTATATCTACTCTGGTTGGTGAGTCTATTTTGGATGCGCGGGTTTATTGGGAATGTGGTGTCACGTTGCTTGGTTGGAACA